>NC_135309.1:1147049-3894414 GCF_048772815.1 Callospermophilus lateralis
CGCTTCAACCTAGAAGAACAAAATTAGGTGAGCCAAGTGGGAGTTGTTAACTGATCATAACAACCAAGAATCATCAAGATTGGGTGAAAAAATATTTGCTGGTATTTCGAAAACTTGTAATCTCTTGGAAATTTGGCAACCCCTTTCAATGAAAGTGCTTTTCCACAGTGTCTGTTTAGGGCTACTTGAAGTGGAATCAAACCATAGACAAAAAACTGAGAACTACTTTATTTTGTCAAGTTTCAAAGAGCTACTACAAACCTTGTTGCATTTAGAGTTCCAAATTCATCTATTTATATAGGAGAGAACAGAGTGAATACTAAAAATAAAAAATTCTACTGTATATGAACACTTCAACCTAGAAGAACAAAATTTGGTGATTCAGGTCGGATTTGTGTACTGATCATTACCACCAAGAATCATCAAGATTGGGTGAAAAAATATTTGCTGGTATGTCGGAAACTCATAATATCTTGGAAGTTTGGCAACCCCTTTCAATGAAAGTGCTTTTCCACAGTCTCTGATTGGGGCTACTTGAAGAGGAAACAAACCATAGAGAAAAAAAATGAGAACTACTTTATTTTGTCAAGTTTCAAAAAGCTACTTCAAACCATGTTGGATTTAGAGTTCAAATTCAACTATCTGTATAGGAGAGAACAGAGTGAAACCTACAAAAATAAATATGCTACTGTAAACGAATGCTTCAACCTAGAAGAACGAAATTTGGTGAGAAAGTGGGATTTGTGTGCTGATCATTACCACCAAGTATCATCAAAACTGTGTGAAAAAATATTAGCTTCTATTTCGGAAACTCGTAATTTCATGGACGCTTGGCTACCCCTTTTAATGAAAGTTCCTTTCGGCAGTCTCTGCTTAGGACTACATGAAGAGGAAACAAAAGATAGAGACAAAAATGAGAACTACTTAATTTTGTCAAGTTTCAAAGAGCTACTACAAACCATGTTGGATTTAGAGTTCCAAATTTATCTATCTATATCGGAGAGAACAGAGGGTAACCTAAAAATAAAAACTGCTACTGTAAAGGAATGCTTCAACCTAGAAGAACAAAATTTGTGAACCAAGTGGAATTTGTGTACTGATCATTACCACAAAGTATCATCAAGATTGGGTGAAAAATTATTTGCTGGTATTTCGGAAACTTGTGATTTCTAGGACGCTTGGCCACCCCTTTCAATGAAAGTGTTTTTCCACAATATCTGCTTAGGGCTACTTTAAGTGGAAACAAACCATAGACAAAAAACTGAAAACTATTTGTCCTGTTTGAAAGAGCTACTACAAACCATGTTGGATTTAGAGTTCCAAATTCATCTATCTATATAGGAGAGAACAGAGTGAAACCTAAAAATAAAAAATGCTACTATAAACGAACGCTTCAACTTAGAAGAACAAAATTTGGTGAGCCAAGTGGGATTTGTGTACTGATCATTACCACCAAGTATTATCAAAATTGGGTGAAAATAAATTTGCTGGTATTTCAGAAACTCGTAATTTCTTATAAGCTTGGAAACCCCTTTCAATGAAAGTTCTTTTCCACAGTCTCTGCTTAGGTCTACTTGAAGAGAAAAGAAACCATAGGGACAAAACTGAGAACTACTTTATTTCATCAAGTTTCAAAGCGCTACTACAAACCATGTTGGATTTAGAGTTAAAATTCATCTATCTGTATCGGAAAGAACAGAGTGAAACCTACAGATAAAACTGCTACTGTAAACGAACGCTTCATCCTAGAAGAACGAAATTTGGTGAGCCAAGAGGGATTTGTGTACTGATCATTTCAAAAAGTGTCATCAAGATTGGGAAAAATATATTTGCTGGTATTTCAGAAATTCATAATTTCTTGGAAGCTTGGCAACCCCTTTCAATGAAAGTGCTTTTCCACAGTCTCTGCTTAGGGCTACTTGAAGAGGAAACAAAACATTGAGACAAGACTCAGAACTACTTTATTTTGTCAAGTTTCAAGGAGCTACTACAAACCATGTTGGATTTAGAGTTCCAAATTTATCTATCTATATAGGAGAGAACAGAGTGAAACCTAAAAATAAAAACAGCTACAGTAAACAAACCCTTCAACCTAGAAGAACAAAATTTGGTGAGCCAAGTGGGATTTGTATTCTGATAATTATCAAGAAGTATCATCAAGATTGGGTGAAAAAATATTTCTGTTATTTCGGAAACACGTTGATTTTTGGACACTTGGCAACCCCTTTCAATGAAAGTGCTATTTGCCAGATTCTGCTTAGGGCTACATGAAGAGGAAACATAAAATAGAGACAAAAATGAGAACTACTTTATTTTGTCAAGTTGAAAAAAGAGCTACTACAAACCAGTTTGGATTAAGAGTTCCAATTTCATCGACCTATATAAAAGAGAAGAGAGGGAAATATAAAAATAAAAACTGCTACTGTAAACGAACCCTACCAACTAGAAGAACAAAATTTGGTTAGCCAAGTAGGATTTGTGTACTAATCATTACCACGAAGTATCATCAAGATTGGGTGAATAAATATTTGATCGTATTTCGGAAACTCGTAATTTCTTGGACGCTTGGCAACCCCTTTCAATTAAAGTGCTTTTCAACAGTTTCTGCTTAGGCGTACTTGAAGAGGAAAGAAACAATAAATACAAAACTCAGAACTACATTATTTTGTCAAGTTTCAAAGAGCTACTAAAAACCATATTGGATTTAGAGATCCAAATTCATCTATCTATTAGGAGAGAACAGAGTGAAACCTAAAAATAAAAAATTCTACTGTATATGAACGCTTCAACCTAGAATAACAAAATTTGGTGAGCCAAGTGGGATTTGTGTACTGATCATTACCACCAAGTATCATCAAGATTGGTTGAAAAAATATTTCCTGGAATTTCGGAAAGTCGTAATTTCTTGGAAACTTGGCAACTTCTTTCAATGAAAGTGCTTTTCCACAGTCTGTGCCTAGGGCTACTTGGAGAGAATACAAATCATAGAGACAAAACTGAGAACAACTATATTTTGTCAAGTTTCACAGAGCTACTACAAACCATGTTGGATTTACAGTTCCAAATTCATCTATCTATATAATAGAGAGCAGAGTGAAACCTAACAATAAAAACAGGTACTGTAAACGAATGCTTCAACCTAGACGAACAAAATTGGGTGAGCCAAGTGGGATTTTTGTACTTGTCATTACCACCAAGTATCATCAAGATTGGGTGAAAAAATATTTGCTGGTATTTCGGAAACTCGTAATTTCTTGGAAGCTTGGCAACACCTTTCAATGAAAGTGCTTTTCAACAGTCTCTGCTTAGGGCTACTTGAAAAGGAAACAAACCATAGAGACAAAACTGAGAATTACTTTATTTTGTCTAGTTTCAAGGAGATACTACAAACCATGCTGGGTTTAGAGTTCCAAATTAATCTATCTGTATAGGGAAGACAGATTGAAACCTAAAAATAAAATCTGCTACTGTAAACGAACCCTTCACCCTAGAAGAAGACATTTTGGTCAGCTAAGTGGTATTTGTGTACTGATCACTACCACCAAGTATCATCAAATTTGGGTGAAAAAATATTTGCTTGTATTTCGGAAACTCGTAATTTCATGGACGCTTGGCAACCCCTTTCAATGAAAGTACTTTTCGGCAGTCTCTTCTTAGGGCTACTTGAAGAGGAAACAAACCATACAGACAAAAAAGAGAACTACTTTATTTTGTCAAGTTTCAAAGAGCTACTACAAACCATGTTGGATTTAGAGTTCCAAATTCATCTATTTATATGGGAGAGAACAGAGTGAATCCTACAAATAAAACTCCTACTGTAAACGAACGCTTCAACCTAGAAGAATGAAATTTGGTGAGCCAACTGGCATTTGTGTACTGATCATTACCAGCAAGTAACATCAAGATTGGGTGAAAAAAATATTTGCTGATATTTAGGAAACTCGTAATTTCTTGGAAATTTGGCAACTTCTTTCAATGAAAGTGCTTTTCCACAGTCTCTGTTTAGGGCAAATTGAAGAGGAAACAAACCATAGAGAAAAAACTGAGAATTACTTTATTTTGTAAAGTTTCATAGAGCTCCTACAAACCATGTTGGATGTAGAGTTCCAAATTCATCTATCTGTATAGGAGAGAAAAGTGTGTAACCTAAAAATAAAACCTGCTACTGTAAATAACGCTTCAACCTAGAAGAACAAAATTTGGTGAGCCAAGTGGGATTTGTGTACTCATCATTTCAAAAAGTGTCATCAAGATTGAGAAAAATATATTTGCTGGTATTTCGGAAAATTGTAATATCATGGAAGCTTGGCAACCCCTTTCAATGAAAGTGCTTTTCCACAGTCTCTGCTTAGGGCTACTTGAAGAGGAAACAAACCATAGAGACAAAACAGAGAACTACTTTATTTTGTCAAATTTCAAAGAGCTACTACAAACCATTGGATTTAGAGTTCCAAATTCAACTATCTGTATAGTAGAGAACAGAGTGAAACCTAAAAATAAAAACTGCTACTGTAAACGAATACTTCAACCTAGAAAGAACAAAATTTTGGTGAGCCAAGTGGATTTGTATAGTGATCATTACCACCAAGAATCATCAAATTGGGCAAAAAAATGTTTGCTGGAATTTCTAAAACACATAGATTCTTGGACGCTTGGAAACCCCTTTATATGAAAGTGCTATTCTCCAGTCTATAATTAGGGCTACTTGAAGAGGAAACAAACCATAGAGATAAAAATGGGAACTATTTTATTATGTCACGTTTCAAAGAGCCTCTACAAACCATGTTGGATTTAGAGTTCCAAATTCATCTATCTGTATAGGAAAGAACAGAGTGAAACCTATAAATATAAACTGCCAGTGTTCATAACGCTTCAAACTAGAAGAACAAAATTGGTGATCCAAGTGGGATTTGTGTACTGATCATTTCACCAAGTATCATCAATATTGGGTGAAAATATATTGGCTGGTATTTCGGAAACTCGTAATTTCTTGGAAGCTTGGCCACCCCTTTCAATGAAAGTGCTTTTAAACAGTCTCTGCTTAGGGCTACTGGAAGAGGAAACAAACCATAGAGAAGAAACTGAGAATTACTTTATTTTGTCAAGTTTCAAAAAGCTACTAGAAACCATGGTCGATTTAGAGTTCCAAATTTATCTATCTATATAGGAGAGAACAGAGTGAAACCTAAAATAAAAACTGCTACGGTAAATAACGCTTCAACCTAGAAAAAGTAAATTTGGTGAGCCAAGTGGAATTTGTGTACTGATTATTACCACCAAGTATCATCAAGATTGGGTGAAAAAATATTTGCTTGTATTTCGGAAACTCATAATTTGTTGGAAGCTTGGGAACCCCTTTAAATGAAAGTGCTTTTACACAGTTTCTGCTTAGGGATACTTGAAGAGGAAACAAACCATAGAGAAAAAACTTAGAATTACTTTATTTTGTCAAGTTTCAAAGAGCTAATACAAACCATGTTGGACTTAGAGTTCCAAATTCATACATCTGTATAGGAGAGAACACAGTGAATCCTAAATATAAAAACTGCTACTGTAAATAACGCTTCAAACTAGAGGAACAAAATTTGGATTATCCAAGTGGGATTTGTGTACTTGTCATTACCACCAAGTATCATCAAGATTGGGTGAAAAAATATTTGCTGGAATTTCGGAAACTCGTAATTTCTTAGAAGATTGGCAACCCCTTTCAATGAAAGTGCTTTTCCAATGTCTGTGCCTAGGGCTACTTGGAGAGGAAACAAACCATAGAGACAAAACTGAGAACTACTTTATTTTGTCAAGTTTCACAGAGCTACTACAAACCATGTTTGATTTACAGTTCTAAATTCATCTATCTATATAGGAGACAACAGAGTGAAACCTAAAAATAAAAACTGCTACTGTTAATAACGCTTCAACCTAGAAGAACCAATTTTGGTGAGCCAAGTGGGATTTGTATACTGATCATTACCACCAAGAATCATCAAGATTGGGCAAAAAAATATTTGCTGGTATTTCGGAAACACATAGATTTTTGGACGCTTGGCAACCCCTTTCAATGAAAGTGCTATTCGCCAGTCTATGACTAAGGCTACTTGAATAGGAAACAAACCATAGAGACAAAAATGAGAACTACATTATTATGTCACGTTTCAAGGAGCCTCTACAAACCATGATGTATTTAGAGTTCCAAATTCATCTACCAGTATCGGAAAGAACAGAGGGAAACCTAAAAATAAAAACTGCTACTGTAAAAGAACGCTTCACCTAGAAGAACAAAATTTGGTGATCCAAGTGGGATTTGTGTACTGATCATTACCACCAAGTATCATCAAGATTGGGTGAAAAATATTTGCTGGTATTTCGGAAACTCGTAATTTCTTAGAAGATTGGCAACCCCTTTCAATGAAAGTGCTTTTCCAAAGTCTCTGCAAAGGGCTACCAGAAGAGGAAACAAACCATAGAGACAAAACTGAGAACTACATTATTTTGTCAAGTTTCAAAGAGCTACTAGAAACCATGTTGGATTTAGAGTTCCAAATTCATCTATCTATATAGGAGAGAACAGATGAAACCTCAAAATAAAAAACTCTACTGTATATGAACGCTTCAACCTAGAAGAACAAAATTTGGTGAGCCAAATGGGATTTGTGTACTGATCATTACCATCAAGTATCATCAAATTGGGTGAAAAAATATTTGCTTAAATTTCGGAAACTCGTAATTTCTTGGAAACTTGGCAACCTTTTTCATGAACGTGTTTTTCCACAGTCTGTGCCTAGGGCTACGTGGAGAGGAAACAAATCATAGAGACAAAACTGAGAACTACTTTATTTTGTCAAGTTTTACAGAGCTACTACAAACCATGTTGGATTTACAGTTCCAAATTCATCTATCTGTATAGGAGAGAACCGAGGGAATCCTAAAAATAATAACTGCTACTGTAAACGAACGCTTCAACCTAGAAGAACAAAATTTGGTTATCCTATTGGGATTTGTGTACTTTTCATTACCACCAAGTATCATCAAGATTGGGTGAAAATATATTTGCTGGTATTTCGGAAACTCGTAATTTCATGGACGCTTGGCACCCCTTTCAATGAAAGTGCCTTTCGGCAGTCTCTGCTTAGGGCTACATGAAGAGAAAACAAACCATAGAGACAAAAAATAGAACTACCTTTTTTTGTCTATTTTCAAAGAGCTACTACAAACCATGTTAGATTTAGAGTTCCAAATTCATCTATCTATGTAGGAGAGAACAGAATGAACCTACAAATAAAACTGCTACTGTAAACGAACGCTTCAACATAGAATAACGAAATTTGGTGAGCCAAGTGGGATTAGTATACTGATCATTACCACCAAGAATCATCAAGATTGGGCAAAAAAATATTTGCTGGTATTTTGGAAACACATAGATTCTTGGACGCTTGGAAACCCCTTTCAATGAAAGTGCTATTCGCCAGTCTATGACTAAGGCTACTTGAATAGGAAACAAACCATAGAAAAAAAAATGAGACCTACTTTATTATGTCACTTTTCAAGGAGCCTATACAAACCATGATGTATTTAGAGTTCCAAATTCATCAATCTACTTTACAGTAAACACAGTGAAACCTAAAATTAAAAACTGCTATTGTAAACGAACGCTTCAACCTAGAAGAACACAATTTGGTGAGCCATGTGGGATTTGTATACTGATCATAACCACCAAGTATCATCAACATTGCGTGAAAAAACATTTGCTGACATTTCGAAAACTCGTAATTTCTTGGAAACTTGGCAACTTCTTTCAATGAAAGTGCTTTTCCACAGTCTCTGTTTAGGGCAACTTGAAGAGGAAACAAACCATAGAGAAAAAACTGATAATTAATTTATTTTGTCAAGTTTCATAGAGCTACTACACACCATGTTGGATTTAGAGTTCCAAATTCATCTATCTGTATAGGAGAGAACAGTGTGTAACCTAAAAATAAAACCTGCTACTGTAAATAACGCTTCAACATAGAAAAAAAAATTTTGTGAGCCAAGTGGGATTTGTGTACTCATCATTTCAAAAAGTGTCATCAAGAATGAGAAAAATATATTTGCTGGTATTTCGGAAAATTGTAATTTCTTGGAAGCTTGGCAACCCCTTTCAATGAGTGTGCTTTTCCACAGTCTCTGCTTAGGGCTACTAGAAAAGGAAAGAAACCATAGAGACAAAACTGAGAACTACATTATTTTGTGAAATTTCGAAAAGCTACCACGAACCATGTTGGATTCAGAGTGCCAAATTCAACTATCTATATAGGAGAGAACAGAGTGAAACCTACAAATAAAAACTGCTACTGTAAACGAACGCTTCAACCTAGAAGAACAAAATTTGGTGAGCCAATTGGGTTTGTGTACTGATGATTACCACCAAGTATCATCAAGATTGGGTGAAAAAATATTTGCTGGTATTTCGGAAATTCGTAATTTCTTAGAAACTTGGCAACCCCTTTCAATGAAAGTGCTTTTCCACAGTCCCTGCTTAGGGCAACTTGAAGAGGAAACAAACCATAGAGACAAAACTGAGAACTACTTTATATAGTCAAGTTTCAAAGACCTACTACAAACCATGTTGGATTTAGAGTTCCAAGTTCATCTATCTATATAGGAGAGAAAAGAGTGAAACCTAAAAATAAAAACTCCCACACTAAACGAATGCTTCAACCTACAAGAACAAAATTTGGTGAGCCAAGTGGGAATTGTATACTGATCATTACCACCAAGAATCATGAAGATTGGGCAAAAAAATATTTGATGGTATTTCGGAAACACATAGATTCTTGGACACTTGGCAACCCCTTTCAATGAAAGTGGTATTCGCCAGTCTATGATTAAGGCTACTTAAATAAGAAACAAAGCATAGAGACAAAAATGAGAACTACTTTATTATGTCACGTTTCAAGGAGCCTCTACAAACCATGATGTATTTAGAGTTCCAAATTCATCTATCTGTATGGGAAAGAACAGAGTGAAACCTAAAAATAAAAACTGCTACTGTAAATAACGCTTCACCCTAGAAAAACAAATTTTGGTGAACCAAGTGGGATTTGTGTACTGATCATTACCACCAAGTCTCATCAAGAGTGGGTGAAAAAATATTTGCTGGTATTTCGGAAACTCGTAATTTCTTGGAAGCTTGGCAACCCCGTTCAATGAACGTGCTTTTCCACAGTCTCTGCTTAGGGCTACTTGAAGAGGAAACAAACCATAGAGACAAAACTGAGAACTACTTCATTTTGTCAAGTTTCAAAGAGCTACAACAAACCATGTTGGATTTAGAGTTCCAAATTTATCTATCTATATAGGAGAGTACAGAGTGAAACCAAAAAATAAAAACTGCTACAGTAAACGAACGGTTCAACCTAGAAGAACAAAATTTGGTGAGCCAAGTGGGATTTGTATACTGATCATTTCCGCCAATTATCATCAAGATTGGGCGAAAAAATATTCGCTGGTTTTTCGGAAAGCGGTAGATTCTTGGACGCTTGGCAACCCCTTTCAATGAAAGTGCTATTCGCCAGTTTCTGCTTAGGGCTACTTGAAGAGGAAACAAACCATAGAGACAAAAAATAGAACTACTTTATTTTGTCAAGTTTCAAAGAGCTACTACACACCATGTTGGATTTAGAGTTCCAAATTCATCTATCTATATAGGAGAGAACAGAGGGAAACCTAAAAATAAAAACTGCTAGTGTAAACGAACACTTCAACCTAGAAGAACAAAATTTGGTTATCCTTTTGGGATTTCTGTACTGATCATTACCACCAAGTATCATCAAGATTGGGTGAAAAAATATTTGCTGGTATTTCGGAAACCCGTAATTTCTTGGAAGCTTGGCAACCCCTTTCAATGAAAGTGCTTTTCCACAGTCTCTGCTTAGGGCTACGTGCAGAGGAAACAAACCATAGAGAAAAAACTGAGAACTACTTTATTTTGTCAAGTTTCAAAGACCTACTACAAACCATGTTGGATTTAGTGTTCCAAATTCATCTATCTATATAATAGATAACAGAGTGAAACCTAACAATAAAACTCGTTACTGTAAACGAACGCTTCAACCTAGAAGAACAAAATATGGTGAGACAAGTGGGATTTGTGTAGTTGTCATTACCACCAAGTATCATCAAGATTGGGTGAAAAAATATTTGCTGGTATTTCGGAAACTCGTAATTTCTTGGAAGCTTGGCAACCCCTCTCAATGCAAGTGCTTTTCAACAGTCTGTGCCTAGGGCTACTTGAAGGGGAAACAAACCATAGAGACAAAACTGAGAACTCCTTATTTTGTCAAGTTTCAACGAGCTACTACAAACCATGTTGGATTTAGAGTTCCAAATTCATCTATCTGTATAGGAAAGAACAGAGTGAAACCTATAAATATAAACTGCCAGTGTTCATAACGCTTCAACCTAGAAGAACAAAATTGGTGATCCAAGTGGGATTTGTGTACTGATCATTTCACCAAGTATCATCATGATTGGGTGAAAATATATTGGCTGGTATTTCGGAAACTCGTAATTTCTTGGAAGCTTGGCCCCCCCTTTCAATGAAAGTGCTTTTAAACAGTCTCTGCTTAGGGCTACTTGAAGAGGAAACAAACCATAGAGAAGAAACTGAGAATTACTTTATTTTGTCAAGTTTCAAAAAGCTACTACAAACCATGGTCGATTTAGAGTTCCAAATTTATCTATCTATATAGGAGAGAACAGAGTGAAACCTAAAATAAAAACTGCTACGGTAAATAACGCTTCAACCTAGAAAAAGTAAATTTGGTGAGCCAAGTGGAATTTGTGTACTGATCATTATCACCAAGTATCATCAAGATTGGGTGAAAAAATATTTGCTTGTATTTCGGAAACTCGTAATTTGTTGGAAGCTTGGGAACCCCTTTAAATGAAAGTGCTTTTACACAGTTTCTGCTTAGGGATACTTGAAGAGGAAACAAACCATAGAGAAAATACTGAGAACTACTTTATTTTCCCAAGTTTCAAAGAGCTATACAAACCATGTTGGATTTAGAGTTCCAAATTGAACTATCTATATAGGAGAGAACAGAGAAAAACCTAACAATATAAACCGCTACTGTAAATACAAACCATGTTGGATTTAGAGTTCCAAATTCATCTATCTATATAGGAGAGAACAGAGTGAAACCTAAAAATAAAAACTGCTACCGTAAACGAAGGCTTCAACCTAGAAGAACAAAATTTGGTGAGCCAAGTGGTATTTGTGTACTGATCATTACCACCAAATATCATCAAGATTCAGTGAAAAAATATTTCTGGTATTTCGGAAACTCGTAATTTTCCGGAATATTGGCAACCTCCTTCAATGAAAGTGCTTTTCCACAGTCTCTGCTTAGGGCTACTTGTAGAGAAAACAAACCATAGACAAAAAACTTAGAATTACTTTATTTTGTCAAGTTTCAAAGAGCTAATACAAACCATGTTGGACTTAGAGTTCCAAATTCATATATCTGTATATGAGAGAACAGAGTGAATCCTAAATATAAAAACTGCTACTGTAAATAACGCTTCAAACTAGAGGAAAAAAATTTGGATTATCCAAGTGGGATTTGTGTACTTGTCATTACCACCAAGTATCATCAAGGTTGGTGAAAAAATATTTGCTGGAATTTCGGAAACTCGTAATTTCTTAGAAGATTGGCAACCCCTTTCAATGAAAGTGCTTTTCCACTGTCTGTGCCTAGGGCTACTTGGAGAGGAAACAAACCATAGAGACAAAACTGAGAACTACTTTATTTTGTCAAGTTTCACAGAGCTACTACAAACCATGTTTGATTTACAGTTCTAAATTCATCTATCTATATAGGAGACAACAGAGTGAAACCTAAAAATAAAAACTGCTACTGTTAATAACGCTTCACCCTAGAAAAACAAATTTTGGTGAACCAAGTGGGATTTGTGTACTGATCATTACCACCAAGTCTCATCAAGAGTGGGTGAAAAAATATTTGCTGGTATTTCGGAAACTCGTAATTTCTTGAAAGCTTGGCAACCCCGTTCAACGAACGTGCTTTTCCACAGTCTCCGCTTAGGGCTACTTGAAGAGGAAACAAACCATAGAGACAAAACTGAGAACTACTTCATTTTGTCAAGTTTCAAAGAGCTACAACAAACCGTGTTGGATTTCGAGTTCCAAATTTATCTATCTATATAGGAGAGACAGATTGAGACCTAGAAATAAAATCTGCTACTTTAAACGAACGCTTCACCCTAGAAGAACAAATTTTGGTGAGCTAAGTTGTATTTGTGTACTGGTCATTACCACCAGGTATCATCAAAATTGGGTGAAAAAATATTTGCTTGTATTTCGGAAACTCGTAATTCCATGGATGCTTGGCAACCCCTTTTAATGAAAGTGCCTTTCGGAAGTCTCTGCTTAAGGCTACTTTAAGAGGAAACGAACCATTCAGACAAAAAAGTGAACTACTTTATTTTGTCAAGTTTCAAAGAGCTACTACAAACCATGTTGGATTTAGAGTTCCAAATTCATCTATCTATTGGAGAGAACAGAGGGAAACCTAAATATAAAAACTGCTACTGAAGACGAACGCTTCAACCTAGAAGAACAAAATTTGGTGAGCGAAGTGGGATTTGTGTACTGATCATTACCACCAAGTATCATCAAGATTGGGTGAAAAAATATTTGCTGATATTTCGGAAACTCATAATTTCTTGTAAACTTCGCAACTTCTTACAATGAAAGTACTTTTCCACAGTCTCTGTTTAGGGCAACTTGAAGAGGAAACAAACCATAGAGAAAAAACTGAGAATTACTTTATTTTGTCCAGTTTCATAGAGCTACTACAAACCATGTTGGATTAGAGTTCCAAATTCATCTATCTGTATAGGAGAGAACAGTGTGTAACTTAAAAATAAAACCTTCTACTGTAAATAACGCTTCAACCTAGAAGAACAAATTTTTGTGAGCCAAGGGGATTTGTGTACTCATCATTTCAAAAAGTGTCATCAAGATTGAGAAAAATATATTCGCTGGTATTTCGGAAAATCGTAATTTCTTGGAAGCTTGGCATCCCCTTTCAATGAGTGGGCTTTTCCACAGTCTCTGCTTAGGGCTACGTGAAGAGGAAACAAACCCTAGAGAAAAAACTGAGAATTACTTTTTTTTTGTCAAGTTTCATAGAGCTACTACAAATCATGTTGGATTTAGTGTTCCAAATTCATCTATCTGTATATTAGAGAACAGAGTGAAACATAAAAATAAAAACTGCTACTGTAAACGAACGCTTCAACCAAAAAGAACAAAATTTGGTGAGCCAAGTGGGATTTGTATACTGATCATTACCACCAAGAATCGTGAAGATTGGGCAACAAATATTTGCTGGTATTTCGGAAACACATAGATTCTTGGACGCTTGGCAACCCCTTTCAATGAAAGTGCTATTCGCCAGTCTATGATTAAGGATACTTGAATAGGAAACAAACCATAGATACAAAAATGAGACCTACTTTATTATGTCACTTTTCAAGGAGCCTCTACAAACCATGATGTATTTAGAGTTCCAAATTCATCTATCTACTTTATAGTAAACACAGTGAAACCTAAAAATAAAAACTGCTATTGTAAACGAACACTTCAACCTAAAAGAAGAAAATATGGTGAGAAAAGTGGGATTTGTGTACTGATCATTACCACCAAGTATCATCAAGACTGGGTGAAAAAATATTTGATGGTATTTCGGAAACTCGTAATTTTTTGAAGCTTGGCAACCCCTTTAAATATAAGTGGTTTTCCTCAGTCTCACTTAGGGCTACTTGAAGAGGAAACAAACCATAGAGACAAAACTGAGAACTCCTTTATTTTGTCAAGTTTGAAAGAGCTACTCTAAACCATGTTGGTTAGAGTTCCATATTTATCTATCTATATAGGAGAGAACAGAGTGAATCCGTACAATAAAAACCGCTACTGTAAATGAATGCTTCAATCTAGAAGAACTAAATTTGGTGAGCCAAGTGGTATTTGTGTACTCATCGTTACCACCAAGTGTCATCAAGATTGGGTGAGAAAATATTTGCTGGTCTTTCGGAAACTCGTAATTTCTTGGACGATTGGCAACCCCTTTCAATGAAAGTGCTTTTCGCCAGTCTCTGCTTAGGGCTACTTGAAGAGGAAACCATAGAGAGAAAACTGAGAACTACATTATTTTGTCAAGTTTCAAAGAGATACTACAAACCATGTTGGATTTATAGTTCCAAATTCATCTATATAGGAAAAAACAGACTGAAACCTAAAAATAAAAGCTGCTACTGTAAACGAACGCTTCAACCAAGAAGAACAAAATTTGGTGAGCCAAGGGGGACTTGTGTACTGATGATTACCACCACGTATCATTAAGATTGGGTGAAAAAATATTTGCTGGTATTTCGGAAACTCATTATTTCTTACCCCTCTCAAGGAAAGTGCTTTTCCACAGTCTGTGCCTATCCCTACTTGAAGAGGAAACAAACCATAGAGACAAAACTCAGAACTCCTTTATTTTGTCAACTTTCAAAAGCTACTACAAACCATGTTGGATTTAGAGTTCCAAATTCATCTATCTATATAGGAGAGAACAGAGTGAAATTTAAATATAAAAACTGCTACTGTAGACGAACGCTTCAAACTAGAAGAACAAAATTTGGTAAGCCAAGTGGGATTTCTGTACTGATCATTACCACCAAGTATCATCAAGATTAGGTGAAAAAATATTTGCTGGTATTTCGGAAACTCGTTATTTCTTAGAAGCTTGGCAATGCTTCTCAATGAAAGTGCTTTCCACAGTCTATGCCTAGGGCTACTTGAAGAGGAAGCAAACCATAGAGACAAAACTGAGAACTCCTTTATTTTGTTAAGTTTCAAAGAGCTACTGCAAACCATGTTGAATTTAGAGTTCATAATTCATCTATCTATATAGGAGAGAACAAAGTGAAACCTAAAAATAAAAACTCCTACTGTAAACGAATGCTTCAACCTAGAAGAACAAAATTTGGTGAGCCAAGTGGGATTTGTGTACTTTTCACTACCAGCACGTATCATCAAGATTGGGTGAAAAATATTTGCTGGTATTTCGGAAAATCGTAATTTCTCGGAAGCTTGGCAACCCCTTTCAATGAAAGTGCTTTTCCACAGTTTGCTGCTTAGGGCTACTTGAAGAGGAAACAAATCATAGAGAAAAAACTGAGAACTTATTTTTTTTGTCAAGTTTCAAAGAGGTACTAGAAAGCATGTTGGATTTAGGGTTCCAAATCCATCTATCTATATAGGAGTGAACAGATTGAAACCTACATATAAAAATTGCTACTGTAGACAAACGCTTCAACCTAGAAGAACACTATTTGGTGAGCCAAGTGGGATTCATGTACTGATCATTACCACCAAGTATCATCAAGATTGGATGAAAAATATTTGCTGGTAATTCGGAAAATCGTTATTTCTTAGAAGCTTGGCAACCCCTCTCAATGAAACTGCTTTTCCACAGACTGTGCCTAGGGATAGCTGGGGAGGAAACAAACCTTAGACTCAAAACTGAGAACTCCTTTACTTTGTCATGTTTCAAAGAGCTACTGCAAACCATGTTGGATTTAGAGTTCCAAATTCATCTATCTATATAGGAGAGAACAGAGTGAAACCTTAACATAAAAACTGCTACTGTAAACAAACACTTCAACCTAGAAGAACAAAATTTGGTGAGCCAAGTGGGATTTGTGTACTTGTCATTACCACCAGTATCATCAAGATTGATGAATAAATATTTGCTGGTGTTTCGGAAAATCGTAATTTCTTGGAAGCATGGCAACCCCTTTCAATGAAAGTGCTTTTCCACAGTCTCTGCGTAGGGCTACTTGAAGAGGAAACAAACCATAGAGACAAAACTGAGAACTCCTTTATTTTGTCAAGTTTCAAAAGCTACTACAACCTTGTTGGATTTAGAGTTCCAAATTCATCTATCTATATAGGAGAGAACAGAAGGAAACCTAAATATAAAAACTGCTACTGTAGACGAAACGCTTCAAATTAGAAGAACAAAATTTGGTGAGCCAAGTGGGATTTGTGTACTGATCATTACCACCAAGTATCATCAAGATTGGGTGAAAAAATATTTGCTGGTATTTCGGAAACTCATTATTTCTTACCCCTCTCAATGAAAGTGCTTCTCCACAGTCTGTGCCTAACGCTACTTGAAGAAGAAACAAACCATAGTGACAAAACTGAGAACTCCTTTATTTTGTCAAGTTTCAAAGAGCTACTACAAACCATGTTGGATTTAGAGTTCCAAATTCATCTATCTGTATAGGAGAGAACAGAGTGAAACCTAAATATAAAAACTGCTACTGTAGACGAACGCTTCAACCTAGAAGAAAAAAATTGGTGAGCCAAGTGGATTTGTATACTTGTCATTACCACCACGTATCCTCAAGATTGGGTGAAAAAAAATTTGCTGGTATTTCGGAAACTCGTTATTTCTTAGAAGCTTGGCAACGCCTCTCAATGGAGTGCTTTTCCACAGTCTGTGCCTAGGGCTACTTGAAGAGGAAAATTACCATAAAGACAAAACTGAGAACTTCTTTATTTTGTCAAGTTTCAAAGAGCTACTACCAACCATGTTGTATTTAGAGTTCCAAATTCATCTATCTATATAGGAGAGAACAGAGTGAAACCTAAAAATAAAACTGCTACCGTAAACGAACGCTTCAACCTAGAAGAACAAAATTTGGTGAGCCAAGTGGGATTTGTATTCTGATCATTACCACCACGTATCATCAAGTTTGGGTGAAAAAATATTTGCTGGTATTTCGGAAACTCGTAATTTCTTAGAAGCTTTGGCAACCCCTCTCAAGAAAGTGCTTTTCCACAGTCTGTGCCTAGGGCTACTTGAAGAAGAAAAGAACCATAGAGACAAAACTGAGAACTACTTTATTTTTCAAGTTTCAAAGAGCTACTACAAACCATGTTGGATTTAGAGTTCCAAATTCATCTATCTATGTAGGAGAGAACAGAGGGAAACCCTAAATAGATAAACTGCTACTGTAGATGAAAGCTTCAACCTAGAAGAACACAATTTGGTGAGCCAAGTGGGATTGTGTACTGATCATTACCACCAAGTATCATCAAGATTGGTTGAAAAAATATTTGCTGGTATTTCGGAAACCCGTTATTTCTTAGAAGCTTTGCAACCCCTCTCAATGCAAGTGCTTTTCCACAGTCTGTGCCTAGGGCTACTTGAAGAAAGCAACCCATATGGACAAAACTGAGAACTCTTTATTTTGTCAAGTTTCAAAGAGCTACTACAAAGCATGTTGGATTTAGAGTTCCAAATTCATCTATCTATATAGGAGAAAACAAAGTGAAACCTAAAAATAAAAACTGCTACTGTAAACAAACGCTTCAACCTAGAAGAACAAAATTTGGTGAGCCAAGTGGGATTTGTGTACTGATCATTACCAAGAAGTATCATCAAGTTTTGGAGAAAGAATATTTGCTGGTATTCGGAAACTCGATATTCTTACCCTCTCAATAATAAGTGCTGATCCACATTCTGTGCCTAGGGCTACTTGAAGAGGAAACAAACAATAGAGACAAAACTGAGAACTCCTTTATTTTGTCAAGTTTCAAAGAGCTACTACAAACCATGTTGTATTTAGAGTTCCAAATTCATCTATCTATATAGGAGAGAACAGAGTGAAACCTACATATAAAACTCCTACCATAGACGAACGCTTCAACCTAGAAGAACACAATTTGGTGACCCTAGTGGGATTTTTGTACTGATCATTACCCACCACGTATCATCAATATTGGGTGAAAAAATATTTGCTGTATTTCAGAAACTCGTTATTTCTTTGAAGCGTGGCAACCCCTCTCAATGAAAGTGCTTTTACACAGTCTGTGCCTAGGGGTACTTGAACAGGAACAAACCATAGAGACAAAACTGAGAACTCCTTTATTTTGTCACGATTCAAAGAGCTACTACAAACCATGTTGGATTTAGAGTTCCCAAATTCATTTATCTATATAGGAGAGAACAGAGGGAAACCTAAATATAAGAACCTGCTACTGTAGACGAACTCTTCAACTAGAAGAACACAATGTGATGAGCCAAGTGGGATTGGTGTACTGATCATTACCACCAAGTATCATCAAGATTGGGTGAAAAAATATTTGCTGGTATTTCGGAAACCCGTTATTTCTTAGAAGCTGGCAACCCCTCTCAATTCAAGTGCTTTTCAACAGTCCCTGCCTAGGGCTAACTTGAAGGGGAAACAAACCATAGAGACAAAACTGAGAACTCCTTTATTTTGTCAAGTTTCAACGAGCTACTACAAATCATGTTGGACTTAGACTTCCAAATTCATCTATCTATCTAGGAGAGAACAGAGGGAAACCTGAATATATAAACTGCTACTGTAGACGAACGCTCCAACCTAGAAGAACACAATTTGGTGAACCAAGTGGGATTTGTGTACTGATCATTACCAAAAAGTATCATCAAGATTGGGTTAAAAAGTATTTGCTGGTATTTCGGGAACTCGTAATTTCTTAGAAGCTTGGCCACCCCTCTCAATGAAAGTGCTTTTCCACAGTCTGTGCATAGGCCTACTTGAAGAAGAAAAGAACCATAGAGACAAAACTGAGAACTACTTTATTTTTCAAGTTTCAAAGAGCTACTACAAACCATGTTGGATTTAGAGTTCCAAATTCATCTATCTATATAGGAGAGAACAAAGTGAAACCTAAAAATAAAAACTGCTACTGTAAACAAATGCTTCAACCTAGAAGAACAAAATTTGGTGAGCCAAGTGGGATTTGTGTACTGATCATTACCACCAAGTATCATCAAGATTGGGTGAAAAAATATTTGCTGGTATTTCAGAAATTCGTTATTTCTTACCCCTCTCAATATAAGAGCTTTTCCACAGTCTGTCCCTAGGGCTACTTGAAGAGGAAACAAACCATAGAGACAAAACTGAGAATTCCTTTGTTTTGTCAAGTTTCAAAGAGCTACTACAAACCATGTTGGATTTAGAGTTCCAAATTCATCTATCTATATAGGAGAGAACAGGTTGAAACCTACATATAAAAACTGCTACCGTAGACGAATGCTTCAACCTAGAAGAACACAACTTGGTGAGCCAAGTGGGATTTGTGTACTGATCATTACCACCAAGTATCATCAAGATTGGTTGAAAAAATATTTGCTGGTATTTCGGAAACCCGTTATTTCTTAGAAGCTTTGCAACCCCTCTCAATGCAAGTGCTTTTCCACAGTCTGTGCCTAGGGCTACTTGAAGAAAGCAACCCATATGGACAAAACTGAGAACTCTTTATTTTGTCAAGTTTCAAAGAGCTACTACAAAGCATGTTGGATTTAGAGTTCCAAATTCATCTATCTATATAGGAGAAAACAAAGTGAAACCTAAAAATAAAAACTGCTACTGTAAACAAACGCTTCAACCTAGAAGAACAAAATTTGGTGAGCCAAGTGGGATTTGTGTACTGATCATTACCAAGAAGTATCATCAAGTTTTGGAGAAAGAATATTTGCTGGTATTTCGGAAACTCGATATTTCTTACCCCTCTCAATATAAGTGCTGATCCACATTCTGTGCCTAGGGCTACTTGAAGAGGAAACAAACAATAGAGACAAAACTGAGAACTCCTTTATTTTGTCAAGTTTCAAAGAGCTACTACAAACCATGTTGTATTTAGAGTTCCAAATTCATCTATCTATATAGGAGAGAACAGAGTGAAACCTACATATAAAACTCCTACCATAGACGAACGCTTCAACCTAGAAGAACACAATTTGGTGACCCTAGTGGGATTTTTGTACTGATCATTACCACCACGTATCATCAATATTGGGTGAAAAAATATTTGCTGGTATTTCAGAAACTCGTTATTTCTTTGAAGCGTGGCAACCCCTCTCAATGAAAGTGCTTTTCCACAGTCTGTGCCTAGGGGTACTTGAACAGGAAACAAACCATAGAGACAAAACTGAGAACTCCTTTATTTTGTCACGATTCAAAGAGCTACTACAAACCATGTTGGATTTAGAGTTCCAAATTCATTTATCTATATAGGAGAGAACAGAGGGAAACCTAAATATAAGAACTGCTACTGTAGACGAACTCTTCAACCTAGAAGAACACAATGTGATGAGCCAAGTGGGATTGGTGTACTGATCATTACCACCAAGTATCATCAAGATTGGGTGAAAAAATATTTGCTGGTATTTCGGAAACCCGTTATTTCTTAGAAGCTGGCAACCCCTCTCAATTCAAGTGCTTTTCAACAGTCTGTGCCTAGGGCTACTTGAAGGGGAAACAAACCATAGAGACAAAACTGAGAACTCCTTTATTTTGTCAAGTTTCAACGAGCTACTACAAATCATGTTGGACTTAGACTTCCAAATTCATCTATCTATCTAGGAGAGAACAGAGGGAAACCTGAATATATAAACTGCTACTGTAGACGAACGCTCCAACCTAGAAGAACACAATTTGGTGAACCAAGTGGGATTTGTGTACTGATCATTACCAAAAAGTATCATCAAGATTGGGTTAAAAAGTATTTGCTGGTATTTCGGGAACTCGTAATTTCTTAGAAGCTTGGCCACCCCTCTCAATGAAAGTGCTTTTCCACAGTCTGTGCATAGGCCTACTTGAAGAAGAAAAGAACCATAGAGACAAAACTGAGAACTACTTTATTTTTCAAGTTTCAAAGAGCTACTACAAACCATGTTGGATTTAGAGTTCCAAATTCATCTATCTATATAGGAGAGAACAAAGTGAAACCTAAAAATAAAAACTGCTACTGTAAACAAATGCTTCAACCTAGAAGAACAAAATTTGGTGAGCCAAGTGGGATTTGTGTACTGATCATTACCACCAAGTATCATCAAGATTGGGTGAAAAAATATTTGCTGGTATTTCAGAAATTCATTATTTCTTACCCCTCTCAATATAAGTGCTTTTCCACAGTCTGTCCCTAGGGCTACTTGAAGAGGAAACAAACCATAGAGACAAAACTGAGAATTCCTTTGTTTTGTCAAGTTTCAAAGAGCTACTACAAACCATGTTGGATTTAGAGTTCCAAATTCATCTATCTATATAGGAGAGAACAGGTTGAACCCTACATATAAAAACTGCTACCGTAGACGAACGCTTCAACCTAGAAGAACACAACTTGGTGAGCCAAGTGGGATTTGTGTACTCATCATTACCACCACGTATCATCAAGATTGGGTGAAAAAATATTTGCTGGTAATTCGGAAACTCGTTATTTCTTGGAAGCTTGGCAACCACTCTCAATGAAAGTGCTTTTTCACAGTCTGTGCCTAGGGGTACTTTAAGAGGAAACAAACCATAGTGAAAAAACTGAGAACTCCTTCATTTTATCAAGTTTCAAAGAGCTACTACAAACCATGTTGGATTTAGAGTTCCAAATTCATCTATCTATATAGGAGAGAACAGAGTGACCTAAAAATAAAAACTGCTACTGTAAACGAACGCTTCAACCTAGAAGAACAAAATTTGGTGAGCCAAGTGGTATTTCTGTACTGATCATTGCCACCAAGTATCATCAAGATTGGGTGAAAAAATATTTGCTGATATTTCGGCAACTCGTTATTTCTTAGAAACTTGGCAACCCTTCTCAATGAGAGTTCCTTTCCACAGACTGTGCTAGGGCTACTTGAAGAGGAAACAAACCATAGAGACAAAGCTGAGAACTACTTTATATTCTCAAGTTTCAAAGAGCTACTACAAACCATGTTGGATTTAGAGTTCCAAATTCATCTATCTATATAGGAGAGAACAGAGGGAAACCTATATACATAAACTGCTACTGTAGACGAACGCTTCAACCTAGAAGAATAAAATTTGGTGAGCCAAGTGGGATTTGTGTACTGATCATTACCACCAAGTATCATCAAGATTGGGTGAAAAAATATTTGCTGGTATTTCGGAAACTCGTTATTTCTTAGAAGCTTGGCAACAACTCTCAATGAAAGTGCTTTTCCACAGTCTGTGCCTAGGGCTACTTGAAGAGGAAACAAACCATAGAGAAAAAACTGAGAACTACTTTATTTTGTCAAGTTTCAAAGAGCTACTACAAACCATGTTGGATTTAGAGTTCCAAATTCATCTGTCTATATAGGATAGAACAGAGTAAAACCTAAATATAAAAACTGCTACTGTAGATGAACGTTTAAACCTAGAAGAACAAAATTTGGTGAGCCAAGTGGGATTTGTGTACTGATCATTACCACAAAGTACCATCAAGATTGGGAAAAAAATATTTGCTGCTATTTCGGAAACTCGTTATTTCTTAGAAGCTTGGCATCCCCTCTCAATGAAAGTGCTTTTCCACAGTCTGTGCCTAGGGCTACTTGAAGAGGAAACACACCATAGAGAAAAAACTGAGAACTACTTTATTTTGTCCAGTTTCAAAGAGCTACTCCAAACCATGTTGGATTTAGAGTTCCAAATTCATCTATCAATATAGGAGAAAACAGAGTGTAACCTAAAAATAAAAACTGCTACTGTAGATGAACGTTTAAACCTAGAAGAACAAAATTTGGTGAGCCAAGTGGGATTTGTGTACTGATCATTACCACAAAGTACCATCAAGATTGGGTGAAAAAATATTTCCTGGTATTTCAGAAACTCGTTATTTCTTAGAAGCTTGGCATCCCCTCTCAATGAAAGTGCTTTTCCACAGTCTGTGCCTAGGGCTACTTGAAGAGGAAACACACCATAGAGAAAAAACTGAGAACTACTTTGTTTTTCCAGTGTCAAAGAGCTACTCTAAACCATGTTGGATTTAGAGTTCCAAATTCATCTATCTATACAGGAGAGAACACAGGGAAACCTAAATATAAAAACTGCTACTGTACACGAACGTTTTAACCTAGAAGATCAAAATTTGGTTTGCCAAGTGGGATTTGTGTACTGATCATTACCACCAAGTATCATCATGATTGGGTGAAAAAATATTTGCTGGTATTTCGGAAACTCTTTATTTCTTAGTAGCTTGGCAACCCCTCTCAATGAAAGTGCTTTTCCACAGTGTGTGCCTAGGGCTACTTGAAGAGGAAAATAACCATAGAGACAAAACTGAGAACTACTTTATATTGTCAAGTTTCAAAGAGCTACTACAAACCATGTTGGATTTAGAGTTCCAAATTCATCTATCTATATAAGAGAGAACAGAGTGAAACCTACATATAAAAACTGCTACTGTAGACGAACGCTTCAACCTAGAAGAACCCAATTTGGTGAGCCAAGTGGGATTTGTGTACTGATCATTACCACCACCTATCATCAAGATTGGGTGCAAAAGTATTTGCTGGTATTTCGGAAACTCGTTATTTCTTAGAAGCTTGGCAACCCCTCTCAATGAAAGTGCATTCCCATAGTCTGTGCCTAGGGCTACTTGAAGAGGAAACAAACCATGGAGACAAAACTGGAAACTCCTTTATTTTGTGATGTTTCAAAAAGCTACTACAAACCATGTTGGATTTAGAGTTCCAAATTCATCTATCTATATAGGAGAGAACAGAGTGAAACCTAAAAATAAAAACTGCTACTGTAAACGAACTCTTCAACCTAGAAGAACAAAATTTGGTGAGCCAAGTGGGATTTGTGTACTTGTCATTACCACCACGTATCATGCAGATTTGGTCAAAAATATTTGCTGGATTTCGTAAACTCCTATATTCTTGGAAGCTTGGCAACCCGTTTCAGTTAAAGTGCTTTTCGACAGTCTCTAATTAGGGCTACTTGAAGAGGAAACAAACCATAGAAACAAAACTGAGAACTACTACTTTTTGTCAAGTTTCAAAGAGCTACTACAAACCATGTTTGATTTAGAGTTCCAAATTCATCTATCTATATAGGAGAAAACAGAGAGAAACCTAAATATAAAAACTGCTACTGTAGACAAACGCTTAAACCTAGAAGAACAAAATTTGGTGATCCAAGTGGGATTTGTGTTCTGATTATTACCACCAAGTATCAACATGATTGGGTGAAAAAATATTTGCTGGTATTTCGGAAACTCGTTATTTCTTAGAAGCGTGGCAACACCTCTCAAGGAAAGTGCATTTCCATAGTCTGTGCCTAGGGCTACTTGAAGAGGAAACAAACCATAGAGACAAAACTGAGAACTACTTTATTTTGTCAAGATTCAAAGAGCTACTACAAACCATTTTGGATTTAGAGTTCCAAATTCATCTATCTATTTAAGAGAGAACAGACTGAAACCTACATATAAAAACTGCTACTGTAGATGAACGCTTCAACCTAGAAGAACACAATTTGGTAAGCCAAGTGGGAATTGTGTACTGATCATTTCCACCACGTATCATCAAGATTGGGTTGAATAATATTTGCTGGTATTTCGGAAACTCGTTATTTCTTAGAAGCTTGGCAACCCCTCTCAATGAAAGTGCTTTTCCACAGTCTGTGCCTAGGGCTACATGAAGAGGAAACAAACCATAGAGGCAAAACTGAGAACTACTTTATTTTGTCAAGATTCAAAGAGCTACTACAAACCATGTTGGATTTAGAGTTCCAAATTCATCAATCATTATAGGAGAGAATAGCGTGAAACCTAAATATAAAAACTGCTATGTAGACGAACTCTTAAAACTAGAAGAACAAAATTTGGTGAGCCAAGTGGGATTTGTGTTCTGATCATTACCACCAAGTATCAACAAGATTGGGTGAAAAAATATTTGCTGGTATTTCGGAAACTCGTTATTTCTTAGAAGCTTGCAACCCCTCTCAATTAAAGTGCATTTCCATACTCTGTTCCTAGGACTACATGAAGAGGAAACAAACCATAGAGACAAAACTGAGAACACCATTATTTTTTCAAGTTTCAAAGAGCTACTAAAAACCATGTTCGATTTAGAGTTCCAAATTCATCTATCTATATAGGAGAGAACAGAGGGAAACCTAAATATAAAAACTGCTACTGTAGACGAACACTTCAACCTAGAAGAACAAAATTTGGTGAGCCAAGTGGGATTTGTGTACTGATCATTACCCCAAGTATCATCAAGATTGGGTAAAAAAATATTTGCTGGTATTTCAGAAACTCCTTATTTCTTAGAAGTTTGGCAACCGCTCTCAATGAAAGTGCTTTTCCACAGTCTGTGCCTAGGGCTACTTGAAGAGGAAAATAACGATAGAGACAAAACTGAGAACTACTTTATTTTGTCAAGTTTCAAAGAGCTACTAAAAACCATGTTGGATTTAGAGTTCCAAATTCATCTATCTATATCGGAGAGAATAACGTGAAACCTAAATATAAGAACTGCTACTATAGACGAACGCTTAAACCTAGAAGAACAAAATTTGGTGAGCCAAGTAGGACTTGTGTTCTGATCATTAATACCTAGTATCAACAAGTTTGTTTGAAAAAATATTTGCTGGTATTTCGGAAACTCGTTATTTCTTAGAAGATTGGCAACCCCTCTCATTGAAAGTGCATTTCCATAGTCTGTGCCTAGGTCTACTTGAAGAGGAAACAAACCATAGTGACAAAACTGAGAACTCCTTTATTTTGTCAAGTGTCAAAGAGCTACTACAAACCATGATGGTTTTAGAGTTCCAAATTCATCTATCTATATAAGAGAGAACAGACTGACACCTACATATAAAAACTGCTACTGTAGATGAACGCTTATACCTAGAAGAACACAATTTGGTGAGACAAGTGGGAATAGTGTACTGATCATTACCTCCACGTATCATCAAGATTGGGTTAAAAAATATTTGCTGGTATTTCGAAAACTCGTTATTTCTTAGAAGCTTGGCCACACCTCTCAATGAAAGTGCTTTTTCACAGTCTGTGCCTAGGGCTACTTGAAGAGGAAACAAACCATAGAGACAAAGCTGAGAACTACTTTATTTTGTCAAGTTTCAAAGAGCTACTACAAACCGTTTTGGATTTAGAGTTTCAAATTCATCTATCTATATAGGAGAGAATAGCGTGAAACCTAAATATAAAAACTGGTACTGTAGACGAACGCTTAAACCTAGAAGAACAAAATTTGGTGAGCCAAGTGGGAATTTTGTTCTGATCATTACCACGAAGTATCAACAAGTTTGGGTGAAAAAATATTTGCTGGTATTTCGGAAACTCGTTATTTCTTAGAAGCTTGGCAACCCCTCTCAATGAAAGTGCATTTCCATTGTCTGTGCCTAGGGCTACTTGAAGAGGAAACAAACCATAGAGACAAAACTGAGAACTCCTTTATTTTGTGAAGTTTCAAAGAGCTACTACAAACCATGTTGGATTTAGAGTTCCAAATTCATCTATCTATATATGAGAGAACAGAGTGAAACCTAAAAATAAAAACTGCTACTGTAAACGAACTCTTCAACCTAGAAGAACAAAATTTGGTGAGCCAAGTGGGATTTGTGTACTTGTCATTACCACCACGTATCATCAAGATTTTGTCAAAAATATTTGCTGGATTTCGGAAAATCATAAATTCTTGGAAGCTTGGCAACCCCTTTCAATGAAAGTGCTTTTCCACAGTCTCTGCTTAGAGCTACTTTAAGAGGAAACAAACCATTGAAACAAAACTGAGAACTACTACTTTCTGTCAAGTTTCCAAGAGCTACTACAAACCATGTTTGATTTAGAGTTCCAAATTCATCTATCTATATAGGAGAAAACAGAGGGAAACCTAATTATAAAAGCTGCTACTGTAGACGAACACTTCAACCTAGAGGAACAAAATTTGGTTAGCCAAGTTGGATTTGTGTACTTGTCATTACAACCACGTATCATCCAGTTTGGGTGAAAAAATATTTGCTGGTATATCGAAAACTCGTATTTCTTAGAAGCTTGGCTACCCCATTCAAAGAAAATGCTTTTCCACAGTCTGTGCCTAGGGCTACTTGAAGAGGAAAGAAACCATAGAGACAAAACTGAGAACTCCTTTATTTTGTCCAGTTTCAAAGAGCTACTCCAAACCATGTTGGATTTAGAGTTCCAAATTCATCTATCAATATAGGAGAAAACAGAGTGTAACCTAAAAATAAAAACTGCTACTGTAGATGAACGTTTAAACCTAGAAGAACAAAATTTGGTGAGCCAAGTGGGATTTGTGTACTGATCATTACCACAAAGTACCATCAAGATTGGGTGAAAAAATATTTCCTGGTATTTCAGAAACTCGTTATTTCTTAGAAGCTTGGCATCCCCTCTCAATGAAAGTGCTTTTCCACAGTCTGTGCCTAGGGCTACTTGAAGAGGAAACACACCATAGAGAAAAAACTGAGAACTACTTTGGTTTTCCAGTGTCAAAGAGCTACTCTAAACCATGTTGGATTTAGAGTTCCAAATTCATCTATCTATACAGGAGAGAACACAGGGAAACCTAAATATAAAAACTGCTACTGTACACGAACGTTTTAACCTAGAAGATCAAAATTTGGTTTGCCAAGTGGGATTTGTGTACTGATCATTACCACCAAGTATCATCATGATTGGGTGAAAAAATATTTGCTGGTATTTCGGAAACTCGTTATTTCTGAGAAGCTTGGCCACCCCTCTCAATGAAAGTGCTTTTTCACAGTCTGTGCCTAGGGGTACTTGAAGAGGAAAAAAACCATAGAGACAAAACTGAGAACTCCTTCATTTTGTCAAGTTTCAAAGAGCAACTACAAACCATGTTGGATTTAGAGTTCCAAATTCATCTATCTATATAGGAGAGAACAGAGTGAAACCCCAAAATAAAAACTACTACTGTAAACGAACGCTTCAACCTAGAAGAACAAAATTTGGTGAGCCAAGTGGGATTTGTGTACTTGCCATTACGACCACGTATCTTCCAGATTGGGTGAAAAAATATTTGCTGGTATTTCGGAAACTATTAATTTGTTGGAAGCTGGGCAACCCCTTTCAATGAAAGTGCTTTTCCACAGTCTCTGCTTAGGGCTACTTGAAGAGGAAACAAACCATAGAGACAAAACTGAGAACTACTTTATTTGGTCAAGATTCAAAGAGCTACTACAAACCATGTTCGATTTAGAGTTCAAAATTCATCTATCTATGTAAGAGAGAACAGAGTGAAACCTACATAAAAACTGCTACTGTAGATGAAGGCTTCAACCTAGAAGAACACAATTTGGTGAGCCAAGTGGGATTTCTGTACTTGTCATTACCACCACGTATCATCAAGATTGGGTGAAAAAATATTTGCTGGTATTTCGGAAGCTCATTATTTCGTAGAAGCTTGGCAATCCCTCTCAATGAAAGTGCTTTTCCACAGATGTGCCTACGGGTACTTGAAGAGGAAACCAACCATAGAGACAAAACTTAAAACTCTTTTATATTGTCAAGTTTCAAAGAGTTCCTACAAACCATGTTGGATTTAGAGTTCCAAATTCATCTATCTATATAGGAGAGAACAGAGTGAAACCTAAAAATAAAAACTGCTACTGTAAACGAACGCTTCAACCTAGAAGAACAAAATTTCGTGAGCCATGTTTTATTTGTGTACTTGTCATTACCACCACATATTATCCAGATTGGGTGAAAAAATATTTGCTGGTATTTTGGAAACTCGTAATTTGTTGGAAGATTGGCAACCCCTTTCAATGAAAGTGCTTTTCCACAGTCTCTGCTTAGGGCTACTTGAAGAGGAAACAAACCATAGAGACAAAACTGAGAACTACTTTATTTTGTCAAGTTTCAAAGAGCTACAACAAACCATGTTGGATTTAGAGTTCCAAATTCATCTATCTATATTAGAGAAAATAGCGTGAAAATTAAATATAAAAACTGCTACTGTGGACGAATGCTTAAACCTAGAAGAATAAAATTTGGTGAGCCAAGTGGGATTTGTGTTCTGATCATTACCACCAAGTATCAACAAGATTGGGTGAAAAAATACTTGCTGGTATTTCGGAAACTCGTTATTCCTTAGAACCTTGGCAAACCCTCTCAATGAAAGTGCATTTTCATAGTCTGTGCCTAGGGCTACTAGAAGAGGAATCAAACCATAGAGACAAAACTAAGAACTCCTTTATTTTGTCAAGTTTCAAAGAGCTACTACAAACCATTTTGGATTTAGAGTTCCAAATTCATCTATCTATATAAGAGAGAACAGAGTGAAACCTACATATAAAAACTCCTACTGTAGAAGATCGCTTCAACCTAGAACAACACAATTTGGTGAGCCAAGTGAGATTTGTGTACTGATCATTACCACCACGTATCATCAAGATTGGATTAAAAAATATTTGCTGATATTTCGGAAACTCGTTATTTCTTAGAAGAATGGAAACCCCTCTCAATGAAAGTGCTTTTCCACAGTCTGTACCTAGGGCTACATGAAGAGGAAACAAACCATAGAAACAAAACTGAGAACTACTACTTTTTGTCAAGTTTCAAAAAGCTACTACAAACCGTGTTTGATTTAGAGTTCCAAATTCATCTATCTATATAGGAGAGAACAGAGGGAAACCTAAATATAAAAACTGCTACTGTAGACGAACGCTTCAACCTAGAAGAACAAAATTTGGTGAGCCAAGTGGTATTTGTGTACTTGTCATTACCACCACGTATCATCAAGATTGGGTCAAAAATATTTGCTGGATTTCGGAAACTTTTAAATTCTTGGAAGCTTGGCAAACCGTTTCAATGAAATTGCTTTTCCACAGTCTCTGCGTAGGGCTACTTGAAGAGGAAACAAACCATAGAAACAAAACTGAGAACTACTACTTTTTGTCAAGTTTCAAAGAGCTACTACAAACCATGTTGGATTTAGAGTTCCAAATTCATCTATCTATATAGGAGAGAACAGAGGGAAACCTAAATATAAAAACTGCTACTGTAGACGAACACTTCAACCTAGAAGAACAAAATTTGCTGAGCCAAGTTGGATTTTTGTACTGATCATTACCACCAAGTATCATAAAGATTGGGGGAAAAAATATTTGCTGGTATATCGAAAAATCGTATTTCTTAGAAGCTTGGCAAACCCTCTCAATGAAAGTGCTTTTCCACAGTCTCTGCCTAGGGCTACTTGAAGAGGAAACAAAGCATAGAGACAAAACTAGGAACTACTTTATTTTGTAATGTTTCAAATAGCTACTACAAACCATGTTGGATTTAGAGTTCCAAATTCATCTATCTGTATAGGAGATAAGAAAGTGAAATCTAAAAATAAAAACTGCTACTGTAAACGAACGCTTCAAAAAGAAGAACAAAATTTGGTGAGCCAAGTGGGATCTGTGTACTTGTCATTACCACCACGTATCATCAAGATTGGGTGGAAAAATATTTGCTGGTATTTAGGAAACTGTTAATTTCTTGGAAGCTTGGCAACCCCTTTCAATGAAAGTCTTTTCCACAGTCTCTGATTAGGGCTACTTGAAGAGGAAACAAATCATAGAGACAAAACTGAGAGCTACTTTTTTTTGTCAAGTTTCGAAGAGCTACTACAAACCATGTTGGATTTAGAGTTCCAAATACATCTATCTATATAGGAGGGAACAGGGGAAACCTAAAAATGTAAACTGCTACTATAAACGAACGCTTCAAACTAGAAGAACAAAATTTGGTGAGCCAAGTGGGATTTGTGTACTGATCATTACCACCAAGTATCATCAAGATTGGGTGAAAAAATATTTGCTGGTATTTCGGAAACTCGATACTTCTTAGAAGCTTGGCAACCACTCTCAATAAAAGTGCTTTTCCACAGTCTGTGCCTAGGGCTACTTGAAGAGGAAACAAACCATAGAGACAAAATTTTGAACTCCTTTATTTTGTCAAGTTTCAAAGAGCTACTACAAACCATGTTGTATTTAGAGTTCCAAATTCATCTATCTATATAGGAGAGAACAGAGGGAAACCTAAATATAAAAACTGCTACTGTAGACGAACGTTTCAACCTAGAAGATCAAAATTTGGTGAGCCAAGTGGGATTTGTGGACTGATTATTACCACCAAGTATCATCAAGATTGGGTGAAAAAATATTTGTGGTTTTTCAGAAACTCGTTATTTCTTAGAAGTTGGCAAACCCTCTCAAGGAAAGTGTTTTACCACAGTCTCTGCTTAGGGCTATTTGAAGAGGAAACAAATCATAGAGACAAAACTGAGAAATACTTTTTTTGTCAAGTTTCAAAGAGCTCCTACAAACCATGTTAGATTTAGAGTTCCAAATTCATCTATCTATATAGGAGAGAACAGAGGGTAACCTAAAAATATAAACTGCTACTGTAAACGAACGCTTCAAACTAGAAGAACACAATTTGGTGAGTCAAGTGGGATTTGTGTACCGATCATTACCATCAAGTATCATCAATATTGGGTGAAAAAATATTTGCTGGTATTTCGAAAACTCGTTATTTCTTGGAAGCTTGGCAACCCGTTTCAATGAAAGTGCTTTTCCGCAGTCTCTGCCTAGGGCTACTTGAAGAGGGAACAAACCATAGAGACAAAACTGAGAACAATTTATTTTGTCACGTTTCAAAGAGCTACTACAAACCATGTTGGATTTAGTGTTCCAAATTCATCTTTCTCTATAGGAGAGAAGAGCGTGAAACCTAAATATAAAAACTGCTTCTGTAGACGAACGCTTCAAAATAGAAGAACAAAATTTGGTGAGCCAAGTGCGATTTGTGGACTGATTATTACCACCAAGTATCATCAAGATTGGGTGAAAAAATATTTGCTGGTTGTTCAGAAACTCGTTATTTCTTAGAAGTTGGCAAACCCTCTCAAGGAAAGTGTTTTCCACAGTCTGTGCCTAGGGCTACATGAAGAGGAAACAAACAATAGAGACAAAACTGAGAACTCTTTTATTTTTTCAAGTTTCAAAGAGCTACAACGAACCATGTTGGATTTAGAGTTCCAAATTCATCTATCTATATAGGAGAGAACAGAGTGAAAACTAAAAATAAAAACTGCTACTGTAAACGAACGCTTCAACATAGAACAACAAAATTTGGTGAGCCAAGTGGGATTTGTATACTTGTTATTACCACCACGTATCATCCAGATTGGGTGAAAAAATATTTGCTGGTATTTCAAAACTCGTTATTTAATAGACGCTTGGCAACCCCTCTCAATAAAAGTGCTTTTCCACAGTCTGTGCCTCGGGCTACTTGAAGAGGTAACAAACCATAGAGACAAAACTGAGAACTCCTTTATTTTGTCAAGTTTCAAAGAGGTACTACAAAATATGTTGGATATAGAGTTCCAAATTCATCTATCTATATATGAGAGAACAGAGGGAAATCTAAATATAAAAACTGCTACTGTAGACGAACGCTTCAACCTAGAAGAACAAAATTTGGTGAGCCAAGTGGGATTTTTGTACTGACCATTACCACCACGAATCATCAAGATTGGGTGAAAAAATATTTGCTGGTATTTCGGAAACTCGTAATTTCTTGGAAGCTTTTCAACCCCTTTCAAGAAAGTCCTTTACCACAGTCTCTGCTTAGGGCTACTTGAAGAGGAAACAAATCATAGAGACAAAACTGAGAAATACTTTTTTTGTCAAGTTTCAAAAAGCTCCTACAAACCATGTTGGATTTAGAGATCCAATTCATCAATCTATATAGGAGAGAACAGAGGGTAACCTAAAAATATAAACTGCTACTGTAAATGAACGCTTCTAACTAGAAGAACACAATTTGGTGAGTCAAGTGGGATTTGTGTACCGATCATTACCACCAAGTATCATCAAGATTGGGTGAAAAAATATTTGCTGGTATTTCGAAAACTCGTTATTTCTTGGAAGATTCGAAACCCCTTTCAATGAAAGTGCTTGTCCACAGTCTGTTCCTAGTGCTTCTTGAAGAGAAAACAAACCATAGAGACAAAACTGAGAACTACTTTATTTTGTCAAGTTTCAAAGAGCTACTACAAACCATGTTGGATTTAGAGTTCCAAATTCATCTACCTATATATGAGAGAACAGAGGGAAATCTAAATATAAAAACTGCTACTGTAGACGAACGCTTCAACCTACAAGAACAAAATTTGGTGAGCCAAGTGGGATTTCTGTAATGATAATTACCACCAAGTATCATAAAGATTGGGTGAAAAAATATTTGCTGCTATTTCAGAAACTTGTTATTTCTTAGAAACTTGGCAACCCCTCTCAATGAAAGTGCTTTTACACATTCTGGGCCTAGGGCTACTTGAAGAGAAAACAAATCATAGAGACAAAACTGAGAACTCCTTTATTTTGTCAAGTTTCAAAGAACTACTACAAACCATGTTGGATTTAGAGTTCCAAATTCATCTATCTGTATAGGAGAGAACAAAGTGAAACCTAAAAATAAAAACTGCTACTCTAAACGAACGCTTCAAAAAGAAGAACACAATTTGGTGAGCCAAGTGGGATCTGTGTACATGTCATTACCACCACGTATCATCAAGATTGGGTGGAAAAATATTTGCTGGTATTTAGGAAACTCGTAATTTCCTGGAATCTTGGCAACCCCTTTCAATGAAAGTGCTTTTCCACAGTCTCTGCTTAGGGCTACTTGAAGAGGAAACAAATCATAGAGACAAAACTTAGAACTACTTTTTTTTGTCAAGTTTCGAAGAGCTACTACAAACCATGTTGGATTTAGAGTTCCAAATTCATCTATCTATATAGGAGAGAACAGAGGGAAACCTAAATATAAAAACTGCTACTGTAGACGAACGCTTCAACCTAGAAGAACAAAATTTGGTGAGCCAAGTGGGATTTGTGTACTGACCATTACCACCACGTATCATCCAGATTGGGTGAAAAAATATTTGCTCGTATTTCGGAAACTCCTTATTTCTTAGAAGCTTAGCAACCCCTCTCAATGAAAGTGCTTTTCCACAGTCTGTGCCTAGGACTACTAGAAGAGAAAAAAACCATAGAGACAAAACTGAGAACTCCTTTATTTTGTCAACTTTCAAAGAGCTCCTACAAACCATGTTGAATTTAGAGTTCCAAATTCATCTATCTATATAGGAGAGAACAGAGGGTAACCTGAAAATATAAACTGCTACTGTATAAGAACGCTTCAAACTAGAAGAACACAATTTGGTGAGTCAAATGGGATTTGTGTACCGATCATTACCACCAAGAATCATCAAGATTGGGTGAAAAAATATTTGCTGGTATTTCGGAAACTCGTAATTTCTTGGAAGCTTTGCAACCCCATTCAAGAAAGTTCTTTACCACAGTCTCTGCTTAGGGCTACTTGAAGAGGAAACAAATCATAGAGACAAAACTGAAAATACTTTTTTTGTCAAATTTCAAAGAGCTCCTACAAACCATGCTGGATTTAGAGTTCCAAATTCATCTATATATATAAGAGAGAACAGAGTGAAACCTACATATAAAAACTGCTACTGTAGACGAACGCTTCAACCTAGAAGAACAAAATTTGGTGAGCCAAGTGGGATTTGTGTACTTGTCATTAGCACCAAGTATCATCCAGACTGTTTGAAAAAATATTTGCTGGTATTTAGGAAACTCGTTATTTCTTAGAAGCTTGGCAACCCCTCTCAATGAAAGTGCTTTTCCACAGTCTATGCCTAGGGCTAATTGAAGAGAAAACAAACCATAGAGACAAAACTGAGGACTCCTTAATTTTGTCAAGTTTCAAAGAGCTACTACAAACCATGTTGGATTTAGAGTTCCAAATTCATCTATCTATATAGGAGAGAACTGAGTGAAACCTAAAAATAAAAACTGCTACTGCAAACGAACGCTTCAACCTAGAAAAAATAAATTTGGTGAGCCAAGTGGGATTTGTGTACTTGTCATTACCACCATGTATCATCAAGATTGGGTGAAAAAATATTTGCTGATATTTCAGAAACTTGTTATTTCTTGGAAGCTTGGCAACCCCTTTCAATGAAAGTGCTTTTCCACAGTCTGTGCCTAGGGCTACTTGAAGAGGAAACAAACCATAGAGACAAAACTGAGAACTACTTTTTTTTGTCAACTTTCAAAGAGCTACTACAAACCATGTTCGATTTAGAGTTCCAAATTCATCTATCTATATAGGAGAGAAGAGAGGGAAACCTAAAAATATAAACTGCTACTGTAAACGAACGCTTCAAACTAGAAGAACAAAATTTGGTGAGTCAAGTGGGATTTGTGTCCCGATCATTACCACCAGGTGTCATCAAGATTGGGTGAAAAAATATTTGCTTGTATTTCGGAAACTCGTTATTTCTTGGAAGCTTGGCAACCGCTTTCAATGAAAGTGCTTTTCCACAGTTGGTGCCTAGGGCTGCTTGAAGAGGATACAAACCATGGAGACAAAACTGAGAAATACTTTTTTTGTCAAGTTTCAAAGTGCTCCTACAAACCATGTTGGATTTAGAGTTCCAAATTCATCTATCTATATAGGATAGAACAGAGGGTAACCTACAAATATAAAAAGCTACTGTAAATGAACGCTTCAAACTAGAAGAACACAATTTGGAGAGTCAAGTGGGATTTGTGTACCGATCATTACCACCAAGTATCATCAAGATTGGGTGAAAAAATATTTGCTGGTATTTCGGAAACTCGTTATTTCTTGGAAGATTGGCAACCTTTTCAATGAAAGTGTTTTCCACAGTCTGTGCCTAGTTCTACTTGAAGAGGAAACAAACCCTAGAGACAAAAATGAGAACTACTTTATTTTGTCAATTTCAAAGAGCTACTACAAACCATCTTGCATTTAGAGTTCCAAATTCATCTATCTATATAAGAGAGAACAGAGTGAAACCTACATATAAAAACTGCTACTGTAGACGAACGCTTCAACCTAGAAGAACAAAATTTGGTGAGCCAAGTGGGATTTGTGTACTTGTCATTAGCACCACGTATCATCCAGATTGGGTGAAAAAATAATTGCTGGTTTTTTGGAAACTCGTAATTTCTTGGACGCTTGGCAATCTCTTTCAATGAAAGTGCTTTTCCACAGTCTCTGCTTAGGGCTAATTCAAGAGGAAACAAACCATAGAGACAAAACTAGGAACTACTTTTTTGTCAAGTTTCAAAGAGCTACTACTATCCATGTTTGATTTAGAGTTCCAAATTCATCTATATATATAGGAGAAGACAGAGGGAAACCTGAATATAAAAACTGCTACTGTAGACGAACGCTTCAACCTAGAAGAACAAAATTTGGTGAGCCAAGTGGGATTTGTATACTGATTATTACCACCAAGAATCATCAAGATTGGGTGAAAAAATATTTGCTGGTATTTCGGAAACTCGTTATTTCTTAGAAGCTTGGCAACCCCTCTCAATGAATGTGCTTTTCCACAGTCTGTGCCTAGGGCTACTTGAAGAGGAAACAAACCATAGAGACAAAACTGACAACTCCTTTATTTTGTCAAGTTTCAAAGAGCTACTACAAACCATGTTGGATTTAGAGTTCCAAATTCATCTATCTATATCGGAGAGATCAGAGTGAAACATATATATAAAAACTGCTACTGTAGACAAACGCTTCAACCTATAAGAACAAAATTTGGTGAGCCAAGTGGGATTTTTGTACTACTGATCATTACCACCAAGTATCATCAAGATTGGGTGAAAAAATATTTGCTGGTATTTCGGAAACTCGTTATTTCTTAGAAGCTTGGCAACCCCTCTCAATGAAAGTGCTTTTCCACAGTCTGTGCCTAGGGCTACTGGAAGAGAAAACAAACCATAGAGACAAAACTGAGAACTCCTTTATTTTGTCAAGTTTCATGAAAAGCTACTACAATCCATGTTGGATTTAGAGTTCCAAATTCATCTATCTGCATAGGAGAGAACACAGGGAAACCAAAAAATAAACACTGCTACTGTAAACGAACACTTCAAACTAGATGTACAAAATTGGGTGAGTCAAGTGTGATTTGTGTACTGATCATTACCACCACGTATCATCAAGATTGGGTGAAAAAATATTTGCTGGTATGTCGGAAACTCGTTATTTCTTAGAAGCTTGGCAACCCCTCTCAATTAAAGTGCTTTTCCACAGTCTGTGCCTAGGGCTACTTGAAGAGGAAACAAACCATAGAGAGAAAACTGAGAACTACTTTATTTTGTCAAGTATCAAAGAGCTACTACAAACCATGTTGGATTTAGAGTTCCAAATTCATCTATCTATGTAGGAGTGAACAGAGGGAAACCTAAATAAAAACTGCTACTGTAGAAGAACGCTTAAATCTAGAAGAACAAAATTTGGTGAGCCAAGTGGGATTTGTTGACTGATTATTACCACTAAGTATCATCAAGATTGGTGAAAAAAATATTTGCTGGTATTTTGGAAACTCGATATTTCTACGAAGCTTGGCAAACCCTCTGAATGAAAGTGTTTTCCACAGTTTGTGTCTAGGGCTACATGAAGAGGAAACTCGTTATTTCTTAGAAGCCTGGCAACCCTCTCAATGAAAGTGCTTTTCCTCAGTCTGTGCCTAGGGCTACTTGAAGAGGACACAAACCATAGAGACAAAACTGAGAACTCCTTTATTTTGTCAAATTTCACAGACCTACTACAAACCATGTTGGATTTAGAGTTCCAAATTCATCTATCTATATAGGAGAGAACAGAGGGAAACCTAAATATAAAAACTGCTACTGTAGACGAACGCTTCAACCTAGAAGAACAAAATTTGGTGAGCCAAGTGGGATTTGTGTACTGACCATTACCACCACGTATCATCAAGATTGGGTGAAAAAATATTTGCTGGTATTTCGGAAACTCGTAATTTCTTGGAAGCTTGGCAACCCCTTTCAAGAAAGTGCTTTACCACAGTCTCTGTTTAGGGCTACTTGAAGAGGAAACAAATCATAGAGACAAAACTCAGAAACACTTTTTTTGTCAAGTTTCAAAGAGCTCCTACAAACCATGTTGGATTTAGAGTTCCAAATTCATCTATCTATATAGGAGAGAACAGAGGGTAACCTAAAAATATAAACTGCTACTGTAAACGAAGGCTTCAAACCAGAGGTACAAAATTTGGTGAGCCAAGTGGGATTTGTGTACCGATCATTACCACCAAGTATCATCAAGATTGGGTGAAAAAGTATTTGCTGGTAGTTCGGAAACTCGTTATTTCTTGGAAGCTTGGCAACGCCTTTCAATAAAAGTGCTTTTCCACAGTCTGTGCCTAGGGCTACTTGAAGTGGAAACAAACCATAGAGAAAAAACTGAGAACTCCTTTTTTATGTCAAGTATCAAATAGCTACTGCAAACCATGTTGGATTTAGAGTTCCAAATTCATCTATTTATATAAGAGAGCACAGAGTGAAACCTACATATAAAAACTGCTACTGTAGACGAACGCTTCAACCTAGAAGAACTAAATTTGGTGAGACAAGTGGGATTTGTGTACTTGTCATTAGCACCACCTATCATCCAGATGGGGTGAATAAATATTTGCTGGTATTTCGGAAACTCGTAATTTCTTGGAAGCTTGGCAATCTCTTTCAATGAAAGTACTTTTCCACAGTCTCTGCTTAGGGCTAATTGAAGAGGAAACAAACCATAGAGACAAAACTAAGAACTACTTTTTTTTGTCAAGTTTCAAAGAGCTACTACAATCCATGTTTGATTTAGAGTTCCAAATTCATCTATCTATATAGGAGAGAACAGAGAGAATCCTAAATATAAAACTGCTAGTGTAGACGAAACTTCAACCTAGAAGAACAAAATTTGGTGAGCCAAGTGGGATTTGTGTACTGATCATTACTACCGTATATCATCAAGATTGGGTGAAAAAATATTTGCTGGTATTTCGGAAACTCGTTATTTCTTAGAAGCTTGGCAACCACTCTCAATGAAAGTGCTTTTCCATAGTCTGTGCCTAGTGGTACTTGAAGAGGAAACAAACCATAGAGACAAAACTGAGAACTCCTTTATTTTGTCAAGTTTTAAAGAGCTACTACAAACCATGTTGGATTTAGACTTCCAAATTCATCTATCTATATAGGAGAGAACAGAGGGAAACCCAAATATAAAAACTGCTACTGTAGACGAACGCTTCAACCTAGAAGAACAAAATATGGTGGGCCAAGTGGGATTTGTGTACTGATCATTACCACCAAGTATCATCAAGATTGGGTGAAAATATATTTGCTGGAATTTCGGAAACTCGTTATTTCTTTGAAGTCGGCAACCCCTCTCAATGAAAGTACTTTTCCACAATCTGTGCCTATGGCTACTGGAAGAGAAAACAAACCATAGAGACAAAACTGAGAACTCCTTTATTTTCTCATGTTTCCTAAAAAGCTACTACAAACCATGTTGGGTTTAGAATTCCAAATTCATCTATCTGTATAGGAGAGAACAGAGGGAAACCTAAAAATATACAGAGCTACTGTAAACGAACGCTTCAAACTAGAAGTACAAAATTTGGTGAGTCAAGTGGGATTTGTGTACTGATCATTACCACCACGTATCATCAAGATTGGGTGAAAAAATATTTGCTGGTATTTCGGAAACTCATTACTTCTTAGAAGCTTGGCAACCCCTCTCAAATAAATTGCTTTTCCACAGTCTGTGCCTAGGGCTACTTGAAGAGGAAACAAATCATAGAGACAAAACTGAGAAATACTTTTTTTGTCAAGTTTCAAAAAGCTCCTACAAACCTTGTTGGATTTAGAGATCCAAATTCATCTATCTATATAGGAGAGAACAGAGGGTAACCTAAAAATATAAACTGCTACTGTAAACGAACGCTTCAAACTAGAAGAACACAATTTGGTGAGCCAATTGGGATTTGTGTACTTGTCATTACCACCACGTATCATCAAGATGTAGTGAAAAATTATTTGCTGCTATTTCGGAAACTCGTAATTTCTTGGAAGCTTGGCTACCCCATTCAAAGAAAATGCTTTTTCACAGTCTCTGCTTAGGGCTACTTTAAGAGGAAACAAAACATAGAGATAAAACTGAGAACTACTTTATTTTGTCAAGTTTCAAAGAGCTACTACAAACCATGTTGGATTTAGAGTTCCAAATTCATCTATCTATATTGGAGAGAAAAGAGGGAAACCTAAATATAAAAACTGCTACTGTAGAAGAATGCTTCAACCTAGAAGAACAAAATTTGGTGAGCCAAGTGGGATTTGTGTACTGATCATTACCAAAAAATATCATCAAGATTGGGTGAAAAAATATTTGCTGGTATATCGGAAACTCGTTATTTCTTAGAATCTTGGCAACCCCTCTCAATGAAAGTGCTTTTCCACAGTCTGTGCCTAGGGCTACTTGAAGAGGAAACAAAACATAGAGAAAAAACTGAGAACTACTTTATTTTGTCAAGTTTCAAAGTGCTACTACAAACCATGTTGGATTTAGAGTTCCAAATTAATCTATCTATTTAAGAGAGAACAGAGTGAAACGTACATATAAAAACTGCTACAGTAGACGAACGCTTCAACCCAGAAGAACAAAATTTGGTGAGCCAAGTGGGATTTGTGTACTTGTCATTACCACCACGTATCATCAAGATTGGGTGAAAAAATATTTGCTGGTATTTCGGAGACTCGTAATTTCTTGGAAGCTTGGCATCCCCTTTCAAAGAAAGTGCTTTTCCACAGTCTGTGCCTAGGGCTACTTGAAGAGGAAAGAAACCGTAGAGACAAAACTGAGAACTCCTTTATTTTGTTAAGTTTCAAAGAGCTACTACACACCATGTTGGATTTTGAGATCCAAATTCATCTATCTATATAGGAGAGAACAGAGTGAAACCTAAATATAAAAACTGCTACTGTAGACGAACGCTTCAACCTAGAAGAACAAAATTCCGTGAGCCAAGTGGGATTTGTGTACTGATCGTTACCACCAAGTATCATTAAGATTGGGTGAAAAAATATTTGCTGGTATTTCGGAAACTCGTTATTTTTTGAAAGCTTGGCAACCCCTCTCAATGAAAGTGCTTTTCCACAGTCTGTGCCTAGGGCTAATTGAAGAGGAAACAAAACATTGACACAAAACTGAGAACTCCTTTATTTAGTCAGGTTTCAAAGAGCTAGTACAAACCATGTTGGATTTATAGTTCCAAATTCATCTACCTATATAGGAGAGAACAGAGTGAAACCTAAATATAAAAACTGCTACTGTAGACGAAAGCTTAAACCTAGAAGAACAATATTTGGTGAGCCTAGTGGAATTTGTGTACTGATCATTGCCACCAAGTATCATCAAGATGGGTGAAAAAATATTTGCTGGTATTTCGGACACTCGTTTTTTCTTGGAAGCTTGGCAACCCCTTTCAATGAAAGTGCTTTTCCACAGTCTTTGCCTAGGGATACTTGAAGAGGCAACAAACCATAGAGACAAAACTGAGAACTCCTTTTTTTTGTAATGTTTCAAAGAGCTACTACAAACCATGTTGGATTTAGAGTTACAAAATTCATCTATCTATATAGGAGAGAACAAAGTGAAATCTAAAAATGAAAATTGCTACTGTAAACGAACGCTTCAAACTAGAAGAACAAAATTTGGTGAGCCCAGTGAGATTTGTGTACTTGTCATTACCACCATGTATCATCAAGATTGGGTTAAAAATATTTGCTGGTATTTCGGAAATTCGTAATTTCTTTGAAGCTTGGCAAACCCTTTCAATGAAAGTGCTTTTCCACTGTCTCTGCTTAGGGATAATTGAAGAGGAAACAAATCATAGACACAAAACTGAGAACTACTTTTTTTTTCAAGTTTCAAAGAGCTACTACAAACCATGTTGGATTTAGAGTTCCAAATTCATCTATCTATATAAGAGAAAACAGAGTGAAACCTACATATAAAAACTGCTACTGTAGACGAACGCTTCAACCTATAAGAACACAATTTGGGGAGCCAAGTGGGATTTGTGTACTTGTCATTACCACCATGTATCATCAAGATTGTGTGAAAAAATATTTTTTGGTCTTTCGGAAACTCATAATTTCTTTTAAGCTTGGAAAACCCTTTCAATGAAATTTTCTTTCCACAGTCTGTGCCTAGGGCTACATGAAGAGGAAACAAACCGTAGAGATAAAACTGAGAACTCCTTTATTTTGTTAAGTTTCAAAGAGCTACTACACACCATGTTAGATTTTGAGATCCAAATTCATCTATCTATATAGGAGAGAACAGAGTGAAACCTAAATATAAAAACTGCTACTGTAGACGAACGCTTCAACCTAGAAGAACAAAATTCGGTGAGCCAAGTGGGATTTGTGTGCTGATCATTACCACCAAGTATCATCAAGATTGGGTGAAAAAATATTTTCTGGTATTTCGGAAACTCGTTATTTTTTGAAAGCTTGGCAACCCCTCTCAATGAAAGTGGTTTTCCAGTGTCTGTGCCTAGGGCTAATTGAAGAGGAAACAAATCATAGACACAAAACTGAGAACTCCTTTATTTTTTCAGGTTTCAAAGAGCTACTACAAACCATGTTGAATTTAGAGTTCCAAATTCCTCTACTATATAGGAGAGAACAGAGTGAAACCTAAATATAAAAACTGCTACTGTAGACGAAAGCTTCAACCTAGAAGAACAATTTTTGGTGAGCCTAGTGGAATTTGTGTACTGATCATTACCACCAAGTATCATCAAGATGGGTGAAAAAATATTTGCTGGTATTTCGGACACTCGTTATTTCTTGGAAGCTTGGCAACCCCTTTCAATGAGAGTGCTTTTCACAGTCTGTGCCTAGGGCTAGTTGAAGAGGAAACAATCCATAGAGACAAAACTGAGAACTCCTTTATTTTGTCAAGTTTCAAAGAGCTACTACAAACCATGTTGGATTTACAGTTCCAAATTCATCTATCTATATAGGAGAGAACAAAGTGAAACCTAAAAATAAAAACTTCTACTGTAAACGAACGCTTCAAACTAGAAGAACAAAATTTGGTGAGCCCAGTGGGATTTGTGTACTTTACATTACCACCACGTATCATCAAGATTGGGAGAAAAAATATTTCCTGGTATTTCGGAAACTCGTAATTTCATGGAAGCTTGGCAAACCCTTTCAATGAAAGTGCTTTTCCACAGTCTCTGCTTAGGGATAATTGAAGAGGAAACAAATCATAGACACAAAACTGAGAACTACTTTTTTTTCAAGTTTAAAAGAGCTACTACAAACCCTGTTGGATTTAGAGTTCCAAATTTATCTATCTATATAGGAGAGATCAGAGGGAAACCTAAATATAAAAACTGCTACTGTAGACGAACGCTTCAACCTAGAATAACACAATTTGGTGAGCCAAGTGGGATTTGTGTACTGATCATTACCACCACGTATCATCAAGACTGGGTGAAAAAGTATTTGCAGGTATTTCGGAAACTCGTTTTTTCTTAGAAGCTTCTCAACCCCTCTCTATGAAAGTGCTTTTCCACAGTCTGTGCCTAAGGCTACTTGAAGAGGAAACAAACCGTAGAGACAAAACTGAGAACTCCTTTATGTTGTCAAGTTTCAAAGAGCTACTACAAACCATGTTGGATTTTGAGATCCAAATTCATCTATCTATATAGGAGAGAACAGAGTGAAACCTAAATATAAAAACTGCTACTGTAGACGAACGCTTCAACCTAGAAGAACAAAATTCGGTGAGCCAAGTGGGATTTGTGTACTGACCATTACCACCAAGTATCATCAAGCTTGGGTGAAAAAATATTTGCTGGTATTTCAGAAACTCGTTATTTCTTTGAAGCGTGGCAACCCCTTTCAATGAAAGTGCTTTTCCACAGTCTGTGCCTAGGGCTTCTTGAAGAGGAAAAAACCATAGAGACAAAACTGAGAACTCCTTTATTTTGTCAAGTTTCAAAGAGCTACTACAATCCATGTTAGATTTAGAGTTCCAAATTCATCTATCTATATCAGAGAGAACAAAGTGAAACCTAAAAATGAAAACTGCTACTGTAAACGAACGCTTCAAACTAGAAGAACAAAATTTGGTGAGCCCAGTGGGATTTGTGTACTTGTCATTACCACCACGTATCATCAAGATTGGGTGAAAAATTATTTGCTGGTATTTCGGAAACTCGTTATTTCTTGGAAGCTTGGCAACCCCTCTCAATGAAAGTGGTTTTCCACAGTCTGTGCCTAGGGCTACTTGAAGAGGGACAAACCATTGAGACAAAACTGAGAACTCCTTTATTTTTTCAAGTTTCAAAGAGCTACTAAAAACCATGTTGGATTTAGATTTCCAAATTCATCTATCTATATAGGAGAGAACTGAGTGAAACCTAAATATAAAAACTGCTGCTGTAGACGAACGCTTCAAAAAAGAAGAACAAAATTTGGTGAGCCAAGTTGGATTTGTGTACTGATCATTACCACCGGGGGGGAGGCTCGGGAAGCTGGAGTCTGGAGAAAAGAGGACTTGCATTGGTTGGTGATCCAGCGCCAATCGGGAGTCTAGAGTTGTGGGATGGTTGTCAAGACTAAGGCCATGAGAAGGATGCTTCTGTGGGATTTGGGGAGTCCTTGATGCTTCCCTTGTTCCAGCGGTGATTGAAAGAGCTCTTTAAGGAGCTCCTTTTGCAGTTCTCTGACCCCTTGGAAGCGCTGGTGTTTGGGGATAGTAGCTGGAGTCTAGCCTCATAGCATTAGGAAATGGGAACAGCCCGCGTTCTGGTTCCAGGGGCCGGGGGCTCCTCTCCTTACCCCAGCTTGGGTCTGGGGCACGGGCTATGCCTTGGTGCTGGCCCAAAGCAGCTCTCTGGGCATGAGGGCTGTTAAGAAAGATGGGTCTCTCAACCCTTTCCTTGGCTGCTTTGCCTTGCCGGGCTGCCGTGGTCGGGACGCAGGGGGCGCATCAGCGTCTGGGTTGCCATTTGTGCAGGATTTTTTTCCTGCCTCTCACGCCCTGCCTACCTTCATCTTTGCCCTTTTCAGGCTGTTTGCGGCTGACAGACCCAGACCCGCTCCTTTCTGACCAGGTTAAGACAGGAACAATATTGGCCACTGGTGACAATAATAAATCACTGCACGTAATGGTGTGCAGCTCGGCGACCCTCCACTTCCCGCAGCCGGCAGACACCCTCCCCACTTTGGGAGGGCAGAGGCCAGCTGCCTTTCTCTCCCTTCTGTCTGGGCCCCCGTGCTGCATCCCTAAGCTCCCTCAAAGCTGTCCAGCTCCTTCCCTGGGGATGGAGGCCATGTCCTCTGCCCTAGCCTGGGGGAAAGAGTGGGGGTAAAAGGAGGCAACTCTTCATTTCTCACTCCCCTAAGGACATAAAATCTCCCGTTTTTTCTGCCTTCTCATCCACCAGTTCTTGGGTACTTGGAGATGGGGGTTATCTGAATAAAACAAAAAGAGGCTTGTGTCCCAATGTTTCAGCTTTCCCTGGCAAGAGCCACCTGTCCCCTGCAGTCAGAGGCCAGGTTTTGATGCAGCAGGTCCCGTAGCCCCTTTGTGTTTCCCAGAGCAGGGCACAGGCGTCCTGGTTGCCCTCGGGACCCTCTCCAGTGGGACTGGCTGCGAGTGCACCCTTTGCAGGCTCTGGGGTGGCTTTGAGGGACAAAGAGGCAAAACACAGTCTTTTTTTTCAGCACCCCCTTTTTTTCTCTGCACATCCTTCAGTCCCCAGAGCTGCACTGAATGCTTGCCATAGTACAGAAACCCAGCCCTGAGGCTGAGTGAGTATGTATGTCCACAGTAACCTGGAGGCCTGTTATTTGCCCACCAAAGTCCTGCCTCGACGGGATTGAGGACCATGGGGCATCTCTCTTAAGAAAGAGCCACCCATTCCCCCTTAAAGGCCACCGGTCAGTGTTTGTATTAGTAGACTCCCCTTGCTAGGAGCTCCTTTGGCATGGACTTGGCGACTGAGTAGGTTCAGGTACACACAGGGACTTTGTGAGGGCCATCTTTAAATAGGGGAAGGCAATGAAGGGCAGCCTTGAGAAACCAATTCCCATTGTCATTTCTGGCCTTCTTATTCAGTGATGGAGTTAATGTTCCCATTCCTCAGACAGGGAAATAGAGGTACTTGATCTGTTAATCCTTTGCAAATATTTACCAAGGGCCAAAAGCATGCACTGACAACTTTGACTTAATATGTGTCCTGGCCACATTGTTCTGTGATATATTCAGTGACAGTTGCCAAATTCCACAAGAAGGTCTCACAGTCTCGGAACATTTCTCATTTGCCTGAGCCCCTCCCTCTACCTCAGCAGTGGCTGCTGGCTTGACCCAGATTGAGCCTTGGTGGAGAATTCAGAGTTGGGACCCTCTTTCTTGGCTTCTACAACATTATTAGATTTTATTCCTGTTGAGAGCCACAGCCAAGTTGGCATGGCTCCTGGCTTTTTGCCGGAGGGAGTGGTTGAGAGCTGATGCCATTGAGCCATTGGGATGATGATAATTAAGTTAAGCTGTATATAATTGCTGTGACTGGATGATGCTGGATGGGGCAGGCTGTGTACTGGTTTTTTTATTTGTATAATGTACATATGATGAGTTTTTGTGCTTGCCCTTGCTACTGGAGTTGGAGAAGAAGGACAGGCTGGAGATCATCCCGGGTCAAATGAGTAAAACTGTTAAATTTTGAGGTTGAAGAGATGAGATCCTCTCTACGAGGTGTAAGGTATTGCCTTGTCTCTCCTTGTCTGCATAGTATCCCTGTATCTCTGTTTTCACAGATCCAGACCTGCCAATGGAATGAGAGGGAACCCCCAGATCCAGGCACAGCCCCTGCCCTCTAATCATTTTTTTTCTTTCAGACTGAAATCAGCCTGATGGTTTTCTGACCAAACAACAAAATGTGATTTTAAACTACTCAGTTTAGCTATTTTGGGGGCATAGCAAAGTGACACAGTTGGCTGCTGAAATCTAGCAACTGAAAAGGGAGGAATGAAAGCATAGTTCATGGAATATATAACACTTCCATGGAAGAAAAAAGGACAACTGGTCTTATTTTGGGGTCTGTGATACTATCTTTCTAGCAAGGTGAGTGAGGAGCGGTTGTTGTATAATGTAGCAGGTTTGCTTTTGAGGAATTCATATCAGTTACTCTGTGAATCAAAGAGCTGAGTTCTCATGCTGCCACTGCCTCCCAAATTCCTCAGAGAACTTCAATCAGATAAACTCATTAATTTGTAATAATTTGGGTAGGGGGATGCAGCCAGAAGCCATTTACCAAGCAGAGTCTGGATGAGTAGGGACATGCAGTTGATGTCAAGATTGTTTTTAAAACTATTTCAAAATTCTTAGGAGGGTCTGTTATGTATTAATAGTCCTGTCCATTTAAAAAAATAATACCCCTTAGCTGGGTGCACACCTGTAATCCTATCAGCTTGGGAGACTGAGGCAGGATGATCAAGAGTTCAAAGCAACTTAGGGAGACCCTAAGTAACTCAGCGATACCCTGTCTCCAAATAAAAAATAAAAAGGACTGGAAGTGTGGCTCAGTGGTTAAGCATCCCTGGGATCATTCCTCAGTACTAAAAATAAATAAATAAATAGATAATAATACCCTTTATATTGAAGTGTTGCCATTTGGGGACTGTAGAGGCTCAGAGCTGGTGGCTGCTCTTAGTGCTGGCACTGGATGGCAACACTGCCTTCGGCAAGTGACCCAACATATATTGGAAGTGGGATTGGGTGGTGCTGAGGGTCTGGGAATTCCAGGTATATATAAATTTTATTTAGAAATCATACAAAGTCCTGACACACTGAGGCTGGACTTCTAGGTCCATTGTAGCCGTTGTCTTGGGCAAACAGATCTTAGCTTTTTCATCTCTAAAATGGGTGCAATGGTTATAATAGCCCATACTCATCGAGCATGTGCACCATCTAGGCCCTGTGCCTGGGTTTTTTACATGCCTTTACTTCTCTTTGGAAGTAGAAACCATGCCTATTGCCACTTTGGAATGAGCAAACTTGAGCAGGGGGAAATTTTCACTCATCTGAGGTCACCTGGGCAATTAGTGGGGGTGGCTATAGTAGGTTTCTCTAATGATCTCTCAGGATTATTTTAGTTTTCAGAGCAGTTGCTGTTTGAAGGCAGTTTCCAGTTTTTTTCCTAATTGCACAGGAGAGACAATTAAAAGACCCAGCTTTATGCCTTCTACTATATTATTTTTCCTATGTATGTAAGTCCCCTAAATGCTAGGTGGAATTAAGGTGTCTTCCTGTATTTGCTACAATTAAGTAATGAAGTAATGCAATTAGCATAGGATTTTATTTGGTTCTAGGGACCACCTTTTAGCAAATTACTTCTGCTTCTGAATAAGCAGAAAATAACTGCAGATAGAGTGAATTTGTTGGTGGTGAGGTTTTTTTTCTTTTTTTATTCTCCTCTTAAGAATAATCAAAATCTATTTGATTTGTCATTTGAGAACTACTGTTTGGGGGCGTTGACTATAGTTATTTGGTAATAATGTGGTATTTTTATTATCCTGTATATCATCTGAGTGCAGGATACAGGCTCTGAATCATGTGTGACTTCAGGCACAGGTCTGAGGGAGCTGGACTTGAACTTGGCAAGAGATGGTTTGGGTTTTGGATTTTTTCCTCTGGAATTTTGTCAAAAGTGGCTGGCTAGGCAGCTGTGGGATCATGTGAAGTGTTTTGATTACTTTAGGGATGTTTTCTTCATCCTTAACTAAATAGCTTCTAAAATTCTTTTGGAATTTTTGTGATTATGTACCCTATGCTCAGTAGTTTGGCAGGGTCGTGGCCCTATTGCAATGTGCAAATCAGGTGCCTCGTGCTTATTGTGATTTGTGAGGTGCACTTCCTGTTCCTTTTTCCTGTGAATTTGCTTCCTACAGAGCTAAGATCCCTTCCATTATCTTGCTAACTTTGCTACCTCCAGAAAGGCCAGGTGTTTTATAAATCTCAAAGGGAAGAAAATATTGCCTCCACTTTTATCTATAGGTTGTAAAATTTCAAGAAGGTACCATTGAGCTGAGAAGGTGTTGCACTCTGTTAATCCCAGCAGCTCAGGAGCCCCAAGGATCGCAAGTTCAAGGTCACCTCAGCAATTTAATGAGCCCCTGAGGAACTTAGCAAGACCCTGTCTTAAAATGAAAACTAAAAAATTGGCTGGAAATGTGGCTCAGTGGTTAAGTGCTCCTGGGTTCAATGCATGATACAAAAACAATTTTTAAAAGGGGAAAAACAAAATATCTCCAGGTAGTAGCAACAAGGTGGTGGGCAGATTATGGTTAATTGAATGCTGTATGTTTCCCTACACAAAGAAACTCATTTATTCAGCAGATATTTGTTGAGCACCTATGGCCAAGGGTAGTGATAGAGTGGTAAACAAGAAGGACTTTTATCTGCTTTTTAGGGCTGGGGATCTAGCTTAGTTTTTAGAGTGCTTGCCTAGCATGCATAAGGCCTTGGGTTCAATCCCCAGGCCCACAAAAAATTATAATAATAAACGGCATCTACTTTTCTTATCTGCTTTTGTGGCATTTAATTACAATAGTGAATAGCAAAGCCATTCCATGGTATGTTAGTATGAATTTGTAATCCAGAGACCTGACCCTGATTGGGGATCAGAGTTCTTGGTCTTTGAGGCTATAAATAAGCAGGAGGTGTTTGCGTTGGTGACATGAATGAGCTAATGTGGGTGAAAAAGCAACAAGTAAACTGCAGAGGGTTCATTGTGAAAAAGGAGAAGGTGGGTTGGAGTGGAGGTGCACACTTCTAATTCCAGTGGTCCGGGAGGCTGAGGCAGGTGGATTGTGAGTTCAAACCCAGCCTCAGCATAAGTCAGGCACTAAGAAAGTCACTGAGGCTCTGTCTCTAAATAAAACATAAATAAGGGCTGGTTTTGTGGCTCAGTGGTAAAATACCCTTGGGTTCAATCCTTGTTACTAAAAAATACATACATATGTACATACATACATAAGATGAAAGGAGTAGGTGACAGTGTGCCTTAAATGTCAGCAGAAGTGCAGATCAAAGGCAGTGACATCAGAAAGAGATCAGGTTTACAAACTCATGCTGTTAGTAGGAGTTCAGGGACTCCAAGTTTGCCAAGGAAGGATACAAGAAAAATGCTGTTGTCAAGACCTGGAGATGAGGCATCATGGATGAGTTATCCTATCATAACTCCTGCCACAGGGTTGGTATTCTAAAATGACTAATGGGGGTAAAGTGGGCAGTATTTTATTTTATTTTTTGGTACCAGGGATTGAACCCAGAGGTGCTTATACACTCAGCCACATCTCCAGTCCTTTTTAAATATTTTACTTAGAGACAGAGTCTTGCTGAGTTACTTAAGGCCCCACTAACTTTCTGAGGCTGTCTTTGAACTCGAAATCCTCCTGCCTCGGCCTACCTGAGCTGCTGGGATTACAGTGCACCACCAAGACTGGCAAGTGGATAGTATTCTAATTAGGTGTTCTAAAGTAACTAATGGGGGAAAATTGAACACTCATCTCAGTCAGGTGTCATAAGGTAGTCAATGGGAGCAAACGAAGTAAGGTCTTCTATCAGGTCTCTATAGGAAAGAGAACAGCTCACAGCTCAGCATATAAGGTACAAATTTCCAGACATGGGGCCTTGAGCCTCTCTCTTGCTGGTCCCACTCTGCTATATGTTTTGTAGTGCTATTTCTTCCTTTTCCTTTAACTGATCTGTACTTTGCTATTATTTCTGTGTGTCTTGCTCCGTTCTTTGTTGAGGACACCAAGGAACCACGTCCCAGCTGCATATCCCAAAGATAACAGCGATGCTACAGAAGTCCAGCAGGAGTTAGTCTGAGTTTTTTTACATTAAAACAAGATAATAATACCTGATTCAGGAAACATGACTACATGTATAATACTCCTCAATAACACTGTCCCAGGCTTGCTTTTTTCGTGCTTTTTAAATGAACATTCAACCTTATTTCTTCAAAACTTCAGATTAATAAAATCAGAGATTTGTGCATGCCAATAAAGTTACAAGGTAACTTTAAAAACTGACTCTAAAAATACGTGAAGCTGGGTGTGGTGTCATTTGCCTGTAATTCCAGCAACTCCGGAGGTTGAAGCAGGAGAGTTATAAGTTTAAGAACAGCCTGTAGCTACAGCCTGGCTTAAAAAAAAAATGGGGGGGTGCTGGGGATGTAGCTCAGGGGTTGAGCATTCCTGATTCCATCCCAGGACTAAAATAAAGCAAACAAACAAACAAAAATCTAATGGTTGGGTTGGTGAGAAAGGAATCTCTCTAAAATGAGAAATCAAGGCTAGTTCTGGATTTTTTTTGGTCTCAATGTAGAAGACAGAAGTGGAGAAAGGACATTTTTTTCGATGATCTGAATTTTGGTAGAGGGAATTAAGCCAACAGATGCTCTGATTGTCCAGACTGGGTTTAAAATAAAAGAGAAAAAAATGTAGCCTTTCACATTCATGCCTTAGAGTGTCTTCCAAGAACCTTCTATGTGCCAGGTGCTGTTCTATGCACTGGTAAGATAATCGTGACCCAAACAGATGGAACCTCCTGTCCTCGTGGGAGATTCCCATAAAAAGCTCAGGAAATTCCCATAAAAAGGTTGGAAAACTCGGGATTTAGGCAGCCTCCTCATTGGTTGGCAATGTCGCTAAGCTAGAATTAAATAGCTGCTGCCCCTTGGGATAGGGTGCGCACCTGGTCCTCAGTGGTTATTTACAACAGTAGCTGATCCCTGAAGGTGTTGGCTGGCCTTGGATAGGTGATTACTACCTGAGAGATAGGCTATTTTAAATGCTTGTTCAGGGTTTATACTGCCTTGATTGGTTGCATGTATTTGCACGGGCACTAGTGTAAGCACACATGGGTGGTTGACTGTTAATCAATGGGATGTTTTTGCTGTCATCTAGCCTATGAAGCTGAAGCTCAGCTGGGCTAGTTGGGTCCTTTTTTTGGCTCTTCTAATGGCCTGCTATTTGCATGTTTCACAGTCATCTGTTGACATCGGTTGATGATCTAAATAACTGTTAGCTTGATCAATAAAAAAAAAAAGTGATTCAAATACTCTCCTTTGATGGAAGGATTGGCTCTCTTTGGACTTTCTTGTTATTAAAGTATGCAAAATGGGGATGATGTGGGGTGTTTTAGTCAGGTTTTTGTTGCTGTTACCCAATGATCTGATGAGAACAATGTAGAGGAGAAAAAGTTTACTTTGGTTCATGGTTTCAGTGGTTTGGTTCATGGTTGGCTGACCCTTTAACTCTGGGCCAAAGGTGAAAATCAGCTCAGGATTTGACAACAGGAAGCAGAAGAGCACTGTGCTCACCAGGGACCAGATGTAAACCTCAAAGGCATGCCTCCAGTGGCCTACCTCTTCCAGCCACACCTTACCTGCCTACAGTTTCTGCCCAGTTAATCCATGCCAGTGGATTAATCTACCGGTTAAGACTCAGAACCTAATCATTTCATTTCTAAAAATTCTTGCAAGACTTTTTGGGGGACACTATATATCTAAACCATGACATGGGCCAATAAAGGAGGCCAGTGATCAATATGGTATAATTGGAATAGGTCAGTATTGGAGATGCTGTATTAGTGGGTCCCTTGCCACTTATTTTTATGCACCCCTGATTTTTGCAGATGGATTTCTAAGAAGTGATAGAAGTGTTACATACTTAAAATTTTCCAACACAACCTATGAAAGCCTGTGGTTTTTATTGAGTAGAGTTGCCTGCTTTTGACTTGGACAGAGAGAAGACTTGAGGGAATGGATTCCCCATCTGTGACTCCATGCCTGATTAGACTGTCGGTGAGGACAGGCCCATGTCCCTTCTCCCATCTGTTGTATCCTCAGTGTCCAGGTGGCACTAGTCACATTTGAGGACTGACAGGATGAGTAGCATCATGCTCTTTAGAAGGACCACAGGACATTTGACAAGACACCGATATCATTGCATGTTGTTCCCAGACATCTCACATTTGTATATTGTGTCCTCTTAGAGAGATGATAATGTCAGAGGTAGACGTCTTCCTTAAAAGAATTTGGAGGGTAGATGTTGTCTTCCAAAACGGAAAAGCTCAATTTGCACCTTGGTGGCTGGCCAGCAAGGTTGTCTATTTCTGATGACAGGCTGTATTCTAGTTCAAGGTCAGGGTTTTGGGCTGGATGGTTGTTGTGGTAGCAAACCTCACCTCCCTTCTGGAATAACTTAGGCTACATTCTCTTCTTCTGGTGGTCATTGTGTCACAAACGGCCTTGGCTTTAGAGTTACCTAGAAGCAGCACTCTCATTTCTGCTTTGGTTGTTCTAGAAACAGGACCTTGAGGTATGTAGAGGGCAGCAGAGCCTGCTACAGCTGATCGGATGGCGGGAAGATGCATGTTCATCGGTTGCTTAGAGATAGCTCTAAGCAGGTCCGTCTAGGAGAAGGAGAATACAAATGACCATTTTTGCTTGGATGACAAATACTGACTGGGCTACCCACCTTGGCTAGTGCCCTCAGTTAGACACACGTTGGCCTGTGTGTCAGGATGATTCTAAATGTGTTTGGGAAGAAACACATTTCTAGGAAATTGGCTAGTCCATGCCTGGCCTATTTTATTCGTGATCCAACTAGATTTTTTTTCCTTTTTCTTGCATGAGTGTAAACATGGTGAGTGGAGGGTGTGGACCATCCCTTGACATTTTTAGGCATCAGTCCATCATTTTTCAATTGGTCAATTTGAGAAGAAACTGCTGAAATTATTTCATGTTATACGAGTTGAGTCAGTTTGGCATTAGAATATTTTTGAACTTAATTTTTTTTAATTGTAGATGGACACAATACCTTTATTTATTCATTTATTTTTATATGGTGCTGAAGCCAGATTTAAAGTTAGGTAGTCAGTGTAGTTAGGTAAATCGGGTCTAATATCAAGTGAAATCTAAAATGGAGGCCATGCGGGGAAAACGCAGGACAACTCATGGAATGTTAATGAAGTCCTGAAAAGGCCCTAGGCGAAAGTCCACCTAAAAGAAATGTTAATGGAGCCCAGGAAACAGCCCCAGCAAACTTGAAGGTGCTAACTCAGAAGTCCTTCCTGCTCAGACTACATCTTTGGCCCACCTGTGTCCCACCCCTTGGGCTTTCCCACCTACATTCCATCACCATAACTATAAAAAGGGGAAACAACCGCACTTCTCTGACCTTGACTCTTTGGTGTTATTCTTCAACATTGGGGAAGCAAGAACTCATCACCGGTCAACAGCGGTATCAGTGCTGAGGATGGAACCCAGTGCCTCACACATACTAGGCAAGCAGTCCAACACTGAGCTACAACTGTAACTCTTAAACATTTTTAATGCTTTCTAGAAGAGTAAGTTTTTAGTTGTTATTGCTATTAATTTTTTAATTTTTCAATAACTTTGGTATTGGGGATTGAACCTGGGGGTATTTTAACATTGAGCCACATCCCAAGCCTTTGTCTTTTTTAAATTTTATTTTGAGACAGGTTCTCACTTAGTTGTTGAGGCTGGCCTCGAACTTGTGATCCTCCTGCATCAGCTTCCTGAATCACTGGGATTACAGGCATGTGCCACCGTGCCTGGCTGTACTTTATTAATGTTTGTCTAGTTACTTAGCCTATTTGGTTTCCTCATCTGTAAAGTGGGGATAATGTGAGTTTCAAACTCTTAGGCTCCTTGTGAAGATGAAATGAGATTTTTGAGCAAATCATCAGAAAAGCATTGGGGATACAGAAACTTATAAATTGTTCCTGTTTTAATAGCTGTTTTCAAGATATAGGCAACAAATATTTGCATAATCATGCTCTTAATGAATGCTATGCAATGCCACGAAGAGTTGAGGAGGCTGAAGCTCAGCAAGAGTGGGCAGCCCACAGATATTGAAGTGGCAGAACCAGGTTGGAACTGGCTCGCTGAATGCTGTCATGCTTCTTCTTTGTTAAGAGAGCTGATGGAAGATGAATTTAAGGTCCCCATGGCTATTCAGGAAGATTTTTTATTGACAGAAATTTAGCAGAGATGACTCTTGTGGGGCTCATTTTCCTTGCTGTAACAAAATACCTGAGATAATCAACTTAAAAGAATAAATGTTTATTTTGGCTCAGTCCCTGCTGGTTTGGATCTGTGGCAAGGCATTCCATCATGGTGGGAGCAGAGAGTACAGGAAGTGTGTTTACATTTGAGTGTTGGAGAAGTCACTTCCTAAAGGTTGAACCACCTCCTTCAAGGTCCAAAGATTCAGCTACCTCCTCAAGGTCCTACCACAGGATGATGATCAAACCTTTAACCCATGGGCCTTTGGAAGACACTTTAAATCCAAACTGTAACAGCTGTTGAAGTTTAATCTACCCTGTATGTCCTATAGTTTGAAGAAATGGATTTACAGGTATAGGTTTTTCTTCCTAATACTGTTGGTATTTTCATTATCTTTATGGATATGAATTGTTACACAGCTCTTTCATATCCTCTGGGTGCATAGGAACAGTGCAAGTGAGCAGTGTGTCTTTTTATCCTCGTGTTATTTTGCAAATTCTCTACACAGGGTTAGAAGTTGGCATTTGAGCCCAGGGTTCCCAGTTCCTTAGATATGGCAGACATTGCTAATCAATCACAGAGTTGTCTGTACTCTATTAAAGACATATTAGCCCACCTTTGAAAATGCCATTAACAATGGGAACCACACCCAAAGTCTTTTACATCCTTGGAATTAGTTGTGTTGCTAAATGGGCAATTTTTAAAGTTCTATGATCTATGAAGTTGTTTTGGTTTTGTGTTTGACTCACACATTTTTATTCAGGGTTAAAAAACAAATCCATTCTATCTCTTGATGGTGGTTACATCATATTGTAATTGGTGAGATCTACTTATGGAGATTTAGGGGATCTAAAATTACTTGGTTATATTTTCTTTCTTTAAAGCCCTGTGGTTTTGCATCAGATTCTGGCACTCCAGAACTGTTTGTATTCCAATGTAACACCATTCTGAATTCTTAGCTAGTAAAGTTAAGTGTTAAGTATGGGCTTGGTGACAGCAATTTTTAAAACTGTGACTGACTTAATGGGTCTCTTTCCTCTTGTTGTTTATACCTGGTTAAGTATCTTGTGTTTACTCTGAATAAGTTCATTGTTATCTTTAGGGTAGCTTGTTTCTCAAAATTTGAGTGGTCCTCTGATGAGTGTTATTTTTGTAAGGACATTTGGGAGTTGGGATGAAAGACAAAAGGAATTCTTTTTTGAAGCTGACATGAGACCCATTATTAATGAATGGGACATACCAAATTCTGAGATGGCACCAGGTAATTCTGTGTTTGGTTCCTGGATGTGCAATTTTTCCTCCAAAATTTTCTTCTGATGGTAACATCTTGCTTGACTCATTTACCAGCAAATGTCTGTGAAACTTCTGTGTCTAGTTTGGTAGCTGCTAGCCCTCATATGTCTGTTGCAAGTTTGCAATGTGGCTTGTCTGATTTTCTTTGCGCTTTATGTATAAATACGCATCAGATTTCAAAGACACAAGAAAAAAGGTATGTAAAACATCCTATTAAAGTTTTATATTGACCGCCTATTGAACTGATAGTGTTTTAGATATAACAAGTAGAAAAATACCATTAAAATTTATAACATCTGTTTCTTTGTACTGTTTCATGGGACTACAATAAGGCTTAAAGTTTTAAATTAAAAGAAGTTTAAAATGGAGCTCCTATGCACAGCACATGTCATCTGGGTACACACCGTGTTATCATCTGCATGATCATCTGGAGTAATCCCTTCTGCCTTACCTTATCTTACCTTGTAGATGAGCAGGTTAGACTTACAGTCCTGTGTAACCCAGATTACCACTTCTTCCATCCTTACCCCCTCAAAACTTAGAGCCAAGAGAAACTCTTGGCCTTCTGGAAGACACTGTGGCTAGCAAACATTGGAGTTTGGGTATCAGGACAGGGTGCTGGGTTATTTAACTTTGTGTCTTTGTTTGTGAAGTGGGGCTGACAGCCCCTGCTCCCTGACGTTGTTTGAGTAATGCATTAAGTAAGGCTCTAATAATTTAGATATGAGATATCCCCCAAAAGCACATGTGGGAGACAGTGAAGGAAAATTTAGAGGTGAAATGATTGAGAGCCTTAACCTAATCAGTGCATTAATCCATTTTAGTGGATTAACTGGTTGGTAAGTCTTGGCAAGCAGGGTGTGGCTGGAGAATGTAGGTCTTTGGGAAGGATGACTTTAGGGCTTATATTTTGTCCTTGTTGAGCAGAGTTCTCTCCGTTTGCTTCCTGATGGCCGTGTCCTGAGCTGCTTCCCTCTGCCACACTCTTCCACTATGATGTTCTGCCTCATCTTGGGCCCAGAGCAATTGAGTCAGCTGTCTCTCGACCGAGATCTCTGAAACTGAGACCCAAAATAAACTTCTCCTCCTCTAAGATCATTCTTGGCAGGTCTTTGGGTCATGACAGTAAAAAGCTGACTAAAACCAAGGCCATAGAAGGTGCTATAACAGGCACAGGGACACTGCCAGGCATAGAGAAAGCACTTGGAAATAATAGCCTTTATTGTCATTTTACCTGCTTTCAACTGAGAATTGAGCAGAGTTCCTGGCATTGATTTCTTCCTCTGGTTCCTGTTGATGATGTGTTATGGGTCTTGTGGGGGATTGCAAAGCACACTGGCCTCTGCTGCCCAAGAAATCTAGAGGCAGCAGCGGACACTTTGAGCATTGTAATTGAGCGCCTGTTCCACAGTATGAAATGCAGAAGGGACCTTGGAACTCTTCAGACATTTCACGTGGCCCACAGAAGATCCTTGACAAAAGTGCCCCTGGGTATCAGCCCTGGTCCCTCCTGCCTAATGGAGGATACTTTGTAATCTTTTCTCATATCCCATCCTAGACCCTGGTTTTTGCTGTCCTGGTTATTTTGTTTTATCCAAGTCCAGATTCCCATGTTTAGTGTCTAGCTTAAGTCCAGAAGGATCTGAGCTCTGGACTCCACATTATTTCCAGGGGTCCAGGCTTTATTCAATACAGCTATGGGTTTATTTGGTCAGTAGGATTTGGTGGTGGTCTCTGCATCCAAACTTCCTTTAGGATGTTTGGTTCCTTTCTCCAACATAATTTTAAAATGAGTGGCTCTTTCAAGTGGAGTAAATATTTTATACTTTCCACTTTTCTACAGTCATCCCTTGGTATCTGTAGGGATCTGGTTCCAGGACTGCCCCAAAACATCCAAATCCACAAATGCTCAAGTCCCTTAAACAAAATGGTATAATATTTGCATATAATCTCTGTTCATCTCCCATATACTTTAAATTCTTTCTAGATTACTTCTGATGTTCAATAAAATGTAAATACTATGTAAATAATTGTTATACTCTATAATTGTTATACTTTATTGTTTAGGGAATGTGATAAGAAAAAAGTTGGTGCATGTTTAAAAGAGATGGAAATTTATTTATAATATTTTTTTCAGATTGATTTATTTCTCTTAACATGATATTCTCCAGTTCATCCACTTACCAGCAAATGCCATAATTTTATTCTTTTAATGGCTGAGTAATATCCATTGTGTATATGGACCACGTTTCTTTACCCATTTATCTGTTAAGAGCTCTTAGGTTGGTCCCATAGTTTAGCTATTGTGAATTGAGCTGATATATACTTTGATGTGGCCACATCAATATAGTATGCTTATTTTAAGTCTTGGGTATAAGCTGAGGAGTGGGATAACTGGGTCAAATGTGGTTCCATTCCAAGTTTTCTGAGGAATCTCCGTATTGCTTTCCAAAGTGGTTGCACTATTTTGCAGTCCCACCAGCAATCTATGAGTGTATCTTTTTCTTCCACATCCTCATTAGCATTTATTTTTACTTGTATTCTTTTTTAAAGGTTTATTTATTTCTGCTATCAAAGAACAAAATTATGACAGTGTAATTTAACAATCCTAATTGGCTTCATTTTTAATTTTAAAATCAGGTAACACTTCATCCCATAAAACACAATCAGTTTTCCTATGAGCCAAACACTCATCAAAAAAAATCGATGAATTAATATCAGATTATTTATTTTGCTTACACAAAATAACGACAAGGGAACATCACTATTTTACCAGTTGAGAATAGCTGTTCTTCCTCCAATCCAGATTTATCTTGGAGGACTAGATGTGTCAGCTTGGTTTGATTGACTCCATATTGCCCCCCCCACACCCCGGAATATTGTCTCTGTTGAAAAACTGGCTTCACAAAGAAGGTGGCAGCAGGAAAATTTCAGAATCCAAAGCTTAAAAATAAGTCTTGGGCAGTGTGGGGTTATTTTCTATCTCTGGGAGGGATCATCCAGTGTCTGAGACCTGGGCATAGAAGCAAAGTCCTCAGCCACCCATCCAAGACATGTCACTCTTATTAGCGTCTGGGGTCCTGACCTTTGCTCATCCAGGATGATGGTGGGTAAAGAGCAGCAGGTCACAGGGGCCCCATGACCCTCAGGGAGAAAGAGTTCTTCCTGGGCAGACCCAAGGATGAGAGTCAGTGGCCAGAGGAGAGTAATGTCAATGACTCACCGCTTGTGGTCCCTGAGGTCCTGGGGCAGGAATGCAGGAGGCAGCTAGAGTCATTAGACGTCTCCATCCCCATCCAGGCTGGGCACCTGGCTAAGTGAGAAGAAAGTCGGTGTTTCGCCTCAGGGCTTGGCCCCTGCAATTGGTCTCACTTCCTCCTTGGCACCACCTGGAAGGGGAGGAAATGACACCCAGGGGAAGACCGGGAAGTGAGGCCACCACTGTAACATTCAAGTTCAGGGTGTGACAGCTCAGTCTGCCCCCCAACAGGCACCATACTCGGCTCCCCTTCATGGGCCACATCCCTTCTGAGAGTCATGTCCTGCCCTTTATAGGCACAAGGACCCAGAAGTTCCAGGGACACGTCCATGTTTAGACTCTAGGATCTGGAAGTGCCTCAAGCATCTATATTCAGGCCCCCAGATCTGGAAGTTCCTCAGACATCCATGTTTAGCCCCCCAGATCTGGATCCAGCAGTTTCAAAGGTGCATGTCCATGTGTAGGCACCTGGATCTGGAAGTTCCTCGGGTGCACATCCATGTTTAGGCTGTAGAATTCAGAAGTGCTTCAGCTACACATCCATGTTTAGGCTCTAGGATCTGGAGGTTCCTCAGATGTCCATGTTTAGGCCCCTGGATCGAGAAGTTCCTCAGGCATCCATATTTAGGCTCGCAGATACAGAGGTTCCTCAGGTGCATATCCATGTTTAAGCCCCTGAGTCCAGAAGTTCCTCAGCATCCATGTTTAAGCTCTAGGATCTGGAAGTACCTCAGGCATCCATGTTTAGGCCCCAGGATCTGGAATGCCTCAGGCATCCATGTTTAGGCCCCCTGGATCTGGAAGTTCCTTAGGCGCACATCCATATTTAGGTCCCCAGATCCGGAAGTTCCTCAGCCACACGTCCATGCTTAGGCCCCTGAATCCAGAAGTTTCTCAGGTGCATGTCCATTTTTAGGCCCCCTAGATCCCGATATTCCTCAGGTGCACGTCCATCTTTAGGCCCTCAAATCTCGAAGTGTCTCAGGTGTCCATGTTTAGGCCCCAGGATCTGGAATGCCTCAGGCATCAATGTTTAGTCCCCCAGATCTGGAAGATCCTGAGGTGCACATCCATATTTAGCCCCAAGTCTGGAAGTTCCTCAGGTCCTCAGATCCGGAAGTTCCATAGTTCTCTAGGTTTAGGCTGTAGCATCCAGAAGTTCCTCAGATGCACGTCCAGGTTTAGGCCCTCGGGTCTGGAAGTGCCTCAGGCGTCCATGTTTAGGCTGCAGCATCCGAAAGTTCCTCAAGTGCACGACCATGCTTAAACCCCCAGGTCCAGAAATTTCTCAGCATCCATGTTTAGGATCTAGGACTCAGAAGTGTCTCAGGCATCCATGTTTAGGCCCCAGGAACCAGAGGTTCCTCAGGCGCATGTTCATGTTTAGGCCTCCAGACACAAAAGTTCCTCAGAGATTCATGTTTAGCCCCCAGGATCCGGATCCAGAAGTTTCAAAGGTGCATGTACATGTTTAGTTTCCCAGATCCAGAAGTTCCTCGGGCGCACATCCATGTTTAGGCCGTAATATCCAGAAGTGCCTCAGGTGCACATCCATGTTTAGGCTCTAGGATTTGGAAGTTCCTCAGGTGTCCATATTTAGGCTCCTGGATCCAGAAGTTCCTCAGGCATCCATATTTAGTCCCACGGATCCAGAGGTTCCTCAGGTGCACATCTATGTTTAAGCCCCCAGGTCCGGAAGTTCCTCAACATCCATGTTTAGGCTCTAGGATCCAGAAGTTCCTCATGTGCATGCCCATGTTTAAACCCTTGGATCTGGAATTTTTTGGGGTGCATGTTGGTTCAGAAGTTTCTCAGGCATCCATGGTTAGGCTCTAGGATCCAGAAGTGCCTCAGGCGTCCATGTTTAGGTCCCAGGATCTGGAATGCTTCAGGCATCCATGATTAGGCCCCTAGATCTGAAAGTTCCTGAGGCACACATCCATATTTAGGCCCCCAGATCCAGAAGTTCCTCAGGTGCATGTCCATCTTTGGGCCATCGGATGCAGAAGTTCCTCAGTCCTCCATGTTTAGGCCATAGCATCCGGAAGTTCCTCAGGCACACATCCATGTTTAGGTCCCCAGATCCGGAAGTTCTTCAGATGCACATCCATGTTTAGGCCCCCGGATCCGGAAGTGCCTCAGGCATCCATGTTTAGGGCGCAGCACCTAGTTGCAAAACCCATGGGTAAGTAACTGGTAGGTAAGGAAGCCATGGACATAGAAGGCCAACAGAACTGACAGAAAGCTCTGTTAGATTTGCCCAGAATCTCTGTAGCATGGGATCCTGTAGTGTTATTGTGCCAAGAATGTGGTCCAGGGTGGCTAGTGTTGGGGAAGAAAGCCAAGGGACAGGTGGGAAAAAGCCCATTTCTCTTTAATTGTTTTCCAGGTTCCCACTGGGAATACTTCCTTTGCAGGGAGCTTGGCCCAGTGGATACCTACTTCTTTGTTTGGTGCAGGTGATAAGAATCTGGGTTTCACTTGGAAGTTCTTTTACAAGGAATAAACAAGGATGCTCAAGTCTTCCAGAGAGGGTGGCCGGGGGTTGTGGGATGAGGTTGCTTTGGAAACCCAGGAGAGGGCTGTTGGAGCAGCTGTGTTGCCCACGTGGGAGGGGGGGAAGAGGACTTCTCAGAACTTCTGAGGAAGAGGAGTCTGAGGACTTCTTGACACTCTGCAGCTCAGCCAGATTTCAGAGTGACCTTTTTTTATGTTTAGTTTTTATTTTTCTGTGGACACAACATCTTTGTTTGTATGTGGTGCTGAGGATCGAACCTGGGCCGCATGCACTCCAGGCGAGCATGCTACTGCTTGAGCCACATCCCCAGGCCCCAGAGTGACTTTTGAAGAAGACTGGTTCCCCTGTTCGGTAGGCGGCAAACCCCTTTGTGGAGATGGCTGCGGTGGCCTGTATCTTCCCCAGTGACAGCTGCTTTCTTCCCTGTCCCTTTACTGTCATATTTTCCACTGTAAGCCCTGAGCCATCTTCCTTCCATCCAGCTTGTAGGGCCAGGGAAGGTGTCTTGAAATTCTGCTGCTACTTCTTGCACTGTGTTTTCATAATGCAGCTAAGGGAAACCATCATGTATTGAGCACCTACTGTGAGCGTGAACCAGAAAAATAGAATTGCCTCCTTTTAGGTCAGGATACATACACCTTATCTGTTCATCATTACATTTCCAGGAGTTTCTTAACTAAAAGTGCTGGCTTCATAGCTTGCCATCTTTCAGACTCCATGGTGCTTCTGTTGATACATAGATAACCGTCTACACATCCTTGGTGAATTGCACTTACTGTTTTAAGCTCTGAGTACTTTGCTGGTGGCTGAGTTCTGAAAAGGGGAAAGGATTGAAGGCCAACTTGGACAGATGTCTTAATTCTGTGGCACTTGGCCACCATAGGGATCCATAGGGTAGGGTTATGTCCTTGAATATGCTTTAGGGGTGATGAAATGCTCCAATGCATTTGAAATTTAGTAAATGACATATATGCTAATAAGAGTAAGGGAAAAAAATAAGTCTTGCCGGGTGTTTTGTTCCTTTGTTTTCTTGTACCAGTGATTGAACCCAGGGGTGCTTAACCACTGAGCCACATTCCTCGCTCTTTATATTATTCATTTTGAAACAAGGTTTCACTAAGTTGCTTAAAACCTGGCTAAGTTGCTTAAATAACTGAGGCTGGCTTTGAACTTGTGATCCTCAGGCTTCAGCTACCCAAGCTACTGGGATTACAGGCATGTGCCACCCCCACCCTCCCACCCCCAGCCCAGGTACGTGTGTTTGACTCCTGTGTTCAAGAATTAAGTAAAATGACTTAAAGCTCATTATTTTCTTCTGGCTGCAGAAACCCTTCCAGAGCTCTTAACGCTTTGCCTTGGGTAGCAGATATAATGACACCCTTTGTCTGCAGAGGGCATGTTAGTATAAGGTATTCTGTGTTTGGACTTGTTTCCAGAGGCTTCCAAGTAGATATAGAGAAGTCATGTTTTTTGATGGAGAGAAAATATTTGTGTTTCCTTCATTGCCATCTTAGTCAGGGAACATGGCAAACACATGTTCTTGGCCCTCTGACTTTCTGTATCTGGGGCTTGCTCCAATCAGGGGCTTTTGCTGATGATACTGTGTATCTATAACCAAGGAGGCACTCATGTAGCCAGTAATAAATTTTGAACTTCTGCTGGCAGTGGATACTTCTGAAGGCTGAATAGGTGGACACTGATTGAATAATGACTCCCACCCCAGGATGCCAGCAGTTCCTTCTAGCCAGCAGGAGCTCTGTGTTGCAAACCCACACTCATCAACTCTCAGAGAGAAAGTTGCCAAGGTTGGTGTGTTTCTTTCTTTCTCAACACACCTGTTAATTAGTTGTAGACTCTAGTTAATCAGACTGCAAGTGTGAAAGCCCAGGGGTGACTAGGAAGGTCAGACGGGTTGTCCTTCTGCACACACAGTGGAAGCCCTTGTTTTAATAGAGAGGTTTGGTGTGGGGTCCCCCCTCCCCCTGTGTTCCCTAATGCTGGGTGTGATTCATGTCTGAGTGCATGATACTGGCTGAGTGGCATTTGTGTCCTGTGATGTTGGATTTGTGCATATTGATTTAAGAAGGTGACAGCAGGATGGGGGGGCAGGGGTGGTGACTTAATGGTAAAGTGCTCCCCTAGCACGTTAGAGACTCTGGATTTGATCCTGAGCACCACATAAAAATAAATAAATAAAATAAAGATGTTGTGTCCATCTTTAACCAAAAAAAGAAAAAAAGAAGGTCAGCTGGGGTAGCCAGAGGCCAAGGAAGGCTAGAAGAGATGAGAAGCCGGGTTGTTTCTTTACCTGGGCAACTGCCACACCTTTATTTTTATTTTGGCTGGAAGTGTGAAATACATAATGCAAATTTACATGTGTTTGAGTGCAGTTTGAGGATCCCTGATCCAAGATGCACACCACTGGCATCTGATCAGATGTCAGATTATCCCCCTCCCTCCATTTTAGAATATTTGCATATTCATGATGAGGTAGCTTGGGGATGGGATCCAAGTCCCAGCATGAAATTCACAGATGTCTCATGCACTGTACACACAGAGCCTGGAGGTAATTTTTATGTGGTATTTTCAGTGCACCTGCCTTTTGACTGTGGCCCCTGGCATGCACCAGGTGTGCACTGCCCACGGGCCACATTGATGGGCAAAACATTTCACATTTTGAAGCATTTTGAATTTGAGATTTTCTAACCTGTATATAAGAGCTGAAAATTATAAGGGTAGTAACTAAGTGTGACCAAAATCTTTATATAGAGTTTTTTTTTTTAAAAAAAAAAAAGAAACACATGCATATATATATTAGTTGTAGATGGACACAATACCTTTATTTTATTTATTTATTTTTATGTGTTGCTGAGGATCCAACCCAGTGCCTCACACATGCCAGGCAAGCGCTCTACCACTGAGTCCTTGCCCCAGCCCTTGAAGAGGTTTGAATACATTGTTTCTCAGAAGCTGCTTCTGTGTGAGTAGTGGGGTGCATCTAGCGGCTAAGAGTAGCATAATTTGAACTGAGGACACCATGCTTATTTTTGACAAGAGTGGGGTTAGTGTTGAATTTTGCTGTGGATGATTTTTTGGGGGGTGGGGGGAGCAGGTATGGGTAAATGAACCTAGGGGCACTTAATCACTGAGTCACATCCTCAGCCTCCCCCTTTTTGTTTTAATTTTTAATTTTGAGACAAGGTCTTGCTAAGTTCTTTAGGGCTTTGCTAAGTTGTTGAGGCTGGTCTCAACCTTGTGATTCTCTTGGCTTCCATGGACTTGTGTGTTGGGATGCTTGAAGGGGGGCAGAGGATAACCAGACCCACTCTTAGCTGAAGCAGTATGCTTTGGGACACTTCTCTTCCTAGTCTCTACTGATGGAAATAAAGGTCTGAGCAGTCCCATGGGACAGGCTGGTTTTTTATTGTGGTGACCCTTCTCTTGCACATGATTCCAAGGAAAGGCATCATCAGTCCAAGTCAAGTCTTAGTGAAAACTTAATGAGTTAGCACTTTGCCTGGGGTGATTGGGGTTCTTTGAATGTTTTCAAATTGAGAACTAAGATAAAGGTCCCTAAAACAGCTTGTGTTGCTGAAGATCATAAATTGCTTAGATACTGATTCAGATCTGAAAATTTTCAGGAGCCACAGAGAATTGAGCTACAATACCTCCCTGAGAGGAGGAGGTTTTGTTACCCTTTTTTAAATTTTTTAAAGTATTTATTTATTTTTTAGTTTTCGGCAGACACAACATCTTTGTTTGTATGTGGTGCTGAGGATTGAACCCGGGCTGTACGCATGCCAAGTGAGCACGTTAGTGCTTGAGCCACATCCCCAGCCCTGTGAACTTTTGAAAGAATTTTCACATGTGTTCATGGGAACAGTGGGTCAGCTCACAGAGTTGACTAATTTGCGAATGTGCTTACTCCTAGGGCAAAGTCAGATGCCTCTGGGACTTGAACCCCTGTCTACATTGTGCCTCTGCTGCTTCTTCATGGAATGAGTCCTTTCATAACTAGATTTACAGATGGGTGCTTTCAGAGATTTTTTTTTTCTTTTTTAGGGTATTGGAATTTGAACCCACTTTAACACTGAGCCATATCCCCAGCCTTTTTATTTATTTATTTATTTATTTATTTGAGACAAGGTCTTGCTAAATTGCTTATGGCCTCACTAAATTGCTGAGGGTGGCCTCAAACTTGTGATCCTAGTGCCTCAGCCTCCCAAGTCCCTAGAATTATAGGTGTACACCACCTCTCTTCCCTGAGACTTGAGAGACATGGAAACCAGTGTTGGATGCCTTGTATGACACTTGACTGAGAGGTAGAGACATTTAGACTTGATTGTCTTGTCCTTGGAAACTCCCACGTACAGAGAAAGCTTCAATGCCTTTCTCATAGTGATCTTGTGAACAGAGACCACACTCTCTCCTTGCTTTGTCACAGACCAATTTTTTGTCCCTAGTCCCTCATTTCTTCATATATAAGACGGTCTGATGCTCTTGTATCCGTAGAGTTGATGTAAGGATTAAATTAAGTAAATGCTAGTCTCTTGAAAGCATGTGACTGTGATGGATTTTTTTATTATATTGCTATTTCTTTTCTTCCTGTCCGGCATCTCTTTACCGTTTTTGGCCACCTTTGCTGTTCTTGGGGTATTGATACTCCTCCCACAGTCTTGATAGGACCTTCTGCCAATCAAGGGGCTATGTCATTCCTGATCAAGGGTGGTACAAAGCCCAGGCGAGACTGATCACACTTTTTCTCCCTGGATTTGATTGTTCCAGCCAGGTGACACAAGGATGCCATTATCTCTCTCTCAGTTCCAACTCTGTGAATCCTCACAACCACTCTAATCCCTGCGCTTTCCAAAGGTGGCTTGTTAGGCATTTGATTGGATTCTTTGAGATGTCCAGGTCCCTTTCAGTATATTCTTTCTCTGCCGGTATTATCCCTGTTTGATTCTGGTAATTTTCAATCAAATGTCCCAATCTTGACTGGGAGCAACAAAAAGATGAATGCCTGTATGTTGAGAAGGAAAAGGAACCTTCTCCCTGTCTTAACCAAATAGGCTTTTCATAGTAGTTTTGTCCCTGTCTGCTGGGTGATTCAAGTTCATTCATTTAGACATTTTTGTAAGAATCCATGGACTTTTCTTTTGCTGTTAGGGGACAGCCTCTCTTGAGGAGACACGCTGCAAACACTTAGCCTTATCTGCTTCTGTTGATTTTATTTGAAAATTAGAATCCTAAGGATCTGGAAGGAAATGAGTAAAACTTAATTGAACAACATTTTTGCAGCCAGAATTAAGAAAAAAATAAATAATAAAGAGACTGTAATGGTTAAGAGCCCCTCAGGGATGAGAGGGATGTAAAGCCATGTGTCACACCTAATTCTTCTGGTCATGTTTCAACTGCTGCTTAGACTGGAGGTCAGCAGAGTGTCTGATTGCCCCCAGAGTCCTCCCTTATCATGTCGGGTCCTCAGGAGACATTTCCTCTTTTGACATTATTGGACAGCAAGTGTTCTAAACTAAATTAAAATCAAAAAGGAGCAATTTTATTTGTGTTTAACTACGAAGATGAGCATTTTCAGCTGAGCACTGTACTTCCAAGTAAAGCTCAATTTGGGGGGGGGGTTGTTTTTGTTTTAATTCTTTTTAGTTGGTGTTCAAAATGCATTAATTTTTATCCAGGCACAATAGCGCACACCTATAATCCCAGTGACTCACGAGGCTGAGGCAGGAGGACCAGAAATTCGACACCAGCCTCAACAACTTAACAAGGCCCTAAGCAGTTTAGTGAGACCCTGTCTCAAAGTAAAAAATAAAAAGGGCTGGGGAGTGTCTTAATGTTTAAGTGCCCCTGAAGTTGAATTTCTGGTAGCAAAAGAAAAAAAAAAAGCATATATTTTCAGTGTAAACCCTGCTTTGATTTTTGATTTTGTTGCTTACTGTCATCGTTTTCAAACTGGGATTGTGGCATCTGAATTGTTTTTTTGTTTTATAGATCCTGAGCAATCAAAGCACCATAAAGCTTGTGGGGCCCTTGCAAAGGATCTTGTTGGAAAATCAGGAGCCCAGCCCTGCCCTGGCCAGGGGAACCAGAATTTGCATTGCTACTGGCTCCCCAGGCAATTTGGTACACTGCAGAGTCTGAAGGCTGCTCTCTGAATGGGAATGTTATTTTAATCTTGTTGTTTTCATCATTTCTTCACTGATTATTGAAATGTAACAAATGTTCATTATAGAAAACAAAAGACTTCTTAAAGATACATGAGAAAAAATATAAATCATCTGTAATGTCAACACACAGGGATAAAGCATGGCTCATTACTGGGTCTGTGGCCTGTTGGTGGGTCATTGGCATGTTAAAAAATGGTATAGATTCATACTGTGAATATGAAACTATCTTCAGCACAAAGCTTAATTCTCAGGAAGGTGAAGGTGAGAATTCTCAGAAATTCTCAGAAAGTTCAAGTTCTCCTTGGATTAGTGGTAGAAGAGTTTTTGGAGAAAGCTGACTTGTATCCAGAAGTTTAGAGGCAGAATTTGAACATAATAAAAAAAAAAGAGAGTCCACAATGGTAAGTGAATGTAAAACCGAGTGTCACACCCCATGTTTTAACTACTGCTTATACTGATGGTCAGTGGAGTGTGATCACCTCCAGAGTTCTTCTCTCTTTTCATATCTTGTAGTATTTATGGGGGACCTACTATGTGCCAGATGCTTCTCCCTGCATGATGGAACCATCATGTCAATCAAGTGGATAATCTCAACTTGATTCCTAAATGGAAATTAAGGCATGGATTTGGATTTTCAATTTTTTTTCTTAAAATTTTCTATAATTTTAGTTGTATATAGACCTTTACTTTATTTATTTATTCACTCATCTATCTATCTATCTACCTATTTATTTACTTACTTATTTATTTATATGTGGTGCTAAGAATTGAGACCAGTTCCTCATACTTGCCAGCCAAGCACTTTCCCAGTGAGGCACAAGCCCAGCCCCCTAGTGTGCGTTTTTTTTTATGAAGCCTCTGGACAGTTGAGGCATAGGAAATTATTCATATAGGTTGCTTTTTGCTTAATTTTCCTCCTATTAAAATATATTTATTGCCTTGTTTTTTCTGAATGGATTTTGAATTAATTGCATCTTTAATTGCTTTCATTAGGTAATAGATTTCTCTGATTGAGTAGACATTTTCCATCTCACTATATCCTGGAGTTGAAACATAAGGTCAGCAAGGACAAGTTCTTCAGCAGGGAAATTTTTAAAAAAAGAAGAAGAATAAGAAAGTAAATAAAAGGTTTTTGTCTTGGTAGGATCTGCTTGCTAATCACACAACCAGTTGTAGTATCTATTTATGATGGAGGCACTGGGGACCTGATTAGCAGGTCATGTTCATGTAAGGGCTTTGGGATTGGACCCTGGTGTATGAGGATGATATTGCAATTGGTGATTGCCTTCTCCAGGCAGGGGAGCTGGGGATGCTGTTAGATCTCCTTGCCTTGGATTGTCATCCTTCGTTGACAGGAGACTAAAGCTCCACTGTTCCTTCTCATGGGTGCAGAGCAGGATGTTACTCACTTGGGGGCTTCCAAGGGCAGAGAGAGATTTGTGTTGAAGCCACTATTAAAAGGATGGGAGAAGATGGGCATGGTGGTGCACACCTGTAATTCCAGTGATTCTGGAGGCTGAGGCAGGAGGTTTGAAAGTTTGAGTATGACCTCAGGAGCTTAGCGAGACACTGTCTCAAAATAAAATATAAAAGGGGCTGGGAGAAGCACTTTGATTCCTTTTATTTTGCTCAGGGTTGAAATTAAGGGCCTGTGGTGACAACAGACAGAATCTTGATGTTAGCTTATTTGCAGTGTGAATGGCAGATATTACATTACCTGATTTTGTAAGGTAAAAACCTAGAAAGCAAACAGGTGTGTTCTCTCTACCAAGGGCTTTAATATAATTTGTTCTTTATCTTTCAATTTTGAAATAATTTCAGCTTTCCAGAGAAGTCTCCAAAGGATTCTCCCAATATTAAATTTCTCATATTTGTTTTGTTTTTCTCATTATATACACATATGCAGTCTCTCTCTTATTCCCTCTCCCTCTGTCTCTTCTTAATTCTCTCTCTCTCTCTCTCTCTCTCTCTCTCTCTCTCTCTCTCTCTCTCTCTCTCTCCCTCTCTCCCTCTCTCTGAGTTTGTTTCTGGACAGTTTGAAAGTAAGTTACAGATACCACACTCCTGTACCCTTAAATACCAAGGTGTATTTCCTCAAAACAATTTTCTTACATAAGTATAACAAGGATACAGTTCTGTAATCTAATTGATAATTGATAGTTTTTACTCATATTTGCTCAATCATTCCACTAATGCTCTTTGTATAAAACCAAGAGATTTTTAAAGTTTTTTAAATTTATTTTTTATTTCTTTTTTAACTTTTTTTCCCCCTGGGGCTGATGCTGTAGCTCAGTGGTAGAGTGCTTTCCCAGCATTCTTTTCCCAGGGTCACATCCATGATCACACGTTCCGTTGCTGTGTTTTACTTCTTTGGTCTCCTTCCATCTGGAACTTGCCCATGACAAGGACCAGCCACTTACATTTCAGACTCTTTATCTTTACTGGGTTTGTAAAGACACATCTTCATTATTTGATTCAGGTTGTGGTTTGCTCTGTATTGCAGTCAGGTGTCCTGTTTGAAAAGAGACACCTATCACTCACTTTAATTTTTTTTTTTTTTTGGTGGCACTAGGGATTGAACCCAGGGCATTGTGCACTCGAGGCAAGCACCCTACCAACTGAGCTAGATCCCAATCCCCTCACCTTAACTTTTGGATCTGATTCTCTTTTTGGGGGAGAAAAAGTTTTCAACATAGACTCCTAAAATCCCTATTTTTATAAATTATAGCTGTACCACTATACTGATATAATACAAAATAGAATATTTCCCCACAGAGGGATAAATTAATATTTATGTAATATGTTCATATGTATATATACAAGTACCTATAAAACTACCTGTGTGTCTCAGTATTCAGATGGTCTCTTTATTTCTTTAAGTAGCCTGGTGCTGGAGGGTTCTGCAGGCACCATCAGTGACGGCTCTCCACATGGTGGAAAGACTTATTATGGGATAGGTTGGCAGTTATTTTTCTATATTATAGGATTTCTTCTAATACAGGGGTCAGCAAACCAGGTGTGGCTCCTGCCTGTAATGCCAGCTCCTTGGGAGGCTGAAGCAAGATAATCACAAATTCAAAGTCACCCTTAGTAACTTAGCAAGACTTTGTGTTAAAATTTATAAAAAGCCTGGGGATGTAGCTCAGTAGTAGAGCACCCCTGGGTTCAATCCCTTGTACTCCCCCTAGCTCCCCCTCACGCCCCTGAAAAAAATCACCCAGCCACAAATAACAAAAAAAAAATGGCAATGATAAACTCAACAACAACAACAACAACAAATCCCAAAAGCAAACAAAATAAACTTCTCTCTAATATGTGAATATGTTATTGTTCAGGGCATTTCAGCTAAAGCTTTAATCTGTTGACTACTTCCTCCATCCTGCATGTAGACAGCACAAAACTATTTGAATAGTTTTATATAAGTGTTTATACAAATACATAGATAACTTTTACACAAAGAATACTGAATTTATCATCCCACTGCTTGTCTTTTTAAATTCAGTAGTGTTTTTTTAAAGAAAAATTTATTGTTGATCTCTCATATATTTAACAATAGTCCTTTTCATTGCTGTATAGTATTCCTTTATTAGAATTATGCCACACAGGTGATTTCATCTGTTCTTGCTACTAGTCATTAAGACAACTTCACAGAGAAAAGTCGTTGTATGTACTTCCTTGTGTACATTCATCAGTATTTGTTTAAAGTCAGTACATGGACTTGGACCTGCTGGGTCATAACAGAAAAGGGTGGTCTTGGATAGCTTGTGGCTCTGGTCCTGATAACCTAGCTCTTCCCTAGGTTCTGATTCAGCCTTCTCTAGCTGATTCTCTTGTCCCTGTTTCTTGTATGCATCATTTCTCATTCTTTCTTTGTGCAGGTGGAGAGGGCTCAGGGATCAGCCTGCTGTAATATTTGCAGGCCACGTATGCACAAATCTAGGGACATCCTGCATTCTTTGTCACCAGCCAGGATACATTTGCCTTAGTTCTCTCTGTGTATTGAGCAAGAGAGGCCAGCGGCAACCCCTCTGCTTGGATCCTGCAGAAAACAGTAGGCAGAGGAGAGAGCAGTGACGAGTGTGGACGATTTAGAGAGAATCCTGATTATGGGATGTGCTCCTGATGAGAAATATTCTTGAGAATCCCATGGCATAGTTTCAGAGGAACAGGAGGTTGGAGGGCAAGTGGATGGGCTTTGGAGCTGGATAGATAGATTTGGTTCAAATCTTCTTTGAATGCACGACCAGCCTAGTCAGTCAACTTGCTCTGAGCCTTGACTTACCTGAGAATCCTTTGAGATTCATTCTTCAAAGTAGACATAACCCAGAAAATGATGGGCATCAAGTGCTACACATGTGCCTCAAACTTAAGAACCTTGTTAATTATTAGTTCTCTGCTAGGTGTCGTTTACTCAGTAACTAAGACATGCTCTAGCCTAGAATGCTCCTGGTTATAAAATTCCATGTAAGGAGGGCGCAGTGGCACACACCTGTAATCCCAGTGGCTTGGGAGGCTGAGATAGGAGGTTTCCAAGTTCAAGGGTAGCCTCAGCAACGTAGCAATACCCCATCTCAAAATAAACATTTTTAATAAGGACTAGGGGTGGAAAGGTTGTGGCTCAGTGGTATAGCACTTACCTAACATGTGTGAGGCATTGGGTTTGGCTCTCAGCACCATAAATAAATAAATAAATAAATAAATGTCCATCAACAACTTAAGAAAAATAAAAAAGGACTGAGCATTGACTTAATGGTTAACCACCTCTGGGTTCAATCCCTGGTGCCAAAACAAACAAAGAAAAAACACCAGAAACTCCCAAAGTTACTTGTAAGTCAAAATTACTATTTGATGAGCATGAATTGCAGAATCTTAGGACTGATTCTTACTGGACCCATTCGGAGTGTGGTGTCTCCTCTTTGGCCTAAGTGTGGTGGCCAAGGGGACCTACTGAAGGTGGTTTCCTAGGGAGAAAGATGCTGGGGGTCATATCAGCAGAGGCTCTGTATGGGGCTAGGCATTCTGGGCTATGCAGTATCTCACTTCTCAAAGTCTCCTTTGATTGGTTGCATTGGCATCACTTGGGAACTTGTAAGATGCAGAATCTTAGACTATCAGCCCCCACACGGGGACCTCCTGGATCAAAATCTGTACTCTTAAGTGATTCTTAGGCAGGTTGAAACATTCTTCTTTCAACCAAGGGCCTTACATATGCCAACACTTGCTGTCCACCATGAGCTACTCCCACTCCACCTCCACATGGGAAATTTGAGATGCACTCAGCTGGGACCAGTCAGGGCCACTCTGCCCACATCCACCATGCATGTCCTCTGCAGACACTTTGAAAGGATACAACTGTGTGTCAAGAAAGACCCCATGTTGGGGAATTGCTTTCAGGTGGCCCATTCAGTTCAGGAATCAGCATTTTCTTTGTTAGCTAGGTAAAAACAATGACACTTAAAAAAGAAGGCCCACATTTTCCTCATAGTCCAAATAACTGTGGTTTCATGGGTGGGAATTGCTGCTTTAAAGGCTGGAAGTCTGTTCCTTCAGAATAAGCTGTGTATACAGTTCTCTTCCCGTAGCTAAACAAAATGAAATGACTTTCAAAAATTGAGGATGAATGAGGTTTTTATAATAATCACTTGCATTTACTCACCAGCTGTTGTGTCTTCATTTTCTTTTCAGATGGAGGCTTTTTTTTTAAACCAGGAAAGGAATTGGAAGGGGGGGAGGAGAGGGGTTAAGGGAAACCAACACACATGAAGAAAAATTCTGCTGAGCTCCATAGCCCTTCTCAGTTCTTTAAAGTGCTTGAAAAGTAAAATTTTGTTGCTACTACATCTAATTAACAGTGGACTGGTACTCATCAAGGCCCCATTTATTTCAACCTTGAAGGCAATTGTAAAGATACACAGTTCTGTGTATTAACACCACGAACACATTCTCATTTTTCCTTAAACACTTAGAGCTTTATCAGCAAGGTAGACAGCAGATGGACAGCTGAATTTAAAAAAAATAAAACACTTCTCAGGGTGTTCACTGTGGCATGTAATGAATGTGTATTGATTATGAGAATTACTTTTTTTAAAAGTGTGATTTTTGAAAGCAGCATGAAAACATGCTTAAACTATGTACTAAGCATGTTTCTTAAATTGAGTACCACAACGTGCTCCTGAGCATCTGGATGAAATGAACAAGTATTTGGAAGCTGGATTGGACAAATCAGAAAGTCATGGACCCAGATGGTTTTAAATATAGTGAGAGAGCCAGGTGTCTAGGTGCATGCCTATAATTCCAGTGGCTCAGGAGGCTGAGGCAGGAGGATCGTGAGTTCATAGCCAGCCTCAGCAGTTTAATGAGACCCTAAGCAACTTGGGGAGATCCTGTTTCAAAATAAAGTATTCATGCAATTTCCATTTCTGTTCATCTTCCAGTCAACATATAAACAATCATGAAGTAGCAAGTGGGAAAGAGATGGGTTTCAAATCCAATTGTAACTCACTGTGATCTACAATGGGTCTCAGACTCTTTGGACCTAAGTTTTTCTCTCATCAGGAGTGAGAGATGATTTCCACTAGTTCAAAAACAAACGTGTTTTCTTAAAGCCTTATGATAGCAAAGATCTCATTCTGCTGCTGTTTGTACTTACACACAGATTTGACCAATCCATTCCCCAGGATTTTCCCTTTCCCTCCCCATTCTCCTTCTGTCTGGTACCTTTTCTTTATTCTGCTGATCTCTGTTCAATTTTTTGAATTTTTCCTTTTATGAGGAACCCAATTCTGCTGTCATGAACCCACTTCAAGGATGACAGTGACCCACTCGTGAGAGCAGTACCCCTACATCCAACACACCTCCCTTAGGCCTCACTTACCACTGTGGCTCCAACTTCTAATCCATGAAATATGGGGGATTCTTTCAAACCAGAGGAATACATATATAATTGAAATAAAAGATTGGAGAATGTTTCCCTTGTCTGTTAGCTTAAGATACCACCAGCTGCCCTTGTTGTCTAGGGTAACCAAGTTATTTGTTAAAGAGTCTGATATTATTATTATTGGTACCAAGGGTAGAATGCAGGGGCACTTAACCACCAAGACACATCCCCAGTCCTTTTTATTTTTCATTTTGAGATGGAGTCTCACTGAGTTACTTAGTTCCTCTTCTTTGAACTTGCGATCCTTCTGCCTCAGCCTCCCAAGCTGCTGAGATCACAGGCCTGCACCACCCACCTGGCCAAGGGTCTTATTTAATTGTACCATGTACAATTTCATGTCAGGTCCTTGTCCTCAACATAATGGGTTTGTTTTAACATCTTATGTGTTGCATGCTCATGTCATGTTTCATTAAATCCATTAAATAATTCGAAAGGTTGTTGAAGATCCTGAATTTCTTGAACAGATTTTTGCGAACCCTTTAATGACTTTATTTTTTTGCCACCTATTGATATTTACAGAAAAGGAAATGGAGTGGCTTGCATTAGTATTTAGGGTCATTTTACTAATAAGAAATTTATCCTCTTAAAGCTTTCATGGTCATTATCATGGAGCATAAAATAAAACAAAAAAACAAACAGTGTTCCAGCATGGCCAGTCCACTTAATAGGCAAAATTTGTTGCCACAGTTTTTTTTTTTTTTTAAGCAACCAAAGATATGGCTTTGAAAATCAGTGGCATTGGCCTTGGGAAGGAGCCATGGCCACTGAGGGATTGGAGCTTCTGCACATGCTTGTTGTGAAATTCCACTCCCCTTGTTCGGGGTGGACTTGTCTCAGTGGAAACAAGCTTAAAATGAAATAATGCCCTTTTGCCAACACCATCTTGATTCCTCTTGTATGGACCTCTGGAGCCAATGCAACACATAATGTAGAGTAAAACAAGGAATCGATAAAGCCATTAAGCTGTTCACTGTCTAGTGAGTAATGTTGATGAATGGGTCCCTGTTTCCCCTTGTGTGTTTTTATTCACTGCAGCAAGAAAAGGAGAGGTTCAGCTCAGCAGAGGAATGGAGACCAGCCCTTATCCACAGACTGGGGCCACCCAGCCAGTTTCTCTTGTCTTTTTACCTTGTCCTCTTACATGTGTACCTGGGTTTGAGGTTGGCTTCTCTGTGCTGTCCCTTCCCTGTCTTTTTAATTTTGGGGGGCTCCTTACTTAATCAAAGAGAGAAGGAGGTGTAAATCGCACTCAGGAAACTCAGCCACCTGTTAAGTTTAAGACAGCTTAGGTAGACATGAACAGTGCCCTAGAACTTGGGTTTGACAGCCATGGCAGACTCAAGCTGCAGAAGAAAGTGTGAGCTTTTAGTGTGTTTTAGGTAACCTTTAACAAGACACAGCATGGGTGGGTTGGACAACAGATGGAGCGTTTCATAGGTCTGGAGGCTCCAAGTCTGAGGTCAAGGTCAGGTAGGATTGGCTAGGGAATGCTGTTCTGTGCCTCTCCTTTAGCTTCTGCCAACAAAGGCTGGCAGTCTTTTGCTTATAGAAGTACCACCTCCTGCCTTCTTGCTCATGTGACATTCTCCAGATTTCCCCTTTTTGTAAAGACACCAGCACTTATTGGATGAAGGGCCTCCCTAATGACCTCATCTTAACTCATTACATTTGCAGTTGCCCTGTTTGCAATTAAGGACAGATTTCAAGGCACTCACTGAGATTAAACAATGGGTGTTAGGGCATTGGGAGTTTGGGGGATATGATTCAACCCATTGTGGATAGAAATATAATTAGTTTTGTGTCTCTAAAAATCCACATCAAGAGTGACCCCAGCCAGATGTGGTGATGCACACCTGTACTCCCAGAGGCATGGGAGGCTGAGTCAGAAGTATGGTAAGTTTAAAGCCAGCCTCAGCAATTTAATGAGGCCCTAAGCAACTCAGCGAGACCCTGTCTCCAGGTAAAATGCTGGGGATATGGCTCAGTGATTAAGGGCCCCTGGATTCAATCCCTGCTACTAAAAAAAAGTGACTCAAGCAAGCAACCTACAGATTCAAAATGGGAGACACCTGCGATGTCAGGATATATTTTCAGCATTTTAACACACCCTGCATTCCTTATTACAACAGTCAACTATATTCATGTGTCTAGAAGCTGCAGAGGCATTCTTAGTAGAATAAAAGAGAACAACCCTATAGGTGAATGGACACGCTCCAGAATCTTCTACTCACCTTGTGTTCTTTTGGGGGTACTGAAAAGCAATTCTAATCCCCACTCATTTACCTGAAGGCTTTGATTTTAATCCAGCTAAGTGGGTGTCAAATGTAGGCATTAAACAAAACATGTACTTTGGGTTGGGCTATTCAAAAATTCCTCAAGGGTCATTTTGACTGTGACTGAAACCTTGTGTACTGACTGGCTTTACCAGAGTTTGGTGATGATGTGTCTTTGTTTTGTTTTAAAATGTCTTCACGTTGAGTGTTTTCAAGACTGCCTTTAGCAATGGAACATGTTTTGCAAATAAAATCATATTTAAAATGTGAATATAAAAACAGATTTTTTAAAATTGCTTCATTGATTAACTCAGGGTAGATGCTTCTGGTCAAGCTCTTCCTCCTCATCATCTTTCCTTGGCAAGCTAGTGAGCTCATTTCATCCAGAACACGATTGGGGAAAACTTAGAGAAATATTGAGCTTGTTTGCCTTTGTGTGTAGGGGTGTGTGTGTGTGTGTGTGTGTGTGTGTGTGTGTGTGTGTTTTGTGTTTGTGATTTCTATTTTTAAATTTTTGTTTATGTTTTGGTACTAGAGACAGAAACCAGGGGCACTTTACCACTGGAGCTAATGCCCCATCACTTTTTATTTTGAGACAGGGTCTCACTAACTCATTTAGAGCCTCACTAAGTTGCAGAGACTGGCCTCAAAGTTGGGATCCTCCAGCATCTGCCTCCTAATTTGCAGGGAGTACAGGTGTGCTGCACCAAGCCTGGTTATTTTTTATTTTGGGGGGATACCGAAGATTGAACCCAGATCTTCATAAATGCTAAGCAAGTACACTACCACTGAACTACAATCCAGTCCATGATCAGCATTTTAATACCTAGGGGAAAATTGCAATAAGTACAAATATTTTATGCTTTAGGTTGTCACAGGTTATTTATATTCTCAAATCAGTGTTCATGGTATATTCTTTATTCAGCAAAAATTGAATGTAATTTGTGTAAGATGTTGGAGATTTGAAGATCAGTGATAATACATAATCTCCTAGAGTTCATCCATTCATCCATCTATGGAGTACCTCCTATGCGCTATAGCCCTTTTTAGGTCACTGAGAAAATCACAAAACCAATAAATAAAATCTGTTCTTATGGTGCTTGTGTTTTAGTTGGGGAGGGTGGTAAGTGTCAGGAAATGGGAGAGAAGGATAAGGGAGTTTGGGAGTTCCTGGAGGTAGAGAGTTGGATAGGTTGTCACCTATTTTAATTAAGCCTCATCAGAAAAAGTTGACATTTGACAAAAATACAAAGGAGAAAAGTAAAGCCTGTAGGATCTTGGAGCAGAGGGACAGACACCTCCCTGCAAGAGTGGGCAGTGTCACAGCCCAGCTGAAGTTCAATTGTCCAGTACCAGGTGGCTAGGAGACAGTGGCGGAATTGCAGCCAGTTGGTGGCTTTGTGCTAGATGCACCTGGCTAATAGGACAGAAGTGTCTGTAACTCTATTGATGGGAGCCTTCTTGGGGCTTCTGTTTCAGGCTCTCTCTAACCTTTTTCCAGCCCCTGCATGTCAGGAGGACCGGGGCTTTTGTGTCTGTCTTGCTCACATGGTCTTGAGTGTGCCTAGCTCAAGGTGGTTGCTCACTGTATATGTGTGAGTAGACCAAGAGAGATGGAGTCCTCCCCACCCCCTGCCTGCTATGTAATTAGCAAGAGGTTCAAACACCCAAGGCAATAGTGTGAAGAAAACAGTCCCCAGAGTCCCTGGAGAGTAAGCCTGGCTTCTGTCTTGTACTACAAGTGGAGCATCATTATGTAAGGCAGCTGGGGCTTCTGTAGCTGCCTTACATAAGCAGGCCTCTAATTTTCTCTGCGGGTCACACTAAACAGTCCATTGTTCTTCAAAGAGAGCGGAAGTTGATTTCAAATTACTGCTGTATTTGTTAAAAACTGAACTGCCATGAATGCTTTATGGGATCATGGAGAAGATAGGCCCAGGGTTTTAGCTTCAGTAAAACCTGCTTAATTAACCAAACACTGTCTATTACCATGTGACAGACAGTGGGACCCTCTTCTGCACAGGGGCTTTGTTTTGAAGACCATGTTCCCAGGGCCAGGTGTAGTTGAGAGGATGGGGGATTTGTATTGTGAGCTCTTCTTATTTTCATCTCCTTGCCGGAGACACTGCTTGTGCTGGCTACTGAGGTCATCAGAGGAGTTTCTGGCCAGGAGGCCTGGACTCAGGGCCAGTAGGGTCCTTGGCATATGTGATGGAAAAAACAATTCAGTACACACTTGTCAGAGACACAGGTTTATTTAGGAAGCAGATGCACAGGTTCAAATGAGGATGCCAGTCATCTCCAGAGGAAGAGACAGCAACCTCTTTGTCTAGGGTGTTAATATTTAAGGAAGGATGCTGGGGATGTGGCTCAAGCAGGAGTGCGCTCGCCTGGCATGTGTGCATCCCAGGTTTGATCCTCAGCACCACATACAAAACAAAGATGTTGTGTCTGCCGAAAACTACAAAGTATTTAAAAATTCTCTCTCTCTCTCTCTCTCTCTCTCTCTCTCTCTCTCTCTCTCTCTCTCTCTCTATCTCTCTTTCTCTCTCTCTCTTTAAAAAATATTTAAGGAGAGGCAGGAGCCCCAGCTTACAGAAGCCCCAGCTGCAGCTAGTGGCTAGGCTAGAGGTGAAGTGAGGTTGGAGTTACATTGCCTGTGTTGGGGTATTGCCTAAGTCATGTTTTCTTTTGCTTGCCTGGACACCTGCTAAGGACTTAGGCTAAGGAAGGACAGGCTGGGCTGCTCATGAGTTGCCTGTTTTGCATTTCAAAGTTTCTTGGATGTTTCCTGCAAGGCTTCCTGGGCTCTTCACTTTTGAGACTCAATATATCTTTCTTTTTCTGTATCCTCAGATTCTTGTCTCAGTGAGAACTGATTATTGCATATTAAGGAATGTTGACAGCTGGTAATTAAATAGTCTTTTAAAAACACAGAATTGTGTAAACTTACAATTAAATTATATTTAAGAAGTAATTAATACCCCCAAACTCATCATTTTTAAGAAGTAATAAATACCCCCAAACTCATCATTTTCCAATCATTTCACTACATTTTCTATCATCTATACTCCTGAGGCTATGTCGTGTGTGTGTGTGTGTGTGTGTGTGTGTGTGAAAGAGAGAGAGAGAGAGAGAGAGAGAGAGAGAGAGAGAAGAAGAAGAAGAAGAAGAAGAAGAAGAAGAAGAAGAAGAAGAAGGAGGAGGAGGAGGAGGAGGAGAAGAAGTAGGAGGAGGAGGAGGAGGAGGAGAAGGAGGAGGAGGAGGAGGAGGAGAAATAATGCTGTTTGCTACTGCACATCTCTTTCCTGCTTCACATTTGTTTTTTGGTTTTGGCTTTTTACAATTTAATTTTTTTGTTTTAATTAATTTATTTATTTTTGGTACTGAGGATTGGACCCAGGGTGCTTCACTACTGAGCCACATCCCAGCCCTTTTAAAAAATATTTTACTTAGAGGCAGGGTCCTGCTGAGTTGCTTAGAACCTCGCTAAGTTCCTGGGGCTGGCTGTAAACTTTCGATCCTGCTGCCTCAGCCTACTGAGCTGCTGGGATTATGGACATGCACCACCACATCTGGCAATACCATGTCATTTTGGTAGCTTGAAATTGACCATGGAAAATGAGCTGCCTTGGGGATGGAGTTATAGCTTAGTGGTATAGAGTGCTCGCCTAGCCTGGGCAAGGCCCTTGGTTCAATCCTCAGCACCACTAAAAAAGAAATAAATAAAGATATTGTGGGCGACTACAACTAAAAAAAAAAAGAAAAGAAAAGAAAATGAGCTGCTTTTCCAGAGCTGGGTGGTAAACTTGTATCAAAACACCACTGACCAAGATCATCTTCTGTGTTCGGTTCTCACGGTGGCCATAACAAAGAAGCATGACAGAAATTTGTTACCTTTTTGTTCTAGAGGCCAGAGTCCAAAGTCCAGGCATTGGCAGACTTGGCTCCATCTTGGAGGCTCTGGGAGAGGTTCCATTCTTGTCTCTTCCTGGCTTCAGGTCCTCCCTGGCTGTCCTTGGCATTTCTTGTATTGTGTGTGTCCCTGTAGATTTCTGCCTCTGCCGGCTCTTGTTGTTCCCTGTGTCTGTGTTCACAGGGGCACCTTCCCTCTGTTTCTCTCCTTAGCATGAGGACACAGTCACGTTGGCTGAAGGACCCATCACTCTCCAGAATGAATTTATTTTAGCTAAATATAACTATAACGACCCTATTACCAAATCTCATCCCTCACATGGTGAGGGATTAGGAATTCAAGTTTTAATGTATCTTTTTTGGGGATGGGCTGTTCATGAGTTGTGCTCAAGGTTAACTTCTTAGATATCCTACAGTGGTCTTCAGTTACCTGTTGGGGTACCTTGCCTGTGTAGGAGCCCAGCTCAGATAAATAAATGTAAGAACCCTTCCATGATTATTCAAGTGGGTTCCTGCAGGCTAGGGGGGTGGGGATTGTATTATTTATTTTGCTCCCGTTTACTCTCAAACTCCTGAAAATGAACTGACATTGGTCCCATTTTACAGACTAGGAAGTGGGGTTTGGGTAAGTTGGAATAGGTGTTCTAGGTAGCAAGTGGCATATTAGTTATTTGAACCCAGATCTGGGACCACTATATTATCATAGTGTCTGACATCAATTTGTCATATGAGTTTTTATTTTTATTTTTTAAGTTGTAGATGTACATAGTACCTTTTTAAATTTATTAAAATTTATTTTTGTTTCATTTTTATGTGGTGCTGAGAATCGAACCCAGTGCCTCCCATGTGCTAGGCAAGCAATCTACCACTCAGCCCCAGCCGCAGCCCCAGCCCGTCATGAATTTTATTTCTCCAGAACCCATTAGTTGTAGGAAGTCCACACGAAGGGTTAATTATGTCAGAGTAGGAGAGATGAGGGAGGTTACACACACACACACACACACACACACACACACACACACATGCACTATATATAAATATATGCACACACATGTACATATATGTGTATATATTTTCTTCCTTTTTATTTTATTATTATTTTATTATCACTTTGTTATTATTTGTTTCACATGTATGTGTATGTGTGTGTGTGTATCTGTGTGTATGTGTGAATATGTGTGTGTTAGTTACTGGGGACTAAACCCAGGGGTGCTCCACCATGGAGTTCTTTTCCCTGCACTTTTATTTTGAAACAGGTTTTGTTAAATTGCTGATGCTGGCCTTGAACTTGGTGATCCTCCTGCCTCAGCCTCCTGAATTGCTGAGATTACAGGCATGTACCACCATACCCAGCCTGCTTTTTAATAAAATTACTCATACTCTCAGGCACCAAGCCAAAGGCCTTGATATATATATTGCTTGATTCAGTTCTGAGATGGGGCCTCAGGATTCTCCTGACTCACAGCCCTCCTTATGGGATCCTACCACATTGACCTTGAGCACATCCCACATCTGATAAACTGGCACCTCCCATTCCTGGTCTTTCTCCTTGGTGGAGGATTTAGCTACACATTTTTTTTTCTCATTCTGTTAATAAGTATTGACGAAACCGTGTCCGTGTACTCAGGCTGTTAGGGGATGACTTGTACCTTGAAAAGAAACATCACCAGTTCAACTGTTAGTACTAGAAAACAGTCCACTACAGCCATGTGCCCTTGGAAGGGCACTAGGTCCCCACCTCTGTCTCTGTCATTTTCCTGCTGGCTGGCAACTCTCAGTACATCTGGTGTATACAGTTTCTTTTGCTGAGTCATAAGTGTCATTTTCTATGGAAAGAGAGGTCTTTGCCAAGAGAAGAGGGCAGTATCCTTTTAGCATGTGAAAGTGACAGATGCCACTTTAGAGAGACATGCATACCCATGCCTATCACAACACAGTGCACAGTAGATGAGTTACAGGATCAACCTGGGTGTTGGACAGCAAATGAGTGGATCAAGACAAGGTGGTATATGTTTGCAGTGGAGTTTGATTCAACCATGAGAATAAATTTATTTGCAGAAAAATGGATGGACCTGGAGATCATTAAGTGGAAATTAGCCGAACTCAGAAGGTCAAGGGTTGTATGTTTTATCGCCTATGGGGAAGCTAGAAGGAAAAAATAAATGGTCGTCATTAAAGCAGAAGGGAGACCACAAGGGGAGAGGGATTGAGCAGAGGAGAGAGGATGAGAGGACAGGGGGAGTGACTGGGTAGTGAAATTAAGCAAATGATGTTAAATGCATGTGTGAATATGCCACAATGAAAACCCACCATTCTGTATTATTACTATGTACCAATAAAAATGACAGATGCTGCTGGGTGTATTGGTAAATGCCTGTTACCCCAGTGGCTTGGGAGGCTAAGGCATGAGTATTGCAAATTCTAAGCCAGAGTCAGCAATTTAGAGAGGCCCTAAGTAACTCAGTGAGACCCTGTCTCTAAATAAAATACCAAAAAAGGGCTGGGGATGTGGCTCAATGGTTAAGTGCCCTTGGGTTCAATCCCCAGTACGAAATAAAAGAAAGACAGATGCCCACCTTGGAAACTGGGGTGACTGGCACATCTTCCACGTGGACCTGACATAGTTCTATGGGTCTAGAATTGGAACTCTGTCCTTCTGCCTCTACTACAGCTGGTGAAGATGGAAGCTGCGTGGATAGCCCCAGGTGGCTGCGGGTTAAGTGTTCATCCCTGCTAGGTGTTTGATTTGGTATAAGTCCTCTGTCTTCTTGACATCAGCATCCTTTTAAATACTTTTGAATATAGTCCTGAGAAAATGCCACAGGACTTTAGAAGGCAGATTAAACTGTGTTCCTTGGGATTCATTAAATCTAGAATGCCCAGAGCCAAATGCTAGCAAGATGCATCAAATGATCAAGTCAATCTGGATCACATCTCTATGATGCTTTCATTTCACTGGGTTTCCTGACCACAATAAGGCCATCCACCAAGTCTTTACATTTTATGTGTGTATGTATTTTTTTTTCCATTTTTTTGGAAGGGGGAGGAATTTGAATGGAGCAAAGATGTCAGAATGGGGCTAGAAATTTGGTGAATAACGTGGATCTCCCCTCCTGCCTCTTTTTTGGAAGTAAATGCTCCGGGAGGAGACCTAGAGATGGGAGTTCTATCTACTGGATTTTCTCTGTTTGAGGGACCACTTTCTTCTGCAGGTCTCTGTAGTCACTAATGCAGTGGTGTCCTATTCAAATAAATTCCATTGTGTTCAGGAGGCTATAGATAAGTCAGGCTTAGGCTGGTTATTACACTGTGGGTTTGTTTACTCTAGTACTTTTGTAGAACCTGGAGATCTGAAATTTCACCTAATTTTTCTAATGAATTCTCTCTGTTATATCACAAGGCCTGGTTTAGGCTTTTCCTATGGGTAACGAGTTTTAATCTCTGGTCTGTATCTTGCCCAGGTAGGAAGGTTTTGGGGCATCCATTTCTGATTGCCTTTTTCCTAATAGAGTCTCAGTAGATTTTTGGTACTGAGGATTGAACCCAGGGATTCTCTACAACTGAACTACATCCTCAATCCTTTTTGACTTTGAGGCAGAGTCTCACCAAGTTGCCCAGGCTGTCATCCACCTGTGTCAGCTTCTCTGGTACCTGGTTTCACAGGTTTGTGCCACGGTAACCCACTAGACATTCAGGTTTGCACAGGTGCCTACCTTTCCTTGTGGAGCCCTTTAGCTCATGATAAGCTCTGTTTTGGATTTATTGAGTTAACATCCCTTATTCATGATTGGTTCAGTACTGATCATATGGTTTAACTCTGTCCAATGAAATGGGAAAGTGTGCTTTTGGTCCCTCCCCATGGAAAACATCATCTTTCCTTGAATCCTGAGAAGTTTGCTCAAGTGGCTGTTGGGCTGTGCCACCTGCCACTTACTGCCTGACTGAGGATGGAGTCCAGAATCCCACCCAGGAAGGGAAGGGAAGGGAAAATCCTGGACTCTTGAGCTGCTCAATCAGCTGCCTCTGAAACCTGTCCTTTATTTGGACTTCTGTTTGTGGGAGATAATAAATTTTTTATTGCCCTTCTTTACTGTTGAAGACAGCTGGAAATTGCCTGAGCAGCAGACTGGGGGAGAGGTTCCAGTCCACTCCTTGACCTCAGAAACATTTGTTGATAAAGAATGCCTTTCTTGATGCTGAGTTAGGGGATAAATGATGGTGGAAAGATTTTTGTCTTCTTTTTCTTTCTGTGTGTGTGTTTGGTACCATGGGCACTCAAACACTGAGCCACATTCCCAGTTCTCTCTCTCTCTCTCTCTCTCTCTCTCTCTCTCTCTCTCTCTCTCTCTCTCTCTTTGTTTGGTACCAGGTACCAGGGATTGAAATTGAAGGCTCTTTACCACTAAGCACAACTACCACCCATTTTGAGACAAGGCCTTGCTGAGTTACATAGAGCCTCACTAAGTTGCTAACACTGGCTTTGAACTTGAGATCCTCCAGTCTCAGCCTCCTGAGGTGCTGGGATTATAGGCATGTGCCACTGCACCAGGCTAGTATATTTATCTTATATCTTTACACCGATCCTTTGCTGTTAGCTCTTTGGAAGATGATCCAAGGCAAATTTTCATCCTTCTTGAGAAGGAAGCCACCTTTCTGGACTTGGGGGAGAAGAGGAATATGATCAGTTATATTTGCTTCAGGGGCTCAAGGTAAGGACTGTCAGTGACATCTTGTGTTCACCATCTGTGGTTCAAGATCTGGTGAGCCTGATCATGATCCCAAGAACTTGGGTCTCTGCAGAGGATTAGATAAAGATGAATACTAACTACAAACTCTGACCTTTTCCATTTATGAAAATTATTCATCAGGATGTCCCTTTATTATGGAAAGAGCCTCTCACCCTTCAACGGAGGCTGAATTATAGTCAGTGCAATCCAAAAAGTTTTAGGTACTTAGAAAAGTTACCATCAGAAAAGCAATTCCTGCCTGACCATTGGTTCTCCATGAAAATAAATAAACTTGAAGCACTCCACATCTCTGCACATTCCTGATGTTTCTCTCTTTAGTTAAAAATGAGAAAATAACATTGCATTTTAAGAAAATGTTTTTATTATTTCTGTAATTTTGTGCAGGTTATCCTCACAACATTTTTCCAGATAGTTAAAAATTAAAGACTGCTTTTTTTCAAAATAGCACAGCTAAGTTTCAATTGTGCACAACTGATTTGCACACTTGCATATATTATATTTCCTTTGTGTCTAGTGTGATGAGATGGTGAGGTTTTTGATATGGGGTGTAAATTCTGGAGCCATGTTATCTGGGTTTGAATCCTAGTTCTCCTATGAGATGTATTGGCCATCTGGCCTTGGCAGTTAGCTTACTTCTGTGTGGCTTAGTTTCCTAATCTGTGAAACAAAAGTAATTCTGGGACCAATCATGGGGGGATATGAGAATTAATAATTTAATGCATTAGTACATTTGAAGTCATTGGAACAGTGTCTGGAACACTGTAAATTCTATCTCTGTGAATTTGCTGTTAGGCATAGTCAAAAAAAAAAAAATGGTAGTAAAATCTGTTGTACTCTGGCTGACTGTATCATCAGTCTCCGCTAAGAGATTTTGGAAGACCGAAATAATTTGGTAGATGTATTGACACTGTGTCTTATATTACAAGTGATTTATTGCTATACATTAAAAAAATGCCCTGTGGGGTGAGCTTGGGGGAAGGAGTATCCTTGTGACAAGAATACTGGGCTGTACCAGCCGTCTTCATGGCAGATGGATAAAGAGATTATATAGTGATATTTCCTAGGATAAATGTGGCTGTCCTCAGGCTGATAGTAAGTACAGGAACAAAATGTTACTTAAGAGCTCAACACCAAAGCATGTGGCATTTAGCGAGACAAATCTTTCTTTGTCAGATGGCCATTCCTCTCAGAACTAGGTGAAGCTCTTCCTTTAATTTACTTATCATTATTCTTCTTTTGTCTCACCCACTCTCTTTCTCAATGTTAAGAGCTGTGGAAGTGTGCGGGCACCAATCCTAATCATCTTGTAGTAGAAAAGATGTGGATTCCAAATAGTAAAACCTGTACATGAACTCTGACGACATCGTGGAGTGCTGTGACCTCAAGAGGAGGTTATTAATCTCTCTTGAACTCAGTCACTTCATCTATGAAATGGGGACATGCATCTCTCAGGAAGCTTGCTGGATGAATCAAATGGAATCAAGTGTGTAAAGTGACCAGCACTGTGACATTCTCATTTTTTTTCCTCCTCTTTTTTTCTGGTCTATTTCTAACCAGCATCTTGGTTACCAAGTCAGAGAATCTGACAACTTTTTTGGAGGACTATTATATTGTGTGCTATTTTTTTTTCTTTCTGATAATTCCAGTAGAGTTTTCTGAGATGGGAACCTATTTTTAGGCTAAAAAAAATAATAATCACTTTTTTCCTCTCTCATGAGTAACTTCATTTTTATCCTGTGTTTTTTGGGATACAGGGTTTCACTGTTTCCTAGGAACTCCTGGGCTCAGGCCATACTCCTGCCTCAGTCTCCCAGGTAGCTGGGACCACAGGCAGGTACCTCTGTACCCAGCTAAGTTACTACGTTTTTCTAAAGGGGATTTTAGTGAATTTGGGGTTGTTTCTTGATATTTTTGTGTGAGTCAAGCCAGAGGATGGCAAACTTTCTGCAAAGAACCAGATAAAAGACATTTAGGGCCTGTGGGCTGTCCATTTTATCTGTACCCACTCAGTAGGTTGCAGCACAAATGTAGCCACAGACATACATCAATGAGTGGGCCTGGCTGTCTACAAATAAAGCTTTATTTATGCACCTTGAAATTTGTATTTCATATACTTCCATGCTTTTGATTTTTTTTCAGCCACTTAAAAATGCTAAAATAATTCTTCACTTGATATTGTACAAAAAATGCCATCAAGTCGAAGTTTGTTACCTCCTGTAATAAAGGGTTTGATAAATAACATTAGAACCTGTCTAGGGGAGAGGCTGTCATTTAAAGACCTGGCCTGGTCAATTAAATACCTGGCCTGGCCATATGCAGTGGTTTATGCCTGTAATCCCAGTGCCCTGGGAGGCTGAGGCAGGAGGATCTCAAGTTCAAAGCCACCCTCAGCAACTTATTGAGGCCCTAAGCAACTCTGTGAGACCCTGTCTCTAAATAAAATACAAAATAGGGCTGGGGATGTGGCTCAGTGTTCGAGTGCCCCTGAGTTCAATCTCTGGTACCAAAAAAAAAATAAAAAAAGAAAAGAAAAAAGACCTGATGTGGTGAACATCTTTGGTGTAAAGCATCATTCTGGAATATTTGTAAGGACTCTGCCATTTGATCCTGTCGAAACTGTTTTCTTGGCCAGCCTTTGCCTAAAGTGAGATGCACTCATGCTTTCTTCCCAGTTCAGTGCCTGGTAGTTCTGGGCAGAGTAGCATGTAACATGTTTTCAGTTACCAATGCTCACATTGTGAGCCCCAGAAGCTGTGGATGGCCACCCTGAAAGGCTGTCAACTTCCCCCGACAGCTCCTCTGAAACAGCTTCAGCTTTGTGCTGTCATTCCTGTGCCGATTTTCTTTCTTTGGCGTCCCCCACACCTGGCTTCTTCTTAGACTGTTAAAAAGTAGAAAGCACAGTTATTCCTCCATATTCAAAACTGAAGAAAATCACACCCTTCCCACCAGGACACTCAAAAGACTGGCAGCATCCTAGCAAAATGCAGTTGCTAGCAATAGAAAGTGAAGGGCTTTATCTGTTTTCCAGTGAATAAACTGTGCTTTTTACTTTCTAACTTAATACAGAGAGATAAAAATATGCTAAAATTTCTCTTCTCTCTCTCTCTCTCTCTCTCTCTCTCTCTCTCTCTCTCTCTCTCTCTCTCTCTTTAAGAGATAGACCAAAGACATTCTGAAACCCTTTTATCTTGCAAAGCCAGCTTCCCTTAAAGCAAAGCAGCAGGATTGCTTCAATATTTAGGTATTAATATTCCCTTGTGGTTCAATCAGCTCTTTGAAAATAAATTTCTCTGCAGACTGGCATGCTGAGGTGAATGGGAATTTGTGTGTTTCTTAGATAGGAAGAATGTGTTTAGTCAAATGAACATCCTCTCAAGGTTAAGTTATCTATTTAAATCCCTTCCAATTACAGTGCTACGGACAATCTCTGATGAGATTCAGGGAGAATAAATGACTTCATCTGTGGGACAGAGATTCTCTTTGTATGAAGGCGAGGCTATGAAATCAGAATGAACTGGACATTGTTTACTATGAAGGGAAAAATAGTTACATAAATTGAACATGGTGTAGTCTTGATAAGACACAAGTCATTATTGGGTGACTGAAGACGTCACTATAGAAGGGAGGAGGAGTGATTTCCTTGCTAGTTGTTAATGGTTTGGATATTTTTGTTGCTGTTGTTACCAGGGATTGAACTCAGGAGCATTCAACCACACTTCCAGCCCTATTTTGCATTTTATTTAGAGACAGAGTCTCACTGAGTTGCTTTGGGCCTCACTTTTGCTGAAGCTGGCTTTGAACTTGCGATCCCCCTGCCTCAGCCTCCCGAACCACTAGGATCACAGGCCTATGCCACCATGCCTGGCTGCTTTGGGTCTTAAATGACACCCAAATGCTTGTGCATTGAAGGCTTGGTTCCCACCTGATGATGTTCTTGGGAGCTAGTGAATCCCAGTAGAAAGGAATTAGCTTATTGGGAGAGGTCTCCTTGAAGGAGATATCAGGACTCTGGCCTCTTCCTCTCTCTAGTTCCCAGATGTTATGAGGTGAACATGTTTCCTCAGCCATGCACTCTTGCCTTGATTATTCTGCTTTATTACAAGGCCTAAAGCAACCAGGTCAATGGACCAAGGCCAAACCTCTGAAACTCTGAGCCAAAATACAGTTTTTCTCAACTTAAGTTGTTTGTCTCAGGTTTTTTGTAACAGTGACAGAAAGCTGACTAAAATACTAATTGTGCTTTTATGGGGGAAACAATCATGAGATGAACAGAACAAAAACCCACCAGCAATTGATGCTGTGACCCTTCTGTATTGCAGAGTGTTACTGAAGGAATTTGGTTGGGACTACAGTTTTTTTTTTTAAAGATGATCTTCTGGTGTGACTTTTCCAGAATCATTACCCAAGTCCTGTTGATTTTTTCCTCCAAAATAAATCAGGAACTAGGCCTGGGGTTGTGGCTTAGTGGCAGAGGGCTTGTCTAGCATGCATGAGGCACTGGGTTCGACCCTCAGCACCACATGAAAAATACTAAATAAACAAAATAAAAAAATTTTTCCAACTAAAACTATATTAAAAAAAAGTCAGGGTCTCTGTGGCCAGTTCTTTTTATCCCTACCACTACTGACTTGGTAGGACATTGTTTGTCCTCTTGTAGTTAAAACATGGTGACTTAAGTATGTCTCTGTATTCAGAAATATCTTCCCATTACACATGCTAAAAATCTGAACTCTGAGCCAAGGATCTGCCTTCAACTTTTCTTTAATTTGCTCCTGCTCCAGACTTTGTGGCTGAGATGCTCCAATGGATTTGTTTCCATTTTGCCTCAAAATCCTTTGCAGTTTGTGACTTGGGGTTACTGGAACTAGAATGGTAGGTTCAAATCAGAGCTGTGCTACTAACCAACGTATGACCTTGGGTGAGTCATTGAAAACTTTCTGTGTCTCAGTTTTCTTATCTTTGAAGGTAATAGTAATTCAACTTTAATAATAATAATTCCTCTTTAAGTTTGTATTGAGGAGTAAATGATTTAGCATATGGGAAGAATTTAAGCCATGGCTTTGTTCTCATTTTTAAGCACTGCTTAGATGCTGCTGCTGATTAGTTATTAAATACCTATTGTAATTATCATCTTTGCCCCCTTTTTTTGTATAGTTTGTATAGGACACCTCCATCTCTTGCACATCTTAGCTCAAGTGCCCTTTTCTTTCTTTTTGACTTCCCTTTTCTACCTTCTGGAAAGAACCTCCCACTTCCAAACATACCTTGCATTCTATTTCAGATTAAAAAAGAAAATTAAAAATCAGCTAGGCATTGATGCATGGTGCATTCCTATAATCCTAGTGGCTTGGGAGACTGAGGTATGAGGCTCTGATCTCAAATTCAGAGTGAGGATTAGCAATTTAGTAACATCCTGAGCAATTTAGGGAGACCTTGACTGAAAGTAAATAATAAAAAGAGCTAAGGATGTGGCTCAGCGGTTAAGTGCCCCTGGGCTCAATCTTTGGTATCAAAAGGAAAAAAAAATCACAACAGCATGTAAGAATTCTTTTCTGCTGAACCACCTGGGTTCATTTATCAACCTGATGTCTTATCATCTCTGAGCACTTGAATATATATTTCCTTCAAAGAAAGAACTCCTACAGTACCACAACATATCAGTCTAAATTGGGAAGTTAGCTTACACCATACTATCTAATCCCCAGATACCATTCAAAATTGCCTTGACTGTGCCAATAACGAGAAACAACTTAGAATCCCGTGTCACTTGTTAAGTCTCCTTCAGACCTGGAGCAGTTTCTTGGGTTCTTCTTGATGTTTATGACCTTGACACTTTTGAAGCTAACATGCCATTTCCTTGCTTGGCTGCCCTTTGGTTTTGATTTGTGTGTCTTTGTTGTTGATTAGACTCAGGTTGTGGGTCTAGCAGAACACCACAGAAGGCCTTTTTTATTTCTTCCTGCTGCCTCCCATCACATAATTTTGCTTTGCCCCTTGCTGGTGGCATTAACTTTGATCACTTGATAAAGTCAGCATCTGCTGAGTTTCTCCACTGTCAAGTTACTTTCTTTCTCCCCTTTTGGTAAACATTTTGTTTTTAGGGACTTGGAAAATATTTTTCTAATTTTCAGTTTATTCATGTATTACATATATTTGAACTTAAAAGTATCATTATATGGTACTCAGTTTGCCCCACATTTAGATAGTGGAAATTTCTTTCAGTTGGTTCCTGTGTCCTTTCAGACATATCTCCATTATTATTTTAATATTTCTTAGTTTCTGGATCAAGAAATTCCAGGTTCATGTATTTTGCTGGACACAACCCTGATTTCTTGGCCAAGGACCTGAAGAGCCAAGGAGCTCTTATTTCTTTTAGAGAAGAATGGTATTGAGTAGCCAAGATGTGGGCATTATGTATCCTCATTATTCTTAGAAAGTTACAGCTCCTAAACCTTTGAGTGATTAATAAACATGTCCATTCATGTGTCTATACACACTCAAATCTGTTTTTCCCCTACCATTTTATATATTAAAAATCACAATTTCACACTGATATCTCCAATTCAGTTAAACACTGCATAGTTCATGTTGGTATATTCTCTTTCATAGATACGTGTTTTCATTAGTTTTTTTCATTGCTATGAGCCTAAGATCTGATAAGAACAGCATAGAAGAAGAAAAGTTTATTTTGGCTCATAGTTTCAGAGGTTCAGTACATTGTTGGCCAACTCTATAGCTTTGGGTCCAAGGTGAAGGAAAACATGGCAGAAGAATGTGTCAGAGGAAGGCTGCTTAGCACAGGACAGCCTGAAAGCAGAGAGAGTGCTTCACTCACAGAAGGACAAAGCAAACCCCAAAGGCATGCCCCTAGTGACCCACTTCCTTCAGGTACCCCCATCTGCCTATACTTACCACTCAGTAACTGGATTAATCCATCGATTAGGTCACACCTCTCATCATCTAATTATTTTACCTCTGACCATTCTTGCATTGTCTAACACATAAGTTTTGGGGAGACACCTCCTATCTAAACCAACAATGTAGAAGTCCTTTTTCCAGCAAGAGAAAAATTTTGTTCTCACTGAGTGTATTTACCTAGTCAGTCCATTGCATCTCATGTTGTGCCACTCCCCTGTATAGACATCCTCCTCAAGTTTGCTAGACAACAACACTTCACACCAAGTTCTTCCTATGGGGTATAGATGCCCTCATCACTCCACTTGGATATCTCTTCTGGGCAGAGAATGCCTTTGGGCAGTAAGACCCTTCTGGGTGGACAGTAGTGCCATGCTAGGGTGTACTCAGCTTGGCAAGCAAGCTGTGGGGGTTTGATGTCATTTTCCTTAGCTGACCCTGCATGTTTGTATTATGTTTAAAGCACCCAACTTTATGTGGCAACCCTGAAGACTTTTGGTCCCTGGTTTCAGTTGATTTCCATGGTGATAGGCTTCTGACCCACCTTGGGACTGAGATGCCACTGCTGTGGCTGCCATCACTGTGTTGAACCAAGGAGATTGGAGATACAGCAACTGGTAGTTGACTTCTTGGTCTTAATGGTGGAAGACAAAAATCTTGACTCAGTGAGAAGGAAATAAAACTGATAGGGCAGAGAAGGGATGGAAAAAGAGAACTGTTGGAAGCTTGGGTTCGTGTTTGGATCCTGGTTTGTGTCTGAAGTTTTTGGCAGGAACAATCCTATATTCTTAAAATACAGTTATCTGCAAGTTAAACTGACAAGTCATATGGAAAGCCACAAGACAAGGGACAGAGTGGTGCATTGTGTGGGAGGTGCTGTGAAGGTACCTGGCCAATTACCTAGACACAGGGACCAAGTATCCAGTCTACTTAGAGAGAGGTCAAGTTGTTTGCCAAAGGCCAACTCTTCAATAAGTGGTAGAGCTAGGAATCCAATGAGGTCTGTCCAGCTAGGTTGATGGCATACACTCCTCCATGTCTTCTGGATAAAATACTCAGGGATTTGATCTGTAGTTTTTTTGGGGGTGTACAAGTGATCCCAAGGTCTCTCTCTCTCTCTCTCTCTCTCTCTCTCTCTCTCTCTCTCTCTCTCTCTCTCTCTCTCTCTCTTCTTTCTCCTGTCTTCTTGTACATAAGGAAGTTTACTTTCAAGAAGACAGTGTTAATCAGACACACATCTTCCAAAAACCAGATGGCTTTCATTTCTTTCTCCCTGATTAGCTATATAAAACTAATTGTCCACCTGAGAAAGGCTTAATTTTAGAGGCTTATAGGGGAGGCAAGTTTATTGTTTACAGCTTTTTGCCCCCTTTTTGCCTCCCTTGCCAGAGGGCTCTGCTCCAGCAGGGGGATCTGCATCTAATAATTGAAGACTTTTGTAAGAAGTCGGATTTTTTTTTACAAGGAGTTGTCACCTAACAGGTATGAGACCCATCAATTCTGTGAAGTTCAAGTTGTGTCTGTGAGGTTCTTCTTCCTCCATTCTATGTTCTCTTTTAAATGGCTTCAACCAGCAGTGGGAGTTCCGAATGGTGTTTTTTTGGAGAATGTCTGCATTCATGTCCTGTAGGCTGAGGCCCAGTAGTGCCACAGTCCAGAGTTAGTAATTGTAATATAAAAATTAGGCTGCATTGTAAATGTGCAGGAACACATTATTCTAACTAATTATTAAGCTTACAAAGAGGCCAATTGGTACTTGATAAATCTGATTATTTAGTGTGGCAGAAAAACCATTTTTGCATCGTGGAAATATTATACCAAAGCATTGGGCCTTTTATGTGGAGTGAAGATAATAGTGGCTAGAATACAGGATTAGCCATGTGCTGTGTAAAAGATGGCAGGCTCTAAAAATCCATTTTTATTTTTTGGCAAATTATCTTAATAGAATCCAACATGCCTTTCTAATTTAAAATACAAAAGTTACATAAAGTTTATGCCAGAGTTCTATCCATTAAGAAACCGGTAAAAGAGTAAAGTCATGAAGCCTGGACTCTTGCATTTGGGGTGTGGGTGTGTGTGTCCCTCTAACATTTGAACTGTAAATTCACTTTGTATTTTTTAATTAAAACTAAAACATGGCGGGGTATTCTAAATTAGGACTGATTATAATTGTACATGGCAATTGAGCTTTTGGAAGCTGTTTAAAAAAAAAAACTCTTAAGTAAAAATTGTCTTTTTTAGTATTGGTTTGTGAAAGTTCAATAGTAGTTATGGGGGAAGGATATCTTTCACCTCTATATTTCCAGTCAACTAAATATCACAGCATATCCACCTACTAAGTTTGTTTGGCTCTGAATTTTTTTTTCTTAAGATTTTCTGAACAATGGATCAAGTAAGAAGTCTTGGCCCTTAACTTTTGCTGAGTGCTGTGGCACAGGCCTGTAATCCCAGCAGCTCAGGATGCTAAGGCAGGAGGATCTCAAGTTCAATGCCAGCCTCGGCAAATTAGCAAGTCCCTAAGCACCTAAGTGAGACCCTGTCTCTAAATAAAATACAAATAGGGCTGGGGATGGGACTCAGTAAAAGAGAGCCCTTAGTTTAATCTCCAATACCAAATAAAAGAAAAACCAAACCAACAAAATAATAACAAGAAAAAAAAAAACACAACTAAACCCTTCTACAGACTTTCTCTTGATAAATATGGAAAATTCATGATAAATGTTTTCTAGATGTTGTTCTCTGGATAATTTTTGAAGCAATGCAATATAAACTGGTAAATTTTGGGGTTTGTATTGCAGTCTAAACTCACTCTACCACTGAGCTACATACCCAGCCCTTTTTATTTTGAGATAAATTGTCTCTTATTTGACCAGTTTGGCCTTGACCTTGCCAGCCTCCTGCCTCAACCACCTGAGTCACTGGGGGAATCACTGGGATTCCAGATGTGAGCCACAACAAGGGGCCTGTTCTTTTTTTATGGCAAAGAACCCACTGGACCATGAGTTCCCTGTTAAAGATCACAGTCAGTATCTTACTTTAGCCTTCTGTTGGGGAGACAAACTCTTTGTTTCAGGTTTGAGAAAGGATATGTGGGCATGATAGGCTGTTGCCTGGGTATGGAATGGGTTTGTGCATGGAGTTTTCTGTGGATAGAAATGATTGACATACAGCGCCAGTTTCTACCTGTTTATGGTGTGTAAATTCACCAGACCTGCAGTTCACAACTGGGATTTCAGTTTTGTTCTGCCAGCATTTTCCATTTTCAGGACTAGGGGCTGATGTCCCTGGCATTTGCAAGCTAGAGGCTGGGATGCCTGGAATGCCACCAAATGTCCTGTAGTTCACAGGACAACTCCCTGCCTCCTGGAAGAATTATCTACTGCAACACATTCAGAGTGCAGCTGTTGGAAAACCCAGCACTGAACCCTGAGGCTATGGTGCCTCCCCTGGTCTCCACTGTACAAATGGACTTGGAATCACCATGAACCTACTGTATCTTATCCTCTTATTACAGTACCTGTGGGTTGTCTGGTGAATTAAAAGTGACTTGATAAGAACTAGTTTTCTGACTGAGGGTGAAGCTCAGTGGTAGAGCGCTTACCTAGCAGGCTCAAGGTTCTGTGTTTGATTCAGAGTACTTCTTACCACCCCCCAAACTTTTTTTTTTTCTGGAAGAAGTTAACAAGGAAGTAAGAGCTGAGCCATGAATTAGTTTTGAACTGGGTAACTGGTATCCTGGATCAAAGCAGAGGTTATAGGAGGCCAGGTGGTGGATTGATTAGTGGGCTCTGAGGAAACAGGATGCTGTGATCCCTAGTAGTTGACTTCTGGTGGGGGGCAAGTGGTGTTGGGGATTGAACTTAGAGGCACTCTACCACTGAGCCATATTCCCAGCCCTATTTTGTGTTTTATTAGGGAAAGGGTCTCCCTGAGTGGCTCAGGGCCTCGCTTTTGCTGAAGCTTGATTTGAACTGACGATCCTCCTACCTCAGCCTCCCAAGCCTGTGGGATTATAGGTATGCACCACTGCCCCTGATTTAGGAAGTCGACTTTAAAAAAATTATTTAGGGGCTGAGGCTATAGCTCAGTGATAGAGTGCTTGCTTAGCCTGGGTGAGTAACTGGGTTTGATCTTTAGCACCACATAAAAATAAATAAATAAAATAAAGGTATTGTGTCTATCTACAATTTAAAATTTAAAAAATTATTTATTTGCAGGTGGGTACTGGGGATTTAATTCAGGGGCTCTTTAACACTGAGTCACATCCCAGCCCTTTTTATTTTATTTTATTTTTTTATTTCAATATATTTTCACTAAGTTTCTTAGGCAGGGCCTCATTAAGTTGCTGAGGCTGGGTGGTCCTCCTGCCTCTGCCTCCCTGATTGCTGGGGATATATGCCTGTTCCACTGCACTCAGCAGAAATCAACTTTTTCACAGGGCCCATCTTGTCCCTGAAACATTAGTTCTCCTGAGTGCTGCATTCTTGCAAAGGTGCTATGAAAACATCTTAGTAAATAACATCCCATAACTGTGTTATCTTTCACACTGAATTCTGCCTAATGAGGATTGCCTGTGTATGGCCACCACTGCTTCATTTTATTACACTTGGTATACACTGCTCAGAAAATTAAGAGACCCAGGGAACAAGTATTGAGTAGAAAAATAAAAGTAATTTTTTGAATGGTGGCACTTGGGATACTTCTTTCTGCTTTCCACGACTGGAGGAATAAGGATGTCATGGGGTTTATAAACAGCTGATAACAACAGGCTTCATTTATATTTTGTAGCTCGTGTGCCCACCTCCTTCAGGCACGTGCGGAGGGAATTCAAATTGCAGTTTGTCTATTATGTGTTGGCAGTAATCTTTCAAAAGAAAAATTTTTATGTTTCAAAATCAGGCAGCCAGCAGCAGTAGCCAGTGATCTATGGGGCTATTGATGTGAATTGAATTTGCAGAGGGAAAATGGGATTTGGTTGCAGTATGAACTCATAATGAGGTGGCCCCACACATTTGTAATTGTTTATGCCCAGAATCAGCTAGAAATCAAATATCTTCTGAGCAGAGACTGAAATGAAACTTGAGAGCTTTAAAAAATGTTTTTTTCCTCTAATGCAAATAAGTCATTCCAAGTTGATGTCATTTAGTTGGGCTGTCAAAGATGTGAAAAATTAACAAAATGACCCCTTTTGATAAGTGAAGTTGGATCAGGGATCTTCACTATTTTCATTATCTTATTGATAAGGAAATGGGACCCAGACCCCCAATATATTTAATCTATAAATATATAAAATACATGCATCATTTTTATCAGTAATCTATATGTGTTAATATACTGAAATCTTATGTAAAGTAGAAAACATAAAAAATGCAAAGTCTGAAGGAAAAAATAGTTTTTACTGGTTACTTGTTTGAAGGGTAGGTATCTTTTCTCACAGGCCCAATGTACTTTCTTACGAACCACTGTGCTCATGATGGAAATGACAGTCACTAGTTAATATGCTTTAGGTGACAGTGGCAGGTGAGGGAGGACCCTGGCTGGGCTGCCCTTCCTATCAGAGTGTAGCAACTGGCTGAGATACGTGAGTTCATCCTGAGCATTTCCTCTTATGATTTTGTGGAAGCAGTAGACAAGGATGGGTTAGTATTGAAGATTCAGAAGCTGTTTTCCTCCACTGTGGAGTGTGGGCTAGGAAGAAGTTCAGCCAAAGGAAGGGCACCCACCCGCCATGTGTTACCCGGATGTAGTGCCTAAGAAGTTCATTTCCTGAGTCATTGCAACATTTACTTTTTTACTTCCTCTCTCCCTTTCTTCCTCACTCCTTCACTCCTATTTAAACCTCACTTATTTTTGTTGTTGGGAGACTGGGGCACTGTATTTCCTGTAAATATATTTCTTCTCTGAGGTCAGAGTTTTGGGTTTAGAGTATGGCTTTGAAGTTACAGTGATTGCTGTATTAAAATAAGTTGCATGAATGAATATTGGGATCTGTTCTCGTAGTCCACATTGTGATGCTTAGGCAAGCTGGTAAAGCCCTCTGATTTGACATTTCCTTAATGGTGGGCCATGTGAACCTAGGTGCTTCTCTGTAGGTTTAAGTAAAGGGCATGTGACATAGCCTGCATAGGGTTTGGCATTGTGTAAAGACTCATTTAATCTTGGTGGGTGTGATCATTCTCATGGTGGTTTTGTCCTTCCTATGAGTCTTCAAAGTTTTTCTTTCTTTTTTTTTGGCACTAGGTATTGAACCCAGGGGTGTTTAACCACATCCTAGCCCTTTTGATTTTATATTTTGTGACAGGATCTCTCTAAGTTGTTTATAGCCTTGCTATGTTGCTGAGGCTGGCTTTGAACTCACGATCCTCCTGCCTTGGCCTCCAGAGCTCCTGGGACTATAGGCCTGTGCCCACCATGCCAAACATTAAAATATTTTTTAAAGCCTTATCTTAACCTCAGAACATCTTATATACCCAAGTGATAACTGGGACAATATATACTGGGCCTGGGACATACACTTTGGTGTTCTTCTTTTTTGGAGGTTTGGAATTAAATAACTTTCTATTATGGTTCATGTGTCTTACCTTTTCCCCAACCCCAGGCCAAAAGGGGAAACCAAACCGCTAATCTTTAGTTGTCAGGTGAAAAGGGATATTTGATGTTTGAGTATGGCCTTAGATTTGATCAGAGGAGTTGTTTTTAGTATTACAGAAGTTGAATGAGGAAAGGAGGAGCTGGAAGGATTTCAGAAAGTAGATTTTGCTAATTGTAATTAGTGTTGAACAGAAGTTGGTGGATTTCTGTAGTTTTCTGATGTCAATCACTTTCAGTAAAAAAAAATGCTATTATTTTTAAGTGACAGATTGCAGTATGTATTTTAGGACCTGCCACCCATTTTGATTGGAAAAATTATGTTGTTTGAATTTTAGATAATGCAGGTAAAGTTCTCATTTAACTAAATAACAGGGACTTAAGGATCTTAAAAATTACTCTTGTAATCGAAGGTGTTTTTCTCTAACTTCTTATTCAGATAAGTGTATATCCTATAACTGAGCAGAATAAAATTTTTCATGTTCTTTAGAATCTGTTTTCTGGCTTCATCTGTAATGGTCTTACCTTAATAGGCAAGAAGTATAAGTTGTGTGGATTATGGAGCAAAGATGAAGGGCAGTATATTTTGTTTATTTGTGGTTTGAAGCTGCCTTTTACTGCATCAGATTGAATGCTGAAGCTACTTACCTTTATCCAAGGTGTCTTTGGTAAGGCACATTTGCATCTTTTTTGAGGGGGGGGGTCATAGGGGCCAGGCATTGAACTCAGGGGCACTCAACTGAGCCACATTCTAGCCCCATTTTTTATTTTATTGGGAGACAGCATCTCACTGAGTTGCTTATGGCCTTGCCATTGCTGAGGCTGGCTTTGAACTCATAATCCTCCTGCCTCAGCTTCTAGAGTAAATGGAATTACAGGTGTGTACCACTGTGCCCAGAACATTTGCACCTGAAATGCTAGACAGATTGTTATTTTGCTCTTTATTTAGTAAAAAGCAATAATGTCCTTATTTGTTGATTCTAGAATTCTAGGCATCAACCCCTGAAGCTGAAGGAGAATCTAATTTTGCAACATATATGTTAATATCAGGGATGTATCTCAAATGCACTTCAAGCCAATGACACATAATTTTTCTTTGCAGGCAGCAGAGTGGGTTTTGACTGACTTGGCTTTGAAAGGGTACTACAGATTTCTCAGGATAAAGGAAAAGAATGGAATCATCAAAACTTAGAAAGTACAGGAGCTAGTAACAGTGGGGACTGAGGAACAATTGGCATTGGAATGAGTTGGTCCCTACTATGTTGTCTTTTTAGGGATGCCACTCAACACCCAGATCCCTCTCTAGGAAAGCTTCTGACCAGCTTGGTGGGGAAGACAAGGTGCTTGCATGGATAATGTAGTGGAACATTGGGAAGTATGACATGGAGAAGTGGGGAAAGGACCATGGAGTTAACTACAGCTGGGCCTTCTGTCATAAAGTGGCTTATCAATCATGGGTGCCAGAATGAGCTCTGAGCCTCCTCATGCAAGCCCTAAGGATGTCCTTGTCTGGAAGGCATAGCCAGTTCTGTAACTGATGACTTAGCCTCCTTTTCTTTACCTTTGCCCCAGGCTAGAGAATTTGGTTTCTGAGTGATGCTCTCTCAAAGTGGGAAAGAAAAATCTCTCTTAAAAGCAAAGATAAAGTTTTGACAGTGCTATGGAGCAGATGCTTGGAAACATAGGCCTTCTATAATTGGAAAGGAGCATTTAAAGAAGACACAAAGAAAACTTCCAGTTGATGCTTGTAGAAGCCAAGTTAAAGTTTACCTGTGAAAGGCTTCAGCTATTTAAGGATCTTAATGATTCCTTGAACAAGGAGGGCACCTGAGGGCAGGGTAGCATGCAGGCATGTCTATTCCCAAATTTCACTGACCAGCACCGATTACAGCCTCTTGTATTTAATTGGAAAAAGATCTTTTTAAGGTTGGGGCATGGGGGAGGTCTCTGCTCACTCTATTACTTCTTTGGACTTGTTCCAAAAAGGTTCTCAGTTTACCTTGAAACCCCAAGGAGGGGTCACTGAGCTCAGAAGCAGCTCTTGGGAAGCCAGACTCTACAACCCCCTTTCACATAGGATCACCACTTTATACAGGTTTTGTGTTTTCTGGGGATGTAGTACAGTCTGGAGATTCTGAGTGTATGTCAATGAATCCTACTTTTCCACTAAAGAGCTGGGCATGTTTTTTAACCTCTTTGGGTCAGTTTTAACTCAGTTTTGTGGGTTGTGACCAAAAGACTATTGAAGAACAGTTGGGTGGGCTGGGATGTAGCTCAGTGGTAGAGTGCTTGCCTCGCATGTATAAGGCACTGTGTTTGATCCTGAAAATTCTTGCACTATCTGGCACATGAACTTTAGGGGGACTCCTCATAGTTGAAGCATAACCAGGATTTTTTGCTGGATTGGCCTAATCAGAAGCTGCACCTCTTTTTTCCTTCTTAATTGAATCTGCTATTTTGATGATAGTGAACCCTTAAAAAGAATGGTATTTACCAGCTCCCCTGCCTGTAGGGATGGTTGTTGAGTTAAATGTAAAACTTGTTGTTTGGGGCATCTGGAAATTTTATTCTTGAATTTTTACATTTTGCATTTCAGATGTGAAACAGATGTAATAGCTTGGAGCTGCATCACCCATTTTGGGACCATTGGGGAAAGGCCAAAAGATTTACAGAGATTGGGGGTTTCTTCACACTGCTGTGTATCAGTAGCTACTGAAAGAAATCAATCCTTAAGTATTGCATCCCCTGTAATGGGTCTCCAATAGGGTTGATAGTAGAGGTAAGACGGGGAGGGATATGGTAATATAGTTACAAGGGTTGGTTTTGTATTTTGATGTTGTTGCATGATGGAAACAGTGTTAGGATTGTTTAATAAATAAGTCAAGCAGGAACAGAATACAGCTTTTGATATCAAAACTCAAGGTTTCCCATATGGAAACTGAGGATACGAGCTCTTACCTTGTAGGGTCATTTCACAGGATTAATTGACAACATACAATCTGCCCCTGCACTGACAACCAACACCTGGTACTTTTCACTTTAAATTATTATCACATAGTGCAGAGAAACCACTATTAGTTTGCTAGAGTTGCTATAACAAAATACCACAAACTAAGTGGCTTATTTATTGCCTTGTGGTTCTGGGGACTAGAAGTTTAAGATCAAGGTGTTGGTAGGGTTGGTTAAATTTGAGGACTTGAAAAGAAGGCTCTGTTATGGATCTTTCTCCTTGAAGGAGATGGCTCACTAAAGGCAGATTACTGTGTTTTCCCTCCTTTTTACATCTTATCCTTTCTCTCCTTGTCTTGTTTCCAAATTGCAAGGCTACCAGTCATGTTGATATAGGGTCCATTCTAAGGTCAACTTGTAACTTTATTACCCAGACAAAAGCTTATTTCCAAATGAGTTCATGTCCTGAGGTTACTAGGTAGAGCAGAGAACTCCAGCATACCTTTTTTTCAGGGCACAATTGAACCCATAAATTGTACCTATATAAAATACTGCCAGTGAAGCTTTACCTTTCACTCTTTTTCTGATTATAGAATCTCTCTCTCTTTTATGGTAGTGAGAATTGAACCCAGGGGCACTTCACTACTGAGCCTTTTTTTAGATTTTTATTTAGAGACAGGGTCTTGCTAAGTTTCTGAGGGCCTTAATAAGTTGCTGAGGCTAGTTTGAACTTGCAATCCTCTTGCCTTAGCCTCCTAAGCCCTGCTGATTATAGAAACTTTACAAACAAATCAAATACCTGTAATCCCACATACACACACATAGATATATAAGTGTTGTATTGAGAGAAAAATATAGATAGATGGATAGATAGATAGATAATTAGATAGATATTGTATGGAGAGAAAGATATATATATATATATATATATATATATATATATATATATATATATATATATATATATACACACACACACACACACACACACACACATATAGATATATAAATATTGTATGGAAAGAAAGATAAAATAATTAGAATATAATCCCTACCTTGGAATATTTCAAAGCAATAAAATTTTATTAGCTTCATGTAAATATACTACATATTTTATGTGAAGTTAGTAGTAACAATAATATAATATTATGTACAAGTTTTAGTAGGTGTATCTTTGAGAGTATAAATTTCCGAAAAGGGATTTGACACATTTTAAATTCTAGAATTTTTGTAATGGTAAAAGTACCTGGCTGTTAAATTATTATTCTTCAAGAAATTTTATACTTTAAAAATCACTCATGTGAGATAATAATACTTACAATATTATAAATTGCAATATTACAATGATTTAAAAAAATAAAATTTTATGTAAATAATAACTCTGCTAATATTAAAGAAAGTAGTGTATCACATTAAAAACAAATACATGTGTCCTGGTTATGATGTATTAAGAGTTAGATTTTAAAATTCCTTCCTTCATCCCTTAACTAGAAGTCTTCTTTTTCTTCTCTTCCACTCATCTTTGCAGCTGAGGCTTCCAAAGTGAGGTAACATGGAACATACAGATTTAGCTGATGTCTCATTAGATTAGTAGTGTTGGTGTTGCATCTGAAGTCTGACAGTACCTGTCTTGGAGTAGTTAGAGAAGATGTTCTCAAAGGAAAACAAAACAAAACAAATTAAAAAAAAACCTAATTCTTCCATCATCAGACAATGGTAAATTAGCCCAATCTAGACAAAAATTTTTTTGTCTGTAGCTCTAATTTTGCAAAGCAAAAAGTCTTGGAATTTTTTAGGGGGGGTGGTTAATAATTATAAAAAACAGATCTTAGTTCTCTTTTGTTAGATTTATTCCAATGCATTGCATTTTTACATGCAAGTGCAAATAAATTTTTTAAAAATTTGTATTGATTTGATCATTACTGGTTACGGTTATATAATAGATGATCTTTTTTAGTATTTATCTCATAATCTATAATTTTCCTGAGTTCATTCTATAGGATCTGGTACTTGTATTTTTCACTCAGATTCTTTGGGATATTATGTGTATGGGATCATGTCACCTGCAACAGGAATAGTTTTACTTCTCCCTATTGAATTTGAATGTCTCCTCTTTTCTTTTCTTTTTTTTTTTTTTTTTTTTTTTTTTTGCCTAATTTATCTACCTAGAATTTTCAGTACAGTGTTTTTCCCAGCAGAAGGGAAAGAGGGTATACCTGTCTGATTCTTGTATGGGGAAAAGTTTTAGTTTTTCACCATTCAGGATGATGTCAGGTGTGGGTTTTTTATAAATATGCTTTACTATGTTGAGAAGGTCCTTTTCTTTCCCTAGTTTTCTGAGTTTTTAAACAAAATAATAATACAAGTCTTTTCAAATATCTTTTAAATATCAATTGAAATAATTGTTGAGGTTTTTCTGTGTTAATTTGTTACATTGCAGTTACTGACTTTCTAATATTTTATGATCATTGCATTAATAGAATAAAATCCTTTTGGTAAATATTTATTCCAAAAATTCCATAGTTCACATTATTCTTGGTTTTGAATATTTTATGGGTTTTGACTAATATATAATTATATTATCTTTTTTTTTCTTTTTTTCTTTGGTATCAGCATAATTCTGCTTTATGGTACCAATTAGACAATATACACTACAAATTTTATTTTGGAAGCGTTTGAGAAGTATTGATGTTAATTCTTCTAACATTTAATAGACTTTACCAGTAAACTCATGAAGTATTGGACTTTTTCTTTTTTAGAAAGTAATTGAAAATTTCTTTGATTTTTACAATTCTTACATATCTGTTCAAATTTTTTATATCTTCTTTTTCTCATATAATTTAAGGCACAATGGGTATTGTGATCAGGATCATTTTACCACTGAGCTTCATATAAGCCATTTTAATTTTGAATGTTGAGACAAGGTCTTATCAATAAGCCGTCAAAGATGGTCTGAAACTTGCCTTCATCCTGTCTTGGCTTCTTGAGTTGCTGCAACTACAAGAGTGTACCACAGATTCTTGCTCAAATTTATTATTTTTTCTAAAAGGCAATTTTGGTAATTTATGTTTCTAGTCAATGTCTTTATATTCATTTCTGATTTTAGTTGATTTGCATCTGTCTTTTTGTTACAGTGTGTTTAGATATAATTTTATCAATTTTGTTCACATTTTTAGAGTCAAATTTTGGCTTTGTGCTTTTCTTTTTCAGTTTTTCTGCTGTGTTGTTTATCTCTTCTCTAATATTTACTATTTTCTTCGTTGGGCTAAAATTGCATTCACTTGCCTCTTTTAAAAATTTCTTGAGGTGTAAAATTAGGTTATTATTTTTATTTCTTTCTTCCATTTAATATAGACTTTCACAGTTAAACAATGTAAGTGAATTCTATTAACATGACTTTTTCCTCTAGAGAGATTTTTAAATATATATTTTAGTTGTGGATGGACACAATACCTCTACCTCATTTATTTTTATGTGCTGAGTTTTAAACCCATGTGAGGCAAGCACTATACCAGTGATCTTCAACCCCAGACTGAGAGATAGTTTTTGAAGTACAGTCTACTTTTTGTGATGTAAGTATATTCTGCACTTATTTATATGTGGAAACCTGAGTACATTGCTTATGTTCACATTATTTAAGCACTAAATGCTGAGTAGTTTATGCACTTTTTCCCCAAACAAACAAAAAAGTAAAAACAAACAAACAAACAAAACAAAAAAAAACAAAACCTCTGTCTGTTCTTTGGGAACTCACTACCTCTACTAATAGACAAGCAAACCTGGGCATGGAGTCCAGGTTCAAATTGTGCTACAGTTAATCTAAGAACAAGATGTTATTTAAGTCCAAGTGATGTAAGTTGATCTGTCTCAGTTTTATAGTTGATGCTCAGTGCAGGGTGACCCAGCTGTTCTCACAGACTCAGAAAGCCACAGGATTAGTTGCATTCTCCCTGGCTATGTGCAAACAGATGGTCAGCTGCACCTGGTGTCTTTAACATTTTCTACATAAAGATACACATTAAGTAAACAGGGATGATTCAGTTTTCTTTTTTCCTATGTAGGTTCCCCTTTTTCTGTCTTTTACTGCTCTGAGTAAAACTTCCAATAAGAGCAGTTGAAGCCAGACACCTTGGTCTTATTTCTGATCTTAGAGAATATGATTTCATCATTATTCCATTCAGAATTTCTCCAGTATAATGTTGACTATGTGTTTTTTTATGTAGGCAGCAGTTTGCATTATTCTATATCTGTTTGAAGAGATTTAATTATGAAGAGATGTTGTGTTATATTGAATGTCTATTATTGGGATATTGCAATGGTTTTTGTCTTCCATTCTATTGATATAGTACTTTACATTATTGATTTGTTTATGTGTAAGCATCCTTGCATCTTATGGTCAATTCCACTTAGTCAGGGTGTATAATATCTTTTATGTGCTGTTAGTTTCAATTTGCTTGAATTTGGTTGAGAAGTGTTGCATTTATTCTCATCAGGGGTATTGAATTGTATTTCTTTTGTATAGTTGTCTGGTTTTTCATGGGGATAATGATAAACCCAAGTTCAAGGAAAAAATTTATTAACAAAATCACAATTTTATTGAAAGAGAATTGAATTAAGCAAAGTGTACTTTTTAACACAAGAGCCCAAGATCAACCTAAACATGTAATAAGAACCTTGCCAGAGGATCATGAATGATATATACAAAAGAGTACAAAAACAGCAGCAGGTATATTTCCATGTACATTTTATGCTTATTTTTCCACTTTCTGTTGAACTTCACCAATAAAACATAAGCACAAAGATGAAATTAATAATTGGATAAGGCCACTCTGAGCACAGAGACAAGTGTGATTATATAGGTTGAACACCCATGCAGCTAGCTCCAGTCTCCTCTCTCTCTCTCTCTCTCTCTCTCTCTCTCTCTCTCTCTCTCTCTCTCTCTCTCTCTCTCTCTCTATATATATATATATATATATATATATATATATATATATATACCTTTTCAAAAAAGAATACTATCCATGAAATACACCCTCTTAACAAACTTTTAAGTGCTACAACATTGACAACTCTAGACCTAATGATATACTGATATACACGGTGTGATAGTAGGTGCAAATGTGACTCCATTTTGTTTTATGACTTCATCCTGTAAAACAACCATGCCAAGTAGAAGAGTCATGACTGGTGCAAGATGTTCTTTTCCTTTTGTTATTGAAACCTTTAAGAACACAAAACTACCTAATGGGGTATTGTTTCCATAACTTGGGTAACAGGGCTCTGTTTCTGTAACTGGGGTGACTGGGCTAACTGTGATTGGATAGGCTTCCCTCCGCTTGACTACTCTGTCCAGCTTCTGTAACCTGGCTTGTTTGCATTGAATAGACCCCTCGAACATCCCTTTTGCGGTTTTCAGGCTTATAAGTTGTGTCCTTGCAATTGTTTGGGGCAGATCAGGGGAAAAGTTTTATGTTCTGGTGAGCTGCCACCATTGTGCTTCAATAAAGGCTTGATTCGATTATACATGAGAGGTCTGGAAGTCAGTTTATGAAACCCTGGGATGAAGCTTTAACTATAACATCTGGGCGTTCATGCTGGATCCATTTCTTCCCTACCCTCATGCCAGAATTGCCTCCAACTACGGGTCTTTGAACCTTGGCCCCGGAGTAAAGGTGAGCTCCTGAGAGATGTTCCTCAGCCTCACTCCAAGGACAACTCCAATCCATCCTAGGATGCTATGAAAAGCCTCCTGCCTCCCTGTCAGCTCTGGTGAGTCGACTCTTCTGGGGGAAAAGGTCAGATTGGACGCAGTTATTTACACCTCCCCCAGGATAGGACAAGATGTTGTCACTGTCTCCATGGAGGTCTCCCTGTGTGACCTCATCTGTCTGTATCTGGGGCCCACTGGAGGCCTCCCTGGGAGGCCTCATCTGTCTGGGGACAGGACGAGATGTCATCTGTGCCCCATTAGAGATTTTCCTGTGTGACCTCAGTGATTGTTGCTTGTCCTGTTGTTTGTCATTTCTCCAGTGTCTTCTGCTGTTGGTCATTTGTCCAGTGTCATTTTGCCATCGTTTTTTCTGTTTGCATGGTCTCTGCCCCATTAGAGGTCTCCCTCAGTGATTGTTTCTTGTCCTGTGTCTGTTCTGCTGTTTGTTGTTTCTCCAGCATCCTCTTGCTGTTTGTCATTTGTCCCATGTCTCTTTGCCAGCCATTTGTCTTGTGTTTATCTGTCTGTGTGTTGTGCACGGGCCCTTTTCTTGTTCTCATAACTGCTCTTCTTTCCTCAGGACTACTTCGCTCCACATACATCATGGGACAATGAAGTGCTACAGAGATCTCTACCTGGACCCCTTTAACATGTTTTCTTAACAATTTTCAGAACTTTGTCAGTTGTTTTTTTGTTTTGTTTTGTTTTGTTTTAAGAGAAAGTGAAAGAGAGAGAGAGAGAGAGAGAGAGAGAGAGAGAGAGAATTTTTTAAATATTTATTTTTTTAGTTTTTCAGTGGACACACCATCTTTTTTTGTATGTGGTGCTGAGGATCAAACCCTGGCCTCACGCATGTCAGGCGAGAACGCTACCACTTCAGCCACATCCCCAGCCCAGTTGGTTTGTTTTTGTTTGTTCCCTTTGTGTTCTGTGTTAATTTCTACCTCAGTTTGTTTCTAATGGGAAAAAGATGGTTTACATGGTTTTAACTATGCTCACTACAGCTTGCATTAAAATGTATAGTGCTGCCAACAGGACTAAAAGAATTGTCAAAAGTAAAAGCTAAAGGTAAAAAGAAAAAGGCATTCTAGAGATTGCCTTCATTTAGGAACTGGGCCAAGTGGCCAACTGGGTGAATCCTGTCAGTTCCTATAGAGGACAGATTAAAACTAAAGTGTTTTATAAAATTATTATTCTTAAATTGTATAACAAAAAGCATAATTTTGTCTAGAAAATTTGGCTTTTGTCTCTCAGTATTTGCAAGCATGAATAACTCCCAACTATTAAATAATGGTCTAAAGATTTTTCAATGTCAGGCTAAAAGTTGGTGGCCGCTATCCAAGAAACCTCCTCCTTCTTCTCAGGATTCAACTGGAACAGATGCTTTCTTGGCCCTCTGTTCTTATCTCTTTAAAGTCTCTCCCTTTGAAAGATCTTTCTGCCTCTCTAACACATTGATTTCATCATATGATCTTTTTTTTTTCTGCTTTCTCACCATTCAATGTGCTGAATCTTTTGACTCTAAATTATTTTTGCAAACTGAGACTTATCTCAGTTCTCCATTTCAAATATTCTGCCTCAAACATGCCTTATAAACAAGGCTTGGTACTTGCTCCCCTGGACTCTGGGTTCTGGCCTCTGTTTTACTTGGTCTCCACTAACAACTACTGTCCACCCATGAAAATGTTAAGTACATCTTTAGGGAGAAGAAAAAATCTTCAGGAAGTCATTTCTGTGCCCATGGTGACGCCCTCCATCTCTTCCCTCCATTTTTTAAAAATTGCCTTCTCCCTGCCCTTCCTTGTTACCCTGGTAGTGTCTTGCAGTAGTTGAGAACACAAGCTCAGAAATTAGACTAGTGGATGCTTAGTGCAGCCTCAAGGCTTACTTGATTTGTAAACTACAACAATTTATTACATCTCATCAATAAAATAGGAATAATAATAGCTAACCCAAGAAATATATACTATGATGATTGAGTTAATTAATCTTTTGATTGATTGTCACAGTTAAGATTAGAAATGCCTATCATATTCAGTGGTTAAGTGCCCCTGTGTTCAATCCCTGGTATAAGAAAATAAATAAGTAAATAAATAAATAAAAAGAAGAGAAATGCCTGCCATGTAGAATTTAGCACAGATTAACTATTATTATTACTCAGTTATGTATAGAAATGTGTAACATCTCTGGTGATGGCATTTAACTTCTGTAGGGTTTCCTATCTCTTTCATTTCCTATAGTCCACTCTCACCTTGTTCGTTTTTATTTTATCTGAGCCAGACCTGAAGTTGAATCCAATGAATTGGTCTGTTTTTCTGGATTTTCTGAAGTTGTCACTTGTCCTATATTCAAATCACTTCTGTTTTTCATGTTTTCCATTTGTTACAGTTTGGATCTTAAGTGGCCCCAAATGACATATGTTAGAAGCTTAGACCTCAGGCTAAGTGAGGGAAGTGGTTGGAGCCTTTAAGAGGTGAAGATCTTTAGGTCAAAGGGGGCATGACCTTGAGGAAGATTCTGGAATGCTGATCCCTTCCTTCCTCTCTCTTTTACTTCCCAGCCATGAGGGAGGAGTTTTATTCTACCACATACTCCTATTATGGTGTGTCACCACAGCCCTAAATCAACAGGGTTAACCAATCATGTGTTGGAATGTTCAAAACTGTTTGCTACAGTGAGGGGAAACTGACTAACATAGTGTTGACAACAGATTCATTCTCGCTATTATAGTCCAATGTTATGACCTTTGTAATTCCATCCTATCATCTCCTTGAAACTACTCAACTATATTTTAAGACTATTAAAAAGGAGGAGCTGGAGTTGTGGCTCAGTGGTAGAGTGTTCGCCTAGTGCATGCAAGGCCCAAGTTTCCATCCTAAGCACCACATAAAAAATTAAAATAAATAAATAAATAAATAAATAAATAAATAAATAAAACAATGGTATTGTGTCCAACTACAACTAAAAAAATAAATATTTTTTTAAAAGGAGAACTATTTTTTGAAAATGTTTTAAATTATTTATTCATTAAATTGATGACATAAAAATAGAGATATTCATGGCTTATTATTATTCAGTTTCCCAAAAAAAGACATTTTATATCAGTGAAAATTGACTGGATCCAGTGAAAGCTGAATTTTAGTCGGTTAAAAGAGATATTCAGAACATTTTATTTGGTTATAAAAATAACCAAGCACTTTTACCTCTTACAAGCAATAACACTTTAAAAAAACCTCTATTTCGGGAACCAGATGCTGGCGGTGCCCCAGCCACTTGTGTTGGTGGCCACCACCGCTGCCCAAGCCTGAGACCAAGCTGCCGCCTTAGTTCCGGCGCGTCGCTGCTTCCCAGAGCAGTGGAATGCAGGGGAAAGAGGTATTCGGAGGTGGCAGTGGCACCAAAGCGCCAAAGCCCTCCTTAGTGTCGTACTTGCGCCCAGAGTGCTGGGGATTGAACCTTTTGGATCTCTGGCATACTATGCAGCGTATTTCTGGGCCAGAACCAACACCACATAACTTCTGCAGATGGAGCATCATAAAGCATCATGAGGCTCTGCCAAGCAACACTTCCTGCAGCATTATCAAACAGCTGCCACGTGTATAGCCTTCAGCTGAGAGCCAGAAACTCCTCTGTAGCCTTCCATCTGCAGTGTTACAATAAGGACTATTGAAGGTGCAGGTATAGCTCAGTGGTAGAGCACATGCTTAGCAGGTGCAAGGCCCAGGGTTTGATCTTTAGTGTGCATGTGCACCCCCCCCACACACACACACAGTACTACTATCAGAATCTTAGTTTGTGGGATCACACTTAGAAGTTTAAAAGTTCTAGATCTTTCTATGAATATCCTCAGTAGAATGTTGGATATTTTGGAATACTTCCACATAAAACTATACTATACAACAGTGTGCTTTAGAGAGAATATGATTTTCAGGGACCAGAAATCTTTGTAAAAAGTCCATACTTTGTTACAGTAAAGTCAAGTGTAATAACATTGGTATTTGGAAGTTAATTTTTTTTTAATTGCCCTTATTTATGGTACCCTAGCCAAAGCAATTATTCCATTTTAATAGTATACCCAAGCTTTGTTCTTGTGTGTATCTCATGTGATTCTACTTGTGTGTAAAAATATATAGCTTTCATGTGTAGTAAAAAAAAATCCCTATTTCATTAATGGAGAGTGTCTATTTGCTTATGGCTCCTGGAAGACAGGAATTTGATATTGATTCTCAGGGAATTGGAAAATTGATTTTACCCACTTAGGAGTTTAACAATGAATTCATAACTGTTGCCAAGAAGTCCAAAAAGAACAAGTGCATCAATTGATCAATAGTGCATTTAAGAAGAGAAGGGGCTCACAATCAAGGAATGTAAACACACTGCAGAAGAACATTTTATTCAGATAATTAAATCATAAAGTGTCACAGCAGGTAAAAAGAAAATGAGTTAGATGTTTCTTTAACTTAGGATGCCAAAAGGGAGGTGTGGAGGGCTCCAAACTCTTTCTTGTCACTGGAAAATCAACATCCCCATCCCACTCAAAACCTCTGGGTCATTGACCAAATTTAATTCCATCGTGTGGTCAGTCCCTGATGTCAATTTGAAGAAATTGTGGCTTCCCATAAAGTATGTGCTCTTAGCCTTTTCTTGGGGACAATCAGATTCATAGATAGAGTAATAAACCCCAGGGAGCCCTGATGAAAAAGATTTGTTTAGGCAGAGGCTGAGTGGCTCTTTACATTGAAAACCAGCCAGAAAATCAATGAGCAGTTTGCAATTTTTCTAATTACTTCTACAAAAAACACCAGCAACATGGGGGGAAAAATCCCATCAGTCATTATCTGGAATTGATTCTGCTAGATTCCTAGAAAATTCCAGTTTAATGAGTTTGTTTCTGATGTTCCCAGATCCATTGGCTTTCTTCTCTTTCTCTAATTGCTCTAGCTCCTGGGACACAGCCACTCTTGTGTTCTGTATCATGTATATCCATGCGCCTAGCAGTCTTACTTCTCTGAAAGTCATTGTCGCCCACTTCCAATGCCTCCCCTGTGCCACTTACTCTGATGCATAGAGCAAGATGGCTGAAACCCTAGGAGTATTTTCTGCATGATGTCACTGTGCACTTACCAGACCAGTCCACTATCTATGTGATCAGCTTTGTGCTGCCTGTCAAAACAGAACTGGACTGGAGGAGGCATCACACTCTGCCCCATCATGGTTCCAGTGGCTATGGCTGCCCCTGCTGTACTGTTGCTCCCTTTTTCATGATGCCCCAAGAATATAGATCAGCTACTTCCTCACCAAGGCTACAAATCTTTTCCTTGACCTTATTAAGAATAGGGTGACTTGAAGCATCAATCAGAGGGACAGATGCCTGCCTCTGAAAACAACATTCCTGATCTCTGGAATGTTGCCCTCTCACAAAGAAAACTAAACAATTTGGACTAAATATAGAACCCAGGCACAGAAACATGCCCCATATATTTTAATCTCATTTCCAGTACAGGGTTAAACATAGGCTTTCTGAGTCTTGATTTTCTTTTCTAAAGTTATTGTGATAATAATAAAGATCATCCTTTACATGTTCCTCTTTCTCATAAATAACTGGTCAAGCAAAAGGTCTATATGCAGACCATGATGGGTAAGATCATTACCCTCCAAGTCAAACCCAATAACACCACAAAGAGGCATCCTGCCTGTCCATCATGTGTGATGTTTGCAGGCAGATTGCTATAGAATGCCAACTTTTTTTAACCAACATCCAGAAGGAGTCCATCTGCTCCCAATGCTTCATCATGGGGCTCGACCTTTTCCTTAGTTAGCTTACACAGAAATAGAAAAACATGAAGATTATTCACACAAGTTGCCAACTTGGCCACAGTCCCTATAGCTCACATCCCAACCCAGCCAAAAAGGCCTCTTCAACTAACTCTTTCTGACATCTCAGAATGACCTCCTTCCCGAGCCCCTGGTTCTGGTACTTAAATAAATTTGCCATCCTTAAATGGGAAAAAAATCATGCAGGTAATGGTGTTAACACAGAGGTTCCTTATAGCATGACCACCATAGATGGTGGTGAGGGGTGGTTGATGGTTTTTTGGTGTAGCTGATGTTGCTGAAAGCCACACCTTCTTTCAAGGTTCTAGTCCAGAGAGTTAGCACACTGTTGTACATACCACGACTCTATGTTCATCATTGTGGAGATGCAGCTGTGACAATGTACCCTCTTGTTTCACAAAGCCTGTCTTCTAAATATCTTTAGAGATAAAAATATTTTTATCTGTATATCCCACTAGAACATCTAATTGCATATTTGTGTCTCCATAGGATCTGTAATGTATTGTCCAGTAGTTACTAATTTTTTAGTTGTGCACGCACACAACTAGAAACTTAGTAACCACTGGAAAACAATATCTTATTATATATATATATATATATATATATATATATATATATATATATATATACTTGTGGGAAGCCACTCTTGAGCTATTTAGTGTCTTCACTCAGCCTAAGCCAAGGAGATTTTGTTTTGGCATTGCAAGTCATTTTGTGTCTCCTCCTAGTTAAGAGATTATGCAATGCACATGACCTCAGTATTCACTGGAAAAGAAAGGCTGCTTTCCTATCTCCCCTGGGCATGACCCATTGGGACTAGACAGCCCAACTCCTTCTTTATTTAGCAGAAGAACATTCTGTGGAAAACCTTTGAAGTTTTCTCCACATACAATAAAGCAAATGTGGGCTCTTACTCTCTCTCATTCCAGTGTGAAAGCTTGACCCCTAAGGTTGTAGAGCCATCTTGCCTTTGCTTTTCAAAATTACTTTCTGTGTCCTGTGATTTTTTGCCACCTTTTTTTTTTTTAGTTTTACTTTGTATCCAGTCTCCTTCATGCAGAAGAAACACAAATTCCATCACCCATGTGGGATGTGAATGAGATAAAATTATATATTACAATTTATATATATATATATATATATATATATATATATATATATATATATATATATATATATATTATATATACACACACACACACACACACACACACACACACACACACACACACAATACCGGCATGCATACTTCTGCATACTTGGACAAGTACTTCAAGGTAATTATCCCATCTCTTTCCATCATAGATGCTAGGACATTGAAAAATCAGAGGAACCCTCCCCATAAAGATCTGGTCTCCATGCCACAATGGCTCCCCTCTTCCTGTCCTAGCCTTCATCACAGAGGATCACAAGGGACCCCTTCCCTACCCATGGCCCCTGGAGGCAGTAAACACCCAACGCCCTGATCTATTGGCATTTGCTGAGTGCTGAACAGACCCAGCTCCCCTGGTTGCCATCTCTGCGTCCTTTCAACTGGTGGCTTGGCTTAAAGGGCAGTGCCAGTGAGCTCCCCCCATGTGACCATTCTAGTCAGCAATTGCTTGTCACTTGTGTGTGTGTTGGGGGGTTATGGCTCATGGTCAGCAGGGCTGTTCTCTCAGCACAGACATTGGAGAGGCGGTGGGGCATCTGAAGGCACCCCCTGAGTTGCCCACGGCCCTGCCTCCATGCTCCGGAGCTGCAGCCTCCCTCCCTCCATCCACCATGGCCTCTGAGAGCATGAGATCAGGGAGGGGGCTGATCAATCACAGAACTTTAAAGGACTGGCGTTTGGACACTGTGACCCCCAGTGTTTCTCTTAGCTACATGGTAACACCCGTTTGTTTAGAACTCACAGCAAATACATCTTGGAGAGGACTTTGATCCCTGGCAGCTGCGTATGTGTGAGTGACGTCGAGTCCCAGGGCAGAGAGGACCTGGGAAGGAGGCAGGCTGCGCCGGTCTCCCTCATGCCCTCTGGGCTTGGCACTTCACTCCAGACATCACTCCAGCATGCCATGCTTGGAGACCAAAGTGAAAGTAATAGCTCAAGCTCCAATATCAGAGGGTCCTGTGTTCAAATCCCAGCTCTGCCACTTTTCAGCTGAGTGACCTTGGGCAAGTCACTCAACCTCTCTCAGCATCACTTTCTTCATCTGTAAAATAGACATAATCGTAGTTCTTGAAGTCAGTAGCTTGCGCGGGAGTAAATGGGATCATGCACTTGAAGAACCTGGGGTAAGGCAGGAACCTAACAGGCCTTTGAATGAACAAGACCTTTTGCTGTGCTTACTGGAAAGGCAGCGTAACCCTATAACTGAAGTGTTACAGATGGCAGCCCCATGACTGCCTGTGAGTTAATCCCCTTTCTGAGCCTCAGTCTCCTCATCCATAAAAGGGAAATGATAAATCTCTCCCTAAATGAGCTGAGGCAATACTTTAAAGTGCTTAGAATATACCTCAGCACATGGTGACCTCTGTATACATACCACCTCCCTTGCAAGTGTGACCATCAGCAGCAGCTGCTGCTGTGTGACCACAGGTATTGCCCCTACCTCTCTGAGAAGCTTCTTATCAGAAAAAGGGTAGTCATAAAAATAACAAAGAAAAAAAAAATGGTAAGCTGTCCTCCCGGGTAGAGTTGAGGAAGTCATGAAGTGAGATCACAGGGAGCAGGGGGAGGAGGGGGACAACAGGCACACATTACGGTTATCCAAGGACAGATGGTGCCAACTTTGCCTCAGTTTCCCACCTGGCACAGCACAGGAAGGCTGTGGACAGAGGCTGGCCTGCCCCCACACACAAGCAGGGCCTGGCTGGAGGGGGAGGAAGAGGGGGTGTCCGCGTCCCCTCCCCCTCTGAATGGAAAGAAACTTGGCTCAAGTTCACAGTAACTCAAATCCCGCAGCTTAACCAAAAAAAAAAAAAAATGATGCTTATGAATGCCCCCCCCCAAAGAACAGCACATAGGAACATTGAGCAGGAAAGAAAATCTGCTGAACCCCAAGGGGGCCAGATGCTGGGCTCCCGGGGCCTGGACATCCACCTGCTACTTGCTGCACTCCTCACTTACACTCCTGCTCTCCAGAGGTCAGCTCCTGCTTGGGGAGCCCCAGAAAACCACAAAGAGAAGTCATCAGGACATCAGGACACCTGACCAAAGGTGTCTCCTCTTGAGACGAGGGAACCACCTCTGCCCAAGTGTTTCTGTGAATGTACAAATGGATGCTTGGGTGTCACCATTGGAATCTGGACCCTCCCTGTGTTGCAGGCTTGGTTTCCAGTGCAGCAGTATTCAGAGGTGGGGCTGTGGGTGTCACTAGCTGGGAGTGGGTGGGTCCCTGGGGACATGGCCTTGGGGCTCTATCTGGTCCCTCATCTCTTTCTTTCACTCTCTGCTCTAGGCTGCCAAGAGGTGAGCAGCCTTCCTCCCCCTCGCCCTTCCTCCATGATGCTCTGCTTCTCTGCAGTTGGGAAGCAATGGAGCCAGGGCAGGATGTGGAAATGAAACCTTGGAAACCAAGAGATGAATTTCACCTTTCCTCCTCTAAGTGGCTTTTCTCAGGTATCTTGTCACAGCATCAGACTGACGCCATGGCTTTGGGGATACTTTGTCACACAGCCTTTGTAACTAGAACTTCAGGGTGTTCTCTCTTTAGGGCTGCTAAAAAGAAAGTACCACAATCTAGGGAATTTAAACAATGGAAATGTATTCTCCCACGGTTTTGTGGGCCTGAAGTCCAAAACCAAGGAATCAGCAGAGCCATGCTCCCTCTGAAGGCTCTGGGGACAATCTGTTCTGTGTCTTTTATCCATTTCCTCGGCTGCTGGTGGTCCTTGACCCTCCTTGCCAAGGGCATGAATGCATGGCTCCACTCCATGTCTCTGCTGCCACAAGATGTCCCCCTGATCATCTCTTATAAGAACAGCAACCATTTTGGACTAGAATCCCCTTCATCCAATACAAACCTATCTGATTTTGAGTACATCTGAAAAGACCATATTTCTCAGTCAGGTCAAATCCACAGATACTGTGAGTCAGGACTGCCAGGTCTCTCTGGGAAGAACACAGTTCAACCCCCCTACACAAGTAGTCAAGGTAGGTAGTGCATTTTCTGGATGAGCCAACCAAGGCTCAGAGAGGTGGAGTGCCATCCCCAAGGCCACACCTTTGGCTAATGGCTGAGCCAGGGTTGGAACCCAAGTTTGATTCAACAGGTTTGTCCTCATGTCACCACTCTGATACCTTGGTGGAGACAGTACTGGGATAATTTTCCATGCCAGCTCAGAGAGGTTAGGTAACTACTCCAAGGACACACAGCTTCTAAGTTTAGCATCTAGACTTTGAACCCCCAAGCCTAACAACCTCCCTCAAGCCTCACCAACTCCACCAGGTCAGGAGGCCAGCCTTTCAGCTGGGATGTAGAAGGTAGGCCTCCCTGCAGGGTCAGGATGCCAAGACACCGTTCTCTCGTGAGGAAGTCGAACAACTTCACCAGCTTAGATTCTCTGGCTCTTCTCCCCAAGGATCCCAGAGATTCAATTCTTGGGCTTGTTGACAGCACAGAATTTAATGGCTTCCCCCTCCTTGCCCTACAGAGGCAGCCCAGAGGTCCCAAGCCCCATCGAACATCCCCTACGGGGGGGAGGGGAGCAGCACCCCTTCCCCTTCTTTGCCCCGCCTTCCCTCCTGGCATCTTCTCCATCCTGCATGGAAGGATGGCTCTGTCCTCTGGCGTCCAGGTGAGCACAATCAAAAGGAGATCTCCACTTGGGTTCACAAGAAGGGAAGACCCTTGGGTTGGGATGTTTTTTGCATGTCTCTCCTGCAGGGCGGCCTCGGTCTGGATGCATCCCTGAGGGTCCCAGCTGCCCTAGATAGTGCCGTATACATGCCCCACTGGGCTCAGGAGCCAGGCCCTCCCCTCCCCACTTCAGCACGAGAGATGGCTACTGTGCCTCTCTGGGACCATCCCTGGGTCCTGGGCGCTCTCAGTTTTACAGGTCACAGGCCTACACTTCCTAAGAAGCCCTCCGGGAGGGACCATCCTTTGTGTCTTCTCATTTCGGGAGGCTCCCACAATCACTGGGGCTGTAGCCCCATCACCCCATCCCCATTCCTCTCTCTGTGTGGGCCAAGTCCCAGGGTCCACCTGAGAGATCCAGAACGATCCCAACTCAGGACCCTTGGCTCCTTGAAACCACAATTTTTAGGGTGTGGACAGCCTATGGTGGCCACTTTTTGGGCTCCCTCATTGCAGGGTCTTGGCTTTCCCTTAGGCTGCCTACACCTCTGGGGGCCATCTCTCCAGCCAAGTCCCTGAAGAGCCCCAGGGGCTGCTTTCCTGCCTAGGATCCTGCCCAGCACCTCCCCTGCCCCCCTCCCCAGCCGGACCTCCCTCTGGAGCAACCTGCACTTAGCCGCCTTTGACTTCTCCAACTTACAGGTTCAAATCAATGTGTGGATGCAGAAATGTTGACCAATTCTGTAGCCCGGCGCTGCGTTGAGCTCGGTAGCAGGGTTCTGTCTCCCAGCAGCGGCAAAATCAGGAATAAACCTCACCCTCTGTGCACCTGGCCAGCTTGGGAAGGAGGCTGGGTTTCAGGAAGCCAGCCCTATTCTGTGCTTCCGCTTATCCATGGTCCTCTGGCGCCCCCTGCTGACCACGGTGTAGAACTGTGGGCAATTTTTTAGCATGTGCAAAGGTGCTCTGAGCCCAGATGCCTCCTGGTCATTAAGCAGCAGGGAAAGTGAGATGGGTACAGTGGAAACCAAAACCTAAAGCAAGCAAAGAGGCATCGAGCTGGCCCGGGCCATGGCAACTAGGATGCGGGCTCCAAATTCTCGCCTCCTACTCCCAGCTCCATGAGCTCAGAGAAGTTATTTCATGTCTCTGCTGAGTGTCTTCATCTGTAATAATTGTCCCTGTATCACTGGGTTGTTTGGAGGTTTTTTTGTGACCCAACAAAATATGATTTTGTGGTTGCTGTTATGGGTACTGTACTGGATGGTATGAATATATCATCTCTAATCCTCGCCACCACCCCGAAAGTGGGTGTCGGTGGTCCTGCTTTACAAATGAGGTAAGAGGTTCAGAGAAGGTGACTGACTTACCCAAGGTCCCACAGCATGAAATGTCAGGGTTGGAATTTGAGCCCAGATCTCCTCATTTCCTATGTCCACCCACATACTTTCCAGGGCTCCATATCCCTGAGGATCTCAGGATTAGCTAGTTCACGTCACGGTGTTCCAGGGTTTACCTTAGCAGCACAAGGGGAGAGGACAGGCAGGTAGATGGTTGCACTATTTATTCTTAAAGAAAAGCCAGGAGACAGGAGGCCACATGTGGGAACAGACGTTAGATGTGACCTTGACGTCACAGCCACCTTCACTTCTAACAAGGTGCCCATGATGGCAAAGCACATGACCCACAGGGAATGTGTTCAGTGACAACCTTAAAGGTTTGTCTTAACTTTAGTCTCATCCACTAGATAGGACCTACGGAGGCAGGGACTTGTCTGACCAATTGCCACCTCATGCTCAATGGCTGGCCATGGCTGGTACAGGACAGGTTCTCCACAGACACCCGGATTAATAAGCATATTCGCTCACATGTGAAGGTAGTGATGATCTTAAGGTGACATTTTCCACCAATGGCCGCTCTGTGGTCTAAGGACCTGAGGCTCAAATAACTTGAGAGGAAGCTGCTGCCCATGGGCAATATCTGTGGAGTAGGTGAAGGGCATTGGTCAGTGGCTGAACCTCGAAGCTGCAGTCAAGAAATGGACTCATCACAGGCACTCAGGGTCACAGATGCACAGGGATTCGCAGCCTCCAGAGCCCAGGACAAGACACAACCAGCTCATCGTCTTCTAATGAGTTTGGCTTAGCTGCACACCCGCAATCCCTGCAGCTTGGGAGGCCGAGCCAGGAAGATCACAGGTTCAAAGCCAGCCTCAGAAATTTAGTGAGCCTTTAAGCATCCTGATAAGACCCTGTCTCAAATTTGAAAAAATAAAAATAAAAAGTGCTGGGGATGTGACTCAGTCATGTAGCACCCCTGGGTTCAGACCCTGGTACCAAAGAGAGAGAGAGAGAGAGAGAGAGAGAGAGAGAGAGAGAGAGAGAGAGAGAATGAGTTGGGCCTTTCCCTGGTCCCACCCTGTGTGATGGATGGCCTGTGGATTCTGAAGTTCCTGGAAAACTTTTATGGTTTCCTGCCATGATCAGGAGGGACCCCCACATCTCTATGGTTCAGCCCCGGCTGGGTCTATGGGGAGGTAAGGCTCAGCTGCCTCCTGATCACACAAGTGTGGCTGAGACCGGTCACACCTGGTCTCCTGTGTAGGTTCCTCTGGCCACCTGGGAAGTTGTTGACCTAAGAAAGCTCTGCCTGACACCCCTTAAAGTCATGCAATTTGTCATTGGGGACAAGGTGACATCACAGTCAAAGACTCATCAGGCAACCAGTAAGTAAATAAACTAAGGCGAGGGGCACAGCCTGACCCCATGGCCACGCAGAGTGCTCCTGGGGGTACTTCCACGTCTAGGCCCACAGACCACCTGTGACCGTCCTTCCTTGCACTTAAAATATCTTCTAAATACGTCGGGCAAACTCTACTTTTGTTCCGGCACACCACCCTGGTGCAGAGTCCTTAGCTCTGCTATGGTTCTTAGACACAGTCAACCAGCATGGACGCATCGTCAGTTACTAAGGTCTGACATCATTCAGATTTTCTTAGCTTTTACTCTGTGTCCTTTCTCTGTCCCAGGATCCCACGTTACGCCGAGCCCCCGGGTCTCCATGGTCTCCTCCTGGCTTGGACGTGTTCACAGTTATCCCTTGTTGTTTGCGACCCTGACAACTCTGGGGAGTGCTGGTAGATTTTATGGAGTGTCCCTCACAGTGCCGTTGGTGTTCTCATGGGTGGACCTGATTATGGTCTTGGGCAAGATGTCACAGAGGCTCAGATGCCACTGATGTGATGTCAAACCAGGGCCATGTGCAGTCACTGTGACTGGTCACTGTTGACATTGACTTTTACCACTTAGTCTGAAAGGTGGGAGCACATCCGTCTTGGGGCCCCCAGAGGGAGGCAGCCTAACCACCCCCTGACTTGGGTGTCCTTCAGTCCTGGAGAACTAAAGACTGTGGTGAGTACGGTTCTCAGTCACTAAACTTGCAGCACCTCCAGGGACACAGAGGGTGCCAGGATCAGGTTAAGACAGTGGGGACAGGGGGAGAATGGGTGGGTGACCAAACTGGCCAACAGAGTAAACAGGCTGAGGACACTAGAGGGGTCTCAGGAGAGGCCCAGGTTTCCAGGGAATGTTGATCCTGAACATTTGGCCTGAGACCCAACAATCTTTGCAAGACGCCAAGAGACCAGACCCAGGAGCATCTCCCCACCACAGGCCTTTCCCTGGGTGGGATGTAGTTCCCTTGGGGACCAGCCCAGACTTCTCACAGCCTGGAGGGCACCCCACTGTGGCAGGAGCTGGTCAGACATCCCTGGCTGACTCAATCCCGAGGCACAGTCCCTGGTGGGGTCCAGGGACCCCCAGATTGTATTTGCAGGGACAGAACGGGAGTCAAAAGACCAGGAGGGCTAATGATAACGTCCAATAATGTGCGTGCTTATGAAGGGCATGCAACACGGAGCATCTGAATGGCGCTCTCCTTCTGATATGTGGTGGCCACATTTCCCGGCCAGGCCTGGGGATGTGGATATATGTAAAGAGCATTCCACTTTCTTTTAATACATTTAAAACACCTTCTGATTTGTGAATGTCTTTGGGGAAGGCTATATTTAGTCGTATGTTTCAATAAAGGCCATTCATGAGGATCATAAGAAAATCTTATGAAGCCAGCCAGGGCTGGTGGGCAGCCCCCATCTGACCTCTCATCCAAGGCTGATACCTCGAAGCCACCCTCAAAAGGCATCCTGACAGGGCCATAGGCACAGAACACCCCCACCCCACCTCCACCTTGGTCATTTAATTAAAGACATCAATAAATAGAAATAGCCATTGAATAAATGAACAATCTGGAAACAAGGACCCCCCAAGTCATTGCCGGGGGGGGAGGGTATGTTTTTAAATTTAAAAAAATTAATTGACACATGATAATTGTTCTTTTGACAAAAAAGATTAGAAGAACAAGAACAAAGTATAGCAGCACCAATACAAATAAATCAAGGAACGGATAGACATGGGTTGGATTTTCAGAAGGGGTCACTGAGACAATAAAAATTACTTGGAAATCAGAAAGACAAGTATGGGTTCCTCAGTGGCCCCTGACTAAAGAAAAGATACAAGCAGCCCATAACCTTGTCAAACAACATTTACTTGAAGGACATATACAACCTTCTGTAGCTCCCCATAATACTCCCATTTTTGTCATCAAAAAGAAATCTGGTAAATGGAGATTATTGCAAGATTTAAGAGCCATTAATAATGAGATGGTTATTATGGGACCTGCTCAATCAGGGATTCCTCAATTGACTTATTTGCCAAAAACCTGGTATGTTTTAGTTATAGATATTAAAGTTTCTTTAAAATTCCAATTCATACTGAGGATAGTCCAAGTTTTGCATTTACTATCCCTGCACTGAATGATGAAGGTCCTGATCAGAGATATGAATGGAAAGTACTCCATCAAGGGATGGCTAACAGCCCAATTATGTGTCAAATTTATGTTACAAAGTAATCCAGCCACTTAGAAATCAAAATTCTGAACTACAAATATTTCACTATATGGAGGATGTATTATTAGCATACAAAGATAAAAACACATAGCTAGAATGTTATGCCACATTTAAAAAATTATTATAAAATTACAATCTAGAGATAGCAATAGATAAATTACAATTAAATTTTCCAATTAATTATTTAGGAGTTCAATTATGCTCAACCATGATTCATCCACCAAAAATTCAAATACGAGTAGATCAACTCAGATCACTTAACGACTTTCAAAAGTTATTAGGAGACATAAATTGGATAAGGTCTTATCTAGGTATACCAACAGGAGAGGTGGGACCTTTATTTGATATCCTAAAAGGTCCATCAGATCCAGATTCACCCCGAATGTTAATGCCTGAAGCAAGAAAGACATTAAAAATTATTGAAACATATATGGAAAATACACATTTGAATAGAATTGATATGTTTGCCTTTATTATTTATTGTACTACCAACAAAAAATATTCCTGCAGGAGTATTTTGGCAAGAAGGTCCATTATTATGGATACATTTATCTTATTATCCTAATACTATTCTAATTAGGTATCCTGAGGCTGTAGGACAATTAATATTCAAAGGAATAAAAGCAGCAAAAAGAGTGTTTGGAATTTCTCCAAATAAAATTATTGCTCCATATACTATGGATCAAATTGATGAGTTAGCTAATGAATTAAATACTTTGGCAATAATCATGTGCAAATCTAATGTTTCATTTGATATCCACTTACCATCTAATCCTTTATTGTCTTTTTGGTCATTGCATCCTGTAATTTTTCCAAAAATGACAAGAAAAACACCTATCATGAATGCTCCAAATATATTCACTGATGGGTCAAATAATGGTACAGCAGCAATAGTTACACCTGATCAAACTTTAACATTTTTAGTACCCAAAAAATCAGCTCAAAATGTAGAGCTTAATGTAGTATTACAAGCTTTTGTGATGTTTAAAGATTCCGTATTTAACTTATTTTCAGATAGTCAGTATATAGTTAATGCTATAGTATCCCTTGAAGATGCTGGTAGGATTTCCCCTTCCTCTACTGTTTTATTTTTTCTTTCACTATACAAAATCTAATCTGGGTCAGAAAAGATCCATTCTTTATAGGACATATCAGGGAACATACAGGATTGCCTGGAGCCCTTAGTTTGGGCAATGATTTAGCAGATAAAACTACACATGACATACATATTTTCTCTACACTAGAAGAAGCTACAAATTTTCATAAAAAGTTCCATGTCAATGCTAATACTTTGCAAAAGCATTTTAAAATAACTAAGGAACAAGCTAGACAAATAATAAAACAATGTCAAAAGTGTGTGACCTTTTTACCACAAGTTAATCTTGGAGTCAATCCTAGAAGACTGATAACTAACCATATTTGGCAGATGGACGTCACACACTTGCCAGAATTTGGAAAATTAAAATATTTGCATGTTACAGTTGATTGTTCTTCTGGATTTTTGATGGGCTCCCTTCATGCTGAAGAAAAACTTAAGATATTATAGCTCATTGCTTACAAAATTTTGCCACTGTGGACTTTCCAAAACAGTTAAAAACAGATAATGCCCCTGGTTATACTTCTACCTCTTTTAAACAATTTTGCTCATCATTTGGCATTACTCACATAACAGGAATCCCATACAATCCACAGGGACAAGGCATAGTTGAAAGAGCTCATCAAACTATTAAAATGTACTTATTTAAGCAAAAAGAGGGAATTGGGAAGGAGTATATATTTTCCAAAGATAAACTTAAAATAACACTCTTTACTCTAAACTTTTTAAATTTGGATTCATCAGGGCTTAGTGCTGCGAATAGGCATATGTGTCAAAAAAAAATGTACATAAGCCCAAGGTACTTTGAAAGGATATTCTAACAGGACAATGGAAAGGTCCTGACCCAGTAATTGTATGGAGTTGGGGGTCTGTTTGTGTGTTTCCACAGGGAGAACAGAAGCCGATTTGGATTTCAGAAAGATTAACTAAAGCGATTTCTACAGACTGAAAAGAAGATTATTTGGCTCAAATACATAACAACTGATATCCAAAACTCCAGTTTGGCTAATCTGACATATGAGAAAGAACCAGGATGCTTTTTACAATATCTATTTTATTTTTACCCTTTCCCACATTATGAAGATCTATTTTGTTTTTTGAGCTCATACAGACCTAGGTTAATGTTTGGCTGATCAGTTCTATTTTTTGACTATACAGTTTTCAAACATTGTAATGGAGATTTCACCTGTAAAAAGTTTTAAGGCCTTTATTATTATGTTATGTGTTGCATATATTCTATTATGTGTGCACACTTGTGTTTTATGTTGTATGTTTGTATGTACATATGTCCATATATCATATATGATGAGCGCTCATGAAAAATGCATCCAAATATTTTTTTATTCACGTGATTTAAATGGTTTAATTTAAATTGGGTAAACAGTTGTTGAGGATTGTTTTAATATGTGAACAAATAAGGAGGTTAACAGATCTGTTTGTTTACTTTCACCTTTCCCTTTCATTATATTTAATAATTCTGTTCAAGATAATGCAAATTGTTCAGAAAATTGTTTTCTTTTAGTGCCTTCTGGAATGTTGCACATTTTTTTTTCTTTAGCCATTATTGCCAGAATTGCTATCTTCATCCCAGTGCCGGTGAAGACAAAGATAAAACCAATCTACAGCTTCTGCAAGAGCCGTCACTGAACTGCTTGCAGAACTTGCCTGGACTATGTATCACTTGTATGCATTGTGAACTCACTTGTATGCATTGTGAACTATGTGTTGGTGCAGCGACTTATGGTAGTGTTGGGGTATTTTTGCTGATGATGTCATCAGTGGTACAATTTTTCCAAAAGGAGCTGTCAATTGGCTTGGTTTATCCTCCTCCCTTATGTTTGTGATGGTTGTTTCAGCTAAAATTTGGGGGCCAACAGAGGTGAGGCAAAGAACCTCACCCCCCCACCTAGTACAAAGACCTATCCACAGGTGTGGCTGTATGCTGAACCGGTAGTCAATGACAGGTAAGATCCAATTGCAATGGTACCAACCTAAGTCAGGAGGCTGACACCTTGAGGTCAGTTCATCTGATGACGGGTAAGGACCATGTGTAGTATTGGACTGTCAGACCGCCCTCCGACAGAGGTTGAGGAGAATCACTGGACCAGGTAGTGAGTGTCTCCGGGTTGAGCGAGAGGGTAAGTGTCGCAACCCGGCCTGCCACCCAGCCTGGCAAAAATTACACCCAGTCGGGAGTTGAGTCAGCTGAGATGGCACAGCAACTCAGTTTATTGTGGAGGAAGAGGACTTATATAGAGGGAGGAGAAGGAGGGGAGGACAAAGGCAGGGGCCAATCAGAGATCAGAGAGTACCCCAGGTTGGGGTAGCCTAGGCACCCCAGTTACAGAAACAGAGCCCCATTACCCCAGATACAGAAACAGAGCCCCGTTACCCCGGTTACAGAAACAGTACCCCATTAGGTATGTGTGTCCTGTTGCTGGGGAGTTATTTTTTGTGTTTGCAGAAAGATAAAACCAAACTATAGCTTCTTCGATAGCCATTACAATAAACTGTATAAACTGATGCATCAATGAATAATAACTCAACAAGTAATGCTCAATCAAGGAGTTGATTTACTTTGGGAGGAAATGGACATATTGATAGATTCCTCCACTTTGAACTGCTTGCAGAACTTGCCTGGACTATGTATCACTTGTATACATTGTGAACTATCTGTTGGTACAGTGAATTGTGGTAGTGCTGGCGTATCTTTGCTGATGGTGTCACTGGTAATACAATTTTTTCAAAGCAGCCGTCAATAGGTTTGGTGTTGTGGCATTTCTGTATCCTCCTCCCTTATACTAGTGATGGTCTAAAATTTGGGGGCCAACAGAGGTGAGGAAAAGAACTTCACCACCCCCACTGGCACCAAGGCCAAATTTGGGGGCCAACAGAGGTGAGGCAAAGAACGTTACCCCCCCACACACTGGTGCCAAGGCCTATTCACAAGTTTGGCTGTATGCTGGACCCGTAGTCAGTGACAGGTATGATCCAATTGCAGTGGTACCAACCTAAGACAGGAGGCTGATGCCTAGAGGTCAGCTCATCTGATGACAGGTAAGAACCATATGTTGTATTGCACAACCTAACAGGCATGGTCCCTAAACCACATTGCTTTTTGTTTAATTAAACAGAAGGGGGGAGATGCTGAGAGCCATAGCCAAGTAGGAATGATGCATGGCGTTTTTGGTTGAAAGGTGTTTCCAGCAAGCCATTGAGATGATAATGATTATGTTAAGATGTGCATTCCATTGGAGATTAGACCCCTGCTGTCTGCCTCAGCCTGCTACTTTTGAGCTCTCACAGGATTCCTGGAGAGTTCCTATTGGTTGGGGAAGTGCGGTAGAAAGGAATTCCGGAGGAGGGATTTTCTACTGGTGTAGTGTGTCCTGGGAGAAGGCCGTGTGCATGGCATTGGCGGGAGTTTTTGAAATAAAGTTTGTTCCTGCTTGAGTGGCTCATGATTTTTGTGTCCAGCCAGACTGTGGCAAGTGATGCCTGTGTGAATCTTGGAATAGTGCAGATGGAACCACCCAGCGTTGATTCCGGCGAAAACACCAATCTCCATGGAAGGCATTTTGTCCCCATGAAACATTAGGCAGTATATGGAGACATTTTTTAGTTGTTACATCTTGAAAGGAAGGAGGTGGCTGCTAACATTTAGTGGGAAGCAGCCTGAGACACTGCTAGACATTGTGCAGGGCATGCAGCAGAGCCACAGCCCTGAGTTATCTGGCCTCAAATGTCAGTGGTGCATGGGGTGAGAAATGGAGTAACCACAAAACTCTGACATGGGAATTAAAAAAACTTTTTTTTTTTTTTAGTGGTGTGTGTGTGTGTGTGCAGGGGGTGCCAGGGATTGAACTCAGCGACACTCGACCACTGAGCCACATCCCCAGTCCTATTTTTTTTTTTTATTTAGAGACCTGGTCTCACTGAGTTGCTTAGGGCCTCGCTTTTTGCTGAGGCTGGCTTGAAACTCGAGAACCTCCTGCCCCAGCCTCCGCGTGTGCCACCACACCTGGCCAGAATGAGCTTCATCTGACAAAGAGGCACAAGGCTAATATGGATGGAAGGGTGGGGAGGCCTGGGAGGAGTGAAATGTGAAAGAGGGATGGAGAGGAGGAAGGCCTGAAGAGCAAATCATATGGGACATTTTGGGGCGTGAGTGAAAATGAGTACACCTCCATTGTGGTAGTTTGGAACAATTAACCTGAATTCCATAATAGCTGCAATATAGGATTTTAGATGGATAAGTTATTTTCTTTTTCTCTTTATTTATTTCTTTCCTTCTTTCTTTCTTTTTTTTTTTCTTTTTCTCTTTTGTGGTGCTGGGGATGAGACCCAGGGACTCACCCATGCTAGGCAAGTGCTCTACCACTGAGCTGCACCCCCTGCCCCAAGGAACTTCCTTTAATAACTTTAAAATAAACATGTCATCCTAGGCTGGTTGCTATTCCAAGCTCTCTGCTATTCCAATAATAGAGGGAGGAAAAAAAAAAAAACGATTTCAGTATAATTTTCTTCAAAGAGTTTGGGGAAAAAAAGAACTTGCAAACAATTGGCCCCTTCATTCTGTGGATCAAAAAAAATTTCGGCAGCAAAGAGGGACCCAGAAAATGGAATCTTGTTTAACCTTGTTTGATCCAATTCTCCAGTCCTCTGTCATACTTCTTTATGGCTCTTTCGCCCACCTAAATTGCTAATGTGGGAAGAAAAACACCTTCATTACCGAGAGCTCAGACATGGTGAATGATGATGTAATGATTGATTGGCCCTTGTTGGAAAATGGAGCTGTGCTGCAGTCTGGTTGGGCACAATTCAGGAGCCACTTGTCAAAAGGAACAAACTTTATTTTTAGAACACACACCAAACCACACAGCTTTTCAGGAAAACCTTCAGAGCCCAACTGCCACCACCGGCTTCCCACAGGTCTCTCCACCTCCCCCAACTACTCCTGCTCTTGAGGCCAATTGGCTGGGTCACATGGGTGGAGCCAAAAAAGTCCCCCAATGAGCAGCTCCGTGGTCTGAAAGGGTGGGGAAACAACCCAATGAGCATCACCACAGAGGAGCCAATCAGTTGGCAGCTAGAAGTTTGCTGGGGTCGCTGTAAGCCAATCATAAGCTGGCAGCTGGAAGTTTGCTGGCAGCTGGAAGTCTGCTGGGACCCTTCGGCTGTGGCTCTCAATAGAGCTGTACATGTTAAAACCTCATTGAGAGAAGCAAGAATGAATGGGAACGTGGCTATTTATGGGGTTGCAGAGAAACATGAAATAATGTGCCTTCAGGGTTTTTTTGTGTGTGTTCACACAAAGATATAGCTTTATAAACATATTCATAAATGCTTGGTTTTCTGTCATGCTTGCTGTTAATACTATGGAGCTACTACTCTGCAGAGGAGAATGTGTACAGTATTCAAATCTGAATGGAAAATAAGGCAGAGTCCTTGGTTTGATTCCCACTTACCCTTATACCACTGGGTGTGAACACAGGACCCAAGCCCAGCCAAAAGCATATTCCATTCCTTTGGCCACAGGTGAGCATGGCCCATGATCCCAGGATGTACACATGACCTACATTGGTCCAAAGAGAATCAACCCCATTAAAAATAAAGTCTCTACCTTTCATGACCTCTCGCTGCCCCTACCACCCTTCTGCCCTATCTAGAGTTCTTCTAATCCTCCCATGCCCCCCCTTCCTATCCCACTATGAGTCAGCCTCCTTATATCAGAGAAAGCATTTGACATTTGTTTTTTTTTGGGGGGGGGGGATTGGCTAACATCACTTAGCATTATCTTCTCCAACTCCATCCGTTTACCTGCAAATGCCATGATTTTATTTTATTGAGATGATCATGTGATTCTTTAAGTCTATTGATGTGATGAATTACAGTTGTTGATTTCCATATGTTGAACCAACCTTCCATCCCTGGGATGAATCCCACTAAATTGTGATGTACTCTCTTTTTAATGTTTTTACATTTGATTTGCCAGAATTTTGTTGATAATTTTTGCATCTTTGTTCATTAGAGATATTGGTCTGAACAAACAGAATCTTTTTTCAAAGGCAATTTAATGTATACTTATTTTAATTGTGTGTGCATTGGTTTATATTTGCTACAGTGTAGTGCTTACAAGTAGCCATTCAATAAATTTATATTGAAAATATGAATGTTAAAAAAAAAGAAAGTCTCTCTGAGACTATATCCAACATAGAGCAAACGAGACAAGAGTTGGAGGAGGTTAAGTCTTTTTGGCATTGTTTAAGCTCCTAGATTCAGCCATGCCTGAAGTCAAATAAAGAAATAAATAAATAAATAAATAAATATATATATATATATATATATATATATATATATATATATATATATATATTAAATTACATGCAGAAAAGCATCAATAGTTCTATTGATTTTTAACACATGTATATATTTATGTAGCTAGCACCACAATTAAGATCAGGAAAATTCCATCACCCCCTAAAACTCCCTCCTTCATGATATTGTAATCAGACTCTTTCCATAGCAGGTTCTGTTTCTTTCCCTATAGTTTTAACTTTTCCAGTATATTACATAAATAAAACCATGAAAATTTAACTTTTTGAGACTCATGTCTTCCTTCAAGGATGATTCCTTTGAAACTCACACAAGGTTTTACATATATTAGTATTCATATATTTGTATTGCTGAGAAGTATTTCCTGGGAAAGACATATCACTGTTTATCTGTCTCCCTTTGAAAGGAATTTGGGTTGCTTCCAATTTTTTAATGTTTATGAATAGAGCTTGTGATCACATTCACATGCCAGGTTTGGTGCATACATAGGTTTTTCATCTCACTTGAGTAGGTGCCTAAAATTAGATTGTTGGATTGTATGATAAAAATATATTTAACCTTAGAAAACTGCCAAATTTTTTTTTCCAGAATAGCTGTGTATACTATATTCCCACTAGCAATGAATAAGAGTCCAATATACTATGAATCCCAGGCAACCCTGGGCTTTGTCAGTCTTTCTTAAAGCCCTTTTAACAGATGTGTAGTAATATTGTGAATTAGCTTGCCCATATCTATGAAAAGTCCTTCTGGAATATTGTTAGGAAATGCTTACATCTTTAGATTGATTGAAAAGGGACTTCGGAACTGTAACAAGTCTTCCAATCAATGAGCATGGTATAGTTATCATTTGTTTAAATTGTATTCTATGTTTCATCAGCATTTTGTAGTTTTCAGTATACTGATCCTGTGGATGGGTTGCTAGATTTATACCAAAGTGTTTAATTAATGAGAGGGGGGTATTGTAAATGTCCTTTAAAATATTTTGGTGTCAAATTATTTCCTGTTCATATGTGAACAAACAACCGGTGTGTACAGATTAACCTTGTATCCTAGACCCTTGCTAAACTCACTAGGATTTTTTTTTAATAGATTCCTTGGGTTTCTCCATATAGACAGTCATGTCATCTGCAAACAAGGGCAGCTTTATTTCTTCCTTTTAAACATATGTCTCTATCTATCTATCTATCTATCTATCTATCTATCTATCTATCTATCTATCTATCTATCTATTTATTTATATTTGGTACCAGGGATTGAACCCAGAGTTGATTATCTGCTGAGCCATGTCCCCTGCCCTTTTTTTATTTTGAGACAGGATCCTGCTAAATTGCTTAGGGCCTCACTAAGTTGCTGTGGCTGGCTTTGAAATTTTGATCCTCCTGCCTCAGCCTCCCCAGCCTCTGGGATTATAGGCATGCACCACAGCACCCACCCATATATGACTTTGTAACTTGTCTTATTGTATTGATCAGGATTTCTAGTGTAATGATGACTAAGAGTAGTGACAGTGGATATCCTTGTGTTGTTGCCAGTTTTAGAAGCAAAGAATTCAGTCTTTGACAAATAAATATGAGATTAACTATTAAAAAAAAAAACATAGATGTCCTTTACCACATTAAGGAAATTCCCTTCTGTTCCTAGTAGGCTGAGAGTTTTTGTCATCAATGGATTTTGAATTTTGTCACATCCTTTTCTGTTCTAATGGATATGATCATATAGTTTTTTTAGTCTGTCAATATGATAGAATAAGCTAGGCACAGTGGTTCATGCCTGATACCAGCTGCTCAGGAGGTGGAGACATGATGATTACCAAGTTCAAAGCCAGCCTATGCAACTTAGTGAGACCCTGTTGCAAAATAAACTAAAAAGGGCTGGGGAGGGCTGGGATTGTGGCTCAGTGGCAAAGCACTCGCCTAGCATGGGTGGGATCCGGGTTCAATTCTCAGCACCACATAAAAAAATAAAGGCATTGTGTTGAGTACATCTACAAAAAAGATTCTCTCTCTCTCTCTCTATCTATCTATCTATCTATCTATCTATCCTTAAATAAAGGGATGGGGATTCTGCTCAGGGGTAGAGTATTTGCATATATATGAATGATGTAATATATTGACTGACTTTCAAATATTGAACCAGCCTGGATTCCTAGGGTGAATCACAATTGGTTATGGTTCATTCATTCATTCATTTTATTTGTTATATATCATGAAACTTAATTTGCCATTAAGTTTTTGAGGATTTTAAAGTCTTGTTATTCATTTATTTGTTTTTTTATTTGTTTGTTTGTTTATTGTGTGGTGCTAGGCATTAAACGCAGGGTCTTGTGCATGCAAGGCAAGTGCTCTAACAACTGAGCTATATCCCAGCCTATATATATATATATATATATATATATATATATATATATATATATATGTATTCTTGTTTAAGGCAGTTAAAGTTTTATTTCTGTCACTTACAACTATAGATTCAAGAAACTAGTGTGAGAACTAAGAAGAAAATAGAATAATTTCTGAATGTTATATTCAGGGACGATTACTCAGAAGAGGTATGTAATACCTGTCACAAATTGTAGCTGGGTGCAGTGGCACATGCATTTAATTCCAGCTACTTGGCGGGAGGATCACAAATTTAAGGTCAGCCTCAGCAACTTACTAAGACCCTGTCTCAAAATAAAAATTAAGATGTAGTTCAGTGGTAGAAGTGGTGAGTTCGATCTCTAGTACTGAGAAAAAAAAAGTAATAAACATAAAAAAAGTGATGGAATTAAATTATTGTAGAGTTTCCTATAGTTGTTTTAATACATATTCTTAGACTTCCATCACAAAAGCAAGTTGTTTTTATAATTCAAGTAGCTTTACTTTTTGAGATTGTGCAGGTCATATGTACAGACAACATAAAATGTCCAAAATAGGGAGACATTTCTGTAAGACAGAAAAAAGATCAGGAGTTTTTCAGGAGCTGGAGGGTTGAGAAATGGGACATGAATAGTTATTAGGCATAGAGTTTGTTCTGGGAGTGGTGAACATCTTCTAGAATTAAGTACCCGGGATGGTTTGCACAACCTTGTAAGTATGTCAAATGCCAACCAATTGTGCATTTCTGAATTTTAAATTTCATAAATTTTATATTCTGTGAATAATATCTCAATAAAAGTGTTATTAGAAAAAAGAAAGAATACAGAGAGATTCCAGGTGTTCAAATGGTAACATCTCACAAAAACATATCATGACGTCACAACCAGGATATTGACGGGAAAAGCCCATTGGCCATCTGTGGGGTCCTTTCATGTCTTTTGCCCACTTTCTAATTAGTTTATTGATTAATTTTCATTCTGTTGAGCTTTGAGCAGTCTTTAAGTACTTTAGATACTAGTCCTTTGTTGGATAATTGTTTTGCAACTATTTTCTCCTACCCTTGTCTTTTTGAGCTTTCTATATGAACTTTTGCAAAGCAAACACTGTTAATTTTGATGAGGTAGAGTTTAATCAGGCTCTTATGCTTTTAATGTTGATTCTAAGTATTCTTTGCCCAGCACTAGATTCTAAATATGTTCTCTTTTTTTTTGCTCCAAATTTACATTTGACATTTGAGTACATGATATACTTGGCTAATTCATTTATATATTGGGGAAAAACATATATATATATATATATATATATATATATATATATATATATATATATATATATATCAGGGATTGAACCCAGGGATACTTAACCACTGAGCCACATTCCTAGCGCTTTTTTTATATTTTATTTAGAGACAGGGTTTAACTAAGTTGCTTAGGGACTTGGTAAATTGCTGAGGCTGGCCTTGGACGTGCGATTCTTCTGCCTGAGCCTCCCAAGTCACTGGAATTATAGGAGTGCACCACTGTGCCTGGCTATATGTTTATATATTTGACTGCAAATGCCCAATTGCTCCAACTCCATTTATTGAAAAAGCTATTCTTTTTTTAAAAAAAATATGTATTTTTAGTTGTAGTTGGACATAATACCTTTATTTATTTATTTTTATGTAGTGCTGAGGATCGAACCCAGGGCCTCACATGTTCTAGGTGAGCACTCTACCGCTGAACCACAAACCCAACCTGAATCTGTTCTTAATATATTGAATCATTATTCCATCTTTATGAAATAGTTTTGGGACTGGTGCTATTCAAGAGGGCTTTCCTGCAGTGGTGGAAACACTCTAATCTGCACTCTCCATTATGGCTGTCAATAGCCCCTGATGGCTACTGAGCCATTGGAAAGTAGGTAGGAAATGGAATTTTAAAAAAATATATGTATTTAGTTTTCATTCATTGTAATAACCATGGGTGACTTTGGCCTCCCACACTAGATAGCACAATTTTGGATGTCTTCCCATATCAGAATTTACACCTCTATAACTTAATTTTTAAAATTAAGCAAAAATTGATATATTTTGTGTATTAAGTCTCTCTGCCTAAACTGTTCTGCCTAACAACCAACACTCCGTACCAAATTCACTCACTTACTAATTACCACCTGTCTTCCTTCCTTTCTTGCAGTACTAGGAACTGAACCCAGGGACTTGCAAATGTGTTACACTGAGCTCTGTCCCCAATCCCCAAATATATATATATATATATATATATTTAAAAATGGATATTTTTGTAAAGAAGTTTTACTTTCCAGATAATGGTGGGAAAGGACATGGAAATCTCAGTTTTGAGAAAGATTTATTATAAAACAATTATATCTGAGTTGCTTTGGACAATAACTAACAGAAAACTGTTGCAACAGTAGCTTAAGAAAACACAAATGTGTTTGCTATAGGAAGTCTGAAGCTCATGAACATCACCAAAGACCCAGGATTCCTTCCATATTTCTGCTCTGCCCTTCTCATCTTCTGCTCTTAAGCCTCGTGGTAGCAGGAATGATAGCTCCAACATCACACCCATTTCCAAATGAAGGGAAAGGAGAAAAAGGAAAGTATCAGCTAAATCCACTAACCATGTGCACTTTTAAGACATTCTGGGAAATTTCAAACTTATGCCAAAGTATACACATAAATGTAACAAACTCCATGTATCCATCATGTACATTTCAAGGAAGATCAACTAATAGGCAAAATGGTCTAATCTATCTCCCTATCTACTTCTCCCACTCCAAAGATATTCTGAAGTAAGTTTGAGCCTTCACTATTATTTTGTTTTCAAACATTTTAATATGCATCTCCAAAACCCACGGTGAGGCATGAATAAAATGCTAAATATCATCACTACTCTTACAAATAAATTCATCTTTTTTTTTGAATTTGGGGCCTCTGCTAATGGTTGATATGACTCTCAAGTCACTTTTAAATCTATAGATTATATATTTTTTTCCTTCACAATGAGTTTGCTGATAAAATAAGGCTTTCCCCTGGTTTTCTTTGGTCAGGGTTCTGATGTTAGTGATGTGAGGTCCTCCTCAGGGCCTGGCCTCTACGCTTGGTCTCACTTCCTCCCTGGCAGCGCCTGGAAGGGGAGGAAATGACACCCAGGGGAAGGCAGGGAAGTGAGGCCACCACCGTCACATTCAAGTTCAGGGTGTGACAGCTCAGTGTGCCCCCAACAGGCCCCATACTCAGCTCCCCTTCATGGGCCACATCCCTTCTGAGAGTCACACCCTGCCTTTTATAGGCACAAGGACCCAGATGTTCCAGGGTCACGTCCATGTTTAGGCTCTCTAACCTGGAAATGCCTCAAGCATCCATATTTAGGCCCCCGGATCTGGAAGTTCCTCAGACATCCATGTTTCGGCCCCTGAATCTGGATCCAGAAGTTTCAAAGGTGCATGTCCATGTTTAGGCACCCGGATCCAGAAGTTCCTAGGACGTACATCCATGTTTAGGCTGTAGAATCCAGAAGTGACTCAGCTACACATCCATGTTTAGGCTCTAGGATCCGGAAGTTCCTCAGGTGTCCATGTTTAGGCTCCTAAATTCAAAAGTTCCTCAGGCGTCTATATTTAGGTTCATGGATGCAGAGGTTTTTCAGGTGCACATCCATGTTTAAGCCCCCGAGTCCGGAAGTTCCTCAGCATCCATGTTTAGGCTCTAGGATCCGAAAGTGCCTCAGGCATCCATGTTTAGGCCCCAGGACCTGGAATGCCTCAGGCATCCATGTTAAGGCCCCCCCGGATCCAGATGTTTCTTAGGCACACATCCATATTTAGGTCCACAGATCCGGAAGTTTGTCAGGCATACATTCATGCTTAGGCCCCTGGATCTGGAAGTTTCTCAGGTGCATGTTCTTTTTTAGGCTCCTAGATCTTGATATTCCTCAGGTGCACGTCCATCTTTGGGCCCTTGGATCTGGAAATGTCTCAGGTGTCCATGTTTAGGCCCCAGCATCTGGAATGCCTCAGGCATCCATGTTTAGTCCCCCAGATCTGAAAGATCCTGAGGTGCACATCCATATTTAGGCCCCCATATCTGGAAGTTTCTCAGGTGCATCTCCATCTTTGGGTCCTCAGATCTGGAAGTTCCATAGTTCTCCAGGTTTAGGCTGTAGCATCCGGAAGTTCCTCAGGCTCACGTCCATGTTTACGTCCTCAGATGCAGAAGTTCTTCAGGTGCATGTCCATGTTTAGGCCCCCCAGAACCAGAAGTTCCTCAGGTGCATGTCCCTTTTTCGGCCCCAAGATCTGGAAGTTTCTTTATGTCCATCTTTGGGCGCTCGGATCTGGAAGTGCCTCAGGCGTCCATGTTTAGGCCACAGCATCCAGAAGTTCCTCAGGCGCACGTCCATGTTTAAGCCCCTGGGTCCAGAAGTTCCTCAGCATCCATGTTTAGGCTCTAGGATACAGAAGTGCCTAGGGCATTCATGTTTAGCCCCTCGTATCCCTAATATTTTTGATTCTTAGTTGCAAAACCCATGGGTAAGTAACTGGTAAGTAAGGAACCCATGGACATAGAAGGCCAACAGTACTGACAGAAAGCTCTGTTAGATTTGCCCAGAAGCTCTGTAGCATGGGATCTTGTTGTGTTATTGTGCCAAGAATGAGGTCCAGGGTGACTAGTGCTGGGGAGGGAAGCCAAGGGACAGCTGGAAAAAAGCTCATGCCTCTTTAATTGTTTTCCAGGTTCCCACTGGGAATACTTCCTTTGCAGGGAGCTTGGCCCAGTGGATACCTACTTCTTTGTTTGCTGCAGGTGAAAAGAATCTGGGTTTCACTTGGAAGTTCTTTTACAAGGAATAAACAAGGATGCTCAAGTTTTCCAGAGAGGGTGGCCAGGGGTTGTGGAAGGAGGCTGCCTTGGAAACCCAGGAGAGGGCTGTTCGAGCAGCTGTGCTGCCCACGTGGGAGAGGGCAAGAGATGGAGTTTTCTGAGGACTTCTTGACACTCTGCAGCTCAGCCAGACTTAAGAGTGACATTTTTTTAATGTTTACTTTTTATTTTTCAGTGGACACAACATCTTTCTTTGTATGTGGTGCTGAGGATCGAACCTGGGCCGCATGCACTCCAGGCGAGCATGCTACCGCTTGAGCCACATCCCCAGCCCCCAGAGTGACTTTTAAAAGAGACTGGTTCCCCTGTTCAGTAGGCGGCAAACCCCTTTGTGGAGATGGCTGTGGTGGCCTGTATCTTCCCCAGTGACAGCTACTTTCTTCCCTTTCCCTTTACTGTTGTATTTTCCACTGTAAGCCCTGAGCCATCTTCCTTCCATCCAGCTTGTATGGCCAGGGAAGGTGTCTTGAAATTCTGCTCCCACTCCTTGCACTGTGTTTTCATAATTCAGCTAAGGGAAACCATTATGTATTGAGCACCTACTGTGAGCGTGCACCAGTAAAATAGAATGGCCTCCTTTTAGGTAAGGATGCATATACCTTATCTGTTCACCATTACATTTCCAGAAGTTTCTTAACTAAAAGTGCTGGCTTTATAGCTTGCCACCTTTCAGACACCATGGTGCTTCTGTTCGTGCATTGATAACCATCTACATATTTTTTTTGAATTGCACTTACTGTTTTAAGCACTGAGTACTTTGCTGGTGGCCAAGTTCTGACAAGGGGAAAGGATTGAATTCTAACTTGGACAGATGTCTTAATTTTGTGGCACTTGGCCACCATAGGGATCCATAAGGTAGGGTCATATAATTGAATATGCTTCAGGGTTGATGAAATGCTCCAATGCATTTGAAATTTAGTAAAAGACATATATGTTAATAAGAGTAAGGGAAAAAATAAGTCTAGCTGGGTGTTTCGTTCCTTTGTTTTCTTGTACCAGTGATTGAACCCAGGGGTGCTTAACCACTGAGCCACATCCCCTGTTCTTTATATTTTTCATTTTGAAACAAGGTTTCAATAAGTTGCTTAAGACCTGGCTAAGTTGCTTAGGGCCTTGCTACTTTTGTGTTAACTTAAGAAACACCAAAATGGCAACTACATGATTGACTTGCACCTATATTTTACCAAATGCTTTTAGTCTGAGCTTTATGCTCACCTTGGCTGCAAATTTCACTACTTTTATCATCAGGTGAGAAAAGAAGAAAAATATAACATGCAAATGACATTTCCAAGTTAAGAGTAAATTATTAAGCTGTAGGGGATTGTACAAAAGAACGTTCCACAGGGAAGCAGAGAAAAGTTGAGGAGAACCAATTTATCCTAGGTTATGGGAAAAAAATGGACATCTGCACCCAGCAGTCACAGTGTGTCCCGTACTGATGGCCATGCCCCAGTATATTACTGTTGTTGACTAGAAAATCATTTGTTGTTTTTTTGATGTGTGTGTGTGTGTGTGTGTGTGTGTGTGTGTGTGTGTTTTAGGTGTAGATGGACACAACAAAATGCCTTTATTTTTATGTGGTGCTGAGAATCAAACCTGGGTCCAGCCCATGCTAGGCTAGCGTTTTACCACTGAGCCACAATCCCAGCCCCACATCATTAGATTTTTAACTGCTTACTCTGAAGCAGTTAGTTTACTAACCTCTGACAACTTAAAGGTAAATAAAGCTCCTTTCAAGTACTCCTTTGAAGTCAACTGTATCACAAAGTACATTATGGAGGCTTTCTGTTAATAAAAAAAATCTGCTCCAATAGAAATGTAGAGGATAAAAAGTTGCATCCACTTTCAGTGTGGCTCTTACAATATGTCACTCTGGGGTTGAGGCAGGGAGAAAGACACTGTATGCACATCAATATGCTTTAATCCACATCCCAATTCTGCCTTTGGGGTTCCAAGTTACAGGCAGGAAATGCAGGAACCTGGCTTTAAGGGAGGCTGGAGACTGTAGCGCACCAAGGTGTCTAAGTTTGTGTTCCTGGAAAGCCCTGCAAAATATCTGTGAAATGCATTTTCCTCATCAATGAGAAGTGCCTTGTTCACATTGTGAATATGTAAAAGGTGCTAGTGTTTAAGCAGATGTGACCCCCTCTCCCTAGTCTTTGAATTAGTAGCCATGGCCCAAGGTCAATTATTTCCAGGATGGTTCAAAATTCATCAGCACCATTAAACCAGCCATACACATTCTACTCTTAATGGCTTGTTTTTAGAAAGTAGTTCATCCCCTAGTCCCTTTCACTAATCTTCAAGCATAGCAACAGAAACACAGGAACACACATTCCCTGCCCTATAGCTTCCTCTATATATTGAATATAGTTAACATATAAAATAGAATATTTGGGTAAAATTTAGGAAACTTTCTCACTGTGAAATGCCATTCACTGTAAATAATGTGATTTTGCATTTATTCCAGCATTAAAATGCTCCAAAAGGTAGAAAATTTATTTCACTTACCATCTGGATCAATCTGGGGTAGATTTGGAGAGTTCTTTGATCAGTAAGGCTCTTCTCAGAGCCCTAATTGATTATACTCATATCCTCAGAACCTCATTGAAGAACAATGTGCTGTTGGTGCCATGCAAGACATGAACTCATCACCATCAATTATGTTAGAATTATTTCCCAGGAGATTTAAAATCTATCCATGACTAGTTCAATTCTGGCAAATGAGAAGCACTCAATGGCACTGCTGCAGGACAGATGTTCCTTGACTTACAATGGGAATATGCTTCCAATTAATCCACTGTACACTGAAAAAATGATGACTCTAAAAGGCATTTAATACACCTCACCCACCAAACACAGTGTATCAACTCAAGACACTGAAGACATAGTATCTCTTGGTTCCCCATGAGATGCATAAATGACTGAGCTGGGCTCACTGCCATTGCCCAGCATTCTTTTGCCTAAGCTATTAGAACAATTTGTATTGTGATGAACAGATACTTTATTTCTGGGGACGTGAAGTTTGATATTTGCTACACAGAGGATGCTACATAGTTGGCACCTTTATAAAGCCATTGTCTCCCAGGCTTGGGGTAATGTCATGATTGTCAACATTTTGTGTTTGTCCACTCAGGTCACTGCTGGAGAATCTGAGCATGTCCCACTGCAGCTCCACTGGGGAAGGAATCTGGGGACCTAGCATCTATTTTCTTCTACATCTTGCATATACATCAGGTTGTTTATCCTACAATTATAAAACTCATGTGCTGAGTTCTGTGACTCTCCTGGTGAATCACTGAACCCAGAGGTGGTATTGGAAACTCCTTACACAATACCTATTAAGTGCAAAATTCAGAGGCAAAATCTCAGAATTGAAAAAGCCTAGTACAACTTCTACCTTGGTGAAAACCCCACAGAGCGAGGTCTGTATCACCAGCCTTCCTTTCATCTTACACAGATGAGCTTTTTTTCTTTCCCCCCTCCTAGTATTCTTTATTATAAACCATCAAATAAAAATATAAGTATGCATTTGAAGGATAATCAAAGCCAAGGTAATTATTATCAAAAGTATTGCTTCCCTCAACTAGAGATAGTTTCTTTTCTGGTTAGTGTGTATTACATGCATTTGAACTTATCTTTAATGTTCCAATTTGAAATGCAGGTTATATTTTAATTATTTATTTCTTGAATATATATACAAAATATTTCAGACACAAAGTTAGGAGCTTAATTTCTGCCAAGTAATATTTATAAGATATTTTTGTTACTGTTATTGTTTGCTGTTATTGGAATATCTATATCTACAAGAGAAAATCAAAAGGGATCCTAAATGCTAGCAGTTGGCCAACTTTTCCTGATTTATGCTGAGTTAAAAAAAATAACATATTAAGTATATGTATTAAAAAGTGACAGCTTGGTTCCAAAGCACTGGAAGTTATTAACTCATTATCTAGCTAAAACAAACTTTTCACATCTCATTTTTTAACAGACAAAAAAGTACTAGATTTCTTGTAAGCAGGCCTAGATGTTACTGTTCTCTGTCTCATGATCCTTGTCTATTGCAACCTGAAACATGATTGTGATGATGCTGTATTAAAATGAGCACCCTCTCCTCAGAGGATTCTTTCCCTGAATTTTAACACTTTGAATAAGAATCACAGGGCAGAGGAATGTTCTGGAATGCTTGTACCACCAGATAACTAGAGCATTTCTATTTCTTTCTCAACATGTTGCACGTTTGGCTACTTAACTGCTCCTCAGAATGACCTATTGTGCTTACTATAAAGTATGCAAATAAATGAATGCACTGATGTCTTTACTAACTGTAAGATTTTGGTAGACTAGTGTAGGCAATGTATGGTAGGACTAATTCTTACATTTATCTTATACTGTGCTTTTAAGGGTAACATACTGACAATCACCAAGTTTGTTAGCATTTGTTAAAAATTACTAGTCATTTCAGGGTGGTGGTCCCACCTCTGCTTTCAAAGAAAGTGTTCATTGAAAAATATTTAGCCAAACATAAAAAAATACGTCAAGATGATATTACCGTTTTTCTAATTTTGTATCTAAAGCTAAACTTATAGTTTTAGTGATGAAATAAAGATTTTTTTTCTAGAATTTTAAGTTTGAATTGTCACCTGGTTGACTATAGGCTTAAACAGATTAACAAATGATTACAAAAGAAGAGTCTGGAGGTACTTAACACAAATAAACTGGGCACAGGAGACAAATAAGCGTAATGTCACTCATAGGTGAAATTTTAAAAAGTTGATCTCTTAGAAACTGAGAGGGGAATAATGATTACCTGAGCCAGTGAGAGGAGGGCTGAACGTGAGAAAGGTTTTTCACTAGCTACAATGTCAAATTTAGTTAAATTTAGATGGAAAAAAATAAGCTCTGGTGTTCTATTGAAGGACACAGTGACTATGGTGAAAAATAATATAGATTTCAAGATAGCTAGAAGAGGGGATTTTGTTTGGTTTAAAACAAAGACATGATAAATGATGGAAATGATGAATATTTCAATTACCTTGGTTTAATTAATGTATTATTTATCTATCTATTTACTTATTAATTGGTATGAGGAATTTAAGCCAGGGGCACTTAACCACTTAGCCACATCCCCAGCACATTTAATTAATTAAATTAATTTATTTACTTATTTTACTTTGAGACAGGATTACAAAAGAAGAGACTGGATGTCACTAAGTTGTGCTAAGTTGCTTAGGGCCTCACTATGTTATGGAGGCTAGCTTTGAACTTGCTGTCCTTCTGCCTTGGCCTCCCAAGCCACTGGGATTGCAGGTGTGTGCCACCACAACCAGCAATTACCTTGTTTTTATCTTTAGAGTGTATATATGTGAAAATATCACACTCTATCTCACAAGTATGTACAATTATCACATCAATAAAAATGAAATAAAATTTATTTCAAAAAGCCATTATGTCACTTTAAGAATCAGAAAGAAAAGAAGAAAGAAGAAAAAGAGTGAAGAAGGAAGGGAGGAAAGAAGAATAGGAAAAAAGGAAGGAAGATTATACAGATTAACAAAATCCATTTAATAATTCCTAAGCAAATCACAATGTATGATTTTTAGTACACAGGAAAGTGGTTACTCTGTCTCCAAATGTCTCTTCCCATCTTCCCTATAGTGTCTGAGGGGCTATCATTAGGTTAAAATCTTGATTTACCCAAGTCTTTAAAGTTATTGAAACTTTAGAAGTCTTTAGCTGAAATGATTTGGGCCTCTCACAGGTTTGGGTCTCACATCCATGTGCCCTTCCACAGGTATTCACACAGTGAACAGCCTGGACAGGTGCTGACTGGGCTGCAGAGCAAGGGCAAGTATAACAGGTGGGACTGCTTTCCGAGAGGAGATTATGTTCCAGTATCCTTTACACTTACCTGACACCAATTTACTTATGTATCATAAAAAAACACTCATCTCTGAGGAAATGAGATGACAAAGGGCTTTCTATGACCCCCGTCCTATTTTTGCCTCAGACTGGTTCTGTGGACAGAATGTAAACCATGCAGAAATGCTGTGTTGGGGTAAGTTCTTTTACACCAAGTCTTTCTATGATTGTGTTATGGTCTTACCATTTTTCACATTTATTGTACAACTGTGCCATTTCTGGGTACATTTCAGAGATAAAATTCTTAAGCGAGATTCAGCTAAATCTATAAAATTGTACTGCAGTGTGACCAAGTGGTTATTTAAACAGTTTATAATTATAGCTTCTAACATAAAAGCTGCTTCACACTTCACATATGAGGCTTGTTAAAAGTCAGATAAATTCCTGAATGTGAGCAAACTCCATTGTATTTCTGTCCTGACCTTTTTTTATAAGCATTTCTATAGTAGTTTTTAAGAGGTGACTTTAAGGAAAAACTTTGACTTCTATCTTTTATTTTTATTTATTTATTTTTAATTTTTATATTGGTATGTTAGAATTACATAGAATAGTAGGCTTCATTGTTCACATATTTATACATGCACATAATTTGGTCAGTTTCATTTCTCAGCATATCCCCTTTCATCTACTCTTCCCTCCCCTTGATCCCCTTGTTCTATTTTACTGATATACCAATTTTCATGATTATTTGGTATTTCAATACTTCAAGTACTATAGAAACAATAGAAGAAATAACTCAGCCTTGAAGAAGGTTTCTAGTTTATTATTTTGAGTGTGAATTGTTTTTAACCTTGCATAAGAGTGGTAGATGTTCCAGTGCAAGGTTGGCATTTTTAATTCATTGTCCACTGCTCAGAGATTCACTTCAGCCAAATAATATCCTCTGTCTTCAGTTGCTTCGACTTTCTTGTCATTGAACTTGCCTCAGACCCTGTGTGCCTTGGGTCATAGGCCTTGAGGGGTCTCTATACAGATTTCTGGTTTCTAAGATGGACATACTGGAGGAACCTGTATACCAGAGGAACACTCACAGGGTCCTGTTATCAAGACAGAAGAGTAGAAGAACTGTGGATGGTGAGATTGTTTAGAGCTGCTGCCCCCATATTTCCTTCCCTGGGCAGTGCCCTGATTCTGAGGAGGCAGCTATAGATGCTCAGATATTAAATTCCTCAGAGCTTTCTGCCATGTCTGAAGTCTGTAAAAACTTAGGTAAACAGTGATTGATTTTTTGTAGGGGTGAAATCTCTCTCTCTCTCTCTCTCTCTCTCTCTCTCTCTCTCTCTCTATATATATATATATATATATATATATATATATATATATATATATATATATATAAATTTTTACTTGCCCCTGCCCTACCTTGCAGTTTAGGGGGTATAGCAGCTGGATCTTCAGAGACAGCAGAGAATGATTTGCAACTCTGCCTGAGCACCAAACTTAAGAGCTTAAAGAGCCAGAAATGGCTCAGAATAGGAGAAACCATTGGAAGTAATATGTACAATTCATGAAAAACATTCTTATAGAAACTACAGATGCTTAAGTCAGAAGACCACTGACTGAGTAATATGATAGAAAAGCTCAAAGTCCCTAGAAAAAGATGGAGTAGATTCCCAGGGAAATTCAAACAGGATGCAAGCACACACAGGCATGCAAAGGAGGCAAGAGAGACAAACAGGTAAGGAAGTTAATGCATAAGAATTCTCAGAAGGCACAAGCCTTTAAGCAGGCTGGCTAGTGAGGGCTCTTCATGAACAGAACTAGTGTGGTGGCTGTTTTCTTTAATGCTCAATTTTCAACAAACAAAGAAACAATAAAACTTGGTCTACTCAAAAGAACAAAATGAAGCTTCTGAAATCATAGGTTTTGGACTTACTAAAGAAAGTTGTTTTTATTTTCTTTTTTGCTGTACTAAGGATGGGACACAGGTCCTCATTCATGCTAGGCCAGTATTCTAACACAGTATTCTAACATGCCCAGTACTTTTAGAATTTATTTTGAGTCAGATGTCATCACTAAGTTGGCCAGGATAGACTTGAACTTGCAATTCTCCTGAATCATTCTCACATAAACAGTGGCTAATAGAGTCCATTTTCATTATACCTGCCCTACAAAAAATGCTAAAAAGAGTTCTTCAAGTTTAAATAAAAGAATGCTAAAAAGTAACCCAAAGTCATATAAGAGTATCAAGTTCTCTAGTAAATGTAAGTACATGGTGCAATTTCCCTAAAGCAGAGATGTTCAATGATACATTATGTTCCTGAATGTCTCCTCTCTGTTCCCAAAATACCCCACCAAGTTAAGAGAATAATGAAAGTAAGAGTAAACTGGAAAGTCTGGATGCATACTATCTGAAAGGACACTTGCTTTCTCTTTTGCACACTGGAAACTGCAGTACACCAGTGCTATCTGTAGAAAGCTACTTTCTTGCATATATCCTCAGAATATAGTCAGGCTATGCCTGCTAATGCTGATGACATCACTGCTTCTGCAGTTTAACCTAAAACAAACAAACAAAGAAAAAAAAAACTTTTCTGAGTGGGGACAGACATGGAACACAGAGCTTTGTGTAAAGGCTATATATCACTTGTCTAGCCACCCACCAGTGAAAAAAACACTGACAGAGAAGAGTCATTTAACTAGCAAAGTACTGTGAGGGCAGAAGTGCTGTCAGCCTGTCAGCATTGAACTCTTCTTGGAGCAGTCACTGACCTTTCGCAAGCTTTCTCCAGCAAACCACAGGTCTCCCATACTGCACTCAGTCACTTTCTTTGGTCTGTCTATAACGACCCCAGTACCCTGGCTCACTTGGGCTATAGATAAATTGGACATGAATAAATTTAAGACCAGTTATTACTAAAATTTTGGTTTATAGCTACAATTCATTTTTCTATAAGATTTGAAAGCCAAAGACATAAAATAGTTATAAATCTATGTTGATGGGTAAAAAATACATAAAGATGTAATTTGTAACACCAATAATAAAAAATGAAGGAGGAAGTACTAAAGAGTTTTGTATGTGATGATATTAAGCTGGTATCAATTTAAAGTAGATTGCTTTACCTTTTGGATGTTACATGTAAAATCTATGATAATTACAAAAAATTACAGAATTTACACAAAAAGAAAATAGAAGGATCTAAAAAACTCTTTACAACAAAAACTCAATTAAGCACGAAGAAAGCCACTAAACAAAACAAATGTAAATTGAAGAAACCAAATTACCAAGTCGTAACTGAGGCACTGAGAAGTTCAATTAGACCCCATTTATAAATAAAATATAAAATAATACTCAGGATGTGCCTCAGTAGTTGAGTGTCCATGAGTTCAATTCCTGGTACCCCCACACACAAAAAAATGCCAATTGTAAGGCCATCAGTAGAAGTCTGTACTTTAAATAAAATAGGGTTAAATTATCCAATCCAAAGGTACACGTTATAGTAATGGTTTAAAAATCCAAACAGGGTTGAACTAAATGGCCTACAGGGAAGTCACTTAAGACTCAAGAATACAAGTAAAGGTTGAATGTGAAAGAATAGAAATAGATAGTTTATGAAATTTGGAGGAGAGTCAGGCATGGTTATTAGTAACAGCAGACAGAAACAGACTATGCCAAAAAATTGTTTTAAGAGGCAAATAACATAATAACATGATGTATTGACCAAAATGATGTAAAAATCATAATAAATATATATGTAGCAAACATCAAACCACTTCAAATTAAATAGAAAAACAGAAATTGAAAATATGAACACAACAAAAATTGAACATAAATTACACATACCCAAAAGAATGGTTGGAGACTTCAGTAGCACACTTTCAATAATGGACAGAATATAATAAGATCAAAATGAATTAAAAGACTTAGCCAATATGATTAACCAATTAGACCTAACAAGATATAGAAAACATTTGGCCTAAAAATAAGCATATACATTTTTTTCAAATGCACATGCAGCATATTCCAGCATCATAAATCATAAGAGAATAATTAATAAATTTTGAAAAATTCAAAGTATCTGTATCATACAAAGTATCTTTTTATCACAATTCAAAGACAACAAAGTAGTGAGTGAAAGAAAACTGGAAAATGTTCAAATACATGGAAATCAAAAAACATAACTTGAAATAAACAACCAATGAGTCAATGAAAAAATTGCAAAAGAAATATAATGAGATTGATGAAAATAAGAAGATATCATGCGAAAATTTTATACCACAAGTGCCTGGAATAAGAACAAATTAAACCAAGAGCTGACAAAATTAAATTAAAATAAAGTGAAGAGATAAAATGTATTTCCCCCTCTCTCTCTAACATGAAAGATATTATGCTGAATGAAATAAGCCAATCTGCTTCTATGCGGTAAAAAGAGCAGCCAAATTCATAGAGAAGAAAGAATGATGGTACTCACAGGAGCTCAGAAAAAAAAAAAAGGTCAGTATTGAATGGCCATACATTTTCCCTTTGGGAAAACAAATACTTCTGAAGATGGATAATGATGATGATGACACAGCAATGAGAATGTATTTAATGCCAATGAACTATTCACTTAAAATTGGTTTTAAATTGTCAATTATGTGTATTTGCCCACCATAAAAAATTAAACAAACAAAAGAATATCTTAATTAATGTGAAGATTGCCAATGAAGCCAACAGTGATTAGTGGTACAGAAAGAAGTTTAGAACTTCTGGCATATAATCTTCCTGTGGTGATGGGAACTCATCCACCTGGTAACACATGTACAGACTTCCTGTGCACTCTGGGCTTCTGCCATCTGTCCTCATCCTCATTTCCAGGCCATGAAGACACTTGCCATTACACTTTATATTGAGCCACCCAGTGGTGGGACACAAGTCCTCATCCGACTTACCCACCAGGCAATGTGAACAAGAATTTCTCTACCAACAAAAACTTCAAACAGTAAGAGTCCCACTATTTCATCGACATATTGCCATTACTAATACCTTTCCATCTTAAATTAATAAATACTAAAAGACAGAAAGCACTGGGTACAGTGGCACACCCCTGTAATCCTAGTAGCTCAGGAGGCTGAGACAGGAGGAGCACAAGTTCAAAGCCAGCCTCAGTAACCTAGTGAGGCCCTGTCTCAAAATAAAATATAAAAAGGGATAAGGATGTAACTCAGTGGTAAAATTACCCTGGTACCAAAAAACACAACAACAACAAAACATACAAATAAACAAAACCCAGAAAGCTTCACACCCAGGATTTCATTGAGAGGAAAGCTAAGGATCCATAGCCTCCTAGCCTATGACATGGATGCTTACACCAACCAACTACTGTCAGCTGGTTTTGATTGAAAGCACCTCCAACTGAAATCAGCCAGTTAATAGAACACTGAGAGCAGATTTCCCAGGTGAATGCCTTTTAGACTGGATCCCTTGGGATCAAAATGGGGCTGCCAAATAGATGAAACAGATATAAAGACTACAAAGTCAGCATCTGGCATGCAGAAAAAAAATGGTGTTAATAAGGAAAATAGTACCTGAATAAAGAAATAACTTGGAATAATACAACTAAAATCAGGAGAAACAAAACAAAACAAAAAGTGAAAACAAAGCAAGCTCAACTGAAAATTAAGCTTACCTGAGAAAATAAATTTGAAATGGAATTTGAAAATTTCATAATGAATTATAAATAGATAAGGGTCAGTCTAGGCATATTCTTTGACCACCATCTGGGAGGACAAGTGAAATAAGGCTGCAACAATCAGGTGGAATCACTCCTCTTCTGCAGGTGGGTCATACCCCTCCAACTTCTCACCTGTATCCTCAATTCATTCTTTCTCCCTTTGCCTTGTTGATTCTTGGCCTGAATCAGAAAGAAAGCATTTTGCCCAAAACTGAATGCCTCCTCAATGCTGCCTTATGAACTTGGGGAACCATGCCTGTTCTCTGTCTCACCCTTGCTAGGAAGACAGAATCCATATAGGCACCATACAGTTTTAGACCTTTGCTTTCTTGTGAAAATTTGAAAAAAGGTGACAGGCATCTATGAACAGGAGTACAGCAAAATGACATAACTCAGCATCCTCACATGAGCAATGCCCCAGGACTCCTCTGGCCACTGTCCTCATGCTTGTGTACTATTGAAATGATTAAAACAAAGCCTGGTACACAGAATATTAAATGACACTGTTCTTCATCTTTACTCAAACATGGACTTCTTTTCTGGATCTAATGCCACATAGCCCTCGGAGTTGCTGTTCTCTCATGCACACACATTCTGTTTGATGAAGAGTTCAAAGCAATTTGTAATAAATTTCTTATTAACCCCCAGATCTTAGTTCTTCTTCCCTTCTAAAAACCAAATCAAACTAAATGATAAAATGCCTTTTCTCTTAGAAAACTATCACTTATGCTGTTATAGTTAAAGCTTTGTCCCAGGGTTTCATAAACTGACTTCCAGACCACTCACATATAATTGAATCAAGCCTTTATTGAAGCACACCAGTGGCGGCTGACCAGAACATAAAGCTGTTCCCCTGATAAGCCCCGAACAATTGCAAGGGCACTCCTTATAAGCCTGAAAACCGCAAAAGGGATGTTCAGGGGGTCTAGCCAATGCAAGCAAGCCAAGTTACAGAAGCGAGACAGTGCAGTCAAGCAAAGGGAAGCCTAACCAATAATAGTTAGCCCAGTCACCCCAGCTACAGAAACAGAGCCCTGTTACCCTAGTTACAGAAACAATACCCCATTAGATAGTTCTGTGTTCTTAAAGGTTTCTATAGAAAAATGAAAAGAACATCTTGCTCCAGGCATGACTCTTCTACTTGTCATGGTTGTTTTAGAGAATGAAGTCATAAAACAAAATGGAGTCACATTTGCTCCTACTATCACATTCCCCACTGTTTTTGGTAAGTTTGATGTCAATCTTGCACATCATTAGGCCTCAGTTTTTGTTCCAACCTTCTGAGTCTAAGGGACTAAACTGGGCTCGCAAGACCATAAGTCTGACCTCACCTACATTCTTTTGTATATGGTTAGGAGGGTTTTTTTAAGAATCGGTGTGCTACAGTAATGCCAATCAGGAGAAGGGACTAGGAGCCCAACTATGGCTGGACTCATGGTAGTCAACCAAGGGGACCATGAGAATAGGTTTTGGAACCAATTGCCTGAAATTTCTAGTGTTTCATCTCTTTCCTTTAACCTGTTTCTCACAAGTGCCAAACTGTCCTTTATTATCCCAGAATGGTTTGCATAGACACAAGTTTCTCCTGGAGCCATACAAAGTCCTCCTTGTTTCAGAAAGAAACCATCTAGACTTATCTGTTTTGTAAGACTATTTCTGTCAGAGAGTATAGTGAAATCTTTAGTTTGGAGAATGACCTTTCTAGTTTTCCTAAATCTATATTTATTTGATGGCTGAGAGACTTAAAATTTTTAGAGCTTGTGATAAGACCTGTAGTTCCTAAAGCAGTAGATTTAGCTATTTCCAAACCTGTTAGGAGGGGTATTAAAATGGGGACAGCCAGTCTATGTTGATAAATCAGTGGAGCCTGGCCTTTTAATAAGTCCAGGTGTTCTTTCCCTTTACTCCACCACAATAGTAGGTTACATAGTTCAGAGTTATTGACAGGTAGTACAATTTTTGGTGAACGGGGAGTTGTCCCACTTATAAGTTGGGTTGTGGAAGCAAGTGTCTCTTTCTGGGAGATCACCCAGGGTGATCTTGGGAGTAGTTTTCTGGGTGCATCTTCCTGAGCTAGACATATTGGCGAACATTTATATTGACTGCAATTTTTCCTCTAATATTAGACACCTCCAACTGCCATAAGGAAAAAGGGCAATGACCGTTCTTGCTACTTCCAGCTGAAAAAGGGGCAATGTGCAGTGGGCAAGCAGTTTGGAGTCCCTTTTTAGAAACTGAGTGGGTCAAGGAGTCCATGGTAAAAATCTGGCTCAGGAAAAACAGGATGTAAATTCACCTGGGGTGGGCACTTCTATGAGAGAAACAAAAAGACATGAGTGCTGAAATAAGATTAATACAAAATAGCAGTTGTAGCATCTGGAACCTGTCCATGAATATCATGAAAATGACAGAAATTAATAATTGATTACCAGGAGGCAGAAGACCTGAGAAAATATCCCAATAACAAGGCCTAACAAAGCCTAATAAGGCACTATTTAGGGAACATAAATCTTTAACATTGTCAGAATTATCAGGAATGTAGACACAACATTTAGTTAAATTAGTTAATGTCATCTGATTTTTGTAAAAATACCTTTTTTGGCATGACCACTGTGTTCAGTAAAGACCCTTTTGTTGCTTAAGGCTAGATAATTATATTAATAAATATTGATTACATCTGCCTGTGTAGGAAGTTAGGAAGATCTGCAGGCCTTGAACTGACTAAAAACTTCTGGCAGGTTTTTTTTTTTGTTGTTGTTTTTTTGTTTTTTTTTTTTTTAATTGATGGTTATCAGGCAATTTTGCCTAAGAATTTTTCTTTTCTTGCCTCCAGTTTTACTTATTTTGGGGAATGCTCATGCTAGTGTACATTTTAAGTTACATTAAAATAACTGTTGTTTCTTTTTAAATGTTCAGGAATGGCTGTGCTTTGGTTTTAACTATTTTTGCTAAGTGTTTAAGACGAAGCTGGTCAAACTGACCTTGTTTTTATCTATTGGTAAGAGTCAGCTGAGTTTCCTTGGAGGACATTCTTGGGGAACGTGTGAGTAGCATTTTAGCTCTGTTGGTGTCATCTGCATTAGGATGGGTCAAGGTCTTGCTGACCATATGGCTTCCATTGGAAGCATCAGGCATGTCTCTTTTTTAAATGACCCTCCTCTTTCGCAGCATGTACACTAATTGGCTTTCTGTTCTCCAGCGGTCTCATTAATCTCCCTTATCTGGAGATTATGTGGCTCAGAGTTGCAAAGCTTTTCCCCCTTTCCTGGGTTCAGGCTGACTTAGAGGGCAACAGCCAAATATTGGTTTCTTTGGCCCCTTTATTTTAAACTTAATTTTTAAGTTTGGCCTTAAACATCCAGCAAGTCAGCTTTACCAGTTTTAAAGTAAGAATTCTGGGCTTTAACTTTAATCTTTATAACTTTACAGTTAATTTTTATATAACACATTATCCTTATTTTATTTATTAATTTACATAATGCTGAACATCTGCCTGAAGGCAAAGATGACACCTTAGCATCTACTGTATGATCCAATCACTGTACACCAACAAGGCAGCTTGCAGATGCAAAGAGCCCATTAGATTTTGGCTATAAAAATTCTCTCTTGCCAGGTCCCCCTCTCTTGCTCTCTCCTTTTTCTCTCACTTTCCCTGTCTCTCATTCTCCCTTTCACTTGTTTCCTCTCTTTCTCTCTCTCTCTCTCTCTCTTTGTGTTAATCAGACACTGTCACAGTAAAGGTCTCTTGGTTGCTTTGAGTGTAGTGGTCACATTTTTTAAGATATAATAAAAATATAAAGTGAAATTAACAATAATAAAAACATATTTAGCTTGTATATAATTTTGAACCTTGGATGAGTTATACATTATATTTTCTATATGAGATCACAGTAATCTTTTTAATAAATTAATCTTTGAATATAACTTTAAATTAACTGAAATCTGGCCTTCTTTGAAGTTATTTTGACATGTTGTAAAGTGGGAGGCAGACCCTTATCTCAGGTAAGGCAGGGCTCTTCACAATTTTAAGTAAAGTGTTTTAGTTTTAAAACTGATCTTTGTCTCTCTTTTTAGATATCATTTTATAAAGTTTACATATATTGTTTCCTGACTCTGTATGAATGTTAGTAGTACAATATGACATACATCTGAAACATTAATTAAGGAAAGGTTGAGAGCTCTTAACATATTTTTTAATGTGAAAAAGTGGCAGAATGTTTTATAATATTTAACCTTTAAATAGATTAGGCTCTCATTACTTTTTAAAGTTAGGGTAAAAGGTAACATAAGATTTGGTTACAAAACATCAATTGATATAAAAAAAAATCTCCAAAAAAACTTATTATCTCTATAAGTTTAAATTACCATTACAGACAATTTTAGTTTTGGAGAATTGATAAAATGTTTCTTTAAACCTTTTTCCTTAAAGACTTGTATACCTGAAAGATATGAAGACATTTAATCTAAAGAGAAGAGTAATGTACCACACTTTTATTGATGTTTTTATATTAACCAAGATTAGCTTTTAAAGGAAAATCTAGACTTTGTAATGTAAGACAATACTTTAAAAGAACAGTTGCTGTTTAGTTACAGATGTAAAAACCTTAATTTCTGCAAGATTACTTGTTCTAGGGGATAAACCTTAACAGACATAATGTAACTAATATTTTTATAAGTTTTTGTCATTTTCACATATAAATATATCAGTACATTATTATTTCTCCTTAGGGAACAACCTTGAATAGTTTTAAATTTGTGAAACATGTATAACCAACTTAGTTGTATATAAACCTTTTAATATTTGTCTTTTATTTATAGACCTTTATATTACTTAATTAGACCCTTTTGTTGTTTACTTAAATGTATTATAATTATATTTTATTACATAAAGACTTTTTACCTGGAAATGTTTTTCATTAAATATATTTTTATATTTAGAACTTTTTAATAATTTTTAACCCATTGATCTTTTTTTGTTTGTACCTTGAAATAACTCATAGATTTTTGAATTTAGATAAATTAATCCATTTTATTAAGATAAAATATTTGTTATTTATAATATTTTAATTAAAATATAGTTGAAACATTTTGACTTCTTGTATGTAGAATTATAACGTTGGGACTTTGTAATTTAGAGTAACATTGTTTTTATAATAACTCAAATTTTAAATTTCTTTTTTTAGTTTACCAACTAATAAAAACACCAACGTTGTTTAAGTATTTAACCTTATGGAATTTAAGGAGTTAAGAGTATTTGATATTATATTTAACAGTCAGCATTTTAACTTTGTACCAATTAGATGTCTCTAACGAACATGTCTATGATAAATTTTAAATACGCTTAGATGTAATTTACGTATTTTTTTTTAAAAAAAGGTATCAGACAAGTGCATTGAATAGTATTAGTCATCTTTTTTTCCTGTTGAAGAGAAATTCTAGAGACAATGGATGCTAGACATTTTATAGACATTAACATTTTAACAGCTGTTTAATCATCTAGAAACAAAACTGTGTATTAGTAACTTTAAAGACATTTGTACTTTTATCTATTTTCCCAATTTAAATTGAACCTTTTAAGATACATTAACCAAAAGTATTTAGATCCATTTTTTTAAATTTTAATTTATGAGCTCATATGTCAATTTTTGTACCAAATATATGTAGACATGGCAGTACATGTAGACAGAAAGTACACCGGTGCACACACACAAAGAAAACATACAAACAAAAGTCTTGTAGCTTATTTTTTAAAAAAGCCTATTAGATTGAGAGTTAGGCTTTGTAAACTGGCCTCAGAATAAAGCAGAGTGTAATCAGAAAAACATATTAACCTAGGCATATTGGATCAAAATTTTGAGTTTAACAAATATAGAATTTTAAAAGTTTTCTGACCTTTTTCCTGAGATGGTCCTGTGCATGAAAGCTGAAAAGAGTTGAGGGAACATAGACAAACAAATGGGGCTTATTTCTCCCTGGAGGAACTTTCCAAAGATGCAGCTTTATTGGTCTCCTTGGGAGAGTCCCCCAGGTTGGGGTCCCATTTTAAACTGGTTTTTCTGGTTTCTTGGATAGCAGCCACCAATTTATTTAGCCTGACAATGAAAAATCTTTAGACCATTTTTTACTAGTTGGGAGTTATTCATGTTTGTAAATACTGAGAGACAAAAGCCAATTTTCCTAGACAAAATTGTGTTTTTTTATTATAGACTTTAGGAGCAATAATTTTATAAAACACTTTGGTTTTAATCTGTCCTCTATAGGAAGTTACATGATTTACCCAGTTGGCCACCTGGCCCAGTTCCTAAATGAAGGCAATCTCTAGAATGTCTTTTTTTTTTTTTTTTTTTACCTTTAGCTTTTACTTTTGACAATTCTTTTTACTCCTGGTGGCACCAATTTACATTTTAATGCAAGCTGTAGTGAGCACAGTTAAAACAGTTTTAACCATTTTTTTTTTCATTAAAAACAAACTGAGGTAGAAATTAACACAGAAAACAAAGGGAACAAACAAAAACAAACCAACAGACAAAGTCCTGAAAATTGTTAAGAAAACAAGTTAAAGGGGTCCAGGTAGAGAGCTCTGTAGCGCTTCCTTGTCTCTGGTGTCAGTGGAGCGAAGGAGTCCTGGTGAAAGAAGAGTGGTTATGAGAACAAGAAAAGGGCCCGCATACAACACACAGACAGACAAACACAAGACAAATGGCCGGCGAACAGACACGGGACAAATGACAAACAGCAAGAAGATGCTGGAGAAACTACAAACAGCAGAACTGACACAGGACAAGTAACAATTGCTGAGATCACATAGGGAGACCTCTAATGGGGCAGAGACCCCACAAACAGAACAAACGGCCGGCAAACTGACACTGAACAAATGACCAATAGCAGTAGACACTGGAGAAATGACAAACAGCAGAACAGACACTGGACAAGCAACAATCGCTGAGGTCGCACAGGGAGCCCTCTAATGGGGCAGGGACAACGTCTCGTCTTGCCCCCAGACAGAGGAGGCCCCGCAGGGAGGCCTCCAGTGGGATAGAGATAACGCCTCATCCTGCACCCAGACAGATGAGGCCTCCCAGGGAGGCCTCCTGTGGGTACCAGATACAGACAGATGAGATCTCACAGGGAGACCTCCAGGGAGACAGTGACAACATCTCCTCCTGTCCCGGGGAAGGTGTAAGCGACTGTGTCCAATCTGACCTTTTCCCCCAGAGAAGAGTAGACTCACCAGAACTGACAGCCAGCAGGAGGCTTTTCAGTGCGTCCTAGGACGGATTGGAGTCTTCCTCGCAGTGAGGCTGAGGAGCATCTCTCAGGAGCTCCCCTCTAATCCAGGGCCGAGGTTCAAAGGCCCATCACCGGAGGCAAATTTGGCATGAGGGTAGGGAAGAAATGGATCCTGGACAAGCCCCCAAATGTTATAGTTCAAGCTTTGTCCCAGGGTTTCATAAACTGACTTCCAGACCACTCACATATAATCGAATCAAGCCTTTATTGAAGCACACCAGTGGCGGCTGACCAGAACATAAAGCTGTTCCCCTGATTAGCCCCTAACAATTACAAGGGCACTCCTTATAAGCCTGAAAACCGCAAAAGGGATGTTCAGGGGGTCGAGCCAATGCAAGCAAGCCAGGTTACAGAAGCGAGACAGTGCAGTCAAGCTAAGGGAAGCCTAACCAATCATAGTTAGCCCAGTCACCCCAGTTACAGAAACAGAGCCCCATTATCCTAGTTACAGAAACAATACCCCATTAGGTAGTTCCGTGTTCTTAAATATTTCTATAGCAAAAGGAAAAGAACATCTTGCTCCAGTCATGACTCTTCTACTTGCCATGTTTGATTTACAGGATGAAGTCATAAAACAAAATGGAGTCACATTTGCTCCTACTATCACAATACCACCTCTGACTTTCCTGGCTACATTTGCCAAGACTCATCAAAGAAAAAATCAACAGGAGATGCAGACAGATGACAGATATATAAAAAGATAAGACAGATGAATATATATGGAGGCTTATTCTAGTAAATGGCTTACATCATTATAGAAGCCAAGAAGTCTCACAATCTGCTGTATGCAAGATTTAAGCCTGAAGGTCTAAAAAGCAGGAAGCCAAAGGGTTAAGTCCAAGACTAAGCCTGAAAGGCCTCACAACCAGGCCTGAATGTCCAAGGGCAGGAGGACAACAATATCTCAGCTCAAACAGGAAGGAAACCTGCTGTTCCTACAACTTTCCATTTTGGGCAGGCCCTAAATAGATGGGATGAGGTTGAGGGCAATCTTCTTTATTCAGTCTACCAATTCAAGTGTTAATGTTTTTCAAAAACAACCTCCACTACATACTTAAATAATATTTTGACAACTATCTGGGCATTCCTTAGGCTAGTCAACTTAACACATAAAATTAACCATCACAGTGACCACTATCATGTTGAAATGTTGTCACGTTGTTAAGAATTTGTCTTAATCTATTCTTTTTATTGCTATGACAGAATGTCAAAGACCACATAATTCATAGAGAAAAGAGATTGATTTTGACTCATAATTCTGAAGGTTAGAAAGTACAAAACAAAGGTATGCTACATTATAACATGTAGGATGGCATCAGTTAGGAGAGTGGTGAGTGGGTACATTCAAAGAGGCAAAACACTTTGCATAAACTTGCTTTAGAATAAACGCCCTCTCACTGACTAATCCAATCTCATGAGAGCAAGGACTCACTGTTGCAAGACACGCATTAATTACTCCTAAGGATTTAATCACCTTTTAGGCCTTAAGCCACCACAGTGAGGATCAAGTCTCAACAAGAGTTTTGATGAGGACAAAATGTATTCAAACCCTAGCAACTCCAGGAATCTTTCAATGTCACTTTATTTGAAAAAATTGTCTTTGCACATATTATCAAGATGAGGTGATTGTGGGGGGCTCTAATACAGTATAACCACTACAGTTATAAGAAGAGGAAAAACACAAATAGACATAAAAGAATTCTTATGGTTTAGGTATGAGGTGTCCCCCAAAAGCTCATGTGTGAGACAATAAAAAATGTTCAGAGGGGAAATAATTAGATTATGAAAGCCTAAACTCAATCAGTGAATTAATCCACTGATAGGAATTAACTAGATGGTAACTCTAGACAGGTAGTAACTGGCTAAAGGAAACACTGGGGGGTGTGCATTTGGGATTTATATTTTGTCCCTTGGGAACAAATCAGAAATACCCACCACCTCTATTTCTCCCTTTTCTGTTTATCATAATATGAGTTGCTTCCCTCTCCCATGCCTGTCAACCATAATGTTCTGCCTCACCTCTGGCCTTACCTCTGCCTCACCTCTGACTAATCCAATCTCATGAGAGGAAGAACTCATTGTTGCCCAGAGCTATAGAGTTGTCCAATGATGGACTGTATCTCTGAATCCATGAGTCAAAATTAGCTTTTCCTATTCTAAGTAGTTCTTGTCAGATCTTTTTGTCACACTGAAACAAAGCTGACTAAAAAAGGAAATCAGTAATGAGAGTGGGGCATTTGTGTGAACCTGTGGTTTACAAAGCTGGTTACCTGGGGCAGGACTTTGAAAAGTTTAGAGACCCAAGCTGGAAAAGCTTTAGAATACTGTAAATAGAATTTAATTGGTGATTCTGCTGGGAGTTTAAAACACCAGAATGCTGATAGAATTGTGAAAAGTAAAGACTGGGCTCATGAAGTTTCAGTAGAGGAGGATTTTATTGGAAATTTGATTAGGGGCCATTAGTGTTATAGTTAGGCAAAAAATTTGGCTATGTTTTGTCAATGCGTTGAGACTTTCTGAGACACTTAACTTAAATGTGATTAAATTAATCTGGTGGAGGAAATCTCAAGGCAATACAGCATTCAGGTGCCGGCATGGATATTGCTGGTGGCTTTTAACCATCTTTTTTTGTGATAATCAGAAACAGAAAGCGAAGCACACAGATTTGAAAATCTTAGACTTTGGCCAGAAAAGTGTGAATAAAACTGGGACTGAGATAGTTGTGATTGTTAAAGAGTTTATAGTCACTTAAGAGATGCTAAGTAATTGGCATAGAGAAAACAGGAAAATAGACCGAGGGCATCTTGGAAATTGAAGGACCATACCCATTTCAGATTCAAGGGTTTAAAACAAAAATTCCATTGAGAAGAAGCCAACGGGGGGATCTTGCTTGCACAGGGTGGGGGTCTAAGAAGTTGTTTCAACATGCTTAATTGCCCAGGCACTCAGAGGCTTCTGTAGCCAATAGTGTAAGAGGCTTGAGTACTGCTCACAATGATGGCTGACCTTGGCTTCAAGCATGTGGTGCTTTTTTTTTTTTTTTGAAGGAATTTAGGATGGTGGAGTTATGGGGTCATGGAGGCTTCCACTGGGATTTCGAAGGAAGACCTAGGAGACCAGGCAAAATGCAGTAGGTTTGGAGTTAGAGGGCTAGCCCTGAGAGGATAATACAGGAATATGTGAGAAGGAACCCAAAGCTACACTGGAGACCCTCAAGGGTGTTAGTAACATGGAGCATCTGCTCAGGAAAACTGTAGAAACAGATCAGAAAAAAAGCAAAGAAGAATTCCATGTGGACTAAAAACAGCAAGTCCGGAGGTTAAGTTATACAAGCTTCACCTTGTATAAGAAAGAATTGTGGTGCCAGGTGCTCCAGATATTGGACATGGAACTTCAGAACTTGTTTTCTCAGGTGGATTTAGTTCTTGCTTTGGTCCCATACCTTCTATCTATGTCTCTATTTCTCTTTTATTGAAAGAAAATGTTTATTCTATGCAAAATTTAGGATATATGTGACTTACTTTTGATCTTTACAGGGAAAAAAATATTCACGAGTTTGCTTTGAATCTTAGATGAGAGTTTGAACTTAGACTTTTGGATAATGCTAAAACTGTTAAGATTATGGGGACTCTTCAAAATAGACTAAGTCTATTTTGCACTGTGAAATAGACATGAGTGTTTAGGGGTTTGGGCGGATTGTTATGATTTAGACATGAAGTCAAAAGCTCATTTGTGAGACAATACAAGAATATTCTAATGTAAAATGATTAGATTGTGAGAGGTTTAACTTAATCATTGGTTTGATTCATTGGTATGGATTAACTGAGTGATAATGGTAGGCACAGCAGAATGTGGCTGGAAAAAGTAGGTCACTGTGGGATGTGCCTTTGGAGTTTATATTTTTTTCCTGTGAGTAGACATCTCCCGCTCCTTCCTTATTTCTGTGTCCTGAGCTAACATCCTCTGCCACACATTTGTACCATGTTATCTGACCATTATCTGAGTTATGAGCTATGAAGTTATCTGACCATGAACTGAGCTTATAAATCCATGAGCCAAAATAAACTCTTCCTCCTTTAAGTTTTTTTTTTTTTTTTTTTTGTCAGGTCGTTTGGTCACAGTGAAGCACAGTTTAATAATACAATGATGTAACACAAATAGAGTGCCACATGATGACAGATTGGAGTTATGCATCTGCAAACCAAGGAACACCAATAATAGCTGACAGCATCAGAACCTGAGAACAGATATTCCCCTAGAACATTCAGAGGAACACATCCCTGCTTGCACATTGCCTTTCGATATCTAACCTCCAGAACCGTGAGAGAATAATTTTTTTGTCATTCACACCATCCAGTTTCTGGTACTTTGGTAAAGGACCCATAGGAAACTGAGACAGAACTCTTTCATTTTAGTTTTAAAATTCATTGCTCTGACTGACAGGCAGGTGTATTAATAAAGCCTGGATATTGCTGGAAGCTAATTGAGTGTATACACTTGTTGATCTACTTCAAGGAGATCTATTTAATTCACCCTTTCCTTCATTACCTAGTGATATACAGATTAAAAAATAGTACCACAGCAATTTGTATTCACTTCTTTATATAAAATATTTATTTTTACTTGTACACAATACCTTTATTTTTGTTAATTTATTATTATGTAGTGCTGAGGATCAAACCCAGGGCCTCGCTCATGCTAGGTGAACACACTAAGGCTGAGGCATAACCCCAGCCCCTGTATTCACTTTTTAGAATTTTTTTTGATAGCTCTAAAACTTTTTTGCAATTCAGAATTGTATAGAATTCTTAAAATTCAAACTTTTAAAAAGAACAGACTAATATAAAATAGATGACAGGTGCTCAAACCCAAAAAACTTGCATTTGCCTGATGAACAGGAAATGTGATTTATTTTGAGCATTCCTCAGTGTGTTGCAGACATATTTTGAAGAAAATTTCTGGCATTTCTTTTGCCTGCCCTTCTTTTTTGTTTGCAGCTACTTTTAGAAAAGTGCCCTGATCTTTTAATATTTTTTTTTCCAAATCTCTGCTCTCCCTCAGCTCTTAGCAAGGGAAGACCTGTGTTCTTTCTTAAGGACAAAGTAAAAGATTGTCTTGCCAATCATAAATCAGGGAGAAGAGAGTACCTAGGATATGAACAGAAAGTGAGCCGCATGCTGCTGTCCTGAAACTGTCCTTGTATGTATTTACAAAGACACCATATCAGACGTAATAAGTAGATACATCCCAAGAGAACTTCACCTTTTGTCTTTTAAGCAGAAATATATTTTATGTGTATCTGTTAAGACTATTTTTAACAAAACTAAATATAAGTAGAAGAAAACCAGTAGAGAAAAAGAAAGGAAGTGAGGAGGGGAGGAAAAGGAGAAGTACTGGGGCCTGAATAGGAACAAATTATGCTTGTATAATTATGTCAAAATGAACCCCAATATTATTTATAATGATAATGTACTAATTTAATTTTAATAAAATGTAGTGGGGCACAGTGGCAAACACCTGTAATTCCAGCAGATCAGGAGGCTGAGGCAGGAGGATCGTGAATTCAAAGCCAGCCTCAACAAAAGCAAGGTGCTAAGCAATTCTGGAAGACTCTGTCTCTAAATAAAATACAAAATAGTGCTGAGATGTGACTCAGTGGTAGAGTGTCCCTGAGTTCAATCCCTGGTAACATAACAAAAACTTTTTTTTAAAAAAAATGCGGTGGTATTTATTTTTATTTTTTATCAAAGAGCTTGTATTAGGAATATATTCCTGGTAGAGATAAATGATTTAGATTGTATAGATATGAAGGAACCTCAAGACTAAATCATCACTTGACCAAAGTTTCAAAAAGCAATGAGTTTTTTAAATGTATCAAATTAATTTAATTTTAATTCATTAAATTTTGCAAAATGAATAGAAATAATGTCTTCTAGCCATTATCATATATATGTTATATATGAAAAAATTTATGTCAAATGTGTAATTGAAGGAAGAGATCAACATGGAAGACCAAGAGAAAAAAAATAACTGAAAGTGCTTTAAATACATAATGGAAAGCTTAGGCAGGAAGCTGTAGATCTGCCAATACAGGAAACTCTCTAGACAGTGGCAGGATTTTAGAAACCATCCCACAACAGAGGAGACTAGGCTCAGTGAAGATCATGTGGATTTTCTGGGCCTCCCTAAGTAATGACCCAAAGTGTAGCATGTGTGCTGGAGCACACAGCAGAGCACTCCACAGCAGAGGAATGCTGAGCCACAGGAAGGACAGCAGCAGCAGGCGTCCCCTGAGGTGCAAGAGCACCTCACTTCTCAGGACTATTGTTTTAAATACACCTGGCCTGGATAAGCTGAAGCCAGAGCCTTGTGTTTCTGGGAAATACAACAAGAAAATGCAACAATAAATCAGGGTGTTCAAACCCAAAAAAACTTGCATTTGCAGACTTCCTCTCCCTACACATCCTAAGGGTACAATAGTCCCCCTATCCCAAAGGGAGCCAAATTTGGACACCCCAGAGGAGGCCCGATAATGCCAAATCCTAAATATACTAGGTTTTGCCGATACATGCACAATTTCGATAAAGTTTAATTTATAAATTACACACAGTAAGAGATTATAAACAACTGATAATAAAATAGAATAATTATAATGATATGATAAATGTCATTTATGTGATTGTGGTATCTCTCTCTTCAAAGAATAAAGACAAATGTTAGTGTTTTTAAGAAATGGTTGACCATAGTAAGAAAACACAGAAAGAGAAGCATGGATAAGAAAGAACTACTTACTATATTTCAATGGGTAATGAAAATAAATGAAAACAATTTTATGGGAAGAGTGAAGAGAAATTACAATCCATATGTGCTGTTGATAAAAGAAAAATAATGTAGCCACTAGGAAAACATAAAAGTTTCTAAAAAAAAATAATAATAAAGAACTATCATCTAATCCAGCAATCCTACTTCTGAATATATATATATATATATATATATATATATATATATATATATATATATATATCAAAAACATTGAAATCCAGATATCAAAGAAATATATGTATACCCATATTAACCAAAGCATTATTTGCAGTAGCCAAGAAGTAGAAACAACCAAAGTATCTATGAACACATTAATGGATGAAGAAAATGTGGAATGTACATATAGTGGAATATAGGAAGCCTCATAAAAAAGAATAGAAATTCAATCACATGCTGCAACATGGATAAACCTTAAAGACAATATGTTAAGCAAAATAAGTCTGTAATAAGAGGTTATACACTGTATAATTTAACTTGGTACAAACTATTTAAAATATTCAAAATCATAGAAACAAAAAAATTGCTTCCAAAAGACAAAAAGATGGAATTAGTGTTCAGGGGTACAAAATTTTAGTTTTGCAAGATAAAAAAGTTCCAGAGATCTGTAGCCTAACAATGTAAGCCTTTTTAACACAACTGAACTACCTACTTTAAAAAAGGTTAAAATAGAAAATTGAATGCGGATCCAACATGGCGGCGGGTGTTAAGAAATCAAGTCTCTGACCTCTTCAGCTGCACGGGCATAGGGAGTCTTAAACCATCTAAATGCCATTTGCTCAGGATCACTAGGCAATGGTTAGTTGACACGGATCTGGGGCAAACAGTCTGTGCCTCTCAGAAAACACACCGAGCCCGGATCGGCTGAATTCAATCTCCCATTCACCTGCGTCTCACAGACAAACCGCTGTGACTCAGCACTAAACGATACCGCTGAAATAACTGGTTGACCCTTCTGAACCTGTGGAGGTTAATACCAACCGAGCCTCAATAGGCAGTGGCCACAGGACTGAGACGGGGCTTGGGGGAGCCATTCAGGATGCACCCGTTGCATTGGTAACCCGGGAAAGGGAACAAACTGTCGCCATTTGAATTGGATACCACCATGGCTGAGAACTGATGTCACCAGAATTCAGCAGAGGAGATAACTTCATTAAAACCGGCGGCGACAGGTGTGTAACGCCCTAGCCTTCCCTCTCCACACAGTGGGGAAACCTTAAGGGCCCCTTGAGCTCTCCCGTGATCACGATAGTCAGACCGAGGGAATTAGGAGTGGCACAGAACCCGTGCCGCAGGACCCCCGGCTACAGCTCCCACCAGTGCTGACAACTGAGGTCTCTTGCACCAGCTACCGAGGGCGTGGCTACCAGAGGGCAAGGAAAATACACTGAGGATTCTCAGCCACAAGCTCCACAAACTTAGGGTCTGAGGGAATGGCAAACAGGGAGAGTGTGCCCAATTGTTAAAGAAAATAGGGCTCCCGAAAGCAACAGTCCTGGCATGTAGCCAGTATTGTGGTGAGCATCACCGGTGAGTGGGACCTGCTTGAAGAAAAGTGGGGAAGTAACTAGAAACAAGAAAAGGCCCTAGGAACTCAGGATTGGAGAACCACTCAATCTGGGAGGAGGAGCTGCTGCACAGTGATTGGTTCCTGCGTATTGAGAGGAGAAGCTTGGCCCAGTGGGCACAGCTCCACCTACTGGAAGAGAAGTTAACCAAACTCTAAGACTGCATTTATTAATTTTTTTTATTTGTTTTTTTTTCATTTTCATGTTTTTTATTTTTTAAAATTTTATTTTTATTTTTTTAATATTTTTTTATTATTTTATTATTTTTTATTTTTATTTTTTTGATTATTTTTTTAAATTTTTTTTTCTTTTTTTCTATTTTTTTCGATTGTCTTTTAATTTCTTTTCAATTTCCTTATTCCCCGTTCCTTGAATTCTACCTGTTTACTCTCATTCTCTTTAGTGACTACTTCCCGTACCTTGTAATACCTTTCCTCCAAAGCATCAAATAAATTTATAGGAGTAAACAGTAACTCAGCAGTCAAACAGAACAAGAAGTAACATGAGCAGCATGAAAAAGCAAGAAAAAAAAAGGAGTACAAACAATGCAGGACAGCCTAAATATTTAGGAGGAACTAGAGGCATCAGAAAAATGGTTAAATAAAGAAGTCAAGGAACACCTTAGACAGATGCAATGGAATCTTAAAAAGAATATGAGACAGCAAATTCAAACAATTAAAGAACACATTGAAAATGAATTACATAAACAGTAAAAAAAAGCAAATAAGCATCTTTATCAGGAGATAGAAAAATATAAAAACAATCAAACAATAATTTTAGAAATGGAGGAAACTATAAACCAAATTAAAAACTCAAATGAGAGTATCACTAACAGAGTGGAGCAAGTAGAAGCCAGAACATCAGATAATGAAGACAAAATATATCATCTTGAAAAGAGTCTAGCCCACTCAGAAAGGCTGGTAAAAAATCACAAGAAAAACATCCAAGAGATATGGGATAACATAAAAAAACAAAACATAAGAGTCATCATGATAGAGGAGTCATCATGATAGAGGTTCAAACAAAGGGAATGAGCATCCTGCTGAATAAAATAATTATAGAAAACATTCCAGAAATAAAAAAGGAAACGAATGTACAAATTGTAGATGCATACAGGACACAGAGCATACAAAATCACAGTAGACCAATGCAAAGGCACATTGTTATGAAGATATCCAATATACAAAACAAAGAGAAATTATTAAAAGCTACAAGAGAAAGGAGGCAGATTACATTCAGGGGTAAACCAATAAGGTTAACAATGGATTTTTCATCACAGATGCTGAAAGCGAGAAGATCCTGGAGCAACGTATTTCAAACACTGAAAGACAATGGATGCCAACCAAGAATTTTGTATCCAGCAAAATTAAGCTTCGGGTACGACAACAAAATAAAAATCTTTCATGACAAACAAAAGTTAAAAGAATTTGCAGCCAGAAAACCAGCAATGCAAAGCAACTTGAGCAAAACACTACATGAGAAGAAATGAAAAAACAATAATCAAAAGTAACAGTGGGAAGTAACTCAGTAAAGCCAGAGGGCAGGGGGAAAGCTAAACATCAAGAAACAAAACAAATTTAAAAAAAAAAGATAAATAATCAAACATGGCTGGAAGTACAAACCATATATCAATAGTAACTCTAAAAGTTAATGGCTTCAACTCTCCAATAAAGCGACATAGGCTGGTAACATAGATTAAAAAAAAAAAATCCAACAATATGCTGCCTCCAGGAGACACATCTGTTTGGAAAAGCATACACAGACTGAAGGTGAAAGTTCGGGAAAAAATATACCACGCACACAATCCTCGTAAGCAAGCATGGGTGGCCATCCTCATATCAAATAAAATCGAGTTTAAGACTAAGTCAATCAAAAGGGATAAGGAAGGACATTATATACTGTTAAAAGGAACCATTCACCAACAAGACATAACAATTATCAATATTTATGCACCAAATAAGGGTGCTGCAACGTTCATAAAACAAACTCTCCTCAAGTTCAAGAATCAAATAGACCACAACACAATAATTATGGGTGACTTCAACAAACCTCTCTCACCATTGGACAGATCCTCCAAACAAAAGTTGAATAAAGAAACTATAGAACTCAATATCACAATCAATAACCTAGACTTAACTGACATAGAATATATCAACCATCATCAAGTGGTTATACTTTTTTCTCAGTAGCACATGGATCCTTCTCAAAAATAGACCATATATTATTTCATAGGTTAACCCTCAGTAAATATAAAGGGGTGGAGATAATACTATGCATTTTATCTGATCATAATGGAATGAAACTGGAAATCAATAATAAAAGAAGAAAAGAAAAATCCTACATCACATGGAAAATGAACAAAATGTTACTGAATGATGAATGGGTTACAGAAGACATAAAGGAGGAAATAAGAAAATTCTTAGAGAAAATGAAAATACAGACAAACATATCGAAATCTATGGGACACAATGAAAACAGTTTTAAGAGGGAAAGTCATTGCCTGGATGTCATTCCTCAAAAACAGAAAAAAAAACAACAACAAATAAATGAGCTCACACTTCATCTCAAAGCCCAAAAAAAGAAAGAGCAAAACTACAGCAAATGTAGCAGAAACAAGAAATAATTAAAATCAGAGCGGAAATTAACAAAATTGAAACAAAAGAAACTATTGAAAAAATTGACAAAACTAAAAGTTGGTTCTTTGAAATAATAAATAAGATTGACAGACCCTTAGCCATGCTAACAAAGAGAAAAAGTTAGATAACTCAAATTACTAACATACGGGATGAAAAAGGCAATATCACAGCAGATGCTACAGAAATACAGAAGACAATTAGAAATTATTTTCAAACCCTATATTCCAATAAAATAGAAGATCGTGAAGACATCAATAAATTTCTTAAGTCATATGATTTGCCCAGATTGAGTCAGGAGGATTCACACAATTTCAACAGACCAGTATCAATGGATATAATAGAAAAAGCAAACAAAAGACTACCAATCAAAAAAAGCCCAGGACTGGATGAGTATACAGCAGAGTATTACAAAACCTTTAAAGAAGAATGAATACCAATACTTTTCAAGTTTTTTCAGGAAATAGAAAAAGAGGGAGCTAGTCCAAATTTATTCTGTGAGGCCAACATCACCCTGATTCCGAAAACAGACAAAGACACCTCAAAGACAGAAAATTACAGACCAATATTTCTAGTAAACCTAGATGCAAAAATCCTCAATAAAATTCTGGCAAATCGGATACAAAAACACATCAAAAAAATTGTGCACCATGATCAAGTAGGATTCATCCCTGGGATGCAAGGATGGTTCAATATACATGAATCAATAAATGTTATTCACCACATCAATAGACTTAAAGATAAGAATCATATGATCATCTCGATAGACGCAGAAAAAGCATTTGACAAAGTCCAGCATCCCTTTATGTTCAAAATACTAGAAAATATTGGTATGACAGAAACTTACCTCAACATTGTAAAAGCTATCTATGCTAAGACTCAGGCTAGAATCATTCTGAATGGAGAAAAATTGAAGGCATTCCCTCTAAAATCTGGAACCGTACAGGGATGCCCTCTATCACCACTTCTATTTAATATAGTTCTTGAAACACTGGCCAGAGCAATTAGACAGATGAAAGAAATTAAAGGCATAAAAATATGAAAAGAAGAACTTAAATTATCACAATATGCAGACAACATGATTTTATACCTAGAAGACCCAAAAGGGTCTACAAAGAGACTCCTGAACTAGCAAATGAATTCAGCAAAGTGGCAGGATATAAATTCAACATGCATAAATCAAAGGAATTTCTGTACATCAGTGACAAAATTTCTGAAATGGAAATGAGGAAAAACACCACATTCACAATATCCTCAAAAAAATAAAATAAAATACTTGGGAATCAACCTAACAAAAGAAGTGAAAGATTTATACAATGAAAACTACAGAAACCTAAAGAGAGAAATACAAGGAGATCTTAGAAGATGGAAAAATATACCCTGTTCATGGATAGGTAGAATTAACATCATCAAAATGGCGATATTTCCAAAAGTTCTCTATAGGTTTAATGCAATGCCAATCAAAATCCCAATGGCTTTTCTTGCAGAAATAGATAAAGCAATCATGAAATTCATATGGAAAACTAAAAGACCCAGAATAGCAAAAGCAACTCTAAGCAGAAAGTGTGAAACTGGCGGCATAGCGAAACCAGATTTCAAACTATACTACAGAGCTATAGTAACAAAACCAGCATGGTACTCCTACCAAAACAGGCGGGTGGATCAATGGTACAGAATAGAGGACACAGAGACTAATCCACAAAGTTACAACTATCTTATATTTGATAAAGGGGCTAAAAGCATGCAATGGATGAAAGTTGGCATCTTCAAAAAATGATGCTGGGAAAACTGGAAATCCATATGCAACAAAATGAAACTGAATCCCCTCCTCTCGCCATGCACAAAAGTTAACTCAAAATGGATCAAGGAGCTTGATATCAAATTAGAGACTCTGTGTCTGATAGAAGAAAAAGTTGGCTCTGATCTACATATTGTGGGGTCGAGGTCCAAGTTCCTTAATCGGACACCCATAGCACAAGAGTTAATAGCAAGTATCAGCAAATGGGATTTACTTAAACTAAAAAGTTTTTTTCTCAGCAAGAGAAACAATAAGAGAGATAAATAGGGAGCCTGAATCCTGGAAACAAATTTTTACTCCTCACACTTCAGATAGAGCCCTAATATCCAGAGTATACAAAGAACTCAAAAAATTAAACAATAAGATAACAAATAACTCAATCAGCAAATGGGCCAAACACCTGAACAAACACTTCTCAGAGGAGGACATACAATCAATCAACAAGTACATGAAAAAATACTCACCATCTCTAGCAGACAGAGAAATGCAAATCAAAACCACCCTAAGATACCATCTCACTCCAGTAAGATTGGCAGCCTTTATGAAGTCAAACAACAAGTTTTGGCGAGGATGTGGGGAAAAGGGTACACTTGTACATTGCTGGTGGGACTGCAAATTGGTGCGGACAATTTGGAAAGCAGTATGGAGCTTCCTGGGAAAGCTGGGAATGGAACCACCATTTATTTTTTAATTTTTTTTAATTTATTTTTTTTATTGATTGTTTAAAACATTACAAAGCTCATGACGTCATCTTTCATACATTTGATTTAAGTGGGTTATGAACTCTCATTTTTACCCCAAATACAAGTTGCAGAATCACTGAGAAGTGTTTGTTCAGGTGTTTGGTTCTTATCTTTAATTCTATTGATTTGGTAAATAACATTTATTGATTTCTGTATATTGAACCAGCCTTGCATCCCAGGGATGAATTCTACTTGATCATGGTTCACAATTTTTTGGATATTCTTTTGTGTTCGATTCGCCAGGATTTTATTGAGAATTTTTGCGTCTATGTTTATTAGAGATATTGGTCTCTAGTTTTCTTTTTTTGAAATGTCTTTGTCTGGTTTTGGGATCAGGGTAATGTTGGCCTCATTGAATAAATTTGGAATAGCTCCTTTTTTTCCTATTTGTTGAAATAGCTTGAAACGTAATGGTATTAATTCTTCTTTGAAGGTTTTGTAAAACTGCACTGTATATCCATCCGGTCCAGGGCTTTTCTTGGTTGGTAGTCTTTTGATGGCTTCTTCTATTTCTTCCTTTGTTATTGGTCTGTTTTAACTGTGTGTGTCTTCTTGACTCAATCTGGGCAGATCATATGACTTAAGAAAATTATCGATATCTTCACTATCTTCTATTTTATTAGAATATAGGTTTTCAAAATAGTTTCTAATTATCTTCTGTATTTCTGTAGTGTCTGTTGTGATATTGCCTTTTTCATCCCATATGTTAGTAATTTGAGTTTTCTCTTTTCTTCTATTTGTTAGCATGTTTAAGGGTCTGTTGATCTTATTTATTTTTTTTAAAGAACCAACTTTTAGTTTTATCAATTTTTTCAATAGTTTTTTTTGTTTGTTTGTTTCAATTTCATTGATTTCCACTCTGATTTTAATTATTTCTTGTCTTCTGCTATATTTGCTGTTTTTTTCCTCTTCCTTTTCTAGGGTTTTGAGATGTAGTGTGAGTTCATTTATTTGTTGTTTTTTTTTCTTTTTTTGAGGAATGAACTCCAGGAAATGAATTTCCCTCTTAAAACTGCTTTCATTGTGTCCCATAGATTCCAGTATATTGTGTCTGTATTGTCGTTTATCTCTAAGAATTTTTTGATTTCCTTCTTTATGTCTTCTGTAACCCATTGATCATTCAGTAACATATTGTTTATTTTCCATGTGATGCAGAATTTTTCCTTCCTTCTTTTATCATTGATTTCCAGTTTCATTCCATTATGATCAGATATGGTGCATGGTATTATCTCCACACCTTTATATTTACTACGAGTTGCCCTATGGCATAATATATGATCTATCTTTGAGTAAGATCCATGTGCTGCTGAGAAGAACGTGTTTCCACTTGATGATGGTTGATATATTCTATATATGTAGGTTAAGTCTAGGTTATTGATTGTGTTATTGAGTTCTATAGTTTCTTTGTTCAGCTTTTGTCTGGAGGATCTGTCTAACGGCGAGAGCGGTGTGTTGAAGTCACCCATAATTTTTGTGTTGTGGTCTATTTGACTCTTAAACTTGAGGAGAGTTTGTTTTATGAACGTTGCCACACCATTGTTTGGTGCATACTATTTGATAATTGTTATGTCTTGTTTGTGGATGGTTCCTTTTAACAGTATATAGTGTCCTTCTTTATCCATTTTGATTAACTTAGGTTTGAAGTTGATTTTATTCGATATGAGTATGGCCACTCCTGCTTGCTTTCGAGAACCATGTGAGTGGTATGATTTTTCCCAACTTTTCACCTTCAGCCTGAGTATGTCTTTTCCTATCATATGAGTCTCCTGAAGGCAGCATATTGTTGGATTGGTTTTTTTTTTTTTTTTTTTTTGATCCATGTTACTAACTTATGTCTCTTGATTGGTGAGTTTAGGCCATTAACATTTAAGGTTACAATTGAAATATGATTTGTACTTCCAGTCATGTTTATTTATTTATTTATTTTAGTTTGGCTAGTTTTTACTTTTTGGTTATTTTCCTCCCCCTTTACTGAGATCCCTCCCACTGTTAGTTTTGGGCACTATTTTTCAATTCCTCTTCTTGTGGTATTTTGCTCAAAATGCTTTACAGTGCTGGTTTTCTGGCTGTGAATTCTTTTAGTTTTTGTTTATCATGAAAGATTTTAATTTCATTGTCAAATCTGATTCTTAATTTTGCTGGACACAGTATTGTTGGTTGGAATTCATTATTTTTCAGTGTTTGAAATACATTGTTCCAGGATCTTCTCGCTTTCAAAGTCTGTGATGAAAAATCAGTCGTTTACCTAATTGGTTTACCCCTGAATGTAATCTGCCTCCTTTCTCTCATAGCTTTTAATATTCTCTCCTTGTTCTGTATGTTGGCTATCTTCATAATTATATGTCTTGGAGTTGGTCTATTACGGTTGGTCTATTGAATGTTTGGTGTCCTGTAGGTTTTCAGGATTTGGCAATCCATTCCATCTTTCATCTCTGGGAAGTTTTCTAGAATTATTTTATTTAATATATTGTCCATTCCTTTGGTTTGAATCTCTATGCCTTCTTCTATCCTGATGACTCTCAAATTTGTTTTTTTTTATGACATCCCATATCTCTTGAATAGACTGCTCATGGGACTTAAGCATCTTTTCTGTGTTGACTATATTCTGTTCAAGTTGATAAACTTTGTCTTCACTGTCTGATGTTCTGACTTCTACTTCATCTAGTCTGTTTGTAATATTCTCATTTGTGTTTTTAATTTGGTTTATACTTTCCTGCATTTCTAGGATTACTGTTTGATTTTTTTTAAGATCTCTGTCTCCTGATAGAGCTCGTTCTTTGCCATTTGAATTTGTTTGTTTAATTCATTTTCAAAATATACTTTTATTGCTTGGACTTGCTGTCTTATGTCTTCTCTAATATTCCTTTCCATCTGAGTTAGGTATGCCTTGAGTTCTTTCCCTATCCATGTTTCAGATGCTTCCAGGTCCTTCTGTAGATTTAAGTTGTCCTGCATTGTTTGTACTCTTTTTTTCCCTGTTTTTTCATGATGTTCACGTTACTTTCCAGTTCTGTTTGACTGCTGTGTTTTTGCTTTCTTCTATAAATTTGTTTTGGCTTTGCATATCTCTGTTGTCTCTCCTTTGTGGTGGGAGATTATGCCTAGACTTTTTGGGGTTTATTGTACTTTAAAGCTGATTCATTCAATTTATAAAGGACTTCCAGATTCTGTATGCATATAGTGATTTGTTGTTTGTTCCTAGGACTTTATGTTTAGGTTAGGTGCTATGAAGCTATAAGGGTTAGTATGTCTTGGCTACTTTAGAAGGTTGCTCTACTGAAGGGGGATACTAACCATCGATTGGATCAGGGTGTTGGTAGTAGCTAGGTATTTAGGAGGCTTATAGACAGCCTCGAAACACTCACCTATTTGCATTTAGACTATTACACATAATGGAGGACGTAATGACTGGGATGAAAGTTGGGGGGAAGGGGAAGGAGGGTTCTCTTAAAAAGAAAGTAGGAGAGGGAGATAGATAGAATAGAGGAGAATGGAAAGAACAATAAAACTTGAAAGGGGAAAGAAAGAAGGAAAAGGGGAGAGAAAAAATAAAATGAAATAATATAAGAAATAAAATTAGGTCTTAGAGATCCATTTTCTCATCTTCCCATAGGCAGAGCTGTGCCCTCCGAGCTGAGTTTTGCCGTCTATGTGTTGACAGCAATCCCTGTAAGGCGGCTCCTGGGAGTCTCTCAATCCTGTTAGTCCAAAGCTGTTTCACTTCTCAAGCCCCTCCTTCCCTTCCTCCTGCCAGCCAGGCAGGTCCTGCTCACTGGAGGCGGTTCCCCAAGGATCTGGTTACACTTTCAGCCCCACTGCGTGCCCTATTTCCCAAACGACTGAGCTCTCTCTCTGTCATTCATCTAAGCCCCAGTGCTGTGGAGCTGTGATCTGGGAGTCAATAGTTTAATTTTTCCAGACCCCTTTATTGGACACACCCTTGGAAGCTGGCGGTTAAGACCTCGGGTGTCGCCACTGGTGGTAATAGAAATTGGGGGTCGAGAATCCCCTCTGCTTCCCTCAGCCCCTACAATCATGACCCCTTCACTGGTGGTAGGAGGAGTTGGAGGTCAGGAGTGCCCTCTGTTTCCCTCCACCCCTATCGTCACGTCCTCTTCGTTGGCGGTTGGAGGAGTTGGGGGTGGGAGTCTTCTCTGCTTCCCTCCACCGCTACAGTCACGCCCACATCACTGGTGATAGGAGGAGTTGGGGGTTGGGAGTGCCTTTTCCCTTAAGGTCATGCCCTTAGAGAGATTTTTGAAGTTTCCCTTTGTTTGCATCTGGTGTGGGTGTGAGTCACACACCTGGTAAAGTAGATTCTGCTGGGAAGGAATCTCATTGGCTGAACACTGGTGACTTCCCCTCTCTGCTATGGCAGGCCGCTGGCTCCTTGCAGGAGTGTCTGAAGGGAGGGGTGGGATTGGCTTGTCTCTGGTCTGACTCAATCTCTGGTTTTATTTCCCAATTTGCTATTTCATAAAGGCTTGGTTAGAGTCCCTTCACGTTGCCTCGGGGCCATTCGCAGAGCTGGGAGGGCGGGGGCTGTTCGCAGAGCCAGGCAGGTGGGAGCTGTTTGCCTGAGCCAGGCGAGCAAGGGCCGTTCACTGTTCCGGGCCGCCCTGGGCCGTTCACAGAGCCAGGCCTGCAGGGGCCATTTGCAGAGCCTGTCAGGTGGTGGCAATTTGAACGTTTGCCGCAAGGGGTGGGCGGCGGCCGTTTGGCGGCGGCCGGTGGGACTGGACCTCTGTGCCTCGTGGCCGAGATTCACTCATCTGGGACAAACTGTCACCTTCAATAAACTTACTAATTCCCGGCAGGTCACCTTTCAGCGTAATTTTGCTAGAATTTTCTCAGCAGGTAGAATCTAGGCATATTAATGGGTCTCTCTGATCCTGTTAATGTGGAGAATGGAATATTACTCTACATTAAAAAATGACAAAATCATGGAATTTGCAGGGAAATGGATGGCACTAGTGCAGATTATGCTAAGTGAATCTAGCCAATCCCTAAAAAACAAATGCCAAATGTCATCTTGGATATGAGGAGAGCAACTAAGAATAGAATAGGGAGGAAGAGCATGAGAAGAAGATCACCATTAAAAATGGGCAAGAGGGGGGAGGGAAAGAGAGAGAGAAGGCAAATTGCATGGTAAAGGAAGAAGACCCTCATTATTATACAAAATTACATATAAGAGGAAGTGAGGGGGAAAGGGTAAAAAACAAGAGAGAGAAATGAATTACAGTAGATGGGGTAGAGAGAGAAGATGGGAGGGGAGGGGAGGAGAGTGGAGGGAGGATTGTAGAGGATAGGAACAGCAGCAGAATACAACAGACACTAGTATGGCAGTATGTAAAAGAGTGGATGTGGAACCGATGTGAATCTGCAATTTGTATACGGGGTAAAAATGGTAGTTCATAATCTGTATAAAATGTATAAAATATGATATGTCAAGAGCTTTGTAATGTTTTGAACAACTAATAATAATAGTTAAAAACATATTATCCTAAAAGAATTGAATGACATATATTTTTTAAAATTCTATAAAGTATTTTTTTCTTTATTCATTTCAAATCCTAGTATTTAATTGAATAGCAATGCATGCAGGTTGTTTAAAACTGGAAATACTTTTATGTTCTTTACCTCTACTTCTATACCCAGAAAAAAAAATTCCATTAATAATTTCTTAAGTATGTTTCCAGAAATACTCCATACATTTATGCGCATGAAAATGTATATGTCAATCTGAAGAATATCAAATCATCACACAATGTAGTATGTCGTATCTCATGCTTAAACACTCAGGGTCACTCCAGTTTAACTAAGCTACATGAAATAACCATACAGAGACAGAAATATACATTTTTATTTGGGTCCTGTGATGGCTTCTCTGAACTCAGAGGTCCATGAAAAGAGAGAAAGAGAAAGAGAGAGAGAGAGAGAGAGAGAGAGAGAGAGAGAGAGAGAGAGACAGAGAGAGAGAGAAAGAGAGAGAGAGAGAGAGAGAGAGAGAGAGAGAGAGAGAATTTAAATATTGCTGAACCCTTTTTTGGACAGGACATTCAAATGAGGCAAGAAATCAGGTTTCATGGGATTGAATCTAGCCTCATGATGTCTGCTGTCAGCAGGTTGACTGACATTAGGGAGGCAATGCCCATCTCATAAGTTGTGGAGATTATGGCAGAGCAAACAAAAAGACCAGAGAACAGAGGGACAACATCAGTTCATTCAACTTTGTGTGCTTGATTCCCATAGTTCACACACATATGGACAATGGCTGGCTTGCCACATCTCCATATTCTCATCACTCAAGGCTAATGGGCACTCGTTTCCTGAGTGGCACCTCTTAACAGTAGTACATTGTTTTTATGTGCTTTAAAAAATGTTTCTTAAAGCTTGTTTTTCAATAAGTATATTTACTTTATTCTTTTAATAGAAAGGGCCTGCATATTCCAGTATTCCATAAAACGTAGGTGTCATGATGTGTCATGTGCTCATCTATTTACATGAGCGGGATCATGATTGTTCAGAATGAGGTAATGGGCTGGGGGGCTGGGGTTGTGACTCAATGACAGAACACTTGCCTAGAATGTGGGTTCAATCCTCAGCACCAACTACAAACAAATAAATTAAAGGTCTATCAACAACTAAAAAATATTTTTAAAAAAGAATGAGTAAATAGGTAGTTTGTGCACACCATCTGTTAACCTTTGTGTCTCCTAGTGATTAATTTCAAAACAGTGGGTGTTCTATGTGGTGTAGATGGTATCTTTAGGGAACTTAAAGCACTGATCCTAGGGCTGGAAGTATAGCTCAGTGGTACAGTACTTTCCTAGCATGCACAAGGCCCTGTACAGGCCCATAGCCCTGTAAAAAACAAATTTGGATTCTCATTTCTTGGAGAATTGAAATACAGATGCTTTTAGACACTGACTTAATTTCACAGAAACAAACCTTGAAAGGGTTTAGTCATTTTTATGCACCTGCCTACACTGAGAGAACCTGCGTTCCCTGTGCCCTGAGGAAGAGAATCCTTATGCTGAATCATCTTAACTTCACAGTCACAATTGCATCTATGACCTGAATCCCCCTTGCTGGCTGTGAAGACAGTTTTTGTGTAGGTCCTGCAGCTGATGGCCTGTGACTTCATAATGATCTGAGTTACACTGTACAACTGGTGTTCTCTCACACACAATCTCTTTATTCTTACATAGCAGGGCCCATGTGAGGATTCAGGGAATAAATGTGCATAAAGAACAGAGCATGGTCTTTGGCATTCACCATGCACTCAGCTACATTAATTTCTTTTGTTTGTTTCATAATTCTCTTTCTTTAGTTTTATGCTCTTGCTATTCTGTGATATCATAGATCTCATATGCTATTTACATTTTAATCTGAAATTTCAAACAAGATGCACAAATTTAAAATGAAAAGCAGTTTTTACTATGGCACCTTTGGAAAAATACTATTCTAAGCAATGGTATTGGCAAATATTTTGTGTAGCACACTGTTGTATCTTGCATTTATTCATGGGTAAGAGGAAATGAACATATTGTCAACACACCTCTTTTTTTAATTTTGTGAACTACCTATTTCTATCACCACAGCTCTCCTACTGCCTACAGAATAGGCTACTTGTCTATTGCCTCCTCTTCATCACCTTCAGCCTTTTCAAAGAAAGCTTGGCAGAATAAAAAAAAAACAAAAGCAGCAACAACAAAAACCTATTTATAGAAATAAAAACATGTCCACAGGGCCCCAATTGCACAGAGTAAGGTCCTAAATTCTGGGAAGCCATCTGCCACAGAAACATTTTTCCCCCTGTGTAAAGATCCAATAAGAGGATTGAGAAGTGCCTAATAATTCCCCTCCAGGTACCATAACCTAATGGAAAACAGTCAGGCTGCCTGCAGCAGGTATTGCTGCCCTCATGACAATTACAGCAAGAGGTCATACCAAGTGCTGCAATCTGCAGCAATTCCATGATTAGTCATCAGTCATCTGCAAGTTTTACTACAGGTTCCTCAGGAGTTAACTCAAAAATACTGAAAATTTTGAAGAAGATGAGAAAATGAAGAAAACAAAACTAGCCACAATCATGTGAAAAGCTCAGAACTTGCTCTGCCTTCATTAGTGGGGCGAAAGATGATTACACTGGCCAATGCCTTGGTGGCCCCTGGGAATACACTGCCCTAAAGAGTGTCAGAGTGTCAGCTTTTTCAAGAGAGGAAAATTACTCAGAGATGAAAGGTGAAAATAAGTGCATGCCTTCCTGTATTTTTTTTTTTTGTCTGTGTGTAAGTACTGGGGACTGAACCCAGGGCTTTGTGCCTGCAAAGCAAGTACTTACAAGAATGAGAGCACAGATAAATTAAAAGATTTGCCCAACTTCAGGGCATCCAGATTTCACTCAAATAATGCTATATTGGAATTGTAGCCAAGGTATGTTTTCCCCCACTGTTAACATTGTTTCTGATTGCATAGGAACCAGCTATGTTTCTTTCCTCACTTAACTGCATCTGATTTCACAGGTGTCTCATTTGGGTTTCTTGATAACCAGTGTGAGTTGGAGGGCAGAGAATAGGCAGTGTTCACAGTAAGATGCACGCAGCTGGATGCATGCTACTTGCTCACTCTCTCAGAGATCTCTGGGCTTTACACCTGAGGTTTTGCACATGACCCTGGAATTTACAAAAGTATTTACTTTAGCTTTGATTCATTAGTGAACAATTCCAGTTATCTACATGCAGGCTTTCTGGCTACCAGGGTGTAGAAAATGCAGAATCTTTTCTCTAGAGCCATCTAGGTTTGCTCTGACTCCCTTCTCCATGTTTCTTGCGATTTTCCCGAAGTCTGAGCTGGTGTGCAATCTCCCTAAAAGCGCATCCATGATTTAAAAAATCACACTCAAAAACCTAATGGTAAAACAGTTTCTAACAAAGTACATACATACTCTACAGCGGCTCTGCAAATAAGCAACTCAAAAATAAATTGAAAATAAATTTGATCAATCTGAGATGTTCATTAAATGTCAGAAATACTGAGGCAAAGAAAGTACATTTAAAACCAAACCCTTGCTAGATGGGCCACAATCATCCCTTGGGCATGTAGTAAAAGAAGGACCTACAATGGTAAATATGTATCTTCTGAAGCACAAAGGCTCCATCATTGTCAACCTCCTATTCCCCACTCAGTTCATTCTCAAAAACTTAACCATCAAAAGAATTTGTCTCCCAAGTCTCCAAGGGATGAAAGAACCTTAAATTTGACAATTACCAGCCTACAGCAAACACAGCTGGCCTACTCTCACTTACACTAATCAAGCCTTTTTACTTCGCTGACTCTGAGACCCTATACTCCCTGCTTAGTTACTTCTTTTAGTTACCTTTAAAAATTACTAACTCTGAAGGTCACTCAGTTTAGCAAAATAATATTAGTCTCCTACTAGCCTTGCTGTAGCCAGTACCTCTGACACAGGTGTTACAATGATAGCGGTTACCTAGGTTATTTTTCAGGCATGAGAAGGCTGTTTTTTTAATTTTGTTTTATTTTTTGTTTGTTTTTTAAAAAGGACTCTTCCCATGAGCCTGTTCAGATATGCAATAGGTGTCCTATTGATGTCAAAAGACCAAACCTCCACCCTCATATCATGCTAATGCTGACATTTTCTTAACACACAACCCAGGAAGAGCCATGAAGATTGATTACACCTATAAAAACCACTGATTACCTCACTTCCAATTATGCTCTAACCTTAAATACCCTGTTTCCGTATCCCATAAATGTGCCCAAACCCTATTCCCAGGAGGTCAATATGACATTTAGGCTTCCTATCTTCATGCTTGACCAACTGGTGGATAAACTCTTGCTCCTTTACAAAACTCATTTCAGTGACTGGCATGCTGTTTTGTGGGCAAAAGGAGCCTGGTTTGGGAACACATCATGAGAGGTCACCAGTAGCTTCCTGAAGATTTGTGTGTACCATAATCAGCAACAACTTTCACTGCCTTTTGGCATTTGATATGCACTTCTGTAGCTCTTTCTACATAAACAAAAATCTACAAATACTGTGTGTTACTCTGTTTTTTCATGTGCACAGTCTCCTGGACAAGTTAAAAAGGAAGAGGCCAGAGAGGCACCATGACATTTTGAAGATCTGTGTTGATCTGTTGCTTTCAGGTCTTAGCTGTTGGAAGTTCTTTAATGACAAATTCTAAAACAGTTCTGCTAACCTTTCACATTAAAAATAAAACTAGAATTGCCTAGAAAATCTATAGACAATCTGAATATATACAGTATCTAATTTATGCATTAATAAGGTATGCCACCAAGCTGATTTTATCATGTAAAATCCTCACATTTATGAGGTGTTGTTCAAAGATCTGATCAGGGTCAATGAAAGCATCTGTGTGCATCTTCCAGAGGTCCCCTGAGTTACTTCAATACATAAGATTTCAGATTGCCACACAGGAGTTCAGAAGAGTAGTATGTCCCTTTGATATTCTCATAACAATTGGGAGTCTGCCCAGCAAGCAGGAGTCCAGGTACCCCAAATCTGAGAGCTTTTTGTTACTATTCTTAAGGAAGTTAGTCACTGTTTTATTTTTTATTTTTTTCAAAAATTAAATGTAGTATACATCCATGGCAGGAAATTCAAGGGTGAGGCCCTCAGAAATAATTCCATGAGAACTAAATACTCTATTTATTGGTATGGTCTGCCAAATGATTCTGGGAAAGAAATCCCATTGATGAAAAGACATTTTCTCTAAGGATACTATGATAGATTAATTCACTGCAATTTGTAAATGTGCTGTGAGGGTCTTGGGAGAGAAGAGGCACAAGTAAATTCCCTGTCATAGGATATATATTGTTATAATACACAGGAGGTCCAAGAGGAGGTCCAATAGAGGAGGTCCAAGCTTCACAAATGGTGAATTCCACTCATAAAGGACATTCCAAGAGGGGGCATGTGTCCCCGTAGTGTGACATTTGACATTATTTCCATGGAGCAACATCATAAGAGTCAAACTTCAAGGACTATGGGGAAGAGAGGTGAGGGAGTCTCAGAAACAGTCTTATAGTCAACCCTTACTAAGGAAGGTCTCCACTAACATTCAGCAAAATGAGTTATTCCATTAGTCTGGAGCAATTTCTATGGTACAAATTAGACCTGCTGTTTAGGAATCCCATGTGCTTTGATTTAAAAAGGATCCATGTACTGTAGTGATCCCAACTGCCTCATGAAAGGTCACTAATTCATCCTCAGCCTTTGGCCAAGAATGAAGGCCCCCTTTGTTTGTAGACCTTTCCCCAGGATCCCTGAATGTGAAAAATGGAAATCTCTCATTTCCCAGAAGAGGCAATGCAGTTGTTTGTGCATGGATGGGAAGCCATGGAAAATATGGCAAGCCATGGGCAAAATACACCTTAATAGAGACAAGCATTTCATTCACAAACAGTTTAAGTAAACAAAGATATTTTGGTTATATAAAGAGCACACACTAATATTCTCAATGTACTGCAGTGTATCATGAATAATATAAGAAGCTAAACAATAAGAATAGTTATTGTGCAGAACAAAAGAAATAGAATTTGCTACCCAACTTGGTTAGAATTTGGTTGATCCCAAGAAGGCCTCCCAACACCATTTGGGAAGGTACCAAGTGAACATTGGGTACTACCAACTCTCAAATGATTGGAAATTTTTCATGAAAAAATTCTGGTCACCATGATATACTAACCACACAGATCATATACACAAAAATAATTTTGAAATAAGCTACTCTAGTTTTTATTTCTCACCTTTAGTTATTGCTGTTTTCCAGGGATCATTATACTTTTAAGTCCCAGAGAATCCAGGGAGAGTAAGAACATTTCAGAAAAGAGGAGTGTAGGATGTGATGAGTTTGGGTTGCCCAGGAGGAAGAACTAGCTAACACATGGTGGGACAGTAATCCATACTCCTTGCTCAGGGACAAAGGCCCAGATGATCAGAAAAGTCAGAGGAATATGTGTGAAGTACAGGCAGGCTTTTGCTTTGTTTCCCTGTGGAATTTAGGGATATGATCTTGAAGGGGCAAAGTGGTCATTAGCTATTACCACCCTTTTCCAAATACTAGTATTCATTCACTTTAAATGGAATTAAAACTGGTAAACCTATCATTTATAAATATTGAAAATGGAAAAAATGCATTAAATACACCTAACCTACCAAATACCACAATATGCTATAGAGTACAGGTTGTTCAACCTTAATATTAGATCACATGGCCCAAGAAATGTTCAAATACAAAATTCAAAGTAGAATTTCTACAGAACACATATCACTATCACACCATGGTAAACATGAAAAATCACATGTTGGACCATGCCAAGTCAGAGACAGTCTGCAGTTCCTGGTTTTACACTCCCTGGCAATGTAAAGCTTTTATTTTCCATGCCCTTTGTGGTTTCATAGGGCAAAGTGATTAGTTGTTGCAGCTGAGCTGATAGGTCAGTTCTGAGACAAACCTGCCAGGACAAAACACATCAATATTTTTTCCACTCGTTCAGAGTAATCCAGAATTCCCATCAAAAGGTCATCAAAAGAAGGCAAAGAAGTAAACTGAGTCTAAAGGAATCTAAACAGAAGATAAACATGACAGGGGCAAAGTAAACATAATCCAGGCCTTCACTTTCTGCTCAGGTCACAAATGAGACTCACAGACTTCTGGGAGGCCACACCATCAGCAAGAAGCCAAATGACATGGGACACATTCAGCAGAGGATGAAGACTGCTCCCTGGAAACACTTAGATAGTCCACCACAGGCTCCAGGAGAAGATGTAACAAGTCTTCAGGGTTAAGGCCAGGCAAAATCCCTCAGCACCAGGAAGAGCCAAGGACCAGCATGAGAAGTTGACACACACCATGATGTCTCCTTCTATCATGCAGTTCCCCAAGGGCAGGAGACTGTCCTGGGCATCCAAATACCATATTGGAAGGAAGGAACAACACGAATAAATCTAAGCATTCCTGGAAATTGTTCAACCATCCAAAACAGGCAACTGAGTCCAGCAGAGCCCAGATCCTGAGGGTAATTCTATAATTCGATGTAGTTGGAGACAAAGTCACAACTCTCTGAAGGCTGCTGACTACAACAAACCTGGCAGATTTATTCTGTTTGTCTCATCTGATAACTTCAACTCTATGGAGAATATGGAAGCTCTTAAACTAGAGGAGGAGCAGGAAAGAACCAGAGCAGATGAATGTTTACCTTCCATATAATGACTCCAGGGCAGATTCTGTCCAAACCTTGTTGTTTCAAGGTGCTTCCCCATGCTACCATTTTGAAGTCTGTAAAAGCTGACTAAATAAATCTCTGTAGCTGCCAAGATAGGATTGTGTGCTAGCACATGGACATATTGAAAACACAAAATTTTATCTTTGGCCTGTCCACAGCACTTCACACCCATAGTGCATCTTGCAGGGCTTAAATTTTTTTTTCTCTCAGGACAAAAATAATAGTAGCTTAAAAACAGAAAATTTCTTGGCCCTTATAGGTCTAAAATTTTTAGAAAAAAATAAACCAAATTTAATATCTGATGTGCAAAGGCAAAATCATCCCTGTATTTCATTCACCTTTATAGAAATCTAGTTTGCAAGTCCCTTTGCTGTGATTTGAATTGACCTACATAATGGAACACAGACAAATTCCATTAGGCATATGCCTGTGCATAATGATGAAAATACAAAAACAAAACATAGCAAAAAAAAGAAAAGAAAAGAAAAGAAAAACCTAGGTTCTATGGAAAAAAAAATAAGGTAAAATTCACATTGAATATTTAGTAATATTTTGATTTGTATCAGAGATTGACATATTTTCAGATATTTTAAATAATCATTTACTCTTTCAAGTTTTTAAAAAAACATTTCTTGGATTAAAAACCAATAATTTTTATATCATATGCTATTTGAAAAATTTCAGAATTCAAATAGTTAATCCTCATGTTGAAAGAATATTTTTAGGATCTTATGGACAAATTTAAATATTTTCCCTTATCTAATCATTTTATTTTCTTATTTATTTTCCTGATACCCATAACATAAATGTATATACTATGGACTCTATTGAAGTGAGAAATAAGTATCTTATTTTTAACAAGAGTTTCTAAAATGCTCAGCAATGACTAGTACTGGAAGTATTAGGCAAATATTTTCCTGGCTCCACCAACAGATGAGGTAAAAATGTTCAAATACAAAATTCAAAGTACAGTTTCCACAGAATGCATATCACAGATTAGCTCATGATAACTCACAATGGGGTAGAGGGAGAATAGAAGTACTTCAGATTAGATAAAGGGGAATGAAGGAAGATAAGTGCAGTCCACGTTCGTTCTATGGAAACATATTCAATGGCATTGGTAAGGCTAAGAATTACAAGGAAAAAAGAAACAATCAAATCAGTTCCATTTTTCTCCATGTACTTTTTTTATGCAAAAAAATTGATACTTCATTCTCACTGCCACTTTTGATACAGTTGCAATAAAAGCAGTTTACAATTTCCACTGTCTCCAATGGGATCACTCATGTAGGTGGACACTTTCAGCTTTAGAGCTCACAAATTCAGCATCTGAGTTATGAACAAAGCAATCCTTTCCTGGAAAGGAGCATTCATGCAAGCACTTCGGGAAGTTGAAAAAAAAACTGATATAATTTTCTAGTCAATTTCAACCACCTCTGCCAAGACCATGGCTCTGGTCTCGAGGTCTGCACCTATAGCCCCCATTACTGACGAATGAGAAGGTGCCAATGAGGCTGGAAGAAAGAAGCATCTGAATGCTATGAGTCAGCTTTATATATGGTCCCTAGAATCCATAAACAAGCAAAATGTGGAGTGAAAGCTCACATGAAGATAGTTTTTTGGGTGTTGTTTTATTTATTTATTTTTTTTATTTTTTAACATTTAACTTGATAAATGTGGAGTACAAAGATTCTTAAGAAAGTTTTTGAAAAGAAAAAAGTGAAAATTAACATTATAGCATGTTCTTATTTAGAAGGCATATTCAGCAATCTGCTTTTATATGAGACATACTAACTCTCAATTTTAGAAAATACAAATTTAAATTTGATGGCAACAAAGTAAACAGTCAAATCTAATTTTGTTAGAAATTTCACCTGTATCAATTGCACAGAAGATGGAAGAAGACCCTCATCATTATACAAAATGCATGTATGTGAGAGGGGGGGAAGAGAAATGTGTCACATTTGATTGGGTAGAGAGAGGTGATGGGAGGGAAGGAGAGAGGAAGGGGGGAAAGGAAGGGCAGCAGAATAAAACAGACACTAGTGTTGCTGTATGTATATACATGGCCATATAACCAATGTGATTCTGCAACCTGTACAGTTGGAAAAATGAGAAATTATACCCCATTTGATTCAAATATATGATATGTCAAGACCATTGTATTGTAATGAGCAACTAATAAAAAATTAATAGATAATTTTAAAAATTGCAAGAATATGATTATTGTTGGACCATGTCCATCCAAATACATCTCAGTAACAATGCCTTAGATATGAATTTCTGGTCAAAAGCTAAAATTGAGAGTTCTTCTTTTATGGAGAATTCAAATAAGTAAACTTATAACCCCTAATTAAAGAGGAAAATATTTTGGAGCAAAAAGATGGCCATATTCAAGACTTTAAATTTTAACTGATATTTAATTGTAAATTAAACATATCCTGAAAGTAAACAACAATAAACTGTCTCTTAAAAAATGAATTTTACCTGTATCTAATGACATGAATTTTTTTTAATTGGGAATAAGTTTTACTTCTTAAAATCTATCAATTTTGGAGCTGGGGTTGTGGCTCAGTGGTACAGTGCTTGCCCCACATGTGTGATACACTGGGTTCAATCCTCAGCACCACATAAAAATAAATAAGCAAAATGAAAGTATTTTAAAAATCTATCAATTTAAAAAAAATTAGTGGAGACATTGTGAGATATTAACTTTTAAACAGTTTATGTTTCTTGAAATAAAAAGGTAAGGCATATCATGTCAGGGCCACTCTATTAAATATATACCTGGAACTTACCCTCAGGCTTTAAATGGCAATTCCAGAAGAATTACCACAAGCAGAGCTTTTTAAAATAAACTCTTAAAATGCATTATATATACACAATGGAATATTACTCAGCCATAAAGAGAAATGAAATTATGGCATTAGCCATTATATGGATGGAACTAGAGACTATCATGCTAAGTGAAATAAGACAATCTCCACCCAAAAAAGGCCAAATATTCTCTCTGATATGTGTATGCTAACTCACATTGGGGTAGGGGGTGAATAGAAGTACTTTGGATTAGATAAAGGGGAATTAAGAGAAGGAAGAGGGACTGGAAATAGAGAAGATAGTAGAATGAATCTGACATCACTTTACTATGTTCAAAGATGTACAAGACCAATGTAATTCCACATTATGTACAACCAAAAGAATGGGAAGTTTCAATCTATTTTTATATGTTAAAATATATTCTATTGTCATGTATAAATAAAAAATAAATGAACTCTAAGAGCATTTAATTCTATGTTGAATGATAATACAAATCCATTCCTATCACTACAATAAGTTTCTCTTGTAGTAAGAAACTCAAAAAAAAAATCACTGACTCTAATATGGCCAAAAGATGACTTGCAATGATGCTCAGCCCCTTTGAAACTGCCTCTCTTTCTTTGGTCACTTCAAACACCTTAACCTGCCCAGACTTCTCTACTCAGCCTTCCCAGTAGAGTTCATGAGACAACTTTCCTTTATTTGTCACAAAAGTGTTGCTAAGAAATACTTTATTACTTTTCATAAGTCAATAGAAAACAACAGAAATACAGAAATAAATAAAATGCATGAGTATAAAAGGAAAAATCATACACATAAAACAGATAACACATAAATAATCATTCAGAAGAAGTACTGATGCATTAAGCTTTGTAAATCACATTTCAGGAATGAGCATGAAGTTTGGTAGCAATATCAAGGAATATTTACTGAAACACATATTACATGCAATCAGAGTTGCAACCATAAACACTAAACCTAATCAGCTGAATGTTAGTCTCTTAACATTAACTTAAATATGCAGTGAAAGTAATCTAAATATACATGGTGAATTTAGTACTACCATTTGTAATTTTGGAATGACTGCTTATCATATTCTGAGGTGTTAACTTTATAAAATTATATGTAATGGAAATAAGTAGATTTGAAACTAGAAGACTTTTTCCTCTATATGTTTATAAATTCCAAAGTACTATAGCAGGGAAGCCTGAATCTTAACAGGTTTGTGTCTCTGCAGATCAAAAACACATTATGCAAGCCCATTGGGCTTCTTTAAAATAATTTAATTGACCCTTCAGTAAATGAATGGAAAAAAAACGTGACATATATACACAATGGAATATTACTCAACAACAAGAGAATAAAATCATAGCATTTGCAAGTAAATGAATGGTGTTGGAGAAGATAATTCAAAGTGTAGTTAGCCAATCCCCCCCAAACAAATGCCAAATATTTTCTCTAAAATAAGGAGGCTGATTTATAGTGAGGTAGGGAGGGGAGCATGGGAGGAATAGACAAACCCTAGATAGGACAGTGGGGTAGGAGGAGAAGGGAGGGGGCAAGAGGTTAGCAAGGATGGTGGAATGAGATGGACATCATTATCCAAAGTACATTTATGAAGACACAAACTAGTGTGAACATACTTTATATACAACCTGAGATATGAAAAAAATGTGCTGTGTATGTGCAATAAGAATAGTAATGCTTTCTGCTATTACTTATTTAAAATAAAATTTAAAAAATTTAAAAAATAAAATAAAAAATTGAGTGTTTACTTAGTTATTATAATCTTTGCAAACCATTTTCTGGGTTTTTCTCTTGTATCAACTCTTTCCTATCATTGTATCTGATAACTAGGCACCATGCTTGATTTTAAAGAGATAAAGAAACTCAAGCTACACTTAAACCCATATCTTTGAAATATTACATAAAGGGAGCAAATACTCAACTGCAGGTTACATCACCAATACTTACAAGGATGTGCTTAGAAGGGGCAGTACTCATTTTAAATTGTACTTCCTGAATGAATTAGCTCACCTTTCACAGAAAAAGCAGTCTACTTCTTTAGAATTTTATAGAGAAATTTATTTTTTATTTTATTTATTTAATTGTTTGAACTACTATTTTTGCAACAGAAAAAGTAATTTACTCAATGACACTGGAGTCCTAAGATGGAAAGATACATCTCCAAAAAGCAAGTCCACAGCTTCTTTTATACTACCTGGGAAGGAAATCCCTACTATCAGCACAGCCTTCCCCTGCCTTTCTCTCATATGATGTCCCACGACAGTGCTCATTGCCCATCAGGCAGCCCTGGACTCTTTCTATCACAGATATACTGTGTGGTGGCCTGCTGACTAATCCCAGTGACTCTGACATTGGCTCTTTTACTTATTGATATATTTTAGTTTTTCATGATCAGCTCACTGGAATAGTAACCTTTTCATAGTCTATTGTCATACTAAAAAGATTTGGTATAACTGGAAATAATGAATAGCTCCAATAATTACATTCTGACTTAATTTCCTTTATGAGTATTTACTGGGCAACCAATAAGGAAGAAATTTATCCAAAGAAAATTTTAAAAAATTAAAATAAAAAGAAAGATAACATGAAAAGTCCAATTTCTTCAATTTTATTAAAATGAAAATAATTAATTTTTGAGCTACAGGAACAGAAATAAAGATGCAAGCTCTCTCTGAGGAAGGACCAGAGAGAACAGCTGACTCATCATCTCTCTGATTTAGATGTGCAAAGCCAAGGCCATGGCTACTGGCCATCTCTGAAGAGCTGCTGAAGGACACCCAGAGCAAGGAAGAGGCCAGAAGAGCATCACAGATGTCTTCAGAGAAAATCAACATATGAACGTTAGCACACTGGGAGAAGCTCTCCTTTCTCCTCTTTCTTCCTTCTCTCCTTTCTTTTTTAGTTAAGAGTTTAGAATTTGCACAATCTTGCTCATAAGTATATTAGTCTATGCCTGACAACAGACTAATAAGGAAAATAAAAGCCCTAATTTTCAGTCTTTGTCATTATCCTATTATTACTATTCCCATCACGGCCAAGTCAAAGCCTTCAGTGTGATGTAACTGGAAGGCATGCAATCACTCACCATGGAACACTTCTATCTCACAGACACAGATGACACATAAACAGCCTGAAGTGCAGGGATCATAGCAAGACACCACAAAAAAGAAAAAGAGGTGAGTTTTGATAATTGATTACCAGTATTTTTAATATGATTGGCTTAGTTTCACATATCCATAATTTAATTTTACTTTTTCATTTTTTATTTTTCCACAGATTCCATCAAGAATACTTTTATTATACAGGTATCATATGCACACTTTGCTTTGAGGAATATTTACATGCAGGAAGTTCAATTCTAAACCTCCATTTCATCCATATCAAATATAACACACATTCACCTTACAGTGAATGAGCCTCACAGGAACAAGATGTGAAGTTACTGCTTTCTGAACAGAGAGCCCCAATTAAACAGAATCTTCCAAACTAAGAAAAAATCTCTGTATCCTCTTAATTATTCATATCCCGTGTACAGATTAATAAAATTGAAATACATGTTATGAAATATCCCACCACCATTAAAAGTTAATATTAAAATCGAATCCTATTTCTCAAAAATTTGTAAGAAGTGCTCCAGTATTTACAAATCTCATTAAACTATGCATACATAAAGTCTGTACACTCAGCACACTGTTTCTCAAAATACAGAGCCTCCACAGGGGCTTGAGGTGTGACAGGCAGCAGCAGACACTTAGTGCCCACCCTTTTCATGTTTACTTGAAAAATCAAGATCTGAAATAAATATGCAATCAAAACTTTCAGTTCCTTATAGGAACGTCTCATTCCAAAAGTCACCCATTTAAAGAGTTAATTTTCAAAGTTAAAAAAAAAAAGAGACAAAAGAAAAATGAAATTTCAGCAGGAATTGTTTCTACAAGTTTCCTACACTAGACGACCCCTCTGTGCACTGGGTTTGCATCAACGTAGCACCTGCTCACTGGCAGGAGAGCACATGGTACCTTTGCCTCCTCTTGGAGGGCATCATCACCGAAGTAGGTAGACAGTCTGAATATCATCAATCTGAACTTTCAACAGCTAGGCACATGACTTCTTGTCTGCCCCAGGGAACTTATGAGAAGGTTCTAAAACTCTGTAGCATCAATTTCAGAGGAAGGAGAGATTGGGTTCCAAAAAATAAATGCTGAACAAGTAAAAACAAAACAAAAACCAGTACTTGTCACCTTGGGATCATGTGTTCAAGGACAGACACTGCAGTGCTAGAGAAGCTGCAGGGATCCTGGAGGGCAGGTCAAGATCCTGCATGCCTCAAGTGACAGAGGACTTTGGAAACTCCTCCCCCAGCAAGAGTGCCTCCAATCTGTCCCAGTGGAGACAAATTCCTCTGTCCTTTCCCTTCCCACCCTGTGCTTACCCCCATTTTACTTCCTGTGCTTCTCCATTTTCTCCAGGGTCTTGTTAGAATCTGCTGGACTCTGGTCTCCGGCGTTCATATAGGATTTGTCTATGACAATTGGGGCTTCTTTGATGTAGTTCTGCACCCCAGACACAGGGGTGCAGATGACCTGGCTGCCGAACCCATGGGTAATCAGGCAAAAATGAGACAAGTGCTTGTGTTGTAGGTTTCTAAGACCAGGGAGGGCCTGTTGTTGCCATTGGGTGTTCGATCTTAATTGAGGGGGTCAGTGAATTCTTTACACATTTGCTGAGACAACCACAGCATTATTCTTCCTTGTTACCATCTTGGTTTACCCTCCTAGGTGAGGCCTGGTTAAATAATTGGCCACTGACTTACTAGGAAACTCCAGTTCACAGCCATATGCAAAGTACCAAGCTAAGTGAACAGTTTTTTCTTGCACCAAGGATGTCAGGAGGGTCTCAAGAGCAGCTTTTTGTCTTCCAGATGGAAGATCTAGCCCAGTCTTGTCCAACTTTTCCCACAACAATCAGCCATTTTTGGACTTTGCTTTCCTGAGAACACCTCCCAGCAGCGAGGCATTTAAGCATTCAGAAGGTGACAATCGCCTCTGCACTTCAGTCACAGTCACTTATATTTGGACATGGAGCTGAAGACAGACATTCTTCCTAGAATGGAGCAGAAGACTTCATGGGATTCATCAGGGCTACCACTAGATCCTTCTGACAGGGGAGACTCAGGGGGTTCTTAGCCATGGAATAATGGGACTTTTGCAGATTACAGACTGATCAGGCCCAAGCAGGTGTGGGTTGACGATCTGCACCTCTTCCATCTGGTGATCCATGTTGTGGAGCCCCAGGTATTTTTCCAGGCCTGCAGCGTCCAGGGCATGCCATGTGGTAACAGTAGGTCTGAGCAGCTGTAAGCATCCCCGAGGGCGCCCACAGCACCTCCCTCTATCCTAGAGAGTTGGGGAAGCAGGCCAGCCAGGCACCCTAGGTGCAAAGGCAGGGCGGCCCCCTCCTGGCTCTGGCAGCCAGACCAGGACTGTTGCTGGCTGCTGGTGGACACAGGCTGGTGCAGGGGGCTAATGCCTGCAGCATAGGCTTCACTCAGATGTGAGTAGGGATCCACCGACTGAGTGTAAGCCTACTGCTGGTGGGGCACTGGAAAGTAGGGTAGTGGCTGGTATTCAGGGACTCTAGTGTGGGACAGCATCCAGGTGGATATGTAAAGATGCTGCCCTGCGGTTAGGTGGGAGATGCAGGAGTGGGGGCGGGGATGAGTCCTCAAAGCCCTGAGAGAAGATCTGGGCGCTGGATTCCCAGGGTCTTCAGAAGAAACATCTCAGGACATCTGGTCCCAAGCCAGATAAGTTCAAGCCTGTGCTCCAGAGGTAAGTTAGCTTGCAGCAAACACCATCCAAAACATGCTCGCTCATCAGCCGCAAATGTTGGAGTTATAATTTAATTTTAAATAATGACTATATTTTAACACTGATTTGTAAAACTCATGAAAAGTAAATGGTTGGCTCTTGCTAGCTGCTGAAAATTGGTACTAGCACATGACTCAATGGGGACATATTAGAAGGATTTTCTTTAAAATCAGGAAGACGACTCACTGATATCACTGCTTCTGTTATCATTGTACCAAAAGTCCTATCAGTAAAGAGAAGAAAATTTAAAAATGAAGACCATATAAACTGGAAAGAAGAAAAAGCAACTGTTAGAACTTCCAGATGATGTGACTGCATAGATAGAAAATTAAAAAAATAAAATGATCGCTTAGCTATTAGCTCAATATTCAAAAACTAATGCTATATGGGAACACTAGCTATACTTACAAAACAAGAGAGAATATCAAATGGTAAAAAAAATATGCTGGCTTCTAAGAGTTCATCCTACAAAATGATGCAAGTGTTTATGGGGATCATTATAAAAACTGTGTTGGGTAATGGGGGTGGACTACCTAAATGCAGTCTGCAAGAACCACAAGCAGGAAGACTCCATATTTTTAAGGTATCCTCTTCCCTATCTTGAGTTCACTAGAAGCCCAATTGAAAGCCTAGGAAGTTGTTCATGAGACTTGAAGGAGTGCCCCACATGGCTCAGGGTTCTTAATCCAGGGGAATGAAGGGAAGGGGCTATGCAAACATGAGTAAAAGACAATTATATCTTTGTTTTCACTAATCTCTAACTAAACTCAACATTTACTTCAATGACAGAAGTAGACAGGCCACATAGGTTCAGCATGCCCTGTGCATTTGTTATCAATATAAATTACAGATGTTTTTGGTGATAACTGCATGGTTGGAAAAGTTTGTGTCTCTCATCTCTTCAAAGTAATAGTAGTTATTAAGTTCACCACCAGATTTTGTTCTTTTACATGCTAATTAATAGCCAAGGATGCCTATCATATTAACATTTCTAGTATTCTCATTACTGCACTTTAATAATAGCTTTATTCTGTAATCCCAGTTGCAAATGTTCTGCATCTTCTAGCATTACTCTGAGAAGGTGCTCGTTGGCTTCAGCAAACTGCAGAATTGATTTGTTCTTGGTGCAAACACACACACACACACACACACACAAAAAAAAAAAAAAAAAGTTTAAGAAGCCCCAAAGTGGTTGGGGTGTTACTGGAACATTATATTTCTGGAGTATTATAAGCATTTTAATAAATGCTTTTTGGGCTTTGCTACCTGGAGTGTTAACGTGGCAATTTCTCCAATGCCACCAATTTAGCAGTCCAGTCAGAGTCATTCATATTTTATGCAAAGGGGATTCCCCATTGGTGGGGGGCAAGTGAGAATTAGCCCATGAACTACTTAACATAAGGGCCTGCTCCCTTTCCCAGTTTCAAATGTTCTTGCATCTACTAGCATTACTCTGAGAAGCAGGTGGGGGTGGGGATGAGTCCCAGCAGGCCTTCATTTATGAGTGTCCACTGATCATCATGGCCCACCTCTGCACACATTTTTTTTCTAACCACTATGGTGTCTCCCTCCTCCTGTCCCAAACACAAACCTTAGCTTGCTGAGGACCAAGCACAGATTCATTTATGAGTGTCCACTGACCATCATGACCCGTGGCTCTCCCTGTAGTCACCTCTGCACACATTTTTTTTCTCACCACTATGGTGTCTCCCTCCCCGCCCTCCCCCCAAAATAAACCTTAGCTTGCTGAGGACCAAGCACAGATTTTAGAAGCAGAGCAATCAGGGAGCATGAACAAGTTGACTAATCTTGGGATGTTCCTCTGCCTCAGCCTTTTCACCTATACAGTGGAGATCACACAACCAAAAGGATTGCTGCTAGGATGAAAAGCATTTGTGTTATTTTCTTATGGTGAAACAAGTTATCACATATTAAGACCCTACAAATAATCCTGTGAGGACAGTTTTCTCAGGTAATGAGTATTTATAATTTCTGTAACCTCCACATCCAATTTGAAATACAACGGTAGGAGAGAGGTATTCACAGTGCCAAACAACACATTCATTCATAAACCAAAGCTTATTAATAAAAAGAAAAAGAAAAAAAAATTGGTCACAGTAGTGCATGCCAGCAGCTCAGCAGGCTGAGGCAGGAGGATTATGGGTTCAATGTCAGCTTTAGCAACTTAGCAAGATCTTAACCCTCTTATCAAGACCCAGTCTCTAAATTTAAAAAAAAATGTTAAAAAGGGCTGGGGATGTGGTTCACTTAACCACAGTGCCCCTGGTTCAATTCATGGTATCAATAATAATAACAACAATAATAGTAATATTGTAATATCTTTATTTATTTATTTATTTTTATGTGGTGCTGAGGATTGAACTCAGGGCCTCACATGTGTCAGGTGAGCACTCTACCACTGAGCCACAACATCAGTGCCAATAATAATATTTTTAAAAAGAAAAAAGAAGTAACAACTTTTATAGTATAATCTTTTCTTGGGAAGAACAATCTGATACTTTTAAAAACATGATCATTTTCTTTACAAACCTTACTGGAAGGCCTTAACATCAGCTATTTTAATTGATTCCTGAGGTCACTGTGAAATTCTGTGATCAAAACAAGATGCCCTGCTTCCTCTGACCTACTCAGACAACTGAACTTAAGGTTGCTAATGTGAATTTCCAGGGACACCAAATAAAACACAGACACATGCTCTACATTTAAACAAGCTTCAGGATGGCTCCACCACTCTCAGCCTCAAGCTCCCCAAATGGGAGAGCAAGGGAAAGTCAGGAGAGGCTGGCCAGAGAGAGGGAGCATGTTTGGAAGTGGGCTTTTATTGGGAGGACCGGCATTCTTAGAAAGTCCATTCCAAAAAAAGGTCAGGAAGGGCAGGGTTACAAAGGACAAGTGAGTGTAATTCTACCCAAGAGGCTGCAGGATGACATTTCTATGTCTGAAGACACATCCTCAACTTCCGGGACCAGGGCAATATCCAGGTCACTACTAGATGTATTGATGGTCAAATCCTCCAAATCCTCTCTCCTCAGAAATGGAAAAAAAAATCATTCAGAGTAACCTCCCACAGTGCCCACCTCCTGTGAGGACCTGGGACAGGAGCATCTCTCTACCTATGCACTGGGACAGTGCATTTCCTGCACTTCTGCATCTTTTAGCTAATTGACATACACACAAGGTGAAGTCTCAAATACCCTCAGAAATCTTCACTCCTTGCTGTTTTCAATATGAACTGTTCTTTCTTTTATACTATGATGCCTGAAGAAAAATTTGGTAGGTTCAGATGTCATTTTGATTCTCTGACATCATTATAAAATATGCATTTTCCTTAACTGAATATTATTCTTATAAATAATCTGATAAATAATATGTCTATAAGAAAGAGATAAATCTTTAAATGCTTCAAAGGTACAAAAATTATTCAAAGAAATTTTTAATAGGTGAGAGTTTAGAACAATTGTGAAGAACTATAACTTAGGAGAAAACAAGCTGAGGACAAAAAGGAAGCTTATAATAATGAACATAAGAGAAAAGAAAATACTGTAGTTAGGCCAAAGCAAATTTATTTTTCTGCATAATAGTCAGTCATATACATGAGAATGATTCTGCAAAGTTATCTCAACTTTTGAGTGCATTTATTCCTTCATAGGTATGACATACTCAAGGTTGTATTTCTAAAAGAAGCTGAAAAATTGGGCTGGGGGCATAGGTCAGTGCAGAGTGGTTATCCAGCATGAGTAATATGATGGGTTCCATCTCTAGAACCACAAAAGAAAAAATTTTAGTTGTGATGTGTTTTATAGAAAAACTAAAGACATCACAAATGTACACAATTGACTCTGATTCAGATCAGATTGCTAGGGATATCCTCCTAGGCAGTCTGATGCAACAAATTCATATTTATGAAACACTTAAACCATATCAAAAAGCCACTTTAATCAATAGCCTGTTGTTTGTCATGCCATAATAACAACCTTAGACTGAGATAATAAAATAATATTTCAGCTTCTAATTTTAAAACTTAAGACACACTCATTCTTATGATTTGGATATGAGCTACCCCAAAAAAAGTCATATAGAATAAAGGAATGTTCACAAGTGAAATGATTAATTATGAGAGTCATAACCTAATTGGTAGATTAATCTATTTGAAAGACTAATGATTTAAATAGATTACTGAGTGGTAACTATCAGCAGGTGAGGCACCACGGAAATAAACAGGTCACTGGAGCAAGCCCTTGGGAATTATATTTTTGACCTGGCTGCTGGATGTCTGTCTGCTACCCCTCTAATGTGAGGTAAACAAATTTTCTCTGCCACACCCTTCTGTCATGGCAATGTCCTGCTTCACCTGAGGCCTACAGCAATGAATGAATGAGGCTGACTCTTGAACTCTGAAACTTTGAGCCCAAAATAAACTTTTTTCCTTCTAAGTTGTTCTTGTCAGGTCTTTTGGTCACAACAACACAAAGCTGACTAGTATACACACATACAAAATTATATATATTTATTTTTCCCCAGGTGAATTTAGAAATCTGGAACCTCTTACAGTTGGGTAAAATATAACTAACTCACTCCTCCCAATCTAAATGAACACTATGACAGTTTTCTAGGCTTTTTACCTCTTTCTAAAACTATTTAATCTATTCTTCCCCTCAAATGAAAAACAACTTTACACTTCTTTGGTTAACTACAGTCCCTTGGTAATACATTTGCTCTTACTTTGCTCATTACTTTCCAAATTCTATGCAAACACAATTGTATATAAATGATGTCTATTGGGGATGAATTATCTTCTAAGCTAGACTAAATATTCTTCAAAAGAGAATATGTATTTCATTCCTCAACACATCATAATGGAACCTATACCCTAGACTGTAAAAGAGAATGTATATAAACTCCCCTGGAGGTGGACTTTGACCGTACTTGGTCCTTACACATTAACTGCTGGAATGTCAGGAGGTTCCAATGCTTAAGAACCACAGACACACATTGACTCTCCTCTGACTCTGGACTTGGGCCAATATCTGGATTCAAAGAACCTATAAATATCTGGGAGAATTTCTCTGTTTATAAGAGTGATGTCTGGAACTTTTCTTTGGATCCAGGAACCCCTGTTCCTAGTGCCTAGTAACACATTAAAGCCTCTAAGAATTTGTGAATATCAGGGTCCACCTACTCACCCTTCCCAAGTTTGTACTCACTCTTCCCAGGTTGCACTCACCCCTCATACCTGGCCCTTAATCCATCATCATGAAGATTTCCATAGTGTCTTTGCTAGATTATACCTAGTTATGAACTTTACCAAGTTTACTGGAGTACTAGACCATTTTTAACCCCCAAATATACATAGTAGAAAGAATGCAGATACCCCTTAAAAATCACAGTGCATTCCAAGCTCAGAAACTTTGCATGCAGAATCTTTGAATGCCTAATTCCCAAACCTCACCTCATCCCCATCTACCTGTTCCCTCATTTGCTTCTAAACATGTCAGCAATGGTTCCAATTTTTCACTTTCAGCAACCACTCTACCTGGATATATGTCTGTCACCATTTTGCATACCATGAGCTTCAACAGCTCTGCCATACTGCTTAATTCCATGACCCTCAAAGCCCAGCCCCAAAAAATATGAAAATAGGCAAAGAGAACAGGGGTTATTTGGTATCTTTTCTGCTTTCTGTTAAAAAGAACATGGATATATCTTTGATAGAACAAAGAAAAGGCACACTGCCTAAATTATTTATTTTACACATACAAAGGGTTTATTTCTAGCTAGTAGCAGCATCCTAATTTAAGCTCTTTTGTTTCTACTTCTGCACTCCTGTTTCCTATTAAAATAATATATTCATGAATTATTTCATAGGTTTGCCTTATACCCATTACATTAACCCACAGATGTGTCATGAATCACTATGTTACCTGTGAAATTATTCCTCACTGTTTGAAAATTTACTTGTAAATGTAAATCTAGTGGTAACATTTCAAGAACAATTTCCATTCAGTTTAGAGTTGCAATAAAGTTAATAAGTACCCATCAATTAAAACTATTATTAAGCTCCTTTTTGTATAAATGAAAACAATAAGAATAGTGTTTTTAGATCACAGTATTTGTGAAAAACCTTACACAATTATTAGAAAAAGATTGAATTATAAAATTAGTGTCTTCCAAATATTGAAATTTTAATAGCAGAGGACATTTATTTGGACAGGTACTTGCTACTAAAAAGAGTTTCCTTTGTAATATCTGGTTTTAAACTTCCAGAAAATCTGGGAGAACACACAAAACCTGCTTTTAAAAAAGGCTTCCTCTTTATGTACATACTTAATTCAGTTAAAAATGAAAACTCTGATTTAAACCACTTTATAGGAAAAAAATATTAAAACTTCTCTTGAACGAGCTGACATGGTTATGAAGTTGCTTTTCCAGCTGTGTGGTAAGAGCCAATTGGGTTGAGCAACAGAAAGAATCAAGTCTGTTGCTTCATGGTTTTAAAATTGTAATAAATGTACAGAAAATTTATGGAACTGAAACTGTTTTAAGACATGTTCCTAGTTCTTACTGACTATTCTGATTGGTGCCCTAAAAAGAAAATGATTTAGACTTGCCAGAAAGCCAGACTTGCATACCTGGAAGATATGAATACATTAATAGCACCACAATTACATTGATGTTTTTATATTAACCAAATTTAGTTCTTAAAGAAATAACACATTACAATATGGCAAAATAACAGTTGTTGTTTAACCATAGTTGTATAATTTTTAATTTCTTTAAGATTACTTGCTCAAAAAATTTACACATATAACCAACTTACACAGACCTTCTTTATCATTTATTTAATCCCTTTTATTAACTTAATCACATAGGCTCTTATCCAGAAACATATTTTTCTTCTATTAAATCCATACTTGGAACCTTTAATTTCTCTTTTCCATTTGTTAACCTCCTTTTTCTTTTCACATTTTGAAAAAATCCTTGTAAATTTCTGAATTTAGGCAGATTATTTCATAGACATCAACATTTTATTAGTTTTTTTATCACCTAGGAAAAACTTATAAGCTTAATTTTAAAGCTATCTTTACTTTCATCTGTTTACCCAATTTAAATAGAACCATTTGAATCACATGAATCAAAAATATTTGGATACATTTTTTTTAAATTTCATGAGGCTCCTCATATATCTGCCAATTGTCATATCATTGCATGATATATGGCATACACACACACAGACATACAACACATAACACAAGTGTGCACACATAACACAATAGTAAATATTAAAGTCCTTGTAGCTTTTCTCAGGTGAATTCTCCATTGCAATGTTTAAAAATACTCCAGAGTTGATCAAAAATAGAACTGATCAGAAGATTATTAACTTAGTTCTGTAGGATCAAAATCATGAGCTCAAAAAAAAAAAAAATACAGAATCTAAGAAAAAGCAAGAGTCCTAGAAAAAATGACTTGCCAGTAATTAGTAAATACCATACAATTTACTTTTTGGTTTAATCTAGTTTGAGTTCAGGAAAAAGACACCTTTACTTTTGTTTTCTTCCTTGGGCCTCAAATCAGTCTCCTACTGAGCTCACAGGCTTCTTCTATTTGCATTTCAACTTAAATCCTGGCTGAGGTCTGGAAGAAGCAGGAAAAACTGGAATTCTGAGCAGAAGCTTCATGCCTAAGGCATTTTAACTTTAAGTCATAATTTTCAGGTTTGGATGTTGAAAATTAGGATACAAGTTTAAGATACAATTCACAAAATTTTTTTTTTTATATCTTCCTACACTAGAAAAACTTGCTCGCACAAAACTGAAAATAGGATCTTACTTGATAACATAAAAGTTACTATCAGAAGAAGTTCCTTCAGAATCATTAAGTCACTTACTTTGTTCTGAAATTCCTAAAGTAGTATTAAGTTACATTAAATCACCTGAAAAAAATCCCAAAAGAAAACCACACACTACCATGTATATCCAAAATTAAGCTTTAAAAATTCCCAAGATTGTTGCTATTCAATGTCATTTCAATAAACCAGACCAATGTCCCAATCCAACACTATTTTTTCCCTAAATCCTATACACTGAGGGGAACAGATATCATGTCATAATTTACTGTCCATTCCCAAATGAATATACTGGTATTCCTAGTGAAATCTTCCCTGGCTACCCAGTTCAAAAATTAATGAAAAAATAAAACTTGGAAGCAAAGGTCTTTAATTTTCTATCCTAAGTATTTAAGTTCTCTGGCATGAATTATCTCAAATCATAAATAAAAAATTACCTAAACACAACTTTTAACTGCAAGATTGTGCAATGCTTCAAAACTCCATTCAGATACCAGATTGTTACAATGAAAAATCATCTTTTAGATACACATTCAGCCAAGATCATTCCCAAGAAACAATCCATAATAACCTTTAAAACAGACAGAACAGATAAGAGAAAAATCTCCTTAGGTTTCTAACTCCCATTTAATTATGACTCCTACATCAGTGGCACCATAGATTTCCCCAGGAGGGGACCAGATGTTCTCACATAGGGGCAACCAGAAGAGTAAAATCAAGGGTCTCTTTGTGGCGACTTTACTGCATTCAGTGTCTCCTTCTTTTTAAGTAGACAGAGATAAAGCAACACTTACAGTGCAGGGAAGAAATGAGGGAGGTTCCCTGAAGCAAAAGGGGCTTCAGAAGCTGCTGGGAATCCCTCAGTCCCTCCTTTTACTTAGAGGATTAGCTGCTTTGATTAGGTCTGATCCCGGGCATGTTGGCATATCTCATAAATTTCCATTAGTCAGCTCTCAAAAAGTTAATCCTCTGATTACGGTTGTTTTGAGTGCTAGGCTTCCCCAAGAAAGCAGAGTGGGGGCTCCTCTAAATTCCCCTCTGGGGTGCCAAAATTTGTAACTGAAAATTTGGTTCCCAGCCCCAAAGCCAATTAATGCCAATTTAATAATGAGAACATGGTTTTGATAAAAAGTAAAAGCGAGATATCAAAATTCTTAGACCCCCAGCAGGCATATCCCTGTACAGTGGGTTCATTGAAGCAAACTACGGGAAGAAAAGAAAACGTTGCTTCCCTAATCCTGTAAAGGTCAGGCAAACATTGGAGGAAAAGACCACCAAGAGACTGTCTCATGCAACAGCAAAGGGGTTTATTGGGGGTCCAGCATGGTGGGGCTCAGAGCTCACTTCAGAGGAGCAAAGAACAAAGAGCCCGGGGAACAACTTGAGCAGAGCTTATACACATTCTTTAGAGGGGGCAGCGACTTTACATACATCATAGCATCCTTTAGCAAATCATCACATACCTTGGGAAAATCAAATAACAACTCTAAAACATGATTAGCACATTCACTGGCAGAAACAGGTCGGGTGGGTGTGATTGGTCAGTACTAAGAAGGGGTATACATTCAAACTGATTGGTTTAAGCCCTGAGGTGTATACGTGTGGGACTGCATGGCTTCTGAGGAAAGGTGGTTGTTCTCGTTGAGCAACTAGGTGGTCAGAGGAGATTTCGATACACATCTAATAGGCAGTTCCGGGAATTGTTTTACTGCCACATGAATTTCAGGTTCCGAATGCAACTAAAAAAATTTTCAGGACAAAACTTATCCCTTCAATCCCATTTAACAAAGGAGAGTAAAGTCATCAAACTTATTTAAGAAACAGCTAAAAGGCGTGTAAAAAGTGAGAACAGAAAAGCTGGTCGTTCTATTGACTTTTGGTCCCTTTCAGGAGAAGCATACTAGGGACATTCTTAGGCTAAAATTTAGCTAAAGATACCTCCACACATCAAGGCAGATAGGAACTTGGGACTCTGCATCTCTCCGAAGTAAATAATGCCATCACACTTAACAGAGACACAGACAAAAAGACAAAAAGACACACAAAGAAAGAGATTCTCTTTTCAGATTGTCAAAAAAAGGAAGTGAGGTGCTGGCTCCAAGCCAACTGGGGCCTTTCCCTCAGACAAATGGATTGGGGGAGCATTCCCCTCAGATTGGGTCTGATGACCCCAGATAGGGAGATTAGATCTCTTGCCAGGGTGTTGTGGTGGAGACGGACAGGACAATAGAAACAAACACACATCACACAAAATTCGCAGCGCGGCCACAGAATTCGCAGCGCGTCATGAATTGCTACACAGAAACTAAAAGCAGAGGCAGACCGCGGATCCCTCAGCTACAAAATACTTTACCAAATACTTCACTAAATACTTTACTACCAGCAATCCACTCAGAACCCAGAAAGGGGCTGGGGACGTCTCCCACAAACCCCGTCGGCTGCCCTTTGGTGCGTCCACCTGGACCTTCTGCTGACTATACAACACAGAACCAGAACCTGCATGCAACCAGAGTACAGAAACTTACAGATTGGCAAAGCCTTTACTTACCAGCTGGGTTTTCATCACCTCTCAATCGGGTGTCTGGGTAGGCTTACTAGGGGGATCCTGAATGAGCCCCCATATGTTATGCTCAAATTCGGAACCCCCAAAAGACCACCAGAGACCAAGATTGATGTAAGCAGCAAAGAGGTGTTTATTGCAAGCTAGCTCGGTCCTCCATGCGCACACACTGCAACTTGTGATGCTGAGAGGCCCTGAGCCCAAGGTTTGCAGCAGTTTTATACATTCTTTGGAGAAGGCAGGGACCCCCAAATACATCATAGCATCTCTTAGCAAATCATCTCACACCACGGGAAAATCAAATAACAACTCTAAAACATGATTAGCACATTCACTGGTGGGAACAAGTTGGGTAGGGGTGATTGGGATGGGGATTCATGTGAACTAATTGGTTTAAGCCAAGAGGGGTGTTTGTGCTGAACTACATGGTTTCCCAACATGTTATCAACCACCATAAACTACTGGGAGGGTCATCTGGCATCCCAGGTATTTCCCTGTCTCGTGCTGATTGGTGGCTGCTAAGGGGTTGCTATGGATCTCCACCTAGCCTGACTGAGTCAGGGACACCTGGCACAGCAGTTATCTCCTGTTATTTGTAGATAAACAACTTAGAAGTGTGGGAATGTACCTAGGAGTGCTCTGTGGGTCTTTCCAAAGACAAAGGCCATGTCCCTTCCTTGGACAGTCTTTGCTCTGAAGTAGAGGCTGGTTTTTTTTTTTTTTTTTTTTTTTTTTTTTTTTTTTTACCATAGGTTAGCCTCCTTGGCTACAGCAGGCCCCCTAGAAAGTGGATTATGGGCCAGGAATGGTGATGCAGGGCTGTAAATCCAGTAGCTCTGGGAGGCTGGGCCTGAACAACTTTGCCTCAAAACTAAAAAAATAAAAATAAAAATGGCTGGGGATTTCTCTCAGTGGTTAAGCTATTATGCTCGTATTTGGGACCCCCAAAAGACCACCAGAGACCAAGATAAATGTAAGCAGCAAAGAGGTGTTTATTGTGAGCTAGCTCAGTCCTCTGAGTGCACACAGCAACTGGTGACACTGAGAGGCCCCCAAGTCCAGAGTTTGCAGCAGTTTTATACACTCTTTGGGGAAGACAGGAACTTCACATATATCATAGAATATCCTAGAAAATCATCACATACTGAGGGAAAATGATAAAACAACTCTAAAATATGATTAGTACATTAACTGGTGGGAACAAGTTGGGTAGGGGTGATTGGTTACTACAAGAGGGGGATTCATTTGAACTGATTGGTTTAAGCCAAGAGGGGTGTTTGTGTTGAACTATATGGTTTCCCAACACCATAAAATACTGGGAGGGTCATCTGGTATCCCAGGTATTTTCCTGTCTCATGTTGATTAGTTGCTGCTAGGGGATTGCTATGGGACCCACCTAGCCTGACTGAGTCAGGGACAGCAGATAACAACAGATATCTCCTGTTATTTGTAGATAAACAACTTAGCAGGGTGGGAATGTGCCTAGGAGGGCTCTGTGGGTCTTTCCAAGGACAGGGGTCACACTCCCTTCCTTGGACAGTCTTTGCTCTGAGGTAAAGGCTAGTTTTTCAAAGCACCCCTGGTTTCAAACTTTAAACTCAAAGCCTTGTGACAAATTTCTTCATACCTTCACTCTCTGGTAAGTTTTCCTCTGAGGGCTGCCATTCCTCAAGCCAGATTTTTTTCCAAGAGCCTGAGGTCTCAAAAGGTGCATCTCATTCCTTGACAGTCAAATTCTTCCTGAATATGGATTCCTTTCTTTCCTGACTAAATCTCTGCTCCTCCCTCTCTCTGACATGTTCTTAAATTCTTTTTTGCAACTTCGTCAAGAACCCAGTCATCCTGAGTTAAGGTCCCCATTTCAGGATCTCCTCAGACTCTCTTCAATGACATTATGATTTTTTGATTTGGGTTTTCATTACTGTGGTGCAGGGGATCAAACCCAAGGCTTTATGCATGCCAGGTAAGTGATCTACCACTAAGCTACACCCCTATCCCATGGGGTCTGAATAAATTACAAAATTATCTTCCCTTACTATGTACTGTTTCTACATTTCTTTTTGCTTCTTGTATCATTGTTCTGCTAAAGACAAACTAGTTCTCATTTCTTCACAGCAAATAGGTTTACATCACTATGTTTGGTGGTTTAAAATATCACCTTGATGTTTCTTGGTGTGTTTTTCTTATCACTGTTGTTTTTTAAAAAAAATTTCCATTTATCTATTTCAGCATAACAAAAGTTTTATAATAAGAACACATTATCTTTCATCAGTTTCAGGAAGTTTTTTTAAAATTTTAATCTTACTAATTCTCTAAAATATATGGAATGAACTTTATAGTCAAGGATAGATGTACATATTTCTTAAGTAATTGAGACTGCATAATATTTATCAATTGTTACATATAAACCATAAAAATCAAACTGGGAAATAGTTTATTAAAATCTCTTGTATCCTTATTCTTTCTTTTAATTATTTCCTATGTGTCCATTGTAACCAGTTCTTTTCTTTTCTTTTCTTTTCTTTTTTTTGTACTGAGGATTAAATACAGGCGTGCTTAACCACTGAGCTACCTCCCCGGTCATTTTGGGATTTTATTTAGAGACAGGGTCTCACTGAGTTGCTTAGGGCCTCACTAAGTTGTGGAGTCGGGCTTTGAACTCTTGAGCCTTCTGCCTCAGCCTCCTGAGCAGCTGGGATAACAGGCATGCACCACCTCACCCAGTTTAACCAGTTATTTTCCTTCTGCTATCTTTCTTCTTCTTTGAATAGACTAAAATCTCTCCTACCCACCTCTCTCTCTCTCTCTCTCTCTCTCTCTCTATATATATATATATATATATATATATATATATATATATATATTAACTTCTATTCAGTGATCTTTCTTGAAATTTTATGCTGATTCTTCCTAACAGTTGAAGCATAAAAATAAACAAATTTCAACTCCCTTACCAATAATGTAAGAACCATGACTGCAAACCAGTTCAAATAAGAAAATCCAGATCTTTGGATTTTGCTAGATATTTTAGGAGAGAGAATTATTCACATTTCATTCATACTTCCTGAGCAAATATATACTGAGAACTCACTATCTTCCTGAACCCAACCAAATTTCACCTGATCTTCTTGTGGAATGCTGTGATTCTCTCTTCAGTGTTCTCCACCTGTCACCTCCTCAGGACACACAGACAGGTGCACAGGTGCACAGGCACATAGCAGAACCCACAAAAAGTATCCCAATAGCTAATTTGACCTGAACTCAAACCCAGCTTGAGAGCCATTTGACTATTGTAACATGCTGCCTGGGCCTGTGCATTGCTGGAAGGGCCAAAGCTAAAGTTGGTAGCCTTCACATGAACACATGTGTCGTTGCCTCAGATGCCAAAACTAATGGTCCCAGAAGTTCTCAGGTTTTTATTGTTTTGTTTTTGCTGCTTGGACTAGCCAATAAGCTAGAGCCTTCTTTTTTATCTTGATTTCTACCCTAGTGAATTTCTGTTGACAGCAGTGATAATTTCACCACTTTTCCCAACAGTTCACTAATCCTAGAAACACTATATTCAATTTAACTTTACCAAGCACTAAGGCAACCCAAGGAATTACGTGTTAACATAATGAAGGACTTACAGAGTCTGAGTCCCTCAGGCAGCACCTGCTAAGTCTTCTGGCAGGAAATAAAACCTGCAGGACTCCAACCAGAGGTTCCACTGCATGCTCACACATTAGAGAAATTTTCTGTTGGGTCTTGAATATTCCAAATAATGGGACATTACAAAGAAGACTGAAGCCTCAGTCAAAGTTACAGGAAACACCCAGGGCTATGGAAATAGAGTCCAATGTCCACCAGTCCCCAAACTCACTTGGAACTACAATTCATTCTCCAGAGAACCAAACCACTAAATCAGGTGATGGAACCACAATCAATACAGGTTCTGAAAGCCACAACATAAAAATATTTAGAAAGTTTCAAAATTTTAAATATCAGACACATTCATAATATTCTTCCAATGAAATACATAAATGTCATGTTTGTTAGTCAAAAATCAAACTTTATCCAAGTTTCTTTTCATAGGTAAGATATAATTGGCTCTGACTCCATGCACATCTTATATTTGCAAGTATACCTTATCCTAAAATGTATACAGAAAACATTTAATGAATGCTACAGTACAGATAAGAAATAGTATACATTTTTCCCCACTTTGTGATAAGTACTCTTGGAAGAAATATTTTATTGCTGTGATATTAAAGAGTATCTAATAAGAATGTAATTTCTAATTTTAATCTAATTAAAATGCTAAGTGTTTTGTGAATTGCACTGCTATAATCATTGATATTCACATATCACTATAGTATACTGATTTAGTTCAAGATGTGGAATCAGCCCAAGTGCTCAACAGATGAATAAATGAATACAATGGACTTTTAATCAGCCATAAAGAAGAATGAAATCATGTCATTTTTTAGTTAATGGATGGAACTGGAGAACACCATGCTAAATAAAATAAGTCGGACTCACACAGTAATGTTGTCTCTCATATGTGAAGCAAGAGAGGGGGCAAAAGGAGTAAAAAAGATATCTCATGAAAATAGATGGGAATCAATAGAATAGAAGAAAGGGATAGAGAGAAAGATAGAAGAAAAGTACATGGGGAAGTCACGGGTAATGAAATCTACCTAATTAGATATGTCCTTCCATGAATAAATCAAAATGCATCTCGCTGACATGTACAATTATAATGCACTAACAAAAAATTATAATTATAGAAGAAAGATAAGTAGAATAAAGTAAGTGGAAGGAAGAGGAAAAGAATGAAGAGAAGAAAAGGTATTGGGGAACGAATGAGACTAATCAAATAATGATATATGCATATATGAATATGGCATAATGAATTTCACTATTATAATTATAATACACTAATACAAATGATAACAATTTTTGAAAGTCAAATGTTTATGCTTCCATTAATTTTTATTATAATACATTGAAAATATCCAGTATTTTAAATCTAATGATACCTTTGAAGCCAGATTTAAAGTTAGGAAGTCAGTATAGTTAGGTAAATCGGGTCTAATACCGAGTGAAATCTAAAATGGAGGCCATGCTGAGAATGATTCCAGGAAATGCAGGACAACTCATGGAATGTTAATGAAGTCCAAGAAAGGCCCTAGGCCAAAGTCCACCCCAAAGAAATGTTAATGGAACCCAGGAAACAGCCCCCAACAGATTTGGAGATAGCCTATCCCAAGAAGTGATAATGAAGTCCTTCTTGCCCAGATTACTTCTTTGGCCCACCTGTGTCCTACCCCTCAGGCCTTCCAACCTATATTCCATCACCAAAACTATAAAAAGGGGAGACAACCGCACTTCCATGGATTCCACCTCTTGGGTCCCCTTCTACCTCTGGGAGAAGTCTTTTCTGCTGTCCCTTAATAAACTTCTAATTTCTACTCTGACCTTTCCTTGGTGTGTTTTTCTGATGTTATTCTTCAACATGGGGAAGCAAGGACTCGTCACCGGCCAACAGTGGTAACATTTTTATCTCTTTTCCAAGCTAGATCTCTATTCCATTATTGAAGATTAAAGCTTCTAATGGATAAGAAAGGATATACTGGAGAAGGGTCCCCGCCAGGCCGGCAGACAGCTCCAGCCATCCCGCTCTTGCTCTGCAAACAGCCACCCCGCCCGCCTGGTTCTTAGCCACGAGGCTGCAGCCGCCCGGCTTTACAAGCACCCCCGGCAGCCCTGCTCGTCGAGAAGGGTCCCTGCCTGGCCGACAGACAGTTTCCGCCATCCCGGCTACCCTGGCGGCCCCGCTCTTGCCCTGCAAACAGCCACCCCGCCCGCCTGGGTCTTAACCACGTGGCTGCAGCCACCCGGCTATTCAAGCGCCCCCGGCGGCCCTGCTCGGCGAGAAGGGTCCCCGCCCTGCCGGCAGACAGCTCCCGCCATTCCGCTCTTGCTCTGCAAACAGCCACCCCGCCCGCCTGGTTCTTAGCCACGAGGCTGCAGCCGCCCGGCTTTACAAGCACCCCCGGCGGCCCTGCTCAGTGAGAAGGGTCCCTGCCCGGCCGACAGACAGTTTCCGCCATCCCGCCTACCCTGGCGGCCCCGCTCTTGCCCTGCAAACAGCCACCCCGCCCGCCTGGGTCTTAGCCACGAGGCTGCAGCCGCCCGGCTTTACAATCGCCCCCAGCGCCCCTGCTATTCGAGAAGGGTCCCTGCCCGGCCGGCAGACATCTCCCACCATCCCGGCACTCCTGGCGGCCCGCCCGCTCTGTGAAGGGTCACCCCGCCCAGCTCTTAGCCACGCGGGCGCCGTCTGCCTGGCTCTGTGGGCGCCCCCGGCGGCCCAGCGCAGCCAGAAGGGTCCCCGCCTGGCCCGACAGAAGGCCCGTGCCCTTCCGGCTCTGCTAACGGCCCTGCCCACCAGGGAAAGGGCTCCCCCCCTTGAGAGGACGGGAAGGAAATCTAACCAAGCCTCTATGAGTTAGCGAACTGGGATCTAAAACCAGAGATTGTGTCAGACCAGAGACAAGCCAGTTCCACCTCTCCCTTCGGTCACTCCTGCAAGGAGCCAGGGGCCCGCCATAGCAGAGAGGGGAAGTCACCAAAGATCGGCCAAAGAGATTCCTTCCCAGTGGATTCTAAATTAGCAGGAGCGGCACGGGAGCCGGCCGGAGCTGGCGGGAACCGCGGCAGCGGCACGGGAACCGGCGGGAGCCGAGGCGGCGCTGACGCAGGAGCCGGCGGGAGCCGCGCGGCGCGGGTCTCCCAGCTACCGCTCCCACCAGTGCTGACAACTGAGGTCTCTTGCACCAGATACGGGGGCGTGGCTACCAGAAGGTAAGCAAATTTGCTGGGGGTTCTCAGCCCCAAGCTCTACAAACTTAGGGCCTGAGGGAGGCAAACAAGGAGAGTGTGCTCAGGCACTAATGAAACAGCTGCTCCACGCGTGTGCAAGGTAGGCGGAACTGTGACCACCGACAAAACAGGCCCAGTGGACCGCCAGACACATCGTTCCAGTTGGGGGAGGGGCAGAGCCGCCGGGCGCCTGCAAGGTAGGCGGACCCACTACCCACCAGCAGAACAGGCACAGCAATACACAGAGCGGCAGAGCCACCCCCCGAGCCTACAAGGTAGGCAGACCTGCGACCCACCGGCAGGTCAGGGCCAAAAACCTGCGGAGGGGCACAGCTGCCCCACGTGCCTGCTAGGTAGGCTGAACTGTGACCACCAACAGAACAGGCCCAGCGGCCGGCCAGACACATAGCCCCGCCCCGGTTGGGGGAGGGGCAGAGCCACCGGGCACCTACAAGGTAGGCAGACCTGCGACTCACCAGCAGATCAGGCCCAGTGACCCGCGGAACGGCAGAGCCACCCCCGCACCTGCAAGGTAGGCGCACTTGCCACCCACCGGCAGGTCAGGCCCAGCAACTCTCGGAGGGACACAGCTGCTCCACGCACGTGCAAGGTAGGCGGAACCGTGACCACCGACAAAACAGGCCCAGTGGCCCGCCAGATACATCGCCCCGGTCGGGGGAGGGGCAGATCCGCCACCAGCGCCTTTTAGGTAGACAGATCTGCAACCGACAGACAGAACAGGCCTAGTGGCCAGCGGACGGGCAAAGCCGCTGCTCACGCCTGCAAGGTAGGCGGACCTGTGACCACCGAAAGAACAGGCCCATCGAAAGTACAGGTACAGTGGCCTCCTGGCGTGGTTGGCACATTGCCTCAATTGGAGGAGGGGCAGAGCCACCGCCAAAGCCTGCGAGGGAGAATTTGAAGCTATACAAGAGCAATATAAATATATAGGGGGAAAAATCAATAACACAACAGTTTCACCAAGCAGAAAGAAACGCGATCAGTATGAAAAGACAAGGAAAGAAAGGACCACAAGCAATGCAGGTCAACTCAACTTTAGAAGAGGTAATATCTGCAGCAGATGGAATGTCAGATAAAGAATTCAGGATATACATGCTTCAGATGATCTGGAGTCTCAAGGAAGACATTAGACAGCAAAATCAGACAATGAAAGACCACTTCAACCACTTCGACAATGAATTACATAAACAAATCCAAGAAGCAAAAGATCAATTATACAGGGAGATAGAGGTTATAAAAAACAAACAAACAGAAATCCTGGAAATGCAGGAAACAATAAACCAACTTAAAAACTCAATTGAGAATACTACCAGCAGAGTAGAACACTTAGAAGATAGAACATCAGACAATGAAGACAAAGTATTTCAATGGAGAAGAACATAGACAGCTCAGCAAAGCTGTTAAGAAACCAGGAGCAGAACATTCAAGAAATATGGGATAACATAAAGAGACCCAACTTAAGAGTCATGGGGATACAGGAAGGTATTGAGGTCCAAACCAAAGGAATGACCAATCTATTCAACGAAATAATACGAGAAAACTTCCCAGACTTGAAGAATGAGACAGAATCCCAAATCCTAGAAGCCTACAGGACGCCGAATGTGCAAAATCATAAGAGATCCACACCTAGACACATTATAATGAAGATGCCCAACATACAGAATAAGGAGAGAATTTTAAAAGCTACAAGAGAAAGGAAGCAGATTACATTTAGGGGTAAACCAATCAGGATAACAGCTGATCTTTCAACACAGACTCTGAAAGCTAGAAGATCCTGGAATAACATATTTCAAACACTGAAAGAAAATGGGTTCCAACCAAGAATTGTGTATCCCGCGAAATTAAGCTTCAGGATGGAAGATGAAATTAAAACCTTCCATGATAAACAAAAGTTAAAAGAATTTGCAGCTAGAAAACCATCTCTTCAAAACATCCTCAGCAAAATATTACAGGAAGAGGAAATGGAAAATATCAATGAAAACCAACAGCGGGAGGTAGTACAGTAAAGGTTGGGGGGGAATAATCAAAGAGGAAAACAAACCATGTTTAGTAACATAAATAAACAAATATGGCTGGAAGAACAACCCATATCTCAATAATAACTCTAAATGTTAATGGCTTAAACTCACCAATTAAGAGACACAGGCTAGCTGAATGGATCACTAAACAAGACCCAACAATATGCTGCCTTCAGGAGACGCATTTGATAGGAAAAGACATACATAGACTGAAGGTGAAAGGTTGGGAAAAATCATATCACTCATATGGACTTCGGAAACAAGCAGGAGTGTCCATACTCATATCAAATAAAATAGATTTCAAGCCAAAGTTAATCAAAAGGGATGAAGAGGGACACTACATACTTCTCAAGGGAACCATACACCAACAAGACATAACAATCATAAATATATATGCCCCAAACAATGGTGCAGCTATGTTCATCAAACAAACTCTTCTCTAGTTCAAGAGTCTAATAGATCACCATACAATAATCATGGGAGACTTCAACACACCTCTCTCACCACTGGACAGATCTTCCAAACAAAAGTTGAATAAGGAAACTATAGAGCTCAATAACACAATTAATAACCTAGACTTAATTGACATATATAGAATATACCACCCAACATCAAGCAGTTACACTTTTTTCTCAGCAGCACATGGATCCTTCTCAAAAATAGATCATATATTATGTCACAGGGCAACTCTTAGACAATATAAAGGAGTAGAGATAATACCATGCATCTTATCTGATCATAATGGAATGAAATTGAAAATTAACGATAAAAGAAGTAAGGAAAAATCATGCATCACTTGGAGAATGAACAATAGGTTACTGAATGATCAATGGGTTATAGAAGACATCAAGGAGGAAATTAAAAAATTCTTAGAGATAAATGAAAACACAGACAAAACATATCGGAATCTATGGGACACATTGAAAGCAGTTCTAAGAGGAAAATTTATTGCTTGGAGTTCATTCCTTAAAAAAAGAAAAAACCAACAAATAAATGATCTAATACTTCAACTCAAAATCCTAGAAAAAGAAGAGCAAAACAACAGCAAAAGAAGTAGAAGACAAGAAATAATTAAAATCAGAGCTGAAATTAATGAAATCGAAATGAAAGAAACAATTGAAAAAATTGACAAAACTAAAAGTTGGTTCTTTGAAAAAATAAATAAAATCGACAGACCCTTAGCCACGCTAACAAAGAGAAGAAGAGAGAGAACTCAAATTACCAGCATACGGGATGAAAAAGGGAATATCACAACAGACACTTCAGAAATACAGAAGATTATCAGAAATTATTTTGAATCCTTATACTCCAATAAAATAGAAGATAGTGAAGGCATCGATAAATTTCTTAAGTCATAAGATTTGCCCAGATTGAGTCAGGAGGATATTGACAACCTAAACAGACCAATATCAATTGAGGAAATAGAAGATACCATCAAAAGACTACCAACTAAGAAAAGCCCAGGACTGGATGGGTATACAGCAGAGTTTTTCAAAACCTTTAAAGAGGAACTAATACCAATACTTTTCAAGCTATTTCAGGAAATAGAAAAAGAGGGAGAACTTCCAAATTCATTCTATGAGGCCAACATCACCCTGATTCCTAAACCAGACAAAGACACTTCAAAGAAAGAAAACTACATACCAATATCTCTAATGAACCTAGATGCAAAAATCCTCAATAAACTTCTGGCGAACCGGATACAAAAACATATCAAAAAAATTGTGCACCATGATCAGGTAGGATTTATCCCTGGGATGCAATGTTGGTTCAATATACGGAAATCAATAAATGTTATTCACCACATCAACAGGCTTAAAAATAAGAACCATATGGCCATCTCGATAGATGCGGAAAAAGCATTCGACAAAGTACAGCATCCCTTTATGTTCAAAACTCTAGAAAAATTAGGGATAACAGGAACATACCTCAACATTGTAAAAGCAATCTATGCTAAGCCTCAGGCTAGCATCATTCTGAATGAAGAAAAACTTAAGGCATTCCCTCTAAAATCTGGAACAAGACAGGGATGCCCTCTCTCACCACTTCTGTTCAACATAGTTCTCGAATCACTGGCCAGAGCAATTAGACAGATGAAAGAAATTAAAGGCATAAAAATAGGAAAAGAAGAACTCAAATTATCACTATTTGCAGATGACATGATTCTATACCTAGCAGACCCAAAAGGGTCTACAAAGAAACTATTAGAGCTAATAAATGAATTCAGCAAAGTGGCAGGCTATAAAATCAACATGCATAAATCAAAGGCATTCCTGTATATCACTGACAAATCCTCTGAAATGGAAATGAGGACAACCACCCCATTCACAATATCCTCAAAGAAAATAAAATACTTGGGAATCAACCTAACAAAAGAGGTGAAAGACTTATACAATGAAAACTACAGAACCCTAAAGAGAGAAATAGAAGAAGATCTTAGAAGATGGAAAAATATACCCTGTTCATGGATAGGTAGAAGTAACATCATCAAAATGGCGATATTACCAAAAGTTCTCTATAGGTTTAATGCAATGCCAATCAAAATCCCAACAGCATTTCTTGTAGAAATAGAGAAAGCAATCATGAAATTCATATGGAAAAATAAAAGACCCAGAATAGCAAAAACAATTCTAAGCAGGAAGTGTGAATCAGGCGGTATAGCGATACCAGATTTCAAACTATATTACAGAGCAATAGTAACAAAAACAGCGTGGTACTGGTACCAAAACAGGCAGTTGGACCAATGGTACAGAATAGAGGACACAGAAACCAATCCACAAAACTACAACTATCTTATATTTGATAAAGGGGCTAAAAGCATGCAATGGAAGAAGGATAGCATCTTCAACAAATGGTGTTGGGAAAACTGGAAATCCATATGCAACAAAATGAAACTGAATCCCTTTCTCTCGCCATGCACAAAAGTTAACTCAAAGTGGATCAAGGAACTTGATATCAAATCAGAGACATGGCGTCTGATAGAAGAAAAAGTTGGCTATGATCTACATACTGTGGGGTTGGGCTCCAAATTCCTCAATAGGACATCCATAGCACAACAGTTAATAACTAGAATCAACAAATGGGACTTACTCAAACTAAAAAGTTTTTTCTCAGCAAAGGAAACAATAAGAGAGGTAAATAGGGAGCCTACGTCCTGGGAACAAATCTTTACTCCTCACACTTCAGACAGAGCCCTAATATCCAGAATATACAAAGAACTAAAAAAATTGGACAATGAGATAACGAATAACCCAATCAACAAATGGGCCAAGGACCTGAACAGAAATTTCTCAGAGGAGGACATACAATCAATCAACAAGTATATGAAAAAATGCTCACCATCTCTAGCAGTCAGAGAAATGCAAATCAAAACCACCCTAAGATACCATCTCACTCCAGTAAGATTGGCAGCCATTAGGAAGTCAAACATCAACAAGTGCTGGCGAGGATGTGGGGAAAAGGGTACTCTTGTACATTGCTGGTGGGACTGCAAATTGGTGCGGCCAATTTGGAAAGCAGTATGGAGATTTCTTGGAAAGCTCGGAATGGAACCACCATTTGATCCAGCTATTCCACTACTCGGTCTATTCCCTAAAGACCTAAAAAGAGCACACTATAGGGACACTGCTACATCCATGTTCATAGCAGCACAATTCACAATAGCAAGACTGTGGAACCAACCTAGATGCCCTTCAATAGACGAATGGATAAAAAAAATGTGGCATTTATACACAATGGAGTATTACTCTGCATTAAGAAATGACAAAATCATAGAATTTGGAGGGAAATGGATGGCATTAGAGCAGATTATGCTAAGCGAAGCTAGCCAATCCCTTAAAAACAAATGCCAAATGTCTTCTTTGATATAAGGAGAGTAACTAAGAACAGAGTAGGGAAGAAGAGCATGAGAAGAAGATTAACATTAAACAGGGATGAGAGGTGGGAGGGAAAGGGAGAGAGAAGGGAAATTGCATGTAAATGGAAGGAGACCCTCAGGGGTATACAAAATTACATACAAGAGGAAGTGAGGAGAAAGGAGGGAAAATATAAGGGGGAGAAATGAATTACAGTAGAGGGGGTAGAGAGAGAAGAGGGGAGGGGAGGGGGGAGGGGGTATAGTAGAGGATAGGAAAGGCAGCAGAATACAACAGACTCCAGAATGGCAATATGTAAATCAATGGTTGTGCAGCTGAAGTGATTCTGCAATCTGTATATGGGGTAAAAATGGGAGCTCATATCCCACTTGAATCAAAGTGTGAAATATGATATATCAAGAACTATGTAATGTTTTGAACAACCTACAATAAAAATTAATTTAAAAAAAAAAGAAAGGATATACTGTACAAAGGGACAACTGAACTAAGCAGCTTTATGATCACACAATGACATTGAAGCCAGATTTAAAGTTAGGTAGTCAGTGTAGTTAGGTAAATCAGGTCTAATACCGAGTGAAATCTAAAATGGAGGCCATGCTGAGAATGATTCCAGGAAATGCAGGACAACTCATGGAATGTTAATGAAGTCCAAGAAAGGCCCTAGGCCAAAGTCCACCCCAAAGAAATGTTAATGGAACCCAGGAAACAGCCTCCAACAGATTTGGAGATAGCCTATCCCAAGAAGTGATAATGAAGTCCTTCTTGCCCAGATTACTTCTTTGGCCCACCTGTGTCCTACCCCTCAGGCCTTCCAACCTACATTCCATCACCAAAACTATAAAAAGGGGAGACAACCGCACTTCCATGGATTCCACCTCTTGGGTCCGCTTCTACCTCCGGGAGAAGTCTTTTCTGCTGTCCTTTAATAAACTTCCAATTTCTACTCTGACCTTTTCTTGGTGTGTTTTTCTGATGTTATTCTTCAACATGGGGAAGCAAGGACTCGTCACCGGCCAACAGTGGTAACATTTTTATCTCTTTTCCAAGCTAGCTCTCTATTCCATTATTGAAGATTAAAGCTTCTAATGGATAAGACAGGATATACTGTACAAAGGGACAACTGAACTAAGCAGCTTTATGATCACACAATGACATTGAAGCCAGATTTAAAGTTAGGTAGTCAGTGTAGTTAGGTAAATCAGGTCTAATACCGAGTGAAATCTAAAATGGACGCCATGCTGAGAATGATTCCAGGAAATGCAGGACAACTCATGGAAAGTTAATGATGTCCTGAAAAGGCCCTAGGCCAAAGTCCATACCAAAGAAGTGATAATGAAGTCCTTCCTGCCCAGATTACTTCGTTGGCCCACCTGTGTCCCACCCCTGGGGCCTTCCAACCTACATTCCATCATCAAAACTATAAAAAGGGGAAACAACCGCACTGCCAAGGATTCCACCTCTTGGGTCTCCTTCTTCCTCCGGGAGAAGTCTTTTCTGCTATCCTTTAATAAACTTCTAATTTCTACTCTGACCTTGCCTCGGCATGCTTCTTTGGTGTTATTCTTCAACATCGGGGAAGCAAGGAATCATCACCCATCAACTGTCTGTTTGAGGTGCATCTTTCTCTCTCTTTCTTTCTGGAGGGTAAGGTGGGCACCCGACGGCTACTGAAAGGCAATTAGTGCAGCCGCCACTCTTCAAGACTCGGGTGAGAGGTTTCCCGGCCTAGGCAGCTCTCAATCACCTGTTCAATACAAAGCAGGCATGTTGGGTTCTGTCACAGCCTCTTCCAACTTTTCTGTCTGGGCCCGGAGAGAAATTGGCGTGAGTACACAGTGTTCTGAATCCCGATCTGCCTTGGATTCATAGAGGTGGAGGAAGGAGTTTGGAACAACTGCAGAATTCTGGTCTGGGCTACTCTCAGAGGATTCCAAAGGTTCCTTTTTCTTGAGCTTCCTCCTGACAGCCCTCAGGGGTATCTAGGGTAATCGGTAGATGAATGGCACTGAGGGAAAACCCCAATCACATTTGCCTCTGTATGGGCTACGCAACACTTCCAACCTCGCATCCATTTCTCCTGGATGCTCCCCTTCCTTCGCAGGTCAGAAACATTAGCAATTCAGGTTGTAGGACTGAGAAAAAGGCATGGGATAATTAGCAAAATCTGTCCAGGTTCACTAAGGTGCATAGGTAACTTTCAATAGTCTGTTTTACCGCCCCAATGTTTAAAATGTGCTGTGTTCTTTAAGCTACTAGAGAGGCATTTTTAGAATCAACTCCTCTGGTAATCTGCTACCTTACAACGAGTAGATATCCCTTAACCCTTAGGGGGTTCCTTTAGTCTACAGAGCAAAGGCAACAAAGGAGAGCATGTTTCTCTTTTTGCAATGGGTTTTTAGTGGCTGGGAGGATACAGTAATACCCTTGAGTCTGAATCCTCCCAGGGTCTCTGGCACAGGTAAAATTGAGACCCTAGCACTTTGCTAAAGGGGACCAGAAACCCCTTGGCAAAGCAAGGTGAGAGATGGGTTTTCTGGACCGTTTAGGAAGCTCAAGCTTACGGAGATGTCCCTAATGAGAACAGTTTTCTCTGGCACAGGGTGGGCGCCTGAGTCCTGTTTTCTTCTCACTCAGATGGAAGCTTCTCTCTCTTCAATATGCCAGGTGCACCACTAGCCTGCATATTGAAAAATTGGGATATATTTGACCCTCAGACGCTCAAGAAAAAGCGCCTCAATTTCTTGGCCTGGCCTCAATAAAAACTCTCTGATGGAGAAACCTGGCCACCAGAGGGAAATATCAATTTTAATACAATTTTACAGTTTGATAAAATTTACAAAAAGGAAATGGTGTGAGGTGCTGTATGTTCAGATTTTCTTTGCTCTAAGGGAAAATCCTAAATTATGCCAACATTATAAATTAGACTTAGCTATAATATCTGCCATAAAGAGAGAGAATCTTGGACTCACTGAGGAAAAAAATCAAGAGAAAAATTTGGGCCGATCAAAGTACATACCTCCTTCCCCCTTCAAGACCCAAGGCAGATAAAAACTGACTCTACTGGAAAGTTAGGAGATATGCCAGATTGCCTGGGATCAGATCTATTCAAAGAAGCTAATCCTGTCAGTAAAGCGGAGACTGAGGGACTCCCAGCAGCTGCCAGAGCCATTTTTGCTTTGGGGAAATTCCTCATTCCTTCCCTGCACTGTAAGGATTACTCCATCTGAATGCAGTAAAGTCAGTCACATTGAGACCCTTGATTTTACACCTATAGTTGCCCCTATGTGAGAACATCTAGTCCACTCATGGGGAAATCTATGGTGCCACTGATAGGAGTCATAATTAAATGGAAGTTCAAAACCTGGAGAGATTTTTTTATCTTGTCTGTTTTAAAGGTTATTATAAATTGTTTCTTGGGGATAATCTAGATTAAATGTGTATTTAAAAGATGATGTTTCATTGTAACATCTGATATCTAAATGAGTTTGCATAATCTTGCAGTTAAAAGTTGGGGTTAGTTAATTGTTTAGTTTGTGATTTCAGATAATTCATGCCAGAGAACTTAAATACTTAGGATAGAAAATTAAAAGAACTCTACTTCCAAGTTGGCAAGTAACTCCCAATCATTTAGTTTTATTTTTTCATCAATTTTGAACTGGGTAGCCTGAAAAGATTTCACTAGGTGTACCAGTGCATTAATTTGGGCAAGGATAGTAAATTATGATTTGGTATCTCTTCCTCTCAGTGTGTAAGATTTAAAGAAAAAAAGTGATTAAAAAACAACAGTCTTGGAAATTTTTAAAGCTTAATTTTGGATATACATGGTACTGTGTGGTTCTCTTTAGAAATTTTTTTTTCAGGCGATTTAATGTAACTTAATACTACTTTAGGAACTTCAGAACAAAGAAAGTGGCTTAATGATCCTGAAGGAATCTCTTCTGATGGTAGCTTTATATTATTAAGTAAGATCCTATTTTCAGTTTTGTGTGAGCAAATTTTTCAAGTATAGGGAAAATATAAAGGTATGAAATTTTGTAAATTGTATCTTAAACTGTATGATAAGTTTCAACATCCAAACCTAAAAATTGTGACTTAAGGTTAAAATGCCTTAGGCATGAGGTTTCTGCTCAGAATTTAAGTTTCCCAGTTTCTTCCAGACCGCAGCCAGGACTTAAGTTGATATGCAAATAGAAGAAGCCTGGAGCTCAGTAGAAGACAGATCTGAGGCCCAAGGAAAAAAAAAGAGTAAAAGTTTTATTTCGGAACTCAAACTAGATTAAACCAAAGAGTAAATTGTATGGCATTTACTAATTACTGGCCGGTCAATTTTTTCTAGTACTTCTCCTTTTTTCTTAGATTCCGTATTTTTTGAGCTATGATTTTGATCCTACAGACAAGTTAATGTTTTTCTGACAAATTCTATTTTTGATCAACCGTGGAGTTTTTAAACATTGCAATGAGATTTCACCTGAGAAAGCTACAAGGCCTTTACTATTGTGTTGTGTTACACTTGTGTTACGTGTTGTATGTTGGTATGTGTGTATGTGTGTATGTCCTTATATCATGCAGTGATATGACAATTGACAGATGAGCACTCATGAAAAATTTAAAAAAAAAATGGATCCAAATATCTTTGATTCACATAATTTAAATGGCTCAATTTAAATTTGGTAAATAGATGAAAAAAAAGATGTCTTTAGAATTAAGCTTATAAGTTTTTCTAGGTGTTTAAAAAGGCCCTAATAAAATGTTGATGTCTATAAAATTTACAAGTATTGTTTCAAAATGTGAACAGAAGGAGGTTAACAGATGAAAAAGAGAAACTAAAAGGTTCTAGGTATGGATTTAATAGACGGAAAATGTGTTTCTGGATAAGAGTCTATGATTTAGTAAGAGGGTTTAAGTAAGGGATATAAAGAAGGTCTTTGTAAGTTTCTGAGCAAGTAATCTTAAAGAAATTAAACAGCTGGTTAAACAAGTGCTGTTGTTTTAGAGAATTGTGCTATGTTATTTCTTTAAAAGTTAAACTTGGTTAATATAAAAACATCATTGTAATTGGTGCTATTTATGTGTTCATATCTTCCAGGTATACAAGTCTGTAAGGTAGAAACTTTAAAAAGAGCATTATATCAAGCTGTGTTCTAAAGTTGTATGGTAATTTTAGGCTTAAAAAAGAAAAAAACATGTTGGAGATTTATTTATATCATTTGTGTTCTATAACTGGACTTGCTATCAATAAGTTATGTAAAGTTCCATGTTACTTTTTACACTGAGTTACAATTTAAATGTATTTTTAAGTTAATGAGAGCCTAATCTGTGTAAGGGTTTATTGCAAAACACAAAAACACAAAAGTACTTTGCTACTTTTCTACAAAAGTTTAAAAGCTTTCAGCCTTTAATTCATGTTTTAGGTGTGATATTATATTGTGTTAGCTAACATTCATGTGAAATTGAGCAACGATTTATCTAGGCTTTGTAAAATGATGTCTAAAAAGCAAAGATCAGTTTCAGAACTACAGTACCCTGCCTTACCTGAGATAAGGCTCTATGTCCCATCTCACTACATGTGAAAGTGACTATGAAAGAAGTAGGCTAGATTTCAGTACTTTTAAAGTTGTGTCCAAAAGTTGTTTCTGTCAAGATTACTAGAATCTCAAACAGGGGATTATAATGTATAACTCCACCAAAATTCAAGGTAGCTATTACATGAACTAAATATGTTTTTACTCTTGATAATTTTATCGTGTAGTTTTCTTATAAATGGCTTAAAGATTGCCTGTTAATGTTTTGCAGAGGTACTGATTTAAGAACTCACAACGTGGGTTAATTTAAGATAAGGAGTTATCACCTATAGGATAAAGAGATAGACATTAAAGCCCAGTACACTTAATATAAGTCTGTTGAAATTTATTTGCTGAATGTTTAAGATTAAGTTTTAAAATTAGTTAAATTAAAAGGGCCAAGAACATCAATATTCGGATCTTGCCCTCTGAGTCAGTCTGAATCAGGGAATAGGAGACTTCTCCAAAGAGCTTTGCAACTCTGGGCCACATAACCTCCCGATCATGGAGATTAATGAGACCAGTGGAGGACAAAAAGCCAATCAGTACATTTGCTGTGGAGAGGAGGGTAATCAAAAAAGGGAGACATCCCTGATGCTTCTGAGGGAAGTCACATGGTCAAGCAAGGCCTGGACCCATCGTAGCACAAATGGCACTAGCAGAACTGAGAAGCTGCTGTAAGTTTCCCGAGGACTCCCAGGGAAACTCAGCTGACGGTTAACAACAGATAGAAACAAAAGTCAGTTTGACTTGCTTCATCTTAAACACTTAGCAAAGACAGTCAAAGCCAAAACACAGCTATTCCTGGGCATTTTAAATAATAATAATAGTTAAATGTAACTTCCAAAAATAAGTAAACTGGAGGCTACAAAAGAGATTCTAAGACAGGAATGCCTGATAACTATCAAAAGAAACTGCCAGAGGAGTTTTTAGTTTAAGGCCTTTATCTCTAATCTGCACAGGTAGGCATGGTGTTTGCTAGTATGAGTATCCAGCCATAAGTAACAGAATTAAAGGTCTCTCTATTAGACACAGAGGTCATACTAATAAAAGGATTTTGCAAGACCAGATGAGATTAAATTATTAAACTATATCTTAAAGGGAAGGACAACTGTAACCCTAAAAGTTAAATGTTGTGTTTACACCCCTGACATTTCTGGCAATGTGACAAATATCCTTAAAGATTCACATGCTCAGATAGAAGCCATGTCCTCAGCAACTTTGTCATGGAAACAATATCTTAGCTCCTGGTTCTTGGTTTTTCCTGGTGGAAAACATTGTTAGCCTTTGTCTTTGCCATCATACTCATTGGCATATTCCTGTGCTATGGGATTTATTGCTGCATAAATATGGTTCCAGTACTAATGAATTCTTGTTTCTCTTATAGACCACTCATCACTCAAATGGCCTTCCAGTCTATTACTTCTCAATCAGACTTCTAATATGGACCACTCGATAGACCCAATTTTTGAAGGGGGACTCCAAACTGCTTGCCCCACATCGACCCTTTTCAGCCTGAAGAGGCCAGAAAGATCTTCTTTGGCCCCCTTCCTTACAGCAGTAAGGAGTTCCCAAATTAGAGGGGGGAATGAAGCCAGATTTAATGTTAGGTAGTCAGTGTAGTTAGGTAATTCAGGTCTAATACCGAGTGAAATCTAAAATGAATGCCACGCTGAGAAAGATTTCAGGAAACGCAGGACAACTCATGGAATGTTAATGAAGTCCTGAAAAGGCCCTAGGCCAAAGTCCATACCAAAGAAGTGATAATGAAGACCTTCCTGCCCAGATTACTTCTTTGGCCCACCTGTGTCCCACCCCTTGGGCCTTCCAACCTACATTCCATCATCAAAACTGTAAAAAGGGGAAACAACCGCACTTCCATGGATTCCACCTTCTGGGTCCCCTTCTTCCTCCAGGAAAAGTCTTTTCTGCTGTCCTATAATAAACTTCTAATTTCTACTCTGACCTTGCCTCAGCATGCTTCTTTGGTGTTATTCTTCAACATCGGGGAAGCAAGGACTCGTCACCAGTCAACAGCTGTAACAATATGTGCAATGCCTATGTCATAGCACCATTTTCAAACAGTTCAAAGCAATTAAGAAAAGTGTTTGACTCTTAAGCAAATACAGAAAGTTTTGTAAGCTCATCAACAAATGATCCAGGGAAAGTACATTTTTGAGGAAGTGGAAAAAAGAGGCATTTTTGAGAGGACGCAAGAAGGAGGTGGGTAGATTACATAAAAAGTAATTAATGTCCTAGCTAATAGTGAGTAAGTTAAATAAAATGAAGGCCATTATAGAGAATGGATTCCAGCAAACCAGAGCAGCATTGGGGAGATTAAAATGTTAATTTCCCCAAGGTCCAGAGCTCAATACTAAAGAAATGTTAATGAAGCAGCTCCCAGCAAACAAGAAAATGCTAATCAAAAGCTGCCACAGATCCCTCGTGCCCAGATCACTCCTCCAGCCAACCTATCTCCCACTTTTGGACCTTTCCACCTTCATTCTGTCACTGAAAGATAAAGTGAACCAGAGAAAACCATGAATGTGGGAAAGCTGAAAGAATACCTTAGCTATAAAAAAGTGAAGACCTCTCCCTTCTAAGGATTCCACCTTTTGGGTCTCCTTCTTCCTCTGGGAGAAGTCTTCTGTTTTAATAAAGCTTCTGCTCTCCACTCTACACTTGCCTCAGCGTCCTTCTCTGGTGTTATATTTCAGCATTTGGGGAAGCAAGGACTCCTCACCAGCACACAGTGGTAACACCTGTTAAACCATGCCTTTGTAGAAGACTGAAAGGTCACACTATCACACTCTTTGGCAGTATTTAAAAGTGGTACAGAATTTTCTTAAGCAGCGATTTGAAAAAAACATTTAAAACACATAATTGTATGCTTTAGAATTGAAACTAGAGAAAATATATATCTATATTTTGAAGAAACATTTTATATTTGGTTTTATGCCTTTCAGAAATATACAGAAATGTATAGTGCAGTTTTTAAGAAGGTATTCAATACTAACAGCATAGGCCTAAGGCAACTGGATTTTCAGTGGGTCTCAGAGGCAGGTAGAAATGTGTAAAATTTATAAGACAAACTAAAGAACTTTGTTGAAATAACCCTTCAAAAGTTCTAAAAACAAAATAAGTGAGGGAAATATCCTAAAGTTTAATTCATCATTGTTATTTAGAAACCTGAGGCTACAGCTCAACCCTAGATCAATTACTTTCAAATCATTTAAGCTATTTTACACTTTTATATTCAAAAGTGTATATATTATATTGCTTTCTTCCCCAGTCAAAATTGTCCTTCATATTCCAAAAAAAATTAATTCTGGATCACTATAGGTAGGACATACACTTCAAGACACAATTACCTAGAAATATTATATTTTATATCCCTTTTTGATTTCCTTTTAAAGAGAGAGAAAGACAGAGAAGAGAGAGAGAGAGAGAGAGAGAGAGAGAGAGAGAGAAAGAGAGAGAGAACTTTTTTCACATTTACTTTTTAGTTTTCGGTGGACACACATTTTTATTTAATTTTATTTTTTATGTGGTGCTGAGGATCGAACCCAGTGCCCCATGCATGCCAGGCGAGCCTGTTACAGCTTGAGCCACTTCTCCAGCCCCAACCTTTTGATTTAAAGGGAAAATTCACCATAACATTTACTTATTTTTATTGATTTTATTTTTTAAATACACAGCAGCAGAATGCATTACAATTTTTATTACACATATATACCACAATTTTTCATATCTCTGTATATAAAGTACATTGATACCAAATTTGTGTCTACATAGATGCACTTTGGAAAATAATGCCCATTATATTCCACCATCCTTGCTAACCCCCTGGACCCTCCCTTTGCCTCCCACCCCTTTGCCCTATCTAGATTTTGTCTATTTCTCCCATGCTCCCTGTCCCTATCTCACTATGAGTCAGCCTCCTTATATTAGAGAAACATTTGGCATCTGTTTTATGGGGATTGGCTAACTTTACTTAGCATTAACTTCTCCAACTCCATCTGAAAAAACAGCCTCAGAACAAATCCTGTCCAAGGAAGGGGGTGTGACTTTTGTCCTAGGAAAGACCCACAGAGCACTCCTAGGCACATACCCACCCTGCTGAGTTGTTTATATAGGAATAACAGGAGATATCTGCTGAGCCAGGTGTCCCTGACTCAGTCAGACTATGTAGTGACCCATAGCAACCCCCTAGCAGCCACCAATCAGTATGAGACAGGGAAATACCTAGGATGCCAGATGACCCTCCCAGTAGTTTATGATGGTTGATAACATGTTGGGAAACCATGTAGTTCAGCACGTACACCCTCATGGCTTAAACCAATCAGTTCAAATGAATCCCCCTATTTTAGTAACCAATCACCCCTACCCAAATTCTTCCCACCAATGAATGTGCTAATCATGTTTTAAAGTTGTTTATGATTTTCCCGTGGTGTGTTATGATTTGCCAAGAGATGCTATGATGTATGTAAAGTCTCTGCCTTCCCCAAAGAATGTATAAAACTCCTGAAAACCATGGGCTCAGGGCCTCTCAGTGTCACCAGTTGCTGTGTGCACATGGAGGACCAAAAGTCAGCTTGCAATAAACACCTCTTTGCTGCTTACATGGATCTTGGTCTCTGGTGGTCTTTTGAGGGTCCTGAATTCTAGCATAACACATCCACTTACCTGAAAATGCCATGATTTTATTGTCTTTTATGGCTGAGTAAAATTCCATTGTTTATATATACCACATTTTTAACATTTACTTATTTAAGGACAGTTTTTGGCCCTTTATCAGGTACTTTGGAATGACTTGATCTCACTTTTCCCACACAATCTACACAGAAAAGAAGATTTTCCTTAATGCACATGAGGCTTGAGTTCTCCTCATAATACCCTAGAGGCCTGACAGGGACACTGAGAATGGGTCCTTATGGTTATTTAGTTTGATTTTGCTTAAAGAATCTCCTACAATTCCACAAGCTTCAAACCCCACCAAATCTGGATCTCTCCTCACTTGACACTATGGGCTTAGCAGTCATATGAACTTTTATTAAAGAAAATGCTATTGTTTTCTGTAAGTATGCAAACACATCCTAGTCTTCATATTTCTGGGAAATGTGTTTACGTACTATGAATACAGATCTGTTTACTAGTTTGTCAAAAGTTCTTTTTCAAAAACTCCAAGGTCAAATGCCCATAAAGACACTGATCACTGTTTCCAAGGCTATTTCCCCATGCCTACATCAATGCATGGTTTCCTATTCACAGGGAGCCTTCCTACACACACCAGGTTGATACAGATCAGACTCACTATAGGCAAACAACAAGCATGTTACTGAGGAAAGAGGAGACTGACTCAGTTAAAATATCAGCAAAAGTTTAGTCCCTGTTATTCAAGGCTTTATAGACTATATTGACCTTCTTAGCACTCATATCATTACTTGAGATTGAACATGTTCCTTTAGCAATAAAGAGTTTGGACAGCATTTATCAAATAAGGACAAACAATCCATGTTCACTAAATGACTTGACTACTGAGAGAAAACTCTTGGAGAGTTTGACAAAGACACTATTAAATAATTTTTTAATAAATGCTCAAGATGTTATATTCCTAGAAATGGGAAACTGTTAAGAGCCTCCATTCTGCATGTCTGTGATTTATACAAAGTACTTAGGTTTGATTGTGTTCTCAGGTAAGAATAACTTATACATGGAAAGTGTGCGGTGCTGCAGCAATGGTGGCGCTCGGAACCCTACCGGGTAGTGGCAATTGGTTTTCTGTTTTGGCGATCCGGGTGACACTCCTAAAATGCTTTCTCATTTCCACCTACCATTCTACAGATTTTGAAGTACACCACAACTGGCTTGCTATCACTCACAGTTTGCCAGTATCACATTGGTATTATGAGGCAACTTCAGAGAGGACCTTGGCTTACCCCGCTTTTTTTGTGTGGTTTGAATATATCCTGTCATTTGTTGCCAAATATTTTGATCAAGTGATGCATAATCTTCATAATATGGACTACTGCAGTTTAAGAACCTTATTTTTCGAGAGATTTTCTGTCATCTTTACAGATGCACTCTTTGTATATGCTGTCTATGAGATTGAATTATATCACTACATCAAGCTATCTTGATTAATTAAGTTGCCCACCCTGACCTCAGAGTTGCAGTTCTCCTGCCTCAGCCACTGGTATTACAGATATTCATTTCCAGTACAATGGATTTCTATTTTGATTAATGTTGCTCTCCATTTGCACGGTTATTTCAGAAAAGGCATGTGGAAGGAACATTTTTCTTTGCCATTCTCCTACATTTCAAGCACATCTACCTCTATGTAGCACCAGCTTACAGTGTATACCTGCTATGCTCTTACTGTTTTGCTGCAAATAAACCAGATGGGTCTATCTGATGGAACAGTTTTAGTTTTGACCGTGTTATTTTGCTGGGCCTCATTGCTTTCCTAGTTTCTGCTGTTTCACTGGGTCATTTCCTAGCCTTAAACAAGCTGCCTCAAGTCTTTTCCCAACTCTTTCCTTTCTAGAGTGGCCTCTGCCATGCATACTGGGCTTCAAACTTCTGGGCCCTATACAATGCTTTGGGCAAAGTTCTGTCTGTCATTGGTTTGGAATTGAAACTTCTTGATCCCAACAAGATCCCTAAGGCCTCAATGGCAAGTAGCCATACTCCTCAAAATTCTCCCAATTATCCTTTTGTCTGTGGAAAAAAGCAGGAGATGCTTCAATTTTTCTGATTCTGACCACAACAGGACATTATTCTCTCTTCCCTCTGCTCTTCACTGCCTCATTACTTCCCATTAAAATCTTACTCATGTTACTATTCTCCATCTATAGTATTTCTTCACTGAAGATTCTATTCAGAAAAGAAAAAACTCTTTTTAATTGGATGGAAATTTTCTACCTCCTTGGCTTGGGGATTCTGGAAGTCTGCTGTGAATTAGTATTCCCTTTTACCTCCTGGAAGCTGAAGTGCTCCTTTTTTCCCTTTGTTACTGACTTCAGTGTATTGTGCAGTGGGTATCACACATGCTTGGTTTATACTGTATATTTCAGTGTTGACTGGTCCTCCTACCAGCAAGACAAAGGAGCAATGAATAGAGGAACTGCTTGGAAGTAGGCAAAGTAATTATTTCATGGAAAATTAATCAGAACTTGACGAAAGTTGCTTGTGGCATGAGCCATTCATTTTAGTAGATCTGTTTAGAGAATCATTTTTCCATCATTGGCCTTGTCGAGCCTAGCAACCTGATTGTTACCATGGTAAGAAGCCACTGCCCTCCATAAGCAGTGAAATTCATCTGAAAAAAAAATCTCATCTTCCTCTGTTAAAATTGTCTGAGATCATTCAGACTGCTATGTTTTCTGAAAGCTAACAGAGTCTGATTAACCACATAATTATTTGTAGACTATGTCAACCATTGTCAGGATATAAAGGATAATTAGACTCCTCTACTTAAGGATACATAAATAAAATGGCATTTTTTTTATTTCTTCAAAAAAAGAATATCTTATACAGTACAGTTGTATTGCTCTTAGGTGACACTGTGCATATTTATACTTGAAACTGGTAATACTGTGCAGAAACTTGTAGGATTAATACACTATAACAAAGATAATAAAAAGTAATGTTTTCCACAAGGCTTCAATGAAGAAAGTATACAAATCTTCAAATCAAGGTATCAAAATGGAGATTCCTCAGGTCAAGTATATTACTTGAACATCATGGGTTTGTTTCCCATGTAGGCCAACAAAATAGATTGGTCTACACCCCCAGTCATGGTCAGGGACATTTCCATGAGCGATTTTTTTAACTTAATGGAGAGGAGGGAAGACATCAATGGAAATGGATGAAAACAAACATTATCTCTCTTAGAAGAGTGATTCAAAGTGTACGCCCTATGTATACTGATCCAGAATTTCTTTTCATGGAATATGAAGGGCACTTTTGACTGGTGAAGAAAGCAAAAGAAATCTTCTAGAGAAAAATTACAAGTGCGGAGGTTCCATGTCAGACCTACCCACTGAATTGACTCCATGGATCTGTAAATGTGGCCACTCCTCAGATATCACCATCAAGGAGTAAAATGTACTTCAATATGTACTTCAATCCTCCTTAGAGTAGTTGGGACACAGAAGCTGTCAGGTAGAGTTTGTGCTTTACCTAAAGGAGAAAATGATGCAGGTGTTAGATTCTAACTGTGTAGTTGCTACATAGGAGAAGAGTGAACCCCATATATCTGAGTGACAATCCATGAGACAGATTTAAAGAACTGGATTAAAAATCAAAACATTGACATTTTATTATTCTCCCTCTTCTTTTTCCAAATACCCAGAAATTAATAAATGGCAGATTCACAGGGAAAAAGGTAAAACATTTTCTTCTTCCTCCAGTTGTGTCTCCCAGTAGGAAGTGAAGGAAATGACAACTGCTTATACAGAAAACAGAACTCTAACTCAGAATCTGTGTTCAAAATTCCCCTAGAGTTCTCTTCAAGAGAACAGTTCCACATAAAACACTCTTATTTGACTAAAAGAGTTTTAGAAGGCAGCCCACGCAGTTGCTCATATTTTTTAAATAATAGATCCTGTCTTAGACTATAGATGCAGTCCACACAATTTGGTTTATTCTCAGGGACAGAGAGAGTATATAGAGAAAAGGGAACGAGTGAAGGGGAAGGAAGGAGGAAAAAGTAAACACAAGCCAATGGTACTATCTAGAAACATTTTACCCTCTCTGCAATATTTGTCTGACTCAAAAATCTCCTGCTGATTAAAAAGATCATGTAAAAATGTGCATGATCTCTGAGAGTGCAACTTCCAGCAAGTCCTGTTCTGGAAGAGCTGCTCTCAAGGCCAAACCTCATGCAAGCTGACACATAGGGAAGAATGGTTTCCTCCTGAGAATTATAAATAGAGGAAAAATGGCATTCAGTCTGTGTGGGAAGAAGACCTATGCATTTTTTTTAGAAATGTATGTACATCTCATTACATTCATGTTGGTTCTCAAGCACATTTCAGTTTAGTCATAAAGTCTACAGAAAACTACTATTTAAGTTTTTAAAGCACTTCTTATGAAAATAAAGGTTAGCCAGCAAAAGCATTGAGCATCACTGACGTCCATGGTTTTGTATTGGAACCTGATTTTCCACCCTGCTAGCAATATCCTCATTAAAATTTCTCAAACACAGCAGGCTGAGGCAGGAGAACTGCAAGTTTGAGGTCAACCTCAGCAAACTAGCAAGGCACTAATCAATTTAGGGAGAACCCATCTCAAAAAAAAAAAAAAAAAGGTGGGGGATGTAGCTCAATGGTAAAGTGCCCTGGGGTTTAATCCTCAGTAAAGCAAAATTACTTAATTAATTAACTAATTTAATTTCTCAGAGGATAGCACAGACATGAGAATAGCTCTGAATGACTTGGTAATAACAGATTTTAAATACAAGTTTTAAGTGTCTTAATTGTATACACATACACACACAAATAGTTCCACAAATCCTCAGAAAAAAATAAATATTAGCTTATCTATCTTACCTATTAAGATTAATAACATTTATTCTCCATTATTTCTATTTTTATAGTTGTAGATAAACAGAATGCCTTTATTTTATTTGTTTATTATTATGTGGTTCTGAGGATCAAACCCACTGCCTCATGCATGCTAGGCAAGCACTTTGCTGCTGAGCTTCAGCCCCAGTCCTATTCTTCATTATTTTACTTCCACAATTCATACTATCAGAATGGGAGCCCTAAGGAATTATCAAATGTAATTTTTCTAGTCTCTGTGAAGCTTTGAAGCCACAAGCCATTTAAATATAATCTTGACATTTGAAGAACCATCAATAGCCATCTCTTCCCTATGGAGATTGACCTTATTATCTAAAATGTTCATGGCAATGTCAATTTATTTTTTTAACATTAATTTGAGTACTAAATACAACAAATTAAAAAAGAGGTGATACATGAAAAAGCTAGCACTGAAATTTACAGAGTCATCCAGAGAGCCACAGAAAGCTGAGCATAGAAACACATTCACTGCAGGCAAGTGTACTGCCCCTCCCCACAGAGCACCTGCACATGTGACTCTTTAGCAAGAATGCTCAGTGTCAGAGGGAGCACCGCCTTGGGTTCCTGGGAATGCAATACCAATGGAAAACAAAGAATAAAACTGTTAACAACATCAATATTATGCAATTAAAACTAAGGAAACAGAAAAGGCAGCAAAGCCGTCTGCTCCTCTCATGGCAAAGTTTTCTGAAGTCACATTTCCTTCAGGTAATAGTGACATTCGGTGACTTACTTTTTAATTGTACTTCAGTGACTGTATGTAGAATTATCTGGTAATTCATTTCTATAAGCAAATTAATTAGTCTAGTTATTTTTAAATCTCTTAGCAAAATAACAATGTTTTCTTGCAGAACTTAATGATTAGGTTTTATGTAAATGTTCCATTTTAATTAATTTGTGGAGGTGGTTTCACAAAGCTAAGTTAAAATTGTGTCTAAAATGCAGGTCAGTATTTGCATGTTCATTTGTTTCAGGGACTCACATACACTATGGTCTTAAATGAGTGAAATAAAATTATTAAGCCATTTGGCACAGAGGGATGAACGATGGAAGAGTAACTTTGCAATGCCTTTCTTTTCAGGCTAAATTATTCATGACGACAAAACTTAATCTGAATACATGGCAGCAAAGTGACTTTCTTGAAAATCACATTAATTTGTCCTCCTGCCCACAATGTGCTTTCTTTCTTTCTTTCTTTCTTTCTTTCTTTCTTTCTTTCTTTCTTTCTTTTTTTTTTTTTTTGAGGGGGGATGGTAATAGGGATTGAACTTAGGGACCACTCAACCATTGAGCCATATCCCCAGTCCTATTTTGTATTTTATTTAGAGACAGTGTCTCACTGACTTGCTAAGTGCTTCACTGTTGCTAAGGCTGGCTTTGAATTCATGATCCTCCTGAGTCAGCCTCCTAAGCTACTAGGAATTCAGGAGTGCACCACAATGCCCAGTCACAACTAATTTAAAAAAACTTAATAAGGAATGGAGAGAGTGAAAGACATGAGGAATGTTTTAAAAATTCCTCAAGAAAAGAAAAGGCCTGTGATCCAGATTTTTAAACCTTTTTTTAATTGTCAGATTAAAATGCCTTGAGGTCTGCTGAAAGCATTTGGCTAGCATATCATAGGGTTAATGCAGAGCAGATAAATCAACGTGTCTACCCTGAACCCACAAAAGTCAGAAACAGAACAAATCACAAAACATAAGCATTTGAACATTTAAAACAACCTGAATGACAAACCATTTTTCAACTAAGCAAAAGCCCTCTAGGGAGAGAAGCTGGAAGTCTCCCAGAAAATGCCAGAAAAATCCAGATTTATTCTTGTACCTGATGCTGTGCCTGCCAGTGCAGTGCCAGAGTTCTCTGGTCCACTCTACTCTGCAGAGTAGAAACTGCAAGGATCTACACTATGCAGGACAGAGCCAGTTCAACCTCTATTACTTTTTCTTACATAGTTACTATGAAACACATTTGTAATGAAATGGCATTAGTTGCAAGTTCCTATTATGTGCACTCACCTCATCTCACCTGTCAATATTCTAGCGCTAATCTGAGGTTTCACTAGAACTTGCACTTACTCAAAGAATATACAAAACAGCAGCCTACATTTAGATTCACAAAAGTCAAAACATGCTTCTTATACTTTAGATGCAACAAGAGGAAAAACAATTTTAGTGGTGGAATTTGGAGATACTTTAAAAGCTTCATTTTCAGAAACAGACCACTGATTACATTTGTCAATATTTATTAACAATAACAACACAATTTCTAAGTTTTCAATATGAGTTTTAAAAATCTGCTGTACTTACAAGTACACCAACCACTACTGTGCTGCAGGTCTGCAATTTCAAAAGAGTGAGCATCCTGAGCAACGTTTCAGGAACAGGGTTCATGTCCACATTATCTGAGCTTCCTCCATCCCACATCCAATATCTCACTCGATGCAGAGGTCTCTTGCCACACATCCTGCCCACCTTTTCTCTCCTCTCTTACTTGGGGTGAAGGTGGAACTTGCAGACACATTCACTCATCTGCCATTTTGCACTCCTTGCCCCACACACCTGCAGAGCCCCATGTACAGGCTGCCCTGGTGGTAATACAAGGAAGTGCAGGCAGGGACAGTAAATCTTAAACCTGTTTGGCTGCTAGCAATGCTAGGGAGGGAGAGGTACACACCCACTTTTCTGGCTAGTTTATCCTATGATTCCCACTCTCAAGAGAATAACATTTCCATATATTTCAGTCTAAAGAGGCCAAGTATGATGAGTGATGCTTGCTCATTAACTGGAAATAACTGACATTTATAGAATACTTCATCCAACAATAGCACAATTGACATTCTTCTCAAGCTCACATAGAACTCCAACCAAGATGGATCGCATGCTACGATATAAAACACAACTGAACAAATTAAAAGAATAATGATCACACAAAACACATCCTTGGACAACAACAGAGCAAAGTAGAAAACTATATCAGAATAATACACCAAAATTCCCAAAATATTGAAGATCAAACCATAGACTTCAAAATAACACATAAGCCAAAGTCTCAAGAGAAATTAGAAAGCATTTTGAAAATTAAAACTTTTGATCAAAATTTGAGGGATGTAGAGAAAACAATACTTAGAAGTAAGAGTTTAGCACTGGAAAAATATAACACTAATAATTTAAGAATCCACCTTAAGAAAATAGAGAAAGAGCCTAAATAAAGCAGAAAAAAAAAAAACACAAAAATTAGAACAAGAATCAATGAAAATTTTAAAGGGAAAGCAATATCAAAAGGTCAACAAAATTAAAAGTTCATTTTTTGAAAAGACCAATAAAATTGATAAAACCCAAGCCAAGGTAACTGAAAGAGAAGGGAAAACAGCAAAGAGAGAAGAAAAAAAAAAGGTAGAGGAGAATGAAAGATAAGAGGAGAGGAAACAGACAAAAAGTATTTTAAAACTACTAATGTCAGAAATAAAAGAAGTTCATCACCACTGCTGTCATGGACATTTAAAAGTTATCAAAAATATTATGAAAATTATGTATGCTTAAGAATTTTAAAATGCACTGATTTCTTGAAAGACACAAAATACCAAAACGCAGTGTGTTCATATATTCATGAAGCTATGTGACAGAAAAACACAAACCGGGTGGATTGATGTTATTTTGAATTGACCAGAAACTTATTTCTCACCTTACTGGAGGATGAGTAGGTACAAAATCAATGCAAGCCATCAGCAGTTTCAGTGTATGATGAGGATCCACTTCCTGCAATATGAATGAATGTGTTCTCACATGGCAGAAGGGGTGAGGATCCCTGTGGCTTCTCTTATCAATGCACTAATCCCACTCATGAGGTTCCACCCTCAGAAATTAACTGTCTTTCAAAGTCCCTACCTCCTAATATCATCACATAGGAGACAATGTTTCAACTAATATATTTTAAAGGGATACTAACTCAGTCAACAGCATTCACAAAAGCAGAAAGAGATAATGTTAAGTAGGTTTGGTTTATATCTTAAAAAAAGGTGAATAATCAACAGCCTTCCAATGAAAATAAAAGGTGCAGATAATTTCACTGTTAAATTATACCCAAAATTTAAGGAAGGAATGATGACAATGACTTATAATCTCCTCCAGAAAATGGAAGAACATAGAACATTCCCCAAATTATTCCATGGGGCTAAATACCAAAACAAGATAAAGGCAAAAATAGAAAAAACACATGCTGACCAATATCTTTCAGGAACAAAAGATTTTTTTAAAAAATCCTCAAAAAAGTATTGGCAAACAGATTCTAGCAATACATAATAACAATTCTACACCAAGATCAAGTGATATTTACTCCAGGTGTGCAAGACTAACTTAACATTCAAAATAGAGTTAAAGTAATTAACTCATCAATCAGACTAAAGAAGAAAAATTATTTGATCATATAAAAAGGTCCAGAAAATGCATCTGGCAGACTTCAATGCTCATTCATGACTAAACTTTCAGGAAACTAGAAATACAATGGAAGTTCCTCAATTTGATTTAAAAATCTATCAAAAAAAAAATAAGAAAACCAACAGTAATGTAATACATAATGTGAACAACTGAATGATTGCTCCTAAGATCAGGAGGATGTCATGAATACCCCATTTTACTGTTCCTGGATTCTTAGCTAATGCAGTAAAACAACAAAAATTAAAAAAAAATAAAATGTATACAAGTTTGGAATAAAGAAATTAAATGCTTTTATTCACAGATGACTTGATTTTTTATGTAGAAAATCTCAAAGATTCAACCAGAAAAATTTCTATAATTAAGAAATGATTATACAATGTTCCATGATATAAAGTTGCTATACAAAGTCAACTACTTTCCTATATACCTTCAATGAACAATTGGAATTTGAAGTTAAAAACACAATACTATTTGCATTAGTATCAAGAAAATGAATACTTTGACATAATCTGGTAAAATATGGTCAGAGACTATATGAGGAAAATTTAAAAATTCGATTGAAAAAAATCAAAGAAGATTTAAACAAATGAAAAGATGTTTCATGCTCATAGATGAGAAAAACCAATGTTGTCAAGAGGTCATTTCTCTTCAAAATGATCTATACATTCAATAGAATTCAGTGAAGACACCAAAAAAATTATTTTGTGGAAGTTAACAAACTTATTCTAAAGTTCTTATAGAAAGGCTTAAGACCCATATAGTCAACAATATTGGCCTCACTGAGTTACTGAGGCTGGCCTTGACATGCAGTCCTCCTCTCAGCCTCCCCAGGTGCTGGATGACAGGCATAACCCACCATGTCTGGCTCCACATCATCTCTAATGGATCTTTTTTATTCGCATCTCAGATCAAACGTCTGTTCCTCAGAGAAACCTTCCTCTGTACATCATCCAGTCACCCTGTAACAGTGGTCCATATTGCACTTTGAATATTGCCCTTCCTGCTCTGCCACTGTGACTTATTTTAAAAATGGACCTGTTTCTTTCTCTTCCTTTCCTCTTCCCCTATCTTGGGAAAAAAGGATTAACTTTCTTCCCCATCCTAGGCAGAGTTACCTGCTTGCAGACTCACCATGGGAATGAAGTAATTCAGACTTGGGGATGGCACCAGAAAATCTCAGAAATGACTGTCTCCCAAATTAAAAAGTGAATTACTACTATGACAGAAAACACAGGGAGTGTTGCCTTTGATTAATCTCTTAAAACCCCTCTGTTCCCCATGATAGGCAGAATCGCAGACTCTGGGACAAGAATCAGTCCCCTGTGTTTCTCCTTTGCTAACAAAGCAATAAAACTTACTTTTTTTTCTCAAAACGGTGTACTTATTATTGGTTTGGCATCAGGCACAAGTAACAAGCTTTTGTTTTTTGTTTTTGGGTACCTGGGATTGAACTCAGGGGCACGTGACCACTGAGCCACATCCCGAGCCCTATTTTGTATTTTATTTAGAGACAGGTCTCACTGAGTTGCTTAGGGCCTTGCTTTTGCTGAGGCTGGCTTGGAACTCATAGTCTTCCTGTCTGAGCCTCTTGGATTACAGGCACGCACCACTGTGCCTGGCTAAGGACCAATCTTTTGATAACAAACCTGTCTTAGGTTTTTTTTATTATGAAGTTATTTTCTTTGTTTATATTAGCTCCAACTTTTACACACATAACTCTCCAGCACCTGGAAAAATGCCTGGTGCACGGTAGGCACGCAACACATTTTTCAGGAATGAAGAAATGAATGATTATACAACAGAAAAATCTGTATACTATGAGAATTCTAAAAGGGTCACCTGCCAAAGTAAGGTGTTGGGTAAGTGCTGGACATGTGAAATGTGTATGAAATTTTTCTTTAAGTGGAATATAAATGCCTGAAAGAAAGGGAGCTTACTTTACATTTTTTTAAAAATATTTTTTAGTGGTGTTGATAGGTCTTTATTTTATTTATTTATATCTGGTTCTAAGAATCGAACTGGGTGCCTCACACATGCCAGGCAAGCGCACTACCACAGAGCCATAGTCTCAGCCCATTACTTTATATTTTTATGAATTCTCTTCCAACAGCACATAGCACTGTTTAAACTGAAGTTACTCAGCATTCATAATTTGCAACAGGGGATTTGTAACTTTTGAGCACTTGTTACAGGTGAGCTTATCATCTTTTATATCTGTATCCTCCTTTTATTCAGTGAACATCCTAGAATCATGTTCTGCTGTGTATTTCTGCCTAAGACAGTGAATGAAGAATGAAGTGATTTCCAAGACTACCTTTCCCCAAGCCTCTTTGTCAAGAAGTTGATCAGCAAGCAGTTGGTACATAGTATCCTGCTCCTAGAAGATGATTAATACAATTATGGAAATAATGAATTCTTTAGCCTGGTGCAGCCTGGAAAATCAGGATGACACATTCACAATGAATGGCTCCTTTTGCTACATTATAGTAACAGGTGAGGAATCCTGGGCTTTTGTATGGTTCTGCCCAAAAGCTGTTGAGTTACTCTGAAAATGCTCCAGAACTTCTGCTTCTGAGTTTCCTCATCTGTGAAATTATGTGCTAGGGGATGATACGCCAGGTCATGGGGATTCTGATTTTTTTTTACTCCAATATTATTGGCACCTGTAAACCTCAGGCAAATGCAACCACTCTGTCCCTCAGTTTTATCAGTTCTAAGGGGAAAAAAACAAAAGTCCCCCCACCTCCTAAGATGGCTGCTGGGAATAGGGCACAAAATGAAGGCAAGTGCCCCAAAGCTCAGCAATCAAGATAAATAGTATTTTAATACTATATTTTTAAAAAGTCAAAATTAATGCAAAAAAATTCACGATGAAAAAACTATCCACATTTTTCAATAAAGACAAGATTAGTAACAGTGCTGTGCCAAACCATACTGAGGCAAATAGGGAAAAGGATTAAATGAGATCATGCTTGTAAGGTACTTGGCACCAAGCCTTGCACATGGTAAGTCTACAGTAAACATAAACCAATATTATTGAATAATCTTCAAGGTTTCTTCTTGTTCAAAAATTGCTTAGCTACCACTGTCCCCACAATTTAGTCTTTTAAAAAATGGCAACTACTGATTTAATTTTAGGCAAAAATTCTGCAGAGTTGGCGCCATGCCTATCATCCTCCTGTAAAAATGTAGAATTAGTTCCAGGTGAAAATAAAATAAGTTAGACTCTAAACTTCTTTTATATTTGCTTAGGATGCAATTAAATACATTGAAGTTTTAACAGAATTTCAGAACAAAGTAGGTCTTAATACTGCCAGAAGCACAGTGAAATCAAGCTCAAACAGCCACCAGTTGCACCCAAGTTTCCATCCACCTGCTGAAGAAATGCTTGCTGAAGTCCTGTTATATTCCTCTGCTCTAAGCTAAATACTGGACCTGCAGAGATTAAAGAGATGCAGATTCTGCCCTCAGAGTATCTAATGTGGAGACGAAGCTTGCCTGAAAACATGAGGGGTTTATATCATATGTCAAAGCTATTTCCCAGGGAGAAAAAAAAATGCAACTCATAGAACTTAAAATAGAAAATTATTTCCATAAGAATTATTGTACAAGAAGATACATATTTTGAGCCACATCATCCAAAATATTTTATCAATTAACACTGACCCAAAACACAATTATAAAACACTTAAGAGGCATTATGTAAATACTGAAGAAATAATAGAAGGCCAAGTACCACCATTTGAACCTTTAAATGCTGACCCTTGGCTTAGTAGAGGAATAATGGGGACACAATAAGATGTTGTGCAAAATGCCATGGCCGTACACAGGGGAGTGATAATGAGGAAGAGGTGGGGGAGAGTCAAGATGATCAGATCCACCTGCGTCTCAATCTGCATCACCACCACCTATAGACTAAGGAAGAGAGATGCAGACTGGGGGCTTGTAGGAGCAATTTAGTAAGCATCCAAAAGAAGTTCTCACTCCCTTTATAGTCTTCTTTAAAATAATACAGAAGTAATAAGCCCATCTGGAAAGTTTACTACTACTGTAGGATTCCAACTGAGGGTCATTCTTGAAAAGTTAACACTAAGACTGAAGAACATACTCGAGTTTTACATCCTAATCTTGCAAGGTTGAGAAATGTATCTAAAAGGGACTGGGGTTGTGGTTCAGTGGAAGGATACTTGCCTAGTATGTGTAAGGCACTGGGTTTTACCCTAAGCACCACATATAAATAAAGAAATAGAATAAAGAGGTATTGTGTCCATCTACAACTCAAATCCAGTTTTATCCATTAGGATTTTAAATAAATGTGCCCTAAAATATTTTCAGCCAATCTACATCTGTTTTCTTTTTTCTTTTGGTATCAAAAATTGAAATCAGGGATTCTTAACCACTGAGCCACATCTCCAGCCATTTTTTTTTAATTTTGAGACAAGGTCTTGTTAATTTGCTTAGGGTCTTGCTAAATTGTTGAGCCTGGAAAAACTGTGCTCTATATGTGTACTAAGAATTGAAATGCATCCTGCTGTCACATGTAACAAATAAGAATAAATTAATTAATTTAAAAAATGAAAATTTTTGCAAATAATATATATAAATAAACTCTGCAGGGCTGTGGTTGTGGCTCAGTGTAACAGTGCTCATCTCACACATGGAAGGCACTGGGTTTGATCCTCAGCACCACATAAAAATAAAATAAAAAGCATTTTGTCCATCTACAGCATATATATATATATATATATATATATATATATATATATATATGTGTGTGTGTGTGTGTGTGTGTGTGTGTGTGTGTGTGTGTGTATGTGTATAAAACTCCAAATTTTAATAAAAAATTAAAATAGAAAAAAAAACCAAATTGCTGAGGCTGGCTTTGAATTCATGATCCTCCTGCCTCAGCCTCTGGAACCACTGGGATTATAATTGTGCACCAACATTCCCAGCCACAGCCTACATCTCTTGAATACTAGACATTTTACCAATGAAAACCCACTTCTAATATTTATTATGCTAATTAATAGGACCTTTGATACTGGTCAAGGATGACAGTAACAAGATCAATGGTTACTAAAGGTTGCAGGGACGGATTAGTGGGCAGAGCACAGAAGATTTTTAGGGCAATGAAACTCCTCTGTGTGAAATGATCATGTTGGAATCATGTTATTACAAAGCTGTCCAAATGTAAAGAAGGTACAAAATCAAGAGTATCCCCTAATGTCAACTATGGACTTTGGGTGATAATGGCATGTCACTGCAGGCTCATTACTTGCAACTAATGGACCCCTCTGGTGGGGGATTCGATAATGAGGGAGGTTCTTCACATGAAGAAAAGGGATGTTTGGGAAACCTCTGTACCTTCTGCTCCACAAATCAAAAACTGCTCTAAAGAAGATTTTTTTTTTTTAGTACCAGGAATTGGACCCAGGGGCACTTGACCACTGAGCCACATCCTCAGTCCAATTTTTGTATTTTTATTAGAGAGGGGGGTCTCACTGATTTGCTTACAGCCTTGCTAAACTGCTGAGGCTGGCTTTGAACTCTCAATCCTCCTGCCTCAGCCTCCCAAGCTTCTGGGATTATAGGCCTGTGCCACAACACCTGGCAAGAGGAAAATCTTTTTAATACAAGAATAAAACAATGTATTGGAAGCATTCCAAGACTGGTATAGGAGCATTGGGGTGAGACTTCTATCTTTCTGATAGGTTAGGAATGCTGAGCCTTACCTGACAGCTATTCCCACTGTACCAGGATAGATGTCTTCTTGGTGGGTCAAATTCTCCATTTTATCACATTTTCACAGAAGTTAATGTGACTGGAAATACACAGACAGATCCCTATGGAGCTTATTGTTTGCTGCCACCCCAGATTTCCAGAGCTGGATTTGTTACCCTAATTTTTGTGCTATAGAATCTTCTGTGAGCAACACCTGTGTCTTGATGATTGTAAATGATTTTAAATTATTCCAGTGGTGGGAATGGTGGTATAAATAAGCAATTGATCATTTTTAAGCTACACCCTAGTGCCTGACAGACTGATTGGGAATATGTTCCAGAGATGGACATTTGCACCTGTTTGTTTGAAAGACAGCCAAGCTCTATTCATGCTTATCCAGTACCCAAGGTCATGTTAATTAGTGTAATAAATATTAGAAATGTGCTTTCAACTGTAAAGTGGTAGGTTTTCAGGATATGTAGATTGGTTAAAATATATTAGAGACATTTCTCAATCTTACATGAACAGGACACAAAACTTGAGTTTGCTTTTTAGTCTCTGATGTTCAAAATGGTGCTTGAGGCTTGATTCTAAACTGGTCCTACCTCTATTAAAAAACACATGATTCTGGTTACCTGATGCTGGTTCTGAGGTTCACTGAATTGTGCCTTGAGAATATAGGCTGGGATATTGGCTCAGTGGTAGAGCACTTGCCTAGCATGTATGAGGCCCTGAGTTCTATCCTTAGCACCACATTAGAAAAATAATAATAAAATGAAGGCATGCCATCCATCTACAACTAAAAATAAATAAATAAGTAAATAAATAAAAAAGAATATGGGTGTGAACTGGGTGCAGTGGTGTACATCTGTAATACCAGCAGCTTGGAAGGCTGAGAAAGGAGGATCTCAAGTTCAAAGCCAGCCTCAGCAACGGCGAGGTGCCTAAGCAACTCAGAGAGACCCTGTCTGTAAATAAAATTAAAAATAGGGCTGGGGATGTGGTTCAGTGTTTAAAAGAATGTGGGTGTGTCCATCTCAAGGGAAAGTTTTCTGCAAAATGGTCAGAGCACACAAAAAATCAGATAGCTAAGGTGAGCTGAGGTTGAGTTTGGAGGTCATGTTACTGTTTTTGTACCTTTTTTTTTTTTTGCTTTTTCAATAAATGTTTGTTTGTGTGTTAGAACTTGATGCTGGACTTGCTTTTGTTTCCTGACTTTATTGAACCAAGAGAAGGAAGAGGTAGTTTACACGGATTTACCTCCAAGTATGTATTCAACAATAAATGAACAACTATTATATTCCCTCTTGGAACAAACAGTCTGAAAAAAAAAAAGACAGAAAAAACTTAGTAGTTGTACTCAAGCTTCTTCCAGTTATTTCACATTGTCCTGCTAGATCCTTCCAAGCCAGAGACATCCCACCAGAGAGACTATTCAGATACCAAAGGTCATCATAAATCCCTTTGTCCTGAGTTTTGTCAGTAGGAAAATCATGACGTATAGAAAAAAAAATACAAGAATGCACTTGGGGTTTGAGAATTTGAGCTACTTTAAGGCTTCTAGGCTTTTCCAAATCCTTCTTTGGAAGGTCTTGTTTTATATACTAGTGCTCTGATCACACGCCCTTATTGGCTCCAAGGGAGAGCTGCTACCCAATGATGTAACTGATGATTCGAGAACAGAAAAATGTGTTCCGTGTAAACCAACAATGTGATCGCAAAACAGAAGAGTGAGTTCACAAGGCAGCCTCTCTCTCTCCAATTCACTAAAGCAATTGTTGTAAAAAAGAAAAATACATGGGACTTTAGAAGAGGGAACTGTTACTTAAGCTAAAAATGACAAAGAATAACTCCATGAAAAAGGTGACACTTGAGTTGATCTTCAAAGAATGGCTAGGTTGATTCTCAAATTCCATTCTCAGCAATATTAGATCTGGGTTATTAAATGCTTGTTCCACGTGGATGCTAACTCCCAATAAGGGCAGAGGAGTAGGGAGGGTAGAAGTACTTTGGGTTAGACAAAGAGGAATGAAGGAAAGAGAGGGTAGATTGTAATAGGAAAGAAAATGGAATGAACAGGACTTTCCTGTGTTTATATATGAATGTCCATATATGAATACAAGACCACGGAAAATTCACATCATGTACAACCAGAAAAACAGGAAGTCGTACTCCAAGTGAATAAAATATTTTAAAATACACTCTACTCTCAGGTATAACTAAACAGAACAAATTTTTAAAAAGTGATTAGAGCTGGGGTCCATCCTTGTTTCCTCTTGTTGAATAAAGGTAGAAGACTGGGTACCGTAGATCATACCTGTAGTTACAGTCACTCGGGAGGCCAAGGAGGGAGGATTACAACTTTGAGGCCAGCCTCAGCAACCTAGGGTTACCCTGTTGCAAAAGAAAGAATAAAAATGGCTGAGGACTTGGCTCAGTACTAGAAGGCCCTTGGTTCAATCCCTAGGGCTTTAAAATAAAGAAAATATAAAGGAAAAGATATAAAGTTGTTTATGTAAATTTTTAAAAATAGACTTTATTGATTTAAATGTGGTGCTGAGAATCGAACCCAGTACCTCTCACATGCTACACAAGCGCTCTACCACTGAGCCACGACCCCAGTTCCAATGTGAATTTTTAAAAAGGACATTCTAGACAGTAATATATAATGCACAGTGCTCATTTGGAGAGGTAAAAAAAAGAACCAAGATAGTGATATGCGATGTGAATAGGATTACAATATAGTTGTTAAGACTATTGGGCCTAAGATGAGGCCAGCAGAAAGTGAATTAGGAGGTGTTAAAAAAAGACAAGGATTTAAAAATCATGAGAAAGGCTTTTAGTTGCATATTAGCATGGTGGAATATTTTTGAGAAAATGGGATTTGTTAATAAGGAGTATAAAATTAATGAAGCCTTGGTAAGTGGCAGAGACATTACACACCTTTTTTCTCTGAGCATCTCTAATAAGTCTAATGGAAGAGAGAAATCTATAAAATTCAGAAAAAAAATGCAAAAGTTATGTGAGAAAACAGAAGTGTGAATTGGCAGAAACTTTTCTGGAGAACTATTTGGCAGTATCTATCACGTCAGGCCAAAGTAACCAACAATGACCCAATGACAGTGGCTTTGAAACATGTTTCTTTCTCATTCAGCATTTGTGGCAGGTCAGCTAAGGTGTTGGTCCATATTGAAATCACTACAGAACTCAGGTTGCTAAGAAGCCACTCCCTGTAATATCAAGGATCACTGTTGTAGAAGCTGAAAGAGATGCGGGAAGTCTTCAGATTGGTAATAAAATGGTAAAGGTTCACGTCGCTCATAAACATGATGTTTTGACTGAATTTTGTGGCTTTTCTACTGGCGAGGGGAAAAGGAGGGACAGCTCTATGAGGCTGCAGAAGGCAGAAAACTAGAAATATTCTTAGAGCTGGGCAGATGCCTACCTTGGGCCATATCTATTTTTTTAAATACTTTTTAAAGAGATAGATAGATAGAGAGAGAGAGATAGAGAGAGAGAGAGAGAGAGAGAGAGAGAGAGAGAGAGAGAGAGAGAATTTTTTAATATTTATTTTTAAGTTTTTGGCAGACACAACATCTTTGTTTGTATGTGGTGCTGAGGATTGAACCCCAGGCCTCATGCATGCCAGGCGAGTGTGCTACCGTTTGAGTCACATCTCCAGCCCCATTGGGCCATAACTATTAAAATCAAAACATCTATAGCCATTGACTGAACAATGCCATTTGTGAGAATTCATACTATGAAAATACTCCCCAAAACACCCAGCCTTGAATGTTCAAGGATTTTCTCTTCAGCCTTGAAAATCTGAATTGAAAACTGGAATGACCATCAATAGTTGAATTATTAAATAAATAATAGGGTACCAGTACTTTGGCATTCTATAATCATTACAAAAAATAAGACTGATATCGATTGACGAAACAATACCAAACTTATGCATAGAATGATATCATTTATCTTATAATTATGTTAAAATTAGGACTATATTTACAATAGAGAAAGGATAAGAAATGTTTTTGATAATAGTACTAATATCTATTGTTTATTGAGCATTTAGCATGGTTAGAAACTCTACTACTAAATGTTAAATGCTTCATAAGCATGATTCTCACTTTACAGATGAAGAACTTAAGGCTCAGAGAAGTTCAGTGACTTGTCTAAATTCACACAGATAAGCAGTTCTACAGTTAGAATCCCAGGGTGTCTGAAAAATAGCTGGCACTGGGCCAGCTATAAGGTTAGTGGTGGAGCATAGGAAAAAAGTCTTTCAATGTCCACTTTATGGGGTTTAATTAGCTTGTATTTATTTTTGTTTTTCTTGCAATAAGTATGCATTCTTTTTTGCAAAAATGATCTAAAAATAAATGTGAAGTAATGTGAAGGGGATGAAATAGGTCGGAGATAGCCATGCATACATAGGGGAAAAAAAAACTACAAATGTACCAAAACTCTATCCAAGTGCCTGAGTTCCAGCAGCAGCGGATAGAAATCCTACACCGAATTCAGTATCTAATGCAAAAATTGGCTGGTTAGCCTGTTGAAGACGCTGGGAGGAGGGGTCTCTCTTCGAAGCAGGGTGGCCTGGCAAATGGCTCTCCAGTGAGTCTAGCAGTCTCCTGGGGAAACTGCAAAGGCCATCTTGAGAACCTTTTGGTAAATATTGAGGATGATGAATCACTGAAAACAAGCAGCACGGTTCATAAGGAATAACTCATGTCAAGCAATTTGACAGCCTTTTAAAAATAGAATTATTTGGGTGGTGAATAAAAGAGCCATTATGAGCCTTGGCATGTGGACTGCATCGGGACTGTCTCAGGAAGCCCTCCCATCTAATTTTTTCCAGTAGGCTGGTGCTGGGGACATGGGAGAGGACTGACACTGGGAAATAGAAGACACTCATTTATGCATTCAAGGATGCAAAGTTGCACATACAAGGACATTCATCACAGCACTGCATGTTATAGGGAGAAATTAGAAACCAGTTTAACATCACCAGCAGAGATTAGTTAAAAACATATTGGGGGCTGGGGTTGTGGCTCTGTGGTAGAGCGCTCGCTTAGCTAGGGCCAGGACCTGGGTTCGATTCTTAGCACCACATAAAAATAAAGGCATTTTGCTCTATCCATCTACAAAAAAAGAGATTCATATTCTCTCTCTCTCTCTCTCTCTCTCTCTCTCTCTCTCTCTCTCTCTCTATCTCTCCTTTAAAAACATATTTTAAAAAAGCATATTGGGTCAGGTGCTCATGTCTGTAATCCTAACCACTCAGGAGGCTGATGCAGGAGGATTGCAAATTCATCACAGGCCTCTAAAATTTAGCCAGACCCTGTCTCAAAACAAAAGATAAAAAGAACTGGGGATGTAGGTCCATGATATAGTGCCTCTGGGTTCAATCCTGGGGACTAGGGAAAAAAGAAAAAAAAAGATGGGAATATCCATGAATGGACTTACATGTAACTTTAGTTTTTTCAGTCAGGGTTTGCAATCTATGAGCCCTGGGCCAAATGTGCTCCAAGAATAGGGAATAATTTTTATTGTTTTAAATGGTCAAGAAAAAAAAATAAATGAATAATAATATCTCATGACAGGTGAAAATGTGTTGTGAAATTCCAATTCCCCCATCCATCAGTGAAGTCCTGTAGTAACACCACCTGCCTTTTCATCTCCGTGTTGTCCCTGGCAGTTCTCAGGCTGCCATGCCAGAGCTGAGTAGTTGTGGTGGGGACCTGAAGATCTGCCAAGTCTACAATATTTACTGTTGGGCCCTGGACAGAAAAAGTTTGCTGACCTCTGTCTCCTATAGATCATTAAATGAGATAATTAAGCAGAACAGTTTCATTCTGGTATTGGAGTGTCTGTGTTTTCCCTTTCAACCTGCCACTTTCTCACCTTTCTTTTAGCTTGTTTATTTGGTTACTTTTCTGTCTCTGTTAGTATGTCTACTTCTGTCTTTATGGCTGTTGTGGATCTCACTATTGGTGGTTCTTTTTTGGGGGGTGGGGTGGGGTGGGTAGGAATTGAACCCAGCAGCGCTTAACCACAGAGCCACATACCAGCCCATTTTTGATGCTGTTGTTTCTGAGACAGGGTCTTGCTAAGTTGCTTAGGGTTTCACTAGATTGATGAAGATGCCTTTGAATTTACGATCCTCCTTCCTCAGCCTCTAGAGCCACTGGGATTTTAGGTTTGCACCATTACACCTGGTTCATTCATGATTGCAAAAAAACAAAAATTATATATTTTTACTAGACAAGAAATATCTAGTCCTTGGGGGAAAAATGTCAAATGTTAAGGCAATATACCTCAAGTCAGCCTCTGCTACTTGATTGGAAACTCGCTTAGAGCAAGGGACCATATTCTTGTTTTATCCCCTGTACTTAGAATAGAACCTGGTGCATAGTAAACACTAGTAATACTTCTTTTTTGGGGGGATGGGTACCAGGGACTGACCTCAGGGACACTTGACTACTGAGCCACATCCCCAGCCCCATTTTGTATTTTATTTAGAGACAGGGTCACTCTGATTTGCTTAGTGCCTTGTGTTTTGCTGAGGTCACCTTTGAACATGAAATCCTCCTGCCTCACCTTCTGAGCAACTGTGATTACAGGCATTTGCCACCATGCCTGTCTTCTCAATAATACTTCTTAATGAACTATTGCATGCTGTATCTGTGTCTACGATATTTTTTGCAACTTACTATTCTGCAGTGTGCTTTTTCTTTTCTTTCTTTTCTTTTCTTTTTTTTTTTTTTTTGGTATTGGGGATTAAACCCTGGGGTGCTCTACCACAAAGTAACATCCCCAGCCCTTTTATATTTTATTTTGAGACAGGATCTTGCTAAGTTGCTAAGGCTAGCCTCAAACTTCCAATCCTCAGACTTCTGTCTGCCCCACAGTGTACTTTCTTGTAAGTGCTAATACAATACAAGAAAGTATGAGGATAGAAGGCATTTCCCATTCTGGCCATGGAAAACACACCCTTCTGTGTAGTAGCCAAGGCCCTCTTAGTAACTGGCCTTCTGTACAGCTCAGATGTTGCCTCGGGAAAGTGGAGTGGATCACAGTCAGGAAGCATTTTGGCAATCTTTTTTGGGGGTGACACACCAGCAGAGACACAGGAAACCTGGCATGGATCATTTACTGGGCCTTCTTACTTAGGACGGTAATTGAATTTCTGTGCCATGAGCCCAAATATCGTTGTTCTCTCACCTATCCATCTTCCTTCCTTGTTTCTATTTATTTTATTTTATTTTATTTTATTTTTAAGGGATGCATAATAATTAAACATATATATATATTGGGTACATTGTTAATTCTTTTTTGTAGTGCTGGGGATTGAACCCAGGGCCTCATGCATGATAGGCAAGTGCTCTACCACTGAGATACAACCCGAAAACCCATCCTGATGTTTTGATGCACATACACATTGTGTACTAATCAAATCAGGGTATTTGGCCCATCCATCACCTCATGTATTTATCTTTTATTTGTGGTGAGAACATTCAGACTCCTCACTATTTAGAAATATTTGATATTATACCATTAACCATAGACACCCTGCTGTGCAATAGAACTCAAAGACTTATTCTTGCTGTCTAACCATAGCTCTGTCTCGATCATTCAGTCACTTTCTATCCCTCCCTGTCTTCCACACTCCTCCAGCCCTTGACAATCACTTTTCTACTCTTCCCTTCTATGAGATAAGCTTGGGCAGATTCCCAACTCTTTGATCTGCTACTCTGACCTCCTTTTCCTGCTTTTCTAAGACTTCATGCAAAAGCAGGAGTTAAGAACATTATATTCCAAGCAATTGGCTCTGTGCATGGCATGTTTGGAACCTCAGATTTATGGATCAAGTTGGGCAAGTTTCATGCCACCTATTTTTACAGATAAGGAAACTGGTGCACAGAGAAGTGAAACTGGTTGCCAAGGTAAAGGCCTGCTCCAGAAGCAGTGATCCAAAGCACTTTGCTGGGCTGTGTCTCTACTGCACACTATTCTGTTCCCACAGCAGCACCATCCCCAGCTTGATCCATGGGAGTGGAGAAGGGGGTGGCTTACTGGCCTTTGTATTCTCAGTATCTGGCAGAAAGCCAAGGGCCAGGAGCAGATACTGTCTGCCTGTTGACAAGGTGGATTAGAAGCACACTTTATGACACTTCCCCAGGCTTCCTCATGCAGCTGCTGTTGGACAAGTTCCCTTCTAACCTGGCTGAGGGTGGGATGGAGTACACTTGGTTAGAACTTTCCTGGAAAGCAACTAGGCAATGTTTCCCTCCAGCAAAATGTGCTAACCATGGGACCAGAGCATTTTTATTTCTAGGAATTTGTCTTCAAGTTAAAAAAAAAACCCAGATGTGTGTGCAACAATGTATATACGATGTTTATTGCAGTGTTGGCTATCACAATGGAAAACTCAAAACCATCTTAATGCCTGACTATAAAAAGTTGGTTAAATAGCTTATGGTACATTTCTCTGATGGATCATTTTGCAACCAGGAAAATATCACTCTTAATGCATAAAGTGGTTCCCCTGGAGAAGAGGAAAATGTATCCTTAGGAACACATGGAAAGCTCCAGCCGTGTTTGTAATGATTTCTTTCTTGAGCTGAATATTTATTATCTCATGCTTTCCCTGCTCCCCCCTGGGGGCCTCATGCACACTAGACAAGCACACTACCACTGAGCTGCATCCTCAGTCCTATTATCTCATTCTTTATACCTCTTGATATGTCTAAACTATTAAGTAATTAGGTGAAAAATGGAATTTAAAAAAAAGTGTTTAGAATACTTAGTGATGTGTCACAATAATCATAAAATAGTATGCCTAAGCAAACAGGTTGCAATAAAAAGTACAAACAATATCATGCTGATTTTCTAAATCAGAGTGTGTATTCAGGTATGAAAGAAACCCATTAAACCTTAAATTGTGTTTATACTTGGACAGTGTGTTTCAGGTGATTTCCATTTCTACAATCAAACAGTATTATTTTGCACAAAAAAAGTAATACTTTTTCACTTGCTGACTTTCATCTCTTACTTCTTTCTGCTTTCTAATTTCCTCAGCAAGAAACTCCAGAATGATTTTCCACTTGTCTCTTACTTTGAATCTACCCATCCAGGGATTTGATTTGATTTTTGTTATTCACATTTTCTTAATCTTCTCCTTTGTTTCTGGCTAGTCTCCACAAGATTTTAGACCTTATTTTTTGTCATGAAGCAAATGCACTTGATCATGGGGTTATCCACACCCTGACCTGGTGATGTTGAAAACCCTGAGTTTTCTTTTAGCCAATCTGAGTTTCATTTTTAAGCTCCTTGTGGATATAAGTCACAGGGTTTGGCAATAAATTGCTTGTGATGAGTCAAGAATGGTAATAAGCTGCACATTGACTTTATAACTTCATGCTAGTGAGGTGCATTGGGATACTCAATAGTTCTGTCCCATCACATCCAAAAGGTGATTAAATATTAATGGACTAGAGTCCCTCCCTGGGTGTGAATTCATAAAGGGGAAGAATGTGTATACAGGGTCAAGCAGGGGAGCCTGACCAGTTTTCTTCAATTCATTCTGATGGAGAACAGTCTCAATATTGAGTGGCAGTGTGAGAGCTCATGACCTTGACCTCGGAGGGTTTCTTTAAGAAATCACAACTGGAAGAAAGACATCGAGGTGACAGGAGAGGTCCTGCCACTCCATTGGAAATTGAAATGGTTTCCTGAAGAAAGAGAAACAGCAGAAGTCAAGTTTATTTGCAGTGTTTTAGCATATGTTCTGAATTTGGAAACATTGTACAGAAGGAAGGCAGGGAAACAAGATTTTTGCTGCATTGCTTAGGAAATGTGTGGGGAAGTGTTTGTTACAGGAGGATTCAATTATAAGAGCTTTGTGTTCTTTTCTTATTACTTTATCACTTTCCTTTCTAGGCCAGAATGAGTAGATCAGAAAGTTCCAGATGAATGGATTAACGAACTGATCGAATCACCTATGTGGAGGTTAATCTCCTGCCTCCTGTGTGGATTCATCAAGATGTTGGTGGTTGGAAGTGACAGAAACCCAATTCAGAAACAACTTTGGTAAAACCAGAATGGACTTTATTGGCTGCTGTGATTGAAAAGGCAAGTGGGTAGTGCTATGTCCATCATGGCCGGATTCAAGGGCTCCCACAATGGGATCAGAAATCTGTCTTCTTCAGTATCCTGGCTTTGCTTTCTCCTGAGTTGGCATGATTCTTAATGGAATCTCCCTTAAAGGCAGCAAAACTGGCCTAGCTAAAGTAAGTTAAGCAACTCAGCAGAAAGCAGGTTTTTCTCAATAGCTCTAGGAAAAGTCCAGCTCTGAGTCTCACCTGTCTGGTCTGCCTACCTTGGCTCGGTCAGTGTGCACAGGGAAACGTAATGTGTTCTGTGCCCACCTTGAACTAAGGAGATGTGTCAATTCCATTGAAATGACATTGACTACCATGGGGAATGAAGGTCTCTCAGAGACCCATTGGGATGTCATCCTTAGAAAGAGAAATAATAAAAGAAGGAAGGTAATAATGATGCTGGATAGTCAAAACCTCAGACGTCCACACCCCATCAGAAGTCCATGCTTCTGAAGATCAACACAAAGGCTACATCCAGAACCAGTTTGCTAACAACACTACATAACACCAAAGTACACAAAGATTGCCTTAGTTAGGTAAAGAAGGTCAAGACCCTTATTCTTTTCTGCTATAATTTTTTCTACAATGACTAACTCTTTAGCCACAAATCTGTTACCAAGGGCTTATTACCATAGAAACTCCATTTGAGGTGACAATTAGAATCTGTGGTTATCATTGGAATGTCATGATTTCATCAGGAGTTGCTAATAATGGTGCTCTTTTGGTTTTTCCATGCTTTCCTATGGATCTTCACATTGTTATCACTTCCCTGAGGTCATGGCCCACATCAGCATACTACCAGGAAGCTAATTAGTGGCTTGTCAGATGTCTACTTGGTTCTCCCAACTCTCCTTCCACTGTAACAGAGGCCCCTGAGGTGCACACATAAAGAAAAAGCTGGTGAGGATGATTCTGGGTTTGGCAGCCCAAGAAATACATTCTGGAGCTCCAATGTACTGGTCCAAAAAAGATCCTTATTCCATGTAGAGATTACATGCAAAGTGTGCGATAAGGAAACGAAAATACTCCATATTTCATAATTTCTGCTTGTGTTGTCAGAACAAGTTAACCTCAAATGCATTAAATGCCCACCATGTGCTCTCCATGGAAAGGGACCAAGAAGTTTGTTTCCTTTAAACCCTTTTCAAAAAAATTGTCCTCATGTTGATGAACACTGGTCTTCCATTTGTTTTAAATGAAGAGAAAGATCTCTGTAGGAATCTTCCAAATAAACAATTCTAGTTTGGCAGAGTGCCGCACACACGCCCAGATGGTGGGCAGCTTTGGAGCAGTGGTGGCAGCAGCAGCAGCGGCGGACTTCCCACTGAGCCCTCCCCAGCCACCAGCTGCCCCGACCCCCCCACAATGGCACTTGCCCATCTGTCCCCAGCCCTGCCACCAAGCCCCAGGCCCTGCTGCAGCTGCTCCCTTCTGGAGTTGCCCGCCACCGAGCCCCCTGCTGTCCCTCACCTTCCTCTTCCCGATGTGGCCCCTGGCTTTCTAGCCGCCTGCCACCAACCTGCTGGCCTCCACGTGGGTGGAGCTGGAGGAGGCCATGCTGCCCACCGGTGCAGAGGGGTCCAAAAGGGCAGCATGCTCAGGTGGCAGGGGGGGGCAGCGACAAGGCCCACAGTGGCCCCTAGCTTAAGAGCAGCTGCAAGAAGAACCAGCCTGGCAAGTACAGCCAGCTAGTGGCAGAGATGTCTGCAGGCTGGGCGAGCAGCCGCTCCTCGCTAGCGTGCATGTAAGCAGAGGCCAGCAAGGTGGAGGAGTTGGACCAGCAGAATGGCTGCACCTACCTCGAGTACTCAGTGCATGCTGGTGCAGAACAACTTGCTGCTGCAGGTCAAGGGCACAGGCGCCACCGGCTCCTTCAAAAAGCTGGCGGCCAGCTAACAGTGCGCCCTGCGCCCCCGCCTGCTGCACACAAGTCCAAGAAGCCGGCCTGGTGCCCTGGAGATCCCTGACCCGCAAAAAACGCCGCAGCCAACAAGCAAGTGTCCCAAAGGCCGCCACTAAAAACAAGGGCAGCTGCGGTGGCAGCAGCAAGGCCAAGAAGGCAGCCAAGCCCAGCGTTCCCAATGTTGCCAAGGGCTGCAAGTGAGCGCGCCAGCCCCACAAGCTACAATGTCGAGGGGGACCATTGCCCGAGGGGCCACGACCTCCCCTCCCCTCCCCCATGCGCCACCGCGGCCTCCACTCCCTCCCCTCCCCCATGAGCTTTGAGGAGGCTTTTGAAACAGCCCAGGTGATGCCCTGATTGGCTCTGGCCCTTGACAACATCCGTTGCTATGGTTACTGCCCCACCCAGGCGCCAATGGGCAGAGCCCAGGTTGGCCATCTGCTGCAGCGCCAGACCTGGCCCCCTCCCTCTGGCCGCCTCTGGGCTCCGGACAATCTCTCTGGGTGCCAGGCAGCGCAGCACTCCCCACCCCAGCCGCAATAAAAGATTGTTGACATTTGCAAAACATCAAAAAAAAAAAAAAAAAGAAAGAAAATTCTAGTTTAGACGGAAGGATTTAGAAGTGGAACATGGTGGCACATGCCTGTAATCTCAGCAGCTCTGGAGGCTGAGACAAGAGTCTCTCAATTTCAAAGCCAGCCTCAGTGATGGTGAGGCAATAAGCAACTCAGTGAGACACTGTCTCTAAATAAAATATAAAATAGGGCTGGGGATGTGGCTCTGTGGCTGAGTGCCCCTGATTTCAACCTCTGGTACTCGCCCCACAAAAAAAAAAAAAAAAAAAAAAAAAAAAAGGATATAGAAATGTGTATCTTCTTTTAGCAAGTCACTTTTGAATAGTATTTAGTGCTAAAAATTAATCAATGTGCTGACATTTTTATATATTTCCTATTTCATTGTCTCTGAGATGCCATCACCTTTAAGACACTTAGAACATTCTTACTCTATGTACCACTCAAAAGAAAAATTGCCATGCGGTTACAACATGCCAATTTTAAGATTCCATCCATCTCACATGTGTATCTTAAAAATCAATGAAAGGCCTTAATTATAATTTACAGAATTGTATGGTAAAATTTGTTTTTCTTCCAGTTAACTCTTATGTCTCTCAAATGTAAAACTCCATAAAGGCATGCATGTTTTGCCCATTTGACAAAATATCCTCCATGATTAGAAACTGGGACTTTTTCAATATCTTTGTAACTCATTATTTATTTAGTTTACTTAGGAACATGTGAATATGAAAAAAAAAAAAAAAGTAATGATTTTTAACAGTATTTTTAACAGTACTGATGTCTTTTACTCTGGGAAATTTTGCTTGCTCAAAATGATAAAAATTAATTATTTTCAATATGGCTGACTTCTCAGGTCAAAGAGATTCAATATATCTCTAGATAATTGAAAATATAATCTCTTTGGAGAAGTCTTTACTTACATGTTTGTTTCCATAGCACCTTTCAATAGTAATAAGCAACAAACACCTTACAAGATTTTTAAAAAGTCAAAATAAACATCCTTTTTAGAGTTAAACAAGTTGAAGAAATTTTTGTTTTCACTGTAGCTAGCTTGAGTTAAACTCTATTTTAATTTTTCTCTATCATAACTAGCAGTGTTTCAAATGAAAAGATAATTTGTAATGAGTCATACCATGAGGACTGGTATATGTACATCTATCTACTTTTTCCAAATTTGCTAATATTTACACCAGTAAGTAGAAAGGGTTATTTTAAAAGTCATTACAGCTGGGCATGGTGCTGCTTGCTTGTTAATCCCCACAATTTGTGAGGCTGAAGCAGAAGGATTCCAAGTTTGAGACTGCTTCAACAGCTTCAGAAGATCCCATTTCAAGAAGGGGAGAAAGGGCTGGAACTCAGTGGTAGAGTGCCTCTGGGTTTAATCCCTAGTAAGTAACTCACCCCCCAAAGTGATGACACGGATGTATATTCTACTCAACTCAGACCTGCTATCATACACACTGCTGTCACTTCCCAACTCTGTTCTCACATCAAACTGCTAAAATGATACTAGTGTTTAGATGTCGACATTTCTAATGTTAATTCCCATTAAACACAAACACAACCTTGCCATCCAAGATTCAAGAATAATTGACAAAAATGTCACTAACCAAAATCATGTCCTTTTTCATATGTCAGACACTTCAGAACAAATAATTTTTCCAGAAAGAGGTTTTTTGTCACTCTTTCCTTGTTAATATTAAGTACATAATGGATATGTTTTAATAATATTCTCAAAGAGGCAGAACAGTCCTTAAGGAAAATTTTTAGTTATCAAAGAGATTGGGGGACACTCAATTTAGTGTTTGGGGGCATTTAGTGTTTGGGGGCCAGGATATAGGCTTCACATAATGCTTCAGTGGGATGGATCAATATAATCAATATTCATCCTGGTCACAAAAATTTTGATCTTAAAGTGGTTTAATCAAGCCCACTTAAATGAGCATTACTTTAAGACACAATATGTAAAAGTTTTTATAGGAAACCCCACCCCCACCCCTTGCCTCTAATTATGTAAGACAAAGTAGTAAGGGGTGTTTCAGGAGAATAAGAAAACTAAAAATTAGTGCTAATTTCTCCACACTATACATTAACTGAACATAAATTTAAATTATAATAATGAGTATACATAGACTAGCATATATGCTAAGAGTATGTGATGACACATAAATCTTACCCTAATGAATCAAAAAATTTCAATCTTATTAATATTTTACTTGTTATTAATAGCAACTGAAGGAGTTCATTATTATTCCTTCAAGTAGCAGTACCTAAATGTACAAGACACAAAGAATGTGCTCCAACATTTTTGGGAAAAAGAGGGATCTATGCAAGGACCATAGTATGACCTGTGGTTAGACTGAGGCAGTCTGTAATTGACCTTGGCATGTCATCCTAACTTAAATCTAGCCTCTCCTTTTTATTAGCATAAATATTGTTATCCCAACACTAAGTGTGTTCTCCCTAGTTTCCATCTTCATCTCCCTATTTGATTTTCTTGTTTGAACTAGATCCTAATATTTTTTTCTTTAACCAACTAAAACTTTTTTATTAGCAACAGGCGCAAGCATTCCAATGCATGCTGTCTTCCACCACAACTGAAAGTTCTGGTTATAAATGAGATAGCAACGCATGTCATATATTGTCTCCCTTTATTTCTCTTTTACATGTAAGTGAAAGTATTGCACCCACTTTCACTTATGTGTGTAGGCAGGTTCTGTTATTTAAGAACCTCAGTGCTCAGTATCTAAAGTGGGCTCCACAAAAAGTTCAACACCAAGGAGACGAGATTGGTTCTGTGGTTCGCTTCAAGAGGAATCAAACTTTTCTTAGCCTGAGGAAAGACTTCAGCTCCAGTATTCCACTTTTGTTGGGCTAGTGACCCCACCCCTGGAGTACAAAGGTCACTCTAAGCCTACCTCTGCTCTTTCACACAGGGCCAAAGGATAGTTTAGGGGTGGTAGAGGTTCTGGGAATCAGACAAAAGGCATGGAAAAAGCCTGTCCCAAAAAAATCACCAATCATTCTGCATCCAATTTCAGAGTGAGTCCCAGACACACCCTTGGCAGCCCAACCAGGATCGAGGTGACCAGCTTTGAGCACCGTTGGGAGAAGGACCAGAGGAAAGGAAGGGGTGCAGGCCCGTGGGTGTTTGGAAACCCATCCCACCATATCCCAGGAGTGTGACTTTGGGCAGGGCGCTGCACCTCTCTGTGTAGCCCAAGAGTTAGAGCACACAAGTTAAGTGCCTGGCACAAAGCAAAGAGGTGCTGCCATGGCTAGAAGCACCAACCCCGCTGCCCTCAGAAACTGAGGCAGCCCTGGAGTCGCACAGGAGCGTGAGGGCTGACTGGCCATGGGGACTGGCCTGGCAGCCCGCAGCCCTGGTCACCCTTCCAGGCGTGGGTCCTGGAACAGTGCGGACCTGGTGGCGCTACTGCAGCTGCGGAGCGCTGGGCTGCGTCCGAAGACACAGGCAAGCCAGCCGCCCCACTCCTCTAGCCTGTGCCTTGGTCTGTTCTGCTCTCACCCTCCTCAGCCCCCAAGGGCTGCCTCTGCTGACTGCAGCCACCCCTACCACTGCAGTGAGATCTCAGGAGACTTTGCTCCTCCCCACACTCCCCCGCCCTCACTGATGCACACAGACCCAATCTGGAAACAGCGTGAGGTGCTCTCATTTACACTGCCTACCGCGCCTGGGGGTCAAGACTAGCCATTGGAGACCTTCTATTTGTATCCATGCCCCTGAATCCCCTCCACCCACCCCCGTGACCACAAAGAATTAAAACCCAGGTGCTAGGTGTGCCTGCATTCCTCTCACTGGCCAGATGGGAGTTTGTGGGCTTGTACCTGCCAGGGCCCTGGATCAGGTGGGCCACAGTCAAAGTAGTAATCTTAGTAGTGAGAACTTTAATGACTCCCCTTGGGTCTTCACAACTGCCCTAAGAAGAGGGTATTACCATCCTCCCTATTCCACAGAGAAAAAATTGCCCTGGCAAGGTTAAGCAATGGGCTCCAAGTCACACAGCTAGGAAGTGGCAAGAACCCACTTTGGAATCTGGGGTTCTCTGGTGCCCAAAGAAGCACCCTCTATTACATCCCCCAGGTCCTGTCCCTGCTTGCACCAAGGGCGCTGCCTCTTGGTCCCTGAGACACGTAAAAAGAGACATGCCTAGGAGGTCAATTGCTACAATACCCCTTGTCTTGATAAAATTTTTATGAATAAAATGTGTCAGCTTTATTGCACAAATTTCCTAAAGCCTCCAATATACATGACATCAGGGAGAAGACACATGGAACTTTTTCCAGGCAAAATCTTTTTTTTTTATTTTTTTTTTTATTGGTTGTTCGAAACATTACATAATTGTTTACCAAAAAGAGGAGGTAACATTTTTTGAAGGCATATATTCTTCCAGTCCGGGAGATGAAGAAACCAGCATAAGCATTCATAGCATAAGTGTTAGTCAGAATCTGTACCTGAGTCTGAGTTTGATCCTGTTACACAGGACAGCATAGATTACTTCTTCTGGATGAGCTTCTGTAAAACCATGAGCCTCAAACGGTCAGTTTACCCCTTTTTAGGGGTCTTCCTGGGCTAAGGCAGCTTACCTGATAGTTGACTTACAGTTACAGAGATGTCATTCCTTGGTCAGTGGACCCGGTGACTTTTAGCCTGTGGTGAAGCAGCTTCATGGAGGGAAGCACAGGGCAGACAGACCTGTTCAGCTCATGGCTGGGAAAAGAGGGAGAGAGGAAGAGAGGCCCGTGTCTCAAATCTCTTTTGGAGGTGCAGCCCCAGTGACTTAAACACTCTCACTAGGCACTGCCCCCTCAAGACCCCAGCCCCTTCCACTGGTGCTCAGCTGAGGGCCATCTTTATTCAATTCCTGGGCCTCTGGGGAAATCTCCAGGTCCATTACAGGGGAATAACAGGAAGGAAGACAGACATGGAGTCAAGCTGCTCTGACAAAGCTGGAAAAAAAATATCAAATGGACAAAGCAAGAGAGACTGTGGAGTAGGATGGAGAAGGGTGTGTTCCATGGTTACTTAAAGACTAAAAATTTTCTTTGCTATAGAAAAATTCAAACATGCAAAAAAATGGTCAAATGAAATCCAAGTAACCATATACCACCTCAACAATGTCAACCCATGGCCAATTTTATTTTCTCTGGATCCCCACCAGCTCTGATTATTTCATTTTTAAGTATTTCATTAAGTTTTTCCAAAGAAAAAAGAGCCATTTTTTTCTCTTATTATATAAAACCACACCACTATGATTGCATCTAAAGACAACTTCCTAACATGTGGTAATATTTCAGGTTTGGAACTTTGAGGAAAGGCCCACAGAGAGATGCACATTTTAATAAAGTCTGAGTGAAAAATCAAGGCAGTCATGGGAATAAAGAGGACAACACAAAATTTATTTATTTTTGTTTGTGATATTTATTTGTTTGTTTATTTGGTGCTCTTAACCCCTGAGCCACATCTCCAGCACTTTTCATTTTTTTGAGATTGGGCCTCACTAAGTTACTGAGGCTGGCCTTGAACTTGTGATTCCCTTGCCTCAGACTCCCAAGCTGCTAGAATTACAAGCATGCACCACTGTGCCTTGTGTTTGTGATTTTTGAACAAATAAAAAAGTTTATGAGCTATTAAAAAGTGGATTCTTCAAAATCAATTCTGATTTTTTTTTCTGTAAAATAGTTCACTTTTATAAAACTTTACCTAAGGAACAAACTAACAAACAAATCTATGATTTTCATGTACTGTGTGCCAAATTTCATTCTCCTTATTCTTTAGATGACAGATGGTTGTAGCTAAATCTGCAAAGGAGTTTACATGCCCCAGATTTATAACATGAATATAGAATCCACAGGAGACTTAACCAAAGCAGGAAAAGTTTGAGTCGCAGTGAATCTTCTGTGCAGGATTGCAATATTCCCCCCAAATGCCTGTTCCAAAGCTTCTGATTAAATACTGAGGCCTTGTTCTTTCATGATTTCTCTTTTAAAACTCCACTTAACCAAACTGTTCTTGAACCAACAGATCAAAATGCTCCTAAAAGCCATTGTATGACCTCATTCACTCTGAGAAGCATCTCTGAGCATCTTGTTCTTTCTCTGGCTGCAGATCAGCCAAGCACAGGAGCAGCATGAATCATACTCTGCTGGTATTTCTATCCAATGGCTGCAGGATGGCACATGGCCAAGCCCTTCTCTGTCCAAGAAAAATTTAAATCCCTTGAATCAGACTCAGTGTCTCCTTTGTCCAGAAACCTCAAAGGCTCCAGTCCACATCTGTCTGCTAGAAATTATAAAGGCACATACGAGGGCATAGGAAGAATAAACTTTGTTTAAATAACTTCCAGGGTGGTTGTGAAATAAATTCAGTAAAATCAAGACATTCCCTGTTAAGCAGGACTCTGTCCTCAAGTCACCTTCTGGGCAAGATGTGGGCAGACAAACAAAAGGTGGAGTTCTTACTGTTCCATTATAAACTCAAGATTTCGATATTCAATGGCTACTTGTGCTGAAAAAATAATGTGACTTTCCAGTGTTTTGTAGCCTGTGAGGGGCTCATGCAGGCTTTCAGAAACTGGAAGAACATGGGTCTATTTCCCAGTCCAGCCACATATACACTCGAAGGCCTTGGATAATTGCTCTGGAAACCCTCCTGCTCATTCCACATCTGCAATGTGGGACTTATGCAGGTTTGGATCCTAGGGTAATTCTGAGGATCAAAAAACAGGCTGTGGGGATGAATGGGAGACCCCACATAACTGGAAGCCTTATAAAACTAAGGTATGCCCAGGAGCCATGGGGCTGCACTTTGGGCCTGAGAGATATTAGTTTGCAGTGTGTGGCCGGATTGGCTTCTGGGGGAATTTAGCAGGAAACCTACTCTGCATTTAGCATGCATGTTCTGGTGCCAATGAACTCATAGATAAAGAAAGGGGCAAGGAAAATGATTAGGCCATGGTACACACCCATACCACATGTCCTTAGCAAGGTTAACTTTGTTACATTGATTCCTTATTAATAAATGGAAAGACTATGACCCACCTCATGGAATTTTCAGGAAGACTGAGAGATATGGGTAGACAAAGCATCGAGCCCCGTGTCTGGCACACAGTAAGCTCTGTAAATTTTATCTGTGTTTTAGAAGACAATTTATTTATTTTTTCCTCCACAGACAGTAACATCCTGATATCTTCTCTTTTGGCTTTTAGAAGAGTGGACTCACCCTGACCATCCCTAACCCAGCTGTAACTGGAGCCACAGAGGTTTCTGAAAAAGAGTGACTGCAAGATGAACCTAGGAAAGGAAGACAAGGAGGGGAGGCCATGGCTAGAAGGCTCAGGAAAGGCAGTATTTTAATCACTCCCAATGACAGGCATATAAAAGGCCATGAGAGATCACAATGATGGAGTGCAGGCTCGGGCAAGGCCAGAAGAACCAGGACCAAGAAGTGCTGGGAGCCATCAGCCAAGTAGGTATGACAATTTCCTTGCCAGCTACTCCCATGCTGTCTAGTGGAAAGACTCCTGAAAGGTGACCTTGCTCAAGGACCAGGGCGGATCCGTGTTTAGGGTGTCCCCAGTTTAGCATAATAGGAGATTAGGGTGTCCCCCCTTTAGAATAGGGCGATTTAGCATAATAGTAGATTAGGGTGTTCCCCCTTTAGAATAGGGCATATCCTGCTGCCTGGTTTCCTCTTGAGTTCTTAGGGTCAGACAATATATTTGGGAGACAGAAGCCCAGGAGTGGTGGATTTGGCCAGAGAACGTGGATTCTCCCAGAACGTGTTTGTAGATGGCCGGTGTGAGTTCGGGAATAAAGAACTGCTGTTTGAATCTACAAGCTGTGTGGTGACTCGTGATTTGTGCCCAGCCAGAGACCGCGGCAAAGAAGACAGGACTTGTTGTTATATATCCTTTGCCCACTCTGCTCGGTGCTTTACCCTGGGCCAAGGAGGGCAGTATGACCAAGTCATTGCAGTCTTTTTCACTGAGTGAGCACTGTAAGGGTCACTGCCTTTGACTGACACTTGGCACAACTCATGTACTCTCTCTAGAGGAGATAGGTTCCAGAAGGGAAGACTATGGACTTTCTAGGAGTGGAAGTTAAAAACGAGAAAGAGAAGGAATGGAATGAGAAATATCAAGATGAAAAGACCAGATACTCACAATTCCCTGTTCAGAAAAGAACCCTGGCCTCTGACCTGAGCACACAGAATAGAATGGAGTAATATCAGGTGAAGAGCAGACAGATTTAGGCCAGTCTCTGAAGAATCATGTTAACTGTATTAGCCAATGGTCCATTCCTGTGACAAAATACCTGAGATAATCAACTTACAAAGAGGAAAGGTTTAATTTAGCATAGAGTTTTGGAGGTTTTAGTCTGCTGTTGGTTGGACCTCTTGCTTTTAGCCCCCTAGCAGGGGGCAGCACATCATGGCAGGAACATGCCAGAAAAGATCCTTAACCAGATCCCTGGTTAATCACAAGGGAGAAGGACAGCAGGGCCCCACAGTCTTCTTTGGGGCATGCCCCATTTACCTAAAGCCTCTAAGCAGGCCCCGACTTTCACAGGATCTACCCCCCTCCCCTCCCATATCCCCCTACACTAAACTTAAGCTGTCAACACATGGGCCTTGGAGATACACTCAAGATCCAAACACAGCAATTAAAAATATTTCTTGAACCCTTCTCCTATGTCAGGCACACTGTGGCCGCATTCATGACCTTTCTCATTTAATCCTTACTGTACTACTGTAATGTTAGCCACAGCACAACCCCAGCCTGTGAACAGGAGAATGAGCCAAAGGTAGCAATGTTCCTCAGTCATGCAGGTGAGGCAGGTAGGATGGACAAGTCCAGCACTACCCACACAGAGCCTTCTGAAAACATTAAAGACACAATTAATAAATAAGCACCCCATAAATTAAAAATGCAATGGACTTTGCATTGAAACCCAGGGCTTAATAGTCACTTTTTTTCAAACACAGTGTTTTATGGCCATAAAAATTGAGTAGGAGTGGAACCACATCTTTTGGCCTCCTAGCAGTGGACAGTACATGAAACAAGCACCAGAAGCTCTAGGACATCCTAGTCTGAAATAGAAAGTGAACCCCCTGCTTGTATCCATCAGAGAACTGATTGCAGGTGCCACAATGAACACTTATTCATTTGATGACAACATCCGCTTTCCTGGTGCCAGCTGCTGGTTGACATGTGGTGAGAACAACAGTCAATGCCTTTGTTTATGTGAGTTTGGGCATGTGCATGCAGGGAGGTGGGCATGTGTGCATGCAGGCAAGCATGCATGCATGCATGTAAACCTTTTGGTGGCTTTACCAAACACAGCTAGAAACTGCACCAAACGACCATCTCCCAGGAAGCAGCTGAGCAAGGGTTTAGAAAGGTCTGGTCGTTGTGTCACTTTCCTTTGATTCATTCTTTTCTTTTTGCTTTTGAGTGTCAGTCTAATGAACCAACTAGTACAGCTCCATAGAGCAGCTGATGTAGTCTTAAAAAAAAATCAGAGGATTTTGTTATCAGATGTGATTTCTTAATAGATGGAGGTGTCAGATATCCAAAAGAAACACCGTGTGGGGTATTCATACCCCTGCCCCTGTTAAATGAGATTATTTACTGATAGATGGCAGTTTTCAAAACCAACCCATTCCCATGCAATGGCACACACATTCATGTAAATGTTTATTATATCATGTGTGTCTTTTGAGATTTTTTTTTTTTTGCTTTGAGTTTCTTATCAACATCAACTGTAGAAAAAGTCACTTGTAGAAAAAGGTGGTAGGACCTAATTTATCTCTGATGATACACAGTTGAGAAAATCCTTTCTGTTTAGAATTCAATGAAACTTCTGTATCAGTTTTCTATGAGTCCAGAAAGGGCTCCTAGGATAGGAGTGCAATGAAAACAGTAATTTTTTTCCTTAGCGCCTTTTCCTAAATACTTTGACTTTTAGAAATAACACTGGATAGCCAATGGAAACACTTCTGCTGCAGTCTGGCTGGGCACAAAATCACGAGCCACTCAAGCAGGAACAAACTTTATTTTTGAAACTACTGCCAATGCCCTGTATGCTCCAGGAAAGATTGCCGACTGACCCACGCAGCATTCTCCCAAACCTCAACAGGAAGTCCCTCCTCCGGAATTCCCTCCTACCACACTTCCCCAACCAATGGGAACTCTACAGGAGTCCTGTAGCAGGCCAAGGTGGAGAGCAGGAGTTCAATATCCATATGAATGCAGATCTTAACATAATCATATCATCTCAATGGCTTGCTGGCATCACCTTTCAACCAAAAATGCCATGCATCATATTACTTGGCTGTTGCTCTTAGCATCTCCTCCCTTCTGTTTAATTAAGCAACAAGCAATGTGGCTAGAGACCGTGCTTGTTAGGTTTGTCCAATTCAACATGTGGTACTTACCCATCATCAGATGAAATGACCTCTAGTTGTCAGCCTCCTGTCTTAGGTTGATACCACTGCGATTGGATAATACCCGTCACTGATTACCAGTCCAGCATATAGCCATACTTGTGGATAGGCCTATGCACAAGTGTGGGGGGTGAGGTTCTTTGCCTCACCTCTGTTGGCCCCCAAATTTGGTCTTGGTGCTGGTGGGGGGTGAGGTTCTTTGCCTCACCTCTGTTTGCCCCCAAAATTAGACCATCACTAGTAGAAGGGAGGAGGATACAGAAATGGCATGACACCAAGCCAATCGATAGCTCCTTAGGAAAAATTGCTTCACTGGTGACACATCAGCAAAGATACGCCATCACTACCATAATTTGCTGAATCAACAGATAGATCACAATGCATACAAGTGATATATAGTCCAGGCAATTTCTGCAAGCAGTTCAAAGTGTAGGAATCTATCAATATGTCCATTTCCTACCAAAATAAATCAACTCTTTGAATGAGCATTACTTGTTGAGTTATTATTCATTGATGCATCAGTTTATACTGTTTGTTGTGATAACTATCGAAGAAACTGTAATTTGGTTTCATCATTGTCTTCACTGGCACTGGGATGAAGATAGGAATTCTGACAATGATGCTAAAAAAAATTATGTAACATTCTAACTGGTACTAAGAAAACAATTTTTTAAACAATTTATATTATCCTGAACAGAATTATTAAATATAATAAAAAGGAAAGGTGAAAGTAAACAAACAGATCTGTTAACCTCCTTAATTGTACACATATTAAAACAATCCTCAACAGCTGTTTACCCAATTTAAATTAAACCATTAAAATCACGAGAATAATAAAAAAAAATGGATCCATTTATTCATGAGTGCTCCTCATATATGATATATGGATATACGCACATACAGACATACAACACAAAACAGAAGTGAGCACACGTAACATACAACACATAAGACAATAGTAAAGGCCTTGTAGCTTTACGCAGGTGAAATTTCCATTATAATGTTTAAAAACTCCACAGTCAAAAAATAAAACTTATCAGAAAAACATTAACCTAGGTTTGTATGAGATCAAAAAATAAAATAGAACTTTATGATGTGGAAAAATGCAATAATAAAATAGATATTGAAAAAAGCATTCTGGTTAATCACTGTCACAGATGTAAGAATAGACAAGCTGAAACTCTGGATATCAGCTGTTATGGATTTGAGTCAAATCATCTTCTTTTTAGTCTGTAAAAATCGCTTTGGTTAGTCTCTCTGGAATCCAAATCAGCTGCTGTTCTCCCTGTGGAAACACACAAACAGAACCCCAACTCCAGACAATCACTGGGTCAGGACCTTTCCATTGTCCAGTTAGAATATCCTTCCAAAGTACCTTAGGCTAATGTACATTTTTTGGATACATATGCCTTTCTGCAACACTAAGTCCTGATGAATCCAAATTTTAAAAGTTTAGAGTAAAAAGGGTTATTTTAAGTTTATCTTTGGGGGATATATATACACCTTTCCAATTTCCTCTTTCTGTTTTAATAAGTACATTTTAATAGATTGATGAGTTCTTTCAACTATGTCTTGTCCCTGAGGATTGTATGGGATTCCTGTTAAGTAAAACATTAACTGATTTTTCTTCAGGGATGATGTTCCAAAATATTCTATATGCATCCTTTGGAAATTTAAAGATCCTTTTAAATTCAAGTCTTCCAAAAGCATTTTGCCTTAGTTTTTAGAATTACTTTAGAACTTTTAATTTTTTGATGTAGTTTAACGTTTTCTAAATTGGCTCTTGTCTGTAAATTTTAACACTTTCATCTGAGACTTCAAATTTCTGCACCACCAGAAATTAAAGTTGATGGGCTTTTTGAAAAAAAATTACTAATAATCTCCTTGTTCTTCTATTTTATCCAATATTTTACTTTAAACTTCTCTCTTCTATATTTTTCTATCTTGAATGTCTGTATCTAATAGTTGTCTTAGCTTTTTGTATTTTTTATCTGAAATACTTTATGTAAAATTTTTAACCATTTTTTTATCTTGTTTCTATCTTTTAGTTTTCTTCTAAAACTAAATTTAGATTACCCTTAGTTGCTTTTTTTCCTCCTAGTCTTTTTTTTCCTTGTTATTTTGGGGGTTTAAAATTCTTGTCTTCCTACATCTTTTTTTATCTTTTAAATCTTCTCATTCTTTAACCTTCCTGTACTTGTGTATTCAAAGTTTTTCACTTCAAATTTCTAATATTCTTTCTCCAAATTGCTTTTATCCTATTATCTTCCAATTTTCATGTTTTTTTAAGTAATGCTTTTAAGATTAACAAGGCTTTGAATGATGCAATCTTTTCTCTGTCATAAAAGCATCTTAACTACCTTCAATTTAACCTTTTAAAGCCTTTTGCAACTTACTTAGACATTTTACAACTTTTTACTTTACCACACAAATATTATCTCATCTAGAAACATTTCTTTTTTCTTTTTCCTTTTATATTAAAATATATTTCCACATCTTGAGTCTTTTTATATCTCTTTTCTAGCTGTTAACCCTTTTTTAAAAAATTCACATTTTGAAATGACCCTTAAAAATTTTTTGAATTTAGACAAATTACTCCACTTTAAGAAGATGAAATATTTTTATGTTTTTTATGTTACTATAATACTATAATTGAAATCCAACTGAAACTTCTTATACTCTTTGTGTATAAATTACACATGATAGAATCTTAACTCTTAGTAACCTTGTTTCAGCAAAGACACAGACACAAAGCAATATTAAACTTTTTTTTTCCATTTACCAATTTATAAAAACACACATAATATTTAAATATACTACCTAATGGAACGTAATAAGTAAAGAATACTTGATTTTATATTTAGTGGTTAATGTTTCAACACTTTAAATTCATAAATTAATCAGATGTCTGTAAAAACCAAGATCTTAGACAAACGTAGTATACAGAACTAGGCATCTCTTTCTTGTTGAAGAAAAATCCTTCTACAGCATACCATGATGGTCCCATTGATATACTTAATAACTCGTCTTTAAAAAGCCATGGGCTACATTTTTGTATTGTATCAACATATGTTCTAACTGTTCTTCATCTTACTGGGGTGCCTTCTTCCTCTAACAATTTCTCTTCCTTGGGGGTGAATAACTTCAAACCTTGAGTCAACCATTTTCCCCAGTTTGCCTGAGAAAGTTCTAGGAAGAGGCAACTTGAAATAAAAACAAAATAAATCAAAACAAGAACACATTGTTTTTTGAAATGGTCACCCATTCTCTCACCTTCCCTCAGGGGTGAGCAATTTCACTTACCTCCAAGCTTCAGACGCTCCCCGCACGGGCTGCCAAATGCCGCAGTCTGGCTGGGCACAAGATAACCGAGCCACCACCATAACTTGTAGATTCCAACAGCAACTCTTTATTCCCGAACTCTCACAGGCACTCTACACGCACGTTCTGGGGAAAATACATTGCCTCTACCCAGTTCAGTGCACCGATTCTCTCAGGACTCCGCGAGAACTCCACGGGAACTCAAGGAGCGGGGGGGAACTCAAGGAGCGGGCGCCTAAGGCAGCAGGATACACCCTATTCCCAGCAGGATCCACCCTAAACCTGGAACCGCCCTATTCCCAGCAGGATCCACCCTAAACCCAGATCCGCCCTAATCCCTGAGCAAGGTCACCTTTCAAATCAAACCTCTCAAACATTCATGCAATGTCACTGCAAATGACCTGGGTCCAAGGCAAGCCCATTTCCACAATGGAGAGTCCTCCCTCTAAGCAACATTAGGTAGGCTGACAAAAAAATTGCCATGCCTCATTCCTACTTGGCAATGGCTTTCAGCAATTTGCACCACATTGAACTAAAAAGGAAAGAGAACCTGGAATTCAGAAAAAAAAAGATTCAAACTTTTATACTTGGGATTGTGAATGACATGGATGCCTCAAGTGAAAAAGTAATTATAAGCTTTTGAAAGAAAATTTATGTGAGTGGCAGATAATGGTTAACAAATTAGTATCTGCTCAGTTTCTTCCCAGCACTTTGTCAGCTGTGCACAACAGAAAATACAGGTATTCATAGCCTCCATTATTCATCTACGCCCTCTAAAATTATTTCCATAATAAATAGTAAAGATAAGAAAACATGGGTATCTTGATACTAAATGGCAGTTTAGCAGGCCACAGAAAATGATGACGAGACAGAACTGTATAAAATTTATTCAAAGACCATCAATGTATTATTAACTCCTAACACAGGGATGTCAGTCTGGAGAAATATTATTTTCTCTCCATTTTGAAGAGAGTGCATTGAGAATACATTTCAGGGGCAACACAAATACTTTTTTTTCTTCCATGTTAAGAAACTCTTCAGAAACAGAGCTCTCAAGTCAGATTTCTTATAAGGGCAAATGCCTGGAGATTACAAAATGAAAAAAACAAACAAACAACAACAACAACAACAACAACAAAAAAACACATCAGTGGCCCTGAGTGACTCAGTAAGGAAGTAAATCTAAAAGGTTATTAGAAACTGAAAAGCAAAAAAGTAACTATTTCTAAAATAAATGTGCTAATTAGTTGCTATTTACACAACATATCAATAAGTAAACAACAAATCTAGGATTGGTCAAATTTTATTCCATATGATTTTATATTAAACACCAAAATCCAGATAATAGAATTTATGATTCACTGCAAAAATTATTGCAGAATAAAATTTTTTAAAGAAGTGGATAATTAGTAAATATATCATTTAACAATTTAATCACCATATTATTTTGAGGAAATTTACTCATTTTCCTGCAGCCATACTGTAGAGATATTTCTTATTTATTTTTCCTGTAGTAATTAACAATGATAACTCTAGAATCCACTTTAAATAACCTACACTTACAATCACACAAGAAACCTATAATAAATGATGAGGGAAAAAAAAGCAATTTTAAAAAATAATTTAAACCTTTTTCATTTTCTTGGAATTGAAATTTAGCTGCAATTTAGATTTATTTTCTAATCTTTTAAGCCAAAAAGATATAAATGCCAGAAGTTGTGTTATGCTCGAATTCGGGACCCCAAAAGACCACCAGAGACCAAGATCAATATAAATAACAAAGAGGTGTTTATTGCAAGCTAGCTTGGTCCTCCACGCGCACACAAAGAAATTGGTGACTCTGAGAGGCCCCGAGCCCAGGGTTTGCAGCAGTTTTATACATTATTTGGAGAAGGCAGGGACCCCTACATACATCATAGCATCTCTTAGCAAATCATCACACACTGCGTGCGGGAAAATCAAATAACAACTCTAAAACATGATTGGCACATTCACTGGCGAGAACAAGTTGGGTAGGGGTGACTGGTCAGTACAAAAGGGCTATATATTTGAAATGATTGGTTTAAGCCAAGAGGGGTGTTTGTGCTGAACTACATGGTTTCTCAACATGTTATCAACCACCATAAACTACTGGGAGGGTCATCTGGCATCCCAGGTATTTCCCTGTCTCATACTGATTGGTGGCTGCTAGGGAGTTGCTATGGGTCCCCACCTAGCCTGACTGAGTCAGGGACACCTGGTGCAGCAGATCTCTCCTGTTATTTTTAGATAAACCACTTAGCAGGGTGGGAATGATCCTAGGTGTGCTCTGTGGGTCTTTTAAAGGAAAAAGGTTATGTCCCTTTCTTGGACAGGCTTTGCTCTGAGATAGAGGCTGGTTTTTCACCCCACCTGTTGGCCAGTAGGACTGAGGACATAGTGCCCAGTGGAGAACTTAAACCTGGAGACTCCAGAGACTGCCCAGAGTAACAATCTGCTAGCTCCTATTTTCACCACAGCCAGTCTTCTGATTTCAATAGTCTTTCTTCTACAGCCTCCCTTGATAGGCCAATGCACACTCACCATTTCAAGGTTCTCAGGAGTTGGGCCTGCTTGGGATCCTCAGCTCCTGAACAGAACAACCTGTGACTCTGAACTGTGAGAGTAAATTCCAGCCAAATTTCAATAAAATGGAGGACTCAGGAGATAAGAAGTAAGAGTGAAAGCCCACTCTCCTCCTCCTCCCAGATGACAAAGAGAATTGGACAGTTCCCACAAAATGCTCTTGATTAGAAAGGGCTTCAGATCATGCACACTGAATCTGAGACCAGTGAGACTTTTTTTTTTTTTTTGAGTGACAGGGAATATTATCCAATCCAGGCATGAATAAGGGCTAGAATCTCAGGTCATTGAGTGCTGCATATTTTTTTTTTAATCTTGGAAATGTACCCCAGGGATGGCTATCCACTATGGTCTTTTCATTTTCATTCACATATCCTCTTCTCTTTATAAGCCTAATATGAGCTGCTTCTTCTAAAGATGATGAGGTTTACAAGGATAAGAACTGGAAGAATTTAAGACACTTTAGGTCTAAGCACAATACCAATAAATTTCCATATTTTCTCTCTTCTACTGGCTGTAATATAATAGCCATTATTTATTCTCATATTGTCAAAGAGATATTGCCTCTTGATAAGGACAGCTATAAAAGAGAATTGACAATTTTCTGGGAAACAGGGAAGAATACGGAACCGGAGATAATTTGCATTTATACTTTTTTTCTCTTTTCTTTTACAGAATATCTGTATGTCTATTCAAAATTAATAAAAATTTATAATACTACAGTTAATAAGAAGCTAATCAGGTTTTGAACTCAGAATCACAGCTGTCTGTCACAAAACCTCAAAGATTTTCCTAGACAACAGTAATCACACAACATTTCTAGGGCTCTTGTTATAGTTCAATTGATAGAGTGCTTGCCTGAAATGCAAAAGACCCTGGGATAAATTCCAGGCACAAAAAAAAAAACATAAACTTTTCTACAATTATAGGAACTGAAGAAATACATCTCTGCTATAGAAGCACTTGTTAAGCTTTATATCCTTTATTACTTTTTACTATTCAAATACTTTCAAGAACACTCATGTTTTGGTTTGTTTATTTCTTTTTAATAGGGTATAATTTGAATAAATCATTTTGGACTATGTTTTGAAAATAAAGCTAAATGATTTATTTTTATATCTCTCCATGAGATAATAGTAAAACTATGCATAACACACAGTACATCTTCAACTTAGTTTATTCTCTTTTTTTTTTTTGGTGTTCATAGTCTACTTATAATTTTGAACCTAGGCTAAACCTATACATTCTTTTAATAAAATAGTTTCTTGATATGAGACAAGAGAACAAGATTGATCTACTGACAAAATATTTCCTCCACCAGCAGTTTGACTAAACACCTGAAAATTTAAGAAAATAATTGTTTTATTTTTTTCAACATGGCAAATCTGTTCTCCCTAAAACCCTACATGAAAGGCTTAAGTGGACAAATCCACATAGCACACAAGGAAACCACATGAGCTAAGGCATATTCACATTTGAACCAGTGATTCCCAGTTCTGACTTAAGTGTACAGTTACCTGAAGGCCTCTTTAATTAAAAAAAAAGTTGCATTAAAACAATGTAATCCATATCCTTGGAATTTATATCCCTGGAGAGAAATCCAGGCATCAGTGTATTTAAAACATTGGAAATCAAAACTAAACACCACTACTTTAAATTAAGATCTTTTGATGAATGAGTCACAAAGACACATAAGATATGTGCGCATGACATTGGCCACCCAATTTGTAAGGTTTGTTTGTTTGTTTTGTTTTGTTTTTAGCTATGAAAAATACTTGTGATAATCAACTAACAAGTAGAAAAATCTGTATTTTGAGTCAAAGTTTGGAGATTCTTGTTGATGAGTGATTGGTATTACAGCTTTATGTTTGAGGTGAGTGAGCATCTTATGGCAGAAGCACATGGCATTAAGAAGCACCAGGTATAAACAAATCACTTATTTTTACTGGTTGCTATGAAAATTATAATTTTCACCTTATCATTTTAATTTAATTAAAGTCAATATTATATGTGTTTAATAAATAAAAAATTAAACATTACCACAAACTGTTTATTTTCTTTCGCTGTTTGTGTAATTACTATGTTTATGTATATATTATACATCTCAAAATACACTGTATAATTTTTGTACAAAATAATCATATTATTATAAAAAAAAGAGTGACAAGTATCAAAAAATGCCTGGGGATAAAATTCAGTGAAATGGCACCCTTTATTTCAATCTCAATTTTAAAAAAGGTGTTATTTCTTCTAAAAAAGTTATACAAAATATCTTAAAAATTCATAAACTGAGCAACATTAAAATGAAAATTTTATTCATAAATAATACCATTATAAGATACAAAGAGAAGAGACAGTGGAAGAACTAGAACTTACATATAACTAAGCATTTTTAATAAAAAAGGAAATGAAAGATTCACCAAGAGAAAAGCAGGAAAGAGACTCAAATAATTACTTTATATAATATCAATGTTCAAAAATTTAAAAAAATAAGAAATTAGAGAAATAGAAAATAACATCAGATACAAAAATTACATAGTATTGATGAGAACATGAAACAAATTCTCATGAACTAAAGATGGAGATGTAAATAACTGTTATTCATTTATGCAAACTGTTTACCTTTTTAATATATGTGATGCTCCTCAATAAGTATCATAGTGAGCTCTGTTAGTATACAGTTACGTGATAGCATAAGGCTACTGGTATATTGTTACATATTTGAATAAAGAGAAGGTATATTAAAGCAGAAAGAAATACTGAAGTCTGAGAAAAATTGGATTTTAGAGACCAGAAGCATTTTATTTTATTACATCCTATTTAAATAACCCAACAAAAAATCCCAGAAGTATTATATAAAATTGATATCTGCTTAACACATCATATGTATAGAGGCTTTCAAGGAAATTATGTAAAACTTATTACAAAATAAAAATTTTCAGAAACACATAAAATACTTAATTAGAAATACCATGTGTGTAAATAAACCTCCTATTTGCAAAACCAACCACTTTTCCTAACTTTAAAGTATAATTTTTCTAGCTTCACTTAGCATAATCTGCTCTAATGCCATCCATTTCCCTGCAAATTCCATGATATTGTCATTATTTAGTGCTGCGTAATACTCCATTGTGTATAAATGCCACATTTTTTTTTATCCATTCATCTTTTGAAGGGCATCTGGGTTGGTTCCACAGTCTAGCTATTGTGAATTGTGCTCTATGAACATTGATGTGACAGTATCCCTGTAGTACGCTCTTTTAAGGACTTCAGGGAATAGTCTGAGAAGGGAAATAGCTCGGTCAAATGGTGGTTCCATTCCCATCTTTCCCTGGAAACTCCATACGGCTTTCCAAATTGGCCGCACCAATCTGCAGTCCCACTAGCAATGTAGAAGAGTACCCCTTTCCCCACATCCTTGCCAGCACTTGTTGTTGTTTGACTTCATAATGGCTGCCAATCTTACTGGAGTGAGATGGTATCTTAGGGTGATTTTGATTTGCATTTCTCTGACTGCTAGAGATGGTGAGCATTTTTTCATGTACTTGATGATTGATTGTATGTTCTCCTCTGAGAAGTGTCTGTTCAGGTCCTTGGATCATTTGTTGATTGGGTTATTTGTTATCTTATTGTTTAATTTTTTGAGTTCTTTGTATACTCTGGATATTGGGGCTCTATCTGAAGTGTGAGGAGTAAAAATTTGTGCCCATGATGTAGGCTCTCTATTTATCTCTCTAATTGTTTCTCTTGCTGAGAAAAAACTTTTTAGTTTGAGTAAGTCCCATTTGTTGATTCTTGTTATTAATTCTTTTTATTAACTCTAGCCAATCCCTAAAAAAAAATGCCAAATGTTTTCTTTGATATAATGAGAGCAACTAAGAACAGAGCAGGGAGGAAGAGCAGCAGGAAAAGATTAACATTAAACAGAGACATGAGGTGGGAGGGAAAGGGAGAGAAAAGAGAAATTGCATGGAAATGGAAGGAGACCCTCATTGTTATACAAAATTACATATAAGAGTTTGTGAGGGGAATGGGAAAAAAAACAAGGAGAGAAATGAATTACAGTAGATGGGGTAGAGAGAGAAGATGGAAGGGGAGGGGAGGGGGGATAGTAGAGGATAGGAAAGGTAGCAGAATACAACAGTTACTAATATGGCATTATGGAAAAATGTGGATGTGTAAACGATTTGATTCTGCAATCTGTATTTGGGGTAAAAATGGGAGTTCATAACCCACTTGAATCTAATGTATGAAATAAGATATGTCAAGATCTTTATAAAGTTTTGAAGAACCAATAAAAAAATCCCCCCCAAAATAAAGTATAATTTTTCTGTAAAATTTTAGCATGATGTTGTTTCAATAAAAGAGACAAAACCATTTTTTAAATTTATATGGGAAGTAAATATGTAAAATACTCCCACACTTTTAATTTAGAAGAACAAATACAGTAGTGATTGTTATGTGACATATAATATATGTATATTAGAAACTATATTGCAAAAATACAGACCTAAGAATTATAATGTGAACAAATCTGAATCCATATTTGTGTCCACTTTTAGTATTGTTAAGAACAACAGAAATGTCTACCCAAATTCAACCATGTGAAAAATAACATTAGACATGAAGGCATAAAATTGATCAATCTAAAGTTAGAATTTTGGACCGGTGGCACAATTCAGTGGTAAAGGATGTGTGCATAATATGCAGGGTACTGGGTTACAACCTTAGCAACACACACAAAAAAGGCAGATGTTAAGGGGGAATGATGTTAAAAATAAAGCAGAATGTTAAAATTATGGATCATTCTTCTACCTATATACAAATTTAATAAAAAGCTACTCATGTTGTAAGTTTCCCTTTTTAGAGTCACAAATGAATACATAGATTAAGATTCATTGTACAATTTAGAAAATATCTACCTTCAGTTAGCAGAAAAGCTGCAGTATACTGAGCATTAGCTATGTCTTGAGCAAAGTACCTCATTTGGGACAAAATCCCCAATTGCCAGAATTACCCTCAGTAAAGAGAATTGTGGAAGAAGTAATACACATGTATCTAGGGAACAAAAGATATGGTGACTTTCTAGGTATCATAAATGTATTTCCAACTTTTCCATGAGCTGGGATCAATGCAGAGAAATAGCCAAATATCAAAGGTGTCCATTTATTTCAAGACATTTGTCAGCATATTTTCTCAATTGCTTTTTCTGTCAGTATTTTATTGTGGGTGTAAATAGTGTAAAATACAGTAAATTGTCAATACCCTGAGTGAGATTTTTAAAACTTCCAGAGACCTGCCCCAACACAGTCAACCACAGTAATAACTGCACAACTACCAATTGCTCCTAGGAGAAATGTTTGTGCACTGAGTTTTTAAACTTTAACAAATTTCGTTCAAGCTACTATCTTCTGAAGTTCCAAGCTTTAGGTAAAAATGTGACTGAGCATGTACAAATATTCACAACTTGCAAACAAATTAATTTACATGTATTTCTAGGACTACTATGGTCTATAGTTTCCAACAGTAATTCAAAAAAGGAGTTAAAAAAAACCCTGTTTATTTCCAAGAAATCTTTTTTTGTTTTAGTTTTTAAATACATGACAGCAGAAAGCTTTGCAATTCTTATTACACATATAAAACAATTTTTCATACATCTGTTTGTATACAAAATATGTTCACATCAATTCCTGTCTTCATACATGTACTTTAGGTAATAATGTCTATCACATTCCACCATCCTTGCTAATCTCTACAAAACACTCCTACACTGGCTACTTCACATAAACTTGCCTCAGGGATTTAATGCATTAATCAAATAGATTTTCTGCAGCCTATGCAGTGCTGTTGGAATGGCTATTATAAAAATCAAAAAATTGTCATGTATGGTGCCATATTCCTGAAATTCTAGAAGCTATGAAAAATGATGCAGGAGAATTGTTAGTTCAAAGACAGCCTCATTAACATAACAAGGCTGCAATCAACTTAGTGAGAGCCTGTCTCAATATATAACATAAAAAGGAATGTGGATGTGTCTCAGTGGTATGCACCACTGGGTTCAATACTCAGCACCAAAAAAAAAAAAAAAACAAGCAAATATCTCATAATTAATGGGAATTCCAGGGTACACAAATATATGAAAATGTTGATGACAATATAATTTTAATAAATATATTTTATATAAGTGTTAAGGTTCTTTAAAAGCCCCAAATAAAAATGCCACATAATCCACTAGTAAGAATTTGGGGTAGCAGTGCAAGGTTGTATATGTCTGTACTCCAAGTGGCTTAGGAGGATGAGAGTTTGAAAACTAGGGGTTTATTCTTAAGTTAAAGACCAGACTCAAGAACTTGGAAAGGTCCTAAGATTTTCCATAAAACCTTATCTCAAAAATAAATAAATAAATGTGTTGGAGACTGGGTATGTAGCATATAGGTAAAGTTCCCTTGGGTTAATCTCCAGTATCTAAATAAATAAAAAATATATAAATAATAATTCTTGATTAAAAAAATGCCATACAATCAAGTAATGATAATTCTAGGTACATATGTAAAGGAATTGGAATTCTTTTGCTAAAGATACTGCCACACTTCTATTTTTATTGTGTCTTTATTTCAGCATCTAATAAAAGGAAACAAATGAAGTGCCTTTTAGATAGAAACTATATCAGAAAATGCCTTCCAGCTGCAAAGCATCCAATTAGTCCATTCCTTCAGAAGCTACACACATAAAATTCAAACTGGTCTCTCGAAGGCAAGACTCAGTGGTTTTTTTCTAAATACTCCAAAAAAAATTGGAATCTTTGGGAACCTTGTTTCAGATATTCTAAAACTCAGAACTAGGTCATATGGGAGGTCAGAATGAGAACACAACACACAGTAAATTCTTCAATGGAGGAACTTAACTCAGACACTGTCATAACTGAAAGCAGCGTTGGAGATAAAAAATAGATTCTCTGTTTCACTGGTTTCTGGGTTATGGATTTAATCCAAACATATATTAGATAAAAGTTAAGGCTACTGGTTAAAATCTATGTAAAATGGGTATTAAAACAGGTACCAGGGGCTGGTGTGTTGGTGCAGGCCTCTAATCCCAGTTGCTGAAGAAACTGAGGAAGAAGAATCAAAAGTTAAAAGCCAGCTTCAGCAAAATCAGGTGCTAAGAAGCTCAGTGAGACCCTGTCTCTAAGTAAAAACAAAACAAAACAAAACAAACAAACAAACAAACAAACACAAAACCCCTTTGAATGTGTCTTAGTAGTGGAGAGTTCCTGAGTTCAATCTCCAATATCCCCCATAAAAAAATGTACCAGGGGGCTGGGGCTGAGGCTCAGTGGTAGCTCACTTTTCTGGCACATGTAAGGCACTGGGTTTTATTCTCAGCTCCACATAGAAGTAAATAAAATATAGGTCTACCAACAACTAAAATATATATATATATATATATATATATATATATATTTTTTTTTTTTTTTTTAAATAATATACCAAGTTATTGATATGGACCTTGATTTGATTTGCTTTGTAAATCCCTTGAGATTGAAGTTGGCCAGGCATGGTGGTGCATGCTTGTAATACCAGCTGTTTATAAGACTGAGAGAGAAGGATCATGAATTCAAAACCAGTCTCAGCAATGGTGAGGCACTAAGCAACTCAGTGAAACCCTGTCTCTAAGTAAAATACAAAATAGGGGTAGGGATGTGACTCAGTAGTAGAGTGCCCCTGACTTCAATCCCTGGTCTTTCCCCCAAAAAATGGGGCTGGATAAATAACTCAGCTTGTACAGTGCTTGCCTTCCAAGCATGATGGGGAAGAGAGAGAGAGAGAGAGATTTAACTTGCATATAATTTAAATTCAAGTTAGTCCCACTTTTTTTTTTTACTGCCACACCAGAAGAAAAGAGTTTCCTGAAAAGTTTGGAATGTTTCTGTGAGTTATTTATTTACTTATTTATTATTCATTTTTATGTGTTGCTGAGCCACATAATCCAGGGCCTTGCACGTGCTAGGTGAGTGCTCTACCACTGAGCCACAACTCCAGCACCTTCTGTGGGTTATTTTAATAAAATGGTCTGACAATAAATAAACAAATAAATAAATAAACCCTCAATTGAGAACCCATTACACTTTTTAAAAATCCTTAATTGGGACACAGAAACCTCAATTAGGAGAGATTCATTCTTTATAATGTCACCTAAATTTATTCTGCTTTCTTCTCATGTGAAAATTTCAGAATGATAAATTAAAATATTATAAAAATGTCCTCCAGTTCTTGGAAAAAAACATTATAAATGATGCATCCATTTGAAATAAAACATGGGAAAATAATGATTGATGTTGCTGAAACCGGAGTTTTGAGATGAACCAAAATTTCTCAGTTTGCCAATTTCATCTGGGTGCTTGTGTCATAAATTTTGAAGAAAAAAAATTCTATGTAAGCAATTAGAAATAGAACTCCCACTATGTGGTATGAGGAATGATACCAGAAAAAAAAAAACTATTTTTGATGTACCATCTTAGAAATTTACTGATGATTTTGGGAAAAACAAGGAGCAAAATGCATTTAGAATAGGCTTTGGAAAAGACATCCTGAGTACCACATGGGTTCACTTTCATCCTTTCTGTGTCCCATTCTTTTTTATTCCAATCAATCAGGAATCACCCCTGGGACAAAGGACTTTGTTGAAGGTGTTCACAAAAGTGGGCTTCAAGGTCTTTTACATTTGAAATAGGCCTTAATGGTTCTCATTAATATATCTTGTAGTTAGCTTCCAGATGTGTTTGAGTGTGGCCCATTATCCTAGTTGCATGGTCATTAAACTATCTATTCTATTTTATACTTATTCTTTGTGAACAGAGAACCCTAGATTTGGATATTGAACAGAAAGCTACAAAATTAGGGGGTTTACTATGAGATATATGAAGAGCTAAGCTGAAGTTCTGGATTTCAGATTTTTGTTCTGGATTTGAGATACTGCTTCCCCTACATGTAAAAACTCAGGACTCATGAGGAACATGAGTTCAAAGCCAGTATCAGCAAATTAGTGAGACCCTAAGGAACTCAAAGGGTCCCTGTGTCTAAATAAAAATATAAAAAGTGGGTGGGGATGTGAATCAGTGAATGAATGCCTCTGGGTAGAATTCCTGGTACCAAAAAAGAAAACAACACACATAATAATAATAATAATAATAATAATAATAATAATAATAATAATAATAAATTAAATAAGTATATAAATGTTTACAAACCCTCATGAGTAACAAGCCCTAAATTCAACAGCCTCTCTCATGCATGAATATAACAAATGGATTTGAGGTTCTCTCCTGATTATTATCTCAGTTTTTAGTACACAATCTGTGGACATGCTGGACTCACAGCACATGGATGCTCACAAAGTGCTTCAGAAAGAAGCTGCAAACAGCATACAATTATGGAACAAAATGCCCAGGTTTTCAAATGCTGACCTAAGCCTCACTAGACTAGTCAGAGGCAGGTGAAGGCTAAGCTGCCACAGAGAGACCCTCTGGCCACAGGATTCTGGAGAGGACCATGAGGAGTCCCTAGCCATGACTGCCAGTTTCCACAATTGCCACTCCTGTCAGCTTTAAACCACCTTCCTACCAGTCTCAAGATAGAAAGGCATACTTACCATTTCCTGGCTTTCAGAGTTCTCAGAAATCTCCCTGTGATTTGTTTTCAGCTTCTGCATAGCACAGAAACATGGGCTCCATATGCAAGACAGAAAGCCTACAAAAAGATTGAAAAAAATGGCAAGCTCCAGACATAAAGGGAACAGAAGATTGTTCAATCCCATCCCCCCATCTCCTGCCATGTGAGTATTGGACAGTTCTCACCTAAGAGACTGACTGGTCAAGGCTTCAGGCTTGCCTCCAACCTGAGCCTAGTGTGTACACAATCAAAGTCTGAATCACAGACTGGCCCATTGTCATTTTTAAAAGACTATAGATCAGGGCTGAGAATATAGCTTAGTTCAGTAGGGTGCTTGTTTTGCTTATATAAGGCCATGGATTCAGTTGCCTGCAATACACACACACCCACACAAACACACACTCCTCCACCAAAATAATAATAATAATAATAATAATAATAATAATAATAATAATAATAATAATAATAATTAGAAGAAGAAGAAGAAGAAGAAGAAGAAGAAGAAGAAGAAGAAGAAGAAGAAAAAGAAGAAGAAGAAGAAGAAGAAGAAGAAGAAGAAGAAGAAGAAGAAGAAGAAGAAGAAGAACAAGAAGAACAAGAAGAAGAAGAAGAAGAAGAAGAAGAACAAGAAGAAGTAAAGGACTTTAGGAACTAGGGTTATGGTTCAGTGGTAGAGTGCTTCCCTAGCATGGGTGAGGTACTAGGTTGAACACCCAGCGCCACATTAAAAAACCAATCAACAAACACACTACTAATGGTATTGTGTCCATCTACAACAAAAAATATTCAAGGAAAAAAAGACTGTGTATTGGACTTGTGCACCCTCACTACAAAACCCATAAACACTTTTTATATATAATATATATACATATATGTTTTCAGACAGTGTATAAAATATTCCCATGGTGGATTTTCAAGTAACTTATATTACAGGTATGCTTTACAACCCTAAAATACTCCACACCTCTCTCCTCCTCCTCCTCCTCCTCCTCCTCCTCCTCCTCCTCCTCCTCCTCCTCCTCCTTCTTCTTCTTCTTCTTCTTCTTCTTTGAGGGCCTGTGAATTGCACTAAGTGCCTCTGGATGGGGTTATTTTAAGGCAAACTTTTCTTCCAATAATAGGACCTAGCCCAAAGTGAAGTGCATTGGCACTTATAACTGTTTATAAGGCTAAAGCAATTTATGAATTAATATGTATATATTTTTATTTACGAAAATGATACCACAATTACTTTAATTTTTTTAACTTTTCTGTTCTTTATCTCATAAAAAAAAACAGTTTGTCCTTTAAACTCATTAACAATTCTTTGAGGCAGCAGTGTCCCCATATCCTTTCTCCCAAAAAAAGTGACTCACAGGTATAATTCAAGTTATTGAGACTCATTAAATTTTTGATCTTTTATTTTAGTTAGTGAAGTCTATAGATTTTCTTTTTATTTTCACCTTTAAATGAAGCCTGCTTTTTATAGCTTTCTTGTTGTGTATTTGACCTCTAATATTCTGCATATTTTAACCCAATTCTGATCACTTTGGACTATTGATGTCCTGATGGAGGGGATCTCAAAGTGGTCATGCACAAGGCAGAAAATGGATATGGTAAGTTGTAAGACTGGTGATTGCTGAGTATGTAGATTTTGCTATACAAAATAAGTATTGGTGGAATATATGGGGGTAGGGATAAAAAGAGCAATGAACAAAAAGAAAAACTTGAGTAGTAGAGTGGTTTAGATGCTACAAGTCTACAATGATAACATGAATGTAGAGGGGTAGTGTTCTGGGAAGCAGCAATAAAATTTGGGGGGGAAAAGTAATTTTTTGCACAGTTCCCAAGTGAGAGATCCAGGTGAATGAGTTCTGTGTTCAATTCTTTGCACCTAGGAGTGGAATTTATAGGTCATAGGGTATGTCTCAGTAAGTAATAAAACACCATTTTCACTATACTTTTATACTTTACACATTTTTATGGCTACAAGCTGACTTAGACAATTTTAATCATATTACATCTTTGCACTTGTTAGTTATTCATTAATTAATTAATTCATTCCATTATTTATTTGCTTCTTTATTTTTTTAAAGAGAGAGTGGGGGGAGAGAGAGAGAGAGAGAGAGAGAGAGAGAGAGAGAGAGAGAGTTTTTTAATATTTATTTTTTAGTTCTCGGAGGACACAACATCTTTGTTTGTATGTGGTGCTGAGGATCGAACCCGGGCCACACTCATGCCAGGCAAGCGTGCTACCGCTTGAGCCACATCCCCAGGCCCATATTTGCTTCTTTAATAATTCACTTTTTCTTTAGTTGTCATTGTTCTTACATTACTGGTGATTATATAATTGCATAAATTTTCTGGATGTTGACTTTTTCTTAAATATTGTTTTATGTGCTTATTCATATATTTACTTTCCATTTAAATATATTTTTCTTTGCCAAGCGTGATTTCTATTAGACCTTAATCTTTGTTTAAGAAGGGTAGATAAAATCACATTATTCCAAATAACAAAAGAATCTATCATCTCGGTAGAACCCTAATCACCCATTAAAGTTGTCCCAGTCTGTGTCAACTAAAATTTGTGTCAAAAGTCCTCTTTTTTCTTATACACATCTTAATAAAGAATTTCTCTCTCACTTTTATACATTGGAGAGCAGACTAACTTCCCAAAGCAGCAGTTAATAACCTATAGGAATTCTCCAACTAGCTTGCTGTTACTTTTAAATTATTTACATCCTTGACACTAAGAGTGTCACTGATTACTTTTTTAATTTTTGCAAGATCTTTCTCTCTCTGTCTCTCATATTACAAATTGAAACCAGATATGCTTTTTTTTTTGTTTGCTAAGAAACACTCTCAGACTTTAATAAAATATCCTATAAAGAAAAAGAGTTTTGCTGATTTTCTTAGAGAACCACTAAGTTTCCGAGGCTGGCTGACTTTTATTTAATGTTATAAAATCTAATGTTATAGAATATATATATACATTTCTACCATTGTATATTCATCAGGAGTGTACACAGAGTAGCAGTAAAGCAAAAGCGAATAAAAAAATGGAATGAATAAATAAAAGAGATGAAAAAGTACAAAGAATTTTTGTGACTGAAATTGTCAAATGTTGATTGTGGTCACACAAATTTGTAAAGCTACTTGGAAATAGTTTCATACTACCTACAAAAACATACTCTGTGAATTATCAATTTCACTCCAAGGTGGTGAGAAATAAAGACATAATCCATTCATATGACTCTTTCTCTTAGGGACTGTGCCAGAGTTACCTTCATCTTTCACTTCTACCTTATTTCTACCTCCAACGAAACTAGCCCTTACCCTCATGATACTATTGATCCACCATTAGAATTTTTTTGAGAATAAGAGAGAGACAGACAGACAGAGAGACAGAGAGAGAGAGAAAAAAAATTTTTTAATATTTATTTTTTAGTTTTCGGCAGATACAACATCTTTGTATGTGGTGCTGAGGATGGAACTGGGGCCCCACACATGCCAGGGAAACGCGCTACTGCTTGAGCTACATCCCCAGCCCCATTAGGCTTCTTAAATCTGAACCCTTGAGCTGGTCATTCTTTCCTCTTTTCTTCACAGTACATTTTCCTCTACCCGTATCTACTCCATCAATACTTTTTTCATGAATACTCACTACTACATACTCAGCATCCACCAATCTCACATCCTGACCCATCCCAAACCTTCCTTTTCCATGGATCACTTTGAGATCCCCCCACTCAGATATCAATAGTACACAGTAAGGTCAAGTTAGGGTGTTATAGATGCAGATTTTTAGAAGTCATTTACATAACAATAAGCCTATAAAAATGGAATGTATTTTAGCTGTGGTTAAAAAGAAAATCTATAGACTGCACTGTTAAACTGAAGTTTCTAAAATTTATTAATCTCAATAATTTGGAAAAATCTATAAAAAGGAGAGTAAAGAAAAGTGCATAATATATAAAAGTGGCAAATTTGAAGATACACCAAGTGTATATATCCAAAGAGTGTCATATATTGGTGCTTTCATTTTTTTTAAAGAGAGAGAGAGAGAGAGACAGAATTTTTTAAGAGAGAGAGAGAGAGAGAGAGAGAGAGAGAGAGAGAAAGAGAGAATTTCTTAAATATTTATTTTTTAGTTTTTGGCAGGCACAACATCTTTGTTTATATGTGGTGCTGAGGGTCGAACCCGGGCCGCACGCATGCCAGGTGAGCACGCTACCACTTGAGCCACATCCCCAGCCCCAGAATTTTTTTAATATTTATTTTTTAGTTTTTAGTTTTCAGTGGACACAACATCTTTGTTTGTATGTGGTGTTGAGGATCGAACCCGGGCCACACTCATGCCAGGCAAGCGTGCTACCACTTGAGCCACATCCCCACCCTATATTGGTACTTTTAAAAGACAAATTAATTTGAAATAAATGTGGTTAACGTGAGATGTAGTCATCATTTATTAATTATATATAATGGTAGTATATATGTACAAAATGCATCTCACATACTTATGAGTATACATTGCAAGAAATAAACTCTACAGTACTTTTTAAAAAAAATTTTGCTGACAACACTATAAATACCTACATCTAGGTTTGTGTATTACCAAATGTTCAGGATACATTTTGTACTTTATAAAGTTTATCACTGACCAACAGACCTTTTTTTTCCCAATTTTTAAAGGAATCGTATTTATTTCCAGTTAGAACCTAATGCCATTATTTATTTTTAATTTTTAATTATTTTTAATTACATTTGATAGCAGAATGCATTACAATTCTTATTACACATATAGAGCACAATTTTTCACTTTTCTGATTTTATACATCGTATATTTACATGAATTTACTTATTTATACATGTACTTTATATAATAATATACATCATATTCCACCATCATTTCTAACCCCATGAGCCCTCTGCTCCCCTTCCAACCCATTACAGGTCATTTTGATACACACTGATGTATGCTATGAAATTATAGAAAAGAATATATACCTTATAATAATATGAACAGATAAACTTTTGTAACTAATAGATAGCTTAATAAATAATAATAATAATAATAATAATAATAATAATAAACAACTTGCCATTTAGACAACAATAAAGAATACATCTGGCACTACTGACATCTTTTCCCAAAAAATGACATCTTTTCCAAAAAAAGGATGTTATTTTGTGGGAAAAATACTATTCTATGCTTTCTTAATATCAATAATAAATTATTTTTCAAAAGGAATATATATTTCAATATAAAAATAAAATAGAAGCAGGTTCCATGGCACACACTTCTAATCCCATTGGATTGGGAGGCTAAGGCAAAAAAAGCTTGAGTTCAAAACCAGTCTCAGAAACTTAGTAAGGCCCTAAGCAACTATGTGTGACCCAGTCTCTGTGTGCCCATGATTTAAATTTCCAGTAAAAACAAAAACAACCAAAAGAATACAGAGTATTGATGAGGACACAAAACAAATTCTCATGAAGTAAAGATGGTTTAGAAATTACTGTTTTTTTCTTCATGAAAACTGTGTGTGTGTGTGTATATATATATGAAATATTCCTCATCAAGCAGCTTAGACCTGTAGAAATGATAGTATGTGTGTACCATGACAGCATACAGTTACATGATAGCATAAAGCTAGAGCTATACTTGTCAATACAGTGGAAATCTGGGGCTTAGAAGAAAACAAGAGGTACATTCAAAAAAATAAAAATAATAAAGTTTGAGAAAAATTGGTTTCTAGAGCCCAGAAAGATCTGTTGGTTTAATTAGAGTACAAAATACCACATAAGAATTATACTGAAGTTACATCTGTTAAATACATCACATGTATAATGCTTTCAAGGAAAATATGTAGAACTTATCACAAAGTGAAATTTACAAAAACACAAAAAATACCATGTGTGTAAATAAAACTAATCATTACAAAGACAAATACTTTAACTCAATTTAATATGTAATATTTTCCCATCAAAATTTTAGCATGTTTTTTCTTTAAATAGAAGAAGAGAGCTGGATGTGGTGGTACACAATTTTAATCCCAGCACCTTGATTTTCTGAGAAAGGTGTATTGTGATCTCAAAGCCAACATCAGCAAAAGTGAGGCCCTAAGCAACTCAGTGAGACACCATCTCTAAATGGCATAAAAAATAAGTCTGAAGATGTGGCTCAATGGCAAATTTCCCCTTAGTTTAATTCCTAGTACCAAATAAAAAAAGAAAAAAGAAAAGAAAGAAAAGAAGGGACCAAAAAAAAAATAAATTTTTCTTGGAAATAAAATATATAAAATACCCCAAAACCTTTAATAAAAAATATTATAGTTATTGTTATGTGACACATTTAATGTATATTATGAAACTATATTGCAATAATACAAACAAACAAAGCATAACATGAATCAAATTTGAAACCATATATACATCAATAGTATTGTTAAGAGCAATAGAAAGGTGTATGTAAAACCAACCATATGAAAAATAACATTAGATGTGAATAAATGAATCTATCCAACCTAAAGTTAGAATTGGGACCTAGTGGCCAAGTTCACTGTTAGAGTCTGTGTGCAGAATGTGCAAGGTAGGCAGGTCCAACCTTAGCCACACTATAAAAGGCAAATATTAAAAGGGAATGATGTTGAGAATAAAGAAGAATATTAAAATGAGACACTCTGTCTCCATCTATAGATACATTGAAAAAAAAACTACAATGAGTGTCTCTTTGGCAAAATCATGAACAGTAGAGATATTTAGATACACTGGATATTAGTCCTGTCTTGAGCAATGTACCACATTTGGGAAAAAATCTCCAATTACCATCATCACTTGTAGTTAACAGAAATGTGAGATAGGGACTGAGGATGTAGCTCAGTGTTTAGAGAGCTTGCCTTGTATGCACAAGGCCCTGGGTTCAATGTCTAGCACCACAGAAAGAAAGAAAGAAAGAAAGAAAGAAAGAAAGAAAGAAAGAAAGAAAGAAGAAAAGAAGGAAGAAAATATGGGAGAAGTGATACAAAAAGAAATAGAAATACCAAAATATCAGAGCTGTCAATTTATCTCAAAAAAAAAAAAAAAAATCTGCCAGCCTATTTTTCCAACTGCTGTTGCTGATAGATGAAGTTCACTCTAGCTTGTATTTTAGGTGAAATAGGGAGGAATCCAGTAAACTACTCTTAGCTTGAGTGAGATTTTAGCCTTCCTGAATCCTGCTCCAAACCTGATACACTAGTAATAATGCTAGAACCACCAATTTCTCCTAGAAAAAGTATTTTTTTTTTATTTTTTGTGTGAGTGTATGTGTGTAATGAATGGCTCAACTTTAACACATTTTGTTGACCTTACTATGTCCCTGATACACTAGTAATAATGCCAGAATTACAAATTGCTCCTAAAAAGTTTTTTTTGTGTGTGTGTGTGTGTGTGTGTGTGTTTGTGTGTGTATGTGTACTGAATGTGTCAACTTTAATATATTTTGTTTATGTTACTATGTCCTGAAATTCCAAGCTCTGAAACAAAATGTGACTGAGCTTATGTAAATCTCTGTAGATTTCAAACGAATGAATTCACATTCGTTTCCCAGCACTTTTATGATCTATGAAACCAAACCATAGTTCAGAAAAGAGGTTAAAACCAATGATCCCTGTTTATTCCAATAAATTTTTAAAGAATAGTCCTACATTGGCTACTTCATATACACTTTCTACAGAGATAAAATGCATCAGTCAAATAGATTTTCTGTAGCCTGGGCAGTGTTGTTGAAAAGGTTATTATAAAAACCTGAAAGAGCTAGGTGTAGTGGCAAATATACTAGAGGCTAGAGAGGCTGAGTCAGGAGGGTTGTGATTTGAAAGACAGCCTTAACAACAGAGTAAGACTATAAGCAACTTAGTAAGATATTAGTGATATATCACCTGTATCAAAAAAACAAACAAACAAACAAACAAACTCGGGACATAACTCAGTGGTAAGCACCCCTGGAGTTCAATTCCTAGCACTAAACCACAGGAAACCAATCAAATACCTGAAAGACAGTAGGGTCTCCAGAGTATATGTGTTCATGTATAATAAAAAATTTTGGTTACAATATAAATTTTAAAAAGATACTTTTGAAAAAACTATCATGGTTTTTTAAGAGCTGAAAACAAAAAATGCCATATAATCTACTATTAATAATTTTTTTTTGAAGGAGGGTATTATTGTGAATTTCTGTACTCCAAGTGGCTTAGGAGGATGAAACAGGAGGAACTTAAATGCAATACAAGCCTCAGAAACTTGGCAATAGCTTAAGTGACTCAGTGATACCCTGTCTTATTGAAAAAAAAAATATAGGGATGTAACATATCCTAAATAAATAAAAATAAACAGCAATTCTTGGTTTAAAAAATGCCCTATAACTCAGTAATAATAATTGTGGATATATATCTAAGAAAATTGGAACACTTTTCTTAAATAAATTACTTCACTTCCATTTTCATTGCAGGTTTATTCACAGTATCTAATAAAAAATCAAATGAAGTGCCTTTTAGATGCAAGGTATTCATGAAAAGGTTTGTTCCAGCTGAGATCATCCATCCACTTGGCTTAAAGGCTGCATACTTATAATTCAAACTGCTCCCTAAACAGCAAGACTTTTTCTGAGTAGTCCAAGAGATTTTGGTACCTCTGGGTAATTGTGTAAGAGTTTTCTAAAACTAAGGAGTAGGTAAATATTTGAGTTTGGAATGTGGACAACATACAGTAAATTTCTCAAGGGGGAATCTTAGTTCAGACACTGTGATAAGGTGTCTGAGTCTGAGGAAAAATGAAGAAGTAAAATCAGAGTGTGTGATAAAACTAGACTCTGCTTCACTGATTTCTAGGTTATTGATTTAATCCAAACAGATATTGGAAAAGGGTTAAGGCTACTAATTTTAATTTATGTAAAAAAGGTATTTAAAAAGTACCAGGAAAGAGCTGAAGGTGTGGATCAGTGGTACAGTGCTTGCCTAGCATATATGAGGCCCTGAGCTTACTTCTCAGCACCACATATAAATAAATAAAATATAAGTAAACATTAAAAAATAATACCAGGTAAGGGTCCAGAGTTGTGGCTCAGTAGTAGAGTGCTTGGCTTGTATGCATGAGGCAGTCTGTTTGATACTGGACTAATAATAATAATAATAATAATAATAATAATAATAATAATAATGTGTTCATCTACAACTAAGAAAAAAATATTTTAAAAAAGTACAACATTGTTAAGGCCTGTGACCTTCTAATTAACTGTGTTCTAATTAAACCCTTGCAATTGAACTTTCTTGTTATTTAAATTAAAGTCCAGTTCCACTTTTATTTCCTGCCACACAAGGACAAAGGAGTTTGGTTGAATGCTTCAAATGTCATTTTAATAAACTTGTCTTATATATTTAAAAACTCAGTTGAAAGCAAACTTGGTGGCACAGGCCATAATCGCTATGGCTCAGAAGAATTATACATGGGTATAATGAGTTCAAAGCTACCCTCAGCAAGAGCAAGGCACTAAGCAACTACATGAGATCCTTTCTCTAAATAAATAATAAAAAAAGGCTGGATATGTGTCTCAGTGCCCCTGAGTTAAATACCTGGTACAAAAAAAAAAAAAAAACTCAATTGAGGACAAACATATTAAAGAAACAAACAAAAAATGAACCAAAAAAAAAAAACTCTTAATTTTGTACAAATTAACTACACTATTGTGAGGATGGCCTTAGGCCTGGCCTAAGCAACTCCACTTTAAAAACTTCAGTTTGAAATATACAGTCTCGCCAAGCATGTCTAAAGAAGCCCTGCAGTATTGCCCTCAGACATTAACAAATCACTTCCCCTCACACTGAGAAACAGAGTGAGGCCTCTGGCAGGTTGTCTTCAACTAATAAGAGCGATGGTTGAGAAGGCCAGGGTGCAGACCTCCAGACCAGATGTTTCTGGCCCTAGAGTAAATGATGTCATGAAAAAAACTTGTGGTTACTGAGAAGAATTGAAAATGGGTTTTAAAAAAAGCCTCAAAATTTAGTATAAATAATAGAGCAAATAAACAAATGTTCAGCCAGCTGAAACAAAAATGCACTTGAGCTGGAAAGGCTGATGAGGACTTCAAATGACATCTCATCACTTCTCATCATTTGCATTATCCTCACCACTCTTAAACTCTACTGCCATATAATGACCTTAGTGAGATGAGGAAGGATAAAAGATTACCTGATGTTCTTCTCATGTGAGGAAAACTTAACTTCAGTGGGGAGGAACCCAATGGGGAAAATAAAACCAAGAGTCAAGGTCTCCTGCACACCCAACCTATATATTTTTACAAATAAAAATTTCATCACAATTACTTTAAAATTTCCTTTAACTTTCCTGCTATCTGGTGTTATGAGAAAGCCAATTGTATTTTAAACTTTTAAGCATTGTCCTAAGGCAGTAATATTTCTTTAGAGGGAAAAACAATATAATGAATGAGTATAATTTAAAAATATCTAGTATTTATATTAAAAATTAAGGACAGCTTAAATCAATTGGAATAACTTAAATCACTCTATACAAAATATTATTATTTTTAACAATATAAATTGACTAATAAATAAATTTATTTTTCAGACTTCATCCTAAAATTCACTCTTGACATCTCAGGGATATCTATGTTCTCAACAGCTATATTCCATGTTTGGGATCTATGAATACCCTGACCTCAGCAAGATGAAAAACCTGGACAACTCAGTTCTGTGTCATAGGTTATGGAATAAACTATGACAACATTCAAACAACATTCTCTCAGGACCAAAGAACAAGAGAGACTTTGCACTTTGAGAGAGCTGCCATCTACAACTCAGAAGTGTACAAAAGTGGACACTGTTTCTCACAGGATTCTGGGCATAGATCCACTTCCATTCTGATATCATACTGTAACAAAAAAGAGATAGGTATCACTGGAGAGAAGACTCTAGGTCATCAGATCATCAGTAACCCAGAAACTAGAGTCTAAAAATTTTAAAGAAAAACTTATTTTGCAGTTTTGTCTTTAGCCTAATGCAGGGTTGTGATTTCAATTTTCTTGTTTGTTATGGGATCCTGTGAGAATATCATCAAATATTAAAGCATAGAACTCTACATATATTTCTATATAATTCAATAAAATCTGTCAAGAGATTAAAGTTTAAATTTAAATTAATAAAAACTTAACCACTACCTATAAGGCACATGGTGTTTTTTATATAACTTCTGTTCCACATGTGATTGAATCCTGGCATTCAGCCTATGGTTATTGGATTAGTTATCTATCATCAAATAAAAAGGAACTATATAAAAATTATTGTCTCATGTGTGAGCTTATCATCAATTAAGGCTGTGTTCATATAGGATCTTTTCACTGCATGTAATTAGATGATAGCTGATAAGGTTACTGAACTTCAGAGGAAGATATGGTTGCCAAAAAAAAAAAAAAAAACAGCCTTCTTCTCAAAGTCAAATAAATTAAGGTGGGCTCATTCTTATGGAGGTGACAGTGTTGTGAAAGCAAATACAATCTTTTCAAAATGTTTTCTAATACACTTTCATAATCAAAGCTTTACATAAGCCACACAAAAAATAAGAGCTCAGATCCAAAGTTTATTAAACATACTCTGCACTTTGGCTAGAAGAGGAGTAAAAACACAATGTTAACTTTATGAGTACAGATAAGGCTAAAGAATTGCAATATGTTGACACTCAGTATCATTCTGCCTTTTGTAATAGATGAGGTTTACATAGCTGTTCAGTGTAAAAGAATATTTGGAAGGTCTCACAAATATTCAGCAATTTACTGGAATTCAGGATTAACTCTATATGACCCCAAATCCACAACTCATGTCCTCTAGACTACATTAAATTATCAATCTTTCATTATTGCCTTAGAAGTTAGATGGTGGCACAAAAAAGAATTTTTTTGTACCAAGAACTGGACTCAGGACACTTTATCACAAATCACATCTCCAGCCCAATTTTTTAAAGACGAGCCAAGTTCTCACTAAGATGCTTAAGGCCCCACTGAGTTGCTGAGTCTAGCCTTGAACTTAGAATCCTTCTTCCTCAGCCTCTTGAGTCACTGAAATTACAGACATGCATTACAATATTGGCTCTTGTTTCTAGGTTTATGAATAGACAAAATTGAAATGCTAAGCAGAGAAACAGCTTTTATAATCACCCCTTTGTAATTCTGGTTTATTTCTTAAGGTTTAAATATTGAAACCCATATTTCAATGTATATTGAAGGTAACATTATCTATTGTAGTCAACACTCTGATTTCTATTTTATCCAGACAATTTTTTACTGCCTAAACTTTGATTTAATTGGAAAATATTACTCAATATGTTTGAACTTCTTTTTTTTCTGCTGGACTTAATAGGATACTAGGTTCAAACCATACAACCTGTGAAAAATTATAGTGTGGTTATAGCTAAAGAGAAGACTATATGATAAATAAAATTTCAAATTCATGAGGATGAAGTATTTTCTTTGTTATTTTTTTATGTCTCCTTGGTGAATAAGATACAGAGTACACAGACAAACCTTAAATCCTACAAAGCAGCCCTATCTCTAGTTAATAAAATAAAATATCAATAACAAAAAGTTGAGTTGCAAAATCGCATGGCATTTGGTTTGGTAACAGCAGGACAGGAATGGATTTCTGCCATATTCAGTTGTATATATATTCTAATTAACCAAAATAATATCATGTGACATAATACATATGACATCTTTAGTTTCATCCACACAGCCATTGATCAATGATAAGTTGCAAGAATGATGAGCTTGTCTAAATACCATCTGGAGATGGCTTTTAGTAATCCTAGGCAGGGGGATTGTGTTCTAGCAATATCATAATACAACATATTTTTTGTGGCCTGTGAATGCAGAGCTCTTACCTCCTTGCTAAAAGATTATTGCAGAAGACTTCAGGTCTATAGATTTTTTGATGATGAATCCTAAAAAGGTGGATCAAAGGATAGGCCAAACATGATTATAGCTACTCTCTTGTTCATGCTTCCAACAGGTTATTATTATTATTATTATTATTATTATTATTATTATTATTCATTCAAGTAATAAATACCTTGATTTATGTATGCATTCATTGTCATTAATATTTTCTTTTGAGCATGTGTTCACTATGTAAAATATTGACCATGCACTTTTGCTTTGTGGCCTATATATGAAAAGGCCTATGGAATGATGCAGGAGTCTGAGTTCTGAAGGCTCTGGGTTACCTGGCTAAAGAATATTTTCTTTTGAATAAGAAACACTTTCAACTCTGCCTCACACCTCTCAATTGCTAGAGACCTAAATTTTACATCCTGGGTCTCAATACCCACACAGCAAATGGCATAGTCTTTAGGCTATTTGCAGGTGAGAGATATCTCAGTCCTGATAGATTAATGAAGGTTGTTAGGGGAGTGGTGACACCTATGGACACAAAGAAGTATACAACACTTAATTACAGTGGACTCCTATGGAGAGTTGTGATATAATGTGATGAGTTCCTTGTAAACACAAATAAGGATTCTGATTGCACTGTGGGCAAACATGAACCTTGCAATTTGAATTGTCAAAGAAGTGTTGAAGTCCAGGCCCCAGCCCCTGGCCAAAAAGAAAAGTGGCAGCAGTGGCATAGATGATTTGGAGAAGTAGTCAAATGAGTCATGTGCAGCTGCTGTGGCCATGGGATGAATGGTTTTTTTAGATCTGACAGCAAAAACTGATGCACGTGTTTGAGAGACTACCAGAATGAGGAATTGCAAGATAATCAAGAGGTCTAGGAAACCAAAGTACATCCAGTAGAGTAAGATCTCTGTATTTTGAAAATACCTATCAACCTTCCCCATTGTGATGATTGAGTCTGGGGAGAAGAAGAAGGATAAAGCTCTTCAAGTCCAGTCAATGGATAATGCATAAAATAAAACAACAGCAGCCAATGGCTCCAGTGAACAACTGGCATGGCCAGGCCAGGTTTCCAAGTTTACCTGTTAAGCAGAACTGGTGGACTTAAAAAAAGTAATCTACCTAGGTGGCAAGAAAGCAAGATTTTTTTTTGTTTGTAAGATTTAGAGATATAAAGCATTCTGTGTTGCACTGTAAAAATGGAGAGTTTAGCATTGCTCCTTACAGTAGAAGTTTTAAAATTCTCAATGCCATGAGGCATTTAGGGACCAAAAAATACCAAGTATGATAGTACCTGGCCAGGCTTCCAGAGGGCTATGTTTTTAGCAAGTAGCTAAGGTCATAAACACTCACATTCAATGTATGTACTCAAGGTCAAAAACATTTGTTTGTGAGCATGCTCTTACATCAGTAAAATGTTGTCCATGTGCAATCTTTGTCGGACCTGCATAAAAAAAGTTCTATGTAATAACTTGGAGGGCTGAAGGATAGAAGCTAGAGGTTGGTTTTGGGCTATTTCTGCCTTCAAAAGTAGCATGCCTACTATCCCAAAAGTTCCTCACATCTTCTTTCAACTGCTTGAGCTCCAGACCTTGCTTTTTTATTTGAGCCCCTGCACAGCAGTCACAAAGTGAAACCATTTTTAATTTGAGACTATCACAAATCCTCTGCTTTATGCAAGTAGTATTGTTTTTTTTTGTAGACATTCTTCCAGATAATATTTGTATAGTGAAGATTTATTGTATTATTTATTTTATATTACATATATTGCATTAATGTTGTCTATTTTTCACTTTTTATGTAGTGTTTCATAATCCCCATTTACAAAACTTTTGTGATACAGTTGCAATCTTTCTGTTGCAGTTTCCAAAGCATACTGAATTTTTATCATGACTGTAATAAAATATACCTGTTTTGAAATTTCTCCTGATAAGATTTAAAAAAAAAATGCTTATTCTTGATTTTTCAATTCAGTTCTCAGCCATTTCCCAAGCTTATTCTAAATCCTTGCTATGAGATTCAAAAGTCTTTCTCAAATATATTATCCCCATTGAATAAAAAGTTCACCATATGTAAAAATTTTGTTTTTATTATTCCTTTCTTTAATTTTTTTAAGGGGAGAGGAATGAGTACTTAACTCAGGGTAGTTCTTTTAAACCCCCGTATCACCAGCCCTTTTTAATTTGTATTTTATTATATTGTATTCTTAGTTCTCAGACAATGTGTTTTTTAGTTGCTTAGGGCCCTCTTATATTATTTAGGCTGAATTTGAAATTATGATTCTCCTGCTTAAATCTTCCAAATTATTAAGATTGCTGACATGAGCCACCATATGTGTGTAAACCCTCCCATCATTTTTGAATAAATCTCACTACTTAACTTTTAAGAGAATTTAAAAATAATAATAAATCATGGCTTCTAAAAGAGGTAAGTTTTACCTTTGGGTCAGGGATATTTGATATTCATATGTACTTAAAAATTGTGGGTACACAACAAAGAATCTTTGTAAGATTCTATCTCGAAATTTTTAAAAAAAGAAAAGAAAAAATTGAGAATATAGCTGAGGAATAATAATTCCCTCAGTTTAACCACCAGTACTAAACTCATATGAACACACACACACACACACACACACACACACACACACACACAGTACTTGTGATATTTTGAAAATATTTTTTGATACTGAACAGCTGTATAAAGCTCATCTATTACAAACGGCAGAATTAGTGCCATAATATCAGTAGTCCTTTAGCCTTATCTATGTACAGAAATTTGGTAATGTGATTTTATTCCTTCTCTAGCCAAATGCAGAATGTATTCTCCAAACTTTGGGTAAGGGCTTTTCTTATTTTTTATGGCTTATATAAATTTGTGGCTATGAAAGAGTACTAGTAAGGTAACTAGTCAAGAAATATTTTTTAATGTTTTTGCTTTTGCTTTTAGAACACTGTCTTCTTGATGAGAACAACCCCACTTTAATTTATTTGTTAATGAAATATCAAGTGAAGAAGATTCAGGGTGCTTTTTTTTTGGCAGCCAGATCACCCTCTGAAGTTTACTAATATTAACAGCTAAACACATGGGGCAAAAATATTGCAGATGAAGGCAGTTCAATCCAAAAGTGAACTAGTAAGTTTTAGAGTGACTTCTTATACAGTTTTAGAGAACAATATACCCACTGTAGGGAAAATGTCAGGATTCAATCACATGTGGTACAGAGGATATCTTACAAACAGCAGATACCTTATAAGTAGTATTTTAATTTCTTTTATTTAAGTTTAAAGGTGAATCTCTCAAAATAAGGGATTAAAATATTTAGAAATATGTGTAGACATCTATGACTTTGATTTTTGCTAATATTCTCACAGTACCCTATACAAAAAAAAAAAAAAAACAAAGTAGAGACATCACAACCCTGCAATTAGACTCAAGGTAAAATTGCCAAATAATATATATATTTTTAATGTATTTGTACTCTAGTTTTTAGCTGCTGACAGATCTGAAAACCTGGCATCCTTTACCTTCTGGGACATCATTTATTTTTGCTTACACTCTGATATCTGAAATAGAAATAAATCTGTGCTCGATGTCTTGTAAGAAACAGTGTCCAAATTGTAGCCTTTTGAGTTGGAGACGGCAGCTCTCTAAAGTCAACCACTACACCCAGCAAAGTCATTTTCACGTGCATTAAGTATATATCTCATACGTTGAGTTTTTCTTATATACACATATAAATGCAACTATCCTCCTGGCTGGGCTAGATCCTACCACTATGCCGCAGTCTGGCTGGGCACAAATCACGAGCCACTCACAGCTTTGTAGATTCAATCAGCAATTCTTTATTCCCGATCTCACACCGGCCTTCTACAAACACGTTCTGGGGAAATCCACGTTCTCTGCCCAAATCCACCTCCACTGGGCTTCTGTCTCCCAAATATATTCTGAATCCTGTGAGAACTCAAGAGGAACTCAGGCAGCAGGATACGCCCTATTCCCGGCAGGAATAATCTTCCTATACTGTGAACGCCCTAAACTCGGATTATCCTAAACCGGGAACACCCTAAACATGAATCCGCCCTGGTCCTTGAGCAAGGTCACCTTCCAGGAGTCCTTCCATCCACTAAGAAACATGGGGGTATGCTGGCAAGGAAATTGTTATACCTACTTGCCTAATGGCTCCCAGCATCTTCCCCCTTCTGATTAATTAAACAGCAAGTTAAGGACCGTGCCTGGTAGGTTGTCCAATTCAACATATGGTTCTTACCCGTCATCGGAAAACTGACCTTTAGGCGTCAGCCTCCTGTCTTACGTTGATACCACTGCAACTGGATCATACCCATCACTGACTACTGGTCCAGCATATAGCCATACTTGTGGATAGGTCTATGCACCAGTGGGGGGGTGAGGTTCTTTGCCTCACCTCTGTTGGCCCCCAAATTTGGCCTTCGTGCCAGTGGGGGAGTGTGGTTAATGTGGCTTAAGGACCGTGCCTGGTAGGTTGTCCAATTCAACATATGGGTCTTACCCGTCATCGGAAAACTGACCTTTAGGTGTTAACCTCCTCTCTTAGGTTGATACCACTGCAATTGGATCATACCCGTCACTGACTACCGGTCCAGCATATAGCCATTGGCCCCCAAATTTTAGACCATCACTAACAGAAGGGAGGAGGATACAGAAATTCCACGACACCAAGCCAATTGACAGCTCCTTTGGAAAAATTGCATCACTGGTGACACCATCAGCAAAGATATGCCAGCACTACCACAATTAACATGGGGTTCACTGGCAAGGAAATAAAAATTGCATCACTGGTGACACCATCAGCAAAGATATGACAGCATTACCACAATTTGCTGCACCAAACGATAGTTACTTAGTCCAGGCAAGTTCTGCAAGCAGTTCAAAGCGGAGGAATCTATCAATACATTCATCTCCTCCCAAAGTCCGTTTCCTCCCAAAGGAGGAAAGTTGACTCCTTGATTGAGCATTACTTGTTGAGTTATATTCACTGATGCATCAGTTTATACAGTTTACTGTGATAGCTATCATAGAAGCTGTAGTTTGATTTTATCTTTGTCTTTACCGGCACTGGGATGAAGATAGGAATTCTGGCAATGATGCTTAAGAGACATTATCCTGAAAAGAATTATTAAATATAATGAAAAGGAAAGGTGAAAGTAAACAAACAGATCTGTTAACCTCCTTTAGAAACAATCCTTAATAGCTGTTTACCTAATTTAAATTAAGCCATTTCAATCATGTGAATAAAAAATAAATAATTCGGATCCATTTTTTCATGAGTGCTCCTCATATATGATATATGGACATATGTACACACAGACATACAACACAAAACACAAGAGTACAACACATAAGACAATAATAAAGGCCTTGTAGCTTTACCTAGGTGAAATCTCCATTGCAATGTTTAAAAACTCCACAGTCAAAAAATAAAACTGATCAGAAAAACATTAACCTAGGTTTGCATGAGCTCAAAAAATAAAATAGAACCTTATGATGTGGGAAAAATGCAATAATAAAATAGATATTGAAAAAAGCATCCTGTTTAATCACTGTCACAGATTTAAAAATGGCCAACCTGGAGTTCTGGATATCAGCTGTTATGGATTTGAGTCAAATCATCTTCTTTTCGATCTGTAGAAATCGTTTTAGTTAGTCTTTCTGGAATCCAAATCGGTTGCTGTTCTCCCTGTAGAAAAACTAACAAACAGAGCCCTGACTCCAGACAGTCACTGGGTCAGGACCTTTCCATTGTTCTGTTAGAATATCTTTCCAAAGTACTTTAGGCTTATGTACATTTTTTGGATATATATGTCTTTCTGCAGCACTAAGTCCTAATGAATCCAAATTTAAAAAGTTTAGAGTAAAAAGGGTTATTTTAAGTTTATCTTTGGGGGATATATACCCCTTACCAATTCCCTCCTTTTGCTTTAATAAGTACATTTAAATCTTCTATTTTATCCAATATTTGACTTTAAACTTCTCTCTTCTACCTTTTTTTGTCTTGAATGTCTGTATCTAATAGTTGCCTTAGCTTTTTGTATTTTCTATCTGAAATGCCTTTATTTGACATTTTAAATAATTTTCTATCTTATTTCTATCTTCTAGTTTTTTTTTCTGAAGGTTTGTATATTCACCTTTAGTTGCTTTTTTTCCTCCTAGTTTTCATTTGTTTCCTATTTTGTGGGTTTAAAATTTTTGTCTTCCTCCATCTTCTCTATCTTCCTACATCTTTTCTATCTTTTTTCTTTTTAATTTCTATACTTCTGTCTTTAAAGTTTTTCACTTTAAATTTTTAATCTTCTTTATCTAAATATCTTTTATCCTATTATCTTCCCATTTTCACATTTTTAAAGTAATGTTTTTAAGATTAAATAGGCTTTGAAAGATACAATCTTTCCTCCATCATGAAGGCATCTCAACCACCTTCAATTTAATATTTTAAAGCCTTTTAATTATCATCTATATTGTACATTTAAATGTACTTTTTCACCACCTACAGCTTCACTCTTTTAAACGAGGCTTAGATTCTGTTTAAATTGCTTAATTTTAGTTTACATGGCTGCCCTTCAACCAAAGGCCTTTTTTACTCCATTAAGAAGCTTTGTCTCAATCTGCCATGTACAAATATCCTTTTCTTCTTTCTTCCTTTCTCAAGCTTTTAAAGTAAGTCTAGTTTCCTCAAAATCTTTATAAATGGTATTTTATAACTTTTTACTTTACCACACAGAAATTATCTCATCTAGAAATATTTCTTTTTTTTAACCTTCCATATTAAAGTATATTTCCACATTGAATCTTTTAATATCTCTTTTCTAGCTGTTAACCCTTTTTATAAATTCACATTCTGAAACACTCTTAATAATTTCTGATTTAGACAAATTACTTCACTTTAATAGGATAAAATACTTTCATGTTTTTTATGGTACTATAATACTGTAATTGAAACCCAACAGAAACTTCTTATATTCTTTGTATATAAATTACACCTGATAGAATCTTAACACTTATTAACCTTGTTTTAGCAAAGACACAGACCAAAGCAATATTAAACTTTTTTCCATTCACCAATTTATGAAAACACACATCATTTTTAAATATATTACCTTATGGAACTTAATAAGAGTACTTGATTTTCTATTTAGTGGTTGATATTTTAACATTTTAGCTTTGTAAATTAATCAGATGTCTGTAAAAACCAAGGTCTTAGACAAATGTAGTAAACAGAATTAGCCATCTCTTTCTTGTTGAAGAAAAATCCTTCTACATGATACCATGATGGTCCCATTGATATACTTAATAACTCATCTTTAAAAAGCCATGGGCTACATTTTTGTATTTTATCAACATATGCCCTAATTTTTCTTGGTCTTACTGGGGTGCCTCCTTCCTCTAACAATTTCTTTTCCTCGGGGGTAAACAACTTTAAACCTTGAGTCAACCATTTTCCCCAGTTTGCCTGAGAAAGTTCTAAGAATAGGCAACTTGAAATAAAAACAAAATAAATCAGAACAAGGACACATTGTTTTTTGAAATGGTCACCCATTCTTTCGCTCTCCTTCAGGGGTGAGTAATTTCACTTACCTCCAAGCTTCAGGCGTTCCCCGTATGGGCCATCAAATGCCGGAGTCTGGCTGGGCACAAATCACGAGCCACTCAGCTTTGTAGATTCAAACAGCAATTCTTTATTCCCGATCTCACACTGGCCTTCTACAAACACGTTCTGGGGAAATCCACATTCTCTGCCCAAATTCACTTCCACTGGGCTTCTGTCTCCCAAATATATTCTGAATCCTGTGAGAACTCATGAGAAACTCAGGCAGCAGGATTCGCCCTATTCCTGGCAGGAATAATCTTCCTAAACTGGGAACACCCTAAACTCGGATTATCCTAAACCGGGAACACCCTAAACACGGATCCACCCTGGTCCTTGAGCAAGGTCACCTTCCAGGAGTCCTTCCATCCACTAAGCAACATGGGGGTACGCTGGCAAGGAAATTGTCATACGTAGTTGGTTAATGGCTCCCAGCACCACTATATTAAAATGATTTAATACTAAGGCTCTGCATTCAATTCACAGTTACACAAAAGGAACAATAAAAGAGCAGTAGATTGGTGCATTCCACTAATATAGGCTACTTTACAGGCCATGGTAGAAAGATTCAAGGCTAGCTTGGGTAAATTACTGAGACTTTGTTTCAAAATTAAAAATAAGAATGGTGATAGGGAACAATTGCAAAGCGCCTATGGATTCAGTATCTAGTTTAAAAAAAAAAAAGGCCACAGACATGTCATTCTAGTCTGATTCATTCTTTGATTGGATGCAATGACTTTCACTCAGAAGGTATGTTTACAAGATTTAGCCTGGGGACAGGACCTGATATCCTAGTCCAATTGGAGGAACTGCAGCAGTCTCTGGCTGGGCACAAATCACGAGTCTCCACACAGCTTGTAGATTCAAACAGCAATTCTTTATTCCCGAACTCACACCGGCCGTCTACAAACACGTTCTGGGGGAATCCACGTTCTCTGCCCAAATCCACACTCGGGTTTCTGTCTCCCAAAATATACTGTCTGACCCTAAGCACTCAAGAGGAACTCAGCAGCAGGATACGCCCTATTCTAAAGGGGGAACACCCTAATCTCCTATTATGCTAAACTGCCCTATTCTAAAGGGGGAACACCCTAATCTCCTATTATGCTAAACCGCCCTATTCTAAAGGGGGAACACCCTAAACACGGATCCTGCCCTGGTCCTTGAGCAAGGTCACCTTTCAGAAGTCCTTCCATTAGACAGCATGGGAGTAAGCTGGCAAGGAATTTGTCATACCTACTTGGCTGATGGCTCCCAGCAAGGAACTTGCAAAAGAACTGTTCAATCCACACACAGCCTGTGAAAGGGTGAGAGCTTTTATAACTGGTAAAGGGTTAGTATTCCAAGTCTAACATTCTTCAGATATGTTTCTAAGTTTCCTATTCTCAGAAGCCTTATGTTTCTGTGCTACATATATGCTTAAATTACCATAGGGAGAATGCTGGGAACCCTAAAAGCCAGAAAATGATGAGTGTCCAGTGGATTTTTTATTTTATTTTTTTTAAGTTGCAGATGATACAATCTTTCTTTCTTTCTTTTTTATTTTAGGTAAAACATTTTTACCAGAAGCTTATATCATAGACTAATCAAGACCTAAGAATAGCAACTGCTCAGGTCAATACTCAAGTCAATTCAAAATAACAAGTCAGAAATAGATAAGAATTTTCTATTACCAAACAATATATGTTAAACCCTAGACATAGTGTACTTATTCATTATAACATGTAGATTTGAGATTTTTTTTTAAATTTTAAATAGAATTTTATTGATTTTAACTTAATTTGGGAAGAGTTGATATTTTAAGATTAATTTTGTTGGATGAAATATTCTATTGATGTCTGTTAAGTCCATAATTTTCAAATTCAAGAGTTTTTTCTGAGTTTATGTCTGGATGACTTATCTAATGGTAAGAGTGGTGTGTTGAAATCACCCAGTATTATTCTGCTGGGGTCTATCTGAGGCTTCAATTTGAGCAGTGTCTCTTTTATGAAATTAGTTGCACCCATGTTTGGGGCATAAATAATTTTTTATTGTTATAATCTTCTTCTTCAATTGTTTCCTTTAGCAGTGTAAAGTTACCTTTTTGTCTCTTCTGATTAATTTTAATTTGATGTCAACTTTGTCAGATATGGGAGTAGCTACTCCTGCTTGTTTTTCAAGGTATATCAATTTCCATCCTTTCACTTTCAGCCAGTGACTGTCTTTGCTTGTAGGGTGCATCTCTTGCAAACAACATATAATTGGGTCTTGGTGATTAATTCATTCCATGAGCCTGTGTCTTTAAATTTGAAATTTGAGACCATTTATATTCAATGTTATTGTAGAGAGTTGTTTTTTAATTTTTGCCATTTTGACTTATTTATAATATCTAATTTGGTCCTGTTTCTCATTTGCTTAGCTTCTCTTCCAATGAGATTTGTTTGTGAGCTCTGGGGTTTATTTTTATTTCTTCTGTGTGGAATATTTCTTTAAGTAATTTCTATAATGCCAGTTTAGAAGTCATGAGTTTTTTCAGTTTCTGCTTATCTAGGAAGGTTTTTATTTCTTCTTTAATTTTTGAAGGATGTCTTTGCTGGATGTAGCAATCTTGTTTGATAGTTCTTTGTTTTTTATCCAGAACTTGGAACACATCATTCCAACCCCTCCTGGCTTTTAGAGATTGTGCTGAGAAATCCAAAGTGATTCTGATTGGCTTGCCTCAAAATGTGTTCTGACGTTTTTCTCTTTATTTATTTCTTTCTATGTGGTGCTGAGGATCTAACCCAGTGCCTCATGTGTGTTAAGCAGGCATTCCACCACTGAGCTACAACCCCAGCCCGCCAATGGAATCTTGAGATTGGGTTGGGTAGGAGGTTGTTTGCACCCATGGGCCTGATGGTATAGGAAACTAAAAACGGCAAATGGTGACTCCTTATGATGTTCTCCAGTTTCTGGTGGCCCGCGGGCTTCTCCATGGCAGCTCGGCTCTCAGTTACTTCTGTCCATTCTAGTGGTGGTATGTCAATAGCTGAACTCTCTTCATCTTGTCACATCACTGAATAGTGTCTTTAGCCATTTTCTTAAGCCCTGTACTGGCATTAGTGTACCACTATCCCAGCATCTCTCCAGACTATGAGGTGAATACTGGAATTATAATGGAGGAAAACTTAACTTTATATGCTGTGTTTTCGCATCAAAGTAGCTGTGTTCTGTGGGAGCACAACTTTCTTCTTCCTCCTAAGATTTCTAAATGTCTGAAAAGTAGTATGATAAATCCAGAACTGTGTCCTCCAGCCTAGCTCTCCATAAGTATTGAAATAAATTCCTAAACTTCCTTTTTTTCTATTTCTATGGGAGTGGGGCACCAAGAAATAAACTAAGGAGCACTAAACCATTGAGCCACATTCACAACCCTTTTTTTATTTGAGTGAGAGACAGGATCTCACTGAGTTGCTTAGATCTCATCCTTGCTGAGGCTGGTTTTGAATGTGTGATCCTCCTGCCTCAGTCCCAAGTCACTGTGATTAAATTCCTGATGCCAGAATTCCCTCTTTGCCTTATCAACTCTTTTTTTCTCATGTTACATATCAACTTGGTGTGGGATTTCCATTTTTTTTCAAGAAATAGTTTGTACTGATTTCACTTTCTCATTATGAGCATTTTACATGAAAGTAAAGCAGACCAGTGTAACTTCACTATGTAAATATAATAAACAAATGAATAACTAAATGAATAACTAAATAAATAAAATGTGTCTATCATCTCTCTGTCTTCTCAGGCAGTCACCTTATCATATATGTGATTTGAGATTCCTCCTTAAAGATTTTACTGTGTGATGTATCCTCATCACAACATCTCATATTTGCCTAGTCTTCGATTAACTGCCTTACAAAAAGATTAAACTGACACAGTCTCTAAAGTCTGTTTGAGTGTCTAGTGAATGTCATTCCATGAGTCATTTTCTACTACAGAGCAGTTTGTAGTATAAAGTGAAGGCTCTCTAGAGAATCTCTGGCAAGAAACTTTCTGTGATAAAGAAATAATGTTCTCTGCAAAAGTGAGATAATGAGAACACCCCAATTTTAAATGCAGATTTTTTCAATCAAGACACAATGTTTTTCTGGCCTGGGGTTGTTGCTCAGTGGTAGAGTACTACCATGTGTGAGACACTCAGTTCAATCCTCAGTACCAAAATAAAAAATAAATAAATAAAATAAGGTTAAAAAATGTTTTCAAATAAGACACAAAGTTTTTCAGACTTATTTCATAGAGTAACAAGAAATGAGTTTTTTAAAAGTGATGTTAAAAAAAGAAAAAATCAAGGAGATACTCTGAAAGAGAGTTGGTACTCTCAGAGAGAAATAATAACATGTTTCTTCTGCACTCTAGTTTTACTGAGGATCTAAGAAAAATTTCTAAAAACCCTTGCCCAGGATTTCTTCTTGATTTTTGTTTGACAGCAGAATAACAGCATAGTGTGAAGTCCCCACTGCCATGATGCCTTTATGTTAATTAGGCCAAGGGTTACCATATCTATTTAGAATGAGCATAAACTACTGTAATTTTTTATACTTTATTAATTCTACTCAGTTACACATGACAACAGAAGGCTTTTTTGATTCATTACTAACAAATGAATAACAGGTTTTTTTTATTTTTATTTTTTTAACTTTTCTGATTCTACATAATGTAGAATTACACCATTCATGCCATCATACATGTATTTAAGGTAATGATGTCTGTCTCCTTCTACCATCTTTTCTATTCTAAGTCCCCTCCCACACTCCCATTTGTTCCATTAAATGTTCCTCCACTCATCCTATGGCCTCCCCAATTCTTGAAAATTATGATTATTAATAACTATCCTTGTGTCCCTTATGAGTTCCAGTATCTAGTCTGTGACAGAGTACTATAAGTCTCTTTTTTAGTGTTGGTGTTTCTGTTGTGAACATTGTTTTGAAACTGCATTACTCTGATGATAATAGTTTGCTGAGAAATGTGACATAGTCTGTCCACTTAAGCCAGGCAGAGCTCTAAGTGAATTTTCTCTTGGAAAATAAAGCATGTGGTGAGCATGCCAGGTGCATTTTACAGATTTTTCTCTTTGCCTTATGTTTCTACCATTCACATTTGTCTGTCCCCTATCACTTGTATACTATTTATTTACCTATTTGTTTGGAGGTATATATATATATACCTCCACACACACATACACAAGTATAGTGTATTGAAACCACAGCCATTCAAACAATGAGCTACATCAGCAGCCTTTTAAAAAATATATTTTTAGTTGTAGATGGGCAAAATACCTTTATTTTATTCCTATGTAGTGCTGAGAGTTAAACCAAGTGCCTCACGTATGCTAAGCAAGCAGTCTACCACTGAGCTATGATGTCATCCCCTTCACCAGCACTATTTTTTAATATATTTTTGTTAGAGACAGGGTGTTACTATGTTGCTTAGTGCCATGCTAAGTCACTGAGGTTGGTTTTGAACTCATGATCTTCCTGCTTCAGTATCCCATGCTGCTGAGAATACAAAAATGTGTAACCATTTACAGCCTACTTTTAATCTTTAGAATGCTTCAGTTCTTTTACCAGGTTATGTAAATGATACTACTATAAAAATTAGAGTGCAGTGTTTTCTATCATGTAAAGATTCCAATTTCTTTGAATAAATACTGAGAATTACTAATACTGGATCCTACAGTATTTTTATTTTGAAGTTTTGGAAGAACCTTAACACAATTTTCAAAAAAAGCTTTATTGAATTATATTCTCACCATTATTTGTACATGTGTTTTTCTATATTCATGCACATATACTTTTTAGTACCCACTATAATTCAGATTTTTTTTACTTCTAAATATTCTTTTTATTTATTAATTTTTAGTTGTAGACACAATTAATTTATTTATTTTATGTGGTTCTAAGGATCACATGCAATGTCACAAGTGTTCTAGGCAAGCATTCTACAAATAAGTCACAACGCTAGTCCCAACTTTTAGATATTTATCATAGGCATTCTGAAAGCACTGCACAGGCTGAAGGGTAATTTGCTATCACACTGATACATTATATCTCTTATAAAAGTTTATTAGATTCCAGGCTGTCAAGTAGCAAGAAGAGAGTGTGCTGTAAATCTTTTATAAGATAATACATTGACCTGTTATTTATTTATTATTTACTTATTTATTTTTGAGAAGTAGTACTGAGGATTGAATCCAAAGCATTGTGCATGTGAGGCAAACATTCTACTTGCTGAGGTATTGTCCCCACTGCAGGATCTGTAATTTCTAACCCATTGTTTGCACTATTGTTGATAATTTTAGACATTGAAAATAGTTAAATAAAATGCAAATCTACTTGTTTGCCATCTATAGAGATTTTCACCTGTTCAGCCACCTTTGCTCCTAGAACTTTAAGGTTTAGAATATACACTCTTGAACAGAAGATGCTAAAGAGTGACATTTAGTGCATGGACAAACTCTTTCTGGAAACAATTGGTAGGCCCAGAATTACTACTGTGTTGAGAAAGTGTATGTCAGAGATTAAGAAATGCTCAATTCTTATTGAGTCTAGCAGTGGTTTACTGAATTTTACTCTATTAAACCCAATATTGAAGTCAGAGACAAGTAATTTTTCTAGCAACAGCAGTTGGCAAAACCACTGACAAATCTTTGCTAGGCATAAACAAACACCTTGGAGATTTAACTTTTTTGCCTTGATTTCAAATAATGAAGCACATGCTATGCCAAGTGTGTATAATTTCTGCTGATTCAATGTTTTTGAGGCTATAACTGGTACTCATTGATTAATATTTTAGTACTGGATATTGATCCCAGGTATGTGCTTAACCATTGAGCTACAAACATAGCTTTTTAAAAAATATTTGATATAGAGACAATGTGTCACCCAATAAGTGGTTAAGCATGCCTTTAATCTCACAAGCATCCTGCCTTAGCCTTTATAGCTGCTGAGATTACAGGTATGCATCATGAAATCTGGCTCAAATGGATATTGTGTTTTGTAGATCTTGCAATTTTAAAAAATTGAGGTTATTGAGGGGCTTTGAATAAAACTAAGTTGGTAGAGTGCCTCCTACACATAGACAAAGTCCTGAGTTCAATCTCTGACATCACTAAATAAATAAATAAACAAACAAATAAACAAAATTATAAAAATTGAGGTTATAGAAACTATTCACATAAATTATATAAAACATTTTAGAAAACATTTGTGTAATTTTTTTATAAAGTTATTATTATTTAGTAAATTGTGTATGTGATGAATCATTATGAATCATTATGGTATACTATAAAAGTCAACATCAAAGCATATATTTCTTTATTTGTATCTGCTCTTGAAAATTATATATAATGTGAATCTGCAATCTGTATGTGGGGTAAAAATGGGAGTTCATAACCCACTTGAATCAAATGTATGAAATATGATATGTCAAGAGCTTTGTAATGTTTTGAAAAACTAATAATAAAAAAAGAAAACGATACATACAACTTGAGTCTCTAGGACCTCAAAAAATAAAGAAACAAAGACATACACCATGTAGGAATATTTCTCACGACACTCCAATACCTTTTCTTTAAATATATTTTAGTTGAACATGGACACAATACCTTAGTTTTATTTATTCATTTTTATGTGGTGGTTAGAATAAAAACCAGTGCCTCAAACATGCTAGGCTAGTGCTCTACCATGGAGCTATAACCATATCCCTCCTCTGTATTTCTTTACAAAACACATGAAAGAAAATGGGTCCTCTATCTGGAAACTGAATTTTTAAAAATTTTTATTCACCAATCTATACATATTCAGTTAGCCTGGCTCAAAAACACTGATTTAATTTCACCATTTTATTTGGTTGGTAGGGTGTAATAAAAAAACTTGAGGATTGTTTCTTGCAGTCTTAAGTATCAGGTTATTTTTCAACATTCTAATATATGTCCTGTAACAGACTGAGATGAAAACATTATGTATTTGCATTTCATCTAGCTTTTCCCTGTTTAATGTATAGAAGAAAATCTTGTAAATTATCTTAATGTAAATCATTAGAGATGGGGATGTAGCTGAGAAGTGAAGGACTTGCCTCCCATGTGCAAGCCCCTGGGTTCAATCTTCAGTACTAAAAAAAAAAAATAAACTGATTATTTAAACATTTTTCTATTTTACTTTGTAATGTATTTTACAACAATATTATTGCTTCTGTCCCAACACTAGTTTCTCTTAAGTGTTTTCCCTGTTTGCATGCATGTATCTCTGTTTTAATACAAGATTTTAGGGCTGATTTTGCATTGTAAAGTACAGTGAAACAATTAATTAATTCCATATGACCACATGCACTAGCAACCATATTCTGACAAAATTGCAGATATTGGATTTTAAGAGAGTAGAGTTGAAATAAAACAAAGTTGTTCAGCTGGTCTTTTAACTGCAATTCTCTAAACTCAACCTCCCAGATTGCTAGTATTACAATAATATAATAAAGTCACTATAAAATTATTTTTTGTTTTTGGTATATTTGTGTGATACTCATATAGATGATTTCAGTGGTCTTCTTTATGCTTCTTATTCTCAGGGTTTATCCTGTCTATTAGTGAATACTATGTGACCCATTCTCAAATAACGTACTGACCCTTTGCATAGTTTGTTCTGTATAAAAAAGATGGATAGGAGCCAGCTGTGGTGGTGCTTGCCTGTAATACTAGAAGCATGGGGACTTGAGTCAGGAATATTGCAAATTCAAAACCAGCCTCAGTAAATTATTGAGGCCCAAAGCAATTTTTAAAAACTCTAGATAAAAATACAAAAATAAATAAACGAACAAACAATAAATAAATATATAATAGGGCTGAGGATAGGTCTCAGTGCTTAAATATCCTTGGGTTTTATTCATGCTACCAAAAACAAAAACAAAACAAAACAAACAAACAAACAAAGATAAAGAGTAAAAGAGAGAGAGAGGGAGAGAGAGAGAGAGAGAGAGAGAGAGAGAGAGAGAGAGATGAAGTACAAGGGTTAGCCAATCAAGTGGAATTAAATTCATTTAAGAAAACAATGAAGGGCTGGGGATAATTGCTCAGTGGTAGAGCAATAGCCTTGCATGTGTGAGGCACTGGGTTCAATTTATATATATATATATATATATATATATATATATATATATATATATATATATATATATATTTCTCTCAACAACTTAAAATTTAAAAAAATTTAAAAAATACAATGACAGTCATCATGATAATAATAAGAAAATGTTGCTTTGGTTGTAAAACAGTATGATTGTAAGTTCAAAGCAAGCCTCAATAAAAGTGAGGTGCTAAGCAACTTAGTGAGACTTTGTCTATCATTAAAATTCAAAATAGAATCTCAGTGTTCAGTGCCCCTGAGTATAATGTGCAAGTACCTGCCCCCCAAAAATGAACCAGAGGTGTAGGTTTGTTTCTAGATTTTCAGTATTCTTCCAATAATTTATTTGTCGATTTTAATTTTTTAAACACTTAGTGAATATTCAGATAACTATCATGCTTAGTGTGTTAAGGTATAAAATTATTGTTTTTAAAGATGGCACGCAGAGCACTTCTCTTCTAGGAGCTCAAGTCTGTGATGCACTGGATGGCACCCACTTTGAATGTCATGGGAACCATAACCTCCAATCTCTGTGAATGGTGCAAACTTCAAATGGCGCACCTAAAATCTCTGAAGTGGCAAGAACTCTTGCCAATAAAGAAGTAACAGCCCACTCGCCCCTGCTCCTCCTCACCCCGTGTTGATCCCATAAATATCAACACCCTATTCATGCTCTCTTTCTCTCTCTGAACCCCTTTCTCTTCTGTGAGCTGCCACTATGGTCCCACTAATAAAATCTCGGACAGGTAAACTGTTGTTTTGTCTTGTTGATTTTACAGAGCTTTTCCACTATTTCTACAGTTATAATAGATAATTAAACTTGATTATTCCAGAAGAAACAGGTAGAAAACATTAAACAGTTGAAAACACATTTTATATAGTGAATAAATGGTGAAAAACAAATGTTTATGACCATGAATATATACAATGAGTCAAGGCATCTATTACCTTGAAAAAAATATAGAAAACAACCTGCTGGAAGCATCAGCAAGACAGCATACCTATAACCATCATGGGCCTCCCCCCAAATCCACTATTTTAGAATCCTTCATCATAAAATCTAAACATCTGAAGTCTTCTGCAATTACCCTTTAGCAAGAAGGTCATAGCCCTACATCCCCAGGCCAAAACAACGTACTGCAAAGTCATTGGATCAGAACAGAACACAAGACCCCTCTCTAGGATTACTAAAAGCCATTTTTTCAGGTGGTACCTAGACAAGCTCAACATTCTTGCACATGATCACTTGTCAGTTGCTGTGTGGTTGCAACTTCAAAAAGCAAATGTGCTGAAGCCATACTAACTTTTTTTTGTGATCTAGAATACAAATACAACTAAATAGGTTACATGCTCGTTACTGCGCTGCTGTTAACAAACAAAATGTCATGTGATTTTGCAACACAAAATTACATATCTGATATTTTTTTTTCATTCAATAGAAATAGACCCTGCAGTGGATGATTTAAGGCTTGTGCTGTGTGCTCTTTGAAGGCAATTATCTTCATCTTAGTCACCATGGATAAATTTTTAAAAAGTGAAAAATAAGTACCTTGTCGTTGGGAGTCACTAGACTTAAAGACATGCATCATTAGGTGAGTCTTTAACTCAACTTTTAAGAATGTTACAAAATAGCCAGGTGAAGGGTCATGCACTTCAATACCAGTGATACAGGTTGCTGAGGCATGAGGATCAAAAGTTTGAGATTAGCCTTGACAACTGAGAAAGACCCTGTCATAAAACAAAGAAGAAAAAGAGCTGGGAATGTAACTCAGTGATAGAGGACTAATGAGTTAAATTCCTAGTATTTCTAACTAAGTTGGAAAATAATAAAAAATTTTTTAATATTAATATTATTAATATTTTATTAATTATATAGACTTCTCTCTAGCTGTAAATTCATCATCACTTTGCATGGGTATTGAAACCAGTGTTCTAACATAGTGCAGGAAAGCAGAGAAATTTAACATGATGAGATATATTTTCAAATTAAATCACATTTTACACAGTTACATATTGTATAGACAAAATGAGAATCAACAGATTCCTGACTAAAATAGATAATATTTCCACAATATATGTCAAAACAAGTCCAATGTGTAAACCTTAGGAAATAAGACACCATTAAAAAAAGGGGGTGATTATCACAGCTCTTTCTCTGTTTGACATTCTGATTCTACCTGTGTGCAAACCTGAAATGAACCTATATGATTATGTGTTTCTGTAATTTCAGAGACTCGGGAGGTTGAGTCAAGGAGATTTCAAAGCCAGCTTCAGAAACTAAGTACCAAAGTAATATAGTGAGACACTGTCTAAAAACAAAATATGACTGTGTTGGGCAAGATGGCACACAAGTAATCCCAGATAGATGAAATAATGAGGCAGAAAGATGGTAAATTGAAAGTCACCCTCAGCCAAAGTGAGACTCTAGGCAACTCAATGAGACTATGTCTCTATGTAAAATATAAAATAGGGCTGGGGATGAGGCCCAGTGGTCAAGTGTTCCTGCCTTCAATTCATGGTACCAAAAATAAAATAAAAAAACACAAAATGAATTCAGAGGTGTAACTTTGTCCTTAAGTGTCCATGAATACAATCTCTGGTACAAAAGAAAAAAAATCTGCACTTTTGAATAAATTTTACTTTCTAACATCCAAGAGAATATTAAAACACTGATAACTCATGTAGCCTAGAGTAATTGAGTTTCGGCTTTGGAATTAGGTAGAGTTGATTCTGAATTCCAGAAAAGTTACTTAGTAGTTGTCAGACTTAGCAAATGTTCTTTCACACTGAACACCTATGTAAACCTCACACATTAAAAAGAGGCAGAATTATAATGAGTGTCAACAAGTCAGAAATTCTTTAGCTTTATCTATATACATAAAATTCAGTAAGTGTTTTTCTTCTACTCTAGCTAAACGTAGAATTTGTTTCCAAAATTTTGTATTCGGTCTCTTATTGTTTTTATGGATTATGTAATGTTGTGGCTATGAAAGAGTATTAGTTATGTACCTAGTAAGAAAGCATATTGAATCCTTTTGCATTTGCGTTCAGAACACTGTCACCTCCATAAGAACAAGCACACAATATTTTTTTTTTTATCATTATTTATTCCAGGGAAGAGAGTCAGGGTGAATTTTGGACAGCCAGATCACACTCTATAAAGTTCAGTAAACTTACAAACCATCAGATAATCACATATGACAAAGATCCCAAATGAACCAAGCCTAAATTGATGACCAGCCCAAACATGAACTAATAAAGTTTTAGAGTGAGTTGTTATCTAGTGACAGATAATTAATTAATCTAACCACTAAAGGCTGGATGCAAGGATTCAATCACATCATGTATAGAAGTTGTATGGAAAAAAGCAGTCATTTTACAGATAGTGATTTACTTTTTCATCATTAAAATGTTTTCTCTGTTAATGGTCAATATTGAACTATAGAAAAATATTTGTTTACATATATGCCTTTAATTTTGCTAATATTCTACCTGTAACTCTTGCCAAAGGGGGGGGGGGCAAGATATCTCAACTCTGCTTCTAGTCTCAAGGTAAAATTGCAAATAAGTTTCCCATTTTTGTGTTTATGCTCAAGAGTCTGGGCTACTTACAAATCTAAAGTTCTGGCACCATTCACCTCCTGGGACACCAATTTTTTGTGTTTACCATGTGACATCTGAAATTAGAATGGATCTGTGCCCAGAATCTAGTGAGGAACAATGCCCATATTTGTACACTTATGGGTTGGAGCTTCCAGTTGTCTCACAATTCACTGTCTTTCCTGTTCTATGGCCCTGTTGAGAATATGTCCAAGAAGTGTATTCCATCACCTAGGACATAAAATGACTGGCTCAGTCCTGTTACCTCACTGAGTTAAAAGAATTTTATATTTCAGACATGAAATTTGGATGCAGTAAATTTAGATGTGCCTGAGAGTTCAGAAAAAATTGTGAATATTAAGATGGATTTTCAAAAGTACATGTATATTTTAGTAAATTCATAATATCAAGCCATGATAATATTTTGAATATAGTGCTTTTAGTTGTTACAATTTGTTTAAGCTGTTATTTTATCCTCCTCTTCCTCCTCCTCCTCCTCCTCCTCCTCCTCCTCCTCCTCCTCCTCCTCCTCCTCCTCCTCCTTCTTTTTCATTTAAAGACAGGGTCTCACTGAGTTTATTATTGCCTCACTTTTTACTGAGGGTAACTTTACACTCACAATCCACCTGCCTCCACCTACTGAGACACTGGAATTAAGGGTGTGTGCCACTTCACCCAACATTTTTTTTTTCCATTATTAATGTGATAGTAGCAACTTTAAAATTATATTTGTGAGTCACTTTTTTTGAGGGGAAAGAATATGGGAATATTGCTGCCTCAAAAAATTACTAATAAGTTTAAAGCTCAAGCTTTGTTTATTATGAGACCAGAGAACAGAAAAGTTAAATAAAATTTGAAAGTAATTGTGATATTGTTTCCATAAATATAAATATATACATATTTATTCACAAATTGCTTTAACCTTATATATGTGATAAGTGTCAAAGCACTTCTATCTGGGTTAATTCCTAGTACTGGGAGAAATCTTTGCCTTAAAAATAACCCATCCTGAAGCACACAAGGCAATTTGCAGCCACTCAAATAATAATAATAAGTGGGGTGAGGGCAATTCCAGGGTTGTGAAGCATATGTGTAACATAAGTTACTTGAAAAGCAATCACAGGAGAATTTTATAACCTTTCTAAAGATATATATATATATATATATATATATATATATATATATATATATATATATATATATATATTATGTGAAATATATATAATATATTATGTGTAATATATATATATATATATATATATATATATATATATATATATATATATATATATAATGTGAAAAGTGTTTATGGGGTTCTGTAGTGAGGGTGAACAAGTACATACACAGTCATTTTTTGTAAACTTTTTGTTTTGGATGGACAAAATATCATTATTAGTTTGTTGGTTGGTTTTTAAATGTGTTCCCGTGTGTTTAACCCAGTACCTCACACATGCTAAGAATGTGCTCTACCACTGAACTATAACCTCAGTCCCCACAGTCCTTTACTTAATCATTTTCTGTGTGTGTGTGTGTGTGTGTGTGTGTGTGTGTGTATGTGTGTGTGGTGTTCAGGAGACTGAATCCATTGCCTTATATAAGCAAAACAATCACTCTACTGACTAAGCTATATACTTAGCCCTGATCCTTAGTCTTTTAACAATGAAAATGGAACAGCCTGCCTTTTGGATTTGATTTTTGGGCCCACTTGGTTTAGGTTGGAGGCAGTGCTTGAGGACTTGTTCAAACAGTATTTAGGTAAGAACTGTTCAATCCTCACCAGCCAGTGATGACGGGGAGGGCTTCTACAATCTTCTGTTTCCTTTTTGTATGGAGCCACCATTATTTTAATCATTTTGTAGGCTTTCTTTCCTAGATCAGGATCCCAAGTTTCTCTGCTAAGAAGAAGCTGAAAAGAAATCACAGGGAGAATGCTGAAAACCCTAAAAGCAAGTAAATGGTAAGTGTTCCTTCTTATCTTGAGACTGGAAAAGTAGGTTTTTTGAAGCTGGCAAGAGTAATAATGGTGGATACTGGAAATTGTGACTAGGGACATGTTGGGAGGGGGCAATTGTGACATATGCAGTACAGGAGAGAAATAAAGAATTTCCATGCACTTCTGCCTCTTTCAATGTTTTATTCACTCAATTACTCAATACAATTTTACTATATAGGTTCTTAATTAAGAAAACAACAATTCTTAATGCTAGATACTGCAATAGATATAATTCATTCACAGAAACAAATATAAATTAATTCTAAGCATTGAAAAGCACACTTAATCATGACAGGCTAATTACAGAAATTCCCTCTTTATGCTAAGTTTAAAAGTCTCAAGCCTTAGGCTTTATGTCCAGCATATGCACACTCACTCAGACCATGGTGATCAGGTCAAAAACAAAAGCAGGCCTATCCTGGTGTGGAGCATGACTGCTTGAGGAGAGAATTAGAGGGAGAATTTGCAGCTCTCACCAGGGTTCATACAAGGGGGGTAGAGTATGAGAGTGGTGAGGATCACGCAGAGGATAAGGAAATGAAGACAAGTGATGGGATGTCAGGTCCTCTTCAGGCTCTCCAGCTCTAGTGAATTCTTGTTTTGGCTGGCTGAATCCCTGTTCATTAGCTATATTATTGATATTAAATTTTGGGTTTTTTGACTCCCCTTGCAATCTTCTTTAGCTACCACCAGATTTCTCCATGACATAATTTACCCTGGGGTCAGAAACACCTGGTCTAGTGGTCTCCATCCTGATTTTTTTGCCTTTCTTGCTTATCAGGCTAGCACAACCTGCCAGAAGCTTCACTCTATTTATCAGGGTAAGGGGAAATAACTTGTTTGAGGCCATACTGGAGAGCTCTGTGTGTGTGCCTGGGGTGAGACTGCAGGTTTGAAACTGGAGTTTTTAAAATAGAGTTGTGTAGACTCAGGCCTAAAGCCACCTTCACAGGACTCCTCAGAGGGTCTCTGTGGCACTTAACCTTCATCCCCCCCCTTACTAGTCTAGTAAAGCTTAGATCAGCATTTAAAAACATGAGCATTTTGTTCGATAATTGTATGGTGTTTTCACTTCTGTCTAAAGCCCTTTGTGGGCATCCATATGCCCTTTGTCTCCTGTTGAAGTCAAAGAGGAAAGATGGGTCATGGAAAAGATAAAAGTGAACCCATATGGAGTCAGGATACATTTTCTAAAACCTATTTTAAATATTTTTTTCCATGTCTGCTGAAAAACATCTGTAAACTTTTAAGATGGCACACTAAAATGAGTTTATCTGGTATCATTCTCCATCCCACATGGTGGGAGTTCTATTTCTACTTGCTTAAATAAATAGATTCTATGCTTCAAAATTTGTGATACATGCACCCAGATGCAATTGGCAAAGTGAGAAATTTTGTTTCTTCTCAAAACTCCACTTTCAACATTATCAATGATTATTTTCCAATATTTTATTTCATTTATTTCAATAACTAGAGGGCATTTATAAAACATTTGATTTTTCATCTGTATAGGAATATCAGAAAAGCTCCACAAACTCAACTAGCTGAGATTTTATTAGCAGGACTGTAGCAATCTGTCACAGAAGGGAAGGGGGAACAGCAAGGGAGGAAGTGAGGGGCAGGGGAGGGGGAGAGGAAGGGGAACAGTGTTGATATTCATGGGCTCAACGGTGGATGAGGAGGAGCAGGGGGGAGTGGGTTGTTACTTCTTTATTGACTGAGAGTTCACACCACTTTGGGGATTTGGAAGTGCACCATTCAAAGTTCACACCATTCAGTGTGTTATGGACCTGAGCTTCTGGAAGAGAAAAGCTCCAGGCACCATCTTTAAAAACAATCTGAGCTTTTCACATCTGAAAAAAGCATAATAAAATTAGGTGACATTAAAAAGAATTAATCTTTCTTAAATGAGGTAGTGTCATTCATGTGTCCCAATAAAGAATTTTTCAAAACTGTAATGAGTCCTCAATTTATTTATTTTTCATATATAAGACCACTTTATTAAAATGGCCTTGAACCATAGAAACATTCCAAACATTTCAGTAAACACCTTTCTATGGTGTGGCAGGAAAATATAAGTGGGACTAACTTGAACTTAAACTACATGAAAGATCAATCTCTCTCTCTCTCTCTCTCTTGTTGTTTTTTTTTTTTTTTTTTTTTGTTTTGTTTTGTTTTGTTTTTTGTGGTACTGGGAATTAAACCCAGGGCCTCATGCTTAGAGGCTACCAGCTGAGATATATCCCCAGCCCCATATTTTTTGGGGCAAAACCAGGGATTGAAGTCATGGGCACTCTACCACTGAGTAACATCCTTACTCTTATTTTCTAGTTTTACTTAGAGAAAGGTTTTCAATGAGTTGCTTAGTGCCTCACCATTGCTGAGACTTACTTCAAACTCAGGATCCTCCTATCTCAGCCTATGAAGCAGCTGAGATTACAGGCATGCACCACCATACATGGCCAACTTCAATCTCAAAAACTAAAGTAAACAGCAAATTAAGTCAAAGGCTATGTCAACAAATAGGTACATTATTTTAAGAAACTATTTTTAGTTGTTGATAGACCTTTATTTTATTTACTTATATGTAGTGCTGAGAATTGAACCCTTTGCCAGACAAGTAAGCTACCACTGACCCCCAGCCCCAGCCCCCTGGTACATTTTTTTATTGTGAATACTAGAGATTGAACTCAAGAACACTCAACTACTGAGACTCAGTCTCAGGGTTATTTTTTACTTCATTTAGAGATGAGGTTTCACTGACTCATTTAGCACCTCATTTTTGCTAAAGTTGGCTTTGAACTTTTGATCCCTCTGCCTCAGCCTCTCCAGCAACTGGGATTACATGCCTGCACCAACACTCCCAGCCCTTGGTATATTTTTAATACCTATTTTAAATAGATGTTAATCAGTAGCCTTAAGTCTTTTCTAATATATGTTCAGATTGAATCCATAACCAAGAAATCAGTGAAACAAAGAATCTAGTTTTATCTCCAACACTGTTTCATCTATCAGAGTGTCTGAGTTAAGATTCACCATTGAAGAATTTACTGTATGTTGTGGTTTCATCCTGACGTCCCATATGTACCTCGTTCTGAGTTTTAGAACACTCTGAAAAAAAGGTGTCCACAGATACAAAATCTCTTGGAGTACTAAAAAACACCAGAATCTGAGTCTTGCCTTTTAGCGACCAGTTTTAATTTTATGTGTGTAGATTATTCAACTAGTAAAGGGACTAGTTGAATAATCTGCAGCTGGAAGGCACTTTCTGATAATACCTTTTATCTAAAAGGCACTTCATTTTTTTTTCCTTTTATTAGATACTGTGAATAAAGATACAATAAAAATAGAAGTGCAGCAATACCTTCAACCAAAGGATTTCAAATGCTTTACATATATAACCATTTTTTAATTTATTTAGAATTTAAATTACATGCAAGTTCAAACTATCTCTCTCTTTCTCTCTTTTATCTTATTTATTTACTTATTTATGGTACTGAGGATTGAACCCAGGGATTAACCCATGGAAACTTTACCAATGTGCTACATACCCAGTCTCCACTGCTTTTATTTATTTACTTATTTATTTATTTATTTATTTATTTATTTATTTATTTATTTATTATTGAGACAGGGTTCATTGATATGCTTAGGACCTTGCCAAGTTTTTGAGTCTGGTCTCTAACTTGAGATCCTCCTGTTTCATCCTTCTAAGCCACTGGAGTACAGGAATGTACAAGTTTGTGCTACTACCCCAAATTATTACTAGAGGGATTATGTAGCATTTTTATTTTGGGCTTTTAAAGTACCTTAACACTTTTATAAAAAAAAATATTTCTTAAATTTATGCTGTTGCCAACATTTTTACATATTTTTGAACCCTGGAATCATTATGCTTATTTATTTTTTATTTTTTGGTTTGGTGCTGAGTATTGAACCCAGGGGTGCTTTCCACTAAGCCACATCCACAGTCCTTTTTATGTTATATTTTGAGACAGACTCTACATTTCTTGAAGCCTTGTTAAGTTAATGAGGCTGTCTTCAAACTAACAATTCTCCTGCCTCATTTTCCTGAACTTCTAGGATTTCAGCCATATGTCACCACACATGACAATTTTAATTTATTATAATAGCCATTACAACAGCACTATACAGGCTGCAGGAAATTTATTTGATTTCTAAATTAAATCCTGTGGGAAGCTTATGTGAAGTAACCAGTGTAAGAGTGTTGTGTAAAGATTTCTTGGGAATAAACAGGAATTTTTTTTTCCTAACCTCTTTTGTGAATGACTATTGGAAACCATAGTCCATTAAAGTCCTAGAAAAAAGAATGCAAATTTATTTGTTTGCCATCTACATATATTTGCACATTCCCAGTCAACTTTGCATGTAAAACTTTAAATTTCAGAACATAGTAATTTAAACAAAATTTGTTGAAGTTGAAACAGTGCATGAACAAATTTCTTTTAGGAGCAATTGGTAGTTGTGGAGTTATTATTGTGGTCAACAGAGTTGGGCAGGACTCTGGAAGGTCTAAAATCTCACTCAGGGTATTGGTGATTTACTTTATTCTACACAATTACACCCACAATACAATACTTCCAGCAATATTAGTTGAGAAAATATGCTGATAATGTCTTGAGCTAAACTGGCACCTTTGATGTTTGGCTACTTCTCTGCACTGATCCCAGCTGAGTCATTAGCATAAAAGAGGAATGTCAATAGGGTATTTCCTGGGCTTATTGTTTTGAGGTCAGCTGCTCCATTAGGTTGGGGGGGTCTGAAACCAGGCTGGTGCAAGTAGTTTGGTGTATGTTCCTTTGCTCTAGCTAAGGTCTATAATTTTAAATGACAAAAGATTTAGAGTAATGTGCTTGGACTTATTTTCCATACACTTCACAGTTTATATCAAGGACAAACAAAAGCTAGAATTTATCTCAACACCCCTTTACATACAAAACATAGGTTGACATTGAATATGTTGGAAGTTTAATAAAGGTTTATTAATTATAGAACAGGATGATCTATAGAGATGTAAAATATCACTAAGTCCTATGTTTTCAAAACAAAAAGAAATGTGAACTATATAGACATACAGAAGAATTTTTTCTTTTTTTCTTGGTTTATTTCATTTCATTTTTAATAGAAAGCACATAGAAAAAAAGGGAGACCAAGGTGGGAAATATAATTACTGTCAGGACTATGAAACATTAAAAAATAAAATCTAGATTTCAGAAAAGAAAGATTTGACATATTTTATTTGGAGACGTGGATGCCATGAGTGCCCATGATAAGAATTTTTTAAGCTTCTGAAAGAAAATTGATATGGTGAAAGAAGCTTATGTAACCCAGATGCTTACTTAAGCCATTTTCTGCCCCCAAAATAAGTCATGCTAGGTAAACCACTGCTTGACTCTACTGCTGAATACTGAATAAAGAAAAGATTGCCAATGAGAGGTTTGCTTTTCATCTTCCACCTTTGTCATGTTTGTGTCACTTATGATAATGTTAATCAATACAAAATTATACAAACAGTGATGACATTTCAGCCCTTTTGAAATTTGTCAATGAATTCCTGACCATTTTGATGGAGGCTCACAGCAGGCCTAGCAGGTGCCCTGGAGAAGACTTGGACCTGGCTAGCAGGGTTAGAACCTTATTTTTGTCCTTCTGAAATTAATCAATATCTTGAGATTACTTTCAGGCTAGAGGCAGAGAACAGCAATCATTTCAGAATAGTCAAGTCAGCTCAGAAATGTGTAAAACCCAGCGGGGCACTCTGGCTCAGTAGTTTACTCGTCAGAAATATCTGCAGTGGCCTCATGATGGCAGCCTTGCTTAAAGAAAGAGCACCTGTGGTGCTTGCCCAGTTTCCAGGTAAGTCACATGGATCCCAGGCATTGGGCACTCACCTGCCTTCCTACAAAACCTGCAAAGCCACTGCCCAGGTATTCATTCTTAATAGTAGCTAAAAACTCTGTGATTTTCAAGGCGAATAAAGAAATAAATAACAATATCATGACTATTCACCCCAGCCTGCTTGTTCTAAGTGGGGCTGTGATCCTGGCTCAGTGGTAGAGCACTTACCTAGCATGTGTGAGGTCCTGGTTTCCATCCTCAGCATCACATTATATAAACAAGTAAATGTATTGTGTTCATCCACAACTAAAAATTATTTTTAAAAGAGAGGCTAAGTGTTCTGTCTTGCTCCCGAAGTTTCAGTGGTGCAAAAAGTCACATAATCCAGAGAAGACTTATCATTAAGAGAGACTCAAGGAAGAAGTGGGCAGGAGGCGCTGGCAGGAAGAAATCCACAGCTGTGGAGGGTCTTGCTACTGGCTCTCAGGACTTTCTAGAGGGAAGAAAATGAACCCAGTGCCTCCCTGGGAACCATGCCTCTGTTGTGGCTGGGACCCCTGTCAGCCAGACTGGACTGTTTCTGGAGGGTTTCTCAAAGTCACCAGTTCCAGTGAAGGCAGAGTCCCCCTCTCAATCTTTCTTCTTCTTCTTCTTCTTCTAGCTCAGTCATGTCTAGGGTCAGACACCAGGAGTACCAGTTGCCTTGGGAGTCAGAGCTCGCCCACACCAGGGGGCGGGAGGACAGGCCCCAGGGCAGCAGAGCCTGGCAGCAGGGGAGGCTGGAGCTCTCAGGCCACATCTGCAATGAAAGTGGGAGGCTTGTTGGGTTTGCGGGCTGTGCTCTGGACTCCATATGCTGGGCCTCGTCTCCCAGATCCCTGGGCTCCAGAGATTGCAGGGCTTCGTGGTGTCTCTGGCACTCTGTTCTAGGGCTCTTACCTTTCGCTCTTCATCACAGTGAAGGGAACAGTATTGGAGCAGGCATTCCTTGGGGTTGTGAATGCCTGCTGCTGTGTGCTCTGGAGGCCGGGCTGCCCAGCTTCTGAAAAGAACCAGAGCACAGCATCTGCTCCACGACCCTGAAAGTGCCTCATTGGGGAAACTGACTCCAGTATGGTGCTCCTGGGTGCCTGAAGAGATCTCAGGGGACATGTAAGTTAGGGGCAGCTTGCAGAATGTGGGTTTGGGAGGAGTCTGCAGCCTGTAGGGTAGGTGACAGCAAAGAAGAGCAAAGGTTAATTCTCTGAGCTGGCCAGCCAGGCACTGTCAGGTAGGGCCACTTGGGGCCACCTGTGGGAGATCAAAAGGATGAAAACAACACCTCCAATCCCAGGATGGCAGAGCCTAACAGAGGGGCATTTTCTAAAAGATATGAAGAGATGGAAAATGGTCAAAACTAGTATATTTTAATGTTGAAATGAAAGCTTACAACATTTTGAGACCATACAGTTGTGTACCTAGTGCCTAAAGAAATATTAGGTCATTGACTCTCTTCTACCATTTTAGTTTTTGTTTTTATTTTATTTTAGAAATGCAAGCATTTTCCTCAGGAGCTGAGCATTACCCACAGCAGGGAAGACAAACTTACAATTCTCATGTTGCTTTTGAGTTCAAGTCTGTGCTCTAGCACTTCTAAATGTAGAGGAAAATAATTTATTGCTGTATTTTCCATGGTTGATTCCTTCCCTTTTCCTCAAGGACCCGGTGATATTTGTTTATTGGTTTCATAAGCATCTATCTAAATGTAGTTTTTGTATGAAATACTCCCAGTTGCCACAGGGTGTAGTTTGGGGGTTAGAAAATGCTGTTGGAGAAAGCTGCTAGTGGCTTCATTTTCCAATAATGTAAGTCATTTTCTTTCTGAGATATCAGGGAGTTGATAATTTACCCCATCAGAACTTTGTGGGGAAGATTTTCTGTAATACATCTGTCATTAAAAAGGCTTTTGGGTTTCCTTCTTAAGAGCAGTGCATAAATTTAAGACAAGCAATGTTAAAGGATAAGAAGTTTTTCAGCATTCAGAGCATTACAAGACTACTGTACAAGTAAATTTTAACAACCAAGACCTATAAATTGTCTGCAGGATGTAGAATGGTGGAGGGGAGAAGACCAGAAAAGGGCAGGAAAACAGATGTCTTTGCTTTTGTCTTTTGTAGTATAAAACTTGTAGCACTTATCATTTTTTGGGATTTAGTTTTGGGAAATAAAAGGTTTATGTTTAAAAGAAAATACTTCATAATATGAGGCAGTTAACATTTGAATGCCTTTTGAGTATGTTTGGAAACATATTGTATTCATATTTCATATTACAATGGACTTTGTGTAGGATTGTTAGATGTAAAGGGTCCCAGAGGGGATATCTCATATCAGGTAATCTGCAGGATATCTTCTTCAGAAAGCAGACTGGCTATAACATGAACTAACCCACCCTGCCATATCCCCCTTTGAATTGCTTGTAAGAATCCCTGAGATTTGACATTGATAGGTCACACTAATCAGCAGTTCTTGCAGTAATCAAAACATTTTAGGGGACAGGAAATCTTTCTGTATATCCAGCCCCACCTTTTGGTGGGTATCAGGAGTAAAAACACAATTTGAACTGGAAAATTTAAGATGCCGCTGGTTCTACAGAAAAATGCCTGAAAACAACATGGACTATGTTACAGACACTGCTTTTGAAAACAAATTCCAGTGTGCCAGGTAACAGTTTTTAGCTACAAGTTTCTTAAAAACTGTCATTAAATTTGGTTAGCTAAATTAGGGATGAATTAGAGCTTTTTCTAGATTTTTGATCCTGTTTCCACCTTTAACTATGTTTATTAAGCTTTTGGATTTAAGAACTTGTGACATAATAGACTGTGTACCCTTTTGTGGCAGATACATGTAATAAGAGTCTCAAACAGCATTGTTTTTGAGCCTCAGTGGTTAAGCTTCAATGTAGGGGGTAGTCTATTTAAATTGTACCTTATCCTGGGGTAGAGACTTTGGAGGGGGCTATAACAATAAATAAAAAACAAGTTAAAGAGATAATTTGAGATGAAAGAGGAAGTAGAATACTGGGCATTCAGTTGAAAGGAAAATTTAAACTTAGAAGGATAAGTATTTAAAACAAGGCTGAGGTAGGGAGAACTTTTAATTTAGATGTGGGAATTAAAGATTGAGATCTTCTTTAGTTGAGGAAAAAGGACTAAATGATTGGAATTGAGCTGCCTATAAGCATGGAATATATCTTCTTGTTGCTATTTGCCTTGGAAACCTAGTCTGCCTCAGTGTTGTATTGAATAACTAGTTTGATCGTAAATAAAGTACAGAGACTGGGTGCTGATCTCTGTCCCCTACCTCCACCAAAAGCCCGTTTCTGTTTCAAAGATTAGGAACATGTTTTGTCTAAGAGCTAATGATGAAATAAATACAAATAGTTAATTAGTCCCCCAACATTTGGGAAAGCTGCCAATGCTTCCCTCCTATGTTGTGGGACCAAAGGGACTATACAGCAGTAATAGCTGAAGTTATTATAAAGTTTTGAGTAAAAATGAGTAAACTGTATTTCTCATTATCTTATGTAATTCAGTGTAAAATTATTTCTGATGCAAGTTTGTATACTTTCACTTTTTATATGAATCATATTGAGCTATCATGGATTTTACCATATTGATCAAAGAGGGACTACAGAATACTGAGAATGGCAAAGAATTAATTGATCTGACCGTTGGTCATATTACCTTATCAAGATAAAAATCTTCTGAAAAAATTCCCAGATGAACCCACTATAGATCTAAGAAGAAGGCAGTGCTTTTTGGACATTACTTTGAGTTTTATAGCATTATCTTGAATGGCTTTCCCCACCTGTGGCCTTACCAGTAGAATTCAATCTCTACAGCAGGAAACTTAGTAGAGATTGGGTCATTACTGAGGTCCTTGCATTAATGTGGTGATAGTTGGGGTGATTTTTAGACCCTTAGTATTCCAGATATTTTTAGATGTTTTCCTGTTTTTTTTTTATTTTATATAAAACAACACCTTATATTAATTGATAGCCATAGTTTTATGTGAGAGAAGAATTTATTGTAAGAATGAATTCTGGAAGAAGATTTTAAGAAATGAATTGAAGTTGCAAGGTTAGCTTTCTATGTGGTTCTCTTTCTGGTCACATTAAGTGATACATAATAAATTTTCTCCCCACAGGTAGCAGCACTTGTGGTATATCATTTCAGTAGATGTCCTCTTCCTCCTTCTCCTCCTCTTCCTCCTCCTCCTCCTCCTCCTCTTCCTCCTCCTCCTTCTTCTTGGTGAGGGTGGGGACTCCATATATTATTTCTTCAAATTTGTTCTTGAAGTTTTACACATAGCCAGGAAAATCCACAAATCAGAAGCATTCAGCACAAAGTGATTACATTTGAGTAATTAGCATTCAAGTCAAGGAACAAAAATCTCACTGTATTGTCATAGTCCTTGTGCCAAGGTTAACTACCATTCTTACTGCTAAGGTCATAGGTTAATCTGTTGTTGGACTGAATTTAAATTCAATCAAACATAAGATGTCATTTTTATTGTCTTCTTTAACTCAATATAATGCCATTTAATATGTCCAATTTGATAAAATAGCAACAATTCTTTTTTATTTGTGTGATTGAATATACCTAATTTATCCATTCAGCTGATGAACATTTGGGGAGTTTGGGGATAATATTGTTGGGTAACATTTTGATAGCTCATAAAGTTAACATTTTAGGTTGGAAGGAGAACACAGTCTTATGATTAACAAAATAACTTTCAATTTTTTTTCAGAATAGTCCAGTGTTTAAAAAAAGAAAAAGAAAAAAAAGCTTCAAAGAAGATTCATTTTTTCATTTTTTGCATTCTTCCTGTGTTTATGCTTCTCCCTTCTACAAATTTCTTTGCTAACTCTACAACACCCTCTCCAAATTAAGTTATCTTTTCTTAAATACCCATGAAAATATCCAGTCTTTACTAAAAATAGCAGTGAAATTCTGATGTTAAAGTGTGTGGTGGTCCCCAGAAAGCTCTTTGTATAAAACATAGGATTATGATTTCACTGAGAGAATGGATTAAAAAAATGTGGCATCTATACACCATGGAGTATTATGCAGCACTAAAAAATGACAAAATCTTGGAATTTGCAGGGAAATGGATGGCACTAGAGCAGATTATGCTTAGTGAAGCTAGCCAATCCCTAAAAAACAAATACCAAATGTCATCTTTGATATAATGAGAGCAACTAAGAATAAAGCAGGGAGGAAGAGCAGGAAGAAAAGATTAACATTAAACAGAGACATGAGGTGGGAGGGAAAGGGAGAGAAAAGGGGAATTGCATGGAAACGGAGGGAGACCCTCATTGTTATACTAAATTACATATAAGAGGTTGTAAGTGGAATGGGAAAATAAACAAGGTGAGAAATGAATTACAGTAGAAGGGGTAGAGAGAGAAGATGGGAGGGGAGGGGAGGGGGGATAGTAGAGGATAGGAAAGGTAGCAGAATACAACAGTTACTATTATGGTATTATGTAAAAATGTGGATGTGTAACCCATGTGATTCTGCAATCTGTACTTGGGGTAAAAAAGGGAGTTCATAACTCACTTGAAGCTAATGTATGCTAATGTATGAAATATGATATGTCAAGAGCTTTGTAGGGTTTTGAACAACCAATAAAAAAAAATGATTTCACTGAGAGATCTAATAAAAGAATACAAAGTGGTTGCAATGGAGGAGAATTTGTACAGATATTTTATTTCATGTTTACCTCAAGAATAAAAGACATTTCATGGTTCAAGAAAAGGGTCAGCCTTTTAGTTTTTTGCTCATTAAAAGGTGAACATAGTATAAAATTATAGATGTTATATAAGTTTGTAGTAAATATATCCTGCTTGGATGAGATACTGCTTATAATAGCAGAATTTAGCATGTGTAATGTTAGATTTTTTTAAAACATTCTCATTAGAGATCCACTTTAATAAGTTGCTCAGTGAGTTAAAATGGTATATTACATTTTAAACACAGAAGAGAGGCAAAAAAAATTTTTCTTAAAAAGAGACCTTTGAGATTAGTCTTCTGATGTCCAAATCCAGTTCTGTTATTCTCCATTATTATGTAACTTTGGGAAAGTTACTTCAACTCTCTGAAACTCTTTCTTCATCTGTAAACCATGGGTAATAATAGTAACTTCCCACAGAGTTGTTTCGATTATTAAATAAAATGGTGCACAAAAGACAACTGGCCAGGTCTTGCCATATAGTAAAAAGTCAATAACTGTTAGCTATTATTACATAACACAAAAAGAAATTATATATAGAAAGATTTGTGGAGAGAGAGAGAGAGAGAGAGAGAGAGAGAGAGAGAGAGAGAGAGACTCAATGGTCTCTGTCTTCAAGAAAAAAAAATGGCATTCATTGTGAGTCCAAAAAAGATGATCCTAGATTTTCTCATTTTTCAAAAAACTCTATAGACTTGACAATATATAAATCTATCAGGACTCTTACTAATTCACTAAAATGCATCCAGCTTCTCTTTGCCCTTATTAAACATGGGAGGCCTTCAGACTTCTTGCTTCCTGTGATCCCTTTTCCTTGGATGCATGGAGATGAGGTGTGGAGTCCTTACTTTCTTCTTTGCAGCACCCTGAAGCTCTACCTTATTCTCAGTCTTTGACAACTTTGGGGGCCTCCACTTGCATAGTAATCAGATATATTTGAATGTACCTGAAGATATTTTACCATCAGGCTATGATGACATCCATTTTGTTCTGTTATATCCAGCCAGCTGAGTAAATCCCTCAATAATAAAATAGTCTACACTGGATCAGCAGTATTCCAATAGGAAGCCATTATTACTGGCCAGGTCTCACTCAAGAAGAAAGAGTGGCCCCTACTGATGTTAGGACAGGGTTCAAAAAGAAAAAAAAAAAGCTACAGTTCTGGTAGCATTTTTCTTTGGTTTTATCAGCTTACAAAGACTACAAGAACCTCAGCAAGATCTTGTTTCATTTTTTTTTAAAGAAAGAAATTTAAAAACTTGTGAAAAAAAAGAGAAAAAGGGGTGGGAATAGAGCTACAATAGTTTAGTGCTTGCCTCATGTGCACAGGGCCCTAGGTTCAATACCCAGAAGAAGCATAAAGTCAAACACACACACACACACACACACACACACACACACACACAAAAGCTGGTGATATAGCTCAATAGTTAACACTCCTGAATTAAATACTCAATATGATTTAAAAAAACAAGTAAATAAAAGAAGAATTTCCATTCATCTCATACTCTTTTATCCACTCCCCATGGGAATAATACGTTTGAGCAAAGACTTACATAACTTCTAGTGTGAACTTGAAGTAAACTAGGAAAAAGGCTGAGAACTGAATGGAAGACATTAAGAAACAAAAATATATTTTAATTTCTCATCAGAGAAGAAATTTTAAAATGGATATGTTTTAGTACAGGCAAGTTAATAATGCAACATGCTATGGATCCTGAAACCAAAAAACTGTATCTGTATTACAGCATTCTTGTAAATTGAAGCTGGGTGCAGTGGCACATGCTTGCAATCCCAGTGGCTGTGCAGGCTGAGGCAACGAAGGCTGAGGTAACGGAATGGTGAATTCAAAGTCAGTCTCAGCAAGAGTTAGGTGCCAAGAAATTCACTGAGAATCTGTCTCAAAATAAAATTAAAAATTGGTCTTCAGATATGACTCAGGGTTCAAGTGTCCCTGAGTTAAATCACTGGTCAAAAAAAAGAGTTTTTCAAATTGAAAATATGAGATTCCTCATAAGAAAATGAGGGGGAGAAGTAAATATGGCAATGTTTGTGATCTATAAAACAAATAATACACAAATCTCCACTATAAGATTATCATCTGGGAGTATAACAACAACAACAATAACAAAAATACAAACAAGATGATACTGCTTGGAACTTGCTTTAAATCAAAGGATTTGCATTAGCCTCAAATTACAATTGATTTTCAGGTCTTTGGCTGCTGTACATTGACTGAGATGCAGTAAACAAGGTTTAGGGCTCCAGGAGTTAAAAGAAGATGTTAGAAGCAACTGTGATAGTAGGGTTGCTTTATTTGAAGGCAGCAGTTGTCTCTAGCCAGCCTCTAGCTTCTCAATCCCCTAAATTATTCAGCCCTCAATCCCCTAAATGATTCCATAGAAATTTTTATTTTTAACTTCAGGTCAGACAAAGAAGTCACATTGCCAATATTTTACTGAAGTAAGTACATAATCTCAAGTTATGAGTTTATGACCTTGAGTATATATACTGAATCAATGTGTTTATGATCTTGGCTATCTACTAGAACCATAGCCCTCTGGAAGCCCTGCCACCTTGTAACACATTCAGTCACATTTGACCCTGTAAAAACCTCATGGCATTGAGTATTTTTCAACTTCTGCTGTAAAGAGCCATGCTGACTTCTCCATTTTCAAGGCACCACACAGAATACTATTCATAAACCATACAGACATATAAACAAATCAGTCAGGGCATCTCTTGCCCCATGTTTAACTTATTTTCATAAGTCCACAAACCCACTCACCAAGAGAAACAGAAGGTGCAACTTTCACTACAGGGACTTTTCAGTGTGCTTGTTCATATGAATCAATATTAACGAGGTTATTTTTATATAATTTCACACATTAATTATTAAAAGAAAAAAATGATTTAATAATTAGACACATTTAACTAATTAAAGCAAATTTTTAAAACTTAGACATAATCAGTACATGGGGCACATTCCTATAATTCCAGTTATCAGGAGGCTGAGGAAGGTGGGTTGCAAGTTCAAGTTCAAGCACAGACCCTGTCTCAAGATTTTAAGAGGGATGGATATTTACCTCATTGGTAGAATGCTTGTCTAGCATGTGTGAGACTTGGGTTTAACTCTCAGTCCTGTGAAATTGAGAAAACACACACACTTACACACACACACAAACACACACACACACACGAACACACACACAGAAAGACAGAGAAATGCAAGAATTAAATTAAACTTTAAATTAAGTTTTCATGGCTGACTTTTCTTAGAAATATAACAAATAAATAACATTATTTTGGTAATCATATTTTAATAGATTGCATGTGTTAATTGCATTTACTATACTTAGAGACTATTAATCTATTTTCATATTAATTCAGCATAAGTTATACTTGATGTTAACTAAAATAATGGAATTCTAGTGTAAATTGTGGGCTATGGAAAGAGGGCACTTAGAAATGGACTATTGGTATGTTTCGCCTTTTATAACACAGTCTTATAAACCATCCACTCTTCTTTCACTACTTATTGTTTCTTAGAAGTAAATCACTAAATCTACTATGTATTCTTGAGAGAAAAGTTAGAAATTCTCTCTCAGTGTATAAATGACAGCAGCAGGTTGCTAGAAGACCTTTTAAGGAAAGAATTTATTGACATAATCACCTTCCAGAGGCAGGGGGAACACAGAACACTTGCTTAGTTTTAAACTAAGAATGGTACCTGTATCCAAGTGACGTTTGAAGAGATAGGAGGCATTGTGAGATGTTGGGTATAACAAAACTTTATCCGGAAATTTTAGGAAAAAATTATAAAACAGCGATCCCATGTAATGAAAAGGAGACCAGTTACAAAGTCATTGCAGAAAATAGTGATGGCACTTTGGATTAGAGCAGTGAACACTATGGGAACAAATGTCAGAGAATAATTTCTGTCTTGGAAAAAAAAGTGACCTGCAAATGTAAATGTTACAGACAGGCCAAGAAAAATAGAATACAACATGTTCATAAAAAATTGGAAGCAATTCTAGCATAAATGTTAAATACAGAATAAAGAAAGCAGATTTAAACAATTTCCAAAGCTAATGAAACATTGGAAACTTAAGAATGCAAATACAAATAATATTAACTGAAGCCATGGGGCAAAACTGAATAACAGAGAGCAGTTGTAAATCTAAAACATTGTTTCATTTACTTTTACTTACTTCTCTGTTTTAAAATCAGTGAGGATGAGATTTCATTGAAAAAGTTTGAATTTACTTTGGAAGAGCTATATTGTGGAGAATGCAAAGGAAGCATTGTTGATTGGGCTGGCTACTGATACTGATCAAAAGTTGGAAAGCTAAGATGCAGTTTAATGGGACATGATTTGTTGTGGAAGAAAATCTGATCAAGAATATTGAACAAATTACTAAATTTAGAGAAAACATCAGTGAACTTCAGAATTCCTGCATATGTCAAGAAATAAGCTATATCCAAAGGAGATTTTTTTTTCTTTTCTCTTACTTGACTCTGGTATTATTATATACACAAAAATGAAATCATTCCTTGACCTCCCTCTGCCTTTGTTTTATAAGGCAGGAGTAAGAATAATAGGGATGCTGTATTTTAAATGACCTAATTCATGGAAAACACTTAGGTTGATGCCTGACATATAGAACTTCTCTATAATCATTAGTCAATATATAATATCAAAGAAAACAACTCTACAAGACCAAAGGCATTCTGAGTATAGAAATAAAAGCAAAGCAAAACAAAACAGTCTGGCTACAGGACCTCGTCTGCATTAAAAGTATGTTAGTACAGAAATATTGAGTCTAACCTCTGGGGAAATATTACTTATCAGAAAAATTTAAAGAAGTTGGACATTATCTGAATAGTAGAAAAAATGTAGAACCACTTTTTTGAGATTAAAATAATTTAAAACATATTCCTAAACACAGTGTACAGTAATGAACATATGGGTAGTTTTCTAAATTTTCCAAATATTAACATAGCATACAATAACATGTATTTTGTAATACTATAGATGTTAATTTTAAATTTATTTTTCAAAATGTCATCTAAAAATATATTTGGAAATTTCTATTGCTATCAGTTCTTATTTGAGTGATTCGATAAATAACATATTTTCTTTGTTAAAAATTAACTCATTTTTAAAAATATTTTATCCTTTCATGTCAGTTTTTTAGGAAAAAAAGCAGGGAATAAAGAAAACAATGAATACAACAGAAAAAAATATTAGGATAATAATGTTGATTACCTGATGTTAGACATGTCCCAATTTCAAAAGCGTTAAGGTGAAAAACAAAACAAAAATGGGACATGTATATTAAACAGAATATATATATATATATATATATATATATATTTATGTAGGGTTAGTGTGAATTTCCATTGTGTCTGTGGCATCATTTTGATCTAATTCTTGATTACAAATGAGAGCGACAGGTGCAGGACAAAGAGAGAGAGAGAGAGAGAGAGAGAGAGAGAGAGAGAGAGAGAGAGAGAGAGAGAGTCACATTTGGAGGATTATTTCTATTTCCCAAAATTATTATGATTATTTCCAAATCCCTCTGTCACTGAATTCCACAACCCAAACAATCGATTGAAAGCTCTCACATAGTATATCCAAATAATGACAAGTTTTAAAAAAATTCACTTCCTGAATCACCCCAGAGGCCAGTATTTTCTTCATCTCTTCCTGAACCATCAGCACCTCTCTCTCAGCTTTGCAACAGCTTCCTGCTGTTGAGTTGGGGAACTTTCCTCTTCTCTGGTTTGTTCTATCTGTTTAAGTGGAAATATTTATTTATGTGATTCTATTTTTCCTCATCTCAGTCTCATCCTATAATTGCCCTGCTTCAAGGACTCTAGCATGGTGTCCTCTCTGGGCTCCTGCCTACTGTATTCTCCAGCCTCCTCAACTCTACACATTTTCTCTAGCTCTTGATTGCAGATATGCTGACTTCAATCCCTGACATCTATCCTTATTCATCTTCTCCCTAGGCCTTTAAGGTTGCTTTTCCCTCTCAATGTAATGTCCTTCCTGCCCCTCTTTTCCAAAAGTTCTTCCTCATCTATGAAGTCTTAATTTCTTTGCATTTTTTCTAGTAAGCTTTTTTATCTTTCTGACTTAATTAATTCTATGCTGTATCTGACACTGAGCATTCTTCATTAAGATTCTTATTAAAAGTATAACTTGACAGTTGTTTGTACATTTGTATCATTAACAATTAATAAAATTTTATTAAGAGACTGTTTAGTCTTTAACTGTGAGTGTTAGATGTTAGCATCAACTTTAATATGTGGCATCATATCCAAATCATCTAGCAGTGTTGGCCATGTACTAATAACATTCTCTATAGTAATCTGATCAGATAAATAAAATATAATATGATTTAGGATAATAAAATGTGATATAGTAACTTGGGATTATTAAAATACTGTATTTATGGAGAAAGTTTTAACATTTAATATCATAATCATAATCCTATATGTTGTTTGAATTATAATCAGTCCTTAATACCTTCAGGTTACATATGAGTAGATTCAGTCAATGATGAGTTTGAAGATATCTGGAAATAAATGCAATCATTAATATACATGTACATACCTTTATTCTAGACACTAGTTTCTAAACAATATTGAACATCCCAATAAAATATAATATCCCAATAAAATGTATCAGTATGTTATGAGTAATGTAACAATGACTGAAAGTATACAGGAGGATGTGCAATAAGTCATATAAACATATAACACTATTGTACATAAGGAATTTGAAATTCAGCAGATTTTTCTTTGTATGGGGGGGGGATGAGCTTGGAGCCACCCTTCCATGAATACAAAGGGACAACCGTGCACTAAATCACAAGGAAAGCTGGCTGTTTTCTCAAAACCATTGTTTTCTTTAATTGATAACAGAATGAAAAAAACTGTACATCATTTATTTATTTAGGATGCTTAAGCTAAAAGCTGGGATTTCCAACCATGATTCTAAAATATTAACAGAGGTCATGAAAAGACCCAGCAAAAATTTAAATGAAAAATGTATCATAAAAGTATTTGTATCTGTAATTTGGTGAACTCCCTAACTGATTTTCAATATTTGTATGTCTTTCTGTTCCTCTTTACATTTTCACTTAAAAACTTGTATTCATGTAGTACTTATTAGCAAACTCTATTTACATTGGTATCCAAAATTTCAACAATAATTTCTTCTCTTTTTCAATGTTCTCTATCAATCTAGTTCCAAAATTTTTGAAGTCCACACTCCTGCCTCTCTTCCCCCTCCTCTTCCTCTTCATTTCTTAGAAAGCATAATGCTATGCCCTTTTGGTGAAGATAAGTACTTAGTAAAAGATGAGGCTTAAAAAATGTGACTAGATATTTTGAAAATTATTTGAAGAACACTGAGTAGTGGTTGTATCTCTGAATAGTTATTTTATGCATTTACAAATATTTCAGTCTTTCATAAGTATTCATGAGTTTGGATCACAAACAGAAATTAGGTATTGAAGGTTACTTTTTTCTGAAAGGAATTTGAGCAGAAAAATGAATGAAGAAGAAACTTGTCTTTCTTGGATAACAAATTGGCTGTAACCATACTATACCTTTTCCCATCACTTGTTATATAATACAAAATGATTTTTAAAAAACTTTTATGTAATATGCTTAAATAATTAGATTTACATTTAATTGTAATTAATTAAATTTAATTCTTTTAAAAATATTTTTATTTTTTAGTTACAGGTGGTCACAATGACTTTATTTTACTTTATGTGGTGTTGAGGATTGAATCCAATGCCTCATGCATGCTAGACGAGCACTTTACCTCTGAGCCACAACCCCAGGTTAATTTAATTCTCTATTAATAATAAAGAATGTCATAATTATAGAGATTGGGTAAAAGGAAAGGAGAATCAAGAATTAATTTAAAATTTTTTTGAAAAAAAAAAAACTTTGGTCATTCAGTAAGGGGATTCAAGGGGTAGGTAGCTTTCAAACACTATTACAGCTCTGGAACAATAGTCAATACATTTTCTATTATGGTTCTTCAAAAATTTCAAATTAATCACAATAAATACATTAGTATATGACAGAGAAAACTATCAAGAATCTAGGAGGCTCCACTTCATATGGCTGTTGTTTCTGTGTTTCTTCATTTCAAAGTGAACTCAGATGGTGTCAGCACACAGAGCAGTGTAACCCTGGCTGCATCTCCAAGGAAACCTGATGCCTTACCATGAATGGAGGGAGAGTGTGAAGCTGCCTTGTCACCAGTAAGGACAAACACTCCAACCTCTAAGTCCTGCTTCACTTCAGTACTGAATGAGTTTCTTTCTTTTACCAAGACACTCATAAGAATTACAGTTAAGTGTTAAGAAAAATTCTATTCCAATTGTGTTTGGCTTTTTTAAAGCAGCTTGTAATCCTGATAGAGTTGCCATAATTTTGATCCTACGAATTTGTGGTTATTGTGTACTATTCAATTTGAATCTTATTTTCTAAAATCAATGTTCTAATATAAAAGAAAAAATGACATAACACAATATTTAACCAATGATTTCATTATCATATTGGAAGTGAAAATTACAACATAAAAAACTACAAAACATGATATAAAAATTGACCAAATAAGCTCTATATTACCAGGAAAATATATTTTACTTTCAAGGACAATATTGAAAGTTGATGCATATTTTTAACCATTATAGTTATTTTTACAGGGTCGATGGTTGTGGCACAGTGATAGAGCACTTGCCTAACATATGTGAGGCACTGGGTTCAATTCTCAACATTGAATATAAATGAATAAAATAAAGATCCATCAACAACTAATAATTTTTAAAATATTTTTTATGAATTAAAATAATGATAAATGTATGATGTGTTTAGAGTAAAGCATAGTGTTTCTGCTGTATATATTTTAGATACATATAATGAATAGAAAAATAATTACAAAAAATTTACTCCTTTAGAAATACTAAATAGAAAATTATTATTTTTTTAAATGGGCTTATTGAAAGGTAACATTGATCCCACCATACAAAATAATCAGGAGAGCAGCAACCCTCATCTCTTCTTCTTCTTTATTTTATTTTTATTTTATTTATTTATTTATTTATTTATTTATTTATTTATTTATTTATTTATTTTTGAGGAGGAGCACCAGGGATTGAACCCAGGGCACTTAACCACAGAGCCACTTCCCAGCCCTGTTTTGAATTTATTTGGAGAAAGGGTCTCACTGAGTTGATCAGGGCCTCACTGAGTTGCTGAGACTAGCCTCCAGCTCACTATCTTCCTGCCTCAGCCTCCCGAGTTGGGATGACAGGCGTAGGCCACTGTTCCCTGTAGTGTTGCTCTTCACCCATGATGGTGTCGCTGGGTTGTATTGTAAGGTGACTTGTCAGTTCTTGTTCTGTGGCAGTTTGAGGTAAGAAGGTCGTTGGTGGGAAGGGGATGGATGTGGAGAGAAGGATGACCTGCTTCTCACCTGTCCCCATTGGCCATCCCTCTCAGAACTGCAGAAAAAGAAGGCCAAGGAGGTCTACAATGGGGAGGTGACAGAGCTGATGCCATGTGAGACCGAGAACCCCATGGGCGGCTACGGCAAGCCCATCAGCCACGTGATCATAGGGCTCAAGAGAGCCAAGGACACCAAGGAGCTCAAGGGGAGTCAGTTCTGAGGCGTGTCCTCAGCACTATGGCTCCAGGCAGGTAGTGTGACCTCTGTTTTTCTCTTTCCTTGGCCTCTGCACTGTAGATGTCATATGGGACACTCGGGATAACACCATTTGTATAAAGGGACATCTCGTAGAAGGTTTGGACATAGGTCCCTTCATGAGCTAGCTCTTTCTTGTCTCATTGTCCTGGGAGTTGTGTGGTTAAGTCAAGAAATTGCTTCTGCCATCTCGTCCCTCACGTGATGACCATTGGCCAGCCAGGCACACTGGAGCACGCCTGTAATCCCAGCCGCTCAGGAGGCTGAGGGAGGAGGATCACAAGGTGGTGGCCAGGCTCATCAACTTAGTCAAGGCCCTGAATAGCTCAGGGAGAGACTATCTCTAAATAAAATTTAAAAAATGGGGCTGGGGATGGGACTAAGGTATAAGGCACCCCTGGGTTCAATTCCCAATACTGCCACCTCACCTCCCCAAAAAGTCAAAGTGGACAGAAATATGTTTTCTTTTTTCTTTCTTTTTCATAATGTTTTGACTCATTCACTGTTGTTATGATTGACTCATACTAGCTCTGTACCTGTTCCCTGCTGCATAGCCAGGTCCCCTGCTGTGGGATTGGGGAGGTGTTTTACCTATGGCTCCTCGCAATTGTGTGCCTGTGTATGCAGGTGTCATGAATCTCATTTCCCCTGTTTTCCAGATCAAGGCCTCAGGCTCAGAAAGAGGCTCCACAGTCATTCTGTGTCCAGTGCTGGCTGAGGGGCAGCGTGACTGCCAGTACTCTGTTGCTGGGTGACCCTTGCGAGTCCTCTGAGCTCTCTGGGGCTCAGTTTATCATCTGTAGACAATTCTCCATCCACCATAGAATCTCTCCATCTTTCCCCCTTTTATAATTTAATGGTTCTTTGATTCTCTGAGGTGGTTTCTTGGTCACTGCTTTATGGAGATCATGAAAATGTCACTTCTTCCAAGGGCTATATTTCTGTTTCCTAACGGGGCCTTCATCTCAGGAGCTTGGCTCCGCAAACCTCTCTCTCTCTTAAATCCCTCACCACACCCTGTTCACCTTGGATTAATTAGGTTCTGAGAAGGTGGCCCCTTCTCAGGAATGACACCTTGAGCCAGTTCATCTGGAAAATCAACCATATAAAAGTGCCTGAGATGAAAAGAGAAAAATTGTCCTCTTCCACGTAGGAGAGAGGACACAGGAACACGTGGAAATTTGAGCCATCCATTGATCTGCTTCGTCCAGCTTCTCGAAAAAAAGAGCCTAACGGAGAAGAGAAAAATTGTCTTCCAAAACAAAGGTGGTACCCACCTCTGATTCCAGCAGCTCGGGAGGCTGAGGCAAGAAAATCTCGAGTTCAAAGCCAGCCTCAGCCAAAGCGAGTCCCAAAGCAACTCAGTGAGACCCTGACTCTAAATAAAATGCCAATCAGGGCTGGGGATGGGGCTTGGTAGTCAAGGGCCCCTGAGTCCAAGCCCTGGTAACCCCAGCCCCCAAAAACCCAAGTCCTCCTGGGCAGTTTTCTCACATGGGTGAGATATTGGGACAGAAGGACCTCAGGTGCATTGTGTGGAGTTGTGAAGTGTCTGAGTTTGTATGAGGCTTACGAATCTGGGTCTGGGGACTCCCTAGTCCTGTTCCTGTTTGCACAGTGCACCAAGGAGGTCAGAGAGGCTGGACCCTGGCGAGCTCCTGTCAGCTTTCTTGAGGTGCAGATGTGAGCATGATCCACCCATTTTAAGTGTGTGTGGCCCAAAGGATTGTGATGCATGATATAGTTTACCCTTCCCATCTGAATTCTAGAACATTGTCATGACCTTTCAAGGGACCTCATTCCCATGAATGGCTACTTGCTTTCCCTCTTCTTGGCCTTTGGCCACCACATACCAACTTTGTTTCTGGATTGGCCTTTTGGGGGTCCCTGAGGGAGCACTGCAATGGGTATTAGTCTGTGTTGTGTCCCCCGCCACTCCCCTTTGACTCTGAACTCTGTCTGGGACAAAATTCAAATGTGTTTCCACAGGGTGGCCATCTGTAGCAGCTGCCCTGGAAGATCAGCCTCAGGACATGTTTGCCAGCTGGGTCCTGCAGAGGTTGCTATCCTTGCCCAGTGCACAACCCTGGGAAAGAACAAGGCCCCGTAGAGCACTGTCACCCTGAAATGTGTGTGCACAGCCCCGGGGGGCAGGGGGTGCTAGGATTTCTTTTTTTGTGGTCCTGGGGCTCAAACTCAGGGCCCTGGCCATAGTGAACTAGCTCTCTGCCACTGAGCTGTGCCCCAGCCCCAGGGCCTTGCTATGTGGTCTAGACTGGCCTCCACCTTGGTGATCCTCCTTCCTCAGCCTCCTGACCCAGACAGTTTGGGGGGATTCCAACTTATGTTTCCCCTTCTAAGCTGAACTCCTCTGTGGGTGCTTCTGGGTGCTGTCACATAGAGGAAGAGACGAAGGCCCAGAGAGCCAGAATCACTGGCCACGTCAAATGCAGCCTCAGGTGGCTAAGCAGGAAACTCTGGTGTCTCTAACCCAAGGACTGGAGCTGTAGTGGTGATCCTGGGGAGTACCATGGGGTGTTGCCATGGACACATGTCCCCTCTAAGGGCAGCCAGGTTTCTGTGAGAATGCTGCTACCACTTTGAAACCCCTAAAGGCAAGGCAAGGAAGAGTATTGGTAATGTTCTCTTGTCTCCTGCAGGCAGACACAGTCACCCTCAGGTTGATCTCCTGATGTGCTAAGGCTCCAGTCCAAGCTCTTGTGCCCTGCCAAATACCCTAATACCCACCCACTTCTAGGGTCACTGGCTACCTCAGGTGTCTGTCTGTCTGTCTCTTTTGTGTTTAGTCCTGTGAAATGAACCTGTAGTGCTTAAGCAGGGAGCCAGAAGCCTGCCCTTTTTATTTTACTGTGTATTGTTTTGAAAGAGAGTCTCCACTTGCTAAGTTGCTGAGGCTGGCATCCAACTTGGGGATCCTCTCACCTCAGCCTCCCGAGTCCCTGGGATGACAGGTGTGCACCACTGTGCCTGGCCCCTCAGGTCTCTTACAGAAAGGTGCCTTCCCTCAGGGTCAGAATGAACTGGAACGTGCATCACGGTTGTCTGAGTCCCCCTTTGTCTGGTTTCGTTTGGTTTTAGCTGAATCCCAGCATTTTTGAAAGTCTGCAGAAGAAGCTAGCGGAGTCCAGGGAGGTCATATACATGGAGGCCAACAGCGGGGCTGTGAAGATATGATCCCTGGAGGCAGCGCCACACCTGAGGGTCTGCCAGAGGGAGACCTGGGTGACCAGGGCGTCAATTTGCTCAGCGGGGGTGGATAGGGGAAGGTCAGCAGCTGTCCCTTTACCTGAGTCACCTTGACTTTTCTCTGTCTTCCTCTCCTTGTGACTTAAGCAGGCAGAGTGTTCAAGACCCAAAGCCTGTGGGGGACAGGGACCAGACAGCCTTCGTCCCTTTTTGTTGCACTGGGTGGTGTCTTCCATCTTCCCTTATCTCCCTGGTGTCCCTCCCTGAATCCTGAGCCTGGTGACTGCACCAGGTGGCTCCTCCTCTATCTACTGCTGCATCCCACGGTGGTGGCTGCACTTCCTTGGTTCATGACTGAGCCTAAGACCTTGTGTCACCCATTAATCACCACCTAGAAGAGCCTAGGCTCCAAGCTCCAGTGAGTCCCCTGGATGTTCCTTTATCAGAAGTGAAAAAAAAAAAAGGGGAGAGATTATTCCAGAAAGTCTCAGGTATTGCCCGGGCAGGTCTGGGAGCCCTGCGTGGCACCAGGCCATGGGGCGCAGGCAAAGGGTGCCATTGGGGGCCCTCGATGGACAGCGGGGACCTTTCTGTCACTGAGCTCTGTGTGATCCGGTGTCCTGTGGTCTGCTTGCAGAGGAAGGGCAGGTACAACTCCTAGGCCACGGAGTTCACCCTAGAGGCCGAGGAGAACATGCCCTGCCCAAGGGTGACATGCACAAGAAGAAGGAGGTAATCTACGACGGGACATTCTATGACCTATATGTGACCCATGCCAGGCACAAGGGGCAGGCCCTGCTGGTCCAGGGCATGCCTGAGGCCCTGGGAATCAGTGATCAGGGCCGTGCTGTCCTCCTGGAGGCCCTCTGGGAGGCTCAGCAATGAGCACAACATGAGCTTTGGCCCCTTTGTCCCAATGCCCAGATGTCGTCACAGCTGATCTCTGGGCATTGTTTGCCCCTGGCCGCCTGCCAGCCTGCTGAGGACTGCTCTCCACCCCGGGCTGGGGTTTCCTGGTGGGAGCATTCACAGGGCTTCAGGCAGCCTCATGGAGGTTCCAGCCTCTGCTGAGCCTGAGCCCTGAGTCTTCCAGCTCCCAGCTGGCACTGCTCTGGGTCCTGCTGGACAGAAAGTCAGGTTTGTTCTTCATCCTGAAGGGGGCCTCATCCTCCCCACCAGGAATGGGCTTTCTGCTGGGAATTTGGTTTTGCTATTTGTCCCTTGGAGCTTTGCCCAGGAGAGGCCAGAGACTCTTGGGATTGGAGTTTCTTTCTACCTGGCCAGAGGTTTTTTTGTTTTTTTGTTTTTTTTGTACTGAAGCTTAAACCCCAGGGGTGCTTACCCATGGAGCCTCGTCCGCAGTTCTTTTTATATTTATTTAGAGACAGGGTCTTGCTGAGTTGCTCAGGACCTCACTAAGTTTCTGAGGCTGGCCTTCAATTTGCGGTCCTCCTGTCTCAGCCTCCCAAATTGGCAGGATTTTTAAATACACATGTCACCACGCACGACACTGCTTGATTCTTGCAGGTCAGGGGAAAACTCTAGGGGATCCCTCTGAGTTCAGGAGCCCCTCATCCTTCCCAGGGGAGCTGTGCTGGGCCTGTCCACCTCAGGCTTCCAAGTTGAGTGACATCAGGGATCTATAGGAGGCAGGAGGATGGGCTTTGGTACCTGCCTAGAAAGTCCTCTCTCCTACAGGGGAACAAGACATCCTGTCCATGATGGGCCAGTTAATGAAGCCAAAGAAGACAGAGATCACAGGGAGGTCACGTGGCGAAGCCTGAGCCCAGAGCCGAATTGAGGCCCTGCCTCTGATGTACTTTCGGCTCTGAGCACCCCCCCACTGTGAGGCTCTGAGTCTTCACTCCCTTTAGAAGCTGTGGCCACACTGTGAGCTCTGGCCCTGCTGAGGTCAGCAACTGCTTCCTTTGAGGTCCCAGAAAGGTGCTGACTTTGACACCAGGCAGTGGGTCTCCCTTGCTCCTTTGTGGAGATATATATATATATATATATATATATATATATATATATATATATATATATTTTATGTCGGTGATTGAACACAGGGGTCCTCGACCAATGAGTCCCATCCCAGCACTTTTATTTTTTATTTAGAGACAGGGCCTGGCTGAGTTGTTTAGGCCCTTACTAGGTTGCTAAGGCTGGCCTCCAACTTATGATCTTCCTGCCTCAGCCTCCTTGGCTGCTGGGATGACAGGCGTGTGCTCCTGCGCCCGGCTCTTCTCGGGCCCATTATCATTTTACTTCCTGAAAATGTAAGTTCAACATGAATCCACTGTTGCCTTAAGGCTTCGCAGCAGAGCTCTTCCACGAGTGGCCAAGAGCAGATCTGTCTCTGAACTCGGTTTTGACAGCCCTGCATCATGGCTCTGGGCGAGGACAGGCCTCAAATTTCAGTTCTTTAGAAACAGCTCCATCCTGATGACAGGGGGCGCTGGTTTGGGAGGTGAGGACTGGGACCTGAGGGGGATCTGCTGTTCTGCAGGGGCTGATGGTTCTGGGGCCGAGGCTGGGCCTGCTCTGACCCTCCCTGCTCAGGTTTCCTGGGGAGAGGATTCTAACTGCACTTGATGGAAAGTTGATTAACCTGAGCATTGTCACTCAGGGATCCCAAAAGTGCTCCTTGACTCAGTGCAGCAGAGGAGAATTTGTATATGAAAACACATCTCCCTGGGGATCCCAAGTGGGGTGTCTTGGCATCAGGCTTCAGGCTACCTGGGGCAGCTTCTGGACACTGCACCCCACACAGCTCCATGAAAGGCTTTTTGTGGCATTTGGGGGCGGTGATGCCTGTTTCATTTTTTTTAGATGAGAGTAAAGGGATTCAACTTAGGGGCTTTTGACCCCTGAGCCCCATCCCCAGCCCTATTCTGTAATCTATTCACAGATAGGGTCTCAACTGAGTTGCTCAGGGCCTTACTAAGTTGCTAAGGCTGGCCTCCAACTTGCCATCCTCCTGCCTCAGCCTCCAGAGCCCTCAGCAAGCCACTGTGTCCAGCTTGAGGAATTTCTAGACTAGGGTGAAGATATGAGGACCAGAACTTATGTCACACTGGTGGCCTCCCTGATGGGGCTGTGATGCTCCCAGTCATGGAAGCTCTGTCCTTTTCTGGCTTCAAAACAACCAGACAGAGCCTGGAGGGGGCCCAGATGTCAGAGTCCTGCTGCCCGTGGAGCTGGGGAGACTCCTTCTGGGCCCAGCTGGACTCTTGGCCCAACTGTCCACTGCAGGTCCTTGGTGCAGCTGCTGACTCCAGCCAACCTGCTGGCCAAGATCAACCAGAAGGACAGCATTGAGCCAGAGCCCATGGAGGAGACCAGCGAACTGTTCACAACACCAAATCCTTGGCAAAAATCTTGGCTGACCAGCAGGAAAAGTCCATGAAGGGACCCGGGCAGCACTCCATGGAGACTGCATCCCCATGAAGGCAGCGTATGTGTCCTGGGCCTGGCTTCCCCTCTCCCGTGAGCTCTGCCGTGTGGTTAGTTCTGTCTGAAGAGCTTTTTTTGTTTTAAATTATAACTTTTGAGATTTCTTTGGTGGAATCCTCCCTCCCCTGAGGTGTTTTTAAATAAAATCTTAAATGTTATTTGGACGACACCACCCCTACCCCCTCCATCTCCCTCCCTCCCTCCCTCCCTCTCTCTCCCTCTCTCTCCCTCTTCTAAACTTTTTTTTAGGAGCAAGGAATAATTGGGATTAAACCCAAGGACATTTTTATTCAGAGACAGGGTCTCACTGAGTTGCTCAGGGCCTTGCTGAGTTGCAGAGGTTGGCCTCCAACCTGAGATCCTCCTGCCTCAGCCTCCCAAGCCACTGGGATGACAGGTGTGTGCCACCATACCCAGCTGGCAATATCTTAATTATCTACTATTGTTATATATATTTCTTCCAACATGGCTTGGGCTCGAGGTCAAAGGTGAGGGTTCTGGGCACTGTCCCCAGGAAGGGTGCCTCCGTGTCCCCCACTGTGTGCTGTTGGGATTTCTCTCAGGTCAGGCCCTCGGACAAGCTCACTTGTCGCAGAAGACAGTGGGGGCCAGGGTGAATCCTGAGTTTTACCTCCACCTCTGCCCACAATCTCCTCGTCCACTCCATCCCATGTCTTCACACCCTGGCATCTGAGGTCCTGCCCATGTGAGGGATGCCTCTGTGTGCTCATGCACCCTCTGCTCGGCCTATTGGAAAGGAACCTTCTGGAATGGCCAGCTAGCAGGGGCTGACTCCTCACATTCATACAGTGGCCCTCTAACCCTGAGATAGTCAGTGATGGAGATAAGCTGAAAAGACCAGGAGGCAACAGAAGGCTCTCAACAGCCCGGCTGGACTAACCTGAGCAACCAGAGAGAGTCATTATGGGTTGTCATCCAATGCGCAGTGGCGCGAGTCACACTGTCATCAGAGAAACTTGGTCAACACAGGGGGCTGGGCTCGGTCACCTGCAGGTTCCAAGTCAATGAGGTAAATGTGCAGCCCAGGACACCGAGCCCATGATGCTGCCCTCCACAGGTGGACAGGAGAGGAGGGACCATGTGGGTCTGAAGTGTCCCTTCAAGCCAGCCAGGAGGTGGTGGTCAATGCCAACTGGACGCCTCCACAGCAAGTGCCTCTGCGGACACAAGGGTATGATGGACTCCCCACACCCAGGGTCCCGGTCAGGCCATGAGCTCAGATGAGGGACACGAGCAGAGCACCTGACCAGTCCTTCCCCAAACTGTTGAGGTCACCAAGAACAAGAGCCATTTAAGAAAAGGTCACGGCCCAGAGAAGTTTCTAGAGATGAAACACCAAGGTCCCTGGCTGAGATTTTAGGACAGAAAAAGGGGCATCAGGTAAAATGGAAGGTGATGGGTACAGGTGGTGACTGGGTGCCAACTAAAAAAAATGATGGGTGACACACAGGAATACACTGCCACCGTCACACTGCTCTGCAAATCTAAAACTGTTCTAAACTTCTACGTTCCCCCCTTGTGGCCCTGGGCATTGAACACAGGGTCCACATGGTTGTAAAAAGTTCCAAGAAGCCATTGCAGTGCGGCCGGCCTGTTTTCCCAGCAGCTCTGGAAGCTGAGGCAGGAGGATTGCAATTGGAGGCAAGCCTCAACAATTTAGCCAGGCCCTAAGCAACTCAGCGAGACCCTGTCTCTAAATATAATATAAAATAGGGCTGGGGATGGGGCTCAGGGTTGAGTGACGCTGGGTTCAATCCCTGATACCCCTAAAAAGATGGAAGCCAACTGGCCGTGAGAGCCCAGAGTGCCCTGGGCTGCACCACCTCCCTTGGTGCATGGAACTGGCCTCACTAGAGTCCTGGGTATTTGGAGGTTGCAGCCTTCAGATCTGACCTCTAAGGGCAGGTTTCACCCCACTCGTCCTCTGACCCTGGCCCCAACCTTTCCCAGGAACAGGCCAGAGGTCGCAGTGACAGCAGGCCCCAGCTGTGGGTTGGGACAGAGATGCTGTTGTGACAAGAGGGGTCTTCTCATTCCTGCTCCTCAGGTGTCGGGGAGGTGGCCCGCTGGCTCTGAGCAGAGATGGCCCTGGGTGGGAAGTTGGGGAGGCCGTCAGGCCTGATGACATTCATCTCCCAGAGGAAGTTCTGACAAGTGACCCATGGCCCAAGGCGGGCAGTGTCTCCATCCACTAGGGGCAGGACACTGCCCAGGCAGGAGCAGGAGATTTGTCACATCTTATTGTGCTGACACGCCATCTAGCGGCCATGATAACACCCCCATTTTTTGCGCCATTTCAGCTTGAGCCTGAAAAATGGTTGTGATGTTTAGGTGAAGTGGGGGGGGGGGGGCTGGTCCCCGGATGTGGTTGAGGCGGTCACAGCTGGGCCCAGGCTCTTGGGTGCCTCCCAACGCGGGATTGAGTGGGCCATCAATCCCAGCTTTCTGCCCGCTCTCTGGGGCCCCTATGGGAGTGGGAACCCAGAACAGGAAGGGCTTTTTTTTGGCACCAGGGACTGAACCCAGGGTCCTTTATCCACTGACCTCTGTCCCCAGCCCTTTTTATATTTTATTTAGAGCCAGAGTGTCATTGAGTTGCTCAGAGCCAATCTAAGTTGCTAAGGCTGGCCTCCAACTTTCAATTCTCCCACCTCAGCCTCCCAAAATGCTGGGATAAAAGGTATTTGCAATCCAGCCCTGCTGCTTTCTGTTATTGAGCCTCAGTTTCCCCATCTGTAAGATGGGCCTCTGTCTCCTATCACTGGAGGTGTGTGACCATATCCCATGGACCTGGGAGGTTATGTGTGATCAGCCACCCAAGCAGCCTGGATTGAGAGGAGCCCCCAATCCAGGTCCTTCCAGGAAGAGGACATGGCAGTCTGTCAATAAGGAGACTTCTGCTTCACAGCTCCACCCTCCCCTCCCAGACGCTGGGCTTAGAAGGAAAATCTGCACTTGGGGGATAAGAACCAGAGGCCTGAGGAGAGCCCCAGAGCCTATAATCAGACCAGGGGAAGTCACTGACTCCACCCAGTGTCCCCACTGGGAGAAAGACCCTGGGCTGCTGCCCCAGGGCTGCACCAAGGGGAGGAAGCAGCGGCCTTCCTCGGTCCCAGGCTTCGGGAAGCAGAGCCTTTGACGGAGGGCAGAGGCCATCCTTCTCCCCGCTCACCCACTGGTCAGCATCGTGCCTATCCTCTCCCCAGGGTGATTCACCAAACTAACACCTCCCACTTGGAGGACTGTGGGTGGAGGGCTGGGTGCAGGAGGCCGATGGTGGGGCCTCTGTCACCCTCATCACCACTGCAAGCGGTGATTAATGGGCAGCCACAAGGCCGGGTGATGGGTGCCGCTGTCACTGTGCCCAGCTGCATTGACCACGGCCCTGCCCCGCGAGATCCATGGGTGGCAGCAGCTGGGCAAGCATGATAAGATGGGCCCATGGGCACCTGCCAATTGCCTGCTCTATCACCTGCCTTCGCCATCACCGTCACGCTGCCTGAGGGCAGATTGGCGCCTTCAGCATCGTGTGATTCATGGAAACACTGGCGGCTGTGGGGAGGGACCTTCCAGGACCTGTGTGGGTCGCGGGGTAGCTGTGGGCATGGGGACACGCAGGGGCACCCCTAGAGCTTGGCACCCATGCCATGCTTATCCAAGGACCCAAGGGACTTAAGGGGGGGGGAGGGGCGGGGGCGGGAGTGCATTGACAACCAGGCAGGCTTCCTGACCCCACCCCTGCCTGTGCGAGACTCAGCCATCATCCTTGTCCCTTGTGGACCGCTTTCCCCATTGCCCCAGCCATTGGAGAACCCCAGATCCCAGCAGGGCGCCTGTCAACCCAAGGTGGAGGCTGAGGCTGGAGGATCACAAATTCGAGGCCAGCCTCGAAACTTAGTGAGACCCTGTCTTAAAAATTTGAAAAGGGCTGGGACGTAGCACAGTGGCTAGCACCCCTGGGTTCAGTCCTTGGCACCCGAACCTGTTACAGGGGTCTCCTCGCAGGGGCAAATCCCACACCCAAGGCACTGGAGCTCGGCAGCCAAGGGGCAGCTCTGGCCGCTGGCCGCCTGCACTCTTCACCCTAAGCGGGAACTTGTCACACTCAGGCGGTGGCGACATGCTGCCAGGGTCCGGGGCTCCCGAAAACCCCGCTGGACTACAGTATTTTCCTCCAGGCGACCAGGGAGACCCCTGAGGTGACCTGTCCCCTGGGCACCCTGTCCTGCAAACAAGTGGCCTCGCGGTTGCCCAGAGCCCAGCACCACCGGCCGGGACCACAGAGGCCGGGGGTCCCGAAGCGGCAGCGATGGCCACCTGACGGGGGATTGCCCCGCCCTCCCTAGAGGGGCCAAGCTGCGATCAGGGACATGGTGGGGACCTCCGCCTGGTCGTCTGGGCCTCAGGCGACCCGAAGCGGAGACGTGCTGTCCACTCCTCGCGGTTCTCGAGGGCTAAGCCAACACCGCAACAACTGGAGGCCAGCGAACACAAGGCTGCAGCGTCCCCGAGGGGAGGCACAGGCACAGAGCGGTCCCGGCTCCGCCCACGCCCTACCCACTCCCCAACCCCGGCGCGTGGCCACACTCCCAGCTCCTGCGCAATGGGCTCTGCATCAGGACCACAGCAGAGCGTGGAGAGGTGCTCCTGGGGGAGCCGTCCAGGAAGGCTATACCTGCAGTAGGTGGGCAGGCAGGGGCCAGTGGTAGGCAGAGCCTGGAGCTTGGCCTCCCAGCTGCCTCCTGGCCTCCTACTGCCCTGGGCCTTACTTTCTTCACCAGCCACCAGAATTTGGCTGCAGACATGATGGTGGGTGGGGGTGGATGAAGGCGTGGCCTGAGCCCCAGTCAACCGCCTCTCAACACACACCCAATGCTGTCTGACCCTGGGCTCCATTTGCTCTGCTATGAGGCAGGTTGGCGGTGGCCCCAGGCATATCCCCAAGTCCCTAGGGCAGAGAGAGAAGGCACAGTGCAGGAGGTTCCTGACTTGGGGTTTTGGTTTTTTCCTGTATCAGGGACTGTATCAGCCCAGGGCTGCTGGATCAAGGAGGCCTACCCGGCCCTTTTTATATTTAGAGACAAGGTCTCGCGAGTTTCTGAGGGCCTCAGTAAATTGTTGAGGCTGGCCTCCAACTCATGATCCTCTTGCCTCAGCCTCCCGAGTCATTGGGATGCAGACATGAACACAAGGGGACGCTCCCAGCAGGAGTAAGGCCAGGCTGTAGGCCAGCGCATCTCTGGAGGTGAGCCTGAGTGAAAAGGAGACCATGACCCCACAGTTTGTAAAAAGTTGCCTTTATTTATCATTCATACACCGAATCTCAGTTATGCCATTTTGGCATCCACAGTGACAGTCCCCTGGAAGCTGCGTCAGCCCCTGCCCACCACTGTGATCACTGCCCACAGGCTGTAAGCCCAGGCCACATGGGGCCAGCAGAAATGCAAGCGCCTCTGAGGTCTGGTGCTCTCCAACCACAGCCTGTGAGCCGGGGACTGGGCCTACCTGCCAGAGGCCATGGAGTCCCCAGCGGTGGCCTGGGAAGGCCCTGCCCTCTAATAGATGCAGGAGAGGGACGATGGAGGGCCCCGTGGGCTGGGAGGTGGCTGGTGGCGGGCTGCCCTGCTGGGGACTGGGTCTAGACAAAGCCACATGTGAGAAGGTGCTGGGCCCTGGCTGGGATGAGGCCCCCTGGTTCTCATCCCAGGTCGTCTGGGGACACTGAGTCACCTCTACTGAACCATTACAGGGCCCGTGCAGAATAGGGGCACCCTCCTAAGGGAGCCTGCAGCTGCATCTAGGAGGGGCCTGGAGACCTCAGGGAAGGTCCCCAGCTCCATGGTCTACATCATCTGTCACCACAGATGTCATTATCTTTTTGTCTCAGACACCAGAGCACCTTCCCAGGAAGCCCTAGCCCAAGACCCTGAGCTCAGTCCCTGAGCCTGAGCCTTTCCTCCCTGCCTCTGAGTGGTGGAGGCTGAATGTGGTAGAGGCCAAGAGAGCTGGCCCCTTACTTGCATTGGTCCCTAAGTGCAGTCAGAACATTCTAGAAACACAGGGAGTGACAGAAGAAGTCCCATCCCAGGGGCGCAGGGGCAGCTGCGCAGTGAGGATGCACCACTGGAGTCTGGACAAGCGGTCATGGCGGGGTGGTCCTCTGAGGGTACAAAGCTCGGCCAGGTGAGGGTGGAGGTGGTGACCCCAGGCCTCCCCCAAATTAGGACAAAGTTGCCTGGCCTTGAGGTGTCAACGAGATGGCAGGAATGGCAGTCCTGGCTCTGCCCCAGCACGAGGTCCATCTGGACACTTGGTGGGAGAGCAGCTGCCCACGGCTGGGCAGGGCACTGTGTCGCCCTGAGCTCAGGGAATCCAACACCCCCCACAGGAACAGTCTGCACTCAGAAAGTACCAGTGCTACTGACGATGGGGACATGCTTGTGATGCTGTCCATGTCCCCAAAGGAGGTATCACCTGATGCCCGACCACCCTTAGGCCACACACACAGTGATTTTGTGCTTCCAACCAGAGTCAAAAGCCACCTTTGTGGGGACCAGGGATGCCATGATGGCTGCACACGTGACTGAGGGGGGCAGGGGAGGCCAAAACCAAAGTCAGACAAACAATGGGGACAGTGCTTCCCATCCTTGTCACGGCTGCAGCTGCCAAAGCCAGAGGAGAGGAGCCCCAGCTGACTACGTCCCCACGCACCACAGCACCACTGCCCCTGGCCACCACTGCCTTTTGAGGCATCACCCAGATTCTCCCTGGTCCTCAGGTAGGCGTGGCTCTCAGAAGAGCAGGGTGCCCATGATGCCCACCTCGCTGTGCTCCTGGACAAAAATCTCGAAGGACTGGGAGATGACGGTTACTGACAGCAGGATCACAATCCCCCCGCCGAGGGTGCCCAGGAAGTCAGCCAGGACCGAGTGGGCCCAAGGCACAGGAACCCAGAGGACACTACCATGGGGATTGACCTGGGGGAGGGCAGGTGGTCAGCCTCGGTGCACCACATAGCCCCCAAGCTGGCAACCAGGCTTGCCAATGATTGAGACCAGAACCTCAGGAGGCCCCACCACTTCCCTGGAGCATCATCTACTAACACCCCTGTGCCTTAACTAATGCTACGGGACCTAGTCCCTGCTAGGAAACTGTGACTAGCCCAAAATGAAAGGCTGCCAGATGCAGTGGTAAACACCTGTCACCCCAGCAACTCAGATGGGCTGTGGCCCATCTGGTCTCTGGCCTTCTCTCTGCGAGCGCCTTGTCCACTGGCACTGACCTCCCTGTTCCCAACATCACCAGCCCTCTGCGGCTCTGCTAGGCTCTCAGCCACAGCCACCATCTGTTTTTATTTATTTTTTTTCAGTCTTGGGGATTGAACCCAGGGGTGCTCCACCCCTGAGACACATCTCCAGCCCTTTTTTTTATATTTTGTATTTCACACATGCCCAGCGGCACCCAGGAGGAACCCTTGCACCTGCCCTCACATGCGTGTAGTGGGTTCGACTTTTTACTGGGGGCTGCTGATCAGTGGATGTAGGGAAAATGGGTGAGAACAGTAAAAGCCTGGCATGTGGCTCCCACCCAGCCTCCCACTGGACCAGTGTCTCTGTTTAGAGGAGAGGGGACCCACTGTCTAATCATCCAGGAACAGCTGAGAGTACAGCCAACCTGGGTGATGCTCTAAGTCATGCGCACACCAATCACACTGATTGCTCTGGCCAGTGTTTTAAGAACTATGTTAAATAGAAGTGGTGAAAGGATCACCCCTGTCTTGTTCTAGTTTTTAGAGTGAATGCCTTCATTTTTTTTTTCCATTTAGAATGATATGAACCTTTTCTTTGTGTATTCCTTCAATCTCTAAGTCATGTGCACACCGATCACACTGATTTCTTTCAGGAAGCTGGTTATTTCAATAAAACTAATGGACAGTCTTCCTGGAGCCCTGATGGCCACAGGAACACTGTGGGCTGCCCTCCATCAGTTCATTTGTGGGAACATGCAGGTTAAAAGCCATGGTCCCTCTCCTGTGAGGTTAAAATTCTTATGGGGGACAGGATGCTAATGAGTAAGTGAATCATAAGGGATGTTATTGACAAGTACCACGAGAATGGGGAGAGAGACGGGCCAGGGGCATTGGCATTGAGAGCACAGAAATAGCAGATGGAGACAAACTTGACGGAAAAGTTGGTGTGTCAGCAGAAGCTGGCTTCTGTGTGAGAAATGTGTCCATCATGCAGACCGCATGACTGGTTCCAAGATGGGGTGGAAGAGGCCCTCATATGCTCTGGGAAGGCTCTGGAAACCACGTTGCTGGTGCAGATGGCTGATGGAGAAGGCAGGTGGAGGGACAGAGGAAGGTCACGTGGAAGGGCAGAGGGATGAGGGTAGGGGACTGAAGATGATCAGGTGGAGGGACAGGTGGAGAGACAGAAGAAGGGCAAGAGGTCGGCCGGCGGAATTCCTTCCCAGCAGAATCCACTTTAGCAGGTGCATGACTCCCCATACTGATACAAGCAGCCAGGAAACTTCATTGACTTCTCAGGGGTCATGTCCGTAGGGAAGCAGAGGGGATCCCAGCCCCCCAGCCCCCATATCACCAGCGGTAAACCCCAAGGTCTTAGCCACCAGTTTACCACAGCACTGGGGCTTAAAAGGGACACACGGTGGGGCTGCAAGAGTAACTAGATCTCGGGGGAGTCACTTCTGGGGAACAGGACTTGGCTGGCAGGCTGGCAGGAGGAAGGGGGTTAAGAGCTGGAGAAGTGAAATGGCTCTGGACTGACAAGTCTGAGAGACCCCCAGGAGATGCCCTACAGAGATAGCTCTCAGCAGGTAGAAAGTAGACGCTTGGCTTGGAGGGCACAGCACCACATACTGGAAGAGAGGAAGGTGGATCTCTAAGACTTTAATTTTTTTTTTCTTTTTGTTGTTGTTGCTGTTGTCGATATTGTTTTTTCTCTCCTTCTTCTCTCCCTGTTCCTTTCTCCCCTTTTCCTTCCCTCTTTCTATCCCATTTCAAGTTTTATTGTTCTTTTCATTCCCCTCTAATCTATCTCTCCCTCTATCCTTTTTTCTTTTTAACAGCACCTTCATTCCCCTAACCCCCAACTCACATCCCAAGCATTACATCTTCCATTGCGTGTAATGGTCTAAATGCCAATAGGTGAATGTCTCGAGGCTGTCTATAAGACTCCTAAATACCTAGCTACTACCAACACCCTGATCCAATTGCCTGGTAGTATCCACCTTCAGTGGAGCAATCTTCTAAAGTAGCCAAGACATACTAATCATCGTACCACCAGAGCACCCATCCTAAACATTAGTCCTAAGAACAAACAGCAAAACATTATATGCATACAGAACCTAGAAGCCTTGTATGAATTGAATGAATCAGCTTTAAAGTACAACAAAGCCCAACATTTCTAGGCATAATCTCCCACCACAAAAAAGAGACAACAGAGATATACAAAGCCAAAACAAATGAATAGGAGAAAGCAGTTACTAAGCAGTCAAACAGAGCTGGAAAGCAACGTGAACAATATGAAAAAACAAAGGAAAAAAGGGTTACAAACAATGCAGGACAACCTAAATATACAGGAGGACCTAGAAGAATCAGAAACATGGACAGGGAAAGAAATCAAGGCATACCTAATTCAGATGGAAAGGAATACTAGAGAAGACATGAGACAGCAAATCCAAGCATTGAAAGTATATTTTGAAGAGAAACTAACCACACAAATTCAATCCACAAAGAATGAGCTTTATCAGGAGATAGAGGTGTTAAAAAAAATCAAGCTGCAATTATAGAAATGCAAGAAACCGTAAATCAGATTAAAAGCGCTAATGAGAATATTACAAACAGACTAGATCAAGTAGAAGTCAGAACATCAGATAATGAAGACAAAGTTTATCAACTTGAAAAGAATATAGTCAACACAGAAAAGATGCTGAAATCTCACGAGCAATCTATCCAAGAGATATGGGATCTCATCAAAAGACCAAATTTGAGAGTCATTGCGATAGAAGAAGGCACAGAGAATCAGTACAAAGGAATGGATAGCATACTAAATGAGATAATACTAGAAAACTTCCCAGAGATGAAAGATGGAATGGATTGCCAAATCCTGGAAGCTTACAGGACCCCAAACATCCAAAACCATAATAGACCAACTCCAAGACACATAATTATGAAGATAGCTAACATACAGGACAAGGAGAGAATACTAAAAGCTATGAGAGAAAGGAGGCAGATTACATTTAGGGGTAAACCAATTAGGTTAACGACTGATTTTTCATCACAGACTTTGAAAGTGAGAAGATCCTGGAACAACGTATTTCAAACACTGAAAAATAATGGATTCCAACCAAGAATACTGTATCCAGCAAAACTAAGCTTCATATTTGACAATGAAATTAAAATATTTCACGATAAACAAAAGCTAAAAGAATTCGCAGCTAGAAAACCAGCACTGCAAAGTATGTTGAGTAAAATATTACAAGAAGAGGTATTGAAAAATAGCGCCCAAAACTAACAGTGGGAGGTATCTCAGTAAAGGGGGAGAAAAATAACCAAAGAGGAAAAACTAACCAATCTAAAATAAATAAATAAATAAACATGCCTGGAAGTACAAACCATATTTCAATTGTAACCTTAAATGTTAATGGCTTAAATTCACCAATCAAGAGACATAGGCTAGTAACCTGGATTAAAAAAACAAATCCAACAATATGCTGCCTTCAGGAGACTCATATGATAGGAAAAGACATACACAGACTGAAGGTGAAAGGTTGGGAAAAATCATACCACTGACATGGCCCTCGGAAGCAAGCAGGAGTGGCCATTCTCATATCGAATAAAGTCAATTTCAAACCTAAGGTAATCAAAAGGGATAAAGAAGGACACTATATACTGTTAAAAGGAACCATCCACCATCAAGACATAACAATTATCAATTTGTATGCACCAAACAATGGTGCTGCAATGTTCATAAAACAAACTCTCCTCAAGTTCAACAGTCAAATAGACCACAACACAATAATTATGGGGGAGTTCAACACACCACTCTCGCCATTGGACAGATCCTCAAGACAAAAGCTGAACAAAGAAACTATAAAACTCAATAACGCAATCAACAACCTAGACTTAACTTACATATATAGAATATATCAACCATCATCAAGTGGATACACATTCTTCTCAGCAGCACATGGATCCTACTCAAAGATAGACCATATATTATGCCATAGGGCGAATCTCAGTAAATATAAAGGTGTGGAGATAATACCATGCACCATATCTGACCATAATGGAATGAAACTGAAAATCAATGATAAAAGAAGGAAGGAAAAATTCTGCATCACCTGGAAAATGAACAATATGTTACTGAATGATCAATGGGTTACAGAAGATATAAAGGAGGAAATCAAAAAATTCCTAGAGATAAATGACAATACAGACACAACATACCGGAATCTATGGGACACAATGAAAGCAGTTTTAAGAGGCAAATTCATTTCCTGGAGTTCATTCCTCAAAAAAAGAAAAAAAAAACCAACAAATAAATGAACTCACACTACATCTTAAAACCTTAGAAAAGGAAGAACAAAACAACAGCAAATATATCAGAAGACAAGAAATAATTAAAATCAGAGTGGAAATCAACAAAATTGAAACAAAAAAAAACATTGAAAAATTGATAAAACTAAAAGTTGGTTCTTTGAAAAAATAAATAAGATCGACAGACCCTTAGCCATGCTAACGAAGAGAAGAAGAGAGAGAACGCAAATTACTAACATACAGGATGAAAAAGGCAATATCACAACAGACACTACAGAAATACAGAAGATAATTAAAAAGAATTTTGAAACCCTATATTCCAATAAAATAGAAGATAGTGAAGATAACGATAAATTTTTTAAGTCATATGATGTGCCCAGATTGAGTCAGGAAGACACACACAATTTAAACAGACCAATAACAAAAGAAGAAATTGAAGAGGCCATCAAAAGACTACCAACCAAGAAAAGCCTGGGAATGGATGGGTATACAGCAGAGTTTTACAAAACCTTCAAAGAAGAATTAATACCAATACTTTTCAAGCTATTTCAAGAAATAGAAAAAGAAGGAGCTCTTCCAAATTCATTCTATGAGGCCAACATAACCCTGATCCCAAAACCAGACAAAGACAGTTCAAAGAAAGAAAACTAGACCAATATCTCTAATGAACTTAGATGCAACAATTCTCAATAAAATCCTGGCGAATCGAATGCAAAAGCATATCAAAAAAATTGTGCACCATGATCAAGTAGGATTCATCCCTGGGATGCAAGGCTGGTTCAATATACGAAAATCAATAAATGTTATTCACCATATCAATAGACTTAAAGATAAGAACCATATGATCATCTCGATAGATGCAGAAAAAGCATTTGACAAAGTACAGCATCCCTTTATGTTCAAAACACTAGAAAAACTAGGGATAACATTAACGTACCTCAACATTGTAAAAGCTATATATGCTAAGCCTCAGGCTAACATCATTCTAAATGGAGAAAAACTGAAGGCATTCCCTCTAAAATCTGGAACTAGACAGGGATGCCCTCTCTCACCACTTCTATTCAATTTAGTTCTTGAAATACTAGCCAGAGCAATTAGACAGACAAAAGAAATTAAAGGCATAAAAATAGGAAAAGAAGAACTTAAATTATCGCTCTTTGCGGATGACATGATAATATACTTAACAGACCCAAAAGGGTCTACAAAGAAACTGCTAGAGTTTATAAATGAATTCAGCAAAGTGGCAGGATATAAAATCAACACGCATAAATCAAAGGCATTCCTGTATATCAGCAACAAAACTTCTGAAATGGAAATGAGGAAAACCATTCCATTCACAATATCCTCAAAAAAAAAATACTTGGGAATCAGCCTAACAAAAGAGGTGAAAGATTTATACAATGAAAACTATAGAACCCTAAAGAGAGAAATAGAAGAAGATCTTAGAAGATGGAAAAATATACCCTGTTGATGGATAGGCAGAACTAACATTATCAAAATGGTGATATTACCACAGTTCTCTACAGGTTTAATGCGATGCCAATCAAAATCCCAACAGCATTTCTTGTAGAAATAGATAAAGCAATCATGAAATTCATATGGAATAACAAAAGACCCAGAATAGCAAAAACAATTCTAAGCAGGAAGTGTGAATCTGGAGGTATAGCGATACCAGAGTTCAAACTGTACTACAAAGCAATAGTAACAAAAACAGCGTGGTACTGGTACCAAAACAGGCAGGTGGATCAATGGTACAGAATAGAGGACACAGAAACCAATCCACAAAATTACAACTTTCTTATATTTGATAAAGGGGCTGAAAACATGCAATGGAGGAAGGATAGCATCTTCAACAAATGGTGCTGGGAAAATTGGAAATCCATATGCAACAAAATGAAACTGAATCCCTTTCTCTCGCCATGCACAAAAGTTAACTCAAAATGGATCAAGGAGCTTGATATCAAATCAGAGACCATGCACCTGATAGAAGAAAAAGTTGGCTCCGATCTACATATTGTGGGGTCAGGCTCCAAATTCCTTAATAGGACGCCCATAGCCCAAGATTTAATAACAAGAATAAACAAATGGGACTTACTTAAACTAAAAAGTTATTTCTCAGCAAGAGAAACAATAAGAGAAGTAAATAGGGAGCCTACATCCTGGGAACAAATCTTTACTCCTCACACTTCAGATAGAGCCCTAATTTCCAGAATATACAAAGAACTCAAAAAATTAAACAATAAGATAACAAATAACCCAATCAACAAATGGGTCAAGGACCTGAACAGACACTTCTCAGAAGAGGACATACAATCAATCAATAAGTACATGAAAAAATGCTCACCATCTCTAGCAGTCAGAGAAATGCAAATCAAAACCACTCTAAGATACCATCTCACTCCAGTAAGATTGGCAGCCATTAGGAAGTCAAATAACAATAAGTGCTGGCGAGGATGTGGGGAAAAGGGTACACTTGTACATTGCTGGTGGGACTGCAAATTGGTGCGGCCAATATGGAAAGCAGTATGGAAATTCCTGGGAAAGCTGGGAATGGAACTACTATTTGACTCAGCTATCGCCCTCCTCAGACTATTCCCTGAGGACCTTAAAAGGGCATACTATAGGGATACTGCCACATCAATGATCATAGCAGCACAATTCACAATAGCTAGACTGTGTAACCAACCTAGATGCCCTTCAATAGATGAATGAATAAAAAAATGTGGCATCTATACACAATGGAGTATTATGCAGCACTAAAAAATGACAAAATCATGGAATTTGCAGGGAAATGGATGGCATTAGAGCAGATTATGCTAAGTGAAGCTAGCCAATCCTTAAAAAACAAATGCCAAATGTCTTCTTTGATTTCAGGAGAGCAACTAAGAACTGAACAGAGGGAAAGAGCATGAGGAAAAGATTAACATTAAACTGAGACGAGTGATGGGAGGGAAAGGGAGAGAGAAGGGAAATTGCAAGGAAACAGAAAGAAACCCTCATTGTTATACGAAATCACATATATGAGGTTGTGAGGGGAGGGGGGGAGGGAGAGAACGGAACAACAACAGATGAGGTAGAGAGGGAAGATGGGAGGGGAGAGGAGGGGGGATAGTAGGGGATAGGAAAGACAGCAGAATACAACAGTCACTAATATGGCATTATGTAAACATTGTGAATGTGTAACTGATGTGATTCTGCAATTTGTATTTGGGGTAAAAATGGAAATGCATAACTCACTTGAATCAAATGTATGAAAGATGAAAAAAATAAAAATAATTAAAAGAAAAAAAAAAGAAGGGCAAGAGGAGGGACAGGTGGAGGGCCAGTGGAGGGGCAGGTGGAGGGGCAGAGGAAGAGGGAGTGCATGGGCAGGTGAAGGGGCAGAGGGAGAGCAGGTGGAGGGGCAGGTGAAGGGGTAGGTAGGGGACAAGTGAAGGGGCTGGTGAAAGGGCAGAGGTATGGCAGGTGGAGGTGCAAGTGGAGAGGCAGAAGAGGAGCAGGTGTAGGTGCAGGTAGAGTGGCAGGTGAAGGGGTATGTGAAAGGGCAGAGGAAAGGCAGGTGGAGGGGCAAAGGAGGGGCAGAAGAGGGGCAGGTGGAGGGACAGTAGTGACCTTCTGGAGCAGCACACTGAGGACAAGGGCAGTGCTGCATTTCACAGGAGGAGAGTGGGGAGCTTGCTGGGTTTGAGCAGAGGACACCCATGATGGAACCCATAAGTCCTAAAGGTCCACTCTGTCTGCACATAAGCCTCAGGGGCAGAGGTTGGCCAGGGAGTGCAGTCATGAGGCTCCTGCAGGACCTGGGTGGCAGCTGGCCAGGTGAGAGGTGGATGCCTTTTCTGCTGCTGCCATAACCAATCAGACAAGCTCCCAGCTGAATAGCAGGAATTTCTTCTCCCAGAGCTGGAGGTCAGAAGTCTTCAGACAGTGTCTGTGGGACTGTGCTCCCTCCCTAGACTCCAGAGTGGGACCATTCCCTGAGTTTTCCCTGCTTCTGAGGCTGCCTAAGCTCTGCCTGGCGGACCCTTCTTCCATCTGCAAAGCAGCAGGGTCTCATCTTCAGATTCCTCTCTGTCATCTTGTTCCTGCCACCCCATCTCCCCTGTTATCATCATCTCACCACTTCTCTGGCTCTGGTCTTGCTGCTGCCCTCTTCTGAGGCCCACTGTGTGTCCCCAGGTAACCCAGGATTCTTAGCCACATTCTCAAAGTCCCTTGTCTGTGGGAGATGACATGTTCCCAGGTCCCAAGTATGGTGACAGGTTTGGGGAGGTCATTGATCAGCCTCATGGGTAGAATCTGGACAGATTTGAGAGTGAATCCAAAGGATTTCCAGACTTGGTGGATGTGGGGTAGATGAAGCATTGGACCACAGGTAGCCAGGGGGTTACAATCGGAAGGAAGAATGGATAAACCATTTTTGCAGAGGCATCAGCAGTGGTAGGAACAGAGGGACCCAGTACCATTTGGGATGTGGCTGAGGGCGGCCTGGGCAGCTCTGGTGAGAGCATGGTCACTGGGGATTTCCCATGCTGCGAGGCCCCTGGAGCCTGCTCAGGCAGAAGGCTATTGGTACCCAGGGGAGGAACATGCCACTGGGATGCGGAAGGGCTAGTGACATGTCACTGGGGTTTCACAAGAAAAAAAAAAAACAGAGACTTTCTTAAGAGCCTGAGTTCTCACTTAAGTGGCCAGGGACTAGAATCTGTGGCAATTTGGACATGAATATCAATGGCACGTTGTCCACTGTGACAGATTTGTGAGAGATAAGTATCTCTGCATCAGTGTGTGTGCGTGTGCAATTTATGGCCTCAACTATACTAAGCTTAGTATAAGAAAACTTATTTTTAAAATCATTCCCCCAAAATATGTGCTCAATGCTTATCTCTGAGAGGTAGGATTTGGGGTGATTTATGCTCATTTTCTAAATAATCCACAGCATGCAATATTAAAGGTGTATTCCCTGAGAGGAACCCATAAGATAGAGATGACATTACCCAAATAGAAATGATCTTACCTGGGAATGAACAATGGTTCCTACTTTTCAATTGAATCCTCCCCAAAACAGAATCCATTTTCTCCTTTGAGACTAGGGGTCCATTTAAGGATCAAATAATTTAACATTTTTGTATTAGTTGAGGTGTGTTTTGCTATACATAATAAAGCATGACCACAGAACCTCAAATAACAAACATTTATATTCTTTATAAGCTTGAGAACAGATCATTTTAACATTGGCCCAGGATTCAATAATGTCTACAGTAAGGCTTTTGATTCTTTAATCCTTTGGCTCATGAGCACAAGTTGGCTGCTGAAGCTCTCATCATTATAGCTATTTCAAGGCAAGAAAACGGAGAAAAAGAAAAGAAGGTGTAAGAATCAGCAAATCAAATGCCTTTTTAAATATCATTAGAAGAGTTCTATTTCTATTTCATTGGCTAGCCTTTGGCCAGTGCAACAAAAATATGACCAATGAGAATAGTGTTAAATACTAAAAGCTGTATTATTTAATAACCACTTTGTTCCACCCTGAAAACTCAAGCACTGTGCCTAGACATGGGAGGTAATCTGTAAATGTTGGCTACTACTACTTTCAGATTTTTAATAATGAGTGACCTTGAAGGAAGTACTGGGGCTATGTGTTTAGGAGTAGTTGTCTGTGCCAGGTGTCCCAGGGTAGCTAGCCTGTTTCTTTTCCAGCCACCCACACCTGACAGGGCGGGTGCTGTTCAAGCCGCTCATGCCTCACTTCTCATCAGAAGAAGCCATGCTCAGCTGAGTCCAGCTGCATAGACAGGCTGGGAACATTTGAGGTTACTGATGAGAAACCAAATGGTCACTGAAGGCTCCTCAAGGCACCTCCATCACCAGGCTCAGTGGACATGAGTGTCTGTGCAGACAGATGGCACAGGACCACCACCACCTGCACACCAGCCAGCATCAGTCAGCAGAGTCATGTGTGTGGGCACCTCCTGGTCCTAGCCACCCTCCCTGGCAATTGTGCCAGACCCAGTTGTCCCAGGCTTCTACCAGAGCAAGCAGACATCCATCATGGCCAATCAGCCCTGTGCCACCTTCTCAGTAAGCCCCCACAACACCACTTCCCCAGGAATCAATGTTAGTCAGCAGAGCCCCAAGTGGCTGTGAGACCCTGCCTGATGTGACCAGCTCACAATCCCACCTCCCCCTGGGTCCCCTTGTCCCCCCGTCTGTGGTCACCTGGGGCTACTCATTGGATCCCAGCCATGCTTACATGAAGAGAGGGTCCTGAATGTGCCAGGTCTGAACCCCTGAGGGAGCTGTTCCTGGTTGGCCTCCTGGTTGGGGGGAGGGCACAGTGGTGGAGAAGGCTTGCTTTGGCATCTGAGGGGGGCATGTCAGGCACATGTAGGATGTGTGGCAGCTGCTAGCACACACTGTACTAAAAGCCACTAAGTTGTGACACTTCTGGGCCATTCATCACTCATGGCAGTGAGACCCAGTGTCAATGAAGAGGCAGGTGCCAGAGGATGGGAAGAGGCCCTGAGTCACCTGGGATTTGACCTTACCCCAGAGCATGAAAGAAGAAAGAGAAGGAGGTAGGGGCCACGATTCATGGGGTTCCAGGAATTTCAGGAGGCTGAGGCATGAATGGCTGACCTGCAGAGCACCTGAGTGCATGGTCATTAGCTTCAGGGCACCAGGCCTGTGAAGCTGGAAGTGAAGTATTCTTTTTGTACTTACCACCATCCTGCCAGTCATGGGCAGTTTCTGCTCTTCTTTCCCAGGACAGAATCATCAGTAATGACATCAGTACTGACATCAGTACTGAGTGGGTGTCACAGGACGAGTTACACCACACCACCCACCCCTGATCAGGATGAATGGTGAGTGGACTCTCCCCAGTGAACCTGTCACAAGCTGAACAGTGGACATGTGTGCACACACACACACAAACACACACACACACACACACACACACACACACACACACACACGTACACCTTTCCTCAACCTTCTCCATCCCATTAAACACAAGTCCATCTGTGAGTCACTTAGGTAGAAATCTGGAATCACTTCTGACTCTTTTTCCCATCCCATGTGTGATCTCTTGAAACTTGCAGGATCCTCTATGAAAACGAGCTTACTCTGCCAGGTTCTCTATCTTTCCAGCCAATGCACAGGAGTCTTGATGGCTCTTTCTGCTCTGCACATAGTCCTGCATCCTGCAATCTACTCTCCATCCACAGCCAGAGAAACCTGGTGAAAGCAGACACAATGCCTGGCCTCATTGTTAAACAACCAGTTCAATGAGCACTGTCCAATGCCTGCATGTCCATTCCACCTGGAGAGAGATTATGGTCCTCACAGACTCTAGGAGGCTCTGCAGCTCTCCCCACCCCACATTGTCTTGCTCACCCACCAGCCATGCTTACCTTCCCACTTTCCAGCTATGCACCAGGCCCACCTCAGGACATTCGCACAGGAAATTCTCCCTGAGATACATGCTCAGTAATTCACCTGTCAGGATTCTTTCAGGAGTTCCTTTGTCAGACTGGCAAATGCCATCTACATAAGTTATAAGCCCCTCCCCTTCTACAGCATCAGCCTGCCTAATTCTCATTATACACCTACATTAAAGTTCTCTAGCACTTACACTATGATGTCCCAGCAAGACTGTAAGCACCATGAGGACAGGGCCTTCTAACTCTTTCTTTCGATGCCTTATTCCATTAATACATAAGTATTAATGACCCCTCCAGTCACTCTGCTATGCCCTGCCGTTCCTTGGAACCTAGCCAAAGAAAGATGCAAGGTCCCTTTAATGACAGAAAGCTAAATTTCTAGCAACTCAGAGAGCATCTTGAAACATTTACCTCCAGAATCAGAGGAGCCCTCTTCATCCTCCACTCCTTAAAGGTACGTGTGGCCCCAGTATTTCTACTTTATGGCTTATTTGGAGGACTCTGACTCCAATTATTTTAACCAAGTGTGATTAATTTCTTACTGCCTCTCTCTGCCCATCAGCTTCTTCCAACTTCCCTTTCCTCTTGGCTGGTCAAAGCCCCTGTATTTTGTGTCCTAGACGCTCCTCCCACATCTCCCAGACATTGCCCATGGGTCCATTCCAAATAATCACAAAGTCATTTTTCTAATGTCCAGAAATTCTGTGAGTGTAATGGGGATTTTGCATTGGGAAGAAAATATCTGAAAACCACATATCTGAGAAAGGATTTATATCCAAAATATGTAAAGAGCGCCATAGCCCATCAACAATCAAAGACAACCCAGCTGCGAAAACCAAAATATCTAAACAGGCCTTTTTCTTAAAAAGCCGTGAAGCTGATCATGAGTGTGTGTGTTCAGCTTTTTAGTTACTGGGAGAAACCATGATGAAAACCACTTCACACCTCTGAGGGAGCCTGGGATCTGACACCTGGCAACCCTGGGTGTGGGGGAGGTGGGGAGAAATGGGGGGGCCTTTAGGGCTGCTGGTGGAATGTCAAATTCTGCAATTACTTTTTAAAACATTTTGGCAATTCCTCAAAAAGCTCAACATAATGTTACCCTATGACCCGAAAGGGCCACTTCTCGCCAGCTCCTCAACAGAATTGAAAACAGATGTTCAGGTCAGCATTCTTCATCCCACCCAGAGGTGGCCTTTGGGCACACCTGCTGGTGTGGTGCTGAGCCTAACAGGGTAATCCAGGTGTCAAAAAAAAATGGCCAGACCATAAAACATAGAAGAACATAGTGACCCTTGGAAATGTTGCACTGAAAGTAAACAACCACACATGGAAGGCCACGTGCTTGCCACAGAAGTGCCCACAGTGACAAAAAATCCATGCAGACAGACCAGAAGTTGTGGGGCTGAGGGTCAGGGAGGCCCAGGAGTGACAGTTAATGAGGTAGAAGGAGTATTGTCAAATATGACAACACTGATGGTTGTGCTATTTTGTAAAATAGCAACAACCCATCCAACATAAGTGTCCCAAGCACCTATGCATCTTGGCCAGGAAAGGCAAGAGGAAGCCTGGAACAGAAGCTTTTTAAATTAGGAGAACTCAACATTTTTTTGTTTGTTTTAATTAGTTACACATGAGAGTACAATACATTTGAATCAGATGGGATATAATTTCTCATTATTCCGAGTGTGCAGGTTGCAGAATCACATTGGTCATGCAGTCCTGTATATACATACAGCAATAATAATGTCTATTTCTTTCTATTGTCCTTCCTTTCCCCCTTCCCCTCCCCTCCTCTCCCATCACTTCTTTCTGCTCAATCTAAGGTGACGTGATTCTTTTTTTTCCCCTCACATCATCATACATGTATTTTGTATAATGATGAGGTTCTTCTTCCATCTTTTATGCAATTCCCCTTCTCCCTTCTTTTCCCTCCCACCTCTCTTCCCTATCTAGAGGTAATCTTCTTCTCATGCTCTTCTTCCCTATTCCATTTTGAGTCACCCCCTTATATCAGAGAAGACATATGGCATTTTTTGGAAGGTATTGTCTAACTTCACTTAGCATAATCTGTTCTAATGTCATCCATTTCCCTGTGAAGGCCATAATCTTGTTTTTTTTATTGCTGAGTAATATTCCATTGTGTATAAATGCCATTTTTTTATCCATTCATCCATTAAAGGGCATCTAGGTTGGCTCCACAGTCTAGCTATTGTGAATTGTGCTGCTATAAACATTGATGTAGCTGTGTCCACATAGTATGCTGTTTTTAGGTCTTTTGGGTATAGTCCAAGAAGAGAAATAGCTGGGTCAAATGGTGGTTCCATTCTCAACTTTCCAAGGAATCTCCATACTGCTTTCCAAAATGGCTGCACCAATTTGCAGTCCCACCAGCAGTGTATGATTGTATCTTTTCCCCCCGCATCCTCGACAGCACTTTTTGTTGTTTGACTTCATAATGGCTGCCATTCTTACTGGAGTGAGATGGTACCTTAGAGTAGTTTTAATTTGCATTTCTCTGATTGCTAGAGATAGTGAGCATTTTTTTGTGTATTTGTTTATTGATTGCATATCTTCTTCTGAGGAGTGTCTGTTCAGGTCCTTGGCCCATTTTTTGATTGGGTTATTTTATTTTTGGTATTTAACTTTTTGAGTTATTTGTATACCCTAGAGATTAGAGCTCTGTCTGATGAACTTGTCATTTTCTATGTCCTCATGCAGGGCTGAAGTGTGGCCAGCAGGAGATTAGAGGCCACCAATATTCTGACCTTGTTTTCCCCTTGTTGAATGTCACCAAAGCCACCATTCACCCTCCCATGCCACAGTAAACCCTGTCATCAGAATGTTTATTCATCACTAGGATTGCACCCCAGGCCCTGACTCGGAAGGACTACCCACCACCAGTCACACATGGCAACATGATCATGCAGATGCTCTGAGAAAATGGCCACCTGGGAGTGTGTCTCAAGTCCTCATGCTTGTCACATGTCCATGTGGTTAGGCTCGTCCATGGCCTGTCACACCCTCTTGTCCATACTATGGGTCTTCCCCACAAAGACATGAGCACTGAGCCAGAGGGTCTTCACCCTGAGTGCCCACAGCCACAACCAGCAGTGTGACAGCAAAGCTGACCATTGGGGCTCATTGCAGAATCAGTCTGTAGGGACAAATTCTGGGCTTGATGATTTTTAATAGTGCCTCAAGTCACATGTCTGGGTTTGAGAAACACTCCTGGACCAAAACCAAAATGCACACAAAGCACTGGTCACAGAGTGGGGCCAGTTAGCAAAGGTGAGGCCAGGCTGCTGATGGCAGTTGTGCTAAGGGACACCTTCTCCAAAAACACCAATGAGAACAGAAAAAAACGCCACTCACAGGGTTCTTGGCCTTATGGCTTCCAAAACTTGGGACAGATCAGGGAACAGACTCAGGATGTCAGACTCCTCTCCCTGGTGCCACCTGTGCTCTCAAGTCTCTGAAGGGTGCCATGGTCTACAATGCCACCTCTTTCTCCAGATGGCAAGACCCAGCCAATGCAAGTATTAAATCTCATTTTGGTTGAGCCATAACCAGCTGTCTAGGTGCAGCCTAAGAACCATGGGCCTGCCCCAGCCACTGAGGAGGTCATGTGCACAGCCTGAACCCTGCACATGGCCACGTATTCCTGGGAGTGTTGTGTACAGTGGGACAGGGTGCCAGTCACTCAGTGATTCTGACAACTGTGTCCCCTCTCTCTAGAATAGCCTCACCCCAGTCAAAAGAGCTGCTTCCATCACACAAATCATCCAAAAAAAACTTCCAGCAAATTCTGCTTTCACTTCCGGTGGTCACATCTGAATGCCCCACCACCGGCTTTATCTCAGGGACTCTCTTGACCTAAGTGGGTTTTAATTGCTCTCTCCAAACCTCTTACTAAATCCACAACTTTTTCTCCAAAAAATGCCTAAACCTTGGTCTTCTCCTCTGTCCCCCATCTCCTCTGTTCTTAGCCTTTCTTGTGGGAACCTCTGCTGTGATCTGCACACCTAAGAACTACTTCTCTGCCTTGAGTGAGGGAATCCAGGTTTTCATTGTGTCAAAGCAGGAATTTATGCTCAGAAAACTGATTTTAAGTGCTGTGTGAGAGGAGGGGTGTTCACCTGTCTGACTGTGGTAACCTATACATTAGGAAGAGCAAAGCATTGTACTACACCCCTTAAGTGTCCACAATAAATAAATTGAAAATAAACTCTGGATTTTATTTTTGATCTTGATATTTGGTCAGTACACCAGCATATTTTTGATTTTTTTCCAAACCTCCCTTATGTAGCCAGTCAGAACTGTTAAATTTATTTCAAAAGGTAAAATTCTATGTCTTAGATTTATCTTGTTGATTTCTGTAATTATAAAGCACAGTAATTCATGATGATGCAAATTCTAGTAAGACTGTGCTAGGCAGAAAATGGTTAATAAAGTCATATTAGTGACTTCTCTTAAATGTTTGCATTATATTCTAATTAGCTATTTGTTACTTCTTTAGGACCAAATTACCAATACTATTTTGTAAATTCTGTTATCAAATTTCTGTAATTGCATAAAAAATATAATGAAAATTTAGAAAACATACATATTTTTTTTTATTATGGACATGAGCACAGGAGCACTGCTCTGAGCTGTGCTATATTAGCAGACTGTTGTACATTAAAATAACCCCACTTAAACATGGAGATTGACAGTGTAAATGAAAAAGTCATCTGGGGAAATAATGGCTAAAAATGCAAAACAATGATTTTCTAAGCATGCCCTGTCATTTAATGGCTTTGTACTAGTGAAGAGATTGCTAAGACACAAATGTGTCTGCCTAGGGGACCAGGCCAACCCCTCCCCCTTGAAATCACTGATGGAGGCTCTATGTCCCCTGGGGAATGGTGTCACAGACAGTGTTCATCAGTCACTTCATGTGAGCTGGCTAAGCTGTGGATTTATCCCCTCATTTGGTCTCCATAGTGGCCCTAAGATGTGGGGTTTTGTAGGTGTAGCCATCTCACACATAGGGAAAATAGTACCCAGAAAGGTTAAGCAACAGGCAGAGATCACACAGCCAATGAGGGGCAGGCTGGACTTGGCAGCAGAGTCTGTGTTCTTACATCCCAAATATAGGACATTCCTCCAAGTCAATGTAGCACAAATTCAGAACTATTACAGTGAATTAAAAACTTTCTGAGGTCAGGGACCCCTGTGGCTTTTTAGCCCCTGAAATGAGACCTAAATATATTTGGTGTTCAGCAAAGATTTCTAAAATTAGAGAATGGGTGAGAGTTTTGTTGTGATTAATTCATGAATAGCTACCATGCTCCAGAATAGAGGAAAACTGGGAAATGGGCTCCATTGAGGTTCACACACTTGTGGCTGATGAGGTCAGACCCCACTCACCCCACAGGACACATGACACTGGGTGGTGGCCACTCTGAGTGGGCGAATCACTTGGGACATGGATAACCATGGAATCCTACAGGTCCTGTCCATTACTGCCTATACACAGCCAGGCTGTCTTGGGCCTTAGGAGAGGGAATCTGCTCTCTGTGTTGTCAGTATTTATGTCTTCTCAATGCTTACCTTAGGGCTTAACACTTTCTCCTTGTGCATGCAAATCTGAAAGTCATTTTATTTTTCTTTATTCCAAGATTTAAAGTTATTACCTAACAATGAGTCAAAATCATAAATATGATACATATCATTAATGTCTCAAGTTCAAATTAATGATGCTCAGTGGTGTGTGTGTGTGTGTGTGTGTGTGTGTGTGTGTGTGTGTGTCTGGGGGTGCAGCAGGGTTTAATTTCTAAAGTTGTAGCAAAATAAACATTCAGAGTGAGGGTGATAAGATTTCATGACCCCAGTTTGAATGCACCCTTATCAAACTGATCTGTTCACCAAGCCCCCAGGCTGGGAAGTCCAAGGACAACACTTAGTTCTTGATGTCAGAGTGCTCTGGGGGTGTGAGGCCTGGAGTCATAATAGAAGGGGCCTTGGTGTCCCTTGACAGATCCACTGATTGCCCTCTGGCTTTGGTTATTGATGATATCAGGCATCTGGGGGTACATGACAGGTGAGCAGTCCCTATGTTAGAGGTGGCTGGACACAGGTGGTTGGAGCCTCTTGCTCTGTGCTGGCCTGTCTCCTCAATCAAAAGTGCTACAGGGATGAGAAAACCAACACTGAGTCCCTTCTCACTTTGTCGATGTAGGTCCACATGCTCGTTCCACATCACCTCTTCCCTTCAGCTGTTCTGCCTCCTGTATGTGCAAGCATGTATGTGTGTCAACAGTTTTGAGCAGCTGGATTCCATTTCAGTGATGAGGCCATCAGTAGTTGGGACATTATCTTAGCTCCTGTCACAACCAACTACATCTGGGAGCTTTCTTTTCAAGCCAATGAGGAAGAGCAATCTATAGCAGATTGATGGTGATGGCAATTTAACTGAAACTGAGATGCAGCAATCTTTTCCCACAAACTCAAGTATTGCTGATGTTGAAGACAAAGGCCAAAGAGCAGCGGTGATTCCTTGGCTTCTGTGGGGTGCTGAGTGGCTAAAGTGCAGCACATAGATACCACTGGCCCATCAAACCATGGGGCTTTCACTTGAGAATTTTTTTAAAGGACTAAAACCCAATATCTTGGGCTTTTTGGCTTATCTCTGTCTCCCTGCAGTTCCCAGCACAGTTACTCTTTCCTTAGAGCATCCTACTTCTTTACATAAATTAGAAATACTCTTCTACATTAGACATGGTCCATTCTGCTCCTGGCAAAAGCCACACTGGGACAGTTAAATGTACCTTTGTAAATGGAGGGACAAATTGCTAGAAAGAGCTTATGTTCTGCTACATGCAGAAGATGCCTTGTCGTAGTCCCTATGGGTCATGGGAGTTCTCATGAGTGAGGCCTCCTTCCCATCTTCCTGCCTGCCTAAGCTGCCAATCCCAGGCCAAAAGAGAGCTTTCCACTCCTGCTTTGATCTCTTTCTAATCACCTCTTTCTCAGGTTAACCCTAGTTAGTTTCTTCTGGTTTGCAGGGAGAGGATTCCCACCCACATTTTCAGCTATTAAAACAGTCTGGCTCAATACTGTATTTATTGAGTGTCAATTCAGTGCTCAGAGTTCATCCGAGAGCTCAGCAAGGCCTGTGGAATCTCTGCCCTTGAAATAATAGGAAACTCACAGGTGGTCATGGTTGTGGGTTGGGGCATTGTCCAGTTTCCTGAGAGCACAGACATTTGCACCACAGCACCAGCTAAGGGTTCTGGTTTCAAGGGAAGGACATAGATGGTGCATGTTTTATTTCCTTAGCACTGTAATAAGGTGGCTTTGCATCCCACACACGTGACAGGCACTAAATCTGAGTCTTTTTCTTCTGGATTCTGCCCTGGATTCTCTAGAGGACCTTCAGGAGAAGAAGCTGCTTTATCTGCAGCAAAATCTTCTGGGTACAGACAAGTCCTTCCCTCTCCAAGGCTAGATACCTATCAAGACCCCTCGACTTTTGTTCCCTGCAGAATGGCATGGTATCTTACAGGAATGGCTTCCTGCTCTGGCCAGTTGGCCTCTTTCACAAGGTCCTGGGCCAATACTTTCATAGATGACTCTGTTGTAACTGGTCTCCTGTTACAATCACACAATCATTACCCACCCTCATAGGATAGCAGAGAATTTTTGCTTCTCTCCCCACCTCTGCAGATTTACCTCTCTCTGTGTTTGTTCTTTAAATACTGGTAAATCTAGAAGCAATTTAACTATATAACTACACAATTATTCATACAGTAGAAGTATATTTCTATCTAAAATTTTTAAACCAAATTCAAAAATTCACCCAAAGCTGAAAATTACCCAAATACTTCCTACTTTATTTTTTCTATAGCACCTTGCAGCCTATCAAACATTTCAACCTGACAGGTGAATGTGGGTTTTTCATGTTTTCTTCTTTTTGACATAGGTCTTTGACAGATAAGCTATCCAGTTACTTAGTCCAATATGATATCTCACTCAGAAATGTATTTCCCCCACTTACATAGTACCTCAACATAATTAAAATATAACATATTTCTACCAAAAGGGGAAGCCATTAATATTTTAGCACCCAACTCAGGTTTTACATTGGTGATTGATAGACATAAAAGTAGTATGTCTTGTAGGAGCACAGATACTCCTTTTCCAAACAATTTTTTCCAACTACAGAACACAACACAGAACACAACCTTTAATAAACCCAGGTTGACAGGAGAGACACATGGAAGCCCAGGCCCAGTATGCTGGCCACTGGCCTCTGTGTTCTGTATCACAACACTACACTCCAACCCACCCCACCTCAACTTTTTCCTCTCCTGTAATTTTATAGTTTGGGAGCAGGGTGGGGAGGGGTTGCACAATAAGCAGTTAGGGTGAGTAATCTCACCTGTTTCCATAGAGTGCCATCTGTCCCACATTACAGAACACTCTACAGCAGCAGCCACTGAGTGGGAAAACCATTAAGGGTGGGGAGGTCCCAGTGCCCACTCATTTCTAAGTCCCCTGTGATTGGTGGATCATGACTTGGTGGGACACCTTCTCACCTTGCCAGTGCTCAGGCCACACCCCTAGGAGCCAGTGACATTCATTGCTTCTACCACATTTTATGGATGGTCATCTATGTGCTCACGTGAAGCTGAGGTGCAGACAGGCAGATGCCTCAAGTTCCATTTTTTTCCATTCTTGCTCCTAGTAGGACACACATTTCTCATGGGCTTTTCAGGATTAGGGCCTTGGTCATCAGCACTGGCCACCATACTATGTTCTGGCTGGTGGACTATGGCAGGCCTCTTTCAAGGCTTGACCCTATTCTTCCACTCCCCATACCAGCAATGTGACCACCACCTGAGAATGAAGGGATGCTGCACCCAGGAATGGCCAAGTAACAAGGAAAAACTGCCTGGATCCCCCTTGATGTTGGATTAAGGAGTACACTTGATTGATAATTAACATCAGCCACCATATCAACTCAGATTATTACTTAAGAGAAAGTAAATCAGGGTCCTAATTAATCCAATAAATGAGAAGTAGAGGAAGAAAAATTGTTGCTCTTCACACCTCAAGGAGAGTGGAGCGTAGTTAAAACAGCTGCATTTCACTGAATGCATTTCTGTACCCGGCCATCTGCTAAAGTTCTTCTCAGCATTATGTCACCCATTGCTCATGACAACCCTGTGAGAAAAAAGCTGGCATCCCCTTTCCCAAATAAAGAAACAGGGGCTTAGAACACGCTGTGTTCTCCAAGTCAAACTATAATAATAAGTGCCCAGAGTTTGGATCAAAGTCCCTGACCACATATGTGCCTTTCTACAGCAGGGAATGTAGGAGGCTGGCCTCTGAGGGCAGCTCCAGTTGGTCCCTGAAAACATGTCACCAAGCAAAACAGATTGGTTGGGCAGGAAGATGTGGTGATGGCCCAGAGAGGTGTTGAGGTTCCTGGGAGCCTTGTATGGGTTGTCTGGAGCAGTGGCTAGCATCTCAAAGTTCTGGAGTCCAGAGGTGTAAGACAAGGCCTCAACAGGGCCCTTCTCCATCTGGAAGCTGCAGGGAAGGGTCTGCCTCAGCTCCTCTCCTAGCACCTAGTAGTTCCTTGGTTGGAGGTGCAGGGCTCAGGGCCCAAATGGCGCCCTCTTGGTTTAAATCTGTGTCCAAATTTCTTTTCTTATAAGGTCCCCGGTCATGTTGGATTAAGGGTTCAGCCTGCTCCAGGGAGACTCCATCTTAATCAGCTACAACTGCAATGACAATGCTTCCTATGCAGGTCACAGACTGAGGAACCAAGGAGGGTCCTCAGGGGTAGAAAAGGTCAGCACCTAAGCCAGGCATTGCCTTAGCTGTGATATCAACTTCCCATTTTAACTTTGTTATAAAATAAAAAATTAGAGAAGCCCATTCCTGGGACTATAGTAAACTATTTTTTATTACTCCCTCATGCATTTTTCTCTTAATCAATGCCTAATGCTTATAGGGATTTGTATAAACAAAGAAAATTGATCATCTATTTCCACACCAGATAAAACTCATATTAATAATACCTGGTGAAAACTGATAAGGTAACAAATTAGGAAACCAGAAACACACAGCGAGCTGACAGTGATATTAGTGTGAGGACCCAGATTTCCCAACCAGAACTTTGATGCTGTGCAGGGGGTAGATTTGGAAAGGCAGGCAAAAATTCTCTGGAGATCAAAGCTCTTCCTCTCACTAGCAAAAAATCTGATTTGAATATGTTGGAGGAGGTGCCCAGACCTGAAGAAGGAGCCCTGGAGAAGATCTAAAGATCAAGCAATGTCAGGGGCCATCATTTTCATCCCACAGCATCTCCCACAAAGGCTGGGGCAGCATGCTTCCCCTCTTGCATTGGAAACAGTAAGGCCCACAGAATTGGCAGTGCCTATTCAAGTTCCAGGGGACCAAGGTGGGAGGGCTGTGTTTTCTTGTTCTTAGCTGATTCTGCTTGCCATGCCATTGAAAGACAAGTTCATTCCCAAGTGAGTGACATCCCAGGACCCTCTATATGTTGTTCTCATTCAGCTTAAAAACCTGCCATTTTTTTTTTGTTTTAATTAAAGAGAAAATGCAATCCCTCCTCTGAGAGGTGAAGGCCTATGCATGTGCACTAACTTTTTGTAACTCTGAAGGCACCATCTCTCCCCACTCTTTTGATGGCAAGAGTTTGGTGACTGTTAGGATTTGTGCTAAAGAAAAAAAAAATCAAAGCATGATCAAGCAGTAGATTTCTGGACTAATGTGCATAGCTCCCCAGGCTGCAGGCCAAAGTGTAGAACAAAATAAATAATGAAGCCAAGACTCACATATATAGATCTATATCTCTGCTCTGTTGGCTGTGGGTGGTGAAAATGTGGATGGTGGAGAAGGAAAACAGATGATTATAACAATAATAATCTATTTGTGTGAGGATTTTTTTTTTAATTCAGACTGACAGATGTTTTTGTTACAGCTTCATATTTTGGGAGGTGGTTGGAAGTGAAGGAGGCCTCAGCCGATGCCCCTGGGGTCTTCCTCAGCTGCACTTCCACAAAACAAATTTATAGCCCCAAAATAAATGTCTAGTTGCAAGGGCAAGAAAGCAGCTAAAAGAGAATAACTAGAGCACCACTAAATATGGGGACCCCTCACCTCTGTTGGTTAATTTGTCTTTGACCTTTGGCCTCCAAGAAAAGAATAATTTATCAGCAAACTATCCTCACCAATTTCTAGAAATTATACCAACTTGCACAGAAACAAATCCATGTCTCAAGTAGATAAAAGAGTTTAGGCACCTTTTATCTAATTTCATGTGTAGATTCTGAAAGGAAAGTGACCACAACACTCAGAGTGTTGACCAAGATATCTTTATTGCTGTAGTTCAAAAGGGAAGAAAGAGAGAGAGAGAGAGAGAGAGAGAGAGAGAGAGAGAGAGAGAGAGAGAGAGAGAGAGAACAAAAGCAAGAGAAAAGAGGGGGGGGAAGAGAGTAAAAGCAAGAGAGAGGGGCCCAGCAGGAGGGAGTTTTTCTAGAGTTTTTATACAGCCCAAATATAATGAAGTCTCTGGGTCTGCAAGCTGCCTTGTTGGCATACAGTGATTGGATCACACAGTGGTGTCATTTTCTGCCTTCAGACAGACAAGACAGGGGCTATATGTGGGTTTCCATTGCACCAGATGGGTGAGGATTGAGTGTTCAGCCTTGAGTTGTGTTGAGTGTTCAGACTTGACAAAAACAGATGATAAAGGACTAGGCAGAGGGAGGTTTGAGTGCATCTGTTACCCTGCAGCTAACATTCATTCAGCCTGTCTTTCAGACAACTTAGTTGAGCCTGTCCTGCATCTAACAGATTCATGCTCAAAATAAGTAAAGCACGTGGCTTTGTTAAGAGAAATACTTAAGGAACTAAGATTTGGTTTTATCATTTACTCTTGAATGCAATAAAAAGTATAGATCTCAGGTGTATTTTCCACTATATAAGCCAATTTTCATCTCAAGCCCACAGCTCTTCCTCACTTAAAGGGCTCCCAATTTAAGAACAGCTAACTCTGGAAAGAAACACTGGAAATCAAGCTTAAGACATTTATTTCAATGTGGAAATTTTGTGACATCATGATTTGTTATAGATTTTACATGGGATTCATATTTTTTTTACAACTTTGCTTTCTCTCCACATGCTAAGGCTGGGCTGTAGGAGAGAGATGGCCCAATTGTCACTGATGAGTCTCACTAATTCTGTTAGTGCCACAAATCTCTGCTCCCTCCAAGGAGAACCATCTGTGCTGACAGTGACCCTGGGGCCATGTTATTCCTACTACATGCCAGGTAGTGTTGCAAATTCTCTGAACACATAGTTCACTGAATCCATAAAACAATCCTGCATGCCAGCTATTATTGTTATTATATTTAATGGAAGCTCAAACAAATTGCTAGAATTTGCAGAGCTATTAAGGATCTGAGCAGGAATTTGAGCCAAGGCAATCCAGCCCTAGAACTTCTATGACTGTTTTTCTATGTCTACCCTATGAGCTGTGACTTCGCCAGTCTGTCATGTTTCCTCCTGTCCCTGGAGCCAGAGGCACAAATGGAATGGGCATGAAACTTAGCAGAACCAAATAAATTTTGTTAAGAAGATTGCCCAGCTGTTGGCCCACAAAATGTTACTCTTTCCTCTGAGATTGCTCCTTATAAGCAAGATGTGAGCCTGGAATTGCCCAGAGCTGTGTTTTCAGCTCATGAAGAAAAACTGCCCTAGATAGATGCCAGCACAGACCAAGACAAGTAATGCAAATGAGAAAAGATAAAAACCTGGTGGTCTCCCAATCAACTTCCCAACCAGAGGGCTAACAAACTTCTTTTGTATACATAAACTCTTTTGATACGGTCATGTGGTATTTGCCCCTTTAAGAGACTTGACAAACAAAAAATGCAGAGTAAACACAGGCAAGAGAAAAGATCAAGTCATCAAATTTAAACATACATGTTCACATTACAGCCATGTAGCCAAGGCCCTCAACGACCTGACAATTAAAATGTCCACACAGAAATTCCCAAATTGAAGCTATAAATCAGGAGAACGATGAATGAGAAAACCCGGTGAGTAGACCCACTGACCATTCTTCACCATGGGTCACTGCCAGAACCCATCTGTGCTAGCTGAGAAGTGCTGCAACTAGGTTCAAAGTCACCTCCCTCAACCTGGTACACAGATCAAAGCAACTTCAGAGCACAGAGATCATGGTTATGCTTCTAAAATACATAGGCCATATATACAATGAGGGAATCCAATTATTATCATATTTAGTCTTTGCTTACCTGGTCCTACAATGCACACTCTATCTGGGTAGAACATGACAGAGAACCCAGCAATCTGGGAAACAGCATTTGGATTTTAGTTGGGGGCATATATTCTCCTAAACACATTTCAAATCAATTGGTTTATTGAAATCAATTGGTTTATTCAAATCAATTGGTTTATTCAAATCAATTGGTTAAGCTGTTTGCTCAACACAAGATCTTACAAATATGCAGTCTTGTTTATATGCATAAATGTTAAATGGAGATAGCAGCTACTGGTATTTTGTGCATTTAAAATCTACAACATTACTTATATACATATGAAGCATTTAGTTGTTGTGATACAGAAGCTTCTGTTTTTGCAGAATATAAAATCTTTTTTTTTTTCTATACATGAGAACACATGTAGTTGCCTGGGAATGCAGGCAGTTCATGTAATGTGGATGTTCTCATAGGCCGAGGTATCTGCACAGCCCTTTCATAATGTTTACCATGTGAATGCTCCATTCTTTCACCCTATGAGCATTTCCACCCTGTGCAGACATTTGTGGGTTTGAGACAAACTTAAACACACACAGCATCACAGACCCAACCTGCAGCCAGATCTCCTTTCTTACCATGGATCTGAGATCTGAGTTCCAGCTCAGACTGTACTCTTTCAGCTTCATTCAAAGTTTGTGGAATTTTAGAAGCAATAAGATGCAGTCCCAGATGCAGGAGGGTGAACCTTTTATTCTTTTTTTTCCAAAAATAGATCTCTTTCTTTTTTAAATTATTTTTTCACTTCTGCTGATTTGAACTTGCATCAGAAGCAGTATCAGATGCTGAATTCAGATAGAGCTTTTAAAAAGGAATCAGGGGGGTAAGAATTGTAATAAATAATAAATTTTAAAAAATAAAATAAAATAGTAATAGTAATAATTATAATAATAATAATAATAATTATAGTAATAATAATAATGTACTGAATTTAAAAAAAAAAGATTTCCTTGGCCAATAAAAATGATTTTATTTTCATTAAAAAAAAAAGGAATTGGGTTGAAATAAAGAGAAAATTACTGGAGAAAAGTCATAGACATCTTGTGCCTAAATAGAAGTCCGTTGTTAATTTTTGGTGCTCACCCATGTAGAACATTCAACACACTGACTTGATCTCAATTTCCATGTTCGAGTAGTGGAACAAGAAAAAAGCAGTTAAAAATAAAATAAATCTGAAGAATGGTGCCTTAAGGTGTAAAATTAGTTGGCATTTTGAAAATATCACATTAGATCATTTAAAAAAATAAATCCTGTGTTGTAGAACATCATCATATAGCCCCCTCAAAACAATCACATCATAATCAGACTGCAGACATGGGCAAAGAAGGACAAGCATTAGAAAGGAAATAAAAGAAGGAGGCTGACAATAAATTAACATTAATTGGACATGCAACATTTAATAGGTATTGATTTGTAATAGATTTTTTACTTATATTAACTGTTGTATTGTTATAGTTAAAGCTTTGTCTCAGGGTTTCATAAACTGACTTCAAGACCACTCACATATAATTGAATCAAGCCTTTATTGAAGCACACCAGTGGTGGCTGACCAGAACATAAAGCTGTTCTCCTGATCAGCCCTGAACAATTGCAAGGATGCTTCTTATAAGCCTGAAAACTGCAAAAGGGATGTTTGGGGGGTCTAGCCAATGCAAGCAAGCCAGGTTACAGAAGCAGGACAGTGCAGTCAAGTAGAGGGAAGCCTAACTAATCAAAGTTAGCCCAGTCACCCCAGTTACAGAAACAGAGCCCTGTTACCCTAGTTACAGAAACAGTACCCCATTAGGTAGTTCCGTGTTCTTAAAGGTTTCTATAGCAAGAGCAAAAGAACATTTTTCCCCAGTCATGACTCTTCTGCTTGGCTTGGTTGTTTTACAGGATGAAGTCATAAAAAAAATGGAGTCACAATTGCTCGTACTATCACAGTATTCATATTAAAACTATCATACACTAGGTACTATAATGTTCAGTATTATGGATAATATAAAAAAAATTAACTATTACTCATGAAACAGTTTCTATATGACAAGCAAGAGGCTTGGAATTTTTAGGTTTACATTTGTTATATCTTTTCTCTAACTTTATCTGAACAGAGGACTAAAGAGTGGGCCCTATTAGGACATTCACTTCCCAATACATTTGGCTAATAAGTGGCAGAGAAACAGAGCCCACACTTCAAACCAACTTCATTACATGGTCTCATGCTGGGTTCACTGCAAAATGCTCAACAGAGTTTCCAGTGTGCAGTAAATGTCAGTTAAAAACAATGTTTCCTTGGGGCCAGGAGGAATCAACCTGACTAAGCCAATAGCAAACCTTGTAAATTAGATCAACAGAATAAACTGGTATGCCAAGAAAATAAGTTAAGCACAATCAAGTACTTGGTAGATGACAGGGTTGACAGTACAAATAAGAGATTAAAAAATATTTTTTTAAGAAACAGTTGTCCTTTATGTCCCTACCTCACACCGCACACTAACTACATTGAGAACAGTGCCTCAGAGTCTCTCTCAAGTACAAGACTTGATCTTCTTCTGTTGTCTGAGGCAGCCTCGCCAAAGTGACCACAGCATGCACTCTCACATGAGGACATGTGGAGGACAACAAACCCCCACTGGAGCCTGAAATGCTGTGCTGGACAAGAACCTGACACAGAGGGCTCTTCACACCATCCACCCCTGGCATGAAATGGGCACAGGAGAGATAGAGGAGTAAAAAGAGATGAACATGGCTTAGAGTGACATAGTGGGCTCACATTTTGAGGGTTATAGACACTTTTTAAAAGTGAGTGAACTGGAATCTTTGCTGTTTTTTTTTTTTTTTTTTTTTTTTTTTTTTTTGTCCTGGGCTAGAATGCAATGCACAGGAAGGTCATCCTGGTGCAGGGAGAAAAAGGCCAGCAGACTGTTCTAGTCAGCTTCTTCACTGATGTGACTCCAGAACCTCACAAAAACAATTAGAGAAGAAAAGTGTGCTTGGGGGCTCACAGTTCAGAGGTCTCAGATCTTTCACTCCATTGCTCTGGGCCTGAGGTCAGGCAGAAATTATGGTACAAGACTGTGGCAGAGGGAAGCAGAGATATAAATTCCAAAGGCATGTCCCCAGGGACCTGCTCCTCCATCCCACCCTATCTTTCTCCAGTGACCACCCAGTTAATTCCTATCAGTGGATTAATGCACTGATCAGGTTCATAACCCAATCCTGTCACTGCTAAGCTTTCCTGTATTATGGTGTAAATCAAGGACATTCCTGCACAACCCTGGGGATAGTCAGCTGACCTTCAGTGTCTATGGAAGTCAGGGTCCAGAGATGACCCCTGGGGGTGTTCCTATGCATGGCTATACAAGCCATGGTTGTTCAAGCTTGTGGGGACACCTCATGTCTAAACCACAGAACTTTGGTCTTTCTTCTTTATTACAAGGCTATGAGACAAAAATCATAAACAGTTGACTCTTCATATCTGTAGGTTCTATGTGCATCTGTATGATCTCTGCCATAGGTCAAAAGTATTCTGAAAAACAAACTTGAGTTCAGACATTTTTATTTTTACCTTTCTTCACCAAGCAATACAGCATAGCATCCATTTACCCAGCATTACCACTGCCTTAGGGGTGAAAAGCAAGCTAGCTATCAGTTAAGTACAGGAGGAACTGTAAGTTATGCAAATGCAGTTACAATGAACAGCCATGGATGAGCATCTCCCAAGGGGTCCTCCTTGGATCCTATCCTCCATAGACACTGAAGGTCAGCTGACTATCCCCAGGGTCCATCCCAGACCCTATCCTCCACAGACACCAAGGGATGGCTGACAGTTTTTTCTGCATAGAGTTTCAGAGAAACCCCAGCTGGGGAGGCGGTGGTGCTCATTCCATTCTTCTCCCTCAGTCTCCAGATCCTTCCTGGCAGCAGAGAACAATAATGCAGAATATGCTGGAAGAATGAAAAGTGAAGCCTACATCTGGGTCTGAAAGCTTTCAGTGGGTTCTGTCTGCTCTTCCTTATTAAATGGAAAACACCTTCAGCTCCTGGTAACAACTGTCCCAATTACACTGGCTTCCATACCATCCTGTGAAGAACATCTATTAATTACACATCAGTAATTTTCATGCATTGAACTAAATTGAGATGAAGGAATGTTTACCTGTTTACAGGGAATTTTAGAGTGAATAATAAACTGGGATGGGTAGAAAGGGGGCTAAAACTGGAGCCTTGTTATGTACATAATGCTCACCAGGGAGAGAGGGAAAGGAATAACACAAAAGCTACCAAATGAGGTGGACATTCCCATGTGACTTATTTTCTATGTACCTTTCCAGTTTTTTCTCTAATATCACCCTATTTTCCTCAGGAAAATTACTTTTTATTCATTGAACAGAATATAGGCCATAAAATTGGGGCCAAAAATTATATGTGGCCTTGACATCTGGGAAAATTGGAAAGTACTCAAATTACTTAACTATAAGTCCCTCTTTCAACCTGTCCCTGCAGAGACAGTCTCCTGGCAAGGCACCTCCCCAGTACACACCAGCTCCTGTTATCCTCTGGCAGCCACTGAAAAAAGATTCCAGCAAACTCGCCGCATCTTTTGGTGGGTACAGCATCACCTGTCCCTCTTCACACTAGGAAGCTGCCTCCCAGGGCCCCTTCTGGAGAGTCTGCATCCTCTCCTGTGAATCATCTCCATAATGAGTCACCTGCATCCTGGAACAGCCTGTGTGGCCTATCAACATCCTGTGTACCTCTCTGACCTGAGGACAAGTGATCACAAGCCGCTGTGGGCTCTTTTGTGTGGTACTCAGTGCTGATTTCTACTCATAACCTCTCCCCCAACAGGTAAATGAGAGGACATTAATGAAAGTCTGGGGGACTTTAAGAATGTCCTGTTGCTTGTTTGAGGTGGTCACCAGAGCCAAGCTAGACCAAGGTGATACCCTGTCTTGTAGAAATTAAAACTGTTTAAGTCCCATGTCACCCAACAAGTCCTTTGTGCTGACTGTAGCAGAGATTCACAGGTCCTACCTTCCCAGAATGTGGGGCTGCTCAGAGTCCCTGTGTGTCCCCATCTATTTCTACACAGCAGAATTCCCTGAAACCCTGTGATGTAAAATAAAGCACACTTATCTTAGATTTCATGGCTCAAGAATCCAGGCATGGCTGAGCTCTCTGCTCCAAGGTCTCTCACGAAGCTGCAGTGACAGTCCCAGCCACTGCCCTCACTGCCCATCCACACACTTCACAGCACTAGAGGTGCTTCACATTCCACAGTGTCTAGAACCTCCCACCCTGGAGGGAGAGGATTTAGGAAATGACAAACGTGCCATCAGCTGAGACCTTAGCTTTGTGTCTCATCTATTCTGGGTTTCACAGCTGCTCGACGTTCTCATCTCTACAGATTCATGTTTCTGAACTATCTACTGAGACCCTGGAGATGCAAAATATATTTATTAAGGTCTTATTTTCTTTTCCAAAGATTTTCTTCACAATAAGTAGGGTTTCTAGCTGACGTCTCAAGCATCTGGCTGAATTTGAATTTCAGATAAAGCATGAATGTTTCTATAAGTTCACCCCAGATATCCCATAGGAGAGAGCTGCACTAGCACTTTTCATAATCTACCTAAGTTCCAAATTTAACCAGGGTCCTGCATTTTTATTTGGCAAATCTGATGGCCCTACCATAGCACCCTCTCCCCTCCTTCTTCTGTGAAGTGCATGTACATTGTGTGCAGAGCCATCCCTGTCTCACTTTGTTCCCCATCACCCCGGGGACTCTCAACTGACAATGAGTGTGATGCAGGGCAATATGTTAAATGATTCACTTTTGCATTGATCACAGCTCCTCATATCACAAATAAAAACCCTCAAATGATAAAGTCAGTGCACAGTAAAAATGCCATGGCAAAACCACACGCATGGCCCTTAATAAAGGCCAGGTTTGAAGAATAGAATTTATGGGGAGGTAAGACAGTTTTAAAAACCCTAATAATCATATGTAGGGTTTGATATTTCCATTCTTAAAAAATTAGATGCTGATGGAGAAAGATAAAAGGTAGACCCCTTTGTGGAAATTTATAACATGAAGCATTTAATGAGGACGCACATGCGGTGCTCACACAAAGTTGTTGTGAAAGGCAAGGGGACCTCCAAGGAAAAGTAAGGCTCTTATTAGTCTTAGAAGGTTTTCAAAACAGCAAAATTTTCATTAAACCAGAGAAATAATTAGATGTATTAAGTAAAAATAATTTTGCTATAGCCATCTCATTAGCAATGGAAATAATGCAGTTTGTATCATTAAAGTAAAGGTGTGGATTACAGGACCATTCCCATCATAATATTAAGAAAATAAAATGTGGGGCTTTTTTTTAAAACTAAAATGGGAAGAATTAGAAACTTTACCCATCAAAATTTCCTCAAATTATGAAAGAGAAAGAAGTGCTACATGGGTTCTTCAAGCAAATCCCCCATGTGAGAATATCTGCATCTGCCAACTACCTGGGAGATGCAAGTGGGCTGCAGATTTGGAGAGATTTGCAGGATTCCACTACATGTCAGGACAGTGCTCAAAGAATTTCAAGAAAGATGTATGAAGGTCAATCAAACAGAAGCCCAGAGAGAAGCAGCTATGACTTTCTCCAGAACCTGTGGCCCTTGACCTGTCCACACAGCTGAACTCAGAGAAGGACCTGAATTGGGATGTCTCTTGAAGAGGCCTCCCAAAACCCCCAGAACATGGAGGGGGGAGGAAGTAGCATTTATCAGAATATCCAGCCATGAAACACCATGTGAACCCCAGCATTTTGCACATCACCAAGAATGGGCTCCTGACTAGAAAAAGACATATTCAATGCTTGTGCAAGTCTACCAGAAGAGATTCTGCTGTCTATGACTAAATGAATGGAGGAGGAGGAAGAAAACAAATAAGAGGAGAGGAGGAAGATGGAGGAGGGGGAAGGATGAAGAAAAGAAGGAGGAGGTGATGGGAGGATGAGGAAAAGAGAGCAGGAGGAGAAGGAAATCCAGTGAGAAGAGATGGAGATTCTGTGGAAGAGATGAACCAAGCTATGCAATAGAATGATTAAAAGCTGTTTTTCCAAAACTTTCTACAAGCCATAACAGACTTATCAGGCCTGAGGATTCACTCTCACATTGGGTAAAACAAAACCAGGAGCCGTTTAAGCCTCAGAACCAAATTTTACTCCTATGGACACACTGACAAGTGCAAATTGTTTGATTATTTGCCAGCTTGGTAGCGGATGCACATCAGAGAGCAAGGTGAGCAGAGCATTTTCCCCTGGCCGAGTTTCTGTTCCACACTCTGACCAGCCTGGCTGGACCCTCATGATGCCTGAAAGGCTGGTGCTGGCCCCTCCAGTAATCACCACTCCTCACCTGTGCCACTCAGGCCTAGTGGGGCCACTGGGTGCAAATAAGGGACAGATTGTTAATTTTCATTAATTTGGATTTAAAGGACACATGTAGCTGTGAGTACTTGGGCACACATGTAGTCACAGGTTACACAGTTATTCAGGCAGAGGTTTGCTCCAGGCTTCCCCATGAAACTATCTGAAACTTGAGGCATTTTTCCAACAGAAGGTCCTCCATGAGTATGGAGAGTTGAAACCGTGAAGGGGAGATCTGTAACAATGGAAAAGGATCTTTCAAAAGACTTGCTCATGGGAGGCCAGACTATAAGAAAGGCAACCATGGATGTGTCCAGTACTTTTACAGTAGAGTCACCAGTGACCACTGAAATCTCTCACACACACACACACACACACACACACACACTCACACACACACACACACACAGTGTTTTACTCAAGTGAGGCAGATTTATAGAAGTTTCTTGTTAAACATGTCTTCCGTTTTGATGCTTAAATATGAGAGCTCTATGTGGGCCAGAAGAACTAGTTTTCAATAAACCTGCATGAACCCTCTGCTACCAGCTATCTTTATTCTTGGTCCCTGAGCTATGCCTGCCCTAAGAGGCAGCACAAGGAGGCTTATACCACAGTTTGCCTGGACAAAAAGAATCCACCATTCCCACCCACCCATCATCGTTTCTCTGAGACCAGAGGAAAATGCATTTGGAGCCTACTCTCCCTAAAATTGCACCAAAGCTCTCATGACCTTTACCACCATGGGAACCATTTGGAACTGAGATCACTAGACATATTTCTAAGAATGAATTATGCTTTACAGCATGAAGTATTTATTAAAAAAAAGTATCAGCCTAGAGTTAAAGGTCAACATTTAAAGTCCATGAAAGTGTTCTCGACCGAAGACCCATGGACAGCAATGGAGCAGAATAAGATCCACCACCATGATTTATACCACACCATCACCATGGTGTTTCATGCATAATCTCCTGCTCCTAAAAGTCATGGAGTGAGAGGGAATGAGGTCTCCTTCAAGCACACTTCAACATCCACATAAAAAAAGTGCACATTTCAGCCAGAGGTACATGGGGTGAGTCTGCACTTCACCACCCCCAACAGTGAAGATGCAGACCAATACCCTGGGTACAGGGGGCAGTGGGGATGTTTCTGGCCCCTGAATTCTGGAGGCTGAGAGTGTCTCACAGGCCACCCAAGCTCTGCAGCCTGGCAGTCACTCTGTTCTCAATCTCATTATTTAATTTCTTCATTTTTTCTTAGCCATCTTGTGATCTCTTCCATCCCTTTGTCTTTCTGAATAATCATTGTAAAAGAAGGAAGAGTTTGACTTTCCAGTAAAACACAAAAGTGAATTTTAAGAAAATGGAGTTTAGATTATTAATAGTAGAAAGAGGTATAAGTGGAGACCATGACACTCTGCACAACACAAAAGGGTTAAAATACAAGAGGCAAAGGTAAGTCCAGGGTGCCTACAACTCAAAGGTGAGGGACCCATGCTCAGGGCTTCAGTTTCACTCTATTATTTTCTCCCCTTCTCTTCTCCCTCCTTCCTCTCTTTTCTCATTACCAAAGAGCACAAATTTGGAAGTGTATGTTAAACCAGGCAAGTAAGAACTACTTTATGAAAATAGTTTCATCTCAATTTTGTTAATGGAAAGGCTATAATCCTTTAGGATGAATTGATTTAGTCTGAGTTACAAATTACACTCTGAATCCTGCCTTGTTGCAGAGAATACATCATTTTCTCTGCAATGACTGTCAACTTATCTGATCATCATTGCAATAAAGATCAAATGCAAAGAGAATTTAGGCATAGAGTAATAATTTGAATTTTCAATGTAAAAAAAAAATCCTTGCATTCACTGGTCAGGCTAAACAGGAGGCTTCTGCTATTATTTCCCTTCTGGGATGACTTTGTAGAAAAAAATGCAAGTAATGACTATTAAAAACCATGGCTATTAACTATGGTGTCATGATTCTAAAACCTGGAATGGTCATCAATATCTGTGGCTGAGAAATCTACTGGGTCAATACATATCACTTTAAAAGGTAAAAAATTTACAAATACTTTGGCACCTTTGCCTGCTCCCCAGGCTGTGCACCAGCCTTAAGGTTCTATTTGTTTTGCTTTGTTAATTTGAAATATTGAATGACCAAAAGCAGCAAATTAAAAAGCATCAGACAGTTTCTTGATTTCTCCACCCTTCTAATTCCATGATATACTTAGCTTTCCCTCAAACTAAAATAAAATGGGAGGAGGGGCACATTTGTCTATACAATTTATGTTTCTTTGCCTGTAGTGACTAGAGGCATCAAAAGCCAGAGAATAACTGAACGAGTGAAGCAAAACTCTAAATTTAATTTATTAGCACTCAAGTTTAGATTTCTATTCAAGATTGTGATATTATCTATATAAAATAAAATTTTTCAAAGAAACATTTGAAAATTCAGTGAATCTTTCTCTGTTAATTTCACAGGTTGCTCAGAAGCAGAGAATTCAACTCCTATCTAAGCAAGCACTAATGAAGCACAAATACATTCAGCACTCAGGAGACCCATGGAGGACAGAAACTTCTGGATGCAGAATTGCAGTAGACCAAGAGTGGTGACTCACCAGCCAACCAGCTGAAAAATCAGAAACCATCAAAGGCCAAGGAAAGCTCTGTACTCAGTCCCTCCCAGGGTGAGAATGGCAGAATTATGGCACTTATATCACAGTAGCCTAAAGAGACTCGGCTCCTACTGGATCATAAAGGCACAAAGTTGGAAAATTGAATTCGAAATAAATCATGTCATTCAGTCACTATTAGCACATGATGATGAATGTCTTTGACTATTGTTCTCTGGTTTTATAAGATGCTAACATAGCAAGCTGTGTGTGAAATGTATGGGAACCTGACAACTATTCCAGAATTCTAAAGTCATCTCAATTTTATTTTCAAACACAAGTTGGTACTGATATTTTTGCCACTTTTTCTCTATAATATACAGATTTTTCATTTCCAAAATATAAAATGCCCTCCTAATACTGAAGCAGTAGCTCCTCCCCACCACACTGTCTTCTTGTAGCTCAGTTTGTCTTTATGCAACAACTACCATGTTTGTGGTTTAAAGCTGGCCCAAGATGTTTACAGAAATAGTAACTGTGGTCCACTCCCATGAAGAACTCACAGAATAGTCACAGAGACATCAGCCAGTAACACAGAAGACCAGGGAATTCCATTGTCTATTCTAGTATGTTACCTAGCAAGAATTCCTTCACCTTTTTATGTTATTGAGAATGGGATGCATTATGCATCTGATAGGGTATCAACAATGCAATTGGAATCATTTTTTCTCAGTGTCACAAGGTAACAGTGGTGCATTGTTCATTGAGGGAATTTTAGCTTCCATGGAAGATGGGAATGGAAGGCTGAATTATTTCATTCTTATCCATGGGAGCACAAAGAACAAGGCTTGTTGAGGGGTGGGACTTGGGCCAGTGCCTCCCTGGTGCTTGAAAAAAAGAGGACATTTGCCCCCCTTCCCTCCACAATCATGGTGTCTAATCAGTTTTCTACCAACTTTTCCCTCCCAGTTGCCATGTCCTGCCTGGGCTGAGCTTATCCAGCCCTTTATACCCAATCTACTTTACACCCTTTGACTATCATACTCTGCATTTTGTCCACATTTTTTGAGTATGAAGGACAAATAGAAATAATATCTTTTTAATTTTAATAGAACTTTTCATTGTGGAATGATTACTGTGATCAAACTAATCAACACAACATTGCTTCTTCTTTTCTATGGAGTGGCAAGAGTACTTGGGAACTACTCAGTTTATTTCAGACAAACAGGGACAATATCAATGCTACAGTCACATTGCTGGACACAAGGTCTCTAGTACATGATTATCTTATACCCAGTCAGTATATTTCTTAATTATGAAGCTAATAACATCACTCATAGGTTAAAATACTCCAATGTCACCTTATCACCCTGAGGTTAAATTGGAAACTATAAGAAAACAAGACATCATGATCTAAAATCTGGCTAATTTTCTAGGCCTACAGGTGCCACCTCAACACTCCCCAAACGCACTGCATGTCCCCTCACTGTGCCCACAATTCACCACACTCTCCCTCTTCCAAGATTTCCAATATGCCTGCTAAATTTCCTAACCCTTTCCCCCTGCTTTTTTCTGGGTAAAAGCTCAGCCAGCTTCTTGGACTTTTAACCCACACTACTGTGGCAGAGAGGACTTCTCACAGGTTTGTTCCCTCCACTGGGGCACATGGCTCCCCACTGCCAGGCTCTACCATGCACTGGTTCTCTCATGTGTGCATGTAAATGGAGGAGTGGAAGGCTATTGTGCCCTGGCCTGGGTGCCTTGGCATCAGGGTGCCTTCCTGTGCTTCCTGCTCTGTTGGCTGGAAGCCAAGGGCTCCCAGGTACCAGTAGCGGAGCCATACCCTGGCACCACAAGGAAATAAGTCTGTTGACACTTGTGCTACTCTCTTGAGATCTGGGATTTCTTCATGTCAATACCTGCTCTTTCCTTAATAACAAGATAATGTAAAATCTTATGCTATCTTCAAGATAATCACAGTCTCAATTTGGAATTAAAAATAACATTGACTAGACATAAAAAATTAATGTAAGGCAGTCTGCTGGATGGGATCCCAGAATAGAAAAAGGACATTAGGTAAAAATCTAAGGAAAACTGAATAAATTATGTACTTTGGCTAATAATAATGTGTCAATATTGGTCTGTTACTGTATTAAATGCAGCACAGCCAAGCAAAATATAAATAACAGGGGAAATTGCAGGGGAAGTGACTCTATTGGAATGGTTGAGTCGGATCAATTTTTTCATAAATCCAAAACTGTTTTAAAAATAAAGCCTATTAATATACAAATTTTCATCTAATTTAGATGATGTACAGGTGTACACACCAAGCCACAGAGATATCTGCCCCCATCCACTCCTGGGATAAAGATGCATATGTTACTTGGAGGTGATGATGGCGTCAACAGGTTTTTGGCACACCCAAACTCCCCAAATTGTGTGTATTTAAAATATGCAACCCTTTGTATATCAAATTTACTTAGTAAAGCTGCTTTTGAGAATAAATTTAAACACCTGCCACCACCCTACAAATTTACATTGATTTGATGCACGGTCTTGCTTGGCACAGCATGAGGACCTGTTGGGGCTCTTCATGTCCTCAACATGGCAAGGGGTCAGACTCTAAATCCTTTGCCCCCCCTCCCACCTTGAGCAGTTTTTCCCTGTCTCCAGGGTCCTGTCCCCACAGTAGTCAGGGAAGCCATAGGTCTTACCTGATTGGCACTGATGCTCGATGGCTCCTGGCTTGCTCTCGAAAGGCTTGGCGGGTATATGAAGGTGGCACTCTAGTGGGCATTTCAATGATCATCCAAACAGCACAGCCTTGCTCAGAGAAGGCCACCTCTCCCACTTCTTGCTCCAATTCCTTTGGTATCTGTCCTTGCAGAAAAGGAGGACCTCACACTACTTGGGTCTTCTTGCCCCAGTTAGTTCCCCATCAAGACCAACATGTCCCTTATGGGTGCAGTGGTGGAATGCCTTATTCCACCGCCCCTCCAGTGCATCCGTCCACTGTGTGGCCAACAATGCCTTGCTGTCTGCAGGGTGAATCCAGGTCAGGCACCTGTGGCCACACCCACCTAAAGGGCAAACTCACCTGGAGCCCTGTGGGTGGCTCTGTCAGGTCACATCTTCCTCCCTACACTTGCTCCTTGTGTGGAGAGTATGGAGCTCACAGCACAGCTCTGCAGAAACACCTCCTGGGCTGCCCCCATTATCCCAAAAGTACCTGGGGCTCTGATGCATGACTATGCCCAGTGGAGTTGTCTTGGAGAAAACAGTTTGTAGTAAAAAGAGAAAGAGAGAGATCTCGATATTTAAGATACAAATACAAAGGAAATCCACCAAAATGAATTTTCTAGCCCTTTATGAAAAAGAGAGTCATACCTATATTCACAGAGACTCAGGAGGCTGAGGCAGGATCACAATATCAAAGCCAGCATCAGCAATTTAGTGAGGCCCTAAGCAACTTAGCAAGACCCTGTCTTAAAATGAAAAATTAAAAAGGGCTGGGGAGGGGGCTCAGTGGTTAAGCACCCTGGGATCAATCCCCAGTAAAGCCCAGTCACGAGAGGGGTATATTATGACAAATGCAGTTGAGGGGAAAAATAAAGTATGTCCACACACTTCTGCACATTTCAATGGTATATTCACTCAAATTACTTAATGCAATTTCATTCTGTAGTTTCTTAATCAAGAAAATGACAATCCTTAATGCAATAGACATAATCAACTCACAGCAAACAATTCTAGATTAATTCTAAGGACTGCAAAACAAACTTAATAATGATAGGCTAATGACAAACATTACCTCTGCATGCTACGTTCAAAGGTCTTAAGTCTTAGGCTTTGAGTCCAGCAGGTGCACACTCAGACCATAATGATCAGGTCCGGAACCAAGGCAGACTTTTCCTGGCATGAAGTGGACGACAGGTTGAGGAGGAGGTTATAGGGAGAAGCTTTCGCTTTTGCGAAGGCTCAGACAGGTGGTAGAGTTTGAGAGTAGTGAGGATCATGCAGAGGCTCAGGGAATGATGACAAGTGATGAGATGGCAGGTCCTCATCAGGCTCTCTAGCTCGAGTTCATCCTTTTTTTGGCTGGCTGAATCCCAGTTCATTTACTCTATCATTTTTACTAAATTTTGGGGGTTTTTGACCCCCACTTACAATCTTAATCAGCTACCACCAGATTTTTCAGTGTCATCATTTACCCTGGGGTCAGAAACATCTGGTTTTGTTGTCTCCACCCTGATCTTTTCACATTTTCCTCTTATCAGAGGAGGACAACCTGCCAGGGACTTCACTCTCTTTATCAGGGTGGGGGAAAGGAACTTGTTTGAGGCAATACTGAAGGGATCTATGGGTGTGCCTGGTGAGACTACAGGTTTTTAAAAATGGAGTTGCTTAGGCTCAGGCCTAAGGCCATTCTACTACCCCCCACCAAAAAAAATATTACTAATCTACTTAGCATAAAATCAAGTTTAACAGAGCAGCAAGCATAGTGGAAGAGGAGGGCAGTAGCCAGTCCCAGGACCTCCTTTACCTTACATTGTGGACTGAGGAGCAGCGCGGGCTACATTCCAAGTCTTTGCCCCTTGTCCAGACGTTTTTGCAAATGCACAGCACATCTCCCTTAGCAGCAGGCAGTGGGGAGGACACATGGGCAAGTGTAAAGGGTTTGGCCTGAGCTGCTGAGTCCACTTATGGGCTCAGGTGAAACAGGTGCCTCCTGGCCCCCAGAAGAGCCACCTGCACTGCCACTTCATTACCTCTGCCTCAATAGGAGGCACAATAGAAACAAATAATTTCTCATATCTGATGGCACAGCTCAGTGGCCTGGCCACTGCACACACCTGAAACACCATGGGGCCACAGGGCCTCCTGCCATTCCTTCAGGCTCCCCTGTGTGCTTTGCTTTGTTATGCAAAAATACTTAACCAGAGAGCTGTCTTCTTAACATGTTTTAAAGGGCAAAATACCACATTTTTAACTACAGGCAGCTGGGGTGCAGATCTCTAGGTCTCACTCACCTGGCATACATGTGCCCATGTAGCATCATCGACCAACATATTTTTCTCGCCCTCACCAATTTATTATCAGCCTCTGTAAGTTTACATTTCTAGATTGCCCATGTAAGTGAGGTTGTGCCAGATTTCTCTGTGCCTGGCTTATGTAATTCAGCACAATGTCATCTAAGTCCACCCAAGTTGCTGAAAGTGCTATCATCTCTTTCCTTTTGGGGGCTGAATAATATTCCACAGCACACCTGCCAATTTGCTTAGCCATCTATCCATCCATAGGACATTAAGATGGATTCTATTCCTTCTTATTGTGAAGGGTGCTGAAGAAAACCCATGAGTATAGATGTCTCTTCCACATGCTGATTTTATTTTTTAAAAATATACACAGAAGAGGGCTTGCTGAGCCATATGGTTGTTCTATTTTTATTTTTCCAAGGAACCTCCACACCGCTCTCCATTGTATCTGCACATATTTGCACATTTGCAAATCCTCTGTGGGTAATGCTTCATGGCAATTGAGGAGGGGGAAGGCGGTGAGTCAGCCATACACATCCACAAGAGCAGTTGTTAGGGGAATGGCCATGCGACCTTGGAGCCCACATAAAATAAGCTCAGTGGCCTTGGAGAGTGCCACAGTCATGCACAAATTTTATGGAAGGTGAAGTTCACAGCAGAAGTACACAGTACAAGTGCTTTGGGAGACATCAGGCTGGAGGATTTGTGCTGGGTCTGCCCGTCTGCCTGATTTATAAGAGAGGCCTCACTAAGTTTCTGTTCTCCCCAGTGCTATCAGTCTAAAGCCCTGAAATGATTTTCAGGTGACATCTGAAGAACCTGCCATCAGCTGGACACAGCACCTTTTCCTCTCACCTGCTGCTTCCCAGGCTGGCAGTGACCGCCTGCCCCATGTCCACAAGTCCTGCAGTGGACCTTCTGGCCATCTTGCTGCTGTATGCACTGCCATTTCTGCAGATCAATGCCTAAGAGGGATTGAGTCCAGAAGACCCAGCTTCTCCACTTTTACCCAGGATGCGATTAGAACACATCCAGGGCTGGATGACTCCCTGAGGAAAGTTCTGTTCTTCTAGCTCTAAACCCAGAGGGACATTAGGCTGGAGCTGCTTCCATGAGGGAAGAGCCTGTCTGACCATGGGACACACATGGAAGAAGGCAAGAATGAAAGTGAAGATAAACTTTACTCTGATGAACCCCTGGATGTTACTGGGTCTGCAGTCCACTCTTCCCCTGAAAACTTCAGCTACACAAAATATTACTCCTTATTGTTTGTCTAAACCTGTATTAATTGGATTTTCTGTGATTTTCAAATGGAAGATAACAAACTGGTACATTTCATAAACTCAGGACAATCTTTATTGTATTTTTTGTTTGTTTGTTTTTCTACTATGTAGACTAACATCTCTCTCCTAGAAAAAGGAAGGGAGGAAGAAGAAGGGAGAGTGAGTATTTGATGAAAGGTTCTATGTAGGGCATGATGTAATGTGGGACATGTTGAGTCAGAAAAGAGGAAACTTAACTTGCTGGCTACTACCTACTTCCCAGTCCTGTGGCCACATGTGGCTAAGAGAGCACCTAGGGATTAGCCCAGAAGGCATTACCATGGGTTGTGATGAAGAATCATACCACCTCTAGAATAGGCTCAGAAACCTTCTGCCCTCATGGACAGCTGTGTCTCCCATTACTTCCTGTAGGATGGGTATAGATGTAAATTCTCTCCACTCTGCTGACATTTACCCTGTTTGGCTCCTGTACATTATATTATCTGTATTTGTCTTCTAATTAAATGAGATCTTGCTTTGACTGTTCTCCCTGGTGCATCTGATTGTCCTCCGTCTTGGTTCGTCCCGGTCGGGGCATGCTCCCAACAATCTCTCCCACAGGTCAGGAGGGAAGTGGGGGGTAAAAACCCTGTCAGTTCTAGGTGAGCAGTCAGCCTGAGAAGGGAAGGGCAGACATTGATGATCTTACCATTGCCTCAAAAAATGGCCGCCTGCACTCTGAGTGAGATCACTCATGAAATAAAAAGGGCTATTAGGCTCATTTGTCTCTCCCATGGCACTCTAATTAAATAACCACTTTTAAAAATCTTAGTATTTTGAAAGATAGAAGTTTAAGAATTTTAGTTAGAGGGAAATCACATGGACCAGTGGTGTTTGATAAAACAGGCTGTGCCAAACTGATTTGCTGGAAACCCCTTTCTAAAACACCTAACATGCTGAGATTCCATTCCTCAGACCTCACCTGTGGTCCAGGAAAAAGGGCTGCTGCCCCAGCATGGGGGACTCTCCAGCCACAAAGAGACTAAGCCTGAAGACAAGGTTCATGGTTACAACTTACCCCTGAAAACTGGGCTTTTTGAGGGTTTGGGCACACAGAAAAGCCACTGTAGGGTTGCTGCCAGATCTTGCTTCTCCTAGGAAATGTACAGTAGCTGCAGGTGCAGAGACAAACTCCAAATCAAGCAAAAATATCTCAGTCCAAAGCTCCAGCCCCTCAGGTCCACAGAGGAAGCCCTGGTGGTCCTGGAATACCCCGACCTTTTGTTTACAGAGGAGAAAGCAAAGAGCTCACAGCGCAGGAGAGCAGAACTCTTAAAAAAAAAAAAATCTGAAATATTTGAGCATCATTTGCTTTTGAATAGGCCAGTATTGAGAAATACAGATGTGGGAAGGAAAATAACAAAGTGATTCCTAAATATGAGCATATGCCACTTCCTATTAAATTTTGAAACAAACTTTAAATAAACAGAGAGAAGCAGGGAGGGGTGGGGCAGGAGGAGGGACGAAAGGGGAGGCTCCAGGGCCTGAAGTTGGAGCAAATTACCACCCTTGCTTGTGGGATTATTGAAAAGGAAGCCCACTATTGTGTTTAACTCTGATATACTCATAACGAAAAAAAAATTATAATATTAAAAAAGTAAAATTAAAACTTCAAAGCAAAACCGAAAGCAGTGCCTTCCTTGATTTCCACCTGCATTTCTCAAACAACTGCAAACCTAGAAGTGCCACAGCCACTGTGGCAGGTGCTAGGGGATACCTCAGAAGCCAACCCATGTGGAAGAGGTGTGCAGGAAAAGGAACCCTGAGAACATTGCTATGGATTGCTTTGGAAACTGCTGAGCTAAACACTCAGCCAGGCAGAGGTCCTGCATGCCAAAGGGCAGGAGGGAAGACAAAGGACAAGGCCACAGTGCTTAGCACCTGCAGACTTTAGTATGACCTTGCAACCCCCTGCCTTTGCCTTGTAACCAGGCTCTCCCAAGTTTCTCAGTCATCCTTGATCACCACTCAGTGCGGCTAGATATGGGAGGTTTTTATGAAAGCCTCAGGTAATCATTTCAGAATCCTAGATGCTCTTATGTTCCCATATGTGATTTTCTTGCAGGTAATCCTTGGGGTCCAGCCCCTGGGAGGCCATATCAACACCTTTGGTCAGCTTGGACACCTGTAAATGGCCATACTGGCAGCCTCTGCTCCCTGTGGCTGCTGGAAAAAAGCTGGAAACCCTGGGTGACTTAAAGACTCATCATTTGTGTCCTGGAACCCAAAAGACTGAGACAGGTAACTAGGCCATGCTCTTGGAACACTTCCAGGTGCCATCCTGTGCCCTCCCAGCTCCAATGGTGCCTGCAGACCTTGAAGCCTTTCCCTCCCAGCTGCCTGTCTCTAGCCTCCACCTCTATACTCAAAGGGCCCTGTGTGTTCTTCTTCACCTGGCCAGTCCCTCATAAGAACATGGTCATCCTGCATTGGGGCACTCCCTGCTGTATTGTGACATCACCTTGACTAACTGCAACAACCTGATTCCAAATCAGCTTATATCCTTTCCTCAGGGGAAGCATGTCAGCCTACCTTTAGGCAAAGATACAACCAGCTCTACCCTGACCCCTAGGGTCCACACCCAGGCTCTTCACCCTCAGAGTGTTGATTCGCTCCATCTCTGGGAGCTTCATGTGAGCCAGCAATGAGTGGTATATGGGTTGAACTCCTCCCTTCTGTAACCTGTGGACCTGACCAGCATGCCACCTACTGAGCTGCAGGCCCTGTCATGGCAGCCTGAATTTTGGGTGCCTCCTGGTTCTGCAGGACTCACAGCCCTCACACTCCCCTACAGTCCCCATTAAAAGGAGCAAGGGAAGGGCCATGTCATCAGAAGGGGACATGCATCATTTCTGCCCTCACCTCAGTTCAAGAAGAGTTCTGGTCCAAGTGGGCAGCTATGAAGGAGCCAAGTATATTCCCTAGAAAGAGAAGGCAACAGATAATGGCTGAGCATTAGCATGTGACCCATCAGCATTGACGTCTCGCCCTGACCTCCAGCAGAGGGCTCTGGATCCCCAGGAAGGGACAGGGCCTTAAAAGGGAAGGAACCTGGTCCCTGCAAAGCTGCCTCCTGCCCAGCCTGTCCCAGCTGGCTGGCTGGTCCTGCTCTCCAAGTATCTGCCTCCTGCCCAGCCTGTCCCAGCAGGCTGACTGCTCCAGTCCCCAAGGAGATGCCTTCTGCCCAGCCTCTCCCAGCAGGCTGACTTCCCCATTCCCCAAGGAGCTGCCTCCTGCCTAGCCTCTATCTGCAAGCTGGCTGCCCCTGGTTGAAGTGACAAACTGCACTACAATTAATTTCCATGGGCCATGGCCATCAAGACTTGAACATCATCCTTGGTTCCAGTCAGAAGGTTTTACCTGAGACTCCCAGGCACCTGGCCTCTAGAAGCAACATTCTCTTTACAAAAGTCTGCTCCTGACTGCAAAAAGTAAAGAAAAAATTAAAACCCTGAAATCATAAAACGTCTCATCATCCCCACCTCATGTCATTAAGGTATCTAAAGTTCCTGGCGTCTCATTTTAGCCACAAAATCCTCTAATATCTGTAAGACTGATAGTACTAATTTATGAGAATTCTCAGGGAAATGGGTCCCAGAGGCAAGAGAAGAAACTACTAAACACCATCACTAACCAATTTTTTTACAAAATTTTGTGAACCCTCAGTCAAGATATGCAGCAAATCCATTTTATCATCTTACCTTATCAACTATCAAAATGTTTTCATATTTAAACACTTTCTTATTGAATAAACCCTTTTCTTTCTTCTTTATGGGCCATTTGCTTTATTGTGTATTAAGCCAACAAGAGAAAAATTGACCTGACATTGATTCTAATATGTGATTGAATGTGCATATCTGTGAGTTTAGAGAGAGTTTCTCTATCCCTGCAGCCAGAGTGCTTCCCACCAACCAGCTGCAGAAAATGTTGTCAAAACAAGTTTAAAACAGATCCTTTCTGTGGAAAAAATTCCTAATTTTATTCTCATTTTAATCAAGAGTTTCCCCTACCACTTCCTCCAATGGCAGTAAGTAAAATAAATATATTGAAAGATAGAAATATTGGCTACAAAAAAAATAGTTTTTAAAGAAAAATTGACCACACTGCTAATGGAGTTAATATTGTCATTTATAAGAATGGGTCCCAGCTAACCCAGAAAGCCACTACATCTGATTTTCTTAAACTCTCTGCTCACTGACCCATTCTATCGAGGGAGGCCGTAGTTTGGGTTTCTGTGCACAGCTGTTGAGGTACTGCATAAGTGGACTGTGTACTGTGGTGTCCTGCCATCCTGAAATCCCACCTTCCAACTGAAGAGATGCAGCCTCTCTAGGACTGACCAGTTCTCAGAGGAAGTGCCTCAGGTTGGGAAATGCAGACTAACCCCCAGAGCTGGGCCTGCTCCCTCTGGCCACCTGACAGTGGTTCCATGCAGTCCCAGGATTCAGGCTCCTCCACCATGTAATCCTGCCATCCCCTGGGCTACAAGCCAAGACCTGAATCCTCTTCATCTGGCTGAGGAAGACAGGCAGGCCTAAGGAACAGGCTGAGGGATGGGCTAGTAGTGGAAATATCCCAGATGCTAGCATCACCCATACAAAGGTGAGGTGTGGTAGCCAAAAGGCCAGTCCTCACCACAGTGACATGAACTCTCCTTGAGCACCCTTGAGCCTGGAGAAGACAGTGCAAGAATAGCACTTGGCTCTGCATCTGGCTTGTGATGTGAGGGGGTGTGTGAATTGGATTGGAAGATACTCTAAGGAGCCTACCTTTATTTTCATTCTGTCATTATCTTGGGAACCTGTGTGTGAGCCGCTGTCTCTAATTCAGAACCAAAAGTGGGGTGAAATTTCTTTTCCTGATAGGAAACCAGGTACAAAACTGCTCAGTATTATTTTTGGAGACACACTGATAAGGAACCCTATTATGCAAAAAGCTCTGAACACAAAAAGGAGCTTTCTGTTTCCCACAGCTCCTGACCATCCCTGTGGTGTCAGGCTGAAAGCACCCCTCTGTGAGAATGGAGAAAATCAAAGCATTTGACTCTGAGGCTTCAGGGACTCTGGAGGGAAAAGAACATCCATCCCCTCCTTCAGCTCTCAAAGGAGGAGAAGGCAATACAGAGGTTATGAATGTCCAGAGCTATTGGCAGACACAGATTTGAAAAAAAAAAATTGATCATCAGCTTTGATATATTATCTTCAATGCAGCAGATGGCAGCTATTAGATAAAGATGGCAGGCACAGCAGCCAAACAGTGACCCTGTACTCTTAACCAGTTTGGCTGGTTAAGCTTTCATGGATTAAAAAACTTTTAATAATGTCTGCTGAGATGTTTTTCTTTCCCAGAGCAATTCAGGTATAAAAGTCATTGTACAGCCATTATCCAAAGGCTACTACAGAATGATAATGAGCTTGGCTTTCTATAGTTGGAAGAAAGTGTTAGATCATGCCCCAAACAGTCAACAATACAGTGTTGTTCAGTGACCAGAAGAATTTGCCATGTCTACCTAGGTGCCAGGACCCTCAGACACATACTGCTGCCTGCCAGCTCATGCAGAGATAGGTTTTCCTTTGTGACACTCAACAATGTCTCAAAGAAAAACAGCCAAGGGCTGCCAGGGTGAAGGAGGTGAGAGGGTTTCCCTGATTCCAGTAGAAAGCAGAGGTGTCATGCCTCCATGTAAATGAGAACTAAAACCCCCAAAGCACACACAGTGCTGCTTGCCCTGGGGACTCCTCAGAGCATGGGGGCCCTGGTGGAGAAAGAAGGTGCTTTCCACATAGCCACCTGTCCATGTTGCCTTTTTCCTGGACCTAAATGCTCAAAGTAGGTACTGCTGTGTGCTCTCCCAAGATCTCAACTTGTGCTGGGAACTTGTGAGAAATAGGCCAGCCCTCTCTGCCAATGGACCCCTCACCATGGACACAGTGTACCTCCAGCTGCACTTGCCTTCCTCCCAAAGTCCCTTCTCAGCCTCCCCAGCCTGGGTTTGTCCATCTCTCCTCTGCTCAACATCATGTTCCCATTCTTTCTCACTGATAGGTATCCAACTCTGAATCATATGTCTATTGAAAGTGTCCCTTACAGATGGTGCAATTCTGTGACCAGGCCTGGGACTATCAGCATGTTCTGCTCCCCACCCCAGGAGCCACCCACTGCATCTGGAGTGCACACAACCAACAAAGCCAGGGACCCATTCCCAAGCAAATTGGAGCCTATAAAGGGTCCCCCATTGGAGAAGAACCTGATGTCATGGCAGAGACACAGGACAGTCTTCTGTCCCCCACACCCTTTCACAGGTAGGGACAGTGTGACAGCACAAAAAATGGCATGCCATTGTGGAGGATGATATGGGAGTGGCAGAAAAGATAAGAGCATCACATGACTAATATGCAGGTGCAGGGGTAGTGACTAAAATGTGTCATTTGACTCTGATTTTGCTGGGCTTTGAGATAGGGCCTGTGATCTTGGGAGGCTCTGGGCAATAGTCCATGCATCTGAATTTTGGACAGCTCCTGTCGCCACACTAATGACAATTTTTACTTCAAGACTAGAAGCAACATTTCATGCATGGTGTCATCTTCATGAAAACAGAAAAACACCAACATGGCATGGCTTTCCAGCATGAGGCCTGTTCCAGGCAAGGTAATCATGTGCTAAGGTGGATGTTCAAGGAAATCTCCATCCATCTGCCATACAGAGGTGGCCCCACAGTGGTCTGGCCATGAGCACTGGAGGTAGGAATGAAAGGCACAGAGAAATATCCTTCTAGCCCTGCATCTGTGGAGAGCCTGGCTTCTCACACTTGGTACAGCTCACTCCTTCAGCCCAGGAGACAAGCCTGTTCACTCTGATAAGCATCCAACCCAGTTTAAGCTGACTCCTACCTCATATACTTTTCCTATGGTCCTAAAGCCAGATTCATTCAGTCAATGAAGCTGAGACTGAAGCCAGATTTAAGGTTAGGTAGTCAGTGTAGTTAGGTAAATCGGGTTTAATACCGAGTGAAATCTAAAATGGTAACAATGCTGAGAATGATTAAAGGAAATGCAGGACAACTCATCGAAGTCTTGAAAAGGCCCTAGGCCAAAGTTAATTCCAAAGGAATATTAATGAACAGCCCCAGCAGATTTGAAGATAGCCCATCCCAAAGAAGTGTTAATGAAATCCTTCCTGCTCAGTCTACTTCTTTGGCCCACCTGTGTCCCACCCCTTGGGCCTTCCCACCTACATTCCATCACTGAAAGAAACTATAAAATGGAGAGACAACAGCACTTCCACGGATTCCACCTCTTGGGTCCCATTCTTCCTCCGGGAGAAGTCTTTTCTGCTGTCCTTTAATAAACTTCTAATTTCTACTGTGACCTTGCCTCGGCGTGTGCTTTTCTGGTGTTATTCTTCAACATTGGGCAAGCAAGGACTCGTCACCAGTCAACAGTGGTAACAAGACCAGAGCTGAAATGGTCCTGGTCCTGTCATAGGCAGGAGCTTGGTTGTTGCCTGTCCCCCAGGATCCCTATGTTGAAGGTTTAGCTCTCAGGATGTCCCTAGGGAGCTGCAACACAGAGGGCTCTGCAGGTGATAGAGGCCCAGGCTTGTCCCTAATTAAAACAGAGCAAACCCCAAACAAAGAAAGTGCCCTTTATACAGAAAACACTTTTATAAAATTATAAATTTTTATAAAGGTTTAGAGTTAGGGGTTGGGGTTAGGGTTAGGGTTAGGGAATCATATGCTCAGCTCCTAGCTGCAGTCAGTGCCTTCTTCCTTAAGTAAATGATTCTTAAGGTACCTGGTGCTGCAGTCGTCAGGGCTAGTAAGACTTGATGGGACCCTGGTGGCAGCGCCTGCATCCGGCTCTTGCCCCCACCCCTCCCTCCTACTCCTTTGGCTCCCGAGGCCACGGTGGAGCCTCGGTGGCTTCTGCTCCAGGTGGGAGAGGCAGAGGCAGTGGCTTTAGGACCTCCCCCACCCGCCTGGCCCAAAAGTCGCACAGCTGCCCAGACAGTAAGGCACAGACTCACAGAGAACCGCGTTGTCGGGAGCAGAAACTGAGGATGCGCACATGCTGGCTGCGAGGGAAGCAGGGGCGGAGGGTTCGGCCTAGCATCTGGCTCCAGAACAGCAGCTCCACCGACCCCGAGTCTTTTTGTCACAGTCTCCATGGAGATTTCCCACAGAAAACAGCTTGAGCTGCTCCTGAGCTGCTGAGGCGTAACCACCGGCTGGCTGAGAAGCCTCTTCCATCGCCCTGACTGTCGCTGTGAAGTTGAAGCCCGGGCTCTGCCCACATACCCCTCCCCTCTGTGCACAGGGCCCGCCCAGCCATCTTCATCCTCCCTGAAGTCACCGTTGTTGCGCCTATTGCCACTATTTAGGTCGCCTCCGCCATCGCGAGCCAGAAAACCAGCACTCCTCAGTGCCTGACTTGTGTGCATCATCACGATGCCACAGGGGAGGCCGGGAGGAAGGAAGGCTGGTGGAGCCCTGTTCTTGCCGCAGGGTCTGCTGGGAAATGCAGTTGAACACCTGGTCGTGGACACCCGGAAGGAGTGGTGCCCACCCGGCAGAGGCAAAAAGCCTGGGCAGCGTGGCTGCTGTGGGCTGTAAAGGAGATCCTGGAGAGAGGCTGGGCTTGAGCACAGTGTCCTCCTCCCACTCTGCTTCTCCCCATCATGGTTCAGCTGGCAGAAGGTGCATGTGAAACAAAAGACAGGAGCTGTTGATGTTTTATTATGATGAAAAAAGAGAAAAGCAAACCTGGGGTTGAATAAACACTATCCATGAACCTTAGGCCAAAAGCAGAACTGGAAAATACATGCAGCTTACCAGTGTTTTTTCAGGTGCAAGGGCTTTCCTTCCACGCAAACAGGGCTGGAATTCTAGCTTCCCCGCTCTGCTTATCGGACTTTGGAGGACTCAAAACCTTCTGGGCCTTGGCTTTCTCCTCTGTAAGGGGAAACCTTAAAATCCACCTTATAAAACCAGTGAGGAGTAAATGTGATCATCTGTGTACAGCACTGGGTGTTATTTACTGTTATGCAAGAAGCACAGTAAATGGTTGCAGTTATAACATATGTACTTAGCCAGTATTATGGGTATTTCTTGGAAGCATAACAATATGTAAAGGGACAATAATACAATAGTCCTGCATTCATGTAACTGGTTCACTGAAAGCTGTACCATACAAGAAATAAGAGAAGGAAATCCTCAATGAACCTGGGCCCAGTTGGTTTTGTTTCTTTTGTTTTTAGCTAAAACAAATAGTTTGTTGGGAGACCACTCAGCTCATGAAAATGGTATTACTACTACAGTAATTTTTCACCAAGAAACTTTTATTTTTTCCCCTATGACATGGTAACCATCTGCCAATAATAAATCAGCAAATAGAGAAGCTGCTGGCCTCATTCAGCAGTCTCCTTTGGTCGCTGTGCCTCCCCTTATCTGACAGTAGTTTTATGTGTTTACTTTGTATAGACAAAAATACAGCATGTGCTATGATATCTATTTTGTTGAGAGTAGTTTTAGATCTACTTGAGCTTTCACATGTCATGTGATAATTATTATCAAACATTTAATTAGATAGAAAAATAATGTTAAAGTAGTGAGGTTCACATTCTACTATGCACAATCACAACGGGAGAAACAATAAATATGAATGCAGGGTGCAGATTCTAAAAAAAAAAAAAATGCTTCTTGACACTTATGAGTTGACTGGCTCAGTTGGGTTGGCATTAAAAGAAAAAAAGAAAGAAAATATCAAAATGGTATATTTCCTGTTTTGTGCACCTTACCATAACAAGAAGTACACCATGACCTTTTTTATGTTAAGTGTAATATGTCCAGTGCAGAAGGACAAACACCAGAAGTTCTCATTCATTTAGAAAGCAATAAGTAAATATAGTAGAACAAAGTGGAATAGTGATAACAAGAAAATGGGAAGAGTAGAAATGGACAGATTGAAAGAGTTCATTGAGGAGCACAAAGACTAGAATGGAGGAATCACTCCTCGTACTTCTATGGCACAGTTAGGAAACTATTATTGAAAATAACCTAAAATGTGTTTCAAAATAAAATTTACACCTGGCAGGAGGCACATGCCTGTAATCCCACTGACTTCAAAGATTGAGGCAGGAAGATCATGAGTTCAAAATCAGTCTCAGCAATCCTGTCTCTAATTAAAATAACAAAAGAAGGCTGGAGGTGTGGCTCAGTGGCTAAGTACCACTGAGTTCTAACCAACCACAGCACCAATAAATTAATATATAAATAAATTTACAATATATTAAGATAATTAACATTTAAAGAGATGAAAATACTTTTAATATAATTTGAATACTACTACTTATGTGTACTGAATTATCACAATGTACCCCATAAAATGCATATATAAAATATATATTAAAAGTTACCAGTAACTTCATACACAGATGTGAAAAAGTTCTCTAAAATAAATAGAATTTTATTTGTCATCATTCTAAAGTTGTCAACATATAATTTGTATACTTTCTAGAAATTTTAAAGCATTTTTGTGTATTTGGTTCAATATTTTTACTTTTTTTTTCTTTTTTTTTTCGCCCATGAATCACACCCAGTGGTGATTAACCATCGAGCCACACCCCCAATCATTTATTTATTTATTTATTGAAACAGCGTCTCAGTTGCTTAGGCTCTTGCTAAGTTGTTAGAGAATGGGCTCAAAATTTTGATTCTCCTGCCTCAATCTTCCAAGTAGCTGAGATTACAGGTTTGTGCCACATTGCAATTTATCTAAAGAAGGAGGAAAATTTCTTGCTATGGATTCAATTAAGGTTCAGTCTATGCTGCCCACTTTTTCAAGAATATGTTGCCTTATTTATCAACAGTTTTGGCATTGTCTGGGTGATACGCTTCACAAGAGATCAAAATGTATAATCTAAATAATAGAGAAACATGAAAAATACCTGGTCTTAATAATTCATGCCATAAAAAATATGGATTTGTAGTATTATTTTAATAAGAAAAAGGAAAAATATTAAAGTTGCATTTCTAGATAATTGTCAGTATTTTACATCACTGAATATATCAAACGATGTACTGTGGGAAATGTTGAAATATCATATATATCTTAGATTCTACTGCCTCATAATATTATTTCTTTTCTTTTGTAATTTTGAATTTAAAATTATGACCTAATATACAACTGAAAATTAAGAACCAGTTCAGGTAACTTATAGAAAGGTTGTAGATTTATACCTTCTAAATGATGAAATAATCAAAATACACAATAATAATTCATCAATTCATGATCACATCCAACTGCTTGAAATGGATGCTTTGCCACAGCAGTTCCAGTGGATGACAAGTATATAAGAAGACATGAAAATATCATTCACAAAATAAGCTCTTGAAAGAGCATGAAAACATCACAAAATAAGCTCTAGAAAGAGCATGAAAACCTCTGAAAATATTCCAAACAGCACATGTGAAATGAGAAATGAAATTATACTTTATAGTAGATTTCTGTAGCCAATAATAAACGGCACATGCTCACAGAAAACACAATAGTAACAAATACCAATTTGTCGTGGAGCCCAGAAATTCTCTTTGATTGTTTCTTGGATGCGAATACAGTCCTCTGGGAAAGAAGCATTGTATTTTTTATCATTAATAAAGTTACCATATGATCCAGTGATCATACTTCCACATTTTACACACATTATTTGTAAACTGATACCTACAGAAATGGTGTATATGCTACCAAATCTTGATCCTTCTCCCTGATGCCAATTTAATATGGAGGACATCACTTTGAGAAGAAGGCAAAGCAGGTATATTATTGCTTTGCTAGTAAAGGAGGAGCACAGGGGACTCCTGTTCCAGAGGCTGTGATGCTGCTCATCACTGGGAATAGGAGTGTGTGTGTGTGTGCGTGTGCGTGTGCGTGTGCGTGTGTGTGTGTGTGTGTGTGTAATGGGGATTAAACTCAGAGGCACTCAATCACTGAACCACATTCCCAGTTGTATTTTGAATTTTTATTAAGGGATAGAGTCTCATTTAATTTCCTAGAAACTTGTTTTTGCTGAGGCTGGCTTTGAATTCACAATCCTTTTGCCTCATCTTTTAAGCTACTGGAATTATAAGCGTGAGCCTCTTATCCTGACAGAAAAAAAGGATTTTTTAAAAAAATAAGGGATTCAAAGACTACCTGCCAGGTACTCCCTGTAACAAAATTGTGATTCACTTGTTAATTTGGAAGAAAGCTATGTCTTAGATCTTCTGGTGCCATCTTTGAAGTCTGAATTACTTGGTTTCTCTGGTGGGTGTGTTATCTAAGCTGTCTGAAAAGGCAATGGGAAAAGGCAATCTAGTTTCTAGCCCCCAAGTTATGAAACAGGAAAGAGAGATACTAATAAAAAAAGACAAGAAATGTATGCAGACATAGGTAAACAGTATGTTATTCAAATCAAAAAGTTTCATGTAGCAAAGTAAACATGAAACAGGCAAAAAGACAATCTCTAAAATATGTGAGAGATATTTACAAACTACACATAACACAATGGTTAATATCCAAAAGAAAGTACTCTTAGAATTCTACAGAAATGCATAAATAACCGAGTTATTTATGATCTGAGGAGATTATTTCCCCAGGGAAGATGTAAAGAAAGCAAAAAAACAATGTTGATGTTCTGTATCAGCAAATACTCAGGGATATGCACATAAAAAACATAAGGGATGTGCTAATCAAACTTGATTAACGAATCTATACTGTCACAGATGTAGGTGGGGGCTAAGTATGGGGAATGACTAGGGCACCTCAGCCCCACCTACATTCTTTCTTTGAGGGGAAACTAAGCCATTTAAGGGCTAAAGAGAAGAATACGGATGACCACAAGGGGAAATCAAGATCATGAAGGAAAGGTTTTCTATATTGGACAGGTCAGTAGTCCAAGGGATGAACCTCAAGTTAACTTGTTGCTACTTAACATATCATGAACACTGTGGATTCCCCCCCCCCCCAATGCTTTATCTGGGCTTTGAGGAAAAATTTATTCATGGGCACTAGAGAAGAAATGATGTCAAATTTAGCTGTGGATACAAGTGCCAAGAAATGTCAGGTACACCCAGGTAAGAATGGGGAGTACTAGTGCCACACAATAAAAGCAAACTCCACTTTATATTCAGGTGGGGCCTTGAGATATTTTGTAGCTCAGCCCACTCTGCTCTTTCAGGGTATATACTTTTACTTTCAGTAAACCTCTGCTTTGCCTGCCAATCTCTTGTAACTTCTTCAATTCTTTGTTAAGAATGTAAAAACCCAAGACAAAGAACTTTCTGGTGACACTCTGCCCATGTGTGGTAGTAATAAATCCTCATTGCAGCCCACAAACATATACAAATATATTTTGTCAATAAAAAAAAACAAATAATAAAACCCAGAGTGATATACAATCTCATATGCATTAGGGAGGTTATCAAATAATAAATGAAAACCAATAATGAAGCTTAATAAAGCAGATATGGGAAATTGTAATAATTGTATAATGTTGGTGGAAATTTAAAATAGAGAAGCCTAACCCTTTCAGAATATATGTTTACAAGTGAATTAAAATCAAAAATTAAAAAAAAATATATTAGGTCTTCCAGATTCATGACAGCATTACCCCCCCCCCTTGCCAAAATGTAAAGATACCAAACATTCACGGATGGAAGACTAATGAGCATGTAGCAAATTATTCGGACTTTAAAAATAATGTAACACCGGCATTTATGACAGAAAAAGGTATAGGAGCTCATTAACCAAGAAAAAATATTGAGTAAGAGAAGAACACAGTTTAGAAGATCCACCCATAATGAAGTTTTTAAAAGAGTCAAACACAGAAAATTAAAGCAGAATACAGATCTGGTTACTAGAGGGTGGTGCAGAAGGGACACTGGACAATGTGTGTAACTATGATATGTTTAGTTCTAAAAAAAATTATGTATATCATTAGGTCTAGAGTTGTCAATGTTTTAGCACTTAAAAGTTTGTTAAGAGGGTGTATTTCATGGCTAGTATTCTTTTTTGAAGAGAGAGAAAGAGAGAGAGAGAGAGAGAGAGAGAGAGAGAGAGAGAGAGAGAGAGAGACTGATGCTAGCTGCATGGGTATTCAACCTATATAATCACACATGGCTCTATGCTCAGAGGGGCCTTATGCAATTATTAATTTCTTCTTTGTGCTTATGTTTTATTGGTGAAGTCAAACAGGAAGTGGGATGACATGCATAAAATGTACATTGAAATATACCTGCTGCCATTTTTTGTACCCTTTTTTGTATATAGCATTTATGATCCTCTGGAAAGGTTCTGATCACATGTTTAGGTTGATCCTGGGCTCTTGTTTTAAAAAGCACACTTTGCTTAATTCAATTCTCTTTCAATAAAATTGTGATTTTTGTTAAAAAATTTATCTTTGAACTTGGATTTGATCATTATCCCCATAATAAAACCAGAAAACTACACAAAAGAGTTACAATTCAATACTCCTGATTAGAATAGATGCAACACTTCTCAACAAAATACAGCAAATTGAAACTAACCGCAGATAAAATATATTATACACCCTGACTAAATGGAATTGACAATAAGAATGCAAGGATGGTTACACATAAAGAAATCATTAATGTAAAGTTTTATATCAACAGAATAAAAGACAAAACCCATTGGAATATCCAATAATAGATATTCAATACCATTCACATTTCTTCATAATAAAACCTCTTAAAACAGATTAAGAACAATGAAAAATGCTGCCTACATAAGAAAAACACATAGTCAACATCATACTGGGAATACATTGAATGGAAAAATTCTGAAATCATTTTCTCTAAGACCAGAAATAAGACCAAGGTGTCTGGTTTTAACCACTCTTATTCAGTGTACCATTGGAAGAGCAGTAAGATACAGAAAAAAATGGCACCTACATATGAAAAAAAGAAACTGAATCATCCCTGTTTACATAATGTGTATTTTTATGTAGAATATGTTGAAGACACCAGGGACAGTTGACCATCTGTTTGTACCTAGACAGGCAGGAAGCAGCTAATTCTGAGTCTTTCTGGGGCTGTGTGCACTGCTGGGTCACCCTGCACTGAGCATCAACTATCAAACTGAGGCAGAGCCAACTGACACTACTTGGACTAAAATAACATCTTGTTTCTAGATTAACTCTAGCACAATTTGAACATGGGCTCCATGCTCAGGTTTGCTTATCTATTAGGTAGAAGCAGTGAGTTCCCAAAGAACAGAGGTTTATTTTATTTTTATTTTTTTGCTTTTTTGTTTCTTTGGGGAAGGAGTGCATAAACTACTCAGCATTTAGTGCTTAAATAATATGAACAAAAGCAATGTACTCAGGTTTCCACATATAAATAAGATTAGAATATACTTACATTACACAAACTAGACTGTACATCAAAAAGTGTCTCAGTCTGGGGTTGAAGCTCACTGGTAGAGTGCTTTCCTCACATGGATTTGAAACTCAGCACATAAAAATAAATAAGGTAGAGGTATTGTGTCCATCCACAACTAAAATATATATTTAAAAATCTCTCTAGAGAAAAGGTCATTACATAATGTTAATAGAATTCACTAACCATTGTTTAACTGTGAAAGCCTACATTAAATGAAAGAAAGATATCAAAGTAATAACCTAATTTACACCTCAAGAAATTTTAAAAGGAAGAGGCAAATGAACCCAATTTTATCCAAAGGAAGAAAATAGTAAAGATTAGAGTAGAGATAAACAACATAGGTAGCAGAAAAACTGAAAAAGAACAAAGCCAAAAATTGACTCTAAAAATGACAACAAAATTTATAAAATTATACCTTAGCACACTGTTACAAAGAGACAGATGCAAATAAACTAAAATCAGAAATGAATATAAAGACATTGCCTAGGAACATATAAATTACCAAAATTGCCTTTTAGAAAAAATAGTGAATTTGAGCAAGAATCTGTAGTACACACTTGTAGTTGCAGCAACTGAGGAAGCTAAGATAAGATGAAGGCAAGTTTCAGGCCATCTTTGACAGCTTATTGATGAGATCTTGTCTCAACATTAAAAACTAAAATGGCTTGTATGAAGCTCAGTGGTAAATGATCCTGATCATAATACCCAATGTTCCCTAAATTATATGAGAAGAAGAAGATATAAAAAAATGAACAAATATGTAAGAATTCTAAAAGTCAAAGAAATTTTCAATAACTTTCTAAAAAAGAAAGAGTCCAATACTGTATGGGTTTACTGGTAAAGTCTATTAAACTTTAGAAGAATTAATATCAATGCTTCTCAAAATATTACAAATGAAAATTAGTAAGGTATATTTTCTAATTGATACCATAAAGCAGAATTATGCTGATACCAAAGCAAAAAAAAAAAGAAGATAATATAATTATATATTTGTCAAAACCCATAAAATATTCAAAACCAAGAATAATGTGAACTATGGAGTTTTTGGAATAAATATTTTCCAAAAGGTATTATCCTACTAATGCAATGATCATACAATATTAGAAAACTCAATAAATGTAATGTACCAAATTAACATAGAAAAATATCAACAATTATTTCAATTGATATGGAAAAGATATTTGAAAAGACTTGTTAATAACTACTTTTAAAAATCTCAGAAAACTAGGTAAATAAAGGACCTTTTCAACATACTAAAGCATATTTATAAAGAACTCACACCTGACATCTTCCTGAGTGATGATAAACTAAAACTTTTCCCCATACAAGAAATTGGATAGGCATAACCTCTTTCCCTTCTTCTACACAACATTGTATGGAAAATTCTAGGTAGATCAATTAGGCAAAAAAAAAAAAAAAAGAAATAGAGGAGACATTAAAATTCAATAGGGGGAAGTAAAACTACCCCTGTTTGCAGGTGACATGATCCCATACATAGAATATCCCAAAGAATCTGAGTGAAAAAAATATCACTCCCAGATCCTATATAATTAACTCAGCAAAATTATAGATTATACGATAAATACTAAAAAGATCATCTCTTATATAACCATAACCAGTAATGAACGAATCAATATAAATTTTTAATAATTTTATTTGCATTTGCATGTAAAAATAAAATGCATAGGAATAAATTTAACCAAGGAGAACTAAGATTTGTTTTCTAAGATTATTAACCACCCCCCCAAAAATATGCAAGGTTTCTTGCTTTACACAATTAAAGCTGCACACAAAAAATGTTATTATCCAATACAACATTTATATATCTATGTGTGTTTTTGTATATATATATATATATATATATATATATATATATATATATATAAATTTGTTCACCTTCATGCTTTTTTAAAAAAATGTCCCAAGGCAAGGGAATATGACACAGGCAAGTCATTTTAGTCACTCTGGATAGTAAAGCAGGATTATTAGAAGTTTGAGACCAGTCTCAAAACTTAGCCAGCCTCTAAGAAACATAGTGAGAATTTGCATCAAAATAGAAAGTAAAATTGGCTAACACATGGTCCTAATCTAGAGGATATTCAGATTAGAAATATGTTTTACATATGATGAAAATAAAGAAAGCAACAAGGTAGAGGTAATTTTAGAGTCATAAGGTGAGAACAACAATGAAAATTGTGTTAGTACCCTCAGTTACATGCAACAAATAAATAATAAAAGACTGCAAGTTGTTAGAATATTTAAGTTTGTGGGAGAATACTGGAAGTATTTAAAGTAGCACACAGAAGCAGAAAAAAATAGTAGAGGTACTAAGGTCATTCAGTGTACATCAGGGACTAGGAAGGGAACTCAGTGATCACCAGAACTCTGTTGCAGGAAAATGGATGAAACCATCACGTTAAGTGAAATAAGTCAAACTCATTAGGTTAAAGGTCATATGTTTTCTCTCATTTATAGAAACTAGAGGGGAAAAAGTAAAACAAAGGTTAGAGTGGATCTCTTAACAATCTAAGGAAGATCAGTAGAGGAAATGTACCAAAGGGTGAGAGGGAGGGATGAAAGAGGGAAGTGCTAGGGAGGGATTCTGGCAAAATTGCATTGTTATCTTTGTGTGCTTGTAGGACTATGTCATAACAAATCCCACAAACACGTACAATTAAAATGTAGCAATAAAAATATGGAAAGAAATAAAGGAAGATATTTGGTGATTCAAATAAATAAATAAATAAATAAATAAATAAATAAAAATTAAAAAAGGAATTGAGAATGGAGCTCTTAGGCAAATAAGCCTAAAATTAAATCTCAGGTTCAAAAACAAATTATTAAAATGCAGGGATGTGAAGAAGTAGATAGTAAGTTATGAGGATAAATTTAAATTTATAACCAAATAAATCATATTATTTTTTTGTGCTGTGGCAGAATGACATTAATATAGAAAACTACAGACATGTCTTTCCACAGTTCATACCTTCATATACATAAGAAAACATATTTTTATGATACTTGAAAAACAACTGGAATTTCCAGCTTCTTTTAGCTGTTCTTTTGTTTTAGAGTAATTTGTTACTAATGCAATATCATGGGGAAAAGATATAAATTTAATACCATGATTTTGCATACCTTATAACACTTTAAATAGTAAGTGTATTGTTCTTATATAACGTTACTAAAATCTTTAGAAATAAAAACACAAATTCTTTTGCTAAAATATCACTGACTATTTTGTAATAAATATGAACAATTTATAATAGAGAAAACAGTATTTTTTTATTTTTTTCTTGTCAGATTTCTCTTCCTTTCAAATGTCAAATAAAGGTGTTCTCAATTATAAACCTGCTTCACAGGGCTTGGATTGTGGCTCCAAGGGAGAGCACTCAACTAACATGCATAAGGCACTGGGTTCAATCCTCAGCACCACATAAAGATTTAAAAAATGAAGATATTGTGTCCACCTATAATTAAAATATAAATTTAATTATTTTTTTAAAAAAAAACTCTTTTGCAAAAATTTTATTCAAGTACAATTCCAAGTCCTCATGAAATAACCACAGACTTTATATTTGGGTGTTCATATAAGGTAAGACAAGAATCTCCTTCAGGAAATAGTGCAAATTTGAAGAAATAGTAAATGGTAACTGGATTATAGTAATGAGAGATTTTTCTCAGTGTGGTTCTCAAATATCTAAATTCAGGCATTTGTGGAAGGATGACTAAGTTTGGGAAACAGGGAGAGTTTCCATGAAGGAGACTCAGTGGCTCAGTGGCTGTCCCTGAGCACTCATGTGTCTTTCACCACCTCAGTGAATATGTATTAAAGTGTGTCTGTAAGAGTGAATATTGTAGCATCATCCAAAAAACAGCCACCAGTATGAGATGACTTCTAGGTTTTCTAAACCTTACTCATGGTGGACATCCCCTTATCATCCTTGGTCTTGTATGTGCTAACAGCACTATAAAAATTTGAAACTTGACAGGTCTTTCTACCAAAGTCTGAATTATGTATTTCCCCTGAATCAAAAGTGGATTTACATTTACAGAGTGTGGTCAAGTTATTTGCATCAGCTATCTACTCAGAGGCAAGTGAACTGATGAGTTTCTTGGTTAAAGTTCTATTTTGTTGATTTCTACACAAACATCCTGAGTTTCCCCATTTGGGTTTTAAATACACCTTCACCTCGTATTAATGACAGCAAACCTTCTAATTTTTTATGTCCTAATTCTTCAGCACTCTTTGCTGTTTTCTTACTTCAGAAAACACACAAACATCTTTGGTAGTAGCTCAATACCAAAAAAAATAATATTAGCTCACTTATCATTAGATACAGCTTCAAATTCAACACTGAAAACTTTACTTAAAACTTAACCTGCTCAGGTGGTACTTTTTTTTTTCCACATTGGAATTCTGGGGCTTCCTGGGGCTGAGACCACTGTGTTTCTCTGTATTTCTTTCAATAACTTTGCCCTGTCTTATTAATTTTTGTCAAGAATAAAGACTCTTAATATCTCTGCCTTCTTGGAGCTGGGGATATGGCTCAAGTGGTGGCACGCTCGCCTGACATGCATGCGGCCTGGGTTCCATCCTTGCCACCACATACAAACAAAGATGTTGTGTCCACCGAGAACTAAAAAAAAATATTAAAATTCTCTCTCTCTCTCTCTCTCTCTCTCTTTAAAAAATAACTCTGCCTTATATTAAACATATGTTTGGGTAAAATAAGACAGTAGATCAAAAAATCATTAATTCTGTGTTTCTTACTTTCTATCTCAAAACTCTCCACATTTTTAACCACATTCATAGTGTTTTACAAATCAAAACTTTTAGGGCATTCATTAAAGATATTAAGAAAAGTGCCTGAGTTGGAGTCACAACCCTGTTATTAAGTGTGATTTTCACCATGTACATGCAGAGGAACATGTACATGTTATCTGAGGTCTACATATAAAAGGTGAACTGAAGGAGTTCTGAATATAGAAGTTCCTATCTCTAATTAGTTACACTAATTTTAGAGCATGGCGGATTGCTTCTGTAAAGAATGCCCCAGTTCTATTTAGATGATGGAACTATTTTATCTAATACACAGGGGAGAAATAATAAAAAAATAAAATGTTCATTTTAATACTACTGATAAGGTAGAAGGAGGTCATAGCAGCTGTGGTCTGTTTCTCTTGAAAGTATTAAAAACATCTGAAGGTACTTCTTGATGGAAGTGAAAGACTTAAAAAATCTCAAATGGATTTTTATTCAATGAACAATATGTGCAAAAGATCTCACTGTTAATTTTTTTGGAAGATGTGAAATCTTTATTTTATCATAAGAATTCTCCCTAGGCAGAGTTACATACTAATAAAATGAATAAATAAATAACAATTCTGTATTGTGTTAAATTATGTAAATCTTTTTCTAAATTCTTTCATATGTCCACTTGCTTACTCCAACAATGTTATAAAAAAGGATTATCAGTATTCAATTTTATTCACAGTGTTCACTGAGACAAAAGTAGTTTATTCACAGGGAGAAAAATGTATACTAATACATTCCTGACAATTCTGATTTGCTTCAATCTTACCTAGGAGATTATTATTTTCACTGGTCTAATATGGACACAAGCAGTTCTAGTTCACCAATTCTTATGTAACCAACTCTGTTCTGGAATCTGCACATCCAAATTCAGATAGAACAATGTCTTCCCCTGTAAAAAGCCTACATGAAAAAATATAAAATTAAATGAATCACACCAATTAAATTAGATAATTTATAATATAAAAAAAGAAAAGTTTGTACTACAGGTTTGCAGCTCAGCTGAGATATACAAAATCATGATATGGAGGAGTGATGCTTAGTGGGATTATTTTTATTTGCTAATTTAATTACTTCAGGGATAGCATGGAATCAGGGCTTCCTGCACTCTAGGCCAGTACTCTGCCACTAGCCATACACCATACCTTGACTTGACATTGAAAGCGGAAATCACAGCCTGTCCAATTTAAATAAGAAAATCTAATAAGTAAAATGCTCTAAGGAATTAAAGGGTGAGATGAAGAATGGAAACATGTCAATAAAAATGTTACTAATGTCAAATCCTCCAGATTTTTTTTTTCAAGAAACACATCATTTGCACCAACATCTCCATGAAGTTGAGCCAACGTTTCAGTTATATTGCCATAAGAAGTAACACCTTCTATCCCCAGGCTTGCATTGGAATTTCAGCAAACAAATTTCTGCTTTGTCTCCACATTCCCCATGTCCTTCTTGGTCACAAGCCCAGGCTCATGGTCCTCCCCATAAAAACCATGTCTCTCAAACACATCTTCATCCCCCAAACAATAAGGCTTTTGGTATCTAAAAATATTTGGAAAGTACAGGACATTCCATGTGACTTCAAATGCAAAGTAGTTCTCTTTCTGTGTCCTGGGTGTGCTTCAGGACATCACCACCAGCCCCACTGTCTCCTACTTGGCCATCTTCAAATTTAAATCCACAAATACCATCCTGTGGTTAATTGTTTTCTTATGGATTCTCACCATGTCCACTTATACCAACCTGCAATATTGTAGCCACGCCCAATAAGACCCAGCCTGGTCTCCTCTGTTTCAATGATCATTGTTCATTTCTGCCTATCAGTTAAATCCACAGGGGCCTCTATCTCTCTATGATGTTGTTGAGAGTTGTCTTCATTGTAGGCCTTGTGGTTCTTTCCAGTGGATACATGATAATTCTCTTGTATAGACATGAACAATGATCCATGGCTCTTCATAGCTCTAGGTTTTTGCTAAGCAGCCCCAGAAAAAAATAAGGAGCCACTCACACCATTCTTCTGTTCATTAGCTGTTTTGCCATCCTGTACTGTACGGATAGAATCATGTCATTGTTTATAAGAATTATGTGGAGAAATGACCCCATGTTTGTGAACATCCACAGTGTTGTTGCTAATGGCTATGGCATGCTAAGTCATTTAGAGCTGATCAGTGCTGATGCTCAAATAATAAAAGCTGTTCAAACCAAATGGAGAAAGAGATAAGTTACTCTTAAAATTGAACTAAAGCAACTTTGCTAATTTCATTAAAATAATTTTACCTAATATATAATTTTATATAAATATATAATATATATATATAATATAAATTATTTTAATGAGATCTCTAATATATATATTAAAAACAATTATTTTAATGAGATATATAACATATATATTAGATAAAATTATTTTCATGATATATATAATATATATCTAATATATATTAGATAAAATTATTTTAATTGTTTATATATATATATATATATATATATATATATATATATATTCCTTTTAATTAAAAAATATTTATTAAATGCTTTTATTGGTTTCCATTTTTTTTGGAATTTACATCACTAGTAAGAATGTGTGTATAATTTTACTCTAAATCTGTATTAGTGTCTTGATTTACATCTATGAATTTTTACAGCTTTTTGTTATTTTGCAGGTTAGACATTAATATTTTTTTTCTTGCTTTGTTTTATATCTTAGAATTCATTTTTTAATAAAGGCTTACTTCAGGCAGTACTTTTTTTTACCTAAAAATAGCTTTACTATAGTTATTCCAAAACCAGGCATCTAGAGCACACCTGCAGGCCAAGCTACTCAGTAGGCTGAGGCAGAAACACTCTAAATTTGAGATCACTCTGGGTAACTTAATGATATCCTCTGCCAAAGGGGGGGCAGGGGAGGCTGGGGATGCAGTTCTGTGATCAACCCACCCTAGGTTTATTTTCTTGTACAAAAAATAATGATTGTAAATTATCAAAAAAATATATCAGATCAAAATAACATGTATGGCTTTGAAGGGTCATGTGTATTATTTCTCCCTATATCTTCATTGTGTTTTAGCCTTTATTTGGTTTCTGTTTATTTTGTATATCACACCATTATGCTATGGTTGTTTTTATTTTTCTGATTTTAATTTGTTGATAATTCTTTTGATGAATTCCTATTTAAAGCACACTGTCCCTTTTATCTTCAAAAAAATGTTACGTAGTGCCCTCTCTTTAAAAATATTTTAGCAGCAATGTGTGCATATTACGCATCTATATTCCCCATTAACTTGAGAGGCTAGGTCAGCAGAATTGCAAGTTGGTGGCCAACTCTCAAAATTTTGAAAATACTGTTTCTCAAGTCAAAAAACATAAAGGAATGGTGAATAGTCAGAAGTAGAGTGTTCCTGAGTTTAAATCCCTATACCATTGTTTTTCTGGTAGTAAGACTTGGAAATATAACCTGCCTGGAACATGCTAAGCAAGTACTTTGCCAATAAGCTACATCCTCAGCTTCCTATTTAGCAAGTAAAGAAATTGACACAATGAGTGAGATGTCACATTAAGCCCAACAGGAAAGCTCAATTTAAAAATCAAATGAAAAAAAACAATAAAACCAAAACACTTGGTGATAATATAGAGAAATTGGCACTTCAATAAATTTCTGGGAAATGTAGCATGGCATACAGTGTATACAATATACAGTGTACACTAAAATATTTGATATTTCAGTAATTCAGTATAGAATCATCACATGACCTACCAAATCTACTCTCAGTCCTATACCCAAAAGACCTGAAAATATACACACAAACACTTGCATATAATGTTCATGGCAGCACCATTCATGCTAGCCAAAAGTGAGAACAATCCAAATCCATGAACTAAAGAGTGGATAGTCAAAATGTGTTCTGCATATGTGTATGCTACAACATAGATAAATCTCAAAAATGTTAAACTAAGTAAACAAAGTAATGTGTGTGCGTGTGTGTGTGTGTTTGTGTGTGTGTGTGTGTGTGTGTGTGTGTGTGTGTGTGTGAACTATCAGGGATATGTAAACTCACAGACCCAAATGAAGAACTGGATGCCAGGCCCTGGGAAGCCAGGGGGAAGAGGTTTTATTTAATGAATACATGGTTTTTGTTGTAGTGATTAAAAGATATGGAAGAAGATAAAATATTCAAGAACAGTAATATGAATCACTATTATCAGATTTTGAAATCAAAATCAAACAAAAAAATTAACAAACAAAACCCCAGAAAATAATGACAAAAATCTTAAAGTCTACTTAATTGTAGGGAATACCAGCTCTTGGTGAAATAAAAGCACTGGGTATCTATATATTCCCTTAGGTACTCTAGATCCCAGACTTAAATCTTGGCTGGTAACTCCAGCAATTTGAAGCCTACTATATATCAAAAGCTATATCAGTTTCTTTATATACTTTAATCCTTATCTTTCTCCAAGGCATCACATTCTGCTTGGAGAAATTCTCACCTTTTATATTAATTTGCTATCAGTGATTGACCTAGGGTTGCTTAACTACTAAGCCAATCTGTAGCTCTTTATATTTTTCACATTGAGACAGCCTCTTTATAAGTTGCTTAGGGACTGACAAAGCTGCTGAGGCTGTTTTTAAACTTATCATCCTCCTGCCTCAGTCTCCTGAGCCACCTAAATTACATCCTGTGCCACTCTGCCAGGCAGAGTTATGCTTTCACAGAAGACTCAATTAAGGAAGATCTTTCAAAGTTCACCTGCTATGCAGACGAGGGATATGAATACTTATATAAATTGCAAAATATTCTTCTATCTATGATGATAATTTTTTTCTGGGTTGTTTCTATATGAAGGAGGAGGGAAGAGGCTGAATTTCCAAAAGGGCACAAGGAACTTGTCAGGTGTGATGTCAATGCTCACTGTCTTGATTATGGTGGTGGTTTTATGTACATACAAATATATAAAAACTCAATGTATTGATAATTCAATGTGTATAGTTTATTGTGTGTCCATTTAACCTATTTTTTAATTAATAAAAGATCTTAGGATATATACCAACAAATATAGATGACAAACAAGGACAGAAAAACATGTTCAACATCATGGATCACACTGAATTGCAAGTAATGCACCCATTAGCATGGCTGAAATTCCAAAATCTGACAATACAAACTGCTGGACAAAGGAAGAGGAACAAGATCAACTCTTATTTATGGCTAAAGGGATCACAAAATTGTACAGCCCATCTGGAAAGAGAGTTTGAAACTTTTTTTAAAGCCTCAGTCTTACCATATATCTATACACCACATAATAGGTGTTAATTTATTTGTGTTGAAAGCTGGAGTCCACATAAAATTCTGCATGCAAAGGCTGAAAAAATTTTTTTTTGATTGGAGATGTGGCTCATTGGTAGATAAATTGCCTAGCAAGCATGAGATTTCAGGTTTCACCCCAACATCACACACACACAAACACACACACAGACACACAAATACACAAAATGTAACTTGTTTATTCATAGTTTGCAAGAACATAAAGCAATAAAGTCATCTGTTAGTATTTACATATTATTAATCAAAAAAGGAACTCATCAATAAATTGGAACATGATTCAGCCAAAAAACATTAATAAGCAAACAAATAAGAAAAGATGATGAGGCAACATAAATACACCTTGATTAGAAAAACATGGGATAAAATGCCACATTTATGTTATCCTGAGTATAGGACACTCTGGATAAAGCTAAACAACAGACAATAACAAGATTTATGATGGCCAGAGACTCAGGGCAACTAGGAAAGGGAGGTCTCTGGGGTACTAAATCTATTCTGTAACAAACACATAATGGTGGATATTCTAGATTATGTTTTTCCCATACTTAAACAAATGCATAGCCTGGCACAATGGTGCATAAATGTAATTACAGCAGATAGGGAAGCTGAGAAGAAACAGGAAGATCACATGTTCAAGGCCAGACTCAGCAAATTAGCAAGGCCCTGAGAAACTTGGATTAACCTTACCTCCAAATCAACCACAACAACCTCATTTGTCATGAGTTCTTTCTTTTTTTCTTAATTTTTTCTTCTACTTTTTTCTAAACTCCTGTCATTGCTACCTCCTGGCTTTTTTCTAGGACAAGATATCCCACAACCCTCTCCTTTTTTTTTCTCACAATCAAAGTATTTAGACACCAAAACTCATTGTTATTGGTGTGTCATTACTTGGAGCTACTTCAGCAGATAGATTTAAAAAATTTTTATTCCCATGTACAAATAACATCAGTTTAGTTATTTATTTTATGTAAGACCCTACCTTAGTGGGGTACATGTGAAAGCCTTTAGATTTGTTTGCTATGAATGCTGTTCAAATAGCTGCCCAGGTTTCTCTGACCTTAGAAAATGAGAGCTAGAAACACAAAAAGTTTCCATATAGATGCTGCTTGTTTATCATTGTTTGAAATTGGAAGAAGTATTAGTTTTTCCTTTACGTATGCCCTGTGAGCAACACAGGTTCTGTCAGACTTCATATACAACACCAAAATTATCACTCTACTAAAAAATGAACTAAATCTGTCTGTCTCATATAATCTCATCTTGGAAGTCTTAGCTCCAAATCTGAATGGAAGAGAAGCATTGGAGACTCTGAGGTAGGCACTGAAGGAATATATATTTTGACGTCTGACTTTTACTGTTTCATAACAAGACACAAGTATTTATTCCTAATGTGCTACAGGACTTCTTTGAACTTCCATAGCACAACAATTTATGTGAATTCTCAGTATTTCATTTTAAATTGATAGTAGTAATATAATTTATATTATTAGAAATGTTATTGTCTTACATGAATGATTTTTTTCCAGCATAAAGATTCACATGGTATAATAATTTAAAACATTGGCATTTTCTAGCTTTACATTACTTTTTTGAAGTAGAAATACTTAAAAACCATTTTTTCCAATTCCTAAGCTCACAGACTCATCTGCTAAAACTTCTATCTAATATTTTCTTATTTTGAATAGTAACCTCAAATTAAATGTGTAATATGCATTTACATAAAATAAGAGACATTGCATTCTTTAAAATGGTTTTTGGTACACTGTATCAGAATTATTTTATCTTGCTCTTTACTATAGCTTAGATATTTAATGGAGGTGCATTTAAATGTTTTAAAATACCCTAGTGATGCAGGCAGAGAGCAAAATAGTAGAATAAACTTAAGTTTATAATAAAAGAAAATATACTATTTTTTCATGATTTGGCATAGTGATATTAGAATACACAACCATAGGACCAACATTCCGGTTACAGTTTATTATTTTATATATTAGAAAACATTGTTTCTTTATATCTAACATGGATCTGGATTGCAAATATTTTAGTTGATCTTGTAGCTTTAGAGTTCTTCCTTATGAAGACAGAATTTTTGAGAAAGAACATGGAATTTGACAATAGAATTTTCCAATACTAGTCCTTGCTTTATGTAAATACACTGAATTTTGTAATTTTAAAAATACCAAATATATGAATACACACTAAAACACTAGAATAAATTAAAGTTTGTGATCAAATAAAAACCTGCTACTTTTTCATGACATGGCAGAGTGCTCTTATTACAGAAAACCAGAGGCTTATTTAAATTCATACTGCTAACTTCCCCCTCTATTAAACAATTTTTTTTTCTTGATACTGACAAATTTTTAGAATTCTTTTCTTCTACCAGCTGTTTTATGAGCTTTAGAGATATTCTTTACTAATGTATAATCATTTAAATATTTAATAAAATTATGAGAATTTTCAATAAGCAGAATTAACTGGATATAACTTTACTAGGTACATATATGAATTTACCACAGTGAATAACATCATCAAATAAATTAACAAAAGTTGGGTTCCAATTAGAATGAGGTATATCCCATGCTTGTATAATTATACCAAAGTATATCCTACTGTCATGTATAAGAGACCCAATAATAAAGAAAAGGCTTATTTTACTTTTTAATATATTTAATTTTTTTATGTTATACCATGGATTGAATGCAGAGTTTCACAAGTGCTAGGCAAGCATGCTAAGACTGAGTGACAACCCCAGCCCCTTGTTTATTTTAAATATATAAATGCTTTTTAAACTTAAATGGCTAATTGGCTTATATTATAATTTCAATAATTTTTCTGCCATGAAGAATAGCAATTTACAATAACCTAGAGAAAATATATTTTCTTTTTTCCTGAGAACTATTTTCTCTTCTACTTTCATTCTAAATCTTGACTGATGGTGTTCTGAGTTAATTTTTTTTTCACAAAAATATTTTGCAAGTGCAGTTTAAATCCAGTCACATTTGCCTATTCATCAAGGTACATAAACCAAAGCCTTTAGAAATTTGTTTGATTTAGATGGAGAAGAAAATGGTAATTAGATCATAAGAGTGGAGACATTTTTCACACTGGTTTGCAAATATCTAAATACTGCCATTCCTGGGGTAAAAATGGGAGTTCATAACCCACTTGAGTCAAATCTATGAAAGATGATATGTCATAAGTTTTGTAATGTTTTGAACAACCAATTAAAAAATAAAATAAATAAATGAATAAATAAATACTGCCATTGCTGAGAGCCATAGCCAAGTAGGAATGATGCATGGCATTTTTGGTGATGCCAGCAAGCCTTTGAGATAAAAATGGTTATGTTAAGATGTGTATTCAATTGGATATTAGAGCCCTGCTGTATGCCTAGGCCTGCTACTTTGGAGCTCTCAAGGGGATTCCCGGAGAGTTCCCATTGTTTGGGGAAGTGCAGTAGGAGGGATTTCCGGTTGGTTTGGTGTGTCCTGGGAGAAGGCCACATGCATGTCCTTGGCGGGAGTTTTGGAAATAAAGTTTGTTCCTTCTTGAGTGGCTCGTGATTTAGTGCCCAGCCAGACTGCAGCAAGTCATTGGTAGGAGAATGACTTTAAGTTTGAAAACATGGGCAGATTTTGTAAAGAAGAAACAATGCCCTGGGGGTTTCAGTGCCTCAAAGAATATGATGTAAGAGAAGTTACATAAGGAATGTCATTTGGCAAATATTTAAATATTATACAAACACAAGTTTTCTAATTTTTCTTAAACTTGTTTTTTTTTCCCATTGATGATGAATATTCTGACTGCAATGTGAAAGGTTGAATTTGAAAGGTTCTAAATTTGACAGGATCTAATTTAAATGAAAGTCATGTGTATGAATACAAAAAAAAAATATTGTAAACTCTTAAAATTCAGCACTTAAATTAAAAAAAAAAAAACTTGGAAATGGGCATGTAGGGATCATTTCCCTAGAAAATTTCTGTATCTTTTTTAAAAAATATATTTTTATTTGTAGATAGACACAATACGTTTGTTTTATTTTTATGTGGTTCTGAGGATTGAACCCAGTGCTTCATACTTGTTAGGGAAGCACTTTACCACTGAGCTACAATCTCAGCCCAATATTCCTATTTCTGCTTATGCAAATATGAAATCCACATTTTGTGGTAAATAATTTTTATGTAAGCAAAAGTATTTCAGATACTGCAGATCTAAGCAAAATAAGACACCATCTTTAATTTTAAGAAACATGCAGGGAAGACTAAAAATCAAACACACACTGATCATTAAAAAATATAAATTATGATACAAAGGAAACATAATGTATATAGACTCAAAGACAAGGGTAAGATCTCAGCAATTTCATGAGATTAACTGAAGTAAACAAAAATATTCCTCTGAAGAATGAAATATGTTTGAGTTAAAATTCATTTTTACTTACTTTTTATTTACTTTTTTTCTTTCATTTTTTGGGCTGCAACAATGGCTTTCTTTGTGGTAGGCCACTGAAGAAAGAGGCCCACACCAGCTCTTTACTTGAAATTAAGATTAAGAATAAGACTCCGTTTTGTGTACAAATTTTTCTGTTGTTTTGGTAAATGATAATTATAGAGATTATGGAAGGTAATCTATTTCAGTCAATAGATTGACTGAAAGCATTTAAATAAAAATCATGTTGCGATCAAATGCTCCTGTTTCTCTTCCAAGAATCCCCATAAAGATGAACAAATATTTCAGTTTTATTTCCATAAGAAATATCTTTCAGCCTGAAGCTGACATTGGAATCTCAGCAGACACATTTCTGCTTTTTTTTTACATTGTCACTGTCTTTGTAAGGCCACGTCCAGGTTTACTGACATCACCACATGGCTCTAACACACATTCTCATACTCCTCACCATGAGACTTTTGGTATCAACAGACTTTTGGGAAGTGTAGTACAGTACATGTGAGTTTAAATGCAAAGTGCTTGTCTTTCTGTCCAATATTAAAGGGGACACTCCACCTGCACCACCCACATGATGGGTGTGCTTTAGGCTATCACCATCAGCCTCAGTGCCTCCTAGTTGGCCTGCCTCAGATTAAAAACCACAAATACCACCCTGTGGCTAATAGTTTTCTTATTGATCCTCATCATGTCCACCTATACCAACCCACTTTTTTATACTGTGGCCAGACCAAATAAAATCTAGCTTGGTTTTCGATTTCTCATGACCACTGTTCTTTTCTGATCATGAGATATAAGCACAGGAGCCTCTTCCTTGCACTGATGGCATTCAGTAATCTTTAGTTTTGAGACGGTATTGTTCTTTCAAGCACATACATAATAATTCTCTTTCATAGACTTAAACAACAAACACGTTTCCACAAAGCTCCAGATTTTCTTCATGAAGCTCCCCAGAAAAAAAGAGCCACTCACACCATACTGCTCATCATGTGACTTGAAATCCAGTATTGTTTGGACTCCATAATTTTACTATTAATAGGCAGAGTGTGGACAAGTTATCTTATTCTGACATGTTTTCAAAGGCTTGGGCTAAATGGTGATGGCATGTTCAGTCTTTTGGTGCTGATCAATGCTAACACTCAAATAAAAAAAGAAAAAACTATGCAAATTAAATAGAGAAAAACAAGTCTGCTTCTGACAAAACTGATCAAAAGCAACTTTGTCACTCTTATTAAAATAATATTCTCTAATAAGAAACTTTTAGCTCTTATAAAAATCAATAAAATAAGATTAAAATTTTCTGTTAGAACAAAGTCATCTAAATAGCTAGCAAATAGCTTGTGGATATTTTTTTTTTCTTTATCTTGACCAGCTTTCCAACATTTGCGTTAATTTTCACTATATCTGACACCATTTGCATATCATAATTTTTTATAATTTTTAGGTACTTTGTATCTTAGATATTTATATTAGGTCTATTTTTGTGTGAGTGTGTGTATGTGTGTGTGTGTGTGTGTGTGTGTGTGTGTGTGTGTTCCTGCATTACACTTGCTGATATTTCTTTCAGTGAAATTCTATTAGAAGAATATTTATGCTTTTCTTTTTTGTCTATTAATATTTGCATGATCATATCAAAACTACTAAGGAGTCAGCAGGACTATTGCAAGTTTGTGGGAACCTTTGGTAACTTAATGAGACTCTGTGAAAAAACAGGTAGAAGATGTATCTCAATAATGGACCACTTTAGGGTTCATTTCCCTATACTAAAACTACTACAACAACAACCTGAAAAACACAAATACAACAAATACCATAAAAGAATACTCTATGAACAAGAGATTGCCTGCATTATTTCAAAAACCAAAGTATTGGGCACTATGTTAACCAATTGGAAGACACACATATTTCTGTTAAGAATATAAAATGGTATAGTAGGTATAAGAAAGAATTTTATGATTGCTAAAATTTTAAAGATAGAAGTACTGCATGACCTACCAATTTTATTTCTAGCTATATTTTCAATTGAATTGAACAGATATTCAAACACTTCAACATGAATATCAATGGCATCACCATTTCCATTAGGAGATATATGAAAATCCAAATTTCCATCAAGAATGATAAACAAATGTGTCTATGTATCTATATGTATCCATGTCTGAGTAAGCACATGTACATATATATATATATATATATATATATATATATATATATTCATATAAACAAATATATATCTATATATAGCATCCATATATATGTTTGAATATTATTCTGTAATATAAATAAAGTACTGATACAAGTCACCATGTTGACAAATATAAAATATATTAAGAAAAGTCAGCAAAATAAAACATGAAATTTCACCTGTGCTATAATTACATTTGTATTAAATATCCAAAATTTGGAAATCATAAAGTTAAAAAGAAGAGATTTTATTGCCAGGGTCTTTGAAGGCATTTAAGTGGTTGATTAAGATATTACATTAATTAAATCAGTAATTAAAATGTTTAAAACAAGGTAACTTGTCGGGAGCCATTCTCACACGTGACTGGGTGACTCCTGGTCAGGGTCTGAGGCGCTCTGGCTGTGTCGGAGCTTTCCCGGCCCTCTCCTGTTGAGAGAACCTGTCCATGTGGGGGTGTAACTCACCACTGACGCCGGAGGCCCAATCACTGACCCTGACCTTGGAGTGGGGGGGGCGGGGGCCCTTCAACCTTCATTGGATGGAATTATCCCCTGAATTTCTTGCTCCCCAATAAAAGGCTACTCCCTGGCATGCTCGCTCTCTCTCTCTCCTGCTAGCCCTGAGTAATCCTTGCTGCCCTGCCGGGCGGTTAGAGAAAGGAACCAGAGAGGGGAGCCGTCTCGGACCTGGTCATAGAAAAAGGAAACTGAGTCTGTGTGTTTATTTTGATCTCTGCTAGCTAACCTTTATGCCAAGAACCTCATTAATGAAACCATTGCGCTGGCCACATGGTAGAATTGGCGCCCACGAGGGGGGCATTCTAGATTAGCTAGATTGAGTAGAAGCGCGAGCTATAAAGATAAAGAAAAAAGTAAAAGATAAAGGAAGTGGTGACAATTTGGGTCACAATAGAAAGTGGTGACAATTTGGGTCACAAAAGTATCTTAAGATATTGAAGGAAAGAGATGTTAAATTAATTAAAATGGGAAATTCAACTTCTACAGATAAGGAAATGTATCTGACTATTTTAGAAAGTATAATTAATCAGAAAGGAAAACAGATAAAGAAAGCTCAGTTATTACAATTCTTAGCGATTGTAGGTAAATATTGTCCTTGGTTTTGTGAACAAGAATCTCCAAATTTACTTACTTGGGAGAAATTAGGAAGAAAGTTACAAAAGGTCTGTCTTTCTAATTAATTACCTGGAGGCATAGATTATATTCAGAGAACCTGGACAGCTTTGGAAGTTTGTCTTTTTGAATATATGGGCCAGAATCTGAGGGCCCCTGAGGACCTGCTAAAAGACATTCAATGGGCCATCAAGTCTATTCAAATGGAAAATCCGCCTGAGGCTAAGTTAATTCCTTTTCCCTTAAGCCACTTAAAAACAAAGGCACTAGGGACCAAGCCCAAAATTAAAAATGTAGACTTAAACTTGCAAAATCAGGGCTGAGCAACAATTCGGGGAATTCGAGGAGAGGTCGCATAGTGTGACGTCACTGCCCCCCCCCCCCCCCCCCCGACCAGGACAGCCCGCGATTTTTTCCTGAGCGATTTTTACCAGAATGTAGATTGCAGACAGTTTTCCTAGGGCCTTCAAGGACAGTTGAATTAAGTCCTGAATCAGGATCAGAACAAATCCCTACTGGGATTTTTGGGCCGCTTCCTGTTAATACTATAGGTTTAATTTTGGGATGTAATAATTTAAAGGGAGCCATTGAGGTGATACCTGGTGTGATAGATTCAGATTTTAAAGGACGATTAAAGGTTACTGTAAGATCCAATTATGCCCTAAGGCTCACTCCAAGAGTTACATTTGCCCAACTGATTTTATTGCCCTGTGATGTAGGGAGACACCTGCCGGTAGGTTCAGTTTCTAAGCCGCCCAACAAAGTATACTGGTCATAGTTAGTACGACAAGAGCGTCCTTTATTAAAACTTAAAATTAATAATAAAAAATTCCTCAGAATAATTGACACAGGGACTGATATCTCTGTTCTTCCTAGTAGGTTCTGGCCAAGGAACTGGCCTTTCCACGTAGCGCCAGCTAACCTAGAGGGCATAGGGCAGATTTCACAGCCCGCTCAAAGTGCCAACTATCTCCATTGGAAAGATTGCGATGGGAACAGTGGAGTATTCAAGCCTTATGTGTTAGAGACTTTACCAGCTAATCTATGGGGAAGAGATATTTTAACCAAAATGGGGTTATTGTTAGTTACTCCTAACTCTATGAGATCAGTTGAGGAAGTTAGTCAGAGGTATTTTCCTGGAGATGATAAGGAGACCCTTCAGGAAGAGTATCTGTTTACAAACCAGTCTCCACGACAAAGATTAGTAAATGCTCCAAGCCAAAATTTTTATTAGGGGCCCTGAGTACTTTCCCGATCCCTAAGACAGCTGAAAAAGTCACCTGGCTCACAGAGGAGCCTATATGGATTTCTCAGTGGCCCATCTCAGGGGAAAAGCTTAAAATAATTCATAGGCTAGTTGAGGAACAACTTCAGGCTGGTCATATAGAACCAACGCTTAGTCCTTGGAACACACCTATTTTTGTTATTAAGAAAAAGTCAGAAAATTGGAGATTGCTGCAGGATTTAAGGGCAATAAATCATGCAATTCAGTCTATGGGATCCTTACAGCCAGGACTTCCCTCCTCCACAGCCATTCCTTTAGATTATAGCTTGATGGTAATAGATTTAAAAGACTGTTTTTTTCTCTATAAGGTTACATCCTGGAGATTGTGAGAGATTTGCTTTCACTTTCCCAACAAGTAATTTTAAGGAACCTGTTAAAAAATATTGCTGGAAAGTACTCCCACAGGGAATGCGTAATAGTCCTACTCTGTTCCAAAAATACATAGACCAGGCGATAGATCCCATAAGAAATAGCTTTCCTGATGCATATATTATTCATTTTATGGATGATATATTATTGGCTCATGCTAATCCCGAGGTACTTTCAGAAATTTTTACTCAGTTAGAGACTTCGCTTACAGCAATGGGTTTATGCATAGCTCCTCAAAAAATTCAAAAAGTGTCTCCCTTCCAATATCTAGGTCAGATAATTCAAGGACATACAATCCGTCCTCAAAATCTTCAGATAAGAATTAAGGAGTTACGTACCCTTAATGATTTTCAAAAGCTATTAGGAGATATTAATTGGCTGAGGCCATCCTTAAAACTAACTACTTCTGAGTTAAGTCCTTTATTTCAGATATTACAAGGAAATCCTTCTCCAACCTCTCCACGTCAGCTAACTTTAGAAACTAAAACAGCTTTAAGGAAAGTTGAAAATGCAATTAAAAATGCACAGCTTACTAGAGTTGATCCTAAGGAAATGGTGTATTTATTAATATTTCCAACTGAGCATACCCCAACAGGAGCCATATGGCAAAAATTAGGAGTTATTGAGTGGATTTATTTATCCCACTCCCCTCAAAACACATTAATTCCTTTTCATCATTCTATAGCTCAATTAGTAATTAAGGGTAGAACTAGGATTTTACAATTAATTGCATCTGAACCTGATATCATAATTATTCCATTTTCTGTTTAACAGATTAATTGGCTTTTTCAAACTTCTAGAGCATGGCAAATAGCTTTTGCTGATTTTCCTGGCCAGATAGATAGCCACTATGCTCGTGATAAAATTATACAATTTGCATCATTAACGTCACTTATTTTTCCAAAGATTGTACATGCCCATCCTATAGATGAAGCCTTATCAGTGTTCACTGATGAATCTAGTTCAGGTAAAGCAGGATTTTATAGTAGGGTTCACACAGAGGTAATACAAACTTCTTATACTTCTGCCCAAAGAGCAGAGCTCCAAGCTCTGATTTGTGCCTTAACCTACTTTGCAAATGAGCCTATTAATATTTATTCTGACAGCTTATATGCAGTCGGAGTTACTAAAAATATTGAAACTTCAGTTATTGGGTATACTTCATCACAAGAGTTATTTGAATTATTTCATAATTTACAAAAGGCAGTGCTAATGCGGAAATATCCATGTTTCATAGGACATATACGAGCTCATACTAATCTTCCAGGACCTTTAGCTTCAAGTAATAACAAAATTGACAGATTAGTAGTTTTTTGTCAACATATGTCTTCATATGACTGTGCACTAGCTTCCCATTCCTTACATCATCAAAATGCTTCTAGCTTATGTAAAAAATTTAATTTTACTAGAGAACAAGCTCGTCAGATTGTAAGCCAATGCCCAAAGTGTGTTATTCACACTCCATCTCTTCCATCAGGGGTAAATTCCCATGGATTAAAACCAAATCAAATATGGCAAATGGATGTAACTCATATTCCTCAATTTGGTAAACAATGTTATGTGCATGTCATAGTGGATACTTATTCTAGATTTATTTTTGCCACAGCACTTACTAAGGAAAATACTCAAAATATAATTTCTCATTGCCTAGCAGATTTTTCTGTTTTAGGATGCCCTATGCAGATTAAAACAGATAATGCTCCAGCTTATGTGAGCTCTTCCTTTCAACAATTTTGTTAAGAGTTTAAAATTAATCATAAAACAGGAATTCCTTATAACCCCCAAGGTCAAGCCATTGTAGAACGAGCTCATTTATCTATTAAACTTCAATTACAAAAATTAAAAAGGGGGGATAGGCTTATGACTCCCCAAAATAGCCTTAATCATGCCTTGTTTGTTTTAAATTTTTTAAACTGTGACGCAGAAGGTCACACTGCTGCTGAGAGACAAATGTCTCCCTCGGTAACAGGCCCTTTAGGCAGAGTTTTGTGGAAAGATTTACAGACCGGTCAGTGGAAGGGCCCAGACCCGGTGATTATATGGGGCAGAGGGCATGCTTGTATTTTCCCAGAAAATTTTTCTCGTCCTATTTGGGTGCCTGAACGTGCTATCAGACATGGAAGAGATAGAACCCAGATTCAAGCGACTGAGGATCGACCCAGAGGAGCCCCCATCCAGAAGGAGGAGATATCAGAAAAGGATGAAGAAAGACCAGATTGACCCAGCCGAATAGCTGATTTCATGGAAAGATGTAAAGAAGCTAACAACCCAGGCTTCCCAAGTACTTTGAGACCTAGGAAAAAACAGGACCCCAATGATGATGGTAGCAACAGTAATTGCCCTACTGAGCTGTCAGGTAAAGGGGAATCAAGTAGACACTTACTGGGCATATTTCCCAGATCCACCCCTGGTACACCCAGCTGTGTGGACTGGAGAATCTATTCCAGTATTTACTAATGACTCATTCATGATGGAAGGATTTACAGATACTCATATTACTCCCAATCATGTGACTAGATTTAATTATTCTGGCTATAGTGCCTAATTACCCTTGTGTTGGTCCCACGATAAACATGCTGGCTGTCTGAAAGTATCATTCGAAGAAAAGACAGCGGTTGGTAGACCTAGACTGACAAATAATTCTATTTATGGGGACTTAAAACCTAATACTAGATCAGTAATTAAGATGGGACTTTCCCATAATAAGCCAGTCATTTCTGCAAAACCTCCACGGATACACCACTGTTCAAATAGTTCTAAAATTGAGATTGGCACCTTTCCAAAATGGATGGATTGTATAAATCCCTTTCCTGTACAACATAAGGTGTCTAAAGATAGTGGGTATATATTAGACTGGTCTTTAAAAATTGATGAGACAATTACAAAGAAATTCTGCTATGACACCTGCAGGATTTTTTAGTAATATTTTGACTTATAGTAAAGGTGGTGTTCAAAAAGATATTTGGCATTTAATTGCTGCCTCAGAATTCTTACATTTTACAGACAAACCCTTACCAAGATTTTTTGGCAAGAACTGTAAAGAGGGATCTTGCTATGGCTTATGAACTTGTGTTCAATCTCCTTATGTTTTAATTATTGGAAATGTGAAAGTTAAATGGATAGTTGACAGATATATTGTTGCTTGTGAAAAATGTAACCTAACCAATTGTATTACTAGGTATAATGGAGGAAAAGGAGTGCTGATACTTCATCAGCCCTCTTTCATTTTATTACCTGCTAATATATCAGAGCCATGGTATGCTGATGCAGGTTTACAAGTCTTACAGCAAATTCATGCCCAGCTGGCAAGACCTAAACGTGCTATTGGAGTTATAATTGTTGGTGTTTTGGCGCTAGTCTCTTTTATTGCATCAACTGTCTCTGCGTCTCTGACATTGTCTCAGAATATTCAGCATGCAAAATTTCTTAATAATTTAGCTCAAAATACTTCCAAGGCTCTGCGTAATCAAGTAAATATTGATGAAAAGATTGAAACTAAATTAAACGCCTTAGAAGCAACTGTTATAGACACAGGTAATGAACTTTCAGCCTTAAAATTTAAAGAAAGGCTTAAATGCCATGCTAATTATAAGTCTGTGTGTGTTACAGCTGCCAAGTACAATGCTTCTCTCTGGGATTGGGAGAAGGTTAAAAACCATTTGTTAGGTATTTGGCAAAATAGTAATAATAGCTTGGATATTCTGGAACTTCATCACCATATTCAAGACATTCAAAATAATAGAGCTGATTTTTCAGATCCTTCTTCTTTGGCTAACCAAATATTGAAAGAGGTAAATGGATTCAACCCTGGAAATATTCTTAAACACTCGGCCTGGTACATTATTGGATTATTCTCTTTGCTGTTAATTCTCTATTGTGTTATGATTGTAGGATGGCGAGTCTTCAGAACAAAAATGCAGAAACTCCAGAGAGTGAACCGCCGCCTCATTTTTACGAAGAGAAAGGGGGAATATGTCGGGAGCCATTCTCACACGTGACTGGGTGACTCCCGGTCAGGGTCTGAGGCGCTCTGGCTGTGTCGGAGCTTTCCCGGCCCTCTCCTGTTGAGAGAACCTGTCCTAGTGGGGGTGTAACTCACCACTGACCCCGGAGGCCCAATCACTGACCCTGACCTTGGAGTGCGGCCCCCCCCTTCAACCTTCATTGGATGGAATTATCCCCTGAATTTCTTGCTCCCCAATAAAAGGCTACTTCCTGGCGTGCTCGCTCTCTCTCTCTCCTGCTAGCCCTGAGTAATCCTTGCTGCCCTGACGGGCGGTTAGAGGAGAGAACCAGAGACGGGAGCCATCTCGGACCTGGTCATAGAAAAAGGTAACTGAGTCTATGTGTTTATTTCGATTTCTGCTAGCTAACTTTTATGCCAAGAACCTCATTAATGAAACCATTGCGCTGGCCGCATGGTAGAGTAACTGTGGTAACTATACCACAATATAATACTTGACTTATTATCATTACTTAACTTATTGTTTGATGGGCACTCTTATGATAATTCAACCTCAATAACACAAATAAGAAAAAAAATCTTCTAAACACTGAAGTCTATACAATTATAGCCAGAGGTGACAGAAATGAACTATGGAATTGGAAATAACTTTTTTTTATCTTTGCATTTGAACAGATGACAAGAGTAACTGTATTATATAGAACTGCAAATATAGAATCCTGAATAAAATGAGTTATACTCTATGAATGCATAATATGCCAAAATATAATCGATCATCATGAATAACTAAAAAGAACAAATAAAATAAAATAAAAGGAAGAAACTATGGAGTTATAGTCACAAACATGTTCTCTGCATCACCATTCTAAAGGTTGGATAGTAGAAATCGATAGCAGAATTCAATAGCCTTCTCTGTGTCATTCAGTATTTTTGATTTATTATTTACTCTGTCTTTATCTGCCCAGTATCTTGAGTACTGATTGGAAGACTTTTAATCTTACAGATGAGTACACTAAGTTTGAGGGATAACTGATTGTCTCAAGGTCGCCATCTATGCAGATTAAGGCTGTGACAATTAATTTTTGTGATTTCTAATTTACTGTATTATGTATCACAATACAAATTCAGTCAGTGTTTTTTGTTTGTTTGTTTGTTTTTGTTTTGGTTTGTTTTGGTTTGTTCCCCTCCACCACCAGTAGGAGAAAGAGAAGTTACAACATGAGGTAGAAATTACAACAGGGCACCAAGAACCGTATGCAAAAACTATCAATGTAAAAACTTGATTGTGGTCACTGTTACACTGGTAAATAGGTATGTCAAAACATGACAAAATATGAGTTATATATGTACAGTTTATTGTATTTCCGTATTACCCTAATACAATTATTTTAAATTTGAATGAAAGAAATATATTCCTCAGAAAACAAACTATATATTTGGAAAGCATAGGAAAAGATACTGAATATTATATGTCATTAATAAATTACAAACTAAACACACCTATAAAAATTTACAAAATTTCAAACCTGACAAAATCAAGAGCTGGCAAAGATGGGGAACAAGAAGAATTCTCATACATTGCTGTTGGGATCACAAAATTGAATAGCAACTCTGGAAAACAGTTTGGTAGCTATTTAAAAATTATAATATACACTTCATATGGCCCACTAATTGTATTTCTCAGTGTTAATTCAATGGAATTAAAAACTATGTCCACACAAAACCCAAATAAAAATATAAACAGCTTCTTCATTCATGATTGCCAAGAACAGGAAACAGCTAAGAGAGACTTCAGTAGCTATTTATCTGTTATTAATGTAACACTGTGATACATCCATACACTGGAAAGTCATTCAAAAATTTTTAAAAAAATGAGATTTACTATCAAACATGAAAACACATGGAGACATCATAAATACATATTGCCAGAAAGAAAATATTGTCTGAAATGCCATATTGTGTGATTCCAAATTTGTGACATTCTGGAAAAGTCAAAACATTACAAATGTTAAACATTGCCAAGAAATAAGGGGGAGTAGAAGATGCTAAAGAGGTGAAGAACAGGGACTTCTGGCCTGATGAATCTACTCTTTAAGATGCCATAATCGTAAAAATTGTCATTATTCTTTGTCAATGCTTTAAAAACTGTAAAATTAGGGTTTTAATAAATAATTAAACTATTTATTGCCATTAATGATTATTTAATATCATCACTATTGGCAAAATATTTTGATTTTTTGTTTACATCAAATATTTCTCAGTAACATATAAAGAAAAAAGTAGTAAAAACTCTGAATAAGGGAAGACATATGGTATCATGGTACTATGTGCTTCATTTTCCTGTAAATCTACAAGTCTTTTTAAAATAAAGTCTGTTCATTAAAACAATTAGAGAAGACTTGGTGATTTTTCTTGCCTGAAACGTACCCAGCCCTAGAACTTGTCCTGAACAATAAAATTTAGACTGAGAATAAATAGTTTCCAACAATCTTATTTTTCTTTCTTTTTTTTCTATTTTTACAATTTTCATTATCTTTTTAGAGAACAGTGAACATAAGTCCTTAGTGAATAAACTAGTACCTTACATTCAAAAGATACTTTTACATCAATATAAAGTGATTATTTATCACTCTGCTTCATAGGTAGTAATTCTTTGAATACTAAGGAAAAGATGTTCTAAACTTAATTTACTACACTCATATTAATGAGAAAATTATCTGAGATTTTTTTTAAGGCTACCTCACTTCCAATATGCTTCCTATAAAATGAGAGTACTTTCTTTTTCTTACTCAACAAATCTCTGGTTGAACTAAATGAAGATAGTCCAAGTAAAGAGGTGTGCTGATACACATAAAGGGCTAGATAAATTTTGGTTGATCTTACTGAGAAAAACAGTCTGATTGATGTGATAAATAGTAGGCATTTGGTGATACTGAGAGCTCCATATTTTTTCTCTATTTTTTTATCACTTAACCCTTTTCATGTAGATCTTGCATTTGTGAGCTCTGGTAGTTACTAACACTAATCTAGTGGAAACAGATAACAGGATCTGTGAGTCATTTCTGTACAGATAAAGTTCCATTATGCTCACAACAACATTTAGTAGATTTGGACATAATTAGGGCCAGTCAGGACCTTCCCTTACATTCTCAGCCAAGGTTAACAGAAAAGAAGTTCTTATTTTGGTTCCTTGAATGGGAAAGAGAAAATCCTGCAAGATTGGTATCCACAGTATTTTTTTTTCTCACAGTTCTTAAACTACCTGCTGATGATTAAGCTGGACTGTACAGTTAGTGAGGAAATCATCTTCAAGCACAGATTAGTTCATGATCACAATGTATATCTGCTAAATATTCAATATGATGAGGGTGAGAGAATGAGAAGATGGACTAAATGGAAAGGGGTATTGGAAGGAAAACTGGCTTCCTCAGGAAGAAGGTTTTTAACCTATCTTAATTCCCAAATGAAAAAAAAAAATAGTCACATTTATTCCTTCATTTCTCTCTTCTCTACTTCTGTCTTTCATCATTTTATTGGTTATTTCCTTCTTATCTCTCACTCTCTATTCCTTTCTTGATTTCTTTCTAAGAGAAGATGTCTCAGTTTACTCTTCATATTTACTTCTCACAAACTAGTAATTTGGAAAATAAAGATTTATGGGAGGCATATCAATTTATATTAGGTGTGATTGCTCTGAGTTGTTTTTAGTTGACAAATCTGAAAAATATATTTTAAGAGTGTACACACATAAAACATGAGTTTTTTGTTGTTGTTTGTTCGATTGTTTGTTTAATTTATTTTCTTATACAACAAGCCATACATGTTGGGGTCTGGTGAGAGGCCTTACATTGTTTTACTAGGAACAGAACCAAAAAAAAAAAAAAAAAAACAAAATAAACAAAAAACTAACTAATTAACAAAAAACCCAACATCAGCTATAAAATCTAAATTATTTTCTATTCCATTACTGACTTTTCTGTAATAAGAGCAGTTTACAATAATTTAGAGAAAGGTATTTTATCTTTTCCTGAGAAATATTCAAACTTTCAAAAGAATTTTCACTGATTTTTCACCCAAATATCAAAGAATAATTTTGTTTACTGAAAACTTTAAATAAAAAAATGGTTTTTAAAAACAATTTAAATTCATTAATTGAATGAGAACAGACTTTAGGTATTCAAGTAAAATAAGCATTTTCTATAGAAATTTTTGTAATTTTAAAAGAATAAGGTAATTGGATCATCAGAATACAGCTTTGCCCACACATTGATGTCAGGATGGCCAAAGCTTGGGAAAAAAAAAATAAATTTTTTTCTTGAAGAAGACTCAAAGCCCTGGGTACCTATTTCTTTGTTCCCATGAATCTTTCAGGCACTGAGTGACTATTCTGTAAGAGGCACCAGAGTTAATGACTATTGCAGCATTATTCAAAGTGTAGCCATTTATCTGAGAAGACTTTCTGTTATTATTGAGTTTATTCATGGGAAATAGTCAATTTTCTTTCTTGGTCATAGATGTGTCAAAGACAGTTTAACAAGTTAAGAAATTTGACAGTTTCTTCTACCACAGTCTGGTTTATCTTTGAAATTAAGCATTTTATTTAATTTATTAAAAATATGTGTGTAAACTATTACCTTCTACTCTGTACGCAGCAGCAAGAAAACTGATGATCTATTTGCTTAACTTTGTTCCTTTGTACAAAACATCTCTAGACTTCACTTTTGGTTTTCCAGCTAAATTCAGCATGATGTTTATGATAGAGTGAAAAACCAGCCTCTACCACAGAGCAAAGCCTGTCCAAGGAAGGGACATCACCTTTGTCCTTGGAAAAACCCACATAAAACTTCTAGGCAAATTCCCACCCTGCTAAGTTGTTTATCTACAAACAAAAGGAGAGATCTGCTGCTCCAGGTTTCCCTGACTCAGTCAGGCTAGGTGGGGATCCATAGAAACCCCCTAGCAGCCACCAATCAGCATGAGACAGGGAAATACCTGGGATGCCAGATGACCCTCCCAGTAGTTTATAGTGGTTGATAACATGTTGGGAAACCATGTAGTTCAGCATGTACACCCCTCTTGGTTTAAATCAATCAGTTCAAATGAATACCCCTTTTGTACTGACCAATCACCTCTACCCAACTTGTTCCCGCCAGTGAATGTGCTAATTATGATTTAGAGTTCTCATTTGATTTTCCCGCAGTGTGTGATGATTTGCTAAGAGATGCTATGATGTATGTGAAGTCCCTGCCTTCTCCAAAGAATGTATAAAACTGGTGCAAACCCTGGGCTCGCGGTGGGGCCTCTCAGCGTCACCAGTTGCTGTGTGTGTGTGTGTGTGTGTGCAGAGGACCAAGCTAGCTCGCAATAAACACCTCTTTGCTGCTTACATCAATCTTGGGTCTCTGGTGATCTTTTGGGGGTCCCAAATTCGAGCATAACAAGAGCTCCTCTTATTTCCCTAATTCTTAACACTGTAATAGTATCTTATATTCTCCTACTCTACAAACACCTAAATATTTTAGCGTAGTAATTATCCCAATACACACACATGAAAAATGTTGATTCCACTTTTTATGGACCTTAGCTTTCAATTTAGATGTATTTTATAATCTTCATCCTGCTCTCATGGGGCTCCATCACTTCCCTTGACTGATCTCCTTGTGTTTTATTTATTTCAAAGGTTTTTACATTTACTTCATATGTTAATAAATAGTAAATAGATGAAAGAAAAGAATTAGAAAATTATCTCAATAAGTGCAGAAGAAGCATTTGACTAAATACATGGTCAAAACACTAGAAAACCAGGTATAGTAGAAATATATCTTAATAGTATAAAAGCTGTCTATAGTAAATGCAAGGAAAAAAATTCTTCTTCGTTTTTGGAGTGAGGAGACTTTACTGAAATTAAAACAGGGTGAACAAAGTATTGCAAACAGGAATGTGGACTAGAAGCAAAACAAAAACAAAAACAAAAGAACAAAAAGGGGCGGGCGGGGGATAGGGGTGTCAGGAGGACAGAAGGGGTTAGCAGATGAGGAAAAGGCTTAGTAGTTTTTGTTCCCATTTTTTTAAAAAACCAACACAAGGAAATACACATGCACACACAACCATTTGTTCCTCAGTAGAAACATAAATAGGGCAGAATGGAATGCTGTGTTCTTCTCTTTTCCAAAGGCAAAAAAAAAAAAAAAAAAAAAAAAAAAAGTAAAAGAAAATGCTGGCTGGAGGCTGCTACCCACAAAGCCCCCTTCTGCAGTGGTGTGTACAAAGGGGCGGGCGGGCGAGGGTCTGTGCTGTACAGGGCAGCAGCGCAGGGAACAGGGGCAGCTAGAAAAGGAACAGAGGCAGTGGGAGGGAGGGGTAATGCGCTGCGGGGAGGGGGGGTGGCGGGGGGGGGGGGTGCCAAGCTTGTTGAAGTCCAGGGCGCCCTTTCCGAGTTCTGGGCACCCCAGGGATATCCCTCGGGACCACACCCTCTCCAAGTCCAGGGCGCCCGCCTCCCTCCTGCGCCTGCCCCCTCATGGAGGGAGGCCACGCCTGCGCCCCGCCCTCGGGTTCAGTCCGCAGGTACCTGGTGCTGGGGCAACAACTAGCCGCTGCTGTGGAAATGACTGAGGACTTTCTGCTTGAGCTGCACCACCTGCTCACACAGCAGGCACGCGGTGAGCGTCTTCCCGTTCTCCTCCAGGCAGGAGATGCCCTCCAGCTTGCGCTTGCAGCACTAGGAAGCTGCAATGCAGTTGATTAGCCGCTTGCGCTCTTCCTTTATGTGCTCCTGAGTGTCCTTGTGGATGGCGACAGCCCGGGCTCTGCCAAAGCTTGGCACATTGGGCTCCTCCTTGAGCGCAGGTGGGAGCGGTGGCCCCAGTGTGCTGGGGACAGAGGAGGTGGGAAGGAAACGGGCTCTTCTGCGAAAGCGACCATGGCAGTTTCCTCTGCACCCCTGGCGCTACCGGCATACTTTTCATTGTAGAGGTATTTTACCTCTTTTTTAGATTGATTCCCAAGTATTTTATTTTATTCTTTCTTTTTCTTTTTTGAGGCCATTGTTAATGGGGTGGTTTTCCTATTTTTTTTTTTTTTTACAGTGGATTCATTGCTTAAGCATTGAAATGCATTTGGTTTATGGGTGTTTATTTTATATTGTGCTATTTTGCTGAATTTATTTATTAGTCAAGAAAGTTTTCAGGTGAATTTTTTTGGATATTCTACATATAGAACCATGTCATAAGGGAATAGTGATAGTTTGAATTCCTCTTAATCTATTCATGTATCTTTAATTCTTTCTTATAATTGTTTTGGATAGAGTTTCAAAGATGTTGAATAGAAGTGGCAAAAAAAAAAAGCCAACTTTTTTTTGAATTTTAGAGGGAATGCTTTAAATTTTTCTCCCTTAAGAATAATGTTTCTGAGGCTGGAGTAGTGGCTCAGTGGTAGAATGCTTGCCTGGCATGTGTGAGGCCCAGGACCTGATTTCTTGAACAAGACTTCTAAAACACAAACACTAACATTAGGAATCAATAAATAGGATAGATTCAAACTAAGAAGCTTATTCTTCACAAAGGAAACAATCTATAACATGGAGAGAGAGAGAACAGAATGGAAAAATAGATCTTTACCACACACACACATCAAATAGAGCAGTAATCTCCAAGATATATAAAGAACTCAACAAACTTTAATGCCAAGAAAACAAAGAGAGAGAGAGAGTATATTTAGTCCAATAAATGGACTAGGGAACTGAACAGACACTTCACAGAAGAATAAATACAATTGGTCAACAAACATATAAAAAAAGACCATCATCTTTAGCAATTAGAGAAATGCAAATGAAAGCTTTTTCAATATTTTATTTTACTGCAGTTATAATGGCAATTATCAAGAATATAAGCAATAATAGTGTTCATGAGGATGTGGGACAAAAGGTACACTCATACATTGCTGGTGGCCACATCAATGTAGCGTAGGTAAATTCACAATAGCTAAACAATGGAACCAACCTAGGTAACCTTCAACAGATGAATGGATAAATAAAATGTGGTGTGTGTGTGTGTGTTGTGGAATATTCTTCAACCTAAAAATAAATAAAATTATACCACTGGCTGGCAAATGGATGGAACTTGACAATACCATGCTAAGCTTAATAAACCAGTAGCAAAGTTCCAAAGGTTGAATATTTTATCAGAAGTGCAGATGTTAATTCACAATGGAAGGCACTAGGGAATAAAAAAACGCAATTTAGATTAGAGAGAGGGAAGTGAAGGGAGGGAAAGAGGTATGAAGATTTGAAAGATAATGAAATGAATAAGATATTATTTCCCTGTACGCTTGTACAATTACATGACTGGTGTACTTCTACATCATGTAAAACAAGAAAAATGTGAAGTTATATTCCATTTCTTATGCTGAGTCAATGCATTATACTGTTATGTGTAGCTAATTGTAACAAATGCAAAAAAGATTGAATAAAACAAATTACAAACTATAAGAATTAAAACACTGTTGTACTGAAATAGAAGGCAACATACAGACCAATGCACAAAAAAGAGAACAAGGAAAAGCCCAGACTCTCACTTCACACTCATCTTTGAGAAGGGGGACAATAATACAGAATGGATAAAGTATAGTCTCTTTAACAGATGGTGCTGAGGACACTCTATAACCACATGGCAAAGAAAGAAAACCAAACTTTATCTTACACCTTATCAAAACATCAACTCAAATAGAAAAAAAAAAAAACTGTAACAATGAGATGTGAATCTGTAAAATTCCTGGAAGAAAATACTGGGGTCCCATTTCTCCATCTATTCCCATCTTACTAAGGTGACAAATCTAAACTTTACTCTGACTTGATCACTACACAGTGTTACATGTATTAAAATATCATGCTATACCACACAAGCTGAAGTTACTATTTTTCAATCTAAAATTTAAAAAAGAGAAAGAAAAGCATAAATTTGTGAGAAAAATATAAAAAGAAAACACAGAAAAAACACTTTAAACATTGCTTTAGGAAATGGTTTTTTGGCTATGACAGTGAAAAGACAGGGAAAAAAACCATAAACAGACAAGTATAATTCCATTAAACCAAAAGCTTCTGCACAGCACAGTAAAGCATGAACAGGGAAAAGATTCAACTGTTGGAATTAGAGAAATGACTTACACATCACCTGAGAAGAGTATAAATTCTAAAACATACCAAAATCCCTAAAAAAAAAAAACAGTAAACAAGCTGGGTACATTGGGACATACCTTGAATACCAGTTGTTTGAGAAGCTGAGGTGGGAGGATCACAAGTTGAAAGCCAGCCTCATCAAAACAGCCAGGCCCTAAGCAACTGAGTGAGAGGCTGACTCTAAATTTAAATAAATAAATAAATAAATAAATAAATAAATAAACAAACAAACTCTGGGGATGTGACTCAGTGGTTAAGTGCCTTGGGTTCAATTCCTAGTTGCAAAAAAAAAAAATAAATAAATTACACAGAGAGTACCATGCTGTTTGGAAAGAAATGTGTCTAGGGTAAAATGGGTGCTGATCTTCAATGGATATACAATGTTAATTGTATAAGATAACCAACTTCTAGTTATTTGCAGGATAATACTGTACTTATACTTTACAATACTATAATGTTCACTTCTATATTTTTTCAGAGTACATATATCCTACCTAGTGTAATTACTATTGTGCAAAGGAGGAAGGGAGGATACAAGGGATGGAGGGAGGTAAGGATAATGGAGAGAGAGGAAGAGGCAGAAGGCAGGAAAAGGAGGACTAGCTCCATGATGCTCTTCCTACACAGTCAGGATTACCCCGCTTACAGTGAATCTGTTCTTGAATGAATATTTTGCTGTTGCTATCATAACTTTTATTGATTTTATCTTACTACTTATTTTTCATAAGTAAATTCTGAGAAGGCAATGAACCACAGGTATGAACACAGCACATAAATGTAACCTGCAGGTATCCTGCATTTGGCCACTTCATGCACACTGAGTTTTCATTCCCATTATCACAAATTCCAGTGGGTCAAGGAAATATGGGAGCTAAGAGAGAGTTGGGTACAATGTGACCATGTCCTGTCTACAAGTAAGTAAAAAAAGGGGAGCATGATGAAACCCAGGGAGGCCACACATTAATGTCTAACCAGAATTAGATTCAAATACAGAAAGAAGACAGCTTTGTCACTCAAGGTACTTCTCTGTGTTAGCCCACCTCTCCAGCTGAAGACGTGAAGAGAAAGGGAAAGCAGGGTGCTCCATAATCACTTTTCTTCAAGTTCTTTCAAACTCATTAACAAACCAGCTGGAGAAATTGTTCACAGTTATCAAGGTTTAGTAAAAACAATTGCACTGGTTCTGTGTAACATATTCCCTGCTTTGCTATTAATGAACACAACATGGATGTGTAGGTTCTCTAATGTGACCTGTTCATAAGTTTGCATTAAGAATTGAAATGGCATACATGAAGATGAATGTTAGAAGTCTTGCTAATAATTTAAAATTTTGTAATAAGAAGGACAATTAAAAGACAAAATGTACCATGACATTTGACGAGATCACAGAAGAAAGAAATAGATTTCTGTGGCATAATGTCAATGGTAGAATTCACCTCTTCTAGACAGGAAGTCTAAGTTTTTATTTTGCATTGGGCCTGACAAATTACACAAGGTACCCTAAAAATACCAGTAAAAATGTGTATATGTCCCTGGAGAATCTGGTGATTCTAAGATTTGGTAAGATCAATTTTAAAATGAGCCTTAACATATGAAGGAGAAAGAAAATGAAGAGTAAGAGGAGAGTCTCCTAAGGTGTCCAACATGTGGATGCCTGACAAATGACATAAGTACTAAAGTAAAAGATTTTGAAAGAGTGAAAGCTGGAAAAATATAAGCAATAAAATAAAAATCTTTAACAGTAAATTATAAGTGAAAGCAACAAATGAATATATATTTACTGATAAAACATAATTGACTTCACTGATAAAAAGTGTTGGGAACAGACAAATCTTTCATATAGAAGAGTTCAAAACAATGCAGGAGAATAGCATCTCCTCCTGCATGTGGAGCTTAGTATCCTTGTCATTTTATGGGTGGGCAGATTCTAGTGACTTGATTGCAACAAATAGTGAAGGAATAAAAGAAAAGTATTACATTCCCAAAGGGTGAACCTGGCACAAAATACCTTGACATTGCATGGACTGTAGTGCTTCAAATATTTCGCTGACCATCAGATAACCTCATCATGCTGTGACAACAAGGCATTTCAAATCCATACTATTTCTTTCAAAATTATTAAATCAGTTCTCTTTATTGGTGATTAACAAGACCATTTTCACAAGCAGGAAACAAACCAAAAGGATACTCTCTCCATCAGTGTTGAGTGCCTACCATTCAGTGATCAAATAGAATAATTAGTTTTAATTTGTTTTTAATTAACAAATATTTATTGCACATGTTAATGAAATCAAGCATAAAATTTCCAAATGCATGGTACACAATGATCATATCTAGTTATCTATCTTCTACTTTCATCCCTTGCCCTGCCCCAGCACCCTTCCTACTATCCAGAAATTACTATTGAGCTTTTATATTACTTATAAAAAATCAACTCTAGGGTGTAGGTGGCAAACATGTTAATAGAAAAAATATTTCTGCAGCCACAAAAAAAAAAGAAAGAAAAGAAAACCATTTGCAGAAATGAACTCTCCCCACATCTTAGAGACCATAAATGTTAACATCTGGCTAAGTCTCCCTTTATCTCACTGTGCACAATCAGAAAAATTATCTCCAGCTATTGCCTTCACTATGCTGACCTTAATTTTTCCATAAATCTTCCATTTGGCTTTAGTTCCCACCACATGAGGACAGGGGTTCCACTGAAATCATCAGAAACAACTATGGCACCAAATCTCAAGGTCCCTGCTTTGACACCCTGTAGTTCACTTTTTAGTGGTTTTTAGAACAAAAGGTTCTGCCTTTATTTTTAAAATCATATCTTCCAGAAATCCATGTCATTACATTTTCCTGGTTTTCTATCTCTTAAACTGGATGCCTTAACTCTCAGTCTCCTTCATATAATTTTCTTCACCAATGCTAAATATAAAAATGTCCCCAGCTCAGAGAAATGCTCTCTGTACTTCTGTATCTTCAACCACACCCAAGGTCATTCTCAGTTTCATGGCAGTATTTTCCACATTCCCATGATTTCCAAATATTCATTTTCTTCCCAGTCCTCTCCGGTCACCTTCAGACATGTTCATGTAGATATAAAAGAGAAATCACAAACATCAACACAAAAGCCTTCTTCAAGACTAGCACTCTTTTCCCTGCCTCTTGTGGTTTTTCTGATCCTTAAATGATTGGGTATCAGCCACTACCCTAGAGTGCTCAAGTCAAAAATTCAGCTATTGTCTTTGATCTTTTCAACATTACATTCACACCAATCCATCCCCCAAACCTGCTTATCTTAAAGACAATATTATAAACATATATGTGTGAAATAGGGACACAGAGAGATACATGTATTCAAAATTATTGCTTTATAAGTACACAATTATATGTACATTAAATATTTAAAAATATATAATTATAAATAAATAAATCATGTTAAATCACTTTTATTCCTGTTACCAAGTCATGCCATCATTTTATATAATACATATTCTATTGATAATCATATCCATGGGGACAAGTTCTTCTAAATGTCCACAAACCCTCCTCATATTGAGGGACTTAAAAGATGCTTTTGCCAAAAAGCACTGAATATTCACTTAGGCCTACAGATTCCCAATGGACAACTACAAGTGAGATAACACTTGGCATCTCTGAGATATATTTATTCTATTTAATGGCTTATAATAGTCACACCATAGAAAAGAGAAAGAAATACCTGCAATATTAGTAAGGACTCCTGAAACATCCCAGGCACAACAGGTGTAGGAAGAGGCCATGAAAAAATTCAAACCCTTATCCTACTTCTGAATAAATTTTGAAAAAAAATATATATGTTCATACACACACACACACACACACACACACACACACACACACACATACATACAGTGGGTAGTTATTGTAATACTCCCTTTCATACCTGGATGATTAATTTCATAATACAATTAATGAAGATTTGTACCCAAAAAAATTAAAAAGCTGCTTGTAAAGCAAGTACTGAAGAGTTTTCTAAAATGTTTTCTATCCAAGCCAGCCAATAAGTAGGCAGATACTCTAGTGGACGCTAGAAAAATGTCAAAAGTACAGTTCTGGTGCCATCTAGTGTCTAATTAGGACTTAGCACTTCTAACAACGGAAAAGTACCCACATTAAGCAGAGCAGTAAGTACAAGTAGGGATGAGACAGGAATTCTTGAAACCTCAAAGAGGGGTGGAGAGATGCAACTGGAGAAGCAAGCAAGGAAGGGATCCTTAAGGAGGCCTTTATCTCATAGGTAGAAAAGGATTGGGGCAGCTAAATGACATGGAGAAGGATGTGTTTTAAAATAATTGAGAAGGTAAAACATTGCCATGCATGGTAAAATTAGATCAGGTGCCTAAAGGGGGTCAGTATTTCATGTCTCTTTAGTGCCTGAATTTTTGGGTCAGTCCAGGGGAATGGTAGCCCCCACGAATATGAGAGCAGAGATTCCTTGCTGTTCTGTTCATGTCTGTGTCCTCTCTGCCTAGGACAGAGCCTGGTACTATAGTTTCTTTCTTTTTTTTTTTAAACAAGGATTTATGTTTCCATATATAAAATTAAATGAAGGCTGTGGTTTTGCCTAAAGGTAGAGAGTTCGTCTATTATGCATGAGGCACTGGGTTTAAGCCTTACCATAACATAAAAATAAAATAAATGTATTGTGTCTACCTACAACTAAAAAATAAATGTTTAAAAGAAAAAAAATACTAAATGATAATACTGTCAAAATAGATCCCCTGCCCCATCCATTGCAAACTGCCTTTTAGAGAACCACGAAGCTGTGATTTGGCCTTACACCAGTCTGAGAGGCAGAAGTCACTTTGTGTCCTACTTTACAGATGTAGGGAGTGTCCCAAAGTAGCATCTGGAAAGAGTCAAGGCCTCTTCCCTCATCAATGCTTTTTTTTTATTGCCCAGGTCCTATGAAATCCTTGCCTGTGAGTGCGTGAGTTAGTGAAAGGGACTGTGCGATCCAGATTGGGCTCCAGCAAGTGATGGCTGCATCACAGGCTTACCCTCTCTGGACTTAAGGGTCTCAATATGTAAACAGCAGGCATCAAGATAAGTCTCTGTGAACACACCAGAAAAAAGTATTGTTCCCCAAAAACAAAGTGTCTCAGGCAATATTCCAAGGACCCCTTCCAGAAAACCCATGGGACCCAATCAACCTGAAAATATAGAAAGTGCACCGCATCCAATGAGAGGGAGGAAGAAAGAAAGGCTGTGCCATTGCATCTTCAGCCTCCCTTCATTGCCTCAGTGGGTAAGAGGGGAAACTGAGGCCCCCAATGGAGCAGACCCTGAGGTCACATTACTATCTCAGAGCCCAAAGACCCTGCTTCCCCTCTGGGTCCACAGTAATTCCTGAGAGAATTACAGGATGCCTCTCCTGACTCCCTTTGCCTCCTGTGGATGCACCCATTATGCCCTCTGCTGTTGCATCACTGTGCCTCCTGGTTCCTAGGCTGTGCTCACCTAAGGGGTCCTGGGTGGAGTGCTGCCTCCCACGTGCTTCCCCTGTCTTCTCCCTGCCCACTGTTCTTACGATTTGGGCTCCACTCACTCAGCGTGACTCTGCCTCACCAGCTCTGCCCACTAGGTCCTCTCCACTTTTTTTTCATCGACTTCACCCAGCATCTGGCCTCTTACCTGAACTGTTCTGCAGAGCCATGCCCACTCCACCCATTTGATCCTCTGCATTCTGTCCATGTGACTCATCCTCCGATGACATATTTAACACTCTGAGATTGCAGGTTTTTCCCTCTAGCTCTGGAACCTTTGCAGTCTCACTTGGCCCAACTCCACAAGCATCCACTAGCATACCAAATGGCTCTGCTCTTCTTCATTAGCCATGGTTTTCCATCAAGTTCACTCCTACACCAGCCTTCCTGTCACCTGGCCACTCCATTGCTCCTTGAAAACTCCATCTGAAGTGAATGAAAGAGACCTTGCAGAGATGCCCATGGTTGTGACACCACTGAGTCTAAGGGACAATTAACTTTGGGCTCTGGTCACGTTTGAACCCCACATCTTCAATGGTTCACCTTGAACCACTCTGCTAACCACAGAGTATCTCCATTTACAAAATTCCAGCTGATGATAATACTTTATTTTCATAAATGTGATCATGTTTTCAGCACTGTCTTTGTATTATGCATGCAGGAGAGGCACTGTCAAGCAACTAGCAGCGTCCCTGCCCTATTTGTGAAAGAGCCCAGGCAGATTAAAAAAGCATGTTTTCAAAGGACATGGCCTTCTGCTTTTTTTTTTTAAGCTCTGTGGCCTTCAGCACCTTCTCTTACCCTTTCCACACAGGGTGGGCACAGCTACTTGGCAAACAAGAGTCATATGCGATCTCTTCTCCAGCCAGCCTGGGGCATCTCAGAATGAGGAAGCATAGGTATCTGGTCATGGCCATCTTTCTCAAGGTTTAGTCTCAGAAAAGAAAGCCTCTTTATAATGACTTCTGTATAACTATGATTTATTCTGACAGCCTGACCCAATGCTGTAGAGACAGGGCAGCAGTTGGGGACTTGGGCTTCAAGCTGCAGAAACTGAACTAGGTTATTTAATTTAAAAAAGGACGCTGGGGAGGTTATGGAATATGAGAGCAAATTTCAATAAAACCAAGAGCTGGGTTTTGCCAGGTGATTTCAGGGGCCAAAAACCCTTTATAGTTCTCGCTGAACCCGATTATTATATGAGCACACTGGAAGCCTTTCTGCTGTTGCTTTATTGCTGCAAAACAACAAAGAGAAGGGGTCTGGTTGGCTGGGTATAGGTATTGGCTGGGAGTACAAATTTTTCACATTAAACTAGGTATTAAAGGATAAATTGAAGTATGCTAAAGAGCAAAGGGAAGAACATTCTAGGTTAGAACACCATGTGTGATCTCACAAAGAAATTTGTGTCCTCTCAGAATCACACAACCACACTATGCCAGGTGCTTTTCTCATCATGTCATTCAATATCCCCAACCTTTCAAAAATAGTGCCATATTTTGGAAAACTGAGTGCATTGTACCACAAAAATGCTAAAGGCTTCTATAAAGAATTCAAAATATACAGCAAAACTGGGCAAGGGGTGGGAATCTTGCCAAAACCCAGTGCCCCAAACACCAGAATTAACATTAGGCAGTATCATTTCCCAGGACTTTTTAGTCACATTGATTGAAGGGTGAAAAAAAAAAAAGCAAGGATGGGTAGAAAGAAAGAAAAGAATTTGATTACAATGGGGTTAAATGTTGGCTGGGTTTGTGGATCAGTGGGAGAGTGCTTGCTTAGTGCACACGAGGTGCTGGGTTATATCAACACCACATTAAAAACAAAAAAAATAAAATAATGATTAAAATTATAAAAAAGTTATTAAATACAAAACACAGCATTTTCACTTGAATGTATGGAAAGAAACAAAATCAGTAAAAGAGAAGTAGTTGCTAACATGACATATTTATTTCGTGATCAAAATGCTTGTTTGATATAAGAATACCCCAATATTGTGATTAACAATGTGTCTCAAAAACTAAAAAATACCATTAAAAAATCTGAGGATGAGGCTCAGTGGTTATGTTCCCCTAGTTTCAAACACTTGTACAAAAAAAAAAAAGAAAGAAAAGATAAAGAAAAAAGAAAGAAAGAAAAGAAATAAAAAAGGGAGAAAAATCGTGGTTCCTTTTTCTTATGTTACATATTTCAATTTTAGCATTCATTTTTACCTGTTGTGGAGGCTGTGAAACATCAGTCTCTCACACATACGTCCTTGCTCACACCTGACATTTTGCTGTCAGGCTATTGTTTTATGTCAAGGTCTATACTTTACCTGCCACCTCACTTTAATTGGAAATCTTTTCAAATCCTAGATTTCTCTGGAGGCAGGGTTCATCTTCAGTCCTTGGACCCTGGCTTCTTCCTTCTCTGTTCATTTAGATTCAAATCTTTTTCAGAGAAGACCCTCCTCAAAATTTGGGAACAGTAAGGCTTGCTTAAAATCACTTTCCCAATGGTCCATTAGTGCAGGAATTGAGATTGGGACCAGTGTTAGTCTGTTGTGGAACAGTTCTCAGGAGAGCAATGGGAGTCGTGGGATTTTGGACTTGAGTGTTGGCATCAAGAAGAAAGATAATCACTCTCTGTGAAATTCTGGGACAGATGAGGGATCCTGGAGATGACTCAGGCCTAACTCTGCCCCAAGGGCTTAGATTAGGTACTGTAGAGATTTTGTGTTGTACTTCCACTCCATCCCCAGAGACCTGAAAAAGAATTGGTGGCAAAGACGACTGGTTCTTTTGACCTACATTTTTCCTGAACCTGAGGACAATAAACAGAAAGTAGAACAAGGAGAAAAATCAATGCATCTGTCTTTCCACTACTAGAAAAATATACCCACAAATACTGAAAAAGAATTCCTTTTACTTGAAAATCAAAAAACCCAGTGGTTGGCAGTCTGGGCTGCTATGGCTATCCAGCCATGCCATCATGCCCCAGAACCCTTTCTGTTTTTCATTCTGCAATCCATTCAATACAGCAATCAGAGGAAAAGGAAGAAGAAAAAAACAAAGATCAAAGAGGCCCAGTGGCTTCCACTGATATCTCATTGGCCAGCACAGAATCATAGAGACCCCTACCTGCAAAGAATATTGGGGAATACAGTTTGTTTTTAATTTTTAGTTTGGGTTTGGTTCTGATTTTGGTTGTGGGGACTGAATCTAGGATTTCTTAAGCACTGAACAACCATCCCTAACCCTTTTTATAGTTTATAGACAGTGTCTCTCTAAGATTTTTAGGGCATCACTACATTGCTGAAGCTGACCTTAGACTTGTGAGCCTCCTGCCTCAAACTCTAGTCACTGGGATTATAGGCATGTGCCACCAGGCCTGCCTGGCTTTGTTTTTTTACATGTTGGAGTCGGATGTTGTGGGAGACCATCCTTACATGTGATTTGAGTTACCTCCTTGGCAGGGTGAGAGGCACTTAAACACAGCCTTTGTTAAAAAGCCTTCCCCACCCTTTCCCAGTCCAAGGGCTTGTCCATGCAGAGGTGTGCCTGGCCACTGACCTGACCTGACCCAATTGCCAGCCCTGACCTTGAGATGCTGCCCCCTTATCCTTCATTGAATGGGATTTTCCCTTGAATTTTTTGTTGCCCAATAAAAGCTCACTCCCTGGCATGCTCTTCCTCTCTCGCTAGCCTCTTTTGTAAACCTCGCTAACAGATTAGGTGGCTGGAGGTGGGAGCTAGGAGTAGCCATCTCGGAGCTGCATTAAAGGTATGAGAGTCTGTCTCTTTAATTTAAAACTCTCTATCAGTTTCTTATGCACCGAATCTTCTTTCATGAAGCCCGAGCTGTTCGTGACAGAGAAAACCAGAGCCAGGCACATGGAAAACACTTGTTTTACTACTGAACTGTACTTTCAGTCCTTAACTTGTCATTTTGAATCATTGGAAATCCATTTTATAAAATATAAGGTCCCAGTGTAGTGAATTAGGGATACCTACACCTGGACCTTAACAACCAGTTGTGTTTGGGTGGCTTAGTGTAGGCCCAGTGCATAGTCACACGTTGGCATGAAAGGATGGGCATCAAGTGAGGAATGTGTCCTCATGGGCTGTTAAAGGAGAACTGTGCATAGGTGGCCAGGCTGAGATATTGTTCTTTCACATGTGTTAGGGTGGCCATCTCAGGTTGAGAAGGGGTACAGGGTTAGTGCATTTGGCTGGTTACCCACTGAGATACATCTCCAGTTTTTTAAAATATTTTTTTCTTTGTTGATAGATTTTAATTTTGTTTATTTATATGTGGTTCTGAGAATCAAACTCAGTGCCTCACACATGCCATGCAATTCCATTGTACTACCACTGAACCACAGGCCAAGCTCATCCCCAGAACCTTTTATTTATTTATTTGATTTGGCCCTTCTGGGATTGAACTCTTGGATATTCCACCACTGAGCAACATTACCAGCCTCATTTTGTATTTTATTTAGAGTCTCACTAATTTTCTTAGTTAATCACCATTGTTGAGGCTGACTATGAGCTCATAATCCTTCTGCCTCAGCCTTCTGAGCCACTGGGATTACAGGTGTGTGCCACTGTGTCTGGGTTTTCTTTTCTTTCTTTTTTATTTTTTATTATTTTGATATAGGATTAAATTGTTTCTCAGGATCTCACCAAGTTAATGAGTCTGGATTTGAACTCTCAATACTCCTGCCTCAGCCTTCAAATTCACTAGAATGACAGGACTGTGCTAATGAGCCAAGTCTAATACAATTTTTAAAGTTATTTATTCCATGGTAATATTAATCTATTTAAACTTTCAATACAAATCATACATATAATATATTCACTTATTATAAATAAATTTATAAGGATTAGCATATGCCATTTTTATAAAAATAGATGTCACAAAACTTAATCTCATTGACCAAATGTGACCCATAATATCTTGAAACATATGGATATTTGATTTATATATTTTTACTCTTTTTCCAGATTTATTATTATAGACAAGTTCAAAACACTGAATGAGTGAATGCAGAGAATTACGCCAATTTCCTAAATTATTAATTGAGTATAATATTTTATTTTTCCTAGTAATGACATTTATTTTCCCACAAATACTGCATGTGGAATTTATGTGTTGAAGCTGAAAATTTGATTACACAGAAACTGAAAACAGAAATGCTAACCAGATTTATTATAACAATAAGAAAGAGACTGATTGTGTGTAAGGAGTGCCAAAAATGATTAAGACCATAAAGTAATTCTTAGGTTTTAAAGCACAATAGGTGATTATGTTCTATAATAACTTCTTAAGCAAATCAAAATAGCCAGAAATTTTCAGGTTTCAAACAAAAAAAAATAATTTTAATGAGATGAAAATTACGCTGATCTGATAATTACACACTATATACACATGTTGAGTTACAATAATGGGTCTCATAGCCAAGTACAAATAGATTTCAGTTAAAAATTAAAATAAACAGAAATCAACTCTTTGATGTTTTAACCAAATATCTACATCACCTCAGATTTTAAAATGCTATCCTATGTTCATAAATGTTTCGCTATTTTGGTTTATCTTAGTGTCATGTCTTTTATATCTAAAAGGTCTAAAGAGTCATGGAAAGATTTCGCATCATCCACATGGTTTTCTGATGACTGCTATTTTTTTCCAAACCTTGTTTACATTTTATTTTATTATTTTATTTTTTATGTGTTGTTGAGGATTGAACACAGTTTCTCACGTGTGCTAGGCAAGCACTCCACAACTGAGCGACAATCTTAGCGCTGATGACTGGTGTTTTTAAATATGTGGCTTGAAACAATTTAAAATACATACCTACTATTTCAGACACTTGACTTAAAACACAAAATGCCTTGTATAGAAAATATTCCACCAGATTAACATCAAATTTTTCTGTATCAATTTTATATATGGTTTCTTTACTGAAGAAATACATTCTGCTTCCTTCAAGCACATGAATATTGGGATTTTATGGAAGTTCATCTTTTAGACTTGGGTCAAATTCTTGTTCTTTAATTAAAAATCTTACAATGGAATGACTTTGAGTCTATCTGAACTGTTACTTTAATTACCACCTTTATTCCAGATGACTGAGGAGAAGAGAATAATAAAATATTTCTACTGATATTCCATAGCTGGACTTTGGTCACTTAAGATATTTTTTTCTGGTCATGATAATAACATATATGCAAGGTGGATAGCTACATTGGGGATTCAAAGACAGGCCTAAAATACTGCAAAAGAGCTTTCTACACATATTGCTAGAATATTTTAACATTATGAAAACAATTTGAAGCAACAACATATGTAGCCATTATTAGAAGAAAATATTTAAATCTATTAAATCACATATATGAGGAACTGCATAATTAAAACATAATGGCCAGCAATTCTACTGAGGACTTTTTATTTCAGAAACACATCTATATTCAATACTTCTTTTTTCATACACAATACCTCTAGAATATATGTAATATGACTCCTTATATATCATACAGATGATTAGTTTTAGCATCAAGGTAACACTTTAACTCAATAAAAGATTATAAATACAAATCAAAAAATCACCTTAGAAGGCATGCTTCTCAGTGTCATGATATATTAAAGGCATTAGGTCAGGTAGTAAATAGTCAAAAGACAGCACTAAAAAAATACATCTGTGTGCGCACCTACTACGTTGAGATTCATTTTTTCAGATGGTTGCAATTCTTTACTTTTGTGCAATCCTTCCATTTCAATTCACTGAAAATTGTAGAGTTTTCAATATGTTCCTACTGCTTAATCAAGAAGGGAAAGATGAAATCAAAGTAACACACTACCCCAGAAAACCTCAAGATGAGATTATATCAAGAACTAATTTGAAAATATATGGTAATTCCGAATCAATAAGAAAGCCTATGTACAGTGGGAGCACAGTTACCATTACATAATTCAGACATAATTTTGTAATAATATTGGAATGGCACCTGGAGGATATTAGAGGGACTTGATAACTGAAGTGAGAAAAAATGTGTGTTGGGTGAATCCACATATATCCCTGGTAATAGGATAGGCTGAGATTGATGAAGATGACACTATTTGAAACAAAGGCTTCTGTTTCATTTTCTCCTAAGATATATACTATTAATATGGAATATGAAAAAACATGAAAAAGATCAACAAACTATATTATTTTATTAGTAAAAAAATTTCCTTTGAAGTTTGTCTTGAGATTGCAGCTAACACCATAATTTTCTTCTGCAACTTAACATTCCTTTTCTAGCACAAGGTCTAGCCCAAGAACTTTACCATTGGTATCTTGGACCTAATACATCTAGGGATGCTGATAATTATGGGGTTTATAGTTACAGATATTTTTGTCTCAGAATTTTGGTGATGACATCAAATAAAAATTAATAATCTACTTTCACAAGTTTTTTTGGGGTGTTTCATTTGTACCACCTGCCCGCTGAGTGTTCTCTATGACATGACCTTCAGCCCCAGAAGCTTCTGCTTGGCAAAGTTCAACCATCAATTCTCACAGCAGAGCCTGTGATTCCTTGTTCCTTGTGGGTATTCTACATGTTCTTGAATGCTTGATTCTTATTCTCTTCTACTGCCATCATCAATTTGACCTAAAATGATCTTATATTTATTACTGTATGCTGAACAATTGTACCAATGTATTAATTTCTAAGGCACTTATTTTCTATATTGGGGGTGTTCCAGGAAGTCTTTTTTCTAAGGCTCATGTCCTGAAGTCACAAACTACCAAAATGCATTGAATCTTTGATGATCTTTGTACTGGAAAGAAATTATTGGTTTCAGCATTGGACTCTCACCAAGCCATGGGTTTATTAGAGTAGGACACTGCTGTTTTCTTCTGTAACCATGACATGGTATCAATCATACGTAAAAAGAAAAAAAAAATAACAGAAATAGAAAATGGTTCTCTCAGCAAAAAAAATAAAAAATAAAAAATAAAAAAATATTAAATTACAACCGCATTGTGATAGTGCACAGAATATTCAAAATGTGGCCTCTGTATATAGGGCATCTACAGAAAGCATGAACTTGTATACCTGCTGGGAGAAATAAAAATGTTGAAACCCTCCAGTGAATTGGGCTTTATTATTTGAAAGTACAGAAAAAAATAGCCATTGATAAAACAATAAATCTTGCAGGACTGAACATTGAATGTACATTTGCAAGAATATCAAATAGATTCTCAGAGCTATTCAATACAGAAATATTGTTAAAAAATGAAATTCAGAAATAGCCCAAATGTTCATCATTTGTTTAGTTCCAACTTTGGCCTATCTATACCATGGAAAGTTAAGATTATTGAATATGTGGAGTGTTTTCCAGGTTGTTTCATTGAGTGAAAAATAAGGGGCAGACAGTATATGCAGGAGCACTCCCTTTTGGATAAGAAATAAATTTACATAATAACATATTATTGTTATTGCCTCCTACCAGAACAAGAAACAGTAAGAATTTATACTAGAAACAATTAAATCAGTAGTTCATGAAAGGCAATGGTTAAAGATTAGTGAGGACGGAATATAGGTGAGTCTTCAGTGTATTTTAACATGGGTTTATATTTGAGCCACATAAACAAAAACCACAGTTAAGAGTCTGACAACCCAAACATTAACCATACTATTTTGTGACTAATTAATTTTTTAAGCTTGCATGATTTCCATGATCTTTTCTTCAATGTGAACAAAATGTTTACCTAAAATAGCAATGCTTGCTGTGATGTAACATTTACTTATCAGTAATTGGCAATAAAGGATCTCAGGATTCATATGCAATGATTAATGTCAGCACAGCAAGAGTCAACATGGGTTTTATGCTTTCTTCATTAGATTGGAGTTTACAAGGGCAGGGGCCACTTCTTATCTAGTGTGAGCAGCCTGGTGAATACACAGATATGACTATTAATATACACTGAAGAATTCTTTGAAAGTTTAATGCCAAGAACACAGAGAAGACTTGACATTTACTTTTAGGTCCAAGTTTCAGAAGCTTGGCTATACACACTTGGGGAAAAATTACGAGTCCTAGACCCTGTGTGGGTATGTATTTTAATGTTGTGGTAGTTGATCATGAGCCTAGGCAGACAAAGGTGGGGTCCTGCAGGTTATTAAGTCATGGAATAGGATTATTGTCATTTATTAAAAGAAAGCTGCAAAGAAACTTCTCAATTTATCCTGTGAGGACAGAGATGGTGTACTTCCTTACTCTCATCAAGCTGCTATATTAATCTATGGTAGACTGGGTGGTTTATAAGCCACAGACACTCATTTTTCACAGTGTGTAAGATCAAGGCACAAAGCAATTCAATGTTTGGAAAGGACATTTCTAATGGGTAGAAGCTTCTGGCTGTGTCATCATGTGGTGGAAGAAGCCAGTTAGCCTGTAGCACTGTTCATTAGAGCATTAATTCCACTGATGAAATCTTCAGCCTCAGGACCTCAATACCTCCCCAAAGACTCACCTTCTAATACCATCACCTTAATGGAGAAGAGGTCAACCAAGATACCCAAGGGGACACAAACCTTCAAATTAGAGCTGTCTATGAAAAAGCAGGTTCTCAACAGTCAATAAACCTGTTGGAAAATTGATCTTGGACATCTGAGCTTTAAGAAATCCACAAATGAATTTTTGTTTTTTGCTTGTAAGTTATATGTTTCTAGTACTCCCTTAGAGAAGTCCAAACAGACTAAAATATATTTAAAGTGATAATTCTGTCTTTTCAATTGCTCCTTCAATATGAACTCTTCTCTGAATTTTACACAGGTTATCAACTCTCTGGGCATCCCTCCATGTATGTGTCCAGGTACATGCACATACAATAGCAAGGAGCTTGAGGCTTTCCAACAAGCCCAATCCTCATATTCTGCATTTCTACATGTCAAATTTGGGAACCACCCACTTGGCCCCATTCCTGCAAGGCAGGCACAGGCCTCCTGTGATATTACTCTCTGAGCTACCTCTTTAAGATAGGAGTGAAGCCTCCTTCTACCCTTTACTCTGGACTGTGCTCTCACCTCCTCAGGGGGGCCTGCCTGTATCCTAGTTAGAGCCAGGCCTTCCATTGCACCTGTACATCATTTTCCTGCTCTATGACCTGATCATTATTTGTCAACACCTTACCATGCTCATCTGTGCATTTTTTCCTCTGTTCCCACAGCAACAATGAAGCTGCATTTTGCTAGCTGTGTGACCTTAAGCAAGTTAACTCGACACAGCTGAGCATTCCTGTCCTGCAACATGGATGTAAGCATGGCTTCAACTCATGGAGTTCTTATTGCCAGTGAAGAGGTCAGAAATAAAATTCTCAAAAACAATAGTCCAGTACATGGTCATCAATTGCTCCTGATGTCATTAAGTGTCACCATTACTAGCTGTCAATCCCACTTCACAACATGGGAAACATGAATCCTTGAAAAGTAAAAAATAAAATAAATAAAATAATTAAGTTCATGTGGCCAGTGGGCCCAGGTCTGCTCTGACTCTAGATTCCCTACCCCCAACCAGATCTCAGGGCAGAATGAATACAAAGGTGCCACATGAGGAGAGGACTAATGTAAAGCAGATAAAGGCAGTTTCATGAATGGACAAAAGGGAAAGAATTGAGGGAACGAGCCAAATCCTACATCTGACACTTGGAGAATCAGGAGATTTTACCTCCACATTGACTCTCTTCTCTTGAGAACAAAACTGTACTGAAAACAGACCACTGAGACAGGTTAGTCATCAATGCAAACAATAAAGATCACTCTGAAAGTTACCAGGCTGGTTGGTGCATGTACAAGTAGTCATAGCCACAGATTGGAAGACCTCAAATGGTTCACATGAGACCTTTTGCTTCTTGCATTTCATTCCCTGGTTCACATAATGGCAGGTTGAGCTTGGACACTGAAGGTCCTGTGTGCTGGCAGGTGACATCTCCAGAAAATAGCATGTACACATATTTTCACCAGTTTACTCATTCTACTCAGCCATAAACAAGAATGGAATTATATCATTTGTGGGAAATGAATGAAACTGGATAAAATCAAATTAAATAAAATAAATCAGATGCCAAAAGCCAATTGTCAAGTTTTTTCTCTCATATGTGAAAGGTAAAAGAAAAATGGAGTTGAAAAAAGAAGTGGATCTCAAAAAAAATGCAGAAAGAATAGTTGAGTTTAGACTGATGGAAGAGAGGATAAGAGAGATGATTCAGGCACTGAGAAATGAGACTGGTCAATGATGTTATGTCAATATATGTATAGGTCACAAAAGAACATACTAATAAAATAATTACAATGTGCTAAATTAAATGACATTTTTGGTACCAGTGACTGAAATTCAGCATGCTTCACCATTGAGCAACATCCCCATCACCAGTCATATTTTTGTATTTTTTTTGAAACAGGGTTTTGCTAAGTTGTTTAAGGCTTTGCCAAAAGAGCTAAAGCTGGGTGCCCACAAAGCAAAGTACAAAGGCCTGTCTTTCCCCTAGCTCCTGGATCACTCACTAGGCACTAAGTGCTAACTATCTATGACTTCATTTAATTTTCACTATAGTCTTGGGAAGCAAGTGGCATTAGCCCCATCTTAAAAATAAATAAATAGAAGAGAAATTAAAGATCTATTCAAGCTGAGTGAGGTGGCACGTGCCTGCCATGCCAGCAGATTGGGAGCCTAAGGCAGAAGTATTGTGAGTTCAAAGCTAACCTCAGCAAAATTGAGGTGCTAAGCAACTCAGTGAGACACTGTCTATAAATAAAAATACAAAATAGGACTGGGGATATGACTCAGTCGTTATGTGCCCCTGAGTTCAATCCCAAGTACCAAAGAAAAAATAAACTAGTCAAGCTTCTATAAATATATATAAGCCAGAATACAAATGCATGATATGTACTCAAGACCTTGGTCCATTAATATTTATGTTATACAAGTCATAGCATCTAGGAACCTCCCTGCAAGCTTCATAAATCTAATTCTTGAGAGTACTTCCCAGAGATTTTTGTTTCACTGACTGGAGCTAAAGTTCAGGTATCAGGGTAATTGACTCTAATGCTCACAATTAGGGATGCAATCACTTTTCTATTAAAAATCATCAAACTTAGTCAAAGAGATTGGATTCACCTGCTCAATGTTGTGTGTCAATTCCCCCAAAACCAGGTGTGTGTCTGTACTTCTGTAGCTCTCCAAAGAGCTCTCTGTGGCTCCAATCAAAAGAAGATTCCATGATGCTGGGGTGGGGGACACAAGCCAACCACTCTGCCACAACTCACCCCAAAATACTCCTGGAAAATGAGTGTACATCAAGGAGAAAATTTCATTTGGTACCTTGGTGATCAATGGACAATGCCATGCAAAGAAATAGGGCACAACCCACTTCAGCAAAGGCAGAGAAGTGGCTGGGTGAGGATGGGGGCTGGCCTATGGGATAAACTTTTCCATGGCACATGAAGCCTGAGGCTTCCTCCTCCCAAAATGACCTTGCCTTTTCACACATATGCTTGTTCAACTATTTATGCCCTTTTCCTATTTTATATTTCTCTTGCCTATGGCTTTGGAGGTCTCATGCTTTGGCATTTCTTAATTTTTTTTTTCTGCAGCTTTCAAACTACTCCAAATTTAACCATGTGAAAAATTAGCTGTAGATGTTATAGTTTTTATTTTATTACTCAAGTTTATTATTTTATTTAACTCAAGTTTCCAAATCTCTCTAAAAATACCTTTTTTAATTTTTGATACTTTTATTAACTCTTCACACTTTGACAATGGTTGTGATAAAGCAGTATCTTCTGACTCAAACACTAGAATTTCAGTGACCTGCTTGAAATGATTGTACTTTCTTTTGATTCTACATTTTATTTTTTATGCTTTATAACTTTATATATAGTACTTACAAGACTAAGCTAATATTACATGGTTTGTCTCAAAGAAAGGGCAGGCCTCCCCTCTACCTCCATTAGTGAATATGAGGGCTCATCACAGGTTCCTTAGGGTTGCCTTTCAGCATGGGCTCTGATCAGCTCTATGTTCAATCTACCTGTGATCTTCTCAGCCTGTGGCCTTCAGTAGTTCTTCTTCTTCTTCTTCTTCTTCTTCTTCTTCTTCTTCTTCTTCTTCTTCTTCTTCTTTTTCTTCTTCTTCTTTTGAAATTTCAGATTAATTTTAATATTTTACACAGATCCTGAATCACAAAAAAGCCAGTTTAGAAATGGTGGCATGCAGAAACAACACTACCCAGAAACCAGGTGCTTCATGTGAGAAAAAGCTAGAGAAGAGGAGCTTATCACACATGATAGAGAGAGGACTCTCAGAGCCATGGTGTAACCATGGGAGGTACCAGAAATTCCTCACCCCAAAGTTGAGGCATTGTAAATTGTTAATTTGGTGGAGAGATAATGAAAAACTTCAATGGCCCAGGGATAATTGCCCCTCCTCTCTACCTCCTATGCCCTATACCCATATTTTTTTCCCTCAGGCTACCTTTGGTGGTGGTGGTGGAGGAGGAGGAGGAGGAGGAGGAGGAGGAATAGGGGAGGAGCAGGAGGAGGAGGGGAGAAAGAGGAGTTGGGAGGAGGAGAAGGAGAGGGAGAGGAGGGAAGGAGGAGGAGGAGTTGGGGAGAAGTTGGGGAGGAATAGGAGGGAAGACGGAGGAGAGGAGGGTAGGAGGAGGGTAGGAGGAGGAGAAGAAGAGGAGAGAAGGAGGAGGAGGTGGAGGAGGAGGGAGAGAGGGAGGAGAAGGGGGAGGGGGAGTAGTAGTAGTTGAGGAGGAGGAGTTGGGGAGTAGCAGTTAGGGAGGAGGAGGAATATGGAAGGAGGAGGGGGAGGAGTTGGGGAGGAGAATGAGAAGAAGAGAAGGGAAGGAGGAGGAGGAGGGAAGAAGGAGGAGGAGGGAAGGAGGAGGAGGAGGAGGGAAGGAGAAGGAGGAGGAAGGGGAGGGGGAGTAGTAGTAGTTGGGGAGGAAGTTCTGGGGAGGAGGAGGAAAATGGGGAGGAGGAGGGGGAGGAGTTGGGGAGGAGGATGAGAAGGAGAGGAGGGAAGGAGGAGGAGGGGGAAAGGAGGAGGAGGAGGGAAGGAGGAATTCTAAGTTAATGGAAAAATCTCTAAACTTCTTTAAGGGCGTTCATCTCAAAATGTGGTTTTAAAATTAGGCACTTCACCATCTGACACAAGAACAGAAAAATAAGAAACCAAATAAAATACTAGCATACTCTGACAGAAACTCTTTCCAAAATTACACTTTCTAATATTCACATGAGAGACTCTGTATTCTACAGAGGGCTTATTCTTTAATATAAAAGACTCCCTCTCATCCCCACTAAACTTAGAAAATTACACTGGTTTCTTGGGGCTTCTGCCCAAGTTTCTTTCTTATGAAGCACTGACATTTCTGCAAACCTCCTCTAAATATTGTGAGAGATAGAAGTGACTTTTTATTTGGAAAAGTAGTTGTGATTTAGGATTATCAGTGAAAGCCCATGGGGCTTTATTGAATCATGTCAACAGCTGTCTGTAATAATGCGTACTTTGCTGGCCACAACATAATGTATAAAACAATGTTATAAATTGGAAAAAAATATGTTTTTTCATAATTTATCTGCATTACTATGCCACAAAATAATTCACTCTTATCAATAATACAGAGCTCTTTGTGAGCATTATATGTTGTAGTTAATAAATTCAGTCTGTTCTCTGGCCTGCCAGGAGAGTTTTAATGCAGTATATATTAGTTCACCCTTGTAATAATAAATAACTTTAGTATGTCCGTAGGCTCCAGCTAACATTTACTTCTGAGGTCTTAAAGAACACTGTGCTCTAGATGGTTCTGGAAGTGTTTAAACTGACTCTGTCTCTCCTTGATAATGTTTCAGTGAGTGACATGATCAGATAACAAGTTGCAGTATTTCTCAAGTATTGATATTGTGATATCTTCTGTAGTTTTATTGCCTGGAGTAGCTGATTTTGTCTTAATTGGTTCTGTAATTCTTTGTGTCTATTTTTAACATGATTTTCTAAAAGTGGATTATTCACTTGTGCACCTGTTCTAAGTGATATCACCCTTCTTTCTCAGTTATTTTTGCTTGGATCAGAAATCAATAAGTCCTTACTGTTCTTGTTTTATCCTCTTGAAAAAATACAGACATGCTTATAGGAAAATTTTCTCTTGAAAATAAAATAGCTATCAATTCATCACCACTTTATGTGTTTCAAATAGTAACAAGACATCTGCATTGGTAGCAAATCACAATCGATTATATAAATAGAAATTAGATACATATTTACATAAACTTTGTGATAATAACCAAGCTTTGTGTGTTTATTAATTTCTCCTATAATAACAGTAAGGGTTGTGATTTGTGCCTAGGAAAAAAATTCTGACATTAAATCATTCTTTTGGCTGAGAAAATACAACTGAATTTTAACATGTTACAATTTTCTCACAGGAAAATAAAGAAAAATAAATTAATAAGAAGCACTTTATTGAAGGTAATAGATTTTCTAAAAGGGGTAAAACACTTCATTTTGCTTTTATTTTCTTAAAACTGCATAGACTAATTCTGAGAAAGTACTTAAGTGATCTCTTTTTTATATACATTTTTGGATGTTGATGGGCCTTTATTCTGTTCATTTATTTATATGCAGTACTTAGATGGAACCTTGTGCCTCAAACATACTAAGCAAGTATTCTACCACCGAGTCACAATCCCAGCTCCAGGCACAAGCCCAGGTCTTTCAGCTCTTTCTTGATGTTTAGAATATCTCACCCATGCCTCAGCTGTCTTGATCTAAGTATCCATACATTTACTTCACAATGATACAGTGATTTGATGCACAAACACAGTACCATTTACTGTAGCATAATAGCATGGTTTATAACTTATATTCATTTTAAGCATTCAAGCTAATTAGAGTCATAAAACTATTAGAATAGTGCCTTTTCATCCACTGGTATATTAACCTATATAAGAGGGGTGGGCTTTTTATACAAAAAAATCCTGAAAAATATTTGGACTGAAACATGTGGAAAATAATAGTTTAAGCCCACTGCTCTTTTATGTTGCACTAATATTAATGCAGAGACCATTAGGAGCAGCACACTAGCTGAACTGAAGAAATATGGCCAATTTATAAGAAAATCAGAATTTTTATAATGCAGGGTCTTTTGACAACATCAGTTTGACTCCTTTGGAAAGCAAATGTGTAAGCCATGCAAGCTCACAAGACATGACCTGGCTCATCCACATTCCACATGGCTTGTGTGGCCTCTGTTCAGCAGCAGAAGACCCTCAACACTGGCTCCCACAGAAGAGATTGGTGCAGTCAAATATTGGGATTAGTAAAGTGTAATGAACTATGGTGACAGCAATTTTGAAGACAGTTTTCTTGTATTTGCTTCCAGCAAAAAAGAAAGTAAAGAAAATATGAGTGCCAAGTCCTTTTTCATGAAATCCTCTTTTTTTTTTTTTTTTTTGCTTTGTGAACATAGCCTATAAAAGAAAATAAAATTCTTACTGTGGGGGGAAATCTTGACCTCTAGTGATTGTTATAGAAGAATAAGAAATGTTGACACCAAGGGTATGCTATCAAATACTTAGCATAGGACTGCCTACTTCTTTGAGAGAAGGCTCTTTGGTAAATGGAAAATACTGGTCATATGCTTTCTTTTGAACTCAAGAAGGCTAGAGTTTTATTTGATGTTTGAGATCTATTGTGCTTTGAAATATAATCCTCTTAGCATCCCTGCCATAGGTTTATATAAAAGGTGAATTAAAATAATGTGGTGGGTTAATCTCCATTGATTATTTTAATGGGAAACATTTTTTAATAAAAAATATTTTAAATGCAAATACTCTTTAATAGGGAATATTATACACTATTGAGTGGAGGCTTTCTTAAAATGATTTTATTCAAACATTTCTTTTATTTAAAATATATAAATAACTGGCTTTTTAAAGCCAGTCATGTAAAAAATGCAGACAATTTAAAATAAAAGTAGTAAACAGGTAAGTCATATCATATTTTCTTTTTTTTTGTTTAGAAAAATTTTTAATGTTTATTTATTTATTTTTAGTTTTCACCGGACACAACATCTTTGTTTGTATGTGGTGCTAAGGATCAAACTCGAGCTGCATGCATGCCAGGTAAGCACGCTACCACATGAGCCACATCCCCAGCTCCCATATCATGTTTTTTTACAAAAATTTTTATTTGTCATTTTGTTTAGAAAAATATAAAAGAATCAAATTATTTCACATACATATAAAAAGTTAACCTTAGGTAAAACATATATACATTTATACATAGTGTTCTAGAGTGTACACATACATTCTAAAATATATAAAAGATTTCATCAACTTGGAGAAAAATTCCAGAAAGTATCTAGTATTGATATTATTTAATGAACTTCTATGGAAAAGTAATTACAACATCATGTCTAAACTTTTAAGAAATAGTTTCATGTGTTTATCTCTATCCAAAGAAAATAAGTTTTCAGAGGTTTCTCAGAGGATAAATAATCTGTGGTTCCTCACAGTATTATCATGCATTCACTACTTTTCTTATTTCTAGCCTGGATACTGTCTCTAGTACTTAAGACATTTTCTTAATATGTAAATTTATTTTTTCACTTCTACCTATCTTGATTTACTTTTTTAAACACGCTTTGTATTCTCTTTTTCTCTCTCTCACTCAAAAAATAGATTTAAATGAGAGAATATATTACTTTTTAAAAATAAATTTATATATTTTACTTGCTTCAAAAGTACTTGCTTTTTTTTCATAATATGTTACAGTTATTCTTAGGTATTACAAACTCCACAATAGAATATATAAAACATTTTCAACATATTCAAATATGATTTTAATATTTTTTTTATTTTTAAATAATTTATGCCCTCTCTATTTGCTCACAGTCTTTTATAAACTAACTTTTTAGATTTTACTGTAATATGTTATACATGATAGTAGAAGGCCTTGTAATTCATATTACACATATAGAGTATAATTTTTTATATCTCTTTTATACAACATAGAGTCACACCATTTGTGTCTTTATACATATACTTAGAGTAATGACATCCATCTCATTCCTCTGCTTTCTTATTCCCATGCTTACTTTCTTCCCTTCTTCCCCACTACCTAATCTAGTGTTTTTCTATTCCCCCCATGCTTCTCCCTCTTCTCCATTACAAATCAGAAATTTTATTAACAGAGAAAACATTCAGCATTTGGTTTTTTGGGGATGTGCTTACTTCACTTAGCATTATATTTTTAAACCTCCATTCATTTACCTGCATATTCTATGATTTCATTCTCTTTAATTATGAGCCACATTCCATTTTGTATAAAAATGAAATTTTCTTTATCAATTCATCTACTGAAGGGCATCATAGCATAGTACAAAGATGCAGCTACATCAGTGTTTATAGAAGCACACTTCAAAAATGCTTTTAACTACCAGATTATAAATGAATTTTCTAAAAATCTGATATAAAAATATAAAAATTCTAGTTTACATTGTTTTTATTGAACATTGTGGATGTGTAAGTTGTTGAGCATTTTCTTATATATTTGGTATCAGAAATACTATTATTTCTTCCAATAAAATGCTTCTAAAATGAAAATACTAAATGGAGAAGCCAATAAAGTAATAGCCTTGCCTCATGATTTATTAGGTGTAAGACTTTGCGAATATTTTAGTATTTTTAGGTGTAAAATCATAGCTAGATTTTAGTTTAACCTAATGTTAGATTTTCTCACTTAGTAACTTTATAAACTATGATATATCATTTAAACTCTGGGAATATCATCAATTTGATCATCTATCAATCATTAATAATTGCTCTCAGATTTTCTAGAAAACTTGAACATGCCCAATATTATTTTCCTAACTTATTTGTTATGAAATAATTATTCAGAGTTTCCTAATGTAAAGTAGCCCTTAAAAATAGTGAGTGCTCTATACAATGTAGACATGTAGTGGTCATAACTATTGAGATCAGAACTACATGAAGCTTGGTTTGTATACTCCATCAATTCAACTTTTTTTAACTAGGAAAAAGACAAATTTTTTATACCATGCATAAAATCTTATAGCAGGACAGGTAGAAACTGCAGTCACTTATCTCCATGAAGTCCCAATATCACATCCACTTATCACATCCACTACATTTATAAAAAGGCATCTCATTACATCAAAACTGGTATATGAGCTGTAACCTCATTAAGAGTGTCACCAAGCACAAAAACTTTGAACACCATACATGGGAGGGAGGGAGGAAGCTAGGACCAGTTCAAACAGAAACTCCTTGCATTAAGACCTGTAACCACTCTGGTGATGTAGGTGAACCCAAAGAAAGATCAAAGCATGAGTATTAGGGTTTAGAGATAAGCCTACAAAAGGCTTAATTGTTCTACGGCAAGGAAGCAATGTAAACCATAATTGTAACTATGCAGTTATAAATCACAATTTTGAACAAAAGGACAGAAAAACAGGCAGAAGAACAGAATCAAAAAACAGGATAGAGTTTTTTAACTCATAATAGAAGGCCTGACAATCCTTTCCAAAGGGGTGAAGATGTTCCAGAAATTGTCTTTAAGAAAATAATTTGTGGACTTTGACCCAGAGTGATCCAACATGGCGGCAGCCGTGGAGAGATCAAGTCTCTGACCTCTTCAGCTGCGCGGGCATAGGGAATCATAAACTGTCATAATGCTGTTTGCTCAAGATCACTAGGCAATGCTGAGCTGACAAGGATCTGGGGCGAACAGTCTGGGCCTCTCGGAGTGCACACCGAGCCCGGATCAGCTGCATTCAAGCTCTGGTTCACCTGCTTCTCGGAGCCACACTGCTGTTACTCAGCACTAACGATCCCACTGAGACAACTGCTCAGCCCCTCTGAACTGTGGAGGTAAAAGCCAACCAAGCCTTCATAGGCAGTGGCCACAGAATTGAAACGGGACATGGGAGAGACAGTCAAGACCCACTCGTTGCATTGGTCACCCGGCAAAGAGAACGAACTGTCACCATTTCCATGGGATACCACCATGGCAGAGAACTGATGCCACCAAAACACAGCGAAGGAGATAAATTCATGAAAACCAGTGGCGACAGGTGTGTAATCCCCTAGCCTTCCCTCTCCACACAACAGGGAAACCTTGGGGGCCCCTCCCAGCTCTCCTGTAAGGGCCACTCCCAGCTCTCCTGTGAGCACAATAGCCAGACCGAGGGAATTAGGAGTGGCACCGGACTTGCGGTGTGGAACTCCTGGCTGCCGCTCCCACCAGTGCTGACAACTGAGGTCTCTTGCACCAGCAACCAGGGGCGTGGCTGCCTGAGGGCAAGCAAATTCGCTGGGGGTTCTCAGCCCAAAGCTCTACAGACTTGGGGTCTGAGGGAGTGGCAAACAGAGAGAGTGTGCCCAGGCATTCATGAAAACAGGGCTCCCAGAGCAGTGGACCTGGCATGTGGCCACTATTGTAGTGAGTGTCACCAATGAGCCGGGCCTGGCTTGAGGAAAAGTGGGGAAGTGACTAGACACAGGAGAAAGTCCTAGGCACTCAGTATTGGAGACCCGCCCAGTCTGGGAGGAAGAGCTGCTGCCCAGAAATTGGTTACTGCCTATTGAGAGAAGAGGCTTGGCCCAGTGGGCACAGCTCCACCTACCAGAAGAGAAGTTGATCAAACTCTAAGACTGCATTTATTAATGTTTTTTTTGATTTGGTTTTTTTTTTTATTTTCATTTATTTGTTGTTGTTTTTTAACGTTTTTAAAAAAGTTTTAAATTTTTTTTTAAATTTTTAAATTTTATTATTTTTTTAAAATTTTAATTTTAATTTTATTATTATTATTATTATTTTTAAATTTTTTTCTTTTTATTTTCTATTTTTTTCTTTAGTCTTTTCACTTCTTTTCAACTTTCTTAATCTCCATTCCTTGAATTCTACCTGCTTACTCTCATTCTCTTTAGTGACTTCTTCCCTTCCCTTCTAATATCTTTCCTCCCAAACATCAAATAAATTTATAAGAATAAATAGTAACTCAGCAGTCAAACAGAACAAGAAATAACATGAGCAGCATGAAAAAGCAAGAAAGCAAAGCAGTACAAACAATGCAGGACAACCTAAATATTCAGGAGGACCTAGAGGCATCAGAAAAATGGTCATATAAAGAAATCCAAGAATACATTAGACAGATGGAATGGAACCTTAAAGAGGATACGAGACAGCAAATTCAAACAGTGAAAGAACTCATTGAAAATGAATTACATAAACAGATAAAAGAAGAAGTTAAGCATTTTTATCAGGAGATAGAGATTATAAAAAAAATCAAACAATAATTCTGGAAATGAAGGAAACTATAAACCAAATTAAAAACTCAAATGAGAGTATCACTAACAGAGTGGAGTAAGTAGAAGCCAGAACGTCAGATAATGAAGACAAAATATATCATCTTGAAAAGAGTCTAGCCAAATCAGAAAGGCTGGTAAAAAATCACAAGAAAAGCATCCAAGAGATATTGGATAACATAAAAAAAAAAAAAAAAAAAAAAAAAAAAACTTACGAGTCATTGGGATAGAGGAAGGTATAGAGATTCAAACCAAGGGAATGAGTAACCTGCTGAATGAAATAATTACAGAAAACTTTCCAGAAATAAAAAAGGAAATGGATATACAAATTGTAGATGCATACAGAACACTGAGCATAGAAAATTACAGTATACCAACACCAAGACACATTGTTATGAAGATATCCAATATTCAGAAGAAAGAGAAAATACTAAAAGCTACAAGAGAAAGGAGGAAGATTACATTCAGGGGTAAACCAATAAGGTTAACAACGGATTTTAAATCACAGACACTGAAAGCGAAAAGATCCTGGAACAACGTATTTCAAACACTGAAAGACAATGGATGCAAACCAAGAATTCTGAACCCAGACAAAATTAAGCTTCAGGTATGACAATGAAATAAAAATCTTTCATGATAAAGAAAAGCTAAAAGAATTTGCGGCCAGAAAACCAGCATTGCAAAGCGTCTTGAGCAAAACACTACACGAGGAAGAAATGAAAAACAATTACCAAAACCATCAGTGGGAAGTGCCTCGGTAAAGACAGAGGGCGGGGGGAAAGCTAATCATGGAGAACAAAACTAAATTAAAAAAAAGATAAATAGTCAAACATGGCTGGAAGTACAAAACATATATCAATAGTAACTCTAAACATTAATGGCTTAAACTCTCCAATAAAGCGACATAGGCTGGTAACATGAATTAAAAAAAAAATCCAACATGATGCTCCATCCAGGAGACACATCTGATTGGAAAAGACATACATAGGCTGAAGGTGAGAGGTTGGGAAAAAATATACCACACACAGGGTCCTTGTAAACAAGCAGGGGTGGCCATCCTCATGTCGAATAAAATTGACTTCAAGACTAACTTAATCAAAAGGGATAAGGAAGGACACTATATATTGTTAAAAGGAACCATTCACCAACAAGACATAACAATTATCAATATTTATGCACCAAATAATGGTGCTGCGACGTTCATAAAACAAATTCTCCTCAAGTTCAAGAATCAAATAGACCAAAACACAATAATTATGGGGGACTTCAACACACCTCTCTCACCATTGGACAGATCCTCCAAACAAAAGTTGAATAAAGAAACTATAGAACTCAATATCACAATCAATAACCTAGACTTAACTCACATATATAGAATATATCAACCATCATCAAGTTCATATACTTTTCATATACTTTTTTTCTCAGCAGCACATGGATGTTTCTCAAAAATAGACCATTGATTATGCCATAGGGCAAACCTCAGTAAATATAAAAAGGTGGAGATAATACCATGAATTTTATCTGATTATAATGGAATGACCCTGGAAATCAATGATAGAAGAAGGAAGGAAAAATCCTACATCACATGGAAAATGAACAATATGTTACTGAATGATAAATGGGTTACAGAAGACATAAAGGAGGAAATCAAAAAATTCTTAGAGAAAAATGAAAATACAGACACAACATATTGGAATCTATGGGACACAGTGAAAGCAGTTTTAAGAGGGAAATTCATCGCCTGGAGGTCATTCCTCAAAAAAAGGAAAAACCAACAAATAAATCAGCTCAAACTTCATCTCAAAGCCCTAGAAAAAGAAGAGCAAAACAACAGCAAATGTAGCAGAAGGCAAAAAATAATTAAAATTAGAGCGGAAATCAACAAAATTGAAACAAAAGAAACTATTGGAAAAATTAACAAAATTAATGATGGTTCTTTGAAAAAATAAACAAGATTGACAGACCCTTAGCCATGCTAACTAAGAGAATAAGAGAGAGAACTCAAATTACTAATATATGGGATGAAAAAGGCAATATCACAACAGAATCTACAGAAATACAGAAGACAATTAGAAATTATTATGAAAAACTATATTCCAATAAAATAGAAGATGGTAAAAACATCGGCAAATTTCTTAAGTCATATAATCTGCCCAGACTGAGTCAGGAGGATACACACAATTTGAACAGACCAATATCAATGGATGAAATAGAAGAAGCAATCAAAAGACTACCAAGCAAAAAAAGCCCAGGACCAGATGGGTATACAGCGGAGTTTTACAAAACCTTTAAAGAAAAATTAATACCAATACTTTTCAAGTTATTTCAAGAAATAGAAAAAGAGGGAGCTCTTCCAAATTCATTCTATGAGGCCAACATCACTCTGATTCTGAAACCAGACAAAGACACCTCAAAAAAAGAATACTACAAACTATTATCTCTGATGAACCTAGATGCAAAAATCCTCAATATAATTCTGGTGAATTGGATACAAAGGCACATCAAAAAATTGTGAACCATGATCAAGTAGGATTTATCCCTGGGATGCAAGGATGGTTCAACATACGGAAATCAATAAATGTTATTCACCACATCAATAGACTTAAAGATAAGAAACATATGATCATCTCGATAGACGCAGAAAAAGCATTCGACAAAGTACAGCATCCCTTTATGTTCAAAACAGTAGAAATAGTAGGGATAACAGGAACTTACCTCGACATTGTAAAAGCTATCTATGCTAAGCCTTAGGCTAGCATCATTCTGAATGGAGAAAAATTGAAGGCATTCCCTCTAAAATCTGGAACAAGACAGAGATGCCCTCTATCACCACCTCTATTTAATATAGTGCTCAAAACATTGGCCAGAGCAATTAGACAGACGAAAGAAATTAAAGGCATAAAAATAGGAAAAGAAGAACTTAAATTATCACTATTTGCGGGTGACATGATTCTATACCTAGAAGACCCAAAAGGGTCTACAAAAAACCTACTAGAACTAATAAATGAATTCAGCAAAGTGGCAGGATATAAAATCAACACGCATAAATCAAAGGCATTTCTGTACATCAGCGACAAAACTTCTGAAACGGAAATGAGGAAAAAGACTCCATTCACAATACCCTCAAAAAAAAAAAAATACTTGGGAATCTACCTAACAAAAGAGGTGAAAGATTTATACAATGAAAAGTATAGAAACCTAAAAAGAGAAGTGAAGAAGATCTCAGTAGAATGGAAAAAATATACCCTGTTCATGGAGAGGCAGAACTAACATCATCAAAATGGCGATATTACCAAAAGTTCTCTATAGGTTTAATGCAATGCCAATCAAAATCCCAATGGCATTTTTTGTAGAAATAGATAAAGCAATCGTGAAATTCATATGGAAAAATAAAAGACCCCAGAATAGCAAAAGCAATTCTATGCAAGAAGTGCAGTATAGCGATACCAGATTTCAAACTATATTACAGAGCAATAGAAACAAAAACAGCATGGTACTGGTACCAAAACAGGCGGGTGGGCCAATGGTACAGAATAGAGGACACAGAGACTAATCCACAAAGTTACAACCATCTTATATTTGTTAAAGGGGCTAAAAGTATGCAATGGAGGAAGAAGAATAGCATCTTCAACAAATGGTGTTGGAAAAACTGGAAATCCATATGCAACAAAATGAAACTGAATCCCCTCCTCTCGCCATGCACAAAAGTTAACTCAAAGTAGATCAAGGAGCTTGATATCAAATCAGAGACTCTGCATCTGATAGAAGAAAAAGTTGGCTCTGATCTACATATTGTGGGGTCGGGCTCCAAATTTTTTAATAGGACACCCATAGCACAAGAGTTAATAACAAGAATCAACAAATGGGACTTACTTAAACTGAAAAGTTTTTTCTCAGCAAGAGAAACAATAAGAGAGGTAAATAGGGAGCGTACATCATGAGAACAAATTTTTACTCCCCACACTTCAGATAGAGCCCTAATATCCAGAGTATACAAAGAACTCAAAAAAATTTGATAATAAGATAACAAATAACCCAATCAACAAATGGGCCAAAGACCTGAACAGACTCTTCTTAGTGGAGGACATACAATCAATCAAGAAGTACATGAAAAAAATGCTCACCATCTCTAGCAGTCAGAGAAATGCAAATCAAACCACCCTAAGATATCATCTCACTCCAGTAATATCGGCAGCCATTATGAAGTCAAACAACAATAAGTGCTGCCGAGGATGTGGGGAAATGGGTACTCTTGTACATTGCTGGTGGGACTGCAAATTGGTGTGGCCAATTTGGAAAGCAGTATGGAGATTCCTGAGAAAGCTGAGAATGGAACCACCATTTGACCCAGCTATTGCCCTTCTCGGACTATTCTCTGAAGACCTTAAAAGAGCGTACTACAGGGATACTGCCACATTGATGTTCATAGCAGCACAATTCACAATAGCTAGACTGTGGAACCAACCCAGATGCCCTTCAATAGATGAATGGATAAAAAAAAATGTGGCATTTATACACCATGGAGAATTACACAGCACTAAAAAAATGACAAAATCATGGAATTTGCAGGGAAATGGATGGCACTAGAGCAGATAATGCTTAGTGAAGCTAGCCAATCCCTAAAAATCAAATACCAAATGTCTTCTTTGATATAATGAGAGCAACTAAAAACAGAGCAGGGAGGAAGAGCAGGAAGAAAAAACTAACATTAAACAGAGACATGAGGTGGGAAGGAAAGGAAGAGAAAAGGGAAATTGCATGGAAATGGAGGGAGACCCTCATTGTTATACAAAATTACATATAAGAGGTTTTGAGGGAAATGGGAAAATAAACAAAGAGAGAAATGAATTATAGTAGATGGGGTAGAGAGAGAAGATGGGAGGGAAGGTGAAGGGGGAGAGTAGAGGATAGGAAAGATAGCAGAATACAACAGTTACTAATAGGGCATTATGTAAAAATGTGGATGTGTAACCGATGTGATTCTGCAATCTGTATTTGGGGTAAAAATGGGAGTTCATAACCCACTTGAATCTAATGTATGAAATATGATATGTCAAGAGCTTTGTAATGTTTTGAACAACCAATAAAATAAATAAATAAATAAATAAATACTTTGACCCAGAGGGAAAAAAAAAAAAAAGAAAATAATTTGTGGAAGGAGTGAATTTTTTGTTTCTGGAGAAAATGTGGGCACAAGTATAGAATAAGAGAAGGACTAGCAAAAGCACAGAAGTCACAAAAGGAAGCTAGAGTCTAGTAAGATGTTCAGTTATAGGGCTCAGGATATAGCTCAGTTGGTAGAGTGCTTGCCTCACATGCACAAGGCCCTGTGATCAAACTCCAGTACCACCAAAAAAGAAAAAGAAAAAAAAAGATGTTCAGTTACAAGTTTTTATTCTGTTTATCATGATGTCATTTAGAATTGTGATTAGTGTTATTATTAAAATGAAAAATTGCACCCACAGTTCCTTAACTACTGAGCCAAACCCCAGCTCTTTCTATTTTTTTTAGAATGAATCTTGCAGAATTTCTGAGACTGGTTTTGAACATGAAATTCTCATGCCTTAACACCTAGATCCAACCAATATTAGGCATTTGCCACCTTATCCAGCTTAAAAATTTTTTAACTGATTTTATTTTTATATATAAGGACTTCATCTGACAATGATTGTATTTTCTTTTGCTAATGTTTGAATAGAATCTGTACCTTATACCACAAATAACCTAAAAACTTACTTTATGTAAATATGATATTATCTTGGCATGAGTGAAAAAATAACTCTACAGTTCTTGAAGTGACTCCCTAAGTATGATCAAGCATAATGTCAAATCTTTAATATTGTTCCTTAAGAAATTTGGAAAAGAGTGTGAGACATTAAGTGAATATTTTAATAAAATTAAAAAGCCTTGAAAAATATATCCCAGAGACTTGTGCTTCAACCCATTTGGAGTAATGTTTTAGAGTGTTTAGTTGAGAAAATAAATGTTGTTTAGAAGCCACATCTCAGTGATTTATTTAATCAATGTTTATTTCCCATACTAAAAAGTCTAAAGTAAACAAAATCTAATAGTCAGGTAGGTCTACTGTGTGGCTTATATCTGAGATAGTTCTCAGAAATCTGGGGTTCCTGCACTTGATGGGTTTTATGGATCATTTCCCCTCTAAAATAAGTTAGTATCACAAGAGTACACATCCCTATTAAAAATATCCACGTTAGTCTTCCAGGCCTTAGAAACCTTCACTTTGGGTGATGTTCTGTGGGAGAGGCATGCACCTTCAGGATCAGTTTCAGCCTTCAGCAAACTTGTTTGTTCTTCTTGCCGTCTTGAAAGTTTTTTTCATATCATAAATTACACTCAGAAAGTTATTTTGTGTATGGAGAAAAACTTGAATTTTTATTTAACTTGCCTCTTGGCTGACTGATGTCTCTTAACCAGTGATGAATTTCTATTAATAATTTTACATGAATAATAAATGACAAAGCACATTTTACAAAATAAAATTATAAATAAGAAGAATAGAATGAGTCATTATGCCTTCATTAAGATTGCCAAATGAGAAAGAAAATTAATGTATTTTAAATATTTGAAATGTAAAATTATTGTGCTTAAAATATTGTAGCAAATTGGGTAATTTTGAAACAAAGATTTTTTTATCTTAATACATATGATTGAAACTTTATTAACTTAAAGATTATCTTTTCTCAAACCTGAGCGCAATGAATCACAACTCACCAGGTGTGAAACTCAAAAATTAGGCAGAAAATTTGTATATTAAAAACAAGATTAGGACTGGAGATGTGGCTCAAGCAGTAGCACGTTTGCCGGGCATGCATGCAGCACTGGGTTTTATCCTCAGCACCACATAAAAATAAAAGATGTTGTGTCTGCCAGAAACTTTTAATAAAAATAAATATTAAAAATTTCTCTCTCTCTCTAGAAAAAAAACAAGGTTATAAAAGAAAAAAAAAATAGATGGCTATTATAAAACCTGAAAGATAATGTTAAAAAGATTCTTCAGAGAGAAAACAGAAGATAAGTCCAGAAGAATAAATTTTCCTAACATAATTCTAAAATAAGAGAAATGAGAATATGGAAGAGGGGACATAAAACATAAAAAAAAATTTCCTACTGCTGAGTGGATATGTGAATCTTCAAAGAGTTTAGTCTTCCAGAAAAGAAAAAGTGGTCATGAGTAGAGGTGCAAAACCCACAGTTGTCACTAAGTTATCACCAGTTTTCCTGTCTAAAGACATGGGAGAAGTTCTTTCAAGTTTTTTGAGACAAGGTTTCAAACTAAACTTCCAAGCCAGTCAACCTTTCTTTTAATTAGGAGCTAAACATAAAGACCATGGTGTCTACACAGACTTCATATTCTGTGATATTACTCTGTGTGTGTTTTAAGCAATTTCATCTGTTACTTTAAGAATTTTTAAAAATGACTGTATTCTGTAATGGAGTTCTTTGCAAATTACCTGATAAATATTGAATAAGAAAAAGTTATCCACCATAGCTAGAATATCAATTAGGACATGGTGAAAGGCATTAAAATTAGCTAATCTAGTGAACTGGAAGTAAAAGTGTCCCAGAAATGAATGTAAATGTGCTAGTTTACATTTAACTTCTGGATGCTTACAATGCATCCATTAAAATATAAGATTTTAAGAAAAATATTTTCTAAGACAGTGTCTACTAGACTGCCCTTTGTCTTGGCTAAGGGAGGTCAGACCTCATAGACCACCTCCATTACTCCTTGAGATAGCCCTACATACTTCAGCCTTGTTCTTCAGTTCCTACTGTTCTGTCGCACTTTTTATTCTCACATTATTCTAATAGTGCTCTTCAGAACCTCATTCTATATTATGAGCAACAAGCACAGAGTGATCATTAATTATTGAAGAAATTATATTTAAGACCTAAATGTAATTACTCAAAAACTTGTTCTTCATTGTTTTTGTTTTTGGTGTCACAGACATGAGAGAAAGACATGGACAGAAACAGGGGATGTAAAAAAAAATTCTGAGGTTAAACCTTGCTGTGCACACCTATTTTTCAAGTCTGCTTGAAATTCTGATTTATTTTCTCTGATATATTAAATCATTAATATTTGGTAAATTAAAATGCTTATAAGTTTTGACTTTACATCAAAGTTGATTCTAGATATTTTATTGCCAAGAATTTATTTATTTCATGATACTCAGAGTTTTGAGGCTTACTTAATATTCTTATCATCTTTCTCTTATGCTTGCATTACTCAAGATAGAATTGCTGTACTCTTTCATATGTATTTCTTTTTTTTTTAGAGAGAGAGAGGGAGGAGAGAGAGAGAGAGAGAGAGAGAGAGAGAGAGAGAGAGAGAGAGAGAGAGAATTTTAATATTTATTTTTTAGTTATCGGCGGACACAACATCGTTCTTTGTATGTGGTGCTGAGGATCGAACCCGGGCCGCCCGCATGCCAGGCAAGCGCGCTACCGCCTGAGCCACATCCCCAGCCCTCATATGTATTTCTTAAGGGTAAAAACTTCAGAGTATTTGTTCAGGTATCAAAAGTATTTTAATTTAATCTCAGGGTAAAACAATTCTAAATACTCCTTTCTATGTTTTTACATTTTCAAATTGAGGGTTTTTTTAGAGCATATTTTACTGAGTATTTGTGTTTCACAATAACAGGCTCAGAATTTTCAGTCATGAAAAGCTATTAATTTACTGAGATATATATAATTTGGATTTTTATTTTTTGTGAAGCTACAATAATTTTTGATAGTAATATTTATGATGTTTTCATGAAAAAAGTATATTACAAAAATAGATATATTTCACTATACCTCAATAAAAATGGACATGTGCATGTATCATTTAAATGTTTATTTTCACCTCTGAGTATATTTTACCAATATTATTATAAAATAAGATTTATTAATTTATGTTTATTTGTTTATACCATATTTGGTTATTATGTTTTTGTTATATACATATTGCTGGTTAATACATTCTTAAAAAGAAAATGCTATGTAATTACTGTAGCAATGGTACATTAATTTTAAGGAGCTTTTTAAACTACTCTTTTAATACATATTATCATTTATCTTCCTAAAACCTTCTAGAATGTGTAAATTTATAAATATACACATTGAAGAACAAGAGAATTTATGGCAATAAGTATTATATCAAAGTGAAAAAACCTGCTAGAATTAACACTGTTTTCCTGAATTGCAGGTCAATGATGTCTCTAATGCAGATAGTAAACAAAACATTAAAATAACTAAATAAATATAGTTGAAATGATTCAGGAAATGATTTGGCATGTCCATATATGTCCTCAATTTTAATCAAATATATATTAGATTAATTTCATAATATCTAGGTAATTTATTCCCTTATGATCTTTATCTCTTCTTTGAGAAATGTCCTCTAATAAATATCCTCATTTGGCCTCAGAATGTGTGTACAGTAAGCAAAAAAAAAAAAAAAAACTCAAAGAGTTTTCCAAATTGTATTCAGAATATATTTTTCACATATCCCCAAGGCCTTTCACATACTGGTCAGTCACACACAGCAAGCAATATGAAAGTTCATGAAGTTTTGCAGTATAACATTGTTATTTTTCCAAGCTATTTCTTTTATTTTTTTTTAAGAGAGAATTTTTTAATATTTATTTTTTAGTTTTTGGTGGACACAACATTTTTATTTTATTTTTTGTGGTGCTGAGGATCGAACCCAGCACACCATGCATGCCAGGCAAGCATGCTACCACTTGAACCACATCCCCAGCCCTCTTTGAATCTATTTCTAAGATTTCCTTGTGCTTTATTGAAAATGTCAGGGAAAATAAATATGGCTTTTTAGATTCAGAACTTGAAATGACACTGGACACAAGAGATCAACTTTATGAAAACAGGAGTTATGTGTTATGGCTTTTGTTTATCTGCAGAAGAGATGTCAAGGTGAAAGGGGTTGTGGAAGAATGGCCTTAGGTCTAAGCCTAAGCAACTCCTCTAATGCCAGATTCATGGGACCCCAATAGACCTCCAAAAGCCAAATTTGATGCAATCACAGAATAGTGTTTATTGTAAGCTTGAGCCTGGACTCACAACCATTTCAGATGCACAGGTCCAAAGAGTGAGTCCCAACTCTTAGTTCAGTGAGGATTAATAAGATTTTTTTGGAATACAGTATGCATCACAACATCAAAATACCAATCATTTCACATCACAGGAAAGTCAAACAACAACTCTAAACATTGATTAGCACATTCATTGGCAGAAACAAGTCAGATAAGGGTGATTGGTTAGTTCAAGTGGTGGATACATTTGAACTGATTGGTTTAGGCCATGAGGGGTTGCAAGAGTGTATATGATAAACTTGCAGGGTTGCCTAATCATGTTACAAATTACCAAAACTACTGGGAATGTCAACCAGCATTTCAGGATTTTTCCTATCTCATGCTGATTGTGGTTGCTAGGGAGTTGCTATGGGTTCTAACCTAGTGTAACTGAGTCAGGATCACCTGGCATGGAAGATCTCTCCAGTTATTTACAGACAAACAACTTAGCAGGGTGGGTATGTGCCTAGGAGCACTCTGGGTTTTCCCAAGGACAAGGGTAACTCCCCACTTTGGACAGGCTTTGCTCTGAGGTAGAGGCTGGTTTCTCAAATATGGAGTCATATCAGTTTCTCACTCCATTTAAAAAAACTACAGTTTGAAATCTGAGGTCATAATTAGAGGTAATTTATCACCAGGCACACCCACAGAGCCCTCTAATATGGCCTCAGAGAAATTACTTCCCCTCACCCTGATAAACTGAGTAAAGCCTCTGGCAGGCTTTCCTCTCCTGATAAGAGTGAAAGGTGAGAATATCAAGATGGAGACCACCAGACCAGATGTTCCTGACCACAGGGTAAATGATGTAAACAAGAAATCTGGTGGCACCTGATAAAAATTGCCGGGGGTGGTCAAAAAACCCCAAAATTTAGTATAAAAAATAGAGCTAATAAACAGGGATTCAGCCAGCCTAAATAAGTATGCACTTGAGCTGGAGATCCTTATGAGGACCTGCACTGATGTCCCATCACTTGCCATCATTCTCCTGATTCTCTGTTTGACTCTCACTGCTCTCAAATTCTACCACTGTCTGGACCTTTGTGAGAGCTACAACTTCTCCCTAAGTCTCTATTCTCAACTGGTCATCCTCTCCACGCCAGAAAAATCCTGTTTTGGTTCGGGACCTGATCACTGCTGTCTGAGTGAGTGTGCATCTGCAGAACATAAAGCCTAAGGCTTGAGATTTTGAACTTAACATTCAGGGGAACTATCTGTCACTAACCTGTCATGATTAAATGTGTTTTGCAATGCTCAGAATTAATCTAAAATTGTTTTCTGTGAATTAATTAATCTAGAATTTCTTGCTACTAATTGATTATTTGTATTACAGTTATTATCATTAAAGATTGTAATTTTCTTCATTATGAACCTATAGAGTAAAATTGTATTGAGTAATTTCAGTGAATAAAGATTTGAAGGAGGCAGAAGCACTTGGACATTCTTTATTTCTCCCCTTGACTGAATATGTCACAAATTTGCCCCCTGGTGACAGGTTGTCATTATTTTTAAAGTATCAAACTAAGGAATTCTTATCACTAAAGATTATTTTTATCTTCAATTCTAAATTTAGACTATATTTTTGGCATTATCTCTGTCCTTTGACTATTATTGTTACTGCTGAGATTATTTTTATCTTCAATTCTAAATTTAGACTATATTTTTTGGCATTATCTCTGTCCTTTTACTATTATTGTTACTGCTGTTTACTGGTAATGAGTCCTTGCTTCAATGAGTGATAAAGTATAACACAAGAGAAGCACATTGAAGCAATTTTAGAGTGGAAAGTTGAAGCATTATTAAAGGACAGCAAAAAAAAAAAAAAACTTCTCCCTGGAGGAAAAGGGGACCCAATGAAGTGGTACTCCCTTTCTTCACAGAAAAGTCCTCTTCACCATGGCTGATTTGGGGACTGTCAGCCAAAGAGTCTCTGCAAAAGAGTTCAATATAGATAAGCTTTCTATTTTTCTGTTGCCCTGTTTACTTGGCCACTGGCCAGGAAGATACCAGCACTCCAGGTGCTGGACACCCCCTTACTATTTTCACAAATGTATCCAGTATAGTACTTTGAAGAAATGTGCAAACAAGACTTGAGCTGGTCTTCACACAGATTTCTACATTTTAAGATAAGTTACAAATAGGCTCCATGGTAACAGCTGTCAGGGGGAGGAAAGAAAGGGGAGAAGAAGCTCTCCTTTTTTCAGGTGTTGTCCTTGAAGGGTTAACTTGCCCAGAACAGTAAAAGAAATAGCTGCTTTTATTTGAACTTCTGCAGACTGTGAACCTCTGAGCCCCTCCCCTTACATGTTGGGTATAAAACTCTGAAACTCCCTGAACTCAGAGGGATTGATTGATATCAGCAAAAGCTGTGCCCTCTGAATCTGGCTGCAGCCAAATAAAACTGTTTCCTCCTATCTTCAGTGCATTGCTACATTTGTCCCTACAACAAACTGGGACAGAGCACTGCAGAGAGTTCTGTCTTGTGTGGTGAGTCAGGGTCTACAGGAGAAAACAGAAACTGGGCTGCTGTCCCATACATCTTTCCCACTTAGAGCAGCAACCTGATTCTGATTATGACCCTGAAATCTCTCCCCACAATAAGAGGCCTTTACATGTGAGGGTCTGCTGACTGCCCCATGTCAGACACATGTCATTTGAAAGCCAATGGTAGATCTACATGGCTCCATCACAGATGTTTTATCAGACACCTGAACTCCACTGCTCAAGGCCCAGTTCCCAGAAGGGTCCAACTCAATGGCATCTCTGTTCTACACCATTTTCATTAATTCCAGTCAATGAAGGCACTATCTTATTCAGTCATGATGAGCAACAGGAGATCCAAAGATTCTCCAGTGCTTCCTGGTCATGAGAATTTCAAACATTTCACTATATTGGTCTAGTCATCATTCAAGGATGAAGTAGGTAGCACTGTGGCTTTCAATTCTTTCAGGAACCATTAAGGGGTGTGAAAACTCCTTTCAATGAAAGGAGTTTATATATATATATATATATATATATATATATATATATATATATAGAGAGAGAGAGAGAGAGAGAGAGAGAGAAATATAAATATTAAATACATTTAAAAGTAACAGTAGATATGCAAATCCAAATTCTTAATGGAACATATATCATTCAAAGATCACATAAGTATTCATTTTACTCTACATGGTCTGATGTTTAAACTTGATCAACTATGGTACTCACCATTGGTTGAATCTTCAGTTCCCCTGGGGTTTGGGGGGAGTGTTATGTTCATGAAATTTGTAGTTGCCAGAGTCATAGTACTTACAAGAATGCACCTGTAATAGCAGAATGGGCAATATATATATATATATATATATATATATATATATATATATATATATATATATATTGTCAATACATGTTCTGACCCAGGCTACAGAGAAAGGTAATCCAGAAGTTATACATTTGTTAAATTTGAAGATCCATGGAGAAGTATTAGAATGAAAATATGACTAGTGTTATAACACATACTCTTGATAAAGCAAAAGGAAAATCAAAGTATACACAATTCCTCCTATGAACTGCCTGCATTTCTTTATTTTAGGTTTGCTTTTATCCATAATGTTAGGATTAGTTTTCAGAGTCTAGTAGGGTATGGGTTAGGGTCAGAGATTCAATACTTCAAAGGGAAAATATTAAAATCAATCCAATGTGTATATGGACACTTGCTACACAAGAACACTTCCCACTGTCATCCAGAACAATGCTTGACATTACTATCGTCCCAAGTTATACACAATTAGAGAGAGAAGAAGAAGAATACCTGTGAATACATATCTGAAATGGAATATGCTCAGCAGCTCACAACCTTGTAGGTGGCAGAGAAGATCACAGTGACTGAGCTTTTAATCTTTCCTACTCTTGGCTGTGCCCTTCCAAAACCTGGTCTCAGGAAGTTTTTACTGAGTCTCTGGAAACAGAGAATTGGGAAACATAATGCATCAGTGGAAAGCTTTCCAGCACTCATCCTGGTGAATATATGAAGAGACAGCTGCTTGCTTTGCAGATGGACAACACCTACTATGTTCCATAGTTCCTGTATTCTTCCTGAATTTTGGCCACTATCCAGAATGGGCTCGTGGTTTTGTGTCCAAGATATGTACCACCTCCAAGCTCTGTGACATGGCCATGTCCTGGATTGCTGAATGGAATACCAAGCATCTCAGAAAACTCAGAAATCAGTGTGACATTTAAGGCTCTCAGTGGAGAAACCCTGCTTGGCTACATAGCAACCCAAGTAGCCTGATCTGGAGCTGTCAGTGCCTTAGTGTTTATCTTGTTGAAAAGCCTGTCCCTGAGCTTTTATCTTACTTATTGTTCAATTCCCCTGCAAGTCAGGAAGGTCTCTGCCTCAGGCCACTCCTTTGTAAAGCCTCAAGAGAACAGTTTCAAAATGGAAATTAAGGGGCCTCACCAGTGGCTCTTTCTAAAGTGCTCTGTGAAGGGATGTATCTGAATCAACCACTTGGCACTGTGTGAGGTTGTGGCTTAGATTCTCAGCTCCCCATGAAACTAAATAAAGATCCCTTGTGTCCATCCAAAACTAAAATGACAAAAAAGAACAGTAATATTGGATTACGTCTCTCACCTCTTTTCTTGTAAGGCTCCTGACCTCCATGAAGTAAGAAATTGGATCCTTTAGTCAAATTATGTGCTCCAAGCCCTGCAGTAGCTAGCACATAGGTCATTTGGTTTTTTCATGACTCCAGGACAGAAAAAGAAGCTACCCCCAAGAGTCAGTAAGCCTCTAATTTGAGAAGCAGGGCAGTATTAAACAAAGTCTTCTACTTAATCTCATCTAAAATTAGTCAAGTTACCAATGAAGCTACAGAAACCAAATTTCTATTAACATTCTCTGTTGATAGAAATTTCTATTTGCCAAAGTAAGTTGTAGTCATAGCCTATGGAGTGATAGTCATATTGTATCACTAACTTTAGCATCCCAGACCTGGTCTCTTTATTTCTCAAAGCCAGCTTTGCAGTTCCTTCTCTGCCTCAAGGCCTCCCATTCCCATGGGTGAGCCAACTGCCCCTTGTCTAAGGCAGTGTACTCTCACTTCAGTAACTCCTCATGCTCTGTCTAGTGGGTGTCTCCTTCAATTATCTGTTCAAAAAAAAAAAAAAAAAAAAAAACCTGGAACTACAAACCTTGTCATTGCATCCATCTGGCAAGAACAACTTTCATGATTAGAAGTTGAAAACAACTAGAAATAGAAGAAAGAAAAACAGCTGGATGATATGGTGTATACCTATAATCCCAGCTATTCAAAGTCTAAGGCAGAAAAAACACAAGTTCTAAACCACCCTGAACCCCTTGACCAGATTCTGTCTCAACATTTTTAAAAGGGTCAGGATTTAGTTCTGAAGTTGGGAGAATGCATGCCTAGCATGTGTGAGACCATGAATGAAATTCTTGATAATGAAAAAAAAAATAGTAAAATGCAAACAACAACAAAATAAAGATCACAAATAAGAAATGACCTTCTAATATATTAAATAATCAGTAAATAAAATATTTTCATCCCAAAATGGAAAGAAGACAAATTTACATGCCTTCACTCATTTTTTTTTAACATATCATAAATCCTGGCCAGATCAATCTGCAAGAAGTACAGGCAAGGACATGCCAAATGAAAGGAAGAAGTATAATAACCTCTTTTCATAAGCGAGATAAAGTTATATCTGAAGAATCTCAAGATTCAAAGAAAATAATCACCACAATGAATAAATTCAGCAAAGGTGCCATTGTAAAACCCTACACACATAAACTGTATTTCTATACACTAATAATATATATATATATATATATATATATATATATATATATATATATAAAGAAAATCAAGAAAAAAATTTCATCTGACAAGTAAAATAAAATGTAATACTAGACCCAATGTAATACTACCCAATCAAGTAGATCAAATGTGAAAACTTTAAAACAAGAAATGAAACAGAATAACACCAAAAAGTGGAAGATATCAAATGATCAAAGGCGGGAACACTTAAACTTGTTAACATATCAACACTACCCAAAGAAATCTAGTTTCATCCCTAAAAAATTCCTAACTTCTCTTTTTCATGAATACCATTTTTATTTTATATTTTTATTTACTCATATTAGTTTTATATAAAAGTAGAGAATACTTTGATTTATTCATAAAAACATGGAACACATCTTATTCTAATTAAGATCTCAGTCTTGTTGTACATGATGCAGAAATTATTCATTGCAAATTTTAAAATTCCATCCTAAAATGATAGGGAATGTGAAAGCAACCAACATCAGAAACAATTTTAACAAGAACAAAATTGGTGATCTAACCTGTCATAATTTCAAAACTCCCTCCTATAAAGTTACCAGTCATACAAACACAAAAGATAGAAATGTTGACTAATAAAACAGGGTAAAAATATCCAGAAATAAAAAAAATCAAGTGATTTCTGACAACAGCTTTCCATGGAAATGGACAGTCTTTTCCACAAATACCATTGAGAATTATTACTGAATAGATAGCCATACATCAAAGAAGCAAGTTGGGCCCTTATCTGACACCATGGACAAAAATTAACTCAACATCAATAGAGGACCTAAATGTAAGAAATGAAACTATAAAACTCATAACACACAAGAGAAAAAAACCATGACAAGGGATTTTGATAATGATTTTTGAACAGCACATCAAAAGCACAGGCACCAAAAGTAAGAAAGAAATTGAACTATGTCAACCCCAAAATTTTGATTCATCAATGGACAAAGTAATTAGTGAAAAGATGACTCACTAAATGCAAGAAAGCATTTGAAAATTATATTTCTGATTGGAAGTTAAGATCTATGATATAAAGATCTTATACCTCAACAATAGGAAAACAACAACCCTGGGGCTGGGGATGTGGCTCTAGCGGTAGTGCGCTTGCCTGGCATGCATGCAGCCTGGGTTTGATTTTCAGCACCACATAAAAAAAAAAGATGTTTTGTCTGCTGAAAACTAAAAAATAGATATTAAAAAACTCTCTCTCTCTCTCTCTCTCACTCTCTCTCTCACTCTATCTTTAAAAAAAGAAAACAACAACCCAATATTAAAATGGGCAAAGAACTTCCACAGATGTTTCTCCAAAGAAGATATGCAAATGGCTGAGAAGCACATGGGAAGATGTTCAATATCAATAATCAGTGGAGAAATCAAAATCAAAATCACAATGAGATCCAGCTTCACACACATGATGAAACAGGAAGAAACAGAAAACAGAAAAATCCCGGATCAGCTCCCATCCACCATCCCAGGATTCAAGAAGCACATCCACCCACCACCACAACTAAAACAGAAAACACCAGTGCTGCTGAGAATGTGATGAAGCTGGAACCCTAGTGGTTTAGAATGAAAAGTAGTGCAGGCTCCATGGGAAACTGATTGGAGGTTCCTCAAATTATCAAAAGGATCATTCAAATGACCCTTCAATTCTACTTCTTTTTAAGGGATATTTATATGCTTATAATTACTCCAGAATTATTTATTATACTTAAGGGTAGACTGAGGAAGAATATTTTTATGTCTTAGTTGTGCATTATAGATATACATAATCATGGAATATAGTTTGTTCCAAGTCAGTCCCCAGCACTTGCCCTTTCCCTCCCCTCCTCCCTGACCCTGTTTCCATTCTTCTTTTATACTGGTCTTCCATCCATGTATTTATGGTTTTCTTAACTCATGCTTTACAGATATACATAAAGATGAAACTCACTGTGGTCTCTTCATATATGTATATAGGACAGTTTGGTCAAATTCATTCTACAATTTTGCCCTTTTCCTATCCCAAGGAAGAATGTTTTTACATGTAGCACATGATGGAATATTATTTGGTCTAAAAAACAAAGGAAATCTTGGCCGATAGTAGAGCAGGGATGGACCTTGAGAAAACATACTGTATGATCCTAATTATAGGAAGTACCATACACAGAGTAATTAAAATAATACAGAAAGGAAAATGGTGGCTTCTTAGGGCATAAGGGAAATTGATGATTACTGCCTAAAAAATGAGCTTCAATTTTGCAAGATGAGAAAAGTTCTGTGGCTGAATGCTGGTTTCAGAAAAATGGAAAAGTAAGTGTAATGAACTCCACCGATGTGCCTTTCCAAATAGTTGACATGGCAAAACGTTGCTGTGCATATTTGCAAATGTATATAAAATTAAACTCCTTCTACTCATTTCCACACAAATAAAAACAAAGAAAATTCTCCACTAGTAGATACTGATAAGAAAGAAGTACTCCATGAGAAGAAATGTTAAAGGATCATTCAGTTTGAAAGGATGGATCACTCACTTGGTCATGCCAAGAAATAAAGAATACAATAAGGGTAGCTCCTCAGGAAAACTTTAAGCAAGTATCACTGTACAATCAGTTTTTAACTCCTCTCCTAATCTGACTGAGGTGCAGTGGAGTAATAATTATAGAGCTCATGATGTTGCCAGAGCATTCACATCATGAGGCCAGTCATGTGCACATTTGGACCAAGGACAACACCAGGCTGGGATGGTTCTGAGAAGACTTGTGCTTAGGGTCTCAGTCTTCATCTTAGCAGAGGGAAAAATGCAAGAGATCATGCAAAAGGTGGACAAACAAACAACTCACTCAACAATTGTTTTTGGATTTGTGAAACTCCTGGCTGTTTCCTTCCAGAGTCAGTCCCTTTGAACCACAATGTCCACAACTCACATCTTGGAGGAAAATCTCCCCCCACCACTCCTGAGGGAGCATCGCTCATTGGCTCCCATTCACCAGACCAGGACCCAAGAGGCACATCCACCCACCACCACAACTAATGTAGACAAATGTCAGATAAGAATGAGAAAGCAGAAATCACTTTTGGAGCTCAAGATCAACAGGAGCAGGGTCAGTGTACATGGGAAAGGCTTGCCATCATCAGTGTGTTCCTCCTACCCCTTACAGCCACAGATGCACAAAAACACCACCCAGTCACAGAGACCTGTGAAAATCCCTTGCTGAGGCACGTACACATGAGGAGGCACACTCATTACAACCCCTTCCACCACAGATATCATTAAAACACCTCACATTTGAAACAGATTCATGACCCACAACTCACTGACATCTCACCAAAAACACAGATGCATAAATCACCTTATCCTTGCCTTTCCCGAATACACACACCACCACTTCCTTTCTAAAAAAATACACTCTATGCATACCCCCAAATACACATGCCTGTTATCACCCAGGTATGATGGACATGCTACTATAGTGTATTCTTTTCCAAATGCAGGCATATGCATTCCTATATACTCTACACTTCTTGAAGACATGCACATAATATCACCAAACACTGAGTATGCACACACAGAGAAATACAACATATAACCCCCCAACACACACACAAAACCCTAATTGTTACCAGAAGTTACATAAACAAAATCCTAAGTATTCTGGAAAATCTCACAGACTTGATCCTCTCAATAAAAATACACATTCACCCCCAACATACACAAAAAACTCTCTGAACTTCCCGAAGATTGAGTACAACAAGATATACCCTGATTATAAAAATGTAACATCCTTAACCCTAAAGGACACAGGTATAACACACATTAACATGACTCCATATCCCCAGAATCACTTGATGTGCAAACACCAACTCCCAAACACACAAAGTTTCCCAACCCTCTCCAAATATAGACAACAATGATGTCAACCATAATCTATTCATTGTCATTTCCCAAATACAAACATAATATATGTATGGTCCTAATACCCATATTTTACCCCTGCACTCTCTAATCTCACACCGTTCCCAAACCAAAAAATAAAATAAAATAAATATTTTGTGAATATCAAAAAGTATTCACCAAAATACTCCATTCATACCCTCTTCTTAATAATTATTCACAAGTCCCACCACATCATAAATAACCCATATACACTGTCAGTATCCAAGCCTCCTAACTTGTATTTCCATATAAATATAACTCCTATATTCTCTCAGTGGAAACACACACCACCCATCTACATTTTGAGAATGAATATTCAGTCATCACATTTCCTGAATACATTCACTGTTCTAGATTACACAAGTCTGAGAACACAGGTATCTGTCTGAATCTACACATCCACAGTATTCCCACAGACCCAAAGTACATGCAGCCACTCTCTCACTATTAAAAGGTACAGAACTCACTATTAATGTACAGAACTTCTCATACTTCCTGATATACTCAGTCAAAAGTACACAACACTGTGGAACTCTGAAAATCCTCAATAATATAAACTTCCTATCTTCCAGATGCCTGACTGTAAAACCAGAGGTCCTCATGCCCAAATTAAAACAAATACACAGCAAAACTCAAGCAAATCCAATCAATAACTTTTCTTACAATGTTGCATACATATTCCAGTCACCAGGGAGGCTGGGTACCAGAGGAATTTTCAGAAAGCATGTTTATTGGCTGTTGCCAACTGGTCTAGAGTGTTGCTCATTCCTGAAACATTCTATAGACAGATAATTTCAAAATATTTTTACTTTTATATCCCATGGCGGAAAAGGGATTGAAGATTCACTTGACAAGTGCTTTTCATTCTATTCTCTAGGTACTCAGCCAACGCTGACCAAAGAAATGCAGGTCCATTCTCAAATACAGGTTTCACATTTATTTACAAAAAAAAATCTAGCATTTACAAGAAAGAGGATGCTATGAACCACAGTAACCTCTGCATACATGCTGCTGATCTGACAAGAGGAGAAGCTTAACTATTGCAAGGGTCTTTTGGTTGAAAGTATCTGCTGTGCTTCAGATACACATATCTTCAGACCACACACAAATCAGCATCACCCAAAATGCAATCACACAAACACTTCCTCAGTAACTGAATGAAGCAAACAAATTACTTATTAACATGACAACAATTTGTATTCTCAAATGAAAACATATACAATCATTTCTATGTTGCAAACATGCACATATACAGAATGCCTCAGAATATGAAGTTCAACAACAAATCTCAGACATACAGACATTGCTAACTCCTCCTACATACTAACAAAGGATACCCCTCTATTCCCAAGAATAATATGATCACCTCAAAGCCCTAAACAAGAAAATGCACAGCAGTCCACTTGAGACATTATCAACAGAATCTGTACACATCTATATGCCACATATACATAACTCCAAACACCCCAACATACACAATTATTCCATTCTCTCCAAATCTCTGTACACCGAAGATTATGTCCCTAAATTCTCACCAAGACACTATGAACATACATATACATTCTAAAATCTGAAAATTCACAGATCCAACACATAATGGTAAGATAACATCCTAACTCTTCTCAAATGCATTCACAATACTCATGTTCACAATATTCCACAGTGCCAACAACACCTACAGATGCACCACTAAAACCCTAAACACATGTCCTGCCAGAAAGGTACTCAGCCAACACTGACCAGAGAAATCACTAGAATATATTTAAACATGACAATCAAAGAGTCCCACACAAGAAAATTTATGGTGTCCTGTTTCATATCTTTTCCATACCTATACACATGAAACACATGAGAGCACAAAGTCCTGGTGCTAGAGTGCTAGAGGAACAAATTCTTGTGTTCTCTTCTCTTTCTCTCCCTCTTCTCTCTCTTCTCTCCTCTCTCTCTCTCTCTCTCTCTCTCTCTCTCTCTCTCTCTCTTTCTCTCACACACACACACAAACACAAACATACACACATATACAGAACATCACATACATAATCTGAACATTGACACATCCAGTTCAAGGACATTATCTTGTGGGCCCTGCACACAGAAGTGGAGGGGTGAAGATGCAGATTTCAGGCACATACCTTGTTGTTGAATAATGTAAGAAAATATATAAGTGCAAAGAGAAGAGCACATTCCCTCCTATAAAACTGAAAGGTACTTGCCAGCCACTCAATAACTGCTCAATATAGAGAAAAACCCTTCAAATAGTAAGAGAGTACTCTCAGATAATGCCTCTGGATATAAAGGTAGTCTGGGACACTTAAGGGGTTTCTAAAGGAGATAATCACCCTAAATAGATTCTTTTGAGTATCCACTGTTAGCCCAGATAGATATCTTCTAGCTGGAAGGCCAGACCATTGTGCAATGTGTGTTCCCATGCCAGGGCTGGGCTTGTTCACCTTGGCTCCCCCCTCAGCCACATCAGCTCCAATTTCTGAATGGGGTCTGCAGTGTTCTCACACAAGAGGCCTTTGGCATCCTTACATGCCCAAATTCTAACCTAAAGATATTACTGGCATGTTTGTTGCTCAAAAGACAAGTGAGTACATTTTCAGCTTTTCTATGCTACATTTAGACAGAAAAGGTGAGTCTGGTTAGAGTAAGAGTCAGCGGCTTCTTGTGTTTTGAATGGCAGCTGTTCTAATCACTTTCCAAGCCTGTGATAATATTCCTGAGATCATCACATTCAAAAGAGCAGAGATTTATTTTGGCTCACGGTTTCAGAGATTACAGTCCATGGTCACTTGGCCCTCCTATCTCTTCACCTGTTGCAAAGCAAAATATCTGGCAGAGAGTGTGTGACAGAGAAAAACTGATCACTTCATGGCTGCCAGGAAGCAGAGAGAGAGAGAGAGAGAGAGAGAGAGAGAGAGAGAGAGAGAGAGAGAGAGAGAAGTGTGTTAGGGCCCCAGTACCCCATCAAGAGCACATCCCCGATTAACTAATTTTCGTCAACTGGGCCCCATTTTCTACAAGCTTCAGCTGGGAACCAGACATTTAACAGGTGAGCCTTTGAGGAACACCAAATGTCAATTACAGAACCTGTACACTTTTCCCCCAAAAGCTCATGTCTGTCTCACAGCAATAAACAAACAAACAAACAAACAAATAAATAAATAAATAAGCATTTGGACTCCAAGATTGGACAAATATCAACAGTGTATTCTCAATAGTTATTGTACAAAGTCTCTTCTGAGTCTCCAGTGAACACAGTGATGCTGAATCCTGAACTGAAAGGCTTTTTCTGCCATTCTCTTCTTTTTGATTCATGAGCATAGCTTTCTTTTCTACCCACACCCTCATCCCTATCTTAATGACTAGTCATAGTGTCAGTTAAAAGCACTAAGACCAAATCAATGGATGGAATAGAAGAACCTATCAAAAGACTACCAACCAAGAAAAGCCCAGGACCGGATGGGTATACAGCGGAGTTTTACAAAACCTTTAAAGAAGAATTAATACCAATACTTTTCAAGTTATTTAAGGAAATAGAAAAAGAGGGAGAACTTCCAAATTCATTCTATGAGGCCAACATCACCCTGATTCTGAAACCAGACAAAGACACCTCAAAGAGAGAAAACTACAGACCAATATCTCTGATGAACCTAGATGCAAAAATTCTCAATAAAATTCTGGTGAATCAGATACAAAGGCACATCAAAAAAATTGTGCACCATGATCAAGTAGGATTCATCCCTGGGATGCAAGGATGGTTCAATATACAGAAATCAATAAGTTATTCACCACATCAATAGACTTAAAGATAAGAAACATATGATCATCTCAATAGATGCAGAAAAAGCATTTGACAAAGTACAGCATCTCTTTATGTTTAAAACATTAGAAAAAGTAGGGATAACAGGAACTTACCTCGACATTGTAAAAGCTATCTATGCTAAGCCACAGGCTAGCATCATTCTGAATGGAGAAAAATTGAAGGCATTCTCTCTAAAATCTGGGACAGGACAGGGATGCCCTCTATCACCACTTCTATTCAATATAGTTCTCAAAACACTGGCCAGAGCAATTAGACAGACGAAAGAAATTAAAGGCATAAAAATAGGAAAAGAAGAACTTAAATTATCACTATTTGCAGATGACATGATTCTATACCTAGAAAACCCAAAGGGGTCTACAAAAAAACTACTAGAACTAATAAATGAATTAAGCAAAGTTTCAGGATATAAAATCAACACGCATAAATCAAAGGCATTTCTGTACATCAGCGACAAAACTTTTGAAACGGAAAAGAGAAAAAACACTCCTTTCACAATATCCTCAAAAAAAAAAAAAATACTTGGGAATCTACCTAACAAAAGAGGTGAAAGATGTATACAATGAAAACTACAGAACCCTAAAAAGACAAGTAGAAAAAGATCTTAGAAGATGGAAAAATATACCCTGTTCATGGAGAGGCAGAACTAACATTATCAAAATGGCGATATTACCAAAAGTTCTCTATAGGTTTAATGCAATGCCAATCAAAATCCCAATGGCATTTCTTGTAGAAATAGATAAAGCAATCGTGAAATTCATATGGAAAAATAAAAGACCCAGAATAGCAAAATTAATTCTAAGCAAGAAGTGTGAATCAGGCAGTATAGTGATACCAGATTTCAAACTATATTACAGAGCAATAGAAACAAAAACAGCATGGTACTGGTACCAAAACAGGCGGGTGGACCAATGGTACAGAATAGAGGACACAGAGACTAATCCACAAAGTTATAACTATCTTATATTTGATAAAAAAGCTAAAAGCATGCAATGGAGGAAGGATAGCATCTTCAACAAAAGGTGTTGGGAAAAATGGAAATCCATATGCAACAAAATGAAACTGAATCCCCTCCTGTCGCCATGCACAAAAGTTAACTCAAAGTAGATCAAGGAGCTTGATATCAAATCAGAGACTCTGCATCTGATAGAAGAAAAAGTTGGCTCTGATCTACATATTGTGGGGTCGGGCTCCAAATTTTTTAATAGGACACCCATAGCACAAGAGTTAATAACAAGAATCAACAAATGGGACTTACTTAAACTGAAAAGTTTTTTCTCAGCAAGAGGAAAAATAAGAGAGGTAAATAGGGAGCATACATCATGGGAACAAATTTTTAATCCCCACACTTCAGATAGAGCCCTAATATCCAGAGTATACAAAGAACTCAAAAAAAAATGCACAATAAGATAACAAATAACCCAATCAACAAATGGGCCGAGGAGTTAAACAGACACTTCTCAGAGGACGACATACAATCAATCAACAAGTACATGAAAAAATGCTCACCATCTCTAGCAGTCAGAGAAATGCAAATCAAACCATCCTAAGATATCATCTCACTCCAGTAATATTGGCAGCCAGTATGAAGTCAAACAACAACAAGTGCTGGCGAGGATGTGGGGAAAAGGGTACTCTTGTACATTGCTGGTGGGACTGCAAATTGGTGCTGCCAATTTGGAAAGCAGTATGGAGATTCCTGAGAAAGCTGAGAATGGAACCACCATTTGACACAGCTATTGCCCTCCTCGGACTATTCCCTGAAGACCTTAAAAGAGCGTACTACAGGAATACTGCCACATCGATATTCATAGTAGCACAATTCACAATAGCTAGACTGTGGAACCAACCCAGATGCCCTTCAATACATGAATGGATAAAAAAAAATGTGTCATTTATACACCATGGAGTATTACACAGCACTAAAAAATGACAAAATCATGGAATTTGCAGGGAAATTGATGGCACTAGAGCAGATTATGCTTAGTGAAGCTAGCTGATCCCTAAAAACAAATATTAAATATCTTCTTTGATATAATGAGAGCAACTAAGAACAGAGCAGGGAGATAGAGCAGGAAGAAAAGATTAAGATTGAACAGAGACTTGAGGTGGGAGGGAAAAGGAGAGAAAAGGGAAACTGCATGGAATTGGAGACAGACCCTCATTGTTATACAAAATTCCATGTAAGAGGTTGTGATGGAAATGGGAAAATAAACAAGGAGAGAAATGAATTACAGTAGATGGGGTAGAGAGAGAAGATGGGAGGGGAGGGGAGTGGGGATAGTAGAGGATAGGATAGATAGCAGAATACAACAGTTACTAATAGGGCATTATGTAAAAATGTGGATGTGTAACCGATGTGATCCTGCAATCTGTATTTGGGGTAAAAAAGGGAGCTCATAACCCACTTGAATCTAATGTATGAAATATGATATGTCAAGGGCTTTGTAATGTTTTGAACAACAAATAAAAATAAATAAAAATAAATAATATATATTAAAGAAAAGCACTAAAGTCAGTTAAAAGTGCCCTTGCACTGGGCACTCCTCCTTACTAGGTCACAGGAAGTGTCCAAATTAAAAGGTATTGGCAGAAGTCTAGAGAAGAAAGAAATACACACCTTTCCTGGAGGGAAAACAGACACAAACACCTTCAGAATTGCAAGCATATAAAAATTTACATTTTCTTAGATTCACAGGTCTGGGATGAGTCAGGGTCCATTGGACCCAGATACAACCCACACAATCCCAGCTTCTCTAAAGGACATTTTTTAAATTTTTTTTTTAGGTGTCCTTGGATCTTTACTGAATTATATATGGTTCTGAGAATTGAACCTTGTGCCTCACACATGCCAGGCAAGCTCTCTACCACTGAGCCAAGACCCCAGCCCCGTCTAAAGGACAGTCTGTCAACACTAGTGAACTGTTCTTGTGTCCACCTGCCCAAGACTGAGAGAACAATTCCACATAACACACTGTATACACTTTCACAAAGCAGTACTAAGCAAGATAAAACCAGGAGCTAGACATTCATCTCTGAAACACTAGATTGTTGCCAATGAAGCCTTTTACTCTTTCATGTCTCTGCCTCTTCAGTTACTGACTGTCATGGGTGGAAGCAAAGCAGCATAATCAAAACTTTTGTAGCTGCATTGGTGCAATCCTCATTAATAATCAAAAAAAAAGTTAACATGTTTCCTAGATACAACTACACAGGGGAAACACAACTAGCCCCAAAGGGAAGAAGAGGACAGTAGCAAGGAGGAAACTGAAAAAGCACAACATGGCACACGTTAAGTCTAGTGCTCCATTAATACTAGTTGTCCAGGTGTGAAACTAGGACACCTGATGGTGTGATATGGGTCCCTGAAAACTTGAGCATCCTCAGCTCTCCAGCCTTGTTTGATGTGGGACCACTCCCTAGAGGTGGTGTGCTAACTGACTTTCACTTTCCCTGAGCAGGCATTTCATAGGCTGCCACTGCTCACCTACTGAGCTCTCTACCACAACACTGGCTCCACTCTCACAGTTTGACACATCACTGTTTCTGGGGCTACTGGGGTACACTCTGAATGTGACATGAAATTCCTGGCCACCAACCTTTCCTCTGAAGTGTCAATGAAAACCTTCACAACCCCACAACTCTTCATTCTGTAAGCCTGGTAAACAGCATCACATGGACAATACCAAGGTCAGATGTGAATGAGGAAAGTAGCCAGACCAACCTAGACCATAGCCTCTGTGAGCACTTATGATGTTAGTTACACAGCAAAATGAATCTGGACAGAAGGATTCTAAGGCTGCCCTGTGCAAGCAGGGAACCCTGAAATTCTCTCCACAAAACATTGAGCCTTCTAAGGATGGTGTTTCTCCCATTCCTGAGATGCCTAAAGGTGGCTTCTGTGTAATGGTACTAATCTCTTTACCAACCACACCATCCTTGACCCCATCATTACAAAGTTTTCTTTTCTAGAAAACCTGCAAGTATTTTAAATCTTTCAACTCTGGCTTTGCTCCTGAGCCCCATGGTAAATCAGGCTGAGAGCAGCTAGAAATACCCAGGCCATATCTCAAGTGCTGTATTGCCTTAAAATATTCCCTGCTGGATTAATTAGTCTGTGTTTTAGTTGCCTTTTATTTCACTGTGATGAAAAAAGAATCTAACAACAACAATTAGAGCATGACAAGTTTATGTATCTCATAATTTAAGGTCTCACTCCACTGACCACCAACTCCATTGCTCTGGGTCCAAGGTGAGGCAGAACATAGTGGTGGAAGTGTAGAGAGTGGGAAAATCAGCTCAGGATATGGCAATGAGGAAGCAGAGAGAGAAATCTGATCACAAGGGACAAACTATAAACTCCAAAGGCATGCCCCCTCTTATTGACTACTTCTAGGTCTACCCTACTTGATAGAGTTACATCTAGTTACTCCATACCAGTGAATAAATGCACTCAATTGGATTAAGCTCTCAAAACCCAATCATTTTACCTCTAAACTTTCATGCATTGTCTTATACCTGAGCTTTCCAGAGACAATTCATATCTAAAGTATAACCTTCTCTTACCTTTAAATAAGCCTCCCATGAATTCTACGGACATGTAGAATGTCGGCCAATTTTTGCCAGGAATAACATGAGTGGCCTCTAATCCAATTCCCAATAAGGTACTTACTTCAACCTCAAAACATCATGGACACAGCCTCTATTGTCTGCATTTTTCCACACATTCTGGCCTGACCTCACATCAGCATCATCGATAAAGCTGTCTTCTAGTACTTTAGGCTTTTTCTAGCCTGTTTCTCCAAGATTTGTCAACATCTTATGCTGAGAGGCATAGCAGAGTAGGAATGACACATGGCATTTTTGGTTGAAAGTGATGCCAGCAAGTCATTAAGATGATAATGATTATGTTAAGATGTACATTCAATTGGATATTAGACCCCAGCTTTCCGCCTCAGCCTTATACTTTGGAGCTCTAGAGGGGACTCCTGGAGAGTTCCCATTGGTTAGGAAAGTGCAGTAGGAGGGATTTCCGGAAGAGGGATTTCCGGTTAATGTGGTGTGTCCCAGGAGAAGGCCACGTGCCTGGCGTGCGTGGAAGTTTTGGAAATAAAGTTTGTTCCTGCTTGAGTGGCTCCTGATTTTGTGCCCAGCCAGACTGCAGCATTTGGTGGCCTGTATGGGGAACAAACCCATGACCTTGGTGTTATCAGCACCAAGCTCTAACCATAAAACATCTATACCACAACACCCTAAGAAAATCTATTTGGAAGCACACTATGAATTTCTTACATCTGCCAGAGTATGCACCCCAGGAACCTCCATGAATTCAAGACAAGTTCAGCCACCCACAACCTAGACTTTTCAAATGCATGAAACTAAAATATAATTATATGCCAGAACTACATCCATGTACGAATACCACCAGAATCATCAAGAATTTCATGCTATAATAAACAAAAACACAATTTCTGGGCATCTTGTATACACACAGTCTCTAAATACACACATCCAAAAATCCATAAACATACACCTAATCACTTGGGTGCCTACACACAAAACACAAAAATGCTAATCTTGCATGCATGAGGCAGAGTTCAATACACAAGAAAAACCATGCACACGTTAATCTCTATATATGGATCAATATACACATAATTTTCACACAGGTGAGATAGTCACAGAAATATATCCAAAATGTGAATATAGAGATTTCCCCAAACACTACACTGTATTCTATGTATTCAGAAAGCACCCTGCCAACCTTACCAGCCAAACACTCCTATCCACATCTAGAAATGCACAGCATTCTCCAAAGAAATACACTTTCCTAGCAACCTCATTCCCAATGAAGAAACTAACAGAATCCACAAACCAATTTGCACACACAAGATCTAGCTCCACCAGATCATATAAAATTCACATATTTTCATTTACATATCCCAGATAATCACAGGCAAGAGAATACACTTTACCTCTACTCCAATTCTAAGAAATAACTGCATCATGTATCCCTAACACACATAAACACAATTCCCATATTCTCCTATGTAAATACACAATGTGAAAATACACCTCTTCATCACATACATATATCCTTAATTTTCAGTTACAAATAACTTTGTACTTAATACACATATGGCCCCAGAAAGCATACATCAACTGCCATGTCCCTTAAATAAACATACTAATGGACACCTAAATTTTTTTCCTCCTTACAACAATTGTTACCACCTGCAAAAGAAATATACACACAAACATGCACACACACACACACACACACACACACACACACCTAAGGTGTGGTAGTTAATAAAAATTCAATACACAAGTAACTCTCCATAGGCACCTCATCTCTACGTGGTTACCCACTAAAAACAAATATGCAAATATACCCCAAGTGTACACAAAATATTTTACCATCTTCATATACAAGCTCACACACTCTCAAATATGAAGAAATAACTCCTTGTCTTCCAAAATACAGAAACTTGCCATCTCCACACCACATAGTGAATACATTCATTCAAATACTCCACAAAATTAGTAACTGACCAGCCTTTACACACTCAAGTACATATACATGAATAATGAAAATAAAATTTAGTCAAAATCCCACATACCAAAACACAATGTCTGGCATATACATATAACCCTCTTTCATTTTCCAATTATAATAATCTCAATGCAAACCCAGGGATATATACCCAAACACGTTCATTAACATAGTCCATATTCAAACACACATATTACACACAAACTTCCCAGAGTGCGTTCATTCATGCATCAAAACAAATATACAAAAAGACCACAGGGAAAATATTACAAAAAAAACAAAATACAAACACCTAAGCCCAACTCCCTGAGTTTATGCCCCTTACTTCTCACGCCCTCTAAATGTAGCCAACCCTGATCAGTCTCATAAAAAGAGTCCCACTTTCCCTTGATCTCAAGTATCCACCCACACACCACCCAAACTTTGAACACATACCACATTCTCATAAGTTCATGGAAAACAGAGCAAGCTCCAAATTATGAATGCAATATCAACACATTAGGGACACCACCAACCCACCAAAGGAACAGTGAAAACATCTGGAGCCCTATGGATTCTTACCATCCCTCCAGGATCAGCACAACATCTCATTTTCTCATCCAAACAACCACCCCATGATTTTAATGCCCATCAGAATGAAAGGAATTTTCTGGCATCCAGAAATACATACAAAGACTGACTCCCCAACAGCCCACCAACACACACATGAGAGCATATAATCAATCTTACTGTGCAAAATTTAATAATAAAATATGAATCTCTTTATTGCAAAACGACTTATGGTCAAATGTTTTCCCTGTAGTCATTTAGCTGCTTTGTCCAGACTTTTCCACCAACAGCCAATCTAGGAAGGCACATCAATCGTGATGTGACCACATCAGACTCAGCAAAAGCGGCTCAATATTCCATTTGGCAAAGTCACCAACATCATGTAAAATGAGCGTCCTTCTCCTGACAGCCCCGATGCAGTGAATCTGACAAGAATGTCAGATTCACCGCTTTCACCGGGGAACAGGAAGATGACGTCACCATTTCCTCTTAAGCTGACAGGAGTGCTGACCTGCTGTCGGGACCACACTTCTCAAATACTGCAGAGGTTCCCTGGAGCAGGGCGCCACTCAGGCTGCAAGGGACACGGACGACATCTTGTTGTTGGCAATGCACTGGCCAATGTGCCCCTCATTCCAGGTGGCACCACACAGGCCTGATGGGGCGCGGCCCACGACCTTCACAGGTGAGGAAAGACCTGCACCCCAGGCTGCCCAGCGAGGCGAAGGGGCCCCGACGGCGTCGCCAGTGCAGACACACACTCACAAGGAGTCCACTGCCCCATGGACGGAAGAATGGGCAGGGACAACTCGGTAAGGGAGATGTTCCTGGGTACAGTACGGCGCCTCATGGGACTGACTATAGACTCCACCATGGGAACAAAGGCCGACTGTTGGGTGACCGCTCTCCCTGCGCAATGCTGGAGCCTTTGGATGGCCGCTGTGAGGGCATGCTTCTAGCCAGCCACGTGCGCATGCGTGAAGTCTGCAGGAGGGGAGCCAGGAGCGCTGTGCAGGAAGCAAGGAAGGGGGGTCGGGACTCCTGTGAGGTGTCTCACCAGAAAGGTGGTTTCTCGTCCCAGAGCCCTTCTTTCAGCGGAGCATCTGAAATGACAATGTGATTTTCACTATTACAAACTGTCCATGCCTGCAGTAGAGACCACCTGCTGCAGTACTTGGAAGCATAGAGTCCACATTTGGGCTCAGTGTTTTTACACTCTTCACACCACTCCTATTTGATTTGTGTTCCCTCCTCCAAACAGCAGTGTGTGCTTTCCTCCTAGTCCATCTGTAGGTTTCATTAAAGAACAGCTCTGGCAAAGAATTATCTCCATAACACTAGAGGAGGCAGAAAGGGTCCTTAGCCATTTCCACAATGTTCCTGATTATGTAGACATCCATGTTCAGAATTTTTTTTATTTATTTATTTATTTATTTATTTATTTATTTATTTATTTATTTTATTATTTTTTTCTTTTTTTCTTTTTTTACCCTTCAGCAATCAATGTTAGTTCAGGACTTTACAAGAGCAATGGTCAGATAGTAGAACAAAAAGACATTTCAGTGCGCCAATTTTCACAAATTGAATTTGGCTAGTGTTATTATATGTGCTCTTTGTGTCTAGCAGTTTGAAGCAGTGCAAAACTTCATGGGAAAAGGTCTGAGGCTCAGTGGCAAAGCACTGACCAAGAGTATGCAAGACCCCTGAATTAGACCTGTGTCTAGCAAATAAAGTTTGCTTTGAAAATCTGGTCTCCACCACCATAAAATAATCATGGGAGACTTCAACACACCTCTCTCACCACTGGACAGATCTTCCAAACAAAAGTTGAATAAGGAAAGGATAGAACTCAATAACATAATTAATAACCTGGACTTAATTGACATATATAGAATATACCACCCAACATCAAGCAGTTACACTTTTTTCTCAGCAGCACATGGATCCTTCTCAAAAATAGATCATATATTATGTCACAGGGCAACTCTTAGACAATATAAAGGAGTAGAGATAATACCATGCATCCTATCTGATCATAATGGAATGAAATTGAAAATCAATGATAAAAGAAGTAAGGAAAAATCATGCATCACTTGGAGAATGAACAATAGGTTACTGAATGATCAATGGGTTATAGAAGACATCAAGGAGGAAATTAAAAAATTCTTAGAGATAAATGAAAACACAGACACAACATATCGGAATCTATGGGACACATTGGAAACAGTTCTAAGAGGAAAATTTATTGCTTGGAGATCATTCCTTAAAAAAAGAAAAAAACAACAAATAAATGATCTAATACTTCATCTCAAAATCCTAGAAAAAGAAGAGCAAAACAACAGCAAAAAAAGTAGAAGGCAAGAAATAATTAAAATCAGAGCTGAAATTAATAAAACCAAAACAAAAGAAACAATTGAAAAAATTGACAAAACTAAAAGTTGGTTCTTTGTAAAAATAAATAAAATCGACAGACCCTTAGCCACCCTAACGAAGAGAAGAAGAGAGAGAACTCAAATTACTAGCATATGAGATGAAAAAGGCAATATCACAAAAGACACTTCAGAAATACAGAAGATTATCAGAAATTATTTTGAATCCTTATACTCCAATAAAATAGAAGATAGTGAAGGCAATGGTAAATTTCTTAAGTCATATGATCTGCCCAGATTGAGTCAGGAGGATATTGACAACCAAAACAGACCAATATCAATTGAGGAAATAGAAGAAACCATCAAAAGACTACCAACTAAGAAAAGCCCAGGACCGGATGGGTATACAGCAGAGTTTTACAAAACCTTTAAAGAGGAACGAATACCAATACTTTTCAAGCTATTTCAGGAAATAGAAAAAGAGGGAGAACTTCCAAATTCATTCTACGAGGCCAACACCACCCTGATTTCTAAACCAGACAAAGACACTTCAAAGAAAGAAAACTACAGACCAATATCTCTAATGAACCTAGATGCAAAAATCCTCAATAAAATTCTGGCGAACAGGATACAAAAACATATCAAAAAAATTGTGCACCATGATCAGGTAGGATTTATCCCTGGGATGCAAGGTTGCTTCAATATACAGAAATCAATAAATGTTATTCACCACATCAATAGGCTTTAAAATAAGAACCATATGATCATCTCGATAGACGTGGAAAAAGCATTCAACAAAGTACAGCATTCCTTTATGTTCAAAACTCTAGAAAAACTAGGGATAACAGGAACATACCTCAATATTATAAAAGCAATCTATGCTAAGCCTCAGGCTAGCATCATTCTGAATGGAGAAAAACTGAAGGCATTCGCTCTAAAATCTGGAACAAGACAGGGATGCCCTCTATCACCACTTCTGTTCAACATAGTTCTCGAATCACTGGCCAGAGCAATTAGACAGATGAAAGAAATTAAAGGCATAAAAATAGGAAAAGAAGAACTCAAATTATCACTATTTACATATGACATGATTCTAACTAGCAGACCCAAAAGGGTCTACAAAGAAACTATTAGAGCTAATAAATGAATTCAGCAAAGTGGCAGGATATAAAATCAACACGCATAAATCAAAGGCATTCCTGTATATCAGCGACAAATCCTCTGAAATGGAAACGAGGACAACCACTCCATTCACAATATCCTCAAAAAAAATAAAATACTTGGGAATCAACCTAACAAAAGAGGTGAAAGACTTATACAATGAAAACTACAGAACCCTAAAGAGAGAAATAGAAGATCTTAGAAGATGGAAAAATATACCCTGTTCATGGATAGGTAGAACTAACATCATCAAAATGGCGATATTACCAAAAGTTCTCTATAGGTTTAATGCAATGCCAATCAAAATCCCAATGGCATTTCTTGTAGAAATCGAGAATGCAATCACGAAATTCATATGGAAAAATAAAAGACCCAGAATAGCAAAAACAATGCTAAGCAGGAAGTGTGAGTCAGGCGGTATAGCTATCCCAGACTTCAAACTATACTACAGAGCAATAGTAACAAAAACAGCATTGTACTGGTACCAAAACAGATGGATGGACCAATGGTACAGAATAGAGGACACAGAAACCACTCCACAAAATTACAACTATCTTATATTTGATAAAGGAGCTAAAAGCATGCAATGGAGGAAGGATAGCATCTTCAACAAATGGTGCTGGGAAAACTGGAAATCCATATGCAACAAAATGAAATTGAATCCCTTTCTCTCACCATGCACAAAAGTTAACTCAAAGTGGATCAAGGAACTGGATATCAAATCAGAGACATGGCGTCTGATAGAAAAAAAAGCTATCTATGATCTACATACTGTGGGGTCGGGCTCTAAATTCCTCAATGGCACACCCATAGCACAACAGTTAATAACTAGAATCAACAAATGGGACTTACTCAAACTAAAATGTTTTTTCTCAGCAAAAGAAACAATAAGAGAGGTAAATAGGGAGACTACTTCCTGGGAACAAATCTTTACTCCTCACACTTCAGACAGAGCCCTAATATCCAGAATATACAAAGAACTCAAAAAAATAGACAATAAGATAACAAATAACCCAATCAACAAATGGGCCAAGGACCTGAACAGACATTTCTCAGAGGAGGACATACAATCAATCAACCAGTACATGAAAAAATGCTCACCATCTCTAGCAGTCAGAGAAATGCAAATCAAAACCACCCTAAGATACCATCTCACTCCAGTAAGATTGGCAGCAATTAGGAAGTCAAACAACAATAAGTGCTGGCGAGGATGTGGGGAAAAGGGTTCACTTGTACATTGCTGGTGGGACTCCAAATTGGTGTGGCCAATTTGGAAAGCAGTATAGAGATTTCTTGGAAAGCTCAGAATGGAACCACCATTTGACCCAGCTATTCTCCTACTCAGTGTATTCTCTAAAGACCTAAAAAAGCACACTATAGGGACACTGCTACATCCATCTTCATAGCAGCACAATTCACAATAGCAAGACTGTGGAACCAACCTAGATGCCCTTCAATAGACGAATGGATAAAAAAATGTGGCATTTATACACAATGGAGTATTACTTTGCCTTAAAAAATGACAAAATCATAGAATTTGCAGGGAAATGGATGGCATTAGAGCAGATTATGCTAAGTGAAGCTAGCCAATCCCTTAAAAACAAATGCCAAATGTCTTCTTTGATATAAGGAGAGTAATTAAGAACAGAGTAGGGACGAAGAGCATGAGAAGAAGATTAACATTAAACAGGGATGAGAGGTGGGAGGGAAAGGGAGAGAGAAGGGAAATTGCATGGAAATAGAAAGCAGACCCTCAGGGGTATACAAAATTACATACAAGAGGAAGTGAGGGGAAAGGGGAAAAATATAAGGGGTAGAAATGAATTACAGTAGAGGGGGTAGAGAGAGAAGAGGGGAGGGGACGTGGGGAGGGGGGATAGTAGAGGATAGGAAAGGCAGCAGAATACAACAGACACTAGGATGGCAATATGTAAATCAATGGATGTGCAACTGATGTGATTCTGCAATCTGTATATGGGGTAAAAATGGGAGTTCATATCCCACTTGAATCAAAGTGTGAAATATGATATATCAAGAACTATGTAATGTTTTGAACAACCAACAATAAAAATTAATTAAAAAAAAAAGAAAATCTGGTCTCCAGCATTCATTACAGTAAAGGATTATTTTAAAAAAAGAAGAAGAAGAATTGTTTGGAATGTATAGAAGAAGATAGTTTTTCTATACTTCATATTTCATATCACTGGTTAAAAAAATAAAAAGTCCTCCCGAGCAGCTATATCATCTATTATATCAAATAATAGACAACAAGTGAAGGTAAAATGAAAGAAGCTTCTTTATAGTGCCTGAGTATCATGATCCCCCCTCATTCATTGAAAAGTATATTTCATGAACATTCAAGTGTGTGTGTGTTTTGCAGAGAAGGGATGGGATTTAAAACACACAAACACACACACACACAATACATAAAATTCAATCCAGACAAAATACAGTTTATAGTATTGACTGTTTATACCCATGATTGTGTGGCTCATGAGAGCCATGGCTTACTGGTTCTCTCCATCAGGGGGAGCAAAGATGATCGGGGTTTTGAAACAGAGGGGGACCTGTCAAACCACTCTCCTGTGGATTTTTGAAACTACTTCAAAATTACCCAGAGGCACACACCAACTGTGTCACTTCTAAATTGCCTCAAGGGAACTTGAGGTTCTTCTATATCTACCAGAGCTCTTCATGTAATGTCTGCCCAGCCCCAACCCAGGCCAGCTGCCTTTGCCACCTCCCCCCCCCAAGAATGTCTGGATCAAGCATTCCACTGGGGTTTACATTTAAACTTTTCCCAGCTTGGCTCACTTGAACCCTGAGCATCTGTTAAAGGCAGGTCACTCTCTGGGTCCTGTACTGACTTTACCCACTGTGGAGACTGTGAGAAACTGTGTCCAGATTCCTGACCTTTAAAAGGAGGTAAGCCTGGAGGGTCAGGGGTTTGTTATCTGACTACCAGTCACCCTGTAAATCCTTGGGAGTTAGAATGGAGTAGTTTCCCTGTGTTCAACTCATTCAGCAGAAGTAAAGGGAAAAAAAAGAGACTTAGACAATTCACTTGACATAGCCCAGGAAACCCAGGAAAGACTGGTACTACTCACAGGGTGGAGGACTCCAAAGACCCAGCTTCAGACCGATCAGGGGAAATACACTGGGTCAGCAGAAAGGAGAGAGGCCAAGGGATTGATTGCTTGTAGAATGGCCATAGGTCACTGCATGGCTTTTTAGGCAGTCACAGATGGTGTCACAGTGGTGGTCAGTTAGGGCTCCCTGGAGTTAAGATGCTGAGCCCTGTGTCCATGTCCCTTCTTCATTCACATGAAAGCTGCCTGTGATATCATTCTAAGAGGATTGACCAAGAGTCTCAGATAATAACTGGGTAATGGATAGAAATGTTGTTAGCTAGAAAACTGCCGAGGGTGTTCTCAATGACCACAATTGCAGTGTGATATAGTCCCTCTGAGTAAAGATGCAGAGCACTCCAACTGCCACAGCCCCAGGTACCTCAGAAACTTCTTGCCCAGGAAGACTTTACCTTCAATTATGACAGTAGGTATCCTTGATTCCTGAATTGCAGGATACCCAGGAAACTCAACCAACATAGATTTGGGCCTCTGTGAGGTCTTGTGCATTTTTATCACTTTCACACTCTCTGTGTGTGGCCTAAGCTCATTGTTTTTACATTGACACAAACACTTTGCTTATCTTACTGGTTTCGTATTCTATGAAAAGGGAGCACATGTGGGGTGTTCTTCATTTTCCAGAATCAGGTTTAAAGATGACTGGGTTCTTATGAAGACAGGAAGGAGTATAGCACACATTTAGGAAGGGGCACTACTCGAACTGTCATTTGAAGTTAGGCAGGTGTCCTGATTAATATGTGCAAATGTTGAAGTGTGATGGACCTCCCATTTCTTGACTGTGCTTTACATAATGTTCTAATGAACAGGAATGTGCTCCCAAAAATCTTGGCAAAGGTAGCAGTTAGTGCAGGCCTGAATCTGTATGACACTTTCCTTCCCATTATTGGGAGCTCAAAGGAAAAGTACCTCAGAATGGCTTAAATTCCCAGACCCAATTAAAAAATGCCCAGTGTCTGTGAAAATCTCTGGAAAACCCCAATCCTCACCATTCCATCAACTTTATAAACCTCAGTGGTCTTTGCTGGTCAGCCCAGGAGAGGATCTCAGGAACTCATTGTCTATCACATAGACCTCTTCCCTGGGAAAGGAGCTTCCTGCATCATGGCATGAACCAGTGAACACTAGAGACACAGGTGGCCAGAATCTGACCCCCATTAGTGTTTGCTGTGGGAAGTGCTGGGAGAAGACCCACATGCTGGAAAGGATGTGCTCCTGGGTGAACTTCAGGATTCCTCAGCCTCTAGCTAGGCAGAGATCTAAATCCGGTGTTTTTTGTTTGTTTGTGGAAGCCTAGGAAAGAAGTGGAGAGGTATACAAGGAGTATTAGAAAAAGGGCTGCTGAGGAGGTGATGGGGCAATAATCTTTAGAAACAGTCATCTTCACAAGTGACCTTGGAGTACCTGCATCTTTCCTGAAGAAGATCTCTTTCCTGTTGGTGAGCATGCGACAGAGTCTGGTGCCACTGAGCAGAGTCAAATTGATCCATTTCTAGTGAGTCACCCAGAAGGCCAATGAAATTTTGCAAAGGACACACAAGGGGTCTCTCAGAGGCAGGGAAAGCTGAGGTGTCACAGCCAACAGATAGTGTTCAGGGAATCCTGATGTACTGGAAATGAGTTTTCTCTGTGTATAATTATGACTAAGGGAACACAGCATGAAATTCATTAATGGACATTTGCAAACTACAAAGTTCTCCTGCCCACAGAGCCCTGAGCTCTTAGTACTTGTCCTAAAGTCCCACTGACAGGAACTGTGGGGCCTGAATCCTACTGCCATTTCCCCTCCTCCACTCTCCCCTTTGCTTTGCCTCCACAGCATCTGCATCATGGATACCAGGTGCGAATTTCAATCCTGGTGCTCACATGTCTGCATTCAAGGGCCTGCACTTTCTTCCAGCTGCCCCTGTGCCAACACACCACTCATTCTGGGATCCACTCCTGGCACCATGTGTGACTGTACCCATTTCCCAGGGGAACCCTCTGGTGCTGTCCACTTACCCTGAACAACCATATGTTCCTGGTTTTTTCACCTATGTACAACATGGGCCACAGCTGAGGCCAGCAGGGACTCCTCATACTTCTAACATTGCCCACACTCAGGAACTCCACAACTGGAGGGCCCCTGGGCCCTACTGTGGGGATGTGGAGCATCCTGCTCCACTTCTCATGGCATCTTCTGCCCTGAGGACCACTGTGTCTGCCTCAGGCAGTGTTGGGATCTAAAACTATGGGATCCACTGGAACCTGGGCCTTCAGCCTCTAGCACCACGACCATTTGCCCAGCTGGCCCCCATCATGTTCTCAACAAATGTATGCCAATTTCCAGGTACATTGTATGGGTTGGGTGCACCACACACCTTCCTGGCTGCAGCACCACCAGATGACTCCAGTGGACCTCAAAAGTCTATGAGAACTTCAGGCCCTGGCACCGCTTGAAGACTCTGATTCACAGGCACCTTCCTCAGACTCCCGATATGGAAGTAATTTCCTGCTTCTTCATGTTGAGTATTCTCCTCAGCCTCCTCCTTGAGCTCTGCAAGGAGGAAAAGCATGGGTCTGAAAGAGGAGGCAGGGATGCAGAGAACTGGAAGAAAGGTCTTGAGGGTGGAGGACAAGCTGAGACACCTACATCCCCAGACATACTCATCTCACTCCAGGGAATAAAATGTGCTTTATCTCAGGGGGGCATCACAGCCCTGTGAGTGCAGAAAATCTTTGTTTCCAATGATCATCACCATCACATCGAAGACTCAAGGTCAGAGGTAGTTCCTGGGGGTAATGTGAGCCAGGAATTGAAGTTGTCTGTCTCACTCCACATTATAGTGCCTCCCCCAATCATTTCACCTTCCACCATAGACCTAATTGTTTCCAACACAGGAGACATCACAACCACAAGTGGGGTTAGGGGTGCTGACCCCAAGACAGAAATCTATGGATACCCACACACATTGTCAAGAACTCCTCATTGGGACCCTCTGGTGATGTGGTACTCATGGGAAAACTGTCTTTGGATACTGGATAAAGATGTTCATTTTTGCCCCAATTTATAACCGTGCTCCCAGTCCATTATGTTAACTGTCTTAGTCAACCTGGGCTGCCACACATGACACTATAGAAAATGTGAACACAAACACAGGCATTTCTTTCTCACTGTTCTGGAGTCAGCATTCCCAGATAAAGGATGCCTGACCCAAAGTCCCATAAAAGCTCTCTCTTCTCTTGGATTGAAAAGACAGCTGGCTCTCCTTTGTCCTCACATGACTGACAACTCTTCAGTGTCTCTTCCTTCTCCAGGAAGACCACTGATGTCCTCATGTGGCCCCACACTCAGGATCCCATCTAACCTTTTAAGCACTAAAGCCAGTTGCCAAATACCATCACATTGGAGGTTAGGGCTTTAACAGGTGAATTTGCAGAATAAAAAACATTCAGCACATAGTACATAACATCATTGAGGAACCCAAGCACAATCATACTGGTCAATGCAGCCCTTGTTGTTAAGGTCTGGTATAAGTGTCCTGATGTCCCAATGCCAATACTTTGAGTTGAACATGATGGTCAAAAGTAACAAAGGTAGGAAGGTATGTTGGTCTGGTAACCTGAGAAAAGAAAGTGACTTTGTGGATGCTGATCCTGATAAATTCCATCCCAGTGCTTCGGTCTCTGTCTTGACGGGAGCCCACCATAACCAAGGAAGAAGGCCTGCAGAAGGGTTTGCAGGAATGTCAGCACACAAGCAAATTTGACCAGATGGTCTTCTATGACACTGCAGAAAAGTGAGACATTTTTTATGTCCCACAGCCTACTGGTGGGGGACCATTGTTTGCACATCAATATCTGGTACAAACTGTCACCTACCTATGTGTTGGCTCCGCCAAATCTAGTTCTTCAAATAGCAGCTCCCTGTAGATCAAGATATGGGAATTCTCTCTGCAACAATCCCAGAAATTTCAGCTTCCATACTCCTGATTTCTTGAGGTTCAGGATCAGGATGGGAATTAGTAATCAGACCAGCCAGAGGATCTTCTGCTTCACTGGCTATGCAGAGGGAAAAAAATGCATTAGATTCACTCAGACCACCTGCCTGGGAACTGGCACCTCTTTACAAGGTGGGGTCAATCATAAATCATGAAAGTGACCACTACTTCAATCTGATGTTCCAGAACAGGGTGGCAATGAAGAGTGTATGGTCAGGGCCATCAAGCACCTTAAATGCCCCAAGGATATGTATTGGTCTTTACTGCCTTTGCTCTATGTATCCCTGCCATTCTAACAAGGGAAGTGAAGAACCAGTCCTCCTTAGAAGAAGCCCACTGTTCTCAGTTTAGCTTCCACTTCTACATGACCCCTCCTGTAACGTGGTCTCCAGGTGATCCTTCCAGGGCTCATGTCCCAGCCTCATTACCCCTGAATTGTGTCAGGACCCCTGGTGTTCCCTCACAAAAATCACACCTCTGACCAGTTTCTGGAACTTATCTGATTCTGTGGTTTTCTGGCAGAAACAGGAGAGAGCCAGAACAAGGGTCATCTACGGGACCTGCCTGGATCCCTCAGACCTGATGCTCTTCAGGTGCTAGTTGATGTACTGTTTCCTTAGAACTGCAGGTCTTCCTATGTAGCAGCTCCCTTCTGGGACTGACCTGACCTACTCCAGGACACAGCTCCAATTCCTGCCACCAGCTCCTGACTGGTATCTTAGAATCCTCCATAGCCTAGAATCCCACACAAGAAACTTCCTGGTATGGCTAACCTGATATTCAGCTAAGCCTGTGCCTTCCTTACCAAAATACCACCAAGATTCATGGAGTTTGAGGCTGCAGAGGAGATGGAGGATGCAAGGATGCAGCTGTCAGGAGTCTTCCAGTGCCAACCTTCTTCTGCAACTCCAAGGCTTGAACTTTCAAGGCCCTTAGTCTCTGAGGCTATCCAAAAGCCAGGTAGGGTTTCCACATTCCCAAAGGAGCCCATGAAAGTTTGAAAATGGTGACAAAGGCCAAGGCAAATTGTTATCCCAATAAGAACTTTTCCTTCAGTATGGGGGATTTGGTCTTGCAAGCAGAACACCCCTAGCACCTGAGGTCCTGGCCACCCCACTTTGAACTGCCTATTGACTGGGCCAAGTAGAGAGCTCCTTTCTCTCCATGTCTTTCCAAAGAAACAACACACCATCTGCCTGGGAATTGGATCCTGGGAGGGTAGAGTGCATGCAATATCAGTGACTCCAAATGTCCTCCCACTTGACTCTCCTAGATATTACAGCTGGTGCACTGTTACCTCCCTTGGGTCCTCACGTCAGGTTGTCCTCATGCATGGCATACCAGATTAGGTCCACTGAACCCTGCCTACTACCAAGTCTTTGGGATGAACATGGGATCCCTCATTCACACTCTGTTCTGGCCCTCTCTGTCATAGTATGCACCTCCAGAAAGATCAACCCTAAGGCACGGCCTGTCAACTCATTAGCAGCCAAAAACCAAGGCACAAGAGACCAAGGTGCCTGAGAAAAAGGCATGTAAGACCAAGGCTCATGAGAACAAGGTGGCCAAGACCAAAGAGCCTGAGAACAAGGAACCCAAGGAGATCCCACCTGAAGCCATCCAAGAGTCCACGGACATCATGGATGAGCTATTAGGACCTAACAATTTTGCCACATGGGAGCCCTCCCACTTATTCTCAGGAGAGGCTGTTGCAAACTTGGTAGGGAAGAACTTGAAGAACAGCCAATACAGAATGATTTATACCCAGGTCCACATCTTCTGAGCTATGTGATGAGAACTTTGTCAACAAGGTTGGCTGGGACTATAATATTGGTGTATACAAGGTTTCAGCACCCATGGAATTGAGCTTCATAGCTTAGAATATCAGCAGTTTGTGTGTGTGTGTGTGTGTGTGTGTGTGTATGTGTGTGTGTGTGTGTGTGTGTGTGTGTGTGTGTGTGTGTAGCTGGTATTGCGGATATAACAGCTCCATGGTGCAGATGAGCATGGGCTCATCATAGCTTCCTCTTTCTCCTAGAATTCTTCCTGACTTGGGGCCATTTCCTCCCAAAGTCATTCTCTCTTCATTCTCATCCTAGGCAGAGAATATTATTCATTCTCCCACCTCCTGGAAGAATTATTTTCCTCTAAAGCATATTTAAAAATATTGGCCCTAACAAAAGAACTTTAGCAGCAGGATCAGGTAGACAGGGGAAGGAGAGTCTCCCATTAGAACAGGTGTAGGAGGTACCTGCACTTGTTTATCAGGTGTTCCTGCTTCTTTTGTGTCCCTCCAACACCTGGTACAGGGAGTTTAGAAAGAGGGCAGTGGGAAGGTAGAGAGAGGGGACTGAAAGGGAAGAATGTTCAAGCCTAGGTGGGAAGCTATATCTTGTTTTGACTACTGTCAGTGGGAATAAAAGCAGTTTGGTAGGAAAAATAATCTTCTCTGGCCACGGCCTTCTGTCATATTGTCTGTGCAATTTCATGCAGTGAGAACTGAGAGGGGAGAACTGGGGTTTCCAGGACCCAGAACCAGGAAGCATCCATCTATTGGGTCTTGTTTTCAGATTAGAAATGGTTCTCCCCCTAATCTTGGGAGGAAAAAGACAAGACCCCAGAACCCTACTAATCACTCCATGGAAAAGGCCTCTCTTGGTTTAGAGGACCTCCTATGTGCACCCCTCCATGATCTGTGCCCCTTAAACATCTCTCTTACTAATCATTTGAGGCCTGCTTTTAAGAGAAATCACAAAGAGATGAAGCACATGTCCCTTAGTATTCACAGTTCTGAGCTCTGAGGACTCACTGGTGGTTCTCATATCAGTGTTAATAGCCCTGAGACTGAATGTCAGAAACCATCAGCTCCTAGTGATAGCAACTTGAATGTTGCCTTCTTGGGATCCATAGACAGCCACTTCCAAAAGTTCCCCAGGGATCTCCTGAAAGCTGTACCTAGCAGCTCCTCTCTGTGCTCTGAGTCACTATGTGCTCACTGCCTGCAGGCTCACCTGCCTGTTTTACCAGTTTTCAGTGCAAACAACTTGACCTCAATGCATCTTCATGTCACATAGTATTCAAACCAGTTCACATTCATGATCACATTTAATTTTATCACAAAAGAACTATGTTTATATTACTTCTTTAGGAGATTGAGACTTAAAAGATACCACAAATTTTATTACTATTCAATAGTTAAAGGCAAGATTGAACTCAGGCTGTGCTATCACAAAGGACATATGTTTAGCACCCTGAAAAAAAAAGGGGGAAAGAAAAGAAGAAGGAAGAAAAACACCTACAATGATTGACACAAGCAAATATCTTAAGGTACTACACCATGGAGTACAAACAGAAGAAGGGAGAATCTTTTATCAGCTAATGTTTGGGTAAATATGCTAATCACTTCACCCAAGAAATTTCCTTGATCAGCCAGTGGGAAGCAAGAATTTGCTGTGGAGATTGTCACTAGAGGCTCAGGGAGGATGAGCCTATGCCAAAAATGGTTGATTGGAAACCAAAGGCTATCTACCCCAGTGGTGGGTGGCTGGGGTATGGTAGAAACTGAGAGGGCAAGAATGTAGTTGTCTTTATAATAGTTAGCAATTTTTAATTCCCGCCTTCTTACCACCTTCACTTTCCTTTTGTAAAACCAATGAATAAGGACATGTTGATTAATAGATTTATTGAGATATAACTGATATAAAAAAATGTATACATTTAGCATATACATTACTATTTGTTCTGATTATTTATAAATTTATACAGTATTATGCCCTTTGGCACATCATACATAATTAGAGTGTAACTTCTCATTCTTCTTGTTGTACATAATGTAGAATCACACCAGTCATGTTGTCACATATGCACATAGGGTAATAATGTCCAATTCATTCTACTATATTTCCTATCCCTATTCTCCTCCCCTCCTTTCCCTCACCTCTGCCTAATCCAAAGTGACTCTTTTTTTCCCTATCCCCACCCCTTATTGTGAATTAGCATCTTTATAACAGAGAAAACATTTGACCTTTGTTTTTGGGGGGATTGGCTTATTTCACTTACCATAATATTCTTCATCTCCATCCATTTAGAGGCAAAAAAGCCTTCATTTCATTCTTCTTTGAGGCTGAATAATACTCCAATGTGTATATATACCACACTTTCTTTACCCATTTATGTGTTGAAGACACCTAGATTGGTTCTATTTTTTAGCTGTTGTGAGTTAATATATACATTTTGGTGAGTTTCTACATACACATACCTATTTCTATCTCACTATCAAGGTAACAAGTGTATCCATAACCTCCAAAAGTTTCTTCATGCCCCTATACACTTGTTTTGGAACTCTTTTTTACTCTGGTAACCAGAACCAAAACATGAGATCTATCACCTTAACAAAATTTTTAAGTTCGACATGCTGTATTGTTAAGTATAGGTACAATGCTTTATAGAAAATTTCTAAAATTTGGTCATCTTTAATGTCTGAAATTTTAGAGTTCTTGAACAAGTCTTCTTTTTCCCTTCCTGAAAACCTCTAGAAAACACCATTGTACTCATTGTTTGTATGAATTGAAATATTTTAAATATTGCATGTAAAATGTGATATATTCCTGCAATGGGGCACTATTAAGTCTTAATAAAGCAGGAAAGTCTGCAATCAGTAACAATGTGGATGAACTTGATAGATATTGTTCTAAGTGAAATAAGGATGTATAGTAGTACCACTCATTTTCTTGAACATCTGAAGAAAGTATAAACATGGGGAGAATACAACTGCACCTCGTGTGGACCAAAATAACTCTTGAGAATTCAGTTATCTTTCTTGGTCAAGAAGAGCTAGATAAAATGGGCCTGAAGTTGCTAGAATGCAAGTTTCATGAGAAAGGAGAATTTCTTACCCCTTTTCTCAATTTTATTTATAATATTAAATTGAGGCACAAATGTTAAGTGTATATCTATAAATAAAATTGGATATCTATAAATAAAATTGGAATAAAACATAAAATACTCCAGGAAAGATTAGGATAAAATAGACAAACAAGTGCTTATTATTCTGTATCTAGCCTTGATGCTGATATTACTTACAAAGAGGAGATTTTCTGTGGGTCTAGACTAATCCCAGCTAAGGGAAATCCAGCTCAGTGAGTCAGAGGACAGTGTTCCATGTCTGGCTTTTTCTCTGTGTTGCTGAGTGACTGATATTTTTTGGCCTCAGCTCATTTTTTGGAGACAGATGTGCCTGATCCACTAATATTTGTTTTACAGAGTCCAAAACCTATATACAAGTAATCACATTGCGGCTGCTCATCATGGTTTAGTAGAGCCAAAATATGCATGAATCCATTTAAGAATCTTCTGAGTACCCCATCATCTTTGTTTTGTGCCTGGTCTTGCCTGGACCTTAGTCATTGTGATTTCCTGGTTCTACTCTTCTCCTACCCCAATTCCACTATATCTGTTTTCATATCATTGCTTTTGTTTCCAGAGAGACAAGGCTAGTGTTTGCTCTTTAACAATATACCTCTGTATTCTACATATAGGGTATCTTTTTTTTTTTCAATCTTTCAGGATCTTCAAGGATCTAATTCTCTTTTTTGTTTCTCAGTTACTTCTTATTTATCTAATCTCATTCTGACTACCATAATATTATATTGCCACACCATGTTTTATTTCTGTTAATTAGAAATTATCTTCTGCCAATTACACCACTACCACATACCTATACCATACATTTTCTTTTGCAAGTATCTGCATTTGAACTGAACTTACATAACATATATTTTGTTTGTCAATCAAAAGAGGCATATTTATTTATCAAGTAATTTATCAAAGATACACTATTTACTACTAATTGTTTGTATTATTACATCTAAAAGTGGCATTACTAATGTTCTCTGTATACTTGACCTAAATTTTAAACATTTTTTCTTTCCTACTACATCCTGCCCCACAAACTATTAATAGGACATAATTTTTATTGATTCCCAAATGCAGCCAGACCAATATGCAAGAAAAACAGACATTTTAGTCCCCTAAAAAAGCAAACTCTTTTTTAAAAAATCGTATGAATTATTGAAAGTAAAAGACATTGAGAAATTTTAAAATTGGATATTCCAAAAGGTATTTAAATAAAAGTCTATGATGTCTTTGATATATAATGTCTTCATTCTCCCTATAGAAATAATGATACCATTGCATAAGAAAGTGTGTCTACATGCAAGGGAATTAAGCAAATACCCATTCTTTGGAAAATAACTAGGATCTATCTAAAGAGAGGGTATAGACATTTAATAGTATGAAGTAAATCTCCATGTACAATAGGGAAGAAAACCTGAGAGACAATGTGGAACTTTTTAAAGTAAGTTGCAAACATTGAGTGGAGACATAATCCCATTTTGATATAATTCATGCTTACATCCAGGAAAGTGGATAAGATTTTAAATTATTCAAAAAGGATGAAGATATTTTATGAATTTAAATGATTCTTCAAATGCATTGTAGACTTAATGGTTTGAGCATTTCTTCAACTGTCAATGTACATGCACAGATTCTGAAGGCTTTTCTTAAAAAGTTAATGGTGGTTATTCCAGTGAAGCAGAATATTGGGGAAGACAGATAAAGTGATGTGGTTTCTACTTGATGTGTAGTTTTTAAAGTGAAAACCACATATTATTTATAATAGAATACCATACATCTCAAAAATAGAAGGAAGGAAAGGGGGAAAGGTGAAGAACTAGGGCATAAAGTTGATTAAATTATGTGCCTGTATGCCACAAGTCATTCCATGCATTCCTCTTGTGTATGAAACCATAATGTATCTAATAAAAATAAATAATTAAATAGAAGGATGACTGAGAGTAGAGGAGGAGGATCAGGGGTAGGAGGAGGGGTCAAATGAAAAGTACTGGGGATTGAAATGGAGCAAACAATGTTATATGTATTTATGAATATATCAAAATGAACTCCAATACTATGATAACTATAATGCACTAATACAAACATTTTAAAAACATAGTGATGTTGAATAGAGTTATCTTATCTCCTCCATTGATAACCCAGGTAATATATTCTGCTTTATCTCTTCCTACATCACAGACTCTTCCTTGATCTATGTAAAAATTTATTATATAACAAACTCACGAAATATTGAATGGTGTTATTAGACATCAATTTGAATTCTAACTGGATTTATACATATGACCAATTATATGAGGAGTAATGTATTTGAGTTCTTTGTATTTGACTTCCATATAGTAAATGGAAATGTGTAGAATATGTGAGATCATCAGATTTAAAGCACCAATGACTTAGATCCAAGTTTTGTTTGGCCTCAGAAAAGGTGATGTTATCCATATTAGTTAGAGTCTATCAACATAATTTAACAATCCTGTGTTAAACCATCACCATAAAGAGCACCTGTTTCTTCCAATCTGTCTCTTCCATGTTGTCCCTAAATATATGTTCATCTGCACATTAGTCTCTGTGCTTTGATATTAAGTAAGATGGACAGAGGTGTTTCACGAATGTAAAAAAAAAAGAAATCCAATTTTTTTTAATCTTTGTTATCTTGAAGGTGATCTTGAACGTGATTTAAACTGTAGATGCTTAATGTTTTCATTGGCTTAATGCAGTAAAAACCACCTGTTATTTTTGGCTGTTTTATTTAGATCATAGGCTCCACAAGAATGAAAAGCTCAACAGCAGATGAAGAATTGTCTGCTCCTCGTGTGTCAATAATTTATTTATTCTATTCAAGCCACCTGTTCATTGCAAAACTGTGTATCTATTCATTTTCCCACACAATGGAAGTCCAATATTTGGTGTTTGGTTTTATAAAAAACCATCACAGGGAACTGTGTTTTTTGTTCATTCATAGTTTCCTCTTTTTCCCTATGTTAAAATAAATTGCTAGTTGGCAATCCATAGCACGTTGATATCTCCTAAGAAGAATTTTTGGCAATAGTAAACAAGTCATACATTTTTCACAATTCAGGTAGTTAAATAAGCATCTAGTGTTGTTCCTAAATTAAGAGAAAGTCTTGATCAGAAATGAAAATTACAAAAGCCAGCCACTTTGGATACTAACTACATCTATTTTTTGGAATGATTCTGCAGTTCTTATCTTAATTTTTTGCAACATAATACACCAGGGATAACCTTGTACTTTAACTTTTCTTGTTCATTTCATGACCATGACTTTGTTCTCTCCAGCATTTATTCTACCAATATTTTTCATGATCTCTAACAGTAACAACAAAAACAACAGTAATAACAAATAGTATTTATCAATTACTTAATATGGTTCAACTTACCACCATTTGTGGAAAATACCTAATTGTATTTCTAGCCACTGAGATTGAAGTTGATTTTCATTTTGTTTTTTCAAGCTCCCTATTATAGGATGTTTTAGTTTTAACTTAGTGGGATAGGAGATAATATTTTTTTTGAGTGCCTATTAAGTACCAGGCATTTGCTGGGAATTTTATGTGTTAACTTGTTCAGTCCTCATATAAACAATTTTATTTTCATTTTAGGTTTGGGAAAACTTAGGTACAAATAATGTAATAGTTTTCCTGATATTATTATTGGCAAAAAGAAAGGGGATACTTGGCTGGGGATGCGGCTCAAGTGGTAGTGCTCTCGCCTGGCATGTGCGAGTCGTTGGGTTCAATTCTCAGCACCACATACAAATAAGATAAAGATGTTGTGTCCACTGAAAACTAAAAAATAAATATTAAAAAATAAAGGGGATACTCAAACTCTAAATTCTAAAACCCATAATTATTTCAACATTATACATAAATTTGCAACATTTCCCTCATTGACTAATTACCATAGTAATTGAGAAAAATCTTCCATGTATTGCCATTCTTCATTTTAATATTTCTGTGATCATCTCTTCTCCACCACTTTTGTAATCCTTAGTCTTCAGTAACCACTTTAGATCATCCAAGTTACCATCCACTATTTTCTTCACTTCTAACCCATCCTGAGTAAAATGAATAGATTTATTTTCCTGGGGATCTATTTTCCTACTGCCACTTCCTAGCTAAATAGTCTATGTTACAACCATGAAGGTTAAATTAGAGATTCAGACTTTTGTCTTCCACTTGCTCCAAACTGCTTGTCTAAAATAATTATTAAATTAATTCATTTCACTGATAACAATCATTTTACAAGTCCTTCACTCACTCTACTCTTTGCCATTTTTTTAAATATTTTTTTTTATTGGTTGTTCAAAACATTACAAAGCTCATGGCATATCATCTTCCATACATTTGATTCAAATGGGTTATCAGCTCCCATTTTTACCCCAATTACAATTTGCAGAATGACATCGGTTACACATCCACATTTTTACATAATACCATATTAATGACTGTTGTATTCTGCTACCTTTCCTATCCCCTACTATCCCCCCTCCCCTTCCCTCTCCTCTTCCCTCTCTACCCCATCTGCTGTGGTTTAATTCTCTCCCTTTTTTTTCCCTTTCCCCTCACAAACTCTTATATGTAGTTTTATGTAACAATGAGGGTCTCCTTCCATTTCCATACAGTTTCCCTTCTCTCTCCCTCTCTCCCACCCCACTCGTCTCTGTTAAATGTTAATCTTTTCCTCATGCTCTTCTTCCCTGTTCTGATCTTGGTTGCTCTCTTTATATCAAAGGAGACATTTGGCATTTGTTTTTTAAGGATTGGCTAGCTTCACTTAGCATTATCTGCTCTAATGCCATCCATTTCCCTGCAAAATCCATGATTTTGTCATTTTTTAGTGCTGCTTAATACTCCATTGTGTATAGATGCCACAGTTTTTTAATCCATTCATCTATTGAAGGGCATCTAGGTTGATTCCAAAGTCTAGCTATTGTGAATTGTGCTGCTATGATCATTGAAGTGGCAGTATCCCTATAGTATGCTCTTTTGAGGTCCTCAGGGAATAGACCGAGAAGGGCAATAGCTGGGTCAAATGGTGGTTCCATTCCCAGCTTTCCTAGGTATCTCCATACTGCTTTCCATATTGGCCGCACCATTTTGCAGTCCCACCAGCAATGTACAAGTGTACCCTTTTCCCCACATCCTCGCCAGCACTTATTGTTACTTGACTTCCTAATGGCTGCCAATCTTACTGGAGTGAGATGGTATCTTAGGGTGGTTTTGATTTGCATTTCTCTGACTGCTAGAGATGGTGAGCATTTTTTCATATACTTATTGATTGACTGTATGTCTTCCTCTGAGAAGTGTCTGTTCAGGTCCTTGGCCCATTTGTTGATAGGGTTGTTTGTTATCTTATTGTTTAATTTTTTAAGTTCTTTGTATATTCTGGATATTAGGGCTCTATCTGAAGTGTGAGGAGTAAAAATTTGTTCCCAGGATGTAGGTTCCCTGTTTACCTCTCTTATTGTTTCTCTTGCTGAGAAAAAACTTTTTAGTTTCAGTAAGTCCCATTTGTTTATTCTTGTATTTAATTATTGGGCTATGGGCGTCCTATTAAAGAATTTGGAGCCCAACCCCACAAAGTAGACAGTGAAGACATCGATAAATTTCTTAAGTCATATGAGCTGCCCAGATTGAGTCAGGAAGACACACACAATCTAAACAGACCAATAACAAAGGAAGAAATAGAAGAAGCCATCAAAAGATTACCAACCAAGAAAAGCCCTGGACCGGATGGCTATACAGCGGAGTTTTACAAAACCTTCAAAGAAGAATTAATACCAATACTTTTCAAGCTATTTCAAGAAATAGAAAAAGAAGGAGCTCTTCCAAATTCATTCTATGAGGCCAACATCACCCTGATCCCAAAACCAGACAAAGACACTTCAAAGAAAGAAAACTACAGACCAATATCTCTAATGAACATAGATGCAAAAATCCTCAATAAAATCCTGGCAAATCGAATACAAAAGCATATCAAAAAAATTGTACACCATGATCAAGTAGGATTCATCCCTGGGATGCAAGGTTGGTTCAATATACGGAAATCAATAAATATTATTCACCACATCAATAGACTTAAAGATAAGAATCATATGATTGTCTCGATAGATGCAGAAAAAGCATTCGACAAAGTACAGCATCCTTTTATGTTCAAAACACTAGAAAAACTGGGGATAACAGGAACTTACCTCAACATTGTAAAAGCTATATATGCTAAGCCTCAGGATAGCATCATTCTAAATGGAGAAAAACTGAAGGTATTCCCTCTAAAATCTGGAACTAGACAAGGATGCCCTCTCTCACCACTTCTATTTAATTTAGTCCTTGAAATACTAGCCAGAGCAATTAGACAGACAAAAGAAATTAAAGGCATAAAAATAGGAAAAGAAGAACTTAAAATATCACTATTTGTGGACGATATGATCCTATACCTAGAAGACCCAAAAGGGTCTACAAAGAAACTACTAGAACTAATAAATGAATTCAGCAAAGTGGCAGGATATAAAATTAACACGCATAAATCAAAGGCATTCCTGTACATCAACAACAAAACTTCTGAAATGGAAATGAGGAAAACTACCCCATTCACAATATCCTCAAAAAAAATAAAATACTTGGGGATCAACCTAACAAAAGAGGTGAAAGATTTATACAAAGAAAACTACAGAACCCTAAAGAGAGAGATAGAAGAAGATCTTAGAAGATGGAAAAATGTACCCTGTTCATGGATAGGCAGAACTAACATCATCAAAATGGCAATATTACCCAAAGTTCTCTACAGGTTCAACGCAATGCCAATCAAAATCCCAAGGGCATTTCTTGTAGAAATAGATAAAGCTATCATGAAATTCATATGGAAAAACAAAAGACCCAGAATAGCAAAAGCTATTCTAAGCAGGAAGTGTGAATCAGGCGGTATAGCGATACCAGATTTCAAACTATATTACAGAGCAATAGTAACAAAAACAGCATGGTACTGGTACCAAAACAGGCAGTTGGACCAATGGTACAGAATAGAGGACACAGAGACCAATCCTCAAAATTACAACTTTCTTATATTTGATAAAGGCGCTAAAAGCATGCAATGGAGAAAGGATAGCATCTTCAACAAATGGTGCTGGGAAAACTGGAAATCCATATGCAACAAAATGAAGCTGAATCCCTTTCTCTCGCCATGCACAAAAGTTAATTCAAAATGGATCAAGGAGCTAGATATCAAACCAGAGACTCTGCACCTGATAGAAGAAAAAGTTGGCTCCGATCTACATATTGTGGGGTCGGGCTCTTTGCCATTTTTTCATACTCCCATAGATTCCTTTCCTCATTTCTTGGCCAATACTACCCTATTTAAATTTCCTTACTGAATTTCTTTTCTTTCAAGAAAGCCATATTACCTGTCCACAACTCACTAACTTCTCTCCTTCTCTGAGCTCCTGTAGCATTTTCAGTGTACACCATGATTATTTATAATTATTTATAATTTATTGCCATAAATTTTGTCTTTCATCATTTTCACCGCCAAGTATTAGACAGTACACTTTTGAGGACAGAGGCCCTCTGTGTTCTTTTTGGAGCTTGGCATATAGTGTACACTCAATGCACTGTTATTAAGTGATAATCATTATTTTATATCCCCATACCTTTCCTGAGAACTTTAAAAATAGCTTGTTTATCCCACAGGGAGATGGGGCCACAGAGCTTTGAAATCATAAAAAAACTAAAAGAAAACAACAAATACCCACATGATTGCAGCAAATTTTATCAATGAAGATTTTTAAGTCAATGTACTCACTTTTGTAAGATATAATGTCATTGCAAAATTAATGCCCTACAATGTGTTCTAAATTTATTTCTTTAAATCTTTGAACACAGTGCTTCATATGTATGAGGCAATGGCTCTGTCACTCAGCCACAAACTCAGCCTTTGAAAATACATTTTTATACACAATAGAAAACCAAAACAATTGTAAGGCTCAATTTAAGGTAGTATTTACCTTATTGCACTAAACTGGAGCCAATCCCACAGTACTTTTGAGGGATGCTTACACTAGTTTCTAATTGCCTCTTCCAGAAATCCTTGAAACAGACATCAATCAAAAATTTATTATATAATTTTTACCCTGCCTATTTGAGAACCTTTATGTACACTAAGAATAGCCATACATGAATTCATGAACTATTTACACCTTTTTGAATGTACATGATAGCATGCTACATTATGATATTTTAGTTCACACAGCCTAAGGTTTAAATTCATTGTGCTCCATTTAATGAAAGTTGAACTATTAAGTAAAAAATAAATAAATAAATAAATAAATAAATAAATAATGTGGTACATCAATAGTGCATCACGGAACTTAATGGTAATTCTGTTCTTTGTTAGGAGAATAAGAATTTGTATTATTATAGTTATCTGACTTCAGGACTTTGCCCAGGTAGTTTGAACGTAATGGAAAGAAAAGAAGAATAAAAATTATCAAGTGTGTGTGATGAACACTAACGCTTTAAGTGTAAATGAACACTTGAATTTGGGCAGAGCTGCTCAAAATTACACATATGAGTTTTGGTATGCTCACCCTGAGCCAAAAATTCCCAATTGAACATACTCAAACTAAGAATATAAGGATTGGGGATATAGCTCAATTGGTAGAGTGCTTGTCTTGCATGCACAGGCCCAGGTTCAATTTTTAGCCCAACAAATAAATAATAATAATAAATAAAAACTATGAATATTTCGAATATACACATTCTTCGAAATCTCATGTAGTAATATGATTTGAGAAACTACTTTTCAACCAAAACCTATATTTGATTTTCATTGATACATTTTATAGATACCAAATCAAAACTGGAGATACAATTCAGGAAATTGAGTATTTTGTAACATTCATTTTATTTGTATATTAAAAATAATTTTGTTAAAATATAAATAATATAAACTACTATTCAAACTTAATTATATAATTTGCAGGTATGTCTGAGTAAGTTGAAAAGACTGACAAGGCTCTAAAATTTCAATTTCAAAAAACCATTTAAAAAGGAAGATTCGGGTAAGGTATACTTATAGAGATACTACCATTCTATTTAATGTCCATATTTCTAAAAGTTTCCTTCATTCAAGTTGTTTCTGTACTTTAGACCCTTTTAAAATAACTGTTCAAAACAAAGCAAGAATTTCCCATGTTGACACATGAGTGTCATTTTAATTCAAAGGTCTATAAAAGAGACAAAAGGTGCTTAAGTATTTTTTTGGATGTGTGATTAAAAGGTATTGTAATAATCAGAATAAAACGTTTCAAAAAAGTCATAGCAGAAAAAAAATTAATGAATGTTTTTCAAGACATTATCACAGCACAAAAAAATCAGGCAAATACAGAAAAAGTAGCAGTTCTTTCCTAAAAATGTCCATGAAGTTCATGAGGGCCAGCCCAATACACATGATGTTACAGTATTGAGATTGGCTTCTAAAATTTTGTCCTCATAGCTTACTGTTCACATATTCATTAGTTTTAATTTAATTTTTTTAATCTTTGAATTATTATGTCAAGAAAGATAAAAATTAAACAGGAATTCTTGATTTTACATTTGTTAAGTTTTACAGAAAGAAACTTCTGTATTTGTTATAACAAAATGTTTGCCAATAATTATGGTCAGAGAATATCTCATGGTGTTTATCTTCAGTGTCTAGCAGAGTAAGATATAACATGGTTGAATACCTGGGCTGAAAAAGTCTTTTAATATATTTGAAGAACAATTTTACCCTCATGCCTCTCTTTATGGCATCTTTTTTAAAAAAAAATATTTAAACATAGCTATTTTGGTTTTCTGTATGTTGATTACTACATTTGGATCAAACACCTAATTGAAATTTACTGTGGTTTTAAAAATTCATGAATCATTTTTAACTTGCTTACTTTCAAAAGTCTCAAGTGGTTGGTTAATTACCATGATGTACTAAGATGTTTACAAATATATGTTATGGTAGATGTTCCAAAATAGTTTCAACTTAATTAAAGAAACATATTATACATTTTCAGCTTCGTGGTGACAAGATTTTGTAACATTTATATGTGTATCACATTTAAATGTTACTTTTTATGATTTCACTAACCTTTTTTCATTATATTCTGGCAAAAATCCTGATAAAATGTGGCCTAAAACAAAGTTTAACCTAAACTGGAAAAGAAAAAAAAACAGGCATGATAGAATTGATAGAATTGACATGATAATCTTTCATATTTTGAAAGCCCAGTTTTAACATACTTTTTAAAAGCATCAGCAAAAGTGTTCTATGTGGATATACTGCAATTAAATCTTTCCACTCAAATTTTTATCTATACTTATGGCAACACACCTTAAAGATCATTCAAGCAGAAGCTCACCACATTATTCATATTAATTACCATAAAACACATATTTTTGTTGGATTTTCCATTTCATCTTTTTTTTTCTTGTACACACTGCATATATTTTTACATTGAAAATATTCACTTTGAAATCTGTTATTTCTCAATTGGGTAAAGAACAAACTAAGAAAGCAAGAGACACAAGTAAGCTACAATATCCCTTATTTTGACAATATTAAAAACATTGGTGGATTAGGGTTTGTAGGAGCTTTAGATATAAAAAAGGGGAAAAAGGGGAATGAGCGGGTAGAAAAGATGGTTAAATGAGATGGACATCCTTACCCTAAGTACACGTATGAAGACATGAAGTTTGTGACTCTACTTTGTATACTACCAGAGATGTAAAAAAAAATGTGCTGTGTATATGTACTAAGAATTGAAGTGCATTCTGCTATCATATATAATAAATTAAAATAAATAATAATAAACATTGGTGGCAATCTCACAAACTCTAGTACCTACAATTCAGAAACAAAAACACAAGATCACAAAATAGAAACAAACACATTCACTCAGCACAAGAAATGAAAGAAGAAACATGAATGAGAAAATGTCTTCTTCTCAATCAAGAACAAGACAGAAGAAAGATAGCAATTTGCCAATCTCCAGAAATAGAAACATGTCTGATCAGAAAATTCTTGGGGATCAACCCTACTGTTTTGATCACTGCAAAATATAAATTATATTCAAATTTATTTTTGAAAATGATATGTTATAAAATAATGAGCCCTTATTTCAAAGATTAAGAGAATAATTCCCAAGTCACACCAAATAAGTCACATACTCAGAAAGCAGCAGGTAAGAAAAAAATTAAAATACTGAAGAATTTGAAGAATTTGCTTAAGCTATTGCCATTTCTGATAATAAGGTAGGCATCTTTCAATTATAATTTGAACATATGTACAAAACCTGAAAACCTCTACTTATATTTGATAAATACCACTTCAGCAGCATTCAGTTTGGTCAAATAGTCTATTCAGCTTGCATAGAAACCCTGGATTCTTGTTACTACTAATAAAAATAATCACACACACACCAATTTAAAATAATAGAAAATCATTATTTTATAGATATTGATGTTTTATTATCATGATACAGCATTAATATCAACTTTTTAGCAAAGCCACACTCCTACCAGAAGCTCTAAAAAAGAATCATTCTAGCTTCGAGTTGCTGCTGGTAAGTTTTTCTGTGGTTACAAATGTCTTTTCTCTGTTTATGGTGATGTAGCTTTCAAAAGCATAAAGAGAGAAAAACTATCTTTATATATACATAGAACATGGTAATGTCACAACATGTTTTTTCATTCAAACTCCACAGAATCTGATAGCACCATAGATGGCAGATCCCCAATGAGATGATTCTTATACTTGCACAGAGTATCTGAGAGATTACAGAAAAATGTCAGGACCAATGGATGAAGAAGAAGAGGGGAGAGTGGGTCAGAAGAATAAAGTAAGACACATCAAAGATCCACAAAATTGAGTGAGATGGATAGAGTGGCATCGTACATTGTCTCCAGATGCAGAGTGGAGGAAAAAGCCATGTCCAGAGAGCAGGTCTTATTTATTTTTGCTTACAACCATAAAAACTCTATCAGTCTTCTGAAGGCTTGAATTCTCTCAACTAATACTCTATTCACTCTTAGTGCCTGTCCTTGATTATATCCTAACAATTAATGTGCATGGTAATTTTTTGAATACCAGAAAAAGAGAATTTACATATATCAATGGTCTCTGTTACTCCATTTTAAAGACATTTCCCTGTGAATTTCTATGAATTTATATACCAGAAGGCCATTTTAAAAAAATTTTGTACAATGTACATCCAGTGATTCAAGCTAAAACATAAATTGGGAGAAAATATTTGCAGAGTACATATGTAGTAGAAAGTTAATATAACAGAATGAATGAGATTTTATATTTGTGAAAAAAAAGATATACCAAAAAGGTTAAACACAATATATATACTGGATCTGTACCTCTGTGGTAAAGTATGTATGTGTATATATATATATATATATATATATATATATATATATATATATATATATATATATATATATATAAAATAGAATGGCAAAAGATCTAAAAAAGACTAAAAAGTGCAAACATGTTAATTGAAATTGTCAAACCCCTCTTTTGGCCATGCAAAATCTTAGAGCCACTTTGAAAATTGGTTTGGTACTACCTACATGAAAATGAATTCTACTCTTTGACACCAAATATTCATAGAAATTTTCAACATGTACCTTCCACTGCTGCTTTCACCAAACTAGACTGCATCTGAAACCTCCTTTTACCATCCAGGCCCCCTAAGTCAGGGCCCTGCAAAAACAATATACCAATGAGCCTACTCCCATTCCCCCAATAATTTCAGAGAAAAGCATAGATAAAGTGGCATAGTTGAGATTCAAGATCTTAATTAGGAAACAGTGTAAGAAAAGAAAAACTAAAAAGAGCAGAAGAAAAATTAGTGGGAGGTAGGAAAATAGATCTGAGAAGAAAGAATAAACTGCTGAGGGTGTATAGGATGCAGAGATGGGAAAAAAGTTGGATCCTAAGTGGGAGAAGAAAGGAAATATTGTGACAGCATCATACTTATGCAAGTGGCATAAGGAATTCATGCTATAATCAAACAAGTGTGCTACACACATGACTCTCTGCTCTTCAAGCTCTGGCAGAGATGCCACACTTTTTTTCCCTCAAAACTTCTAATTTCTTCCTCTCCAGGCACAGTTTTTCCAAGTTAAATGTGCTCTTGCCCTACTTCCTGACCTGGTCTATCTGAGCTCCCTCAGATTTTCTCCAGTAACTCGTAATCACAATTTTTTGTCTTCAACCCATCCAACCAATTTTTATGCTTCAATTTAATTTCTCATAACTAAACTTCAATGCCCCAACCCTGGCATTTTGAGATGCACCTCTGTCTTCTGATTTCTGGATTACACTAAGATTTGCTCCACCAACAATGCATCAAGCATGATTGTTTTAGGTCTGGTTTCCTAAACAGTGGGCTACCTAATGCTCCCCATTTTTAATATAATTAAATAGATAAGTGATTCCTGTTATGTTTTTTGTTTTGTTTTGAAAAAGAATAATACTTTTACAAAGCCAGTTGAAAAAAATATTTGAAGTTTCCACTAGGGAGAAATCATGATGACATGATGGTTTTTTTCTGTAGCATCATTAATGTTCTATTTCTTGATAGAAATAGTGGTTATGTGTTATGTTTCTATTGTAATAAATTATTGATCTGCATAATTTTAATTCTGATCTAGTGTTGGCCTTGTTAAATAATATCAAATTCATTTAATGAAATGTGGTGGGGAAGAGCATAACCCAGAGATTATTAAAGGATACTAGAGGGCTTGGGCTGTAGCTCAGTAAATTGGGTCTGTACCTCAGTGGTAAAGCACTTGCCTTGCAAATGTGAGGCTTTGGGTTTGAACCTCAGCACCAAATAAAAATGAATAAAGATACTGTGTTTTTATCTGCAACTAAAAAAAAAATTAAAAATGGTACTAGATAATACTTTGGGGGTAATGCTTAGATTAATTGATTAATGATCTGATTATTTGGATGTTTTCATATGTAAAAAAATAAAAGTATACACCTTATATACACCTTAAATAGAGCTTGGGATATAGCTTACTCAGTCAAGTGCTTGACTCACATACACAAGGCCCTGGGTTCAATCCCCAGGACCACAGAAAAAAATGTAAATAATTATATCAATAAACCTAAAAATGTGTCTAAGTTGAGATTAAAAATAAAATACACTATTAAGTGATAATTAATGTCAGGATTCACTAGCTAAATATCAATCTCAATATTTTGGGAAAGGCAATTTTTATAAGTAGAGAATAAAATACTAACCAAAGGAGCAAAATTGAAAACATTAACAGTAAACAGAGCATAAAAATTATCAGTAATGCCAAGTGTAGCATTTAGAACACAAATTAAATTAAAAGAGCTCAGATAAATTTCAAAAGTAAAAATTTTATATTATTTATGCATTACATAATTGTAACTTGTAAGGTATATATAATGATGCCTCAGTTAATGATGCAGATACATTCTGGAAAATGCATCATAAGATGATTCTGTTATTTTAAAAATGATACAGCATACTGACACATTCTTAGGTGATATACCTAGGTTATAATTTAGACATTAGTGTTCATGAAGTTCATTATTAATAAAAACATTGTTGCATATATGACTATAGGATTCAACATTATAGCAATGATTATAGACCTCATAATTAGATGAATAATCAGCACTGTGGAACTAAAGACAAAATGCTCTAAAAGAATCTGGTCATTTAGGCAATGAAAAAAGAAAAAAAGAATACCTGCACTGCATAAAAAATGAATAAAAGTGTACTTTTAAAAACTGCTGAAACAGTGGGGTATCTGCCTAATAAAAAATGTCATTGTATCCCATTCTGATATGATGTATAAATCATTCACTGTAAAGAAATACTTTAATATAAATGAAAAACAGAAATAAGGTATTTAAACACTGTATTTATTAGTGTATGATGCTAAAATACCATATGCTTAAAATGAAAAGGTAGAATAATTTCAATATCAACATAGCTTAAGCAACTTAGTGATGTGATTACTCAAAATTTTACCAAGAAACTATGAATGTGCATAAGTAATATGGCACATCTTTCCTCAATCATCCAAAATAATAAAATGATAATAATTAAAAAATGATGATAAAAAGACAAAATGTCATTATTCATTTCCAAATTTAAATACTACCTTTATAAAAAATCTGGAAAAATATTAAATAAAATAAATTTGTGATATGATATATTTAAAGGGTACAAATTAAAGTTAGAAATTGGAAAAAAATCAAATGCTTCACAAATGGAAAAAAAATATGCCTGAAATATGAAAAAGTATGAAGGAAACTAAGGCAGGAGGATTCCAAGTTCAAAGCTATCCTTAGCAACTTATCAAGGCCATAAGCAAATTAGTGAAAACCTATCTCAAAAAAAAAAGCAGGTCATATAGCACAGTTGTTAGTATCCCTGATATTATAACTGGGTACCAAAAGAAAGTAAATAAAAATGAAAAAAAATTCAAAAACACAGACCTCAAAGAAGAGAAGATAAGACCTATGAATGGTGGCACATGCCTGTACTCCCAGCAGCTTGGAACACTGAGGAATGGAATAGTTCAAAGCCAGTCTCTGCAATTTATCAATTTCCTGATAAATTCAGTGAGAGCTTGTCTCAAAGGAAAACATTAAAAAAACGTATGGATGTGGTTCAGTGATGAAGTGTCTCTGAATTCAATTTCAGTACCAATAAAGAAAATGGAAGCAAATTCAATAACCACTTCTTAAGGAGAAACATAAAGGTTTAATAAACACAGATAGCTCAATAGCTTTAGAAATTAGAAAATGGCAAAATCAAATCATATCTGTGAGACAAATAGTATCAATAAACACATGGAGCAAATAAATTCCTATTAAATGAAGAGGGAATAAAAATTTTAATTTCGTTGAAGAAACTGGCTATTGAAAATACATTATTTCCCAGCAGAAGCATATGCTTATAAAAATCACTGTAGTCTGAACCATGGTAACATAGAAGGAAATGAAAGCATTGGTTCACACAATTGAAATACAGAACATGAAGAAAAGACAATGTGCATTGAGAAAGATATAAGTTATGAGAAATAGGTGGGAAAAATAAAGTCCAAAATCTATTTTATTATAATGTATGTTGTTAGAATAATATTGTGAATAATTACATAGGTTTATGTAAATGTCATTTGTATATATATTATTTTACAAGAATACATTTTAAAGTATGTAGAATTTGAGTAAATTCAAAAAAGTACATGAAAAAAAATTGACCATGCACACCATTTGTGTACATAATATAACTTATCTTTAGCAAAAAGTAAAACTCCCCCTAAATCCAAAATATTTCTTCATTAAAATGTTAGCATATTTTACTTTTAATGGAAAAAGGGAACAGAGAAAAAATTTTAAAATTTATATGAAATATGATATATATATATATATATATATATATATATATATATATATATATATTGCTCTGAAACTCTGAATTAAAAGGGAAAAATATATCTTGCAATAATAAAAGCACGGAAAAATAATTGAAAGGAAAATTCAAAAGTTAGTCTACATCTATATAAAATTTTATGCATTTTTAATACAAACTGAAATGTCAACATAAGTCTAAACACCTCAAGAACCATACTACATGTGAATAGATGACATAGACAAATCTAAAGGAAGACTGACTTGAAGGCCAAATTCACTGGTATGGTTTGTGTATAAAATCTACAAGGACCAGGGATTAAATCCAGCATAAATTAATTAATTAAATAATTATTTATTTAATGGTATAAAAGTGACATGAGGACACATTATCTTGTCAAGTCTATCTTATTGAGAGTGATGTTGTGAATATAAAAGAATAGGAGCTCCTGACATTCTCACAATTCATAAATATATTGAATACACATGATTCAAGTCCCTCTTAGGCAAATTTAAAGAAAAAAATTAGTAGAAACCAGTGATTTTCATTTGAGAGATTTATGTGTACAAGCAGGAACATATCTACCACTTGATGAATTTAAAAAGCTAGGATAGACTTAGGCCTTATTGCAGCCTTTGACAATCTGCTATATAATTGAAACAGAAATATAAGCCTCCTGTGTTACCCTGAGAAGATCAAGATTGGGACTGTATATATGACACCCTAACTAAATAGTTCTCTGTTCTTTTGATTTTAATTTAGCTTGTGCTGAGAAAGGATCTACACATTCCTAAGTGCTAAGATCAGAGAAAAAGTGATAGTTATCTATGTTCAGGCAAGGATATCCTGAGCTTAAACTCCAGGGATCAGGAGAAAGAAGTTAAATCTCAAAGAACTTGGTATATGCCTTTAAGTGTGTTCAGCATACAAAGAGCTCCAATATGGGGCTTACTTCTATAACAATTCCGGGACTGCCAATTACTTCCAGAATAAAAATTTTTCATCTCTGAGTTTCTTTTATTATATTACGCTCAATGGAAGTAAGCAATTGCCTCACATGTAACAAAATACTCTTAAAAAAGAATAGTAAGAGAGTTATGCAGAAGTACCCCAAATAGGAAGCCATTTTAAATCTTCAGGCTATAAGAATAAATCTTGCTGATTACATGCAAATCTCTACTCAATCACAAACCAGTGGTTTTTGATTGGTGTGCAAGATTCTCAGCTGCTAAAATCCCAAGCAATAGTGCAGAAAGTGAGTTAAAAAGAACACATGTTTTTGATTCCCCAGAAGAAGTTTGCAACACACACTATGGCTACATGATAGACTCCACTCTACAATCTTCCATCAGAGATTTGATGCACAAGTCCAACAGTGGACAATTGTATGTAAAGCACAACTGTTAGAATAGCTTTCATCACCAGACATGGTGGTGCATGCCTATAATCCCCGCAGTCCAAGAGAATGAGGCAGGAAAATTAAGAGTTCCAAGCTAGCCTCAGCAACAGGAAGGAACTAAGCAACTATAAAAGACCATGTCAATAAAGAAAATACAAAACAGGCCTGAGGATATGGCTCAGTGTTGGAGTATTTCTGAGTTTTATCCCCAATAGTCTTCCCCAAAAAGAGAGAGAACAACTTTTGTCAATATGCTTATAATAACAAAGACTCAAGAAGTTATGGATATAGAAAAAAAGAAAACCCTTGTACAGTGTTTGTGAGAATGCTAGTTTAGGAAATGCATTTTTGAAAATAGTGTAAACTCTAAACCATTTAAAACACATTAACATATAACATGGTTAAATTGATTCCAGGTATAATTTCAAGGAGTTAGAATGAGGAAGTTAAAGAAATAACTGCATGCCAATTTTTTTTTTGTAGCAGTATTGTCAGTAGTTAAGAAAAGAAAAGAAATAAGTTGTCTTTAAATGAAGGATGTAATAGATTTCTTTCAATTGGAGGGTGTCTAACTGCTCCTATGATAACCTTCACACCATATTTCATACTTCTTTCTCTTGGCAAGAGAGGACACAGAGACTCAAATGAGCCAGTCCTCCAAAGTATATAGTCATGAGAAGTGTGAATACCTCACAGACTTCTGAGCCTAGAGAAGGTATGAAAGTAACATGAGGACACATCATCTTGTCAAGCCTACAGTGGGTAATCCCAAATTAAAGACATTCCAATAATGTATCTGTATCTATGGAAGAAAAATACGGGCCAGGAATGAGCATTGTTTTACAAAGGGTCAAGCGACACTTCTCTTTTTTTCTCTCATACACAATACCAACTTAAGGACAAAAAAAATCTCATATAGAGTGCATATAATGTAGGGAAAAAATAATTAAAAAATACTGCACCTATTTGAAATATTCTATGAGGAATAGTTTTTTTTTATTGTAGAGTAATAAAGTTAGCATTGAGAATGTGAACATGAAAGTGAAAATATAGTATATGTTCTGAGACAAGAACAAAAAAAACTAAAGATAAGTTTCAGCACTCTGAACTTGAAACCCTGTTTCTCACCTATATACCAAAAACATTTTATGAAGAAAAAAAATCACATTTGAATTCTGAATTATTTCCTGATAATCACAGCAATCATTACCACACAATCTGAGAAGATGCCAGGATGCTAGACAAAGCTGCCCACATAGGCTTCGAGCCATGATTGAAGATACCATAAATGGAGAGAACAGAAGTTTTAAAATTTTAGCTGCTGATACATTTTCCACTTGATTGGCCAAAGGAGACTTAGAAATAAACTGCTCCAAAAAAGTATTCATTTTTGCAGACACTGGAGACTATGCTGGTAGTTCCCATCTACAAAAACCAGTTTCAGCCATAGCAATTGCTGTTTGAAATTTCTTCTAATTTGTCTCCAATTCCAATCTGCAAATGCAGTCTCAAAAATCTGCACAGCCTCTATTCTCTGGTTTCTCATGGTGGCTTGCATTCTCCTACAGGTTTTGTATCATTGGTGTGGCAGCAGAATCTGGATTTCCTAACCATTGATGAGGAAGTCTAGGAATGGATCCCCAAAAATGGTAATCTCCAGAGATGAAAACTGGATCTTACAGTGGAAGCCACATCTTTCACACTTGTTGTATATTGGACTGAACAGTTCTCATCCAAGAGCCCCAGGCTGGAAAAGACCTGCCCTCTGAGTCTGAATCCACTGAGCCTACTGTCCAAGTTACAGTAGATGGCATCAATCCCATAAATGAATGTGCCACATTAAATCATGATTGGCAGGTTCTTAGGTGCATTTACTTCCTTTTTAAGGTTATTACATTTGAATACAAATACCAGCTTTTATAAAGGCAATGTTTTCCTAAAGTGGTGAAATCAAGCCTGGAAAAAATATATTTAAATATAGCCTTGTATATAAGAAGACATTATTATATGTATTATATACATGCATATTGTTAATTATTGAGAACAATATAATTGGCAGTATTTTTTTATTTAACTTTTCTGATCTATTTTCTGAGAAGACAATCCAATATAAGTAAAATTTCAGGCAAAGGTTTACATTTGAATACAAATACCAGCTTTTATAAAGGCAATGTTTTCCTAAAGTGGTGAAATCAAGCCTGGAAAAAATATATTTAAATATAGCCTTGTATATAAGAAGACATTATTATATGTATTATATACATGCATATTGTTAATTATTGAGAACAATATAATTGGCAGTATTTTTTTATTTAACTTTTCTGATCTATTTTCTGAGAAGACAATCCAATATAAGTAAAATTTCAGGCAAAGGTGAAGTTTTAAATTTTCTACTATTTACAATAAAAGAAAAAAATACAAGAAACAGTTAAAATTCATTAGAATGACAAAACTGGAGATTATATCAAGAATTATAATTACATGACAAACATAAATATTATTACATAACAAACATAAAATTTCTAATGTTGAATATATACATATTTAGAACTACATCCTCACAACTAACTCTATTTGAATCCTCCAGCACATCTTAATTCACAGTGGTCACATTCCATTTTGTGAGTTATGGCTCCTCTGACATTGGGGAGTCAAAGAACCTGGATCACTGCATTTAGTACAAGAGGTGTGGGAGTACACTTTTTAATCAATGTTTCTCTATGTAACTAAACAGCAGAAGTGGAAGTGCCCTCAGGAAAAGCAGAAAGATCAAAGAAAGCAGGATCTAAAAGGAGATGATTGTTTACCACCTGCTTCTGGACACAAATTTGTTTCCATTTCAGATGCTAGACAGCATAGAAGAGAGAATCCCGGTAGTTGGTGGTCACATGCCAATATATCTCTCCACAGCCTTGACTCTAGAACTCAAATGTCTTAAAGACAAAGATCTTATTTTGCAACTTACCCTTGACCTAATGCCTAAGCTGTAATTTCTGTTTTCTTCTTTGGAATAAGGTACTGTGAAAGTTTTAGAACCAATCTGATGTACACAAGTCTGCATACCATTTAATTGGAGGTCTAGAATTAAGTTAGAAAAAAATCAGTTGCCAATAAGGCAACTGATGTTTTCCAGGGAATTTTTTCACAACATGTTACAGAAATCTGGTTTCCACTTATAATTGGTGTATGAGTCACTGTACAAATTAGTTCATAATTGGCCTGATTTATCTATTCATGAAGGCTTATCTTTTTTTCTGGTGGAAAGAGTTACCTGATGACTGCTGAATTTCAGAAGGTAAGCTATCCTCATCACATGGAACACCTTTATTCATCTGCTCCTCTAGTGTAGGCTTCTTATTTTGGACATAGCAGTGTTTGAAAAGTAAAAGCAAAAGAATCAAGGTCTTTGGAGTGTAGTTAGCAGACTAAGCACTTTCATAGTTACAGTTCCTATAACCCGTTGAAAATAAAGAAATGTGAGGAATTGTTGCATATACCTTTAATCCCAATGGCTCAGGAAGCTGAGAAAGGACAATTGTGAGTTAAAAACATGACTCAGCAATGGCGAGGCACTAAGCAACTCAGTGAGACCTTTTTGCAATAAAATACACAATAGGACTGGGAATTTGGCTCAGTTGTCAAGTACCCTTGAGTTCAATCTCTGGTACCCCCCCCCCCAACACAAAAGAAAAGAAAAGAAAGAAGTATCAGATCCAGTGACTTAGAAACAAATTCTATGTTTTCACAGGTAAAGATGAAAACTACAGCATGTTGCTTATAAATACAAAAAAGAAATTTCTAACATCTTTGCACTGAATCTCATTCTACCTTTTCTTGTACATAAATTTTATATAATGGTTTGAAGGAAAGAAAAATTTTCAAAGCCCACACCTATTGAGAAGATCATATAGAATTCAGAATCAGCTCTACATGACTTAAATTTCAAAGAGCTCTGTTGGAACACAGACTGCATGCCACTTTTCATACTGTCTTAGTTTTTGAATAAAGACATCCCAAAAAAGCAGGATCTGTTTCTATATTGTGCACACCTCCAGTGGTAATAATATCCTCAAGTGTATGTTCTAAAGCTTCTAGAAAAAAAAAAACTTAGAATAAAAATCAGTAATGATTCATGTCTAAAGTAGAAAATCAAAAATCAACAATACATTTTAAATTTCTTTCCATATGAAAAATATAAAAAATGCTACAATGCATTTCACAAGAATGATGATAAAATGTTCTATGAAAATATTAGAAAGACCAGACTCCATCTGTGTCTCAGTAGTGCTAAAAATGGAAAATTTTAAAAAACCATAAAAGTGTAGAAGAGCAAAGCACATTTAAAAAACAAACCAAAGAATGCAATAGAACTCCCTGATAAAATAATTATCTAGACATACCTATAAAAGAACATGAAACTACATGAAACTTGTATCAAAACAAAAGGATTTCTAATAGATACAAGTGTAAAATACATTCCCGATTATGGTATATATAGATTGATAGAAATCTAATTGCAAGAAATCATTCTAAATATTTAATGGAGATAAACACAAATATGAGTTATATTAAAAAATGTCAAATGCAAATACATGAAAAACAACTAATTATTAAAATAAATCAAAAATTAAAAAAAATATGTAAATAAACACACCCCCATCTAAAGAATGGTCAGTAATTTAGTGATGATCATTTAATTTAAGCTTTTGACTTTACTGAGAATTAACACCTCTAATGATAAGTAAGAATAATTCCTAAAAAGTTGTATGAACAATATATTCACTCTTAAAAATATAAACTTGAATTTCCGGCTGATTAGTGTGCTCAGTAACACAAAGTTCTCAGTTCATTTTTTAAAAGCCTAGTTTATTTATTTATTAATTTTTTAAAGAGAGAGAGAGAGAGAGAGAGAGAGAGAATTTTTAATATTTATTTTTCAGTGGACACAACATCTTTGTTTGTATGTGGTGCTGAGGATCGAACCCGGGCAGCACACATGCCAGGAGAGTGCGCTACCGCTTGAGCCATATCCCCAGCCCCAGTTCTCAGTTCTATGGGCACCTCAGCCTCCTAACTCCTGCTTTTCCTCTAGTTCTGTGTTGGCAGTCTCTCTTACCTATTCTAGTGCATACGTCTTGAGTCTGACAATATCTTTATATATGCAAGTGCAGCAGTCCTGGGTCTGAGTCTAGTGCAGTAAGAAACAGGATGGTATAAAAATAACAAAAACTACATTTTCATCTCATATACATTTTGCAATAGAAGAAACTACTCAAAGCAACACTCAGATGTATGAAAAGGTTGTAGCATAGTATTTAGTAAAAGACAAAATGAAATCTGAAAAATAAGATCCTGAGCACCAAGATCCCATGTTATTTACACATTGGTTATATGAGCAATGTACAAAGATCAATTTTAGACAATTTATTATATATCTGTAATTCCAGCAATTGGGGAGGCTAAGGCCAGAGGATTACTAGTACAAAGCCAGGGAAGTAACTTTATTTTAATTCCAATGCTGCTTTCTTAAAATCTAATATTTCTACAGGTGTAGTGGCACACTATTGAAATAACAGCAACACTGGAGGCTTAGGCAGGAAGATTAAAAGTTCAAATTCAGCAAGTCAGTGAGGCTCTAGCAACTTAGAGAAAACTCTTTCAAAATTAAAAAGGCTCAGGCAATGGCTCATTTATAAAGTGCTAATGGGCTAAGTTATTGTGAAAAATTTAATATCTGCAATTTAGTATAAAATTAACTTATAAATTATCTAGGTATCCTTTAAATTAAGAAATCAGAACTCAATTCTGTTCTGAAAATGACCCATACTTCTTTAGTTTTATTGTTTAGTTCTTATATAAAAGAGATAACTTAAATATGCAAATCTCTTGTACATGAGGTATGTTGTAACTAACCATAGAATTGTGAGCCCATGAGAGCAGGGCATATACATTTTTTTAAGTTTATTATCCAGTTCCATGAAAACTAATTATAATAACAGAAGGTCAATAAAATTGAATGTTAATTTAGTAGTAAAATACTAAATTTGAATTGTGTATCTGGCTTCAGGCATTTATATACTTATATTTCATCTATATTTATATTTTATCCATATTGTTATAACTATGTATATGTAAATATACATATATATATATGTATGTGTATATATACAATGAAATTTTATTATTTTTTTAAAATTTATTTATATGCAGTGCTTGGAGTCACTCAGTATCTAACACAGGCTCAACAAGTACACAATCATTGAAGTACAACCAGAGTGTCTAAGGTATTTTTTTGTACTAGAGATTGAATTCAGGGGCAGTCAATCACTGAGTCACATCCCCAGCAGTATTTTGTATTTTAATTAGACAGAGGGTCTCATTGAGTTGTTTAGCACCTCAATTTTGCTGAGGCTCTCTTTCAACTTGTGATCCTCTTGCCTCACCCTCCATGCCCTGGTATTACAGGAATGTACCATTATACCTGACCAGTTATGTTTTTAATCAGATAGGAACTGCTACATTTAGTAGTCAATAAATTATATAAATTATACCTTGATCTTCTACACAAAACACCACTTAGTATTTTAATGTCTAAAACAGAAGGAAAAAACATCATGGAATAAATAAATTAAAAGGTCTTACAAGTAGTGAATAAATTTAAGAAAAAATACACCAAATACGGTGGTGTATATCTATAATTTTAGTAAGTAGTGATAAGGAGGGGAGCCAAATAATTACAAGACCCTGGTCATGATGGTGCATGCCTGTAACTCCAGCAGCTCAGGAGGCTAAGGCAGAAAGTTCTCAAGTTTCAAGGCACACTCAGCAAATTAGCAAGCCCTAAGAATATTACTGAGACCCCGTCTCAGAAGTAATAATAAGAAATATTAACCTGGGCCTGATGGTGCATGCCTGTAATCCCAGTTACTGTAGAGATTAAAGAAAGAGGATTCCAGGTTCAAAGGAAGCCTTGTCAATTTAGAAAAGCTTTAAAAAAATTGTAAGTCCCTAGATAAAAATGAAACATAAAAAGACTTAAGAATGTGTCTTAGTTGTTATGCAACCATGGTTTAAGTGCCTAGAATAATAAAAATAATAATAATAATTATTATTATTATTATTATAATTATAATAATAATAACAACAACAACAGCAAAAAAAGCAACAACAACCAAACTAACAAAAAAAAATGGGCTCAGAATGTGACTTCGTGGTTTAGTGCAATAGGATTTAATCTCTAGTACAAAAAAAAAACATTTTTAAAAAGTACATGACAAATTGGGCAACTTGGCCAGATATGAAATTGTTCAGGGATACAGAACTTCTAGGTTTGATCCCCAGTAAAAAGGTGAACAAGAAGAATAAAATAAACTCATATCATAATGGAGATAAAGACATGAAACCATGGAGATTCCTTAGAGAAACTAGCTAGTATAGGGATAGAGCCATTAATTTACTACAGTAATTTCCAAAATAGAACTTAAAAGAATAAATTAATCAGTATTTGAGTTAAGTTGGTAGATATACAGAATTTAGAAAATATCAGTTTGCTCCTATACATTAACAAGAAACATAAAAAAATTGTATTAACTAAAAATAAATGATTTTTTTTCATCAGCCCACACAGAGTGAATTATGAACTGTGATTCTAATGAACTCATTGTAGTGACACATTAACTACTAAGAAGAATATAACTGAAACAACTAACAATCATTTATAAAGAAGTAATTATAGGCTTTTCAGATGTGATGATGACCTGATCTGCTTCTCATAAAGAGACAAATTTGAGTGCAAACATTGAAAAGTATTTCTTAAACTAACTACATTGGGATCATATAAAGATGGAAAAAAATATTAGCTAATTTATTTTTAATTACAACATAGCTACAAAATGTTTAAAAGTTGTGAAACACTGTTAAGAATATTAAAGTAACCTCATGATATATCATATGTTTAATTTAGTAATTAATAATGAAAACGCATAGAGAAACATACAAAACCATTGCTACTACATCAATAGGTACATACTTTGTGGCAATATATCTTATCTAAATGCAATTTAATTGCATGTGAAAAATTTCCATAAAATAATATTAAAATATTTAAGATCTAGCTTGACATGGTGGCACATGCCTGCAATGTCAGCAGATGGGGGTGGTGAGAAAGGAGGATCAAAACTTCAAAGCCAGCCTCACCAAAAGCAAGATGCTAAGAAAATTTGTGAGGCCCTATATCTAAATAAAATACAAAAAAAAAAAAAAGCTGGGGATGTGACTGAGTGTTTAGGTGCTTCCAAATTCAATCTCCAGTACCCCCCCCCAGAAAAAATTTTTCAAGTGCCCATGAGTTCAATCTCCAGTACCCCCTTAATAAAGTCAAATGTTTTAATGTAAAACTTAGAAGACACAAATATCTATAAGCTGGAAAAATAGATGGGACTCTATTCTTGGCCAAATCATATTTACTCAATTTAAAGATGACAGAAAAAAAAACAAAAACAGTAAATAAAATGCTCATGTTTCCAATTGACAAAGTGTTGAATGAACCTAAATGCCCTTCTATAAAGAAATAGATAAAGACCTTCACACACACACACACACACACACACGCACACACACACACACACACACGCACACACACACACACACACACAAACACACACACACACACGATGGAATATTACTGAGCATGAGAAGAGAATAAAATTATGACATTTGCAGATAAATAGATGGAGTTGGAGAATATCATGCTAAATGAAGTAAATAAATCCCACCCCCCAAAAAAGACAAATTAATTCTCTGATAAGTGGAAGCAAATTCATAACTTGGAGAAGCATGGGACCAGTGGAGGAATTTTGGATTTGTCCAAGGAGACAGAGAGAAAGGGTATGGCAATGAGGACAGGAAAGATGGTAAAATGAGACCAATATCATTTATCCAAGGAGCTTTTATGATTGCATGAATGGTGTTACCCTACTTTGTGTATAACCAGAGAAGTAAAACTGTGAGCTCTATGTGTGTACAATGAATTAAAGAATTTTCTACTGTCCTATATAATCAATTAGAACAAAAATAAAATTAATAAATTGTCCAAGTTACAAACAAATATGAAAAAAAACTTTGAAAAGGTATCAGTGAATCTCCAAAATGTAAAATAAGAGAGATCAAAAAATTATTAAGAGTAGTAAATCTCCTTATATGAATATCAGGTTCTTAGTTTAAAAAAATAAAATGTGTTTCCATTACTTTCATAAAGAAACAATTATAAGAATCACTAAGGCCGAAGTTATCAGAAGTAACTGAAAGCAAAGAAAACATCTTAGTGTCTAGAATAAATGGTATAGTTTCTTAGGGAACACAACCTAGTTCATATAACAAGGAAGCTTGTAGTAAGAAAAGAATCAAATTATAAATTAATATATATTAAAAGTTAAAAGCTGCCTGATCAAGCTGTTGTTAATACTCAGAAAAGTCAGTGAAGCTTCAATCTTGTTTTTTATCAGCTTTGATCAATGTTTTGATAAATACTACTTAATGTTGATCACATGATGATCACGATGGAAATTTGATCACATAGAAGATTTAATTTGAAATAATCTCTGATTTTCTACTGCTGTTAAAATATAAAAGAATTAGACACTTACTGGAGTAAAATAACCAGAAATTATGCTCTTAAATTTATGGATGACTTAAATACAAGATTTTCAATGTGACTGACTGTGAATGGACTCTTATAAAAGTCATGGAAGGAAGGGCTATCTTACCTCTAAAAGCTCTAAGATTTTTTTTTTTTTTTTTTGCATTTTCTCCCATCTAATGGCTTCTGGAATTCTTTTGTTTGTGACCATAAATGCTTCTCTTCTGTGCTTATGAGGCCTCCAAAACAATATATATATATATATATATATATATATATATATATATATATATATATATATATGCCCTTCTCATAGGAAAGATGTTTGTAACCTAGTAAGTAACTACCCTCAAACCTCACAGGTTCTGACAATAATATTATAGGATATGAAAGACCCTCCAATATGCTTGTTCAAACTTTTGTTTGACAAAAGTCAGTTCATTGCACAGAATGAGTAAAGTGGGTCTCTTCTCTGCAGTCCAGAATACGTAGTAAAAGAGCCCGCAAAGTGAGTTTAGGACAGGGCTTTACATGACATAGCTGACAAAACCCTAAAAACAAAAGAAAACATAAATTCAGAGAGAATCATACCCACATAATCTTATTTGACAGAATCAAATTTATAAAAAGAACAGAGGACAGAGGCATATCTAAAGGGATTTAACTGTATTTTCTTTTTCTAAATTGCTATTAATTTCTCCGATAATTATAGAGTTCTGGATCTCCTCAGCTACTACTTTATCACTACCTTCTACCTACAATGCATTAGGCACACTGAATGTACTTATTACTTATTGTTTTCTATAGAAATGCATATGTGTATGAATATTTTTTTTACATTTCCAAGATTCTACCCTGAAATTTTCTGTGATATCACTTCCCTGAAATGCATTTTTGTTATTTCATGTCAGTACATCTAAGTATTCCATATCATGTGTTTGAAAAGATGAGACAATTGTAAGGCCCTTCTTATTAAACTATTTCTAAACTATAATTAAACATCAACCTCAGTAGTTCCAGAGAACTTAAGTCTCATTCAACTTTCTCATTCATAGTGCTTTTTTTTTTTTTTTTAATAGTGCTGCTCCCGTTCCCTGACTCAGGCAAAGACAAGGCCCTACTGAGGTGGATGGCACAAGGCATCCATCCTCTGGAGGAGTGCAGTATGTTTCTGGGAATGGGAAGGTTTGTTTTTGTATTCCTGTTAGTAAGTATAGTTGCAACTTCTCATATGACCAATAAGTATGAAGGGAATAACTACCTCTAAAGAATAAATCTATTTATTCTAAATGCAATTATTCAGCTGTGAAATGTAAATAGTAAATGTTTAATGAAAAACCCCTGTAGGAAAAACAGTCAAGGAAGTTTTTGAGAAATTAAATTAAAATCTAGAGAAAAAAATTAATATAAAGGAGACAGATTAGTGCTTAGTATTGGGCAACTTGTTATTATTGTTCCTGTGCACAATGTTTTGGTGCTCTTACTCTTGTTTGATTGAAATCAGTAGCCTCTCTTTTCAAGTTAACCACTTGCCGTAACTGTGGCACTGGTTCTAGTCAGTAAGTCAAGAAAGAATAATCAAGGTATAGGCCAATAGTCTGGGTCATTTCTAACTATTATTAAAAGCTAACTAAGCAGAAACAACTCAAAGCAAAATTTGAACTGAAAGTAAAAATTACTACTTATGCATAAGCCAAGTTATATTCTTCTTATCTAATTGTAGCTATGTAATATTTTGTTTCTTTGAATAAGAATTCCTGTTTTGTAACCAGAAAATACTGTGAGCCTGCCAAAATTAAAAGTATATATGATTAACTTCACAAGTAAATATTGGGATTCAGCACCTTTACTCTTGTGTCTGTGTTGTTTCTCTGCTGCCTTTCACTGACTCCTCACCATCAGTCCATCTCCTGAGACCCCCTGCCAGAGCTGAACTCCAACAAAGTAGGTAGCAGAAATTTTATTTTGAAGAAGAGTAAATGATTTAAAGCCATTCAGGACACTTTAGAGGATCCCCAAAACCCTAGGGTTTGGTACTTAAACAATCTTACCACTGAAAGATCTGGATTACACTCCAGGTTGGAAACTGATACTATGCTTCCACAGAAAATGGTTTCTTGACTTTGAATATTGTCCTTTCCCTTCCCCCTATAGTCTTAAAAATGTGTGGGTTGTGTGAACTTTTTAGAATCATTATTTTCAACACACTAAGCATGAACCCATTTGATAATAGGAGAAATTCATATTCTGAAAAAAAAAGAAGACCCTTCACCAAGCACTACAAAAGTGATAAAATAATCTCTGAAAAAAAATAGTCATCCATTAGATTGTTTAAAAAATACTAAGAATAAGTTTAGTTAGTAATACATTACTGTACTACGAAAACTGATATAAATTCAATTTTAATATTTTAAACTTGTTGCTGATTACTACAAAGAGTATATAAAGCTGGGTTCATGGGCTGAAGTTTTTTCTCAGTTGTAGAGTATTTAGCTAAGATGTGCAAGGAACTGAGTTTGATTCTTAGCACCACATATAAATAAATAAAAGTCCATCAACAACTACTAAAATATTAAAAAAAAAACTTTGTACAGTTCTGCATGACTGTAATCCTTGTGGCTTGGAATGCTGAGGAAGGAGGATTTTGAGTTCAAAGTTAGTGTCAGCACAAGTAATGTGTCAAGTGAGTCAGTGATATCCTGTCTCCAAATAATATATAAAATAGTGCTCAGTGTGTAGCTCAGTGATCAGGTGCCCCTAAGTTCAACCCCAGGCACCATAATTAAAAGGGGTGTTTATAGTGTCAATAAAATAATATATGCCTCTAATACCATCTATTTTTGAGGATAAAGCATTAGGATTGAAATTTTAAGGCAAGTTTAGGCAACTTACTAACATCCTGTCTCAACATTAAATTAAAAAATGCCTGGGGATAAAATTCAGTGAAATGGCACCATTGATTTCAAACTCAATCACAAAAAAAGGTGTTATTTCTTTTCAAAAAGTTACACAAAATATGTTAAAAATTCATAAACTAGGAAACATTAAAATAAAAATTTTATTCATAAATAATACCATTGTAAGATACAAAGAGGAGAGACAGTGGAAGAACTAGAACTCACATATAACTAAGCATTTTTAATAAAAAAGAAAACGAAAGACACACCAAGAGAAAAGCAGGTAAGAGACTTAAATAACTTCTTTATATAAGAGAAATGCTCAAAAATTTAAAAAATATTAACAAATTAGAGAAATACAAAATAATATCAGATACAAAAATTATATAGTATTGATGAGGACATGAAACAAATTCTCATGAACTAAAAATGGAGATGTAAATAACTGTTATTCGTTTATTCAAACTTTTTACCTTTTTAATATATATGATGCTCCTCAATAAGTATCATATAGTGAGCCATGTTAGAATATAGTTACATGTTAGCATAAGGTTAGTGCTATATTATTACATACTTGAATAAAGAGGAGGTATATTCAAGAAAAAAAATACTGAAGTTTGAGAAAAATTGGATTTTAGAGCCAACAAAATATCACAGAAATATTATATAAAATTGATATATGTGTAACACATCACATGTGTAGAGGCTTTCAAGGAAATTATGTAAAACTTATTACAAATTAGAAATTTTCAGAAACACATAAAATACTTAATTAGAAATACCATGTGTGTAAATAAACCTCATAGTTGCAAAACCAACAACACTTCCTCAATTTAAAGTATAATTATTCCATAAAAATTTTAGCATAAAGTAAAGAAGAGACAAAACCATTTTTAAAAAATTTATACGGGAAGTAAAATATGTAAAATCCTCCCACGCCTAAAATTTAGAAGTACAAATACAGGCTGGGGTTGTGGCTCAGCAGTGGAGTGCTCACCTAGACAGGTGGGGCCCTGGGTTCAATCCCCAGTACCACATAAAAATAAATAAATGAAGATATTTTGTCCAACTATAGCTAAAAAATAAATATTTAAAAAATATTTTAAAAAAGAAGAAAAAATACAATAGTGATTTATATGTGGCCTATAAATTATGTATATTATAAACTATATTGCAATACTACAGACCAAAGAATTATAATGTGAACAAATCTGAATCCATATTTATGTCCACTTTTAGTATTGCTAAGAGCAACAGAAAGGTCAACCTAAATTCAACCATGTGAAAAATAACATTAGACATGAAGGCATGAAACTGATCAATCTAAAGTTAGAATTTTGGACTAGTGACACAATTCAGTGGTAAATCATGTGTGCATACTGTGCAAGGTACGGGGTTAAAATCTTAGCAACATAAACAAACAAACAAACAAACAAAAAACAGATGTTAAGGGGGGAATGATGTTAAAGATTAAGTAGAATATTAAAATCATGGATCATTCTTCTACATATATACACACTTAATAAAAAGCTACTCATGTTATAAGTTTCTCTTTTTAAAGTCACAAATGAGTAGATAGATTAAGATACATCGGACAATTTAGAAAATATCCAAATTCAATCAGCAGTAAAAACTGGAGTACACTTAGTATTAGCTCTGTCTGGAGCAAAGTACCTCATTTTGGACCAAAACCCCAAATTCCAGAATTACCCTCAGTAAAGAGAAATGTGGAAAAAGTGATACACATGTTTCTAAGGCACAGAAAATATGGTGATTTTCTAGGTATCATGAATGTACTTCCAAATTTTCCATGAGCTCGGATCAAAGCAGAGAATTAGCCAAATATCAATGATGTCCATGTATTTCAAGACATTTATTAGCATATTTTCTCAATTGCTTTTGCTGGCAGTATTGTATTGTGGGTGCAAATAGTATACAATACAGTAAATTGCCAATACCTGAGTGAGATTTTAACACTTTCAGAGCCCTACCTCAAAACAGCTAACCACAGTAATAACTCCACAACTTCCAATTGCTCCTAAAAGAAATTTGTTTGTGCACTGAGTTTTTAAACTTTTACAAATTGTGTTCAAGGTACTATTTTCTGAAGTTCCAAGCTTTAGATGCAAAGGTTATTGAGCATGTACAAATAATCAAAACTTGCAAACAAACTAATTTATATGTGTTTCTAGGACTACTATGGACTATAGTTTCCAACAATAATTCACAAAAGGGGTTAAAAAAATTCTTGTTTATTCCCAAGTAATCTTTTGTTGTTCTTGTTGTTTTATTATTTGAATACATGACAGTGGAATGCATTGCAATTCTTATTACACATATAAAACAATTTTTTATACCTCTGTTTGTATATAAAGTATGTTCACATCTATTCCTGTCTTCATATATGTACTCTATTTTTCTAATATTTTTAAGAGAGAGAGAGAGAATGTTTTAATATCTATTTTTTTAGTTTTCAGTGGACACAACCTTGTTATTTTATTTTTATATGGTTCATAGAATCGAACCCAGTGCCCTGCGCATGCCAGGTGAGTGTGTTACTGCTTGAGCCACATCCCCAGCCCAATATATTTGTACTTTAGATAATAATATCTATCACATTCCACCATCCTTGCTAATCTTTACACAGCATTCCTACACTGGCTACTTCATATAAACTTGCCTCAGGGATTTAATGCAATAATCAAATAGATTTTCTGCAGCCTTTGCAGTGCTATTGGAATGGCTATTATAAAAATCTAAAATTGTCATGTATGCTGTGATATGCCTGAAATTCTAGAAACTATGGAAAATGATGCAGGAGAATTGTTAGTTCAAAGACAACCTCATTAACATAACAAGGCTACAATCAAGATGGTGTGAGTCTTTCTCAAAATATAACTTAAAAAGGAATGTGGATGTGTCTCAGTGGTATGCACCCCTGGGTTCAATACTGAGCACCAAACCACAAAAAAACCAAGCAAATATCTCATAATTAACAAGGATCCCAGGGTACACAAATATGTAAAAATGTTGGTGACAGTACAAATTTAATATATTTTTATAAAAGTGTTAAGCTTCTATAAAAGCCCAAAAGAAAAATGTCACAAAATCCACTAGTAATAATTTAGAGTAGCAGTTCAAGGTCATACATGCCTGTACTCCCAGTGGCTTAGGAGAATGAGAGGTAGAAAACTAGGGGTTTATTCTCAAGTTAAAGACAAGTCTCAGAAACTTGGCAAGGTCCTAAGAAACTCAGTAAAACACTATCTCAAAAATAAATAAATAAATAAAAGTGTTGGAGACTGGGTATGAGGCACACTGGTAAAGAGCCCTTGGGTTAATCTCCAGTATCTACATAAATAAAAAGATATAAATAATAATTCCTGGTTAAAAAACATGCCATAAAATCCAGTAATAATAATTCTGGATATATATAAAAGAATTGGAATCTTTTTACTAAAGTTATTGCCACACTTTTATATTTATTGTATCTTTATTCAGAGTATCTAATAAAAGGAAACAAATGAAGTGCCTTTTAGATAGAAACTATATCTGAAAATGCCTTCTAGCTGCAAAGCATCCATTTAGTTCATCCCTTCAGAAGGTACACACTTAAAATTCAAACTGGTCCCTAGAATGCAAGACTCAGATACTGGTGTTTTCTAAATACTCCAAAAAATTGGAATCTCTGGGAACCTTGTTTCAGATATTCTAAAACTCAGAACTAGGTCATATGCGAGGTCAGAATCAGAACACAACACACAGTAAATTCTTCAATGGGGAATCTTAACTCAGACACTGTCATAACCTAAAGCAATGTTGGAGATAAAAAATAGATTCCCTGTTTCACTGGTTTCTGGGTTATAGATTCAATCCAAATATATATTAGAAAAAAGTTAAGGCTGCTGGTTAAAATCTACGTAAAACAGGTATTCAAAATATACCAGGGGCTGGTATGTTGGTGTAGGCGTATAATACCAGTATCTGAAGAGGCTGAGGAAGAAGGATCAAAAGTTCAAAGCCAGCCTCAGCATAAGTGAGTTTTTAAGAAACTCAGTGAGACCCTATCTCTAAATAAAGTAAAATAAATAAATAAATAAATAAATAAATAAATAAATAAATAAATAAAATGACCCTGGGGATGTGTCTTAGTAGTTCAGTGTTCCTGAGTTCAATCTCCAATATCCCCATAAAAAAATGTAGCAGGGGACTGGGACTGGAGCTCAGTGGTAGCTCACTTCTCTAGCACATGTGAGGCACTGGGTTTTATTCTCAGCTCCATATATGAATAAATAAAATATAAGTCTATCAACAACTAACAAAATATATTTTTAAATAATGTTCTAGTTACTGACATGATAATTAGTTATCTAATTTGCTGTGTAAGGCCCTTGAGATTGAAGTTGGCCAGGCATGGTGGTGCATGCATGTAATACCAGCTGTCTACAAAACTGAGACAGAGGATCATGAATTCAAAACCAGTCTCAGCAATGGTGAGGCACTAAGCAACTCAGTGAAACCCTGCCTCTAAGTAAAATACAAAATAGGATAGGGATGAGGCTCAGTGGTAGACTGCCCCTGACTTCAATCCCTGGTCTTTCACCCCCAAAACTGGGGCTGGGTAAATAGCTCAGCTTGTAGCGTATTGCCTTCTAAGCTTGAGGCTCTGGGTCAATCCCCAGTACACACATACATACATACACACACACACACACACACACACACACACACAGAGAGAGAGAGAGAGAGAGAGAGAGAGAGAGAGAGAGATTGAACTTGCATGTAACTTAAATTCAAGTTAGTCCCACTTTTATTTTTATCTGCCACACCAGAAGAAAAGAGTTTTCTGAAATGTTTGGAATGTTTCTGTGAGGTATTTATTTATTTATTTATTTATTTGTATGTGGTTCTGAGGATCGAACCCAGGGCCTTGCAGGTGCTAGATGAGCACTCTACCACTGAAACACAACCCAGCCCCTTCTGTGGGTTATTTTAATAAATTGGTCTGACATAAACAAACAAACAAATAAATAAATAAATAAATAAACCCTCAAATGAGGACCCATTACAGTTTTTAAAAATCTTTAATTGAGACACATAAACCTCATTTAGGAGAGATTCATTCTTTTTAATGTTACCTAATTTTATTCTGCTTTCGTCTCATGTAAAAATTTCAGAATGATAAATTAAAATCTTTTAAAAATGCCCTCCAGTTTTTGAAGAAAAACATTGTAAATGATGCATCCATTTGAAATAAAACATAGGAAAATAATGATTGATAATGCTGAAGTGGAGTTTTGAGATGTACCAAAATTTCTCAGTTTGCCAATTGAATCTGGGTGCTTGTCTCATAAATTTTGAAGAAAAAAATCTATTTAAGCAAAAAGAAATAGAACTCCCACCATGTGGTATGAGAAATGATACCCCCCCCCAAAAAAAAAGAAAAAGAAAAAAAAACTCATTTTGGTGTGCCATCTTAGAAGTTTACTGATGGTTTTGGGCAGAACATGGAGCAAAATGCATTTAGAATAGGCTTTGGAAAAAGCATCCTGACTACCATATGGATTCACTTTCATCCTTTCTGTGACCCATCTCTTTTTATACAAATTCAATCAGGAATCACCCCTGGGACAAAGAACTTTGTTGAAGGTGTTTCCACAAGTGGGCTTCACGGTCTTTTACATTTGAAATAGGACTTAATAGTGCTCATTAATATATCTTCCAGTTAGCCTTCAGTTGTGGTTGAGTGAGGCCCATTATCCTGATTACATGGTAATTATACTTTATATTCTATTTTGTACTTATTCTCTGTGAACAGAGAACCCTAGATTTGGATAGGTGAACAGAGAGCTAGAAAACTAGGGGTTTATTCTGAGACCTATGAAGAGGTAAGCTGAATTTCTGGATTTCAGATTTTTGTTCTGGAATTGAGATACTGCTTTCCTGATGTTTAAAAAGCTCAGGACTCATGAGGAGCATGGGTTAAAAGGCAGCATCAACAAATTAGTAAGGCCCTAAGAAACTCAAAGGGACCCTGTCTTTAAAAAAATATAAAAAGGGGTGGGGATGTGAATCAGTGGATGAAGGCCTCTGGGTGGAATTTCTGGTACCAAAAGAAAACAACACATGGGTGCGGGCATGCGCACCCATACACACACACACACACACACACACACACACACACACACAAAATTAAATAAATAAATGAACGAATGAAATTAACAAAAAAACCCTCATGAATAACAAGTCCTAAAATCAATAGCCTCTCTCATGCATGAATACAACAAATGGATTTGGGGTTCTCTCCTGATAATTATATCAGTCTTCACTACACACTCTGGAGACATGCTGAACTCATGGCACATTGATGCCCACAAAGGGCTTCAGAAAAAAAAAGGTGAAAACACCTTACAATGATGGAATAAAATGCCCAGGTTTTCAACTGCTGAGCTAAGCCTCACTATAGTAGTCAGAGGCAGGTGAAGGCTAAGCTGCCACAGAGAGACCCTGGGCCACAAGACTCTGGAGAGGAGCATGAGGAGTCCCTAACCATGACTGACAGTTTCCACCATTGGCACTCTTCTTAGCTTTAAGCCACCTTCCTACCCAGTCTCAAGATAGCAAGGCACACTTACCATTTCCTGGCTTTCAGGGTTCCCAGCATTCTCCCTGTGATTTGTTTTCAGATTCTGCGTAGCACAGAAACCTGGGTTCCAGATGGATGTCAAAAAGCCTACAAAAAGATTGAAAAAATGGTGGCCTTCAAACACCAAGAGAACAGAAGATTGTGGAAGCCCACCCCCTCATCATTGGCTGCATGAGGATTGGACAGTTATCACCTAAGAGACTGATTGGTCAAGGTTTCAGGCACTGCCTCCAACCTGAGCTAAGTGGGTGCAGAATCAGGCTAAATGACAAGCTGCTCCATTTTCATTGTTAAAATATTACAGATGAAGGTTTAGAATATAGCTTAGTCAGTAGAGTGCTTGTTTTGCTTATATAAGGCCATGGATGCAATCCCCTGCACTTCACGCACACATTCTCCCACAAAAAACAATTAAGTAAAGGACTTTGGGGACTAGGATTATGGTGCAGTGGTAGAGTGCTCACCAGTGGTAGAGTGTTGAACACCCAACACCACATTAAAAAGCCAACCAACAAACAAACTACTAATAGTAGTGTGTCCATCTACAACAAAAAGTATTCAAGAAAAAAAAAGACTGTGTATTGGACTTGTGCACCTTGACTACAGAACCCATAAACACTTTTTATAAATAATATGTACATATATGTCTTCAGACAGTATATAAAATTCTCCCATGATGACTTTTCAAGTAGCTTATATTACAGGTATGCTTCACAACCCTGAAATCCTCAAAATCTCACTTCTTCTTCTTCTTCTTCTTCTTCTTCTTCTTATTATTATTATTATTATTATTATTATTATTATTTGATGGCCTGTTAATTGCATTAAATGCCTCTGTATTTGGTTATTTTAAGGCAAAGTTTTTTTCAATAATAGGACCTAGCCAAGAGAGAAGTGCATTGACAACTGTTTAAAAGGTTAAAGCAATTTGTTAATTAATATGTATATATTTTTATTTATGAAAATGATATCACAATTACTTTAATTTTTTTAACTTTTCTGTTCTTTGTCTCATAAAAAAAAACAGTTTGAGTTTTAAACTCATTAGCAATGTACTTATATCCCTTCTCCCCAAAAAGTTACTCACAGGTGTAATTCAAATTATTGAGACTCATAAATTTTTGATCCTTTATTTTAACTAGTGAAGTCTAAAGATTTTCTTTTTATTTTCACCTTTAAATGAAGCCCACTTTTTATAGCTTTCTTATTGTGTAACTGACCTCTAATATTCTGCAAATTTTACCCCCAATTCTTATCACTTTGGACTATTGACATTTTGATGGAGGGGATCTCAATGTTGTTATGCACAAGGTAGGAAATGGATATAGTAAGTTATAAGACTGGTGATTGCTGAGTGTGTAGATTTTTTTCTATACAAAATAAGCATTAGTGGATGATATTGGGTAGGGAGAAAAAGAGCAATGAAAAAAAAAGAAAAACTTGAACAGTAGAGGGGTTCAGATGCTACAAGTCTACAATGACAGCATGAATATAGAGGGTAGTGTTCTTGGAAGCAGCAATAAAATTTGAGGGGAAAGAAAAAGGTAATTTTTTGCACAGTTCCCAAGTGAAAGAGCCAGGTGAATGGGTTCTGTGTTCAACTCTTCCCACCTAGGAGTGGTATTTATAGTTCATAGGGTATGTCTCAGTAAGTAGTAAAACACCATTTCTATGTACCTTTACATTTTTTTAAGGCTACAAGCTGACTTTGACAATTCGAGTCACATTACATCTTTGCACTTGTTAGTTATTCATTCATTAATTAATTCATTGCATTATTTATTTGTTTTTTTTTATTAATTCACTTTTTCTTTAGTTATCATTCTTTTTACATTACTGGTGATTACATAATTGCATAAATATTCTGAATGGTAACTTTTTGTTAAATATTGTTTTATGTGTTTATACATACATTTACTTTTTATTGAAATGTTTTTACTTTGCCAAGCCTAATTTATATTAGACCTCAAACTTTGTTTATGAAGACTAGATAAAATCACATTATTCCAAATAACTCAAGGATTTATCATCTTGGCAGAACCGTAATCACCCACTATAAGCTGTGTCAAAACTCCTCTTTTTTCTTATACACACTTTAATAAAGAATTCCTATCTCACTTTTATATTTTGGAGAGCAGACTAACTTCCCAAGTAGGAGTTAATAACCTAGATGATTTTTCCAAGTAGCTCACTATAACTTTTAAATTATTCACATCCTTGACACTAAGAGTGTCACTGATTACTTTTTTTTATTTTTGCAACATCTCTCTCTCTCTCTCTCTCTCTCTCTCTCTCTCCAAATTTAAATCAGATATGCTTTTTTACTAAGAAACACTCTCAGCCTTTAATAAATTACTCTATAAAGAAAAAGGGTTTGCTAATTTACTTAGAACCTCACTAAGTTGCTGAGGCTGGCTGATTTTAATGTTATAGAAGTTAGCAATATATATATATATATATATATATATATATATATATATATACCATTGTATACTCACTAGGAGTATATACACAATAACAGTAAAGCAAAAGTGAATGAAAAAAAGGAATGAATGAATAAATAATTAAAACATAAAAATGTACACAGGTTTTATGTGACTGGAATTATGAAATGTTGATTGTGGCCACATAAATTTGTAAAGCTACCTGGAAATGGTTTTATACTACCTTCTGAAACATACTCTGTGAACTATCAATTCCACATTGAGGTGGGAAGAAATAAACACATAATCCATTTATTTGACTCTTTCTGTTGGGGACTGTGCCAGAGTTGCCTTCTTCTTTCACTTCTACCTTATTTCTGCCTACAAAAAAAATCTACCCTTTACTCTCATGCTACCATTGATCCACCATTAGATTTTTAAAATCTGAATGCTTGAGCTGGTCATTCTTTCCCTCTTTCATTCACAGTACTTTTTTCTCTACCCGTAACTATTCCACGAATACTTTTTCATGAAAACTCACGACTACATACTCAACATCTACCAATCTCACATCCTGACCCATCTCTGTTCTGCATTTTCCATGGATCACTTTGAAATCCCCTCCACTCAGATATCAATAGTCTAGAGTAAGATCAAGTGAGGGTGTTATATATGCAGGTTTTTAGAAGTCATTTACATAACAATAAGGCTATTAAAATTGGGATGTATTTTTTCTGAGGTTAAAACAGAAAATCTACACACTGCACTGTTAAACTGAAGTGTTTCAAATTCATTAGTCTCAATAATTTGGAAAAACATTCTATAAAAAGGAGAATAAAGAAAAGAACATAATACATAAAAGTGACAAATTTGAAGACATTCAAAGTGTATATATCAAAGAGTGTCATATATTGGTGGTTTCAAAAGACACATTAATTTGAAATAAATGTAGTTAATTCGAGATGTAGTAAGCATTTGTTATTTACTGGTAGTATACTTGTATATGTACAAAATGCATCTCATATAATTATGAGAATACATTGCAAAAAATGAACTCTACAGTATTTTTTTTTTAATTTTGCTGACAACACTATAAATACCTACATCTAGGTTTTATACCAAATGTTCAGGATACATTTTGTACTTCATAAAGTTTACAACTGACCAACAGACTTTTTTTTTCAATTTTTCAAAGAAGTAGTATTTATTTTCAGTTAGAACATAATGTCATCATTTATGATGTATAATTTTAATTATTTTATATTTTCTATGAAAACAGAATGCATTACAATTCTTATTACACATATAGAGCACAATTTTTCATATCTCTGGTTTTATACAAATTATATTTACATGAATTCACTTCTTTATACGTGTACTTCATATTCCACCATCATTTCTAACCCCATGATTCCTCCCCTCACCTTCCAACCCCCAAAAGGTTATTTTGATACACAATGATGTATGCTATGAAGTTATAGAAAAGAGTATATACATTATTATAATATTAACAGATAAAGTTTTGTAACTAACATATAGCATAATAATAATAATAATAAACTTGCCATTTAGATATTAATAAATTATACATCTGGTACTACTGACATCCTTTCCAAATAAATGACATCTTTTCCAAAAAAGGAGGGGTTATTTGTGTGAGAAATGGTATTCTGTGCTTTTTTTATATCAAGAATAAATTATTTTCAGAAGTAATATATATTTCAATATAAAAATAAAATAGAACCAAGTTCTAGGCACACACCTCTAATCCCATTGAATTGTGAGGCTAAGGCAAGATAATCCTGAGTTTAAAGGCAGCCTCAGAAACTTAGCAAGGCCCTAAACAACTATGTGTGACCCAGTCTTTCTGTGCCCTGATTTAAATTTCCAGTAAGAAACAACAACAGCAAAAAGAATACAAAGTATTGATGAGGACATAAAAAAAATTCTCATGAACTAAAGATGGAGTCGAAATTGCTGTTATTTCATCATGAAAACTGTTTATATATATATGAAATACTTCTCACCAAGCAGCTTATATCTGTAGAAATTATACTATGTATTATGACAGTGTACAGTTATGTGATAGCATAAATCTAGAGCTATACTTGTCAATACAGTGGAAATCTGTGGCTTAGGAGGAAAAATGAGATGATTCATAAAAATAAAAATAATAAAGTTTGAGAAAAATTAGTTTCTAGAGCACAGAAAGTTTTTTGGTTTAATTAGAGTACAAAATAGCACATAAGTATTATACTGAAGTTACATCTGTTAAATACATCACATGTATAATGGCTTTCAAGGAAAATATGTGGAACTTATCACAAACTAAATAAAAATTTACAAAAGCACATAAAATACCATGTGTGTAAATAAAACTTATCATTACAAAGACAACTATTTTAACTCAATTTAATATATAATATTTTTCCATCAAAATTTTAGCATGTTTTTCTTTAAATATAAGAAGAGACCTGGATGTATTGGTGCACATTTGTAATCCCAGCACCTTTGGAGTCTGAGACAGGTGTATTGTGAGCTCAAAGCCAGAATCAGCAAAAGTGAGGCCCTAAGCAACTCAGTGAGACACCGTCTCTAAATGTCATATAAAGTAGGTCTGGGGATGTGGCTCAATACCCCTGAGTTTAATTCCAAGTAACAAACAAAATAAAAGAAAAGAAGGGGCCAAAAAAAAAAATTATCTTGGAAATAAAGTATATGCAAAAAACTCCAAAACTTTTAATAAAAAAAATATAGTTATTGTTATGAGACACATTTAATGTATATTATTAATCTCTATTGCAATAATACAGACCGATAAATCATAATATTAATGAAATCTGATACCATATGTATGTCAATAGTATTGTTAAGAGCAATAGAAAGACATATGTAAAACTGACCATATAAAAAAATAACATTAGACATGAATGAATGAATCTATCCAACCTAAAGTTAGAATTGGGACATAGTGGCAAATTTCACTGTTAGAGTGTGTGTGCAGAATGTGCAAGGTAGTCAGTTCCAACCTTAGCAACAGTATAAAAAGCAAATATTAAGATTGAATTATGTTGAAAATAAAGCAGAATATTAAATGAGACACTCTCCATCCATTTATAGATACATTTAAGCAAAAAAAAAAAACTATTATGAGTGTCCCTTTGGCAAAATAATAAAAGAGTAGAGAGATTCAGAAACACTGGATCTTAGTCCTGTCTTAAGAAATGTACAACATTTGGGACAAAATCTCCAATTACCATCATTACCTCTAGGGAACAGAAATGTGAGAGAGGTGCTGAGGATGTAGCTCAGTTTTTATTTATTTATTTTTTTTAAACTTCTAACATATTTTAATAATTAATATGATGGTAAGACTGATATACAATACAATTATTTATTTTACATGGAGATTCTGTACATCAGGGCAGCATCTTGAAGTACAACACACAGCTTTTATTTCTTCTTTTACATTATGATTGTGAACTTCACATTTACACAGAAAGGGAACACAAATCCATTTTTATTTACATAAAAACTAAATAAACAATTGAACACATTTTACACCCAAAGTATCTTGTTTCTAAAGAACACAAATGAGATGAAAGATCAATCAGAATCTTTGGATGGCACATAGAAGGCAGACAGGTAGCTCAGGAATCAAATTTTGTCTTAAGCTTGGCACATTAAGGGAAAGAAAGGCAGTCAAAGAAGGGTTTGAAAATGTCATTTCAAGTTACAGAGAATGCAGGCACATGCCAAGCAGTTCCCAAACCAACAAGACAGGACAGTTAAGAGTCAAGTTAGCAGTTTATCTGTGACCACCATATACTCAGACCTCTAACAGACTTAGAATTCTCATGATTTTACCTCAATTTCTCCAAATGCTAATGAACTTCAAAGAGATGTAGATCTAGTATTGTTCCATAGCCTTTATAAAACCTTTGACAGTAATTGAGAACTCCAATTCCCACCCCAATCCCTACACAGAGAGAAAATACTACCTTGTAAATTCACTTTGACTTTTTTGTTTTGACCTGATGTTCTCATTCTTCAGCAAATCTGATGTGAACATGAAAGAAGAAAAATCTACTCAAAAATTACATACAGAAAATGATAGATGCTGGGCATGGTATCACACACCTGTAATCCCAGTGACTCAGGAGCTTGAGACAGGAGAACTGCAGTTAATGTGGTCCTCAACAACTTTGTGAGACCCTGTCTCAAAAAACAAAAAAGGGGGACTAGGGTTATAGCTTAGTTGATAGAGTGCTTGCCTCGCATGCACGAGGCCCTGGGTTCAATCCCCAGCACCACAAAAAATAAATAAAAAAAAAGGCTGGGCATGTAGCTCAGTGGTAAAGCACTCTTGGGTTCAATCTCTAGTACCAAAACAAAGAAACAAATGAAAAACCAAGAACAAATGACAAGAGATCAGAAAAAAACCTACAAAACAGCTACAATTTCCTAAACATTACAGTGAAGAAAAAAGTCCACATTCATCAGTTAAATAAAAACTGTCTCTTTCTTCCACTTACAGTGTGAATAGGAATAAAGAGGGAGATACTAAGTGGGATGAGGCTCAGTGATAGAGCGCTTGCTTAGCATACAAGATGAGGTCCTGGATTCAATCCCCAGTACTGCAAAAAAAAAAAAAAAAAAAACAACAACAACAAAAAAAACCCCACTACAGCTCAGTGGCAGAGTGCATGCCAGTCATGTGGAAGGCCCTGGTTTTAATCACCAGCACTGCAAATAAAATACACCTGCATATGATTTCAGTGTGGTTACTGAGACCAAACTAGCCCAGTCCGTTTAAATGAAATGTCCATTTATTATTATTTTTCTTAAGAGAGAGAGAGAGAGAGAGAATTTTTTTAATATTTATTTTTTAGTTCTCCGCGGACACAACATCTTTGTTTGTACGTGGTGCTGAGGATCGAGCCCGGGCAGCATGCACACCAGGCAAGCACTCTACCACTTGAGCCATATCCCCAGCCCCATGAAATGTCCATTTAATTAATTTAAATGAAAAAGAACCAGACCCAGGGGTGCATACTTGTAATCCCAGCAACAGGAGGATCCCAAGTTCAAGACAAGCCTCAGCAATTTAGCAAGGGCATAAGCAACTTAGTGAAACCCTGTCTCACAATAAAAAAAATAAAAAGAGCTAGGGATGTAGCTCAGGGGTAAAGCACTTCTGGGTTCAATCCCGAATCCCCCCGTCACCACCACCAAAAAAAAAGAAGGAAATAGGATAATCAAACTTTTTATTTTAGGAAATTATACTAACATATATTACAATTACAAAATGGGGTGGGACTAAGCCAATTCCTAGGCACCAAAAACGCTGGCTAACAGTGAGTGAAGCGCCAGAGAATGCCAGGAGAATAGTGTTAGAATGAAGAGGGAATGTGCAGCAGGAGAGGGCAAAGGGCACTTAGAGAAGGGCAGTGAGCCATAACATGCCCCTCCTTTGTGGTTCTCCAAAGACATTTTCCCATGTAGCACCCCACATCCCTTAGGATCTTGCTGTGATTCTGGTTGGAAGTGTGGGGGCTGACACCAAACAAGTGCTCACCCAGCATGTCTACAACTCTGCTTTACTACTGGTTGAAGTGATTTACAGTATTTGGTACGATAAAAGTACAACAGCCTATAAAATTTAAACCACCAGTCAGCTTTCTGCCAAGTTGGCATTAATGTTAAGGCCTTTTCTTGTTTTTATATACAAAAAAATATACACGCTTTCTCTTTTGACCAACTTGCATTCTGGTTGCAGCTCAGACTTTAATGAACAGGAAAAACATAAGTTCCCATTACTTCTTCAAAATCATTTAAAAATAAAAATTAGGATGACAAGTGCCAAAAAGGAGGAACATGTCAGATCCTGAGCTTCCCCTCAGACGCGTGTGCCTGAAGAGAACTACATTGCTGTGTTACAAGAGGTATAGTGCAATGCTATCAATTGACATCCCAGTGTGGTATGAAGGCATCCTTTGGAAGTGGGGACCCCTTTTTCCAGAAGGCTGGGGCCTCTAGAAAATTTTCCCACAACCAATTATTTTTGAAGGCTGGAATTTAGTGCCTGTACAAGTGGGTCTCACAATTAGGGCAGGGCAGGTAAGGCTAATGGTGCAAACTGTGCCTCAGCACAGGCAGTAATTTGGGGGCAAGGGTGTGGAAAAGTCAGTAAAACTCAGAACCTGCCAGTGGCTCAGAACTTTGGTGACTGGTGAGGGAAAACCCCTCAAGAATGTTGCTATATTAAAAAGTTCAAAAGTACTGATGAAGTATTGGCTTTTGCCCCAGGGGCAGCACATGAGAATCCATTCCAGTGGAAGGCTACATTCATAGGAGTGCTGTTCACTCCAGAACCAGATCCCAGAGGATGCAATTCTGGCTATGCGGGGGGGGGGGGGGGGGGGGGGGGGGGTGCTAAAGTTCCCTCCATAATGTCACTCTGGAAACAAGCAGCAAAACAGTCCTGGTTTTTGGAGAAGTTGTTTAGTTCCTTTCTCAAACTTCAGCATTATGGACGATGGTAGCGTGTGAAATGTTTGCTCTCTTCATGAACCTCCATCTCTGAGCTTTTAAATTCATTTAATTCTTTTCTAATAGCAGCCTTGTCAGCAGGAGTCAGATTGGTCCAAGGTTTGTCAGCTCGCCGGTGATAATCTTGAGCATCTGTTACTTCCACATATTCATTAAACCTCAGAATCTTCCTGGCAAGTAGTTCAGCCACAGTTGGCCTTTGACTGAGCTTTCTAGTGAGCCGACGTTTAATCTCTCGTTTCTCTGCCTGACGATCAGCTTCATTTTTAGGTTGCAGTATATTTCGTTGTTCTAGTTCTTCTGGTGTTGGTCTTTGACTCAGTCTCCGGATCAGTGTGTTCCCAATCTGGTGCCGTATTTCATTCCATTCTTCCTTGCTTTTACGAGGCCAAGAATTCAAGTTCAACTCTGGTTCACTGGATCTATGGTTCAACTTCATTGCCAGTGTGTCTTTCCTCTTCACTTTGTTGGCCAGAGCACTCTGATGGCTTTCATCTTCATCCTCTTCATCTCGATATTGAACGGGACCTTCTGAATCTGAGTCACTCTCCTTTTCTTCTTCCTCCTGCAGACACTGTGGTAATTTAGGAATGACTGAGGTAGATGCCACATCTTCAACAAATTCCAAAGGACAGGTTTGCTCCTCTTCTTCTTCATCGTCTGGAACTTTCAGCATTTCAATAGTGATGGGAAGTGATCTGGTCCGACCCAAGGTACTGCTGTCCTCAGAAAAGTTGTCACTGTTCTCAAAGAGAAATGAATGAGCTCTGTGAGAACCCTCTAAAGGAGTCATGGGAAGGGGACTGGTCAGGGCCTGTTGAATTCGAATATGTAGGGGGAGTGGGGGCAGCCTACAGGGTACATGGGGCTCCCCAAAGCTTTGGTCCAATATCCTCTTGGGGACTTCCTTTTTCTGATCTTCCTGCTGGGGATCCTCCTGGGCAAGATCTAAGGAAGGTGGAATCTCAACTTCTGGCACAAGTTGAAAGTCTTAGGAGGGAATGGTGGAGACCGTGGGGGCTCTGGAGGTGTATGAGTAGGCAGCGGGGGAGATGGAGAAGGAGGTGGGATCATCAGCATTGGTTCAGAGTCCACAGAGCATGTATTCGTCTCTTTTTGATCGCTTGGTGTTTTTGTGTTGATGCCAGCAGCCAACTCCGAGGTGGATACCAAGGTTGACAGAATGCCTCTCTTAGGTGGTAAGGGTGGGGATGGTTTTGATAATAATGTACCACTGTTTATTGCTTGGGACAGTTCAGCAATAACAGGGTTGCTATTTCTGTGAGCTGGTTTAGGGGGAGGGATAGGGGGCTGCTTGGCAGGGACCATATGAGAAAGGCTTGGGGTAACAGTAGTGTTAGTGCTGGTAGGAGCAGCAGGCAGAGTCCTGGGTCCTGGGGAAAGGGTGACAAAGGAATTAACAGTCTTTGCTAGGTTTGTGGCAGCAGTCGTGGTAGCAGTTGCTATGTTGGTAGAAGAGGCGGAGGAGATAGACCTTGCCATGCTGCCAGAAGAAGTGACATCCTTTGCTGACCCTTCACTTGCTTCATGAGATGAGGACAATGGCCTTTTAGGGGGAAGTAAAGGCTGTCTTGGTACATTCTCAGATACAGACTCTGCTTCAGAATTAGACTGGCTTCCAATTGAGCCCAGTCGTTTCTTTGGGTCCTCTTCTGGAAAAAGACTGTTAACACTTGCTGTTCTTACTGGTTCTTCCTCTACTAGTACTGGACTAGATGATCTGGCACTCCCTATGGGGGTGGTGTGGCCATTCTTTAATACAGCATGACTTAACTTTCCTGGATCCTCACCACCCTGCTCAGAGTCTTCCAACAGTACCCCTGTTTTAACCAGCTCTTCTCTTGGTTTTCGCATAGATATTTTTCGCTCTAAAACTTCTGATGTCTCTTTAAATTTATCACTACTTTTTTTTTTCCTCCATTTCCAGGGCTTGAAGATTTTGCCGAAGCCAGAGAACTTGCTTTTTCTTTTGGTGGGAGGTGTTGTGTCTCCAGCTTCCACACTGTCCATGACCATGCCTGGGTCTGCAGTGGGCTGGCCTGCTTCTTCAAATGGGTCTTCCATGCCACTATTAGCCAGTTTAGGAAAGTGGGGTATAGTTTCCGGGTCGCCTTTGCCGCCTCCTCAGTCTCCACACCAGTTTCCCCCGGAAATCCTACCTGGCCTCTGGCCGCCCGGCTGCAGCCAGAGGCGCGGGCCCTGGGGAGGGGGAAGAGGGAGCCGGCCGTAGCTCAGTTTTTAGAGTGCTTGCTTTGTATGCACAAGGCCCTAGGTTCAATCTCCAGCACCAAAAAAAAAGAAGGAAATATGAAAGAAATGATACAAAAAATGTGGTGATATCTAGGAGCCATAAAAGCCTTCGCAAGTGTTTCATCAGCTGTGATAAAGACACAGAAATGCCCAAATATCAAAGGTGTCAATTTATCTCAAAAAAATATCTGCCAGAATATTTTCCCAACTGCTGTTGCTGACAGATGAAATTCACTCTGGCTTGTATTTTAGGTGAAATAGGAAGGAATCCAGTAAACTAGTCTTAGCTTGAGTGAGATTTTAACACTTCCTGAATCCTGCCCCAACACTGATACACTATTAATAAGGCCAGAACTACCAATTCCTGTTAGAAATAGTTTTGGGGTTTTTTTGGGGTGTGTGTGTATGTGTGTATTGAATGTATCAACTTTAAAATATTTTGTTTATGTTTCTATGTCCCTGATACACTAGTAATAATTCCAGAACTACCAATTGCTCCTGAAAGTTTTTTTTTGTTGTTGTTGTTGTTGTGTGTATGTGTGTGTGTGTGGATGTGTATACTGAATGTGTCAACTTTAACTTATTTTGTTTACTTTACTATAGTCTGAAGTTCCAAGCTCTGGAACAAACGCTGACTGAGCTTATGTGAATCTCTGTAGATTTCAAACAATTGAATTGTCATTTTTTCCCAGCACTTTTATGAACTTTGATACCAAAAAGTAGTCCAGGAAGGAGGTTAAAAACCAATGATCCAAATCTTTACAGAATAGTCCTAAATTATCTACTTCATATAAACTTTCCACAGGGTTAAAAATGCATCAGTCAAAGAGATGTTCTGCAGCCTGGGCTGTGCTGTTGAAAAGATTATTATAATAATCTGAAAGAGCTAGGTGTGGTGGCAAATATACTAGAAGCTGGAGATGTGAGTCAGGAGGATTGTGATTCGAAAGACAGTCTTAACAACATAGAAAGGCCATCAGTAATTTAGTGAGATATTAGTGATATATCACCTGTCTCAAAAAAAAAAAAAAAAGGACTGAGGACATAACTCAGTGGTAAGCACCCCCAGAGTTCAATTCCTAGCACCAAAACACACCAAACCAAACAAATATCTGAAAGATAGTAGGGACTCCAGGGCATATGTGTATATGTATAGATAAAATTTTGGTTAAAATATAAAGTTAATACAGTTACTTTTGAAAAAACTATCATGGTTTTTAAAAGCTCAAAATAAAAATGCCATATAATCCACTAATAATATTTTTTAAGAGGCTATTATTATTAATGTCTGTACTCCCAGTATCTTGGGAGGATGAAATAGGAGGAACTTAAGTGCAAGACCAGCCTCAGAAACTTGGCAAAGTCTTAAGTGACTCAGTGATACCATGTCTTATTAAAAAAAAAAAAAACAGGGATGAAACACAGTTGTAAAGTGCCTAAATAAATAAAAATTAATAAGAATTCTTGGTTTAAAAATACCCTATAACCCAGTAATTATAATTGTGGATATATATGTAAAGAAATTGGAACACTTTTGTTAAAGAAATTATTCCATTTCCATTTTTATTTCAGGTTTATTCACAGTATCTAATAAAAGGAATCAAATAAGTGCCTTTTAGATGCAAGGTATTGATGAAAAGGTTCCTTCCAGCAGCAGATCATCCATTTACTTGCCTTAAAGGCTGCATACTTATAATTCAAACTGCTCCCTAAAAGGCAAGACTCAGATACTTATTTTTCTGAGTACTCCAAGAGATTTTAGTAGCTCTGGACAAATTGTGTAAGAATTTTCTAAATCTAAGGAATAGGTAAATTTTTGAGTTTGAAATGTGGATAACATACAGTAAATTCCTCAAGGGGGAATCTTAATTCAGACACTGTGATAAGGTGTCTGAGTCTGGGGAAGAAAGAGGAAGTAAAATCAGAGTTTGAGATAAGACTAGACTCTCTGCTTCACTGATTTCTAGGTTATTGATTTAATCCAAACAGATATTGAAAAAGGGTTTAAGCTACTAATTAAAATTTATGTAAAACAGGTATTTAAAAAGTACCAGGAAAGATCTGAAGGTGTGGCTCAGTGGTACAGTGCTTGCCTAGCGTATATGAGGCCCTGAGCTTGATTCTCAGTACCACATATAAATAAATAAAATATAAATATTTTAAAAATACCAGGTAAGGGTCCAGGGTTTTTGCTCAGTAGTAGAGTGCTTGGCTAGTATGCATGAGTCAGTCTGTTTGATACTGGACTAATAATAATAATAATAACAATAATAATAATACTTTGTTCATCTACAACTAAAAAAATTATTTTAAAAAAGTACAATAGTGTTATGACCTGTAACTTTCTAATTAACTGTGTGATATACCTAGCCTAATTATCTCATTAGATCAGAAGCCAGCTTGTCACAAGTTATGAAGGATTCATTTCTGTTTTCTGTAAAAATATAAGGATGTCTGTATGGCCTGGCCATTAGTTGATGTTGTAAAGCTGATTAGAATGCCTGCCCATGCCCTGAACTCACCCCTGTCTGGTTTTCCCTGACCATATAACAACCCTTTTCTAAACCTTAGTGACGCTTCATAAATTTTGGCCTTCCCTGGCCAGATAATGACACTCTCTGAATCTCGAAGATCTCCATAAATTCTGATACCAGGGACAGCAAAAATGTAAATTCGTGTTATGCTCCTCAGAGTGTTGTTATCTGTAACCCCCCTTTGTGTAACTTTTTGGGCTATAAAACTGGGCCACAAAGAAGCCTCACCGCTGTCCTTGGCTCCCATGATTTTGATGGGAAAGGAAGCCTGGCCGGTCGAAATAATAAGCTTGCTTTAATTTAATTTTAATTGGAGTCAGTGGTCTTTTCTTGTGTCGTGTTTTAACATGTGTTCTAATTAAGCCCTTGCAATTGAACTTTCTTGTTATTTAAATTAAAGTCTAGTTCCACTTTTATTTCCTGACACACCAGGACAAAGGAGTTTGCTTGAATATTAGGAATGCTTCTAAATGTCATTTTAATAAAGTTGTCTTACATATTTAAAAACTCAGTTGAAAGCAAACTTGGGGGCACAGGCCATAACCCCTGTGGCTCAGAAAAATTATACATAGGTATCATGAGTTCAAAGCCACCCTCAGCAGAAGAAAGGCACTAAGCAACTAAGTGAGACCCTCTCTCTAAATAAATAGAAAAAAAGAGCTGGGGATGTGTCTCAGTGCCTCTGAGTTAAATACCTGGTACAAAAAAAAAAAGAAAGAAAGAAAAGAAAAGAAAAGAAATGAAACTCAATTGAGGACAAATACATTAAACAAACAAACAAACAAAAACAAAAAATCTTAATTATGGACAAATTAACTACATTAATGTGAACATGGCCTTAGACCTGGCTGAAAAAAACTCCATTTTAAAAACTTCAGTTTGAAACATGCAGTCTCACCAGGCATGCCTTAAGAAGCCCTGCAGTATTGCCCTCAGACATAAACAAATCACTTCCCCTCACCTTGATAAGAATGAGGCCTCTGGCAGGTTGTCCTCACCTAATAAGAGGGAAGGGTGAGAAGACCAAGGTGAAGACCACCAGACCAGATGTTTCTGGCACTAGAGTAAATGATGTTATGAAAAAATCTTGTGGTAACAAACAAGCATTGAAAAAAGGGTAAAAAAGCCGCAAAATTTATTATAAATAATAGAGCAAATGAACAGATGTTCAGTCAGCTCAATAAAAAATGCAATTGAGCTGGAGAGGCTGATGAGGACTTGAAATGACATCTCATCACTTCTCATCATTTGCATTATCCTCACCACTCTTAAACTCTACAGCCACACCTTAGTGAGAGAGGGAAAGGTAAAAGATTATGTGATGTTCTTCTTATGTGATGAAAACTTAATTTCAGTGGGGAGAAATCCAATGGGGAAAATAAAACCAAGAGGAAAGATCTCCCATGCACCCCAAATATATATTTTATGAATAAAAATTTTATTAAAATTACTTTAAAATTTTATTTAACTTTTGTGCTGTCTGGTCTTATGAGAAAGCAAATTTTATTTTAAACTTCTAAACAATGTTCTAATGCAGTAATATTTTCCCAGAGGGAAAATCAAAATAATGCACTAGTATAATTTAAAAATTTCTACTATTCATAATAAAAATTAAGAAGTATAGCTTAAATCAATTTAATAATTTAAACCACTATATCCAAAATATTATTAATTTTGAAAATATAAATTGACAAATAAATAAATGTATTTTTCAAGCTTCATCATAAAATTCACTCTTGACCTTTCAGGGACATCTATGTTCACCATAGCTATATTCCATGTTTGAGATGTATGAGCACCCTGACCTCAGCAAGGTGAAAAAAATGGATAATTCAGTTCTCTGTCATAGGTTATGGTATAAGCTTACCAAACAACATTCTCTCAGGGCCAAAGAACAGAAGAGACCCTGCACTTTGAGAGAGCAGCAATCTACAATTCAGAAGTGTACAAAAGTGGACACTGTTTCTCACAGGATTCTGGGCACAGATCCATTTTCATTTTAGATATCATACTTTAACCAAAAGAGATTGATATCACTGGATAGAAGACTCTAGGTCATCAGATTATCAGTTGTTAGACCAGGATGCAAGAAAAGACCACTGACTCCAATGAAAAATCAAATTAAAGCAAGCTTATTATTTTGACCGGCCGGGTTGCCTCTCCCTCCCAAAACCGCGGGAACAAGACAGCTGCTGCAAGTTTCTTGCAGCCCAGCTTTATAGCCCAGAAAGTTACACAAAGTGGGGTTACAGAAACAAAACTCTGATGAGCATAACAGTAATGGTAGTTTACGTTTTTGCTGGCCCGACACTAGAATGTATGAAGGTCATTAGAGCCTCAGAGAGGGTCATTATCTGGCCAGGGAAGGCCAAGATTAGTGAGGTGTCACTAAAGTTTCAGAGAGGGCTGCTGTCTGGTCAGAGAGCCAGACAAGGGTGAGTTCAAGTCACTGACAGGCATTCCAAGCAGGTTCAGAATTTGCAGTAATTTATAGTAAAGCCAAAATTATCTTTTTATGGCTTTGTGGTGAGATGGCTCCAAATTTTAAGAAAAGATCAGGTTGGGTCTATCACAGTTACCCAGAAACTACAGTCTAAACATTTTTTTAAAAAAATATTTTGCAGTTTTGTCTTTAGCCTAATGAAGGGTTGTGATTTCAATTTTCTTTTTTTGTATGGGTAGGCTGAGAATATCATCAAACATTAAAGGCATAGAAGTCTACACATATTTCTATATAATTCAATAAAACCTGTCAAGAGATTAAAGTTTAAATTTAAATTAATAAAAATTTAAACAGTACCTATAAGGAACAATATGTTTTTCACATTACTTCTGTTCCACATGTGATTGAATCCTGGCATTCAGCCTATGTTTAGTGAATTAGATATCTATCACTGAATAAGAAGAAACTATATAAAAATTATTGTCTCAAGTGTGGGCTTATCATCAATTAAGGCTGGGTTCATATGGGATCTTTTTATTGTATTAGGTGATAGTTGGTAAGGTTACTGAACTTCAAAGGGAGATATAGTTGCCAAAAAAAGCACGCTTCTTCTCAAAATCAAATAAATTAAGGTGGATTCATTCTCATGGAGGTGACAGTGTTATGAAAGCAAAAACAAAGTATTCAAAATGTTTCCTGAGTAATACACTTTCATAGTCACAAATTTTCATAAGTCACACACAAAAAATAAGAGCTCAGATCCAAAGTTTGGGAAACATACTCTGCACTTTATGTGTACAGATAAGGCTAAAGAATTGCTAATATATTGACATTCGGCATCATTTTGCTTTTTGTAATGGATGAGGTTTACATAGCTGTTCAGTGTGAAAGAATATTTCAAAGGTCTCATGAATATTAAGCAACTGTACTGGAATTCAGGATCAATTCTATGTAACCCCAAAGCTACAACTGACATCCTCTAGACTACATGAGTTATTAATCAATCATTATTGTCTTAGAAGTTAGATAGCGGCACAAAAAAGCAGAATTTTTTTTTTTTTGTATCAAGGGCTGGACTCTTTATCACAAATCACATCTCCAGTCCATTTGTTTTTAAAGACAAGCCAAGTTCTCATTAAGATGCTTACAGCCCCATTGAGTTGCTGAGTCTGGCCTTGAACTTAAAATTCTTCTTCCTCAGCTTCTTGAGTCACTGAAATTACAGACATGCATTACAATATTGGCTCTTGTTTCCTGGTTTATGAATATGCAAAATTGAAATGCTAAGCAGAGAAGCAGCTGTTAAAATCACCCTTTATTAATTCTGGCTTACTTTCTAAGACTTAAATATTGAAACCCATATTTCAATGTATATTGAAGGTAACATTATGTATTATAGTCAAGAGTCTGTTGATCTCCATTTTATACAGACAATTTTTTACTGCCTAAACTTTGATTTAATTTGAAAATGTTACTCAATATGTTTGAACTTCTGGTTTTTCTTCTGGCATTATTAGGATACTAGATTCAAACCATACAGCCTATGTAAAATTATGGTGTGGCTCCAGATAAAGAGAAGACTATATGATAAATAAAATTTTAAACTCATTATAATGAGGTATTTTCTTTATTTTTATGTATCCTTTGTGAATAAGATAAAGAGTACACAGCCAAACCTTAAATCATACAAGACAGGCTCTATCTCCAGTTAATAAAGAAAAATATCAAATACAAAAAGTTGTCTTGCAAAATCACATAGCAGCTGGTTTGTTATCAACAGCACAGGAATGGCTTTCTGTCATATTTAGTTGTATATATATTCTAGATCACCAAAATAATATCAGTATGACTTCAGTATGTATGAAATCTTTAGATGAAGCCACACAGCAGTAGATTAATGATAAGTTGAAAGAATGATGAGCTTGTTTAGATAACATCTGGAGATGGCTTTTAGTAATCCTAGACAGGGGTATTGTGTTCTAGTCATATCACAATACAGCATATTTTTTTGAGGCCTGTGGATGCAGATATCTTACCTACTTGCTAATAGATCATTGCAGAAGACTACATGTGTGTAGATTTTTTGATGATGAATCCTAAAAGGTGGATCATTGGAAAGGCCAAACATGGCTATAGCTACTCTGTTTTTGATGCCTCCAACAGGTTACTGTTATTATTGTTATTATTATTGTTATTATCATTTATTCCAGTAATAAATACCTTAATGTAGTGTATGCATTCATTGTCATAAACATTTTCTTCTGAGCATGTGTTTACTATGTAAAATATTGATCATGCACCTGTGTTTCCTGACCTATATATGAAAAGGTCTATGGAATGATTCAGGAGTCTGAGGTCTGAATGCTCTGGGCTACCTGGGAGCTATTGTTACCTCTGCATAAGCATGACTACACTGCCAAATCTGCCTCATATCTCTCAATTGCTAGAAACCAAAATTTTACATCCTGGGTCTCAACATCCACACAGCAACTGGTGTAGTCTTTAGGATATTTGCAGGTGAGAGAAATCTCAGTCCTGATAGATTATTGTAGATTAATAGGGGAGTAGTGGCACCTATGGACACCAAGAAGCATACGACACTTAGTTGCCTCAGTCCTATTACAGTGAAATTCTATGGGGAGCTGTGACATAATGGGATGAGTTCCTTGTAAACAGAAATAAGGATTCTGACTGCACTGTGCACAAACATGAACCTTGGAAGTTGAACTATCAATGAATTGTTGAAGCCCAGGCCCCAGCCCCTGGCCAAAGAAAAAAGTGGCAGCAGTGGCATAGATGATTTGGAGAAGTAGTAAAAGAGTCATGTGCATCTGCTCTGGCCATGGGATGAATGGTTTCTATAGATCTGAGAGCAAAAACTGATGCAAGTGTATGAGAGACTACCAGAATGAGGAATTGCAAGATAATCAAGAAGTCTAGGAATCCAAAGTATATCCAGTAGAGTAAGATCTCTGTATTTTTAAAATACCCATCAAGTTTCCCTATTGTGATGATTGAGTCTGGGGAGAAGAAGAAGGATGAAGGCTTTCAAGTCCAATCAATGAATGATGCATAAAATGAAAACAACAGCAGCCAATGGCTCCTGTGCAAAACTGGCATGGCCAGCCGAGGTATCCAAGTTACCCCATTTTACCTGTTAAGCAGAACTGGTGGATTTAAAAAATAATTTATCTATGTGGCAAGAGAGCAAGATTATTATTTTTTGTCTGTAAGAATTAGAGATAAACAGCATTCTGTGTTGCACCTTAAGAATGGAGAGATTAGCATTGCTCCTTACAGTAGAAGTTGTAAAATGCTCAATGCCATGAGACATTTAAGGACAAAAAAACACCAAATATGTTAGTACTTGGCCAGGCTTCAAGAGGGCTGCATTTTTAGCAAAAAGCCAAAGTCATAAACAATCATATTCAATCTATGTACTCATGGACAAAAACAAATATTTGTGAGCATGCTCTTACATCAGTAAAATGCTGTTGATGTGCCTTCTTTGTCTGACCTGCATAAAAAAAATGTTCCATTTAATAATTTGGGGGGCTGAAGGATAGAAGCTAGAGGCTAGTTATGGGCTATTGCTGCTTTCAAAAGTAGCATGCCTATCATCCAAAAGTTCCTCACATCATATTTCAACTGCTTGAGCCCCAAACCTTGCTTTTGTGATATGAGCACCTGAACAACAGCCACAGATGTGAAATCATTTTTAATTTGAGACTATAACAAATCCTCTGCTTTATGCAAGGAGTATTGTGTTGTTTTGTAGACATTCTCTCAGATAAAATTCATATAGTAGAGATTTAATATATTATTTATTTTAGATTACGTATATGGCCTTAATATTTTCTCGACCTCATTTTTTTGTGTTTCATATTCTCCATTTACAAAATTTTTGTGACACAAATACAGTCATTCTGTTGCTGTTTCCATAGCATCTTGAATTTTCATCATGACTAAAATGAAATATGCCTATTTTCAAATTTCTCCTGATAGGAAATTTAAAAAACATTGCTTGTTCTTGATTTTTCAATTCAATTTTCAACAATTTCCCAAGTTTATTTTAAATCTTTGCTATAAGCTTTAGAAGTTATTGTCAAACATATTATCCCCATTGAGTAAACAGTTCATCAGATGTAAACATTTTGTTTTTCTATTTCTTTTTTTTTTTTTGAATTCTTTTCTTTTATTTAAGGGGAGAAGAATGAATACTTAACCCAGGGTAGTTCTCCTAAACCCCTGTATCACCAGACTTTTTAGATTGTATTTTATTTTCAGTTTTCACACAAAGTCTTGCTTATATTCTTAGGGCCCTCTCATATTATTTAGGCTGAATTTGAAATTGTGATTCTTCTGCTTAAGTCTCCTAAATTATTAAGATTGCTGACATGAGCCACCATATGTGTGTAACCCCCCTCCTTTTTTTGAATAAATGTCACTACTTAAAATGTCAGTACTCAAAAATAATGATGAATCATGGCTTCTAAAGGAGGTAAGTTTTGCCTTTTGGTGAGGCATATTTGATCTTGATATGTACTTAAAAATTGTGGGCACACAAAAAAGCATATTTGTAAGATCCTGTTTCAAACAAAAAAGGAAAGAAAAAATTGAGGATATATCTCAGGATAATAATTCTCTCAGTTTTTAACCACCAGTACTATGCTCATATAAACAAACACATTCATACACACACATACACACACACACACACACACACACACACACACACACACACACACACTGAGACATACACAGAGTATTTGTGGAATTTTGAAAATATTTTTGACACTGAACAGCTGTATAAACCTCATCTATTACAAAAGGCAGAATTAGTGATGTAATATCAGTAGTCCTTTATCCTTATCTATGTACAGAAATTTGGTAATGTGATTTTACTCCTACTCTAGCCAAATGCAGAATGTATTCTCCAATCTTTGGGTCAGGGCTCTTCTTATTTTTTTATGGTTTATATAAAGTTGTGGCTATGAAAGAGTACTAGTTAGGTCCCTAGTCAGAAAATATTTTTAATGCTTTTGCTTTTGCTTTTAGAACATTGTCTCCTCAATGAGAACAAGCTCACCTTAATTTATTAGATTCTGAGAAATCATGTGAAGAAGATTCAGAGTGCTTCTTTTTGGCAGCCAGATCACCCTCTGAAGTTCAGTAATCTTAACAACTAAACACATGCAGCAAAAATATTGCAGATGAATTAAGTTAAATCCAAATGTGCACTAGTAGGTTTTAGAGTGACTTCTTATACAGTTATAGACAACAATATACCCACTGGAGTAAAAATGTCAGGTTTTAATCACATGTGGTACAGGAATATCTGGAAAACAACAGATATCTTATAAGTAGTATTTTAATTTCTCCTATTTAAGTTCATATCCTCAGCCCTGATCCTTAGTCTTTTAACAATAAAAATGGAACAGCCTGCCTTTTGAACTTGATTCTGGGCCCACTCAGCTTAGGTTGGAGGCAGTGCCTGAAGACTTGTCCAATCAGTCTCTTAGGTGCCATTCTTTTAATCATATTTTAGGCTTTCTGTCATTGGTCATGAGCCCAAGTTTCTGTGCTAAGAAGAAGCTGAAAACACGTTTCAGGGAGAATTCTGAAAACCCTTAAAGCAAGAAAATGATAAGTGTGCCTTGTTATCTTGAGACTGAATAAGTAGGTTGTTTGAAGCTGGCAAGAGTGGCAATGGTAAAAAATGAAAATTGTGGTTAGGAACTTGTTGTGAGGGGACAAAAATTGTGACATATGCAGTACAGGAGAGAAATAAAGAATGTCCATGCTTTTCTGCCCCTTTCAATGCTTTATTCATTCAATTACTCAACATAAATTCACTCTATAGGTTCTTTTTTTAAAAAAAAATACTTTTTTTAGAAAATTTTTTAAATATTTATTTTTTAGTTTTCAGCGAACACAACATCTTTGTTTGTATGTGGTGCTGAGGATTGAACCTGGGCCGCATGCATGCCAGGCGAGTGTGCTACTGCTTGAGCCACATCCCCAGTCCCACTTTATAGGTTCTTAATCAAGAAAACAACAATTCTTAATGCTAGGTACTGCAATAGACATAATCCATTCACAGCTAACAATTATAAATTAATTCTAAGTACTGCAAAGCACACATAATAATGACAGGCTAATTACAGACATCCCTCTGCATGATAAGTTCAAAAGTCTCAAGCCTTAGGCTTTATGTACAGCATATGCACACTCACTCAGGGTGATCAAGGCAGGCCTTTCCTGGTGTGGAGCAGATGACTGGTTGAGGAGAGGATGATAGGGAGAAGTTGCAGTTCTCACCAGGGTCCAGACAAGGACATAGATTCAGAGAGTGGTGAGGGTTATGTAGATAATTAGGAAATGAAGACAAGTGATGCAATGTCATGTCCTCATCAGGCTCTCCAGCTCAGTGTATCCTTGTTTTGGCTGGCCAAATCCCTGTTAATTAGCTCTATTACTTACATAAAATTTTGGGGGTTTTGACGCCCCCCCTTGCAATCTTTTTCAGCTACCACCAGATTTCTCCTTATCATTTACCCTGGGGTCAGAAACATCTGGTCTGGTGGTCTCCACCCTGATCTTTTTTCCTTTCTCTCTTATCAGGCTAGGACATCCTGCCAGAGGCTTCACTCCATTTATCAGGTTGAGGGGAAGTAAATTTTTTGAGGCCTTACTTGAGTGCTCGTTGTGTGTGCCTGGTGAGACTGCAGGATTGAAACTAGAGTTTTTAAAATAGAGTTGTGTAGGCTCAGGCCTAAGGCCATCTTCACAAGACTTCTCAGAGGGTCTCTGTGGCAGATCAACCTCCACCCCCTCTCCTGACTAGTCTAGTGAAGCTTAGATCAGCAGTTAAAAACCTGGGCATTTTGTTCCATAATTTTATCGTGTTTTCAACTTGTCTCTAAAGCCCTTTGTGGGCATCCATGTACCATGAGTCCATCATGTCCCCACATTGTGTGGTGAAGACTAGGATAATTATCTGGAAAGAATCACAACTTCATTTGTTGTTTTCATGCAAAAGAGAGATTGTACTTTTAGAGCTTGTTACTCATGAGGTTTTTTGTTTTGTGTTTTATTTTTATTTTTTGGTACCAGGAATTCAACCCGGGGCATTCAGTCACTGAAGCACATCCCCATCCCTTTTTAAATATTTATAAATGGAGACAGGATCCCTTTGAGTTTCTTAGGGCCTCATTAAATTGTTGATGCTGGAATTTAACGCAATGCTCCTCATGACTCCTGAGCTTTTTAATTGTAGGGGAAGCAGTATCACAAATTAAGAACAACAATATAAATTCAAGAACTTCAGGTTAGCTCTTCCTAGGTCTAAGAATAAATCCCTAGTTTTCTAGCTCTGTGTTCACATATTCAAATCAAGGATTCTTTTTTTCATAGTGAATAAGTATAAAATAGAAGGAATAGTAAAATTATACTGTAATCAGGATAATAAACCTCATTCTACCACAGCTGGAGGCTAACTGGAAGATATGTTAATGAGCACCATTAAGGCCTATTTCAAATGTAAAAAACCTTAATGCCAACTTTTGGGAACACCTTCAAAAAAGTCCTTTGTCTCTTGGTGAAGTTGCAAGAGGAAAGATGGGTCATGGAAAAGATGAAAGTGAACCCATATGTTAGTCAGGATAAATTTTCTAAAACTATTTTAAATAAAATTTTTTCATGTATGCTAAAAACATTTATTAACTTTTAAGATGGCACACAAAAATGAGTTTATCTGGTATCATTCCCCATCCCACATGTATTTATTTAGAGAGAGCATCTCACTTAGTTGCTTAGTGCCTTGCTTTTGCTGAGGGTGGCTTTGAACTCATGATAACCACGTATAATTCTCCTGAGCCACAGGGTTTATGGCCTGTGACATCAAGTTTGCTTCAACTGAGTTTTTAAATATATAAGACAAGTTTATTAAAATGACATTTAGAAGCATTCCTAATATTCAAGCAAACTCTTTTGTTCTGCTGTGGCAGGGAATAAAAGTGGAACTGGACTTTAATTTAAATTACAAGCAAGTTCAATTGCAAGTGCTTAATTAGAACACAGTTCATTAGAAAGTCACAGGCCATGGCACTGTTGTACTTTTTAAAAATATTTTTTTCTTATTTGTAGATGAACACAGTATTATTATTATTATTATTATTATTATTATTATTATTATTATGGATCCAGTATCTAACACACTACCTCATGCATACTAGCCAAGCACTCTACCACTGAGCTGCAACCCTGAACCATTACCTGGTATTATATTTTAATATTTACTTATATTTTATTAATTTATATGTGGTGCTGAGAATTAAGCTCAAAGCCTCATATATGCTAGGCAAGCACTGTACCACTGAGCCACACCTTCAGCTCTTTCCTGGTACTTTTTAAATGCCTGTTTTAGATAAAATTTGATTAGTAGCTTAAACCCTTTTCCAGTATCTGTTTGGATTAAATCAATAATCTAGAAATCAGTGAAGCAGAGAGTCTAGTTTTATCTCAAACTCTGATTTTACTTCTTTTTTCTTCGCCAGACTCAGACACCTTATCACAGTGTCTGAATTAAGATTCCCCCTTGAGGAATTTACCGTATGTTGTCAATATTTCAAACTGCAATATTTACCTACTCCTTAGTTTTAGAAAAGTCTTATACAATTTGCCCATAGGTCCCAAAATCTCTTGGAGTACCCAGAAAAATAAATATCTGAGTCTTGCCTTTTAGGGAGCAGTTAGAATTATAAGTATGCAGACTTTAAGGCAAGTCGATGGATGATCTGCTGCTGGAAGGAATCTTTTCATCAATACCTTGCATCTAAAAGGCACTTATTTGATTCATTTTATTAGCTACTATGAATAAACCTGCAATAAAAATGGAAATGGAATAATTTCTTTAACAAAAGTGTTACAATTTCTTTAGACATATATCCAGAATTATAACTACTGGATTATAGGGCATTTTTTTTAACCAAGAATTGTTATATTTTTATTTATTTAGGCACTTTACCACTGTGATATATAAATAAATAAATATATATATATATATATATATATATATATATATATAGATAGATAGATAGATATAGATAGATAGATATAGATATAGATATAGATATAGATATAGATATATAGATATAGATATAGATATAGATATAGATAGATATATAGATATATAGATAGATAGATAGATAGATATACTTTAAAATAAGACAAGGTATCACTGAGTCACTTTAGCTATTACCAAGTTTCTGAGGCTGGTCTTGCACTTAAATTCTTCTTGTTTCATTCTCCTGAGCCACTAGGAGTACAGACATTCACACTAATACCCTGCTTAGAAAAATTATTATTAGTAGATTATGTGGCATTTTAATTTTGAGCTTTTAAGAACCATGATAGTTTTTTCAAAAGTATCTTTATTAACTTTATATTGTAAACAAAATTTTTATCTATACATATACACATCTGGAGTCCCTACTATCTTTCAGATATTTGTTTGGTTTTGTGTGCTTTGGTGCTAGAAATTGAACTCTGGGGGTGTTTACCACTGAGTTATGTCCCTAGTTCTTTTTTCTTTTGAGACAGATGATATATCACTAATATCTCACTAAGTTGCTTATAGCCTTGCTATGTTGTTAAGGCTGCTTTTCAATACACAATCCTCCTGACTCAGCCTCTCCAGCCTCTAGAATAATTGCCACTACACCTAGCTCTTTCAGATTATTATAATAACTTTTTCAACAACACAGCCCAGGCTACAGAACATTTCTTTGACTGATGCATTTTATCCCTATGGAAAGTTTATATAAAGTAGCCAATATATGACTATTCTCTAAAGATTTGTTGGAATAAATACGGATCATTGTTTTATAACCTCCATTCTGAGCTACTGTTAGGTATCATAGTTCATAAAAGTGCTGGGAAAAGAATGTAAACTCATTTGTTTGAAATCTACAAAGTTTTATATAAGCTCAGTCACCTTGTGTTCCAGAGCGTGGAACTTCAGGACATAGCAATATAAACAAAATACTTTAAAGTTGACACATTCAGACACATACACACATAGACACACACACACACACACACACACACACACACACACACACACACAAACACTTTTTCTATAAGCAATTGGTAGTTCTAGCATTATTGCTAGTGTGTCAGGGTTAGGGCAGGATTAAGGAAATTCTAAAATCTCATTAAAACTAAGAGCAGTTTACTGGATTCCTCCCTATTTCACCTAAAATACAAGCTAGAGTGAACTTCATCTGTCAGCAACAGCAGTTGGGAAAATATGCTGGCAGATGTTTTTTGAGATAAATTGACACCTTTGATATTTGGGTATTTCTGTGTCTTGATCACAGCTGATGAAACACTTGTGAAGGCTTTTATGGCTCCTAGATATCACCACATTTATTTTGGTATCACTTCTCCTGTATTTCTTTCTTCTTTTTTTTAATGGTGCTAGAGATTGAACCCAGGGCCTTGTGCATTCAAGACAAGCACTCTAAAAACTGAGCTACATCCTCAGCCCCTCTCTCACATTTCTGTTTACTATAGGTGATGATGGTAATTGGCGATTTTTCCCCAAATGTGGTACTTTGCTCAAGACAGGACTAATATCCAGTGTAACTAAATCTCTCTACTGATTCATGATTTTGCCAAAGAGACACTCATAGTAGTTTTTTATTTAATGTATCTATGGATGGAGAGAAAGTGTCTCATTTTAATATTCTGCTTTATTTTCAACATCATTCCCTCTTAACATTTGCCTTTTATGTTGTTGCTAAGGTTGTAACTGACTACCTTGCACATTCTGCACACACATTCTAACAGTGAACTTTGCCACTATGTCCCAATTCTAACATTATGTTGGATAGATTCATTCATTCACGTTTAATGTTATTTTTCATATGGTTGGTTTTACATACACCTTTCTATTGCTCTTAACAATACTATTGACATACATATGGTTTCAGATTTGATTCATGTTATGATTTATTGGTGTGTATTATTGCAATATAGTTTAGTAATATGCATTAAATGTGTCACATAATAATAACTATATTATTTGCTTTTTTATTCAAGGTTTTGAGGTATTTTACATATTTTATTTCCAAGATAAATTTATTTTCTTTAATCCCTTCTTTTTTTATTTTCTTTTTTACTGGGAATTAAACTCAAGGGAACTTAGCCATTGAGCCACATCCCTAGACCTATTTTGTAGAATATTTACAGATGGTGTCTCACTGAGTTGCTTAGGGCATCACTTTTTGCTGATGCTGGCTTTGAGCACACAATACACCTGTCTCAGACTCCTAAGGTGCTGGGATTACAATTGTGTATCACCATGTTCAGCTCTCTTTTTGTATTTAAAGAAAAAACATGCTAAAATTTTGATGGGAAAATATTATATATTCAATTGAGTTAAAATAGTTTTCTTTACAATGATTAGTTTTATTTGCACACATAGTATTTTATGTGCTTTTGTAAATTTTTATTTAGTTTGTGATAAATTCTACATATTTTCTTTGAAAGCCATTATAATGTGATGCATTTACAGTGTAACTTCAATAAAATACTTATGTGGTATTTTGTACTCTAATTAAACCAAAAATCTTTTTGGGCTCTGGAAGCCAATTTTTCTCAAACTTAATTATAATTTTTTTTGAATGTTCCTCCTTTTTCCTCCTAGGCCCCAGATTTCCACTGCATTGATAAGTATAACTGTAGCCTTATGCTATCACATAACTGTACGCTGTCATGGTACACTTACTATATTTCTACAGGTCTAAGCTGCTTGGTGTGGAGTATTTCATATATTTATATACAGTTTACATATATATACAGTTTTCATGAAGAAATAACAGCAATTTCTACTTTATTTTTAGTTCATGAAAATTTGTTTTGTGACCAAATAAATACTCTGTATTCTTTTTATTGTGTTGTTTCTTACTGGACATTTAACTCAGGGGCACACAGAGACTGGGTCACACATAGTTGCTAGGGCCTTGCTGAGATCTGAGGCTAGTTTTGAACTCAGGATTATATTGTCTTAGCCTCCCAATTCAATGGAATTAGAGGTGTGTGCCATGGAACCCGGTTTTATTTTATTTTTATATTGAAATATATATTATTTCTGAAAATAATTTATTCTTGATATTAAGAAAGCATAGAATACCTTTTTCCTCACAAACAACCCCTTTTTTTTGGAAAAGATGTCAGTAGTGTCAAATGTATAATTTATTGTTGTCTAAATGGCAAGTTTATTATTTCTATTATTATTATTATTATTATCATTATTATTATTATTATGCTATGTATTAGTTACAAAAGTTTATCTGTTCATTTTATTATAACTTATATACTCTTTTCTTTTTTTATATTGTAATAAACTGTTTGAATTATTTAAGGTTTTACCAAGTAGAATATACTTTAACAGAAAAGTCCTGGAGGTTTATTAGACTATTTCTGAAGGGGGAAAAAAAAACTTAGGACATCTCAGATACAGCAGCAACAACAACATTTATGTAGCACTTTAGAGTTCACAAAGTGCTTTCCACATATATTATCTCATTAAGCCCTCACAACAGCATTGTGAGGTAGGTGTTTTCACAAATTTACAAGTGAGGTAACTGAGGCTCAAAGATTTCAGGAACTTTAAAGAGATCCATGTCAAATGATTATTAACAATGGGCCATAAAACCAGATGTTTTTTAAAGTCCCATTTAATGCCAAATAAGTGTTAATTTTTCAATGTAGAATTATACTATACAATATTAAAGATGTTAATCACAACTTGTCCAACTTTTCAAAAATTGAAAATTGGAAAAAAATTTAATTCATTCACATATGAAAGTCCTTGAGTTGTTTAGTATTAAAATTAATTTGGCCAATACTGCCATGACTTTGTTCTCTTTAGGAAGTATTGACAAATTAAATAGCTTTCTCTTTATTTTAGGATCACAGATAATCCTTTACAGAAGGGCATATAAGTAGAATCTGTGAGTCTTAACACTAATTCAAAAAGTGCCATTTCTCCCTGACCTACAAGAAAAGAACATAAGAAAAAATGTCTTCCCTCCTAGGAGACAGCAGCAGAACACAGGTCATGGCCAATCTGCTGTGCTCAAGTTTAGCTACCTCACAACTCACAAAGACATGGGAGGTCCTACATTGTAGTTAACCTCCAGGAGCCTCAGGTGCCCCAAACTAACAGGCATATTGAGTTTTACATGAATAGATCCATTACCACTATCATGACCAAAGAGAAGTTACCAGGCATCCTCTCATGGTACCAGTACAAAACAATAGAGAAACAGGGCCCTACCCTATGCACTTGACCAAGTCTCTTCTAAGGTCTGCCAGTTCTATAACAGTGCTCATCACAGAACAACATTGAGCTTGACACAGAAAACAGAGGAAAACATGCTGCCCGAGAAACTACTGAGTAACCGCCTACAACAGTAATTACAAGTGAATAGGAACACAGAAAAGGAAGAATACCAACAGTTTCCTGATTAGAGCCAACATGTGACATGGCTATAGAGCACTAGGAAACAGCTACCTGGACAAACCAGTCTGGCAGCGGAACCAAGAGGGAGGCTGTTCTTCCTCAGTAAAGCTTTATCCTCATGGTGCCTCTAAAAAGGGAGCATCCCAGGGACTGCTCTTAGAGAGTCAAGAGAAGAGCCTCAGGATGGGAGGAAACAACCATATTGCCCATTAGCAGTTTAGCCACATTATACATAGATTGTATCACATACATATACTTAAGTCTATGTCATTTGTACCAAGATAACAGAAAAACAGCAATTTCAAACATTTCACTAGCACATAATTTGCCAAAAAAATAGTGTAAAAAAAAGAACCATGCAATTTTACATTTTTGGTGCTTGTTTTCAAACCGCTACCAACCTTAGAAAATCACTTCCCCTTGTAACAAAGGGATCTTGGAATCTAAATAGCAAAGGAATATTTCCAGCATTTCAAGAGTTTTTTAGACACATACAATTACATTCAATAAGTTACCAGTGAGCTACAAAGTGAAAAATTAAGAACTCATATTCATAAAACCTCAAACACATCTCATATTGATTTCAAGCTTTTTAGCTTAACATCTGTGTCTTGAGCAATTTTTTAAATGCAGAAAAATCCATTAAACACTTATGTAATAGGATTCAATGTTCTATGCTAAATGCAGAGAATTTTATAGTCCACAGCATGATTTATAGTTACATATCACCTTTCTTCCACAATACTTACATTACATCACAATAATATTAATTATTAAGCTATTAATACAAAGCAGAACACTTCTTCATTTTAAGGTACCTTTTGCTGTACGTAGCAAAGACTGCCTTCATGCACCAAGTAAAGAAGTGACTCTTGAAATACTGGGTGCAATTTCTTCATCCAACATAGGGCTTACACGCTGGCAGATTTGCAACAGATGATCAGGAGCCACAAGCTTATTGGACAAGACCAATTCCTTGTAGCTCCTGTTGTGCTAGTTGCCCTCCCAGTCCAACCTCTTGGGCAACAGCTGGTACTGCTCCAACTCCTGCACCAGTATCTGGGCGGCTCTGCAGAACCAGCTGACCAATGGGTACACAGCAACGAGGAAGTACAGTTCTGACTCGCTGAGTACACCGGACATTGGGGAGTGTGTGGGCTGGGGCTTCTCCATGGCCGGGTGCAGGGTGGGGTGAGCGGGTGAGCTTAGTGTGTAGGCCTCACTGAGGCCTCACCGCGCACGCGTCCCCTCTCCTCAGGTGCCCGCTGCTGCCCAGAGGTCTACTCGGGGGAGGCTCTTTTCAATAAGTTCATAGCATACATCAGTGTGTATCAAAATTACCTGTTGGGGTTGGGAGGGGAGGGTTCATGGGGTGAGAAATGATGCTGGAATATGATGTATATTATTATGTAAAGTAAATGTATAAAGAAGTGAATTCGTGTAAAAATACTTTGTATAAAACCAGAGAAATGAATAATTATGCTCTATATGTGTATTAAAAATTTTAATCTATTCGGCTGTCATATATAATTTAAAATAATTAAAAAATAAAAATAAATGATGGCATTATGTTCTAACTGGATATAAATACTACTCCTTTTAAAAATTGAAAAAAGTTCTCTTGGTCAGTGATGAACTTTATAAAGTATCAAATGTATCCTGAACATTTGGTAATACATAAACCTAGATGTAGGTATTTATAGTGTTGTCAGCAGAATTTAAAAAATAAATAAATTACTGTAGAGTTCATTTCTTGCAATGTATACTCATGAGAATATGATATGCATTTTGTACATATACATATATACTACCATTATATATAATTAATAAATGATTAATTACTACATCTTACATTAACCACATTTATTTCAAATTAATTTGTCTTTTGAAAGCACCAATATATGACACTCTTTGAATATATTCACTTGGTGTGTCTTCAAATTTGTCACTTTAATATATTATGGTCTTTTCTTTATTCTCCTTTTTATAAAATTTCTTTTTCCAAATTATTGAGATTAGTGAATTTTAGACACTTCAGTTTAACAGTGTAGGCTGCAGATTTTCTTTTTAACCTCATCTAAAATACATCCCACTTTTTAGAGGCTTATTGTTATGTAAATGACTTCTAAAAACCTGCATATATAACACCCTAACCTGACCTTACTCTGGTCTATTCATATCTGAGTGGAGGAGATTTAAATGTGATCCATGGAAAAGGCAGAACCCGGATGGGTCAGGATGTGAGATTGGTGGATGCTGAGTATGTAGTAATGAGAATTCATGAAAAAGTATTTGTGGAGTAGATAGTGGTAGAGAAAAAAGTGCTAAGAAGGAAAGAAGGAAAGAATGACCAGCTCAGGGGTTCTGATTTAAAAAGTCCAATTGTGGATCAATGGTAGCATGAGGGTGTTATGTCAGAATCATGGGACCCCAATAGACCTCCAGGAGCCAAATCCAATGCAATAACACAAGAGTATTTAATGCAAGCTCAAGCCTGGACTCACAACTATTCCTGATGCAGAGGTCCCAGGGAGTGAGTCCTCATCCTTTGTTCAGTGAGATTTTATAGGTTTTGGGGGGATACTCTATGCGTCACAACATCACACAGCAAATCATTCCATACCACAGGAAAAGCAAACAACAACTCATAACATTGATTAGCACATTCAATGGCAGGAACAAGTTGGGTAGGGGTGATTGGTTAGTACAATAGTGGGATTCATTTGAACTGATTGGTTTAGGCCAGGAGGGGTGTACATGCTAAACTACATGGTTTTCCAGTGTGTTATCGACCACCATAAACTACTTGGGTGTCATCTAGAATTCCAGGTATTTTCCCTGTCTCATGCTGATTGGTGGTTGCTAGAGGGATTGCAATGGGTCCTCACCTAGCCTAACTGAGTCAGGGACACCTGGCACCTCAGACCTCTCCTGTTATTTACAGACAAACAACTCAGCAGGCAGGGTATTTGCTTAGGAGGGCTCTCTGGGTTTTTCCAAGGAAAAGGGTCATGCCCCCTTCCCTAGGTCAGGCCTTAAGGTAGAAGCTACTGTTATTTATTTATTTTTAAAAATGAAGTTACATTAGTTTCTCAAGGGTAAGTGTAGTTTCTTTGGAGACAGAAATAAGGTAGAAGTGAAAGACGAAGGTAACTCTGGCACAGTCCACAAAAGAAAGAGTCAGATGAGTGGGTTATGTGTTTATTTCTTTCCATCTTGGAGTGGAATCGACAATTCACAGAGTATGTTTCAGTAGGTAGTATAAAAACATTTCCAAGTAGCTCTTCAAATTCGTGTGGCCACAATCAACATTTGACAATTCCAGGCACATAAAAATCTTTGTACTTTTTCATTTATTTTATTTTTTTACTTATATATTCATTCCATTTTTAATTCACTTTTGCTTTACTGTTATTGTGTATACACCTGGTGAGTATGCCATGGTGTGTACACACACACACACACACACACACACACACACACACACTGTATGCTAACTTTGATAACATTATATTAAAGTCAGCATGCCTCAGGAACTTAGTGAGGCTCTAAGAAAATCAGCAAAACCCTTTTTCTTTATAGAATATTTTATTAAAAGCTGAGAGTGTTTCTAAGCACACAAGCATATCTGGTTTCATTTTGTATTATGAGAGAGAGAGAGAGATTTTGCAAAATTAAAAAAAAGTAATCAGTGACACTCTTAGTGACAAAGATGTAAATAATTTAAAGAAATAGTGAGCTAGTTGGAAAACTCATCTACATTATTAACTGCTGCTTTGGGAAGTTAGTCTGCTCTCCAATATATAAAAGTGACAGAGGAATTCTTTATTAAAGTTTGTATAAGAAAAAAGAGGAGTTTTGACACAGCTTTTAGTTGACCCAGACTAGGTAAACTTTAGTGGGTGATTAGGATTTTTCCAAGATGATAGATGCTTGAATTATTTAGAAAAATGTTATTTCATATAGTCTTCATAAACAAAGATTAAAGTCTAATATAAATCAGGCTTGGCAAAGGAAAAACATTTAAATGAAAAGTAAATATATGAATAAAGAGATAAAACAGTATTTAAGAAAATGTTAACATTCAGAATATGTATTCAATTATATAATCACCAGTAATGTAAAAACAATGACAACTAAAGAAAAAGTGAATTAATAAAGAAGCAAATAAATAATGGAATGAATGGATTAATTAATGAATAACTAACAAGTGCAAAGATGTAATGTGCCTGGAATTGTCAAAGTCAGCTAGTAGCCATGACAAAGTGTAAAGGTACATGAAAATGGTGTTTTATTACTTATTGTGACATACCCTATGAACTATAAATTACACTCCTAGGTGGAAAGAGTTGAACACAGAACCCATTCACCTGGCTCTCTAACTTGGGAACTACAAAAACAATTACCTTTTTCTTTCCTCCCACATTTTATTGCTGCTTCCACGAACACTACCCTATATATTCACGCTATCTTTGTAGACTTGTAGCCTGAACCTGTCTACTGCTCAAGTTTCTCTTTTTTTTCATTGCTCTTTTTCTCCCTATGCCCATATAGTCCACCAATATTTATTTTTTATAGCAAAATCTACATACTCAGCAATCACCAGTCTTATATCTTACTATATCCATTTCCTGCTTTGTGCATGACCACTTTGAGATCCCCTACATCAAGACATCAATAGTCCAAAGTGATCAGAATTGGGGTAAAATATGCAGAATAGTAGAGGTCAGTTACACAATGAGAAAGCTATAAAAAGTAGGCTTCATTTAAAGGTAAAAATAAAAAGAAAATCTATAGACTTCATTAGTTAAAATAAAGGATCCAAAATTTATGAGTCTCAATAATTTGAAATTTACCTGTGAGTCACTTTTTTGGGGAAAGGGATATGAGGACATTGCTAATGAGTATAAAGCTCAAACTGTTTCTTTATGAGACAAAGAACAGAAATGTTAAAAAATGTTAAAGTAATTCTGATATCATTTTCCTAAATAAAAATAAATACATATTTATTCACAAATTGCTTTAACCTTATAAAGAGTTATAAGTGTCAATGCACTTCTCTCTGGGCTGGATCCTATTATTGGAAGAATACTTTGCCTTAAAATAACCCCATACAGAGGCATTTAATGCAATTAACAGGCCATCAAATAATAATAATGATAATAATAATAATAATAAGTGAGGTGGGGAGGATTTCAGGGTTGTGAAGCATACCTACAATATAAGTTACTTGAAAAGCCAACACAGGAGAATTTTATACACTATCTGAAGACATATATGTATAAAATATATATAAAAAGTGTTTATGAGTTTTGTAGTGAGGATGCACAAGTCTAATACACAGTCTTTTTTTTCTTTTTTTTTCTTTATTGGTTATTCAAAACATTACAAAGATTGCAGAATCACATCGGTTACACATCCACATTTTTACATAATGCCATAATAGTAACTGTTGTATTCTGCTACATTTCCTATCCTCTACTATCCCCCATCCCCTCCTCTCCCATCTTCTTTCTCTACCCCATCGACTGTAATTCATTTCTCTCCTTATTTTTTCCCATTCCCCTCACAACCTCTTATATGTAATTTTGTATTACAGTGAGGGTCTCCTTCCATTTCCATGCAATTTCCCTTTCCTCTCCCTTTTCCTCCCACTTCATGTCTCTGTTTAATGTTAATCTTTTCCTCCTGTACTTCCTCTCTGCTCTGTTCTTAGTTGCTCTCATTATATCAAAGAAGATATTTGGCATTTGTTTTTTAGGGATTGACTAGCTTCATTTAGCATAATCTGCTCTAATGCCATCCATTTCCCTGCAAATTCCATGATTTTGTCATTTCTTAGTGCTGCATAGTACTCCATTGTGTATGAATGCCACATATTTTTTTATCCATTCATCTATTGAGGGGCATCGGGGTTGGTTCCACAGTCTAGCTATTGTGAATTGTGCTGCTATGAACATCGATGTGGCAGTATTTCTGTAGTACGCTCTTTTAAGGACTTCAGGGAATAGTCCGAGAAGGGAAATAGCTGGGTCAAATTGTGGTTCCATTCCCAGCTTTCCCAGGAATCTCCATACTGCTTTCCATATTGGCCGCACCAATTTGCAGTCCCACTAGCAATGTACAAGAGTACCCTTTTCCCCACATTCTCACCAGCACTTGTTGTTGTTTGACTTTATAATGGCTGCCAATCTTACTGGAGTGAGATGATATCTTAGGGTGGTTTTGATTTTCATTTCTCTGACTGCTAGAGATGGTGAGCATTTATTCATGTACTTGTTGATTGATTGTATGTCATCCTCTGAGAAGTGTCTGTTCAGGTCTTTGGCCCATTTGTTGATTGGGTTATTTGTTTTCTTATTGTTTAATTTTTTCAGTTCTTTGTATACTCTGGATATTAGGGCTCTATCTGAAGTGTGAGGAGTAAAAATTTGTTCCCATGATGTAGGCTCCCTGTTTACCTCTCTTATTGTTTCTCTTGCTGAGAAAAAACTTTCCAGTTTAAGTAAGTCCCATTTGTTGATTCTTGTTATTAACTCTTGTGCTATGGGTGTCCTATTAAGGAATTTGGAGCCCAACCCCATGATATGTAGATCGGAGCCAGCTTTTTATTCTATCAGATGCAGAGTCTCTGATTTTATATCAAGGTCCTTGATCCACTTTGAGTTAACTTTTGTGCATGGCGAAAGGAGGGGATTCAGTTTCATTTTGTTGCATATGGATTTCCAGTTTTCCCAGCACCATTTGTTGAAGATGCTATCCTTCCTCCGTTGCATGCTTTTAGCCCCTTTATCAAATATAAGATAGTTGTAACTTTGTGGATTAGTCTCTGTGTCATCTATTCTGTACCATTCATCCACCTGCCTGTTTTGGTACCAGTACCATACTGTTTTTGTTACTACTGCTCTTTAATATAGTTTGAAATCTGGTATCGCTATACCACATGATTCACACTTCCTGCTTAGAATTGCTTTTGCTATTCTGGGTCTTTTATTTTTCCATATGAATTTCATGATTGCTTTCTCTATTTCTACAAGAAATGCCATTGGGATTTTGATTGGCATTGCATTGAGCCTATAGAGAACTTTTGGTAATATCGCCATTTTGATGATGTTAGTTCTGCCTATCCATGAACAAGGTATATTTTTCCATCTTCTAAGATCTTCTTCTCTTTCTCTCTTTAGGGTTCTGTAGGTTTCATTGTATAAATCTTTCACCTCTTTTGTTAGGCTGATTCCCAAGTATTTTAGTTTTTTTGAGGATATTGTGAATGGAGTGGTTTTTCTCATTCCAGTTCAGAAGATTTGTCGCTGATATACAGGAATGCCTTTGATTTATGCATGTTGATTTTATATCCTGCCACTTTGCTGAATTCCATTATTAGTTCTAGTAATTTTTATGTAGACCCTTTTGGGTCTTCTAGGTATAGAATCATGTCATCCCCAAATAGTGATAATTTAAGTTCTTCTTTTTCTATTTTTATGCCTTTAATTTCTTTCGTCTGTCTAATTGCTCTGGCCTGTGTTTCGAGAACAATATTGAATAGAAGTGGTGATAGAGGGCAACCCTGTCTTGTTCCAGATTTCAGAGGGAATGCCTTCAATTTTTCTCCATTCAGAATGATGCTAGCCTGAGGCTTAGCATAGATAGCTTTTACAATGTCGAGGTAAGTTCCTGTTATCCCTACTTTTTCTAATGTTTTGAACATAAAGGGATGCTGTACTTTGTCAAATGCTTTTTCTGCATCTATCGAGATGATCATATGGTTCTTATCTTTAAGTCTATTGATGTGGTGAATAACGTTTATTGATTTCCGTATATTGAACCAGCCTTGCAACCCAGGGATGAATCCTACTTGATCGTGGTGCAAGATCTTTTTGATATGTTTTTGTATATGATTTGCCAGAATTTTTTGAGGATTTTTGCATCTAAATTCAGTAGGGATATTGGTCTTTAGTCTTCTTTCTTTGAGGTGTCCTTATTTGGTTTGGGAATCAGGGTAATATTGGCCACATAGAATGAATTTGGAAGTTCTCCCTCTTTTTCTATCTCCTGAAATAGATTGTGGAGTATTGGTATTAGTTCTTCTTTAAAGTTCCTGCAAAACTCTGCTGTATATCCATCCGGTCCTGGGCTTTTCTTGGTTGGTAGTCTTTTGATGGCTTCTTCTATTTCCTCACTTGATATTGGTCTGTTTAGGTTGTTTATATCTTTCTGACTCGATCTGGGTAGTTCATATGTTTTACGGAATTTATGGATGCCTTCACTATCTTCTATTTTATTAGAGTATAGTGTTTCAAAATAATTTCTAATTATCTTCTGTATTTCTGAATTGTCTGTCGTGATGTTGCCTTTTTCATCCCATAAGCTAGTAATTTGGGTTCTCTCTCTTCTTCTCTTTGTTAGTGTGGCTAGTGGTCTATCAATCTTATTTATTTTTTCAAAGAACAAACTTTTACTTTTGTCAATTTTTTCAATTGTTTCTTTTGTTTCGATTTCATTGATTTCAGCTCTAATTTTAATTATTTCTTGCCTTCTACTGTATTTGCTGCTGATTTGTTCTTCTTTTTCTAAGTCTTTGAGGTGTAGTGTGAGGTCATTTATTTGTTGGCTTTTCTTTCTTTTAAGGAATGAACTCCATGAAATGAATTTTCCTCTTAGTACTGCTTTCATAGTGTCCCAGAGATTTCAATATGTTGTGTCTGAGTTTTTGTTTACCTCTAAGAATTTTTTTTAATTTCCTCTTTGATGACTTCTGTAACCTTTTGTTCATTCAGTAGCATATTGTTTAATCTCCATGTGATATAGGATTTTTTCTTCTCATTTTATTATTGATTTCCAATTTCATTCCATTATGATCAGATAAAATGCATGGTAGTATCTCAACTCCTTTGTAATTGTGAAGATTTGCCCTGTGACATATTACATGGTCTATTTTTGAGAAGGATCCATGTGCTGCTGAGAAGAAAGTGTATCTGCTTGATGTTGGGTGGTATATTCTGTATATATCAATTAAGTCTAAGTTATTAATTGTATTATTGAGCTCTATGGTTTCTTTATTCAACTTTTGTTTGGAAGATCTGTCCAGTGGTGAGAGAGGTGTGTTAAAATCTCCCATGATTATTGTGTTGTGGTTTATTAGACTCCTGAACTTGAGAAGAGTTTGTTTGATGAACGTAGCTGCACAATTGTTTGGGGCATATATATTAATGATCGTCAAGTCTTGTTGGTGTATGGTTCCCTTGAGCAGTATGTAGTGTCCTTGTTTATCCCTTTTGATTAACTTTGGCTTGAAGTCTATTTTATTTGATACAAGTATGGACACCCCTGCTTGCTTCCGGGGTCCGTATGAGTGATATGATTTTTCCCAACCTTTCAGCTTTAGTCTGTGTATGTCTTTTCCTATCAGAAGCGTCTCCTGTAGGCAGCATATTGTTGGATCTTTTTATTTTAATCCATTCTACTAGCCTATGTCTTTTAATTGGTGCATTTAAGCCATTAACATTTAGGGTTACTACTGAGATATGGTTTGTATTTCCAGCCATATTTGGTTATGTATGATACTTAACATGATTTGTTTTTCCTCTATGCTTAGTTTTTCCTTTACTGTACTACTTCCCGCTCTTGGTTTTCATTGTTACTTTTCATTTCCTCTTTCTGTAATGTTTTGCCAAGGATGTTTTGAAGAGCTGGTTTCCTAGCTGCAAATTCTTTTAACTTTTGTTTATCGTGGAAATTTTTATTTGTTTTCCTTGAATATTTTCTGTTGTAGATGGACACAATACCATTAGTAGTTTGTTTGTTGGTTGTCTTTTTAATGTGTTGCTGGGTGTTCAACCCAGTACCTCATGCATGCTTGGGAAGCACTCTACCACTGATCTATAATTCTAGTCCCAAAAGTCTGTTACTAATTTATTATTTTTTTTTGGTGGGAGTGTATGTGTGTAGTGCAGGAGATTGAATCCATGGCCTTATATAAGCAAAGCAAGCACTCTACTGACTAAGCAATATTCTCAGCCCTGATCTGTAATCATTTTTTAATATTTTGTTTACATTTTAGTTTTCGTCAGACACAACATCTTTGTTTTTTATTTATTTATTTATTTATTTTTGTATTGGTTGTTCAAAACATTACAAAGCTCTTGACATATCATATTTCATACATTAGATTCAAGTGGGTTATGAACTCCCATTTTTACCCCAAATACTGATTGCAGAATCACATCGGTTACACATCCACATTTTTACATAATGCCCTATTAGTAACTGAAGTATTCTGCTACCTTTCCTATCCTCTACTATCCCCCCTGCCCTCCCCTCCCATCTTCTCTCTCTACCCCATCTACTATAATTCATTTCTCTCCTTGTTTATTTTCCCATTCCCCTCACAACCTCCTATATATAATTTTGTATAACAATGAGGGTCTCCCTCCATTTCCATGCAATTTCCCTTTTCTCTCCCTTTCCCTCCCACCTCATATCTCTGTTTAATGTTAATCTTTTCTTCCTGTTCTTCTTCCCTATTGCCCTTCTTGGACTATTCCCTGAAGACCTTAAAAGAGCGTACTACAGGGATACTGCCACATCAATGTTCATAGCAGCACAATTCACAATAGCTAGACTATGGAACCAACCCAGATGCTCTTCATTAGATGAATGGATAACAAAAATGTGGCATTTATACACCATGGAGTATTACACAGCACTAAAAAATGACAAAATCATGGAATTTGCAGAGAAATGGATGGCACTAGAGCAGATTATGCTTTGTGAAGCTAGCCAATCTCTAAAAAAAAAAACCAAATGTCTTCTTTGATATAATGAGACCAACATCTTTGTTTTTATGTGGTGCTGAGGATTGAACCTGGATTGCACCCATGCTTGGAGAGCACGCTACCACTTGAGCCACATCCCCAGCCCCTCTGATGTGCAATCTTTTTACAATGACAATGGAGCAGCCTGTCATTCAGACTTTGATTCTGCACCCACTTGGCTCAGGTTGGAGGCAGTGCCTGAAGCATTGACCAATCACTCTCTTAGGTGAGAACTGTCCAAATCTCACGCAGCCTATGATGAGAGGGCGGGCTTCCACAATCTTCTGTTCTCTTGGTGTCTGGAGCCCGCCATTTTTTCAATCTTTTTGTAGGCTTCTGTTCTGGATCCAGAGCCCAGGTCTCTGTGCTATGCCTAAGCTGAAAACAAACCTTTGGGAGAATGCTGAGAACCCTGAAAGTGAGGAAATGATAAGTGTGCCTTGTTATCTTGAGACTGGGGAGGAAGGTGGCTTAAAGCTCACAGGAGTGACAATAGTGGAAACTGGCAGTCATGGCTAGGGACTCCTCATGGTTCTCTCCAGAGTCTTGCGGCCAGAGGATCTCTGTGGGGCACCTTAGCCTTCACCTGCCTCTGACTAGTCTAGTGAGGCTTATATCAGCAGTTGAAAACCTGGGCATTTCATTCCATAATTGTATGGTGTTTTCAGCTTCTTTCTAAAGCCCTTGTGAGCTTCCATGTGTCATGAGTCCAGCATGTCTTCAGATTGCATAGTGAATACTGAGTTAATTATCAGGAGAGAACCCCAAATCCATTTGTTGTACTCATGCATGAGAGAGGCTGCTGATTTTAGGGCTTGTTACTCATGAGGGTTTGTTTGTTTGTTTTATTTATTTTTTTGTGTGTTTGAGTGTGTGTGTGTGTGTGTGTGCGTGTGTGTGTGTGTGTGTGTGTGTGTGTGTGTGTGTGAGAGTTGTTTTCTTTTTGGTACCAGAAATTCAATTCAGAGGCATTCATCCACTGATTCCCAACCCCTCCCCTTTTTTATATTTTTATTTAGAGACAGGGTCCCATTGAGTTTTTTAGTGTCTCATTAATTTGATGATGCTGGCTTTTAACTCATTCTCTTCATGAGTCCTGAGATTTTTAAATGTAGGGGAAGCAGTATCTCAAATCCAGAACAAAAATCTGAAATCCAGAACTTCAGCTGAGCTCTTCATAGGTCTCAGAATAAACCCCTAGTTTTTTAGCTCTCTGTTCACATATCCAAATCTAGAGTTCTCTGTTCACAGTGAATAAGTATAAAATAGAATAGATCCTATAAAGACCATGTAATCAGGATAATGGGCCTCACTCAACAACACCTGGAGGCTAACTGGAAGATATGTTAATGGGTAACATTAAGGCCTATTTCAAATGTAAAACGCCTGGAAGCCCACTTGTGGGGACACCTTCAACAAAGTCTTTTGTCCCAGATTGAATTTGAAGAAAAAAGGATGGGTCACTGAAAGGATGAAAGTGAACCCATATGGTAGTCAGAATGCTTTTTCCTTAGCCTATTCTAAATGCATTTTGCTCCATGTTCTTCCCAAAACCATCAGGAAACATCTAAGATGGCATACTAAAATGAGTTTTTTTATTTTGTTTTGTTTTGTTTGGGTATCATTCCTCATACCACATGATTGGAGTTCTATTTCTTCTTACTTAAATAGATTTTTTTTCTTCAAAATTTATGAGACAAAAACCCAGATGCAATTGGCAAACTAAGAAATTTTGGTTCATAAAAAAACTCCACTTTCAACATTATCAATCATTATTTTCTCATGTTTTATGTTAAATGTATGTATCATTTATAATATTTTTCTTCAAGAACTGGAGGGCATTTTTAAAAGATTTTAATTTATCATTCTGAGATTTTATCATGAGAAGAAAGCAGAATAGAATTAGGTGATATTGAAAAGAATGAATGTCTCTTAAATAAGGTTTATGTGTCCCAATTAAGGATTTTTAAAAACTGCAATGGGTCCTCAATTGAGTGTTTATTTATTTATTTGTTTGTTTATTTATTGTTAGACCATTTAATTAAAATAACCCACAGAAGGGCCTGGGGTTGTGGCTCAGCTGTAGAGCGCTCACCTAGCACATGCAAGGCCATGGGTTCGATCCTTAGCAATACATAAAAATAAATAAATAAATAAATATAAATAAGTAATCCACAGAAGCATTCCAAACATTTCAGGAAACTCTTTTATTCTGGTGTGGCAAGAAAAAATAAAAGTGGGACTAACTTGAATTTAAATTACATGCAAGTTCAATCTCTCTCTCTCTCTCTCTTTCTCTGTGCTGGGGATTGACTCCATGGCCTCATGCTAAAAAGGCAAGCACTCTACAACTGAGGTACGTACTCAGCCCAATTTTGGGGGGAGGAAGACCAGGGATTTAAGTCAGGGGCACTCTACCACTGAGCCACATCCCTACCCCTATTTTGTATTTTACTTAGAGACAAAATTTCACTGAGTTGCTTAGTGCCTCACCATTGTTGAGACTGGTTTTAAATCATGATCCTTCTGTCTCAGTCTTGTGAACAGCTGGTATTACAGGCATGCACTACCATGCATGGCCAAATTCAATCTCAAGGGCTTTACACAGCAAATTAGATCAAAGTCCATGTTAATAACTTAATATATTATTTTAAAAATATATTTTTTAGTTGCTGATAGACCTATATTTTATTTATATATGTAGCTGAGAATTGAACCCAGTGCCTCACATGTGCCAAACAAGTGAGCTACCACTGAGCTCTAGCCCCAACCCCCTGCTACATTTTTATGGGGATATTGGAGATTTAACTCAGGAACACTGGACTACTAAGATTTTATTTTATTTTTTTACTTTATTTAGAGATAGGGTCTCCCTGAGTTTCTTAGCACCTAGCTTTTGCTGAGGCTGGCTTTGAACTTTTGATCCTTCTTCCTCAGCCTCTTCAGCAACTGGGATTACAGGCCTGCACAAACATAACCAGCCCCTGGTATATATTTAATACCTGTTTTACATAGATTTTAACCAGTAGTTTTAACTTTTTTCTAATATATTTTTGTTTGAATTCTTAACCAAGACCAGTGAAACAGGGAATCCATTTTATATCTCCAACACTACTTTCGGTTACGACAGTGTTTGAATTAAAATTCCCCATTAAAGTATTTACTATGCGTTGTGTTCTGATTCTGACCTCCCATATGACCTAGTTCTGAGTTTTAGAATATCTGAAACAAGGTTCCCAGAGATTCCAAATTTTTTGGAGTATTTAGAAGACACCACTATCTGAGTCTTGCCTTCTAGGGACCAGTTTGAATTTTAAGTGTGTAGCTTCTGAAGAAATAGACTAATTGGATGCTTTGCAGCTGGAAGGCATTTTCTGTTATACTTTCTATCTAAAAGGTACTTCATTTGTTTTCTTTTATTAGATACTGTGAATAAAGATACAATGAAAATAGACATGTGGCAATATATTTAGCAAAATAATTCCAATTCCTTTACATATGTATCCAGAGTTATTATTAGTGGATTGTATGACATTTTTTACCAAAAAATATTATTTATTTCTTTTTATTTATATAAACACTGGAGATTAACCACAGGGCACTTTACCAGTGTGCTAAATACCCAGTCTCCAACACTTTTATTTATTTATGTATTTTTGAGAAAGGGTTTTACTGAGTTTCTTAGAACCTTGCCAAGTTCTTGAGGCTGGACTTTAACTTGAGAATAAACCCCTAGTTTTCTACCTCTTATCCTCCTAAGCCACTGGGAGTACAGCCAGTTACAACCTTAAACTGCTACCCCAAATTATTACTAGTGGATTATGTGGCATTTTTATTTTGAGCTTTTAAAGAACTTTAACACTTTTATAAAAATATACTTATTAAATTTATATTGTCAACAATATTTTTTACATATTTGTATACCCTGGAATCCCTATTAATTATGAGATATTTGCTTGGTTTTGTTTGGTTTGGTGCTGAGTATTGAACCCAGGGGTGCATACCACTGAGACACATCCACATTACTTTTTATGTTATATTTTGAGACAGGCTGTCACTAAGTTGATTGTAGCCTTGTTATGTCAATGAAGCTGTCTTTGAACTAACAATTCTTCTGCATCATTTTCCATACCTTCTAGAATTTCAGGCATATGCCACCATACATGACAATTTTAGATTTTTATAATAGCCATTCCAATAGCATTGAATAGGCTTCAGAAAATCTATTTTATTAATGCATTAAATTCCTGAGGCAAGTTTATGTGAATCATCCAGTGTAGGAGTGTTGTGTAAAGATTATCAAGAATTGTGGAATGCGATAGACACTATTATCTAAAGTACATTTATGAAGGCAGTAATTGATGTGAACATACTTTATATACAGGTATGAAAAATTGTTTCATATGTGTAATAAGAATTGTGATGCATTCCACTGTCATGTTGAAAGACCCACCGATTCCCTGTCCAAGAAAGACGCACGAGGCACTGGCTGCAAACGCAAGAGGTTTATTCAGACACAGACGCCTGTGGGTGCTCAGCAAAACCTCAGCCGGAGCTTTGGTGAACTGGCACACCGGGCTTTGGGGTACAGGTCTTTTATAGGATAATGGGGCAGGTTTCACGCGCACGGGAAGTGACAGGTTTCTTATTGGTTATTTTGAACCCAACATATAGATTACCTAAAGGGCAAAGTTGTTTTTCACTTTATGTTCCTGGATAAACCTCATGACAGTTACATATTAACACTCTGGTTTTTCTGTTCCTGCTTATCATTATCAGTTCCTGTTTGTTCAGGCATGCCTTGGGATCTGCTTTTCTGTTCTTCCTCAACCATCCTGTCCCCTCACAATAGACTACCCTTAACTGATTAACAGAGAGACCTCTCTTTACGTGGGTTAGCAACACGCCCTGATGGTTTCACAATGGGGCCTGGGGTTTCTGGGCTGGGGTCTTTCATTCCCCCCTTTGTCTGGAAACTTGGGAACCAATCATGGTTCCCTCAGTTGGGGGCCTATTTAGGCAGACTCTACATCTTGGTAAACAGTAATCCTCAGGGGACAGTCTTTAACTTTCCAGACTTACTTAAAATTGGCCTCCTAGACCCAACCTGACTCGATTTACCTATCTACACTGCCTTTCCATTTTTGGCTTTGTTTCCCCCTAATTTTAGAAACTTTATTGCTGTGTGGAGAAGGGGCGATGACTCGTTCTGGCTGCTTCAGAGCTGAAAAGGGGTGTCGAACATGAGGGGGCTTGAAGACGTGGGGGGCGACTTGGGGGACGTGAGTTCCCATTTAGAAGTCAGTTCCATTTGAGATCTGGTTGGGGAAAAACAGGTTGTCATCTGGGGATGGGTGTTTCTATGAGAGAAACAAAAACCATGAGTACTGAATAAGTGTTGCAAAAGCTGGAACATGTCACTATACATAAGTTCCCTCATCAGGCTTTAACATCCTCAGTTACCAGGACTGTAAACATAACATTTAACTTTTAGGGTTACAGATGTCCTTTCCCTTAAGACACAGTTTAATAATTTAATGTCATCTGATCTTGCAAAATCCTTTTACTAGTTTGACCTCTGTGTCTAATAGAGAAATCTTTAATTCTGTTACTCAGGGCTGGATAACCATACTAGCAAACACCATGCCTACCTGTGTAGGTTAGAAATAAAGGCCTTGAACTAAAAACTACTCTGGCAGTTCCTTTTGATAGTTATAAGGCATTCCTGTCTGAGAATCTCTTTTGAAGCCTCCAGTTTACTTATTTATGGAAGTTACATTTAACTATTATTTTATTTAAAAATGCCCAGGAATAGCTGTGTTTTGACTTTGACTGTCTTTGCTAAGTGTTTAAGATGAAGCAAGTCAAACTGACTTTTGTTTCCATCTATTGTTAACAGTCAGCTGAGTTTCCCTGGGAGTCCTCGGGAACTTACAGCAGCTTTTCAGATCTGCTAGTGCCATTTGCGCTAGGATGGGTCCAGGCCTTGCTTGACCATGTGGCTTCCCTCAGAAGCATCAGGGATGTCTCCCTTTTCTGATGACCCTCCTCTTCACAGCAAATGCACTGATTGGCTTTCTGTCCTCCACTGGTCTCATTAATCTCCCTGTTCAGGAGGTTATGTGGCCTAGAGTTGCAGAGCCCTTAGGAAAAGTCCCCTATCCCTTGACTCAGACTGACTCAGAGGGCAAAAGCCAAATTTTTAATTTTAAAACTTGATCTTAAACATCTAGCAAATAAGTTAACAGCCTTATATTAAGCACACTGGGCTTTAATGTCTATCTCTCTATCCTGTAGGTGATAACTTTTTATCTTACATTAACCCAGGTTGTGAGTTCTTAAATCAGTACCTCTGCAAAACATTAACAGGCAATCTTTAAGCCATTTTGAAAACTACAAGATAAAATTATCAAAGAGTAAAAACATATTTAGTTTATATAATAGCTACCTTGAATTTTGGCAGAGTTATACATTATAATCCCCTGTTTGAGATCTTAGTAATCTTAACAAAAACTAACTTTTGGACACAACTTTAAATGTACTGAAATCTAGCCTATTTTTTATAGTTACTTTTACATAGAGTGGGATGGGACATAGAGCTTTATCTCAAGTAAGGCGGGGTTCTTCATAAATCTTAAGTACTGCAGTTCTGAGACTGATCTTTGCTTTTTAGACATCGTTTTACAAAGCCTACATAAATTGTTGTGAACTTGAGCAAACATAACATAATATCACATCTAAAACATGAATTAAAGAAAGGCTGAAAGCTTCTAACCTTTTGTAGAAAAGTAGTAAAGTACTTTTGTGTTTTACAATAAAACCTTTACACAGATTAAGCCCTCATTAACTTAAAAATACACTTAAGTTGTATCTCAGTGTAAAAAGTAACATAGAACTGTACATATCTTATTGATAACAAGCCCAGTTATAGAACACAAATGATTTAATTATATCTCCAACATATCTTTCTTTTAAGCCTAAAATTATCATACAACTTTAGAACACAGCTTGATATAATGCTCTTTTGAAGCTTATACCTAACAGACTTGTATACCTGGAAGATGTGAACACATTAATAGCACCAATTACATTGATGTTTTTATATTAACCAAGTTTAGCTTTTAAAGAGATAACATAGCACAATTCTCTAAAACAATAGCACTTGTTTAACCAGCTGTTTAATTTCTTTAAGATTACTTGCTCAAAAACTTACACTTATAAGCAACTTACACAGACCTTCTTTATATCATTTACTTAAACCCTCTTAATTACTTAATCATATAGACTCTTATCCAGAAACATATTTTCCCTCTATGAAATCCATACCTAGAACCTTCTAGTTTCTCTTTTTTATCTGTTAACCTCCTTCTGTTCACATTTGGAAACAATACTTGTAAATTTTGAATTTAATCAGATTATTTTATAGACATAAACATTTTGTTAGGTTTTATTTTTGAACACCTAGAAAAACTTATAAGCTTAATTTTAAAGACATCTTTACTTTCATCTGTTTACCTAATTTAAATTGAACCATTTGAATCACGTGAGTCAAAGATATTTGGATCCATTTTTAAAATTTTTCATGAGCGCTCCTCATCTGTCAATTGTTATATATATGGAAATACACACAAACATACTGACATACAACATGTAACACAAGTGTAACACAACACAATAGTAAAGGCCTTGTTGCTTTCTCAGGTGAAATCTCATTGCAATGTTTAAAAACTCCATAGTTGATCAAAAATAGAACTTATCAGAAAAACATTAACTTGTCTATAGGATCAAAATCATGAGCTCAAAAAAAAAAAAATACAGAATCTAAGAAAAAAAGCAAAAGTCCTAGAAAAAATTGACCGGCCTGTAATTAGTAAATGCCATACAATTAACTCTCTGGTTTAATCTAGTTTGAGTTCCCATAAAAAGACACTTTTACTCTTTTTTTTTTTTCCCTTGGGCCTCAGATCTGTCTCCTACTGAGTGCTCCAGGCTTCTTCTATTTGCATATCAGCTTAAGTCCTGGCTGAGGTCTGGGAAAACTGGAATTCTGAGCACAAACCTCATGCCTAAGGCATTTTAACCATAAGTCACAATTTCCAGGTTTGGATGTTGAAAATTATGATACAAGTTTAAGATGCAATTTATAAAATTTCATACCTTTTACATTTTCCTACACTAGAAAAACTTGCTCACACAAAACTGAAAATAGGATCTCTACCATCAGAAGAAATTTATTTAGGATCATTAAGTCACTTTCTTTGTTCTGAAGTTCCTAAAGTAGTATTAAGTTTCATTAAATCACCTGGAGAAAATCTTAAAAGAGAACTACACACTACCATGTATATCCAAAATTAAGCTTTTTAAAAAAAAATTTCCAAGACTGTTGCTATTCAATGTTATTTCAATAAGCCAGACCAACGTCCCAATCCAACATTTTTTTTTTCCTGAATCTTATACACTAAGGGGAACAGATACCAAATCATAATTTACTATCCTTGCCCAAATTAATGCACTGGTACACCTAGTGAAATCTTTTCAGGCTACCCAGTTCAAAATTGATGAAAAAATAACACTGAATGATTGGGAGTTACTTGCCAACTTGGAAGCAGAGTTCTTTTAATTTTCTTTATCCTAAGTATTTAAGTTCTCTGGCTGAATTATCTGAAATCACAAACTAAACAATTACCTAACCCTAACTTTTAACTGCAAGATTGTGCAATGCTTCAAACTCATTTAGATACCAGATGTTACAATGAAACATCATTTTTTAGACACACATTTAGCCTAGATTATCCCCAAGAAACAATCAGACAACTAGATAAGAAAATATCTCTCCAGGTTTTGAAATTCCATTTAATTATGACTCCTATCAGTGGCACCATAGATTTCCCCACGAGTGGACCAGATGTTTTCACATAGGGGCAACTATAGGTGTAAAATAAAGGGCCTCAGTGTGACTGACTTTACTGCATTCAGGTGGAGTAACCCTTGCAGTGCAGGGAAAGAATGAGGAAATTCCCCAGAGCAAAGGTGGCTCTGGCAGCTGCTGGGAATTTCTCAGTCTCCCCTTTACTTACAGGATTAACTTCTTTGGATAGACCCAATCCCAGGCAATCTGGCATATCTCCTAACTTTCCAGTAGAGTCAGTTTTTATCTGCCTTAGGTCTTGAAGGGGGAAGAGGGAATGTACTTTGATCGGCTCAAGTTTTTTTTCTTGACTCTTTTTCTCATGGCAGAACTGTAGACTAAAGGAGCCGCCTAAGTGTTAAGGGATATCTACTGGTTGTAAGGTAGCAGATTACCGGAAGAGTTGATTCTAAAAATGCCTCTCTAGCAGCTTAAAGAACACAGCTCATTTTAAACACTGGGGTGGTAAAACAGACTATTGAAAGTTACCTATGCACCTTAGGGAACCTGGGCAGATTTTGCTAATTATCCCGTGCCTTTCTTAGTCCTGCAACCTGATTTTCTAACATTTCTGACCTGCGAAGGAAGGGGAGCATCCAGGAGGAATGGATGCGAGGTTGTGGGAGTGTTGCGTAGCCCATACGGAGGCAAATGTGATTGGGGCTTTCCCTCAGTGCCATTCATCTACCGATCACCCTAGATACCCCTTAGGGCTGTCGGGAGGGGGCTCAAGAGAAAGGAACCTTAAGAATCATCTGAGAGTAGCCCAGACCAGAATTCCGCAGTTGTTCCAAACTCCTTCCTCCACCTCCACGCATCTGAGGCAGATCGGGATTCGGGACACTGTGTACTCACGCCAATTGCTCTCCGGGCCCAGACAGAAAAGTTGGAAGCGGCTTTGGCAGAACCCAACATGCCTGCTCTGTATTGAACAGGTGATTAAGAGCTGCCTAGGCTGAGAAACCTCTCACCAGAGTCTTGAAGAGTGGCGACTGCACTAGTTGCGTTTAAGTAGCCGTCGGGTGCCCACCTTACCCTCCAGAGAGAAAGAGAGAGAAAGATGCACCTCAAACAGACATGGGGTGCGTGCACTTACCTCGGTGTAGAATCTCAGTCTGGGACAGAATTTATGACTGAAAGTTCGGCTCCCATTCCCAAAGCCAATTAATGCCAATTTAATAATGAGGACAGGGTTTTGAGAAAAGTTAAAGCGAGATATCAAAGTTCTTAGATCCCCAGCAGGCATTTCTTAACCGCAGTGGGTGCACACAAGCCAACTACGGGAAGAAAAGAAAACACTGCTTCCCTAATCTCGCTTACAATTTAGGTTAAAATTTAGCTAAAGTTATCTCCACACCTCTAAGGCAGATTGGAATTTGGGACTCTGCATCAGTTCAAAGTAAAACAATGCCATCACACTAAACAGAGACATAAAAAGACACACAGAGACACACAAAGACATAGATTCCCTTTTCAGATTGTCAAAAAATGAAAGTGGGTGCTGGCCCCAAGCCAACTGGGGCCTTCCCTTCAGATTGGGGGAGCATCCCCCTCAGATTGGGTCTGACAACCCCAGATTGGGAGATTAGTTCTCTTGCCAGGGTTTTGGGCTGGGGACAGACAGGACAATAGAAACACATAACACAAAATTCGCAGCGCGGCCACAAAATTCGCAGCACGTCGTGGATTGCTACCCAGAAACTAAAGGCTCAGATGGATCCGTCAGCTACAAAATACTTTACCAAATACTTCACAAAATACTTTACTACATGCAATCCACTCAGAACCCTGGGACATCTCCCAGGGTGGCAGGAATCCCTGGGACGTCTCCCAGGGTGGCAGGAGAGAAGTCCGAGTTTGTCAACTCCTTCTCGAGCTGCCCAGAAAACAGAGCGATTACGCGCAATCGTACGGACGCCGCGCACAGACAGATAACGACCAAAGACTGCAAACATAGAACAAAAGAGACACAAAATGACACGAGCTGGCCAGCTTACCTCCCAGTGGTTGCCGGGTGTTCCTCGGGCAGGGATCCGGACGGGGTTACAGGAGTTCTCCTGGCTGGCTCGCCAAATGAAAGACCCACCGATTCCCTGTCCAAGAAAGACGCACGAGGCACTGGCTGCAAACACAAGAGGTTTATTCAGACACAGACGCCTGTGGGTGCTCAGCAAAACCTCAGCCGGAGCTTTGGTGAACTGGCACACCGGGCTTTGGGGTACAGGTCTTTTATAGGATAATGGGGCAGGTTTCGCGCGCACGGGAAGTGACAGGTTTCTTATTGGTTATTTTGAACCCAAAATATAGATTACCTAAAGGGCAAAGTTGTTTTTCACTTTATGTTCCTGGATAAACCTCATGACAGTTACATATTAACACTCTGGTTTTTCTGTTCCTGCTTATCATTATCAGTTCCTGTTTGTTCAGGCATGCCTTGGGATCTGCTTTTCTGTTCTTCCTCAACCATCCTGTCCCCTCACAATAGACTACCCTTAACTGATTAACAGAGAGACCTCTCTTTACGTGGGTTAGCAACACGCCCTGATGGTTTCACAATGGGGCCTGGGGTTTCTGGGCTGGGGTCTTTCAATGTATTTAAAAAATGAAACAACAACAAAAAAGATTTCTTCATATGTATTGCTGAGAATCAAACTCAATGCTTTGCACATGCTAGCAAAGTAGTCTACCACTGAGACACAACTCCATCCCATGTACCCAGCTTTTTATACTCTTTGTAGTAATCAGAAACAACTTTAAGAATTAAAATTGCATTAATATCACTTTTCCTAGTACTGTAATGTATTATTAACTAAACTTATTCTTAGTATTTTTTAAAAATGATCTGTTGTTTTTTTCCAGAGAATATTTTATCACTTCTTTAGGGCTTGGTGAAGGGTCTTTTTATTTAAGAATATGGATGTCTTCTATTTTCAAATGGGTCCATGCTAAGTTTGTTAAAAATAATGATTCTAAAAGTTCACACAATCCACACATTTAGATTACTATAGGGGAAAGGGAAAGGACAATATTCATAACCAAGAAATCATTTCCCATGGAAGCATAGTATCAGTGTCCAACCTGGAGTGTAATTCAGATCTTTCAGTGATAAGGTTGTTTAAAAACTACAACCATAGGTTTTTGGGATCCTCTAAAGTACACTGAATAGCTTTAAATCATTTACTCTTCCTCAAAATAAAATTTCTGCTACCTACTTAAAAAATAAAGCACTATGAATGAGAAAGGTGAATGAGACTTAAGTTCTGTGAAGGTACTGAGTTTGACCTTTAATTATAGTTTATAAATAGTCAAATAAGAAAGGCCTTAGAGTTTTCCCATCTTTTCTGACACATGATATGGAATACTTAGATGAACTGACATGAAATAATGAAAACTCATTTCAGGAAAGTGATATCATAGAAATTTTCATGGTAGAATCTTGAAAATGTGGGGAAAATATATTAATATACAAATGCATTTCTGTAGAAAAAACAAGTGATAAGTACATGAGTATGAGAAAAAATTCAGTGTGCCTCATGCATTGTAGGTTGAAGGCAATGATAAAGTAGTAACTAAGGAAATCCAGAACCCTATAATTGTGGGAGACATTAATAGGAATTTAGAAAAAGAAAGTAGTTTTTAGAGATAAAAAGTTTATTTTTGTTTTCTATAAGAAAAATAAAATTTCTTTTTGGCCTGAAAATATTTTGATGTATTCAACTTGCTTGGAATTTCTACCTGTGTTTTGAATTTACCTATGCCTGGCCATCCTTTACCAGATAACAAACCTCTCTAAAACCTTACTGGTGCCTCATAAATTCTTTCTCCCACTGACAAAATAACAATTTTCTCTAAATCTCAGTGGCAGCTCATAAATTCTAATGTCTGGAGCTTAATTTATTCCCTACCTTGAAATGTTAGCCATGTAGATCCTTAGCCTGCTATCTGCCTTTTTATTATGATTGTCAAAATCTTGTTAGCTGTAAGTACCCTAGACACCCACCTCCTTTGTAACTTTTTGTGCTGTAAAATATTTTTCCTGAAGATCAGGGTGGATGATCTCTAGCATGGGGTCTAGTAAGAGACAGTCCTGGCCAGTATTTGTGTACACAACACAATCTTGATTTAATTTGATTTAAAATTGGAGTTGGTAGTTTTTTCTTTGAGTTTTGGTTCATCATTTACCTTTTTTTTTAACTTCACTGTAAATAAAACCAAAGAACACAAAAAAAAACTTCTCTAAATGACCCAGGTGCATAATAATAGTCATTCTTTACTGAAAGCAAGGTATTCATTATAGAAATGATAAAACCTTAAAAATTAAAAGATAGCTCAAATATGAAGGGAGTTTAGGAGTTAGAAATTTTTCTTTCAGATTAGAGGTAGTAAAATAGGACAAAAGAGAAAATGTAAAGCATAAATATATTAAGTAATATGCAAAAAAATCACCAAAATATTTATTACAAAAAAAATCATATCTACAGAAATGGTTCATAGAATCAGTCTTTGTGTCAGGAAAAACATTTGGATAGAAATGGAAGTTTTGGTTGTCTTTTTTTTTTTTTTTAGTAGTTTTACTCACACTGAATAATCTTTACACTATTTCTGCATTTTACTGGTTGGAATTAATTATAATTCATATATCTGCAAAAAAGTTACTGAATGCAGAGAAATATTATTGTTCATGTTTAAGTCACCTACATTATTTGATCTTTCCCTTTTAAACCAAAATAGGCATAAAACCATCTCTTAATAAATATCTCTATCTCTGTGTATTAGCAGCAACTGAGTTATAAAATTTGGTATGATAACTTGTCTCTTCATGTACTCAAAGAGTATGAATTTGCTGCTTAGCATTTAGGTATAATTTTCGATGGTGTTCTCAAGTTATTTATGTCTCTATGCCAAGTTTTATACCAAGCTCTTAGTAAGTGCCTTAATTACTCTCTGTAGCAATGTAGGATCCATGTCTTATTTGTGACACTTTGTTCCCAGAACTGTGTCTAAAGGGAAATATGTACAAAACGATTATCCAGGAAAAAAATCTATCTAATATTATATTATATTTTACATTTATTTATATATTTATATATACATATTTTCATTATATAGAAACACACTTTGGTCTGAAACTACAGTGATATTAGTGTATTTTAACTTGAATTGGTTGTGAGAAACAAACTGAAAAGACTTTTCTCTTTGTTGGTTGGTGATTTCTGCAACGTCAGGAACCAAGTGAATAATAGCAGAAATAAATAAGTAACTCTCTAGTTTGAGACAGAACCATCAAACTAGATGATATTTTGCTTCTGCTTTTTATCTTGATCATTAGAAACATACCTTTAAATTTACATGGAACACTTTTCTAATTCTGTTTTGTTCTTTTAAAAAAACAATGAAAGTGAAAAATAATGCAGGAAATATAAATAATTAATTTCAAACCATTCATTTCTTAAAATAAATAAATTTTTTTCAAATTACCAAAAATTCTGAAAAGTTAGAAAAGTTAAAAGCTTTAGAAATAGCCTAAGGGAATTTCTCGTCTCCTCAGGACAGTAGATTATATCTCCAACTCTCTAGAATTGGACTGTGGGCAAATATAAAAAAATAGGGCCAAGATACCCCACATGGCTTATAAGTTTTAAAATCCTGACAGGAGCCCAAATCTGCTATTTTTCTACTTTACAAAATACAAAATCTTAAATTTGTATACGTTACAACATTTGCAGAAGTGTAATTCAAAATGACATAAAAATTAAAAAAAATATATTGAAGGACTGACCCACTGAACATGAGGACTTAAAGTATTGAAGACCTTGTATTAAATGTCTTTATGTCATTGTCAAAATTTTTCATGTTTACATTATCAATATATGAATCAAAATTTTTTATGCATTTAATAACAAATATCTTACTTCCTATTTTACTCGGTCTTTAAAAAATTATTAGTAATTAATGTTAATAATTTAATGCTCATACTTGTTAAAGTATGAAACTTATACTTTAAAAGCTATGGCTATAGCAAGTGAAAAATCCAGCATAATTTCCTTTTAAGATTGGAAGCCATCTAATCACAAAGGCATGAAAAGTTAATTTCTGCTTCATTATAATTACTGTGATTTGTAAACTTACTTGAAATACCTGCCAGTGCCTTGAACTCACCCATCTCTGGTTTTCCCTGATGAGATAACTACTCTCGCTGAAACTTTAGTGATGACTCATTAATTCTGGCTTTCTCTGACCAAATAAAAACTCACTCTGAAATTTTAGTGGTGCATCATAAATTCTGATGTTATGATCTAAACTGACTCCCTAAGTGCTGAACCATTTAGACAATTAACCTACTACCTGACTTTGTATTATGCTTGTCAAAATCTTGTTATCTGTGTAAGTTCTCAAGACACCCCCCCCCCTTTTGCAACTTTTTGTGCTATAAAACTGCAGGCCTAGAGAACTGGAGTACTGTCTTCTTTTCCCATGGGTTTCAGGAGAGACTGTTATGCTTAAATGTGGGACCCCCAAAAGACCACCAGAGACCAAGATCGATGTAAGCAGCAAACAGGTGTTTATTGCCAGCTAGATCAGTCCCCCACCAACACACAGCAACTGGTGGCTTAGAGGGCCTAAGCCCAGGGTTTGCTGCAGTTTTATACACTCTTTTGGAAGGCAGGTACCCACATACATCATAGCATCTCTTAGCAAATCATCACACACCTTGGGAAAATCATTACCAACTCTAAAATATGATTAGCACATTCACTGGTGGGAACAAGTTGGGTAAGGGTGATTGGTTAGTACAAGAAGGGGATTCATTTGAACTGTTTGGCTTAGGCCACAAGGGGAGTATGTGTTGAACTATATGGTTTCCCAAAATGTTATCAACCACCATAAACTACTGGAAGGCTCATCTAGATTTTCAGGTATTTTCCCTGTCTCATGCTGATTGGTGGCTGCTTGGGGGTTGCTATGGGTCCTCACCTAGCCTGACTTAGTCAGGGACACCAGGCACAGCAGATCGCTCCTGTTATTTGTATATAAACAACTCAGCAGTATGGGTATGCCCATACCCATAGGAGTGCTCTGTGTGTCTTTCCAAGGACAAGAGTCATGCCCCCTTCCTTGAACATTCTTTACTCTGAGGTAGAGGCTGGTTTTTCACCTTGTACTTTATGTTTTATTTATGTATTTTTTTAGTTGTAGCTGGACACAATACCTTTATTTTACTTATTTATATTTATGTGGTACTGAGGATTGAACCCAGGGTCTTGCACATGGGAGGTGAGCACTCTACTGCTGAGCCACAATCCCAGCCACTTATATTTTGTTTTTATTGGGCATTTTTACTTTAGGGGGTTTCTTCCCAGTTCAATGTTCAATCCGTCACCTAAAAACAAAAGAGATAAAAAATTTAAATAAAATTTGATAGCTATTGTCATTATTTTATATTAATTCCTAAATAATATACAAGCATAAATAATTGATAAACTGAAATGACCTTATATGTAAGTTAAAATGAAAATGTTCTGTTTGTTGGGTTTATTCCCACTTATGGAAAAACAAACAAACAATCAAAAAAACCTTGCTTTCTTGCTTTAATATAACAGCAGCCTGGACTCTGGGGTACATTTCTCAGATTAAAAAAAAAAAAAAAAAAGCAGCACGCAACGACCTGAGATTCTAGCCCTTATTCATTCCTGGATTGGATAATATTCCCTGTCACTCAAAAAAAAAAAGGCTGACTTCTCTCAGATTCAGTGTTAATGATCCGAAGCCCCTTCCTATCAAGAGCATTTTGTGGGAACTGTCGAATCCTGTGTGTCATCCAGGAGGAGGAGGGTGGGCTTTCACTTCTTATCTCCTGAGCCCTCCATTTTTGCCATTTGTAGTCTCACACTTCAGAGTCACAGCTTGTTCTGCTGTGCAGGAACTGAGAATCCCAAGTAGCCCTACTCCTGAGAACCAGTCAATGGTGAGTGTGCATTGGCCTAGTGAGGGAGGCTGGGGGAGAATGACTATTGGAACCACAATACTGGCTGTTTTGAAAACAGGAGCTAGCAGATTGGTACTCTGCACAGTCTCTGGAGTCTGCAGCCTTAAGTCCTCCACTGGGCCACTATGTCCTCAGTCCTACAGGCCAACTAGGTGGGGAACAAATCAGTGGCAGAGACTCTTTGCTGCTTTCCTTATGCTCAAAGGGCATCCTCAGCATCTGCATAAAATACTATGTGGCAGGTGTGTTTCTTCAGCCCAGATGCTGGAGATTGACAGGTGGAATAATTATCAAAATCAAATCTCCAAGGGCCATTTTCCTGAAAGAGAGGAGCTGTCATTTTGGGGTACATAATTTCCTCTTGAGCTAGCTAATTTTCATTTTACATTCTTTTATTTTTACTTTTTTTTCATTATTATTATTTGGTTAAAGTTAGGTGAACTGAGGGATACTCTACTACTTAGCCATATCCTTGGTAGTGAAGCCAGATTTACAGATAGGCAGCTAATGTAATTAGGTAAATTGGGTCTAATATCCAGTAAAATCAAGAATGAACAGGATATTGAGAATGGAATCAAGGAAAAGGGGAATTAAAATGTCCCTAAAGCCTTAAGCCCATCCCAAGGAAATTTTAATGAAGCAGCTCAGAGCAAACATGGAGATGGTAATCCAAAAGCCCTTCCTGCACAGATTACTCCTTCAGTCCACCTGTTCTCTACACTTTGGGCCTTCCCACCTACATTTCATCACTGCAAGATAACAGAACAAAGGAGAGCAATGTGACAGGAATGCAGGATAGCTGAAGGAAGACTTTAGCTATAAAAAAGCTTAAAAGACCTTAGCTAGGAAAAAAAACAAAAACAAAAACAAAAACAAAACCTTCCATGGATTCTACCTCTTGAGTCCACTTTTTCCTCTGGGGAGAAATCTTTTTTACTGTCCTTTAAAAAGCTTCTATTTTCCACTATAAACTTGCCTTGGTGTACTTCTCTGGTGTTATACTTCAGCACTGGGGAAACAAGGACTCTTCACCAGTAAACATTCCTAACAGGTTTAAATTTATTTTGAGAAAGGTCCTAGCTAAATTGCTGAGATTATTTTTGTTATGGTTTGATTTATCTATACTTTGCTATTGCAATAAAGCATACTGTTTTTGCATACATTTGTATTCATATGGGGATCTTATTTATATTGTGATTCTTTGATGATTATTGTAATATTATAATTTCACAATATATATGAATACTTGGGTCATGATAAGTTCTCTTTTTTTTTTTGCTCTTATAATTGAAAAGGATTTTGGCTAAAGTTACTTATAATTTTGTAGATAAATTTTAAAAATGTATGCTTTGCTTTCTTATTTCATTTAAAGTAAAGCTTGTTGATTTTTTTTAATTATTATTGCATTATTGTTGTATTTAATAGTCAGGTTTATTTTGACATAACCATAAAACATGGAATATAATTTTCTCCACCTTAAATACCCAGTAGTTCCCCTTTCCCTATTCTCATACTTTCTTCTATTGTATATTTATTTATTGTTTTTTAAAAAATTATTGCTTTATTGAATACAGATAAAAATAGACTTCACTGTGATACATTAATATTTGTACATAGAAATTTTTGTGAGATATATGGTGGGTTAATTTGGGGAAAATTATCACCTTTATAATGATGAGTTTTATCATCTGTACATCGGATGTATAATTTAGTCTTTTATGTGCTTTTCATGATTTTATTTTCTCATAAGTTCTTCATATTTGTTTCTAAAAATGTACACATGTGAAATATCACTTGCATAAGGCACCTATGTAAAATTTATACATAGTGTTTTATGCTGTGTTTTAGACTGGATATTTTATGAACTGTGACTGGCCCTAGTGACCATTTTTCCTACATATTATTATTTATCTCTTCCAAGATATGTATTGTATTGAGCCATGCCCTTGGGCTTCAAGTGTTTGGATGAGTACCATTGCATACTTATACTCTAATATCAGTAAGTCTCTGTGAGGGGTGTATCATGTATATTCAATAGTAAAATAGTTTCCACAAATAGATGCAAATTTAAACTTCTTTTGAGTTTAAATAATTATTTTTAAATGATTATTTATTTGTTTTAAATGTTCATCAATATTACTTATTTTTCCCATGATGAGTTTTTATTTTGCATTTCTTTAATTTGTAAAGATTTTAAATTTTTATAGTTAATAAACATATCTCATGTATAAATTTGCAGTTTAAACTTCTGGCCTTTATATCATTTTGCCTTAAAAGATGAGAAAATGAGTAAAAAAAAATGCAGCTAGAGTTTGATTTCAAGAAAAACAAAAAGGTTTAAATTATTTTTAAAAATTGTCTTTTTTTCTTTCCTCATCATTTATTATAGGTTTCTTGTGTGATTGTAAGTGTAGGTTATCTAAAGTGGATTCTAGGGCTTATCTTTGGAAATTAATACAGAAAAAAAAACAAGAAATATCTCTATGGCTGCAGGAAAATTAGTAAATTTCCTAAAATCATATAGTAATTAAATTGTTAAATAACAGATTTACTAAATATCCACTCCTTAAAGAATTTTCTTCTGGAATATTTTTGGCAGTAAATTATGAATTCTATTATATGGATTTTGGGGTTTAATATAAAATCATATGGAATGAAATTTGGCCAATCCTAAAAAATATTCATACATAATTTATTGTTTACTTAACGATAAGTTGTGGAGGTAGCAACAAATAAAAATATTTATTTTTAGAAATAGTTACTTTTTTTCGTTTCAGTTTCTAATAACCTTTAGATATATTTCTTTGCTGAGTCACTCAGGGCCACTGATGTGTTTCTTTTCATTTTGTAATTTCTAGGCATTTACCCTTCTAAGAAATCTGTCTTGAGAAATCTGTTTCTGAATACTATCTGAACATGAAAAAAAAAAGTATTTGTGTTGCCCCTGAAATGTATTCTCAATGCACTCTCTTCAAAATGGAGAGAAAATAATATTTCCCCAGACTGACATTCTTGTGTTAGGAGGTAATAATACATTGATGGTCTTTGAAGAAATTCCATACAGTTCTGTGTTTGGGTAGTTTTCTGTGGGATGCTGAATTGTCATATAGTATCTAGATACCCATGTTTTTTAATCTGTACAATGGGAATAATTTTAGAGGACACAGATGAATAATGCTCTTCATAGAGGCTATAAATACCTTTATTTTCTGTAGTGCACAGCTGACAAAGCCCCTGGAAGACACTGTGCAGATACTAATTGGTTAACAATTATCTGCCACTCACATAAATTTTCTTTCAAAAGCTTATAATAACTTTTTCACTTTAGGCATCTATGTCATCCACATTTCCAAGTATAAAAATTTAAATCTTTCTTTTCTTAATTCCAGGTTCCATTTCTCTTGTGGTTCAATGTGGTACAAATAATTATGTTTTTTTTTCTTTCACACTGTTTCTAACAAAAATGTTCTCTGCTCGAAACCTATATTTCCCATGTCTAGCTATGTTTAGAAAATGGAATAGATAAATGTATTTTATAATTTGTAAAGGAGAGATGAGAATACTTCTTCCTTGTGTTTCCCTTCCTTAGACACTGAACCAGAACTGTTTTTGGTCCTGAAAAGGAAGGACCATAAACAATCAGATATATAAAAAAATGTTGATTGATTGCATATTCTCTTCTAAGAACTCTCTTTTCAGATCCTTGACCCATTTCTCAATTGGGTCATTATTATTATTATTATTATTATTATTATTATTATTATTATTATCATCATCATCATCATCATCATCATCATCATTTGCTTTGCTTAGTTTTTTGAGTTCTTTATGTACCCTAAAGATAAGTGCTCTATCTGATGTGTGAGGGGTATAATATTCCTACTAAAATGTAGGCTCAGTCTTCACCTCACAGATTGTTTCTTTTGCCGAGATAAACTTTTTATTTTGATTCTATCCCATTTATTGATTATTTGTTTTAATTCGTGTGCTAACAGTGTCTTATTAAAGAAATTGAGGCCTAATCTCACATGATGAAGATTAGAGCCTGTGTTTTATTTCATTAGACACAGAGTATCTGGTTCAATTCCTAGGTTCTTGAAACACTTGGAGTTCAGTTTTGTGCATGGCGAGAGAGAGTGGTTTGTTAAAGAGGCTATCTTTTCTCCAGTGCATGTTTTGACATCTTTGTCTAATATGTAATAATTATAATTCTGTGCATAAGTCTCTGTGACCTCTATTCTGTACCATTCATCTGCAGTCTGTTTTTTTTGCAAATGCAATGCTGTTTTTGTTACCATTGCTCTGTAGTATAGTTTAAGGTATGATATCGTGATGCCACCTGCTTCACTCTTTCTGCTAAGGATTGCTTTAGCTATTCTTGGTCTCTTATTTTTCCAGATAAATTTTATGGTTGCTTTTTCTTTTTCTATGAGAAATGCCATTAGGATTTTGATCAGAATTGCCTTAAATCTGTATAGTGCTTTTGGTAGCATTGCCATTTTGATAATATTAATTGTGCCTATTCATGAGCAAAGTAGATCTTTCCATCTTCTAAGGTCTTTTTTTAAATTTTTTTCTTTAGAGTTTTGCAGTTTTTCTTATATAGACCCTTCACCTCTTTCATTAACTTTATTCCCAAGTATCTTTTTTTTCGAAGTTATTGTAAATGGGGTAGTTTTCTTTATTTCTTTCTCAGAAGATTTTTCACTCATATACAGAAATGTCTTTGATTTATGGGTGTTGATTTTATATTCTGCTACTTTGCTAAATTTATTTACTAGCTCTAGAAGTTTTCTGGTGGAACTTTTTCAGTCTTCTAGGTATATAATTATATCTGGCATTTGCAGGTAAATGGATAGCATTGGAAAAGATAATGCTAAGTGATGTTAGTCAATTCAAAAAAAAAATGCCAAATATAAGGAGGCTGACTCATAATGGAGTAGGAAGGGGGAGCATGAGAGAAATAGATGGGTTCTCAATAAAGAAGAAGGGTGGGAGGAAAAGAAAAGGGGCAGGGGATTAGCAAGAATGGTGTAATGTGAGAGAGACAATCATCAAAAGTACATGTACCAAGACATAAATTTGTATCACCATACTTTCTATACAACCAGAGATATGAAAAATTGTGTTCTATACATGGAATAAGAATTGTTCTGCATCTGTTGTCATTTAGTTTTAAAAAATGATAAAAATATGAAAAAAATTTGTTCATAAATTATATACATTAAATATGTGCATGTCATATATATAGAATATATGCATATATATAAATTAATTGATTTTTAAAAATTCAAGAAAGAGACTTGCCTTATATAGATCTAGGGAAAGGCAAGTCTCTTTCTTGAATTTTTAAAAACCAATTATTTTATTAATTTGTTCTAACTTGCTAATAGAGCAGAATGCATTTCATTTCACAGTACACAAATGGAGCACAAAATTTTATTTCTCTTTTTGTACAGAAAGTATAGTTAAAAAAACCATGTAACTCTACTTTGTGTACTACAAGATTTTCATCTCATTCCACCATCTTACCTACCTCTATACCATCTTCCATCAGCTCCCTCCCCTTTGTCTTATTCAAAGTTTCTTCATTTCTTTCATGCTACCTTCCACTTCCCTCGTTGTGGATCACCATCCACTTAGCAGAGAAAATATTAGGTCTTTGGTTTAGGGGGATTGGCTTTCTTGCCTTTACTTGATATTCTCCAAATCCATCCATTTACTTCCCAATTCCATAATTTGATTCTCTTTTAATGCTCAGTAATATTCCACTGTGTAAATGGACCATATTTTCTTTATCCATTCATCCTTTGAAGAGCATATGGATTGATTCTATAGTTTACCTATTGTGAATTTTTTTGCTTTGAACATTGATGTGGATATGCCACTATATTATGCTGTTTTTAGCTCTTGTTGGTCTAAACTGAGCAGTGGGATAGCAGGGTAAATTTTGGTTTCTTTCCAAGTTTTCTAAGGAATCTTCTTATTCTTTTCCAGGTTGGTGTCACCAATTTAGAGTCTTACCAACAGTGCAACAGTGGGCCTTTTTCCTCACATGCTCACCAACATATATTTTTACTTGTATTTTTAATAACTGCAATTCTGATTGGAGTAAGATTAAATTTTGGAGTAGTTTTGATTTGCAATTCTTTAATTGCTAGAGATTTTGAACATTTTTTATTGAATGATTGATTGTTTATGTTCTAAGAAGTGTGTCTCTTCAGTTCTTTAGCCCATTTCATTTATTGATTGGAAAATTTGTTTTTTGGTATTAAGTTTTTTTAAGTTCTTTATATACCCTGAAAATTAGGTTTGTATTTGATGTGCATGTGGTAAAAATTTGCTCCTATTCTCTGATATTACTTTTCACCTCACTGATTGTTTCATTTGCTGAGAAAAATCTTTTCAGTTTGAATTCATTCCATCTAGTGACTCTTGTTTCTATTTCTTGGGCTTTAGTAGTATTCTTAAGAAGCAAAATTTCAAATCCCTTACCTGGGATTACAGGTGTATGACATCATGATAGCAACACAATTCATCTTCATTTCAAGCCCACTTTCTTAACAGGATTTCATCCTAGGAAGAAAAAGAAAATGTTATAGACAGGCCATTGGGTCTAAGGCAAAGTCATAAAATAAGGAATATACCATTAATCAATTTAAATAATAGACTCAAATCTTTGGATCTGGGGAATATATATATATATATATATATATATATATATATATTATACACACACACACACACACACACACACACACACACACATATACACACACAAACACCATACACTTTCTGGTTAAATCTCCTTGCCCTCACTCAGGGAACTTTCTCTCTAGATTTTTATGTCTCAAGAGAAATATTGGTAAAAAAAAAATGTGTCTTTCACCTGTAGCATAAAAAGAAGTGATCATGTCTTTCATCTTCCTGAACTCAGGACAAGCATAACTCTCAAATATGGTTCTGTGTACTGAGATTTTCTAGAGTCTTGACATAGTTTTGAGGGTGCTGTTTCAAAAATACCTATACGTTATTAGTAATATTTTAAATACATAATGGAAATTTTCACATAGTGGAAATTTTGGGTTATACTATAAAATTCAATTTTTACTATTTTTATATGAATTCTAAAAAAATAATTATCTTTTCACCTTATATAATTTTAATGTTCAATCTGTTTCCATACAAGAGAAGTTAACTGAAATTTTATAGGATTTTCACTCTTATTTCCATCCATAAATAATGTATTTACATATATAATCTACAAATTCAAAAGGCCTCATATGCAAGTTTATATGCAAATGATTTTCTGGGTTGGCTGGATTTTACTTCTCTAAGAATACCTTGCCTTAAATTTGCTGCAGCCTGAGGATCTGGATTTCAATTCCCAGAGCCTCAAAATAAATAAATAAATAAATAAATAAATAAATAAATAAACAAATAAATGTACAGACAAGATCCTACAGTTGTGACATCATTTATTTTTGGATTTGAGGTTATTTCGTGTATTTCAAAAAATTCACTAGGCTCAGATTGAGAATATGAAGACTTAAGTTGTGTCCAATCAGGAGCCCTTATATAAGCATTGTCCAATCTACACATATTCAGTAAAGAGAAGCTTGTTTTGACCATCTGGTGTGAATTCTGCCAGAGTGGGTATCCATTTCTAGGCTCCCTCACTTATGTTCAGCGAACCTGATTTTTTCTCCTGTATAGGTACTTTGTGATTTATAAAGAGGACACGTGTTTCCTAAAAATAGAGCAAATGATGAGTGTGCAGTGAAATCCTGAGACTGGATGGTGAGTCTTGTTGAAACTGGCTGCACTGACTATGGTGGGGACTTGCAATGGTTGGCTAGAATCCCTGGTGTAATCTTTGGTTTCTGCAGTCCTGTGTCTTCTGAGAAGGGTCAGCCATGAATTTCCACTGGCCAGTCAACTGGACCATATATAAACAGTACATCCTGAAAGTCCTATAGTATCCTATAGAATATCTTCAGCCCCTACCTTAAATCTATTTTGGCAAGTCTATGTTGATCTATGTTGGCAAATCCCTCTAAGGGACTAAGGGGTCCCCTTAAGATTTAACAACTTTTCCACTCTGGTCTAATGGAATAAAGCCCATGGATCTTGCATGGCCATAGAAAATCACTTATTTTCCCCCCCTGGAGTCATACTCATGTATATCTTATTTCTTTCTCTCTATGTACAGATAAATTAGTATTTAAACTACAGGCAATTTAGAGTTAAGTAATATATTTCAAACCCAATTAATCTTCCTTTATTTATATCAAGACTGGATTTGGGCATTTTGTTCCAGTAATTTTGCATATTTACTTGGTGTATCCATAAATGGAGGAAGGCTTATATTCTGCTTATATTTATTTTTATTTTATTTTTAAAAATTATCTAATTGTATATCTGCTGTTTAGTCGATGCTTGTGTATAATACCAGTGTCACACATATTCTGCACACAAGTCCCTTCTTGTGATCTATGCCTTTTATTCTGACATCTACCTTGAGGTTAGATTGTAGCATTCACTCACATTAAATATTTAATGATATGTTTTGATTTATATACTTATAATAATTGACAATAAAAAGATATTTGTATACATATGAATTGCCCTATGTAGTTTTTTGTATTGTTATTTCTTTATTTTAGAATTACTACACTCTTGTAATATCATAACATGCATTAGTTTCAGGTAATGATCACTAGTACATTTGCTCTTATATATGAGAGAGTTCTTGCCTAATTTTACATACATTTAACTTTCCAGGAAAATTTTAGAAGTTTTTGCTTTGATTTCTTCTTTAACAAAAAGTAAAGAATGGTAAAGTTTTGACCAGTTATTATTGAAGGGTACCTTGGGAAAAATGTTCATTTTTGTAATAGTTTTATCCATTGTAAATATGTTGATTGTTTGAGTTTTTTATGTTCTTTTCTGTATTTTTATTTTCTCAAAAATTGCATATTCCTTTTGTAAACATACTTGCATATGGAATGCAACATTCATGTGACATCAGCACAAAACATAGGTAGTATTTTATAGTATTTGTCAAACTGGATATAATACTTGAACAAAAATTCTAGCTCCAAGAATTTACATTTTACAAAATTTAATGATTATTTCTTCTTCTTTAGCCATGTCCTTTGGTTTCAACTCTGAAAGAATATGGCTGTATTTTCATGTACAGTTACTATAATTTTAGTCTCTGTTTCCTTGTGGGTGTATTATATACATTTGATTACAAAGCAGTTTCTACAAATGAATAATAAAAGCTTCAATTATTATTTTTCCTTTTTGTGAATGCATTTATTCCACGTATTCATCAATACTATTTAATTCATTTATATGATGTGATTTTATTCAATGTTACCTAATTTCTTAATATTTTGATTTTTTATGATTATTGAACCCTTTGATATATCCTTTTTAAAGTGACTCTTCAGGATCCAACATGGCAGCGGCCGTGGAGAGATCAAGTCTCTGACCTCTTCAGCTGCGTGGGCATAGGGAGTCATAAACTGTCTAAATGCTGTTTGCTCAGTATCACTAGGCAATGCTGAACTGACATGAATCTGGGGCGAACAGTCCGGGCCTCTAAGAACACACACTGAGCCCTGATTGGCTGCATTCAAGCTCTGGTCCGCCTGCTTCTCGCAGCCATACTGCTGTGACTCAGCACTAAGGATCCCGCTGAAACAACTGCTCAGCCCTTCTGAACTGCAGAGGTAAAAGCCAACCGAGCCTTCATAGGCAGTGGCCACAGGATTGAACCGGGGCTTGGGAGAGACAGTCAGGACCCACCCATTGCATTGGTCACCCGGCAAAGGGAACAAACTGTCACCACTTGCATGGGATACCACAATGGCAGAGAACTGATGCTACCAAAACGCAATGGAGGAGATAACTTCAATGAAATTAGGGGCAACAGGTGTGTAATCCCCTAGCCTTCCCTCTCCACACAGCTGGGAAAAACTTAAGGGCCCCTCCCAGCTCTCCCGTGAGCACGATAGCCAGACCGAGGGAATGAGGAGTGGTGAGGGACTCGTGGCATGGAACTCCTGGCTACCGCTCACATCAGTGCTGACAACTGAGGTCTCTTGCACCAGCTACAGGGGGCGTGGCTACCAGAGGGCAAGCAAATTCGCTGGGGGATCTCAGCCCCAAGCTCTACAAACTTAGGGTCTGAGGGAATGGCAAACAGGTAGAGTGTGCCCAGGCGTTCATAAAAACAGGGCTCCCAGGAGCAGCAGACGTGGTGTGTACCAGTATTGTGGTCAGCATCACCGGTGAGCAGGGCCTGGCTTGAGGAAAAGTGGGGAAGTGACTAAACGCAAGAGAAGGCCCTTGGCACTCAGGATTGGAGACCCACCCAGTCTGGGAGGAAGAGCTGCTGCACAGGGATTGGTTCCCGCCTATTGAGAGGAAAAGCTTGGCCCAGTGGGCACAGCTCCACCTACTGGAAGAGAAGTTAATAAAACTCTAAGACTGCATTTATAATTTTTTTTTAATTTGGGTTTGTTTTTCTTTTCATTTTCATTTTTTTGTTGCTGTTTTCAAACTTTTTAAAATTTTGTTATTTTTTTTTTAAATTTTATTTTTATAATTATTATTTTTTAAAATTTTAATTTTAATTTATTATTTTTTTTTAATTTTTTTTCTTATTTTATTTTCTATTTTTTTCTTTTCTCTTTTCATTTCTTTTCAATTTTTTTATTCCCCCTTCCTTGAATTCTACCTGCTTACTCTCATTCTCTTTAGTGACTTCTTTCCTTCCCTTCTAATATCTTTCCTCCCAAGCATCAAATAAATTTATAAGAATAAACAGTAACTCAGCAGTCAAACAAAACAAGAAGTAGCATGAGCAGCATGCAAAAGCAAGGAAGAAAAGGAGTACAAACAATGCAGGACAGCCTAAATATTCAGGAGGACCTAGAGTCATCAGACAAATGGTCATATAAAGAACTCAAGGAATACCTTAGACAGATGGAATGGAACCTTAAAGAGGATATGAGACAGCAAGTTCAAACAGTGAAAGAACTCAGTGAAAATGAATTACATAAACAGATAAAAGAAGAAGTTAAGCATCTTTATCAGGAGATAGAGATTATAAAAAAATCAAACAATAATTCTAGAAATGAAGGAAACTATAAACCAAATTAAAAACTCAAATGAGAGTATCACTAACAGAGTGGACCAAGTAGAAGCCAGAACATCAGATAATGAAGACAAAATATATCATCCTGAAAAGAGTCTAGTCAACTGAGAAAGGCTGGTAAAAATATCACGAGAAAAGCATCCATGAGATATGGGATAACATAAAAAAAAAAACTAAACTTACAAGTCATCGGGATAGACGAAGGTATAGAGATTCAAACCAAGGGAATGAGTAACCTGCTGAATGAAATAATTACAGAAAACTTTCCAGAAATAAAAAAGGAAATGGATATACAAATTGTAGATGCATACAGGACACGGAGCATAAAAAATCACAGTATACCAACACCAAGCACATTGTTATGAAGATATCCAATATTCAGAACAAAGAGAAAATATTAAAAGCTACAAGAGAAAGGAGGAAGATTACATTCAGGGGTAAACCAATAAGGTTAACATTAGATTTTTCATCACAGACGCTGAAAGCAAGAAGATCCTGGAACAACGTTTTTCAAACACTGAAAGACAATGGATGCCAACCAAGTATTCTGTATGCAGCAAAATTAAGCTCCAGGTATGACATCAAAATAAAAATCTTTCATGATAAACAAAAGCTAAAAGAATTTGCAGCCAGAAAACCAGCATTGCAAAGCGTCTTGAGAAAAGCAATACATGAGGAAGAAATAAAAAACAATAATCAAAACCATCAGTGGGAAGTGCCTCGGTGAAGACAAAGGGCAGGGGGAAAGATAATCAAGGAGAAAAAAAATTAAATTAAAAAAAAAGATAAATAATCAAACATGCCTGGAAGTACAAAACATATATCAATAGTAACTCTAACCGTTAATGGCTTCTTAAACTCTCTAATAAAGCGACATAGACTGGTAACATGGATAAAAAAACAAATCCAACAATATGCTGCCTCCAGGAGACACATCTGATTGAAAAAGACATACACAGGCTGAAGGTGAAAGGTTGGGAAAAAATATACCATGCACACGGTCCTCATAAGCAAGCAGGGGTGGCCATCCTCATATCGAATAAAATCTACTTCAAGACTAAGTTAATCAAAAGGGATAAGGAAGGACATCATATACTGTTAAAAGGAACCATTCACCAACAAGTCATAACAATTATCAATATTTATGCAACAAACAATGGTGCTGTGACGTACATAAAACAAATTCTCCTCAAGTTCAAGAATCAAATAGACCACAACACAATAATTATGGGTGACTTAAACACACCTCTCTCACCATTGGACAGATCCAACAAACAAAATTTGAATAAAGAAACTATAGAACTCAATATCACAATCAGTAACCTAGTCTTAACTGACATATATAGAATATATCAACCATCATCAAGTGGATATACTTTTGTCTCAGCAGCACATGAATACTTCTCAAAAATAGACCATATGTTATGCCATAGGGCAAACCTCAGTAAATATAAATGGGTGGAGATAATGCCATGCATTTTATCTGATCATAATGGAATGAAACTGGAAATCAATGATAGAAGAAGGAAGGAAAAATCTTACATCACATGGAAAATGAACAATATGTTACTGAATGATCAATGGGTTACAGAAGACATAAAGGAGGAAATAAAAAAATTCTTAGAAATAAATTAAAATACAGACACAACATATAGGAATCTATGGGACACAATGAAAGCAGTTTTCAGAGGGAAATTCATCGCCTGGAGGTCATTCCTCAAAAAAAGGAAAAAACAACAAATAAATGAGCTCACACTTCATCTCAAAGCCCTAGAAAAGGAAGAGAAAAACAACAGCAAATATAGCAGAAGGCAAGAAATAATTAAAATCAGAGCAGAAATCAACGAAATTGAAACAAAAGAAACTATTGAAAAAATTAACAAAACTAAAAGTTGGTTCTTCAAAAAAATAATCAAAATCGACAGACCCTTAGGCATGCTAATGAAGAGAAGAAGAGAGAGAACCCAAATTACTAACATATGGGATGAAAAAGGCAATATCACTACAGATGCTACAGAGATACAGAGGACAATTAGAAATTATTTTGAAAACCTATATTCCAATAAAATAGAAGATAGTGAAGACATCAATAAATTTTTTAAGTCATATGATCTGACCAGACTGAGTCAGGAGGATACACACAATTTGAACAGACCAGTATCAAAGGATGAAAAAGAAGAATCAATCAAAAGACAACAACCAAGGAAAGCCCAGGACCAGATGGGTATACAGCGGTGTTTTACAAAACCTTTAAAGAAGAATTAATACCAATACTTTTCAAGATATTTCAGGAAATAGAAAAAGAGGGAGTTCTTTCAAATTCATTCTATGAGGCTGACATCACCCTAATTTTGAAACCAGACAAAGACACCTCAAAGAAAGAAAACTACAGACCAATATCTCTTATGAACCTAGATGCAAAATTCCTCAATAAAATTCTGGCAAATCATATACAAAAACATATCAAAAAGATCTTGCACCACGATCAAGTAGGATTCATCCCTGGGTTGCAAGGCTGGTTCAATATACGGAAATCAATAAACGTTATTCACCACATCAATAGACTTAAAGATAAGAACCATATGATCATCTCGATAGATGCAGAAAAAGCATTCGACAAAGTACAGCATCCCTTTTTGTTCAAAACATTAGAAAAAGTAGGGATAACAGGAACTTACCTCGACATTGTAAAAGCTATCTGTGCTAAGCCTCAGGCTAGCATCATTCTGAGTGGAGAAAAATTGAAGGCATTCATTCTGAAATCTGGAACAAGACAGGGTTGCCCTCTATCACCACTTCTATTCAATATTGTTCTTGAAACACTGGCCAGAGCAATTAGACAGACGAAAGAAATTAAAGGCATAAAAATTGGAAAAGAAGAACTTAAATTATCACTATTTGGGGATGACATGATTCTATACCTAGAAGACCCAAAAAGGTTTACAAAAAAATTACTGGAACTAATAAATGAATTCAGCAAAGTGGCAGGATATAAAATCAACATGCATAAATCAAAGGCATTCCTGTATATCAGCGACAAATCTTCTGAACTGGAAATGAGGAGAACCACTCCATTCACAATATCCTCAAACAAACTAAAATACTTTGGAATCAACCTAACAAAAGAGGTGAAAGATTTATACAATGAAACCTAAAGAACCCTAAAGAGAGAAATAGAAGAAGATCTTAGAAGATGGAAACATATACCTTGTTCATGGATAGGCAGAACTAACATCATCAAAATGGCGATATTACCAAAAGTTCTCTATAGGTTCAATGCAATGCCAATCAAAATCCCAACGGCATTTCTTGTAGAAATAGAGAAAGCAATCATGAAATTCATATGGAAAAATAAAAGACCCAGAATAGCAAAAGCAATTCTAAGAAGGAAGTGTGAATCATGTGGTATAGCGATACCAGAGTTCAAACTATATTAAAGACCACTAGTAACAAAAACAGTATGGTACTGGTACCAAAACAGGCGGGTGGATCAATGGTACAGAATACAGGACACAGAGACTAATCCACAAAGTTATAACTATCTTATATTTGATAAAGGGGCTTAAAGCATGCATCAGAGGAAGGATAGCATCTTCAACAAATGGTGTTGGGAAAACTGGAAATCCATATGCAACAAAATGAAACTGAATCCCCTCCTCTCGCCTTGCACAAAAGTTAACTCAAAGTGGATCAAGGACCTTGATATCAAATCAGAGACTCTGCGTCTGATAAAAGAAAAAGCTGGCTCTGATCTACATATTGTGGGGTCAGGCTCCAAATTCCTTAATAGGACACCCATAGCACAAGAGTTAATAACAAGTATCAACAAATGGGACTTACTTAATCTGGAAACTTTTTTTCTCAGCAAGAGAAACAATAAGAGAGCTAAATAGGGAGCGTACATCAGGGGAACAAATTTTTACTTCCCACACTTCAGATAGAGCCCTAATATCTAGAGTATACAAAAAACTAAAAAAATTAGACAATAAGATAACAATAACCCAATCAACAAATGGGCCAAGGACCTGAACAGACACTTCTCAGAGGAGGACATACAATCAATCAACAAGTACATGAAAAAATGCTCACCATCTCTAGCATTCAAGGAAATGGAAATAAAAACCACCCTAAGATATCATCTCACTCCAGTAAGATTGGCAGCCATTATGAAGTCAAACAACAACAAGTGCTGGCTAGGATGTGGGGAAAATGGTACTCTTGTACATTGTTGGTGGGACTGCAAATTGGTGCGGCCAATTTGGAAAGCAGTATGGGAATTCCTGGGAAAGCTGGGAATGGAACCACCATTTGACCCAGCTATTGCCCTTCTCGGACTATTCCCTGAAGTCCTTAAAAGAGCGTAGTATCGGGATACTGCCATATCAATTTTTATAGCAGCACAATTCACAATAGCTAGACTGTGGAACCAACCCAGATGCCCTTCAATAGATAAATGAATAAAAAAAAATGTGGCATTTATACACCATGGAGTATTACGCAGCACTAAAAAATGACAAAATCATGGAATTTGCCAGGAAATGGATGGAACTAGGGCAGATTATGCTTAGTGAAGCTAGCCAATCTCTAAAAAATAAATACCAAATGTCTTCTTTGATATAATGAGAGCAACTAAGAATAGAGCAGGGAGAAAGAGCAGGAAGAAAAGATTAAAATTGAACAGAGACTAGAGGTGGGAGGGAAAAGGAGAGAAAAGGGAAATTGCATGGAATTGGAGGGAGACCCTCATTGTTATACAAAATTCCATATAAGAGGTTGTGAGGGGAATGGAAAAATAAAGAAGGAGAGAAATAAATTACAGTAGATGGGGTAGAGAGAGAAGATGGGAGGGGAGGGGAGGGGGGATAGTAGAGGATAGGAAAGGTAGCAGAATACAACAGTTACTAATAGGGCATTTTTTAAAAATGTGGATGTGTAACCGATATGATTCTGCAATCTGTATTTGGGGTAAAAATGGGAGTTCATAATCTAATGTATGAAATATGATATGTCAAGAGCTTTGTAATGTTTTGAACAACCAATAAAAAAATAAAATAAATAAAAATTTAAAAATTTAAAAAAATAAAGTTACTCTTCAAGAATTTTTTTCTGTTTTTCTGTTGCAATGTTTTATTTCTTCTTGTAAGCATTAGAGTATATGTGAGGAAATTAGGGTTTTTTTTGTACCTTGTCAGTTTTGCATCTTTTAATGTAATCATTTGATGAATAATTTTTTTAAAATAATATTTTTAATTTATAAGTTTAAATCTATTATATTTTATAATTTTGAAAACAAAAAAAACCTTTTTTTTCTTTTGTGATATTAGGGATTCAACCAAAATGTCTTAATGCTGAGCATATTCTCAGCTCTGTTTTAAATTTTATTTCCAGATGGGGTTTGCTCAATTTCTTCACTTGACCTTAAATTTTGAACTTCATGCCTTAGACTGAAGAATAATGAATATTTCAGGTGTGTACCACCATATGAACCCTATCTTTTGTATGTAAACTTTTGAGCTTTGTACTTTCTTATATATTTCCGTATTATTATTAATAACTTATGTTCAGCATTTAATGTGTCAAATTATGTTGTTATATTTTATGAGTGAAGGGATAAAATAGCAGTTTATAATCACACTGTTTTCTCAATATCTTAGCATGTTTTAAGAGTTTTGGTGTTGGTGTTTTCTGTAGTTCTACCATTTATTTTATTATGAGGTTACCCTGATTGATTTTACTTCATAACTTCAATCATGTGGCATCATGGCGTTTTGGGCAACAGTAGACTTTATGTACAACCATGGATCTAGCAAATATCTTAGCCATGTACTAGTCTATACCATGTCGAATCTGTCATTGCACTCAGAGAATTGGAAAATTGCAGAAGATTCTTAGGATAAATTTTCCATAGTGTATTTCCATAAAGTGAGAAATCACTATCTATGCCTATATTTGCAATTATATACTGTATAATTGATATAATTTTTATTTGTTAAATTTTCAAATTTGCTAGTGCCTTTTTAATTGTATCTGTTTTTATTTTTAATTTGTACTGAAGATTCAACCAACTGGTGCTTAACAATAAAACCACATCCTCAGTCTTTTTTTAATATTTTAGTTAGAGACAGAGTCTTGCTGAGTTGCTAAGTGCCTCACAAAACTGCTCAATTCAATAAATATATGGCAATATTATATATAATATTGTCTTAAAATTTATGATCCTTTTTTCTTATCCTCCTCAGTCATTGGAACTACAGTTGTCCATCACTAGACCGGGCTCATTTGCTTTATAAAAGCACCAACATTGATATTAGTAACTCTGTGTTATGTTTATCTTTAATAGCTTCTAATTTTGCTCTTTTGCTTAAGACTTTCTTTACTTTTAGTTTTTAAATTTTACTTTTTATTCGGAAGGATGATTTGATGATAAATTCTAGTCATTTTATGGATTACTAACTATTTTGTATGTTTCATTTTCACCTCAGGTATAGATGAATTCCAATTTTTGCAGTTGTATGGAGGTCTAAGTGAAACATAATAATCTGTATGGATATTGTTAAAGAAATGGAATTTTCTTTAACAACTTTACCCAGTTATTCAACTGCACTGTATGTGTCCAAAACACATAAAATTAGCATACTAGATTGACACAGCCACATTAATTTTTATAGCAGCACAATTCACAATAGCTAAGCTATAAAACCAACCAATCAATGATGAATGGGTCCATTCAATGATGACAGGAAAAATAACTGTTGGTTATGTATACAATAAACTATGAATTAGACATAAACAAGGATGAATTTATGACATTTTTCAGGAAATGGATGAATCTGAAGATTTTATGCTAAGTAAAACAAACAATTTCTTTAAAACCAAAAGTTGAAAGTTATTGCTGATATGTGAAATCTAAAGTTCATAAATTGGGGAAGACTAAGAAAAGAAGATCAGTAGATTGCACAATGGTAAACAAAAAATAAATAAATGAATAAATAAATAAATATAAGGGACAGGGATAGAAATATAAAATATATATATATATATCTCTAAGTGAATCCTACCATCATAGCCACCAACAAGAACAGGATTTTAATTAGGATAAGATATATCCCATGCTTGCATAATACCATAAAAATCAATTTTACTGTCAGGTAGAACTAGAAAGAACCAATAAAATAAAAAAAAACAAATTATTTTTGTTTGAAGAGCTATATGTATGTTCTATTATAAATATCATACAATATAAACATCAATCAAAGTTTATATATATATATATATATATATATATATATATATATATATATAAAATGTTTGAACTTAAATAAACTATTAAATATTTCTATAAAGTTGTTTGTCTACCTTGTTACATTTCAAAATTTCTCTTATACCATTGGTATTGGAATTACTAGAGATCTCACTACACATTCAGAATAGCCAGCTCTATCAGAGAAATAACAAATAAGATTCTACACATTAGTAAATCTCTGATTAGTGGTTGTACAATTAAAGTTTGAGGATTCCCTTTCTTAATTACCATAATTTTCTCATCTGAATAATATGTATAATTTAGATCATGATATAAAAAATTACAAAATATATATTTTTTTGGTAATGCCTGAGTTTTATATTGTGTTTCATAAATGTGAAGGATGTATACTTTTTTGAAATTAAATCACTTTTTCTTCAGAAGTAGCTAATGGTATCATTGTGTTCCAAATCACCACCTATATGATAAACTACTAACTCTCATTTAAACTTCAATTACATTACAGACTGTGGAAATGTTCATGTGGTCAATGTGTTATTTATTTACCTATTCTTCTTTTAGGAACTGTTAACATTTAGGGATATAGCTAATGATTTTACTGAAGAGGAGTGGGAATGCCTTCAGCCTGCTCAGAAATATTAATATAGAGATGTGATGCTAGAGAACTATAGAAACTTGGCCTTCCTGGGTAAGTTTAATTTCCCTTTAAAATTATTAATTACTAATTATTATTTAATTTACTTCTGTTTCAGAGTATCTTCTGGGAACTTCTCTATAATAGTGAGTTTCAGATTTTTGTTTCAAAGAAAAAGGGCATTTTTAATACAGATATTTTACTCTCTCTCTCTCTCTCTCTCTCTCTATATATATATATATATATATATATATATATATATATGTAATTTTACTCTTTAATCTGTCTCTTTCTTTGTGTGTTACACATCCTTCACTTTAGATAAGTAGTATCTAGTATAATTTAGTGATGTAAACTATTGTAGACTACACATAGCAGGATACACAGTTGAGTCATTCAAATGTCAAGGAGAAAACCAAACTAAAAATGTTGAAAGAGTAGTTATCCAGCAGAAGAAATTTTCAGAAGCTTAGATTTATTTATTTTTATTATAATTATTGAACGCACACTGCCCTATATTTATCACATTTTCAAATTCCTTGTTGTTCTCTGTTTTCTTCTTTAGTGATGTCCCAGTTTATTCAGATTAACCACCAAAACTTAAGTTTTGTTGTGAGGGCCAGCATGATCTGTTTTAAATCTTCTTTTGAGGAAACTTTTAAAGAAGTAAACATAAAACAGAGACACACACACACAGTGAAAAGGAAAAAAAAATACTGGCCACCTGTCTTTACAGCTGCACATATAATATCCAAAAATTGCATAACTTCTGATACCATGACTACATTCTAACCCAATGTTTCTTTAACCCCAAGTGCTAGCTAACCAAGATTAGGAACAGTTAATACAAAGATAGAGCCCCTTCTCCCTAAGGACATTACCACAGAAACTAGATAGTGTACCTATAGAGTTGTCTTAATAGCTTTAGGGAGAAACTGCTGGGCATTACAATTATGAGACTCAGGGTGACAGTTACTATCACCCCCACACTTTCCTGTCTATTTCCAAGGTCAGAATACCTAATACCTCCCCTCTTTTTTAGGGCCTTTTGAATAATTAATATTACGTATCTCCTTAATGCTGGTGGGGACAGAAAATAGGGCAGGCATAGAAAACAGCAAGTTCCAACATCAGTAAACATCCACCTATGAATATTTTTGACCCAGATGAAGTTGAGTAAACATAAAGTTAATCAATCCAACAAGTCCAAAATCCATCATCTTGTTGAACCTTATTAATGATATCTTTAAGGTAATCTAAGTCTTTTGAAATAAAATTACTATTATAACTTCAATTGATGGAGCACATGTTAATCAACTTCTAATATTTTTAAAGATGTAACAATAACAGAAAATCAATTGCAGCATGATTGTCAAGAATGGCTTGACAATGTTGTTTTTGTTCTTCATTAAGCATATTTACATACATGGAGGCAGAACTAATACTGTTTATGATAGCATAAGCGAGTTTCATAGTAGTTTTATAAGCCCATAGATCTAGTCCAGGGAAACCCACTAAAAAGAATGTCAAAGCATTAAAATCTGCCTTAGAGAGAAGCTTCACTGAATCATCACAGTTTTTATCAAGAGGAATAGATTTTTTATGAATAAATTGCACAAGATGGTGACCCATTAAGTACTATGTGGATGGTAAGGACACATTATTCTGCTAAGACAACAATGAATGCCATGAGATATTTTTGCAGGTATATAACAATTTCATGAAAGTGAGTCAAGATATTGTAATGGGTTGTAGAAGTCCAGGATCTGACAGTACTGAATTTCCCAGAGCTTGTGTACAAAAACAGAGCAACACTGTTATTAAGACCAAAACATTTACAGAGTTTTGTGTGAGTTTAGCAATCAAAGCAGTAACAAAAGTTATCTAGAGTACATTCTAACCCCATTTTAGCCAACACCTGTTGAGCTGGGGTTGTTAATGGTTTTATATCCCCCCAAGTAACTAGAATTCAAGTATCTTGTGGTCCTTTTTTAATGTTTCTCCTCTTTTGAGAAGAATGATTATTGTCTTGTTTTGATAGACTCTTCTCTTACAGGGTTAAATGAAACTTAGAAATCAGCTTGTGAAGTCCCTGATGTACATTTATAATTGCTATTTTTTATGCATGAAGCTAGAGTCCAAAAAGGACATGTTGCCATAAGTGTACCAGTCTATGCTTTTCCCCACATGATAAAAGGCATAGGATCTTGTCATGCTGGTCAGGTGGAACCTCATATATTACATATTTTTGTTTTGGTAATTGTTCTTTGAGAATAAAATGTCTATGCAATCCAGATGACCAATTTTGAGTATTAACTTTATGTTGTATATTGAGCACATTAACTGGAAATAAAAAAATATTTAATGCATATTTATATAAAAGAGGCTAGATCTTTGTTTGTTTCTGTTTTAAAAGGCAAGCATTAGGATACAATTTGCTCACTCAACAAACGCTCATCCAAAAGGATTATGAGAAATTTCATGACTTAAAACTATATCTCATTGATTAAAAATTGTGCAAAATGATGAGATGTAAAGACAGGGGAATTATCCATCTTTAAACAAATAGGGCCTCTAGGAGGAGATCGTGCTTGATTTCTTTCCATGCTCTCTGCTGAAACTGACTTAATATTTTCTTTTTTTAGATTCATTTCTGTTAGTAAATTTTTTTCTTTTGTTTTGTGTTTTGCAATAATGCATTGGTAATCATAAATATTTTGAAGTGAATAAGTCATTGTACTTCTACTTTGTAATTTTTTATATTTTTATTTTTTCTATTTTGATTAGTGATTTAATTTCTGGATCATTTTTTTTACTGTGGCATGCTTGAATTATTTTCACACACTATCTCTCTCTCTCTCTCTCTCTCTCTCTCTCTCTCTCTCTCTCTCTCTCTCTCTCTCTCTCTCTCTCTCTCTCTCTATATATATATATATATATATATATATATATATATATATATCCCACTTCTCTTTATATATCCTATAGATTTTTAATTTTTACAGTATTTTACAAGTTGCTTAGACTTGTCTTAAAGTTGGTACTGCTTGATAAGCCTCTCCCATATTGGTAAAATTTCAGATTTGCACACTAGGAATGTCCCTCTCATTTTTTTCTTAAAGAATTATTCACAAAAACATTGTGCTCATTGATGTTAATATTTTTTAATTTCACTCTCAAAACTTTTAAAATAGTTATTTAATGTTTTTTGAGTGATTCAAAACTGTCAGTATCCTAATGTTAAATTCTTAATTTTTTTTGTCACTTGAATTTAGCCATGCTTCTCTTTGTTTATATTTGCTGTACTATTTTTTATTTGTTCATTAAATGAGCCATCAGTGAATTACATAGTCCATTTTTGGGAAAAAGTATAAAAACTATTAAATAAATAAAAATAGGCATGAACAGTGCTGCATCCTTGTAATATTTGGTAATTGGAAGGCCATGCAAAAGTACTTCATGTTTGAGAGAAGTCACAGAAATTTAGAGACAGCATGGCTCAAACGATTTTAAAAGACTTGTGTTGCAGTTTGTGATATAGAATTTTGGGGATAATATCAAGCATTACACATGAAACATTAAAAGTTGGATGACCTAAAGATCCAGAATTGCCAGTACTAAATATGTATCCATGAACAATTAAATCAGAAAATTGAAGAGATACCTCTGCTTTTGTGTGTAGTGCAAACATTTTTCTCAGTATTAAAGCTCGGGACTCAATGTGTGTGCCCATCAATGTCAAATGTGTAAAAATATGTAATTATGTACTATTATTATTTATTATATGTTATAGTAAAAGTCTCCATATTTTTATTTTATTGACATAGTAGGGTCAAGATTTTATTTTACCACATAGTGAGTGTATTATGTTCTTCATAAATACTAGTAGAAGGAATAAAATACCTTGTAAGAACAAACTGATAATTATATGAAATAATGATTGTGTTAATTCATTCTATTTAGTCATTTTACCTTGTGTATATAGTATAAAATGCCATGATATATTCATAAAAAAACAAAGTTGTACTTGTCAATAAGGAAATTCTCATATCACACAAATGTATTAATAAAAAAATCAATTTATTATACTTTATTGTCATGTGTTGAATTCATTTAAGTATTATGGCCATAGGCTATCCAAGGTTTTTATAGTCTTTTGAATTGTTCTTATGAAAAATTTTATAGAGATATATGTGTATTTTTCTTAGTAAATTTTTTGTTCATATTTCCTTTTAAGAGTCCATTGCCTCTTTACCCTTGTTGAATATTTATGGTATTATCACTCAAAATATACTAGTTATTTTCATGTCTCTGTGTCATGGTAGACAAAAACCATTTTTTGAACACTCTTTGAAAAAGCCAGAAATGTTTGTATTTGTTTTACATTTCTCTCTTTCTACTGACAGTGAAAGTAGCTGGTTGATATTTTGTAAATACACAATACTATCTAATGAAGGACAAAAAGTTGTTAGTGATAATTTTCTATACTTTATTATATTTCTCTTCTTAATGATGTAGTCCTCTTGAATACTGTGGTCTCTACATAAATTCGGGTAATATTCTCAAGGTAATTTTGTCTGTACATTTTTATTGAACTAATATATTTTTTGGATTTATGGTGACTTTGGACCTATTAATCTGCTACACTCCTGATGTAATTATTTTACCTTAATTTCATGTTACGTATGCAAAATATATTTATCCCAGATTAATAGGTATTTTTTTAATTTTTTGTTTATTTCAGCAATGACTCCTAAACATATCCAAGAATATTCACCAGAAAAGGTCCTAAAACATATATTTCATGAAGTGATAAGTGCAAAATTTAGAAGTTGTGATCTTGACTAATTACAACAAAAAAAATATGCAAAACTACAAGTGAGAGTGAACACCAGAAATCATATAAAAAAATCAGGCCTTGTTCACCACCAGAGAATTTATACTGAAGAGAAGCTCTACAAATATAAAAAATGTTGCAAAGCTTTTAGTGAAAAAAAAATCTTATTTACAACACAGGAACCCACAATTGAGAGAAGCCCTACAAATGTAAAGAATGTGGCAAATCTTTTGGTAAAAAATCACACCTCATTTTCCACAGAAGAACTCACACTGGAGATAAGCCCTACAAATGTACAGAATGTGGCAAAGCTTTCAGTCTAAAATCACTCCTAATTTGCCACAGAAGAACTCACACTGGAGAAAAGCCCTACAAATGTAATCAATGCGGCAAAGCATTCTGTCAAAAATCAAACCTTAGTTGCCAAAGTAACTCACAGTGGAGATAAGCCCTATGAATGAACAGAATGTGGCAAAACATTTGGTCACAAATCACACCTTGTTTGCCACAGCAGAACTCACACTGGAGACAAGCCCTACAAATGTACAGAATGTGGCAAAGCTTTTGGTGACAAATCAAACCTTATTTGTCACAGAAGAACTCACAGTGGAGAGAAGCCCTACAAATGTAAAGATTGTGGCAAAGCTTTGTTTGAAAATCAGTCCTTATTTACCACAGCAGAACTCACACTGGAGAGAATCCCTACCAATATAAAGAATGTGGCAAAGCTTTTGGTCACAAATCATTCTTTATTTGCCACAGCAGAACTCACAGTGGAGAGAAGCCCTACAAATGTAAAGAATGTGGCAAAGCTTTTGGTGACAAATCAAACCTTATTCGCCACAGAAGAACTCACAGTGGAGAGAAGCCCTACAAATGTAAAGAATGTGGCAAAGCTTTTGGTGACAAATCAAACCTTATTCACCACAGAAGAACTCACAGTGGAGAGAAGCCCTACAAATGTAAAGAATGTGGCAAACCTTTGGTCAAAAAATAGACCTTATTCGCCACAGCAGAACTCTCTGGAGAGAAGCCATACAAATGTAAAGAATGTGGCAAAGCTTTTACTCAAATAACAGGATTTATTTGCCACAGGAGAACTCACATTAGAGAGAAGACTTACAAAAGTAAAGAATGTGGCAAAGCATTCAGTCAAAATCACACCTTATTTGCCACAACAGAACTCACACTGGAGAGAAGCCTCACAAATTCAAAGTATGTGACAAACTTTTTACTAAAATATTACACCTTATTTGTCACAGAAGAATTTACACTGGAGAGAAGCCTTACAAATATAAGGAATGTGGAAAAACTTTTAGCAATAAAACAGGCCTTATTCACCACAACAGAACTCACACTGAAGAATAGCCCTACAAATGTGAATAATGTGGCAAAACATTTAATAAAAAATAAATCTTTATTTATCACAGCAGAAGACATCCTGGTGAATGTGAAATGTGAATAAAGTGATAATACTTTTAAAGAAAGACTAAACCTTGGGGCTGTGGTTGTGGTTCAGTGGTAGAGTGCTAGCCTTGCACGTGTAGGATTCTGGGTTTGATCCTCAGCACCACATAAAAATAAATAAGTGAAATAAAGATATTGTGTCCAACTACAACTAAAAAGTAAACATTAAAAAAAAAGAAAGACTAAACCTTATTAACAACAGAATTTATACAGAAAATAACCCCTACAAATTGAAACAATGCAACAACCCTTTTAACAAGAAATCAATTCTTTTCACCACTAGGCTACTTATTCTCAAAGAAGACCTATAAATATAGAGAATGTAGAAACATTTAAAATTATATATCATACATTACTAGACATCAGAGAAAACACACTGGAGAGAAGTTCTACAAATGAGACCATTGAACCATTATTCTAAGAAAGGGACAACATTTAATCCTCACCATAATAAACATAGCATAGAGAAAGTTTTGAAATGTGAAAATTGAGAATGAGACAATGCCTCGAAAATTTATTCACCAATACTCAGCACCTATTGATACATACTGGTTAGAGAAAATACAAATGGAAAAAAATGTAGCCATATGTTTCTTAAACACTACTTATTTTTGGAGAATTCATTGTACCCAGAAACCCTAAAAAGTTAAATAATATTTCCAAGACGTATTTAAATTTTAAATTCTTTAAACATCTGAAAACTCATACTTGTAGTGAAAATTGAACAGATTTTGTCAAAAATGTATGCCTTATAGAACAATGAAAGATTTATAATAAATGTGAGTGTATAGTAAAATGATTATGTAAACATTACACCTTGATGTATATGAGGATCAGTAAAATACAGAACTCATTTAAGTTTAGAAAATAAGTAGTTGTCTTCAACTTTTGCTTAAATTTATTAGGCATTATCAAGTTATTTTATAGAAATATCAGTCATAAATATCATACATGCATAGTGAAGAAACCTCATCTTTGAAAAAATTTAATTGTTTTTCTAAATCAAAAATTACTATTTTCACTTTTGAATACTGAGAAAAGAATTAAATGAAGTCTACTTTTGATGTTTAACACTGAAGTGTAATATTTTAAACTTTATTTTTTATTTCAGTTTAAATTTGCATATTTTTAAATGCTGAGCCACATTCCTAAGCCCTCTCTCTACTTTTTCATATTTTGAGACTGTCTTGCTGAGTTCCTAGAAACCACATTAAGTTGCTGAGGCTGAATTTAAACTTCTGAAACTACTCATCTTCCCAATTTGCTTGAATTACAAGCATGAACCATCATGGCAGGTTTACAGTGCATTTTTGTAACCTATACTTAACTTATGTATGCAGTATGTCTTTATAACTGAATAATTGTTTATATGGTAACCCTTATGTATTGCATCCTGTTGTTAAATGACAGACATCACAGTGTTCCACTTGACTAAATGTTCTATGTAACAGTAAAACATACTATTGAGTAAAAAATACTCTAGCATCTCTTAATACTTTTTCAGATTTTAATCAAACTTAATTGGAATACAATTTGCAAAAGTCAGATAATTATTTTTTTATGTTTGTATTTATGATGAAATTAAGAGTTAAAAGAAGGATATATATATATATATATATATATATATATATATATATATATATATGAAAATTAGCCCCAGATTTTTATATCTTCAATTATAAATCTTAAAATTTTAACTTTTTTAACATTTTAACATTTCCTAGTGATTTTGATAGACTGAATTTCCACAAACGTAAAGGTAGCTCTTACAGGAGAGAAGAGCTTCAATTCTTTTTGTGTGTGCATAATGACCTTCTAGACCTCAGCCTCATTGGAGACATTTCATTTTTCTGTGAATGAGGTCAATGATCATTGTTTTCATGTATGTTAGTAAATTCTGACATCATTGTTATCCTATAGGTAGTGTTATTTCAGGGCAGGAATCAGAGAAATGAATGTGGAGTCGAGGTTGAATGAGGCCTTATACTTATGGCAAAATAATCAATGAGCTATAATTTATCATCTCATTTTCTGTAGTTAGAGGTAATCTGAGAATGTTGTATGTAAAGATTAAGTTTCTTATCATGAAATGTTGGCTTACCAGCTACAATAGTATAAAGGCTTCTTATACATAGAATCCGTACAAAAATTATATTAAATATCATTCACAATTTTATTAACATTTCATATAATTCATGAAGAACTTTGTTTACAACAGCATATGCCTAAGAATAAGGTCTGGGGACATTATACACTCCTCAATATAGACATATCATACCAGTTTAATTATACATGAAACCACACTAAATGAGAAGAAAAATCAATTGGAGCAGCACACAACAATATAAAAATAAAAAAACTTATAAATACTAAAGCAAGAGACCAAGAGTGGATGAAGTGTGGCTTCCAAATGCTAGGGGGAAAATGGACATGTAATCGTTTAAAGGTAATTGAAGAAATATAAGTTACCCACTTTGACCTAGAACAGCATTTGAAAGAAAAAGAGTCACAAAGTAAGCAAAGATTTTATTGACTTCCATTTGTATGCTTTGTAATACTTTCCAAAAGCTTTCTGCATATTTTATTGCATTCAATTGGGAAAAAAATCCAGAAAGATAAAAAAGACAAGTATTGCTCCTCTGGTTTTAAAAGTAAGAAAAGGAATAGAGAGAGATTTATTGAGATAGAAAAATTTGCTAGATAGAGGTAAAAAAAAATGAACTGAGATTACCAGAGTCTAGGTATAATGTATTTCAGCCATCCCTGGCTGCACAGGGCATTTTTGCTTAACAAAGAATTTGTTCACATATGTACGCTTAAAGAACATTGCTGTTTTTAGTCATTATTTTTTATTAATAACAATGCTGTACCTTTCAACAGTTTACAGCCACAAAAATACAAAATTTCAGAAGTCTTCTGGTTCATCCTCCATATTCTGCCACAATATTCACCAGGACAAGATAATATAAATCTTTTGGCAGCCCCATCAAGGCACTCACTTCTTTAAATTTTAAGGCCAAATATATACTGCCTAGAAAAGTATGACACATGGAACAACATAATTTTACATGGAACAACATAATTTTACTTAGCATAAATTTTTTTTATGAAAAATATATTCCAACTCCTTTGTCTTGGGATTACATTCGAAAAATATGAGGTAATTATACTGTGTACTATGACCTTAGGCTATGAGCTTTAAAATTAACATATAATACAAAATAATATTTAATGTTAATTTTTAAATATAGTTTTTATATTTCAAATATGCAAATCAAATTCCACAGCAATCAATGATACAAAATAACATAAAAAAACAACTGCAGTTTGGTGTCTCATCATGACATTTCAATACCTGCTGTATATTGCCTGTGGCTTCCACTTTTAATTTTAAAAAATAATAATTTTTTCATACAATTTGGGTGAAGTGGAGGACAAAATCACCTGCATTGTTTTCCTGAGCAAGCCATCATACTTGAAACAACTGAACCCCAAATCAAAAAATGTTTTCTCTACATTTTCATTATATCAGTTCTTAACTCATCAAGCATAAAAAAAATCCAATTTTTTCTGGTTGAATATCTTGAGCCCAAAGATATGGAACCTGGGAGCTAAAAAAAGTATGAATAAATAATGAGATCTTTTTTTGCATAGGGAAAATTGCACTTTTTGTATTTGATTTTTCTGCCTGTGAAGATCTACATTTCTCTTCCTACAACGCTATTATGGTTGATGGTGACTTGTGTGATTACAGAGGCTTAAAATGCTGCTACATGTCTTTGAGTCCTTTCATTGTAAAAATTACTGTAATTTGTTCTCTAATAGGAGACTCAAAATGGTGCTAGACAAACCTATTATTTTTTATCTGCCTCTTTATTCATGGTTTTCTAATGGTTTTGATCTAGTCAGTTCAGACCATTTCTGATTAATGGGTGTCATCAAGATGTAAATTCCCTCTATGATCAGTAGCAATGAGACAATTCTTCCCATTAAAAATAAAAACATTCTCATAGAGGCTTTGCTATATTCTAAGGAACCACTCTTGCTTTTGCTTTATTAAACAAAATAAATTCCACATATTTGAGTCCCAAAGTAAATGGCAATATATTAACCTAAGCACCATGAGGAATATAAGAAATACAAGATATCACCTTTGAAATATAAAAAAATAAGAATCATAAATGCTAAGCCATTACCAGCTAAACTATACCAAAGCTTTTAAAATGTAATCTTAGATGTTCTACTCACTCTCATAGTAAGAGGCCTTAGACTCAAAGATATTTGACCACTCACTAAAGGTCACTCAGTGAATGCATACCAGTTCTTCTTTTAAAGCTTTTTCAGAATTTTTTGATAATACATTGCAAAGTCACACCTGTCTTCTTAGAAATAAGACACAGAGGTTGTTTTAGTCTGTTTTATAATAGTATACAAAATACTAGAAACAGGACAATGTATAAAAGAGATATAAATGCATAAAAATATTTTCTGAGGGGAAGACATTGTGGCTCAGTGGTAGACTGCTCACCTGTCACATGCAAGAAGTTGGGTACAATTCTCAGAACCACATAAAAATGAATAAATAAATAAATAAAATAAAGGTATTGTGTTCAATTAAAGTTTATAAATAAATAAAAAAATTTTTTGAGTACATAGTTCTTAAGATTTAAGTGTATTGTACCAGAATCTTCTCAGCTCCTCTGACAGCCCCTTCACCTGCATTTCACATGAGACGGCATTATGGTGAGGGCTTATTTGAGAAGTAGAGAAAACATAATAAGAAAGGAAGTCAGAGAAATTCAGAAAGAAGACTTGCTCTTTTTGAAACAACTGGCTTTAATAAGAACTATCTTGTGTCCCATGAAAGTTCCATTACTCCTTTCCAAGAGTATCTCCCCCAATGATCTAAGCACAATTTACTAGATCTTACTTCTTAAACATTCCACTATTTTTCAACTCTCTCCCTTTGAAACTAAGTTCCAAACACATGAGCATTTGGGGGACATACTCAAATCATAATGAAAATAATATGAGAGAGACAATGGTAAAAATGAGACATAGAATGTCAGTTCTTAGTACTTATAAAGATTCTAGATACTACAATAAAGTGCTTTAGAGTATAGGAATTATTTTAGGTTGATATTTATTTTAAAGACAATAGAGAATTTTACTAAATTACTCTTTGAAGAATAAATGAATTACAATGTGACAAGACTAATGGGCTAGTTATATTAAAATAAGTGAAAAGTCTGTGCAAAAACTCAATGGATGTTTAGTAAACCATGCTTAGGTATAAAAAGAGAAGGCTGAGCTTTCTGATTATGCTATATCAAGCCAAAAGTTTACTGACTAAAATCTGGTGGCCCTCAAAACCAGAGCAAATATTCATATGAAAGATTCAGTGGACATCAGTCTTAAGAGCTTCTTACTTAAAATATCTGGTTCCAAATACTACATGATTCATAGTAATTCTCAGGAGTATTACCTTTCTTTCAATTTCAATTTTTAACTTTCTATATAGTTACCACACCATCTCATGGCCAGATCAATATTTTCTTGAACTTCTTCGTATATTAATCTGTACATTATCTCACATATGTTTGTTTCTAGATTGTCAGGTTTCCCTCTTAGTGAATTCTGAGATGTGCAAGAGGTTGAACAAGCATAGAAATTTGCTTATGAAAAATAAGCCATGTAGTAGGTGGGAAGTAAAAGGAGAAAAGATACAAAAGCCCTCATCTAAACTTGTATGTGCTGATACTACACAAGGTTATTCAAATGATGTCTGGTTTGGGCTAGGGAAGCAACTTTTCTTATACACTATGACACAAAGTTGATCAAAAAAATGGTTGTTACAGACTTTTTGATAACACCTAAATCTATCTTAGTAATTTCTACATTGAAAAACTACTGTTACCTTTAAACAAAACTATTCATTGCAATAAATGTGAAATCGTTTTTTAATATTGCAGAACAGAAAATTGATGGCATTATTAACTGAATGCCAATATTTTCCAATAACACATTACACCACAATATATGTATCTTATATAGTTTAACACCTATAAGGGTTCTTAACAAAATGGATAGATAATTGAAGTAAAGAGTGAAATGAGACTAAAAAACAACTAATTATAGTAAAAATTATTATTACCTTATTTCAATATTATTATTTCAATATTAGTGCACACTTTTGCTTTTTTTTCCCCAAAAGTTATTTTTTTAACCTCTTGGTATGATATTTCACTTCATTTATATAACATGATAAATAGTACTTTTTTTCATATGTACTCTCTGATGCATCTCAAATATATTTGCATACCTGAAGACCTTAGCAGATTTCTATACACATTATTCACTAGAGAAACAGCAGTTACTTCTGAAATCTGTATTGTTCTTTTCAAATGAGGTCTTGCAGTTTTTTGAAATATCTGAAATAATTATAATGAACTTATTTCTATTTAGCATATAGTAAGTGACTGATAAATATTTGTGAAAAGGATGAAGAAATAATAAGAGCATTTATATAATTTATACAATATGGTATGTGGTATTTCATGATTTTAGCTACATATTATTGAATATTATAAAAATCATACTATGCGGGTATGATGTGGGTATGATGAAACAATAAAAAATAAAAATTGCATACTACATTGTTAGTATTTCACCAAAATTTTTTTTCAAAAAGAGACACTCTGATGTGTGGTTTTTGTCAATTATTATATTATGAGTGAATGAAGCTCAGTAAATGAATAATTGGATCTATATACTTGCTTAGGGTGCTTATCATTCATTGTTCAAAAAAAAAACTTTAGCTACATAAAATTTTAATACTGTATGTAACGTTGTGATATAATGGAATTTTGATAAAATATACATTAATAATGCTGAAGTATTTCATTGAGTCTTTTATCAGTTTATGAAATAAACTTGCTATATTTGATTTACTCAATTCTAAGTGTCTTATATTTTAAGAAACTGTATGGACAATGCAAATTAAAGTTAACATGCTAATATTAATAGCAGAAGAACCACAGGAAAGATGAAAACAAAGAATTGGGAGAGATTCCACCATTATAGATGTAATTTTCTCAACATCTTTTCAATGTACCTAACCCACTATTGATACCAAAATTAATGAGCAACCTCTTCTCATGCTGAATGTGCATGATGCTATTATGTAAAATGAAAACAATTGCAAATGTGTCAGAGATTCATTTTACAACACTAAATGAAAATACAATTTTGATCAGTATCTCACTGTGTTTGACCCCAGCAAATACCTTCTCGGTGTGCAAGATAAATGGCTAAAAATTTTTTTAAAAATCAATTAAAATTTATATTAAAAAATAACAACTATTTTTTCATAAAGAAACTGTTAATGTATTTTTTAAACAACATGACAATAAACTATGCCCTATCACATAAAATAAAGCAACAATTCTGGTAAACTTCTTCATTTTATTCTTTGAATATGCCAAGTATTCTTTTGCAAACTTCCACATATATTGTTTTAATTTCACATGTGTAAATTATATCTGGTTTTCTCCAAATTTCTACTTATTTAATATAAATGTGTTGAGAAATTATTTCTGCATGTGCTTATAGTGAAATATAGTGAGGAATGGAAGTCATTTAAAGCTCTATGAATTGGAAACCCAGAATGGTGGGAGGAAGCTGTATATAATCATGAGAAACATATTGAGTACCATTAATTTTTTCCAGATATATATTACCCTTAGTATCCACTTTTCACATAAACTAGTGCTTTTAAATGAAGCTGACTATTAAATATCATAGAAAAGACCATCAGAGTAATCAGAAGAAGAAATTTAAAAGAGAAACAATCAAATCATAAACATCTGGTTGAAACAAGAACTGGCCAACTGTTGGATCTTAGCTTTTGACTTTACTAAATTTTCTCCTGTCTTTCATTTGATGATGACTAAGAGTAAGGTAATTCTATTAAGACCATGACCAGAACACTTTATACCAATATGTTTTCCTAAAACATGGATAAACTTGACTTGCTAATTCAGGATAGAATCTACTGAGTAAATCTTGTTATGGTAAGAAAAAACAAGTATAACTACTCAACATGAATATTGGCCTTTTCAAGAAAAGAATATTAGGGTGAAAACCAATTTCGGAAGATAATATTGAATATTTTAGATCAAAAATAAGGAAGGAATATTTAAAATAGTTTTGATTATTAGATGCATGTAAAAAAAAAAAGTAGTGTCCAGGCCTGATACGGTGGTACATACCTGTAATCCCAAATATCATAGAGGCTGAGGCAGAAAGATCACAACTTCAAGGCCAGCCTCGGTAACTAATTGATACTAGGTCACTAAATAAAATATCAAAGAATTTTGAATATATATGAGTGATAAAGCACCCCTGAGTTAAATACCCAGTGCCATATAAAACAGTAGTTTCCAAAATTTGTACCCAAATTAGCAGCCTACACTCTATCTGAAACTATGTAAAGTTTTAAAAGGCAACTAAATTTAGCCATACCTACTACTAGTTGTCTTATTATATTGATCATAATCTTGAAATATATCCATAGAAGACCCTTCACAATGTATTAGGTGTTCACATTATTTTTTTCTAATTGCAATGAGGGAGGAAGGAAAACCAATTTAGCTTATGGGGCCACTTCTTTCTTTTCAGGCCTAATGAATCAAATATTAAAAAGATTTAGTGTTCAATTGATTAACATTTATGATATGCGTTCTGTGATTTTCTGCTTAATCTACACTGGACACTTTACTATTTCTGAGTATCAGCATCTGTACACCCCACTCTACTTTTTAATAGTTACAAGTCCCTGTGTTCATGTTTCCTCAGTTAGTTATTCTCTTTTAAAAATAATTATGTGTCGCATTCTTTGTCTACAGAAAATTTATAAAGGTTAAAAACCTGTAAGCATTTTCACAAATTTGACTTTAAGATACTTTTAATCACAAAACACACACTGTAAGTGAGAATTATTTCTTTCTCTAATTTATTAGCCTTTTTGACATCCAATATCAGGACATGAATGCTGCTCATGGAGGGATGTTCTTACCATCAAGAACAATCAATATTACTTTCTTCTCTCCCAATAAATGTTACAGAAAGTGCACATTTACTGTGTTTCAAATACAGAACTTGGCTTTCCATTATTATTGCTTACTGGGTTTCTACTTTCTTTTGTTATCACTTTGTTTTTCCTGTATTTTCTAATATTCAATTTTTTTGTGGTGAGAAAAATAGACCACTAGAATCTTCTAACATTTGCTACATTTAATCACTTGAGTACTCACTAGCTAATATTTCTATTAAACCATCATTTTAAAGGTAGGACTCAGGTATGCTAACAAAACTATTTTCAAGGTCTACTGCAGAATCAGCATAACTTTCTTGAGTTCTGCAGGTCGAGCCACTGTTTTTGTCCACAAACTCTGCTCCCTTTGTTTTAGTTTTCTTCTATATTGAGTAACTCTCTTTGAAATGAGGCACAGAAAATAGCTTTTTATATTTTTATTATTTATAAAAATCTATTTTTATTCATCATTGATGGACAATCTGCTTCAGTTTAGAATACCAGGTTGAATACTATTTTTTCTTTAAATCTTGAGGATATTTTGTATTTATCATCTATAATCCATCATTAAGGATAAATACTTGGGTTTTATTCTTGCTTTCTTGAAGCTCACCATGGTTTCACATTTCAGGATATTTTCTTTGTTTTAAGCATAGCTACTTGAGAAAATCTGGAGCTACATTTAGCATATTTAAATCTTATTTTCTTGATTATAGCATTCAATCAAAATGGAATATTTCCAGACCAATTTTTTTTCTATTATATACTTGTAGGAAAATGGATAAAATATGGAAAATAATATGTTTGGTTTTTGACACCAAAAACAGGCATAGTAGGTGAGTGAAACTATAAGCAAAAAGTGCAGACTTTGTAGGTGAACTCTAACTTTATTTTAAAATTTTTTCTTAATAAGTGCAGTTTGATAAAATGCTGTTAAAACTAATGGGTAAAGGGGAAGTAAAAATAATCAAAGTATACCACTGTAAGATATACTTGAGTTCTGGTATCTGAGAGAAGACTGTGGGGGAAACTTCATCTTATAATAGGAAAGAACCCCCCACTTTCCCTTCACCCTCTCACCCACTTAACCTCACAAGAAACCACCAAGATGCCCAGAATAAAAGGTTTCAAGTTCAATAGTCACACTCTTTCCAAATACAAAAAGCAGTTCCAATTCAACTGATCACAGAAGCTTGTGTGCAAAGTTAAGGGCATCTGAGACATCATATAAAAAGTTAGGTTAAAGGTAATTCTGTTTTTTTTTTTTTTTTGTCTGTGTGTGTGTGTGTATTTTTTGTTTTGTTCCAAGGGTGTGGCTATTCCTTGGTCACCTGAACCCAGCAAAGAAACTATTATTTTTATGAAGTATTAGTGGGTGACCCACATTAAAAACAGACAAATGTTAAAAAATTTTTTAAAAAGCCTAATTACCAAAAAAAATATGTTGCCACTTTCTCCCTATACATTTTTCTTTTTAAAGTATCTCTTTTTAAGTTTTGATTTATTTTAGTCCTGAAATGTAGACAGTAAAACAGCTTCTGGCAGAATTTACAATCAACTTCATGAGGGTCTGGGAAGCTGAGAGGCTGAAGCAGGGCTGGGAGAAGCAGACAGGAAGTCTGACTAAGGATCAGACTTCCCTTAGTCACTGGAGGCCAATTATAACTAAAAAGAGACAAAAATCAATAAGTGTTTATAAACCAGGAAATGACACAGATTTTCAAGTTAGTATCACTTATAAAAATTCATATAATCAAGAATATAGAGAAATAATGAACAGGATTAGAAAAAAATAATAAGTGTAAATTTTATTTTTAGAAGTTTATTGTTTATACATGAGAAATAAAGATGAATTTTATATTTTGATTTTAAATGGAAGGCAGAGAGATATGCAAGTCATATAGTACTTCACAAACCTTACTTCAGTTACAAAAGTATAACCAATTGATAGCTTCCACTTATTTTACTCTGTATCTTCCTTGGCATTTCACCTGAAGTCACACTTATAGAGTGTGACCAATAACTAAGCAAATAAATAACCAAGAAGATAGTCACTGAAGTTACACTCTTTATCAGAAAACCCCAATCAATTTCAGAACAAAGGTGTGGTAAAACACCTATTCATTTCCTTCTTTTGGAAAAGGTCCCTTTTGTGAATCAGATAGAAAAGGAAATTGGCCAACCTCTATCAAAATATTACTAGAAATAAATATGAATTATCTTTATTTAGAAGTAAAGTGAAATAAATAACACCATTTTACAGTATCTTTCAGAATTACCCTTGAAAAATAAAAAATGAAGAAAACTCTTTCTAAAGAGCAGAATACTTGGCAGCACACTTCATCCTTAATTTCATGTGGAAAAAGAAGTTACCTCAGGTAAGAAGGTACATAAGAAGGTACATAAACTAATAGGAAGAAATCAAGACTTGGTCAAGAGTTTAGAAGAAACTTTTGAAGACTATAAAATTTGGGGGGTACAGTAATAAGGATGAAACTCTGAGAAAGACAATGCAGTGTAAATATCATGGGATTTCATGCTATCACATACTAAAGCACATATATCATGCACATTGTACAAGAAAACCAAGTTGACAACAATACTTGGCTAGTTGTTTTCATTCAGCCTCTGATCCTGCACAGGATGAATGAGGAATGAGTACCATAGTGGTTTCAAGTTACCGTATTTTGTCTATCAAATGCTTCTTCCAAATATCCAGCCAGCTAGGAGAAGAGGTCTATCTCTAGATTCTTGTTACAGCATCATTCTCTCATAATAAATTAACCCAGAAATAATTTAAACCAGAAAAACCCAAACATTTTTTAAATTTTGCTTTTACAGACAATAAATGTTAAGTGAGTGCCACTTTTTTTAGAGAGAGTGAGAGAGGAGAGAGAGAGAGAGAGAGAGAGAGAGAGAGAGAGAGAGAATTTTAATATTTATTTTTTAGTTATTGGCGGACACAATATCTTTGTTTGTACGTGGTGCTGAGAATCAAACCCGGGCCACACGCATGCCAGGAGAGCATGCTACCACTTGAGCCACATCCCCAACCCAGAGTACCACTTACTAAGTGCCAATATATCTTGCCTAAAATTGAATCACACCACACTTAACAAAAATAAAGATATTACTCTTGGTCTATGACCATGGTATCCACTGTATTATCATCTAAAATGAAACAAAATCCCTCTGGCCTGGTAGAATTCTGGAACAGGTGATGGTGTTTCTAACACTTCTTAAATTTCACATCAGTATATTGGGATGTGCTACCAAGAGACAGACTATATAGATCCAGGAACCAGAGTGTCAAATTTTTAGAGTCTTAACTCACTATCACTCCTATTAATGCACTTGGCAATTATATTTTCTTACGCCATACCACTGCATCCTCCACTTTTAAAAATCCTAATTATTTAAGAGGACACTTTTCCAACAGAATGTCTAACAAAATTCCTACTAAAATTAAAACTGCACCTGAGGATTCTAAATTCTATGAACTAAAAAAACAGAAAGCAAGAGGAAAAATTACAATCCTAGCTAGGTCAATTCACTCTCCTCACCAGAAGGACATTGATTCCATTTTGCAATGCTAAGCAAGTACCTCTAATAAAGTGCCAATACATCATGCTTAAAATTGAATCAGACCACACGTAACAAAAATAAAAATATTACTATTGTTCTATGACCATGGTATCCACTGTATCCAAATATACACGTCAATTGTATATTTGAAGATGAAAATATTATATTTGAAGATAAAAAGACTTTTATCTTCAAATATACAATAGACTTGCATATTTGAAGATAAAAATCAGATGATTCAATTTGAAAACAGATGATATAATTTTCTACTTTGTAGTATTTATTTTCCATACAGGAATTGTAACAGGATCAGTGCAGTAGTTGTGTCTTGAGAAAATTATGGTGAGGAGGCTCAAATGATTTGGGGATGAGTATGAGTTTTACTCCATCAGCTAAGTTATAGAGACCAATAGAAGTACGTTTAGTGGATATAAAATGAACAGCAGAAGAGACACAAGATGACAATTAATTTGACATTCAGTCTACACAGCTGTCAAAACTGTAATTAATTGCACTGTTTTCCCTTCTTATAAGTTTTCTTCAGGAATTGAATCTCACCAGTACCATGAACTAAGTACAGAACTTAGACTGAAAATTGAATTTTTGTGGTGTCACTATAGGGAACTGTGCTTTATGGCACCATTAGGACTGAAGGATTCATTTCCCAGACAATTGCTGAAAGTGGTCTTTTCAAAATATTTTCATCAGTAGAAGAGAGTTTTTCTGGCTATTACCATTCAAGGCTTCTTAAACTTAAGACTGTTTGATATTCATGCAAATCACACTGTATGTCTCAAGTAGGAAAAATATGAGAGTGAAAGACAGATCCATAATTTCACTTTGAGTAAGGAGAAGCCTCCTTTGAGATTAGACTGCAACCCCAGATTCTGTGTGCCCAACCTGCTTCTTTCCTTTATTTTCATTGTGCTGATCTGAAGCACACTAACTTATGGATTTCCAAGATGCCTAGTCATGACCTTAATCCACCTCCTGGGAAACCCTAATTAGAACTCAAATTCATCCTTCATCTACTTCCAGATTTTCTGTTTTCCAGAAGCACTTTGAAGTCTTTTGTCACTGGAGATTACCTACTCTTTTCATTGTGGAAGTTTATCTCATTTTATGCTTTTCTTTGACTGCTACTTTAATTCATCGTGGGTAAAATAGACTTGTATACTTGAAGATCCAGATCTCTAAGTAAAACAGTTAGCTTAGTTTATGGGCTTATAATACACAATCAAAAATGTTCAAAACATTTTAATAAACATTTAGATCCATGATTAAAATTGGAGAAAATAAAATAGGTTTTATTAGGATGTAATTCTGCACTACAAAATTATCATTGTTTTTCAAAAAGGATAAGAATTTTGGAAGATAACATGGCACCAAGAAAAAGAATCACTATTTTTTATATATAATTGTGCTTGAATGAGAATAATAATGTCACCATAAATTCATGATATAATATAAAACAAAAAGCTTTATGACCAAGTTATGTTTATTTTTGACAAAATATATTTGAAGCAAAAATGACAAAGCCATGAAGCTCCTCAAAATACTATAAAGATACAGTGCATATCGTTTCTCACAAATCATGTAATTTTTATGATATCATGTAAATTTTCTAGACACAGATGTAGAAGTTAAATACATGAACATTATTTCTCAAGGCACATTTATTTTGAAGCACAGTTCCATAAATCTGCAAATACAATTAAATTTTACTTATTATACACAGATCAGTACCTCAAAAATGACCAAATTCCTGGAAATAATTCCTTTGCCATATTTCTATTTCCTTGACAATAAGGTCAGCTTTAATATAACATAACTCCTACCTTTTCAGTGACACAGAATTTTTAAATTTTAAGTAAACATCACCTATAGGCTCAACATTCACCATATAACTATGATACTAATACAATTAGTGATGAATGTTACAAGAAAAATTCTTAGTTCTTTTAAGAGAGTTTTTTGAAATAAAACACTAGATCAACACATTATCCTTCAAACAAATTATATTAATGCATGCACAGCAATAAATTTGGAATAAAGAAGGTATAGATATTTATTAGCTACAGGACTTTGAAAACCCATGCTTTGGACATAAAAGACAGTTATTTTGCTTTGTAATTGCAGGACTTTTTATAGCTGTGTGAGGAGTTTTAGGTCTATGTTTTTGTTTTGTGATCTCACATGCTTCATTTATTCAGATGTATTAATGTAATATATCCTTACATGAGTTATATGCCTCTTTCTAACTATAGAATATATATTTAGAAATTCTTAGTAAACATACAGTTTCTAAATTAGAAAGCAATTACCATGCAAGCTAGAAAATGCACAGTGGCTTAAAGAACTCCTCATCCCAGAGTCTAGCCTTAGAGTTTTCATGTAGTTGATGGTCAATAAATTTATTTGGTTCATAAAGTTAAGATCTGTTGAATCTTAAAGTAAAGAAATAGGAAGCCAGAGAGGTGCTTTTTCACAGATTTCAAGCTGTCATTACTGGGAAACCCAAGGAGACCTAGAGAGCAGTCTGTCCCTCTTATTGATGTAGTTGTGTAAAATTCAAGTCCTGCTTTTCTTCCCCACACCTTTGGCTTTCCTGTGACATCTTGTTCTTTGTGTTTCAGTGACCAGAGAATGAGAAAGGTTCACAAATATTTATTCATGGTAAAGATAAAAAACAAACAAACAAGCAAAAAAAGAACTAAAAAACAACTGAGTTTGTAAAAACATTAAAAATTTAGGTACAGTGATCAGGGTAGGATGAGATTCCACTTACCTAAATGTTCCTTTAAGAAAAATTTGATTCAGACATTTCCATTGTAACATAAATGGGAAAGGGCATATATATATTTCTAGAGTCACATATATATACACACATGAAACTAATACATTAAGAATGAATGAACACAAATATTCCTCCTCTAAACTTGGAAATTATATTTCTGTGTATTTTTAATCCAGGAATAGGAAATTACTAGTATGTTCATTGATTTTCAAAAATATTCAGTGTGCTTCCAAACCCTTTTATCATGATCCTCTCATTTGTCATTTCCTAACTGAAAGAGTACAGGGTCAGGAAATTTTTAATCTTTTGAGTTAAATTGGATCTAAAGACTTTATGGTAAATATAAGTAGTTTATGGCATTGTGATATTGCCCTCTATGAAATGAAGTTTTGAACATAGAATATAATTTCCTTCTAAAAATTTAAAAACTTTTAATTACTCAAATTATAGAATTCATATCAATAGTAGTTCTATTTTATTTTTTAATACTACAGAAGAAAGTTTATAAATAAAAAATGATACAATACAGATGGGGATATGGCTCAGTGGTGGAGCACTTGCCTAGCATGTGTGAGGTCCTGGGTTTGATCCTCAGCATCACATAAAAATAAAATAAAATAAAAGTTTATAAAATATCAAGGTAAAACTCATGTCTTTTTTATAATATATATACAAATAAGAAATTTTTAAAATCTCTAGATGACATTCCATATGTAAATTGTATCACTAGAACTCATTAAACTTAGAACAAATGGAAAACTAAAATTAATCATTTTCCCTATTAAAAATGACTCATTTTAGGAGGATATAAATTTAAAAAGCAAACGTTGTTAAAACAAAATTTCCTCAATGTACCATACCAAACACAGTCCTCTGGATTGAGTAAAACTGTTGGAGCTGAAGTCTCTTCTGCATCTACAAGAAACCACACTAGTATGCTAAAATTTCCTCCTTCCACAGCCTTTTCATGACCCACCTGCACACTGCTTCTGAATCTAAGAATGCAGAGGCACTTATCCATATGGATGAGGCAAAGGATGATGTGGTACAGATAATAGCCTAAAGAGTTGCACATTTGAAGGAAAGACATCTTTAAGTTCTGTCTCTGTGGGCCTATAATTTTATTGTCTAGAGAAATATGACCAAAATCTCCCCAGAAAACACAGAATTGTGACTTTCCCAGTGTAACACGTCTCTTAATGTTACTTCTTCTTTTGTGAATAACAGCAATCCTGGGAGAGCTGGTCTCCAAAGATTTTTCTGTAAATATTTGGAAAGACATCTCAATTAGAATCATGTCCAAACAAAATTGCAATTACTCTGATCATAAGATCAAATTAGTCTAGTCCTATTAAACAATTTACAGCACCTCAACTTTGGGGTGAGGAATTTCTGGCACCTCCCATGGTTTCACCATGGCTCTCTATCATGTGTGATAGGTTTCTCTTCCCTAGCTTTTTCCCACATGAAGCACCTAGTTTCTGGGTATTGTTGTTTCTGCATGCCACCATTTCTAAACTGGCTTTTTTGTGATTCAGGCTCTGTGTAAAATATTAATCTGAAATTTCAAAAGAAGAAGAAGAAGAAGAAGAAGAAGAAGAAGAAGAAGAAGAAGAAGAAGAAGAAGAAGAAGAAGAAGAAGAAGAAGAAGAAGAAGAAGAAGGAGGAGGAGGAGAAGGAGGAGGAGGAGGAGGAGGAAGAGAAGGAGAAGGAGGAGAAGAAGAAGAAGAAGAAGAAGAAGAAGAAGAAGAAGAAGAAGAAGAAGAAGAAGAAGAAGAAGAAGAAGAAGAAGAAGAAGAACTGAATGCCACAGGCTGAGGAAATCACAGGAAGATTGAACATGGAGCTGAGTCAGAGCCCATGCTGAAAGGCCACCCTAAGGAACCTCAGATGATCCCTCATACTTACTAATGGAGGTAGAGGGGAGGCGTGCCCTTTCTCTGAGAGAAAGCATGTAATATTAGCTTAGTCTTGTCTGTACTCTATATAAAGTTTTATAAAGCATAAAAAATGACATGGAGACTTATGATGTAAAATCAAAAGAAAGTACAATCATTTCAAGCAGGTCACTGAAATTCCAGTATTGGAATCAGAAGATACTGCTTTATCACAACCATTGTCAATATGTGAAGAGTTAATGAAAGTATCATAAAAATGAAAAAAAAATGTATTTTGAGAGAGATTTGGAAACTTGAATTAAATGGTAATAAAATAAAATAAAAACTGTAACATCTACAGGTAATTTTCCACATGGTTGAATTTGGAGTAGTTTGAAAGCAGCAGAAAAAAAAATTATAAGAAATACCAAATCATGAGACCTTCAAAGACATGTGCAAAAGAAATATAAAATAGGATAAGGGCATAAATAGTTGAACAAGCATATGTTTGATAAGTCAAGGCTCATTTGGGAAGGAGGAAGCCCCGGGCTTCATGTGCCTTGGAAAAGTTTATCCTCTTGGCCAGCCCCCATCCTGGCCCAGCCACTCCTCTGCCTTTGCTAAAGTTGGTTGTGCCCTAATTCCTTGCGTGTCATCGTCCATTGATCACCAAGTTTCCACCTGGAATTTTCTCCTCTATGTACACTTATACCCTTGGAGTATTGTGGGTGAGTTGTGGCAGAGGGGTTGGCTTGTGTCCCCCCCAGCTTTGTGGAGTCTTCTTTTGTTTGGAGCCACAGAGATCTCTTTGGAGAGCTACAGAAGTACAGACACACACCCTGGTTTTCCTGTGGATTTGATGCACAACAATGAGCAGGTGAATCCAATCACTTTGTCTAAGTTTCCCTGATTTTAAATATAAAAGTGATTACATTCCTAATTGTGAGCAGTAGAGTCAATTACCCTGATACCTGGACTTTAGCTCCAGTCAGTGAAATAAAAATCTCTGGAGAGTACTCTCAAGCATTGGATTTATTAAGCTTGAAGAGAGGTTCCTAGATGTTATGACTAGTATAAGATTAATGTTAATGGACCAAGGTTTTGAGTACATATCACACATTTGTATTCTCGCTTTAATATATGTATAGAGGCTGGAATAGTTTCTATTTCCTTTGGTACTTGGGATTGAACTCAGGGGAACATAACCACTGAGTCATATCCCCAGTCCTACTTTGTAATTTTATTTATAGACATTGTCTCACTTAGTTGCTTAGCACCTCAATTTTGCTGAGGTTGGCTTTGAACTGACAATCTTTCTGCCTTAGGCTCCTAATTTGCTGGGATGGCAGACATGTGCCACCTCACTTAGCTTGAATAGATCTATAATTTATCTTCTATTTTCTATCTTTAAGATGGTGCTAATGCCACTTGGTTCCCAAGACTATAGTGAGAATTAAATGAAGTCATTGATGGTTAGCACTTAGGTCCTAGTGAGTGCTCCATAAGCCAGGGAGATGACAAGCCTTTGTATTTTTGCTTTGTGGGCACCCAGCTTTAGCTCTTTTGGCAAAGCCTTGAAAAACTTAAGCAAAACTCTGTTTCAAGAAAAAATACAAAAATAGGAAGGGAGATGGGGATATTATGTTGCTCAATGGTGAAGCATGCTGAATTTTAGCTACTGGTACCAAAAATGTCATTTAATTTAGGACATTGTAATTATTTTATTAGTATGTTCATTTGTGACCTCAACATATATGGGCATAACATCATTGACCAGTCTCATTTCTCAGTGCCTGAATCATCTCTCTTATCATCTCTTCCATCAGTCTAAACCCAACTATTCTTCCTCCAATTTTTTTTTGAGATCCACTTCTTTTTTAACTCAATAATTCTTTTACCTTTCACATATGAGACAAGACACTTGATAATTGACTTTCTGCATTTGATTGATTTCATTTAATTTGATGTTCTCAAGTTCATTCATTTCCCACAAAGGATATAATTCCATTCTTGTTTATGGCTGAGTAGAATGAGTAAACATGTGAAAAGGTACGTAGATGCTATTTCCTGGGGATGTCACCTGCAAGCACACAGGACCATCAATGTCTAAGCTCAGTCTGCCATAGTATGAGCCAGGGAATGAAGATGCAGAAAGGAAAAGGTCTCATGTGAACCATTTGAGCTCTTCCAATCTGTGGCTCTGACTGCTTGTACATGCACCAAACAGCCTGGTACCATCCAGAGTCATCTTTATTGTCTGCATTGATTACTAACCTGTCTCAGTGGTCTGTTTTCAGTACAGTTTTGTTCTCAAGAGAAGAGAGTCAATGTGGAGGTAAAAATCTCCTGATTCTCCAGATGTCAGATTTGGCTCCTTCCTCAGTTCTTTCCCTTTTGTCCATTCATGAAACAACCTCTATCCACTTTACATTAGTCCTCTCCTCATCTGGCACCTTTGTATTCATTCTTGCCCTGAGCTCTGGTTGGGGGCAGGGAATCTAGAGTCATAGCAGACCTGGGCCCACTGGCCCCATGAACTTAACTATTTTATTTATTTATTTATTTACTTTTCAAGGATTCATTTTTCCCATGTTGTGAAGTGGGATTGACAGCTAGTAATGGTGACACTTAATGACATCAGGAGCCATTGATGACCATGTACTGGACTATTGTTTTTGAGAATTTTATCCCGGAACTCTTCACTGGCAATAAGAACTCCATGAGAAGAAGCCATGTTTACACCCATCTTTCAGGTCAGGAATACTCAGCTGTGTCGAGTTAACTTGCTTAACGTCACACAGATAGCAAATGGCAGCTTCATTGTTGCTGTGGGAACAGAGGAAAAAATGCACAGATGAGCATGGTAAAGTGTTGGCACATAATGATCAGGTCATAGAGCAGGAAAATGAGGTACAGATCAAATGGAAGGCCTGGTTTTAACCAGTATACAGGCAGGGCACCTGAGGAGGTGAGAGCAGAGTCCAGAGTAAAGGGTAGAAAGAGGCTTCATTCCTATCTTAAAGAGGAAGCTCAGAGAGTAACACCACAGGAGGCCTGCACCTGCCTTGCAGGGATGGAGCCAAGTGGGTGGTTCCCAAATTTGACATGTAAAAATAAAGAATATGAGGATTGGGCTTGGTGGAAAGCCCCAAGCTCCTTGCTGTTGTATGTGCATGTACATAGGCACTCACATGAAGGGATGCCCAGAGAGTTGATAACCTGTGTAAAATTCAAAGAAGTGTTCATATTGGAGAAACAATTGAAAAGACAGAATTGTCACTTTAAATATATTTCAGTCTGTTTGGACTGCTCTAAGGGAGTACTAGAATCATATACCTTACAAGCAAAAAAAAATTATTTGTGGTCTTCTGAAAGCTTAGATTTCCAAAATCATGTTTCCAACAGGTTTATTGACTATTGAGAACCTGCTTTTTTTATTGACAGCTCTAATTTGGAGGCTTGCATCCCCTTGAGTACCTTGGTTGAACTCCTCTCCATTAAGGTGATGGTATTAGAACATGAGTCTTTGGGGAGGTGTTGAGGTCCTGAGGCTGAAGACTTCATCAGTGGAATTAATGCTGTAATGAACAGTGCTATAGGCTAGCTGACTTCTTCCACCACATGAGGACACAGCCAGAAGCTTCTACCCATTACAAATGTCCTTTCCAAACATTGAATTGCCTTGTTCCTTGACCTTACACACTGTGAAAAATGAGTGTCTGTGGCTTATAGATTACTATAGCCGCTTGATGAGAGTAAGAAAGTACACCATCTCTGTCCTCACAGTATAAATTGAGAAGTTTCTTTTCAACTCTCTTTTAATAAATGACAATAATCCTATTCCATGACTTAATAACCTGCAGGACCCCACCTTTGTCTGCCTAGGCTCATGATCAACTACCACAACATTAAAATACATACTCACACAGGGTCTAGGACTCATCATTTTCCCCCAAGTCTGAATAGCCAAGCTTCTGAAACCTGGACGTGAAAGTAACTGTCCAGTCCTCTCTGTGTTCTTGGCATTAAACTTTCAAAGAATTCTTCAGTGTTTATTAATAGTCATATTTATGTATTCACCAGGCTTCTCACACTAGATAAGAAGTGGCCCCTACTCTTATGAACTCCAGTCTAATGGAGAAAGCATAAAACTCATGTTGTCCCTTGCTGTGCTGACAGTAAACATTGCATATAAATCCTGTGATCCTCTATTGCCAATTACTGATCAGTAAATGTTACATCACAGCTATTTTAGGTAAACATTTTTTTTTCACATTGGAGAAAAGATCCTGGAAATCATGCAAGCTTAAGAAATTAATTAATCACAAAATAGTATGGTTCATGATTGTGTTGTCAGACTCTTACCTGTCTGTTGGGATTGATTTTTGTTCTTTGATTTAATTCTATCTTTTGAACATGCTTTTTGTTTATGTGGCTCAAATATAAACCCACATTAAAATACACTAAAGACTCACCTATATTCTGTCTCCACTAATCTTTAACCATTGCCCTTCGTGAACAACTGATTTAATTGTTTCTAGTATATATTCTTACTGTTCCTTTTTTTTGGTAGGAGGCAATAACAATAATAAGTTATAATGTAAATTTCTTTCTTACCCAAAAGGGAGTGCTCCTGTATATCCTTTCTGCCCCTTAATTTTCACTCAATGAAACAACCTGGAAAACACTCCACATATGCAAAAATCTTAACTTTCCATGATATAGATAGACGAAACTTGGAACTCAGCAAATGATGGACATTTGGGCTATTTCTGAATTTCATTTCTTAACAATATTTCTGTATTGAATAGCTCTGGGAATCTATATTATATTCTTGCAAATGTACAATCAATGTTCAGTCTTGCAAGAAATATTGCTTTCTCAATGGTTATTTTTTTATACTTTCAAATAATAAAGCCCAAATCACTGGAGGGTTGCAACATTTTTCTTTCTCCCAGTAGGTACACATGTTCATGCTTTCTGTAAATGCACCACATACAGAGGCCACATTTTAGATATTCTGTGCACTATATCAATGTGCTTGTAATTTCTTTTTTTTTTTTCCTGAGAGAACCATTTCCTATTTCTGTTATTTTTTTTTCTTTTTACATATGATTGATACCATGTCATGGTTACAGAAGAAAACAGCAGTGTCCTACCCTAAAGAAACCCATTGTTTAGAGACAGTTCAATGCTGAAAACAATAATTTCTTCCCAGTACAATAATCACCAAGGATAAAATGCATTTTTGTAGTTTGTGTCTTCTAAAAAATTGTTCTCTGTAATCTAAGTCCTTATTACTATGGGCTGAGAGTTTCAAATATTGTTTATTTATTTTAATGTTCATGTATTAATAGTGATAACATCATTTATTTTTTAGTTAGAGTTTTATTTATTTATTTATTTATTTATTTATTTATTTATTTATTTATTTATTTTAGTTAGGGTTTTTTATAAGGACATGAGTATTACAAAAATGACTTCCTGGAAAACCCCCAATATTGAAAATAAATGCCTTAGAAAGTAATACATTGGTACAATTGTTCAGCATAACAGTAATAAATATAAGATCATGTTAGGTCACACTGATGATGCCAGTAGAAGAGAATGAGAATTAAGCATTCAAGAACATGTAGAATACCCACAAAGAACAAGGAATCACAGGTTCTGATGTGAGAATTGATGGTTGAACTTTGCCAAGCAGGAGCTTCTGGGGCTGAAGGTGATGTCATAGAGAACACTCAGTGGGTAGGTGGTATACATGAAGAAGTAATCCCCCCAAAAAATCTGTGAAAGTAGATTATTAATTTTTATTTGATGTCATCACAAAATTATGAGACAAAAACATCTGTAACTATGAACCCCATAATTATTAGCATCCCTCGATGTATTAGGGCCAAGATACCAATGGTAAAGTTCTTGGGCTAGATCTTGTGCTAGAATAGGAATATGAAGTTTCAGGAGAAAATTATGGTGTTAGCCGAAATCTCAAAACAAACTTCAGAGGAAAATGTTTCTTTTACTAATAAATTAATATAGTTTGTTGATTTTTTTATCTTTTTTCATATTTTATATTAATAGTATATATCTTAGGAGAAAACAAAGCAGAAGCCTTTATTTCAAATAGTGTCATCTTCATCAATCTCAGCCTATCCTATTACCAGAGATATATGTGGATTCAGCCAAAACACATTTTTCTCACTTTAGTTATCAATTCCCTCTAATATTCTCCAGGTGCCATTCCAATATTACTACCAAATTATTTCTGGATTATGTAATGGTAGTTGTGCTCCCACTGTACATAGGCTTTCTTATAGATTCAGAATTACCACATATTATCAAAATAGTTTTTGATATAATCTCATCTTGAGGTTTTCTGGAGAAGTGTGTTACTTTGATTTCATCTTTCTCTTCTTGATTAAGCAGTAGGGACATATTGAAAACTCTACAATTTTCAGTGAATTGAAATGGAAGGATTGCAGAAAAGTAAAGAATTGCAACTTTCTCAAAAATGCATCTTAATATAGTAGGTGTGCACATAGATATATTTTTAGTGCTGTCTTTTGACATTTATTACCAGAATTAATGCCTTTAATATATCATCAAATATGACACTGAAAATCATTCCCTCTAAGATTTTTTTTTTAAATTTGTATTTATAATCTTTTATTGAGTTAAAGCGTTACCTTGATAGTAAATCTGATCATCTTATATTATATGATATGTAAGGAATCACATTACATATATTCTAGAGCTATTGTGTATAAAAGAAGAACAAGCATCAAATATGGATGGTTTCTGAAATAAAAAACCCTCAGTAGAAAAGCTCGCCATTATGTTTTAATTTTGCAGTTCCTCATATATGTGATTTAATAGATTTAAATCTTTTCTTTTAATAATGGCTACATATGTTTTTGCCTCAAATTGTTTTCATAATGTTAAAATATTCTAGCTATATGTGTAGAAAGCTCTTTGGCAGTATTTTAGGCCTGTCTTTGAATCCCCAATGTAGCTATCCACCTTGCATATATGTTATTATCATGACCAGAAAAAATATCTTAAGTTACCAAAGTCCAGCTAATGAATATCTGTAGAAATATATTATTTTTGTCCTCTCCTCAGTCATCTGGAATAAAGGGGGTAATTAAAGTCACAGTTCATATAGACTCAAAGTCATTTCATTGTGAGGTTTTTAATTAAAAGAAAAGAATTTGACCCAAGCCTAAAAAATGAACTTCCATAAAATCCCAATATTCATCTTCTTGAAGGAAGTAATGTATTTCTTCAGTAAAGAAACCACACATAAAATTGATACTGAAAATTTGATGTTATTCTGTTGGAATATTTTCTTTACAAGGCATGTTGTGTCTTAAGTCAAGTGTCTGAAATAGTAGGTATGTATTTTAATTTGTTTCAATCTACATATTAAAAAATACCAGGCATCAGGGCTAAGATTGTGGCTCAGTGGTAGAGTGCTTGCCTAGCACATGTGAGAAACTGTGTTCAATCCTCAGTACCACATAAAAAATAAAATAATAAAATAAAGTGTAAACAAGTTTTGAAAAAAAATAGCAGTCATCAGAATACCATGTGGATGAGGCTAAATTGTTCCATGACTCTTTAGACCTTTTAGTTATAAAAGACATGACAGTAAGAAAAACTAAAATAGTGAACCATTTATGAACATAGGATACTATTTTAAAATCTGAGGTGATGTAGATATTTGGTTAAAACATCAAAGAGTTGATTTCTGTTTATTTTAATTTTTAACTGGAATCTACTATTTGTACTTGGATATGAGACCCATTATTGTAACTCAACATGTTTATATAGTGTATAAATATCAGATCAGGGTAATTTTCATTTAATTAAAATTATTATTCTTTGTTTGAAACGTGCAAATTCCTGGCTATTTTGATTTGTTTAAGAAGTTATTATAGAATGTAATCACCTTATTGTGCTATAAAACCTAAGAGTTACTTTCTGGTCTTAACTTTTTTTGGCACTCCTTACACACAATCAGTCTCTTTCTCATTCTTATGATTAATATGGGGAGCATTTCTGTTTCCGTTTCTGTATAATCAAGTTTTTAGCTTCAACACAAAAAATGCCACATGCAGTATTTGTGGGAAAATAAATGTCATTACTAGGAAAAAAATTATTATCCTCAATTAGTAATTTGGGAAATTTGCATAATTCTTTTCATTCACTCATTCAGTGTTTTGAACTTGTCTATAATAATAAATCTAAAAAAAGAATAAAAATATATAAATCAAATATCCATGTTTTCAAGATTTTATGGGTCACATTTGGTCAATGGGAGTAATTTTTGTGACATCTATTTTTATAAAAATGGCATATACTAATTCTTATTAATTTATTTATAATAAGTGAATATAGTATATGTATGTTTTGGGATTGTAAGTTTAAATAGATCCATGTTACCATGGAATAAATAACTTTAAAAATTGTATTAGAGTTGGCTCAGTGGCACAGGCCTGTCTTTCCAGTGTATGTGGAGGCTGAGGCAGGAGTATTGAGAGTTCAAAGCCAGTCTCATATACTTAGTGAGGTCCTGAGAAAAAATTTAACCCTTTATCAAAATATTAAAAAAAAAACAAGAAAGAAAAGGGGACCCAGACACAGTGGCACGCACCTGTAATCCCAGTGGCTCAAGAGGCTGAGGAAGAAGGATCAAGAGTTCATAGTCAGTCTCAACAATGATGATGAACTAAAAAATTAGTGAGACTCTAAATAAAATACAAAATGAGGCTGGTGATTTTGCTCAGTGGTGGAGTATCCAAGAGTTCAATCCCAGAAGGGCCAAATCAAATAAATAAATAAAAGTGCTAGGGATGAGGCTGGGCCTGTGGTTCAGTGGTAGCACAAATGAATTTCATGGCATGTGTGAGGCACTGGGATTCATTCTCAGAACCACATATAAATAAACAAAATTAAAATCTATCAACAAAGAAAAAACTATTTAAAAAACGGGTCATTCAGCAAATCGCCCCGCGGCTGGAGTCTGCGGTGCGCCCTGGGAAACGACGAGCTAGCGGTGCAGAGATGCAGTGCTGCTGATTCTGCAGGCTCCTTCAAGCTGTGCATTTGCTGTGCTCGGAGCTGAATTCTGGGTTTGAGACTGGGAAAGGAAACGGTCCAGTTCGGATCTCCACACCAGTCAGACCACAGAGGAAGCCAGCGGCCACCATCTTGGAGAGCTGACGTCATCATCCCTGTTTTCGACTGATTGCAGCTCTTTCAGCTATAGAACAGGTAATTTCAGGCTGACATTTGCCTGCGTCTCACAGACAAATTGCTCAGACTTAGTGCTAAAGAACCCGTGGAAACTGCTTCTTTGAGCCTGCTCCTATCGGAACACGCACCGAGCCCGGAGTGGCTGAGTTCAGGCTCCCGGAGCTGCTCTGTCCCAGGGCTATAGAACCCGTGGAAACTGCTTCTTGGAGCCTGCTCCTGTCGGAGCACGCACCAAGCCCAGAGAGGCCGAATTCTGGCTCCCCGAACTGCTCTGGCCCAGGGATAAAGAACCCGCGGAAACTGCTTCTCTGTCTGGGTCCTGTTGAATACTGTGGAGGCCAGAGGGGTGGAGAGAGACACCGCCTGTGCCCAGAACAGGCCTAGAGAACCACCAGCGTGGTAGCACATCACCCCAACTGGAGTGGGGGCCGAACAGAGCCGACGCCCATGCCTGGAACAGGCCGAGCGACCCACTGGCGTGGCAGTCACGTCACCCCATTTGGAGTAGGGGCAGAGCAGAGACGCCACCCGTATTCGGAACAGGCCCAACGTCCTGCTGGTGTGGTAGTCACGTCACCCCAATTGGAGTAGGGGCAGAGCAGAGCCTGAGCCCGCGGCCGGTGCAGGCCCAGCAGCCCAACGGCGTGGTAGTCACGTCACCCCTATTGGAGTAGGGGCAGAGCAGAGCCGCCACCTGCACCCGCAAGGTAGGCAGGCCTGTGACCGACCAGCGGAACAGGCCCAGCAGCCTGCTGGCTTGGTAGACACGTCACACCAGTTGGGGGAGGGGCAGAGAAGAGCTGATTCCGAGCCCGGAACAGGCCCAGCAGCCTGCCAGTGTGGCAGTCATGTCACCCTATTTGGAGTAGGGGCGGAGCAGAGCCGCCGCCCGCATCTGGAACAGGCACAACGACCCACTGGCATGGTAGTCACGTCACCCCAATTGGAGTAGGGGCAGAGCAGAGCTGCCACCCGTGCCCGCAAAGTAGGCAGACCTATGACCGACCAGCAGATCAGGCCCAGCGGCCTGCCTGCATGATAGACACGTCACCCCAATTGTAGTAGGGGCAGAGCAGAGCCGCAGACCGCGCCCAGAACAGGCCCAGCGACTTGCCGGCGTGGCAGTCACAAGACCCCAATTGGAGTAGGGGCAGAGCAGAGCCGCCACCCACGCCTGCAAGGTAGGCAGGCCTGTGACCAACCGGTGGATCAGGCCCAGCGGCCTGCCGGCATGGCAGACACATCACCACATTTGGAATAGGGGCAGAGCAGAGCCGCTGCCCGTGCTCGCAAGGTAGGCAGACCTGCAACCGACCGGAGGAACAGGCCCAGCGGCCTTCCGGCATGGTAGACACGTCACCCCAACTGGAGTAGGGACAGAGCAGAGCCGCCGCCTGCACCTGGAACAGGCCCAGCGACCCGCCGGCGTGGTATCACGTCACCCCAATTGGAGTAGGGGCAGAGCAGAGCCGCTGCCCGCACCTCCAAGGTAGGCAGACCTGCAACCGAACGGCTGAACAGTCCCAGCGGCCCTCCAGCGTGGTAGACAGATCACCCCAATTGGAGGAGAAGCAGAGCCGTCGCCCGCCCCTGCAAGGGAGACTTTTCAACTATACAAGAGCAATATAAAAATATAGGGGAAAAATTTCAAAAAACACAACAGTTTCATCAAGCAGAAAGAAACACGAGCAATATAAAAAGACAAGGAAAGAGAGGACCACAAGCAATGCAGGTCAACTCAACTTTAGAAAAGGTGATAGCTGCAGCAGATGGAATGTCAGATAAAGAATTCAGGATATACATGCTTCAGATGATCTGGAGTCTCAAGGAAGACATTAGACAGCAAAATCAGACAATGAAAGATCACTTCGACCACTTCCACAATGAATTACATGAACAAATCCAAGAAGCAAAAGATCAACTATACAGGGAGATAGAGGTAATAAAAAACAAACAGAAAACCTAGAAATTCAGGAAGCAATAAACCAACTTAAAAACTCAATTGAGAATACTACCAGCAGAGTAGAACACTTAGAAGATAGAACATCACACAATGAAGACAAAGTATTTCAACTTGAGAAGAACATAGACAGCTCAGCAAGACTGTAAAGAAACCATGAGCAGAACATCCAAGAAATATGGAATAACATAAAGAGACCAAATTTAAGAGTCATTGGGATACAGGAAGGTATAGAGGTCCAAACCAAAGGAATGAGTAATATATTCAATGAAATAATACGAGAAAACTTTCCGACTTGAAGAATGAGACAGAATCTTAAATCCTAGAAGCCTACAGGATGCTGAATGTGCAAAATCATAAGGGATACACACCTAGACACATTAAAATGAAGATGCCCAACATACAGAATAAGGAGAGAATTATAAAAGCTACAAGAGAAAGGAAGCAGATTACATTTACGGGTAAACCAATCAGGATAACAGCTGATCTTTCAACACAGACTCTGAAAGCTAGAAGATCCTGGAATAACATATTTCAAACACTGAAAGAAAATGGGTTCCAACCAAGAATCGTGTATCCAGTGAAATTAAGCTTCAGGATGGAAGATGAAATTAAAACCTTCCACGCTAAACAAAAGTTAAAAGAATTTGCAGCTATAAAACCATGTCTTCAAAACATCCTCGGCAAAACATTATAGGAAGAGGAAATGGAAAATAACAATGAAAACCAACAGTGGGAGGTAGGACAGTAAAGGGGGGAAAATAATCAAAAAGGAAAACAAACCATGTTTAGTAATATAAATAAACAAATATGGCTGGAGGAACAAACCATATCTCAATAATAACCCTAAATGTTAATGGCTTAAACTCACCAATTAAGAGACACAGGCTAGTAGAATGAATCACAAAACAAGACCCAACAATATGCTGCCTACAGGAGACGCATTTGATAGGAAAAGACATACATAGACTGAAGGTGAAAGGTTGGGAAAAATCATATCACTCATATGGACTTCGGAAACAAGCAGGAGTGTCCATACTCATATCAAACAAAATAGATGTCAAGCCAAAGTTAATCAAAAGGGATAAAGAGGGACACTACATACTGCTCAAGGGAACCATACACCAACAAGACATAACAATCATAAATATATATGCCCCAAACAATGGTGCAGCTATGTTCATCAAGCAAACTCTTCTCAAGTTTAAGAGTCTAATAGACCACCATACAATAATCATGGGAGACTTCAACACCTCTCTCACCACTGGTCAGATCGTCCAAACAAAAGTTGAATAAGGAAACTATATAACTCAATAACACAAATAATAACCTAGACTTAATTGATATATATAGAATATACCACCCAACATCAAGCAGTTACACTTTTTTCTCAGCAGCACATGGATCCTTCTCAAAAATAGATCATACATTATGTCACAGGGCAACTCTTAGACAATATAAAGGAGTAGAGATAATGGCATGCATCTTATCTGATCATAATGGAATGAAACTGAAAATCAATGATAAAAGAAGGAAGGAAAAACCATGCATCACTTGGAGAATGAACAATAGGTTACTGAATGATCAATGGGTTATAGAAGACATCAAAAAGGAAATTAAAAAATTCTTAGAGATAAATGAAAAGACAGACACAACATATCGGAATCTATGGGACACATTGAAAGCAGTTCTAAGAGGAAAATTCATTGCTTAGAGTTCATTCCTTAGAAAAAGAAAAAACCAACAAATAAATGATCTCATACTTCATCTGAAAATCCTAGAAAAAGAAGAGCAAAACAACAGCAAAAGAAGTAGAAGGCAAGAAATATTTAAAATCAGAGCTGAAATTAATGAAATCGAAACAAAAGAAACAATTGAAAAAATTGAAAAAACTAAACGTTGGTTCTTTGAAAAAATAAATAAAATCAACAGAACCTTAGTCATGCTAATGAAGAGAAGAAGAGAGAGAACTCAAATTACTAGCATATGGAATGAAAAAGGCAATATCACAACAGACACTTCAGAAAGATATCAGAAACTGTTTTGAATCCTTATACTCCAATAAAATAGAAGTTGGTGAAGGCATCGATAAATTTCTTAAGTCATATGATCTGCCCAGATTGAGTCAGGAGGATATAGACAACCTAAACGGACCAATATCAATTGAGGAAATAGAAGAAACCACCAAAAGAATACCAACTAAGAAAAGCCCAGGACCGGATGGGTATACAGCAGAGTTTTACAAAACCTTTAAAGAGGAACTAATACCAATACTTTTCAAGCTATTTCGGGAAATAGAAAAAGAGGGAGAACTTCCAAATTTACTCTACGAGGCCAATATCACCCTAATTCCTAAACCTGACAAAGACACTTCAAAGAAAGAAAACTACAGACCAATATCCCTAATGAACCTAGATGCAAAAATCCTCAATAAAATTCTGGCGAATCAGATTCAAAAACATATCAAAAAAATTGTGAACCATGATCAAGTAGGATTTATCCCTGGGATGCAAGGCTGGTTTAATATACAGAAATAATAATTGTTATTCACCACATCAATAGATTTAAAAATAAAAACCATATGATCATCTCGATAGATGCAGAAAAAGCATTCAACAAAGTACAGCATCCCTTTATGTTCAAAACACTTGAAAAACTAGGGATAACAGGAACTTACCTCAACATTGTAAAAGCAATCCATGCTAAGCCTCAGAGTAGCATCATTCTGAATGGAGAAAAATTGAAGGCATTCCCTCTAAAATCTGGAACAAGAATGGGATGCCCTCTCTCACCACTTTTGTTCAAGATAGTTCTCGAAACACTGGCCAGAGCAATTAGACAGACGAAAGAAATTAAAGATATAAAAATCGGAAAAGAAGAACTTAAAATATCACTATTTGCAGATGATATAATCCTATACCTAACAGACCCAAATGGGTCTACAAAGAAACTATTAGAGCTGATAAGTGAATTCAGCAAAGTTGCAGGATATAAAATCAACATGTATAAATCAAAGGCATTCCTGTATATCAGCAACAAATCCTGTGAAATGGAAATGAGGACAACCACTCCATTCACAATATCCTCAAAAAAATAAAATAAAATACTTGGGAATCAACCTAACAAAAGAGGTGAAAGACTTATACAATGAAAACTACAGAACCCTAAAGAGAGAAATAGAAGAAGATCTTAGTAGATGGAAAAAAATACCCTGTTCATGGAGAGGCAGAACTAACATCATCAAAATGGCGGTATTACCAAAAGTTCTCTATAGGTTTAATGCAATGCCAATAAAAATCCCAATGGCATTTCTTATAGAAATAGAGAAAGCAATCATGAAATTCATGTAGAAAAATAAAAGACCCAGAATAGCAAAAACAATTCTAAGCAGGAAGTGTGAATCAGGCGGTATAGAGATACCAGACTTCAAACTATACTACAGAGTAATAGTAACAAAAACAGCATGGTACTGGTACCAAAACAGGCGGGTGGATCAATGGTACAGAATAGAGGACACAAAAACCAATCCACAAAACTACAACTATCTTATATTTGATAAAGGGGCTAAAAGCATGCAATGGACGAAGGATAGGATGTTCAACAAATGGTGCTGGGAAACCTGGAAATCCATATGCAACAAAATGAAACTGAATCTCTTTCTCTCACCATGCACAAAAGTTAACTCAAAATGGATCAAGAAGCTTGATATCAAATCAGAGATACAGCATCTGATAGAAGAAAAAATTGGCTACGATCTACATACTGTGGGGTCAGGCTCCAAATTCCTCAATAGGACACCCATAGCACAAGAGTTAATAACTACAATCAACAAATGGGACTTACTCAAACTAAAAAGTTTTTTCTCAGCAAAAAAAACAGTAAGAGAGGTAAATAGGGAGCCTACATCCTGGGAACAAATCTTACTCCTCACACTTTAGATAGAGCCCTAATATCCGGAGTATACAAAGAACTCAAAAAATTAGACAATAAGATAACAAATAACCCAATTAATAAATGGGCCAAGGACCTGAACTGACACTTCTCAGAGGAGGACATACAATCAATCAACAAGTACATGAAAAAATGCTGACCATCTCTAGCAGTGAGAGAAATGCAAATCAAAACCACCCTAAGATACCATCTCACTCCAGTAAGATTGGCAGCCATTATGAAGTCAAACAACAAGTGCTGGCGAGGATGTGGGGAAAAGGGTACACTTGTTCATTGTTGGTGGGGCTGCAAATTGGTGCAGCCAATCTGGAAAGCAGTATGGAGATTTCTTGGAAAGCTGGGAATGGAACCACCATTTGACCCAGCTATTCCCCTTCTCAGTCTATTCCCTAAAGACCTAAAAAGAGCATGCTACAGGGACACTGCAACATCGTTGTTCACAGCAGCACAATTCACAATAGCAAGACTGTGGAACCAAACTAGATGCCCTTCAATAGACAAATGGATTAAAAAAATGTGGCATTTATACACAATGGAGTATCACTCTGCATTAAAAAATGACAAAATCATAAAATTTGGAGGGAAATGGATGGCATTAGAGCCGATTATGCTAAGTGAAGCCAGCCAATCCCTAAATAACAAATGCCAAATGTCTTCTTTGATATAAGGAGAGTAACTAAGAACAGAGTAGGGATGAAGAGCATGAGAAGAAGATTAAAATTAAACAGGGATGTGAGGTGGGAGGGAAAGGGAGAGAGAAGGGAAATTGCATGGAAATTGAAGGAGACCCTCAGGGTTATACAAAATTACATACAAGAGGAAGCGAGGGGAAAGGGAAAAATAATACAAGGGGGAGATATGAACTACAGTAGAGGGGGTAGAGAGAGAAGAGTGGAGGGGAGGGGAGGGGAGGGGAGGGGGTATAGTAAAGGATAGGAAAGGCATCAGAACACAACAGACACTAGTATGGCAATTTATAAATCAATGGAAGTGTAACTGATGTGATTCTGCAATCTGTATATGTGGTAAAAATGGGAGTTCCTAACCCACTTGAATCAAAGTGTGAAATATAATATATCAAAAACTATGTAATGTTTTGAACAACCAACAATAAAAAAAAAGAAAAAAAAAGAAAAAAAAACTGGTGATATATCTCAGTGGGTAACCACCCAAATGTACTCACCCTGTACCCCTTCTCTATCTGGGATAAACACCCTAACACATATGAAAGAACAATATCTCAGCCTGGCCACCTATCCAGCATTTCTCCTTTAACAGCCCTAATGACCCATTCCTCACTTGATGCCCATTCTTTCATGCCACCGTGTGACTATGTACTGGACCTGCACTAAGCCACCCGAGCACAACTGGTTGTTAAGGTCCAGGTACACGTATCACTAATTCATTCCACTGGGACCTTATATTTTATAAAATGGGTTTCTAATAATTCAAAATGACAGGCTGAGGACTGAAAGTACAGTTCAGTAGTAAAAGGAGTGTTTCCCATGTGACTGGCTCTGGGTTCCTCTGCCACGTGACCAGCATGAGCTTCATGAAAGAAGATTTGGTGCATAAGAAATTGCTAGAAAGTTTTAAATTAAAGAGGCTCTCATTACCTTTAGCACAGATCCAAGATGGCTTCTCCTAGTTCCTGCCTCCAACCACCTAATGTGGTGACGAGGTTTACAGAAGAGACTAGCGAGAGAAGGAGAGCATGCCAGGGAGTGAGCTTTTATAGGGGAACAAAAAATTCAAGAGAAAATCCCATCCAATGAAGGATAAGGGGGGCAGCATCTCAAGTTCAAGGCTGGCAATTGGGTTTTCAGGTCAGGGGCCAGGCACGGCTCAGCACGGACAAGCCCTCAGGTGGGGAAGGTTTTTTAACACAGGCTGTGTTTAAGCACCTCTCACCCAGGCAGGGAGGTAACTCAAATCACGTGTAAGGATGGCCTCCCAGGATCCAACTCCAGCATGTAAAAAAAAAGCCAGGCAGGCCTGGTGGCACATGCCTATAATCCCAGTGACTATAGAGGCTGAGGTAGGAGGATCACAAATCTAAGGACAGCTTCAGCAATGTAGTGAGGCCCTAAAAATCTTAGAGAGACATTGTCTCTAAACTATGAAAAAGGGTTGGGGATGGTTGTTCAGTGCTTAAGCAATCCCAGATTTAGTCCCCACAACCCAAAACAGAACCAAACCAAATCTAAAAGTGAAAAACAAACTGTATTCCCCAATATTTCTTGCAGGTAGGGGTCTCTATGATTCTGTGCTGGCCAATGAGATATCAGTGGAAGCAACTGGGCCTCTAGACCTTTGTTTTTTCCTTCTTCCCTTTCCCCTGATTGCTGTATTGAATGGACTGCAGAATGAAGAACAGAAAGGGTTCTGGGGCATGATGGCATAGCTGGATAGCCAAAGCAGCCCAGACTACCAACCACAGGGCTTTTTGATTTTCAAGTAAAAGGAAATCTTTTTCAGTATTTTATGGGTATATTTTTCTAGTAGTGGAAAGACAGATACATTGATTTTTCTTCTTTTTTTTTTTTACTTTCTGTTCATTGTCTTTAGGTACAGGAATAGTGTAGGCCAAGAGAACCAGCCATCTTTGTCACCAATTATTATTCAGGTCTCTGTGGATGGAAAGAAAGTACAACACAAAACCTCGACTTCACCTAATCTGAGCCCTTGGGGCAGAGTTAGGCCTGAGTCATCTCCAGGATCTCTTACCTACCCCAGAATGTTCTCAGAGAGTGAGTATCTTTTCTTTTGATGCCAACACTCAAGTCCAAAATCTCAGGGCTCCCATGGCTCTCCTGAGAACTGTTCCACAACAGGCTAACACAGGTCCCAATCTCAATTCTTGTACTGATGGGCCATTGGGAAAGTGATTTTAAGCAAGCCTTTCTGTTCACATTTTTGAAGTGGGTTTTCTCCAAAAAAGTCTTGAATCTAAGTGAACACAGAAGGAAGAAGCCAGGGTCCAAGGACTAAAGATGAACACTGCCTCCAGAGAAAACTAGGATTTGAAAAAAATTCCAATTAAAGTGAGGTGGCAGGAAAAGTATAAACCTTTATATAAAATAATAGCCTGCCAGCAAAATGTCAGGTGTGAGCATGGATGTATGTGTGAGAGACTTACTTTTCACAGCCTCCACTATAGGTGAAAATGGATGCTAAAATTTCAATATGTAACATAAGAAAAAGGAACCACATATTTTTTTCTTTTTCTTTTTTTTCTTTTCTTTTCTTTCATTTTTTTGTGCAAGGGTTTGAATCTAGGGGCACATACCAATGAGCCTCTTCCTCATATTTTTTTAATGTTATTTTTTAACTTTTGAGACAAATTGTTAATCAAAATATTAGTGTATTCTTATATCAAACAAGCACTTTGGTCACAAAATAAATATGACATTTTAACAACGACTTCTCTTTTACTGATTTTGTTTCTTTTTCTTAAATTCAAGTGAAAATGGTTTATTTTCATATTTAATAACTTTGTTATAATTTTCGCCATTATTCTCTTTTTTTAAAAATTTTTATGTGGTGTTGATGATATAACCCAGTACCTCGTGTGCACTAGGCAAGCACTCTTTCAGTGAGCCACAAAACCAGCCCACATTTAACCGCATTTTAATCAAATTCTTTTCATTCTTTCTACCGACCCTTGATTTTTTATTCACCCTCCAATCTATGTGACTAAAAAGGCCTGAGAAATGATACTACCTAATGAAAATTCTGGTTTTGGGGGCGCTGGGCTTTGGCAAAATTCCCACACTTTGGGCAGTTTTTCAGTATTCTACTGTGTATTTTGAATTCTTTATAGGAGCTTTTAGCATTGTTGTAGAACAATGCAAACAGTTTCCCAGAATATGGCACTATTTTTGAAAGGTCTGTGGACATTGAATGACATGATGAGAAAAGCACCTGGCATGGTGTGATTGTGTGATTCTGAGAAGACACAAATTTTATTGTGAGGTCACAAATGGTGTTCTTACCTATAATGTCCTTACATTTGTTCTTTAGCATACTTCAACTCATCCTTCAATACCTACTTTAATGTGAAGAATTCATACTCTCAGCCAATAACTATACCCAGCCAACCAGACCCCTTCTCTGAAGACTAAGAATCTGAGCAGCAACAAAGCAACTGCAGAAAGGCTTCCAGTGTGCTAATATAACAACAGGGTCCAGGAAGGAATATAATGGGGTTTTGGACACTGAGATCACCTGGCAAGACCCAGCTCCAGGTTTTATTGAATTTTGCCATCAGGTTCCTTTGACCTCCCCGGTGTCATCTAGAGCATCTTTTTAAAAGCGCCCAGTTCAGTTTCTGCAGCTTGAAACCCAAGTCCCCAACTGCTGCCCTGTCTCTACAGCATTGAGTCAGGCTGTCAGAATAAACAATAGTTATACATAAGTCATTATAAAGAGGCTTTTCTTTTGAGACTCAACCTTGAGAAAGATGGCCATGATCAGATACTTATGCTCCCTCATACTGAGATGCCCCAGGCTGGCTGGAGAAGAGATCACAGGTGACTCTTGTTTGCCAAGTAGGTGTGCCCATTCTGTGCTGAAAGGGTAAGAGTGCTTAAGGCACAGACCTAAAGAAAAGCAGAAAGCCATATCCTTTGCAAACATGCTTCTTTAATTCTGGCTGGGCTCTTTTACATATAGTGCATGGACCTTGCTAGTTGCTTGCCAGTACCTCTTCTGCATCCATAAAATGTGCTCACCTTTATGCAAATAAAGTATCGTCATCAGCTGAATTTTGTAAATGGAGATACTCTGACTTAGGTTAGCAGAGTTGTTCAAAGTCAAACATTAAATATGTGGAATTCAAAGGTGACCAGAGCCCAAAGGTAATTGTCCCTTAGACTCAGTGATGTCACAACATTGGGCATCTTGGCAAGATCTCGTTTTTTCATTTCAGATAGAGTTTTCAAGGAGCAGTAGAGAGGCCAGGTGACACAGAGAGGCTGCCGTAGGAGTAAACTTGATGGAAAAGCATGGCTAATGAAGAAGATCAGAGCCATTTTTTAAGTTAGTGGATGTTGGTGGAATTGGGCCAAGCCAGACTGCAAATATTCAAGAGCTAGAGGGAAAAACCTGCAATCCAAGAGTGTTAAATATGTCAGTGTTGGCTGAGCAATGTGGACAGAATGCAAAAAATAAAGTGGATGGAGTGGGCGTGGCTCTGCATAAGAGAGCAAATAAGAGGCAAGGTGTTGGGTGAAGCACATTGAAATAAAGTGGAGAGGACCTGTAAGGGTTCGGCGAAGCGTCAGAGAAAGAGACCACAAGAGACCAGCCTCATGCAACACGCAGGGGAAGTTTATTAGGATCCGGTTCAGCGCACTGAGGCTCTAGGCAGGCTCGCACAGAAAAGGAGAACAGCCCAGAGCCCCAAGCAGAGGCTAAGCAGAGCTTAAGTACACTTTTTGGGGAAGGCGGGGCGGGGGGGTGGCGGGGGGGTTGCATACATCAGAACAAATCATCACGGGGCACGGGAAAATTGAACAACAAACCTAAGAATTGATTAGTACATTCATTGGCGGGAACAGATTGGACAGGGTGATTGGTCACTTCTAAGCGGGGTGAACATTTAGATTGATTGGTTCTGGGGCCCGAGGTGCCTACGTGCCATTTTACACAGAGTCCCAAGTTATCAGACCACCAGAGGAGCCAGGGAGAATGTTTACTGGGGTGGCTCCAGTATTGTCCTAACAGCTACAGAGATCAAAGGCTCCGGGGTAGCCGAGGAATTTAACATATCAATGGTCTCTTACTTTACAACCCAAGCCTTGCAGTTTAGGAACTTCACAATGTCTGATCTTTTACATTTTAACTCTGGCTCTGCGGCTTAGAATCAACTTAGAAATTTTACCTTTACAGACCTAGTGGGGCTTGAATGTTGGGCAGAGCTGGGTGAGGCAGAGTCAGGCTGAGTGAGTGTAGCCCAACCCATAAGAACAGTGGATGGGGAGGAGACAGGGGAAGCATGTGGGAGGCAGCACCCCATCCAGCACTCCTTAGGTGATCACAGCCTAGGATCCAGGAGGCACAGTGGTGCAGGAGCAGAGGGCAAGGTAGGTGTGTCCACAGGAGGCAAATGGAGTCAGGTGAGGCATCTGGAAATTCTGTCAGGATACACTGTGGACCCAGTGGGGAAGCAGGACCTTTGGGCTCTGAGATAGAAATGTGACCTCAGGTCTGTTCCATTGGGGGTCTCAGTTTCCCCTCTTACACACTACGGCGATGAAGGGAGTCTGAAGATGCCACAGCACAGCCTTTCTTGGTTCCTCCCTCTCATGGGATGCTGTGCACTTTTCTTATTTCAGGTTAATTGGGTTCCATGGGGTTTCTGGAAGAGGTCCTGGGGATATCATCTGAGACACTTTGTTTTTGGGAAACAAAAATTTTACTATCATGTTCACAGAGACTTCTCTTAGTGCCTGCTGTGTACATACTGAGACCTGGAGGTCCAGAGAGGGTAAGCCTGTGATGCAGCCATAACTTGCTGGAGCCTAGTTTTGATATCACAGCCCACTTCACTCACTCACTCAGGCACAGGAAGTGTTTTCTAGCACCTAGGCAGTAAAAAAAAAAAAAAAAACCATAGAAGGATGCTGCATTAATGCCGCAGTCTCTGGCTGGGCACAAATCACGAGCCACTCACAGCTTTGTAGATTCAAACAGCAATTCTTTATTCCCGATCTCACACCGGCCGTCTACAAACACGCTCTGGGGAAATCCACGTTCTCTGCCCAAATCCACCTTTCCACTGGGCTTCTGTCTCCCAGAGTATACTGTCTGACCCTAAGAACTCAAGAGGAACTCAGGCAGCAGGATACGCCCTATTCTAAATGGGGAACACCCTAATCTCCTATTATGCTAAACCGGGAACACCCTAAACACGGATCCACCCTGGTCCTTGAGCAAGGTCACCTTTCAGGAGTCCTTCCACTAGACAGCATGGGAGTACGCTGGCAAGGAAATTGTCATACTTACTTGGCTGATGGCTCCCAGCAGAACGAGGAGGAGGCCTTAACCCTTTCCAGGGGTGACTTTGAGGAACTCCCTAAATCTGTAAAGTAGAACACGATGCGATGCCTGCCTCTCAGGCTGGTCCAGCTTCATGATTCTCTGAAAGGCAGTTTGGCATGGATGGGGAAGGGGATCTATTTTGACAGTATTATCATTTAGTTTTTTTTTTCTTTTAAACATTTATTTTAGTTGTAGGTGGACACAATACATTTATTTTATTTTTATGTGATGGTGAAGCTTGAACCCAGTGCCTCATGTGTAATAGGGGAACATTCTACATCTATGAAAAACCACAGCCGTCATTTAGTTTTATATATGGAAACATAACCCCTTGCATTTTAAAATAAAACAATAGTACCAGGCAAAGAGGACACAGACATGTACAAAACAGCAAGGAATCTCTCCTGTCATTCTTGTGGGGGCTACTATTATCCTGGTCTGAAGCAAGAATTCAGGCACTAAAGGGACATAGAGTACTGACACCCTTTAGTCATCTGATCTAATGTTACCATCCATGGCAATGTTTTACCTTCTCAATTATTCTAAAACAAACCCCTCACCATGTAACTTAGCTGCCCCAATCCTTTTCTACCTGTGAGATAAAGGCCTCCTTAAGGATCCCTCCCTTGCTGGCTTCTCCAGTTGCATCTCCCCACCCCTCTCTGAGGTTTCAAGAATTCTTGTCTCATCCCTACTTGTACTTACTGTTCTGCTTAATGTGGGTACTTTCCCATGTTAGAAGTGCTAACTCCTAATTAGACACTAGATGGCACCAGAACTGTACTTTTGACATTTTTCTAGCCTCCACCAGAGTATTTGCCTACTTATTGACTGGCTTGGTTAAGAAACATTTTAGAAAGCCCTTCGGTATTTGATTTACAAACAGCTTTTGAATTTTTTTCATTCAAATATTCATTAATTGTATGTATGAAACTAATCATCCAGCTATGAAAGGGAGTAGTACACTAACTATCCAGTGTATGTATGTGTGTGTATGTGTGTGTGTGTGTGAGTGAGTGTGTGTGTGTGTGTGTGTGTGTGTATTTATGAACATATATATTTTTCTCAAGATTTATTCAGAAGTGGGATAAGGGTTTCAAATCAGTCATGGCCTCTTTTTACACCTGTTGTTCCTGGGATGTTTCAGGAGTCCTTACTAATATTGCAAGTATTTCTTTCTCTTGTCTATGCTGTGGTTATTATAAGCCATTAAATAGAATAAATATATCTCAGAGATGCCAAGTGTTATCTCACTCGTAGTTGTCCATTGGACATCTCTAGTCCTAAGTAAATATTCAGTCCTTTTTGGCAAAAGCAGCTTTTAAGTCCCTCAATATGAGGAGGATTTGTGGCTATTTAGCAGAACTTGTCCCCATGGATAAGATTATCAATAGAATATGTATTATATGACATGATGGCATGACTTGGTAACAGGAAAGAAAGTGGTTTAACCTGATTTGTTTATTTATCATTATATATTTTATAAACATTTAATGTACATATAATTATATATTTATAAAGCAATAATTTTGAATACATGTATCTGTCTTTCACACATACATGTTTATAATATTGTCTTTAGAATAAGCAGGTTTGTGGATGGATTGGTGTGAGTGTAATGGTGAAAAGATCAAGGACAATTGCTGAATTTTTGACTTGAGCACTCTAGGGTAGTTATACCCAATCCTGTATCTAGAAGAAAAACTACACGAGGCAGGGAAAAGAGTGCTAGTCTTAAAGAAGGCTTTTGTGTTGCTGTTTGTGATTTCTCCTTGATTTCAACAAGAACATATCTGAATGTGACAGGAGAGGACTGGGAAGAAAATGAATATTTGGAAGGCAGGGGAATGTGCAAAATACTGCAATGAGACTGAGCATGACCCTGGGCATGGGTGAAGATAAAGAGTACAGGGAGCATTTCTCTGGCTGGGGACACACCTATGTTTAGCAATGGAGAAGGAAATTATATGAAGGAGACAAAGTGTGAGGGCATCCAGTTAAGGAGGTACAAAACCAGGGAAATGTAATGACATGGATTTCTGGAAGAGATAATTTTAAAAAGAAAGGCAGAACCTCTTGTTCTAAAAACCACTAAAAAGTAAACTACAGGGTGACAAAGGAGGGACCTTGAGATTTGGTGCCATAGTTGTTTCTGATGGTCTCAGTGGAGCCCCTATCCTAAAATGGTAGGAACTGAAGCCAAATGAAAGATTTTTTGGAAAAATTAAGGTCAGCATAGTGAAGGCAATAGCTGGAGATCGTTTTTCTGATTGTGTACAATGAGATAAAGGGAGACTCAGCCAGGGGTTAAAATTAATGGCCTCTGAGATGTGGGAAAAGTTTATTTCTGCAAAAGTTTGTTTGTAGCTGTAGAAATCTTTTTTTCTAGTACCATGTTTTCCACCTACACCCTAGAGTTGATTTTTTAGAAGTAACATAGAAGCCTAATAGTAATTTCTGGAGAGTAGGAAGGGTGCTGGGGCAGGGCAAGGGATGAAAGTTGAAGACAGATAATTAGATATGATCACTGTGTACCTTGCATTTGGAAATATTATGTTCAATTCCATTAACATGTGCAATAAATATTTGTTATTTAAAAACAAATTAAAACTAATTATTCTATTTGATCACTGAAAAGTAGGCACTCAACACCGAGGGACAGAATATCCTTTTGGTTTGTTTCCTGCTTGTGAAAATGGTTATTGTTAGTCACCTATAAAGAGAACTTATTAAATAATTTTGGAAGGAATAATATGCATTTGAAATGCCTTGTTGTCAAAGTATAAAGAGGTTATCTGATGGTCACTGAAATATTTGAAGCGCTACAGTCCATCCATTGTCAAGGTAGTTTGTGCCAGCTTCATCCTTTGGGAATGTAATATTTTCCTTATTCTTTCACTGTTTGTTGCAATCAAGTCACTGAATCTGCCCACTCGTAAAATGACAAGGATACTAAGCTCCACATGCAGGAGGGGATGCTATTCTCCTGCATTGTTTTGAAATGTTTGTCGGTTCCCATCATTAATTATTATTAAAGTCAATTATGTTTTATCAGTAAATATATATTCATTTGTTGCTTTCACTTATAATTTACTGATATTGTTTTTATTTTATTGCTCATATTTTTCGATCTTTTACTCTTTCAGGATCTTTTACTTTAGTTCTCATGTCATTTTCAGGAATCCACATGTGGGACATCTTGGGATACTCTCCTCTTGCTCTTCCTTCTTTTTCCTCCCACTATATTAAGGTTCGTTTTTAAATTTATATTACCAGATCATAGAATCATCATTTTCTCCAGGGAAATATACAAATTTTTACTGGTATTTTTAGGGCCCAATGCAAAATGAAAACTTTGACTCCCTGTATAAAAGCAGGTGACCTCTACCATTGACATCATGAGACAGAAATCAATTTCTTTCTTCTGTGATCTCTTCACATGTCATGGTAAATTTTGTCTGTCTTTTAATTGTCCATATTAGAGAATTTTAAATTTTTAGCAAGACTTCTAACATTCATCTTTATGTATGCCATATCAATTCTAAATGCAAACTTATGAGCAAGTCACATTGGAGAGCTTACATATCCATGTTGTGTTCATTAATACCAAAACAGTAAATATTACACAGAACCAGTGCAATTGTTTTTACTACACCTTGATTACTGTAAACAATTTCTCCAGCTGGTTTGTTAATTAGTTTGAAAGAACTGGAAGAAAAATGACTGTGGATCACCCTACTTTTCCTTTCCCTTCATATTCTCAGCTGGAGAGGTGGATTAACACAGTGAAGTACCTTGAGTGACAAAGCTGTCTTTTTTTCTGTATTTGAATCTAATTCTGGTTGAACATTAAGATGTGGCCTCCCCGCATTTCATCATGCTCCCTTTATTTACTTACTGGTGAATAAGACACGGTCACATTGCACTCAACTCTCTCTTAGCTACCATATTTCCTTTCCCGCTGGAATTTGTGATAATGGGAATGAAAACTCAGTGTCCGTGAGGTGCTCAAATGCACTATACCTGCAGGTTACATTAATGTGCTGTGTTTATACCTGTGGTCCACTGCCATCTTGGAATTTACTTATGAAAAATAAGTAGTAAGGTAAAATCAATAAAAATTATGATAGCAACTGCAGAATATTCAATCAAGGACAGGTCCACCTTGAACAGTAATCCTGACTGTGTATGAAGAGCATCATGGGGCTAGACCTTCTTTCCCTGCCTTCTGCCTCCTCCTCTCTCTCCATCATCCTTCCCTCCCTCAGTACCTTGTATCCTCCCTTCCTCCCTTGCACAATAGTAAGAACACTAAGTAGGATACATGTACTCTGAAAACATATGAGTGAACATTATACTATTGTAAAGTGTAAGTACAGAATTTTGCTGCAAATATCTAGAAATTGTTTATTTTATGCAATTAAAATTTTATATCCATTGAAGAGCAGCACCACATTTTACCCTAACCACATTTCTTTGCAAACAACATGCTTCTCTCTCTCTCTCTCTCTCTCTCTCTCTCTCTCTCTCTCTATATATATATATATATATATATATATATATATATATATATATATATATAAATTTAGAGACATGGTCTCATTCAGTTGTTTAGGGCCTGGCTAACTTGATGAGGCTGGTTTTTAACATGTGTTCCTCCCACCTCAGCTTCTCAAACCACTAGTATTCAAGGTATGTCCTACTGTACCCAGCTCACTTAATGGGTTTTCATAGAGATTATTTTGTGTTTCAGATTTTATACTCTTCTCAGGTGATGTGTAAGTAATTTCTCTCATTCCAACAGTTGAATCTTTTCCCTGTTCATGCTTTACTGTGCTGTTCAGAAGCCTTTGGTTTAATGGAATTATACTTGTCTGCTTATGGTTCTGTGTCCTGTCCTTTTACTGACATAACCAAAGGATCATTTCCTAAAACAATGTTGGAAAGTGTTTCTTTTGTGTGTTTTTTTTTTGTGTGTGTATATTTTGCTCACAAACGTATGCTCTTCTTTCTTTTTTTTCTATTTTAGATTGAAAAAAATAGCAATTTCATCTGCTTATGTTGTATAGCATGATATTTCAATACATGTAACACTGTGTAGTGATCATATTTTTCACCTTATTAGGATGGGAAATGATTGGTAAATTGGACCCCAGTATTTTCTTCCAGGAATTTTACAGATTTACATCTCACTGTTACATTTATTCCTCTTTGAGTTGATGTTTTGATATGGTGTAAGATAAGTTTTGGTTTTCTTTCTTTCCTGTCTGGATATTGAGTGTCTTCAACACCATCTGTTAAAGAGACTAACTATTCTTTATTCATTCTGTATTGTTGGCCTTCTTCTCAAAGATGAGTATGAAGTGAATGTCTGGGCTTATCCTTGTTCTCTTTTTTATGCATTGGTCTACATGTTGCCTTCTATTTCAGTACAACAGTGTTTTAATTCTTATAGTTTGTAATTTGTTTGATTCTATCTTTTTGAGATTTTTAAAATTAGCTATACATAACAGTAAATGCATTGAAACATTGTACATAAATGGAGTACAACTTCACATTTTTCCTTTTGTACATGATGCAGAATTACACTGGTCATGTAATTGTATAATCGTGCAGAGTAATGATATCTGATCCATTTCATGATCCTTCTGAATGCATACCTCTTTCCCTTCTTTTGCTTCCCTCTCTTTAATCCAAAGTGTATTTATTCTTCTCTAGTGCCTTCCATTGTGAATTAACATAAGCACATCAGATAAAATATTCAACCTTTGAAATTTTGCTATTGATTTATTTAGCTTAGCATGGTATTCTCAAGTTTCATCTATTTGCCAGCAAGTGGCATAATTTTATTCTTTCTAGGGTTGAGTAATATTCTATCACACACATACATATACATAAACACACACACATACACACACATAGACACACACACACACATACACATATATACATATATATGTGTATGTGTGTGTGTGTATATATATATATATATATATATATATGTATATATATATCACATTTTATTTATTAATTCATCCGTTAAAGGATACCTAGGTTTGTTCCATAGTTTAGCTATTGTGAATTGACCTACTCTACATTGATGTGGCCACCAGCAATGTATGAGTGTACCTTTTCTCCCACATCCTCATGAAAACGATTATTGCTCATATTCTTGATAATTGCCGTTATGACTGCAGTGAAATAAAATATTGAAATAGTTTTGATTCTCATTTCTCTAATTGCTAAAGATGATGGTCTGTTTTATATGTTTGTTGATCAATTATATTTCTTCTGTGAAGTGTCTGTTCAGTTTCTCCGTCCATTTATTGATGGGTTATGTCTCTTTTGTGGCAATAAGTTTGTTGAGTTTTTTATATGTCTTGGAGATTTTTGTTCTATTTGATGTGTATGTGATAAGGATTTATTCTCCCATTCTGTAGGCTCTCTCTTCATGTTATAGATTGTTTCCTTTAAAGAGTGTAAACTTCTTAGTTTGAATCCATCCCATTTATTGATTCCTAATTTTACTCTTTGTGTTTTAGGACTCTTGTTTATTATGTCAGCTAACAGGATGAGGATTTGGACCTTCTTTATTTTTGTCTGTTAGTCACAGGGCCTCCATTCTCATGTGTAAATCTTTGATCTACTTTGAGTTGAATTTTGAGCACAGTGAGAGATAGAAGTTTAATTTCATCTTTCTACTTATGGATTTCCAGTTTTCCCAGAAACAATTGTTGAAGAGGCTATCTTTTCTCCAATTTATATTTTGGTTACCTTTGTCTAGTATGGATTGGTCTATATGTCTTTTGATATGGGGTTTTCTTTTTCTTTCTTTCTTTTTTTATTGTTTCTCTGTAGTATAGTATAAGGTCTAGTATTGTGATGTCCATTGATTCAATCATTTTGTTGAGAATTGCTTGTTGAGAATGACTATTGTTGCTCTCCTATTTTTTCAAATGAATTTCACGATTGCTTTTTCTAGTTTTATGGAGAATGTCATTGGACGTTTAAAAGGAATTGCACTGAATCTGTATAAGTTTTTTGTTAGTATCGCCATTTTGACTATGATCATTCTTCCTATCCAAGAGCATGAGAGATCTTCAATTTCTATCTTTAGTGTTCTGTGGTTTTCATTTTAGAAGTATTTTACCTCTTTTTTAGATTGATTCCCAAGTATTTTATTTTATTCTTTCTTTTTCTTTTTTGAGGCCATTGTTAATGCGGTGGTTTTCCTATTTTTTTGTTTTGTTTTGTTTTTACACTGAATTCATGGCTTGAGTATAGAAATTCATTTGGTTTATGGGTGTTTATTTTATATTCTGCTATTTTGCTGAATTTATTAGTCAAGAAAGTTTTCAAGTGAAATTTTTTGGATTTTCTAAATATAGAATCATGTGATTAATAAATAGTGACAGTTTTATTTCTTATGTTTCTATTCATTTATCTATTCACTTATTTATTAAAGATAAATAAATAGAAACATAGGTTTTGGATAGAGCTTCAAGGATGATGTTGAATTGAAGTGGCAAAAAAAAGGCATTCTTTTCCTTTTTTTGAATTTTAGAGGGACTGCTTTAATTTTTTCTCCCTTAAAAATAATGTTTCCGAGGAGCCGCCACAGAAGGCCCAGGCGCAGCAGCCACTGCCTGGGTGAGCACAGGGCTGAATGGGCAGGGGAGGGAAGCGAACCCCTAGGGAGGCCATGGCCACTCCTCCTGCACCAGGTGCAAAGGTGATGCGGAGGCTGGAAACACTCTTCTATGGTGATGAGACATTGAGCAGCCTGGGCAATGGCGTCAGTGGCAGCAGCAACAACTTTGGGTGCCTGGCCCTCTTGTCCCTGGGGCGCCCCAAACAGCATTGGCAGGCAAAGTGGTGAAGAATGACAGCTGACACTGAGCCTGAGCACACAAGTGGTGGAGGCGCCACCTCTGGCTCCCCTGCGCAGACTGCACCCCCAACAGGCGCCCCCGACAGCCTGCTCTCCAGGCCCATCTAGGGCTGGTCAAGTTCGCCTCTCCTGAGCTTGAGTACCTCAACATCCAGACCAACGAGCCGGTCACAACCACCCTGAGTAGCACGCAGTTCCTCTACCCAAGATGGTGGACAGGGAGGAGCAGGAGTTCAACGAGGACTTTGTAAAGGCCCTGGAGGATTTGAACCAGCAGCACCAGCTTGGCGTGGGTGCAGCCCAGCTGCTGCTGCGGCCTCGCAGGAGGACCCTCTGGCACCGCATAGGGCGCCACCCTCCCAGCTGGCACCCGTCTTCCTAAACCTGAGCCACAACAAGGATGGCACTAGGGGTGCTGGGGATGCTGCAACTGTCAACTTCTCCTCCTACCCGTTCCCTTCCCACAGCTGCTGCCTCCCGGTGGTGTACTGGGGCCGCTGTGCCTAGCTGTGCTCAAGGACAACCACAGATGGTGCCCAACTTGCCAAGCTTCGGCGAGAGCCTGGTGTCGCCAATCGACATGGACATGCAGGAGCGCATCAAGGCTGAGTCCAAGCAGCTGCTCAACAATATCAGAGCCTCCAAGTGCCTCAAGGGCAAGCTGGAGCATCTCTCACTGGAGAGGAAAGTGAAGAGCTCAAGAGCCAGAACAGGGAGCTGGCTTCCACCATGAGCCTGCTGCTCAAGCAGGTGGCGCAGCTCAAGCAGAAAGTCCTCAGCCATGTCAACAGCAGCCGCCAGCTGCTACCCCAGCACTAGGTGCCCTGGTACTGAGCCCAAGCACAGGGCACATCCGCGGCTGCCTCCTCTTTAGGGGCGGGCTTGCAGGGGGCAGGGATTGAGCTCCCAGGAGTTGGTATGGTGCGGCCCTGGCGACCCCCTCCAAGAGGGTGCCCAGGACTTGGAGAGGGTGCCTTGGACTTGACAAGCTGGACCCCCTGCTCCTGGCGTGTTGGGGGAGAGCACATGACATCCCCTTGCACTGCTTCTGTTCCCTGTGCTGTCTCTAGGTGTCACACAAACCCGCGGCCCAGCCACCCCTTCTACACACTGCTGTGGAAGGGGCTCTGTGAGGCGCAGCCTTCAGCCTGCCTTTTCTTTTATTCATTTTTTTTTTTTTTTTTTTTTTTTTTGCCTTTGGAAGAGAGAAGAACAGAGTTTTTGATTCTTCCGTATTTATGTTTCTACTCAGGAACAAAGGGTTGTGCGTGCGTGTGTTTCTTTGTTTTGGCTTTTTTAAAAGAAATGGGAAGGAAAAAAAAAATATCATGCCTTTTCCTCACTCTGGCTACCCCCTTTTGTCCTCCTGACACCCCTCTCCCCTGCCTTTTTTGTTCTTTGTTTTTGTTTTGCTAGGAGTCCACATTCCTGTTTGTAATCCTTTGTCAGATTTTGTGTTTTCAGTAAAATTTCCTTACTAAAAAAAAAAAAAAAAAGGGAGAAGAAGAATATTTCCCTGTGTTTACCATAGGCAGCTTTTATAGTGTTAAGACATTTTTCTAATATATATAGTTTTCCAGTGTTTTGACCATGTATTTAGTAAAATGCTTTTTCTGCATTTGTTGAGATAATTTTTTTTGATTCTTGACTTTACATCTATTTACTTAAAAAATGTTTATTGATTTTCATGTGTTGAACCAACCCTGCATCTCTGGGATAAAGCCCACTGATCATGTTGTACAATCTTTTTAATATGATTTTGTATGCTGTTTGCCATAATTTTATTGAGAATTATTACATCTCTGTTCATCAGGAATAGTGGTGTGAAATGTTCTTTCCTTGATTTATCTTTGTCTGGTTTTTGCATCAGGTTGATATTAGTTTCATAGAATGAGGTTAGAAGGTTTTGCTATTTTCTATTTCATAAAATAATTTTAGAAGAATTGGTGTTCATTCTTTTTTCAATTTCTTGTATAACTGGGCTGAGAATTCTTCTGATAATGGGTTTTTTTCTGAGTTGTTAGGCTTGTGATAAACCCTTCCTTGTGAAAAATAATGTAGTACACTCAAGACTTCATGCTTTAGAAGAGAAATGCCTACCTTAACATTAGCCTGCTTTGACAAATATTAGTCCTCAAATAACAATATTTTTTAAACATTTTTCCCCAGGAGAGGACTGACACCTCCAAGATTCCTTTCTTTAAACACAAGTGTGTGTGTGTGTGTGTGTGTGTGTGTGTGTCCAGTGTTTTGTGGTCACTTGTTAAAACTTCATTAAATAACACAGCCATGACTTCAAGTTGGGTATTTTACACAAATTTTTTAGCCCACATCTTAAGTTTTTGATCCATACAACACTTCAAATAGCTTTAATTTCTATCAGAGTCTCTACATGGAAGTATGAAATGATGGGATAAAATATTTTAACACTCAAACTCTCCAATATTATCAAATTTATTGCTAATGGAGTGTAATGTCATTCATACTCTTGACATAATTCTCCTGAAATAAATATGAAAACCTTTGAAATAAATAAAACACAAGAGAATCAGTCAAGTGATGTGACAGAACCCCCATGAGAGCAAGATGAAGATTATGAAATACTTCTGAATTAAAAGCTAAGTTCCATGAAAGGTGGAATCAACATTATTCATGTATGTGTGTGTGTGTGTGTGTGTGTGTGTGTGTGTGTGTGTGTATTGGGATAATTACTACACTAAGATATTTAGGTGTTTGTAGAATAGTAGACTATAAGATACTATTACAGTGTTAAGAAATAGGGAAATAAAGGGAGTTCTATCATAAACATCATGCTGAATTTAGCTGGAAACCCAAATGTGAAGCCTAGAGATGTTTTGTAGAAAGAAACAAAGTTAAGCAAATAGAGGACAGAATAGAACATAATAGTTTACACACATATTTTTAATAAATTCAATAAAATGCTTCATTTCAAGGGAAACTAATAAACCAGGCTGTGGTAGAAGAAAGTGTCAAGTTCAACTTGTTAAACTGTTTTTGACACATCTATGACCAAAAAAGAAAAATGATTATTTCCCATGAATAAACTCAGTAATAACAGAAAGTCTTTTCAGATAAATGGCTACACTATGAATAATGCTGCAATATTCATTAACTCCACTGCCTCTTCCAGAATAGTCCCTCAGTGCCTGAAAGACACATGAATACAGAGAAATAGGTACCCAGGGCTTTGAGTCTTCTGCAAGAAAAATTTCATTTTTTTTCTAAGCTTTGGCCATCCTGACATCAATGTGTAGATTCAGATATTTGGAGCAAAGCTGTACTCTGATGATCCAATTACCTTTTTCTTTTAAAATTACAATATTTTCTGTAGAAAATGCTTACTTTACCTGAACACCCAAAGTCTGTTGTCATTCATTGAATGAATTTAAATCTGTTGTCATTCATTGAATGAATTTAAATTGTCTTTGAAAAGCATTTTTTCTTTAATGTTTTCAGTGAACAAAATCATCCTTTGATATTTGGGTAAAAAAATCAGTGAAAATTTCTTTGAAAATTTTAATACTTCTAAGAAAAAGATAAAATAACTTTCTCTAAATTATTATAAACTGCTCTTATTACAGAAAAGTCACTAATGTAATAGAAAATAATTTGGTTTTTATTACTCTTGTCATTTTTGTTTGTTTGTTTGTTTGTTTTTTGTTCTGTTCCTAGCAAAACAATGTAAGGCTTCTCACTAGAACCTGAACATGTATGATTGTTGTATAAAAAAATAAATTAGACAAAAAAAAACTAATGCTTTATGTGAGTGTGTATACTCTTAAAATATATTTTTCATGTTTTTCAACTAAAAAAATTTCAGAGTAATGATACCTAATATAAATATATATGGCTCCCATAGAGCTTTATTTTCCAAATGACTAGTTTGTGAGAAGTAAATATGAAAAGTAAACTGAGACATTTTCTCTTAGAAAGAAATCAAAGAAGGGATGGAGAGTGAGAGATATGAAAGAAATAACCAATAAAATGAGAAATGAAAAAAGTAGAGAAGAGAGAAAGGAAGGAACACATTTGACTAATGGTTTTTCTCATTTAGGAATGAAGACAGGTTAAAGCACCTTCTTTCTGAGGGAGCCAGTTTTTCTTCCAATTACCCCTTCCCATTGTAGTTCATCTTCTGATTCTCTTGACCTCATCAAATTGAATATTTAGCAGATATATATTGTCATTATGAACCAATATGTTTTTGAAGAGAATTTCTTCAGCTGCTGTACAGTTCAGATTAGCCATGAGCAGGTAGTTTAAGAACTGTGACAACAAAATGAACCGTAGATGCCAATCGTGCAGGATTTTCTTATTCCCATTCTAGGAACCAAAATGAGAACTTCTTTTTTGTTAACCTTGGCTGAGGAATGTAAAAGAAGGTCCTGACTGGCCCTGGTCATGTCCAACTATACTAAATATTGTTGTGAGCATAATGGAACTTAATCTGTAAAGAAATGACTCATGGACCCTGTTATCTGTTTCTGGTAGGATAGTGTTAGTAACTACCATAGCTCAGAAATGAAAGATCTACATGGGAATGATTAAGTTATAAAGAAAATATGGAATAAGAATATGGAATTTTCAGTCTCATCAAATGCCTAGTATTTATCTGATCAATAGGACTGTGTTTCTAAGTAATATCACCCACAATTTATCTGCCCCTTAATGTGTATCAGCACACCTCTTTACTTGGACCATCTTCATTTATTTCAACCAGAGATTTCTTGGGTAAGGAAAAAAAAGTAATTGCATTTTAAAGGTAGCATATTGGAAGTGAGGTGGACTTAAAAATAATCTCAGTTAATTTTCTCATGATTATTTGTAGTAAAATAAGTTTAAAATATACTTTCCTTAGTATTCAAAGAATTACCACCTATGGAGCAGAGTGATAAATAATCATTTTTTATTGATGTATAAGCATCTTTTTAATAAGTTACTAGTTTATTCACTAAGGTCTTATGTTCACTATTCTCTAAAAAGGTCATGAAAATTATAGAAATAGATTTTCTTGACTTTTTTGTAGAAAAACTCCAGCAACATTTCACAGAAAAATATACAAAAAAGAAAGAAAGAAAACAAAAGAAAAACAAGGTTGTTGGAAATTATTAATTCTCAGTGCAAATTTTATTGTTGAGGGTCAGTTGTAGGCCAGACATGTTTGAGGCTAGGAAAACCACCAAGTCTTCTTTGATTGTTTTAATTAACAAACTTTATTTTAAGGAGAATTGTAGATTTACAGAAAAACAAAGCACATAGCACCATGTTCCCATATTCTTTCCCTTATTCAGAATTTCTACAATTTTTTTTCTTGTGTATTATTTACTGAGAAATATTTTATGTAAGCAAAAAATCAAAATGTTTTGCCAATAGTGATGGTGTTAAATAATTATTAATAGCAATAAATAATTTAATTATTTATTAAAACACTAATTTTACAGATTTTTAAGCATTGACAGAGAATAATGTCAATTTTCACCATGATGGCATCTTACAAAGTGGATTCACCATGCCAGAAATCCCTGTTCTTCACCTCTTTAAACATTTTCTACTCCCCTGATTTCTTGGAAATGTCTAATATTTTTAATATTTTGACTTTTCCAGAATATCATACATTTGGAATTATACAAATATGATATTTCAGACAATATATTATTTCTGGCAGTATATATTTATGATGTCTCCATGTTTGATAGTAAATTTTATTTTTTGAAAAAATTTGAATAACCCTCCAGTGTATGGATTTATCACAGTGTTTACATTAATAACAGGTAAATAGCTACTGAAGTCTCTCTTAGCTGCTTCCTGTTCTTGGCAATCATGAATGAAGAAGCTGTGGATATTTGTATGTGGGTTTTGTGTGGACATAACTTTTAATTCCATTGAATTAACACTGAGAAATACAATTAGTAGGCCATATTAAGTGTACACCGCACTGTCTTCCAGAGTGGCTGTCCAATTTTGTTTTTCCAACAGCAATGTATGAGAGTTCTTCTTATTCCCCATCTTTGCCAGCTCTTGATATTATCAAGTTTGAAATTTTGTAAACTTTTATAGGTGTGTTTAATTTTTAATTACTTAATAACATAATATTCAGCATTTTTTTCCTATGCTTTCTAAATATATACTTGGTTTTTTGGAGGAATATATTTATTTCTTTCATTCAAATTTAAAGCAAATTTATTAGGATAATACTAAAATACAATAAGCTATACATACATAAGTCATAATTTGTCATGCTGGATATACCCTTTTACAGTGTAACAATGACCACAATCAAGTTTTTAATATTGATAGTTTATGCAGATGGTTCTTGGTGCCCTATTGTAATTTCTACCTTTTGCTTTCTCCTCCCACCAGGGAAAACAAACAAACAAAAACAAAACAAAACAACAACAACACTGACTTTGTATTGTGATACATGATACAGTAATTGAAAATGACACAAATTAATTTTCAGAGCCTTATTCTGCATAGATGATGATCTTGGAACAATCAGTCATCTCTCAAACATGGTGTACTCATCTGTTAGATAAGAGATCTTCCAATCAGGACCCAAAAAAGTGTAAAGATAAGAACAAAGTAAATAATGAATCAAGAATACTGCCTCAGACAGAGAAGGTTCTTGATTTCTGGTATCAAGTGTTACCATCCATGCTTTTGTTTGGTGATGCAGAGTACATGTTGGAGACTATAACTCTATAGTTTCTTTCTTTTTATTTTATTTTATTTGTTTTTTTCAGATATGCATGATGATAGGAAATATTTGGGCATATTATAAATACATGGAGTATAACTCATCGTATTTAGGATTCTATTTTTGTGGTTATATGTAATGCAGTCACTCTGGTCATGTGTTCAAATACAAAGATAAGGAAGTTATGTCCAAATCCATAGTTCATTTCTGTCACTTCTACCTATTATTGCATAGACTTCAGTGTTTTCAAGTTTTCTTTTTCTTATTGGTTTTATTGATGTTGAATTCTCATAAAAGTGCCTATCGAAAAATAATTTAAGTAGTGACATTTACAATGTTGTGGTATAATTACCACAATTACCTTGCTTTAAGCATTTTAATCACTGAAAATAAATCATGTAATCTGTTAATCAACCACTCACTTACATACCTTCCAAGCCCTGGCAATCAACTCTCTCCTTTCTAACTCTATGATTTCCAATTTTTGGATATTAAATATAAATGTAGTAATAGCATAGGTGAAATTTCATGTTTGATTTTGTTTACTTTTCTTAATATTTTTGAGATTTGTCTACATGGTCAGCTGTATCAGAACTTCATTTTTATGGCAGAGTAATATTGAAACATATATATATATATATATATATATATATATATATATATATATATATATATGCTTACTCAGACATGGATACATATAAATACATAGACTCATTTGTTTGTCATTCTTGATGGAAATTTGGATTTTCATATATTTCCTAGTAGACATGGTGATGCCATTGATATTTATGTTCAAGTGTTTGAATATCTGTTTTCAGTTCATTTGGAAATATAGCTAGGAACAAAATTGGTGAGTCATTTGGTAATTCTATGTTTAAAATTTTAGCAATCATCAATTTTATTCCTATACCTACTATACCATTTTATATATTTAACAGAAGTCGGGGTAGCTTCCAATTGTTTCACATGGTTCCCAACACTTTTATTTTTAACATAATGAAGGCATTCTTTTGTTCGTAAAGAACTCTTTCATGTTTTTTGTTGGATTTCTGTTGTTCAGGTGGTTGTTGTAGTAGTTTGGGTATAGGGAAAAGAACCTTAAGGTGGTCCACCAATGAGATTCATCTCCTGCCTATTTTGTTCACAAAGTCTCACTAAGTTACCCAAGATTCCCACAGACTTGCAATACTCTTGCAGACTCCTGAGTAGTTTTGATATGAGCATGCATATATTCATAGACAAAAAGAAAGAAAAGCATCAATATTTCTCTAATAGAATTTCATTGAAAGAAATATCAGGAACTGTGATGCAGGAAGAGAAAAAAAAATCCACTTCATCAGAGACTGTACTTTTGTCCAACCATGAAAATCAGTAGCCTTAGTTTACTCTATGTTGTCTCCTTCTCAGAAATGTCATATTAATTGAAATAAAAAAAACCCTTTGCACCTTATTCTAATGAAATCCCCTTTTACACAGAAAATCTTAATTAAGCTTCTCTACAAATATTCACCATAATTGTTGTATGACTATGAGCAAAAGTAAATACAAAAGCTTCCTATTTCCTGTTGCTCTATCTTACTTTGCCATGAGCCTGAAAGAGATCAATGTATCAGATGCTGAACACCTCTTTACTAGTTTTTCACAAGATTTTTGAGCTACCTATTATTTCAATAATATAATATACTTTCTGAAATTTCTTCAAGTGGGAAGTGTATTTGAAAAAGTGTGTTTTTATTATAACAGAGTCTTTGTCTTTGGGCCAGAGATATTCACAGGAATATTTATATTTCAAAGACTAATTTGGCTCCATTGTAATGGTTCAAAAAGTTAGAGGAAAAAAGAGGGGTAAAAGAAACTCTTTCTTTCTCAGGTACTGATTCTTGGGAAAAAAAACCCTGTTTTTGAGGTGTTAATTTAACCAGAACAGTGAAAAAATTCTGTTATGATGGGAAATTCTGTAGATTTTAAACCTCTGAGTACCTCTCCCTATACACTGGGTTTGAAGTCCTAAAATATCCTGAAAATGGTCTTTAGGCCAATTGATTGAGTCAAAAGTTTTTTCTCTGAACCTGGCTGCAGCCAAATAAATCCCATTTCTGTTACTCCTCTGGTGTCTGATCTTGTCTCATTTTACTACACTGGCTTCTTATACTTAGGAAAATTCATTTGAATATTAATTTGGTTGTTGAGGTAATTAATAGGCTACTCTTTTCTTGTAGAATTGATTTTACTTTGAAAATACATATACTTCTCCATTAATTTGCTAAAGATTTTTTAGCAAATTTGCTATATTTCCATATATTCCATATATTAATGTTACATTTTGCATTAATTTGTTATATATCCTCCAATTCAAATTGTTGTTGAATAAATCTGCTGTGAATATTTGCATATGTAAAAGTGGCTTGCCCCATGCTTGGTATATAACCCTTGTCACACTACCACTGAGGCTTTTAAAAAAAGAAAAGAGAAAAAGGACATTTCTCTCTCTCTCTCTCTCTCTCTCTCTCTCTCTCTCTCTCTCTCTCTCCTGTTTCATAACTAGGAACTATATCACCTTTTCCCATTCATGAATCAGACAGCTTTGAGAACACATCTACCAGAGGAACCAAATAATTCAGACATCAAAGATGGCCCCAGGAGATCTAAGAAAGAGATATCTCCCAAATTAACAAGTGAACAGTTACTTTTCTTTACAGGGAGTACCTGGCAGGCAGTCTTTGAATAGCTTATTTTGAAAATATTCTTTGTTCTGCCAGGAATGATGACTCATGCCTATAATTCCAGTGGCTCAGGAAGATGAGGCAGGAGGATTGAGTTCAAAGCCAGCCTCAGCAAAAGCAAGGTGCTTAGCAATTCAGTGAGACTCTGTTTCTTAATAAAAATTTAAAATAGAACTGGGAATGCTGTTCAGTGGTTTAATGCCTCTGAGTTCAATCCCCACTTGGCGCGCACACACATACACACACACACACACACACACACACACACACACAAAGATTCTATTACCTCGGATGAGCAGAATCAAAGCGTCTACAAATGGAGTTCTCTGTGCTTCTTCTTTAGTAGCAAAGCAATAATATTCCTGGTTTGCCTTTTTTTTCAAAACCATGTCCTCCTTATTAAATTGGCATCAGGGAGAAGGATCAAAGTTTAGTAGCATATACACCATTTCTGTAGGCATCAGTTTACAAATAATGAGGATAAAATGTGGAAGTGTGATGACTGCATCATTTATTAACTTTATTAAGGATAAAAAATACAGTGCTTCTTTCCCAGAAGACTGTGTTGGCATCCAAGCAACAATCATAAAGAATTCCTCTGCTCCACAACAAATCAGTATTTGTTACTATTGGGTTTTGTGTGAATGTGTGCCATTTATTAGTGGCTTGAGGAATCTAGTATTAATTTTAATTTTATTTCCCATTTGACAGGTGCTGTTTAGCATCTTTACAGATGTTTTCATGCTCTTTCTAGAGATTATTTTGTGAAGGGTCTTTTCATGTTTTCTTCTCTTCTATACTTGTCATTCACTGGAACTCTTGTGGCACAGCATCCCACCACTTCAACTAATTGGACATGATCATTAATTGAGGAATTACTATTGTGTATTTTGATTATTTCATTATTTAGAAGATAAATTTCTACAACTTTTCTACAAGTTACCTGAACCAGTTCTAAATTTTCAGTTGCTTTTTACATCATAATTTTAAATCCAAAATTACCTCACAAAAAGAACAATATTATGAGACAGTAATATATAAGATATATATAATATTTCAACATTTCCCACAGTACATATTTTGATATTTTCAGTGACATAAAATACAGATATCTCTTTAGAAATGAAACTCTAATATTTTTTTCTTATTAAAATAATACTACAAATCCATATTTTTATGGCATGAATTGTTAAGGCCAGATATTTTTCACATATTTCTCTATCATTTGAGTTTTACATTTTGATCTCTTGTGAAATATAAACGCAGAAAATGAAGAAACTGATGCTACGTAAGGCAACATACCCTTGAAAGAGTGAGCAGCATAGACTGAGGTTTAATTGAATCCATAGCAAGAAGTCCTTCTCCTTCTTTGAATACATTGCAATGTGGCACATACCTGTAATCTCAGCTACTTGGGAGATTGAGGCAAAAGAATCAAAAGTTTGAGCCCATTCACTAACAACATACGAAGAACATAAGCAACTTTCTGAGAACCGGTTTCAATAAATACATAAATAAATAAATAAATAAATAAATAAATAAATAAATAACGGATTGGGGTGTGGCTCAATGGTTAATCACCACTGGGAATAATTTGTGGGGAAAAAAAGAAAAGAAAAAAAAAAGAAAATGAAAAAAATGATTTGAACCCAATCCACTAAAATGCTTTAAAATTTTCAGAAAGTATACAAATTATATGTCGACATCTTTAGAATCATGACAGATAAAATTCTATTCATTTAAGAGAAGTTTTTCACAGCTGTTTATAAAGTTACTGGAAATTCTTTAATATATATTTAATATATTAATTTTATGGGGTACATTATGATAATTCAGTATATATATAGAACTGGTAGTAATTATAGTAATAATTATTTTTATCTCTTTAAATGTTAATTATCTTTATTTATTGCAAATTTATTTATTTGTTTGTTTATTTATTTATTTATTGGTGCTGGGGTTAGAACTCAGTTGTACTTAGCCACTGAGTCACAACTGCAGCCCTCTTTGTTATTTTACTTAAAGACAGGGTTACTGAGGATGATTTTGAACTGAAGATCTTTCTGCTTCAGTCTGTGAAGTCAGTGGGATTACAGGTATGTGCCACCTGCCAGGTGCAAATTATATTTTAAAACACATTTTAGGTTATTTTCAACAATAGTTACCCAATTGTGCCATAGAAGTATAAGGTGTGATTCCTCCATTTTGGTCTTTGTTCTCCTCAATGAACTCTTTCAATCTGTCTATTTCTACTCTTCCCGCTCTCTTGTGATCGCTATTCCATCCTGTTCAACTATATTTACTTATTGCTTTCTACAAATAATTGAGAACTTATGGTGTTTTGTCCTTCTGCTCTGGGCATACTACACTTAATATATAGAAAAGGTCAAGGTGTACTTCTTGATATGATAAGGTGCACAAAATAGAAAATATAGCATTTTGATCCTTTTCTTTCTTTCTTTTTTAAATACCAACATCATTTATTTACTTGTGTGTGTGAGTGTGTGTCTGTATATATATAATTTTGAAACATTATAAATATTTAAGTTGCCACCCACTTAAATTTTGGTCTTATTTTTTGTTTGAACCTTTAGATGCTTTCTAAGAATGCAGATAAGAAGCAGTAAGCACATTTTTACTATTGTGAAGCTTTCATCATCCATTCAATTGATTTTTCTTCTTTTCAAAATATCACTGACACCTTTTCTCAGCTTCCGATAAATGCCATTCTATTTTCTGTCTGTATGAATTTCTATCCTCAATTCCATCTTCTACATTAAAGTCTTAAAGCATTGGATAATTCATGACCTACCGGTCACTTGCAATAATGTTTGAAAGGTTCGTGAATTACTCCTGAAAACTTTTTTGTTGTTGTTCCAATCTGAATAGTATTCCATGGTATGCCAATGCCATGATTTTTTTTTTATAATTTAATGTGTTTGGGCGATATTGAGGTTTTTCTATCAGAGGTTATTTTTAAAAATGCTAGTATGAGAACAGGTGTACATATGAAATCTTGAGTCCCTACATTCAATTCTTGTTTTAAATTTAATTTAACTTATTTTTTTAAATACATGACAGTGAAATGCATTACAATTCTTATTGCACATATACAGCACACTTTTTTTATATCTCTGTATATATATATAAAGTATGTTCACAGCAATTCATGTCTTATACATGTACTATGGATAATAATGTCCGTCAAATTCCACCATAACTTATAACCACCTGCTCCCTCTTTTGCCTTCCATTTCTCTGCCCTATGCAGAGTTCATCTATTTCTCCCATGCTTCCTGTAAAAACCCAAGTATTGTTTTTGTCTTTTAGGTACTGGATAACTTTACTTAGAATTATCTTCTCTAACTCCATCCATTTACCTGAAAATGTCATAATTTTAATTTTTTATTGCTCAGTAATATTTCATTGTGTATCTATGCCACTTTTTTATCCATTGGTCTACTGAAGGGCATGTAGGTTGGCTCCACAGTTTAGCTATTGTGAATTGTGCTTCTATAAACACTGGTGTGGCTTTTTCCCTGTAATAGGTTGTATGTAAGTCCTTTGGGTATAGACCAAAAAGACGGAAAGCTGGGTCAAAAAAAAAAAACTGGTGGTTTCCCAGTTTTCCAAGTAATCTCCACACTGCTTTTCATACCAGCTGCACTAAGTGCAGTCCCACCCACTATGTATGAGTGTACCTTTTTCCCCACATCCTCACCAAACTTATTGTTGTTTGTCTTCATAATAGTTGCCATTCTGATTGGAGTGAGATGACATCTTTGAGTAGTTTTTATTTACATTTCTCTAATTTCTAGAGATAATGAACATTTTTTTTTCATATATTTGTTAATTGATTTTATATCCTCTTCTGAGAAATGTTTGTGCAGGTCCTTGGAAATTTATTGATTGGGTTATTTGCTTTTGTTTGCTTGTTCGTTTGTTTGTTTTTGATGCTTATATTTATAAGTTTGTTATATATCCTAGAGATTAGTCCTCTATATGATATATGAGGGGTAAAAATTTGCCCCCAAGATGTAGGCTCTCCATTTAACTCACGTATTGTTTCTTTTGCTGAGGAGTGACTTTTTGGTTTGAGATTTTCTTGATTTTAACCTTTGTGCCACAGGAGTCTTATTAAGAAAGTTGGAGTCTAATCCCACATGATGAAGATTAGGGCCTACTTTTTATTTTATTAAATGAAGATTCTTTGTTTTAATTCCTATGTCCTTAATCCATTTTGGTTTAATTACTCTGTCCTTGATCCACATTGGGTGTGTGGTGAGAGATAGGGTTTTAATTTTATTATGTTGCATATAGATTTCCAGTCTTCCTAGAACCATTTGTGGAAGAGGCTGTCTTTTCTCAGATGCATGTTTTTGTCACCTTTGTCTAACAAACATTCTGGGAAAGAAAAACATGCAAATACAGGTTCTTTTTATTTATCAGAAAACATTATTATATTTCTCATCACTGACAGCATAAAATATTTTAATTTGAATACAAAACCCATATAATATTATTTCTCCTTTTTAAAATTTGTTTTCTACATACACATGACCCTAGTATGTATTTTAACATATTATGCATATATGGAATGCAAATCATTACAATTATTATCCCATTCATGTGCAGGTATGCTGATCTTGTGTTCATATGTGCATTGAAAAATCATTTGCAATTCATTCTACTGTCTTTCTATTCCCACCCCTCCCTTCATTCCCTTTTGTCCAATTCAGTGAACTTCTATATTTTCCCTCATTCATTATGGGTTAGCATCCACACCTCAGAGAGAACATTTGGCCTTGGTTTTTTTGACACTGGTTTATATCACTTAGAAAGACAGCTTCAGTTCTGTCAATTAACAAGCAATTGCCATATGTTCATTATTTTTGAGGCTGAATAACATTCCATTGTGTATATATACCATACTTTCTTTATTGATTCATCTGTTGAAGGGCACCTAGGTTGTTCCAACAATGTTAAATGTTAATATTACTCTATTACACACTTAAAATGGCTAATATGTTATTTTAAAGGAATCACTATTTGATTTTTCTTAAGTATCATTTAAATTAATTAATTCCTTACTGAAAATTATAGATTTAAAATGCCAGCATATTTTAATACAAAACAACTATGTACATATCCAAATGAAGAATGTTCATATGGCATTACAAAATTGGATACTTAATAGTGCTTGGGACTGAAAATAAAATATGCAATAAGCCTGTTACTCTTGTAAGTTGTTTATTTTAAATTATACTTTGAACAAAATTAATCTGTCAGTCTATAAAAATGACTAAGATGGTAAAATCATTATGTTTTTATCACTTGCAGTAAAATGAGGGAATTAATGTTGCCCCTTACCCAATATGCTTGAAGGACTTATATATAACAAGATAATGGGAAGGGAAGGACCTGTAGAACAGAAGAAGATTGGAGTGAGGCAGCTAAAAGCTGACAAAAATTGAGGAGGATTAAGAGTTATCACCAAAGCTAGGTAGAGAAAAGGATGAATTTTATCTAGCTTCTCAGAAGGAGCACAGCCTTGTTCACACCTCAATTTCAGATTCTGACTGCTAGAATTTTGAGAGAATAAATGTCTGTTGTTAGCTACACTGTTTATCGTATTTTGTTTGTAACTTCCAGGAAAATTACATAGTCCCATTCATGGCTCCTCTGTCACATAACTCTTAATCAAACATGGGCAGAAATAACAAATAAAGCATAAAGAGATTATAAGTCAAAAAAATAATTTTGGTGTTCAAAAACATTAACATTTACCTACTATTACTAGTACTACTAGAAACACATTTAGTCATTGCCAGGAGTTACCATGGAATTAGGAAAGAAGAGGTATGTAATTAGTTATTGTGAAAATTTGGTCTTGTAGGGTGTGGATTTAGGTATTTTCATTGTTATTTTGGACTCATGCAAAAATAAAAAGAGCTCAAATATTTGAAAACATATATAGATATAAATTTGAATTCTAATTTTAATACCTCACTATTCTTAAAACAACAGGTAGTTGTTAAATTAATTTAAAAATCATAGTTTTCTTTATTTCTATTATTTTATGTTGAATTGATAGAAATATATCCATTTTAACTTGCTGGTTTAGAATTTAGTGTAACAAAATCTGAAAGAACTCTCTAAATACTTCTGACCGAAAACAACAAAACATTGCTTTATGTGTGTGTGTGTGTGTGTGTGTGTGTGTGTGTGTATATATATATATATATATATATATATATTTAAATGTATTTATTTTGTACATACTTCACAGTGTTCTTTGAAAATTTCATAAAATACTTTGTAGCTAACCAAAAACTATTTTTTTTACTTTTCAAAAAATGACCACTTTTCTTATAGATGCACATCTGAAAATAAAATGGAAATAGGTATAAATATGCAATTTTTGTTTAAAATACCATTTTTAGGGAAAAATATAAACTAGACTGATTTCTTATTAATAATGAATTAGCAAATATTTTTAATAAATGTTTTAATAATATACAAAGTTTATTAAAGTTTTCACTGTGATGAAACAAGAATCATATTTCTGCAAAATAGTTGAAATGCTAATGTTATATTTATTGTAGGAAAATTATATATTAATTACATTTCTACAGATGGCAGATGAAAAATTACATAAAAATGACTGTCAGCCTTCATTAATGGTGAATTGATTCTAAACTTTATTGAGATGTTCATGCAGTTCTACTAAAGATACAGGTGATAATGTCAAAGAGAATAATTTACCTGTAGCTTGTTCCTCTGCTGCAAGGTGCTTAATGTCACACCTGTAAGAACATGAACATGCAATGTGTTCTACTGTTTAACTTACAATGCATGTGATCATCCATAAAATGTCACACAATTTTTCTGTAACTTATGGCAAGATTTCTAGAAATAGAATTAATAGTGTAAAAATTTCAAGTTCTACAATTAATTTATCAAATTCATTTTCTAAAGAATTAGAAATTTTCTAGTTCTTCCTTGTTATTCTCATATAATAGATCTGCAACCTTGTGTCCACACTATAATGTTTTACTATAGTATCATGATACAGTTAAATATTTTGAAGAACTCTTCACTTTTATTTTCCATGTATCTCTATTATGATTAGTTATACTTGATCATACTTAAGCATCCTATACAAATGTTTTTGTTGAATTTAAACTATTTAAGTATTATCCTTTATAGCTTAACTTTATAACTTATTTTTTTAATTCAAAATATCCTGATTGTTTATCTTTTCCCCAAACAACAACAGTGTTATTTATTTCAGTGAAGTGTTGTACTTTTCTTTCCAAATACCTTAGATCACTTTTTCAAATTATTTCCAGAATACTGATGCAGATATTAAAAAGAATATTTTTATCTTATATCTGACTGCTAATATTTATGATTTTTATTATAATATTCCCTTAACAAAGATGTGTAACATGACATTTCTTTTATTTTTGGTCTTTATTTTCAGTGCATAAATGCATGTTAATTACTAAGTTCCAAGGAACAGAAAATCACTCACAGATTCTTCATTAAGTCTCAATATAAAAGAGAAGATGGTGCCAATAGAACATGATTCTTCTTACTTCTGCTAATCTCTGCAGCAGTTAAAATTGGGAAAACAATCACCTATACTGAAAAATCACTGGAAGGACTAAATTAGAGAATTTCTATTATATGTTACATAATATAAAATATTATATATTTCATAGCTTATTGAATAACAAAAGGAATTCATTATATTTATGTTAGTTTCCTGTGGAATTTTTATCCTAAAGGTACATCTGAAGTAATGTGACAAGAGTAAATTCATTTTTAGAAAGAAAATTCTGATGTAAATTAAAATAATAGGAAAAGCTACAGAAGATAGGTGTCATGAAGACAATTTGGAAGGCTGTTAGTAATAATATTTCAAATAGCTGCAGTTGGATGTGTTACAAGAATGTCACCCAACAGTGTATGAACAATGCATAAATTTTTTCAAACATGTGCAGGAAAGAAACCAACCATTCATCACCAATTGGTTTATGACAAACCAAACCCAGAAAGATTAGCTGTCACAATTTAGATCACAGAGAATCAATGATACTCTGAGGGATTAAATCTCTCTGATCCTACAGCACTGTTGTAATATGATGGAAAAAGACCACAAGATGAATGACAGTGGCAAGAGTCACTGCTATTTTTGTTGGGCACTGTCTATATGTCAGCTGTCTCCACATAATTTATTTAAAACTAATGGAAAATACTGTAAACCAGCTGCTATATTTACTGCTACCTTTTAGAAAGAGAAAAAGGAAAAGAAAATAAAAATAAGTAAGTTGCCTCAGTCCCCATACAGCAAATGGTTCAAACCTTGATTACTTGACTTGAGAAAACACACATCTTTGGGTCCTTCATAGAGGACAAGTTGACTGTTTTCTCCTTTGTCATATAAAAAGCTATAATATAAAATTGCCTTTTCAATCTCAATAAAACATGTTTCAAAATAAATGGGTTGATGTATAAATAGATTCTCATATCAATCAGAGAAAGAGAGAGAAAAAAGCATTTTCCCAAGTCCTTGTTATTATTTTCATACTTAAGTATTTGCCACTCACACCCCAGCCTCATTAAGCCTCCAGATTAGGATTCTTTAGCCATATTTATAATTAGATTATTGATATTTTCAAAGAATGGTGGCCAAACCATGCCCACTATGCATTAGATACAACTAGTTGTTAACTAGTTATTAACACACAGAAATATAAATAATTAAACTAGTATTCAAAATTTTCAGTAATTTAAAAATTACCAAAATAAATCCTATGAGTTGTATAATAATATGATTAGTACAATATAACATTATCTTTTTGTTTGTTCCACCTAAATAATAAAAAAAAAAACCTTTAATATGTTATCTTGAAAACATACATGTTCAACTAATTGGTTATTTTTTTTATTTATTTTTAATTTATTTCTTTCTAATACTGGAGATTGAACCCAGGGGTGCACTTCCATCAAGCTAGATCCTCAACATTTTATTTCAATGAAACATATGGAACCATTTTTGAGAAAGGATCTCACAGATTTGCTGAGGCTGCTTTTGAACTTGAAATACTCCTGTTTAATATCATTATGTTGTATTGTTTCAAATTAATGTTGTTCTCTGGTATGAATATAGCTTTGTATTACAAAAAGTACTGTGATTAAAACCTTTAATCAAGTGCCCCTGAATTCAACCATGGTACAAAAATATAAATAAACAAATAAATAAGTAAATATGTATACTAATAGAGTATATTTTAGTGAATATTATAGTAAAATTTGATGTACTTTTCCAATTACATGATTATTAAATAAAAGCACATAAAATTCAGTAACTTTTCCTTGATGACAAAAGTTCATTTTAGAAATTCTAGGTAATTTCAGGTTTCATAATGCTTAATTCAAATCGTTCCAAAATCAACAGAGTATTAGCTATCCAAAGCCATGTCACTGTGTCAAAATAACAGAGAAACTAGTTAAAAGAGAAAAAAATTATTTTGGCTATTGATTTCAGAGGTTATAGTTCATCGTCATAAAACTGCATTTCTTTGTTCTAAGTTGAGGCAGAACATCATGGCAGAAGAATGTGGCACAGAAAAATCACTCACTTTGTAGCATCAAAAAAGCAAAATATATAAGATGTACCCTCAAAGGCCCACCAACTTCAACAATGACATGCCTCCTAGAGTTTCAACTGTTTCCAATAGTTTATTTAGCTATGAATACTCAATGGATGAACCTGCAATGGATAAAACCATTGATGAGGTCAGAGCCTCACAATCCACATCCTTGTTTCATTGGAAAAAGTCTTCAACACATAAGTTTTTTGGAAGGCATTGCAAATAAAAAAACAAAACAGCTTTATAATAAATATAGTAAATAATTTTTTTAAAATTCAAGTTGATTATTGGTTATTTTTAGTAGCCTATAAACATGAAATTGTAAAAGAATTTATTCCAATCTTAGTGTTAACTTATCCTTTTTGAGTATTACATGAAATTACAAACAAGTTGAAAATGCAGAAAATTATTATAAAAATCAAAATTATAGTGTGTAGGAAATGTTTAATTGTCTCAAAAATTTTGAATAGTGATTTAATCTAATATGCATTTCAATTAAGCTTAAAGTAAAGGTAAATAATTAAAATATTTCCTTTGAGAGGAAATGAAAAATAACAATGAAAACCAACAGTGGGAGTTAGTACAGTAAAGGAAAAACTAAGCATAGAGGAAAAACAAATCATGTTAAGTATCCTACATAACCAAATATGGCTGTAAATACAAACCATATCTCAAAAGTAACCCTAAAGGTTAATGGCTTAAATGCATCAATCAAAAGACATAGGCTAGTAAAATGGATTTTAAAAAAAGATCCAACAATATGCTGCCTACAGGAGACACATCTGAAAGGAAAAGACATACACAGACTGAAGGTGAAAGGTTGGGAAAAATCATATCACTCATACGGACCCTGGAACAAGCAGGGGTGTCCATACTTGTATCAAATAAAATAGACTTCAAGCCAAAGTTAATCAAAAAGGATAAACAAGGACACTACATACTGCTCAAGAGAACCATACACCAACAAGACTCGACGATCATTAATATATATGCCCCAAACAATGGTGCAGCTACGTTCATCAAACAAACTCTTCTCAAGTTCAAGAGTCTAATAGACCACAACACAATAATCATGGGAGATTTTAACACACCTCTCTCACCACTGGACAGATCTTCCAAACAAAAGTTGAATAAAGAAACCATAGAGCTCAATAATACAATTAATAACTTAGACTTAATTAATATATACAGAATATACCACCCAACATCAAGAGGATACACTTTCTTCTCAGCAGCACATGGATCCTTCTCAAAAATACACCATATATTATGTCACAGGGCAAATCTTAGCAATTACAAAGGAGTTGAGATACTACCATGCATTTTATCTGATCATAATGGAATGATATTGGAAATCAATAATAAAATGAGAAAGGAAAAATCCTACATCACATGGAGATTAAACAATATACTACTGAATGAACAAAGGGTTATAGAAGACATCAAAGAGGAAATTAAAAAATTCTTAGAGGTAAACAAAAACTCAGACACAATATATCAAAATCTCTGGGACCCTATGACAGCAGAACTAAGAGGAAAATTCATTTCATGGAGTTCATTCCTTAAAAGAAAAAAAAGCCAACAAATAAATGACCTCACACTACACCTCGAAGCCTTAGAAAAAGAAGAACAATTCAGCAGCAAATACAGTAGAAGGCAAGAAATAATTAAAATTAGAGCTGAAATCAATGAAATCAAAACAAAAGAAACAATTAAAAAATTGACAAAACTAAAAGTTGGTTCTTTGAAAAAATAAATAAGATTGATAGACCACTAGCCACGCTAACAAAGAGAAGAAGAGAGAGAACCCAAATTACTAGCATATGGGATGAAACAGGCAACATCACAACAGACAATTCAGAAATACAGAAGATAATTAGAAATTATTTTGAAAGCCTATACTCTAAAAAAAATGGAAGATAGTGAAGGCATCAGTAAATTCCTTAAGACATATAAACTACCCAGATTGAGTCAGGAAGATATAAACAACCTAAACAGACCAATATCAAGTGAGGAAATAGAAGAAGCCATCAAAAGACTACCAACCAAGAAAAGCCCAGGACCGGATGGATATAGAGCAGAGTTTTACAAGAACTTTAAAGAAGAACTAGTACCAATACTCCACAATCTATTTCAGGAGATAGAAAAAGAGGGAGAACTTCCAAATTTATTCTATGAGGCCAATATCACCCTTTTCCCAAACCAGATAAGGACACCTCAAAGAAAGAAAAGTACAGACCAATATCCCTAATAAATTTACATGCAAAAATCCTCAATAAAATTCTGGCAAATCGTATACAAAAACATATCAAAAAGATCGTGCACCATGATCAAGTAGGATTCATCCCTGGGATGCAAGGCTGGTTCAATATACGGAAATCAATAAACGTTATTCACCACATCAATAGACTTAAAGATAAGAAACATATGATCATCTCGATAGACGCAGAAAAAGCATTCAACAAAGTACAGCATCCCTTTATGTTCAAAACATTAGAAAAACTAGGTAAAACAGGAACTTACCTCAAAATTGTAAAAGCTATATATGCAAAGCCTCAGGCTAGCATCATTCTAAATGGAAAAAAAACTGAAGGCATTCCCTCGAAATTCTGGAACAAGAAAGGGATGCCCTCTCTCACCACTTCTGTTCAATATAGTTCTCAAAATACTGGCCAGAGCAATTAGACAGACAAAAGAAATTAAAGGCATTAAGATAGGAAAAGAAGAACTTAAATTATCACTATTTGCAGATGATATGATCCTATACATAGAAGACACAAAAGGGTCTACAAAGAAACTCTTGAGCTAATAAATGAATTCAGCAAAGTGGCAGGATATAAAATCAACACGCATAAATCAAAGGCATTCCTGTATATCAGTGACAAATCTTCTGAACTGGAAATAAGGAAAACCACTCCATTCACAATATCCTCAAAAAAAGTAAAATACTTGGGAATCAACCTAACAAAAGAGGTGAAAGATTTATACAATGAAAACTACAGAACCCCTAAAGAGAGAAATAGAAGAAGATCTTAGAAGATGGAAAAAAATACCCTGTTCATGAATAGGCAGAACTAACATCATCAAAATGGCGATATTACCAAAAGTTCTCTATAGGTTCAATGCAATGCCAATCAAAATCCCAATGGCATTTCTTGTGGAAATAGATAAAGCAATCATGAAATTCATATGGAAAAATAAAAGACCCAGAATAGCAAAAGCAATTCTAAGCAGGAAGTGTGAATCAGGAGGTGTAGCGATACCAGATTTCAAACTGTACTACAAAGCAATAGTAACAAAAACAGCATGGTACTGGTACCAAGAAAGGCGGGTGGGCCCATGGTATAGAATAGACAAAACAGAAACCAATCCACAAAATTAGAATTATCTTATATTCGATAAAGGGGCTAAAAGAATGCAATGGAGGAAGGATAGCATCTTCAACAAATGGTGCTGGGAAAACTGGAAATCCATATGCAACAAAATGAAACTGAATCCCCTCCTCTCGCCATGCACAAAAGTTAACTCAAAATGGATCAAGGAGCTTGATATCAAATCAGAGACTCTGCGTCTGATAGAAGAAAAAGTTGGTTCCGATCTACATATTGTGGGGTCGGGCTCCAAATTCCTTAATAGGACACCCATAGCACAAGAGTTAAAAACAAGAATCAACAAATGGGACTTACCTAAACTAAAAAGTTTTTTCTCAGAAAGAGAAATAATGAGAGAGGTAAATAGGAAGCCTACATCATGGGAACAATTTTTTCTCCTCACACTTCAGATAGAGCCCTAATATCCAGAATATACAAAGAACTCAAAAAATTAAACAATAAGAAAACAAATAACCCAATTAACAAATGGGCCAAAGACGTGAACAGACACTTCTCAGAGGAGGGCATACAATCGATCAACAAGTACATGAAAAAATGCTCACCATCTCTAGCAGTCAGAGAAATGCAAATCAAAACCACCCTAAAATACTATCTCACTCTAGTAAGATTGGCAGCCATTATGAAGTCAAACAACAACAAGTGCTGGCGAGGATGTGGGGAAAAGGGTACTCTTGTACATTGCTGGTGGGACTGCAAATTGGTGCGGCCAATATGGAAAGCAGTATGGAGATTCCTGGGAAAGCTGGGAATGGAACCACCATTTGACCCAGCTATTGCCCTTCTCAGACTATTCCCTGAAGACCTTAAAAGAGTGTACTACAGGGATACTGCCACATTGATGTTCATAGCAGCACAATTCACAATAGCTAGACTGTGGAACCAACCCCGATGCCCCTCAATAGATGAATGGATAAAGAAAATGTGGCATTTATACACAATGGAATACTACGCAGCACTAAGAAATGACAAAATCATTGAATTTGCAGGGAAATGGATGGCATTAGAGCAGATTATGCTAAGTGAAGCTAGCCAATCCCTAAAAAACAAATGCCAAATGTCTTCTTTGATATAATGAGAGCAACTAAGAACAGAGCAGGGAGGAAGAAAAGGAGGAAAAGATTAACATTAAACAGATTCATGAGATTGGAGGGAAAGGGAGAGAAAAGGGAAATTACATTGAAATGGAAGGAAACCCTCATTGTTATACAAAATTACATATAAGAGGTTGTGAAGGGAATGGGAAAAAAATAAGGAGACAAATGAACTACAGTAGATGGGGTAGAGAGAGAAGATGGGAGGGGAGGGGGGGGGATAGTAGAGAATAAGAAAGGTAGCAGAATACAACAGTTACTATTATGGTATTATGTAAAAATGTGGATGTGTAACCGATGTGATTCTGCAATCTTTGTAATGTTTTGAATAACCAATAAAAAAATAAAATAAAAATAAATAAATAAATAAATAAATAAAAATATTTCCTTTGTTAAAATTGTATTGATACATAAAATTATTTAATTTTAGGACAATTAAACCACATATTTCATAAAATATGATTTTATGTGTGTAGTAAAAAAAACATGTAAAATTAACACTCCTCAGTGAAAGACTTTGTGATTCTTGTGGATGGTCTGTTCACCTTTTGTTTTAAAATATAAAACTGTTACAGCACTGCCTCTTATAGTAAGACATTCAGATTTGGGGAAAATATCATAAATACATTTTTGTTCAAAAATTCTATTTAAAGAATTATTTTGATGCAAGTGTCTTCAATTATTGAATATTAAGATATTTTGTGCTTATGATTCACCAAAATTCTAAGGTATTTTTCAGATTTTTATAAGCTTTCTTCTCTGCATTTTATCTCTTATAAAGTGTTTATATTTTAAGGGCACATTCCAGGAAAGAGAAATGAAAAGATACCACTTGAAGTTCAACACTGAATAACTTTGAATATTTACATATAAATTACAGAAAGAGCAATTTGAGTTCAAATAGTATATTTAAAAAAAAAAACTCTTCACTATCATAGTACATTTCAATATTAATATTCTGTATGTCAGTTTACAAATGTTTGAACTCATGGTATTCACTTGCCTATACACATATAAAAATATTTAATATACAAAATATTCAGAACAACTGATAATATTTTAATTAATTGATATGCAAACATATTTTCTAAACAGTTACATCAACTACTGCTTCTGATTGCTGAAAAGGCCCTTTCTATGACATTTCATAGTCAGTCCCATTAGCAGGCACTATTTGATGTGAAAAGTGGAATCTAAGAAAACACACTGAGAGTATTAAATATGCTTCTAGTCATTATGTATTGCTTTCTTCCACAATTCTGAGATCTGTATTTCTTCAAATATTTTACCAGTCAGCTCATGAAGAAATAATTTTTCAACAAATTATTATTAACTAGGTAGAAATGTAGAATAAACTATACATAATTTACAGCTGTGAGAGAAAAATGATATATGTGGCTGTTTGCCAAAGAATGCTTGGCATATTCAAAACTAAAAATATAGAATATCCCAGAATGGTTGTTTTTTCTTTATGTGACAGAAAACATTTTATTTTCATATTGTTTCAAAAAGACATTGAGATTTTTTATGAAAAATATTTGTTATTTTTATATGGATTTTACTTGATTTTTTTTCCCATATGTCTTGCACACTGAGCCAGTATTTGCTAGGGACAAACATGGTGAGATACAAATCAATCAAGAGCATTTTCAACTAATGTTTAATAATACATTTCTGATGCATTTCAATTGTTTCCATTTTATATAATAGCATCATGCACATTCAGCATAAGAATAGATTGCTCCTTAAATTCGCTATCCATATTGTGTCAGGTACTTTTAAATGATGCTGGGAAAATTATAACTATAATGACAAAATTTCCCAGTTTGTTGTTTCCATTTTTCCTGTGCTGCTGCTGATGATACTAGTATCAGCATGCTGACTTTAATTTGCATTGTCCATATAGTTTCTCAAAAGATAGGATACTTAGAATTGAGGAAATCACATATGACTTGTTTGTTTTATACACTGATATAGACTCAATGAGAGACATCAGCATTATTAATGTATATTTTATCAAAATTCTATTAAATACCAATATGATGTACACTAACAAAATTACTTAGAGCTAAAGATTTCATTAACAATGATTGATAAGGCACCATAAGCTAGTATGTATTTCTAACTATTCATTTACTGAAATCCATTCATTCACAATATATTATTTTTTATAAAAAACACACATGTCAAAGTGCTTGTTTTTGAAAATCTGTTTGGTGAATTACTAACAAAGCAGTATTTACTTGTTATCTATTATAAGAGGGTCATATTTTACCCATATAGTAAGATTGTTACAATATTCAATGAGTTATAGGCAAAACCAAAAAATGCCACATACCACATTTTACAGATTATTTAAAGAACTTATTCTTTCTTCATTCATTATTGTTTTAAAAAATATCAGGCATTTACTATAGGATAATTGGCATGAAGTGCATCCTTATTATTTCAGATATTTCAAGAAACTGCAAGACCTCATTTCAAAAGAGCATTGTAGATTTCAGAAATAACTACTCTTCCTATAGTGATTATTATATATATAAATATGCTAAGTATGTGGGGTATCCAAAGATATTTGAGGTGTATTACAGAAATGCATAAGAAAAAATAGTACTATTTATCATGTTAGATAAATGAAGACAGATATCATACTAACAGCTAAAATGGATTTTTTAAATTTATACGTGACAGTGGAATGCATTGTAATTATCATTACACATATAGATAACAATTTTTTATATCTCTGGTTGGATAAAAATTATTTTCACACCGATTCATGTCTTCATACATGTACTTTGGATAATAATATTCATCGTGTTTCAACATCATTTCTAACACCATGCACCCACCCTTCCCCTCTAATACCTCTGCCCTATCTAGAATACATCTATTTCTTTCATGCTCCCTCTCCCTATTCCACTATGAATCAGCCTCCTTATATCAAAGAAAACATTTAGCATTTGGTCATATGGGATTTTCTAACTTAGCATTATATTCTCTAATCCCATCCATTTACCTGCAAATACCATGATTTTATTCTCCTTTATTGATGAGTAATATTCTATTGTTAATACATGCAACATTTTTTAAAATCCATTCATCTAATGAAGGGCATCTGGGTTGGTTCCACAGTTTAGCTATTATGAATTGTGCTGCTATAAACATTGGTGTGGCTGTGTCTGTGTAGTATGCTGTTTTTTAGTCCTTTAGGTATAGACCAAGGATAGGGAGAGCTACATTAAATGGCGGTTCCATTAAATGGAAATTTAATGAAGAAAATATAAATTGTGCACTGGTATTTTAAATAATCCAATAATAATTTTGACTATAATCTGTTGTTTCTGGTTTTTATTTCACCCTTTACTGCAATGACATATCAATTATATTATGACTTAAATACTCCTATGATGTTAAAATATGTAAGGTTAATTTTTTGTGGTTTGAGATTTCAATTGGAAATATTGGCATTTAGTATATAATTCCACAAATTTTCTGTTATGCTGTACTAAAAAGCTAATTCAGGTTTATTGAAAAAAAATAGGTTTGTTTCCAGGTAACAGTAGTTTCCAAATGTATGAATAACCAAGAAAAGTCTGGATGTGCTCAAGGAATCTGTAACACAATATTAGCTAATCTTTATGTTATAGTCTATATGTAATGTTGCTTCCATACACCCAAACTAGACCTCATTAAAATGTCATTCGTTGAATCAGCGTATCTTATTATAGATGCAGACTTTGGCATTTTTTCTCTCCTCTCTTCCCATCTACAACCTGGCTAATTTCCCATAGCAATGTTTTATGCTTTTAGATCCTCTCACAAACCTCATAATAAACTGTAATGTATCCATGACAATCTAGAAACAAACATATGTGTGATACTTTATAGATTAATATATAAATAATTCCAAAAACTTATTGATCTGGCCAAGAGATGATGTGGTAGCTATATACTGATCTAAAAACTGAAACTGAAATTTAAAGACAACTAATACTGAGAATCACTAACAATCATGTAGCCATTGAAAGCAAATATTCTGAGTAGGAAGCTATTGGAAATGATGTCCATTTCATCTTTCATATGAATATTTGCTCACTATGAGGGTCACCATATTTTAACCAGGACACTTTTGAGGTCTCCATAGAGCATATTCAAAAAACAAGCATTTTTTATGTACCTAGGTATGATTTCCTAAATATCCTTTCAGTTTTTGCACTATTTACATCTTTTAATACAACTAGCCCATTATTCTTGTCCTATTCAAATCCATCCATCCTTTACAAAGTAGTTTAATTAAATCCCCTATGATCTTTTAAAAAAAGTCTCCACTAAAATATTTTTCAGGTTCTAAAGCATTTTTATTGAAGTATCTAGTATCTTCATGACCACTAAGTAATAGCATTCTATGTCTCATTTGTACCATGTGTCTCTATCATATTACTTCCATTATGATTTGAATATGTTGTTCAAAGAATCATGTGTTGGGAGCTTGGTTTGCATTGTAAGAGAGTTTGTAAATAGTGAAACTTATAAAGAGTTCACTAGTAGATGGTGGTTAGATCATTTGGGAAAATTCCCTTGGAAAAGACTAATGTAGCTCTCATGGTACTCAAGTTAATTTTTATTAAAGCATGTTGCTACAAAAAGAACAAGACTTGTCCCCAATTTGTCTGCTTCCTGTCTCTTTGTGTTCTCTCTCTCTCTTGAATTGACTGTCACCATCATGCCTTCTCATGTGTGATGCAGGTGAAGGGGGCCTCACAGAAGCTGAGAAGATGCTGTTAAAGTGTTCTTAAATCTTTATAACTATGTACTCAGATAACATTTTTATGCATTTTTCCTTTTTATGCTTTGGCCTGCCTCAGGTATTTTTGTATAAAATTATAACACACACTAGAACAAATTCTGTGTCTTATTTCTCAAAATAATTTCTGGTGAGACACTGCAGTGCATTACCAGGAATTCTAAAAAAAAAAAAAAAAAAAAAAAAAAAAAAAAGATTTGGAAAAAGATCTGTTCTGCATTTACTGAGTTATCTTTAGTGAGTGATGAAATGTCTTTAACTCCCAGGCCTCTCATTTATGATAATGAGTAGGACATCTATGATTACATTTTAAAAGACCTTTTGAAGATCAGATAGTAAAGGGCTCAGTTTGTATGAATCTCATTTTTTTTATCAGAAGACATATCTTGTATTTTTTATATTCCCCATGATACTTAGACTAGTTTTTTGCCATTTACATTGAAACTGAAATATGTGGAGTGATTTTGCTCAGTAAGCAAAAGAAACGGTGACTTTTTAAATTATAGCAAAGGCTCTATGTGAATGTTCTTATATATAATGTGATGCACTGTGCCCTTGCTACTGATTATAGAGCAAAGTGGCATTTATGGCTAATTCTTGATAGTACCCATTAATTAGAAGTGGTTTGAATTGACTTGATCAAAACTGTTAGAAAACCATAAATAAAGAGGGTGATCATTAAACAAATTTAGATTTTGCCAGCATCAGTTTGAGTCTTCAACTAGAGTACAAGTTATGTGTATTTGTACTAATCAAGGACTGTAAATTATGTATTTACTCTTTGAGCTACTTTTATTAACATAAGTCAAAATCAATTATAATACCAGTGTAGAAAGAGATATGAAGATCTTCAAAAGCTAAAACATGTTCAAGTACAAACACAGGTTTGTATTTGAATGCAAAACAGCTCTCTTGATTCACATCATACTTTTTGGGCTTGAAATACTCATCCAGAAGAAAGCAAAGTTTGTGTGTTTGTGCACATATGTGGGCAGGTGCTAGACACATTAAGAACTAACATAATTAGAATGTAAAGTAAAAATATTTTATTTGGGGTTCATTTGTTCAAAGTAGGAGGAATTGCCCAGGTAGAAAATGCAAGAGATTTTGTCATCCATTTCACCAACTATATATGAGAAAATCAATTGTCTTTTAATTATAAGTGGAACCCACAAGTAATCAACAGCAGGTATTGAGAGGCTGTGACAAGAAACCAAACTAAAGCTGTTTTTCCTCTTGTTTCCTCTAGTGCTGATTGCTGTGCAATTTGATTAGGATGTTTGCTATATTAAAAATTGTATTGAAAATAAACATGACCTATTGTTTTAAATTATTTTAAGGTTATTTTAAGGTCACAATACACATTAAAATTATCTTTTATTTTTATAATGCACTCCAAAGATAAAGCATTTGGAATATATTCTTTATGAAAAAAAAAAACTTATTTTTCTGAGTAAAACTAAGTTGTAACATGCATCATATTTTTCTCTTAAGTATATGTTTGATCTTAAGATTAATAGAAGAAAGTGTTTTGATGGAGCAGCCAAAAGATTAATATGATCTTGACTAGAGGTGATGTTGTGGCAAAATAGATGGAGGATGAACCAGATGTTCCTGGGGATCATGTAATTTTTTGGCCAAAGACAAAGAAACTGACATCATTGTTATTAAAGGAAAAGACTGGCTTTAAAAAGCTATGTTCTTTAAATTGAACATAATGGAAGAATTTCTTTGTTCAGCAAAAATTCCCTGTGCAGCCAGCAAGGCTGAAATACATTTTAATGATATTTTGGGAACCTGGGTTCTATTTTTTGATAGCTTCTGTAACTAGTAAAGTGACCTTAGCCAGCTCAGTAAACCTCTCTCTATTACTTCATTTGCTTTGAAAACCAGAGGAGCAATACTTTCTAAAAGAAGAGGAGGAATACATTTCTTTTCTTTCTTTTTTTTTAACTTTCTGGATTTTTTTTCCCAATTTGACTAAGATGAAACCTGCAGAAATATTTCAGAGTGTATCACACATCATACAAATGTGATTTAATAATCATTGCTAACTCCATTTATGACTCTTTTTTCTTTCAAAGGTTGTCCTTGCTCAAAATGGTTTATTCTCTTACTGCAATTTACTCAAACTGATTACATATAAATTTCCCCTCTTCTTTAGTCATACTATATTCAGTAGTAGTCTCTTGTTTAATCCTGTCATTAAGTCATGTTTGGGGACATAAATATTGTCCATATAACATATTTTATCATGTTCCATGAAGAATTAAATTGGAAAAATGTATTTATATATTTGAGAGTGTACTATGTTCCCATAGCTTGTGTTTAGCCATATGTTTTTGTAAACTTAGTTATTCATGAATTATAGGTAATATAAAAAAATTTAATAATTTTGGGATATGATTGTTGTATAGATCCCATGTATGAGAAGCTTTTACCTTATTGTAACTGGTAAGCCAAAATTTTATTGTAAGAAATTTAGCATTATATACATTCAACCTGGTCTGGTTACCTTTCATACTTGGCCCACAGAAAATAAGGCTCAGAAACGTCCTTCACTGTGTATTTTTTCAGATATCTAAGGCCTCAACCTTGATTCCAGATCCATTTCTCTGATTCCTGCCCTGAAATCACACTACATATGGAACCACAGTGATCTCAGAATTTACTGGTGTACCTTAAAACACTATTGGCCACATTCACAAAAAGATTAAATATTGCCACCAGGGCTGAGTTCTAGAAGGCCATTTTGCACACAAAAGAGAGAGCAAGCTGTTCTCTCTTATAAAATTCCACATTTAAGTCTGTGGAAATTCTATCTTCTCAAAACAATTCCTGCTCAAACCAATCAAAATGCATGGCTCTGACCAGAGTGACAGTTCACAATGGACAGGAAGCAGTTGCTAAATTTATCTAGGACACAACACATTCTGTGACTGAAAATTAGGTGAGAAAATCAACCTGCTGCTGCCACTGGTCATTTTCTACCTGAACTACAAACTTCACTTCACAGTATTCTTACTCACACCTTCTAAATTCTACAACACATGTAGGTCTGAGAAACCATTAAGAAATAATTAAAACCAAGAATCAATAAATGGGATGTATTCAACTAAAAAGTCTCTTCCTCACCAAACAAACAAACACACAAACAGAAAAACAATATTTGAGGTGTATAGAGAGCCCACATTCTGGTAGCAAATTTTTTACTCCTCACATATCAGAGAGAGCACTAATTTCAACGGTATATAAAAAACTGTAAAATTCAAGCACCAAAAAACCAAAATAACCAAATTAATAAGTAGGCCAAGGACTGAACAGTCACTAATCAGAAAAGAATATACAATCAATCCACAATATATAAAAAAAATTCATCATCTCTAACAAATCAAAACTACTCTAAGATATCTCACTTAAGTAAGAATGACAGCTATTATGAAGACAAAAAACAATAAGTGCTGGTGAGGATGTGGGGAAAAAATACATTCACACACTGCTGGTGGGGCTACAAATTGGTGCAGACAGCATTGAAAGCAGTATGGAGATTTTTTTGGAAAAATGGAAAATCACGATATGACCAAGCTATCCTCTCCTTGGTCTCTTCCTAAAAGACATAAAAACAGCATACTACAGGGACACAGCCACATCAATATCTATAGTAGCACATTTCACTATAGCCAAACTCTGGGACTAACCTAGATGCCCTTTAATAGATGAATGGATAAAGAAAATGTGGCATATATACACAATGGAATATTACTAAGCAATAAAAGAGAATAAATCATGGCATTTGCAGGTAAGTGGATGGAGTTACAAAAAATAAGGCTAAGTGAAGTTATACAATCCAAAAAACCAAATTCTGAATGTTATCTTTGATATAAGGAGGCTGATTCATAGTGGGATAGGGCAAGGGAGCATGGGATTAATATACAAACTGTAGATAGGGCAGAGGGGTTGGAGAGGAAGAGGGAGGGCATAGGGTTATTAATGATGATGGAATGTGATGATCATTATTATTCAAAGTACAGGTATGGAGACATGAATTGGTGTGAATATACTATGCATACAACCACAGATATGAAAAATTGTGCTCTATATGTGTAATAAAAATTGTAATATATTCTGCTGTCATATATGAATAAAAAAAGAAAGAAAGAATCCAAAATATGAAAAAAACACATTTGTTTATATTCTAGGTGCATTACTTCAAATACCAAAAAAACCTTAAATAACTAAATAAATATAATAGACAATAAATTGAGAAATACTATGGTACAAAAATACATAATAACAAAAAGAATATCTTCTTTTACAATGTAAAAATCATGAAAAAGATAATAAAGTGGAAGTTATAACCTTTTTAACTTTAATTTTATTTGCAAACATTATGGAATCTCACTACATTAGTTTTGTACTTGTAAAATTATGTGTGTCAAGCAAACTAGTGAGTAAGAAAAGACAGTTATTGAAAAATTAAAAGAAACATCTTTGTAGAGGCTGTCCTACAAACAGGAAAGCTTCTTAGTCTTAGTCTACAGAGAAAATTCAGGGGAAAAGTGGTGCCTATAGTCAAATTCTGAAAAATTTCCGAATTTGTTTTGTTTTTTGGATTGGCTAACTTCACTTAGCATTATCTTCTGTAACTTCATCTATTTATCCAATGAGAATGGTGCATGTGAAGAGTGATCTGGAAACCCAAAGATAGGGCAGGAAGTCTAAGAAGAGAACTGAGAAGCATAAGTAGAGGATGCATTTAACTATTACTAGAAAATAGGGTCCCAATGAGTTTGGACTATAGTTATGACATAAAGTCATGCATGTCCATAGTATAGTGCCATTGAAAACAATTTAGGTCCTATTTCTTTGGAAGGACTAGACCCAGGTTTGTACATACATAAACATGTAAAAAATGCTTATTTGCACTGAAAAAGGCTAAGTGAGGTGGATTTTGGTTCTACGAATAAAAGTGGATTGAATCACTCATCAAAAGAAATTAAAAAGTGTTTTCTGTAGAGAAAGAGGTACAGGGAATTCCAATTCAAAATGGAGAGTCCAACAAGGGAACTCCTGATCCTCTTGATTCAGTGATTTCACATGTCTATTTTCTCTTGTCCAATATTTCTATTTTTTCATAGTGGTAACAGGCAGTTTTAAATGTCTCTCATATATCTCCTTAGTTCATAGATTTTTATTACATTTCCCTTCTATTTTCTTAATGTACAATATACTAATGAAAAAGTATAACCTTAACAAGCATACTGAAAGAATACATGTATGTCGCTGTGATTCTTACTATGAGTCAATATTATAAATGTCCCTTCATTACTATCATTTTAATATCCACCCATAAATTTCTTCAGAACAGATTGAGATATAAAAATGTATTTTTGCTGAACAAGGTGACATTCCAGTGCGTCTAGATACTTAGAGAATCTCTCTTGAAAAGAAGATCCATAGTACCAAGTGCTGGGTCTGCTCAAATGTCTGCTCTGCCTTACTGAGATACCTAATATGTTAGTTTCCTCACTTGTAAAATGAATGATAATACCTGCCTACTGACATTTTCATGAAACTTAAATGGGATAATTTATGTAAAGTACACAACAACATTTGTATCCCATTTTAATTATTTTTTTGAGACTTGCCAAATATTAACATTTATCATGGATATCTTTATGCATCTTATCCCTCATGGGGTAGCTCCATGATGTACTGTCCTTGTTATAACAGTAACTCTCACAGTATTTCCTTTCCCTAAAGTGACTTCAAAAGAGTTAAGTTGGATATTAAGAATAAAAAGCTGGGCTGGCATTGTGGCTCAGCAGTAGACCGCTCACCTGGCACAAATGGGACACAGGTTTGATCCTCAACCCATATAAAAAAATAAAGGCATTGTGTTGTGTTCATCTACACCTAAAAAGTAAATAAATAAATATTTTTTAAAAAAGAATAAAAGGCTGGGTATGGAGGACCATGTCTAATTCCAGCTGCTCTGGAAGTTGAGGCATGAGAATTGCGAGTTCAATGCCAGCCTTACAAAAGTGAGATGCTAAGCAAATCAGTGAGACCCTGACTCACAAAAATACAAAAATACAAAAGAAGACTGGTTTTTTACCCCTGAGTTCAATCCATATTACCCGTGCCCCAGAAATAATAATAATAATAATAATGTTAGAAACAGCTAGGGGAATAACCAAGTAGTAGAGTAGTTGCCTACCATGTGGGAGGCCCTAGGTTCAATGTCCAGCACCATAAAATAAAATGACATTAAATTAATGTGACATGACATAAAATGAAATGAAGTACAAAGTGTGAAAATGAGGAAAAGCATATATTTTTCTTAAGAAAAGTAATATCATATGTTCATTTAAATGTAAATTAAGTAAAAAAAAATGGATGAAATCATAAAATCTAGCACCTAGTCTTTAATACTTCAAAATAAGAGTAAAACAGAAACCCATCCACAACAATCTGGATGAGGAAAATAATATTTCAAATATTGACAAGGCACTTTGAGAACGAAAACTTCTGAATACTAATGATACATACAGTGAGGCTGAGTTTGTGGCTCATTGGCAGAGCATTTGCCTATCACATGTGAGGCGCTGAGTTCAATCCTTAGCACCACAAAAAATAAATAAATAAATAAATAAATAAAATAAAGGTATTGTGTCCTTCTACAGCTAAAAATATTTAAAAAAAGATGCATACAGGATACAATGGTTTACACCTATAATGACAAATACTTGGGAGGCTGGAGGATTAGAAATTCAAGACCAGCCTGAATAACTTAGTGAGACTGCCTCAACATAAACAATAAAAAGGGGTTGGTATGCAACTAAGTGGTAAAATTTCCATGAGTTCAATCCCCAGTACAAAAATATAGTTTAAATATTTTAATTGGAAGGATAATTTAAACTTCCTTTTAAAAATGTTAATTTTATAGCAATGCTTGCTACTTTGTTATTCCCAGGAAAAGGCTGCTAAATTACAGTAAAATTGCAAAACAACAGTCCTGAAAGGTGTCTATGCAAGTTACAATGTAATAAAGCTAGTGTCTAGACAGAATGCAGTGGCACCCACCTATAACCCCAGAGACTATGGGAGCTGAGATAGGAGAATTACAAATTCAAGGCCATACTTGGCAACTTAGAGAGATACTGTCTCAAATTTTTCAAATAAAATAAAGAGATTTGAAGATGTAGCTCAGTGGTAGAGAACTCCATGGTTCAATCCCTAGTACCAAAATGAAGCAAAAACAAAACAAAATTAAAAATCTTGGTGTCAACTAAACACCAAGTATGCAGATTTGATCTCAGTTCTCACAACAGTCATCCAAAGTTAGAAAGGTAATTATCTTTCTTTAATGGGAGAATTATCCTCATTGTCAGAGGAAAACACTGAAGTTCATGGAAATTAACTAACCCAAGGACACATGGCTAATGAATAAACGTTAGAACACTGAACTCCCATCATGCCTGCTTATGCATAAACAGGACCAAAAGAAGACAGATCAGATACATCAGCAAAGTGGCAAGTACCAAAAAAATGTAAGACAAGACTTCAACATATCCACTACAGATTCTGACAGAGTACTATATACTCATAACATTAGAAATGGTGCATCTTTCAAGTAAACCTGAAAATTTTAGGAAGACACATTTAAAAAGTGGCATTGCTGGGTGTTGTAGTGCATACCTGAAATCCCAACAGCCTCATGAGACTGAGGCAGAAAAATGGCAGGTTCAAAGCCAACCTTAGCAATTTACAGAGGCCCTAAGCAACTTAGTGAAATACTACATTAAAATAAAATATAAAAATTGCTGGGATGTGGTTCTGTGGCTAAGCACCCTGGGTTCAATCCCTAGTATCACGAAATCTTTAAAAAATGTAAAATAAAAAGAGAGGTATTGATAAATTCCAATATTAATAAGCTAGATCTTTAGTTTTTATTAACTTTCATAAATCACAGGATATAAGTTTTTAGCTTTTTTACTAAGTAAAAAAAAAGTTCTAAGCATGAATTCTATAAGTAACACTATCATACAATCAAAAGGGAGTTATGGTTAAGTGGAAGTTCTTAATGTTACTCAGTCTTAGCTTAAACAAGAATATAAAATGAGTCTGGAATTAAGCATCCTCCATTCCTATCCTCTCCTTATCAGATATGATGTCTCTTTACATGAAACCCACACCCCTGCCTGCCTGCCACCTTCTGTTCATCAACAAAAATGCCACTAAAGTGCCAGTTTAATAGGAAGCTTCCCCCTTGATTTACCAGAAAAGAGAGGGAAATATATCTAGCTAACTTGAAGCACAATAATCCTTTACTTTGGTCACAGTCCCTTTTTGAGACTGTGTTGAAGTAGACTGTCCTGCTAGAAAAATATGTTCTCTCAAAAAATTTCAATATTATTTCAGTAAATTCTAAAACATCTAAGGAAACAGATTAATAACTCTTGCTATAGAGAAACAAATGAATATCGCATAGATAGCAGCACATGAAAGTGTGACTTCTGTTTTACATCTTGCTGAAAATGGACTCTTTCCACCTTGTCACCTGAATATGTTGCACAAGAAAGACCTGGAAAAAAATCTAAATCCAAGGAAAAAATTAGTTAATCTAAATGCCAGATCCATGAGATGCTATGTGCATGTCATAGAAAAACTGCAATGTGCAGACACCATTCAATAGGTGCTGCTCATAAAAACATACTGGGACTCTAAATTATCACCTAGAATAATGGTTAAACCTCTGGGTAAGTTCTGCATTTAGCAGGGAGAATAATCAAGACTAAGAATGTCTTAGGCTAACTAAAAATGTAATGATGTTTCTCACTTTAGTTACTTCCTGTAGATTAGAAAAAATTATTAAAAATGAGCATCAGCTTTCAAATTGCAGAATGGTAATAATATAACTCATTAGATCCTCTCCCATTATATCCTGGGTCTTACTTACACTTTTTCAGTTCAAGTTTTCTGGAATAATATCATTGACTATGACAAGATTTTGACTTATAATATTTTACACATCATCTATAAAATATCTTAACATAAATAACACAAGTTTAGCTACATCTACTCTGTACCTTTTCATTTCTTCTTTTCAGTTGTTCAAAACAGACAAGGGATAGTTTCTGAAAAGGTCCCTTGTCATGTAAGCTTCCTGCAAATAAATAATGAGCACAATCATGTGGAACAAAGCAAGAAGGCAGTTTTGATCCCATTGTTTCCCCATTAGAAACAACAAAGAAGTTTGCACAACCACAGGGAGAGAAAAAATACTCTTATATAATTGCTTTATAAAGAAAGTATAAAAAAATTATACTATTTTATACACAGTAGGAAACTAGAACATTCCTAGAACAATATCAGGTAAGCCTCAGTGAGCTTGCCAAAAGAATTGATAGTATTCAATTACTTCAGGAGTAAACAACAAACGAGGTTCTATATTTATGTAACTGAATATGTAATGCAAAGATAAAAAGTCAGGAAAGAACAGAAATCAATTAAACCAAGCCACATGATGGAAAAGAGCAGGAGTACTTTGAAAATATTAAGCCAGAAATACCAAGATATGATTGCAAACAGGATCCACACATTGTGGTCTCCCACATTGCCCTGGGTGCCCAATGAGAGTGCTTTCATTTCTCCCCAACTTTCTCCCAACTTCTATGTCCTCCTTCATTCTGTATCCATATATAAAGTGTCTTCTACTGGCTCAAGTTCTAAGATCAGGTTATATGTGAACAAAACAGATAAAACCTCTTGGTCTTTTTAAATTGGTTAGTTATAAGGATTTTCCTAGCTATTTCCTAAAGTTTTTGAGTTTACTAGTGCTGGATTTTAATTTTTCTGACAAATTTTTACATAGGGAGCATGTTATCTCAATAATAAAATTACACAAAGCCTCAGTGTTCCTCATGATTCAGCCTACAATGAAATCCAAAGAACTGTCTCTGACCTTCCACTTCTTCTGAGTTGATAAGAATCTGAAACCATCTAACTTGACAAAGCCTGGGTATTAGGTTTGAAAAATAAACATGCCTATTGCACATATATCTCTATTGCTAGGTACAGTAATAACATTAAGCCAAGGATATTCCCCATTTTGATACCCCAAAATGCTCAGAAATGGCAAGAAAAATAATCTTCAACATCAGAAGTCTTAAAAGATCTGAATGTGCTTCTGAAATGCCCATGATACATTGTAATTCATAGTGAGGTCATTGGTAGTTGGCTATGAATACTAAACAAAACCATCTTTTTTAAAATAAGAAACTAAACACAAATTTGAATTTCTAGGATATTGTGAAAGACCAAAACACATTGGAGGAAATGAACATGGAGATCACCCAACTATCTTCATCTCACCAGTAATGACTCCAGAGATCAAGAGTCATCCTTCATGATTGAGGTTCCATGGTAATCTCATTAGCTTGTGAAGTCCACAGGCAAAGTGTTTTCTCTATTTCATGGCCCATACATATGATCTCTGAAGGTAAACAGTGTGCTATATCTTCTCAATTATAAGACATGGGAGGCTGTCTTTGATAGATTGTATTTCTATTCCCAGATATCCACTTTCTCCCATATGGGATTATTGTGCATCCTGACTCTTAGTCATGTGACTTTCTGTGTCTCTGAATGGCAGTTCTCATATGCTTTGTTTTGGAATGTGAATAGATACTATGTATGAGTTGAAGCTTTAAATGTGCCTGCTTACATTGTTTCTACCACCTGCCATGGAACTGTAAAAGCCAAATAAGTTCCATGGTGATTAAAATTTTTCCTAAACCTCCATATAAGTATTAATTCATATCATTTTTAAAAAAATATCTATATGCATATAGATATATGTGCATGTCTCTTAATGTCATCACCTGTAGTGGTGGAACTTCAGTGTTTCTGCATCCTTCTTCATTATGCCTCTTCATGTGTCCCCATATTTAACGTCTCATTTCTACCTTAAGTCTCCATCTTAGATTTTCTGCTAAGGTGTGCATTTTACTACGCAAATAAGGTAAAGATAACTCTTGAATAATTAAATGACTATGCTGCACAAGTGTTTGCCCCTCACCACCTAGAGGTTCACTTATTATCTGGAAAAATCATTGTTATTAATATTTTTAAATTTCATTTTTATTTGTTTTTCTCTTTTTTACAAATGACAGTAGAATATATTTTGGCATATTATATATACATGGAGTGTAACTTCCCATTTTTGTGGTTGTACATGATGCAGAGATACACCAGTCATGTATTTATATTTGAACAAAGAAAGGTCATGTCCATTTCATTTACTGTCTTACCTATTCTTATCACCATCCCTTTGCTGTATTACCCTTTGTCTAATCTAAATTATGTCTGTTCTTCCCTCTCCCTGCCTTATTTTTTGTTAGTATCTTCATATGAGAGAGAACATTCAGCATTTTGTTTGGGGGGATTGGATTATTTCACACAGCATGATACTATATAGTTCCATCAATTTACCAGTAAATTCCATAATTTCATTCTTCTTTATGGCTGAGTAATATTCCATTGTGTATATACAACACAGTTTCTTTATCCATTCATCTAGTCAAGGGCACCTAGTTGTTTCCATAGCTGAGCTAATGTGAATTTTGCTGCTATAAACATTGATGTGACTGCATCACTGTAGTGTGTTGATTTTAAGTCTTTTGTGTATAAGCTGAGGAGTGGGATAACTGGGTCCAATGGTGGTTGCATTGCAAGTTTTCTTATGAATTTCCATACTTCTTTCCAGAGTGGTTGCACCAATTTGCAGTCCCACCATCAATGTGTGAGTGTGTCTTTTTTTCCACATCCTTAGCAAAATTTATTATTACTTGTATTTGTGATAATTAATATTATGACTGGAGTAAGGTTAACTATCAGTGTAGATTTAATATGCATTTTTCTAATTCCTAGATATGTTGAAATTTTTTCATAATTATTAATCTGCTATTAATATTTTCAAAATAGTGCAGATCTAGCTTTGTCCTGAGCTGGACTATTATGCTAACTCCATAGTCTCCAGAGGCTGTACTGACTTTCCCAGGTTTTTATCTCCTGGTATGTTATTCACTCCCATATTTTTGAGGTTTGGTGTACTTTTAACTCCTAATTTCTTAAATACAACTGTTAACCCCATAAAACTAAGAGATAGTTGTTTTATTTCCTTTGACCAGTGTTTTTGCTAGGTCCAAAAGAGTCCTGTTTTTCATAGATGAGGTCTCTGACTATGTCAAACTTACCAACTTCAATAAGTGGCTCCTGGAATTATATTAGTTATGAACATTCCAAAGTACAAAAAAAGGAGAAGGAGTGGATCAGGCATTTTTTCTTCTAAAAAGTTAAATAGTTATACCTCACATTTGCTCTTCTTATAAAAATTTAATCATAAATTTACACATAGCTTCAAGAAGAACCAGAAAAATACAGTTCCTTTTTCAGAAGCCCCATTTCAAAAGGATGTATGCTATAATAAGAGGAGGAGAAAATAACTTAATAAATATCTAGTAGTGTTTGCTACTCATCTAGCCGTTTAAATTCCATGTTACTTCTTTTCTTGATATGCTTATTCCCATCCCAAGGAAGATGACCACAGACCCATCTGGCTAGTGCACCCAACTTAAATTGTATGTCTTGGTGAAATAAAGTTGTCAGATTCAGATGTAGCTTCTTGTAGTCCAGTGATTCATTAATTGAAAAACACATGCATGCTTTTTCAACCACCGAGTAAGTAAAGGTTTAGTATAAATTGGATGATTGTATTTGACATATCCTGTTCATAAGCATCAAGGGCCATCCATTACTAAAGGTTTTGGGAGGGATAACATGGAAAGGTAATTTTTCTGAAATATGAAATTTGATACATTTAGGTAACTTAAAAAAGAACATTGCTTTCTCTTTCTAGGAGAAAATATCATTAGAAAAAAGGAAAACTACTGGTGACAAAAGAAATTATTTTTGGTGGTAATCTGTGAGAACAGACACTAGTTAAATAAAGGTTTTGGTGAAGGGTTGCAAGAGGAAAATGAAAAGAGTATTCACAGTAAAATTAAATAACAACTCCTTAAAATAGGAACTACTTGAGTGCGTCATCTTGATGTGCTTTTGAAAGATTAGTAATATTTTAATGCATAATTTTGATAGAACCACATCAAAAAGTAAAAACATTCTCCATTCTGCTTGGTGCTATGGCCCTCACCTATAAACTCAGTGGCTCAGGATGTTGAGGCAGAAAAGTCAAAAGTTGAAAACCAGCTTCTGGAACTTAGCAAAGCCCTAAGAAAGTTAGTAAGGTTGTGTATGAAGATAAAAAATAATAATAAATTGTGGATCAGTGGTTAAGTGCCCCTGGGTTCAATCCCTGATACCAAACACCTAAAGTGAAAACATTCCTTTTTATTACTGAGGAGGAACACACACACACAGACACACACACACACACACACACACAGAGAGAGAGAGAGAGAGAGAGAGAGGACTTCACCTTTAATTCTTTTTTCTTTCACTCTCCCATTTTGAGATGTGGAGACCATGTGTTCCCCATTGTGTGCTTATTGTATATTTATGTAATTCAGACCCTATATTTTACAGGTATCTACCTGGTGGAGTAAAACCATTCTCTAAGCCAAATATGTATTTTTAACATACTTAAAAGTAGTTAAAGTGAAGCCAGCTGTAGTTCAGCTGAAAGCAGTTTAAAACATGCATGGGAATTTTAAATTAATTCTTGGTCAGTAGGTGTAGATTGGAGTATCCAGTACACAAGGTGGGAAGAAGGTAGAGAAGGGCAAAGGGTCAGCTGTATGAACAGATCCCCTAAAATTTAGGTGTTCTGCATTTAGGCATTTGTAACAAGCTTGCTTGGGAGTTGTTTACAGTTTTGCATTGGTAGTAGAAGTTTATTCCTTTAAGCAAAAAGCAGGAAGTTAAAAGAGAATGAGAGAAAATTGTAAACAGCCAATCAAATGTTCTTTCACATGAGTGCATGAAGACAACTTGGAATGAACTATGAAAAGTTTTCAAATGTAGCCAGGTTCTGTTGTCCAGGCTTGAAATCCTAGCAGCTCAGTAGGCTGAGACCAGAGGATTACAGGTTCAAGGCCAGCCTCAGCAACAACAAGGCACTAAAAAACTCAGTGGGACTCCGTCTCTAAATATAATAAAAACATAGCTGCAGATGTGGCTCAGTGGTTGAAGTGTTCAATCCCCAGTGCTCCACCCCCCCCCCAAAAAAAAAGTTTTCAAACTTTACCAAGAAAAGAAATTATATAATATATACAATGATGAAACTTTAGGATAGAATGCTAAGTGAAGTAATTCATTCACAAGAAGACAAATACCATGTGATTCGACTTATGATATATCTAATGTACCAAATAAACAGGCCAAAAGGAATGAAATCAGGAATGGAAAGATGAAAGCAAACGAGCACTTTTTTGGTGGAGAGAAAAATTTACTTTTATGTAATACAAACTTTATACAAATATGTTACAAAACAATTTGAATCAACACTCCAGTAAGCAGTATATTTAAAATATAAAGACAGTATGTTTAAGTAAGTTAATAGTTTTAATGACAACTAAAATTTGAAAATATATAAACAAAAATGTGAAAATCATTATATTTAAATTCTAAAGTCTTACTCCTAAACAAAAGAACAGATTTGTCTATATAGAGTTGATGAATTTGCTAGTACTTTTAGCTACATGGAAGTTTGAAGCAGGGAAATGCAAATTCAGCCTCAGCCACTTGGCAAGAATCTGTTTCAAAATAAAGTCAAAATGTGCTGGAGATGTAGTTCAGTATTATATGAACTCTGAGTTCAATCCCCAATATGAATACATATGCCTGCATATATTTATATAAACAAATTTCGATAAAATAAATGAATAATTACATGAACAGAGTAAACAACCACAACACTATATATAAATCATTTACAAAACAGGGATAATATTTACACATGTAAGAAAAAGCATATATGACTTTATTAAAAATGGGCACATATTTTATGTTTGTTTTAATTGGACCTTGTATTATGCTCAAGTAAAAAGTCAGATGAATTTTATTTCAGTTATAACATATAGGTATAAAATTTTTTAAAAAATCATTGATGTGAGAAAACCTACTGAACAACACTGAAGTTACTCTGTTATATATTTGGTAAATATGATTTAAGTGGAACTCAAAAAGAGTCATGAATTAGAGAAAATATAACCTACAAAATTCTGAATAATTCTATTAGTTTAGAAATCCTTCTTTTTGAATTTTTGTAGTAATAGATGGACAGCAGGCTGTTATTTAATTTGCTTCTTTATAAGTGGTACTAAAGATCAAACCCAGTGCCTATACTGTGGGGGTTGGGAAGAAAACCTCAGCAACTGAGATATAGCCTCTGCCTTATAAATCTTTCTTCAAACCACATTTATCAGCAATACTTATATTGTCACTAGGAGCAGATATTTTGAATCATTATTATTCATTACAAGGCACAAAAAAAATTTCATGGAGAATCTGTAAGCATTCATAAAAAGCTGTGATGAAAAAATGTGAGTGAATAAATATTTAAATTATATTAAAGTAGCAAAAATGGTGTAATACGATGGACATCATCATGCAAAGTACATGTATGAATACAATAATGTGATAGACATCATTATTCAAAGTACATGTATGAAGGGAAGAGATATGAAAATTGTGGTATATATGTGTAATAAGAATTGTAATGCAAAATAAAGAGTACATGTATAAAGACATAAGTTGGCATAAATCTACTTTATAAACAAAGATATAAAATTGTTCTCTATATGTTTAATAAAAATTGTAATCCATTCTGCTGTCATGTATTTAAAAATAAAATCAATAAAGTTATACATATATGTAGAACATGATATTGAAATATTAAGAAATTTGTTTAGATTTTCTAGGGAGTTCCCCAAGATCAATAAACATCTAGCATTATGCAAATCCTCACAGGCATTAGGGAATATTTTTTTTTTACTTTAATGTAGAGAGATCACTGGAGAACAAGAAGAAGTATAAAAGATGGGGTCAACATAGAGCAGGGTATGCTATTTAATGAATACCAGAGAAAGAAACCTAGGTTTGGAAAAATAATTTCTGCTGGATTTTACCTTCTCAATTAACCTTTTAAAATGTGACTTCCTCTTGGACATTTGGATGTCTTATCTTATTCTTTTCTTCATTGATTTCCACACACTTGGATATATAGCTACTATCACATTTCTCTTGAAATTACAAGGTTACTCCACTAGGGACAGAAAAATGGCCAAGGATTACTTATGGACAGCAAGACATGTTTGTTGAAAAATAAATATGGCTCATTTGTTATTTTGGGGTAACTGTGCCAGTTTCATAATACTATTCTCTTTATAAAAAAAGAAAAAAACATATCATAAAATATTCTACACGATTATTTTTCTATTTTTTACAGAAAGACAAAATACTTTGAAACAATATTCAGTATCCAGATTATGAGCACTAATTTGCAGTGATAGGGTAAACATAAAAAGAAAAACCTTTAACATTTTCTTTTCTACATAAACAAATACTCAATCTTCATCATTAAATCAAGAACCTAACACTTTTTAATGCAGAATAGGAGCTGCCAAACATTTTCCATAAATTAAAAAAATTAAATTTTGACTATGAATTAGAAATTCTGAAGGAAGTTTATGCTCACCCACAAAGACCAGTTTCTATAGACCTCTAACATCACACCACCATATAAAGTCTGCTGAGCTGGGTCCAAGCATTTCCACTCCTCCTCGGAGAAATCAGTGACCACATCCATGAATGTCAGTGGTTCCTGAAATAAAAATAAGAAAGCATATTTCACATCAATCATGTTATCATTTATACAGTTTTTAATGACACAAGTTCTAATGAGATTTATAAGAGCTGGTTTTCACAGGGCGGATTGACATCAATCATTCAATATGATACTTTTAATGTGGTGCTGGGAATTGCAATCAAGGCCTTTTGCATGTATGTCAAGCCCTCTAACAACTGAGCTATATCCACAGCCCCAATAATTAGTTATCAGCAGTGAAATTGGTGAATAAATTTGCTATATTAGAACTCAGAGAGCAGCACATGTGAAGCAAAATCCTGAGTAAAAAATCAGGTAAAGGAGAAAAATTCCAAAATAATTCTAATGTGTAAATAACAGTTGCAATAAATTATTGAATATTCAAAGAAGCACATACAAACAACAATATATACTTCAGATATGCATAGCAAACTTATAAGTAATAACAAGACTCATAGGACAGTGGTCACCTTTATGTATAGAAAATACATGTGATACATGAGACACATCAAAACTTCTAACAGCCCACATAATTATATGAATGACAGTCTCTAGAACTATCTGTATTCTTATTATTTAAACGTATCTTAGAACACGTAATTTATTTAATTTTTTTCACTCCTTTAGACCACAATGTCATGAGTCATTTTTGAATGAATAAAATAAAAATTTTAAATATCAAATTTTTAAAAAACACTTAGGTATTTGCACATATTTAAATTACATGGCACAGTGTTATAACAAAAGAAGCAATAGAAAAGCAAATTAAGTGAATAGACTATTAATCCCACTGTTCAGAAGAAAACTGGCACATCAGGTTACACTGTGCAACTGTATTCTCACATGGCTTATTTCAAAGTAATGAGTAAAAAAATACTAATAAAATGAGGAAAATATTCTTAAAGATTCTTGCACTTTTAAATGCCTAAGGGTATAAAAATAGTACCTCTTCCAGGGTCTCAATTTTCACCAATGAACATACACATGCCGAGAGTTAGTTTAAGGTTCTCATCTCTGATGTCCTTTTCCCTTTTTAAAAAAAAAAATAGTGATTTAACCCAGGGGCACTATACCACTCATTGGCATTTCCAGAACTTTTAATTTTTTTAAAACTTTTTTTAGACAGGGACTCACCAAGTTGCTTAGTTCATATCTAAATTACTGAGACTGTACTAAAATTGGCTTTGCTTCTTTCTTATTCTTTCACATTATTAAGATTAATTACAACTTTGTGCCACCACACTTGACATTGCAACCACTTTTGATATCAAATGTGCAAATTTTCACATCAACCAATGTTTCAACAACTAGTTGTCCAATAATTCAATTCGGATGATCCTTAATACATATGCCTAAAGTTTAGGGTTCACTGATATAGAATTTCACTAACTTGAGAAGCAAGTTGCAAGCCCCAGAATAACGTCTGTATTTGTGATCCATTTCTTATAAATTGGGGGTCTCTACAATTACACACTGAAGTTACACAATCTGATAAAACAACACATGGAACAAGAGAGCACAATTATGTATACCAGGTTCTTTTGAAATATATAAACAAGTAGGATGACAATAAAAAACATGCATAGAGTATGAAAAATATTTAGAGGAAGATGGGACACTATATAGGCCATTTTAGGAAACAACTGATCGAAGATATTAAATCCAAATTTGGTGTTTTACTACAAGAGTGAAGAGTCCGCTTTCCATTATGATTTTAAAGTTCCTCCCTATTTTAAATATGGTGATTCAGATACTCATTCTTCATATTCCCATTTTTTTCATCAAAAAATTAGTTGAACACTTTTACATTCAGTAGTCAGAACAAAATATTGTGACAAAATGTAACTTAAGGCTCTCCCTTATGTACAACCTATAGAACATTAAGCCATCTCATGTCAGCCCAAACAAACATACACAAATTTAAAAAAAAAAAAAAACCTCCTAAGTATTGGCTGGATTAAGGGCAATTGATTTTTCATTTGGAATTTTGATTTGTTTTTCGATACCTGGGCATTATACAAGTGAGGTACATTAATAGCCCTTTAAATTTATTTTCTTTTTGAGACAGGGTCTCACTATGTTGTTCCACAAAGCTTGAATTTGTGACCTTTCTGCATTAATCTCCAAGTAGTTATAATTACTGGCATGTTCTAATATGTTCAGCATGATATGAATGTTCTACCCTTCTTATATTTTTTTATTTGCTCTTCCCTTTAAAATCAAGCCATTGGTAGCCTAATATTTGAGAGGTATCCATGTTTTATATTTGTTGATTTTCCAGTATTGCAATATATGTTTAGAAAAAAAGCCACTTTTTACATATATCTGAACTTTTCTAATCTGACAGTCTAGAAATAGCTCTCCAAAAATAAAAAAATATAACCATGGACAAAATTAAGAAATAACTAAACCATCAGTGATGTTCTGTTACAAGCTTAAAAATTGACCATACTATGAATATAATCTTATTCTGAAATTTTCTTGTATCTTTCCTCTTTGGAAACATTTTTTATCTTTTAAAAATTAGTGATAAATTACATTTCATAGCTAATGAGAATGTTAGACTAAAATGAGAAAGTCTACATCCACCATCTTATTTGCTTAAGTATTTACTGTAAACCCCAACCTTGAGGCACTGCACTATGTCTTATAACCTGCATGTTTTAAGTTTTCCCTTCGAGACTTTTGCACAAACACAATAATATGCTTTTTTTTCTAATTCTTTGGTATTATTTATTCTTCTTTTAAATTCTGACACATGATCATCTATTTTCTTTAGATGAGTAAGAGCAAAGAAGATACAGATAATCTTTACATTTTTATTTAGTTCGAGAATTAACATCGCTGACAAGCAGTGTGTATCTGGGATATGAATCTAACATTTAGGGAGAATAATATTAATGATTCAATAAATGATCTATTTAGATGAAACCTATACCTGTAATTTCTACAGTAACCTATCAGTCCAACAAGGTGCTCCATTCCCTAACCTCAAATGGCTCTATAGCAAGGGATGATTACATACAGGTTGGTATTCTCTAGGCAAATAAAGAAGCATGGCCTGTATGAGCACCTTGGGTCATCTTCATGCAATTCTTACACCCAATACCAGTCAAAGACATAGGAGAAACTGAAAAAAAAAAAAACAAACAAACAAACAAAAAACATTATACTCTAAAGTTTCTTATGGGAACCCTTAACTTACTGTCTATGTTTATGAAAGACAAAGAGATGAGAATGTCAAAGATTATTTATTTTAGTACCAAGGATTGATCTCAGAAGTGCTTAATCATGAAGTAACATTCTCCTTCCTCTTTTATTTTTCCACCCTCAAATTTGTGATCCTCCTGCTTCAGTCTACTAAAATGCTAGGGTTACTGATTTACATCTTCACTTGTGGCATTAGGTACAAATACTTTTTAAAAGAGTTTCATGTTTTAATCTTCTCTTCCTCCCATGTGAAAGTACCCCCCCACACACACACATTTATTTTTTATTTTATCCATAACTCAGAGAAAAAGATTAGTTAAAATACTGTGTTATTCTAAATGTATTACAGAGAAGCATGCTTCATGATATAGTAAATTAATTGAGAAAAGATGACAATTAGGAAAATCATGTTTACCATACATTCAGAAAATTCTCTAATAAAATAAGAAATACTTGGAAAGAAAAGAGAAAGTGTAAACCCCATTGGTAACATCTGTTCTCAAATATGAATTATTTACATCAGTTAGAATTGTCATTCATGGTCCTTGCTTTAACATCCACTGAAGGAGTTTGGGAAAGAAAGTACAGAGTTAATTTTAGGCCAGGCTGAGTTCACCAATCTGACACATGACCAAATATAGTATTATGACTGTGGACCAGAGGTTAAAAGCTGACCTCAGGAAAGCCCAGATTCCCAAACTATCAACAACCCCCTGTCATTTATTTTGTAATGCCCAGCCCTGCAAACTTATCATTTCTACAACTACTTTATCCCCTGACAGTCAGAGTGGAAGAGAATATGACAGAGGCCCCAAGGCATCACAAAACCTAAACATAGATTCAGAGATTTGCCTGAGACAGAGATAAATGTCTTCTAGATTTTGAAGCATACCCTCTATACTTTGGTTGTTCCTCTAATTAAAAAAATTATCACCACAATCACTCCTGAATAAAAAATTTCTATCTGAATAGAAAAAAATACCAAGCTCAGACCCTTCAGTCTGAGCTTGTCTTTGATTGTCAGGTGAGACAATTTAACTCAGGCTCCAGAATGCAAGATTGACAGGATTGTAGTTTTATTTATTTTCAGAAACAGCTTTCTCTGTGCAAAAAGATCTGGCTATAAAAGGGGACATAAGTATTTAATGTTTAATACAATGTTATATTAATTATCAATAACAATATATCAATGACAGATTCACAATTGCAAATGTTACAATGAGAATTACTTTACATTTTTAGGTTTCATAATCTTCATACCTTTGTTTTATTTATTTTTTTACTGAGCTATATCTCCAATTGTTTAAAAATTTTATTTTTCCCATGGTCTCATTAAGTCACTGAGGCTGTCCTAAGCTGGTGATCTACATTCTTAAGTCTTGTGTCCCATTAGAATTACAGGTATGCACCAACACATCCAGTTCATATTTAGGAATTTTGAAGATGCTGGACGATTTTGTAAAAATCTGTAGCATTTTCATGCTTATATACATGGCCTCTTCTTCAAAAGCCTAATATGAGGTTCTTGGATTTACAAAAACAAAAACAGAAAAAAAAAACATGACATTTTATACCAAAGCATAATATCAGTACATATTCATACTCGCTGTATTCTACAGGTTGTAATATATGAGCTATTTTAGATTCATGTTTTGGCAAAAAGATTCTGCCTGTCAATAATAAGAGCTATAAATAAACATTATCAATGACCTAGATAGAAGGAAGTATATAAATAACTGGAGATATTCTGGTAATCCATACCTTTTTTTTCCTTACGATGAGATTTACAGCACTATTCTAACTTAATTAAATGTTACAAAACCACAGGTTCTAGGAGTCTGGTAATGTTTTGAACTGAGGATCACTACTGCTTTCTTTAAAAAACAAATTTTTGGCTAGGCCAAAATAATCATGCACCTTTTCTAGTTATTCAAGGAAGTGAATAATGACATCTCTGCAATAGAAAGACATTTTTTCTAGGGACATATCCCTTCACTATTTTTATTATTAAAATATTTTTAAGATAATACTCAAGTATTTATTAAACAAGGAAATAATTGGAGTAAATAGATACAGGTTATGTTTATGAAATAAAACTAAATAATTAATTTTTATTTGACATCAAAAGTTAATAGTAAAAATGTGAATAACAAACAGTATATCTGTAACTTCATTCATTTTTTTTGTTGTTGTTGTTTTGGTATTTGTTGTCTACTTATGATTTTTAACCTAGATGAAATCTAGACCTTCTTTTCTTGAGACAAATTCTTAATATGAAATAAGGGACAAAGATAAATCTGCTCACAATATATTTCCTTCACCTATATTTTTTCTAAACACCTGATTATATAAGAAAATCATTCTTTTATTTTATTTTTTTATTTTCAACATGGTAAGTGTGTTTTCAAAAAAACCTCACCGGAAAGTCTAAAGTGGACAAATTCACACAGCACACATGGAAATTATGCAGAGTTAATTCCTTTTCAACTATAAAAATTGGTTCCCAATTTTGTATAAAGTGTACAGTCACTGTGGTATTTTCATGCTTGTGCAAATGGCCTATGGAATTTTTATGATTATATAGATGACCTGAAGTGCTCTTCAATATCTGAAATTCAAATTGCATTAAAACAATGTAATCCATATCCCTGGAGAGGAAACCAAGAATCAGAGGTTGTTTTTTTTTTTTTTTTTTTTTTTTAGACAGTTTTAAAAAAATATTATGTGTAGCTAATCTAAAATCTACTTCTTCAAATAAACATCATTTAATAAATGAGTTATAAATAAAATATATGCTCATGTCTTTACCCATTCAGGATTACTCAATTTTAAATCAGGCTTTTCTAACAGTGAAAAGTACCTGAGATAATCATCAAACAAACAAAAAAAAATCTTATTTTAAATCAAAGTTCTGGAGATTGTTGTTGATAAGTGATTGGGATTGCAGCTTTATAATTGAAGTGAGCAAGCACATTATGGCAGGAGCACATGGCAAAAGAAAATTTTTTTAAAAGCACCAAGGACCTAAAATTCTTTTCAAGTACGTAATTTATAATGAACTAAATGATTCTCATGATGCCATACCTTTTAACGATTTAACTAAATCCAACACCCTGTAAACCAAGCCTTTAATACATGGATTATTAGGGGATAGTTATCCAATCGAGAGCACCTGCATTAAATCTTTTGCATAAACTAATTTTAGATATGTTAGAACATGAATAAATGCCTGAGAATATTATAATTTAAAATCCAAAATGAACCAATTTGAGATTTGAACCAATTCACAAATTTTTGATAATATTCTGAAATATGTAATCATTTCACAAACATAAATTTTAAAATTTCCATTGAGAAATTATCCAAAAATAAACACAATTTTAATTAGCCTCACTCAGGGCAGACTAAATCACTTTCTCCATCTATGATTCAAAAAATCAAACAAGATCATATGAACCAGCATGGGAATGTTTTATTACATAAATGTATTATACATATACATAAAGTGAATATGTTTTATTACATAAATGTAATATGCATATACATAAAACGAATATTATACCAGTTATCCAGAATAAGTACCTGTTTATTACATGTCATTTTTAAATATTTTTCCATGTTTCTCTCCATTCCCAACCCAGAACAACCCTGATCCTTATATATTTATTTTTTGGTGAGGTCATATGTACATGCCTTGATTGTAACAGATATTAATTATACAGTTTTGATAAATAGAATGATAAAAACTTTCACTGCTTTTAAGAACAAAATATTTAAAGCATTCTAAGAAAACTATTTCCTATTACATGCAACAATTTTGTTCACAGAGCATGATACTGCAATGGGTATTTAACATTATTTCATTTTGCCTCATATTATGCATTGGAATTTTAAATATAGATGCTGAACTATATAGTATCTATGAAAGTAAATCAGGGTTTGTGCTTATGTAATGTGTTTATTTGCAGTGATGACTAATTTTGTATTTTATGGGTGCACTACAGATTGTTCAACATTCAAGAACATTTGCATTATTTCTTATTTTAGACCATTAAAACTACTGGGACTATCAATATTTTTAACAAATAATTATGCCAAGTAGCATATTCTTTTATAGTATTTCAATGACACAATATTTCATTTATATTTATTGCTATGAAGATTATAATTTTTATCTTAACATTTCAATTTAATTAGGGTCAATATTATATGAGTTTAATAAACACAATATATAAAACTTTACTACAGGGGCTGAGGATGTGGCTCAAGCAGTAGCGGCGTGATCGCCTGGCATGAATGCGGCCAGGGTTTGATCCTCATCACCACATACAGACAAAGATGTTGTGTCCACCAAATACTAAAAAATAAATATTAAAAAACTCTCTCTCTCTCTCTCCCTCATTCTCACTCTGTCTCACTCTTTCTTAAAAAAAAAAAAACAACTTTACTACAGACTATTTAGCTTACCATATCCTTTTTTAATATTAAATTTTGTAATTGTAATTGAACACAATAACTTTATTTATTTATATGTGGTGCTGAGATTGGAACCCAGGACCTTGCACGTGTGAGGCAAGAACTCTACTGCTGAGTTAGATTTTGTAAAAATCTGTAGCATTTCCATGCTTATACAGATGGTCTCTTCTTCAAAAGCCTAATATGACTGCCAATTATTTCCAAATTGAAAATTTTTCATCTCTGAGTTTCTTTCCTCTTATTATATTACATTCAATAGAAGTAAGTAATTGCCTGAAATCTAATAAAATACTCTTCAAAAGAATAGTAAGAAGCTTATGCAGAAGTACCCCAAATGGGAAGCCATTTTAAATCTTCAGGCTATTAGAATAAATCTTGCTGATAACATGCAAATCTCCCCTAGATTACAAACCAAAGGTTTTCCATTGGTGTGCAAGATTCTCAGCTGCTAAAATACCAAGTAATAGTGCAGAGAAGGAGTTAAAAAGAATACATGTCTGTTAGTCCCCAGAAAAATTTTGCAACACATACTGTCTGTGGCTACATGACAGACTGGACTCTATAATCTTCCATCAGGGATTTGATTCACAAGTCCAACAGTGGATAATTGTATATAAAGCACAACTGTTAGAATAGCTTTTATCATCAGGTGTGGTGGTGCATGCCTATAATCCCCGCAGTTCAAGAGGATGAGGCAGGAGGATTGAGAGTTCCAAGCTAGCTTCAGCAACAGGAAGAAACTAAGCACTAAGTGAGACCATATCTCTAAAAAAATACAAAATAGGCCTGGGGACATGGCTCAGTGTGGGAGTGTCCCCAAGTTTAATCCCCAATAGCCTTCCCCAAAAAGAGAGAGAACAGCTTTTGTCAATATGCTTATAATAACAAAGATTCAAGAAGTTGTGGGTATAGAAAAGAGAAGACCCTTGTACACTGTTGGTGAGAATTCAAGTTTAGGAAATGCATTTTTGAAAATAGTGTAAACTCTAAATCATTTAAAACACAACTAACATATAACATGGTTAAATTAATTCTAGGTATAATTTCAAGGAGTTAGAATGAGGAAGTTAAAAAAATAACTGCATGCCCATTTTTATTTAACAGTATTGTCAGTAGTTTAGAAAAAATAAATAAATAAAGTGTCTTTAAATGAAGGATGTACCAGGAGATTTATTTCAACTGCAGGGTGTCAAACTACTCCCCTGATAACCTTCACACAATATTTCAGACTTCTTTCTTTTGGCAAGAAAGAACACAGAGACTCAAATTAGCCTACCCTCCAAAGTATATAGACATGAGAGCTGTAGATACCTCAGAAACTCCTGAGCCAAGAGAAGGTATGACAGAGACAGGAAGACATGTTATCTTACCAAGTCTACAGTGGGTAATTCCCAATCAAAGACTTTCCAATAAGGTATCTGTATCTAATGAAGAAAAAGAGGGGCCAGGAATGAGCATTGTTTTACAAAGGGTCAATTGAATCTTCTCTTTTTTTCTCTCATATACAATACCACCTGAAGGACAAAATAATCTCATATAGAGTGCATCTAATATAGGATAAAAATAATTACAAAATACTGCATCTATTTAAAATATTCTATGAGGAGGAACAGTTTATTATATTGTGGAGTAATAAAGTTGGTAATTAGAGTGTGAACAAGAAAATGAAAATATAGGATATATTCTGAGACCAGAATAAAAAACTAAAGATAAGTTCCAGCACTCTGAATTTGAGGCCCTGATTCTCACCTATATATCAGCAACACTTTGTGAAGAGAAAAAAAAATCACACTTGTATTTGGAATTCTCTCCTGATAATCACAGCAATCATTACCACACAATTTGAGGAGATCCCATGATGCCAGGAGAAAGCTGTCCACATGGGCTTTGGGCCATGATTGAAGATACCATAAATGGAGAGAACAGAATTTCCAAAATTTTAGCTGCTGATACATTTTCCACTTGATTGGCCAAAGGAGACTTAGAAATAAACTGCTCCACAAAAGTATTCATTTTTGCAGACACTGGACACTATACTGGGTAGTTCCCATGTACAAAAACCTGTTCCAGCCACAGCAATTGCTGTTTAAAATTTCTTCTAATTTGTTTCCAATTCCAATCTGCAGATGCAGTCTCAAAAATCTGCACAGCCACAATTCTCTGGTTTTTAATGGTGATCTGCATTCTCCTTATAAGTTTTTTATCATCTGTGTGGCAGCAGAATCTGGATTTCCTGAGCATTGATGAGGAAGTCTAGGAATAGATCTCCAAAAATGGCAATCTGCAGAGATGAAAACTGGATCTTAGAGTGGAAGCCACACCTTTCATGCTTGTTGTATATTGGATTAAAAAATTCTCATCCAAGAGCCCCTGGTTGGAAAAGACCTGCCCTCTGAGTCTGAATCCACTCAGCCTACTCTCCAAGTGACAGTAGATGGCATCAACACCCATAAATGAAAGAGGCCACATTGAATCAGTATTGGCAGGTTCTTGGGTTCATTTACTTTTCTTTTAAGGTGATTACATTTGAGTACAAATAGCAGTTTCAGCTTTTATAAAGGCAAAGATTTCCTAAAGTGGTGAAATCTAGCATGGCATGTTGATATTTAAATTTAGCCTTGTAAATAGGGAGACATCATTATATGCATTATATGCATACATATTGTTAATTATTGAAAACAATATAATGGGCAGTATTTTTTTACTTAACTCTTCTCATTTATTTTTTGAGAAGACAATCCAATATAAGTAAAATATCAGGCAAAGGTGAAGTTTTGACTTTTCTAATATTTACACTAAAAGAAAAAATATGACACTGTTTAACTTCATTAGAATGACACAATTGAAGATTATATCAAGAATACTATTATTACATGTCAAACATAAAATTTCTAATGTTGAATACATACATATTTAGAATGCATCCTCACAACTAACTCTATTTTAAGCCTCCAGCACATCTTAGTTCACAATGGTCACATTTCATTTTGTGAGTTATGGCTCCTATGACCTTGGGGAGTCAAAGAACCTGGATCACTGCATTCCATAAAGAGGTGTAATCAATGTTTCTCTATAACTAAACAGCAGGAGTGACAGTGCCCTCATGAAGAGCAGAGAGATAAAAGAAAACAGAGTCTAAAAGGAGATGATTGTTTACCACCTGATGCTGGACACAAATTTATTTCTATTTCAGATTTCAGACAGCATGGAAAAGAGAGTCCCTGTAGTTGGAGGCCACATGCCAATATATCTCTCCACAGCCTTGACTCTAGAATTCAAATGAATTAAAGACAAAGATATTATTTTGCAACTTATCCCTTGACCTAATGCCTAAGCTGTAATGTCTGTCTTCTTGTTTCGTATAAGGTACTGTGACAGTTTTAAAACCAATCTGATGTATACAATATCTTTTACACAAGATGTTAAAGAAATCTGGTTTCCACTTATAATTGGTGTATGAGTCACTGTACAACTTATTAGATTATGATTAGTCTGGTTTATCTATTCATGAAGGATTATCTGTGTTTTTTCCTGATGAAAAGTGTTACATGCTGCTGAACTTCAGAAGCTGAGTTATCCTCATCTCACAGAGTACCTTGATTCATCTGTTTCTCTAGTGTGGGCTTCTTACTTTGGACATAGTAGTGTTTAAAGAGTAAAAGCAAAAGAATCAAGGTCTTTGGGATGTAGTGAGCAGACTAAGCACTTTAATAGTTACAGTTCCTATAACCCATAAAAAAATTTTAAAAATGTGAGAAATTATTGCAAATATCTTTAATCCCAGTGGCTTAGGGAACTGAGGAAGGAGAATTTTGAGTTAAAACCAAGACTCAGAAATGGTGAGGCACTAAGCAACTCAGTGAGACCTTTCTACAATAAAACACACAATAGGACTGGAAATGTGGCTCAGTAGCCAAGTACCCCTGAGTTCAAGTACCCCTGAGTTCAATCTCAGGTATCACCCCCCCCAAAAAAAAAAAGAAAAGAAAGAAGTATCAGATCCAAGGACTTGGAAACAAATTGTATGTTTTCACAGGTAAAGATGAAAATTACAATATGTACCTTATAAATACAAAAAAGTAATTTCTAACATCTTGGCACTCAATATTATTCTACCTTTTCTTATACATAAATTTTATATAATGGTTTGAAGGAAAGAAAAATTTTCAAAGCTCACAGCTATTGAGCAGATCAAGTAGAATTCAGAATCAACTCTGCATGACTCAAATTCCATAGAGCTCCACTGAAACACAGACTACACGCCACTTTTCATACTGTCTTAGTTTTTGGATGGAGACATTCAAAAAGAGCAGGATCTGTTTCTATATTGTGCAAACATTTAGTGGTAATAATATCCTCAAGGGTATGGTTCTAAAGCTTTTAGGAAAAACTTGGAATAAAAATCAGTAATGTTTCATGTCTAAAATAGAACATCAATAATCAACAATACATTTTAAATTTCTTTCTATATGAGAAATATGAAAATGCTACAATGCATTCCACAAGAATGATGATAAAATATTCTATGAAAACATTAGAAAGAGAATACTGCATCTGTGTCTCAACAGTGCTATAAATGGAAAATTTTAAAACCCATAAAAGTGTAGGAGAGCACATCACATTTAAACAAGATACCAAAGAATGCAATAGAATTCCCTGATAAAATAATTATCTAGACATATCTATAAAAGAACATGAAGCTACATGAAACTTGTGTTAATACAAAAGGACTTCTAATAGATTTAAGTGGAAAATGCATTCCATGATTATAGTATATATACATTAAAAGAAATTTAATTGCAAGAAATTATCCTAAATATTTAATGGAGATAAATACAAATATGAGTTATAATAAAAATGACAAATGCAAGTAAATAAAAAACAACTATTTATTATATATCTGTAATCCCAGCAACTGGGGAGGCTAAGGCCAGAGAATTAACAGTACAAAGCCAGTTAACCAACTTCATTTTAATTACAATTGTGGTTTCCTAAAATCTACTCTCTCTACAGGTATAGTGGCACACTATTAAAATACCAGCAACATTGGAGGCTCAGGCAGGAAGGTTAAAAGTTTAAATAAAATTCAGCAAGTTAGTGAGGCTCTAAGAAACTTAGTGAAAACTCTTTCAAAATTAAAGGGGCTAGGGCAATGGCTTATTTGTAAAGTGCCAATAGTTTAAGCCACTGTGAAAAATTTAATATCTGTAATTTAGTAAAAATAATAACTAATAAATTATCTAGGTATCTTTTAAATTAAGAAATCAGAACTCAGTTCTGATCTGAAAATGACCCACATCTTCTTTAGTTTCATTTTTATTTTCTATATAAAAGTGATAACTTAAATTTGAAAGTATCAGGTAAATGATATATATTGTAACTAACCATAGAATTATGAGCCCCTGAGAGTAGGATATATACATTTGTTTTTAGTTCATTATCCTGTTCCATGAAACCTAATTATAATAACACAGGGTCAATAAAAACTGAATGTTCATTTAGTAGTAAAATAATAAATTTGAATTGTGTATCTGGATTCAGATATTTATATATATTTATATTTCATCTATATTTATATTTTATCTATATTATTATAAATATTTATATGTATATATATATATATATATGTATATGTACGTATGTACATTAAATTAAAATTTATTATTTTTTAAAATATATTTATATGCAGTGCTTGGAATCACTCAGCATCTAAAAAAGGCTCAGCAAATACACAACTATTGAAGTACAACCAGAGTTCCTAAGATAGATATTTTTTGTACTGGGGATCGAATTGAGTGGCAGTCAACCACTGAATCACATCCCCAGCAGTATTTTGTATTTTATTTAGAGAAAGGGTTTCACTGAGTTGTTTAGCACCTCACTTTTGCTGAGGCTGTCTTTCAACTTGTTTTCCTCTTGCCTCACCCTGCAAGGCCTGGGATTACAGGCATATACCATTACACCTGACCAGTTATGTTTTTAATCCAATATGAACTGCTACATTTAGTGGTCAATAAATTTATATAAAGTATACCTTGATATTCTATACAAAACACCAATTAATACTTTAATGTCTAAAAACAGAAGGGACAAACATCATGGAATAAATAAATTAGAGTTAACACAAGTATTGAATAATTTTAAGAAGAAAATACACCAGATATGGTGGTGAGTATCTATAATTTTAGTAAGTAGCGATAGTGAGGCCAGCCAAATAAGTACAAGACCCTGGTCATGATGGTGCATGCCTGTAACTCCAGGAGCTCAGGAGGCTAAGGCAGAAAGTTCTCAAGTTTAAAGGCACACTGAGCAAATTAGCAAGCCCTAAGAATCTTACTGAGACCCTGTCTCAGAAGTAATATTAAGAAATATTAACCTGGGCCTTGTGGTGCATGCCTGTAATCCCAGTTACTCTAGAGATTAAAGAAAGAATATTACACGCTCAAAGAAAGCCTTGGCAATTTAGAAAACTGTAAAAAATATTGTAAGTCCCTGTCTCAAAATGAAACATAAAAAGACTTAAGGATGTCGCTTATGGTTATGCAACCCTGGTTTAAGTGCCTGGAATAACAAAAAAAAAAACAAACAAACAAACAAACAAAAAAAAAACAACCAAACTAACAAAAAATGGGTTCAGGATATAACTTTGTGGTTAAGTGCCCTAGGATTCAATCTCTGGTACAATAAAATAAACAAAAAAGTACACCACCAATTGTTCATCTTGGCCAGCTTTGAAATTTCTCAGGGATACAGCACTCTTAGTTTTGATCCCCAGTAAAAAGGTGAACAAGAAAAATAAAATAAACTCATATCATAATGGAGATAAAGACATAAAATCATGGAGATATCTTAGAGAAAGTATCTAGTATAGGAATAGAGCCATTAATTTACTACAGTAATTTCCAAAACAGAACTTAGAAAAATAAATTAATCATTATATGAGTTAAGTTGGTATATATACAGAATTTACAAAAAAGAGTTTACTCCTATACATCTAACAAGAAAGAAAAAAAAAAGCTGGATTAACTGAAAATAAATTATTTTTTCCTCAGCCCATATAGAGTGAATTATGAGCTGTGATTCTAATGACTCATTGTAGTGACACATTAACTACAAAAAAAAAATAAACTGAAACAACTCACAATTTCCTAAAAAGAAGTCATTATAGGCTTTTCATATGTGATTATGACCTGGTCTGCTTGCCATAAAGTGACAAATTTGAGTGCAAACACTAAAAAGTATTTCTTAATATATAATTCCACCTACATTGGGATCATATTTAAAAAAATGGGAAAAAATGAGCTCATTCATTTTTAGTTACAACACAGTTACAAAAATTTTAAATGTCATAAAACACTGTAAAAAATATTAAACCAATCTAATGATATATCATATATTTAATTTAGTAATTAATACTGAAAAATAATAGAGAAACATACCAAAAAACTTTTGCTACCATATCAATAGGTACCTACTCTGTGGAAATATATCTTATCTAAATGCAATTTAGTTGCATGTGAAAGGTTTCTATATCATAATATTAAAAGATTTAAGATCTAACTTGATGTGGTGGTACATTCCTGAAATGTCAGCATCTGGGAGTGGTGAGGGTGGAGGATCAAATGTTTAAAGCCAGCCTCAGCAAAAGCAAGGAGCTAAGAAAATTTGTGAGGCCCTGTATCTAAATAAAATACAAAGAAAAAAGCTGGGAATGAGACTGAGAAGTGCCCCCAAGTTAAATCTGCAGTACCCCCCAGAAAAAAAAATGTATATTCATAAATAAATAAATAAAATACAAAATAGGCCTGGGGATGTGAAACATTGGTCAAGTACTCCCTGAGTAAGAATACCAATTTTAACCTTAAAAGCAGTTGAAGTAGCATAAATTTTTATTATTATTTTAAATTGAAAATTCTTTTTTTCTTTTTTTTTAGATTTTACTTCTCATTGTGCCATGTATAGTTAAAGAAAATGGCAAAAAAAAAGTGAAATTTCAATTTCTTTCAAAACTGCTATAACACAAGTATACATAAATTAGGTTGATCCTGACTAAACCGAAAAGCCTAGTTATTGATGTAGAAGACAATCTCTTCTGCAGGAACCAAGCACTGTGTGTGTGTGTGTTTGTGTGTGTGTGTGTGTGTGTGTGTGTGTGTGTGTGTGTGTGTTAATATATTTTGCTTCTGGAGCCTTGAAACTCAGGTTTAGAGCAGTTTTTTTTTATTTTTAATCTAAAAGCACTGCCTCAGTTTACTTGTAAGAACAGTTATATAGTTGATGGCTATGTTTTACAAAAAAATAAAAGTGTCACATTCCCATGGTTCTTCTGAGAATTGTGTAACATAAAATGCAGTCCCTTAGTGAATATTCAGCCAGAGGCTGTGTGTGTAACTAAATATTAAAGTACTTATCTAACACACATGTGGCCCTAGTTTCAATTCTTGGAATCAAAAAAATCATAAGAAAACATACAAAAAAAGCTCAGATTTTTCACATGGTCTCCATCACAGTCCCAGACCCTTTGTTGACTTTCACTTTTTTTTCCTCTTTACTCAATTTCTCACATTTGCATTGGTGTTAATTTTAAAAATATTCTCATGAAATAAATTTTTACCTCATGGCAAGTATGATGATGACAAAACCATATTTAAAATGCAAAAATACACAAGAAATTTCCAGTGTTCCTTACTTGATGAAGTCACAAGTAAATGACTTCTGTAATTCCAGTGACTAGGGATGATGAGGTAGGAGGATTGCAAGTTCAAAGTCAGCCTCATCAATAGCAAGGGGCTAAGCAACTCAGTGAGACTCTCTCCCTAAATAAATTACAAAATAGAGCTGAAGTTAAGTTGTCAAGTGCCCATGAGTTCAATCTCCAGTACCTCCTTAATAAAGTCAAAGGTTTTGACATAAATCTTAGAATACACAAATATCTATAAGCTAGAAAAGTAGATGGTCTCTATTCTTGGCCAAATCACATTCACTTAATATAAAAGATGACAGAAAAAGAACAGTAAACAAAATGCTCATGTTTTCAATTGACAAAGTGTGGAACCAACCTAGATGCCCTTTTTTAGAGAAAAATATAAAGACCTGCACACACACACACACACACACACACACACACACACACACACAAATGGAATATTACAGAGCATGAAAACAGAATAAAATTATGACATTTGCAGGTAAATGGATGGAGTTGGAGAATATCATGCTAAGTGAAGTAAATCAATCCCCCCACAAAAAAAGACAAATTAATTCTCTGATGTGTGGATGCTAATTCATAACTTGGAGAAGCATGTGACCAGTGGAGGAATTTTGGATTGGTCCAAGGGACAGAGAGATAGGTAGTGGCAATGATGACAGAAAAGATGGTGAAATGAGACCAAAATCATTTACCCTAGGAACTTTTATGATTTCATAAATGGTGTGACCCTACTTTTTGTACAACCAGAGAAGTAAAACTGTAGCTTTATGTGTGTACAATGAGTTAAAGAATATTATACTGTCCTGTATAACTGATTAAAACAAAAATAAATTTACTAAATTGCCCAAGTTTCAAATGAGTATGAAAAATTTTGAAAATATATCAATGAATCTCAAAAATGTAAAATAAGAGGGATCAAGAATTCATAACAGTAGTAAATCTCCTTATGTGAATATCAGATTCTTAGTTTCAAAAAATAAAATGTATCCCCATTACTTACATAAAGAAACAATTTTAAGAATCATTAAGGCAGAAGTTACTGGAAGTAACTGAAAGCAAAGAAAACATCTTAGTGTCTAGAATTAATGGTATAGTTTCTTAGGGAACACAACCTAATTCACATCACAAGGAAACTTGTGGTAAGAAAAGAATCACAATTATACCTACATACATATTAAAACTTAAAAGCTGCCTGATCACGCTATAGCTGAAACTCAGAAAAGTCAGTGAAGCTTCAATCTCATTTTTTTAGCAGCTTTGGTCAGTGTTTTGATAAATACTGCTTAATGCTGATCACATGATGATCACAATGGAAATTTGATCACATAGAAGACTTAATTTGATATAATCTCTGATTTTCTACTGCTGCTGAAAATTAAAAGATTTAGACACTTATTGGAATAAAATAACCAGAAATTTTTCTCTTACATTTATGAATGATTTAAATACAAGATATTCCAACATGCATAAATCAAAGGCATTTCTGTATATCAGCAGCAAAACTTCTAAAATGGAAATGAGGAAAACCACTCCATTCACAATATCCTCAAAGAAAATAAGATACTTGGGAATCAACCTAACAAAAGAGGTGAAAAATTTATACAATGAAAACTACAGAACCTTAAAGAGAGAGATAGAAGAAGATCTTCTAAGATGGAAAAATGTACCCTGTTCATGGATAGGCAGAATTAACAACACCAAAATGGCGATATTACCCAAAGTTCTCTACAGGTTTAATGCAATGCAAATCAAAATCCCAATGGTATTTCTTGTAGAAATAGATAAAGCAATCATGAAATTCATATGGAAAAACAAAAGACCCAGAATAGCAAAAACAATTATAAGCAGGAAGAGTGAATCTGGAGGTATAGCAATACTAGATTTCAAACTGTAATACAGAGCAATAGTAACAAAAACAGCATGGTACTGGTACCAAAACAGGCAGGTGGACCAATGGTACAGAATAGAGGACACAGAGACCAATCCACAAAATTACAACTTTCTTATATTTGATAAAGGGGCTAAAAACATGTAATGGAGGAAGGATAGCACCTTCAACAAATGGTGCTGGGAAAACTGGAAATCCATATGCAACAAAATGAAGATGAACCCCTTTCTCTTGCCGTGCACAAAAGTTAACTCAAAGTGGATCAAAGAGGTTGTTATCAAATCAGAGACTCTGCACCTGATAGAAAAAAAAGTTGGCTCCGATCTACATATTGTGGGGTCGGGCTCCAAATTCCTTAATAGGACGCCCATAGCCCAAGGGTTAATAACAAGAATAAACAAATGGAACTTACTTAAACTAAAAAGTTTTTTCTCAGCAAGAGAGGTAAATAGAGAGTCTACATTCTGGGAACAAATTTTTACTCCTCACACTTCAGATAGAGCCCTGATATCCAGAATATACAAAGAACTCAAAAAATTAGGCAATAAGATAACAAATAACCCAATCAACAAATGGGCCAAGGACCTGAACAGACACTTCTCAGAGGAGGGCATACAATCAATCAACAAGTACATGAAAAAATGCTCACCATCTCTAGCAGTCAGAGAAATTCAAATCAAAACCACCCTAAGATATCATCTTACTCCAGTAAGATTGGCAGCCATTATGAAGTCAAACAACAATAAGTGCAGGCGAGGATGTGGGGAAAAGGGTACACTTGTACATTGCTGGTGGGACTGAAAATTGGTGAGGCCAATTTGGAAAGCAGTATGGAGATTCCTGGGAAAGCTTGGAATGGATCCACCATTTGACCCAGCTATCGCCCTTCTCGGACTAATCCCTGAGGATCTTAAAAGAGCGTAGTATAGGGATACTGCCACAACAATGATCATAGCAGCAGAATTCACAATAGCTAGACTGTGGAACCAACCCAGATGCCCTTCAATAGATTAATGGATAAAAAAATGTGGCATTAATACACAATGGAGTATTACGCAGCACTAAAAATTGACAAAATCATGGAATTTGCCAGGAAATGCATGGCATTAGAGCAGATTATGCTAAGCGAAGCTTGCGAATCTTAAAAAAAACAAATGCCAAATGTCTTCTTTGATATAAAGAGAGCAACTAAGAACAAAACAGGGAAGAGAGCAAGAGGAAAAGATTAATATTAAACAGAGACGAGTGGGGGGAGAGAAAGGGAGAGAGAAGGAAAATTGTATGGAAATGGTAGGAGACCCTCAATGTTACATAAAATTACATATAAGAGGTTGTGAGGGGAAAGGGGGGGAACAAGGGAGAGAATTGAACAACAGCAGATGAGGTAGAGAGGAAAGATGGGAGGGGAGGGGAGGGGGGATAGTAGGGGATAGAAAAGGTAGCAGAATACAGCAGTCTCTAATATGCCATTATGTAAAAATGTCAATGTGTAACCAATGTGATTCTCCAATTAGTATTTGGGGTAAAAATGGGAGTTCATAACCAACTTGAGTCAAATGTATGAAAGATGATATGTCATGAGTTTTGTAATGTTTTGAACAACCAATAAAAAAAGAAAGAAAAAAATTAAAAATGACATTTGATAGAAAAATAAATAAATAAAATAAATAAATAAATACAAGATTTTCAATGTGAGTGACTGTGAATTTACTCATATAAAATTCATGGAAGGAACGACTACCTTACCTCTAAAAGGTCTAAGAGGTCTAAGAGAAGATTTTTTTTTTTATTTTCTCACATCTAATGGCTTCTGGTATTCCTTTATTTGTAAACATAACTGCTTCTCTTCTGTGTTTATGGGGCCTCCAAAACAAATATATATATAGTTCTTCCTTCCATATATATATATAATATAGCTAGATAGATATTGATATATATAGATATAGATATAGATATAGATAAGCCCATCTCATAGGGAAGATGATTCTAACCTAGCAAGTAACTACCATCTAACCCCACAGGGTCTGACAATAATATTATAGAATATGAAAGATCCTGCAATATACTGGTTCTTCTAAACATTGTTTGCAAAGATTGACAAAAGTCAGTTCATTGCACAGAATGAGTGAAGTGGGTCTCCGCTCTGCAGTCTGGAAAAGGTGGTAAAAGAGCGCCCAAAGTGAGTTTAGGACAGGGCTTTACATGACATAACTGACAAAATCCTAAAAACAAAAGAAAACTTTAATTCAGAGAGAACCATAACCAAATTATCTCATTGGACACAATCAAATTCATAAGAAGAACAGAAAGCAGAGGCATATCTAAAGAGATTTAACTGTATTTTCTTTTTCTAAATTGCTATTAATGTCTCCCACAATTATAGAGTTATGGATTTCCTCAATTATTACTTTATCATTACTTTCTATCTACAATATATGAGGCACACTGAAATTATCCCTATAGTCAAGCACTTACTATTTATTTTTTTACAAAAATGCATTTGTATATGAATAATTTTTCCCAAATTTCTAAGATTCTACCCTGAAAATTTGTGTGATATCACTTTCCTTAATGCATTTTTGTTATTTCATGTTAATACATCAAAGTATTCCATATAATCTATTGGAAAAGATGAGACAATTGTAAGTCTTTTTTTATTTGACTATTTAAAAATTATAATTAAAGATCAACCTCAGTACTTCCAGAGAACTTAATTCTCATTAACATTTCTCATTCATAGTGCTTTATTTTTTAAGTAGGTAGCAGAAATTTTATTTTTAAGAAGAGTAAATGGTTTAAAGCAATTCAGGGTATTTTAGAGGAACCCAAAAACCTAGATTGTGGTTCTTAAACAACCTTACCACTAAAATATCTGGATTATACTCCAGGTTGGACACTGATACTATGCTTTCATGGGAAACTGTTTCTTGGCTGTGAATATTGTCCTTTTCTTCACCCCTATAGTCTTGGAAATGTGTGGATTGCGTGAATTTTTAGAATCATGATTTTCAACACACTTAGCGTGGACACATTTGATAATAGGAGATATTCAAAGAAGACCCTTCACCACACCCTAAAGAAGTGATAAAATAAACTCTGGAAAAAAATAACTGTCATCCATTAGATTGTTTTTAAAAATACTAAAAATAAGTTTAGTTAGTAACACATTGCTGTACTAGAAAAAGTGACATAAATGCAATTTTAATTTTTAAAGTTGTTACTGATTACTACAAAAAGAGTATAAAAAGCTGGGTACATGGGCTGGAGTTGTATCTCAGTGGTAGAGTACTTAGCTAGCATGTGCAAGGCACTTAGTTTTATTCTCAGCACTACATATAAATAAATAAAGGTCCATCAACAACTAGTAAGATATTTAAAAAAAAATACTTTGTACAGTTGTACATTTCTGTAATCCTTCTGGCTGGGAATGCTGAGGAAGGAAGATTTTGAGTTCCAAGTCAGCATCAGCACAAGTAATGTGCTCAGCAAGTCAGTGATACCCTGTCTCTAAATAATATACAAAATAGTTTTCAATGTGTGGCTCAGTGATTAGGTGCCCCTATGTTCAATCCCAGGTGCCAATAATTAAAAAAGGGGGGGTTATAGTGTCGATATAATAATACATGCCTCTAATGCCATCTGTTTTTGACGATAAAGCATAAGGATTGACATTTTAAGGTCAGTTCAGGCAACTTACTAACATTCTTTCTCACCAATAAACTTAAAAATGCCTGGGGATAAAATTCAGTAAAATGGCAAGATAGATTTCAATCTCAATAACAAAAAAAAGGTGTTATTTCTTCTCAAAAAGTTACACAAAATATGTTAAAAATTTATAAACTGGGCAACATTAAAATAAAAATTTTATTCATAAATAATACTATTGTAAGATACAAAGAGGAGAGACAGTGGGAGAACTTGAACACACATAAAACTAAGCATTTTTTAATCAAAAAGAAAATGAATGACACACCAAGAAAAAAGCAGGTAAGAAACTTAAATAACTATATAAGAGAAATGTTCAAAAATTTAATTTTTTAACAAAATAGAGAAATAGAAAATAATATTAGATACAAAATTTACACAGTATTGATGAGGACATGAAACAAATTCTCATGAACAAAAGATGGAGATGGAAATAACTGTTATTCATTTATACAAACTGTTTAACCTTTTAATATATATGATACTCCTGAATAAGTATCATAGTGATCCATGTTAGTATATAGTTACATGATAGCATAAGGTTACTGCTATATTATTACATAGTTGGAAAAAAAGGAAGTATATTCAAGAAAAAAGAAATATTGAAGTCTGAGAAAATTTGGATTTTAGAGCCCAGAAACATTTTGTTTCATTACATTCTATTAACTAATGCAACAAAATATCATAGAAGTATTATATAAAATTGATATCTGTGTAACACATCATATGTATAGAGGCTTTCATGTAAATTATGTAAAAAATTATTACAAAATAGAAATTTTCAGAAACACATAAAATAATTAATTAAAAATACCATGTGTGTCAATAAATCTCAAAATTGCAAAACCAACCACTTTTCCTCAATTTAAAGTATATTTTTTTAATAAAAATTTAAGCATGATGTTGTTTTAATAAAAGAAAAGATAAACCACTTTTTGTAAAATTTATATGGGAAGTAAAATATGTAAAATACTCCCACACCTTGAATTTATAACAAATACAATAGTCATTGTTATGTGACATATAATATATGTATTTCATAAACTATATTGCAATAATAGAGACCAAAGAATTATAATGAGAACAAATCTGAATCTATATTTATGTCCACTTTAAGTATTGATAAGAGCAACAGAAAGTTCTACCTAAATTCAACCATGTGAAAAATGACATTAGACATGAAGGCATAAAACTGAGGTATCTAAAGTTAGAATTTTTGACTGGTGGCACAATTCAGTGGTAAAGCATGTGTGCATAATGTTCAGGGTACTGGGTTACAACCTTAGCAACACAAACAAAAAAGGCAGATGTTAAGGGAGGAATGATGTTAAAAATAAAGCAGAATATTAAAATTATGGATCATTCTTTTACCTGTATACACACTTAATAAAAAGCTAACCATGTTATAAGTTTATCTTTTTGAAAAAATTTAATTTAATTTAATTTAATTTTTTTATTGGTTGTTCAAAACATTACAAAGCTCTTGATATATATTTCATACATTAGATTCAAGTGGGTTATGAACTCCCTTTTTTACCTCAAATACAGATTGCAGAATCACATCAGTTACACATCCACATATTTACATAATGCCCTATTAGTAACTGTTGTATTCTGCTACCTTTCCTATCCTCTACTATCCTCCCTCCTCTCCCCTCCCCTCCCATCTTCTCTCTCTACCCCATCTACTGTAATTAATTTCCCTTCTTGTTTATTTTTCCCTTCCCCTCACAACCTCTTATATGTAATTTTGTATAAAATTGAGGGTCTCCCTGCATTTCCAAGCAATATCCCTTTTCTCTCCCTTTCCCTTCCACCTCAGGTCTCTTTTTAATGTTAATCTTTTCTTCCTGCTCTTCCTCCCTGCTCTGTTCTTAGTTGCTCTCATTATATCAAAGAAGACATTAGGTATTTATTTTTTAGGGATTGGCTGGCTTCACTAAGCATAATCTCCTCTAGTGCCATCCATTTCCCTGCAAATTCCATGATTTTGTCATTTTTTAGTGCTGCGTAATACTCCATGGTGTATAATTGCCACATTTTTTTTTATTATCCATTCATCTATTGAAGGGCATCTGGGTTGGTGCTGCCATGAACATCGATGTGGCAGTATCCCTGTAGTACGCTATTTTAAGGTCTTCAGGGAATAGTCCAAGAAGGGCAATAGCCGGGTCAAATGGTGTTTCCATTCCCAGCTTTCCCAGGAATCTCCATACTGCTTTCAAAATTGGCCGCACCAGTTTGCAGTCCCACCAGCAATGTACAAGTGTACCCTTTTACCCACATCCTCGCCAACACTTGTTGTTGTTTGACTTCAGAATGGCTGCTGGAGTGAGATGGTATCTTAGGGTGGTTTTGATTTGCTTTTCTCTGACTGCTAGAGATGGTGAGCATTTTTTCATGTACTTGTTGATTGATTGTATGCCCTCCTCTGAGAAGTGTCTGTTCAGGTCCTTGGCCCATTTGTTGATTGGGTTATTTGTTATCTTATTGTCTAATTTTTTGAGTTCTTTGTATATTCTGGATATTAGGGCTCTATCTGAAGTATGAGGATTAAAAATTTGTTTCCATGATGTAGGCTCCCTATTTACCTCTCTTATTGTTTCTCTTGCTGAGAAAAAACTTTTCAGTTAAAGTAAGTCCCATTTGTTGATTCTTGTTATTAACCCTTGGGCTATGGGTGTCCTATTAAGGAATTTGGAGCAGGACCCCACAATATGTAGATCGGAGCCAACTTTTTCTTCTATCAGACGTAGAGTCTCTGATTTGATATCTAGCTCCATGATCCACTTTGAGTTAACTTTTGTGCATGGCGAGAGGAGAGGATTCAGTTACATTTTGTTGCATATGGATTTCCAGTTTTCCCAGCACCATTTGTTGGAGATGCTATCCTTCCTCCATTGCATGCTTTTAGTTCCTTTATCAAATATAAGATAGTTGTAATTTTGTGGATTGGTCTCTGTGTCCTCTATTCTGTACCATTGGTCCACCTGCCTGTTTTGGTACCAGTACCATGCTGTTTTTGTTACTATTGCTCTGTAATATCGTTTGAAATCTGGTATCGCCGTACCACCTGATTCACATTTCCTCCTTAGAATTGCTTTTGCTATTTTGGGTCTTTTATTTTTCCATATGAATTTCATGATTGCTTTTTCTATTTCTACAAGAAATGCCTTTGGAATTTTGATTGGCATTGCATTAAACCTATAGAGAGCTTTTGGTAATATCGCCATTTTGATGATATTAGATCTGCCTATCCATGAACAGGGTATATTTTTTCATTTTCTAAGATCTTCTTCTACTTCTCTCTTTAGGGTTTTGTAGTTTTCATTGTATAAATCTTTCACCTCTTTTGTTAGGTTGATTCCCAAGTATTTTATTATTTTTTTTTTTGAGGAAATTGTGAGTGGAGTGTGTTTTCTTCATTTTGTTTCAGAAGTTTTGTCGCTGATATACAGAAATGTCCTAGATTTATGCGTGTTGATTTTATATCCTGCCACTTTGCTGAATTCATTTGTTAATTCTAGTGGTTTTTTTGTAGACCCTTTTGTGTCTTCTAGGTATAGAATCATGTCATCTGCAAACAGTGATAATTTAAGTTCTTCTTTTTCTATTTTTATGCCTTTAATTTCTTTCGTGTGTCTAATTGCTCTGGCTAGTGTTTCGAGAACTATATTGAATAGAAATGGTGATAGAGGGCATCCCTGTCTTGTTCTAGATTTTAGAGGGAATGCCTTAAATTTTTATCCATTCAGAATGATGCTAGCCTGAGGCTTAGCATAGATAGCTTTTACAATGTCGAGGAAAGTTCCTGTTATACCTAGTTTTTCTTATGTTTTGAAAATAAAGGGATGTTGTACTTTGTCAAATTCTTTTTCTGCGTCTATCGAGATGATCATATTGTTCTTATCTTTAAGCGTATTGATGTGGTGAATAACATTTATTGATTTCTGTACATTGAACCATCCTTGCATCCCAGGGATGAATCCTACTTGATCATGGTGCACAATTTTTTTTTTGATGTGCCTTTGTATCTGATTCACCAGAATTTTATTGAGGATTTTTGCATCTAGGTTCATCAGAGATATTGGTCTGTAGTTTTCTTTCTTTGAGGTGTCTTTGTCTGGTTTCGGAATCAGGGTGATGTTGGCCTCATAGAATGAATTTGGCAGAGCTCCCTCTTTTTCTATTTCCCGAAATAACTTGAAAAGTATTGGTATTAATTCTTCTTTAAAGGTTTTGAAAAACTCTTCTGTATACCCATCTGGTCCTGGGCTTTTCTTGGTTGGTAGTCTTTTGATTGCTTCTTCTATTTCACCCATTGAAATTGGTCTGTATAAATTGTATGTATCCTCCTGACTCAGTCTGGGCAAATCATATGACTTAAGAAATTTATCGATGTCTTCACTATCTTCTATTTTATTGGAACATAGGTTTTCAAAATAATTTCTAATTGTCTTCTGTATTTCTGTAGCATCTGTTTTGATATTGCCTTTTTCATCCCGTATGTTAGTAATTTGAGTTCTCTCTCTTCTTCTCTTCGTTAGCATGGCTAAGGGTCTGTTGATCTTATTTATTTTTCGAAGAACCAACTTTTAGTTTTGTTAATTTTTTCAATAGTCTCTTTTGTTTCAATTTTGTTGATTTCCGCTCTGTTTTTAATTATTTCTTGCCTTTGGCTACATTTGCTGTTGTTTTGCTCTTCCTTTTCTAGGACTTTTAGATGAAGTGTGAGCTCATTTATTTGTTGTTTTTTTCTTTTTTGAGGAATGACCTCCAGGTGATGAATTTCCCTCTTAAAACTGCTTTCATTGTGTCCCATAGATTCCTATATGTTGTGTCTGTATTTTCACTTATCTCTAAGAATTTTTTGATTTCTTCTTTTATGTCTTCTGTAACCCATTTATCATTCAGTAACATATTGTTCATTTTCCATGTGATGTAGGATTTTCCCTTCCTTCTTTTATCATTGTTTTCCAGTTTAATTCCATTATTATCAGATAAAATGCATGGTATTATCTCCACCCCTTTATATTTACTGAGGGTTGCCCTATGGCATAATATATGGTCTATTTTTGAGAAGGTTCCATGTGCTGCTGAGAAAAAAGTGTATCCACTTGATGATGGTTGATATATTCTATATATGTCAGTTAAGTCTAGGATATTGATTGTGATATTGAGTTCTGTAGTTTCATTATTCAACTTTTGTTTAGAGGGTCTGTCCAATGGTGAGAGAGGTGTGTTTAAGTCACCCATAATTATTGTGTTGTGGTCTATTTGATTCTTGAACTTGAGGAGAATTTGTTTTATGAATGTCACAGCAGCATTATTTGGTGAAGAAATATTGATAATTGTTATGTCTTGTTGGTGAATGGTTCCTTTTAACAGTATATAATGTCCTTCCTTATCCCTTTTGATTAACTTAGTCTTGAAGTAGATTTTATTCAATATGAGGATGGCCACCCCTGCTTGCTTATGAGGACCGTGTGCATGGTATATTTTTTCCCAACCTTTCACCTTCAGCTTGTGTATGTCTTTTCAAATCGGATGTGTCTCCTGGAGGCAACATATTGTTGGATTTGTTTTTTTAATCCATGTTACTGAAGCCAGATTTAAAATTAGGTAGTCAGTGTAGTTAGGTAAATCGGGTCTAATATGGAGTGAAATCTAGAATGGAGGCCATGCTGAGAATGACTCAGGGAAAACACAGGACAACTCGTGGAATGTTAATGAAGTCCTCAAAAGGCCCTAAGCCAAAGTCCATCCCAAAGAAGTGTTAATGAAGTCCTTCCTGCTCAGACTACGTCTTTGGCCCACTTGTGTTTCACCTCTCAGGCCTTCCCATCTACATTTCATCACTGAAAGAAGTATAAAAAATGGAGACAACAGCCCTTCCACGGATTCCATCTCTTGGGTCCCCTTCTTCCTCTGGGAGAAGTCTTTCTGCTGTCCTTTAATAAACTTCTAATTTCTACTCTGTCCTTGCCTTGGCATGCTTCTTTGGTGTTATTCTTCAACATTGGGGAAGCAAGAACTCATCACCTGTCAACAGCGGTAACATATTGGAGGTCCCATACCGAGATTCTACACCGAGGTAAGTGCATAGACCCCATGTCTGTATAAGGTGCATCTTTCTCTCTCTTTCTTTCTTGAGGGTAAGGTGGGCACCTGACGGCTACTTAAACGCAATTAGTGCAGCCGCCACTCTTCAAGACTCGGGTGAGAGGTTTCTCGGCCTAGGCAGCTCTCAATCACCTGTTCAAAACAGAGCAGGCATGTTGGGTTCTGCCAAAGCCACTTCCAACTTTTCTGTCTGGGCCTGGAGAGCAATTGGCATGAGTACACAGTGTCCCGAATCCCGGTCTGCCTCGGATGCTGTGGAGGTGGAGGAAGGAGTTTGGAACAACTGCGGAATTTTGGTTTGGGCTACCCTCAGATGATTTCAAAGATTCCTTTCTCTTGAGCCCCCTCCCGAAAGCCCTCAGGGGTATCTAGGGTGATCAGTAGATGAAAGGCACTGAGGGAAAGCCCCAATCACATTTGCCTCTGTATGGGCTATGCAACACTCCCAACCTCGCATCCATTCCTCCTGAATGCTCTCCTTTCTTCTCAGGTCAGAAATGTTAGCAATTCAGGTTGTAGGACTGAGAGAAAGGCATGGGATAATTAGTAAAATCTGCCCAGGTTCTCTAAGATGCATAGGTAACTTTTAATAGTCTGTTTTACTGCCCCAATGTTTAAAATGAGCTGTGTTCTTTAAGCTACTAGAGAGGCATTTTTAGAATCAACTCCTCCAGTAATCTGCTACCTTACAACCAGTAGATATCCCTTAACACTTAGGCGGCTCCTTTAGTCTACAGAGCAAAGACAACAAAAGAGCACAAGATTCTCTTTTGCAATGGGTTTTCAGTGGCCGGGAGGATTAGCAGTGATGCCCTTAAGTCTGAATTTTCCCAGGGTCTCTGGCACAGGGCAAACTGAGACCCTAGCACTCTGCTAAAGGGGACCAGAAACCCCTTGGCAAAGCAGGGTGAGAAACGGGTTTTCTAGACCATTTAGGAAGCTCAAGCTTAGGGAGACGTCCCTAATGAGAACAGTTTTCTCCGGTGCAGCGTGGGTGCCTGAGTCCTGTTTCCTTCTCACTCAGACGGGAGCTTCTCTCTCTACAATACACCAGTGCACCAATAGCCTGCATATTGAAAAATTGGGATATATTTGACCCTCAGGTACTCAAGAAAAAGAGCCTCATTTTCTTGGCCTGGCCTCAATACAAACTCTCTGATGGAGAAACCTGGCCACCAGAGGAAAATATCAATTTAAATACAATTTTACAGTTTGATAAAATTTACAAAAAGAAAATGGTATGAGGTGCTGTATGTTCAGATTTTCTTTGCTCTAAGGGAAAATCCTAAATTATGCCAACAGTGTAAAGTACACTTAGCTATCATATCTGTCATGAAGAGAAAAAATCTTGGACTCACTGAAAAAAAAGAATCAAGAGAAAACTTTGAGCCGATCAAAGTACATACCCCCTTTCCCCTTCAAGACCTAAGGCAGATAAAAACTGACTCTATTGGAAAGTTAGGAGATATGCCAGATTGCCTGGGATAGGATATATCCAAAGGAGCTAATCCTGTAAGTAAAGGGGAGACTGAGGGACACCCAGCAGCTGCCAGAGCCATTTTCGCTTTGGGGAAATTCCTCATTCCTTCCCTGCACTGTAAGAATTACTCCACCTGAATGCAGTAAAGTCAGTCACACTGAGACCCTTGATTTTACACCTATAGTTGCCCCTATGTGAAAACATCTGGTCCACTCATGGGGAAATCGATGGTGTCACTGATAGAAGTCATAATTAAATGGAAGTTCAAAACCTGGAGAGATATTTTCTTATCTGGTTGTCTGATTGTTTCTTGGGGATAACCTTGACTAAATGTATATTTAAAAGATTATTTTTTATTTTAACATCTGGTATCTAAATGAGTTTGAAGCATTGTACAACCTTGCAGTTAAAAGTTAGGGTTAGGTAATTGTTTAGTTTGTGATTTCAGATAATTTATTGCAGAGAACTTAAATACTTAGGATAGAAAATTAAAAGAATTCTACTTCCAAGTTGGCAATTAACTCCCAATCATTATTTTTTTTTTCATCAATTTTTGAACTGGGTAGCCTGAGAAGATTTCACTAGGTGTACCAGTGCATTAACTTGGGCAAGGATAGTAAATTATATGGTATCTGTTCCCCTCAGTGTGTAAGATTTAGGAAATAAAATGTTGAATTGGAACGTTGGTCTGGCTTATTGAAATAACATTGAATGGCAACATTCTTAAAATTTTAAAGCTTAATTTTGAATATACATGGTAGTGTGTGGTTCTCTTTTAAGATTTTTTTCAGGTGATTTAATGTAACTTAATACTACTTTAGGAACTTCAGAACAAAGAAAGTGACTTAATGATCCTAAAGAAATTTCTTCTGATGGTAGAGATCCTATTTTCAGTTTTGTGTGAGCAAGTTTTTCTATTGTAGAAAGATGTAAAGGTATGAAATTTTATAAATTGTATCTTCAACTTGTATCATAATTTTCAACATCCAAACCTGAAAATTGTGATTTATGGTTAAAATGCCTTAGGCATGAAGTTTCTTCTCAGAATTCCAGTTTTCTCAGTTCCTCCCAGACCTCAGCCAGGACTTCAGTTGATATGCAAATATAAGAAGTCTTGAGCACTCAGTAGAAGATAGATCTGAGGCCCAAGAAAAAAAAAAGGGGGTAAAAGTGTCTTTTTATGTGAACTCAAACTAGATTAAGCCAAAGAGTAAATTGTATGGCATTTACTAATTACTTGCCCGTCAATTTTTTTCTAGGACTTTTTCCTTTTCTTAGATTCTGTATTGTTTTTTGTTTTTTTTGTTTTTGTTTTTTGAGCTCATGATTTTGATCCTACAGACAAGTTAATGTTTTTCTGATAAGTTCTATTTTTGATCAACTGGAGTTTTTTTTAAACATGGCAATGAGATTCCACCCAAGAAAGCTACAAGGCCTTTACTATTGTGTTGTGTTATACTTGTGTTACATGTTGTATGTCAGTATGTCTGTATGTGTGTATGTCCATATATCATGCAGTGATATGACAATTGATAGATATATGAGGAGCGCTCATAAAAATTTTAAAAAATGATCCAAATATCTTTGATTCACGTGATTGAAATGGCTCAATTTAAAAATGGTAAATAGATGAAAAAACGATGTCTTTAAAATTAAGCATATAAGTTTTTCTAGGTGTTCAAAAAAGGCCCTAATAAAATGTCAAATCTGCCTAAAATCAAAAATTTACAAGTATTGTTTCAAAATGTGAACAGAAGGAGGTTAACAGATAAAAAATAGAAACTAGAAGGTTCTAGGTATGGATTTAATAGAGGGAAAATGTGTTTCTGGATAAAAGTCTATATGATTAAGTAAGAGGGTTTAAGTAAGTGAAGGTCTGTGTAAGTTGGTTATAAGTGTAAGTTTTTGAGCAAGTAATCTTAAAGAAATTAAACAGCTGGTTAAACAAGTGCTGTTGTTTTAGAGAATTGTGCTATGTTACTTCTTTAAAAGCTAAACTTGGTTAATATAAAAACAATGTAATTGGTGTTATTATTGTGTTCATATCTTCCAGGTATACAAGTCTGTAAGGTAGAAGCTTTAGAAAGAGCATTATATCAAGCTGGTGTTCTAAAATTGTATGGCAATTTTAGGCTTCAAAGAAAAACATGTTGGAAATGTACTTATATCATTTGTGTTCTATAGCTGTACTTGTTATCAATAAGTTATGTAAAGTTCTATGTTACTTTTTACACTGAGATACAATTTAAATGTATTTTTAAGTTAATGAGAGCCTAATCTATGTAAAGGTTTTATTGCAAAACACAAAAGTACTTTGCTACTTTTCTACAAAAGGTTAAAAGTTTTCAGCTTTTCTTTAATTCATGTTTTAGATGTGATATTATGTTGTGTTTGCTGAAGTTCACAACAGTTTATGTAGGCTTTGTAAAATGATGTCTAAAAAGCAAAGATCAGTTTCAGAACTATAGTAATTAAGATCTATGAAGAGCCCCACCTTACTTGAGATAAGGCTCTATGTCCCATCTCACTGCATGTGAAAGTGAGTATGGAAGAAGTAGGCCAGATTTCAGTACATTTAATGTTGTGTCCAAAAGTTGGTTTTTGTCACGATTGCCAGGATCTCAAACAGGGGATATACTCCACCAAAATTCAAGGTAACTATTATATGAACTAAATGTTTTTACTCTTGATAATTTTATTTTGTAGTTTTCTTATAAATGATTTAAGATTGCCTGTTAATGTTTTATAGAGGTACTGATTTAAGAACACAAAAACTGGGTTAATTTAAGATAAGGAGTTATCACCTACAGGATAGAGAAATAGACATTAAAGCCCAGTACTCTTAATATAAGGCTGTTGAAATCTATTTGCTGGATGTTTAAGATTAAGTTTTAAAATTAGTTAAATTAAAAGGGCAAAGAAAACCAATATTTTGCTCTTGCCCTCTGAGTCAGTCTGAATCAGGGAATAGGGGACTTCTCCAAAGAGCTTTGCAACTCTGGGCCACATAACCTCCCGATCAGGGAGATTAATGAGACCAGTGGAGGACAGAAAGCCAATCAGTGCATTTGCTGTGAAGAGGAGGGTCATTTGAAAAGGGAGACATCCCTGATGCTTCTGAGGGAAGCCACATGGTCAAGCAAGGCCTGGACCCATTCTAGCACAAATGGCACTAGCAGCGCAAATGGCACTAGTAGAACTGAGAAGCTGCTGTGAAGCTCCCCGAGGACTCCCAGGGAAACTCAGCTGACTGTTAACAATAGATAGAAACAAAAAGTCAGTTTGACTTGCTTCATCTTAAACACTTAACAAAGACAGTCAAAGCCAAAGCACAGCTATTCATGGCCATTTTAATTAATAATAATAGTTAAATGTAACTTCCATAAATAACTAAACTGGAGGCTTCAAAAAAGATTCTCAGACAGGAATGCCTGATAACTATCAAAAGTAACTGCCATAGTAGTTTTTAGTTTAAGGCCTTTATTTCTAACATACACAGGTTGGCTTGATGTTTACTAGTATGGTTATACAGCCCTAAGTAACAGAATTAAAGATTTCTCTATTAGACACAGAGGTCATACTAATAAAAGGATTTTGCAAGATCAAATGACATTAAAGGACATCTATAACCGTAAAAGTTAAATGTTGTGTTTACATACCTGACAATTCTGGCAATGTGACAAATATCCTTAAAGATTTACATGGTCAGATTGAAGCCATGTCCTCAGCAACTTTGTCAAAACAATATCTTAGCTCCTGGTTCTCTGGTACTTCCTGGTGGAAAACATTGTTAGTCTTTGTCTTTGCCATCATACTCATTGGAATATTTTTGTGCTGTGGCATTTATTGCTGCATCAATATGGTTCCAGTACTAATGAATTCTTGTTTCTCTTATAGACCACCCATCACTCAAATGCCCTTCCAGTCTATTACTTCTCAATCAGATTTCTATCATGGACCACTCAATAGACCCGATTTTAAAGGGGGACTCCAAAATGCTTGCCCCACACCGTCCCTTTTCAGCCCGAAGAAGGTAGACAGACCTTCTTCGCCCCCCTTCTTTACAGCAGCAAGGAGTTCCCAAATTAGAGGGGGGAATGAAGCCAGATTTAAAATTGGGTAGTCAATGTAGTTAGGTAAATCGGGTCTAATATCGAGTGAAATCTAAAATGGAGGCCATGCTGAGAATGACTCAGGGAAAATGCAGGACAACTCATGGAATGTTAATGAAGTCCTGAAAAGGCCCTAGGCCAAATTCCATCCCAAAGAAGTGTAAATGAAGTCATGGTAACATTACCAGCATATGTTGCTTTTTTGGAGAGTTTAAGCCATTAACGTTTAGAATTACTATTGATATATGGCTTGTAATTCCAGGCATGTTTGATTATTTATCTTTTTTTTAAAATTTAGTTTGTTTCTCCATGATTAGCTTTCCCCCCTGCCCTCTGTCATTTCCAAGTCACTTCTCACTGATGGTTTGGGTTGTTGTTTTTCATTTCTTCCTCGTGTAATGTTTTGCTCAAGACGCTTTGCAATGCTGGTTTTCTGGCTGCAAATTCTATTAGCTTTTGTTTATCATGAAAGATTTTTATTTCATTGTCATACCTGAAGCTTAATTTTGCTGGATACAGAATTCTTGGTTGGCATCCATTGTCTTTCAGTGTTTGAAATACATTATTCCAGGTTCTTCTCGCTTACAGCGTCTGTGATAAAAAAATCCATTGTTAACCTTACTGGTTTAACCCTGCATGTAATCTGCCTCCTTTCTCTTGTAGCTTTTAATATTTTCTCTTTTTTCTGTATATTGGCTATCTTCATAACAATGTGTCTTGACATTGGTCTACTGTGATTTTGTGTGCTCAGTGTTCTGTATGCATCTACAATTTCTATATCTGTTTCCTTTTTTATTTCTGGAAAGTTTTCTGTAATTATTTTATTCAGAAGGTTACTCATTCCCTTGGTTTGAATCTCTGTACCTTCCTCTATCCAGATGACTCGTAGGTTTGGTTTTTTCATGTTATCTCATATCTCTTGGATGTTTTTCTCGTGATTTTTTACCAGCCTTTCTGAGTTGGCTAGACTCTTTTCAAGATGATATATTTTGTCTTCATTTTCTGACGTTCTGGTTTCTACTAGCTCCACTCTGTTAGTGATACTCTCAATTGATTTTTTAATTTGGTTTATTGTTTCCTTCATTTCTAGAATTATTGTTTGATTTTTTTTAATAATCTCTATCTCCTGATAAAGATGCTTTACTTCTTCTTTTATCTGTTTATGTAATTCATTTTCAATGTGTTCTTTCACTGTTTGGATTTGCTGTCTTGTATCCTCTTTAAGATTCCATTCCATCTGTCTAAGGTATTCCTTGAGTTCTTTATATGACCATTTTTCTGATGCCTCTAGTTCCTCCTGAATATTTAGGCTGTTCTTCATTGTTTGTACTCCCTTTCTTCCTTGCTTTTTTATGCTGCTCATGTTACTTCTTGTTCTGTTTGATTGCTGAGTTACTGTTTACTCTTATAAATTTATTTGATGCTTGGGAGGAAAGCTATTAGAAGGGAAGGAAAGAAGTCACTAAAGAGAATGAGAGTAGGCAGGTAGAATTCAAGGAAGAGAGAATAAGAAAATTGAAAAGAAATGAATAGACAAAAGAAAAAAAATAGAAAATAAGGAAAGAAAGAAAAATTTTTTTAAATAATAATAATAAAAAAATTAAAATTAAAATTAAAAAATAGTAATAATAAAATTAAACAAATTAAAAACATTTTAAAAAGTTAAAGAACAACAACAACCAAAAAATTGAAAATGAAAGAAAAAAAACAAATTAAAAAAAATAATAATAATAGTAATAATAAATGCAGACATAAAGTTCAATTAACTTCTCTTTCAGTAGGTGGAGCTGTGCCCACTGGGCCAAGCTTCTCCTCTAAATAGGTGGGAACCAATCACTGTGCATCAGCTCTTCCTCCCATACTGGGCGGGTCTCCAATACTGAGTGTCTAGAGCCTTCTCTTGTGTTTCCTCGAGCCAGGCCCTGCTCACCTGTGAGGATCACCACAATACTGGCTACATGCCAGGTCTGCTGCTCCTGGGAGCCCTGTTTTCATGAGCGCCTGGGCACACTCTCCTGTTTGCCTCCCTCAGACCCTAAGTTTGTAGAGCTTGGGGCTGAGAACCCCCAGCGAATTTGCTTGCCCTCCTGTAGCCACGCCCTCGGTATATGGTGCAAGAGACCTCAGTTGTCAGCACTGGTGGGAGCGGTAGCCAGGAGTTCCACGCCATGAATCCCGAGCCACTCCTGATTCCCTCCGTCTGGCTATCACGCTCACGGGAGAGCTGGGAGGGGCCCTTACAGTAGAGCTGGGAGGGGCCCTTAAGGTTTTTCCGCTGTGTGGAGAGTGATGGCTAGGGGATTATACACCTGTCGTTCCTGGTTTCAATGAAGTTATCTCCTCAGCCCGTGATGTCAGTTCTTTGCCATGGTGGTATCCCATGCAAATGGTGACCGTTCATTCCCTTTTCCAGGTGACCAATGCAACGGGTGGGTCCTGACTGTCTCTCTCCCAAGCCCCATTTTAATCCTGTGGCCACTGCCTATGAAGGCTTGGTTGGCTTTTACCTCTGTAAGTTTAGAAGGGCTGATCAGTTATTTCAGCAGGATTGTTAGTGCTGAGTCATGAGAAGCAGGCGAACCGGAGCTTGAATGCAGCCGATCCAGGCTCGGTGTGTGCTCTCCGTGGGTTCTTTAGCACTGAGCCTGAGTAATTTCTTTGCAAGATGCAGGCAAATGGCAGTTTCTGCGGGTTCTTTAGCCTTGGGCCAGAGCAGTTCCGGGAGCTGGAATTCTGCCGCTCCAGGCTCAGTGTATGTTCTGAGAGGAGCAGGCTCCAAGAAGCAGTTTCTGTGGGTTCTTTAGCACTGAGCCTGAGTAATTTGTCCGCGAGATGCAGGCGAATGGCAGTCTGAAATTACCTGTTCTGTAGCTGAATGAGCTGTGATCAGTCGAAAACAGGGATGGTGACGTCAGCTCTCCAAGATGGTGGCTGCTGGCTTCCTCTGTGGTCTGACCAGTGTGGAGAACCAAATTGGACCACTTCCTTCCCCCATCTCAAACCCCGAATTCAGCACTGATTACAGTAATTGCACAGCTGGCAGGAGCCCACAGAATCCGAAGCGCTGTATCTTTGTGTTGCTATCTCATCGTCATTTCCCAGCACATGCTGCAAACTCTAGCCACGGGGCGATTTGCTGAATAAGCAGCGTGACCCTCCGTGCAGACAAATCTCTCGAGTTTAAGCCACCGTAGCTGATCCTCATGCGATGGAAATCCTTCCTCTAGGTTTTGGAGCACCACAATTTTGCTGGAAATTCCTAACAGGCTAGCTTTTAGCCATTCTAACTCATCATTCTCCTTCTCAGTGACGCGGTAAACGGGGGTGATGCACTCCCTTCACCGCCATCTTTACTCCTTTATGCCATAACTTTATCTTTTTAAAGTCACAAATGAGTAGATAGATTAAGATACATTGGACAATTTAGAAAATATCTACCTTCAGTCAGCAGGAAAAGCTGGAGTACACTGAGCATTAGCTCTGTCTTGAGCAAAGTACCTCATTTGAGACCAAATCCCCAATTGCCAGAATTACCCTCAGTAAAGACAAATGTGGAAGAAGTGATATGCATGTATCTAAGGCACAGAAAATATGGTAATTTTCTAGGTATCATAAATGTATTTCCAAATTTTCCATGAGCTGGGATTAATGCAGAGAAATAGCTAAATATCAAACATGTCCTTTTATTCCAAGACATTTATCAGCATATTTTCTCAATTGCTTTTGCTGGCATTATTGTATTGTGGGTGTAAATGGTGTAAAATAGAGTAAATTGCCAATACCCAGATTGATATTTTAACACTTCCAGAGCCCTTCACCAATAGAGCTAACCGGAGTCTTAACTTCACAATTACCAATTGCTCCTAAAAGAAATGTGTTTGTGCACTGAGTTTTTAAACTTCAACAAATATTATTCAAGATACTATTTTCTGAAGTTTCAAGATTAAATGGAAAGGTGACTTAGCATGTACAAATATTCACAACTTGCAAACAAATTAATTTACATGTGTTTCTAGGACTACTATGGACTATAGTTTCAAACAGTAATTCACAAAAGGAGTTAAAAAGAACCCCTGTTTATTCCCAAGAAATCTTTTGTTGTTGTTGTTTTATTTTTTAAATACATGACAGTGGAATGCATCGCAACTCTTAATACACATATAGAACAATTTTTCATACCTCTGTTGGTATATAAAGTATGTTCACATCAATTCCTGCCTTCATACATGTTCTTTAGATAATAATATCTATCACATTCCAATATCCTTGCTAATCTTTACAAAACACTTCTACACTAGCTACTTCACATAAACTTGCCTCAGGAATTTAATGCATTAATCAAATAGATTTTTTTGCAGCCTTTTCAGTGCTGTTGGAATGGCTATTACAAAATCTAAAATTGTCATGTATAGTGGCATATGCCTGAAATTCTAGAAGCTATGGAAAATGATGCAGAAGAATTGTTAGTTTAAAGACAGCTTCATTAACATAACAAGGATAAAATCAACTTTGTGAGAGCCTTTCTCAAAATATAACATAAAAAGGAATATGGATGTGTCTCAGTGGTATGCACCCCTGGGTTCAATACTCAGCACACAACCAAACAAAACCAAGCAAATATCTCATAACTAATAGGGATTCCTGGGTACACAAATATGTAAAAAATATTGGTGATATATAAACTTAATAAATATATTTTTATAATAGTGTTAAGATTCTTTAAAAGCCCCAAATAAAAATGTCACATAATCCACTAGTAATAATTTGGGATAGCAGTTCAAGGTTGTACATCCCTGTACTCCTAGTGGCTTAGGAAGATGAGAGGTAGAAAACTAGGTGTTAATTCTCAAGCTAAAGGCCAGTCTCAAGAACTTGGCAAGGTCATAAGAAACTCAGTAAAACCCTATCTCAAAAATAAATAAATAAATAAATAAAAGTGTTGGAGACTGGGTATGTAGCACACTAGTAAAATGCCCAGTATCTAAATAAATAAAAAGAAATAAATAATAATTATTGGCAAAAAATGCCTTACAATCCAGTAATAACAATTGTGGGTATCTATGTAAAGGAATTGGAATCCTTTTGTTAAAGATATTGCCACACTTCTATTTTTATTGTATCTTTATTCACAGTATCTAATAACAGGAAACAAATGAAGTGCCTTTTAGATAGAAAGTGAATCAGAAAATGCCTTCCAGCTTCAAAGCATTCATTTAGTCCATTCCTTCAGAAGCTACACACTTAAAATTCAAACTGGCTCCTAGAAGGCAAGACACAGACAGTGGTGTTCTTTAAATACTCCAAAAAATTTGGAATCTTTGGGAACTTTGTTTCAGACATTCTAAAACTCAAAACTAGGTCATATGGGAGGGCAGAATGAGACCACAATACACAGTAAATACTTCAATAGGGAATCTTAACTCATATACTGTCATAACCGAAAGCAGTGCTGCAGATAAAAAATAGATTCTCTGTTTCACTGATTTCTGGGTTATGGATTCAATCCAAATATATATTAGAAAAAAGTAAAAGTTACTGTTTAAAATCTATGTAAAACAGGTATTAAAAATATACCAGGGGCTTGTGTGTTGGTGCAGGCCTGTAATCCCAGTTGCTGAAGAAGCTGAGGAAGATGGATCAAAAGTTCAAAGCCAGCCTCAACAAAAGTGAGGTTCTAAGGAACTTAGTGAGACCCTGTCTCAAAATAAAGTAAAACAAACAAACAAACAACAACAACAACAAAAAAACCCTGGAAATGTGTCTTAGTAGTCAAGTGTTCTTGAGTTCAATCTCCAATATCACTCATAGAAAAATACACCAGGGGGCTGGGGCTGTGGCTCAGTGATTACTCACTTGTCTGGCACATGTGAGGCACTGGGTTTGATACTCAGCTCCACATATAAGTAAATAAAATATAGGTATATCAAAAACTGAATATATTTATGTATATATAGATACATATATATGTATATATAAATATATGTATATATGTATATACATTTTTTAAAAATAATGTACCAAGTTATTGACATAGACTTTGATCTAATTTCTATGTACATTAGCCCTTGAGATTGAAGTTGGCCAGGCATGGTGTACAAGCCTTTAATACCCGCTGTTTACAAGACTGTGACAGAAGAATCATGAATTCAAAAGGAGTTTCAACAATGGTAAGGCACTAAGCAACTCAGTGAAATCCTGTCTCTAAGTAAAATTCAAAATACGGGTAGGGATGTGGCTCAGTGGTAGAGTGCCCCTGACTTCAATCCCTGGTCTTCCTCCCCCAAAAATGGTGCTGAGTAAAAATCTCAGCTTGTACAGTGCTTGCTTCTTAAGCATGAGGCCCTGGGGTTAATCCCCAGTACAGAGAGAGAGAGAGAATAAACTTTCATATAATTTAAATTCAAGTTAGTACCACTTTTATTTTTTCTTGCCACACCAGAAGAAGAGTTACCTGGAATGTTTGGAATGTTTCTGTGGCTTATCTATTTACTTATTTATTATTTATTTATTTTTATGAGGTGCTGAAGATCGAACCTAGGGCCTTGCACATGAGAGGTGAGCACTCTTCCACTGAGCCACAACCACAGATCCTTCTGTGGGTTATTGTAATAAAATGGTCTGACAATAAATAAATAAACAAATAAATAAATAAACCCTCAATTTAGGACCCATTACAGTTTTCAAAAATCCTTAATTGGGACACATAAACCTCAGAGAGATCCATTCTTCTTAAAGTCGCCTAATTTTATTATGCTTTCTTCTCTTGTGAAAAATCTCAGAATAATAAATTAAATTCTTTAAAAAATTTCCTCCAGTTCTTGAAAAAAAAGTATAAATGATGCATCCATTTGAAATGAAACATGGGAAAATAATGATTGATAATGCTGAAAGTTGAGTTTAAGAGAAACCAAAATTTCTCAGTTTGACAACTGCATCTGGGTTCTTTTCTCATAAATTTTGAAAAAAAGATCTATTTAAGCAAGAAGAAATAGAACTCTCACCATGTGGTAGGAGGAATGATAGCAGAAAAATAAACTCATTTTGGTGTGCCATCTTAGAAGTTTACTGATTGTTTTTGGCAGAACATGAAGCAAAATGCATTTAGAATAGGCTTTTGAAAAGGCATCCTGACTACCAAATGGGTTTGCTTTCATTTTTTCTGTGACCGATTGTTTTTTCTTCAAATACAATCAGGAATCACCCCTGGGAAAAAGGACTTTGTTGAAGGTGTTTCCACAAGTGAGCTACAAGGTCTTTTACATTTGAAATAGGCCTTAATGGTTCTCATTAATATATCTTCCAGTTAGTCTCCAGGTGTGGTTGAGCAAGACCCATTATTCTGATTAATGGTCATTATATTATCTATTCTATATTATACTTATTCACGGTGAACAGATAACCCTAGATTTGGATATGTGATCAGAGAGCTAAAAAACTAGGGTTTTTTTCTGAGACTTATGGAGAGCTAAGCTGAAGTTCTGGATTTCAAATTTTTGCTCTGGATTTCAGATACTGCTTCCCCTACCTGTAAAAAGATCAGGAATCTTGAGGAGCATGAGTTAAAAGCCAGCATCAGCAAATTAGTGAGGTCCTAAGAAATTCTAAAGGACCCTGTCTCCAAATAAAAATATTAAAAAGGGGTGGGGATGTGAATCAGTGGATGAATGCCTCTGGGTTGAATTTCTGGTACCAAAAAGAAAACAATGCACGTGCGCAGGCGTGCGTGCGTGCACACATACACACACACACTAACTAACTAACTAAATAAATAAATAAATAAATTTTAAAAACCCTCATGAGTAACAAGCCCTAAAATCAACAGCCTCTCTCATGCATACAACAAATGGATTTGGGGTTCTCTCCTGATAATTATCTCTGTCTTCACTACACACTCTGGAGACATCCTGGACTCATGGCACATGGAAGCCCACAAATAAATTTAGAAAGAAGCTGAAAACACCATACAATTATGAAACAAATTGCCCAGCTTTTCAACTGCTGATCTAAGCCTCACTAGACTAGTCAGAGGCGGGAGAAGGCTAAGCTGCCACAGAGAGACCCTCTGGCCACAAGATTCTGGAGAGGACCATGAGGAGTCCCTAGCCACTATTGCCAGTTTCCACCATGCCACTTCTGTCAGCTTTAAACCACCTTCCTACCCAGTCTCAAGATAACAAGGCACACTTACCATTTCCTGGCTTTCAGGGTCCTCAGCTTTCTCCCAGTGATTTGTTTTGAGCTTCTGCTTAGCACAGAAACCTGGGCTCCAGATCCAGGACAGAAGCCTACAAAAAGATTTTTAAAATGGCGGGCTTCATACTCCAAGGGAAAAGAAGATTGTGGAAGCCCTCCCCCTCATCACTGGCCACGGCTGTGTGAGGATTAGACAGTTCTCACTTAAGAGACTGATTGGTCAATGTTTCAGGCACTGCCTCCAACCTGAGCCTAGTGGGCACAGAATAAAAGTCTGAATGACAGGCTGCTCCATTGTTATTGTTCAAAGACTACAGATCAGGGCTGAGAATATAGCTTAGTAAGTAGAATGCTTGTTTTGCTTATTTAAGGCCAGGGATTTAATCCCCTGCATTACACACACACACTCCCCTCCAAAAAAAAAAAAAAAAAATTAAGTAAAGGACTTTGGGGACTAGGGTTATGGTTCTGTGGTAGAGTGCTTTCCTAGAATGCGTAAGGTACAGGGTTGAATACCCAGCACCACATTAAAAAACCAAACAACAAACAAACTACTAATGTTATTGAGTCCATCAACAACAAAAATATTCAAGAGAAAAATAAAGACTGTGTATTGAACTTGTGCAACCTCCCTACAGAACTCATAAACAATTTTTACATATAGTATATACATATATGTCTTTAGACAGTGTATAAAATTCTCCCTTGATGGCTTTTCAAGTAACTTATTTTAAAGGTATGCTTCACAACCCTGAAATCCTCCCCACCTCAAATATTATTATTATTGTTATTGTTATTGTTATTGTTATTATTTGAGACCTGTGAATTGCATTAAGTGCCTCTGGATGGGATTATTTTAAGGCTAAGTTTTCTTCCAATAATAGGACCTAACACAGAGAGAAGTGCATTGACACTTACAACTGTTTATAAGATTAAAGCAATTTGTGAATAAATATGTATATATTGTTATTTTAAAAAATGATGTCACAATTATTTTAATATATTTTTTAATTTTATGTTCTTTGTCTCATAAAAAAACAGTTTGACCTATAAACTCATTAGCAATTCCTTGAGGCAGAAGTATCCCCATATCCCTTCCCCTCCAAAAAAGTGATTCACAGGTATAATTCAAATTATTGAGACTCATAAATTTTGGATTATTTATTTTAACTAGTGTAGTCTATAGATTTTTTTTTTATTTTCACCTTTAAATAAAGCCCATTTTTATAGCTTTCTTGTTGTGTAACTGACCTCTAATATTCTGCAAATTTTACCCCAATTCTGATCACTTTGGACTATTGATGTTTTGATGGAGGGAATATCAAAGTGTTCATGCACAAGGTAGGAAAAGGATATAGTAAGATATAACACTGGTGATTGCTGAGTATGTAGATTTTGCTATACAAAATAAGTATTAGTGGATGATATGAGGGTAGAGAGAAAAAGAGCAATGAAAAAAATTTAAAAACTTGAACATTAGAGGGGTTCAGATGCTACAAGTCTACAATGATAGCATGAATATAGAGGGTAGTGTTCTTGGAAGCAGCAATAAAATTTGAGGGAAAAGAAAAAGGTAATTTTTTGCACAGTTCCCAAGTGAGAGAGCCAGGTGAATGGGTTCTGTGTTCAACTCTTCCCACCTAGGAGTGGAATTTATAGTTTATAGGGTATGTCTCAGTAAGTACTAAAACACCATTTCTATGTACCTTTACACTTTTTTTATGGCTACAAGCTGACTTTGACAATTACAGTCACATTAAATCTTTGTACTTGTTAGTTATTCATTCATTAATTCATTCATTACATTATTTATTTGTTTTTTATTATTTCACTTTTTCTTTAATTGTCATTGTTTTTACATTACTCGTGATTACTTAATGTTAACTTTTTGTTAAATAGTGTTTTATGTATTTATTCATATATTTACTTTTCACTGAAATGTTTTTACTTTGCCAAACCTGATTTATATTAGACCTCAATCTTTGTTCATGATGACTAGATAAAATCACATTATTCCAAATAACTCAAGGATCTATCATTTCGGCAGATCCCTAATCACGCGCTAAAGTTGACCCAGTCTGGGTCAACTAAAAGCTGTGTCAAAACTCCTCTTTTTCTTATACAGACTTTAATAAAGAATTCCTCTCTCACTTTTATATTTTGGAAAGCAGACTAACTTCCCAAGCAGCAGTTAATAACCTAGATGAGTTTGCCAACTAACTCACTATTATTTTTGAATTATTTACATCCTTGACACTAAGAGTGTCACTGATTACTTTTTTTTATTTTTGCAAGATCTCTCTCTCTCTCTCTCTCTCTCTCTCTCTCTCTCTCTCTGTCTCTCTCATATGACAAATTTAAATTAGATGTGCTTTTTTACCAAGAAACACTCTCAGCCTTAAATAAATCATTCGATAAAGAAAAGGGGTTTTGCTGATTTTCTTAGAGCCTCACTAAGTTGCTGAGGCTGGCTGACTTTAATCTAATGTTATAGAAGTTAGCCTTATATACCATTTTATACTCACCAGGAGTATATATATACCATTTGATACTCACCAGGAGTATATACACAGTAACAGTAAAGCAAAAGTGAATGAAAAAAAATGAAATGAATAAATAAATAAATAAAACAGATAAAAAAGTACACAGATTTTATGTGACTGGAATTATCGAATGTTGATTGTGGCCATATAAATTTGTAAAGATACTTGGAAATGGTTTTATATCACGTACTAAAACATACTCTGTGAATTATTCATTCCGCTTTGAGGTGGGAAGAAATAAACACAAAACCCATTCATTTGACTCTTTCTCTTGGGACTGTGCCAGAGTTACCTTCTTCTTTTACTTTTACCTTATTTCTGCCTCCAAAGAAACTACTCCTTACCCACATACTACCAATTATTCACCATTAGCCATTTTAAATCTGAACTCTTGAGCTGGTCATTCTTTCCCCCTTTCCTTTATAGCACTTTTTTTGTCTACCCGTACCTATTCCACCAATACTTGTTCATGAATACTCATTACAATATACTCAGCATCTACCAATCTCACATCCTGACCCATCCCTGTTCTGCCTTTTCCATTGATCACTTTGAGATCCTTTCCACTCAGATATAGTCCAGAATAAGGTCAGGCTAGGGTGTTATATATGCAGGTTTTTAGAAGTCATTTACATAAAAATAAGCCTATTATAATTGGGTTGTATTTTATCTGAGGTTAAAAAAGAAAATCTACAGACTGCACTGTTAAACTGAAGATTATTAATCTAAATAATTGGAAAATCATTAATCTTAAAAATTTGAAAAAAGAAATTCTATTAAAAGGAGAATAAAGAAAAGAACATAATACATAAAGTGACAAAATTGAAGACACACCAAGTGTATTTATCAAAGAGTGACATATATTGGTACTTTCAAAAGACAAATTAATTTGAAATAAATGTGGTTAATGCAAGTTGTAGTAATCATTTATTAATTATATATAATGCTAGTATACTTGTAGATGTACAAAATTCATCTCATATAATTCTGAGTGTACATTGCAGAAAATAAACTCTACAGTATTTTTTTTAATTTTGCTGACAACACTATAAATACCTACATCTAGGTTTATATATTACCAAATGTTCAGGATACATTTTGTACTTTATAAAGTTTACAACTGACCAACAGACCTTTTTTTCAATTTTTAAAAGGAGTAGAATTTTTTTCAGTAAGAACATAATGCGATCATTTATCATTAATTTTTAATTATTTTTTAATTATGTATGACAGAAGAATGCATTAAAATTTTTATTACACATATAGAGCACAATTTTTCATTTCTCTGGTTTTACACAAATTATATTTACATGAATTTACTTCTTTATACATGTACTTTATATAATAATATACATCATATTCCACCATCACTTCTAACCCTATGATCCCTCCCCTCACCTCCCAACCCCCAAAAGGTCATTTTGATACACATTGATGTATGCTAGAAAGTCATAGAAAAGAGTATATACCTTATAATAATATGAACAGATAGAGTTTTGTAACTAATACATACCATAATAACAATAATAATAAAACTTGCCATTTACACATTAATAAATTGTACATCTGGCACTACTGACATCTTTTACAAAAAAAAATGACATCTTTTCCAAAAAAGGGGGGTTATTTTGGGGGAAAATGATATTCTATGCTTTCTTAATATAAAAAATAAATTATTTTCAGAAGTAATATATATTTCAATATAAAAATAAAATAGAATCAGGTTTCATGGCACACACCTCTAATACCATTGAATTGTGAGGCTAAGGCAAGATAATCCTGAGTTTAAAGCACACCTCAGAAACTTAGCAAGGCCCTAAGCAACTATGTGTGATGCAATCTCTGTGTGCTCCTGATTTAAAGTTCCAGTAAGAAACAACAATAATGAAAAGAATACAAAGTATTGATGAGGACACAAAACAAATTCTCATGAACTAAAGATGGAGTAGAAATTGCTGTTATTTCATAATGAAAACTGTATATATATATATATATATATATATATATATATATATATATATATATATATATATGAAATACTTCTCTCCAAGCAGCTTAGACCTGTAGAAATTATAGTATGTGTGTACAATAACAGTGTATAGTTATGTGACAGCACAAATCTAGAGCTATACTTGTCAATACAGTGGAAATCTGGGGCCTAGGAGGAAAGAGGAGGTGAATCCGAAAAATAAAAATGATAAAGTTTGAGAAAAATTGGTTTCTAGAGCCCAGAAAAAATTTTGGTTTAATTAGAGTACAAAATACCACATAAGTATTATACTGAAGTTACATCTGTTAAATACATTACATGTATAATGGCTTTCAAGGAAAATATGTGGAACTTATCACAAACTAAATAAAAATTTACAAAAGCACATAAAATACCATGTGTGTAAATAAAACTAATCATTACAAAGAAAACTATTTTAGCTCAATTTAATATATAATATTTTCTCATCAAAATTTTAGCATGTTTTTCTTTAAATACAAGAAGAGAGCTGGACGTGTTCATGCACAAGTGTAATCCCAGCACCTTGGGATACTGAGACAGGTGTATTGTGAGCTCAAAGCTAGCATCAGCAAAAGTGAGGCCCTAAGCAACTCAGTGAGACACCATCTCTAAATATCATACAAAATTGATCTGGAGATGTGGCTCAATTCCCCTGATTTTAATTCCAAGTACCAAATAAAAGAAAAGAAAAGAAGGGACCAAAAAAAACCATAAATTTATCTTTGAAATAAAATATATGTAAAATACCCCAAAACCTTTAATAAAAAAACAATAATATAGTTATTATTATGAGACATATTTAATGTATATTGCAATAATACAGACCAATAAATCATAATATTAATCAAATCTGAAACCATATGTAGGTCAATAGTATTGTTAAGAGCAATAGAAAGGCGTATGTAAAACCAACCATATGAAAAATAACATTAGACGTGAATGAACGAATCTATCCAACCTAAAGTTAGAATTGGGACATACTGGCAAAGTTCACTGTTAAGAGTGTGTATGCAGAATGTGCAAGGTAGTAAGTTCCAACCTTAGCAACACTATAAAAAGCAAATATTAAGAGGGAATGATGTTGAAAATAAAGCAGAATATTAAATGAAAATAAAGCACTCTCCCTCCATCTATAGATACATTTAAGGAAATAATTACTATTACTGACTGTTTGCCAAAATCATGAATGAGTAGAGAGATTTACATACACTGAATATTAGTCCTGTCTTAAGAAATGTACCAAATTTGGGACAAAATCCCCAATTACCATCATCACCTTTAGTGAACAGAAATGGGAGAAAGGGGCTGAGGATGTAGCTGAGTTTTTAGAGTGCTTGCCTTGTATGCACAAGGCCCTGGGTTCAATCTCTAGCACCACAAAAAAAGAAAGAAAGAAAGAAAGAAAGAAAGAAAGAAAGAAAGAAAGAAAGAAAGAAAGAAAGAAGAAAGAAATGATTAAAAAAATGTGGTAATATCTAGGAGCCATAAAAGCCTTCACAAGTGTTTCATCAGCTGTGATCAAGACACAGAAAGACCCAAATATCAAAGCTGTCAACTTATCTCAAAAAACATCTGCCAGCATATTTTCCCAACTGCTGTTGCTGACAGATGAAGTTCACTCTAGCTTGTATTTTAGGTGAAATATGGAGGAATCCAGTAAACTACTTTTAAGCTTGAATGAGATTTTAGCACTTCCTGAATCCTGCCTCAACCCTGACACACTAGTAATAAGGCAAGAACTACCAATTCCTCCTAGAAAAAGTTTTTTTTTTTTTTTGGTGGGTGTGTGATTGTGTGTATTAAATGTCTCAACTTTAACATATTTTATTTATATTACTATGTCCCTGAAACACTAGTAATAATGCCAGAACTACCAATTGCTCCTAGAAAGTTTTTTTTTTTTGTGTGTGTGTGTGTGTGTATGTGTGTGTGGATGTGTGTACTGAATGTCTCAACTTTAACATATTTTGTTTATGTTACTATGTCCTGAAGTTCCAAGCTCTGGAACAAAAGGTGAGTGAGCTTATGTAAATCTCTGTAGATTTCAAACAAATGAATTTACATTTTTTCCCAGCACTTTTAAGAACTATGAAACCAAACAGTAGTTCATAAAGGAAGTTAAAAACCAATAATCCCTGTTTATTTCTACAAATTTTTACAGAATTGTCCTACATTGGCTACTTCTATAAACTTTCCACAGGGATAAAATACATCAATCAAAGAGATTTTCTGTAGCCTGGGTAGTGTTGTTGAAAAGGTTTTTTAATAATCTGAAATAGCTATGTGTGGTGGCAAATATTCTAGAGGCTGGAGAGGCGAGTAAGGAGGATTGTGATTTGAAAGACAGTCTTAACAACATAGCAAGGCTATAAGCAACATAGTGAGATATTAGTGATATGTCACCTGTCTCAAAAAAAAAAAAAAAAACCAGGACTGAGGACATAACTCAGTGGTAAGCACCCCCGGAGTTCAATTTCTAGCACCAAATCACACACACACACACACACACAAAAAAAAAAAATAAAATAAAAGATAGTAGTTACTCCAGAGTATATGTGTATAGGTATTGATAAAAATTTTGGTTACAATATAAAGTTAATAATGATACTTTAGAAAAAACTATCATGGTTCTTAAAAGCTCAAAATAAAAATGCCATATAATCCACTAATAATATTTTTTGAAGCAGGGTATTATTGTGAATGTCTGTACTTCCAGTAGCTTAGGAGGATGAAATATGTGAAACCTTAGTGCAAGACCAGCCTCAGAAACTTGGCAATGGCTTAAGTGACTCAGTGAGATTATGTCTTATTAAAATATAGGGATATAACACAGTGGTAAAGTGCCTAAATAAATAAAAATGAATAACGATTCTTGGTTAAAAATGCCCTATAACCCAGTAATTATAATTCTGGATACATATCTAAAGAAATTGGAACATTTTGTTAAAGAAATTACTTCATTTTCATTTTCATTGTAGGTTTATTCACAGTATCTAATAAAAAGTATCAAATGAAGTGTCTTTTAGATGCAAGGTATCGATGAAAAGGCTCCTTCCAGCAGCAGATCATCCATCTACTTGCCTTAAAGGCTGCATACTTATAATTCAAACTGCTCCCTAAAAGGCAAGACTCAGATACTGATTTTTCTGAGTACTCCAAGAGATTTTTGAACCTCTAGAAAACTGTGTAAGACTTTTCTAAAACTAAGGAATAGGTAAATACTGGAGTTTGGAATGTGAATAACACACAGTAAATTCCTCATGGGGGAATCTTTTTTTTAAAATTTTTTTATTAGTTGCTCAAAACAGTACAATGCATTCATTTGTTCAAATGGGGTACCTAATCTTAATTTTATTTTTCCACGTGTACAGATTGCATTATCACATTGGTTATACAACCATGTTTATACATAGGGCCATACTAGTGTCTATTGTATTGTGCTGCCCTTCTATCCTCCCTCCTCTCCCCTCCCCTCTTTTTACGCAGTCTACTGTGACATGTTTCTCTCTCTCTCTTTTTTCTTCCCCCTCACACCATATTATATGTAATTTTGCATAACAATGAGGTCTCCTACCATTTTCTGTGCAATTCCCCTTCTCTCTCCCATTCCCAGGCACCTCTCATCCCTATTTAATGGTAATCTTCTTCTCATGCTCTTCCTCCTTGCTCTGTTTTGAGTTGGCCCTCCTTATATCAAAGAAGACATTCTGCATTTGTTTCTAAGGATTCGCTAGCTTCACTTAGCGTAATCTGTTCTAATACCATCCATTTCCCTGCAAATGCCGTGATTTTGTTTATTTTTAGTGCTGAGTAATATTCTATTGTGTAAAAAATTCCACATTTTTTTTTATCCATTCATCTATTGAAGGGCATCTGGGTTGGTTCCACAGTCTAGCTATTGTGAATTGTGCTTCTATGAACACTCAGACACTGTGATAAGGTGTCTGTTTCTGGGGAAGAAAGATGAAGTAAAATCAGAGTTTGAGATATAACTAGATTAAATCCAAACACATATTGGAAAAGGGTTAAGGCTACTAATTAAAATTTATGTAAAGAAGGTATTTAGAAAGTACCAGGAAAGAGCTGAAAGTGTGGCTCAGTGGTACAGTTCTTGCCTAGCATATATGAGGCCCTGATCTTAATTCTCAGGACCATATATAAATAAAAAAATATATAAGTAAATATTAAAAAAATACCAGGTAAGGGTCGGGGTTGTGAGTTAGTGGTAGATTGTTTGGCTAGAATACATGAGGCAGTGTGTTTGATACACATTAAAAATAATAATAATAATAAAATAAAGAAAATGTGTCCATATACAACTAAGAAAAGAATTATTTTAAAAAAGTACAACAGTGCCATGGCCTGTGACGTTCTAATTCACTGTGTTCTAATTAAGTCATTGCAATTGAACTTTCTTGTAATTTAAATTAAAGTCCAGTTCTACATTTATTTCCTGGCACACCAGGACAAAGGAGTTTGTTTGAATATTAGCAATGCTTCTAAATGTCATTTCAATTAACTTGTCTTACATATTTAAAAGCTCAGTTGAAAGCAAACTTGGTGACACAGGCTGTAACCCTGTGGCTCAGGAAAATTATACATGAGTATCATGAGTTCAAAGCCATCCTCAGCAAAAACAAGGCACTAAGAAACTAACTGAAGCCCTCTCTAAATAAATACAAAAAATAAATGGGCTGGAGTTTTGTCTCAGTGCCCCTGAGTTAAATACCTGGTATTAAAAAAAAAAAAAAAAGAAAAAGAAAAAGAAAAGAAAAAAGAAAAAAAAAACTCAATTGAGGACAAATACATTAAAGAAACAAACAAACAAAAACAAAACAGAAATACCCTTAATTTTGGACAAATTAACTGCACTATTGTGAGGATGGCCTTAAGTCTGGCCTAAACAACTTCATTTTAGAAACTTCAGTTTGAAACCTGCAGTCGCACCAGGCATGTCTAAAGAAGCCCTGCAGTATTGCCCTCAGACATAAACAAATCAATTCCCCTTACTCTGAGAAACAGAGTGAGGCCTCTGGCAGGTTGTCCTCACCTAATAATAGGGAAGGGTGAAAAAACCAGGGTGCAGATCACCAGACCAGAGGTTTCTGGCACTAGAGTAAATTATGTCATGAAAAAATCTGGTGGTTACTAATAAGGATTAAAAAGAGGGTTAAAAAGCCTCAAAATTTAGTATAAAGCAAGTGAACAGATGTTCAGCCAGCTCAATCAAAAATGCACTTGAGCTCTGAGGCTAATGAGGACTTCCAAAGACATCTCCTCACTTCTCATCATTTGCATTATCCTCACCACTCTTAAACTCTACAGCCACATAATGACCTTAGTGAGAGTGAGAAGGGTAAAAGATGTTTTTTTCATGTGACAAAAACTTAATTTCAGTGGAGAGAAACCAATGGGGAAAATAAAACCCAAAGGAAAGGTCTCCCACATACCCAAAATATATATTTTTTTGAATAAAAATTTCATCACAATTCCTTTAAAATTTCATTTAACTTTTCTGCTGTCTGGTCTTATGAGGAAGCAAATTGTATTTTAATCTTCTAAGCAATGTACCAAGACCGTTATGTTTCACCAGAGGGAAAACAATATAATGCATGAGTATAATTTAAAACTTTGTTGTATCCATATTAAAAATTAAGAAGGACAGCTTAAATCAATTGTAATAACTTAAACCACTATATAAAAATATTATTATTTTTGACAACATAAACTGACTAATAAATACATGTATTTTTCAAGCTTCATCATAAAATTCACTCTTGACCTCTCAGGGATATCTATGTTCACCACAGCTATATTCCATGTTTCAGATCTATGAATACCCTGACCTCAGCAAGGTGAAAAAAAACTGGACAACTTAAGTCCATGTCATAGGTTATGGAATGAACTTACCAAACAACATTTTCTCAGGGCCAAATAAAAGGAGAGACTGTGCACTTTGACAGAGCTGCCATCTACAACTCAGAAGTGTACAAAAGTGGACACTGTTTCTCACAGGATTCTGGGCACAGATCCATTTCCATTTTAGATATCATACTGTAACCAAAAGAGATGGGTATCACTGGATAAAAGACTCTAGGTCACCAGATCATCAGTAACCCAGAAAGTAGAGTCTAAACATTTTAAAGAAAAACTTATTTTTCAATTTTGTCTTTAGCCTAATGCAGGGTTGTAATTTCAATTTTCTTCTTTGGTATGGGGTACTTTGAGAATATTATCAAATATTAAAGGTCATCGAAGTCTACACATATTTCAGTATAATTCAATAAAGCCTGTAAAGAGATTAAAGTTTAAATGTAAATTAAGAAAAATTTAACCACTACCTATAAGGCAGAATGTGTTTTTCACATAACTTCTGTTCACATGTTATTGAATCCTGGCATTCAGCCTATGGTTAGTGGATTAGTTATATATCACTGAATAAGAAGAAACTATTTAAAATTATTGTCTCATGTGTGGGCTTATCATCAATTAAGGCTGGGTTCATACGGGATCTTTTTACTGCATGTAATAAGGTCATAGTTGATAAGATTACTGAACTTAAGAGGGAGACATGCTTGCCATAAAAAAAAGCACCCTTCTTCTCAGAATCAAATACATTAAGGTGGGCCCATTCTCATGGAGATAAAAGTGTTGCGAAAGTAAAAACAAAGTACTCAAAATGTTTTCTAACTAATACACTTTTATAGTCACAGCTTTACATAAGTTATACAAAAATATAAGAGCTCAGATCCAAAGTTTGGGAAACATACTCTGCACTTTGGCTAGAAGAGGAGTAAAAACACATTGGCAACTTTATGTGTACAGATAAGGCTAAAGAATTGCTAACATGTTGATACTCAATATCATTCTGCCTTTTGTAATAGATGAGGTTTACATAGCTGTTCAGTGTGAAAGAATATTTGGAAGGTCTCACAAATATTAAGCAAATTTACTGGAATTTAAGATCAACTCTATGTGACTCCAAAGCCACAACTCATGTCCTCTAGACTACATGAATTATCAATCTTTCATTATTGTCTTAGAAGTTAGATGGTGTCACAAAAAAAAAAATCAGAAATTTTTGTTTTTGTACAAGGACTGTACTCAGGGCACTTTATCTCAAATCACATCTCCAGTCCATTTTTTTTTAAGACAAGCCAAGTTCTCACTAACATGCTTAAGGCCCCACTGAGTTGCTGAGTCTAGTAAGCAAAATTGAAACGCTAAGCCAAGAAGCAGCTGTTATAAACACCCTTTTGTTAATTCTGGCTTATTTTTTAAGGTTTAAATATTGAAATCCATTTTTCAATTTCTATTGAAGGTAACATTATCTATTATAGTCAACAGTCTGTTTGTCTCCATTTTATCCAGATTTTTTTTACTGGCTAAACTTTGATTTAATTTGAAAATGTTACTCAATATGTTTTAACTTCTGCTTATTCTGCTGGCATTATTAGGATACTAGGTTAAAAGCATACAGCCTATGGGATATTATGGTGTGGTTATAGCTAAAGAGAAGACTATATGATAAATAAAATTTAAACTCATGAGGATGAGGTACTTTCTTTGGTATTTTTTTAATGTATCCTTGGTGAATAAGATACAGAGTACACAGCCAAACCTTAAATCATACAAGGCAGGCTCTATCTCTACTTAATAAAGAAAAATATCAAATACAAAAAGTTGTGTTGCAATATCACATGGCACTTGGTTTGTTAACAGCAGCACAGAAATGGTTTCTGCCATATTCTGTTGTATATATATTCTAGATCACCAAAATAATATCAGTATGACTTCAATACATATAACATCTTTAGTTGCAGCTACACAGCAGTTGATCAATGATAAGTTTCAAGAATGATGAGCTTGTTTAGATATCATCTGGAGATGGCTTTTAGTAATCCTAGGCAGGGGGATTGTGTTTTAGTCATATCACAGTACAGCATATTTTTTGTGGCCTGTGGATGCAGAGCTCTTACCTCCTTGCTAATAGATCATTGTAGAAGACTTCCAGTGTGTAGATTTTTTGATGATAAATCCTAAAAGGGTGGATCATTAGAAAGGCCAGACATGGCTATAGCTACTCTCTTTTTGATGCTTCCAACAGGTTATTATTATTATTATTATTTATTCAAGAAATAAATATTCTGATTTAGTGTATGCATTCATTGTCATAAACATTTTTTTTTGAGCATATGTTTACTATGTAAAATATTGGCCATGCACCTTTGTTTTCTGGCCTATATGTGAAAAGGTCTATGGAATGATGCAGGAGTCTGAGGGCTGATTTCTCTGTGCTCTCTGGAAGTTGTTTCTTCTGAATAAGCATGACTACACTGTCAACTCTGCCTCACACCTCTCAATAGCTAGACACCAAAATTTTACATCCTGGGTTTCAACACCCACAACAGCAACTGGCGTAGTCTTTAGGATATTTGCAGGTGAGAGAGATCTCAGTCCTGATGGATTAATGAAAGTTGTTAGGAGAGTGGTGGCATCTATGGACACCAAGAACCATACAACACTTAGTTCTCTCAGTCCTATTACAGTGGACTCCTATGGAGAGTTGTGATATAATGAGTACCTTGTAAACAGAAATAAGGATTTTAAGTGCACTGTGGGCAAACATCAACCCTGCAAGTTGAACTGTCAATGAAGTGTTGAAGCCCAGGCCCCAGCCCCTGGCCAAAGAAAAAAGTGTCAGCAGTGGCATAGATGATTTGGAGTAGTAATCAAATGAGTTATGTGCAGCTGCACTGGCCATGGGATGAGTGGTTTCCATAGATCTGAGAGCAATAACTGATGCCAGTGTATGAAAGACTACCAGAATGATGAATTGCAAGATAATAAAGAGGTCTAGGAATCCAGAGTAAATCCAATAAGTAAGACCTCTGTATTTTGAAAATACCTATAAACCTTCCCCATTGTGATGACTGAGTCTGGGGAGAAGAAGGAGGATAAAGGCTTTCAAGTGAGTCAATGAATAAGCATAAAATGAAACAACAGCAACCAATGGCTCCAGTGAACAACTGGCATGTCCATCACAGGTATCCAAGTTTACCCTACTTTATCTGTTAAGCAGAACTGGTGGACTTAAAATAATTTACCAAGGTGGCAAAAAGACCAAGATTATTATTTTTTTTTCTGTAAGAATTAGAGATAATCAGCATGCTCTGTTGCACCCTAAAAAGGGAGAGGTTAGCATTGCTCCTTAGAGTAGAAGTGCCACAGTCTGGCTGGGCGCAAGATCACAAGCCACTCAAACAGGAACAAACTTTATTTGAAAAAACCGCCAATACCACGTTCATGCCCGGGAATATTCCCGATCCACCCACGTGGCGTTCGGCCGGTTCCTTCCCGGAAACCCCGCGCAAGATCCTCCCCCGGAATTCCCTCCTACTGCACTTTCCCAACCAATGGGAACTCTCCAGGAGTCCCGCAGCAGGCCAAGGTAAACAGCAGGAGTCCGGTATCCATATGAATGTAATTTTTAACATAATCATATCATCTCAATGGCTAGCTGGCATCACCTTTCAATCAAAAATGCCATGCATCATATTAATTGGCTGTGGCTCCCAGCATAGAAGTTGTAAAATGCTCAATGCCATGAGGCATTTAGGGACAAAAAAATACAAATTGTGTTAGTACCTGGCCAGGCTTCCAAAGGACTACGTTTTAAGCAAGTTGCCAAGGTCATAAGCACTCAGATTCAATGTATGTACTCAAGGTCAAAAACATTTGTTTGTGAGCATGCTCTTACATCAATAAAATGTTGTCAATGTGCCTTCTTCTGTTTCTGATGTGCATTAAAAAAGTTCTATTTAATAATTTTGGGGGCTGAGGGATAGAAGCTAGAGGCTGGTCATGGGCTATTGCTGCCTTCAAAAGTAGCATGCCTACTATCACAAAAGTTTCTCACATCTTCTTTCAACTGCTTTAGCCCCAAACCTTGCTTTTTTTGATATGAGCACCTACACAGCAGCCACAGATGTGAAATTATTTTTAATTTGAGACTATCACAAATTCTTTGCTTTATGTGTTGTTTTGTAGACATACTCCCAGATAATACTCATTTAGTGATTTAGTGTATAATTTATTTTAGATTACATATATTGCTTTAATGTTGTCTTTCCCTCATTTTTATGTAGTGTTTCACATTCTCTATTTACAAAACTTTTATGATACAGATACAGTATTTTTGTTGTATGTTTCATAACATGCTACATTTTTATTATGACTGTAATGAAATACCAGTTTTCAAATTTCTTTTGATAATAAATATAAAAATATTGCTTGTTCTTGATTTTTCAATTTAGTTCTCAGCCATTTCCCAAGTTTATTTTAAATCTTTGCTATAAGATTCAGAAATTTTTCTCAAACATATTATCTCCATTAAATAAAAAAGTTCACCAGATGTAAAAATTTTGTTTTTATTTTTATTATTCTTTTTTTTAAAGGGGAGAGAAATGAGTACTTAACCCAGGGTAGTTCTCCTAAACACCTGTATCACCAGCCCTTTTTTAATTGTATTTTATTGTATTTTTAGTTTACACACAAAGTCTTGCTTAGTTGTTCAGGGCCCCATTCATATTATTTAGGCTGAATTTGAAATTTTGATGCTCCTGCTTAAGCTCCCAAATTATTAAGATTGTTGACATGAGCCACCATATGTTTGTAAACCCCACAGCCATTTTTGAATAAATGTCACTACTTAACTTTTAAGAGAATTTTATTTTTTTAATTTTTTTTTTATTTTTAATTCTTATTGTTAGTTGTTCAAAACATTACAAAGCTCTTGACATATCATTTTTCATACATTTGATTCAAGTGGATTATGAACTCCAATTTTTACCCCATATACATATTGCAGATTCACATCGGTTACACATCCACTTTTTTACATACTGCCATACTAGTTTCTGTTGTATTCTGCTGCCCTTCCTATCCTCTACTATTCCCCCTGCCTTCCCCTCCCCTCCCCTCCCATCTTCTCTCTCTACCTCATGTACTGTAATTCATTTCTCTCTCTTATTTTTATCCTTTTCCCCTCACTTCCTCTTATATGTAATTTTGTATAACAATGAGGGTCTCCTTCCTTTACCATGCAATTTCCCTTCTCTCTCTCTTTCCCTCCCCCCTCTCATCCCTGTGTAATGGTGATCTGCTTCTCATGCTCTTCCTCCCTATTCTGTTCTTAGTCGCTCTCCTTATATGAAAGATGACATTTGACATTTGTTTTTTAAGGATTGGCTAGCTTCACTTAGCATAATCTGCACTATTGCCATCCATTTCCCTTTAAATTTAATGATTTTGTCATTTTTAGTGCAGAGTTATACTCCATTGTGTATTAATGCCACATTTTTTTATCCATTCATCTATTGAAGGGCATCTAGGTTGGTTCACAGTCTAGCTATGGTGAATTGTGCTGCTAGGAACACCGTTGCAGCAGTATCCCTATACTACGCTCTTTTAAGGTCTTTAGGAAATAGTCCAAGAAGGGAAATAGCTGGATCAAATGGTGATTCCAATGGTGGTCTCACATTATTTAGGCTGAATTTGAAATTGTGATTCTCCTGCTTAAGTTTCCCAAATTATTAAGATTGCTGACATGAGCCACCATATGTGTGTAAACACCACTGCCATTTTTAAATAAATGTTACAACTTAACTTGTAAGAGAATTTTATTTTTCTTCCCAGCTTTCCAAGGAATCTCCATACTACTTTCCAATTTGCTGCACAAATTTGCAGCCCCACCAGCCATGTACAGTGTACACTTTTTCCCACATCCTTGCCAGCACTTCTTGTTGTTTGACTTCATAATGGCTGACAATCTTACTGGAGTGAAATGGTATCTTAGGGTGGTTTTGATTCGCATTTCTCTGACTGCTAGAGATGGTGAGCATTTTTTCATGTAATTCTTGATTGATTGTATGTCCTCCTCTGAGAAGTGTCTGTTCAGGTCCTTGGCCCATTATTTGATTGGGTTATTTGTTTTCTTATTGTTTAATTTCTTGAGTTCTTTGTATACTCTGGATATTAGGGTTCTATCTGAAGTGTGAGGAGTAAAAATTTTTTCCCAGGATGTACGGTCCCTATTTACCTCTCTTATTGTTTCTCTTGCTGAGAAAAATCTTTTCAGTTTGAGTAAGTCTCATTTGTTGATTCTTGTTATTAACTCTTGTGCTATTGGTGTCCTATTGAGGAATTTCGAGCCCGACCTCACAATATGTAGATCGGAGCCAACTTTTTCTTCTATCAGACACAGAGTCTCTGATTTGATATCAAGCTCCTTGACTCCTTGATCCATTTTGAGTTAACTTTTGTGCATGGCAAGAGAAGAGGATTCAGTTTCATTTTGTTGCATATGGATTTCCAGATTTCCCAGCACCATTTGTTGCAGATGCTATCCTTCCTCCATTGCATGCTTTTAGGCCCTTTATCAAATATAAGATAGTTGTAACTTTGTGGATTAGTCTCTGTGTCCTCTATTCTGTACCATTGGTCCACCCGCCTGTTTTGGTACCAGTACCATGCTGTTTTTGTTACTATTGCTCTGTAGTACAGTTTGAAATCTGGTATCGCTATACCGCCTGATTCACACTTCCTGCTTAGAATTGTTTTTGCTATTCTGGGTCTTTTATTTTTCCATATGAATTTCATGATTGCTTTATCTATTTCCACAAGAAATGCCTTTGGGATTTTGATTGGCATTGCATTAAACCTATAGAGAACTTTTGCTAATATCGCCATTTTGATGATGTTAGTTCTGCCTATCCATGAACAGGGTATATTTTTCCATCTTCTAAGGTCTTCTTCTATTTCTCTCTTTAGGGTTCTGTAGTTTTCATTGTATAAATCTTTCACCTCTTTTGTTAGGTTGATTCCCAAGTATTTTATTTTATTTTTTTTTGAGGATATTGTGAATGGGGTGTTTTTCCTCATTTCTATTTCAGAAGTTTTGTCGCTGATATACAGAAATGCCTTTGATTTATGCATGTTGATTTTATATCCTGCCACTTTGCTGAATTCATTTATTAGTTCTAGTAGTTTCTTTGTAGACTCTTTTGGGTCTTCTAGGTATAGAATTATGTTATCCGCAAATAGTGATAATTTAAGTTCTTCTTTTCCTATCTTTATGCCTTTAATTTTTTTCATCTAATTGCTCTGGCCAGTGTTTGGAGAACTATATTGAATAGAAGTGGTGATAGAGGGCATCCCTGTCTTGTTCTAGATTTTAGAGGAAATGCTTCAATTTTTCTCCATTCAGAATGATGCTAGCCTGAGTCTTAGCATAGATAGCTTTTACAATGTTGAGGTAAGTTCCTGTTATCCCTAGTTTTTCTTATGTTTTGAACATACACGGGTGCTGTACTTTGTCAAATGCTTTTTCTGCATCTATCAAGATGATCATAAGGTTCTTATCTTTAAGTCTTTTGATGTGGTGAATAACATTTATTGATTTCCATATATTGAACCAGACTTGCATCCCAGGGATGAATCCTACTTGATCATGGTGCACAATTTTTTTGATGTGTTTTTGTATCCGATTAGCCAGAATTTTATTGAGGATTTTTGCATCTAGGTTTATTAGAGATATTGGTCTGTAGTTTTCTTTCTTTGAGGTTTCTTTGTCTGGTTTCAGAATCAGGGTTATGTTGGCCTCATAGAATGAATTTGGAAGAGCTCCCTCTTTTTCTATTTCCTGAAATAACTTGAAAAGTACTGGTATTAATTCTTCTTTAAAGGTTTTGAAAAAATCCGCTGTATACCCATCCTGTCTTGGGCTTTTCTTGGTTAGTAGTCTTTTGATTGCTTCTTCTATTTCATCCGTTGATATTTGTCTGTTCAAATTGTGTGTATCATCCTGACTCAGTCTGGGCAAATCATATGACTTAAGAAATTTATCAATGTCTTCACTTTCTTCTATTTTATTGGAATATAGGGTTTCAAAATAATTTCTAATTGTCTTCTGTATTTCTGTAGCATCTGTTTTGATATGGCCTTTTTTATCCCATAGGTTAGTAATTTGAGTTCTCTCTCTTCTTCTCTTCGTTAGCATGGCTAAGGGTCTGTCAATCTTATTTATTTTTATGAAGAACCAACTTTTAGTTTTGTCAATTTTTTCAATAGTTTCTTTTGTTTCAATTTTGTTGATTTCCACTCTGATTTTAATTATTTCTTGCCTTCTGCTATATTTGCTGTTGTTTTGCTCTTCCTTTTATAGGGCTTTGAGATGAGGTGTGAGCTCATTCATTTGTTGTTTTTTTCTGTTTTTTTTTTTTTTTTTTTTTTTCTGAGGAATGACCTCCAGGCAAAGAATTTCCCTCTTAAAACTGCTTTCATTGTGTCCCATAGATTCCGATATGTTGTGTCTGTATTTTCATTTATCTCTAAGAATTTTTTGATTTTCTCCTTTATTTCTTCTGTAACCCATTGATCATTCAGTAACATATTGTTCATTTTCCATGTGATGTAGAATTTTTCCTTCCTTTTATCATTGATTTCCAGTTTCATTCCATTATGATCAGATAAAATGCATGGTATTATCTCCACCCTTTTATATATACTAAGGGTTGCCCTATTACATAATCTATGGTCTATTTTTGAGAAGGATCCATGTGCTACTGAGAAAAAAGTATATCCACTTGATGATGGTTGATATATTTTATATATATATATATATATATATATATATATATATATATATATATATATATATATATATATATATGTCAGTTAAGTCTAGGTTATTGATTGTGATATTGAGTTCTATTGTGTCTTTATTCAACTTTTTTTTGGAGAAGTTCTCCAATGGTGAGAGAGGTATGTTGATGTCACCCATAATTATTGTGTTGTGGTCTATTTGATTCTTGAACATGAGGATAGTTTGTTTCATGAACATTGCAGCACTCTTATTTGGTGCATAAATATTGATAATTGTTATGTCTTGTTGGTGAATGGTTCCTTTTAACTGTATATAGTGTCCTTCCTTATCCCTTTTTATTAACTTAGTCTTGAAGTCAATTTTATTCAATATGAGGATGGCCACCCCGGCTTGCTTACGAGGACCATGTGCGTGGTATATTTTTTCCCAACCTTTCACCTTCAGCCTGTGTATGTCTTTTCCAATCAGATGTGTCTCCTGGAGGCAGCATATTGTTGGATTTGTTTTTTAATCCATGTTACCAGCCTATGTCGCTTTATTGGTGAGTTTAAACCATTAACATTTAGAGTTACTAATGATATATGGTTTGTACTGGCAGCCATGTTTGATTATTTATCTTTTTTTTTTTAATTTGGTTTGTTTCTCCATGATTAGATCACTCCCCACCCTCTGGCTTTACTGAGGTACTTCGCACTTTTTGTTTTGGTTATTGTTTTTTATTTTTTTCTCATGTAGAGTTTTGCTCAAGATGCTTTGCAATGCTGGTTTTCTGGCTGCAAATTCTTTTAACTTTTGTTTATCATGAAAGATTTTAATTTTGTTGTCATACCTGAAGCTTAATTTTGCTGGATACAAAATTCTTGGTTGGCATCCATTGTCTTTCAGTGTTTGAAATATGTTGTTCCAGGATCTTCTCGCTTTCAGCATCTGTGATGAAAAATCCGTTGTTAACCTTATTGGTTTACCCCTGAATGTAATCTGCCTCCTTTCTCTTGTAGCTTTTAATATTTTCTCATTTTTCTGTATATTGGATATCTTCATAACAATGTGTCTTGGCGTTGGGCTACTGTGATTTTGTATGCGCAGTGTCCTGTATACATCTACAATTTGTACATCCATTTCCTATTTTATTTCTGGAAATTTTTCTATAATTGTTTCATTCAGCAGGTTGCTCCTTCCCTTGGTTTGAACTTCTATACCTTCCTCTATTCCAATGACTCTTAAGTTTTTTTTTTTTAATGTTGTCTCACATCTCATGGATGTTTTTCTCATGATTTTTTACCAGCCTTTCTGAGTTGGCTAGACTCTTTTCAAGATGATGTATTTTGTCTTCATTATCTGATGTTCTGGCTTCTACTTGCTCCACTCTGTTAGTGATACACTCATTTGAGTTTTTAATTTGGTTTTTAGTTTCCTTCATTTTTAGAATTATTGTTTGATTTTTTTTTTTATAATCTCTATCTCCTGATGAAGATGCTTATTTGCTTCTTTTATCTGTTTATGCAATTCATTTTCAATGTGTTCTTTCATTGTTTGAATTTGCTGTCTCATATCCTCTTTAAGATTCCATTCCATCTGTCTAAGGTATTCCTTGAGTTCTTTATTTGACCATTTTTTGTGATGCCTCTAGGTCCTCCTGAATATTTAGGCTTTCCTGCATTGTTTGCACTCCTTTTCTTCCTTACTTTTTCATGCTGCTCATGTTACTTCTTGTTCTGTTTGACTGCTGAATTACTGTTTACTCCTATAAATTTATTTGCTTTTGTGTGTCTCTGAGGTCTCTCTTTTGTGATGGGAGACTATTACTAGAGATGATGAGTTTTGTTGCACTTTAATGCAGATTCATTCGTTTCCTAAACTGTGTATGGATTCTGATGGCATATAGCAGTCTGCGGTTTGGTCTTGGGACTTACATTTAGGTCGAATGATGTGATGGTATTGAGGTTGGTATCTTTTGGCAACCTTGGAGGGTTGCTCTACTGACGAGGGATATTAACAGGAGAATGGTCTGGAGTATTTTGGGGTAGCTAGGGACTTGGTAGCACTATATAATACCTCAGAACATTGACCTATATATATTTAGTAAATTACACATAAACAGCATTGTAATGCTTGGGAGGAAAAGTATTAGAAGGGAAGGGAAGAAGTCACTAAATAGAATGAGATTAAACAGGTAGAATTCAAGGAAAGGGGAATAAGAAAATTGAAAATAAATGAAATGAAAAAAGAAAAAAATAGAAAATAAAAGAACAAAATTTTAAAAATAATTAAAAAAATTAAATAAATATTTTTTAAAAAATTTAAAAATAAAAATAAAAAAATCCCAAATAATAATAAAAAAAATTTTTTTTAAAAATGCAGTGTTAGAGTTCAATTAACTTTTTTTCCAGTAGGTGGAGCTGTGCCGACTGAGCCAAGCTTCTCCTCTCAATATGTGGGAACCAATCACTGTGGAACAGCTCGTCCTCCCTGACTGGGTGGGTCTCCAATCCTGAGTGCCTAGGGCCTTTTCTTGTGTCTAGTCACTTCCTCACTTTTCTTCCAGCCAGGCCCCGCTCACCACAATACTGGCTACATGCCAAGTCTGATGCTCCTGGGAGCCCTATTTTCTTGAATGACTGGGCACCCTCTCCCTGTTTGCCATTCCCTCAGACCCTAAGGTTGTGGAGTGTGGGGCTGAGAACCATAAGCAAATTTTGCTTGCCCTCCGGTAGCCACGCCCCCGGTAGCTGGTGCAAGAGACCTCAGTTGTGGTTGGAGCGGTAGCCGGGACTCCTGTGCCTCGGGTCCCGCACCGCTCCTGATTGCCTCGGTCTGACTATCGCGCTCACGGGAGAACTGGGAGGTGTCCTTGAGGTTTCCCTGCTGTGTGGAGAGGGAAGCCTAGGGGGTTACACACCTGCCGCCACTGGTTTCAAAGAAGTTATCTGTTATCAATGAAGTTAGTCGCATTCTGGTGACATCAGTTCTCTGCCATGGTGGTATTTTATGCGAATGGCAACAGTTTGTTCCCTTTGCCGGGTGACCCATGCAAAGGGTGGGTCCTGACCAGCTTTCCCAAGCCCCGTCTCAATCCTGTGGCCACTGCCTATAAAGGCTCGGTTTGTATTAACCTCCGCAGGTTCAGAAGGGCCGACGCAGGTGAACGGGATCCTGAATTCAGCCGATCTGGGCTCAATGTGTGTTCTGAGAGGCACAGACTGTTCGTTCTACATCCACGTTAGTTCAGCATTGCCTAGTGATCCTGAGCAAAAAGCATTTAGAAAATTTAAGACTCCCTATGCCTGCGCAGCTGAAGAGGTCAGAGACTTGATCTCTCCATGCCCACAGCCATGTTGGATCTCCTTAAGAGAATTTTAAAATAATGATGAATCATGGCTTTTAAAGGAGGTAAGTTTTGCCATTGGTTCACGCATATTTGATCTTAATATACTTAATACTTAAAAATTGTAGGAACACAACAAACCATCTTTGTAAGATACAGTCTCAAAATTTAATAAAAAAGAAAACAAAAAATTGAGGATATATAGCTCAGGAAGAATAATTCCCTCAGTTTAACCACCAGTACTGTACTCATATAAACACACACACACACACACACACACACACACACACACACACACATACACACACATACACACAGTACTTGTGGGACTTTGAAAATATTTTTTGACACTGAAACAGCTGTATAAACCTCAACTACTACAAAAGGCAGAATTAGTGCCATAGTATCAGTAGTCCTTTAGCCTTATCTGTGTACAGAATTTTGGTAATGCAATTTTACTCCTACTCTAGTCAAATGCAGAATTTATTCTCCAAACTTTGGGTCAGAGCTCTTCTTATTTTTTATGGCTTATATAAAGTTGTGGCTATGAAAGAGTACTAGTCAGGTACCTAGTCAGGAAATATTTTTTTAATGTTTTTGCTTTTGCTTTTAGAACACTGTCTCCTCAATGATAACAAGTTCACCTTAATTTATTTGATTCTGAGATAGCATGTGAAGAAGATTCAGGGTGCTTTTTTTGGCAGCCAGATCACCCTCTGAAGTTTAGTTAACTTAACAGCAAAATATATGTAGCAAAAATATTGCAGATGAATGCAGTTCAATCCAAATATAAAATAGTACATTTTAGAGTGACTTCTTATACAGTTATAGACAACAATATATCCACTGTAGGGAAAATGTCAGGATTCAATCACATGTGGTACAGAGGATATCTGGAAAACTGCAGATACCTTATAAGTAGTATTTTAATTTCTCTTATTTAATATTATATCCCCAGTCCTGATACTTAGTCTTTAACAATGAAAATGGAACAGCTTGCATTTTTGAATTGATTCTGGGCCCACTTGGCTTAGGTTGAAGGCAGTGCCTGTAGACTTATCCAGTCTTTTAGGTGAGAACTGCCCAATCCTCATGCAGCCAGTGATGAGGGGGAGGGCTTTGACAATCTTTTATTCCCATTTTTCTGGAACTGCCATTCTTTTAATCATTTTATAGGTTTTTTTTGTCCTGGATCAGGAGCCCAAGTTTCTATAATAAGAAGAAGCTGAAAACAAATCATAGGGAGAATGCTGAAAACCTGGAAAGCAAGGAAATGGTAAGTGTGCCTTGTTATCTTGAGAATGGATAAGTACGTTGTTTGAAGGTGGCAAGAGTGGCAATGGTGGAAAGTGGAAATTGTGGCTAGGGACTTGTGAAGGGGCAACAATTGTGACTTATGCAGTACAGGAGATAAATAAAGAATGTCCATGCACTTCTGCCCCTTTCAATGCTTTATTCACTCAATTACTCAATACAATTTCACTCTATAGGTTCTTAATCAAGAAAACAACAATTCTTAATGCTAGGTACTGCAATCAATATAATCCATTTAGAGCAAACAATTAGAAATTAATTCTAAGTTCTCCAAAGCACACTTAATTATGTCAGGCTAATTACAGACATTCCCTCTACATGCTAAGTTTAAAACTCTCAAGCCTTAGGCTTTATGTCCAGCATTTGCACACTCACTCAGACCATGGTAATCAGGTCAAAAACAAAGGCAGACCTTTCCTGGTGTGCAGCAGATGACTGGTTGAGGAGGGGATTATAGGGAGAAGTTGCAGCTCTCACCAGGGACCATATAAGGGAGTAGAGTTTGAGAGTTGTGAGGATCATGCAGAGGATCAGGAAATGAAGAGAAGTGATGGGATGTCAGGTCCTCATCAGGCTCTCCATGTCCAGCGCATCCTTGTTTTGACTAGCTGAATCCCTGTTTATTATCTCTATTATTTATATTAAACTTTGGGCCTTTTGACCCCCCTTGCAATCATCTTCAGCTACCACTAGATTTCTTCATGATATCATTTACCCTGAGGTCAGAAACATCTGGTCTGGTTGTCTCCAGCCTGATTGTTTTGCTTTTGTCTCTTATCAGGCTAGGACAGCCTGCCAGGGGCTTCACTCTGTTTATCAGAATGAAGGGAAGTAACTTGTTTGAGGCCATACTGGAGTGCTCTGGAGAGACTGCAGGTTTGAAACTGGAGTTTTTAAAATAGAGTTGTGCAGGCTGAGGCCAAAGGCCACTTTCACAGAACTCCTCAGAGGGTCTCTGTGGCAGCTCAACCTTCGCCCCCCCTCTTATTAGTCTAGTGAAGTTTAGATCAGCAGTTAAAACCTGGGCATTTTGTTCCATAATTTAATGGTGTTTTTAGCTTGTCTCGAAAGTCCTTTGTGGGCACCCATGTGCCATGAGTCCAGCATGTCCCCAGATTGTGTGGTAAAGACTGAGATAATTATCTGGAGAGAACCCCCAACTCTATTTGTTGTATTCATACACAAGAGAGGCTGTATATTTAGAACTTGTTACTCATGAGGATTTTTGTTTTGTTTTGTTTTCTTTTTGGTACCAGGAATTCAACCCAGGGGTATTCAGCTACTGAATCACATCCCCAGTCCTTTCTTTAGGATTTTCAGATGGAGATAGGGTCCCTTTGAGTTTCTTAAGGCTTCATTAAATTGCTGATGCTGGATTTCAACTCATGCTCCTCATGACTCCTGAGCTTTTTATATGTAGGGGAAGCAGTATCAAAAATTCAGAAGAAAAATCTAAATTCCAGAACTTTAGGTTAGCTATTCCTAGGTCTGAGAATAAACCCCTAGTTTTCTAGCTCTCTGTTCACATATTCAAATCTATGGTTCTCTGTTCATACTGAATAAGTATAAAATAGAATAAATAGTAAAATGACAGTGTAATCAGGATAATGGACCTCATACTACCACACCTGGAGGCTAACTGGAAGATATGTTAATGAGCACCATTAAGGCCTATTTCAAATGTAAAAAGCATTAAAGTCCACTTTTGGACCTTCAACAAAGTTCTTTGTCCTGTGGTGAAGTTGGGAGAGGAAACATGGGTCTCGGAAAAGATGAAAGTAAACCCATATGATAGTCAGGATGCCTTTTCCAAAGCCTATTTTAAGTGATTTTTTTTTTTCCATTTCTGCTGAAAAACATCTGTAAATTTCTAAGACGGCACACAAAAAAATGTGTTTATCTGGTATCATTCCCTATCCCACATGGTGGGAGTTCTATTTCTTCTTGTTTAAATAAATAGATTTTAATTATTCAAAATTTGTTAGACAAGCACCCAGATGCAATTTGTAAAGTGAGAAATTTTGTTTCATCTCAAAACTCCACTTTCAACATTATCAATGATTTTTTTTCCCATGTTTTATTTCATTTTCCTTCAAGAAATGGAGGGCATTATTAAAAGATTTTGATTTATCATCTGTGTAGAAATGACAGAAAAGTTCCATAAACTCAACAAGCCAAGATTTTATTAGCAGGACTGTAGCAGCCTGTCACAGAAGAGAAGAGGGGAAAACGGAAAGGGGAAGGGGGAGGCAAAGGGGGAGGGAAAGGGGGAGAGGGAGGCCTAGGGAGAGAGGAGGGGGAGAGGGAGAGAAGGGGAGAAGAGGAAGGGGAAAGAGAGAGAGGGAGAGGGGCAGAGAGGGAGAGGGAGGGGGAGAGAGAGAAAGAGAACTAACAGGGTGTTGATATTTATGGGCTCAAAGCAGGATGAGGAGGAGCAGGGGGAGTGGGCTGTTACTTCTTTATTGGCTGAGAGTTCATGTCACTTAAGGAATTTGGAGGTGTACCATTCAAAGTTTACACCATTTACAGTGATTGAATGTGATTGTTCACAAACCATTCAAAGTTCACGCCATTCAGTCTGTCCTGGACCTGAGCTCCTGGAAGAGAAATGCTCCAGGCACCATCTTTACCAACAATCTGAGCTTTTCACAGAATAAAATTAGGTGACATTAAATATAATTAATCTCTCCTAAATGAGGTAGTATACTTTATGTGTCCCAATTAAGGACTTTTCAAAATTTTAATGGTGTTACTTCTGTTTATCGGTGATGTGTCCTAGTTTCCCCACCAGAGAAGCATGCCAATGCAAGGTTAGAGTGGAAAGTAGGACCTTTATTAAGGACAGCAGAAAAGACTTCTCCTGGAGGAAGAAGGGGACCCATGAGGTGGAGTCTGTGGAAGAGAGAGATCTTCCCTCTTTTACAGCTAAGGTCTTTCTTTTGCTTTCCCACAGCATTCCTGTCCTTTGTTCTGTTATCTTGCAGTGATAGAATGTAGGTTGGGAGATCCAAAAGGTGAGGGACAGATGGGCCTGGGGAGTAATATGGTAAGGAAGGGCCTGGGGCTGCTTTTGATTAGCATCTCCCTGTTTGCTGGGAGCTATTTCATTAACATTTCTTTGGAATGGGCTCTGGGCCTTTGGAACATTAACATTTCAATTTCCCAAGTGCTGATCTGCCTTCCCAGGCTCCATTCTCAATTTGGCCTTCATTTTCAATTTTATTGGATATTAGACCCAATTTACCTAACTACACTAACTACCTATCTTTAAATCTGGGTTTAATTGGTCCTCAATTCATCTTATTTTCATATGTAAGACAAGTTTATTAAAATTACCCTGACCTATTGAAACATTACAAACATTTAAGTAAACACCATTCTCTGGTATGGCAGAAAAATAAAAGTGTGACTACCTTGAATTTAAACTCTCTCTTTCTTTCCTTTTTTTTTTTTTTTGGTTTTTTTTTGTTGTTGTTGTTGTTGTTTGTGGTACTGGGGATTAAATCCAGGGCCTCATGGTTAGAAGGCAAGCACTCTAGCAGCTGAGCTATATTACCAGTCCCATTTTTGGGGGGCAAAACCGGGATTGAAGTCAGGGGTACTCTACAACTTAGCCAAATCCCTACCCTAATTTTTAATTTTTACTTAGAGAAAGGTTTTCACCGAGTTGCTTAGCACCTCACCAGTGCTGAGACTGGCTTTGAACTCAAGATCCTCCTATCTCATCCTCTGAAGCAGCTGAGATTACAGGCATGCACCACCATGCATGGGCAAATTCAATCTCAAAGACTAAAGTACACAGCAAATGAGGACAAAGGCTTTCAACAAATAGGTACATTATATAAAAACTTTAATTTTTCTTAGTTGTTGATAGACCTTTATTCTATTCACTTACGTGTGGTGCTCAGAATTGAACCCAGTGTCTCACACGTGCCAGACAATTAAGCTACCACTGAGCCCCAGGCCCAGCCCCCACCCCCTGGTACTTTTTTCTTATGAGGGATATGAGATTGAATTTAGGAACACTCAACTACTGAGACTCAGTCTCAGGTTATTTTTTACTTCTTTTAGAGATGAGGTTTCACTGAGTCATTTAGCACCTCACTTTTGCTAAAGCTGGCTTTGAACTTTTGATCCTTCTGCCTCAGCCTCTCCAGCAAATGGGATTACAGGTCTGCACCAACACACCCAGCCCTTTGTATATTTTTAATACCTATTTAAATAAATTTTAACCAGTAGGCTTAAGTCTTTTTAAATATATGTGTGCATTTAATCCATAACCCAGAAATCAGTGAAACAGAGAATCTAGTTTTATCTCCAACACTGTTTCATCAATCAGAGTGTCTGAGTTAAGATTACCCATTGAAGAATTTACTGTATGTTGTGGTGGCATCCTGACCTCCCATATGTGCATCGTTCTGAGTTTTAGAACAGTCTGAAAAAAGGTGCCCACAGATACCAAATCTCTTGAAGTACTTAGAAAACACCAGCATCTGAGTCTTGCCTTCTAGGGACCAGTTTTAATTTTAAGTGTGTAGTTTCTAAATGGACTAGTTGAATAATCTGCAGCTGGAAGGCATTTTCTGATTATACATTTTACCTAAAAGGCACTTCATTTGTTTTCTTTTATTAGATACTGTAAATAATGATGCAATAACAATAGAAGAGCAACAATATCTTCAACGAAAGAATTTCAATTGCTTTACATATATACTAATATTTTTTATTTATTTAGAATTTAAATTACATGCAAGTTCAATATATCTCTTTCTCTCTTTTATTTCATTTATTTACTTATTTGTGGTACTGAGGATTGAAACCAGGGATTAACATATGGGCACTTTACCAATATGCTACATACCCAGTCTCCATCAATTTTATTTATTTATTTATTATTGAGACAGAGTCTACTGATATGCTTAGGACCTTGCCAATTTTTTGAGTCTGGTCTCTAACTTGAGATCATCCTGTCTCATCCTTCTAAGCCACTGGGAGTACAGGCATGTACAACCTTGTGCTACTACCCCAAATTATTACTAGTGAATTATGTAGCATTTTAATTTTGGGCCTTTAAAGAACCTTAACACTTTTATAAAAATATATTTATTAAATTTATGCTGTTGCCAACATTTTTACATGTTTTTGTACCCTGGAATCCTTATGTTTTATTTTTTTTAATATTTGGTTTTGTGCTGAGTATTGAATCCAGGGGTGCTTTCCACTGAGCCACATCCACAGTCCTTTTTATGTTATATTTTGAGACAGGCTCTCACTAAATTTCTTGGAGCCTTGTTAAGTTATTGAGACTGTCTTCAAACTAACAATTCTCCTTCCTCATTTTCCTGAACTTCTAGGATTTCAGACATGTTGGGAAAAGGTATAATCGCAGCCACACCCCCAAAAAACCCAACATAGAGCCTGAGGAGATTCTCTTCATGCCTCTCCCTTTTCTGCCAGCACCAAAAACCCCAGCCAGCACCAATTTCAAATCTCGATGGCAGGAAACCTTAGCTCCAATAAGAACTAATTTTGTGGGCTCTGGAACTGACATCTGGAAGAACTTACCAATAAATGAGTGACCCATTATTTACCTAAGCCATGCCTTCTCTCCTTATATCTATATAAGCCCACAGCCTTTTGTAATAAAGTGGAACTATCCCAGCAAAGTGTCTTGCATGGAGGAATTCTTTCAAAGCATATGTTACCACACATGACAATTATAGATTATTATAATAGCTATTCCAACAGCACTGTACAGGCTGCAGGAAATTCATTTGATTTATGAATTAAATCCCTGGCACAATTTTATGTGAAGTAGCCAGTTTTAGAGTATTGTGTAAAGATTTTTGGGGAATAAACAGGGATTTTTTTTCTAACCTCTTTTGTGAATGACTGTTGGAAACCATAGCCCATAAAAGTCCTAGAAAAAAAAGTGCAAATTTGTTTCTTTGCAGTTTACAGATATTAGCACATGCTCATTCACCTTTGCATCTAAAACTTTAAACTTCAGAATATAGTAACTTAAACAAAATTTTTTAAAGTTGAAACAGTGCACAAACAAATTTATTTTAGGAGCAATTGATAGTTGTGGAGTTATTACTGTGGTCAGCAGAGTTAGGCCAGGGTGCTGGAAGGTCTAAAATCTCACTCAGGGTATTGGTGATTTACTTTATTCTACCCTATTAAACCCACAATACAATACTGCCAGCAATAGTAGTTGAGAAAATATGCTGATACTGTCTTAAGTTAAACTGGCACCTTTGATATTTGGCTACTTCTCTGCACTGATCCCAGCTGAGTCATTAGCATGGAACAGGAATGTGAATAGGGTATTTACTTGGCCTATTGTTTTGGGGTCAGCTGCTCCATTAGGTTGGGGGGGTCTGAAACCAGGCTGGTGCAAGTAGTTTGGTGTATGTTCCTTTGCTCTGACTGAGGTCTATAATTTTAAATGACAAAAGATTTAGAGTAATGTGCTTGGACTTATTTTCCATACACTTCACAGTTTACATCAAGGACAAACAAGAGCTAGAATTTATCTCAACACAATATAGGTTAACATTGAATATGTTGGAAGTTTACATACACAATATAGGTTAACATTGAATATGTTGGAAGTTTAATCAAGGTTTATTAATTAGAGAACAGGCTTATCTAGAGAGATGTAAAGTACCACCAAATCCTATGTTTTCAAAACTAAAAGAAATGTGAGCTATATAGGCACACAGAAGAATTTTTTTTCTTTTTTCTTTGTTTATTTTATTTTATTTTTAAATAGAAAGCACATAGAGGAAAAAGGAGACCAAGGTTGGAAATATAATTACCGGAAGGACTATGAAACATCAAAAAATAGAATCTAGATTTCAGAAAAGAAAGATTTGACATATTGTATTTGGAGATGTGCATGGCATGAGTGCCCATGATAAGAATGCTGTAAGCTTCTGAAAGAAAATTGATATGGTGAAAGAAGCTTATGTAACCCAGATCCTTACTTAAGCCATTTTCTGCCCCCAAAATAAGCCATGCTAGGTAAACCACTGCTTGACTCTACTGCTGAATACTGAATAAAGAAAAGATTGCCAATGAGAGGTTTGCTTCTTATCTTCTCCCTTTGTCATGTTTGTATCTTTTATGCTAATGTTGATCAATACAAAATTATAGAAACAGTGATGACATTTCAGCCCCTTTGAAATAGGTCAATGAATTCCTGACCATTTTGAGGGAGGCTCAAAGCAGGCCTAGCAGGTGCCCTGGAGAAGACCTGGACCGGGATGGCAGCATTAGACCCTTATTTTCCTCCTTCTGAAATTATTAAATATCTTGAGATGACTTTCTGGCTGGAGGCAGAAAACAGCAATCATTTCAAAAGAGTGGAGTCAGCTCAGAAATGTGTAAAACTCAGCTGGGCACTCTGGCTCAGTAGTTGACTGGTCAGAAATATCGCAGTGGCCTCTTGATGGCAGCGTTGCACAAAGAAAAATTGACCTTGGTGCTTGCCCAGTTTCCAGGTAAATCACATGGATCCCAGGCATTGGGCACTCACCTTCCTTCCTAAAAAACTTGCAAAGCCACTACCCAAGTGTTCATTCTTAATAGTAGCTAAACACTCTGTGCTTTTCAAGGTGAATTAATAAATAAATAACAGTGTGATGACAGCTCACCCCAGCCTGCTTGTTCTAAGTGGGGCTGGGATTAAGGCTCAGTGGTAGAGCACTTATCTACATGTGTGAGGTCCTGGTTTCAATGCTCAGCATCATACTAGATAAATAAGTAAATGTATTGTGTTCATCCGCAACTAAAAATAATTTTTAAAAAAGATGCTAAGTGTTCTGCCTTGCTTTCCAGATTCAGTGGTGCAAAAAGTCACATAGTCCAGAGAAGACTTATCATTATGAGAGACTCAACAAAGGAGCGGGCAGGAGGCACCGACAGGAAGAAGACCACAGCTGAGGAGGGTCTGACTCCTGGCGCTCAGGACTTTCTAGGGGGAAGAAAAGGAACCCAGCGCCTCCCTGGGAACCGAGCGCTGGCGCCGGCTGGGTCCCCTGTCAGCCGGACTGGACAGTTTAGGGAGGGTTTTTTGAGGTCACCAGTCCCGGTGAAGGCAGTGTCCCCCTCTCAGTCTTTCTTCTTCTTCTAGCTCGCTGGCTTCTAGGGTCAGGCACCAGGCGAGCCAGTCACCTCGGGAGTCTTTGATTACATGAAAACCACTACCAAGAAAAGATTAATTCAATCCAGATGTAAAAACATATGTGAATTTTAAATTTGGATGATCTCAACAAGTTTTATTTTTGTTGATAAGGCTGCCTGGATCCCAGATGGCACTCACAAAATACCCCTTAGGTTGTATTCTGAATTGATAATTAAATTAATGGGCATTCTCTAAAACCATTTTACCACGGTTTTAAGTCTTTAAAGGGTAGAAAGTGGAGAGATGATTTTTTTTTCTATTACTCATTAATACATACTTCATAAGGCTCTAGTTTGATACATGAAGCCTGTTTCTCAAGTGGAAAAAATAAGTTATTTAATATTTTGTATCCTTATGGGCAAGATATAGAGACTTTATTTTTTATTATGTGCAATTTCAAATTTTTCCCTTTAAAGGAAAAAAAAAAGGTTTAGTCTTCAATGGAATTCTGCTGCAATACAGTTTGTAGTTTCGGGTGAAGCAATTGGTTCTTGTATGAAGGCCCTCAATCCTCTATGGCCTTCTTACCCCTGAAAACAAAAAACAAGCACAATGTATATAAAAACTTCAGTGTTTTTTTTAATCTCTATCCCTAACATTAGAATTTAAAATGGTATTTGTGGCATACTTGCAGTTACATATTTTTAGAAAGTCTTTATATGAATATATATATATATATATATATATATATATATATATATATATAACACATTTTGAGAGTTTGCTACATTGTGATTGTGTTTAAAACAGAAGGAGGAATAGGAGAAATGTAGGGAAGAAATTTATGATAATGAAATTTTAGTTAAAATATATTCTTTCTAAATCTAAGCAAGGAAAATAGTATTGTGGGCCTCTGTGGTTTAGTTTCAATGTAGGGGGTAGTCTTTTTAAATTGTACCTTATCCTGGGTTAGAGACTTGGGAGGAGTCTGTAAAAATAAGTAAAATCAAGTTAAATCGATAATTTGAGATGAAGGAGGAAGTAAAATTCTGGGCATTGGATTGAAAGAAAAATTTAATCTTAGAAGGATAATTATTTAAAACAAGGCTGAGGTAGGGAGAACTTTTAATTTAGATGTGAAAATTAAAGATTGAGATCTTCTTTAGTTGAGGAGAAAGGACTAAATTATTGGAATTTATTGTGCCTATGAGCATGGAATATTTCTCTGGTTAATATTTGCCTTGGAAACCTTGTCTGCCTCAGTGTTTTGTTGAATCACTACTTTGATGTTAAATAATTTACAGAGACTGGGTGCTTATTTCTGTCCCCTACCTCTTCCAAAAGCCAGTTCCTGTTTCAAAGATTGAGAACATATTTTGTCTAAGAGCTAATGATGAAATAAATAAAAAACATTTAATTAGTCCCCCAGCATTTGGGGAAGCTGTCAATGCCTCCCTCCTATTTTCTGGGACCAAAGGGACTTTACAGCAGTAACAGATGAAGTTATTATAAAGTTTTGAGTAAAAATGAGCAATCTGCATTTCTCATTATATTATGTAATTTAGTGTATAGTTATTTCTGATGCAAGTTTGTATACTATCACCTTTTATATGAATCATATTGAGCGATCATGCAGTATACCATATTGATCAAAGGACTACAGAATACTAAGAATAGCAAATAATTAATTGATCTGACAATTGATCCTATTACCTTATCAAGACAAAAATCTTCTAAACAAATTTTCAAATGAACACACTATAGACCTAAGAAAAAGGAAGTGCTTTTCTGAACATTCCTTTGAGTTTTATAGCATTTTGTCTTTTGTTAAGGTCTGTAAACAAGTCAGGATGGTGCCTGGCATTTTGCTAGAGGGAGTGGTTTGTGAAGTAATGCCAGTGAGCCATTAAGTGTGGAGATCCCTTATTGGTTGACTGCTGTATCTAGTTTATGTTAATTAAGATAAGCTGTGTATAATGTATATATACCCCTCCTGTCCTACAATAAATGGCTCCCACTCCTGCTGTATCAATCTACACAAGTTGCTCGTCACCCCCCAGTTGTTTTGCTGCAGCTGGACTGCGGCAGTCTTTCCCCACCTGTGGCCTTACAGGACAGTTCAGTCTCTATAGCAGAAAACTTGCTAGTGATTGGCTCATAATTGAGGTCCTTGCATTAATGTGGTGATAGTTGGGATGATTTTTAGACCCTTAGTATTCCAGGTATTTTCAGATGTTTTCCTGTTTTTTTTTTCTTTTGATTTTATATAAAACAACACCTTATATTAATTGGTAGCCCTTGTTTTATGTGAGAGAAAAATTTATTGTAAAAATGAATTCTGGAAGATGATTTTAAGAAGTAAATTGAAGATGCATGATTAGCTTTCTGGGTGGTTTTCTTTCTGGTCACATTAAATTATACATAATGAATTTTCTCCACACAGGTAGCAAGCACTTGTGGTATATCATTTCAGTACATTTTTTCTTCTTCTTTCCTCCTCCTCCTCCTCTTCTTCTTCTTCTTCTTCTTTTTTTATTCTTCTTTTTTCTTCTTCCTTCTTCTTCTTCTTCTTCTTCTTCTTCTTCTTCTTCTTCTTCTTCTTCTTCTTCTTTTTCTTCTTCTTCTTTCGTGAGGGTGGGTATTCCTTATTTTATTTCTTCAAATTTGTTTTTAAATTATTACATATAGCCAGAAAAATCCACAAATCGAAAGCGTACAACACAAACTAATCACATTTGAGAAATTAGTATCCAAGTCCATAAAGAAATAACCTCACTGCTCATTGTACGGTCATTGTTCTGTCCCAAGGTGAACTACCATTCTGACTCCAAATGTCATAGGTTAATCTGTTGTTTGAGTGAATTTAAATTCAATCAAACATAAGATGTCATTTTTGGTGTCTTCTTTAGCTCAATATAATGCCATGTAATATGTCCAAATTGATAAAAATAGCAACAATTCTTTTTTTAAATTTTTTGGTGAATATACCCAATTTATTTATCCATTCAGCTGATGAACATTTGGGGAGTTTGGGGATAATATTGTTGGGTAACCTTTTGATAGCTCATAAAGTTAACACTTTAGGTTGGAAGGAGAGCACAGTCTTATAATTATCAAAATAACTTCCAATTTTTTTTCAGAATAGTCCATTATTTAAAAAAAATAAAAAGCTGCAAAGATGATTCAATTTTTGCATTTTTCCTGTGTTTATGTTTCTCCCCTCTACAAATTTCTTTGCTTATTCTATACTACCCTCTCCAACTGAAGTTATCTTTTCTTAAATACCCATGAAAATATCAAGTCTTTGCCAAAAATAGTAGTGAAATTCTGATGTTAAAGTCTGTGGTGGTTCCCAGAAAGCTCTTGGTATAAAACATAGGATTATGACTTCACTGAGAGATCTAATAAAAGAAAACAAATTGCTTGCAAAGGAGGAATATTTGTACAGATGTTTTATTTCAAGTTTACCTCAAGAGTAAAGGACATTTCATGATTCAAGAAAAGGGTCAGCCTTTCAGCTTAGTCTCATTAAAAGGTGAAAATAGTTTAAAATTATAGATATTTTATAACTTTGTAGTAAAAATATCCTGCTTGCATGAGATACTACTTACAATAGCAGAATTTAGCATATGTAATGTTAGATTTTTTTTCTTTTAAACATTCTCATTAGAGATTCACTTTGATAAGTTGCTCACTGAGTTATAACAGTATATTACATTTTAAATACAGAAGAGAGGCAAGAAAGTAAAATGTTAACAAAGAGATCTTTGAGATTTGTCTTCTGAGGTCCAAATCCAGTTCTGTTATTCTCCATTATTTTGCAACTTTGGAAAAGTTACTTCAACTCTCTGAAACTCTTTCTTCATCTGTAAAACCATGGGTTATAATAGTAACTATCCCACAGATTTGTTTCAATTATTAAATAAAATGTTGCTCATAAAACAACTCACCTGGTCTTTGCCATATAGTAAAAAGTCAATAAATGTTGGCTATTATTACATAAGACAAAAATAAATTATATATAAAGATTTGTGTATTGAGAGAGAGAGAGAGAGAGAGAGAGAGAGAGAGAGAGAGATTCTGTTGAGTCTCTCTCTATAAGGAAAAATAAATGGCATTCATTGTGAGTCCAAGAAAGCTGATCCCAGATTTTCTCATTTTGCAAAAAAACTCCATAGACCTGACAATAAATAAATCTATCAGGAGCTTACTAATTCACTAAAGTGTGCCCTGCTTCTTTTTGCTCTAATTAAACATGGGAGGCCTTGAGACGTCCTGCTTCCTGTGTTCTCTTTTCCTTGGATGAATGGAGATGAGGTGTGGAGTCCTTACTTCTCTTCTTTGCAGCACCCTGAACCTCTACCTTATTCTCTGTCTTTGACACCTTTGGGGGCCTCCACTTGCATAGAGATTCAGATATATTTGAACATTCAAATAATGATATTTTATCATCAGGCTATGGTGACATCAATTTTGTTCTGTTATATCCCACCAGTTGAGTAAATCCCTCAATAATAAAATAGTCTAAACATGGTCAGCAGTATTCCAATAGGAAGCTTTTATTACTGGCCAGTGCTCACTCCAGAACAAAGAGCAGCCCCTACTGATGTTAGGGCAGGGTTCAAAAAAAAAAAAAAAAACACACAAAGCTACAGTTTGGTGGCATTTTCTCTGGTCTTATCAGCTTACAAAGACTCTAAGAACCTCAGCAAAATCTTGTCTCAAAATTAATTTTAAAAAAGAGGCACATGAGTGCATGCACATATTATCCAACACAGAATAAAGAAATAGCAAATCTTAAAAAAAAGAAAAGAAAAAAATTTAAAAACTTATGAAAAGAAAAAAATGGGTGAGAATAAAGTTACATTAGTATAGTGCTTGCCTCATGTGCACAGCGCCCTGGGTTCAATACCCAGAAGAAGCTCACAATCAAAAATAAACATACACACACAAACACACACACAGACACACACACTCACACAAATACACAAAATGGAAATATAGCTCAGTAGTTAAGCATCCCTGAATTAAATACTCAATATTATTTAAAAAATAAATAAGATAAAAGCAGAATTTCCATTTATTTCATACTGTTTGACGCCCCCCCTCCAATTGGAATAATATGTTTGAGAATAGACTTACAAAACTTCTAGCATGAACCTGAAGTAAACTAAAAAAAGGCTGAGAACTGAATTTAAAAAATTAAGAAACAAAATATATTTTTAATTTCTCATCAGAGAAGAAATTTTTAAATGGATATGTTTTATTACACACATATTAATAATGCAACATGCTTATGGATACTGCAACCAGAAAATTGTATCTGTATTACAACACTCTTGTAAATTGAAGCTGGGTTCAGTGGCATATGCTTGCAATCCCAGTGACTGTGGAGGCTGAGGCAACAGAATTGTGAATTCAAAGCCAGTCTCAGCAAGAGTGAAGTGCTAAGAAATGCTTTGAGAATCTGTCTCTAAATAAAATACAAAATTGGTCTTCAGATATGACTCAGTGTTCAAGTGCCTCTGAGTCAAATCCCTGGTTCAAAAAAAAGAGTTTTTCAAATTGAAAATATGAAATTCCACATAAGAAAATAAAGGGGAGAAGTAAATATGGCAATGTTTATGATCTATAAAACAAATGATACACAAATCTCCACTATAAGAATATCATCTGAGAGTATAACAACAACAACAAAAATACAAAAAAAGTAATAATACATTTTGGAACTTACTTTAAATCAGAGGATTTGTATTAGCCTCAAATTACAAATTGTTTTCAGGTCTTTGGCTGCTGTGCAGTGGCTGAGACCCAGTAAACAAGGTTTAGGGCTCCAGAAATTTAAAAAAAAAAAAAGATGTAAGGAGAAAGTGTAATAGTAGGGTTGCTTTATTTGAAGGCAACATTTGTCTCTAGCCAGACTCTAGATTCTAGACCTCAGTCCCTTACATTATTCCATAGAACATTTTTTAACTGCAGGTCAAAGAAGGCACATTGCCAATATTTTACCGAAGTAAGTACATAAACTCAAGCAAATGTTTATGACCTTGAGTATATACACTGAATAAATGTGTTATGACCTTTGCTACCTACTAAAATCCTAGCCCTCTGAAAGCCTTGCCACCTTGTAACACACTCAGTCACATTTGGCCCTATAAAAACCTCATGGCATTGAGTATTTTGCAACTTCTGCTGTAAAGAGCAGTGCTAACTTCTCCATTTTCAAGGTACTACGCAGAATGCTATTCATCTCTAAACCATACAGACAAAAAAACAAAAGAGTCTGGAGATCTCTTGCCCCATGTTTAACTTATTTTCATAAGTCCACAAATTCTGCTTGATTGGTAAAATGTGATGAAATTGGATACCTGGGACGACCCTGCCAGTAGTTCACTGGAGCCATTGGCTGCTCTTGTTTCATTTTATGCATCACCATTGACTGGATTTCCTGGACTTTATCCTCCTTCTCCTTCCCTGACTCAATCAACACTATGGGGAAAGTTGATGGGTATTTTCAAAGTATAGAGATCCTCCTCTACTGATTGTGCTCTGGCTTTATAGGCTTCTTGTTTGTCTTAAAATTTTCTAATTGTGTCAATCTCTCATCCATTTTGGTCAGTATTTTTTCTTTGTTTTTGTTCATTTGTTTTGTTTTGTTGATAATGGGGATTGGACTCAGGCACTTAACCCCTATGCCATTTCCCCAGCCCTGGTTTGTATTTTATATAGATGTGTGGTCTCACTGAGTTCCTTAGCACTTCACTTTTACTGAGGGTGGCTTTGAACTCGGGTTTCTCCTGCCTCAGCCTTCTGAGTAGGTGGGATTACAGGTGTGAACCACCACATCTAGCTTTGTGTCAGCTTTTTCTGTCACATAAATAGAAATCACTCATACTGTGGCCCTAGCACCTGCACATGGTCCTTAGGCTATTTCTACAAGCCATTTTTTCCATGCCCAGGGAATAAGGTCTTTGCTTTAACAAGTCCTTGACAGTTAAACTTGCTGGGTTCTTGTAAACACACAGTGCAATCAGAAGCCTTCCTTAAGTTTACAAGAAATGCATCCCTCATATCTTAGCTCTTCATAGGGGTAACATTCTAATAGGATTGTGGACACTGAGTGCTATAAGTTTCTTGATTGCCATAGGTGCTCCCTGCTCCACAAATCAACACCACTAATATATCAGGGCTCAGGTATCTCTCACCTGCAAAAGATCCTAAAGACTATTCCTGTTGCTTTGTGAGAGATCAGATTCAGGAAGCAATGGTTGGATCTCTAGAAGTTGAAATATATGAGGCACAGTACGCATAGTAGTCATGCTTATGCAGAAGTGGCCATAGCCTCCTGCATCATTGCATAGGAGATATATATATCTCAAAAACAGAAGGCCAAATTCAAAAATTTTACATAGTGAATACATGCTGAAAAATAAATATTTATGACCTTCAATACAAATACTGAATCAGAGTGTTTATTACCTTGAATACATAATAAAAACCAACCTGATGGAAGCATCAGCAAGACAGCATACATATAGCCATCATGGGCCTCTCTATCAATTCATATTTTTAGGATCCCTCATCACAAAATCCAAACATCTGAAGTCTTCTGTAATAATCCCTTAGCAAGAAGGCCAGAGCTCTGCATCCTCAGACAAAAACAGTGTATGCTTCAAAGTCATGTGACCAGAATACAAGACCCCTGCCTAGGATTACTAAAAGCCACCTCCAGATGGTACCCAGACAAGCTTATCATTCATGCAAATGATCATTGTCAGTTGCTTTTTGGCTGCAACTTCAGAAAGCATATGTGCTGAAGCCATACTAATATTTTTTAGCTCTTTTTTGTATTGTAGTTCCACAATCTTCTGTATTCTTTCTTTGTGGAGCACACCATTCTTTCAATATTTTTGTAGGCTTTCTGTCCTGGATCAGGAGCCAAGGACAGATAATATTTTGATAATAGTGGCTTTTACTTGTAACAACTTGTTTAAGCTCTTATTTTCTTCTTCTTCTCCTCCTACTTCTTTTTCTCTTCCTCCTCCTATTTTTTTTTTCATTTAAAGACAGGGTTTTACTGAGTTTCTTAGTGCCTAACATTTTTCTGAAGGTAACATTGAACTCACAATTCTTTTGCTGATAAACCCAGCCTGATTCCCTTTTAAAATTTAGAACCATCTCACCACAAAGACAGAAAAAGCTGATTTCAGCTTTACTCTAAATTACTGCAAATTCTGAACTTTAGGAGAATACCTGCCTGTGCCTTCAATACACCCATGCTGGGCTTTCCCTGATCAGATAGAAGCACTCTCTGAAACTTTAGTGATGCCTCATAAATCTTGGCCTTCCCTGGCAAGATAATGACCCTCTCTGAGGCTCAAATGACCTTCAGAAATTCTGATGCTTCGGCCAGCCCAAATATAACAAGCATTTGTGTTATGCTTGTCAGATTTTTGTTATCTGTAACCCCCACTTTGTGTAACTTTCTGGGCTATAAAGCTGGGCTGCAAGAAAGTTACAAGGCTGCCTTATTCCTGCGGTTTTAGTTGGAAGAGGCAGCCTGACTGGTCAAAATAATAAGTTTGCTTTAATTTGATTTTAATAGGAGTCAGTGGTCTTCTCTTTGCTTCCTGGTCTAATACTGCCTCCACCTCCTGAGTCACTTGGATTACAGGTGTGAGTCACTGTGCCTGACTTTTTTCTTTTATTTTTAATGTGAATAGTAGAAACTTTAAAGTTATACTTGTGAGTCACTTTTTTAGGGGGGAAGGATATGGGGATATTGATGCCTCAGGAAATTGCTAATGAGTTTAAAGCTCAAGCTGTTTTTAATAAGACCAGAGAACAGAAAAGCTAAATAAAAATTTAAAGTAACTGTGATATCATTTCCATAAATAAAAATATATACATATTTATTCAAAAATTTCTTTAACTATATATACAGTGATAAGTGTCAATGCACTTCTGTCTGGGTTAGGTTCTTCTATTTGGAGGAAACTCTGCCTTAAAATAACTCTATCCAGAGGTACTTAATGCAATTCTCAGCCACTCAAAATAATAACAAACAGGGTAGGGGGATTTCAGGTTTATGAAAAACACCTGTAATATATGTTAGCTGAAAAAGCATCACAGTAATAATGTATGCCCTCTCTGAAGACATATATCTATATATTATATATAAAAAGTGTTTGTGGTGTCCTGTAGTGAGGGTGCCCAAGTATAATAAACAGGTTTTTTTTGAAATATCATATGTTGTTGTAGATGGATACATTATTATTATTATTATTATTATTATTATTATTATTATTATTATTATTTTGTTTAAACACAAAGAAAAAAGAATTTATGACATTTGCAGTAAAACAAATGGTACTAGAGACCATGACGTTTAGCAAAATAATAGTCATTTGTTTTCTTTCATTTATGGAAGCTAGGTAGCAAAAAAAAATAAAATAAAAGGTAAGGGTGGATTGCCTGAAAATCAAAAGAAGAGCAGTCAAGAAAAAGGGAAAGAAGAAAAAAAGAAGAGGGAGATGGGGCTGCAGGGGAGTCAAATTGAAAAAATTCTATTGTGTGTATGTGTGAATAGTTTACAACAAATCTCAATATTATGTACAACTATAATACACCAATAAAATGTAGAAAAAATAAAATACTGAAAAAATGATTATGAAATATTCTTCAATATGGTAAGTCAGATCTTTTCTCAGAATAAGTGAAATGATTTCTTATGTCTGCAGACTGAAAAAGATGATAAATCTGCCTCAAATTTGACATGGGATAAGATATTAGAGGATATTACCTTTGGTATTCTGAACAGAGAATATTCAGAAATCACCAAACGCAAATGAATTTTAGGTAGAGAGTAAAGAGGCACATTCAGAGAGTTTAACTATGTTATTTACTATACCCCTGTTATCATCTCCCAGAATTGTAGAACCATGCATCATCTTCACAAATTTATTATTTGCATATTATCATTATATTTAACCAACAATTCTTGTGGGCCACAGACTTTACCCTCACATTTGTGCAAATATATATATACATATATATATATATATATATATATATATATATATATATATATATATGTGTGTGTGTGTGTGTGTGTGTGTGTGTGTGTGTGTGTGTGTGTGTGCAGGTGTTCTTCCAACATTTTTATAATTTTGTTCTGAAAATTTCTGTGATATCATTTCCCTTAAATTCACTTTTGTCACTTGAAGTGAGTGTCTAAATGCTCCATTTCATGTGGTTGAAAAAGAGGAGGAAATTGCAAGGCCCACCTGATTTGACTAATTACACATTAAATATTAAGACAAAAAAATGGTTTTTTGTTTCGTTTTGCTTTAATGTTGTGCTGGGTGTCCAACCAGCACCTCACACATTACACATTAAATATTAAGACAAAAAAATGGTTTTTTGTTTCGTTTTGCTTTAATGTTGTGCTGGGTGTCCAACCAGCACCTCACACATATTAGGAAAGCACTATTCCACTTAACCACAACCCCAGGTCCCACAGTTCTTCACTTATTCTTTTTTTGTGTGTCTATGGTGCAGAGGATTGAATTTTGTGGCTTTATATAAGTAAAGAAAGCACTATATTGACTAAGTTATATCCTCATCCCTGATCCTTAATCTGTCAACAATGAAAATGGGACAGTGCTTGAAGCCTTGTCTAATCAGTCTCTTAGGTGAGAAATGTCAAATCCTCACACAGCCAGTGATGTGGGGGTGGGATTCCACAATATTCTGTTCTCTTCCTGTCTGGAGCCCACCATTTTTTCAATATTTTTGTAGGCTTTCTATCCTGAATCAGGAGCCCAGGTTTCTTTGCTACACAGAAGCTGAAAATAAATCACAAGGAAAACATTGAGAATCCTGAAAGTCAGGAAATGGTAAGTGTTTGTTATCCTGGGACTGGGTAGAAAGGTTATTTGAAGCTGGTGGAAGTGGCAATGGCCGAAACTGGAAATAGTGGCTTGGGGCTCCTCATGGTTCTCTCCAGACTCAGGGGCCAGAGGGACTCTCAGTGACAGCTCAGGGTTCACCTGCCTCTGACTAGTCTTGTGAAGCTTAGATAAGCAGTTGAAAACCTGAGCATTTTGTTCCATCATTGTATGGAGTTTTCAGCTTCTTTCTGAAGCCCTTTGGAGGCATCAATGTACAACAAGTCCAGCATGTCCCCAGATTATTATCCCACTGTTGAAGCCTGGGATAATTATAAGGAGAGAATCCCAAATCCATTTGTTCTATTCATGCATGAGAGATACTATGGATTTTAGGGTTTGTTAACATGAGTTTTTGTTTTGTTTTGTTTTGTTTTTTGGTATCAGAAATGCAACTCAGAGGTGTTCATCCACTGATTCAGATCCCCAGCCCTCCCTTTTTTGCATTTTTATTTAAAGACAGGGTCCCTTTGAGTTTCTTAGGTCCTTACTAAATTGCTGATTCTGGCTTTTAACTCATACTCATCATGACTCCAGAGCTTTTTAAATGAAAGGGAAGCTTTATCTTAAATCCAAAACAAAAATTTGAAATCCAGAACTTCAGCTTAGGTCTTCATATGTCTAAAAATAAACCTGTACTTTTCTAGCTCTTTGTTAACATATCTCTTAGTAATGTCTTGCTCTGTTAACAGTGAATAAGTATAAAATAGAGTGGATTGTAAAATGACCATGTAATAAGGATAATGTTCCTCATTCAACCACACTTGGAAGCTAACTGGAAGATATGTTAATGAAGACCATTAAGGCCTATTTTAAATGTACAAATCCTTGAAATCTACTTGTGGGAACACCTCCAACAAAGTCCTTTGTTCCAGGGGTGATTCGAATGGAAGTTGAAGAAAGGAGTATGGGTCACAGAAAGAAAGAAAGTGAACCCATATGATAGTCAGGATGCCTTTTCTGAAGCCTATTTTAAATAAATTTTGCTTAATGTTCTGTCCAAAACCATCTGTAAACTTCTAAGATGGCACACCAAAATGAGTTATTCTTGTATCATTCCCCTTCCCACATGGTGGTCAGAAACTTATGTGACTCCATTTTTTGAGAAACCAGCTTCTAACTCAAGGGTCTTCCAGAGGGAGGGGGTTCCTAGGCACATATCCACCCTGCTGAGTGTTTCCCTGGAGAGATCTGCAGTGCCAGGTGTTCCTGACTCCATTATGCTATGTGAGAACCCATAGCAACCTCCTCACAACCACCAATCATCATGAGACAAGGAAATATCTGAAATTCCAGGTGACCCTCCAAGTAGTTTCAGTGATTAATAACATGCTTAGGCCACCCTACAGTTCAGTATATACCCTCTTTCAACCCCTCACAGCCTAATCCAATCAGTTCAAATATATCCACAACTTGACCTAACCAATAACACTTACCTAACTTGTTTCTGCCAGTGAATGTGCTAATCAATGTTAAGAGTTGTTGCTTGATTTTCCTGCAGTATGAAATAATTTGCTGTGTGATGTTGTGATGCATAGAGTATTCCCCCCAAACTTATAAATCCTCTGAACTAAGAGTCAGAACTCACTCCTCGGGACCGCTATGTCAGAAATGATTTGAGTCCAGGCTCTAGCTGCAATAAAGACTCTTGTGTGATTTCATCAGATTTGGCACCTGGAGATCTATTGGAGTCTCAAGAATCTGGGATTACATCAGAAGTTCTATTTCTTCTTGCTTAAATAAATTTTATTCTTTAAAATTTGTGAGACAAGCTTCCAGATGCAATTGGCAAAATGAGAAATTTTGTTTCATCTTAAAACTCCACTTTCAACATAATCAATTATTATTTTCCCATGTTTCATTTTAAATTAATGCATTATTTGTAATTCTCTAATCATTAGATCTAGCTAAGCTTTGTTCAGCTCTGATTTCTACAAAGACTAAGCCCTCATGAGAAATAATTTCACATTAACCAGATGTGAAACTTAGTAATTTACAAAGGACTCTTAAATCTGTGCAAAGTCCCACTCCTCAGAGAGTCTTGGGATTTTAAAAGACTACCCTCACTCAGCTTCTACTTTGGAAAAGAAAGTCATCAAAACAGAACCTGAAAATTTGTGATAGCTGTGATTCTCCTACTTTTCTCTGGAAATGGCATCAGATTTACGGATAATGCTCCATCATAGAAATAAGCCTTCATAGCCAATGTTGCCACATTCAGCTCATATTTCATAGCCAAAACATAAGAAATCCTGCGGCAGTCTGTGGAAACTAGGAAGAAAAAACAACAGCCACAAAAGAAAAAAATTGAGAGTTGCAATTTATATCACAAATATTGATCCATTCACATTCCTGTGTAAGTTGTTTTATGTGGAAAGGTTACAAGTAAATATTGAAAGAATTCATTGTTTCAGAATGTACAATGTATTTGTGTAATTTATAAAATAAAATATAGATGTTGAGACCTGCTTGGTCTAATAGATGTGGATACAGTTTGTTTTACTTAAAATTTTATTGTCTATTTTGTTTATTTAGTGTAAATATTATTATCAGATTTTAAAATCTTTACAGTCATAAAAAAATAAAGCTTAAGTAATAAAGTTATTGGAAAGGTTGCAGTGACTATAGAAAAATTAAAAGCAAATTCTCAATTTAAGCCAAAGAAAATATTGTGTATTTAATATTTGATGAAACTGATTTTGTTTACCAGGAAATATACAGTATTTATTTCATGATCTTTTGCTGTTTTAATGAGCACACATTTACACAATTAATTAGGGAAAAGTTAAAAAGAGAGCAATAAAGTAGAAAATCTCTCTTACCTAGTTCACTCAGATTGGATTACATAATTGCTGTTTAAGACATAACAAATATAGGAAGCTATTCCTTGGACAGAGCTTAAAAAAAGTGGACTAATGTGTAAATTAATTTAAACATTGGTATTGGACTAATGTGTAATTAATTTAAACATTGGTATTTCAGAATGTGTTATTTATGTGTTATTAAAGCCTTTGTTAAGTCACCATCTTTATCACATAATGTGATAAAGATGGTGACTTAACAAAGGCTATAGTAGATTGTTAGATTTTGTATTCAGAAATTTTTCTCCATGTATAAGAGTCAGACTAGTTGGCTCTCACTGGGGAATGTCTTCCCATTCAACCATCACAAGAGTGGAGTCAATGATCCATATTTGCAGGCATATTTCTATGGAAGTTCAGTTAACAGCTTTATTTTTTATTTTACAATTTCATTTGTGTACACCTTTCAGATTTTTGAATATAGTTATTTTTTGTGAAATTTATTTTAACTTAAAAGTATATTTTTAATTTCCCTATTAGTAGACTGTGTGTTCATGCACATTAATTTTTATTTTCTTTTTTAATATTTATTTATTTATTTATTTTTGCATTAGGATTCTTAATAAAATGTTAATAATGTATTGGCATACTTGTAGAAATTTCACATTTGAATCAATAGTAGGTACTAAAGTAATAGGAAAATCCAATGTCTGCCAATATCCATTTTTTCTGCTGATGGAAGATAAGATATTTGACAGTTTATATACTTATTATACATTCATCTAAACCCAGATATTGCTGAGAAGAGCATATGGATATTGAGTATATTTTTTATGTTTTTAGTTCTGCTTTAAATCATAACTGTGTAACAAATATTTTCATAATCTGTTATACTAAAATTTGTCAGCCAAATGTTACATGAAATGCCTGCTCTATAGTTTTTGATCACTGTCACATACATAATTGCTTTATTCATTTTAATTTGTAGAAGAGCTTTATGGTAAAAAACACCAGTAAACAACTTTTATACTATTAAAAACTTTTTTTCCTTCCTAAATGTTGTAAATGTACCCTAGTATTTTGCCAGCTGAAGAAGCTTTTTATGGATCTTGAAAATTTGTTGCTAATTTGAGGTTGATTATTGTGATTGTAATGTTCAATGTGTGTAGAACTAGTTTGAGTACAATTTAAATAGAATTTTCAGTTTTTAATATTAGCCATAGCACTAGTTAGTATCTCAGTAGTTTCATGAAATTTTTTCCTGTATTCTAATCTATTTTGACAAATTTTGTGGTCTTTTTTTTAATTGGGTCTTACAGTTCAAGTTTATAAATTTTAATAAGCAACAGTTTTTAAAGATGCATTAATTTCCAACTATTACTTATCCATCTTTCACGAACTCACAAACTGCATCTTTAAATCCATATGTAAGATTATTTAATTGGACTTTTCTGTTCTTTCAAGCTTAGTGATGAAGCACAAAAATTTCAGTAGAAAACAGGTTTTATTTTGTAAACGTTAATGAATTAAAAATAATATATAATATATACTATACATATATTATTTTTATTTGAATTGCATATATGATTTTTTTTCATCGTGTTAAAAGTATTTTCACTGAACAAGGTTGACTGGTTACCTCAATATTAAAGCAAATATAGTCCAAGGGAGCATTAAAAAAATCTTATTCATTTAGGATATTTGTTCTCTGAAGAGTGGCTGGCAAAGATTTTCTACCATTCTATAGGTTATCTCTTCAATCTACTAATTGTTTCCTTTGTTGTACAGAAGTCTTTAAATTTGAGCTATTTGATTTATTGATTCTTTTTCATATTTCCTCGGCCATAGGAGTCCTATTCAGAAAATCTTTGCCTATGCCTGTATGTTGAAGGGTTTCCCCAATTATTTCTTCCAATAATTGTAAAGTTTGGATCCAATATTTCAGCCTTCAATCAATATTGAGTGTATGTTTGTACAGGCTAAGAGATCTGTATCTAGTTTTCTTCTATGTATGGATATGCAATGTTTCCAAGACCACTTGTTAAATAGACTTTCTATTCTCCAATCTATATTGATGTTAGTTTTGTAAAGAGCCTGATGACTATAGTAATGTTGAATTTCCTCTGTGTCTTCTACTCTGTTCCATTGCCTGAAAAAATTATTAGGAATCTGGTGTCTTCCTCTTTCTCTCTCAATTTTTGCTTTGCTTGTTTTAGTTCTAGATGAACACAATATCTTTATTTTATTTATTTATTTTTATGTGGTGCTGAAGATTTAACCCAGTGCTTCACAGTACTTCACAAGTGCTCTACTGCTGAGCCACAACCCCAACCCTTTTCTCTCTGTTTTTTATTTCCAGTTCATGAGAGACCTGTTTTATTTCACCACCTGCTCCCATCAGTATGTGCTAACCCATCAAAGTCCAAAACAATGATGTCAATGGATTATGGATAGGAACTATGAGTCAAAGGAATTTTTTTGGTACAGGAGATTGAACCCAGGGGTGCTTAACCATGGCTTTGAACTCATGATCCTCCAGCCTCAGCCTCCCAAGTTACTGGGATTACAGATATGTGAAAGACCCCTGAAAACCCCAACCATTCAATGAGGGAGCACACTGGGCTGTCCAGAGATCAGTTTATTCAGTACAGGCTACAGATAGCAGCAGTGTGGTTTTAAGGACTTAAATCATCCCCCATGGGAAGTGTGTGTGGTTATGACTGGCATCCCTGTTGTCAGTTTTTTATTGGGCTCTTGGGCAGATGATGGCCTTTTGTTGGGCTTATTTGATGGGCCCCTTCTCTTAGGCAGGAAGAAGAACCCGGAAGCCTAAAGCCTAAAGCCCTAGGGGTGGTCGCCATTGTTGAGTGGTGACCTGGTCCTGTTCTGGCTCCATGCCCAACAGTATGCACTACCACACCCAGACAAAAGAAACTTTTGATCATGGTAAGTTGAATTGCATTTAATATTTGCTTAGTAACATAAAGCTGACTAACAGAGGGACTTTGCTTAGGTTGTCTTCTACCACTCCCTATTATCCTTTTTATTTTTTCTCAATGTTTTTCCTCAGTCAATGATGTTTCAGGATGACTCCCAGAGCCAAATGACCCCTGCAGTTTGCCTTGTGGTCATGGAATGGGCATGGATGACACAGACTTCACCTGATTCAGCTAGAAAAACTCCATGTTCATTTCCTTTTATACTTTTGAGTTTTGCAGAGTTTAAAGCTGAAAATAATTAGAAAAAAAATCAGTAGCCCTAGGTGGTCCCATTCTACTTTGTTCTCTCAGTTACAAAAGTGATACTCAGGATCAAAAATGTATGTTTGTGTTGTAGAGAAAGATTTCTGATCCTTCAGTTCATCTCAGGAAATTTTATTAAGGAATGAGATGAGTGTTCAAACATGGAGACAGCATTGAAAAATGACTGGTTCTTTACCCCAGGGATGACTTACAAAGTTGCTTTTCTTCTTGCTAAGCTAATCTTTTTGATTCTACACTAGTAGCTCCAGGATAGAGAGCAAATGAACTCATTCTTCCAAAAAGTCAGGTGGGGGTTTCCAGACATGAAGACCACTCTTCATCTGCTGCTCCCAGAAAACAGGTTGTTGATTTTATGTATGCCAGGGATCCATTCCTTGAGTACCAATTATGTTTTTGTTTGTGATACTGCACTAAAGGCATAAGGGATTAACTGATGAGGCACACATCTGTGTAGTTCATTTGTGAGTTTGACTGCCTATGGGCAACTTCATATCAGTTTCAAGGATCAGTACTGAGATTCATTCAATTATCAGAATGTACTTTTTAAATCAATCAACTTTCAAGTGCACATTTGAGGGGGAAAGTCTTCACCATGACATTATGGGTTCAACTTTACATGAAAAAAATGTTGGAACTCAATATAAAAAATGGATATTTAAAATAAAAACACATCTTATAGTGTAAAAAATATGCCTGCTATTTAAAACAACATTTGAGGTAGAGGTAAAAATTTTCAACATAGATTAGATGGATGTTATTTAGTTTATTTACCAGAAAGTAATGTATGTTATAGTTAATATAATAATAATATATAACATAATTAATATAATTAAATATTGCATGTGATTTATTTGAACATAAATTTGTGGAAATTTATACAAAATAAAATCAAACAAACAGTACTGTTGATATAAATCATAAGAGCTCCCATTTATTGAGCTCTTTTTCTTGTCAGGTGCTGTTCTAAGTACACACATTCTATGAAAATTACCTATAATCAGGAGCAGCTTAAAAGCTTGTGTAATTATTCTATAAACAATGAGAAGAAAATGGAGTGGCTTCCTTTTTTTCTTTCATTTTTTTTGTACCTGGGATTGAACTCAAGGGCACTTAATCACTGTCACATTCCCAGCCCTTTCTAAATATTTTATGTAGAGACAGGGTCTTACTGATTTGCTTAGGGCCTTGCTAACATGCTGAGGCTGGCTTTGAACTTCTGATCCTCCTTGTCTCAGCAGACATGACCACCATGCCTGACCAGAGTAGCTTTTAATTTGCCAAATATACTAAGCAAAATGACCATGTGCAAAAGCAACTGATAAGTTTTTGTATGTAGTTATGAGACAGGATATGAGGAGCAGGCAAAAGGCATAGGTCAAGGTAGCTCTGAGGTTTAACATGGGGAAATAGAGGATACTCCAGCAGCTGCAGCAAGTTACAAAGAAAAAAGAAGTGATTTGGAAAATGAGATTTGTGTTACACAGATGTCTGAACTGATGCCAACTTTAGGGGAGAGGACATAAAACATTTCTAAGTTTATTTTTTTAAAGTGTTCATTTAATAGGGAATCAGTTTGTTTTCTAATTGGTCAAATCAAAATTATATTCTTAAGATTTTTAATGAAAAATAAGTGTATTTTTATTCATTTAATAGAGCATGTCCTATGGGTACATATTGAATAAATTTTCTAATGTGTTCAATTTATATTTAATTTGCAGTATCTTATGTACTACAACTCTGAAGACTTTTCTAAGTATTTTAAAAATTATATTAGCATAACTGAGTCAAAAATTTAGAAGTACTTTTGTTTTTAGTACTGGAGATTAAACTGAAGGGTGCTTGAGCACTGAGCCACATCCTCAGGCCTATTTTGTATTTTATTTTGAGACAGAGTTTTACTGAGTTGCTTAGTGCCTTGCTTTTCCCAAGGCTGGCTTTGAACTCTTGTTCCTCTTGCCTCAGTCTCCTAAGCTGCTGGGATTATAGGTGTGGACCACTGCACCCGACTAGATGTGTGTATGTGTGTGTGTGTGTGTGTGTGTGTGTGTGTGTGTGTGTGTATATATATATATTGTGGTAATGATGATTGAACAGTGTCTCACATGCATTTTACTACTGAGCCACAACCCCAGTCCCTTCCTAGATGTTTGTTTGTTTGTTGTAGTTGATACAATATCTTTATTTAATTTTATGTGTTACTGAGGAATTAACCCAGTATCTCACATGCACAAGGCATGTGCTCTATCACTGAGCTACAAGCCCCAGCTCCTAGATGTACTTTTAATGTAAGATACTATGTGTAATAATTCTATGTTGTCTTCCATTATTGCTTTTAATTGCAATAATAGTCTATGGCATTTCTTACTAACTTTTTACTTCTTATTTCCCTGTATCCAAACTTTTTTATTTATTTATTTTTAGTTGTAGAAGGACATGACACCTTTATTTTATTTATTTATTTTTATGTGGTACTGAGAATCAAACTCGCTTGCTTTCTATAATTGAGCTACAATCCCAACCCCCCTGTATCCAAACTTAATTCAACAAATTATAGCTTCTGGGACAGCACATTTTATTTTGAGGAGGTGAGGAATATATCAAAAAATAGTTTCTCTAAAAGATAGAAATAAAATCAAGATTGACTAAGACATGCCTGCAAACCAGTTCTTAAGGTCACCTCTAAGTCTTGTTCTCTCTGACATTTACCAAGGAAAGTTAAACATTTATCTTTTAATATGGCCTTCAGTGCCAGGGGCTGGCCTTGGCATGGGGTCTCAGAGGATCACTTGAATGGCAAAATATTATAACATTCAGCCCTGGTAGCCAGTCCCTGAGTCCAATACCATCTACTTATTTGTTTTCTAATGATTAACTTTTCCTTTCTAGTTTTTAAGCATCAAGGGTTCCCCATATGTCTGATTCATTCCCAGTTATTTAAATATTTATAGCATACCCATTTATTATTAACATTTACTATCAAACCTACATTGGGATCATATTTTCCTGTCCAGAACCAAAGGGGCAAGAATCTCTGTCTCTGTTTTTCCTGACCCCAACATAACCTGAGAAGATTTCTTCTCCTGGATCCTTCCCCCATGTTATCCTCCAGTCTCACCTTAGGCCTGAAGAAATCAAGTTTGCCATCTGTGGACTGGGGCCTTTGAGACCATGAGCCCCTCATAAACTTCCCCTCCTTTAAGTTGTTCTCATTGGGTATTTTCATCACAGTGATGGAAAACCCACTAAAACACAGCAAATCCATGAAGGTGTACACATGTACACACACACACACACACACACACACACACACACACACACAGAGCTTTTGATTCATGACATGAAATTTAGTTCTTTTTTTCAAGGTTTAGTGCTTTAAAATCAAAATTGGGTGGGGAAGGATTTCTTCTGCTGTGTATACTTCAGAAAGCATATAATTTCTACACTAACAAAAAAGGAAGTCTTATTGATCAGGTTGATAAATAAAAGGAAGAACCTTAAAGAGATGCTAAAAGCCAGAATTTGGTGTCTAACTGACAGCTGAGAGAGAGATAATTTGCCCTTGATTTCACTGGTGGTCTCTGCTTAAAAGGGTGTATAGGGAATATCCAGGTTTTCAGGCATCTCTGGAACAGCTCAGGCGGTGCTGGGGAAATACCATGGAGTCTCACAGCCCTCTCTTAATTGTCTTTTAGGTCCAAAGCATGTGTTTTCAATGACCTGTAGCTAATAAATACCTATACCTTCTTTATGCCAAATTTTTTGCTGTGCATGCATTATTATAATTTATTTGAAGGATCATGTGTTGATCTAGTGTTTCATTTCAAACAACTCTCTTAAAAGTACTAAATTTTTTTTGTAACATCCATCACTAATTGTATTAGTACCTTAGTTTTATGGTAAATTTTTAGCCTACAGGATATGTCTACATAAAATTTAAAAATTCTGTCACTGAAAAGGTAGAAGATATATTATATTAAAGCTGACCATATTGTCTAAAAAATAGAAATATGCCAAAGAAATTATTTCCAGGTATTTGGTCATTTTTGAGGTACTGATCTGTGTATAATAAGTAAAAGTTAATTGCATTTGCAGATTTATAGAACTATGCTTCAAAATAAATGTGCCTTGAGAAAGAATATTAATGTATTTATCTTCTACATGTATGTCTAAAAATTTACATAATATCATAAATATTATATGATTTGTGTAGAAATGCTATTTACTGTATAGTATTTTGAAGAGATTCATGGATTTGCTATTTGGTCAAAAATAAACACAACTTGGTCGTAAAGCTTTTTGTTTTATATTATGTCATCAGTTTATGGTGACATTATTATTCTCTTTCAAGCACAACTATATATAAAAAATAGTGATTCTTTTTCTTGGTGCCATGTTATCCTCCAAAATTTTTATCCTTTTTGAAAACAATGACAACTTTGTAGTGCAGAATTATGTCCTTATAAAGCTTATTTATTTACTCCAATTATAATCATGAATCTAAATTCATATTAAAATGTATTGCACATTTTTTTGTGTATTATAAGCCCATAAACTAAGCTAACTATTTTACTTAGAGATCTGGATCTTCAAATATACAAGTCTATTTTACCCACAATGAATTAAAGTAACAAAGAGAAGCAGAAAATGAGATAAATATACACATGAAAAGAGGAGGTGATCTCCAGTGACAAAAGATTTCAAAAAACTTTTGGAAAATAGACAATCTGGAAGTAGATGAAGGATGCCTTTGAATTCTGACTAGGGATTCCAAGGATGTACATTAAGACTGTGATTAGGCATCTTTGAAGTCTATAAGTTAGTGTGCTTCAATCAGCACAATGGAAATAAAGGGAAAGAAGAATGTTTGGGCACAGGGAATCTGGGGTGGCAGTTTAATCTCAAAGGAGGCTTCTACTTACTCAAAGTGAAATTTTGGAGCTCTCTTGCACTCTCATATTTGTTCTTACTTGAGACATGGAGTGTAATTTACATGAATCTCAAACAGTCTTGAGTGTAGGAAGCCTTGCATGGTAATAACCACAAAAACTCTCTTCTGATGAAAATATTTTGAAATGACCACTTTCAGCAATTGCCTGGGAATTGAATCCTTCAGTCATAAGGGTACCAAATAACACAGTTCCCTATAGTGACACCACAAAAATTCACTTTTCAGTCTAAGTTCTGTACTTAGTTTATTGTACTGTTGAGACTCGATTCCTGAAGAAAACTAATAAGGAGGGAAAGCAGTGCAACTAATTACAGTTTTGGCAGCAGTGTACACTGAATATCAAATTAATGGTCATCTTTTGTCTCTTCTGCTTTTCATTTTAGATCTCCTATGTGTACTTCTTTTGGTCTCTATAACATAGCTTAGTGAAACTCATATTCATCCCCAAATCATTTGAGCCTCCTCACCATAATTTTCTCAAGACACAACTACTGTACTGGTCCTTTTACAATTCCTGTAGGGCAAGTGAGTACTAAAAATTAGAGAACTGGATCATCTGTTTTCAAATTGAATATCTGATTTTTGTCTTTATTGCAACATGGAATCAATGTCCTTCTGGTAATGAGAGTGAATTGACCTAGCTAGGATTATAATTTCTCCTCTTGCTTTCTGTTTTCTTAGTACATAGAATTTAAAATCCTCAGGTGTACTTTAAATTTTACTAGGATCCCTCCTTGTTTATTTTCCGCTTCCCCTCACAACTTCTTATATGTAATTTTGTATAACATTGAGGGTCTCCCTCCATTTCCATGCAATTTAAAAACAAGGAGGGAAATGAATTACAGTAGATGGGGTAGAGAGAGAAGATGGGAGGGGAGGGGACGGGAGGGGGATAGTAGAGGATTGGAAAGGTAGCAGAATACAACAGTTACTAATAGGGCATTATGTAAAAATGTGGATGTGTAACCTATGTGATTCTGCAATCTGTATTTGGGGAAAAAATGGGAGTTCATAATCCACTTGAATCTAATATATGTAATACGAGATGTCAAAAGCTTTGTAATATTTTGAACAACAAATAAAAAAAATACAAATAAAAAGGGCTGGGGATGTAGCTCAGTAGTAGAGCATTCCTGGGTTCAATCCCCAGTACCAAAAATAAATAAATATTTTAAGAAGAACCTAAAAACAAAATTTAATTAATTAATTAATTTTACTAGGAATCTTGTTAGGCATCCTGTTGGAAAAGTGTCCTGTTAAATAATTAGGATTTCTAAAACTGAAGGATGCAGAGGCATGGTGTAAGAAAATTTAATTGCCAAGTGGTTAATGGGAGTGATCATGAGTGAAGACTCTTCAACATTGATACTCTGATTCCTAGATCTATGTAGTCTATCTCTTGGTAGCACAACCTGATATAATGATGTGAAATTTAAGAAGTGTTAACAACACCATCACCTGTTCCAGAATTCTACCAGGCCAGCAGCTTTTTATTTCTTTTATTGATTATAATACAGTGGATACCATGGTCATAGACTGATAGTAATATCTTTATTTTTGTTAAGTGTTGTCTTTTTTTAGTGGTGCTTTCTTAGCATTTATTGTCTGTAAAAGCAAAATGTAAAAAGAAAAGTTTGGGTTTTTCTGCTTAAAATTATTTCTGGGTTAAAAGAGTTCTACTTGTTAATTTATTATGAGAGAATGATGAAAATAATGATGCTGTCAAAATAACCTAGAGATATATCTCTACTCCTAGCTGGCTGGATATTTGGAAGAAGTATTTAATAGATAAAATGTGGTGGCTGGAAACCACTATGGTACTCAGTTCTCATTCATCCTGTGCATCATCCAAGACTGGAGAAAACAACAAGCCAAGTCAAATTGTCAACTTTGTTGTCTTGTAGAATGTTCATAATGCATGTGCTTTGCCATGTGATAGCATGAAATCCCATGATATTTACACTTCATTGTCTCTCTCAGAAATCCATCCTGATTACTCTACCCCCCTGATTACTCTACCCCCCAAATTTTATAATCTTCAAAAGTTCTTTCTAGACCCTTGACCATGTCTTGATTTCTTCCTATTAGTTTATATATTTGTTACCTGAGGTAACTTTTTCCACATGAAATTGAGGATGAAATGTGCTGGCAAGTGTTCTGCTCTTTGGAAATATATATATATATATATATATATATATATATATATATATATATATATATATATATATATTTTTTTTTTTTTTTTTCAAGCTAACCCTGAAAGATGCTGTACAATGGTGTTATTTTATTTCAGTTTACTTCTAAATGAAGCTAACTCATATTTACTTCTAGCAACATTTTGATAAAGGTTGGCCAATTTTCTCTTCTATCTGATTCATAAAATGGACCTTTTTTTCAAACAAGGAAATTAATAGGGTTGTATCACTTTTTTGCTCTGAAATTGACTGGGGTTTTCAGTGACTACCTTCTTGGTTAGTTATTTGGTTAGTTATTAGATACCTCAGGTCAAATGCCAAGGAAGATAGAGAGTAAAATAAGTAGAAGCTATCAATTGATTATACTTTTCTAACTGAAGTAAGATTTTTGAAGTTTCTATATGACTTGCATATCTCTCTGCTTCCATTTAAAATCAAAATTTAAAATTCATCTTCATTTTTTATGTATCACAAATAAACTTCTAAAAGTAAAATTTACACCCATTATTTTCTAATACTTTTCATGATTTCTCTATTTTCTTGATTATATAAATTTTTATAACTAATACTAACTTGAAAATCTGTGTCATTTTCTGGTTTACAAACACTGATTTTTGTCTTATTTAGTTATAGTTGGTCTCTAGTGACTAAGGGAAAGACCCCTTCCTGTCTGCTCCTCCCAGCCATGCACCATCCTCTCAGCTTCCCAGACCACCATGCAGTTGGTTGTAAATTCTTCCAGAAGCTGTCTTACTGTCTACTTTTCAGGAGCAAAAATAATAAAAAACTTTAAAAAATAGTTTAAAAAGCAAAATGTGGAGGGAGAAAGGAGCAACAATTTTTTTTTTCCTTTTTGGTAACTAGGCTTTTAAAAATTTTTTTTAACATTTATTTTTAATGTTGGTCAGCCACTGATACTTCATGAAAATAACAGTTTATTTGCTGAGTTCAGGTGACCAAGGAATAGATACACCCTCAGAACAAAACAAACACACACACACACACACACACACACACACACACACACAAACCCACAGGATCATCTTTAACATAACTTTTTATATGATGTCTCAAATCCTCATAACTTTGCACTGAAGCTTCTGTGTTCAGTTGAATTGTAACTGCTTTTTGTATTTGGATAGAGTGTGACTATTGAACTAGAAACCTTTTATTCTTGGCATCATGGTGGTTCCTGGTGAGGTTAAGTGTCTGAGAGGGTGAAGAAAAATTGGGAGGGGGGGTTCCTATCATAACATGATTTTCCCCCACAGTCTGCTCTCAGGTGCCAAACCTCAAGTTTTTATTACAATGGTATATTTTGATTATTCTTACTTCCCCTTTACCCATAAGTTTTAACAGCATTTTATCAAGTTGCACTTATTAAGAAAATTTTTTAAATAAAGTTATAATTTGCCTCACCAGTCTGCACTTATTGCTCATGGTTTCACTCACCTGCTATGCCTGTTTTTGGTGTTTGAAAAAGAGACATATTATTTTCAATATTTTATCCAGTTTTCTACATGTATGTACTTAAAAGAAAATCAGGTCTGAAAATATTCCATTTTGATTGAATGCTATAATCAAGAAAATAAAATTTAAACGTGCTAAATATATCTACAGAATTTCTCAAGTAGCTATGCTTAAAACAAAGAGAATGTCCTGAAAAGAAAAACCATAATCAGCTTCAAGAAAGCAAAAATAGAATCCAATAATTTATCATTAATGATGGCTTATAGATGATAAATACAGAATAACCTCAAGATTTAAAGGAAAAATTGTATTCAGCCTTGTATTCTAAACTGAAGCACACTGTCCATCAATGATAATTAAAAATAGATTTTCATAAATGATAAAATTCCAAAAAGCTATTTTATGTACCTCATTTCAAAGAGAGTTACTCAATATAGAAGAAAAATAAAACAAAGGGAGCAGAGCTTCTGGACAGAAACTGTTGCTTTAACTACAGAGCTCAAGACAGTTATGTTGATTCTGCAGTAGACCTTGAAAATAGTTTTGTTAGCCTACCTCAGTCCTACCTTTAAAATGATGGTTTAATAGTAATATTAGCTAGTGAGTAGTCAAGTGACTGAACATAGCAAAAGTTAGAAGATTCTAGCGATCTATTTTCCTCACCACAAAAAAAATTGAATATTAGAAAATACAGGAAAAACAAACTGATGAAAAATAAAGTAAAAGCCCACTAAACACAAATAATGGAAAGGCAAGTTCTGCATATGAAACACAGTAAAATTTTCACTTTTTTAACAATTAATGGAATAGAAGAAAGTAGTATTGATTGTTATTGATGGGAAGAACATCCCTCCATCAGCAGCATTTATGTTCTGATATTGGATGTCAGAAAGGCAATAAGTTAGACAAAGAAATCATTCTTGCTTCCGTTGTGTGTTTTGTGATAAAAAATATTTTAAAGTCAAGTTTGTAAAAATGCTTACTGGTTTTTAACCTTCATAAATTATCTGTTGACAAAGAATGCAACACATAATTATTTTAAAAGGATAAGAACTAACTGAGGAAGCATGAACACAGGGACTTGTAACTATTAAAAAATAGAGTGGGGTGTGGTGGTCTGTACAGATGCTGTTACTCGAAATAATAAAGTGTCTAAGGTAGAATAAGAAAGAAATCACAGAACACATATCATTATGATTTCATAAATAATAATCAAGTAAACACTAAAGCTTTTTAATATTTGATTCATTAGGCCTGAAGAGAAAGAAGTGGCCCCTAAACTAAATTGGTTTTTCTCCCTCTATCATTACAATTGAAAAAAAAAATAATGGGAATACCTAATACATTGTGAAGGGTCTTCTATGTATATGTTTCAAGATTATGGTCAATATCAGACAACTATTTGTAGGTATGGCTAAATTTAGTTGCCATTTAGAACTTTATATAGTTGCAGAAAGAGTGGAGGCTGCTGATTTGGGTGTAAATTTTGGAAACTTTTTGTTTTATATGGTACTGGGAATTGAACCCAGGTGCTTTATCACTCATATATATTCACAATTCTTTGATATTTTATTTTGAGAACTGGTCTCACTTAGTTATCAAAGCTGGCCTTGAAGTTGTGATACTTCTGCCTCAGCCTCTATGATTTTTGAGATTATAGGTATGTACCACCACATCAGGCCTGGACACTATCTTTTGATTTTTTTACATGCATCTAATAATCAAAACTATTTAAATATTCCTGCCTTTTTTGATATTAAATATTCAATTCTACCTTTCCAAATTGGTTTTCACCTTCACATTCTTTTTTTTTCAAAACGCCAGTCTTCATGTTGATTAGTTATACGTTTTTTGTTTGTTTGTTTTTACTATAACAAGATATACTCATTAGATTCTATTCTGAGTTAGCAAGTCAATTTTATATATGTTTTAGAAAAACAAATTGCCATAAACTGAATTGTCCTGGTCATGGTCTTAATAGAAGTACCTTCCTCTTAGTCATCATCAAAAGAAAGATAGGAGAAAATTTAGTAAAGTCAAAAGCTAAGATTCAACAGTTGGCCAGTTCCTGTTTCACCCAGATGATTTGTTTGTTTTTCTTTTAATTTTTTTCTTCTGATTGCTCTTATGGCCTTTCCTATGATTTTTAATAGTCAGCTCCATTTAAAAGCACTAGTTTAAGTGAAAAGTGGATACTAAGGGAAATGAATATCTGAAACAAATTAAGAGTACACAATATGTATCTCATGATTATATAAAAATTCCTTCCACCATTCTGGGATTGCAATTCATAGAGATTTAAATGATTTCATTTCTCACTATATTTCACTAATCAGCACATGCAGAAATAATTTCTCAACAAATTTATATTAATTAAGTAGCAATTTAGAGAAAACCAGATATATTTTACACCTATGAAATTAAAATAATATATGTGGCATTTTGCCAAAGAATACTTGGCATATTCAAAGAATAAAATAAAAAAAGTTTACCAGAATTGTTGCTTTCCTCTATGTGACAGGGCAGAGTTTATTGTCATGTTGTTTCAATAAGACATTGAAAGTTTCCTTATGAAAAACAGCTGTTATTTTTTAACATGGATTTTACTTTATTTTTTTAAAATTTTTTACCCATTTATCTTATACACTGAGAAGGTATTTGCTGGGGTCAAACACAGTGAGATACTGATCAATCAATTGTATTTTCAACTAATGTTGTAAAATGCATCTCTGACACATTTGCAATTGTTTTCATTTTATATAATAGAATCATGCACATTCAGCATGAGAAGAGGTTACTCATTAATTTTGGTATCAACACTGGGTTAGGTACATTGAAAAGATATTGAGAAAATTATGTCTATAATGATGGAATGTCCCAATTCTTTGCTTTCATCTTTCCTGTGGCTCTTCTGCTATTGATAATAGTATGTTAACTTTAATTTGCATTGTCCATACAGTTTCTTAAAACATGAGACACTTAGAATTGAGGAAATCACATATAGCATTTTTATTTCATAAACTGATATAAGACTCAATGAAAGATTTCAGCATTATTAATGTACATTTTATCGAAATTCCATTAAATCACAATGTGACATACAGTATTAAAATTTTATGTTGCTACAGCTTTTTTTTTTAACAATGAATGATAGGCACCTTAATCAAGTATGTAGTTCCAATTATTCATTTACTAAACTTCATTCATTCATAATATAATAGTTGAAAAAAATCACACATCAGAGTGTCTGTTTTTGAAAAAATTGTTTGGTGAATTACTAACAATGCAGCAGGCAATTTTTATTTATTATTGGTTCATTATATGCTTATCTTACCCACATAGTAATATTGTTATAGTATTCAATAAGTGGTAGCTAAAAACATGAAATGCCACACATCATATTGTACAGATTATATAAATGCTCTAATTATTTCTTCATCGTTTCACAAATATTTATCAAGAATTTACTATATCCTAATTAGAACTAAGTTCATCCTAATTATTTTAAATATTTCAAAACAACTGCAAAACCTCATTTGAAAAGGGAAATATAGATTTCAGAAGTAACTACTGTTTCTCTAGTGAATAATGTGCATAGAAATCTGCTAAGGTCTTGGGGTATGCAAGTATATTTGAGAAGTATCAGAAAGTGTATATGAAAAAACAGTACTATTTATCATGTTATATAATTGAAGTGAAATATCATACCAAAAGGTTAAAAAAATAACTTTTGGAAAAAAAGCAAAAATGTGCACCCTTTTGAAATAAGGTAATAATAATTTGTATCTTTGAAATAAGGTAATAATAATTTTTACTAAAATTAGTTGTTTCTGGGTCTCACTTCACTGTTTATTTTAATTATCTATCCATTTTGTTAAGTACCCCTATTAGGTATTAAACTATATAAGGTACATTTACTTTGGTCTGAGGTGTTATTGGAAAATATTGGCATTCAGTGAATAATGCCACCAATTTTCTGTTCTGCAATATTAAAGAACTATTTCAGATTTATTGCAACAAATAGTTTTGTTTAGAGGTATCATTAGTTTTTCAATGTAGAAATTACTAAGATAAATTTGGGTAAAGGTTTAAGTTTTCTTTAAAAGTATTATCACTTTATTCACATTTCACATTCACCAGGGGGTCTTCTGCTGTGATGAATAAAGTTTTATTTTTTATTAAAGTTTTGCCACATTATTCACATTTGTAGGGCTATCGTCCAGTGTGAGTTCTGCTGTAGTGAATAAGGTATTATTTTTTACTGAAAGCTTTGCCACATTCTTTTCATTTGTAGGGTTTCTCCCCTGTGTGAGTTTCTGCTGTGGCAAATAGGTGTGATTTTCAACTAAAAGCTTTGCCACATTCTTTATATTTGTAGGGTTTCTCTCCAGTGTGAGTTCTTCTGTGGTGAATAAGCCCTACTTTTCAACTGAAAGCTTTGCTACATTCTTTACCTTTGTAGGGCTTCTCTCCAGTATGAGTTCTGCTGTGGTGAATAAGCCCTACTTTTCAACTGAAAACTTTGCCACATTCTTTACATTTGTAGGTCTTCTCTCCAGTGTGAGTTCTCCTGTGGCAAATAAGGTGTGATTTTTGACCAAAAGCTTTGCCACATTCATTATATTTGTACGGTTTCTCTCCAGTGTGAGTTCTTCTGTGGTGAATAAGGTCTGTTTTTTGACTGAAAGCTTTGCACATTCTTTACATTTGTAGGGCCTTTCTACAGTGTGAATTCTTCTTGGGTAACTAAGGTTTACTTTTTTTTTCTAAAAACATTACCATATTCTTCACTTTTGTAGGGCTTCTCTTCAGTGTGAATTCTGCTTTGCTTAATAAAGTTGGATTTTTCTTTATAAACTATCACATTCTGCCCATTGGTATGGCATCTCACTAGTGTGGGTTCTTCTTTGGTAAATAAGACCTTTTTTTTACTGAATACTTTGCCACATTGTTTATGTTTTAGGGCTTCTCTTCAGTATGAATTCTCTTGTGTTGAACAAGGCCTGAAATTCTATATGATTTTTGGTTCACTCTCACTTGTAGTTCTCCAAATTTCTTTTGTTGTAAATAGTCAAAATCACAACTTCTATATTTTCCACATATCACTTTGTGAAATATATGTTTTATACTCTTTTCTGGTGAATATTCTTGGGTATCATGAGAATTCATGGCTGGTATAAATAAAAATTAAAAAACAATACCTAATAGACTTGGATAAATATATTTTGTATACATAACATGAAATTAAAGTAAAATAAGTACATCAGGAGTGTAGCAGATTAGTATGTTTATAGTCATCATAAATCCAAAAATATATCATTTGAATAAAAATGGACAGACACAATTACCTTGAGAATATTTTCCAAATTCTTGTAGAAATCACAGTATCCAAGAGGAATACATCATTAAGAAGAGTAATATAATAAAAAGAAGCAAAGCATGTTACTTTTGCATTCTACAGCCTTGTGTTCTCCATAAGATAGCATTGTGTATTTAGAAATATCTACCAGCTTCCCTCACTCTCTGTAGAATAAGAGAAAGGTGAAACTTATACAAACATTTGTGGCTTTTTCAAAGAGTGTCCAAAAACTGGTTTGTGTCTACCATGACATAGAGACATGAAAATAACTAGTAGATTTTGAGTGATAATACCACAAATATTCAACAAGGGTAAAGAGGTTATGGACTATTAAAAAGAAATATGAACAAAAAATTTACTAAGAAATACACACATATATGTCTGTAAAATTTTTCATAAAAACATTTTATAAGACTATAAAACCTTGCATAACCTTTTGCCATAATACTTGGATAAAGTCAACAAAATAAAATAAAAATATGGAGACTTTGACTATAATATCAATCCTACACAAAACACAGTACCTGGTGAGCAAAATTTTACTCACTAAATTTCTGACTTCCACATGTGACTCAAATGCTCCAGTAACTTAATCTCTGCCTGCCATATTTTATTTAATGCAAAGTCCTGCATATATTTCTTATAACATTTTATGAGACAAAATGTTTTCAAAACTAAATAATAATAGTATATATGTACAATATTTTTACTCATTTGATCATTGATTGGCACATACATAGAGTCTCTGGCTTTAATACTGAGAACAATGTTTTCAATAAACACAAAAGCAGAGGTATCTGTTAAATTTTCTGATTTAATTGTTCATGGATACTTATTTAGTACTGACATTTCTGGATCTTTAAGTCATCCAACTTTTAATTTTTCATGTGTGGTGCTTGAGATTAACTCACAAAATTCTATATCACTGAACTACAATACAAGTCTTTTTAAAATTGTTAGTCATGACAAAAAGCTCGACCCAGAGATGCTGCCGCGGCCTGTGTAGTCAGCAACCGAGAGTGCAGTGGAGAAAGAAATGAACACGCCCATGAAAGCTAGATGCCTGTGAGCTTCCTTGGCTGCACTGGAAAGGCAGAGTAGAGGCCTCTGAGTAACAGCTCCTTGCCCTTGGTCTTGGCGCTGCCCCTGCTGCTCACGGTCCACCATGGAGAAACTTTCCCAGGATTCTTTGCTGGAATGTCAGATCTGCTTCAACTACTACAGCCCCCAGCGGAGGCCCAAGCTGCTGGACTACAAACACACCTGCTGTTCGGTGTGCCTCCAGCAGATGAGGACGAGCCAGAAGGGCATGAGGTGCCCCTTATGCCGTGGCATCACCAAGGTGCCCCCTGGCTTCTCTGTGTCGCAGCTGCCTTATGACCCCAAGGTCCTGGCCGTCATCGACATTCCGCACACCTCCAAGCACACCCAAATCTTCATCAAACTTCCTAGCAATGGGTGCCACATGCTGCCCTTGCCCATGTCCAAGGAGCAGCACACTGCTGCCTGGAGACATGGGCTGCCGCCTGCTCCCGGACCAGCAGAAGTCCGTCATGGTGGTGACCATCCCTGCGGAACAGCAGCCGCTGCAAGGCGTGGCTCTGCAGGAGGCAGGGGCCGAGGAGCTGGACAGGCCGGGCGTGGTGAAAAGCTCCACCTGGTCGGGCATGTGCACTGTCATATTGGTGGCCTGTGTCTTGATCATCCTTCTGGGCATCATGCTCCACAATATGTCTTGCATTTCTAAGCGCTTCACTGTGATATCCTGTGGCTGAGGCGGGGTGCAGGGAAGGCTCTTGTGGGTGCCAACTTAGGGGTTGAGTAGGTGTTGGTGACGGGATCCCAGCGAGATGAGGGAGGGCGACACTGACCATTTGGTTCTGAGCGCTGGCCTCTGGGTTGCCACTTGATTCACCTGAAGACAGATGCCAAGGGAGGAAGGTGAGGTCTCTTCAAGGTGCAGGTGAATTGTTCTGAGTGTGGATGGCAAGGGCTTTGAAGATGATTGCATGCATCCTCGTAATCATGTACTAAATGGGCTGTGATTTATGAGTTTTCAACATCATGTTATGAGATAGACATACTCTACTTAGACCTTAAACCATACTTGTGCATACCATGTGATCTCTAAATGCGGTAGATGAAAATAAAGATGCTATGTATACAAGTAGAATTAAACCTTGAATCCATGTAAAAAATTCAGTGTAGACATACACTGCAGGCTTCTTTTTTTTTTTTTCTTAAATGGAACCCAGGCTTCATTTAATTGCTAAGATATATATATATATATATATATATATATATATATATATATATATATATATATATATATATACACACACACACACATTTTGAATGGAACCCCAAATCAAAATAAGTGAAATGGACAGTTGTTTTTTTGGAGAAAATATTTGAACAAGTATCTCCAGTGTGTTGTGTTTTGTCATGTACCTTCACTTTTCTTCACTTGTGATTAGAGCTTGGTACATGTTTATTAAGCTGAAAGCCCGACAGGGAAGCAATAAACCAAGAAATAATGAGAAATGCCTAATCCCGCAGGAATCTTGTATGACAATTTTTCCCAAGCCATCTCACAAAATAAGAATTTAAAATGTAAATATTGTGTATTTGTGTGTATATGTGTGTGTGTAATTTTTTTTGCCTCAGGTTTTTGAGTCTTTTCAGAAGAACACCAGTATTAAGACCTCGTGGGCATGAAGAACTCAAGTATCTGAAACGGTAGGCACCTTGATCCTCCCAATGAGACGTCTCCTACACGACACCCCAATACTCACCCCTCTGCTCTGTGTTTAAGTCCTGTAGTTTTTAAGGCACAAATGGAGAGTAACAAAAGTTTGACTTTTCTTCTAGTTCTGGAGTATTTTAAAAGCCACACTTGTTGTTTGCAATGGCAAAACTGATGGGCATTTCAAAAGGCAGTCCACAATTATTTTTTTTGAAAGATGCTGTTCCATCAGCATTAGACCCTTTTGAATTCCAGTTTCCTCTTGGTGTAAGCAAGAAAATCTTCTGTATTTCAAAATATGTTTTTATTGAGAGAAATGGCAAGGTAGACATACAATTCACATTCCTAATGTAAGTGTTATTAAATGTGTAGTGGTTTATAAATGTTCATAAAGAAAGAACTGCTGAATTAAAAAACAAATTGTTCGAGTCATGCTGTGTCTAAATTTCTGTGACTTCTGTCAAACTTGAAGTACTTTTGCATGGCCTCCCAATTAGCAAATATTACAAGGAAGCAGCACTGTTCTTGTCTATTTGTATTTGTTTAAAAGTTTTTATACTTTTTTTCCCCAAAATGGACTATATAATATACTGTTGACTCCTTTAATGAACAAATAAAAAATAGTACAGCAAATATAAACAAAGAGAAGCATGGCTTAATCCAATTGACAAAAAAAGAAAAAAAATTAAGAACTGAACATTAGGATACTGACAGTTATGAATTACTCAAAGAACACTAAATAAATATTTAAATACAGTTTAGAGAGTAAAATTCAGATAAAAAATACTAATATAAATAGGCACAAATTGTGTATGTGAATAATTCTTTAAGAAAAAATGACAGGGGCATTCCTAGTGTACAAAGCTGAAATTCTACCACTATAGGAGAGGCTTATCAAGCAGGACCAAGTTTAAGACAAAACTAAGAAACCTGTGAAACACTGTAAAAATTAAAACCCTATAGAATATAAAAGGGGAAGTGGGAGATATATATATATATATATATATATATATATATATATATATATATAAATATATAAATATATAAAATTGTGAAAATAATCCAAGCATGCCACAATAAAAAGCAATGATCCAGAAATTAAATCATTAATAAAAACATAAAAGTAAGAAATACAAAAAACAACTTACAAAGTAGAAATATAATGAGTTATTCACTTCAAAATATTCATGATTATTAATGCATTATTGCAAAACACAAAACAAAAAAATTACTAACAGAATTGAATCTAAAAAAGTAAACTTGCAACTCAGTTCCAGCAGAGAGCATTGAAAGAAAGCAACCATGATGTGCTCCTAGAGGCCCTATTTGTTTAAAGATGGATAATGCCCCTGTATTTACATCTCATCCTTTTGCACAATTTTTAATCAATGAGATATAGTTTTAAATCATGAAATTTCTCATAATCCTTTTGAACAAGCTTTTGATGAGTGAGCAAATTGTATCCGCATACTTTCCTTTTAAAACAGAAACAAACTAACAAAGATCTAGCCTCCCTCATATTATTATGCATTAAATATTGTTTTATTTAAAGTTAATGTGTTCAATATACAACCTAAAGTTAATACTTAAAATTGGTCATCTGCATTGAATAGACATTTCATTCTCAAACAGCCACTACCAAAAAAAAATATGTAATATATAAGATTCCACCTGACCAGCATGACAAGATCCTATGCCTTAGATCACATGGAGAAAAGCATGGACTGCTACACTTATGCCAACGTGTCCTGTTTGGACTCTAGCTTGATGCATGAAATACAGCAATTATAAATGTACATCAGGACCTTGACAGGCTGATTCATTTAACCCTGGAAGAGAAGAGTCCCTCCAAACAAGAGAATAATCATTCTCCTTAAAATATGAGATATATTAAAAGAAGAACCCAAGATACTATAATTCCAGTTACTTGGGGAGATATAAAACCATTAACCATCTCAGATAAAAAGCTGTTGGCTCAAATAGGTTGGAATGTACTCTTATTAACTTAGTTCCAGCTTTGATTGATAAACTCACAAAACTCTGTAAATGCTGTGTTCTTAATAACAATGTTGTTCTGTTTTTGTACATCAGCTGTGGGAAATTCAGTGCTGCCAGATCCTGGACTTCTACAACCCATTACAATATCTTAACTCACTTGGATGAAATTGTTATATACCTGCAAAAAATGTCTCATGGTATTCATTGTTGTGTTAGCAGAATAACTGTGTCCTTACCATTCACATAGTATTTAATAGGTCACCATCATGCACAATTTATTCATGAAAGGTCTATTCTTGATAAAAACTGTGATAATTCAGTGAACCTCTCTAAGGCAGAATTTGATGCTTTGACATTCTCCTTACTGGGTTTCCCTGGACTATCTCTACAGACTTACAAAACTACTATGAAACTCACCTATGCTATCATAAAAGGTATTAGTCATGCATCCCTGGCCATTTATATGCTTAATGAAGAACAAAAACAACATTGTGAAGCCATACTTGACATTCATGCTGCAATTGATTGTCTGGTATTGTTATATCATAATGAATATTAAAAGTTTAATAACATGTATTCGTTCAATTTAAGTGATAATAGTAATTTTATTTCAAAAGAGTTAGATTACCTTAAAGATATCATTAGTAAGGTCCAAGAAGATGATGGATTGGCTAATTTTATGTTTACTCAGTTTCATTGGGGTCAAAAAAAATTCATAGGTGGATGTTTACTGATGTTGGCACTTGCTCTTTTCTATGCCTGCCCTAATTTTTGCCCCCACCAACATTAAGGAGATAAGTAATATTAAGTATTCAAAAGGTTGTAAAAATGAGGTGGGGCTGTAGGTATTCTGACCTTGGAAATGGACAGGAAAGTGTGGGGGTGATGGTAACTGCACCCTGAGTCCCACAATTGTAATGCTCAGTAGTTTCTCCCTGAAGCTATTAAGACAACTATACAGGCACACTATCTAGTTTCTGTGGTAATGTCCTTAGCGAGAAGGGACTCTAGGTTGTATTAACTGTACCTTATCTTGGTTAGCTAGCACTTGTGGTTAAAATAATACTGGGTTAGAATGTAGTCATGGTCACAGAAACTATTTAATTTGGGAGTATACTATGTGCAGCCATGAAGAGGAGTGGCCAGTTTTTTTTTTCCTTTTCTTATCTTTTCTTTTCACTGTGTGTGTGTGTCTTTCTTCTGTTTCCTTCTTTACAGGTTTTCTTACAATAAGATTTGTAACAGATCATGCTGGCACTCACAACATAAGGTAAGTTTTGGTGGTTAATCTGAATAAAGTGGGACATCACTAAACAAGAAAACAGAGGACTACAAAGAATTTGAAAAATGTGATAAATGTTGGGCAGTATGTGTTCAATGATTACAATAAATAGAAATAAACCTAAGCCTCTGAAATTTTTTTTCTGCTGAGTAACTACTCTGCCAACATTTTTTAGTTTGGTTCTCTCCTTGACATTTGAATATCTCAACTGTATCCCCTACTATGTGTAGGCTACAATAGTTCACATCACTAAATTATGCTAGGTACTATTTATCTAAAGTGAAAGATGTATAACACACCAAGAAACTGAGCGATTAAAGAGTAAAATAATATATATTAAAGAGTAAGATATCTGTACTAAAATGCCCTTTTTGTTTGAAACACAAATTTGAAACTCATTCTTATAGAGAAGTTCCCAGAAGATACAACAGAAGTAAATTAAATAATAATTATTAATTAAAAATTTTAAAGGGAAGTTAAACTTACCAAGGAAGGCAAAGTTCCTATGGTTCTCTAACATCACATCTCTGTCGCAACCCCTTGCCCGCAAGGAAGACGCAACTCAGGAATCTTCTTTCAGCAGTTTATTCAGGCCTTGATTAAAGTATCTTTTAGTGACCCCCCTCTCTCTCCCGAGCGCCCAAGCACAGCCTAATAAAGCCTCCCACGTGCCAATCTTAAGCCGCCACGTGGATCTTTCTTATAGGGTGGCAAGGGATAGCATGCCAACTCTCCACAAAAGAATTTGTTTACCACAGGCCACAGTGGAAGCTGGCGCCATCTTCTAATGGCGGCCACAATCTACAACAATGGCTTACCACAGTTCCCCCTTCTAATTTATAAAACAATGCAGGCGAAAGTAGAGGTCCTATCCCACTGTGTAGAAGCGGCTGCAATGTATGGTTCAGTCCTAAGGAGGCGCCACTTCCCTGATTTTTTCTTAATGACAAATATGGGAGTATTCCATGGAGAAGTAGAAGGTTGGATGTGACCCAAATCAAGTTGTTCTTTGACTAGATCATGGGCTGCTGCCAGTTTAGCCGAGGGAAGAGGCCACTGAGGCACCCAAACAGGCTCCTCGGTGAGCCATGTTATGGGTATTTGAGCCCCAGTGGCCCCTAGGAAAAACCCAGACGAAACCTGTTAAGCTTTTGATGACCTTGCACAGGATGCTTACGCCCCTGTAGGTGCCTATTATGGTCCCCAAAAATCTTTCCAGCGACATCCACCATCCTTGCTACAAAATCTGAAAAGGGTTCTGTGGGGCCCTGCAGAATCTTAGTCAAGTTACCAGACACCTCTCCTCTATTTGGAAGTGACTTCCATGCCCGAATGCAAATGTTGTTAATTTGATCATATGCCTCAGGAGGGAATCCTGTCTGTTGATTAGCAAATCTGCCTTGTCCCAAAAGCATATCCTTGTCCCAATGGGGGTGTCCCGCCGCATAGTTTTGGGCGGCCTGCTCTACAGCGCCCTCTAGCACAAAGGCTCTCCAGTCCAAATATTTGCCTGGAGAAACACAAGCCCGAACAAGGCTAGCCCGATCAGAGGGAGTCATACAGTATCTAGACAGACTCTCCACCTGAGTTAATGTGAAGGCGGCATCCACCCCATAAGTGCGCACAGACTCTGCCAGGGTCTTCACAATTTTGAAATCTAAGGGCTCATGGAATCTTCCCCTATTATCATCCTGGAAAACTGGATAAGCAAGACCCATCTCAGCGTTAACAGCCCTCCATGTTTGGGCATGGAAAGCTCTCCTCGAAACACCCCCACCGTAAGGCGGCGGGTCCAGAGGATCATTTTTTTTGAGCTACTGTTTATTTTTGTTTCCTTCTCCCATAGTTAGACTCCCTAGCTGCCGAGACAGTCTCCCGAGCTCCTCCTCCTCATCCTCCTCCTCTTCTGACCCACTTTTGTATGGGAGTGTGCGCAGTGTACTGAGATCTGGATACAAGCGTTTCCTCCCCCGTTTCTCGCTCTGCACATTCCCTTCCTCCTGAAATATCTCACTCCGTGCCAGAGACAATCGCCTCCTCCCCTGTTTCTCGCTCCGCACACTGCCATCCTCCTGAAATACGTCACTGCCTGCCATTTCTGATCTTTCTTCATGTAATTGCTCTAAAACTTCTTGTCCTTTAGTAAGTGTTTCCTGACATCTGCCATCTGCGAGGCAACTATGGATCATCCTCCAAAGGGGTATCACCCCACCCTCTAATATGCCCTGCTCAGAAGCAAAGTCAAGATCTGTGCCTAACTTATCCCAGCTAGGTATAGTAAGGCTGCCCGAGAACGCAAACCACGGTGCAGCAATATCTGTCTTCTATAAAAATCTCTGTAAAGTACTACGTTTCACTTCTAGGCCCTTGGAACGTAACAGGTCATCTAGGGCCAGGAGAAGCGGACTTGAAGATACGGCACCCATGACACAACAAAAGACACACAAAAAACAAAAGTGAAAGTAAGAGCGAAAGTACACAGTGCAGCTGCAATAAGATGTAATGCTCTCTCTGACTTTACAGAGGAGCTGCCGCTTTGATAGCGGGTCCCAATTACCTGGGACTAATCTCCGCTTTGATAGCGGGTCCCACTTATCTGGGACTAATCTCCGCTTTGACCGCGGGTCCCACTTACCTGGGACTAACCGGTGCACCACCCCTGACTGCTGAAAGTTCTGGTTCCCGGGTTTCGGCACCACTTGTCGCGACCCCTTGCCCGCAAGGAAGACGCAACTCAGGAATCTTCTTTCAGCAGTTTATTCAGGCCTTGATTAAAGTATCTTTTAGTGACCCCCCTCTCTCTCCCGAGCGCCCAAGCACAGCCTAATAAAGCCTCCCACGTACCAATCTTAAGCCGCCACGTGGATCTTTCTTATAGGGTGGCAAGGGATAGCGTGCCAACTCTCCACAAAAGAATTTGTTTACCACAGGCCACAGTGGAAGCTGGCGCCATCTTCTAATGGCGGCCACAATCTACAACAATGGCTTACCACACATCTCTATATAAGATTTCTGAGCAGGCTGAAGGCATTCCCACTCCTCTTCAATAAAATCAATGGCTATATCCCTGAATGTTAAGAGTATCTGAAATAAGAATAGGTAAATCAATAACATATTCACCACATAAATGTTTGCACAGTCTGTAAGGTAATTGAAATTGAAATGAGAGTTATTAGACTATTATGTAGGTGGTATTTTGGAACACAATGATACTATTATCTACTTCTTCAGAAAAAGTGATTTAAGTTTAGAAAAGGATATATACTCCACATTTATGAAACACAATATAAAACTCAGGCATTACCAAAAAACATATATTTTGTAATTTTTTATATCATAATCTAATTTATACATAGTGTTCAGATGAGAAAATTATGGTAATTAAGAAAGAGAATCCTCAAATTTTAATTGTACAACCACTAATCAGAGATTTACTAAAGAGTAGAATCTTAATTATTATTTCTTTGATGGAGCTGGCTGTTCTGAACATGTAGTGAAATATATATATATAGTATTGAACAACTTAGTGAGGGAATTAACAAGACTAAGCAAGACTCTGTCTCTAAATTAAAAAAAAAAAAAACTGAGGATATGGCCTCATGGTTAAGCACCCTGGGTTCAATCTTCAGTACAAATTTGAAAAAGCAGATACAATTAAAAAAGCACTAGCAAATTTGAAAATTCAACAAATAAAAATTATGTTAATTGTATTGTATATAACTGTAAATATATGCATATATAATGATTTCTCACTTCATGGAAATACACTCTGGAAAATTTATCCTAAGAATTTTCTGCAAAATTCCATTTCTCTGAGTGTAATGAAAAGATTCTAGATAGTATAGATTGTTACATGGCTAAGATATTTGCTATATCCACTTTTGTACATAAATCTACTGCTGACCAAAATACCATGATGCCACATGATTGATGTTATGAAGTTAAATCAATCAGGGTAAACCTCATAATAAAATAAACGGTGGAAGTACTGAAAACAACAACAAAAACAACAAAACTTTTTTTAAAGAGAGAGAGAGAGAGAGAGAATTTTTAATATTTATATTTTAGTTTTTGGCGGAGACAACATCTTTGTATGTGGTGCTGAGGATCGAACCTGGGCCGTACGCATGCCAGGCGAGAGTGCTACCGCTTGAGACACATCCCCAGCACAAAAACTCTTTATAAGTGTCTTGTTATTTAGGCATAAATGTAAAATAAAGTTTACAGTGCAGGTAAGAGCAAAAATGGTATTCATTTCAAAGAAAGATGCTAGGATATTGGGAAAACCATGTGATAATAAAATACTATTGTATCCCTTCACTCATAAAACATAGCAACTTATTTTGACACATTAAATGCTGAATAAAAGTTATTAAAAATAATACTGAAATATATAATAAAGTACAAATCTTAAAAGTTTACAAACAAAAGATAGGGTTCAAATGGTGGTGCACACCGGAAATATCTTCTATTCTGGAGTTTAAGAGATGAAATTTTAAATTTAAGGCCAACTGATGAAATTAAGCAAACCCCATCTGGAAATAAAATTTAAAACTGAGCTGAGGATATACTCAGCAATATGACACATTGGTTGAATCCCTAATATCACATAGAAAAAATATAGATTTTTATTTTCAAAATTATACAATATAATAATTTAAACTTATGAATTAAAAATATTAATATTAAAAATCTATTCATCAAATGATTACATTAAAGGTGCAAAAGTGACAAGGTAAAAAAAAAGTAATTTCCTCACAAATAATCAAATACTTATAAGAAGAAAGAAAATATAAAACAGATTGCAAAATAAAAGCAGAATAAATTCTCGAAGAGCCACTTTAAAAAGGATATGTCTAAGTGTTCAATAATTATAAAAACTCAAAATCTTTAGAAATTAGGTAATATTAAATAAAATCACATCATATAGGTGAATTAAATACTATTGATGAATATGTGGAATTAACGCATTCACACAAAAGGAAAATAATAATTTAAGCTTTTATTATCCATTTGTTGAAACTGTTTTGTAATCAAATGTATATGATACACCCACCCAAGAAACAGAGACTAAAATTACAACAACTGTACATATGAGAATACAGCCATATTCTTCCAGTTTTAAAACCAAGGGGCATGGTTAAAGAGGAATAAATAATTATTAAATTTTATAAATAGTAAATTCTAGTAGCTAGAATTATTTTTGATGTATTATATCCAGTTTGACAAAATCTATAAAATACCATGTATGTTTTATGCTGATGTCACATGAATATTGCATTTCATATGCAAGTATATTTACAAAAGGAATATGCAGTATTTGAGAAAGTAAATAATGGAGAAAAGCACATAAAAGACTCAAATGTTCAACATATTTACAAAGGATAAAAGCATTATAAAAGCAACCATTTTTTCCAAGTTAATCTGTAATGATAACTGGTCAAAATTTTATCATACTTTACTTACTAATAGGGCATTATGTAAAAATGTGGATGTGTAACCGATGTGATTCTGCAATCTGTATTTGGGGTAAAAATGGGAGTTCATAATCCACTTGAATCTAATATATGTAATACGAGATGTCAAGAGCTTTGTAATATTTTGAACAACCAATAAAAAAATTAAAAAAAAAGAAGAAATCAAAGGAAAAACTTTTAAAATTTTCCTGGAAAGTTAAATGTATATAATATTAGCCAAGAACTCTCTCATACATAAGAGCAAATGTACTAGTGATCATTACTTGACACTAATACATGGTATAATATTACAACAGTGTACTAATTTTAAGATAAAGTAATCACACATAGAAAACTACAGAGGGAAATTCATATGTATGCAAATATCATTTTTAATGTTAAGTATTAAAGTATATAATTCAAAAGATATCAATAAAAGTATTTAATGTGAATGAATGCTACAATCCAACCTCAAGGTAGATGTTAGAACAAGAGGCTCAAATCATAGTAGGAACTTGTGTAAAAAAGGTGTGTGACACTGAAATTATACACAAGTATCCAACTAACAGCAGCTATAAAGAGAGATAATTTAAAAAATAAAATCAAAATAAAAGCAGAATACAAGTCTCCCTCCATTGATGGATACACCAAATAAATATATACTCCTTTGGGTCCTTTTTAAAACTGTAAAGGAATTAGAGGCACACATATTGGAAAACTGAAAAAAAATATCTACCAAGAGATGAGTAGAATGCACTTGAACATTCTCCTGATTTGAGCCATATGCCATATTACTGGAACAAAATGCCCAAATCCAGTGTTAAAATGAATAAAGAAAGACTTATTTGTGTTTGAAATATAGTATACTTAACTCTAAATTGCATGTAGTTTGAATGCTAATTTATCTTTATACACAGAAGAAGGAATAAAATATACATGAGTATTAACTCCATGGAGAAAAAAAAAAATAAGTGTTTTTATTATGGCCATGCAAGATCCACAGGCTTTCTTCAAGTAGACCAGAGTAGAAGAGGTGTTAAATCTTAAGGAAACCCCTTAATCCCATGGAGGGATTTACCAACATTCTCTAAAAATGCAAATAGATGTTGCTGACAGTTCAACTATTATCTAGACAGTACCAAAATATTAACAGGGAAATACAGACCACCACTGAAAGCAAAGGTGGCAGTTTAGCACTTCCTGAGCTCTCTCCCAGCTCACTTTATTAATAACATCAGACCTAACCGATTCTTTCTGTAAGTAATTTGTCTCAATATTTTTTTTTTCCATTCAATGGAGTACAACCTAAACCTCAAAGCTTTGAAAGCAATGGCACCTGTTCAGGTGCAAATCTCCCTAGATCAAAAAGAAGTGGTTTCACATTGGTGTGCAAACATTGTAATGGGCTAAAATCTCCAATATTAGTTATGAAAATCCCTCTGTATTTCTAAAATAGGTGTACATCAATTTTTTCCCTCTGTATTTCTAAATCATAGATCCCTCTGTATTTCTAAAATAGGTGTACATCAATTTTTTTTTCCAGTGAGCATAAGGCACCCTGGAATCTAAAAAGCTTGCATCAGAATTTGCAAGATCCCTCTGTATTTCTAAAATAGGTGTACATAAATTTTTTTCCAGTGAGCATAAGGCACCCTGGAATCTAAAAAGCTTGCATCAGAATTTTAGGTGCCAGCCAACTATAAGATCTTCTGCAGCTTCAGCACATCTGTGAGAATGGCTACTCTCAAAAAGTGGAATAGTAAGTAGTACTCCAATTATATGGATATGGAAGAAAGAAATACTGTGCTAGAATATAAAATTATTGAAGACATTTAAAAAATGGAAGTTGAGAGTTCTCTCAGTTACTTCTTTGAGAAACTATACCCACTACATTTATACTACTCTTGAACAAGAAAATCCCCAAGTATTGGTCTGGATTTACAAGAGGCATTAGATGTGCTAGTTGTGGGATCCTCATATTACATAGGTCTGAAACACAGTTTCAGGAAAATACCAGACTAGGGAATGGAATGCTCTCATATAAATTCCACAAAAGGAAATCTGAACATAAAGACACTCTGACAGGTTGTCAGCCCTTGGAGACCAAAAGGAAGAATAGAAACACATGACTTTGGCAAGATCAAGGATTCTTCTTTACTTTTCAATCATGTAAAATGCTCATAATAAAAAAAAATTGCTTTTGATTTTTTTTATATGGTACTGGGGATTTGAAACAGGAGCATGTTAATTCTGGGCTACATACCCAGCCATGTTTTAAAATATTGATACAGGTTTTTCTAATTGTCTATTTGGTCCACCTAAGTTCCTGATGTTTACCTTGAAATTGCAATCTTACTGACTTAGCCACTTGAGTCTCTGGAATTAATATACATGTATCATTGCACCCAGAGAGAAAAAAATACTTTAAAATGTCTCATCAAATTTTTGGTATAACAATTGAAAATACCATGTTCATTTGAAATATAATATGGGTAAAGTAACTGATAATACTGCAAAAAAGTAACTGATAATACTGGGAAAGAGGAAAGTTGTCATTGAACAGGAAACTAAAATTTATATATATAAATACAACTCACAATACTGGGGCACAATTTTTAAATCACACTCAGCAACTGTCTAAAGATAAAAAAATTAAAAGTACCAGGTATGTAGCTAAGTGATACAGTACCTCTGGGCTCAGTCCACAATACCACTATCTCCAAAATGAAAGAGAATGAACTCAGGAGGAAAGAAGAACTGAGATACCTATAGACTATCTCATCCCCCTCCTGGAGGAAAAAATATACATGGAGTTGTGATTCTGATGATCTCCCCACTCAAGAATCCATACACAATCTGAGAAGATTCTGAAATGTTGCCACAAATGTTCTCAGATAGAACTGAAAGTAGGGGCTGAAGATATTCTAGAGGATACTATAGGAGTTTGAGGGTCTACTGTTAATATATGTTCCAGTTGACTGGCCAGTGGAGATTCATGGCTGACCTTTCTCAGAAGAAGACACAGGACTGCAGAAACTAAAGATTACACCAGGGATTCTAGCCAACCATTGCCATTTTTCACCATAGTCAGTGCAGCCAGTTTCAATGAGACTCACTGTCCAGTCTCAGGATTTCACTGCACACTCATCATTTACTGTCTTTTAGGAACCAAATGTCCTCCCTATAAATCACAAAGTACCTAAACAGCAGAAAAAAATCAGGTTCCCTGAACATAAGTGAGGGAGCCTAGAAATGGATACCCACACTGGCAGGCTTCACACCAGATGGTCAAAACTTGCTTCTCTTTACTGAATGTGTGTGGATTGGACAATGCTTATATGAGGGCTCCTGATTGGACACAGTTTATGTCTTCATATGCTCAATCTGAGCCTAGGGAGTTTTATGAATCACAGGAGATAACCTCAAATCCAGAAATAAATAATGTCACAATTGTAGGATTTTGTCTGTATTTTTTTTTTTTTTTTTTTGGCTCTGGGAATTGAAATCCAGATCCTCAAGCTGCAGCTAATTTAAGGCAAAGTATCCTTGGAGAAGTAAAATCCAGCCAACCCAGAAAAGCATTTGCATTTAATCTTCCATATGAGGCCTTTTGCATTTGTATATTTTATATGTAAATATATCATTTATGGATTAAAATAATATAGTGGCAATCCTGTAAAATTTCAGTTACCTTCTCTTGTATGGAAACAGATTGAACATTAAAATTATATGAGGTTGAAAGATAATTATTTTTTCAGAATTCATATAAAAATAGTAAAATTTGAATTTTATAGCATAACACAATTTATCCACTAGGTAAAAATTACCATTATGTGACTAAAATATTACTAATGAAGTATATATATTTTTGGAACAGCACCCTCAAAACTATGTCAAGTCTCCAGAAAAGTCTCAGTTTACAGAAACATATTTGAGAGTTATGCCTGTCCTAAGTTCAGGAAGATGAAGGACATGACCACTTCTTTTTATGCTACAGGTGAAAGATATATTTTTTAATCAATAATTCTCCTGAGATATAAAAATCTAGAGAGAAACTGCCCTGAGTGAGGGCAGGGAGATTTAACCAGAAAATGTGTGTGTGTGTGTGTGTGTGTGTGTGTGTGTGTGTGTGTGTGTGTTTTGCACACACCCAAAGATTTGAATCTATTATTTAAATTAATTAATGGTATATATATTTTTAATTTTATGACATGGCCTCAGACCCTAGGGCCTGTCTATAACATTTTTATTTTCTTGCTAGGATGAAAGCCCCTTAAGAAAATGGGCTTGAAATTAAGATGAATTGTGTTGCTATGCATATGTCATACACCTGTAATCCCATGTAGGTGATTTGAAATTTTGCTTCTTTAAGAATACTACTAAAGCACAAAAAATAGAAACAAGAGTCACTAAATGGGATGAATTCAAACTGAAAAATTCTTCTCAGCAAAAAGAACAATCAGTGAAGCAAGAGTGATACCAGGGGATGGTGCCTCAGTCTGGCTGGGCACAAAATCACGAGCCACTCAAGAAGGAACAAACTTTATTTTTTGAAACTGCCACCAATGGTCCGTCTGCGCCCGGGAAGATTTTCGATGTACCCGAGCCGCCGTTTTTCCGGATCCCAAGAGGAGGTTCTTCCTCCAGAATTCCCTCCTACTGCACTTCCCCAAACAATGGGAACTCTCCAAAAGTCCCGCAGCAGGCTGAGGTGAACAGCAGGAGTCCTATATCCATATGAATGTAAATCTTAACATAATCATATCATCTCAATGGCTAGCTGGCATCACCTTTCAATCAACAATGCCATGCATCATATTACTTGGCTGTGTCTCTTAGCATCTCCCCCCTTCTGTTTAATTAAGCAACAAGCAATGTGGCTAGGGACCCTGCCTGTTAGGATTGTCCAATTCAACATATGGTTCTTACCCATCATCGGAAAACTGACCTCTAGGCATCAGCCTCCGGTCTTAGGTTGATACCACTGCAATTGGATCATACCTGTCACTGACTACCAGTCCAGCATACAGCCATACTTGTGGATAGGCCTATGCACCCATAGGGGGATGAGGTTTTTTGCCTCACCTCTGTTGGCCCCCAGATTTGGCCTTGGTGCCAGTGGGGGGATGAGGTTCATTGCCTCAACTCTGTTGGCCCCCCAAATTAGACCATCACTAGTAGAAGGAAGGAGGATACAGAAATGCCATGACACCAAGTCAACTGACGGCTCCTTAGGAAAAATTGAATCACTGGTGACACATCAGCAAAGATACACCAGCATTATCATAATTCGCTGCATCAACAGATAGATCACAGTGCATACAAGAGATACATTTTCCAGGCAAGTTCTGTAAGCAGTTCAAAGTGGAGGAATCTATCAATATGACCATTTCCTCCCAAAATAAATCAACTCATTGATTGAGCATTACTTGTTGAGTTATTATTCATTGATTATCAGTTTATACAGTTTGTTGTGATAATCATCAAAAAAGTTGTAGTTTGGTTTCATCTTTGTCTTCACCGGCACTGGGATGAAAATAGGAATTCTGACAATGATGTTAAAAAAAAATGTAACATTTCACCAGGTACTAAGAAAACAATTTTTAGAACAATTTACATTATCCTGAACAGAATTATTAAATATAATGAAAAGGAAAGGTGAAAGTAAACAAACAGATCTGTTAACCTGCTTATTTGTACACATATTAAAACAATCTTCAACAGCTGTTTACCCAATTTAAATTAAATCATTAAAATCACGTGAATAATAAAAAAAATTGGATGCATTTATTCATGAGCGCTCCTCATGTATGATATATGGACATACGCACATACAGACATACAACACAAAACAGAAGTGTGCACACGTAACATACAACACATAAGACAATAGTAAAGGCCTTGTAGCTTTACCTAGGTGAAATCTCCATTGCAATGTTTAAAAACTCCACAGTCAAAAAATAAAACTGATCAGAAAAACATTAACCTAGGTCTGTATGAGCTCAAAAATAGAATAGAACTTTATGATGTGGGAAAAAGCAATAATAAAATAGATATTGAAAAAAGCATCCTGGTTAATCACTGTCACAGATGTAAGAATAGCCACGCTGGAGTTCTGGATATCAGCTGTTATGGATTTCAGTCAAATCAACTTCTTTTTGGTTTGTAGAATTTGTTTTGGTTAATCTCTCTGGAATCCAAATCGGCTGCTGTTCTCCCTGTGGAAAAACACAAACAGAGCCCCGACTCCAGATAATCACTGGGTCAAGACCTTTCCATTGTCCTGTTAGAATATCCTTCCAAAGTACCTTAGGCTTATGTACATTTTTTTGGATACAAATGTCTTTCTGCAGCACTAAGCCCTGATGAATCCAAATTTAAAAAGTTTAGAGTAAAAAGGGTTATTTTAAGTTTATCTTTGGGGGATATATACCACTTTTTAATTTCCTCCTTTTGTTTTAATAAGTACATTTTAATAGTTTGATGAGCTCTTTCAACTATGCCTTGTCCCTGTGAATTGTATGGAATTCCTGTTATGTGAGTAATGCCAAATGATGAGCAAAATTGTTTAAAAGAGGTAGAAGCATAACCAGGACCATTATCTGTTTTTAATTGTTTTGGAACGCCCACAGTGGCAAAATTTTGTAAGCAATGAGCTATAACATCTTTAGTTTTTTGTCCAGCATGAAGGGAGCCCATCAAAAATCTGGAAGAAGTATCAACTGTAACATGCAAATATTTTAATTTTCCAAATTCTGGAAAGTGTGTGACGTCCATCTGCCAAATATGGTTAGGTATCAGTTCTCTAGGACTGACTCCAAGATTAACTTGTGGTAAAAATGTCACACAATTTTGACATTGTTTTATTATATGTCTGGCTTGTTCTTTAGTTATTTTAAAATGCTTTTGTAAAGTATTAGCATTGACATGGAACCTTTAATGAAAATTTATAGCTTCTTCTATTGTGGAGAAAATATGTATGTCATGTGTAGATTTATCTGCTAATTCATTGCCCAAACTAAGGGCTCCAGGCAATCCTGTATGTGCCCTGATATGTCCTATAAAGAATGGATCTTTTCTGTTCCAGATTAGACTTTGTATAGTGGAAAACAAAGAGAAAACAGTAGAAGAAGGGGAATCCTACCAGCATCTTCAAGGGATACTATAGCATTAACTACATACTGACTATCAGAAAATAAATTAAATACAGAATCTTTAAACATCATAAAAGCTTGTAATACTGCATTAAGCTCTACCTTTTGAGCTGATTGTTTGGGTAATAAAAATGTAAAAGTTTGATCAGGGGTAACTACTGCTGCTGTACCATTATTTGACCCATCAATGAATATATTTGGAGCATTAATGATAGGGGTTTTTCTTGTCATTTTTGGAAAAACTACAGGATGCTTAGACCAAAAAGACAACAAAAGATTAGATGGTAAGTGATTATCAAATGAAACATTAGATTTACACATGATTATTGCCCAAGTATTTAACTCATTAGCTAACTCATCAATTTGATCCATAGTATATGGAGTAATAATTTTATTGGGAGAAATCCCAAACACTCCCTTTGCTGCTTTTATTCCTTTGAGTATTAATTGTCCTACAGCCTCAGGATATCTAGTAAGAATAGTATTAGAAGAAGATAAATGTATTCACAATAATGGACCTTCTTGCCAAAATAATCCTGTAGGAATATTTTTTGTTGGTAGTACAATGAATAATAAAGGCAAGCTTATATCAATTCTATCCAAATGCATATTTTCCATATATGTTTCAATGATTTTTAATGTCTTTCTTGCTTCAGGCGTTAACATATGGGGTGAATTTGGATCTGATGGACCTTTTAGGATATCAAATAAAGGTCTTTGATCTCCTGTTGGTATTCCTAGATAAGGCCTTATCTAATTTATGTCTCCCAATAACTTTTGAAAGTTGTTAAGTGATTTGAGTTGATCTACTCGTATTTGAATTTTTGGTGGACAGACCATGGTTGAGGATAATAGAACTCCTAAATAATTAATTGGAAGATTTAATTGTACTTTATCTATTGCTATCTCTAGATTATAACTTTTTAATAAATTTGTAAGTGTGGCATAACATTCTAGCAATGTGTTTTTATCTTTATGTGCCAATATCACATCATCCATATAGTGAAATATTTGTAGTTCAGGATTTTGATTTCTAAGTGGCTGGATTGCTTTGTTAACATAAATTTGACACATAGTTGGATTATTAGCCATCCCTTGAGGGAGAACTTTCCATTCATATCTCTGATCAGGACCTTCATGATTTAGTGCACATTTAATGCAAAATGTGGACTATCCTCAGGATGAATTGGAATTGAAAAAAAATTCTTTAATATCTATAGCTAAAACATACAAGGTTTTTGGTAAAGCAGACAAATGGGGAATCCCTGATTGAGCGGGTCCAATAATAACCATCTCATTATTAATGGCTCTTAAATTTTGTAATAATCTCCATTTACCAGATTTCTTTTTAATGACAAAAATGGGAGTATTATGGGGAGATACAGAAGGTTGTATATGTCCCTCCGCTAATTTTTGTTTGACCAGGTCATGGGCTACTTGTATCTTTTATTTAGTCAGGGGCCACTGAGGAACCCACACTGGTCTTTTTGATTTCCAAGTAATTTTGATTGTCTCAGTGGCCCTTTTTGAAAACCCAATCCATGTCTATTTATTTCTTGATCTATTTGAATTGGTTCTGTCATACCTTGTTCTTGTTCTCTTAATCTTGTTTCGTTCCTAAAGCCTTGTCTAGCCCTAGTAGTGGGCGCATTAGGACTGATGTTATTTGTTAATGTCAAACCTAATTGATCTAGGACATTTTATCCCCATAAATTTGGAAGGAAGATGATCCAATACATAGGGCTGTATAGTTCCTTCACATCCTTCAGGATCCTTCCAATCTAATACCATTGCACTTCTATGGGGATTAGTCGCCACTCATAGGCCTCAAAGCGTTTGAGTGGCTTGTTGTAATGGCGAATGTTTTGGCCATTCTTGACGAGATATGATGCTAAGGTTATTACCTGTGTCCAGCAGCCCATTAAATTTATGTCCTTGAATATTTAGTTTTAGCATGGGGTGAGAATCTAAATTTAAAGACAGCATAGCCCAATCTACACCTGTGGAGCCTAATCCCCTGGTACCTCTTTCTACAGTATGACTGGAAAATTTATCATGTAGGCTGGGTACTATTAATAACTGTGCTATTCTATCTCCTGGTGAAATTACTGATATACCTCTTGGAGAACTGGCTATAATTTTTATTTCACTTTCATAATCGGGATCAATCACCCCGGGACTTATCATAAGTTCTTTTAGTGTGGAAGAACTGCATCCCAATAATAAGCCTATTGTTCCTTGGGGAAGAAGTTCTTTTACTCCTGTGTTAATGATTTGAATTCCCATCTCTGGAGTTATTACTGCTCTGGAAGAGGCGCAGATGTCCAACCCTGTGTTCCCTCTAGTTTGTCTGATGAAGGAGTTAATGGAAAATGTGTTCTGGGCACTACCTTGATGGTGTTGCTGGGTTCCTCCATTGCCCTGTATATTTGTGGTTTTGGGCTCCGGAGCATTGGGCCCTCCAGTCCATTTTTTGGCAATGGAGCCTGATGCCTTTCTCCATGATATTGTGGGTAAACACTTGGTCTTTGTCCGTTTTTTGATAACGGAATACCCTCTATGGTGGTTTGAGAACAGCATTCATTAGCCCAATGTCTCCCTCAATGGCATCGTGGGCAAATACCTGGTATTCTATTCCTTTGATACCTAGCTTTGTTAAACCCTTCTCCTATGGGGCAACTCCTTTTAAAATGTCCTGTTTGATCATAATTATAGCATGTTTTTGGCCTAGCATTTAAAGCCTGTTGTACTGCTGCTAAGACTTTCCCTTGTTCATTAATGTCTCTACATTATTTAATATATGTGTTTAAATCTTTATATCTCCATGGTCTAATGACCTCTCTGCAGCAACGATTTGCTTGGTCATAAGCCAGATGTTTTATAAATAGCATTGCCTGTTCTATATCTCCAAATATTCTAGAAGCTGTTTGAATAAGCCTATCTACAAATTCAGTGTAAAGTTCATTAGTTCCTTGTATTACCTTAGATAATTGTCCTTGTAAATCTCCATGCCCTTGTAAAGTTTTCCATGCCCTAACCGCATCTACAGCAATTTGTGCATATACACCTGGATCATATTCAATTTGTTGCCATTGACCCTCATAAAGTCCCTTTCCTAACAACATTTCTAGATTTCTTTGAGGGTAACCGGGTGGTGCATTTTGCCTAGCTGTCTCCATGCAAAATTCCTCATTGGCAACCTTCCATAACAAATATTGTCCTCCATTTAGCACAGATCAACACATGTTAGCCCAATCTGCTGGTGTCATGTCCAAGTTGGTAATACATTCGACCATACTAATGGTGAAGGGTGCTTGTAGACCATAGGTTGTTACACCCTTCTTTAATTGCTTTACTGTTTTGAAATCTAAAGCACGGTGCATTCATTGCCCTCCTGCCTAATCAAGTACAGGGCATGCTAATCTTTGGGGTCCTGCCTCAGGATTCCGTCCATCAACTATGGGAGTTGAGGGCCGCTCAGCTGTAGATGGAGCTGTTGGTTAAATTACACCCTCTGGTGATAGAATGGAATTAGTAGCAGCCTTCTGTTGTAATTCCCCGCCTGGTGGTTGTTTTTCCTCTAAGCTTTCTATCTTCAAATTTTCCTCTGTCTGACTAGCTCGAGAGACCTTCTCTTTTGCTTGACCTAACATGTTTTCTACCACAGTCTAGACCTCTAATAATTTACTTATCAGTCTTTCAGTTTGTTTTTTACTAGTTTCTAATCTACTATAAAGGTAACACAACCCAATAAGATAGCATAAAACAAAACCAAAACAAAATGAAACAAAAATGAAACAAGGAATAGTTGTATCAATTTTCTCTTTCTTAGGGCCAAACAACTTCAAACCTTGAGCCAACCATTTTTCCCAGTTTGCCTGAGAAAATTCTAGGGATAAGCAGCTTGTAACAAAAACAAAATAACACAAAAAAGAACACATTGTTTTTTGAAATGGTCACCCATTCTGTTGCCTTCCCTCAGGGGCGAGCAATTTTACTCACCTCCAAGCTTCAGGCGTTTCCCGTACGGGCCACCAATTGCCGCAGTCTGGCTGGGCACAAAATCATGAGCCACTCAAGAAGGAACAAACTTTATTTTTGAAACTGCCGCAAATGGCCCGTGTGTGCCCGGGAAGATTTTAGATCGACCCACGCCGCCGTTCTCCTGGATCCCAAGAGGAGGTTCTTCCTCCAGAATTCACTCCTACTGCACTTCCCCAAACAATGGGAACTTTCCAGGAGTCCCACAGCAGGCCGAGGTGAACAGCAGGAGTCCAATATCCATATGAATGTAAATCTTAACATAATCATATCATCTCAATGGCTAGCTGGCATCACCTTTCAATCAAAAATGCCAGGCATCATATTACTTGGCTGTGGCTCTTAGCAGGATGGGAGCAAATTTTTACCACATGCACATCAGATAGAACCCTAATTTCCAGGATATATAAAGAAATTAATAAAACTTAATACCAAAAAACAAATTTTCCAATCAATGAAATGGGCTAAGGAACTGAAGAGACACACTTCTTAGAAGATAAACAATCTATCAATAAATATTTAAAAATGTTCAACAACTTTAGCAATTAAAGAATTGCAAATCAAAACTACTCTAAAATTTTATCTTACTACATTCAGAATGACAGTTATTAAAAATACAAGCAAAAATATATGTTGGTAAGGATGTGGGGAAAAAGGCCCTCAGTTACACTGTTGGTAGGACTCTAAATTGGTGACACCAATCTGGAAAAGAATAGAATTCCTTAGAAAACTTGAAAAGGAGCCATCATTGACCCAGCTATCCCACTCCTCAGTTTAGACAAACAAGAGTTAAAAACAGCATAATACAGTGGCATATCCACATCAATGTTCATAGCAAAACAATTCACAATAGGTAAACTATAGAACCAATCTATATGCTTTTCAAGAGATGAATGGATAAAGAAAATATGGTGTATATATACAGTGAAATGTTACTGAGAATTAAAAAAAGAATAAAATTATGGAATTGGGAAGTAAATGGATGGAGTTGAATAATATCATGTTAAGACAAGTAAGCTAATCCCCCTAAACCAAAGACCTAATATTTTCTGTGCTAAATGGATGCTGATCCACAAGGGAAGAGGGAAGTAGCATGGAAGAAATGAAGAAACTGTGAATAAGACAAAGAGGAGGGAGGTGATGGGAGATGGTGTAGAGTTAGGTAAGATGGTTGAATGAGATCAAAATCTTGTTGTACAAAGTGGAGTTACATGGGTTTTGTAACTATACTTTCTGTACAACAAGAGAAATAAAATTTTGTGCTCCATTTGTGTACTATGAAGTTAAATGCATTCTGCTCTAATAGAAAATTAGAACAAATTAATGAATTAATTGATTTTTTAAAAATTAGAAAAGAGACTTTCTTCCCCTAGATATATATATTCTATATATAACATGCATATATTTAATGTATATAATTTATAAACAATTTTTTTATATATCTTTTTATCAATTTTTAAATACATGACAAGAGAAACATTACAATTCTTATTCCATGTATAAAGCACAATTTTTCATATCTCTGGTTGTACATAAAGTGTGGCGAAGCCGGGCACGGTGGCGATACCAATTTGTGTCTTCATACATGTAATTTTGATGATGATGTCTATCACATTCCACTATCCTTGATAATCCCCTGCCCCCTTTATTTTTTCCCATCCATCTACTCTATCTAGAATCATCTATTTCTCTTATGCCCCATTATGAGTCAGCCTCCTTATATCAGAGAAAATATTTGACATTTTTTTTGAACTGGCTAACATCACTTAGCATTATCTTCTCCAATGCTATTCATTTACCTGCAAATGCCAGATATGATTATATACCTAGAAGACTTAAAAAGCTCCATCAGAAAACGTCTGAAACTAGTAAATAAATTTAGCAAAGTAGCAGAATATAAAATCATCACCCATAAATAAAAGGCATTTTTGTATATCAGTGAAAAAATCTTCTGAGAAAGAAATTACCCAATTTTCAATAACTTCAAAAAAATAGATACTTTGGAATCAATTTAATGAAAGAGGTAAAAGATCAATACAAGGAAAACTACAGAACCCTAAAGAAAAAAATAAAAAAAAACCTTTAGAAATGGAAAAATCTATCTTTCTCATGAATAGGCAGAATTAATATTATCAAAGTGGCCATGCTACCAAAAGAACTATACAAATTTACTAAAATTATAATCAAAATCCAAATGGCATTCCTCATAGAAATAGAAAAAGCAACTATGAAATTTATCTGGAAAAATAAGAGACCCAGAATAGCTAAAGCAATCTTAAGCAGGAAGAGTGAAGCAGGTGGCATCACTATACCAGATCTTAACTATACTCCAGGGCAATGTAACAAAAACAGCATGGCATTGGTAGCAAAACAGACTGGTAGACAAATGGTACAGAATAGAGGACACAGAGACTAACACACAAAATTACAATTATCATATATTAGACAAAGGTGCCAAAAACATGCACTGGAGAAAAGTTAGCCTCTTCAACAAACCCCTATCCTTCACCATGTACAAAACACATCTCAAAGTGTATCAAGAACCTAGGAATTAAACCACAGACTCTGCATTTAATAGAATAAAAAGCAGACTGTAATCTTTATTATGTAGGAGTAGGCCCCAATTTCCTTAATATGACACCTATAGCACAAGAATTAAAACAAATAATCAATAACTGGGATGGAATAAAAGTAAAAAGTTTATTCTCATCAAAAGAAACAATCTGTGAGGTGAAGAGAGAGCCTACTTCCTAGGAGGAATTTTTTACTCCTCACACATCTGATAGAGCACTAATATCTAGGGTACATAAAGAACTCAAAAATCTAAGCAAATAATAATTAATAAAAATATAATAATAATAATAATAATAATAATTATAATAATAACCTAATCAACAAATGGGCCAAGGATCTGAACAGACAATTCTTAGAAGAGAATATACAATCAATAAACATTTTTTTTAAATATATCTTATTAGTTATGGTGCTCCCTTTTCAAGACCAAGCATAGGTCTGGTTGGTTTTAAGGAAAGAAGAAATGAGCCAGAAGTATTCTCAACTCACCTTTATAAATTATCAAATACAATTTTCTATGTTGTTTTCTAAACATAGCTGGACATTGGGAATATAGGCTTGGAGCAGAGAACATTTTTATTGGAAACATAGTGTAAAAGAAAGAAAAAAGCACATAATTTTTTTGCACCACCTTGAACCACAAGAGAAATGGAACCTGGAATTCAGAAAAGAATGATTCAAACTTTTATACTTGGGAATGTGGATGACATGGATGCCTAAAATGAAAAGGTTATTACAAGCTTTTGAAAGAAATTTCATGTGAGTGGCAGATAGTGGTAAACCAATTAGTATCTGCACAGTGTATTCTAGGAACTTTGTCAGCTGTGCACTATAGAACATACAGGTATTCATAGCCTCCATGAAGAGCATTATTCATTCGTGTCCTTTAAAATTATTCCCATAGTACAGATGAAAAAACATGTGTATCTGGATACTAAATGGCAATTCAGCAGTCCACAGAAAACTACCCAGAGACAGAACAGTATGAAATTTCTTCAAAGATCATCAGAGCATTGTTAGCGCCTGACACAGGGATGTCAGTCTGGGAAAATATTATTATTTACTCTCCATTTTGAAGAGAGTGCATTGATAATACATTTCAGGGGAAACATAAATACTTTTTTTTTCTTTCATGTTAAGAAACTCTTCAGAAACAGAGCTCTCAAGACAGATTTATTAAAAGGGTAAGTACCTGGAGACTACAAAAAAAAAAAAGAAAGAAAGAAAAAAAACCACACATTAGTGGCCCTGAGTGACTCAGTAAGGAAATAAATCTAAAAGGCTTACTAGAAACTGAAAAGTAAAAAAGTAACTATTTCTAAAAATAAATGTGTTCATTAATTGCTATCTTCACAACATCATTAAGTAATCAACAAATTACATATGAATATTTCTAGGATTGGCCAAATGTCATTCCATATGATTTTATATTAAACCCCAAAATTCAGATAATAGAATTCATGATTCACTGACATAAATATTCAAGAAAAAAATTCTTTAAGGAGTGAATGTCATTTGACAATGTAATTACCATATGATTTTGAGGAAATTTATTTATTTTTCTGCAACCATAGTATAAAGATTTTCTTATTTATTTTTTCTTGTAGTAATTTCCAAAGATAATCCCTAGAATCCACTTTAAATAACCTACACTTACAATCACAGAAGAATCCTATAATAAATGATGAGAAAAAAAAAGCAATTAAAAAAATTTAACCTTTTTCTTTTTTCTTAAAATCAAACTCTAGCTGCATTTTTGGATCCATTTTCTCATATTTAAAGCCAGAAATCACAAAAGATATAAAGGCCAGAAGTTTGAACTGTAAATATATACATGAGATTTGTTTATTAATTATAAAAATTCAAAATCTTTAGAAACAAAAGAAATGCAAAATAAAAACCCATCTTGGTAAAATTAAGTAATATTGATGAACATATAAAACAAATGAATAATCATTAACTCAAAAGGAGTTTAAATTAGTATGTATTTGTGGAAACTATTTTGCTATTGAATATACATGATACTCGCCATCACAAAGACTTACTGAAATTAGAGCATATGTGTCCATCATAACATGTAAATACATAATGGTACTCATCCAAACACTTGAAGCCCAAGGGCATGGCTCAATACAATGCAAATCTTGGAAGAGATAAATAATAATCTGTAGGAAAAAATGGTCACTAGGGCCAGTCACATTTTGTAATGTATCCAGTTTACAAAACAGCACAAAACACTATGTATAAATTTTCATAGGTGCCTTATGCAAGTAGTATTTCACATTTGTACATTTTTAGAAACAAAATATGTAGAACTTAAGAGATAATAAAAATAACAAAAATCACATAAAAGACTGAATTATATATCCCATGTATAGATGATAAAACACATCATTATAAAGGTGATATTTTCTCCCAAAGTAATCCACAGTGTATCTCACCAAAATTGCTATGTACAAATATGAGTATATCAGAGTGAAGTTTATTTTGTGTGTATTCTATAAAGCAATGATTAAAGAATATAAATAAGTATATGATAGAAGAAAGTAGGAGAATAGGGAAAGGGAAACTACTGGATACTGAAGGGGAGCAAATTATATTCCATGTTTAATGGTTATGTCAAAATAAACCTGACTATTAAATACAACAATAATGCAATAATAAAAAAAATCAACAAGCTTTACTTTAAATAAAATAAAAAATTAAGCATAAATTTCTAAAATTCATCTACAAAATTATATGTAACTTTAGCCAAAAAACTTTTCAGTTATAAGAGCAAAAAAAGAACTTATAATGACCTACTATTCATATATATGGTGAAATTATAATATTACAATAACCATCAAAAATCACAATATAAATAAAATCCCCATATGAATACATATGTATGTAAAAACTGTATGCTTTATTGCAATAGCAAAGTCTAGATAAATCAATGTATAACAAAAATAATCTCAGCAATTTAGTTAGGACGTTTTACAAAACAAATTTAAACCTACTGTTATAGCTGTTTACTGTTGAAGAGTCCTTGCTTCCCCAATGCTGAAGTATAACACCGGAGAAGCACACTGAGGCAAGTTTAGAGTGGAAAGTAGAAGCTTTATTAAAGGACAGCAGAAAAGACTTCTCTCCAGAGGAAGAAGCGGACCCAAGAAGAGGAATCCATGGAAGGGCAAAAATTTTCCTTTTTTTTATTACTAAGGTCTTCCTTCAGCTTTCCAACATTCCTGTCACATTTCTGTCCTTTGTTATGTTATCTTGAAGTGATGGAATGTAGGTGGGAAGGCCCAAATTGTGGGGGACAGGTGGGCTGAAGGAGTAATCTGGGCAGGAAGGGCTTTTGGTTTAGCATGTTCAAGTTTGCTGGGAGCTGCTTTATTAACATTTCCTTGGGATGGGCTCTGGGCCTTGGGGACATTTTCAATTCCCCTTTTTGTCGACTCCATTCTCAATATGGTGTTCATTCTTCATTTTACTGGATATTAGACCCAATTTACCTAACTACACTAACTACCTATCTGTAAATCTGGCTTCACTACCAAGGATATGGCTAAGTAGTAAAGTATCCCTCAGTTCTCCTAACTTTAACAAAAATTAAAAATAAATAATAATAATAATAATAATAATAATAATAATAATAATAATAAAGAAAGTCAAAATAAAAGAAAGTCAAAATAAAAATTTGCTAGCACAAAAGGAAATTAGGTCCCTGACAACAATAGCTCTTCTCCTTTAGGAAAATGGCTTGTGGAGTTTGATTTTGATAATTATTCCACCTGTCGATCTCCAGCATCTGTTAAGACACTGGGCTGCAGGAACACACCTGACACACAATATTTTATAAAGTTGCTGAGGATGCCCTTTGAGCATAAAGAAGGCAGCAAAGAATCTCTGCCACTGACATGTTCCCCACCTAGTTGGCCAGTAGGAGTGAGGCCATAGTGGCCCAGTGGAGGACTTAAGCCTCCAGATTCCAGAGACTGCCCAGAGTCCCAATCTGCTAGTTCCTGTTTTCACAACAGCCAGTCTTGTGGCTGCAATAGTCTTTCTCCCCAAGCCTCCCTTGCTAGGCCAATGCACACTCACCATTTCCTGGTTCTCAGGAGTCAGGCCTGCTTGGCATCCTCAGATGCTGCACAGCAGAACAACCTGTGACTCTGAAGTATGAGACTAAAGTCCAGCCAAATGGCAAAAATGGAGGACTCAGAAGATAAGAAGTAACTATGAAAGCCCACCCTCCTCCTCCCTGATGACACGCAGGATTGCACAGTCCTCACAAAATGTTTTTGATTGGAAGAGGCTTCAGATCATGCACTTGAATCTGAGACCAGTGATCCCCTTTTTTGAATGACAGGGAATATTATCTAATCCAGGCATGAATAAAGGCTGGAATCTCAGGTCCTTAAGAGCTGCGGTTTTTGTTGTTGTTGTTTGTTTTGTTTTGTTTTTTAAATCTGGGAAATGTACACTAGACATGGCTGTCCACTGAGGTCTTTGCATTCTCATCCACATGGCCTCTTCTCTTTATAAGCCTAATATGAGCTTCTTCTTCTTAAGATGATGAGGTTTACAAAGATAATATTGGAAGAATTTAAGACACTTTAGGTCAAAGCATAATACCAGTATATTTCTATATTTTCTCTCTTCTACTGGCTATAATATAATTCCATTTTTTTAATTCTCATATTGTCAAAGAGATATTGACTCTTGATAAAGACAGCTATAAAAGATAATTGCCAATTTGCTGGGACACAGGAAAGAATTCAGAACTGGAGGTAATTTTCATTTTATACATTTTTGGTTTTCTTTTAGAGAATATTTGTATGTCTATTCTAAATTAATAACATTTAACAATACCACAGGTAATAAGAGGCTATTCAGGTTTTGAACTCAGAATCACAATTGTCTGTCTCAAAAACTCAAAGATTTTCCAAGGCAGCAATAATCATGCAACATTTCTAGGGCTCTTGATACATTTCAATTGATAGAGTACTTGCCTTGAATGCAAAAGACCCTGGGATAAATTCCCAGCACACAAAAAAAAAAATCATAAATTTTTTTAAGTATTCCAGGAATTGAAGAATTACACCTCTTCTATAGAAGCACATTTTTAGCTTCATATCCTTTATTACTTTTTACTATTCCAATACTTTCAAGAGCACTCAAGTTTTTTGTTTGTTTGCTTGTTTTTTTTTTTTTGGTTTTTTTTTTTTTTTTTTTTTTTTAGGGTGTACTTTGGTTAAATCAATTTGGACTATGTTTTGAAAATAAAGCTAAATGATTCATTTTTATATCTCACCATGAGATAATAGTAAAAATTTGCATAACACAAAGTATATCTTCAACTTAGTTTATTCTTTTTATGTGTGTGTTTTTAGTCTACTTATGATTTTGAACCTAGGCTACGCCTAGACATTTTTTTCATAAAATAGTTTCTTGATATGAAAGCGAGAGAACAAGAGTGATCTACTGACAAAATACTTCCTCCACCAGCAGTTTGACTAAACACCTGAAAATTCAAGAAAATCATCCTGTTATTTTTTTCAAAATGGCAAATCTCTTCTCTATAAAAACCTACAAGAAAGGCTTAAGTGGACAAATCTACACAGAACACAAGGAAACCACATGAGCAAATGCATTTTCAAATGTGAACCAGTAGTTCCCAGTTCTGACTTAAGTGTATAGTGACCTGAAGGACTCTTTAATTTAAAAAAATTGCATTAAAACAATGTAATCCATATCCCTGGAGAGAAACTCAGACATCAGTGTTTTTGAAAGATTGGAAAGTAATTATCATGTGTAATAAAAATAAAAACCACTATTTTAAATAAATATATTTTGATGAATGATTTGCAAAGACACATAAGATATATGTGCATGACTTTGGCCACCCAATTTTTCAGTTTTTGGGTTTTTTTGTTTTGTTTTGTTTATAGCTATGAAAAATAATTGTGATAATCAACTAACAAGTAGAAAAACCTCTATTTTGAATCAAAGTTCTGGAGATTCTTGTTGATGAGTGCTTGCTATTACAGCTTTATGTTTGAGGTGAGTGAGCACATTATGGCAGAAGCACATGACATTAAGAAGCACCAGGTGTCAACAAATCACTTATTTTTACTGGTTTCCATGAAAATTATAATTTTCATCTTATCATTTCAATTTAACTAGAGTCAATATTCATGTGTTTAATAAATACAAAATTAAACCTTACCACAAACTGTTTATTTTCTTATACTGTTTGCACAACTACTACAAATATTTATGTATATATTATACATCTCAAAATACACTGTATAATCACTTTACTAAAAAACAAAAAGTAACAAGTGTCAATCATAAGGTTCCTAATATATGCTAGCCATGGTGGTACACACATAATTCCAGTGACTTGGGAGCATGAGGCAGTAGGATCACAAAGATAAATAATACCTGTGATACTTAGCAAGGCTTTAAGTCACTCAGCACAACACTGTCTTTAATAAAAAATTTTAAAAGGGTATTGGAGCTCAGAATGTGGCTCAGTGCTTAAGTGTACCTAGGTTTCATCAATGGGACCAAAAAAAAATCTAATATATATTATAAAACTTAGGCAGTGTAGTAAAACTTTGACAATGACATAATACATATTGGATTTAATAGATAATACTGAGAAATCGTAAAATGTTATTAGTGACATTTTGGCTATAATATTAGTAGAAATGTAGTTTTGGTAAATTTTCTTTCATATGTGTCACATATTTCTAAGTATAAATTTTCAATGTCATTATTTATAGTATGAAGTACCATTTAAACAACAGGATATATTATTCTTTATACATATTGTTTTATGTTGTACAAGATACTTTGCTCTCAGTTTTCTAAAGTTTGAAGAAGGTGAATTTAAGAATGGTTTCAAAGTCACTGAACACTACACAAAAAGGAGTATAGAGATTCTTTAATACCCCTGGTGAAAACTCTAAGACACATTACAGATGAAAAAAGTTTTATGTGAACATTCTGAATTTAAGTCCTCACTCTCAAATTTTTATCTACACAATAACACACACTTTAGATAACATTAAGCCAGAAATTGACCACATTATATACATTAATCAGAAGCTCAAGTGTATATACTTTGTTGACTTTACCATTTTATCTAATAATTCCTATTTTTACACACTTCATTTATGGTGACATTGAAAATATCTACTTTTTAAGCTCTGTTATTACTCATTGGGGGAAAGAACAAAATTAAGATAGCAAGAGATACAAGGAAGCTACTTTGTATATACCTTACTTTCACCAAATTAAAAATGTTGGTGAGAATCTCACAAGCCTACAATTCAGAAACAAAAAAAGAATACAACCCAAGAGACACAAATACATCCACTCAGTGAAAATGAAAGAAACATTAACCAGTAAATTACCTGTTCTCAAATAAGTAAACAGAAGCAATAAAAATTCTCCAATCTTTAAAAATAAAAACATATATTTTCAGGATGTTTGTCAGAATCAGCTCTACACTTTTAAATACTGTAAAAATTAAATACATACAAAAGTATTTTAGAATATTTTATGAAGAATAAGTAGTGAGAAGTTACATAAAAGATAGAGAGAATACTTCCTAAAGTCACATCTGCAGTAACCAGAAGTTAAAGAATTAAAGAAAAAAAATTAAAATACTGAAGAATTTTCTTTACCAAGCTATTTCTATTTCTAATTATATGGTAGGCAGCTTTAAATTATAATTTGCAAATATATGCACAACCTGGACAACCACTATTTATATTTGATACCTACCACTGTAGCATGATTCAGTTTGGTCACATCATCAATTCGAGTTGCAAAAAATCCCTAGATTTTCATTGCTACTAAAGAAAATAATCAAATATATAACAGTTTAAAATAATAGAAACTCATTTTTATAGATATGGATGTTTTTATTGTCATTACAGAGGATTAATATCTAAGTATTAGTAAAGCCACACTTTTTGCAGAAACTCTGTGAGAGAATCATTTTAGCTTCTAATGGCTATTGGTCACTTTTCTGTGGTTACAAATGTTTCTTTTCTTTTTATAGTGATGAAGCCCTCAAAAGAGTAAAGAGAAACAAACTATCTATATCCATATCTATATCTATATACCATCTACCTCTCTCTCTCTCTCTCTCTCTCTATATATATATATATATATATATATATATATATATATATATATATATACACTAATTGCCTCACATATGATAAAATGTATGCCTCACATATGAAAAAGAAGAAAAAGAGTATAGGGCAAGAGGACTCCAATTTTGAAGCTAGCCTTAGCAACTCATCCAGGTCATAAGCAAATTTGAGGCCATTTCTGAAAAATAAAATAAAATAAAAAGAGCAGTGGTTGTTGTACAGCATGCCTGATTTTAAAACTGAGTGTCAAATAAGTAAATAAAAATTTTTAAATTGTCAAAAACAGAGACTCAAAAAAAAAGGGTATTCATGGTGGCACATTTCTATACTTCTAGCAGCTCAGAATACTCAGAAATAAGAATGGTGAGTTCAAATTCAGTTTCAGCAATTTATTGATGCCCAAAGCAATTAATTGAAACCATGTATCATAAGATAATTAAAAAAAAAAAAGATGTAGGATGTTGTTCAGTGGTAAAGTGCTTCTGGATTCAATCCCTAGTACTAATAAAAGGCAGGGAAGAGACTTCAATAGCCACCTTTTAAAATGAAACATAGTGTTCAATAATTATTAAATAGTTCACTAGCTTAGAAATTTGAAAATGGCAATTAAAATCATATCTGTGAGAGAAAATTAAATAGTATCAGTAAACACATGAAGCAAGTAAATTCTCAGAAACTAAAGAGAGAGTAGAAATTGATATTTCTTTTAAGAAATGGTGATTGAAAACACATATTCATTTTCCAGCAGAAGCATATGCTTATAAAAATTACTACATATCTGAACCCTGATACATGTAAGAATATGGCAGTATTGGTCCAAACAAATAAAATCTAGGACATGGAGAAAAGGCAATATACACTGAGAAAGATATAATGAGAATAGGGTTAGAAAGACAAAGGGAATACAGTGATAAAAATGATTTTCAGAACCCATTTTCATCATAATATATCCAGTTTGACAAATATGAGAGTCATCACATAATTTTATGTAGATGTCACATACATGTGATATTTTGCATTCATACATGTATAAAAATATGTAGAGTTTGAGTAAATAAATGTATACAAAAGAACATAAAAGACTTTATCATACACTCCAATGTAAATCATCATTATCAAGAGGTAAAATTTTCTCTAAATCTACAGTATCACCTCATTAAAATGTTAGCATATTTTACTTTTAATAAAAAAAAAGTGACCAGAGAAAAAATTCTAAAATACATCTGGAATGTTATATGTTATACAGAAATCAGCCCCCAAATTCTGAATTAAAAGAAGAACTTATTTTACAATAATAAAAACTAAGGAATCATAATACAAAATAAAATCCATAGATAAATGCATATGTATGTAATTGAAATTGAAAGGTAAACATAAATCTAAACACCTCAAGAACAACATCATATGTAAATGGTTGACATTGCCAAACCTAAAGAAAGATCAACTTGGAGGCAGAAGTAACTGGTATCGTTTTTTTAAAAACAATCTGTAAAGCACTGGATTAAAATTTGAGCCCAACTACAGAAGGCTTATCTAAAGGGAGGCCAATGTTTGGATATAAATAAGTAGTAGCTCTGACTCTCTCCCCATCCATGAATATATTAAATGTAAATATTATGTTCCAAGTTTCTCTTAGGCAAAGTAAAAAATGAGATGAGAGATTAATATAAACTGTACAACTAAGAAAATATCTGTCACTTGATGATTTTAAAAAGCTAGGGTAGACTTTGGCCTCAGTCCAGCCTTAGGCAATGCGCTATGTAATTGGAACAGAATTATCAACAGCTAGTGGTACCCTGAAAAGAGGAAGATTGGGACCATATATATAACACCCTACCTCTAAATAGTTTTCTGTGCTTTTAATCTTAATTTTTCTTGTGCTGAAGAAGGACATTCATACATAGAACTAAGAATACAGGAAAAAAATGATAGTTATATACGTTCATGTAGGGGCATTCATGGGCTTAAAACCATGGGATTGGGACAGAGAAATTAAATCACAAATAATTTGATTTATGCATTTATGGGTGTTCAGCACACAAAGAGCTCCAGTCTCCAGATTTCCCCTCTAAAAATTCCATTACAGCCAATTTTTCCCAGCAGGAAAAATTTTATTCACTGACTTATGTAACATCTTAAAATCTTCCATTCAATGGAAGAAACTAGTAACCTCACATATAACAAAACACTCTGCAAAAAAAAAAAAAAAAAAAAAAAAGGTAGAAGGCTTAGGCAGAGGACACCAAAGAGAAAGTCATTCCAAATGCTCAAGTTCCAGAAATGAAGCTTACTACTGATCATATGCAAATATCCCCTAGATCACAAACCATTGGTTTTCCATTGATTTGCAAGCATCACAATGGGCTGGTAAAATCTCAAGCAGTAGTTCAGAGAAGGGGTTAGAAACACTTACAGTTGTGAATTCCCAGATAAGGTTTTCACACATTCTCTCTGTGGCTATTTGACAGACTGGACTCTCCAATCTTCCATGACAGATTTGATGCACAAGTCAAAAAGTGAACACTTGTATACTGAGCACAGGTGTTAGAGTACGTTTTGTCACCAGGAATGGATGCACATGCCTGTAATCCTAGCAGTTTGGAAAATTGAGGCAGGAGGGTCTCAGCTCAATGTCCAGCCTCAGGAAAAAGTGAGGTACTAAGCACTCAGTGAGACCCTGTCTCTAAATAAAATACAAAATAGGGCTTTGGGTGTGGCTCAGCGGTTGAGTTCCCTTGAGTTCAAGTACCAGTGCCTACCCACAAAAAATAGAAAGAACAGTTTTGTCAACAATCTAATTACAAACAAAGGTCAAGAAACTATGGATATGTGAAAAAGAAAACTTTTGCACACTGTTGGTGAAAATATAAGTTTAGGAATGTCATTTGTGAAAATAATATAGACTCCTTGAACAATTTATAACAAAAATAAAATATAACTTGGTTAAATTAATTCTGGGTGTAAATTCAAGAAGTTAAATGAGTAAGTCAAAGAGATGATTGCATGCCCATTATCATGAAGCAGTATTGCCAGTTGTCAAAAAAAAAAATACTTCAGTGAAGTGTGTCTCAGGAAATTTATTTCAGGTGCAGGGCATCCAACTACTTTCCAGATAATCTCCACACTATATTTCAGACTGTTTCCTCTTGGCAGGAGAAGACAAAGAGATTCAAATGGGCTATGCACTCCAAAATGATATAGGCATGACAGCTGTGGATACCTCAGAAAAAAGTGACCCAGGAGAAAGTATGAGAATGTCATGAGGACATATCATCCTGCCAAGTCTACAATAGGGAATCCCAACTTAAATACATTCCAGTAAGGTATCTCTGTCAATGGAAGAATAAGAAAGTTGAAGAATGAGCAATTGATTACAAAGTATCAAATGATTCTTCTCTTTTTTTCCCTCTAATATTAAATTCTCACAAACAGGAGAATAAAAATCCCATAAGCAATGCCTCTTAGAACTTGTGTTGTGGCTCAGAGGTAGAGCCCTCACCTAGCATATGTGAGGCAATGGGTCTGATTCTTGGCAGCACATAAAAATAAAATAAAGATAAGGTGTCCACCTTTAACTAAAAAATAAAATGAATATTATGAACAGTGCCATCTAGTATTAGGAAAAAATAGTTACAAAATAATGTGTCTATTTGAAATATGAGAAACAGTTTATTATGTTAAATTACATTTGGATTTGAGATTCTCTTCTGATAATCATGCCAGTCAGTACCACAAAATCTGAGGAGAAGCCATGCTTCCAGAAAAAACCTTTCAACATACACTTCAGCCCATGCCTGAAGATACCATTGTTGGATGGGGAAGAATGTCCAGAATTTCAGCTGCTGAAGTATTTCCCACTGAATTGGCCAGAGGAGACTGGAAATGAACTTTTCTATAAGATGATTCATTTTTGCATATACTGGAGACTATGCTGGGCAACTCCCATCTACCAAAACCACTTCCAGTGATAAGAATTGCTGTTTGAAACTTCTTTCAAATGGTCTCCATTTGCAGTGTTCAGATATGGTCTCAAAATTCTGCATAGTCTCTATTGCCTGGCCTTCAGGGTGCCTTAAATTCTCCCTATAGATTTTTCATTTCTGGGTGAAAGCAGAACCTGGCTTTCCTGAGCATTGAGAAGGAAGCCTAGAAATGAATTTGAAAAAAAATGTCAAGCTCTAGATATTAAAAGTCAATCAGATAGTGTAAGTCATACCTTTTGTACTTATCATATTTTGGACTGTACAATTATCACCCAAAAGCACCTGATTGGAAACTGCTTTCCTCTTCATCTGAATCCACTGAGCCTACTATCAAAATGACAGTAGATGGCATCAACTCCATGAATGAATGAGGCAAGAATGAGTCAAGAGAGGTGGGTTCTTGGGTGCATTTACTTCACTTTTCTTTTAAGGTGATTAGAATTGAGTACAGATAGCAAATTTTTAAAAGGCAAGTTTTTCCAAAAATGAGGGAGTCTAGCCTAGAAGTAGGATATTTAAATTAAAACTTTTATATAATATCAATGTATAAATTGTATGCATAAATATTGTTAATTATTGGAAACCACACAATGAGCAATAATTTTATTATATTTAACTTTTCTGATCTATGTATTAAAAAGGCAGTTAGAGCTCTCTACTTAGAAGATCTCCCCTAATGTCCAGTACAAATAATGTTAGGCACAGGTGTAGCTTTTAATTATTTCATATATACAATAAAAAAGACATAGTTAAATTTTAATCAAAAAACTGAATATATCAAGAATACTATTATTGTGTGATAAATATAAAATTACTAAGAAAGAATATATATGTATTTAGAACTACATCCTCACAATTCTCTCCATTTTAAGGCTCTAGCACATCTTAATTCATTATGGCCACATTCCATTTTGAGAATATGACTCCTCTGACAGTGGGGAGTCAAAGTGCCTGGACTCCATACAAGAGGCATGAGAATACACTTTTTAATCAATGCTTTTTCACAACACCAAACAGCAATAGCAGTATTGCCCTCAGAAAGAGAAGGAAGACCAAACAAGCCAGGGTCCAAAAGATAAGATTTTTTTTTTCTATTTGATGCTGGACACAGACTTCTTCTCATTTCAGATGTCAGCATAGAAGAGAAGAGAGAGTTACAATAGTTAGATGTCTCATTTCAGACTTGACACTAAAACTTAAATATATTAAAGACAAACATCTTATTTTGCAACTTAGCCTTTGACATAATGCCTATGCTGTGATATTGTTTCCTCAGTTGGAATGAGACATTGTGAGAGTTTTAGCATCAATCTGATGTATGCATGTCTGCATTAGCTAATAGCACCTTAATAATGGTACAGAATTAACTTATGAAAAAAGGAAAACAGTACCAATAAGGAAATTGCTGTTTTCCACAGAATTTTCTCAAAGTATGTGAAAGAATCTTGGTTTCCAATTATAATTGGTGAATGAGTCACTCTAGAGGTTATTAGATTGTGATTGGGCTCGTTTATTAATTCATGCTGGGCTTCTTTGGGATTTTATGGTAGAAAGAGTTAGCTGATGACTGCTGAACTTCAGAGGGTTAGCTATCATTCTCACCAGTGTCACCTTGATTCTCTGCTTTGATAATTCCTCCTTTAATGTGGGCATCTTATTTTGGACACAGAAGGGTTTGAAAAGCAAAACCAAAAACAATTTTTTGAGTGTAGATACCATACTATTCACTTCATCTTTATTGGTACCTATGAGATACAATAAATTTTAAAAAATGCCAGGCACAGTGGTGCAAGACCATAATCCAAATGGCTCAAGAGACCCAAGAAGGAGAATTGTTAAAAACATTTAAACTGAGTCTCAGCAATATTGAGGAACTAAGAAAATCAGTAAGACTTTGTTTAGAATAAAATGCAAAATAGGGCTGAGGATGTGGCTTGGTAGCTGAGTACTGCTGAGTTCAATCCCTCATACTGCAACCACCCCACAACCCCAATAAAAGAAAGAAAGAAATATTAGATCTAAGGACTTGGAAACAGATTCTGCATCTTAACAGGTGAAGATAAAAAACACAATACCTAGTTTACAAATTCAGAAAAAAATGAAAAATTGCTGATATCATGCACTCTATATCATACTACCCTATTTTATACATGAATCTTATATAATGGTTTGAAGGAAAGAAACATGTTTGAATATCCAAAGCTGTTAAGCAGACCAGGTAGAATTCAGAATCAACTCTGCATGACTCCAAATCACATAGTTTCCATTAGACCACATATACTACATGCAAATTTTCTCACTGTCTTAGGTTTTGGATAGAGACATACCAAAAAAGCAGGATCTTTGTCCACATTGTGTACATCACTGGTGGAAATAATATACTCAAGTGTGTTCTTCTGAAGCTTCTAGAAAGATCTTGGAATAATTTTGAGTAATGGCTGATGTCTCAATTCAGAAAATCAATTATCAACAATACATTTTTTATGAGAATATGACAATGCATTCCACAGGCATGGTGATAATATAGTCTTTTAAAATTCTAGAAAGAGAATACTTCATCTGTGTCCCAAAATGGATAAAAATGAAATTTTGAAAACCCATAAAAGAGAGTGTAGAAGCACACAACACTTTCAAACAAGACACCAAAGAATGCTCTAGAACTCTCTTATGAGATTATTATCTAGGCCTTTCTGTATAAGAACATGAAACTACATAAAACTTGTGTCAATATAAAATGATTTTTTAATGGACATAAATGGGAAGTACATTCGATGATTATGATATGTATGCATTAATAGAACACCATCTTAAATTTAATTGCAAGAATTATTCTAATTATTTAATATACAGAAATACAAATATGAATTTTAGTTAAAAAAATAATAAAAATTAATGGAAAACAACTAATAATTTAAATAAAAATCAATTATAAGACACACCTGATATAAGTAAAGCCATATCTGTCACAAGAGTGTTCCCTGGTATAGAGATGAAAATTTAGTTCCAGCTTTCTATTAAAGAGGCCACATTTATCCTAAACTTTTCTGATTACTTACGCTTCTGTTAATGAGTGAGAATAATTTCCAATAACACAGGTGAACAATATTTCACCTTTGTGAAATACTTAATCTAAGCAAAAATGGTGGCTCAAGAGGCTGAGATAGAAAAATAATAAGTTCAAAGATAGGTTCAGCAACTTAGTGAAGGTCTAAGTGACTTTGAGGGATTTTGTCTCTAAATAAATATAAAAAGATATGCAGATGTGGATCAGTGGTGCAGTGCCCCTGGGTTCAATCCCAGCTACACAAAAAAAAATTCTTTAGAAATGTTGTGCTTCAATTTTTCTCACTATTTGTTCTTGTTTATGTCTCATAAACTTAAGTACAAGTGATCTGTTATTACATAGTGTATCTTACTGACATAGACATTTCCTACCACCTTAAGCATTATAATTGTTTGAATATTCAGGTAGTATATATATGAACAAGATGGAAAAATACAACAATGAAAAAAAATTGAAAGTCTACAAGTAAACTCCACACCTCTGGTCAATTTAATTTTGACAATTTTTTGTCAGAATAATTAAATGGAGAATAAGTAGTCTCTGCCTTAAGCAAGATTAATATAAATACATATTTATGTTTTAAGAAATATTATTGGATTTTATGAGATTATTTATAATATTTAACATGAAATGTATCTTATACCAAAATATAAAAATTACAACTATAAAAAATTAACAAGAAAAATATATTTATAAATCAGATTTAGCTGTGGAGTCTTCTTTATGATTCCAAAGTAAAAATAAGAAATAATAAATTGGACTTGAAAAAACTTCTGTACAAATAATAACCTCACCATGAATGTGAAGACATAATTTTGAAATTTTCCTATTTGTTTTCAAAGAACTATCTGTTTCAGTTTTTAACCTTGTCTGGAGTGTAATCAATCCTCCTTATTGCAAAGCTGATTGAGCCCACAGCCTCAATATCTTTTTATAGTCTCTCACACTCCATTGCCAAAATGCATCTTTCATAATTACCCCATAATAAGGGATTAAACCATTGAAAAATGTTATAAATCCCAGTGACTCCCAATTTTTACAAGCTGTTTAGTCAATAAGTCCTAAAATCTAGATGACTTCATAGCACTTGACATGTACAAATTGCCACCAGAGTTGTAATTTGTTTTTGCTATGCCTTTGAATAAACCAATATGTGTTTAAATTTGTCAGTATTCTTTTGTTCCTTTTGCCTATCCAAATGCAACTGTCTTATATTATTAGCATTTGCAAAAAAATTGCAGAAATGGATGAATATGGAAAAGTAAAAATGTCAAATATACAGAAAATTGAAAATTTCATGCCTCTTTGATACAAAATCAAATTAACTTGGTGTTTCTTGGTAAAATAAAGAATTACTAGATGAACAAGCACTTATATCTAAAATATACCAAAAGAATCTGGGAATGTGTTGAGACTGTAATTCTTAAAGGAGTATTTATTGCTGAACTCTTCATAAGAACCCAAATGTAAAAATCAATGCAAGGTAAGTAGATAAATGGAAACGTATACATCCCCACAGTAGAATATTATTCAGCAATATTATCTCTGTGTTTCTAGGTATTGAACTCTGGGCTTCACACATTCTAGGAAAACACTCTACCTCTGAGCTATAATCCCAGCCATACTGCGCAAGTATGTTTCATTAGAGCATGAAATGTTAAAATGAAGATATGCATGGAAAACATAAGCTTGTTGAAAGTAAGCAGAAAATATGTAATGTGTTTTACAACTAATATTATATGTAATTTTCTGAACAAGTAAATTCATGAAGGCAAAACAGATTAGTCATTGCCAAAAGCTGTGTGAAAAAGAAACAAAGGAAAAAATGCTAGTGAGCACCAATTTCCTTCTATCTCAAATAGTTTCTGAAACTAAATGTTTGGGATGGTACACATGTAAATATACTAAATGATAAAGAATTACACTCTGAAAATATTTATAAAATTAATTTTAAGTTCACAGGTGCTTTGAAGGAATTAATAGATTAATAATTTATGGAATGCATAAACCAGCCAAAATCCCAGCAAGCAAAATAGAAAAATTAAAATGTAACTGATTACTGTTCAAAGAAACACTGAGTTTTCATTATGAGACCCACTTACATCTAAGTGAATATGCTGTGGCTTTTTTGGTTTTCTCTTTTGATTCATAATTTGTGATAAACATATAAGAAAAGTATGTCTATGCCTCAATCAGTATTGTAAAGTTGTCAAGTTTTTAATATACTTATGTAAATAAATATACATTTTTTGTGAGCGTGTGTGCATGCACTGATTAAGATCAAACCCAAGATCTTGCACAAACATGACAGTTGTTGCATTGTTTTGCCACAACCCCCGCTACAAATTTGGATTTTTAATCCTTGTTGCTTCTCCTTCTCTCTCTCTCTCTCTCTCTCTCTCTCTCTCTCTCTCTCTCTCTCTCTCTTTATCTTTCTCTGCTTTCTCTCTCTGTCTCACTCAATCTCTGTGTGGTTTCTTTTCTCTCTCTCTCTCTCTCTCTCTCTCTCTCTCTCTCTTTTCTCTCTCTCTGTCCCTTACTCTCTCTCTCTATCTTTGTCTCACTATATTTTTCTGTTTTCACTTATGTAACATAGATGGAACCCAGCAAATTTTACCACTGAACTACATCCCGAGTTCTTTTGATATTTTTTATAGTGACAGAAGGTTTTTCTAAGTTCATGAGGCTGGCCTCCAATTTATTATTCTCCTGTTTCAGTCCCCAGTTCTGGGATTTCAAGCATGTCTTACCATATCTGTCTTTTTATCTCTTCTTGAAAGGATATAAAATGCCAATTTTTAAGTTTATATTGTATATATTTCTTATTGTTAAAATAAACTTTTATCATGTTCTAATTAATGTTCTGTTACTATTCTATTGATTGCTCTTGCTGTTTTATGAGTGTATAAAAATTCCCTATGATTAATCACTTCTACTACTTCACACATATGCTTTCTTGTACTGCCTATTTATTTTATATATAATATAAACTTGATCTCCCTGATGATTGATGTGTTCAGTCTCACACACTCCTCAGTTCTCTGGACTCCTCAGCTTCTCACTTCTGCTTTTGCTCTAGTTCATTGTTGGCAATCTCTCTTACCTATTCTAGTGCATATGTCCTGGGTCTTACTCTAACATAGCAAGGCACAAGTCTGTGTTGAAATGTACAAACAAAAAATCATCTTTATCTCAGGGCCATGTTTCAGACAGAAAAAACTATGCATAGGAACATTCAGATTTATGAAAAAGGAGTCAGAAGGCATTTACTAAAAGACAAAATAAAATCTGAGGAATAATATTTTGAGTATAAAGTTCCCTGACATGTTATTTACACATTAGTTATATGAGTAATTCACAAAATTCACAAAGATGTAAATTACAATTTATCATACATCTGTAAACTGGCAGTTTTGGAGGCTGAGGCCAAAAGATTACAAATACAAAGTCAGCTAAGCAAGGTCATTATATTTCCAATTGTTCTCTCTTAAAATTTAATAACTGTAGGGGGGCAGTGGCACACTACTGTAATCACAGAAATGTTGAAAGTTGAGGCAGGAGGATTGAAAGTTGGAGTCTAACTTCAACAACTTAGTGAAACCCCATGCAACATAGAGAGACCCCGTCTTAAAATTGAAAATGTTCAGTCTGTGACTCATTGGTAAAGTGTCAATGGGGTCAATCACCAAAACGGCCAAAAAACTTAATACCTGCAATTTACTAAAAATGAATTAATGAATTATGTAATAGTTCTTTAAATTAAAAAATCAACACATAGTTTTTAGGTGAAAAACATCTGACCTACACATTGTTTAGCCTCATTTTTACTTCCTACATGAAGAAGGTAACTTACAGTTGCAAATCAAATTTACATGATATCTATTGTAAATTACTGAAGAATTGTACTCCTCTGAGGCCAAGACACATACATTGCTTTTAGCTCATTATCCAGTTTCATGAACTCTAATTATAATAGCAAGGGTTTAATAACCAATGTTATTAAAAATGTAAGTAAGTGTTATTAACAATTGTTAATTTAGTAATAAATAAGAAACAAATTTGAAGTATGAATTTTATACACACACACACACACACACACACACACACACACACTGTTGATTGACTTTCATTTTTTATTTATTTATGTATATGTATTGCTGAGAATTTAACCCAGTACCTCAGACTTGCTCAATAAGAGCCAGGCATGATTGTGTATATCTAAAATTTTTGGATGTTGGGATGGTGAGGCCAATCAAATAAGTAGAAGACTCTTTGTCATCATGGTGAATTACTGTAATACCAGCATCTTAGGAGGCTAAGGCAGGGAATTCTCAATTTTAAAGGAAACATCAGAAATTTAATATGCCCTTAAACAACTTAGTGATTCCCTGTCTCACACAAACACACACAAAAAAACAAACAAAAAAAAAAAAACAAAAAAATTCTATATAGTGGTAGATGACTGTAGTCTCAGTGGTTTAGGATGTTTAACCAAGAAGATTGAATGTTCAAGTCCAGTCTTAGAAATTTAGAAGAGCTATAAACTACCTAAAGAGAACTTACCTAAAAATAAATCATAAAAAAACAGGGATTCAGATTAGTTGATATGTACCCATGATTTCAGTGTCTGGTACAATAAATTTAAAATAATAAATAAATAAAATAAAAACAACAAAAAAATACTTTTGATGTGACTCCATGGTTAAGTGCCTCTGGGTTTAATTTCTGATACTAAAATAAGTACAAACCAATTGGGCAACTTAGGCATAGATAATATTGCTCAATTATAGAAAACAGTAAATTTGATCCCCAGTACAAAGAAGAACAAGAAAAAATAAAATAAAACTTGGTTTTTAATGGAGATAAAGACATACAACCATGAAAAATACATAAGATAATCTACCTACTGTAGGGAGAGAGCCACAAATCTACTTAAGTCAATTCCACCGTGTAATTTTAAAAATTAAATTAATTAATCAGTTCCTTAGTTAAGTTGGTAGAGTTACAGAATTTACAACAGATTTGCTCCTACACATTCAATAAGAGAAAAGCTGAATAAACTGAAATTTATTGATAGTTTTTACTCAGCTCATATGAGAACCGATTACTATTGGAGAATATATAATGTGGCACTAAGCACGTGCTAGAGTGAAAAAATACACATCCTGAAGCTGTTGATTACACCCTGAAAAAAATATAAATTAGTAAAATTAAACCATAATTTTTATACTAGGTCAAATATGTGTGGGGGGTGATGAATAAAAGTGTTAAACACTTCAGGCTGCACAGGCCCTACTATTTACATTTTTTTTTTCAGAAACCCCAGTCAAATAATATAAGGAAGAATACGGAGAATGCTTCCCACATGGTGTTTGTGTGTGTGTGTGTGTGTGTGTGTGTGGTACTAGAAACATATATTCTAAATACACAGTTTTATATGTTTATTTCACTATCTATTAAGAAAGTAGAAAAATTCAACCATGAAAAATACATAAGATAATTTATGTATCTTTCTTAAAAATACATAATTAATTTATTTCTATTGGCTTTTATACTTTTATTTTTACCTTTCCTTGTCTATTTTCTTTATCTACATTTCTGGAGCAGCAATTATAAATAGTTGGAATTGTGTTGCTATTATTTTTACTCTGTTCATTAGTTCTGCTGGGCTGAACTTTTATGGATATCTTTATTCTGTCATGCTAAAAGTCTCTCAAAAGATCATAATTTAATGAATGTATACTGAGTGAATTATGAGCTATGTTTCTAATGAAAACATTGTAGTAACACATTAATTACTAAGCAGAATTAAACTCAAATAACTCACAATCAACTATAAAGGAGTCACACTACTATTTTCTTTATAGGCTTATCAGATGTGATGATGACCTGAATAAATACAATTAAATGCTTCTTCTTTGGATGAATTCAAATTTTGTCCTTGTTGTACTCATCATCAAATGATAAATTTGAGTATAAACACTGGAAAGGGTTTCCAAAATTAGATATATTGGGGTTACACAAGATTGAAAAAAATATGAGCTTATTTATTTTTAGTTACAAAATAGCTACAAAATATTAAATGTTGTAAAATACTCTCAAGGATATGACACTAACATAATGATACTTCATATATTTAATTTAGTAAGTACTAAAAAATCATAGAGAAAGTTTACCCCCCAAAATTTTGTTACCACAAAAATAGTTATATACTGTTTGGAAATATATTTCTTGAGTACAATATAGTTGTATTTGAAAATTTAATTTAACATAAAGTTAAAAAATGCAAGATCTAGATGGGCAAGGTGGCACACACCTATAATCCTAGCAGTTCAGGAAACTGAGGCTGGAGGATTTCAAGTTCAAAGCTAGCCTCAAGAACCACAAGGAACTAATCAACTCTATGAGACTTTGTCTCTGAATCAAATACAAAATATGGCTGCGTATGAGGCTCAGTAGTCCCATAGCCCTGAGTTTCATCACTAGTTACCCCACCACATATCAGAGACTTTGATGGGTAACTTTGAACAACTGTATCAATGAGGTAGAAAAGTAGAGAATGGGACCCGAAAGTTGATCCAACTACATTCACTCAATGAAACAAATGACAGAAAACTAACGAACAATTTGACCATGTTTAAACTAAGTATGTTAAAAAGCTGAAAATATATCAGCCAATCTCCAAAATATAAAACAAGAGTGATCAGGATATGTTTAACAGTTAAAAACCTCCTTCTGTGAAAATCAGATTTATGAGTTCAAAATAATAAAAAGTACTCCTATTAAATTCATAAGGAAATGATAGTTAAGGCAAAAGTTACCAGAAGTAACGAAGAGCAAAGAGAACATGTTAGTGTCTAGTATTAAGGGAATAGTTTATCAAAGAACACCAATAGATTACATCACAAAAAAAAAAAAAAACTGGTACTGAGAAATGAATCCCAATTACACCCAATTACACTTACATACTATTCAGAAATTAAAAGGTGCCTGATCAATCTGTTTCTGACACTCAGAAAAAACAGAGAGGTTTCCTCATATTTTATAGCAACTTTGTTCAATGTACATTCAATGTACACTTAATTACTACTTAATGCTGATCACATTATCTGATAGAAATTTGAATATACAGATTTAATTTGCAGTAAATTCTAAATTTTTAATATGACTACAAAAAGAATTAGACACATATTGGAATGACATAACCAGAAATTATAAGATACAATTATGGATAATTTAAATACAAGACTTTCACAGTGTGAGTGAATGTGAATGTACAAATTTTAAAGTGATGAAATAGCCATACTACCTATCAAAGCTCTAAGAGCAAATTATTCCTTGCATTTTCTCAAATCTCATGGATTCTAGTATTTTTTAGCTTGTGACTACAAATGCTCAACTCAGAAGAATCTGAGTTGATGGAACACTAAAAACACAGAAAACAGATAAGCCCTCTTACAGAGAATATGGTAGTAACATAGCAAGGAACTACCCTCAAACCCTAGTTTCTGGGAACCATACTATATAATATGGAAGACCCTCTAATAGACTGGCTCTTCAAAACATTTTTGCAAAGATAGAGAAAAGTCAGTTCATTGCATAAAATGAGTGAAGTGGGTCTGTGCCTCTGCAGACAAGAATAAGTTGTAAAAGAGCCACAAAAGTGAGTTCAGGACTGGGCATTAGAAGAGATAGCTGACAAAATCCTGAAAACAAAAGAAAACAAAAATTCAGAGAGCACCTTACCCACATAATCTCACTTGTGAGAATTAAATTCAGATAAAGAGCAGAGGACAGAGGCATATTTAAAGGGATGTAACAGGATCAATTTTTTTACTAAATTTCTATTAATATTTCCCACAATTATAGAGTTCTGAATCATCTCAATTACTACTTTCTTAATCTTTTAGATGTTGTCATTACCTTGTACATACAACACATGTGGCACATTAAATTTACCCGTGCATTTATAAACCTATCATATATCCTTTCTCTATATAACTGTATATGTACGTCTATATTTTTATCTCACAATTCCAAGATTCTGTCATAAAAATTTCTTTGATACCACCTCCTTGAAATGCATTTTTGTCATTTCAGTTTAGTACATCTAAATGTTCCATTTCATGTAGTTTGGAAAGATGGGGCAATTGAAAGGTCTTTCTTATTTCACTAATAAAACACTAGAATTAAAGATCAACCTTGGTGCCTCCAGAGGATTTAATTTTCATTCATTTTTCTTATACATAGTGTTTTGTTTTTCATGCAAGCATTAGTAATTGTATTTAAAAGTTGAGTAAAAGATTCTGAGATGTACATGGTGGTTTAAATGTCCCCAAATCCATAGGGTGGTGGTTCTGACACCAACTTACCACTGAAGCATCTTGATTGCATTTCATCTTCATCACTGTTACTATGCTTCCACTGAAAGTGATTCATTAGTTATGAATATTGCTCTTTTACTGCCCTCAATACTCTTGGAAATGTGAAAATAGGTGATAGGTATAGAATCATAATTTTCTACACACTTATGATAGACCCATTTGATAAGAAGAGACACCCATATTCTAAGAAGAAAAAAGACCATTTACCAAGTCCTTGAGAGGTAACAGAATAAACTCTGGGAGTAAAAGAGTAGTCATTAAATAAACTTGTTTTAATAATATTTTAGTTGGTAATATATTACTGCATTAGAAAAGAGTGATGTGATACTAGTATGGTAGTATGTAAAAACGTGGATGTGTAACCAATGTGATTCTGCAATCTGTATACAGAGTAAAAATGGGATTTCTTAACCCACTTGAATCAAATGTATGAAATACGATATTTCAAGAACTTTGTAATGTTTTGAACAACTAATAAAAAAATTAAAAAAAGAAAAGAGTGATGTAAATGCAATTTAAATTATTAGAATTGTGACTGATTATTTTAAAGAGAGTATCAAAAGCTGTGTGAAGTGGTGCATGCCTGTAATCCTAGAGTCTTTTGAATCTGGGTGTAAAATCACTAGTTCAAGGCCAGCCATCCTCAGCAACTTAGTGAGGCTCTAAGAAACTCAGCAAAGCCCTTTTTCTATATAAAATATTTTATAAAATGCTGAGGATGTGTCTTAGCCAAAAGGCATTCCTAGGTTCAATCTGTAATATAAGAGAGAGAAAGAGAGAGAGAGAGAGAGAGAGAGAGAGAGAGAGAGAGAGAGAATTAAAAAAGGTAATCAGTGACATTTTCAGGGTCAAGGATTTAAACAATTTAAAAACAATAGTGGGTTAGTAAATGGAAATTCATCTAGGTTTGTTAAATGCTGCTTTGGGAAGTTAGTTTGCTCTCAAAAATATACAAGTGAGAGAGAAGTCCTATTTTAAGATGTGTATAGGAACAAAGAGGAGTTTTGAAACAGCTTTTAATTGACCTAAGGTCCATTTTAATTTGCAATTGAAATTAAGTTGTTTGAAATAATGTGTTTTTATCTAGTATTCATAAAACAAGATAAAGACCTAATACAAATCATGCTTGGCAAAAGGGAAAAGGTTCCAATAACAAGTATATAAATAAACACATAAACCAATATCAGAGAAGTTAATATTCAGGATATTTATACCATTATATAATCACCAGGAATGTGAAAACAATGACAACTAAAGAAAAAGTGAATAAATAATAAAATAAATGAATGAATAACTAAAAAGTATAAAGATGTAATGTGGCTGAAATTATCAAGGAGAGCTTGTAGCCTTGAAAAAGTGGTAAGGTGCTTGGATACGGTGTTTTACTACTTACTTATGCATATCTTATAAACTATCAATTCCACTTCTAGATTGGAGGAGTTAAAAACAGAACTCATTCACCTGGCTCTCTCACTTGGGAACTGCACAACAGGTACATTTTCTTGCTCCCCAAATTTTATATCTGCTTCCAAGAACACTATCCCTCTACCCTCATGATGCCATTGTAGACTTGTTGCATCTTAACCCTTCTACTACTCAAGTTTCTACTTTATTCTTCATTACTTTTTTCCCCCTACACTCACATATTCCATAAAGTTTTAAAAATATTTATTTTTTCAATTGTAGTTGGACACAATACCTTTATTTATTTATTTATTTTTATGTGGTGCGGATGATCAAACTCAGGGTCTCTTATGTGCTAGGTGAGCACTCGAGAGCTAAGCCAAAACCCCAGCCCCTTCACCAATACATTTTTAATAATGACATCTACATACTCAGCTTCCACAAATTCTTACATTATGATCCATCTATTTCCTGCCTTGTGGATGAATAATTTTGAGATTCCCCCCATTCAGACATCAATAGTCCAGAATGCTCAAAATTGGGGGTAAAATATGCAGAATATTAAAGGTCAATTACACAACATTAAAGTTTATATAGTGGGATGCACCTAAAGATGAGGATAAAAAGAAAATCTACAGACTTCACTAGTTAAAATAAAAGGTCTATAATTCATGAAAATCAATAATTTTGAAAAAAAATAATTTTATAAAAAGAGAGTAAAGGACAGAACATACTAAGCAAAAGCAAAATTTTCAAAACTCACAAAATGTAAATATGCACAGAGTATCACGTGTGAGTGCTTCCAAAAGACAAATTAAATTTAAAGAGATATAATTAATTTGAGATGTGGTAATAAAATATAATGGTAATATATAATGGTTATATATATATATTGAATATAATATTATATATATATATATATATATATATATATATATATTAATATACCAGTACAAAACATGCCTCATTTAATGATGGGTATGATTTGCAAAAATGCACTCTAAACTTTTTTCATTTATTATTTTTATTTTATTTTTTTAAATATCATAGTGAAAACTGACATCTAGAATTTTGTATTACCAAATATTTAGGCTGCATATTATATCTACATAAAGTACATCACTGAACAACAGATGACTTTACCACACATAGTTGTAAACTATGAACTTATCGAAATTAGTAGATACCTTATAATAATATGAATGATAGACCTGTGTAAGTAACACAGATCCTTTATTAAGAAAAAGGAGAAAGAAATAAACAAACCAAAAAACAAAACAAAACAACACAACAACAAAAACAAAAAATAAAACACTTGAAATTTAGTGAAAGTTTGCAGTGCTTTGCAGAAATAGAACTATGACATTGTTTCCAAAGAAAACCATTGGGGGGCTTGGGAGAGCCAGTCAGGACCCACCCGTTGCATTGGTCACCTGGCAAAGGGAACGAATTGTCAACATTTGCATGGGATACCATCATGGCAGAGAACTGATGTCACCAGAATGTGGCAGAGGAGATAACTTCATTGAAACCGGCAGTGACAGGTGTATAACCCCTAGCCTTCCCTCTCCACACAGCGGGGAAACCTCAAGGGCCCCTCCCAGCTCTCCCGTGAGCACCATAGTCAGACCGAGGGAATCAGGAGTGGCGCGGGACCTGCAGAATGGAACCCCCAGCTACCGCTCCCTCCAGTGCTGACAACTGAGTTCTCTTGCACCAGCTACCGGGGGCATGGCTACCGGAGGGCAAGCAAAATAAGGTGAGGGTTATCAGCCCCAAGCTCCACAACTTTAGGGTTTGAGGGAAGGGCAAGCAGGGAGAGTGTGCTCAGTTGTTCAAGAAAAATAGGGCTCCCGTGAGCAACAGACCTGGCGTGTAGCCAGTATTGTGGTAAGCTTCACCAGTGAGCAGGGCCTGGCTGGAGGAAAAGTGGGGAAGTGACTAGGCACTCAGGATTGGAGACTTGCCCAGTCGGGGAGGAGGAACTGCTGCACAGTGATTGGTTCCTGCATATAGAGAGGAGAAGCTTGGCCCAGTGGGCACAGCTCCACCTGCTGGAAGAGAAGTTAATTGAACTCTAAGACTGCATTTATTATTATTATTATTTTTAATTTGGATTTTTTTTCATTTTCATTGTTTTAATTTTTCTAATTTTTTTAAATTTCTTATTTTTTTATTTTTATGTTTAGTTTTTTGATCATTCTTTAATTTTTTTTTATTTTTGTTTCTTTTGTCTTTTCATTTCTTTTCAATTTCCTTATTCCCCCTTCAATGAATTCTACCTGTTTTCTCTCATTCTCTTTAGTGACTTCTTCCCTTTCTTTCTAATACCTTTCCTTGCAAGCATCAAATAAATTTATAGGAGTAAACAATAACTCAGCAGTCAAACAGAACTGTAAGTAACATGAATGAGCAGCATGAAAAAGCAAGGAAGAAAATGAGTACAAACAATGCAGGACAGCCTAAATATTCAGGAGCACCTAGAGGCATCAGTAAAATGTTAAAATAAAAAAAACTCAAGGAATACCTTAGACAGATGGAAAGAAATCTTAAAGGGGATATGAGACAGCAAATTCAAACAATGAAGGAACACATTGAAAATGAATTACATAAACAGATAAAAGAAGCAAATAAGTATCTTTATCAGAAGATAGAGATTTTAAAAATAATCAAACAAAAATTCTAGAAATGTAGGAAACTATAAACCAAATTAAAAACTCAAATGAGAGTATCACTAACAGAATGGAACAAGTAGAAGCCAGAATGTAAGATAATGAAGACAAAATATATCATCTTGAAAAGAGTCTAGCCAACTCAGAAAGGCTGGTAAAAAATCATGAGGAAAACATCCAAGAGATATGGGATAACATAAAAAAACCAAACTTAAGAGTCATCGGGATAGAAGAAGGTATAGAGGTTCAAACCAAGGGAATGAGCAATATGCTGAATAAAATAATTATAGAAAACTTTCCAGAAATGAAAAAGGAAACAGATGTACAAATTGTAGATGCATACAGGACACTGAGGATACAAAATCACAGTAGACCATGCTCAGACACATTGTTATGAAGATATCCAATATTCAGAACAAAGAGAAAATATTAAAAGCTACAAGAGAAAGGAGGCAGATTACATTCAGTGCTAAACCAATAAGGTTAACAGATTGTTCATCAAAGACATTAAAAGCGAGAAAATCCTGGAACAACGTATTTCAAACACTGAAAGACAATGGATGCTAACCAAGAATTTTGTATCCAGAAAAATTAAGCTTCAGATATGACAACAAAAAAAAGAATCTTTCATGATAAACAAAGGTTAAAAGAATTTGCAGCCAGAAAACAAGCATTGCAAAGCATCTTGAGCAGAACACTACATGAGGAAGAAATGAAAAACAATAACCAAAACCAACAGTGCAAAGTACCTAAGTAAAGCCAGAGGGCAGGGGGAAAGCTAATCATGGAGAAACAAACCAAATTAAAAAAAAAAAAAAAGATAAATAATCAAACCTGGCTGGGAGTACAAACCATATATCAATAGTAACTCTAAACGTTAATGGCTTAAACTCTCCAATAAAGCAACATAGGCTGGTAACATGGATTAAAAAGACAAATCCAATAATATGCTAATATGCTGCCTCCAGGAGACACATCTGATTGGAAAAGACATACACAGGCTGAAGGTGAAAGGTTGGGAAAAAACATACCACACACACAGTCTTCGTAAGCAAGCAGGGGTGGCCATCCTCATATCAAATAAAATCGACTTCAAGACAAAGTTAATCAAAAGGGATAAGGAAGGACATTATGTACTGTTAAAAGGAACCATTCACCAACAAGACATAGCAATTATCAATATTTATGCACCAAATAAGGGTGCTGCAACGTTCATAAAACAAACTCTCCTCAAGTTCAAGAATCAAATAGACCACAACACAATAATTATGGGTGACTTAAACACACCTCTCTCACCATTGGACAGATCCTCCAAACAAAAGTTGAATAACAAAATTATAGATCTCAATATCACAATCAATAACCTAGACTTAACTGACATATATAGAATATATCAACCATCATCAAGTGGATATACTTTTTTCTCAGCAGCACATGGATCCTTCTCAAAAATAGACCATATATTATGCCATAGGGCAACACTCAGTAAATATAAAGGGGTGGAGATAATACCATGCATTTTATCTGATCATAATGGAATGAAACTGGAAATCAATCATAAAAGAAGGAAGGAAAAATCCTACATCACATAGAAAATGAACAATATGATACTGAATGATCAATGGGTTACAGAAGACATAAAGGAGGAAATCAAAAAATTCTTAGGGATAAATGAAAATACAGACACTGCCGCAGTCTGGCTGGGCACAAAATCACTAGCCACTCACAGCCTTGTAGATTCAAACAGCAATTCTTTATTCCCGAACTGTCACCGGCACTCTACACATACGTTCTGGGGAAAATCCAAACTCTCCACTGGGCTCTGAATCCCAAAATACCCTCTGAATCCCGGGAGAACTCAACAGGAACTCAAGGAGTGGGAGGGCACCTGAGGCAGCAGGATATGCCCTATTCACAGCAAGGTCCACCTTAAACCTGGAACCGCCCTAAACCCAAGGAGTGGGATACACCCTATTCCCAGCAGGATACACCCTAAACCTGGAACCACCCTAATCCAGCGGGATCCTCCCTAAGCCTGGATCAACCCTGGTCCTTGAGCAGGGTCACCTTTCTCATGCAATGTCACTGCAAATGACTTGGGTCCACAATGGAGAGTCCTCCCTCTAAGCAACATGGGGTAGGCTGACAAGGAAATTGCCATGCGTCATTCTTACTTAGCTATGGCTCTCAGCAAGACACAACATATCGGAATCTATGGGACACAATGAAAGCAGTTTTAAGAGGGAAATTCATTACCTGCAGGTCATTCCTCAAAAAAAGAGAAAACCAACAAATAAATGAGCTCACACTTCATCTCAAAGTCCTAGAAAAAGAAGAGCAAAACAACAGCAAATCTACCAGAAGGCAAGAAATAATTAAAATCAGAGCAGAAATCAACAAAATTGAAACAAAAGAAACTATTGAAAAAATTGACAAAACTAAAAGTTGGTTCTTCAAAAAAATAAATAAGATCAACAGACCCATAGTCATGCTAACGAACAGAAGAATAGAGAGAACTCAAATTACTAACATACGGGATGAAAAAGGCAATATCACAACAGATGCTACAGAAATACAGAAGACAATTAGAAATTATTTTGAAAACCTATATTCCAATAAAATAGAAGATAGTAAAGATATTGATAAATTTCTTAAGTAATATGATTTGCCCAGACTGAGTCAGGAGGATACTCACAACTTGAACAGACCAATATCAATGGATGAAATAGAAGGAGCAATCAAAAGACTGCCAAACAAGAAAAGCCCAGGACCAAATGGGTATAGAGCAGAGTTTTCAAAATCTTTAAAGAAGAATTAATACTAATACTTTTCAAGTTATTTCAATAAATATGAAAAAGAGGGAGCTATGCCAAATTCATTCTATGAGGCCAACATCACCCTGATTCTGAAACCAGACAAAGATACCTCACAGAAAGAAAACTACAGACCAATATCTCTAATGAACCTAGATGCAAAAATCCTCGATAAAATTCTGGTGAATTGGATACAAAAACACATCAAAAAAATTGTGCACCATGATCAAGTAGGATTCATCCCTGGGAGGCAAGTCTGGTTCAATATATGGAAATCAATAAATGTTATTCACCACATCAATAGACTTAAAGATAAGAACCACATGATCATCTTGACAGACGCAGAAAAAGCATTCAACAAAGTACAGCATCCCTTTATCATCAAATCATTAGAAAAACTAGGGATAACAGGAACTTACCTCAACATTGTAAAAGCTATCTATGCTAAGCCTCAGGCTAGCATCATTCTGAATGGAGAAAAATTGAAGGCATTTCCTCTAAAATCTGGAAAAAGACAGGGATGCCCTCTATCACCACTTCTATTCAATATAGTTCTCGAAACACTGGCAGGAGCAATTAGACAGATGAAAGAAATTAAAGGCATAAAAATAGGAAAAGAAGAACTTAAATTATCACTATTTGCGGATAACATGATTCTATACCTAGAAGACCCAAAAGGGTCTACAAAGAAACTACTAGAACTAATAAATAAATTCAGCAAAGTGGCAGGTTATTAAATCAACACCCATAAATCAAAAGCATTTCTGTATATCAGTGACAAAACTTTTGAAATGGAAATGAGGAAAAACACCCCATTCACAATATCCTCAAAGAAATAAAATACTTGGGAATCAACCTAACAAAAGAGTTGAAAGATTTATACAATGAAAACTACAGAATCCTAAAGAGAGAAATAGAAGAAGATCTTAGAAGATGGAAAAATATACCCTGCTCATGGATAGGCAGAACTAACATCATCAAAATGGCGATATTACCAAAAGTTCTCTATAGGTTTAATGCAATGCCAATAAAAATCCCAATGGCATTTCTTGTAGAAATAGATAAAGCAATCATGAAATTCATATGGAAAAATAAAAAACCCAAAATAGCAAAAGTAACTCTAAGCAGGAAGTGTGAATCAGGCAGTATAACAATACCAGATTTTAAAGTATATTACAGAGCAATAGTAACAAAAACAGCATGGTACTGGTACCAAAACAGGCGGGTGGACCAATGGTACAGAATAGATGACACAGAGACTAATCCACAAAGTTACAACTATCTTATATTTGATAAAGGGGCTAAAAGCATGCAATGGAAGAAGGATAGCATCTTCAACAAATGGTGCTGGGAAAACTGGAAATCCATATGCAACAAAATGAAACTGAATTCCCTTCTCTCACCATGCACAGAAGTTAACTCAAAATGGATCAAGGAGCTTGATATCAAATCAGAGACTTTGTGTATGATAAAAGAAAAAGTTGGCTTCGATCTACATATTGTGGGGTCGGGCTCCAAATTCCTTAATAAGACACCCATAGCACAAGAGTTAAAAACAAGAATCAACAAATGGAACTTACTTAAACTAAAAAGTTTTTTCTCAGTAAGAGAAACAATAAAAGAGGTAAATAGGAGCCTACATCATGGGAAAAAATTTTTACTCCTCACACTTCAGATAGAGGCCTAATATCCAGAGTATACAAAGAACTCAAAAAATTAAACAATAAAATAACAAATAACCCAATCAACTATTGGGCCAAGGACCTGAACATACACTTCTCAGAGGAGGACATACAATCAATCAACAAGTACATGAAAAAATGCTCACCATCTCTAGCAGTCAGAGAAATGCAAATCAAAACCACCCTAAGATACCATCTCACTCCAGTAAGATTGGCAGCCATTATGAAGTCAAGCAACAAGTACTGGCGAAGATATGGGGAAAAGGGTACACTTGTACATTGCTGGTGGGACTGCAAATTGGTGGGGCCAATTTGGAAAGCAGTATGGAGATTTCTGGGAAAGCTGGGAATGGAACCACCATTTGACCCAGCTATTGCCCTTCTCGGACCTGAAGACCTTAAAAGAGCATACTATAGGGATACTGCTACATCGATGTTCATAGCAGCACAATTCACAAAAGCTAGACTGTGGAACCAACCTAGATGCCCTTCAATAGATGAATGGATAAAAAAATGTGGCATTTATACACAATGGAGTATTAGTCTGCACTAAAAAATGACAAAATCGTGGAATTTGCAGGGAAATTGATGGCACTAGAGCAGATTATGCTAAGTGAAGATAGCCAATCCCTAAAAAACAAATACCAAATATCATCTTTGATATAAGGAGAGCAACTAAGAACAGAATAGGGAGGAAGAGCATGAGAAGAAGTTCACCATTAAACAGGGTCGAGAGGGGAGAGGGAAAGAGAGAGAGAAGGGAAATGGCATGGTACAGGAAGAAGACCCTCATTGTTATACAAAATTACAGATAAGAGGAAGTGATGGTAAAGGAGAATAAAAAACAAGAGAGAGAAATGAATTACAGTAAATGGGGTAGAGAGAGAAGATGGGAGGAGAGGGGGAATAGTAGAAGATAGGAAATGCAGCAGAATACAACAGACACTAGTATGGCAATATGTAAAAAAGTGGATGTGGAACCGATGTGAATCTGTAATAGGTATACGGGTAAAAATGTGAGTTCATAATCTGCTTGAATCAAATGCATGAAATATGTCAGGAGCTTTGTAATGTTTTGAACAACTAATAAAAAATGTTAATAAAAAGAAAAATATGGCAGTATCAGTACCACCACTAATTGTAGTAAGAAAGGAAATTAATGTTTTAATTTGGTTTCTCAGCCCATATGGAATCAAGATTAAATCACCTGATTTATAATATAAGAGGTGTCACTGTCCAAATAAACCTTCCATTTTCATTAATACTCTTTTCGAAACCAACTTTGGAGAGAATACCTATTCCCCAATTTCTATCAACTTTGAATGGTTTTTCATTCTAAATTTATGATATGTATATGATAAAGCAAGAACATGACCAGATCACTGCTGGAAAATTCTTGGTTGTTCCCAAATTTATGACTGGATTTCTGCAATTTTAAGTTACATTTTACTTTTTCCAAAAGTTAAAATTCCACCTTTTGATTTTAGCACACATTGAAATTTGAAATCTTCCATTGATTGCCACTGCATTATTTGTGCTATAGGGAACACCGTCTGAGAAATCAGACTTGTCAATGATGTAATTGTGAGATCTTTAAATGCATGTCTGACAATGTTTTTCAAGTATGATTTGATTGTACTCTTGGCTGTAAAAATGTATTTTTCTGTCCTGCCTTGGGGCACATTGAAAGGGTGCAAATGGAAACAGGGGAGTTTGAATCAAAGTAATTACATTTTAAAGATTTGGTATCTTTATTACAATTACAAAAAAAAACAATAATATAGTTTATTATTCTCCTATTTCAATTCTTTGACTTGTGACCCTATAGATTTCTGTACTGATTTATTCCACGGATTGCTTTTTAAAAGGGCAGCATCAGTAATTTTCATTTACAAATTACTGCATCTTGTTGTCAGAATCTTCTAAAATATTATTCTCAGCATATGTGATTCATGAAGACAGGTAGATGGTAAATTTCCCTTTGGCAAAATACATTAAGACTCTTTCATTCTGTCGTCCTTCTGCAAGTTCTTACTGCTATGAGCTCTTAGCATTAACAAATTGGGTGAGATAATGTCTTTAAGAGTATGATACTTTGAAGAGAGGAGATAAATTCTTTTCTCTTGGTTATAGTTCAGTTACATCTGCAGCAGCCATCTATTACAGGGATGTTAAAGGTCACATGAATACCAGCTTGTAGCATATGCTGTCTTCAGTCGTTCTACACAGCTACAATTGTGCATTTCACTGGCAAGTTAAATCATGCCCTTCTCTCACAGGTCACTAATAGCATTCAGGAAAGAGAGTCCCTGTGACTGTCACCATTAGGGACCATTTCACAGACGATGAAGCCAGGGTCTCAAAAATGTCTGGGAGTCAAAACTAAAAAATAGAAAGACAAAGTGACATGAAAAGTTTAAAAACTAAATAAACAGTTTAAAAAAAAAGAAAACCATTGGGACAAGAGGTTATTTTTGGGGAAGACTATATTATATGCTTTTTTAATACTAGAAAAAATCATTTTCAGAAATATTATATACTTCAATAAAAAAATAAAATATAGCTATGAATGGTATTATATAATCACAATGACTTGGGAGGTAAAAGCTGAAGAACCAAAAGTTCAAAGAAAGCCTCATCAACTTAGCAAGGCTGTGACCACCATGTGGATGCTCCTGTCTCAAAATAAAATAATAAATAGCCTGGGTATATAGCTGTGGCTTAAGGGTAGACCACTGCTAGATTCAATAACACATATATATCTGTCAAAAGTTACTATAACAAGGGATTTATGCTAGGTGTGGTGGCACATGCCTGCAATACAAAAACTCTGAAGACTGAGGCAGGAGGATTGTGAATTCAATGCCAGACTCAACAAAATGAGTCACTAAGAAACTCCGTGATATCCTTTCACTAAATAATATATAAAATAATACTGGGGATGTGATTGATTTTTCAGGTGCCCCTGTCTTCAATCCCCAGCATGAATAAAAAGGATTTATATTGAAAATGTCATAGTACATGCCTCTAATGCTGTCTATTTGGGAGACTGAGACAAAAAGATTAAAATTTCAAGATTAGCCTGGGCCGCTTCCTGACAACCTGTCAGCAAGATTCAAAAATGGTTGGGATGTTGATGAGTGTAACAGCAGCTTTGTTTTAAATCTCAAGAACCACAAAACAGAGAAGTTATTTATCTTCAAAAAGTTATAAAAATATGTTAAAAATTCATAAATTGGGGCTGGGGATGTGGCGCGAGAAGTAGTGCACTCACCTGGCATGTGTGGGGTGCTGGGTTCAATTCTCAACACCACATAAAAAAAATAAAGATATTGTGTTCATCTAAAACTAAAAAATTAATTTAAAAAATATAATAAACACACTTTGTTTAAAAAAATATAAATTGGGCAACATTAAAAATAATGTTTTGTTCATTAAATGATACAAAGATGGGTTGGGGTGTGGATCAGTGGGATATCACTCACCTGGCACATGTGACATCCTTGGTTCCATCCTCAGCTCCCCGTATCAATAAATAAATAAAATAAGGGTATTATATCCAACTACAACTAGATAATAAAATATTTTTAAGAAAAGATATAAAAAGAAGTGACAAGGTGGGTGAACATAGACATTACATAAGATTAAGTATGTTTAATAAAAAAAGAAAATAACACTTTTGGAGTAGAAGAAATGTTCAAAAAGTAAAACCTCTCAACATCTTAACAAATCAGAAAAATACAAACTAATATTATATACCAAAAAAATTACACAATATTGATGAGGACAATAAACAAATTCTCTTGAATTAGAGAAGGAGTGTAAATTGCTATGATTTTTTTCTGTCAAGTTTTTATTTAATATATATGACAATCCTCAACCAGTAGTAAAGCTTATATAAATTACTGTGTTTCTAAACCCTGATAATATATTGTTACCTGGTAGCAAAAGGCTACAGGTATGTTAGTCCATGAGGTTGAAACCAGGGAAATATGTGCAAAGAGGAGGTACATTTAAAATAAAATAAATACTGTAGTGTGAAAAAAAATGTTATCTTGGGATCAGACACATTTTTAATTTCATTGAAGTGGCACCCCCTTTCTCTACAGAAAAGTCTTAACTGGGCTTCTCCAGAAATCTTCACCATGGCTGATTTAGGACTGTCAGCAAAAGAGTCTCTATAAAAGAGTTTAATGTAGATAAACTTCCAATTTTCAGGTTGTCCTGTTTTAATCAGCCACTGGCTTGGAAGAAATCAGCACTCTAGGTGCTGGACACCCCCTTACTAGTACCTTACAAAAATGTATCCAGTAGAGTAGTTTGTAAAAAATGTGTAAATGAGGCCTCATTTGAGGCCTCATTTATTTGAACTTCACAAAATTTTTTACATTTCTAAGACAAGAGAAGTTACCAATTTGGCTCCCTGGTAATATCTGGCAGGGGGAGGAAAGAAAGAAGAGAAGAAGCTCTCCCCTTCTCAGGTGCTGTCCTCGAAGGGTTATCTTGCCCAGAACAGTGGCAGAAAAAAAAACTGCTTTTGTGTGAACTTCTGCAGACTGCGAACTTCTGCACCTCTCCACTTAATGGGGGCAATAAAACTATGAAACTACTCAAACTTGGGGTTCAGAGGATTGATTGATTATAGTAAAAGCTATGCACTCCAAATCTGGCTGCAGATAGATAAAACTGTTTTCTGTTATCTTCAGTGTCTTGCCTCATCTATGCCTACAACATCATTATATACTGTTTAATTAACAGAAAAAAAATATTACATACAGATGATATCTGTGTAACACATCACATGTATAGAGGCTTTCAAGGAAAATATGTGCAATTTATCACAAAACAATAATTTACAGAGGACATAAAATGCTCCATTATACACATCATGTATGTAAATAAAACTCATAATTACAAAGAAAACTATTTTTCTCAGTTTAATATATAATATTGACCAATTAAGATTTTAGTATTCTTAAATTGTAGTTTTTGAAACTTATCTAGAAAAAAAAAAACATATGTAAAATAGCCAAAAACTTTTCATTTTGAAGATCAAATAAAGTTGCTATTATTTTATGTGTATTATTTTATTAATGAAACTACATGGATCTAATAAAAACAAATGAATCATAAATTAACCAAATCTGAATTCTTATATATGTCATTTTGTGCATTGTTAATAGAAATAAGTAAGGCTAAAAAAAACCATATATATAAAAATAATATTAGACATGAATAGTGAATTTATCCAATTGAAGTTGGATTTTGGGACCAGTAGCACAATTTATTAGTAGAGTGTGTGTGTGCAAAATGTGCAAGGTACTCAGGTCCAAACTTAGAAACACAATAAAAGGCAGGTGTTAATGTGGAATGATGTTGAAAATAAAGCAGAATATTAAAATTCTGACATTTTCCTCCATCTATAAATACAATTAATAAAAAGCTACTAATGTTCTCAGTGTCTCTTTGACAAAGTTATAAATGAGTAAAGAGACTTAAATATATTTGGGAATTTAAAAAATATCTACCTTCAATCAGAATAAAAAGCTGGGGTACACTGAGTATTAGTCCTGTCTTGAGCAAATTATCACATTTGAGACAAAATCCCCAAGTGCCAATATCACCCACAGTAAATAGAAATGTTGGAAAAGTGCTTTACAAGTGTCTAAGCACAGAAAATATGGTGATTCCTAGGAGCCATGAAAGCCTCTACAAGTGTTTTATTAGCTGGGATCAAGGCCAAATATCAATGATGTCAGTTTACCTCAGGAAGAAATTTGCCAACATATTTTCCCAATTGCTGTTACTATAAGAGAAGATTCTCCCTAGGTTGTATTGTAGATGTAATAGGGGGAAATACAATAAAGCACTAGTACCCTGAGTAAGATTTTAGTAGTTCATGAGCCCAGCCCCAACCCTGCTCACCCCGGTTATAAAGCCAGAACTACCAATTGCTCTTAGAAGGAGTTTGCTTGTTCACTGAATTTCTCAACTTAAACATCTTTTGTTCATGTTACTATGTCCTGAACTTCTAAACTCTTGAAGCAAAGGTGACTGAGCATGTGCAAATCTGCCTAGGTTGAAAAAAAATAGATTTACATTGTATTTCTAGCACCTTTATGAACTATGATACCCAATAGTAGTTCAGAATAGGAGTTAGAAACCAGAAATCTCTGTTTATTCCAATAAATCTTTACAGAATACTCCTGCACTGGCTACTTCACATAAAATTGCCTCAGAATTTAATGTGTGAATTCAATTAATTTCCTGGACCCTCTGCAGGGCTCTTAGGATGTCTTTAAGAAAAATCTGAAAGCCAGGTGTGGTGGCAGAGATCTGTAATCCCAGAAGTTTATAATTATTATTTGAAAGACAGTCTCAGCATCTTAGCAAGCCTGTAAGTAACTTAATGACAAATTGTCTCAAAATAAAACATAAAAAGGACTAGGGATGTGGGTCAGTGGTAAGCACTACTGGGTTAATTTCCCAGTGCCAAACCAACTAAGAATAAAAAAATTCTGAAAGATTATAAGTATGACAGTGTATATGTACATGTAAAAACATAGGTGCAAATATAAAATTAATAAATATATTTTCTAAAAAAAAGTGTTAAAGTTCTTCAAAAGCTCAAGATAAATATGACATATAATCCACTAACAATAATTTTGGGTACTAGAACAAGGCTGCACATGCTGTGCTCCCAGTGGCTAAGGTGGATAAGAAAAAAGAATCTCAAGTTCAAGACCAGTCTCAGCAATTTGGTAAGGTCCTAAGCAAATGAGTGAGACACTATCTCAAAAAAGGGGAACAAGTTGGGATATAGTACAGTGACAAAGTGCCTGCCCATGGGTTAATCTCAAGTACCTAAATAAATAAAAATAATAATAAATCTGGGTTAAAAAGTCATATAATCCAGTAATAATATTCCTGGGTATATATCTAAATGAATTAGAAAACTTCTCTCAAAGAAATAACTGCAGTTCCATTTTTGTTGTAGCTTTATTCACAGTATCTAATAAAAGAAAAAAAAAAGAACTGCCATCCAGGCATGGTGGGAAATGCCTGTAATCCCATGAACTTGGGAGTCTGATGCAGGAGGATGGAAACTTCAAAGAAACCTCAGCAATGGAAGGCACCAAGCAACTCTTTCTAAGAAAAATTTAAAATAAGGCTGGGGATGTGGCTAAGTGGTGGAGTGTCCCTGAGTTGAATTCCTGGTATGCACCCCCAAAATAAAATTTCTTTTAGATTAATGGTACATCAGAAGATTCCTTCCAGCTGCACAATATCCAATTACTCCCCTTAGATGCTACACACCTATAGTTCAAACTGACTTCTAGGAGGCAAGACTCAGATACTGATATTTTCTAAATAGGCCAAAAGAGATTGCTGTCTGTGGGCACCTTATTTAAGACTGTTCTAAAACTAAGGACTGGGCAAATATGGAAAGTTGGAATGAGAACACAACACATAGTAAATTCATCAAAGGGGAATCTTAACTCAGACACTGTGATACTGAAAACAAAATTGGAGATAGAGTTAGATTCTCTGATTCACTAATTTCTGGGTTATTGATTCAATCCAAACAAATATTGAAAAAGTATTAAGTCTTCTGGCTAATATCTATGTAAAACAGGTTATTAAAAATGTACTAGTTTAGGACTGTAGTTGTGGCTCAGTGGAACAGCGCTCACCTAGCATGTGTAAGGAACCAGGTTTGATCCTCAGCACCAGGTATCAATAAATAAAATAAAAGTCCATTGACAATTAAAAAAATTAAAAAGTACCACATTATTCACATGGCTTTTGGTGTTGAGATGCACTAGGTACTCTAGTTCTTGTGATTAAATGTCCCTGTAGTTTAAACCAAGTTCAGTCCCACCTTTATTTTCCTCCACAGCAGGACAAAGATATTTTCTGGAATGTTTGGAATGCTTCTACAGGTCATTTTAATAAAGTGGTCTTACATATAGGGGGGAAAACTCAATTAAGGACACATTAAATTAAAAAATATTTTATTCAGACTGATAGGATGTATTTAGGTCTTAGCCTAAGCAACTTCATTTTTAAAACTCCAGTTTGAAACCTGCCATCTCACCAGGCACACCCACAGAGATCTTCAGTTGGGCCTCCAGTTGAACAAGTTACTGAAAGAATACTCCACTAAAGACACTTCGCTGGGAGAATTTCAATTTTATTGCAAAAGGCTGTGTGCTTATATAGATCTAAGGGGAGATGGCAGAGCTTAGATAAATGGCAGGCCACCAATTTATTGGCAAGTTCTTCCAGATATCAGCTCTGGAGCCCAGGAATTAGTTCTTATTGGGGCTAAGTTTCCCACCAGCGAGGTTTGAAATTGGCACTGGAGGGAGAGTTCACATGGTGGGAAATTTTTGCGCCAGTGAGAAAAAGGGGAAAGTTGGAAGAGAAGGTCTTTAGGTGCCATGTTGGGGTTTTTCTCTGGGGTGTGGCTGCCATTTATACTTTTCCCAACAGTTACTTCCCCTCACCCTGAAAAACAGAGTAAAATATCTGGCAGGGTGTACTTGCCTGATAAAAGGGAAAGACAGAAGATCAGGATGGATAACACTGGACAAGAAGTTTCTGACCCCAGGGTAAATTATGTCTTGCAGAAATCTGCTGGTAGCTGATAAGGATTGAAAGGGGGGTCAAAAGCCCCAAAATTTACTATAAATAATAGAATTAATGAGAAGGGTTCCAGCCAGCTGAAACAAGAAGGCACTTGACCTGGAGAGGCTAATGAGGACCTGACAATCCTTGTCATTTTCCCCCTGATCCTCTGCATGATCCTCATGGCTCTCCAACTCTACTGCCTTCTCTGGACATTAGTGAGAGCCACAAATATTCCATAGGCTCTCTTCTCAACTGATTGTCCACTCCAAGCCAGGAAAAGTCTGCCTTTGTTTCAGACCTGATCACCAGGGTCTGAGTGAGTGTGCATCTGCTGGACTTAAAGCCTAAGGCTTGAGACTTTTAATTTCTGACATTTGAACTTAACATAAAGAGGGAATATCTGTCACTATCCTGTCATGATTAAGTGTGTTTTGCAGTGCTTAAAATTAATCTAGACTTGTTTGCAGTAAACTAATTAATTTACAATTGTTTGCTGTGAATGAATAATATTAGAATTTTTTGCTGTGAATGGATTATGTCTACTACAGTACCGAGCATTAAGGGTTGTCGTTTTCTTAATTAAAAACCTACAGGGTAAAATTGTATTGAGTAATTTGAGTGAATAAATCATTGAAAATGGTAGAAGCATGTAGACTTTTTTATTTCTCCCCTGACTATACATCACAATTTTGTCCCCTAGTGATGTTACCGCTGTTGACCAGTGACGAGTCCTTGCTTCCCCAATGTTGAAGAATAACACCAAAGAAGCACACCGAGGCAAGGTCAGAGTAGAAATTAGAAGTTTATTAAAGGACAGCAGAAAAGACTTCTCCCGGAGGAAGAAGGGGATACAAGAGGTGGAATCCGTGGAAGGGCTGTTGTCTCCCCTTTTTATAGTTCTTTCAGTGATGGAATGTAAGTGGGAAGGCCTGAGGGGTGGGACACAGGTGGGCCAAAGAAGTAGTCTGAGCAGGAAGGACTTCATTAACACTTCTTTGGGATGGACTTTGGTCTAGGGCCTTTTCATGACTTCATTAACATTCCATGAGTGGTCCTGTGTTTTCCCTGAGTCATTCTCAGTATGGCCTCCATTTTAGATTTCACTTGATATTAGACCCGATTTACCTAACTACACTGACTACCTAATTTTAAATCTGGCTTCAGTGACAGGGACACCTTAAATATACTATTTTATTTAGAAGAGAGTCATTATTTTTAATGTCACCTAATATTTTCCTAATTTCTTCTTATGTGAAAAACTCACAAGAATGAAGCAAAATCTTTTAAAACTGCCTCTAGTTCTTGGAGAAAAAAAATTACAAATAAGGTATCCCTTCTGTAAGGGTCTGGCAAAACGTCGGAGGAGGAGACCACCAAGAGACTGACTCATGCAATTGCAGAAGGGGGTTTATTGGGGATCCATTCCAATGCGCTGGGGCTCCTGGCCCACTCAAGAAGGGCGAGCAGCCAAGAGCCCCAAGCAGGGGTTGAGCAGAGCTTAAGTACACTTCTTGGGGAGGGCGGGGGCTTTGCATACATCAGAACAAATCAGCATGAGGCGTGGGAAAATTGAACAACAAATCTGAGACATGATTAGTACATTCATTAGCGGGAACAGATTGGGCAGGGGTGATTGGTTATTCCTAAGCGGGGTACACATTCAAACTGATTGATTCGGGCCCTGTATGCTCTAGGCTATGAATCAGCAAAATAGCCTAGTAGGGCGTTGTTTTAACTGCCTCAGGGTGTAGCAGAGGAATTTAACAATACCTGGTCCTTCACTTTTTAACTTCAATTTCTTTTACTCTTACACTTCAAAATGAAACATGGAAAAAATAAATGATCATGTTGAAATTAAAGTTTTGAGATAAAATTAAATTTTCCATTCAACAAATTTTCTCTGAGATCTTGTCTCACAAATTCTGAAGAATAAAATCTATGGACACTCAAGGAAGGTAAGAGTAAAAAGAAAATGATTTATTTTAGCAAGAAAAAATAGAATTCCCAAAATATGGAAGAGGGCATGATAGCTGGAAAACCATTTTTGTGTGCCATCTTTGGAGTTTATATAGGGTATTTGGCAGAGCATGGAGAAAAATCTATTTAAAATAGGTATTAGAAAAGCATCTGGACTACCAAACGGGTTCATGTTTGTCCTTTCTGTATCCCATCCTCCTTCCAGTGACTTTCATCTGGATTTACCCCAAATACAAAGAATTTTGTAGAAGGTGTGCCCAAGAGTGAGCCTCAAGGTTTTTTACATTTGAAACAAGCCTTAATGGTGCTTATTAACATATTTATCCATTAGCCTCCAGGTGTGGTTGAAAGATGTCCATTATACAGCTGCCTGGTCATTTACTATTTTATTTTTTTTAATCAAAGTGAGCAGGAAACCCTGGCTTTGAGAATGTGAAGAGAGAGCTAGAAATTTAGGGATTTAATGTCATGCCTATGGATGGCTAAACTGAAGTTCTGGATATCAGATAGCCATTCTGGATTTGAGATACTCCTTAGCCTACATTTAGAAAGCTCAGGGGGCATGAGGATGGTGAGTTTAAAGCCAGCCTCAGCAACTTAGTGAGGTGCTAAGAAACTCAGTGAGACCCTGTGTCTACATAAAAATATAAAAATAGGTTGAGAATGTGGGTCAGTAGATAAGCACCCCTAGGAATAATTCCTGGTCTAAAATAAACAAACATATAAACAATGACAACAACAAAAATAAAAAACCAGAAGGAGCAAAAACAGGAGTCCCTAGCTTCTCTCACACAGGAACACAGCTAATGTGTGAACACAGCTAATTATCCCAGTCTTCACCACACAATCTGGGGACATGCTAGGCTAATGGCACACAAATGCCCACATAGGAATTCAGGAAGTCCCTGAAAACACCATAAAATATTGGAACAAAAGACCTGGGGTCTCAAATACTGATCTAAGCTCTACTAGACTAGTCAGAGAAAACTGAAGGCTAACCTCTGGTCACCAGACACTGAAGACAATAATGAGGAGTTTCTGGACAACAATTCAAGTTTCTGCCATTGCCAGTCCCACTGGCTTCAAACAGCCTCCCTATCCAGTCTCAAAATAAGAGCATATACTTACCATTTTCTGACTTTCAGGATGCTTAGTGTTCCCCTTTATTGTTTTTTCAGCTCCTGGGTACCACAGATCTGGGGCTCCTGATGTAGGACTGGAAGCATAGAAATTAATGCAAAGAATGGCAGCCCCCAGAAAGAAAGGAAGCAAAGATTGTGAAAGCCTGCCCTCTCATTGCTGCCTGTGTGAGGATTGGACAGTACTCACCTAAGTGTCAGATTGGAAAAGGCTTCAGGCACTTCCTCCACAATTGAGCCTGGTAGGCCTACTGTTTGAGTTACAGTAAATTGCATCCAGACCAGAAACAAATAAGGTCACAACACAGGTTTTTGGCTGCTTTGTTTTTGTCTAGAGAAGACTGGAGATCAATGATATGCAGTGGTACGTCCCTGTAATTCTATCAATTGGAGAGGCTGAGGCAGGAGGATGGTGAGCTCAAAGCCAGCTTCAGCAATGGCAAGGCACTAAGAAGCTCAGTGAGACACTGTGTCTAAAAGAAATACAAACAGGGCTATGGATGTGGCTCAGTGGTCATGTGCACCTGGGTTCAATTCCCAGTCAGAAAAAAAACAAAACAAAACACTGGGTATCAAACCCATGGGTATTCACTACAGAGCCCCACAACCACAGATGAATGAATTAATAAATGGTTAAAAAATAAATAGAGTTTTGGGACAGGGTCTCAAATTCTTTTTTTGATGGCTTTTCAAGTAACTGATATTACAAAAATGTTCCACAGCCCTGGAATCTTTATTTTCCCCTGTGAATTGCATTAAGTTCCTCAGGATGGAATAATTCAAGGCAAAGATTCCTCCCAACACATAGATATAGCCCAGACAGAAGTGAATTTATATTTGTCACTGTATAGAAGGTTAAAACAATTTTTGAATACATATGTATAATTTTTTATAAAAATGAAATATCAAAATTACTTTAAATTTTTATTTAATATTTCTGTTCTCTGGTCTTATGAGAAACAGCTTGAGATTTCAACTCATAAGTAATTTCCTGAGGCAGCAATGTCCCCACTCCCCTACAACAAATGGGGCACAAGTAAAATTTTAAAGTTTCTAGTAATAATATTTAAAATAATAAAGAGGTGAAAGCTACCAGTTCTCTAGATCTCTCAGTATCCCAGAACCTAGAGTATAAGTGTAAGGGTCCAGCGAAACGTCGGAGGGAGAGACCACAAGAGACCGGCTCCATGCAATTGGCAGAAGGGGTTTTATTGATTCAGCATGCTGAGGCTCCAGGCTCACTCAGGAAGATAGAGCAGCCCAGAGCCCCTAGCAAAGGTCAGGCAGAGCTTATGTACACTTTTTTGGAGAGTGGGGGGGCTTTGCATACATCAGAACAAATCATCATGAGGCGCGGGAAAATTGAACAACAACTCTGAGACCTGGTTAGCACATTTACTGGCGGGAACAGATTGGACAGGGGTGATTGGTTACTTCTAAGTGGGGTGCACATTCAAACTGATTGGTTTTGGGACTTGTAATGTCTACGTGCCATTTTACAGAGTCCCAGGTTATTAGACAACCACAGGAGCCAGTGAGAATGTTTACTGGGCAGCTCGGGTATTGTCCTAACAGCTACAGAGATCAAAGGCTCCGGGGTAGCCGAGGTATTTAACATATCAATGGTCTCTTACTTTACAACCCAAGCCTTGCAGTTAGAGACTTCACAATGTCCGGTCTTTTACACTTTAACTCTGGCTCTGCGGCTTAGAATCAGCTTAGAAATTTTACCTTTACATTCCCCACTCCTTTTTCTGACTACTTTTAATCTTAAAAGTACTAAATCATAATTATTGAAGGGTCTCATATTACATGAATTGTTTCGCGTTCCCTGGAATCATTTTTAGTATGGCCTCCATTTTAGATCCCACTTGATATTAGACCGAATTTAATTACACTGACAACCTAACTTTAAATCTGGCTTTGTTTTCCCCCCTCTAATTTGGGAACTCCTTACTGCTGTAAGGAAGGGGGGCTAAGATGATCTTTCTGGCTTTTTTAGGCTGAAAAGGGACGGTGTGGGGCAAGGAGTTTGGAGTCCCCCTCTAAAAAAAATCGGGTCTATAGAGTGGTCCATGATAAAAGTCCAATTGAGAAGTAACAGACTGGAGGGCCATTTGAATGATGAGTGGTCTATAAGAGAAACAAGAATTCATTAGTACTGGAACCAGATTGATGCAGCAATAAATCTCATAGCACAGGAATATGCCAATGAGTATGATGGCAAAGACAAAGACTAACAATGTTTTTCATCAGGCAGTACCAAGAACCAGGAGCTAAGATATTGTTTCCATGACAAAGTTGCTGAATACATGGCTTCTGTCTGAGCATGTAAATCTTTAAGGATACTTGTCATACAACATTTAACTTTTAGGGTTACAGATGTCCTTTCCCTTAAGATATAGTCTGTCTAATAATTTAATGTCATCTGATCTTGCAAAATCTTTGTACTAGTATGACCTCTGTGCCTAATAGAGAAAGCTTTAATTCTGTTACTAGGGCTGGATAACCATATTAGCAAACATTAAGCTTATCTGCGTTGGTTAAAGGCCTTGAACTAAAAAACTACTCTGGCAGTTCCTTTCGATGGTTATCAGGCATTTTTACCTAAGAATCTCTTTTGTAGCCTCTAGTTTATTTATTTATGGAAGTTACAGTTAACTATTACTATCATTTAAAATGCCCAGGAACAGCTATGCTTTGGCTTTAACTGTCTTTGCTAAGTGTTTAAGATGAAGCAAGTTAAACTGACCTTTGTTTCCATCTATTGTTAACAGTCAACTGAGTTTCCCTGGGAGTCCTCGGGGAACTTACAGCAGCTTCCCAGTTTTGTTAGTGCCATTTGCGCTAGGATGGGTCCAGGCCTTGCTTGACCATATGGCTTCCCTCGGAAGCATCAGGGATGTCCCCCCTTTTCTGATGACCCTCTTCTTCACAGCAAATGCACCGATTGGCTTTCTGTCCTCCACTGGTCTCATTAATCTCCCTGTTCAGGAGGATATGTGGCCCAGAGTTGCAAAGCTCTTTGGAGAAGTTCCCCTATTCCCTGATTTAGACTGACTCAGAGGGCAAGAGCCAAATTTTTAATTTTAAAACTTGATCTTAAACATCCAGCAAATAAGTTCTAACAGCCTTATATTAAAAGTACTGGGCTTTAATGCCTATCTCTCTATCCTGTAGGTGGTAACTTCTTATCTTAAGTTGAACCAGGTTGTAAGTTCTTAAAGCAGTATCTCCTTAAAACATTAACAGGCAATCCTTAGACCATCTAAGAGCAAACTACAAAACAAAACTAACTAGGGTAGAAACATATTTAGTTTACATATTAGCTACCTAGAATTTTGGCAGAGCTATACATTATAATCCCCTGTTTGAGATCCTGGCAGTCGTGACAAAAACCAACTTCTGGTCACATTTTGAAACAATACTTGTAAATTTTTGAATTTAAGCAGATTATTTTATAGACATTAACACATACAGCTGACCAAAAATAGAACTGATCAGGACAAAACAGTGTATAAGGTAGGAGCATAGTCCAATCTTTTATGCCGGTCTCCAAGCTTAATTTTGTTAAGGTCCCTTTGATGATTCTATTTATCATTTCTACCTGTCCTGAACTCTGGGGTCTATAGGCACAATGTAACTTCCAATTAATCCCCCTGGGTCCTGGCCAGTCCCTGACTTACCTGGGCCACAAACGCCGGTCCGTTATCGGACTTCATTACATTAGGCAGTCCAAATCTTGGAAAGATGTCCTCCAGAATCTTTTTGACCACTATCTGGGTTATTTCTTTCTTTGTGGAGAAGGCTTCCCAGAGTTCTGTATCTGTGTCCCAGATGATAAGCTGCCTGAATGTTCCTGTGCAGCCAAGTCTCCATCTTGGAGGAAGCTGCTCTCATCCGTAAACCATACGACCTCAGGGTAGGGCAGTGGCTGATCCTTTAAGTCTCGGCGTACACTAATCTCTTCTACCAGTATGTGTTGACAATCATGAGCGACAGGTCCTGATGATTCTTCTGGCAACAGTGTAGCCAGGTTAAGTGGAGCAGGGGGCCCCAGCGTTATTCTGTCTTTGTCAAGCAAAAGGCTCTGGTAATGGGTCATTTTGGAGTTTGATAGCCACCTGTCTGGAGGCTGAAGGATGATGCTCTCCAGGGCATGGGGGGCTATGATAGTTAGCTTCTGTCCCAACATTAATTTATTAGCATCCTTTATCAGAAGGGCTGCCGCTGCTATAGCCCTTAGGCAATGGGGCCACCCACTGACCACTGGATTCAGTTTCTTTGATAAGTATGCTACCGGCCTTTTCCAAGGTCCCAAAGTCTGAGTGAGCCCTCCCCGTGCTATTCCTTTCTTTTTCCTCAATGTAGAGTGAAGGGTTTTTTACATCTGGGAGTGCTAAGGCTGGGGCGGATAGCAGCACCTTTTTGATATTATCAAAAGCCTGTTGGTGTTCAGGGGTCCATTGGAATTGGACATCCCCCTTTATCAGCTGGTATAAAGGGGCAGCCAGAGACGCAAACCCAGGAATCCATAACCTGCAAAAGCCGGCAGTCCCAAGAAACTCTCTGAGCTGTCTCTTATCAGATGGGGGCGGTATCTGCACAACAGTTCTTTTTCTGGGCTCTGTAAGCCATTGTTTGCCACCCCCAAGAGATTAACCCAGGTAGATTACTTTTTGTTGACAAACTTGGGCCTTTTTGGCAGAAGCCCTGTATCCGAGCTGAGCAAGCTCGGATAATAGTGCTTGGGTCCCAGACTCACAGTTTTCCTTGGTGTTGGCTGCCAGCAGCAGATCATCCACATATTGGAGTAGGGTGACTTCGGGGTGTGCAGTTCTGAAGTCGTTGAGGTCCTTGTGGAGAGCTTCATCAAAAAGAGTGGGGGAGTTTTTGAACCCCTGTGGGAGTCTAGTCCAGGTTAGTTGGCCAGATGTTCCTATTTCTGGGTCTATCCATTCGAAAGCAAACAATAACTGACTGTCCTTATGTAGGGGCAAGCAGAAGAAAGCATCTTTTAAGTCCAGCACAGTGTACCATATTCGCTCTAGATTCAGAGTGCTAAGCAAAGTATATGGATTAGGCACCGTGGGGTGAATGTCCTGCACTCTGTTGTTGATCTCTCTCAGGTCTTGAATAGGACGATAGTCCCCAGTTCCTGGCTTACTTACTGGTAACAGGGCGGGTATTTCAGGCCGATTGACAGGGCCTTAGGACCCCAAGAGCCAGGTATTTCTGAATATGGGGTCTTATTTTATCCCTAGCTTCTTTGCTCAGAGGATATTGTTTATCACTGATTGGAGAGGCAGAGGCTTTTAATTTTATTACTACTGGAGGTTGTTTTATGGCCAGACCTAACCCAGCAGTTTCTGCCCAGGCATCAAGATAATCTTTTAGTTTGCTTGTTTGATCAGTCCCTGGGGGCCTAAAGAGTTGATATTTATCTTTTACTGACATAGTCAAAGCCGTGACTATGGGAGTTTTTATTGAAGGATTTAGAAATTTCAAATGTTACCCTGAGCTCGGGGAGGGGATTTGAGCCCCGACTTTCCTAGTCATCTTTTGGAGTCAGCATGACAGGCTGGCGTAGCTGCTTCTTTTTGGGGCACTCTTTGGCCCAGTGTCCTTTTTTTTTTTTTTTTTTACAGTAGGCACATTGGTCTGAGGCCAGGGGCAGCTTTTGGAATGGGCTCAGATATCCCTTCCTGTCTCCCTGCTTTCTAACTTCTGGCCTATCTGTGGCTGTGACCAGGACCTTAGCCAATGCTTTAGTCTGCCTTTTGTTCCTTTCATCTTTCTTTTGTTCCCTCTCTTCCTCAGTTTCTCTAGCCAAATCTCTTAAGGTCATACCCTGGATAATCTCTCTTACCTTGGCCAAATTAGTTGGCCGCCTAGCGGCCGTTTGGAGACCCACTACAAGAGCCCGGCGATAAGTGGACAGATGCTCCCTACCTTCAAAGGTGTTAGGGTCCCAGTTGGGTCGGTTCAAGAGGAAGCCAGCTTCAATGATATTGGGAAGTTGAGTTGGCCTCCCATCTGGTCCAAGAATATTCTTTCTGGCTTCCAAGAGGATTCTCTCCCTTTCCTCTGTTGTGAAGACAGTCCCCAGAAGCTGTTGACAGTCATCCCAAGTGGGCTGATGTGAGAACATCAGCGACTCGATTAAACCTGTAAGTCGGGTGGGGGGAGGGGTTGGAGCTGGAACAAGGAAGGGCTTCACCAATGTGGGAGGAAATTCGCAGAGATCCTGCCAGGATAAGATATATGGCTGTTGATCTGGATGGCCATGCGGCCCCGGCTGAAAGACAATATCTCTGACTTGGCAGATTTATTCTGAAGCTCAGAGTTTCTGCCAGGTCCGGCGTTTCACTGTAAAGGAAAGATTCTGGGCCCTTGTGTGGACATCCGTCCAATGATCAAGGGTCAGGGACAGAGGCGTGGAATGGCTTTATCCCATACTGGGAGTTACTTGAACCGAGACAGAGACAAGACAATACAAACAAGACACACTGAGACGCAATCACAGACACACGGTAAAACGTTTAACACAAGTTCAGAAGCAAAAATTAAAGACAGACAGTGAATTCAACCTTAGAACAACAAAAAGAATTGCCGGCAAAACCAGACGGATTGGCAGCAGAATACACCTGACGAGGGCTCCTCCCTCTACCTGATGGGGAGCACTTCCGTCCCCCCGAGTCGTCCAAGGCGTCCCTTGAAGGGTGGCCTGTGGCTCCAAAGACACGTCTGTCACCACAGCCAGGGAAAACTTATGCTTTTCACTGGCCGCCACATGCTGCCAAACCCAAACCCAAACCAAGGCTTTGAGAACTTATGCCCTCTGGGAGCTTACGCCCGCCATTGAGCCACCAGAAACCAAACCCCGAGTGATCGCGCCTTACTTACTTACCCCCTAAAGCAGTCCGTTGGGGTCTCCCTGTCCAGCGATGCGCAGTTCCCGGCCAATGCACCAAATGTAAGGGTCCAGCGAAACGTCGGAGGGAGAGACCACAAGAGACTGGCTCCATGCAATTGGCAGAAGGGGTTTTATTGATTCAGCATGCTGAGGCTCCAGGCTCACTCAGGAAGATAGAGCAGCCCAGAGCCCCAAGCAGAGGTCAGGCAGAGCTTAAGTACACTTTTTTGGAGAGGGGGGGGCTTTGCATACATCAGAACAAATCATCATGAGGCACGGGAAAATTGAACAACAACTCTGAGACCTGGTTAGCACATTTACTGGCGGGAACAGATTGGACAGGGGTGATTGGTACTTCTAAGTGGGGTGCACATTCAAACTGATTGGTTTTGGGACTTGTAATGTCTACGTGCCATTTTACAGAGTCCCAGGTTATTAGACAACCACAGGAGCCAGTGAGAATGTTTACTGGGCAGCTCGGGTATTGTCCTAACAGCTACAGAGATCAAAGGCTCCGGGGTAGCTGAGGTATTTAACATATCAATGGTCTCTTACTTTACAACCCAAGCCTTGCAGTTAGAGACTTCACAATGTCCGGTCTTTTACACTTTAACTCTGGCTCTGCGGCTTAGAATCAGCTTAGAAATTTTACCTTTACATAAGCAATTAAAAAAAACTTACTTGCAATTTTTCCATGAGCCTAATCATAGGATTATGATATCTGTTTTTTTCTTTTGTATGGGGTACTATGAGACTATTAGCACAAATTACAAGCATATATGACTCTAAATATATTTTCTGTAATTCAATACAGACCATAAACAGAGTCAACTTTAAATTTAAATGCAGAAAAATTAAATTACTATTGTCAGAGTGCAGACCCAGGAGGGATCCAGGGGTCCTGATTTATGAGTGGCATTGGGTACTGAAGGAAAAGAGGCCTCAGTGAAAGAAAAGGAGACAGAATTATAGGTTGCAAGTTACAAGCAGCCTTCAGAAGGATCTGCTGCCCCTAGAGAGGCCTTTATTTTTTACCTATTTTACAGGTATTTATTCATGCAGTTAATGGGTAGCAGCAAAGCCCAAAACTTTTTGATTTTCCTAATATTCAAAAGTTGCAATCTTTTCTGACATATGTTAATTATCTTAAATATTGAACACATTGTTTAAAGTATTTTCCTATAATCTTTGCCAATCATGATTGAGTGTCAAAGTCCAGCTCTGGCAGGGAGTCTCAGGAGACAAATGGATGATGAGGAGTCCACGAAAGGTGGCAGAGAAACAACACAGACAAACGAGTGAAGGTGCTGAATCCCCATATTTACCTGTGAAGCTAAACATATATAGTTTTCATTTTGGCAGGCTCACAGTATTTTGTGATTACAAAACAAGAATCATTATTCAAAAAAACAAAATGTTACATAGCTACAATTAGATAAGAAGAATATATCTTGGATTATGCATAAGCAAGCATTTTTACTTTCAGTTCCCATTTTGCTTTGAGCTGTTTCTGCTTAGTTAGCTTTTAATAAAAGTTAGAAATTGGGCTGGGGATATGGCTCAAGCGGTGACGCACTCGCCTGGTATGCGCAGGGTGCAGGGTTAGATCCTCAGCTACCAAATAAAAATAAAATAACAATGTTCTGTCCACCGAAAACTACAAAATAAATATTTAAAAAAAAAGAGTTAGAAATTTCCCAGACTATTGGCCTATACCTTGACTATTCTTTCTTGAAATACTGACTAGAACTGGTGCTGTAGTTATGGAAAGTGGTTAACTTGAAAAGAGAGGCTACTAATTTTAATCAAACAAGAGTAAGAGCACAAACCATTATGCACAGGAACAAGAATAAGTTGCCCAGTACCAAGCACTAATCTGTCTTCTTCTTTTTTTTAAGACAGAGAGAGAGAGAATTTTTAATATTTATTTTTTAGTTTTTGGTGAACACAACATCTTTATTTTATTTTTATGTGGTACTGAGGAATGAACCCAATGCCACGCACATGCCAGCCAATTGTGCTACTGCTTAAGCCACATCCCCAGCCCTAATCTGTCTTCTTAATATTAATTTTTCTTCTCTAGTTTTAATTTAATTTCTCAAAAACTTCCTTGACTGTTTTTCCTACAGGGAGTTTCTCATTAAACATTAAAAATTCATTTTCCACAATTGCGTCAATACATTTAGGGCAAATAAATTTATTCTTTAGAAGTAGTTGCATTAATTGGAAAAGTCGTGTTTTTTTTTATATACTTAATGGTCATATGAGAAGTTGCAACTATATTTATTAACGGGAATAAAAACACAAACCAGCCCATTTCCAGAAACATACTGTGCTCCTCCAGAGGATGGATACCTTGCGCCATCCAACTCAGTAGTTCCTTGCCTTTGCCTGAGTCAGGGGAGGGGTGCAGCACTTCTGTCTTATAAAAAAATAATTTATGCTTTAAAAATCACAAGTAATTACTGGATGCTGTAACTCTTGAATGGTTCAAATTTCAATTGAGATTCTATGTGATTTTATTATCAATCTAAGTAGTCAAGAATCTCATTATAACTAAAGGATTTAGGGAGCTGCAGATGCAGCTCAGTTAGAAGCATTAAGATTGCATGGGCTCAACTCCCAGCACAGAAAAAAAAATGACCTTATTTGTATAATTAAATAAGAAAATAATAATCACTAGTTTTAGGAAAACATGTTGGACCTGAAATAGAGTTGAAATTTTCAGAATCAAAATACTTTCCTCACATTGAATTGCATAGCTACACTATGCAGTGTAACATTGTAGAGTATGTTTACATTAATAGCATAGCACCAAAACAACCAAAAAAGCTTTATTTACTTTTGGGAAATAAAAAAAATAAACATATTATAGCTTAGAAAATTATTAATACACTAGGAAGAGGATACTGACAAAAATTCTCCAGGACAAACCAGGAACATTGACACTTGCTTGTCATCCCAGATACTTGGGAGGATAAAAAATGAGGATGACAAATTTGAGGACTACCTGAGTAATTTAGCAATACTGTGTCTCAAAATAAATTTTATAAGAGGGTTAGGGATATATGTAGTTCAGTGCTTTCCTAGCATGTATAAGGCCTAGGGTCCAATCAAAAAATTCTGAAACTGATATATCTCATCACAGACAACTATGAAAGAAGTAGAGTAGGGCAGAGGCCATTATGTAAACTTCCAAAAAGTTTATTAAACTATACCTGCACTTTGTTCATCTCACATTTAACATGTCTAAATGCTGCTTTCACTAATTCAAAAAAGATAACCTTTTAAATATTATAAAAATATATATTGGGGCTGGAGATGTGGATAAGTTGGAGAACACTCACCTAGCATCTGTGAGGCACTGGATTCAATACTCAGCACAAAACAAAAATGAATAAATTAAACAAAGGTATTTTGTCAAACTACAACTATTTTTAAAAAAGTGTAGGTGCTTTCCTAATGAATCCAACAAGTACTATGTATGTATACTCTTCACTGCTCTAAAGCTAACCTTCTAAGAATTTGGAGGCAAGAACATTAGGGTAAAATGTTATCATGAAACTTTCATGAGAAATAGCCCCAATATTAATAATCACACAATCTCAAAGAAGAATTTCAAACTTCTGACACCAAAAGTACATTGGTGCATTTTTTAAATGATACTTTGAACAGAAGTGAAGCATAATAGAGTTCACCAACAATAATTCCTGATATCAATAAAGTTACTTATCAGAAAGCCTGTCCCCCTTACATGTAAGCAATAAATCATTAACTTTCTGATGAATGTAGATTTTAATAAGATGTAAGAACATGCTTTTAAAGTTGAAAATTAGAAAAAAAATAATTTCAAGATTATTTAGAAAATATATTTAAATTGCAAAATGCAGCCAATATCTCTTGCATATTGTAATAGTTTGAGTGCTGAGGAAATTTAATCTATACTGGTTTTAAGTATCATGCTTTATAATAGTTGACATAAAAAATATCACCATCCTTGGTAGGAAAGTTGGTGGAATGAGATAAATATCATTAACCTAGGTACATGTAGGATTGCATGAATGTTATGACCATAGCTTGTGTACAACCATAGCAGTTAAAAAGTATGCTCCATTTGTGTACAATGAATTAAAGAACAATCTGCTGTCATGTATCACTGATTAGAACATGTCAATAAAAAATTTTTAAAAATCAAAAATACCATCATCCTGCTTCTATGTTCTAAAACTGATTTGAAAATTTTTCTTAGAATAATTTTATCCAAATATGGAAGACATATTGTGGATTATGAGCATATGTATAAGTACATGATATTTTTTTAATGAATTATTTATTTATTTATTTTAGTTTTTGGTGGACACAACTTCTTTGTTTGTATGTGGTGCTGAGGTTCGAACCTGGGCCACACATATGCCAGGTGAGCGCGCTACTGCTTGAGCCACATCCCCAGCCCCTACATGATATTTTTAACCATGTCTGTGGATACCTCTGATGCTTGAGACCTTTCAAAGTCATCTTCTGTGTGGGTGAGTGGTGGTGGGATTCAACCCAGAACCTCTCACATGTTAGGCAAGTAATTTGCCATGAGCTGCATGCCCAGCCCTAAAGTATGTCATAATAAGCACAACTTAATTAAAAATAAGTCAAGTAGTACCATAAAATTTAAAAAAAATTTCTTTAAATCAAAAATAAACTAAATTAAAAGTAGGTTTTAAAAATGTTTTTGATGAAAAACAGCAGAAGTTCACAGGATTTTGTTGAAAACTAGAAAGAGAAGAAAATAAATGTTGAACTTGAATCCTTTTGGACATAGGAAATTTCTGATTAAATACAAACATTGCAAAATGACTCTAAAATAAGGAAACTATTAACTGACCAATTAGCATAGAAAACCTGGAGTGATGCTAAGAGATCTCCCACTGAAAAAGACCACAGAATCATCAGGGATCAGAGATGAGTGTTACCTGACCTTTGAAAAATTCTGATATTATTTTTTATAAAATATATATTTTTTAGCTGTTGATGGACTTTTATTTTATTTATGTGTTTATTGCAATGCTGAGAATTGAACCCAGTGCCTCACACATGCTAGGCAAGCACTTCACCACTGAGTCACAACCTCAGCTGATTTTATTTTAATAACTGTTATCAACCAAGTGATTTGAAGCCTAAGGCAGGAGAATCAGGAGTTCAAAGCCAGCCTCATCAAATTTGCAAGACCTTGTCTCAAAATTTAAAAATAAATAAATGAATAAATAAATAAATAAATAAATAAATAAAAATAAATTGCTGAGTCAGGAGGTCAATGGATAAGCACTCCTGAGTTCTATCACTCACGGGTACAAAAATAAACAAATAAATATTTTAAATAATTAAGAGGGGATTTTTTAAAATTTAGTTTAAGGCATATAAAAGCCTGAGATACTTCATCCAATGTAGGATAGATGTTTATTAAATAGGCATTATTTTGTGTACCACTGAAAAAACTGCCAATAGCACATTGAGGCAACACAGGCTGCAGCTGCTCCACCTGGCCCAGCAGGGGTGGTGCCTGGAGTAGGGTGGAACCTGGAAGGAATGCAGAGTAAAGAGGACTGTGTGTCTGGAGGAGAAGTGGGTCTGCAAAGGGGCAGATTCCAGAGGAAGAATAGAATCTGGCAGAGTGAGAAGGTGGGGGTGCATCTGGAGGAGAGGTCTTGGAATGGCCAGGGCCTGGAAAAGCGTGGGGTATGAAGTAGAGGCAGAGTCTAGAGGAGGGCAAGGCATTAGAGAGTTGGGGTCTGTACGAAGGGACATGTCCAGAGGAGGGGTGCAAGGTACAGAGTAATAGGCTCAATCTGGGTGGGGTCTAGAGGGCAGGATATGAAAAAGGGCTTAATCCTGAAACAGGGAACTTCTCCGGAGTAGGTGTAGTAAATTGAGGAAGGCTGGGGTCTGGGAGAAGGACAGGGACTGAAAATTTGACAGGATCATAATAAAAGGAGAATAAGGAAGAGTTGGGGTGAATCAGCAAAAGAGGTGGGGTCTAAAGAAGTGGTAGGTCTGGAGAATGGGGGCGGGGTCTGGAGGAGGAACAAGATATGGAGAAAGGTGGAGAATTGGGGAGGATATCTGAAAGATGGGGAAATGGTTGGATGGTGGTGTGAGATCTGGAGGTGGTTCTGCGTGCCTTGAGCTGGGAGCAATAGGGGAAGGAGGTGATGATGAGTAAAGGCCTTGGTGGTCACTAACTTTCAGAGCATCTCAATCTCAAAACTTCCATTCTGAAATCCCACCCTAGGTTAAGCTGAGGCTGAAGGTGAGCCTAGACAGTGAGAGCCTGCCATACCCACACCTGCCATAGCGCTAGGCATCTGCAGCCACACTGAATTCAGGGGCAGTATTCCCTGAGCCACCAATAAAAACTACCTATACTGTTCTAGCTGCCTAAAGATGCCAAGGAAGTGACAGGTGTTCACTGCACAATGTTAACAGGAAAGATTGCAGGCATGGTGTAAAATGCCTGTTATCCACCTAATAGGGTGGGTGAGCAGGAACATTGCAAGTTTGAGACCAGCATGGAAAATTTAGCAAGATTATTTCTTCAAATAAAAAAAAAAAAAGAACTGGGGATGTTGCTCAGTAGAGTGGCACCTACCTAGGATACATGAGGTCCTGGACTCACCTTTACTGAAAATAAACAAACAAAAAAAATAAATAGAAAAAGAAAAAAAAGGGAGGGCAGAGGAATGCTTGGCTATTTTAAAGTCATTTTATTTTTTTCAGCCTTCTTTTTCTTCATCCTTTTCATGCATTTTAATACTCATGGACAATGAACTATTTGGCAGAAGCTGTAGAGCATTTGAAAAGCAAAATCTAAGGTGCTATTTACTCTGTGTGATTCAATTCAAAATAAAGGTCTTCTAAAAATGAACATGAAAGTCAGTAGAAAAAGCCAGATTGGGTTTATAGAAAATTGATTCTTAAAATTTACTGTCACAGGCTCCATCTTTTTTGGAAATATTCGTAAAGTTCTGTAAGGGTCCGGCGAACGACGGAGGAAGAGACCACCAAGAGACTGACTCATGCAATTGCAAAAGGGGGTTTATTGAAGAATCCAGTGTGCTGGGGCTCCGTGCTCACTCAACAAGGGAGAGCAGCCCAGAGCCCCGAACAGGGGTTGAGCAGTGCTTAAGTACACTTTTTGGGGAAGGGGGGGGGCTTTGTATACACCAGAGCAAATCATCATGAGGCACAGGAAAATCAAACAACAACTCTCAAACATGATTAGTACATTCATTGGAGGAAACAGATCGGGCGGGACCGATAGGTCAATTCTAAGGAGGGGGATACATTCAGACTGATTGGTTTGGGGCCTGAGATGCCTATGTGCAAAGCTGCACAGGGTCCCAGGTTGTTAAACAACTAGGTGCTCAGGGGAGATTATCTAATGGGCAGTCCAGGGAATTGTCCTAACAGCTACAGGAATTTCAGGTTTTGTAGTGTAGCATAGAAACTTAACAATACCTGGTCCTTTACATTTTAACTCAGGCTTTGCAGCTTAGAAGCTTTACAATACCTGGTCTCTTACACTTTAACTTCAATTTCTTCTACTCTTACAGTTCAAGCAATAAAATTAAGAATAAATTGTTATGCTCGAATTCGGGACCCCCAAAATACCACCAGAGACCCAAGATCGATGTAAGCAGCAAAGAAGTGTTTATTGCGGGCTAGCTTGGTCCTTCGTGCGCACACAGTAACTGGTGACTGAGAGCCCCTGAGACCAGGGTTTGCAGCAGTTTTATACATTCTTTGGAGAAGGCAGGGACCCCCACATACATCATACCATCTCTTAGCAAATCATCACACAGGGCGGGAAACTCAAATAACAACTCTAAAACATGATTAGCACATTCACTGGTGGGAACAAGTTGGGTACAGGTGATTGGTCAGTACAAAAGGAGTATTCATTTGAACTGATTGGTTTAAGCCAAGAGGGGTGTTCATGCTGAACTACATGTTTTCTCAAGACCATAAACTACTGGGAGCGTCATCTGGCATCCCAGGTATTTCCCTGTCTCATGCTGATTGGTGGCTGCTAGGGGGTTGCTATGGATCCGCACCTAATCTGACTGAGTCAGGGACACCTGGTGCAGCAGATCTCTCCTGTTATTTGTAGATAAACAACTTAGCAGGGTGGGAATATGCCTAGCTCTGTGGGTCTTTCCATGGACAGAGATCAAGTCCCTTCCTTGGACAGGCTTTGCTCTGAGATAGAGGCTGGTTTTTCAAAATAAGTGTCATGACTTTAAAATAACAAGCTTTTGCACAGCAAAAGAAATAGAAGTGTAAATAAAGTCTACAGAATTGGAGATCTTTTTCAGATTCTCTTCTAACCACATTAATATTGAGATAAAAGAAGAATTCAAAACACTTAACATCAGTAACAAAAAACTCAATGCAAATGGGCAAAAGAAATAAATAGTCATTTCTTAAGAGAATAAATAAAAGTGGCCAAGAAATACATTAAAAAGTTTAGGTAAACAGATTAATAAAAATTAAGCTACACAAAAATTTCATCTTAGTTCAGTTATAATGGCAAACATAAAGAATACAAATAATACTAGATGCTGGTGAGGATTGGGGTAGGAACACTTATATGATGTTGGTGGAAATGCAAATTAGCACAACTCTGGAAAGCTGTATTGAGAATCCTAAAAAAAAAAGCTAGGAATGAGGGCTCTGTTGGGAAAAGTATAAATGGCAGTTGAATCCCAGAGAAAAACCCCAACACAGCGCCTAAGGACCTCTTCTTCCTACCTTCCTCTTTTCTGCAGTGGCGCAAAAAGTTCCCACCCGTGTGAACTCTCCCGGTGGCACCAATTTCAAATCTCGCTGGTGGGGAACCTTAACCTCAATAAGAACTAATTCCTGGATTCCGGAGCTTATATCTGGAAGAACTTTCCAATAAACAGGTGGCCTGCCATTTATCTAAGCCCCACCATCTCTCCTTAGTTCTATATAAGCACACAGCCTTTTGCAATAAAATTGGAATTCTCCTGGTGAAGTGTCTTTGCGTGGGGAATTCTTTCAGGCTGGTCTTCTCCTTACCCTGGAAGCTTAGGAGAAACTAGCTGTGATCCCAGCTCTTTCCTTCAGTACTTTATACAGTATCTCTGTACAGAGGTACCTTTCCTTGAGGCTGTGACTCTCATAATTTTAACACAATGGCCTCAAATGGTTTCTGTGAACCTGGCAGGAAATTAGCAGGAATGCTGAGAGTGGGTCCTATGCCTGAGGGGATGAAGCCCAAGTGCACTTCATTACCTGTTTTCATTGGTTTTTTAATGGTTCTTTTTTTTCTTTTTATTTGTCTTTCTTCCATTTATTTATTATTTTATCAAATTGGTGTTTTATAGATATACATGGAGGTGGAATTTAATGGGGGTTATTCATACATGTACATATATCATTTGGTCAATCTTGTCTCTCAGTTCTTCCCTTTTCCATCCCTCCTCACACTTTTATACTTATGCTGCATCCTATTTTTCCAAGAACATGGTATCATTGATACTGTTACTGGTTTACTGACCAACACTGAAAATTTCATAAAATTGAAGTCTTGAAGCAATAAGTACAACTGCCCTGAGGATTGTCTTTATTCTGCCATGAGTTCACATGCTTCTATTGGATAATTGTTTTTAACATTTATGTTTTGGTTGTATGGGGACACACAGTTTCTTTATTTTATTTTTATGTTGTACTGAGGATAAAATGCAGTGCCTCAAACATGCTAGGTGAGCACTATACCACTTAAGCCATAAACCCAGCTCTAGCCAGTATTTTTTAAGTTTCTGTGTGTCATAGCTGACTGTGAGTACCAGGGCAAACAACATGGACTAACTACTTGTAAATTTGAGATTTTCAACAAACAAGTGTGTACAGCAATCCACATTATTAAGTCTAAATCCATAATAAAATAAGGTCAAGACTAAAATACATCTTTCTGCACAGTCACATTTGCTATTCTGAAATGAAAAAAAATGCTATCTATCAGTCATATAAAAGCAATTATATTTAGCTTGTTATTTTATTCAGTTTATGATACATAGTATAAATAACTGTGATAAGTCTTTGAATTAAGTGATATATAAAAAATTATGAATTACTTACAGTAAGGAATAGAGGCATTACAATAAACATCAAAATTGTTTGATCTCAGTTTTTATTATAATTATATTCCTATAAATTGGATTCATATCCTTATATCTTACATAATGTTTATAAAATCTCTGTATAATCCTAGTTCATTTATAACATATCCAAACCAGACATGATTGTCACCAAAACAAAAATGTAGTTACTCCAGTGATGTACAGAATAACAAAGAGAATTGTTTAAATACTGAGATTAAATTAAAACAAAACTAACTATATTACTTATAAAAGACTAAAAATCTTTAAGGTGGATGCCTGCAAGCCAAGACAGTATATTCTGGGCAGTGTGATGTCTGTCTGTCTGTGTTTCTTGTATCATAAGTTCTGCATTTTATTTATTCTGCTTTGAGAGCAAACACATAGCCAAATATTCCCCATAACCCATCACGTACAAGTTTAGGAAATACTTCCCAGCAATCATCTATGACATAATAACAGTCAAAGGACAGCTATAATACCAAAAATAAAGTCAACATTTAAAATTGGGGTCAAAAATAATATTTAGTGATAAGAATCCCTTAATTTGATACTTTAAAAATAATAAAAACCTGTCATGAGGCGGCAGAATTGAAACTTATGCAGTTGGGAGAGAAATAAAGAATGTCCAGACACTTCTGCCCCTTTCAATGCTTTATTCATTCAAAATATACAATGTAATTTCACTCTATAAGTTCTTAATAGAGAAAAATGGTGATTCTTATTGCTAGGCACTGCATAGACATAATAAATTCACAGCAAACAATTTAGATTAATTAACCACAGCAGACAATTCTAGATTATTTTGCAGTTTTATTCTAAGAACTGCAAAACATACTTATGACAGGCTAGTCATAATTAAGACATTCCCTTTGCATGCTAAGTTCAAAAGTCTCAAGCCTTAGCCTTTATCTCCAGCAGATACACACTCACTCAAACCACAGTAATAAAAAAAAATTAGGTCCAGAACCAAGGCAGGCTATTCCTGGCATGAAGTGGATGACCTGTTGAGGAGACGTTCTTAGAAAGAAGTTGAGGCTCTCACCAAGGTCCAGATGAGGTTATAGAGTTTGAGAGTGATGAGGATCTCACAGAAGGTAAGGAGAATTATGGCAAGTAATGAGATGTCAGTCCAGTTTCTCATCCGGCTTTCCAGCTCAAGTGCATCATTGTTTCAGTTGACTGAATCACTGTTCATTAGCTCTAAATTTACACTAAATTTGGGGGGTTTATAAATCCCCTTGCAATCCTTATCAGCTGCCACCAGATTTCTCTAGGACATCATTTACCCTGGGGTCAGAAACATCTGGTCTGGCAATCTCCACCCTTATTTTCTCATTTTATCTTCTTATCAGGAGAGGACAACCTGCCAGAGACTTCACTGTGTTTATCAGAGTAAAGGAAAATAATTGTCTGAGGACATATTGGAGAGATCTGTGGGTGTGCCTGGTGAGACTGCAGATTTCAAATTGGAGTTTTAAAAATGGAGTTGCTTAGGCTCAGGCCTAAAGCCATTCTTACCATCCACCCACTTGATTCACATTGTACATCCTGGGAAAGAGGGTGCCTGAGTTTGCAATGTGAATCATCCATTCCATTGGCCAAAGGCCAGACTTCACATATGTCCAAAAGTCACTGTTCATTGTGGCTTGTTGCATTGTTCTCTAACCACCAATAGTGATCATAGTTGAAGTACATCTGGTTAAGAACTGCTGCAGTCCGGCTGCAGTGGGGGGGTGACAAGCAACTTCTGTACGTTGATACAGCAGGAGTGGGAGCCGTTTATTGTAGGACAGGAGTGGCATTTATACATTCCACACAGCTTATCTTAATTAGCATAAACTAGATACAGCAGTCAACCAATAAGGAATTTCCACACTTAATGGCTCGCTTTTGTTACTTCACAAACCACTCCCTCTGGCATTTTGCCAGGCACCATCCAGACTTGTTTACAGACTCTAACATTTCTCTGGCAAAATGCCAGGTGCCATCCTGACTTGTTTACAGACTCTAACAAAGAAAAAAGTGGGTGCAATTAACCCAGGGACTAAAATTATAATATAATCAAAATCAAGTGGTATGATAGGGTTGAGAAATTTATAAGTTTTTCTTTCTTGTAAGTCCCAATGGACTAATTCTGTTACATTGTCCCAGTTGATTCTAATAGTCACTTTTGACAGTAAGGCTGTCAAATGCTCTGAGACATATTGAATCTAAATATTGACTAAATACAAAAAATGAGGGTGGTTACTCTAATTATATATACATAGGCATTGCAATTCCAACTTTCATCATTTCATCATTCTGTGTTCATAAAAATACAAAACTTTCATCTTGGAAAACAGAGCCTGGGTTTTCCTGAATCTACCCTAGTTCTACCCATTTCTTTAGATCAAAATCCTCATGGAACTCTCTGAGATCTGCATCAATGTATTGCCATAGGTTTGCATATGCATATATTTTGGAGTAAGGGAAAGAATCCTTTAAGGATTAGACTCTAATTTTATTTTTTCTGGATTGTTCCAATATTATGTACTATTTAAACTTGTCTGTAAGTATGGAAATTGACCTGGGTAAGGTGAAATGGACTTTGGTCCTGCTATTAAAATCACTATTGCAGCCTGTTTAGGTATTATGTCCTGTAGTATTTTTTCTGGATAATATGCTTTACTCATAAAAATGCATATCTGAAACAGTTGCACTTTGGGAACTTGTACCTAATGAGAAGGAATGAGTGTATGTTATTAGTTGGGTTAGGGAGAAGTAGGACAGCTAAATTGTGAGAAAAATAATAAAGAAATAAGACTTGATCTTAAGCTTCTGTGGAGCAATGTCAGCAGTGGCAAGTCTACAATGTTCTAATAGCACTATACTCTCTACATTTTCTATATTCTGACAAGATTCTATATTAAAGTGAGAGTCATGAAAATTTGAAATGAATAGATGGGTTATTTGACTTTTAAAAGCATCCCAAATGGGTGGTAGTTTATATGGGTATATCCATCCCCCAGCACAAGCTTTATGAGAAATCCAAGGGTCTGGCCACAAACATAGCTCTGAAGTACACACCAAAAAACTACAGTGTTATATATGAGATACAGTGGCATGACCTTTCTTTACATTTTTCATTAAAACATCTGTTGACTTCTGATTAATGGTCTCACATTCCATTGTTTCCTGCTTCGCTTAAATACTAAATATCTTTTTTTTCTATTTTTTATTGTTGGTTGTTCAAAACATTACATAGTTCTTGATATATCATATTTCACACTTTGATTCAAGTGGGTTATGAACTCCCATTTTTACTCCCTATACAAATTGCAGAATCACATCAGTTACACTTCCATTGATTTATATATTGCCATACTAGGGTCTTTTGTATTCTGCTGCCTTTCCTATCCGTTACTACCCCCCTCCCCTCCCCTCCCCTCCCCTCTTCTCTCTCTACCCACTTTACTGCAGTTCATATCTCCCCCTTGTATTATTTTTCCCTTTCCCCTCGCTACCTCTTGTATGTAATTTTGTATAACCCTGAGGGTCTCCTTCCATTTCCATGCAATTTCCCTTCTCCCTCCCTTTCCCTCCCACCTCTCATCCCTGTTTAATGTTAATCTTCTTCTCATGCTCTTCGTCCCTACTCTGTTCTTAGTTACTCTCCTTATATCAAAGAAGACATTTGGCATTTGTTTTTTAGGGATTGGCTGGCTTCACTTAGCATAATCTGCTCTAATGCCATCCATTTCCCTCCAAATTCTATGATTTTGTCATTTCTTAATGCAGAGTAATACTCCATTGTGTATAAATGCCACATTTTTTGTATCCATTCGTCTATTGAAGGGCATCTAGGTTGGTTCCACAGTCTTGCTATTGTGAATTGTGCTGCTATGAACATCGATGTAGCAGTGTCCCTGTAGCATGCTCTATTTAGGTCTTTAGGGACTAGACCGAGAAAAGGAATAGCTGGGTCAAATGGTGGTTCCATTCCCAGCTTTCCAAGAAATCTCCATACTGCTTTCCAGATTGGCTGCACCAATTTGCAGTCCCACCAACAATGAACAAGTGTACCCTTTTCCCCACATCCTCGCCAGCACTTGTTGTTGTTTGACTTCATAATGGCTGCCAATCTTACTGGAGTGAGATGGTATCTTAGGGTGGTTTTGATTTGCATTTCTCTGACTGCTAGGGATGGTGAGCATTTTTTCATGTACTTTTTGATTGATTGTATGTCCTCCTCTTAGAAGTGTCTGTTCAGGTCTTTGGCCCATTTGTTGATTGGGTTATTTGTTATCTTGTTGTCTAATTTTTTGAGTTCTTTATATACTCTGGATATTAGGGCTCTATCTGAAGTGTGAGGAGTAAAGATTTGTTCCCAGGATTAAATATCTTAATTTTCTAGTGAATCTGTTACAAATTATCTGCATAGCAACTCAACTAAGGTGTGTCTATATAGTACTTCAAATCTGGTAGCACACAGCAAAGTCTTAAACCTAAATTTAAGATTACTTACAACAATTTTGCAAGAATCATTATGTTGTTACAATCAATATATGTCAAAATGTTAGCATCAAGTGAAAGATGGAAGCAATTTTCAATCAATGTCATAAAATGGTATTCTAAGTTTCACAGTCTGTTTCTCAGGAAGTCCAGGTAGGTGTTAACACAGATAAGTGAGTCCAATAGTATCCAAGAGAGTTGTAAAGTGCAGGTAATATTCATATATATTACATCCACTTCTCCACAATCAGAGGTGATTTAGAGTGGCCACATAACCATCTAATATTACCTACATGTGTCTTGTTTTAATTTCTTTATACAATTTAGCATGTATCCTGAAATTTTTAAGACTATCATAAATATGCATATTAGCAATGCATAATGGAGAATTTCTTTTATGTCCTAGAACCAATTTGGAATGTGCCAGCATAGGGTCTCAAACTTGGGGAGCTTATAGAATAAATCTGCCCAAAAGTATCATCATCAATTGACTATATTATGTGTGTTTGATAAAGAATCTGTTTTCATTACATATACTATCAGTGAGACAATGTGATTTGTGTTATTAAGATGTGCAATATTTAATGTTATTTGGACATCCTGTCTCTGTAGTTATTCTATATTATGTTCAATCTGGTTTTGAAGTTTCCTCATATGTTTCAATTCTATGTAGGGCTTATCCTCATCTTTTAAAAATACCATATTATTTTATCATGTGTGTTTCATCTGTATCTGTTGATTTGAGAACACTGTTTCATATTTACCTGATTTAGTGTGTAATGTGAACTTCCATGTGCTTCATGGGTTGTTTTACATTCACCAAAACACATATTGATGTCAGGATATTCCGAGTAATAATTATAATAATGATCATCACTATGAGAGGTGCTGTCCGATGTGTCTTGTGTAGTTGTCATTGTTTGTGTTGTAGGGCATATGTGTTTACATGGGTATACAGACTGCAAAAAGATTATTTCCCAATGGTATTACTTCTTCTTGTGGGACAATTATAGTGACCTTTGATGTATGTAACTCATGGTTTATGTGTCCAAAGTATAATAAGTCATTGTGTAAATTGGTGTCACTGAATCTTCTGGTAATATTGTTCCAGGATAATGTCTGATTTTAGTGGTTTTATAGGTTTATTGTGTTCATTTTCTTATCCATTTTCTGTATAAAAGCATCATAATATTCCTTTGGGGCTGTTAGTGTCTGAACTATAGTTTTTCTCTGTAGTTGAGCTTGAAGTATGATACCTGTGATTGTATTTAAAGATTTAGAAATCATTTTTAGTCCATGAATTTTTTTGTCTCTAATGGGTTCCAGGGATGTAATTCTAACATCTAAGTCCTCTATGATTTGCACTAACAATTTCTCCTAATGCTAGTCCAGCTATAGTTATCCATTCTAAAAATCTCCCTTGTTCTCCTAATGTGTTTTCTCTGTATTGTTGTAATGTGCCATGTTGTTTTCTAAGGACATCTCCCATATAGCTCCTTAGCATATATTGCTGTGTCTATAGTTAATGTTATACTCTGAATTATGGGATTTACAATTATTGTAGAGGAATTTGTATATTTGGTATTACATAAGGTGCTCTGGTGATTGTGGTTAGTCTTGTACTTCTCTATATAATTTTACTCTTGATGGGTAATGTGCTGGAATTAGTTTATGTGTGACATTAACACCTCCTCTAATAATTATATATGGTTGGAGATGGTCCTTGATGTAACAACTTCAAAGGACATGGGTAATACAAACAAATACATGTTCTTTTTTCTGCCATGATCTTTTGGTAATTAAAGATCTGTTAAAGAGAGGTGCATGAGCCACAAAATCATATTGACTTAATTCCCATGGCTTGTTCCATTGTCATAATGGCATATAGAACTGGTACAGTATATTAGTATGATCTACTCTATATTGTGATTCTCTATCAAAATTCATGCCTGCTCTTTGCCACCCTGATTAAGACCTTTTATCTGTTGATTTTATCTTATACCTGGGTAGAAGTAGGTGTATTCATTTTTATTTTCACCTCATTATACTGATTCCATCAGTATGTCTGGTGTTACATAATAATCTATTCACACAGCTCCACTTATGTTAAGTTTATGGTCTGATCCTTTGTATGGGTATGGTATTATGCATGTTTTGTTATCTGTTATTACATCTCAGGGAATTTAAATGTCTAATATGTTGTCCATGTGTATTTCAGGTATTTGGTCATACATAAAGAATACAAACATACCTTATATATAATCAGAGATATGATAGGTTATTGTATAATGGTGTATTAAGAATTGTAATGCAGCAAAAAATTAAATAAATAAATAGACACATACATATGTATATACAATCTGGATGTGCATTTGTTGTCATCTATACTATGGGATATATCCATAAGTCTTTTAACTTCTATTAGTTCTTATAGAGACATAAACACCATGTTGTATTATGCTTGAGTTTCTGCATGGGGATCATATTGTGTGCTATAAGGTGTTATGAATAATGCATTATGAAGTGCTATATAGTCAAAAAATGCCACTAGACTCTTTTCTAGAAGCATTATATGAGGCTTAGGTGAGTCCCAGTGGGTACCATTGTGTGTTCATATGTGTCCAATTCCATGAAACATTATAAGTTAAGTGTTCTCCTGTTGTATATTTTATTAAGTTGGGTTTTCTACATGCTGATCTAGTGTATAGTTTTCCTTCTTATTCTTGCAAAGATATGATCTATTAGCATAATGTGTGAAATTATTAAAATATATGAAGGTCTATCTTGTGCTATTTTTCTTGAGAAATTATATATGGTGTTCAGTAGATTCAAGAACATCTCCAAAGTTGTTTGTTTTAATGTTCCTATACATAGTCAAATTTTTATGATTGTACTTAAAGAAAGAGTATTCTAAGAATTCTTGTGAGGGGCTGGGGTTGTGGCTCAGCAGTAGAACGCTTGCCCAGCACATGCAGGGCTCTGGGTTCGACGCTCACACCACATAAAAATAAATGAATAAAGATATTGTGTCCAACTAAAAAATAAATATTAAAAAAAAGAATGCTTGTGAGGTTCCTCTTGTATAAAGATGTACACCAGGGGTGCCTGAGGGTAGAAACTGTGCAGTGTACTGGTCAATGAACATTGTTTTAAAGCAGAGGTAATCCCAATGTAGAAGTCCCTATTTTGAAGATGGCCAAATTTGTTTCACCATTTTATAAGGCTGAGGTATGAAATCTGTAAAAATTATAGGAAATTTATATTTGTGTACCTAATGGTAATATGTCTGACCATGTCTCAGCTTTAGGAAATGAGTCATTATCTACCTTAAAATCTGATGTTACATGTAATAAGTCAAATTTACTATAGTATGAGAGGTTAGAAAACTCTATGACACAACATACTGTGGTGTTTTCATTATAATCTCCTTAAATGGAGTACCATACCTCCTCAGGACATGTGAACATAAGTGCTGAATTATTGTAATGATGGAATTTTACCTCAGGATAATATGAATTTATTATGTAATTGGTTTGTGTAGGAGGTTTTTGGGAATTGTCCCCATTGAGTTATGTGTGTGTGTTAAAATACATTGCTTATTAGTAATCTATATGCATGAGGTTTATGGGAACATGGGTGAAAAGAAGAGTGATAGAAATTTTAATTCTGTAGCCCTTTGTATTTTAATTCTGTAGGCCTTTTCCCCAAGGTTCCAGGGTGTCAGGCCTAAGCTCTTGTAGGAGAAAAGCTGGTTCTTTCTCAGGGTTTGTGTAGTTTATTCCTTGGCCACCTCCTTGCTGCCCCTCTTCACATGTCTTCACACAAAAGGAGCCATATGAATGCCAACAGGACTTATTGGGTGGCTATGTGTGGTAGAAATTGGTGGTGGCATAATCCTAGTGGCCCTTGTTCCCTGGGCAATGGAGTGTGCACCACCTCCATACTTCAGCAGGAGATGGGGAATGGCAGGAGGCACATGGATGGTTGTGATCTGGACCAGACTGGGCTCATCTCAGTTCCAATGTGTGTTTAAGCTTCCTTGGAATGAACTAGATGTTTTGTAATGCTGAAAGTGATGGAGGTGGACACCAGGAGATGAGCCCAAGGACTGAATGGATGCGGGGATCCTGGGAGCCCAGGACAGTGTTCTTCACAGCAGGATGGCTCACAATAGTATGGCAATAGAGGGGCTGTGGATTACCTGCAAAGGCCAGGGTCATGGCCACTTTCTAGGCCACAGGGTGGGGTGGGGAGGAGGGCAAGAGAGAAGATTTTATGGTGCCCCCAAAATTTATTAGTGGTAGAAGGGCTTAACATAATCTTCAATTATGTAACTGCACATCAAAATTTTATTAGGATTTTATCTCACCCCAAGAAAAATGGTACTATGCAAACTGGTGAGAATTTGGAAAAAAATCAAATGCATATATAACCTTGGTGAATATATAAATTATATTAGTCAGTATGGAGAATATATATATATATATATATATATATATATATATATATATATATATATATAAATATATGGATATATTTATATATCCATGTATGTGAATATATATATGCATAACACACACACATACACACAGACATACACACACACACACACACACCTGCTACCTGGGTATATATCTTTGGGAAAAAAGTCAGCATACAAATGAGATAAGTTTATAACCATGTTTATTTTGGTACTATTCACAATAAGATATGAAATCAACATAGATGCCTTTCAAAAAATAAATGTAGAAAAAATTGTTGCATATACACAGGATGGACCTATATTTTGTCATAAAGAAGAATAAAGCATCTCATTTGCAGGACAATAAATGGAATTGGATATTACTGTGTCAGATAAAATTAGTCATAGAAATATTTGTACCACAAAAATTCTCTCACTTGTGGACACTAAAAAAAAAGCTATGAGGAGAAGAACGATAACACAGATTATTTTTAAAATATAGTGGGATGAGAGAGAGAGAGAGAGAGAGAGAGAGAGAGAGAGAGAGAAGAAAGAGAATGAGAATGAATGCATTAGAAGAAGTGAATTTGATCAAAGCCTGATATATGCAAGTATGCAAACAGAATAGTCAAACCCGCTAATCTAGAATTCATGTAATTGAAGCATTAATGTAGAAATATATATACAATGCACATTCAGTAACTTTAAGAAAAAAACTGACGTGCAAAAAATGAAACTAAAACTGGTACAATAACATACTTGAATATTGTAATAGCAATGATATTGACAATGATTTCTGGGAAATTACATACATTAGTCAGTTGCACATTCTACCACAAAATACCTGGAGAAAGCAATTTATAAAGAAAAAGTACTCATGTACCTCAGTTTTTAGTGTTGAATTGCATGGTGTCTTCCTTGCTCACTTCTGGAGAGGAGCCTAAATTGTGGCACACAGTGGCAGATCAATGTGTTCAAGAAAATGGTCACACCTCAAACTAGAAAGCAAACAGAGAGCACAGTTTGGTTTCACAATCTAATCAGCATGCCCATTGGCCTATGGACCTACACCTGAAGGTTTCTAAGGGTCTCACCACCATCCAGTTTCACCACTGGGAGACCAGACATTTAATACATAGGCCTTTAGGAGACATTCAATATTTGGCATTTAACATGATACCTAAAGCATGAGCCACAATACAGAAATAGACAAGCAGTACTATGCCATAACTCAAAGGTCCTGTTGAGCAAAGAATACAATACTAAAAAGGCAACAGAGTGAGAGAATAGATTCCCAAACCCAATATATGACAAGGAGTTAATAACCAAGTACATGATAGGCAGTACCAACTCAAGAACAAGTAATAAATAAAAACCCATTTGAAAATGTCAAATAATCTTAATAGATATTTCCCCACAAAAACATAGAAATGAAAAAATTGTATAAAAAGATGTCCAGTGTTAAGCATTATTATGATAATGACTATCAAAACAATAATAATAGTACGTAAAATCTGGTAAAAGGCTATCATTGTAAAATATGTGGTCCAGGCTTTGGGGAAGTTTGGACATTTCTTTACTGGATTTTGGTTTGGGCCAGGCAGGTATTTACATATTTCTGTCATGTATATTTGTTAAGAGGACAGATCTCATTAAAATATTTTTATCATGATGAAAAATTACAATCAATAATGTAAAGTTAAAGGTATATCCTCACGTTTTAGATCAGATTGTGATTGTTGCACAATTTTGAATAGTTTCAAAAATAAATCAATAAATAAATAGATTTTTTTAATTGTCTAAATATTTGGATGTGTACACTTCAACTCAAAAAATCTGTTTTAAAATATATATTTTTTTAAAAGCTGACTCAATATTTCTACTTCCATTGGAAATAAAAACATGTTTGTAAAAGTACATATATATGTACAACTATTCATAACTTGTGAAATAATTTAATTGACATATGTACTTTTTTAAAATTTACTGTTTTAGTTGTAGATAAATGCAATACCTTTATTTATTTTATGTTGTTCTGAGGATCACACACAGTGCCTCACACATGCAAGGCAAGTACTCCACCCCTTACTCACCACCCCAGTTTGACACATGTACATCTTTATAGTACAATATAATAATTAGATACATATATTGATGAAAATGGTGTAATAAGTATCTTTTCTCCTCACATTCTTATAATTTCTAATTGTTGACCACATTTACTTTCTTCTAGTAAATCTCAATTATATCATCAATTGTTGTAGGTATATAATAGAAAACCTTAACTAGTCACTCCTACCTATGTGTGTGTCAATTTTAAAATTTACCTACAACTGCAGTTTCCAAATATTCATCACATTATTATTTTACCTGCTCAAAAAAAAAAGTCAAATTATTCAGAGATAAAGAAAGTGATGCCTGTAATTTCAGCAGCTTGGGAGGCTGAGGCAGGAGGACTTCAATTCAAATCCAGTGTAGGGAACTTAGCAAGGTCCTAAGCAAATTAGAGAGACTGTCTCAAATTAGAAATAAATAAATAAATAAAATGATTAGAGATGTGGCTCTGTGATTAAGTGCCCCTCAGTTCTATCCCTGATGCTAAGAAAATAAATAAATAAATAAATAGCATAAAATATGTAAACTGCTTATACACAGAATAACATGGATGAATATCAAAACATTATTTTGAACAAAAAAGTAGACACAAAGGTGTATATCCTGAAGGGCTGGGATTGTGCCTCAATGGCAGAGTGCTCACCTAGCACACATGAGGCACTCAGTTAAAACTTCAGCGCCACATGAAAATGAATTAAATATATTGTGTTCACCTACAACTAGAAAATTAATATTTTAAGAAGTGTATGTCATTTTTTAGTCTATAATGTTTGATAAGTGATTAAATTAATAAGTTGATCAAAATCAAAGCAAAGCTACACATGGTCAAAGCAGTTGAGAATTATACAAGATACTTTTTACATTAGTGAATATGACTCTCATGGTGAGGGTGCTGAATCCTGCAGAAGAGGGACAGTTACTGGTTGGGTTTGTTTCCAGGTAGAATGTTGGAATGTTGGCCTGGTTTTATGTTGTAGCTAGTGGATCCATGGTTACTTTGCAGAGTCCTGTGGTGAGTAGGTGCCTTGGAGGAGCTAAAATTCCCTGTAGAGGTTGAATTTAGGCTAAAGTATGACAAGCTTAGTGAGGTTGGTCTTGAGTGATTTTTCTCAATAACCTGAGGCCACAACTCAGTTTTTACAACCTCCATAGGAGATGTAGGTAGGCCTACCTATCATCACTTTATTTGTGAGTTTTTTATTTTCACTCAGAATTGCTCCATCAGTTAGAAGTTGACTTGAAGGTAAGATGTGAAAAGCAGTGTGAAGAAAAGTAAAAACCCCTGCACAGTTAAAGAAAAATGCAAACTCATCAACAAGCTGAATGCTGCTTAAGAGTGTGAAGGGACTGTCATTCTTGTAGAATGGCATGATAGAGAAAGTGCTTTTCCTTATCTCCAGCTTTACAAATGCTTACAGAATAGTGAAGATCACCAAGTCATTGCTCATGGAGGAATAACCTTCACTGGTACAAGGACTAACTGAGGAAATATACAAAAATATACAAAATACTAAAGATGTGGTAATGGAGATGTTAAACATACTGATATTCACTAGAGGTCAGGAAAGTCATGTTACAAAGAAGTTTTTTTTTTTAAACATTCAAGAAAGACAAGTGCTATGCACTGATGGTTGTGTGGATTCATTCTCATCCAGCGTGGAAGTCCATGGAAAAGTGTAGAAGAGACTGTGCCTGTGAAGTCTCTAATCAAGACCTCTGAAGACCAAGCAGGAGGCAGTTCTGATTTCATTGTGCAGTTACCATGTATATATGTTCAGGGAGTAGCTAAGCAGATTACAAGAAGCCACCAATACAATTTCTGGCAAACTGTCCATTCAGTGACCAATCAAGGAGTAGGCCATGGAGAAAAAGCAGGGACTGCAACACATGGCCTCATGCCCAGGGCTGTGTCTACAGTAAGTGGTTTGCCACTCACACACCTAACATGGGGGAGTTGTTCACCACTCAGACACCCTTAACATATGCCATGTATGCAGTACTCCACACACTTGTCTTCACAGATGGTCTTTAAGACATCATTGTGGCCTTGCCTGTACTAAGGTTTCTTAAGGAGCCAGGCTGTGCCCATAAGTATGGTCTCTTTCAGATGACGTCATTGTGGTCAGGTAATGCATGAGTGTATCAACCTAATGGACAGGAGGTTTGCAACCTTCACATGGGGACACAGCAGCAAGTATGCTTATAAATAATTGTTGCTTGAATTCTCCTTTGACTTGTATTCTTTATCAGATAGCATTGAGTTAAAACTCTCTGGCTGTAAAATCTCATCTATCTGACAGAAAGATAAATATGGTGTATTAAAGAGTTAAAAATTTTCATTCAAAATTAAATTAAATCAAACTGTGTTCAAGACAGCATTTTATAATTACTATTTGTATTAGATGTATAAATCAGTAATTTATGGTATATGTTTTCCTGTGACAGAGCTGTTCCAAGAACCTCATTGGCCTTCTTTGCCTCAGGAGGATCCAAGTTGTGTGCAGCTCTGACTTGAGAATATGTTCAGCAGGAGGAAATTTTCTGCCTGTTCTTGAAGTCTGTGGTCTTTGCTACAGCTTCATTAAAAGTTTATCTTAATAATCTAGCAAAAACATGCTCACATTTCGCATTTTTTCCAACTGTATTGCTCTTTACTTTCTCACAAAATATTTCAGAAAATCTTCTTTTACAAAGGTGTTTATCCTTGAGGGTTCTATTGGGTAAAAGACATATGATGATGTGATAATTTTTAGGGTCATTTTCAGGGAGGTTTCCCCACATAGATGCATTGGGTGAAGAACATATAATATGGAAAATATACTAATAACAGGATTGTTAAGTCAATTAACTGTGAACAGGCCAGTGCCACCTAAGCCATATTGGAGCCTAATGTGAATGGGAAAAAATATAAACATTTTGTAAATAATATTCTATAAATTTTTAAATGAGTGATTTATAATTTATTTTCTCTCTATATTACAATTATAAAGTGCATGATTTATTAAGTAGTTTTAGTAGCCACTGACAATACTCTTTTTCTAGAATTTTTTTTCCAATGGTCACAACTCCTAAGTTAAAGTACTAATTTCCTGTAAGAATATATGATTAAAGAAAAGGGGTGCAATAGATGTCCTTTAAAATGCAGTTTAATATTGCTTAGGGGTCAGCCATTTCTCTCTTAATATAATAATGGATAATATTAAGACATAACAATTATTAAGACATAACAATATGTGCATTTAATGTGGTGGATTTCTTTTACTGCATGATCACTGCAGGAAGCATATCTGCTCAAAGAAAAGTGGGGAACATTGACATAACTGTTACTCATTTCACTGTCTCAGAACCTGACACCTCTCACTGTTCGTGAATGTTCTCTGGAAGTTTCTCTCACATGCTCATGATGTTGTTCCCAGAATTGACATATTTAGACCTGAATGATGGCTCCTATTTGGGGAATGAGCAAACAGTGGTTATTATTATTGTGAAGGGGCACAGCAGTTGTGAGTGCCTTCATAACAGGTGACACAGTGAGTGCATGCATAACAGGTGACACAGTGAAGAAAGAGTAGTGTATTTAAATAGGAAATTTGGATGCATTTTTAGGGGAGGAGACTTGAGAGAGCACCGTTTAACTGGATTTTAAGCAACAAGGACTGTGGAGGTCATAATGATCCACAGTTGAGGGCAAGCAGGGCTTTATTTATAAATGGGATGGGTCTTTAAGGGGTGAGGGTATTTTCACAGAATTTACAAGCAAGTGGTTAATTTCACAGAATAATACACCTGGCTCAATAGTGGAAAGGACACTCAAGATTAATTCTCAACCGTACCAAAAAATTCTTCCATGGTGACATACTAACTCTGTCCTCACATATTGGGTCTTTAATTGTGCAGAATTTCCATTCTACTGTTTTTATAAATATGAACAAGAATACCTAAGATTCTCCCTAATGGAGCTGAGGGGTTTGATCTAAACTTCCTCAGTATCACAATGCATGCTGAAGTATTCCCCTCCTTGACCCTGGGAAGATAATATCAACTTCTATTTGTCGTAAAGACTGGTACTGCAATTGGGTATGTAATTCTGCAGACTGTCCCAAGGTATCTTATGTTCTAACTATCAGGTTACCTTGAGACAATTATATATCTCTTTAAGGCAAAGGGTTCTGAGGATCTGTCTCACAATCTGTTTTTGGTTGCTCAAAACATTACAATGATCTTGACATATCATATATCATATATTTGATTCAAACGGGGTATGAATTCTTATTTATCCCACGTGTACAAATTTCAGGATCACAATGCTTATACAACCATGTTTATACATACGGCCATACTAGTGTCTGTTTTATTCTGCTGCTCTTCCTATCCCCTTCCTCTCCCCCCTCCCCTCCACTCCCTCCCATCACTTCTCTCTACCCCATCTACTGTAACTCATTTCTCTCTCTCTATTTTTCCCTTCCCCCTAAAATCCTCTTATATGTAATTTTGTATAATAATGAGGGTCTCCTTCCATCCTTCCATCTTCCTTGCAATTCCCCTTCTCTCTCCCATTCCTCCCACTTCGCATCCCTGTTTAATGGTAATCTTTTTCTTATGCTCTTCCTCCCTTCTCCGCTTTCAATCACCCCCCCTTATATCAAAGAAGACATTTGGCATTTGTTTTTTAGGGATTGGCTAACTTCACTTAGCATAATCTGCTCTAATGCCATCCATTTCCCTGCAAATGTCTCACAATTATTATCTTATGAACCACTGATTCTACTGTGTTTAATGTTCAGTGCTGAAGAAATTTAATATATAATCATTAAAAGATACATAGTATTCAAAAATATATTTTTTGAAATTATCCAGAATCTGCTAAACCTAAGCATAAATAGCTATTCAAAACTATTTTCTTATTTGGTTCTCCTGTAGATTATACAGAATCATATCTATTATAATCCCTAACATAGATGTGAAAATTGAGTTTCAGAAGTTACCCATTATGGACTCACAATTCTTGAATGCAAGGGCTATAACACGATTGACTTTCCAATAAAGATATGTTATGACTTTCAGCCCCATGAGTCCCTTGGAAGACAGTGGACCAGTGAACCTTGTAAACACAAGGAACCAAAGAGTAGTTGAAGCAGGAGAGTGATATGATTAGATTTTTGTTTTTAAAACATTATTCCAGTGATAATATGAGCCACTAAATTTTGTTTATGAAATTAGGATTGCTTCAAAATTTCTCATGAGAGAGGGGTGAGACTGTTCTTAGCAAAGAGAAACTAACATATCCCAAAATACAAGTACTTACAAATCAGAAAATGAAAGAAAAAAATTATTATACAAAGTAAAAATAAAAGTTTTATTTAGAGCAGGAGTCTAAAACACTTTTTGACACATGGGATTCTTGAGACATCCAACTCCATTCTGGCCCTTAGGGGTCATTCACATATTGGTTGTGTTTCATTAATTCATTGAAACAACAAATGTTTCTCATTCCAGGTAGTTCTTTATGTGCTTTTATTCTCAACAGAGAAGAAAAATGGACAAAATAATTTTGAGGTCTGAAAATTTAAATTTATTTGAGATACAGAAAACATTTTAAGTATAATAAGTTACATAAAATATTTGGAAATGAGTGTTATTGAAATATAAGAAAAGTAAAAGTAAGATAAATTTGGAATGTCCTCTCATGGTAGAAATCAAATGATGGTAACAAATCAGGAAGAATAATTTCAACAAGAAATGAAAGAAACTAAAATATCCTCTGGAGTGAAAAATTTATGAGAAATTCTATGTTGAGTATAAAGTTCCATTTTAGCACACTGTTTTCAATGGAAAGAAATGTTACTCTGAAAAAATGTGTTTATATTTATACATGCTTTATAAATGAGAGAGAGAAATAATGTGTTTATATTTTTACATACTTTATAAATATGTGTCTCTGTGTATGTGTGTGTGTGTGCCTATGTGTGTGTGTGTGTGTATGAAAGAGAGAGAGAGAGAGAGAGAGAGAGAGAGAGAGAGACATTCATAAAGATTCATAAATTCATAAATTCTTAGGTAAGAAAGAAATTAAAAATTTAATGTCAATAGTTAAAAATGACCTGGAATACTGTTTTCTCACTATTTCCATAGTAACCAATTCTAGGACTTTTTATTATTGTTGTTGGTAGTGGTGGTATGTGTCTTATTTCAACACCATCCCATGCTTGTAGCAGAGTTGGCTTCAGTCATTTTCCTCTACAAGCTGTTCTAAAAACAGCCAAATCTCCTAAATGTTGGAGTTTGCTGGAGCAGTATTTCTCTACATGTGGTCCCAATGCCAGCAACTTTAGACTCATAGAATGACTATAAATTTCCATTCACAGGACACCCCATTTATCTGGAGTAGCAGTGGTAGTGATCCTCTGCTTGGCTAGTTTCCTTATTAGCCTAAAAAGTAAGAAGCATTCTGAGAGAGGACACCTTAAGAGTCACTGGCATTTACCAGAATGTAAGGGGGCCTCCCAGGAAGCTTCTGGAATCCTGCAATTGGTACAACCTGATAGATGCTCTGGAACACAAATTATAACAGTAGCACCTGATGCCTGTATTCATATTACTCTATTTTATTTATTTATTAATTTTTGGCAAGAATTTGAATTGGGATAGTTACCACCATTTATTTGTGGCAAGGTACTAGATTTGAACTCTAAATAGATCACATAGTCCATAATATTTGAACCTGGTGATTTATAAAATATCTCCAGTCAATATCATTTGCTATAATGGAAATGTCCTGTGTCTATCCTGTCTAATCTAGTAGGTTCAAGCACATGATATTTTGACATTTATATCCTACAACAAAAGAACTAAGTTTTTCACTTTGATGGATTACATGGCTAATGATCACAAAATTGGGTAGCACCAATCTGGGACACAAAAGCAGAAAATGGAAGCATTTCCTCCAAAACCTGGAAAAAGACAGGGATGCCTTTTTTACCAATTCTATTTAACAGAGTTCTTGAAACACTGGCCAGAGTAATAAGACATATGAAAGAAATTAAAGAGATATGGATAGCTAAATAATAACTCAAATTAGCACTATTTGATGACAATAAAAATCTATACCCAGAATACCTAACAAATTCCACCATAAAACTACTAGAACTAGTAATGAAGTCAGCAAAATAGCAGCATACAAAATGAAGACCCATAAATCAAAGGCATTTCTGTATATAAGTGAACAATCCTCTGAAAGGGAAATGAGAAAAGCTACCCTATTTAGAATAGTATAAAAAAATAATAAAATACTTGGGAATCAACTTAATGAAAGAGGTAAAAGACCTATTCAATGAAAACTAAAGAAACTTAAGAAGAAAAAAAAAAGAATACATGAGAAGATGAAAAGATCTATATTTTTATTGGATTGGCAGAATTAATATTGTCAAAATTACCATACTACCAAAGTCACTATGCATATTTAATGCAATTTCAATCAAAATCCCAATGGCATTCCACATAGAAACATAGAAATCAAAATAAGAAACTCAGGATAGCTAAAGCAATCCTTAGCAAGAAGAGTGAAGCAAATGTCATCACAATACCAGACCTTAAAATGTGCTACAGATCAATAATAACAAAAAAAAGTATGGTGTTGGCACCAAAATAGACTTTTAGACCATGGTACAGAATAGATAACACAGAGACTAACCCCCATAATTACAGTTATTTAATATTTAACAAAGGCATCAAAAATGTACATTGGAAAAAAGACAGCCGCTTCAACAAATGATGCTGGGAAAATTGGAAATTTATATGAAATAAAAGAAAATCAAAACCCTATTTCTCACCATGCAAAACATTCAATTCAATTTGAACCAAGGACCTTGCAACTAAACCAGAGATACTGTGTCTGTTAAAAGAAAAAGTGGGCCCAAATCTTCATCATATCTGATTTGTTCCCAACTTCCTTAATAAGACTCCACAGCACAATAATTAATATTAAGCATTAATAAATAGGATAGATTTAAACTAAAAAAAAATGTTCTTCTCAACAATCAGTGATGTGAATAGAGAGTCTACTAATGGGGAAAAATTCTTACCCCATGCACATCCACTATAAATCTAATCTCTAGAATATATAAAAAACTAAAAAAAATTTAAAACTAAACAAAAAAATATATATATAACCCAATAAATAAATGAGCCAAAGAACTGAAGGGACACTTCTTAGAAGATGATATACAACTAATCAACACATACATGAGAGAAATTGTTAAACATTCTTAGCAATTAGAGAAATGTTAATCAACACTTTTCTATGATTCCATCTTACTTCAATCATTGAAGAAGAGAAAAAGCAATAAGTGTTGGTGAGGATGTAGGTAAAAGGCACATTCTCATACAATGCTGGTGGGACTTCAAATTGCTGCAGTCAACCTGGAAATCAGCATGGAAATTCCTTATAAAACTTGGAATGGAACCACCTTTTGACACAGCTATTCCAGTCCTCATTATGAACCCAAAGGATTTAAAAACAGCATCCTATAGGGACACAGCCACATCAATGTTTATGGCAGCACAATTCACAGTTGCTAAACTGTGGAACCAACATAGATTTTCTTCAGTAGATAAATGGATAAAGAAAATGTGGTGTATATACACAATGGAATATTATTTAGCATTAAAAGAGAATAAAATAATACATTTGCAGGTAAATTGATAGAATTGGAGAATATAATGCTAAGTGAAATTTTCCAATCCCCAAGAAACAAATGCCAAATGATTTCTCTGATTTAAAGATGCTAATTCATAACGTAATGTGGGAGGGGCCAAATGGGAGGATTAAATAAGCTCCAGATAAGATAAAGGAGAAAAGGAGACAGAGGGGAAAGAAGGGGGCATGGGAGTAAGAAAGACATTAGAATATGATTTTTATCATTATCTTGAGTACATGAAGCCACAAAGGATGTGACTCTACTTTGTGTATAAGTGGAGATATAAAAAATGGTGCTCTATAAGTGTAGTATGAATTGTAAGGCATTCTGTTGTAAATAACAACTTAAAGTTTTTAATAAAAAAAGAAATACATACATTTAAAAAAAATAAAACCCCAGAAAATATTTATTAGGTAATTAAGTGTTGTTTTATTTTAAGCCATCCCCAACATCTTATTCCTACATAAAGATTTGCTTAAAATTAATAATTTATTTAAAAAATTAAAACACTAATTTCAAAGATAATGAAATTTGACAAAAGTAGATTTTGAAGGTTTTATTATTATTTTGAATTGAAAATATGACTGAGTTTGAACATGCAACTGTTGTCTAATGAAAGCATTGAGCCTTTAAAAGTGCCTTCTGTTTGCTAAAAAGTTATTGATAGAGAGTGGAGGATAGATAGAGACAACTGTGTGGGAGAGTTTGAAGTGAGCTGGCCCTAGAGAAATGGCACCCTTCCTATCCTAGGGCAAACTGTTTTTCAAGAATAATGGAAGATTCAAAAAAGGGAGGTGTGGCCCCAATCCTTGTAAACAGGCCGGGCGGGGTGGGAATGGGGCGCCCGAGGCCGGCCCGGGGCGCACAGCGGCCGCGGCCGTAGTGGCAGCAGCGGGGCGGGCGGTTGCGCGGCGGGCGACGCAGGTGTGATGGGCAAGTGAGGAGAAGCCACCTCCCTGTCTGGTCTCAGCATGACCGAGTGCTTCCTGCCCGCCACCAGCAGCCCCAGCGAGCACCGCAGGGCCGAGCACGGCAGCCGGCTGACCCGGACGCCCAGCTCCAAGGAGATCAGCCCCACAAAATTCCCTGGACTTTACCGCACGGGCGAGCCCTCGCCCCTCCATGATGCCCTGCACGAGCCTGCCGATGCGGCATCGGAGGATGAGAAGGACCATGGCAAGAAGAAAGGAAAGTTCAAGAAGCAGGAGAAGAGGACTGAAGGCTATGCTGCCTTTCAGGAAGATAGTTCTGGAGATGAAGCCGAAAGCCCTTGCAAAATGAAGAGGTCCAGGGGAATCCATGTTTTCAAGAAGCCCAGCTTTTCTAAAAAGAAGGAGAAGGATTTTAAAATAAAAGAGAAACCCAAAGAAGAAAAGCATAAAGAAGAAAAGCACAAAGAAGAAAAGCATAAGGAGAAGAAGTCAAAGGACTTGACAGCAGCTGACGTTGTCAAACAGTGGAAGGAAAAGAAGAAAAAGAAGAAGCCCATCCAGGAGGCGGAGGTGCCTCAGGTGGATGCACCCAGCCTCAGGCCTGTCTTTGGGATCCCTCTGCCTGCTGCGGTGGAGAGGACCATGATGTGCGACTGCGTCCGCCTGCCTGCCGTGTTCCGCGAGTGTGTGGACCACGTGGAGAAGCACGGCATGAAGTGCGAGGGCATCTACAGAGTGTCAGGAATAAAATCAAAGGTGGATGAACTAAAAGCAGCCTACGACCGAGAGGAGTCTCCAAATTTGGAAGAATACGAGCCCAACACTGTCGCCAGCTTGCTGAAGCAGTACCTGCGAGACCTGCCAGAGAATTTGCTTACCAAAGAGCTGATGCCCCAATTCGAAGAGGCCTGTGGGAGGACCACGGAGAGCGAGAAAGTGCAGGAATTCCAGCGCTTGCTCCAGGAACTGCTGGAATGTAACTACCTTCTCATTTCCTGGCTCATTGTGCACATGGACCACGTCATTGCCAAGGAACTGGAAACGAAGATGAACATACAGAACATCTGCATCGTGCTCAGCCCCACTGTGCAGATCAGCAATCGTGTGCTGTATGTGCTCTTCACACACGTGCAAGAGCTCTTTGGAAACGTGGTACTAAAGCAAGTGAGGAGACCTCTGCGGTGGTCGAACATGGCCACCATGCCCACGCTGCCAGAGACCCAGGTGGGTATCAAGGAGGAGATCCGGAGACAGGAGTTTCTTTTGAATCGTTTACATCGAGATCTGCAGGGTGGGATAAAGGATTTACTTAAAGAAGAAAGATTATGGGAAGTACAGAGAATTTTGATAGCCCTCAAAAGAAAACTGAGAGAAGCTAAAAGACAGGAATGTGAAACCAAGATTGCACAAGAGATAGCCTCAAAGGAGGACATTTCCAAAGACGAAATGAATGAAAATGAAGAAGTCATAAACATTCTCCTTGCCCAGGAAAACGAGATCCTGACGGAGCAGGAAGAGCTCCTGGCCATGGAGCAGTTCCTGCGCCGGCAGATCGCCACCGAGAAGGAGGAGATCTAGCGCCTCAGAGCCGAGATTGCCGAGATCCAGAGTCGCCAGCAGCATGGCCGGAGCGAGACAGAGGAGTACTCCTCTGAGAGCGAGAGCAAGAGCGAGGATGAGGAGGAGCTGCAGCTCATCCTGGAGGACTTGCAGAGGCAGAACGAGGAGCTGGAGATAAAGAACAACCACGTGAACCAGGCCGTCCATGAGGAGCGCGAGGCCATCATCGAGCTGCGGGTGCAGCTGCGCCTGCTCCAGACACAGCGCGCCAGGGCCGAGCAGCCCGAGGATGAGGAGCCCCGCGACGGCGTGCCGGAGACAAAGGCGGCCAAGGAGCCCGTGAAGCCGTAGCCCAGCAGAGACCGCCGGGAGACGCCCCTCTGAGCGCCCAGGCAGTGGCGCTGGAAGGCGCCTGTGGCCCAGAGTGACCAGCGCGACCGGCGCTGTCCCTTCTGTAAAGAGGCCTTCTTTCCTCAGACTCCTCCTCACGTCGGCTCGTCAGGCTCAGGGTCCCGGGGACGGAGCAGCGGACGTTTTCCAGATAGTGTCAGCTTATGGGGAATTAATTTTCTTTGTTAACTTAAAATAACTATTTTAACCCTTGAGTGGCTTCTTTTTAAACCAAAAAATCGTGTTTCTTTGCTTTTCTATCACAGCAGAATCAGGATCTCATTAAGGTGGGGACACCAAGCCACGTCTCTGCGCCGCCTGTGGCTGCGGCCCGGGCTCCTGCTTGTGCCTTTCACACCTCCTCGGTGCAGACCATTCGGGGAGCTGCCTCCCGTGTGCCGGCCGGCTGGTGGCTCTCCGGTCCCTTTGCCCACTGTAGCCCTCCCACAGTTCTGAACCACAGTCTGCAGCCCAACACCAGGTGGCCTCGGTGGCAGGCGGAGACTGCGTGGAGCCTGCCCGCCCTGCCCGCCGGGCTCCAGCTACTCACTGCCAGTGATCAGCAAAGGCCTTTGCACTGGGGTGGCCGGAGGCCGCCCCCTCGCCCCGAGGCATCCACCCACCAATGTTTCTCAAACCCGAAACCTTCCGTGTGACAGACCCTCCAGTCAGCAGTGACCTGGATTGCTTGCTTGGGCTAGAATGTACCCGTCTCTGCCTGAATAAGCCATATGTATGCTCTTACACCAAGGTAGGTCGTCCCTGCCCTCAGTGAGCCCGCTGAGGGACCCTGACGACAGGATCGAGCAATAGGAAGAGATGCCTCCTGGGGGTAACTGGGACACCCCTTTTGCTTCTGGCCCGTCAGATCAGATGGCTGCCAGCAGGCTCCTGGGAGGCCAGGCTCCTGAGGCAGCTGCTTGACCACGCCCCAAGAGGCCGCCTGCAGCTCTGCAGACAGACTCCATGAACACCGAGGCCCTGTCCTGCTCCTGGTTAGTATTTATTTCCAGCACCTGTCTGATGGGTTTTTTTATCCTCTACCTATTGCACTGTTGTGACTTGTCAGCCATTATTTGATTTTTTTTTCAGCATACTATTTTTTTAAATCTGGAGAGAAGATATTATGGTGACTGAAATATGGTCAGGTGTCAAATATAAATGTATAAACGCCTTCTTGCTGTTCTGTCCGACATCTTACATTTATTTTGTATTTGCTGGAATACTGAAGGTTTCTTCTGTTGGTGTGAACTCTGATTTCTACAACGGTATCATGGGTTTTTAAAATCAGTGTCTCGTTACAACTGTCTCAGCATTGGTGAACTAATTTTTGCCAGGACCATTATTGATAGAGCAAATAAATTCAACAGCCATTGGGGGGGGGGGGTAAGGGAGGTGTGTGTAGGGTAGAAATATGTACTGGCATGCGTAGTTCAATCCGGAGAAGGTGTAGTATGGGTTTGAAGATGAAATCAAGAGAGAGCCAGGAAACTAAGGGCAATAGGGAAAAGTACAGCTACAGAGGCTGTCAATTTTAGATGACTTTGATCCTATACAGAAAAGCCTCCTCTATAAACAGGAGCATAGGCCAATTTCCTCTTCCTAGTTCCCTACACAAAGGTCTGGTGTGTTTCCTGCTCTAAGAAAACTCACATATATACTTGCCTTGTGCTATATATAACCTCTTGTTTCCCACTTCTCCAAATTAACAAAACACATATTCTCAAAGTGATACCATGCTAGTCTCTCAGCATCCATTTATGCTGATTTCAATAAGCTAATGTCTACAGTCAACCCTATCCACTACCTCATCTGCCACCCAGTCAACCTGGACCCAAGAACCTCTCATTATCCCCTTCATTTTCTGCACCTTCTAATTTTTAGAAAAGTAGGATATCAACTCAACTTCACCATGCCCCCAGGAATTTGATGGTTCCACCTAGAGCACATCCCTGAAAACACGGGGTGGGGAGACTCTTTCCATTCTTCCCCCTGTCTGCTCCAAAGTGCGTTATATAAGCTCTATATCCCCATCACCTTCAAACTAAACCAAGACCTACCAAAATGACAGTTCCACAATCTCAAAACATGGAGGACACTAAATAGGTTTTCTGCAAAAAAATGATAAGGAAATAAATAAATAAATAAATAAATAAATAAATAAATAAATAAGAGAAACCAGTATTATGCTCTAAGAAGTTTATAACTTCATTTTTGGTTTACAAGACCAAAGTAACATTTATACTATGAGGGATCTTCATTTAAGAAGTTTATTTTTGATTAAGCTGACAATTGGTAGAATTAGGAGAATAATAGAGAAGTATAAGATTGATGCTAGTTGGCCAATAATGATAAATGGGTATTCAACAGGTTGTCCTCCAATTCAGGTTAGTGTAAATAGGTCTGCTACTAGGATTCAGAATATGCACTTAGTGGTCGGAATATTATGCTACATTGCTTTGATATATGGAGAAATGGAAAGAGTATAAGAATAAGAATAGAGAAGACTAGGGATAAGACACCTCCTAGTTTGTTAGGAATAGATTGGAGGATGGCCTAGGCAAATAGGAAGTATTACTCTGGTTTGATATGAGGTGGAGTCTCTAGAGGATTTGCAGGTGTATAATTGCAGGTCCCCTAGAAAGTCTGGTGAAAATAAAACTAGAATTTTTAAGACTAGAATGAGAAGGAGGACTCTGAGAATATCTTTGATGGTGTAGTACGGGTGAAAGGGGATTTTATCTGAGTCAGAAATAAGGCCTGAGGGATTGTTTCATGAAGGAAAAGAAGATAAACTATAACTAAAGCTGCAATGATAATTGGGAGGACAAAATGGAATGCAAAAAAATCATGTTAAAGTTGCTTTATCAACTGAGAAGCCCCCTCAAATTCATTCTACTAGGGTTGTACTGATGTATGGAATGGCAGATAAAAGATTAGCAATTACAGTCGCTCCTCAGAATGATATTTGGCCTCAGGGGAGAACATAGCCTATGAATGCTGTGGCTATTACTGCAAATAAAAGAATTACTCTGATGTTTCATGTTTCAAAGTAGGTGTATGACCCATAGTATAATCCTCATCCTACATGAAGAAAAAGGCAGATAAAAAATATTGATGCACCGTTAGCATGTATATAACAGATAAGCCAACCGTAATTAACATCTCGACAAATGTGAATAACTGATGAGAAGGCCGTTATAGTGTCAGATGTGTACTGTATTGCCGGAAATAATCCTGTAAGGATTTGAATAGCTAGGCAGAGGCCTAGTAGAGACCAAAGTTTCATCATGCGGAAATATTAGAAGGTGCAGGTAAATCAATAAAGGAGTGGTTGACAATTTTGATTAAAGGGTGGGTTTTGTGGATTTTTGTCATTAATGTTTTTATAGTTGAATAACAACAATGATTTTTCATGTCATTAGTCATAGTTAAATTCCATGTAAAAATGACATATGTTACATACTTATTAAGTATACTTTTTGTTTTAGGTTTTGTGGAGTTTTCCTCAAAGCCTTCTCCTATTTATGGAGGATTAGGATTAATTGTTAGTGGGGGAATTGGGTGTGGAATTGTACTATACTTTGGGAGGTATTTTTTAGGTTTAATAATATTTTTAATTTATTTAGGAGGAATTTTGGTGGTGTTTGGTTATACTACAGCTATAGCAATGCAGAAGTACCTGGAGACATGGGGGTCAAATGTAGTCATTTGAGGGGATTTATATTTAGGATTTTTAGTGGAGTTCATAATTGTCATGTTTATAGTGTTGTATGATGAGGTAGAAATTTTGATTGAGTTTAAGGATTCAGAGAATTGAATGGTGTTTGAGGGAGATGAATTGGGATTAATTCATGAGGATTCAATGGGGGTGTCAGCTATATACAGTTATGGAAGTTGATTAATGGTTGTAGCTGGTTGATCGTTATTCATTAGTATTTTTATTGTGATTGAAATTACACGTAGAAATAGAGTACAGTTACGATTGCTAGAAGCATTGAAGTTACCAATGATAGAAAATATAGTATATCCTAAAATGGTTACTAATAGTTCTATAAATTTTATAAATAAATAGTTCTATAAATAGTTCTATAAATAGGTATGATTAGTACTGGAACATTTATAGGTGGGATGTTAAATCCTGCAAAGATACTGCCAATAAGAAGGCGTTTAATTGAATTAAGTAGTTGAGGGTAATTTTCATTAATGGAAGTTAGTGTAGAGAACCGAGGTTGTCCTATTAGAGCATAGAAGATAATTCGTGTACTGTAGACAGCGGTTAGGGAAGTGGCAAATAGTGTAATAGTAAGGGCTCAGGCATTGGCGGATGATGTGTGTGCAGACTCGATAATTAGGTCTTTAGAGTAGAATCCAGTTAAAAAGGTAGTTCTGTTAGTGCCGGACTACCAATAATAAGTGAAGATGAGGTAAATGGAAGAGCTTTAAATAGTCCTCCTATTTTTCGAATATCTTGTTCATCATTTAGGTTATGGATAATTGATCCTGAGCATATAAAAAATATAGCTTTGAAGAATGCATGTGTACAAATGTGGAGAAATGCTAAGTGGGGTTGATTAATTCCAATGGTGACTATTATCAATCCTAATTGGCTTGAAGTAGAGAATGCGATATTTTTTTTTAATATTGTTTTGGGTTAGGGCGCAGATACCGGTGAACAGGCTAGTGATAGCTCCTAAGCAGAGAGTGAGTGTTTGGATAGTCTTGTTACGTTCTATTAGTGGGTAAAGGTGGATAAGGAGAAATACTCCTGCTACTACCGTAGTGCTGGAATAGAGTAAAGCTGATACAGGGGTTGGACCTTCTATAGCAGAGGGCAGTCAAGGGTGTAGGCCGAATTGGGCAGATTTTCCTGTAGCGGCTAAGAGTAGTCCTAGTAGGGGAAGAAGAGATACATCTATTATGAAGAGTTGCTGTAGTTCTCATGAGTTTGAATTGAGTAAAAATCATGCTATAGCTAAAACAAATCCGATATCTCCAATTCGATTGTACAGGATGGCTTGAAGAGCTGCTGTATTACCGTCTGTACGGCCGTATCATCAACCAATTAGTAAAAATGACATAATACCTACCCCTTCTCAACCAATAATTAGTTGAAATAGATTGTTGGATGTGACTAGAATTATTATAGTGATAAGGAATAACAGAAGATATTTGAAAAAGTGGTTAATAAAGGGGTCAGAATGCATACACCATATTGAGAATTCTAAATTGATCATGTGACAAATAGTGCTACAGGTATAAATAGTATAGAAAAGTAATCTAGTTTAAAGCTTATGAAGAGAGTAAATGTTTGAATGGTCATTCAGTGTCAGTTTGAAATTACGAGCTCATAATTTGAGTTAATAAACATTAGTGTTGGAATTATATAGAGTGAGAATGCACAAATGATAGAAACTTTTACGTAGTTTGGGTAATTATTGTGTTTCTAGTGGTCAGTTATGGTAAGGAAAATAGGAAATGATAGAGTAACAAGTGATGTGAGAATAAGTGAAGACAATATATTAATTACTTTTATTTGGAGTTGCACCAATTTTTTTGTTCCTAAGACCAACAGATTACTTCTATCCTATAAAAGTTAAGAAAGCCGTAAGTGTAATCACAGAGAGCATAAATTAGCAGTTCTTGCATGCTTTCTTGGTAAATAAGAGATTATAATTCTTTATTGTTAGATTCACAATCTAAAGTTTTGTTTAAACTATATTTACAGTATAGGTGGCCCAGAATAATGGTAGGGTTTGTTGATAGGATAGCAAGTTGAAAAAGGTGGAAAAATATGAGTGTATTTTCTCATGTAAAAGAAGGATTAATATTTAATGTATGGTATGTAAACTGTCCTCATTGTGTTATGATTAGTATATATAGTGAATAAAGGACTGTAATTAACATATTTAAGCCAGTTAAGATAATTGTGATGTTTGATCAGGTGAATGATGCTATGATAATGAACAGTTCCCCAATTAAATTAATAGAAGGGGGAAGAGCTAGATTAGTCAGTGTAGCTAGAACTCATCATGTTTCTATGAGGGGAAGAATAGATTGTAAGCCTCGGACTAGTGTTATAGTTCGACTATGAATTCGTTCGTAGTTGGTATTTGCTAGACAGAATAGTATAGAAGATGTTAGTCTATGGGCAATTATTAGTGCTGTATAAAGCTTCAGGGGGTTTGATTACTAGTGCTATATGGCTTACTGATGAGTAAGTGATAGAGCCGGCAATGGGAGCTTCAACGTGAGCTTTTGGTAATCAAATGTGGAGGCCATATAAAGGCATTTTAACTATAAAAGCTATAATACATGTTAGTCATAGAATATCACTTGTTCAGGAAAGAGAAAGTACGGATGACTGATATATTGAGATAATAAAATTTAAAGATCCAGTGGAATTTTGGATATAGATTAAGACCACTAGTAGGGGTAGTGAACCTACCAGAGTATAAAATAGAAAATACAATCCTGCATTTAATCGCTCAGTTTGATTTCCTCATCGAGTAATAATAATTAGTGTGGGGATTAGGGTGGCTTCAAATAGGATATAAAACATGATTAACACAGCGGCAGAGAGTTATATAATTTCAAATTACTCATATAAGCATATATTACATTAATACATCTGAATAAATGAAGCATGTGATATCACAAAACAAAAACATGGACCTAAAACTCCTCACACAGCTATGAAAAGTGCTGTAATTACAAAGCAAAATAATTCTCTTTTAGGTCCAAAGCATGAGGTTTCAAAGTCCTGTAGCTAATAAATGTCTATACTTTCTTTATTTCAAATTTATTGCTGTGCTTGCATTATTTTATTTTGTTTGAAGGATCATGTGTTGATCTAGTGTTTCATTTCAAACTACTCTCTTAAAAGTATTAAGAATTTTTCTTGTAACATCCATCACTAATAGTATTAGTACCATAGTTATATGGTGAATTTTGTGCCTAAAGGAGAAGTTTACTTAAAATTTAAAAATTATGTGTCACTGAAAAAGTAGAAGATATATTAAAGCTGACCTTATTGTCTAAAAAATAGAAATATGCCAAAGGAATTATTTCCAGGTATTTGGTCATTTTTGATGTACTGATCTGTGTATAATAAATAAAATTTAATTGTATTTGTAGATTTATGGAACTATGCTTTAAAATAAATGTGCCTTGAGAAAGAATATTGGTGTATTTAGCTTCTACATCTATGTCTAGAAAATTAACATAATATCACAAAAATTACATGATTTGTGAAGAAATGCTATTCACTGTGTCTTTATAGTATTTTGAGGAGGTTCATGGATTTTGAATTTTTGCTTCAAATATATTTTTTCAAAAATAAACAGAACTTGGTCATAAAGCTTTTTGTTTTATATTATATCATCAATTTATGGTGACATTATTATTCTCTTTCAAGCACAACTAAATATAAAAAATAGTGATTCTTTTTCTTGGTGCCACGTTATCTTCCAAAATTCTTATCCTTTATGAAAAACAATGATAACTTTGTAGTGCAGAATTACATTCTTATAAAGCAATTTATTTCCACCAATTTTAATCATGGATCTAAATTCATATTAAAATGTATTGAACATTTTTGATTGTGTAGTATAAGCCCATAAACTCAGCAAACTATTTTACCTAGAGATCAAGATCTTCAAATATACAAGTCTATTTTACCCACAATGAATTAAAGTAACAGTCAAAGAGAAACATAAAATGAGATAAACATCCACATGAAAAGAGGGGGTGATCTCCAGTGACAAAACACTTCAAATAACTTTTGGAAAACAGAAAGTCTGAAAGCAGATGAAGGATGCATGTGAGTTCTAATTAGGGCTCCCCAGGAGGTAGATTAAGACCATGACTAGGCATCTTGGAAGTCCATAAGTGAGTGTGCTTCAGATCAGCACAATGGAAATAAAGGGAAGGAAGCATCACAGAATCTGTGGTTGCAGTCTAATCTCAAAGGAGCCTTCTGCTTACTCAAAGTGAAATTTTGGAGCTGTCTTGCACTCTCATATTTATTTCTACATGAGACATGGAGTGTGATTTACATGAGTCTCAAACAGTCTTGAGTGTAGGAAGCCTTGAATAGTCATAGCCAGAAAAACTCTCTTCTACTGATGAAAGTATTTTGAAAAGACCACTTTCAGCAATTGTCTGGGAAATGAATCCTTCAGTCCTATTGGTGCCATAAAACACAGTTCCCTATAGTGACACCACAAAAATTCACTTTTCAGTCTAAGTTCTGTACTTAGTTTATGGTACTGGTGAGACTCTATTCCTGAAGAAAACGTATAAAAAGGAAAAACAGTGCAATTAATTACAGTTTTGACAGCTGTGTAAACTGAATGTCAAATTAATGGTCATCTTATGTTTCTTATGTCGTTCATTTTAAATCCCTTAAAAATACTTCTTTTGATCTTTATAACTTAGCTGACTGAGTGAAACTCATACTCTTTTCCAAATCATTTGAGCCTGCTCACGATAATTTTCTCAAGAAACAACTACAACACTGTTTTTTTTTTGTTGTTGTTGTTGTTTACCATTCCTGTAGGGCAAGTGAGTACTAAAAAGTAGAAAATAGAATCATCTCTTTTCAGATTGAATCATCTGATTATTGTCTTCATTGCAACATGGAATAAATGTCCTTCTGGTAAGGAGAGTGAAGTGACCTAGCTAGGATTGTAATTTCTTTTCTTCCTTTGTGTTTTCTTAGTACATAGAATTTAGAGTTCTCAGGTGCAGTTTAAGTTTTATTTGGAATCTTGTTAGACATTCTGTTGGAAAAGTGTCCTCTTAAATAATCAGAATTTCTAAAACTGGAGGGTGCAGAGGAATTGTGTAAGAAAATATAATTGCCAATTAATCGAAGTGATCATGAGTGAAGACTCTTCAACTTTGACACACTGGTTCCTGGATCTATGAAGTCTATCTCATGGTAGCACAACCTGATATAATGATGTGAAATTTAACAAGTGTTAGCAACACCATCACCTGTTTCAGTATCCTACCATGCCAGTAGCTTTTTGTTTCTTTGGTAGATGATAATACAGTGGATACCATGGTCATAGACCAATAGTAATATCTTTATTTTTGTTAAATGTGGTCTGATTCAATTATAGGCATGATCTATTGACACTTTATTAGTGGTGCTTGCTTAGCATTTATTATCTGTAAAAGCAAAATATAAAAAAAAATGTTTGGGTTTTTCTGATTAAAATTATTTCTGGGTTAAAAGAGGTCCACTTGTTAATTTATTATGAAAGAATGATGTAAAGAATTATGCTGTAACAAGAACCTAGAGATAGACCACTCCTCCTAGCTGGCTGGATATAGAAACAATTGGAAGAAGAATTTGATAGATAAAATGTGGTGATAGAAACCATTATGGTACTCAGTCCTCATTCATCCTGGGCAGCATCTGAGGCTGGATAAAAACAACTAGCCAAGTACAGTTGTCAACATGGTTGTCTTCTACAATGTTCATGATGTATGTGCTTTGGTATGTGATAGCATGAAATCCCATGATAATTACACTGCATTGTCTCTCTCAGAGATGCATCCTTATTGCTGTACCCCCCAAAATTTAGAGTCATCAAAAGTTCATTCTAGACCCTTGACCAAGTCTTGATTTCTTCCTATTAGTTTATGTACCTTCTTACCTGAAGTAACTTTTTTTCCATGTGTAATTAAGGATTAAGTGTGCTGCCAAGTATTCTGCTCTTTGGAAAGAGATTTTTATTTTTTATTTTTTTTTTTATTTTTCAAGGCTAACCCTGAAAGATACTGTACAATGGTGTTATTTTATTTCAGTTTACTTCTAAATGAACATAACTAATATTTATTTCTAGAAATATTTTGATAGGGGCTGGCCAATTTCCTCTTCTATCTGATTTGCAAAAGGGACCTTTTCCCAAAGAAGGAAATGAATAGGTGTTGTATCACACCTTTTCTCTGAAATTGATTGGGGTTTTCTGAGAAAGAGTGTAACTTTAGTGACCATCTTCTTGGTTAGTTCTTTGCTTAGTGATTGGTCACATTCTACAAGTGTGACCTCAGGTGAAATGCCAAGGAAGATAGAGAATAAAATAAGTAGAAGCTATAAATTGATTATACTTTTGTAACTTAAGTAAGGTTTCTGAAGTACTATATGGCTTACATATCTCTCTGCCTTCCATTTAAAATGAAAATATAAAATTTATCTTTATTTTTTATGTATCACCAATAAATTTCTAAAAATAAAATTTAAACCTATTTTTTTCTAATCCTGTTTATGATTTCTCTATTTTCTTGATTATATAATTTTTTCATAACTGATACTAACTTGATAATCTGTATAAATTCCTGGTTTACAAGCACTTATTGATTTCTTTCTTTTTTTATTTATAGTTGGCCTCCAGTAACTAAGGGAAAGACCCCTTTCTGTCTGCTCCTCCCAGTCCTGCTCCAGTCTGTCAGCTTCCCAGACCCGTATGCAGTTGGTTGTAAATTCTACCAGAATTTTTCACTATTTTTCAAGATTTAAAAAAATCAAAAACTTTAAAAAAAGAGTTTAAAAAGAAAAATGTGCAGGGAGAAAGCAGCAAAATATTTTGTAATTAGGCGTTTTAAAATTTTTTTTTAACATTTGTCTGTATTTAATGTGGGTTAGTCACTGATACTTCATCAAAATAACAGTGTCTTTGCTGAGTTCAGGTGACCAAGGAATAGCCACACCTTCAGAACAAAACAAAACACACACACTCACACACACACACACACAAAAACCCAGAATCATCTTTAACCTAAGTTTTTATATGATGTTTCAGATCCCCATGACTTTGCACACAAGATTCTGTGTAAAGTTGAATTTTGACTTCTTTTTGTATTTCTAGAGAGTGTGACTATTGAATTGAAATGTTTTATTCTAAGTGTCTTTGTGGTTTTTGATGAGGTTAAGTGGGTGAGAGGGTGAAGAGAAAGTGGGGGATTCTTTTGTATCATAACATGAAGTTTCCCACACAGTCTGCTCTCAGGTGCCAGACTTCAAGTTTTCCTTACACTGGTATACTTTGATTATTCTTACTTCCCCTTTACCCATAAGTTTTAACAGCACTTTATCAAACTGCACTTATAAAGAACAATTTTAAAAATACAGTTATAGTTCACTTCACCAGTCTGCACTAATTGCTTATGGTTTCACTCATCTGCTATGCCTGTTTTTGGTGTCTACAAAACAGACACAGTATTTTCCATATTTTACCCAGTTTCCTACAAGTATATACTGGAAAGAAAATCAGTTCTGGAAATATTCAATTTTGATTGAATGCTATAATCAAGAAAATAAAATTTAAATAGGCTAAATATATCTCCAGAATTTCTCAAGTAGCTATGCTTAAAATAAATAGAATATCCTGAAAAGAAAAACCATGGTCAGCTTCAAGAAAGCAAGAATAGACCCCAAGTATTTATCACTAATGATGGATTATAGATGATAAATACAGAATAACCTCAGGATTTAAAGGAAAACTAGTATTCAACCTGGTATTCTTAAATGAAGCAGACTGTCCTTTAATGATAAATAAAAATAGATTTTAATAAATGATAAAATTCTAAAAAGCTGTTTTCTGTGCCTCATTTCAAAGAGAGTTACTCAATATAGAGAAAAATCAATCAAAGGGAACAGAGTTTTTGGATAAAACAGTGGCTCTAACTACAGAGCTGAAGAAAGTTATGATGATTTTCCAGTAGACCTTGAAAAGAGTTTTGTTAGCATACCTCAGTCCTACCTTTCAAATGATGGTTTAATAGAAATATTAGCTAGTGAGTTGTCAAGTGATTAAAAGTAGCAAAAGTTAGAAGATTCTAGTGATCTATTTTCCTCAAGACACACAAAAAAATTGAATATTTGAAAATACAGAAAAAAAAAAACAAAGTGATGAAAAAGAAAGTGAAAACCCACTAAACACAAATAATGGAAAGTCAAGTTCTTCATATGAAACACAGTACAATGTGCACTTTTTTGTAACATTTGATAGCATAGAAAAAATTATTTGGTGAATTACTAACAATGCAGCATGCAATTTTTATTTATTATTGGTTCATTATACCCATATCTTACCCACATAATAAGATTGTTATAATACTCAATAAGTTGTAGCTAAAAACATGAAAAACCACATACCATATTGTACAGATTATATAAATGCTCTTATTATTTCTTCATCCTTTTCACAAATATTTATCAAGCAGTTACTATATGCTAATTAGAATTAGGTTCATCCTAACTATTTCAGATATTTGAAAAAAAATGCAAGACCTCATTTGAAAATGGCAATATAGATTTCAGAAGTAACTACTGTTTCTCTAATGAATAATGTGTTTAGAAATCTGCTAAGGTCTTGGGGAATGCAAATATATTTGGGATGCATCAGAGAGTGCATATGAAAAAAAACATACTATTTATCATGTTATATAAATGAAGTGAAATATCATACCAAAAGGTTAAAAAAAATAACTTTTGGGAAAAAAAGCAAAAGTGTGCACTAGTATTTGAAATAAGGTAATAATAATTTGTACTATAATTAGTTGTTTCTGGGTCTCATTTCACTCTTTACTTTAATTATCTATCCATTTTGTTAAGTACCCCTATAGGTGTTATTGGAAAATATTGGCATTTAGTGAATAATGCCACCAATTTTCTGTTCTGCAATATTAAAGAACTATTTCAGATTTATTGCAATGAATAGTTTTGCTTAAAGGTAACAGTAGTTTTTCAATGTAGAAATTACCAAGATAAATTTGGGTGTTCTCAAAGTCTATAACAACCATATTTGATGAACTTTGTGTCATAGTGTATAAGAAAATTTGCTTCCCTACCGCAAACCAGACATCATTGAAATAACCTTGTGTAGTATCAGCATATACAAGTTTAGATGAGGACTTTTGCATCTTTTCTCCTTTTACTTCCCACCTACAATATGGCTTATTTTTAATAAGCAAATTTCTATACTTGTTAAACCTCTCACACATCTCAGAATTCACTTGGAGGGATCAATGACAATCTAGAAATAAACATATGTGAGACAGTGTATAGATTAATATATGAAAATGTTCAAGAAAATATTGATCTGGTCAAGGGATGTTGCAGCAACTATATAGAAAGCTAAAAATTGAAATGGAAACAAAGATAATACTCCCAAGAATTACTAAGAATAATGTAGTCTTTGGAAGCAGATATTTTAATAGGAAGCTCTTGAGACTGATGTCCACTGCATCTTTCTTATATTTGCTCTGGTTTTGAGGGCCACCACGTTTTAGCCAGTCCACATTTGGCTTGATATAGCATATTCAGAAAGCTCACAATTTTCTTTATAAACCTAGGCATGGTTTACTATACATCCATTGAGTTTTTGCACAGGCTTTTCCCTTCTTTTAATATACCTAGCCCATATTTAATATACCTAGTCTTTTAATATACCTAGTCTTGTCACATTCAAATTTATTCATTCTTCAGGAAGTAGTTTAATTGAATTCCCTATTGTCTTTAAAATAAAATCTCCACCTAAAATAATTTCTATATTCTAAAGCATTTTATTGTAGTATCTAGAATCTTTATAAATACTAAGAAATCACATTCTATGTCTCATTTTTACCATTTTCTTTCTCATATTACTTTCATTATTAATAGAGTATGTCCCTCCAAAGGGAGAGAGATGGAAAATAGTAGAATGTGTAAGAATTGAGATCTAGTAGATTCTGCTTAGATCATTGGGGGAGATGCCCTTGGAAAGAGTTAATGAAATTTTCATGGGATACAAGATAGTTCCTATTAAAGCAGACTGTTACAAAAAGAGCAAGTCTTCTTACTGAATTTCTCTGACTTTCTATCTCCTTATGTTCTCTCCACCTCTCAAATGGGCCCTTACCATAATGCCATCTCATGTGTAATGCAGGTGAAGGGGCTGTCACAGAGCAGAGAAGATTCTGGTAAAATGCACTTAAATCTTCAGAAGTATGTACTCAAAAAATATTCATTCATTTATTTATTTATTGTAGTCGGACAGAATACCTTTATTTTATTTATTTATTTTTATGTGGTGCTGAGGATTGAACTCAGATCTTTGCATGTGCTAGGTGAGCATTCTACCACTGAGCCAAAACCCCAGCACCACAGAAAATATTTTCATGCATTTATCTCTTTTTATACATTGGCCTGGTTCTAGTATTTTTCTATAGCATTATAAAACAGACTAAAACAACAACAACAAAAAATGACTTTGAGTCTAAGGCCTCTTACTATGAGAGTGAGTAGAACATCTAAGAATACATTTTAAAAGCCCCAGTATAGTTTAGATGGTAATGGCTTAGCATTTATTATTCTTATTTTTTTTTTATATTTCAAAGGTGATATCTTGTATTTGTTATATTCCTCATGGTGCTTAGGTTAATATATTGCTATTAATTTGGGACTCAACAATGTGGAATTGATTCTGTTTTCTAAACAAAAGCAAGAGTGGCTCCTTAAAATATAGCAAAGACTCTATGAAAATATTTTGATTTTTAATGGGAAGAATTGCTATTGATCATAGAGGGAATTTGAATACATGGCTCCATATTGATGATACCCATTAATCAGAAACGGTCAGAACTGACAAGATCAAATTAGAATATTATGAATAAAGAGGCAGATTGAAAAAATAGGTTTGTCTAGCACCATTTTGAGTCTTCTATTAAAGTACAAATTACAGTATGTTTTTACCAGTGAAAGGACTCAAACTCATGTAGCTGCATTTTAAGCCTCATGTATTCACCCAAGTCATATAGGAAAAAAAAAATGCACTATGAATTGGGCAGAATGGTACATGCTTGTAATCCAAGAAAATTGGGAAACTGAGTAGTTTCAGAAGTTTAAGTTCAGCATCAGCAACTTAGTGTGGTTTCAAGAAACTTAGCAAGACAGTCTCAAAATTTGAAAAAGTGGGGAGAGGGCTTAGGAAGGTGGCTCAGTGTTTAAAAATCCATAAATATAAACTAAAATACAAAAAAGAAATACAGTTTAAAATGTTACAATTTATTGTTAAACATCAAAAAATAGATTTCATATAATTCTTTTCTCCAGTATTCAAAAATGAAAATAGTAATATTTGATTTAGAAAACAAAAAAATATATGCTTTCAAAGATGAGGTTTCTGTACTATGCATGTATGATTATTTATGACGGATATTTCTACCAAATAACTTGATAATGCTTAAAAAATTTAAGCAAATGTTAAAGACAACTACTTATTTTTTATATTTAAATAAGTAATGTCTTTCACTGATCCACATATAAATCAAGGTGTAATGTATAGATAATGACTTTACTATACTCTCACATTTGTCAAACTGTTTATTATAAATGATTCCTTTTTATATAGGGCATACATTTTGGACAAAATCTGTTCAATATTCACTACTGGTATGAGTTTTCAGATGTTCAATGAAAGTTTTCAAAATATTATTTAACTTTATAGGGTTTCTGGGCACAATGAATCCTCTAAAAATCAGTAGTTTTTAAGAAACATGTGGTTATGAAATGTTTGTTTTTTTTTTCCATTCGTATTCTCGCTAACCAGTATGTATCCACAGGTGCTGAGTATTGGTGAATAAATTTTGGAGGCATTGCCACATTGTCAATTTTCACATTTCAAAACTTTGTCTCTTCTATGTTTATTGTGGTGGGTATTAAATGTTGACTCTTTCTTAGAGGAATGGTATGATGTTCTCAGTTGTAAAGCTTCTCTCCAGTGTGTTCTCTCTGATGTCTAATAATATATGATATATAATTTAAAATGTCTCTACATTCTCTACATTTATGTCTTCTTTCCAGAATAAATAGCTAAGTGATGAAAAAGAATTGATTTCTTATTAAAAGCTTTGCTACATTGTTTTCATTTGTAGGGGTTCTTTTCTTTATAAATTCTGTTGTTAATGAGGTTTAGTTTTTCTTTAAAAGTATTATCACTTTATTTACATTTCACATTCAGCAGGGTGTCTTCTGCTGTGGTGAATAAAGTTTTATTTTTTTATTAAAAGTTTTGCCACTTATTCATGTTTTTAGAACTATTCTCCAGTGTGAACTCTGTTGTGGCAAATAACGGTTGATATTTCAGTAAAAACTTTGTTACATACTTTGCATTTGTTAGGCTTCACTCCAGTGTGAGTTCAGCTGTGGCAAATAAGGTGTGATTTCTGACTGTAAGCTTTTCCACATTCGTTACATTTGTAGGGCTTCTCTCCAGTGTGAGTTCTGCTGTGCCTAAAAAGGTCTGGGTTTTGACTAAAAGCTTTGCCACATTATTTACATTTGTAGGGCTTCTCTTCAGTGTGTGTTTGCCTGTGGCGAATAAGGTGTGATTTTTGACTAAAAGCTTTGCCACATTCTTTACATTTGTAGGGCTTCTCTCCAGTGTGAGTTCTGCTGTGGCCAATAAGGTTTGACTTTTGACTGAAAGCTTTTCCACATTCTTTACATTTGTAGGGTTTTTCTCCAGTGTGAGTTCTACTGTGGCTAATAAGGTGTGATTTTTCACTGTAAGATTTTCCACATTCTTTACATTTGTAGGGCTTCTCTCCAGTGTGAGTTCTTCTGTGGCAAGTAAGGCCTACTTTTTGACTGAAAGCTTTTCCACATTCTTTACATTTGTAGGGCTTCTCTCCACTGTGTGTTCTGCTGTGGCTAATAAGGTGTGTTTTTGTACTGAAAGCTTTGCCACATTCTTTACATTTGTAGGGCTTCTCTCCAGTGTGAGTTCTGCTATGGCGAATAAGGTGTGATTTTTTACTGAAAGCTTTGCCACATTCTTTACATTTGTAGGGCTTCTCTCCAGTGTGAGTTCTCCTGTGCGTAAAAAGGTCTGGTTTTTGACTAAAAGCTTTGCCACATTCTTCACATTTGTAGGGCTTCTCTCCAGTGTGAGTTCTCCTGTGGCCAATAAGGTTTGTTTTTTTACTGAAAGCTTTCCCACATTCTTTACATTTGTAGGGCTTTTCTCCAGTGTGAGTTCTGCTATGCCTAAAAAGGTCTGGTTTTTGACTAAAAGCTTTGCCACATTCTTTACATTTGTAGGGCTTCTCTCCACTGTGTGTTCGCCTGTGGCGAATAAGGTGTGATTTTTGACTGAAAGCTTTGTCGCATTCTTTACATTTGTAGGGCTTCTCTCCAGTGTGAGTTCTGCTGTGGCCAATAAGGTGTGATTTTTGACTGAAAGCTTTGCCACATTCTTTACATTTGTAGGGCTTTTCTCCAGTGTGAGTTTTCCTGTGGCAAGTAAGGCCTACTTTTTGACTGAAAGCTTTTCCACACTCTTTACATTTGTAGGGCATCTCTCTACTGTGGGTTCTTCTGTGGTAAATAAGACCTATTTTTTTACTAAAAGCTTTGCCACGTTGTTTATATTTGTAGGGCTTCTCTCCAGTATAAATTCTCTGATTGTGAACAAGGTCTGAATTTTTATATAATTTCTGGTGTTCACTCTCACTTGTAGTTTTCCATATATTCTCTTGTTGTAAACAGTCAAGATTACAACTTCTATATTTTCCACTCATCACAGTGTGAAATATATGTTTTACGCCCTTTTCTGTTGAATATTCTTGAGTATCTTGAGGAGTCATGGCTGAAATAAACAAAAGTTAAACATAACAATACCTATTAGAGTAGGATAAATATACTTTGAATACATAACATAAAATTAACTTAAAATAAGTACATCAGGAGTGTAGCAGATTAGTACATTCAAAGACATCATAAATTTAAGAATATATCAGTTCAGTAAAAATGTGCAGACACAATTACATTGAGAATATTACCCAAAGTGTTTTAGAGACCACAGTATCCAAGAGGAGTACATTATTAAGAAGAGTATTATAATAAAGAGAAGGAAAGTATTTTACTTTTATCATCCAAAGCCTTTTGTCCTCCATAATATACCATTACATATTTAGAAAATATCTACCAGCTATCTTTACTCTCAGTAGAATAAGAGAAATATAAAACATATACAAACATTTGTGGCTCTTTCAAAGAGTGTCCAAAAACTGGTTTTTGTCTACCATGACATAGAGATGTGAAAATAACTGGTAGAATTTGAGTGATAATACCACAAATAGTCAACAAGAGTAAAGAGGCTATGGACTCTTAACAAGAAATATGAACAAAAAATTTACTAAGAAATATACACATATATGTCTATAAAATTTTCCATAAAAACATTTTAAAAGACTATAAAACCTTGCATAACCTTTTGCCATAATACTTGGATAAAGTCAACAAAATAAAATAAAAATATGGAGACTTTGAGTATAAAAACCTTGCATAGTCTATGCCATAATACTTGGCTGAAGTCAACACTTGACAATCAACTATAATAAATTGATTTTCATATTTTTAAATTCACGCAATATGATGATTTCTTTCACTGACAAATACTACTTTGTTTATTTACTAAATATATCATGGTATTCTATACTATATATAAAAGGTAAAATGACTAAACAGAATGGATTAACACAATCATTATTTAATATAAATACCAGTTTTGTTCCTACAAGGTATTGCATTCCTTCTACTAGTAGAATTAATGAAGAACATAATACACTCAACATTTGATAAAACAAAACTCTTGACCCTCTTATGCTCAATAAAATAAAAATATGGAGACTTTGACTATAAAATCAACCATACAAAAAGCCCAGTACCTGGTGAGCACAATTTTACTCACTTAAATTTTTACTTCCACGTGTGAATCAAATGTTCCTGCAACTTAATCCCTGCCTGCCACATTTCACTTAGTGCAAAGTCCTGCATGTATTTCTTAAAACACTTTATGAGAAAAAAATTAATATTTTCATAACTAAATAATAATAGTATAAAAGTGCAATATTTTTACTCATTTGATAATTGATGGGCACACACTGAGTCCCTAGCTTTAATACTGAGAACAATGATTGCATTAATCAGAAAAGCAGAGGTATCACTTCAATTTGCTTATTTAATTGTTCATAGATACATATTTAGTACTGACATTTCTGAATCTATAGGTCATCCAACCTTTAATTTTTCATGTGTGGTGCTTGAGATTAACCCCCAAAATTCTATATCTCTGAACTACAACACAATTTTTTCTTTAAATTGTTTCAGTCATGCTGTTTCTAAATTTCTTCGACTTTCCTCAAACATGAAGTACTTTTGCATGGCCTCTCAGTTAGCACATATTACAAGGATACAGCACTGTTCTTGTGTATTTTTATTTATTTAAATGTTTTAATACTTTTTTCCCCAAAATGGACTATATAATCTACTGTTGGCTTCTTTAATGAAAAATAAAAAATAGTACAGCAAATATGAAGAAAGAGAAGCATGGTTTAATCCAAGTAACAAAAGAAGAAAAAGCAAACATTAAGAACTGAATATTAGGATACTGACAGTTATGAATTACTCAAAGAACTCTAAATAACTATTTAAAGAAAGTTAAGAGAGTAAAATTAAGACAAAAAGTATTAATATAATTATGCACAAACTGTGTATGTGAATAATTTCTTAAGAATAAATCACAGGGGGAGGGATTCCTAGTGTGCAAAGCTGAAATTCTACCAATATGGGAGAGGCTTTTCAAACAGGACCAACTTAAAAAAAGTCTAAGCAACTTGTGAAATACTGTAAAAATTAAAAACCTGTAGAATATATAAAGGAAAGATATATATTAGAGAGAGAGAGAGAGAGCGAGAGAGAGAGAGAGAGAAGTGTGAAAAGAATCCAAGCATGATCCAGAAATTAAATCATTAACCAAAATAGAAAAAAATAAGAAATATAGAAAACAACTTACAAAGTAGAAGTATAATAAGCTATTCACTTCAAAATACTTATAATTACTAATGCATTATTGCAAGTCACAAAACAAAAGAAAAAAATGACTAATAGAATTGAATCTAAAAAAAAAAAAAAATTGCCAAGTCAGTTCCAGCAGAGAGCATGGAGAAAAACCAAACATGATATGCTCTTAGAACCCCTCTTTGTTTAAAGATGGGTAATGCCCCTGCCTTTACATCTCATCCTATTGCACAGTTTTTAATCAATGAGATATAGTTTTAAATAATAAAATTTCTCATAATTCTTTTGGACAAGCTTTTTTGAGTGAGCAAATTGTATCCTAATATTTACCTTTTAATACTGAGACAAACAAACAAAGATCTAGCCTCTCTCATTTTAATATGCATTAAATATTGTTTTATTTACTGTTAATGTGCTCAATATACAACATAAAGTTAATACTCAAAATTGGTCATCTTCATTGAATAGACATTCTATTCTCAAAAAGTCATTACCAAAAAAAGTATGCAATATATAAGATTCCACCTGACCAGAATGACAAAATCCTATGCCTTTGATCACCTGGGGAAAAGCATGGACTGCTACACTTATGCAAACATGTCCTGTTTGGACTCTAGCTTGATATTTGAAATATAGCAATTATAAATGTACAGCAAGGACTTCACAAGCTGATTCATAAGTGTCATTTAACCCTGGAAGAGAAGAGTCCCTTCAAAGAAGAGAAAAATCATTATTCTCAAAAGAGAAACATTAAAAGAGGAACCCATGATAATATAATTAATTCCAGTTACTTGGGGGGATGTAAAATCATTAACAGCCTCAGCTCAAAAGATGTTGGCTCAAATAGGTTATAATGTTCTCTGGATAACTTAGTTACTGCTTTGATTGCTAAACTCACACAAAACTCTGTAAATGTTTTGGTCTTAATAACAATGTTGCTCTGTTTTTGTACACCAGCTATGAGAAATTCCCTACTGTCAGATCCTGGACTTCTACAACCCAGTACAATATCTTGACTCACTTGAATGAAATTGTTATATACCTGCAAAAATGTCTCATGGTATTCTTTGTTGTCTTAGCAGAATAACTGAGTCTTTATCATAGTATTTAATCAATTTGTTTATAAAAGAGCTATTCCTCTTGATAAAAACTGTGATAATTCAGTGAACCTTCTCTCTAAGGCAAAATTTGATGTTTTGCATTCTCCTTAGAGGGTTTCCTTGGACTAGCTCTATGGGCTTACAAAACTATTATGAAACTCACCTATTCTATCATAAAACATATTAGCCATGCCTCCATGGCCATTAATATGCTTAATTAAGAACAAAAACAACCTTGTCAAGCCATACTTGACATTCATGCTGCAATTGATTGTCTGGTATTGTTACATCATAATGGATATCCAAAGTTTAATAACATGTGTTCCTTCAATTTAAGTGATAATAGTAATTTTATTTGAAAAGAGTTAAATTACCTTAAAGATATCATTAATAAGGTCCAACAAGATGATTGATGTTTAGACTTGTTGGATTGGATAATTTCATGTTTATTCAATTTCATCTGGGTCAAAAAATACTAATACGTGGATGTCTACTGATGTTGGCACTTGCTGTTGTCTATAGCTGCCTTATTTTTTGCACCCACCAGCATTAAGAAGATAAGAAATATTATTTATTCAAAAGGCCTTTAAAAAGGAGGGGAGGCTGTAGGTATTCTGACCTTGGAAATAGACAGGAAAGTGCGGGGGTGATGATAACTGGCACCCTGAGTTCCACAATTAGTAATGCTAGCAGTTTCTCCCTGAAGCTATTAAGACAACTCTACAGGTGCACTATCTAGTTTCTCTGGTACTGTCCTTAGGGAGAAGGGGCTCTATGTTTGTAGTAACTGTACCTTATCTTGGTTAGCTAGCACTTGGGGTTAAAATAACACTAGGTTAGAATGTAGTCATGGTAACAGAAGCTATGTAATTTTGGGGTATACTATGTGCAGCCATGAAGAGGAGTGGCCAGGTTTTTTTTTTTCTTTTTTCCTTTTCACTGTGAATGTGTCTCTCTCTTCTGTTAGCTTCTTTACAGGTTTCCTCACAATATTTGTAACAGATCATGCTGGCCCTCACAACAAAATGTAAGTTTTGATGGTTAAATTGAATGAACTGGGACATCAGTAAAGAAGAAAACAGAAGACTACAAACAATTTGAGAATGTAATAAATGTAGGGCAGTAGGTGTTCAATGACTAAAATCAAAAGAAATAAAGCTAAGCTTCTGAAAATTTTTTCTGCTTAATAACTACTCTGCCAACATTTTTTAGTTTTGTTTTCTCCATTTGAACGTTTCAACTCTTTCCCCTGCTATGTGTAGGCTACAATAGTTTACATCACTAAATTATGCTAGGTACTACTTATCTAAAGTGAAGGAAGTATAACACACTGAGAAAAAGAAAGATTAAAGTGCAAAATAATATATATTAAAGAGTAAAATATCTATTCTAAAAATGCTTTTTTTCTTTGAAACACAAATCTGAAACTCATTCTTATTGAGAAGTTCCCAGAAGATAAACAGAAGTAAATTAAATAATAATTATTAATTAAAAATTTTAAAGGGAAATTAAACTTACCAAGGAAGGCAAAGTTTCTATAGTTCTCTAACATTACATCTTTATATAAGTTTTTCTGAGCAGGCTGAAGGCATTCCCACTCCTCTTCAGTAAAATCAATGGCTATATCCCTGAATGTTAACAGTACCTGAAATAAGAATAGGTAAATAAATAACACATTGACCACATGAACATTTTGCACAGTCTGTAAGGTAATTGAAATTGAAATGAGAGTTAGTAGACTATCATGTTGGTGGTTTTGGAACACAATGATACTATTGTCTACTTCTGCAGATAAAGTCATTTAAGTTCAAAAAAATATATATACTCCGCATTTATGAAACACAATATAAAACTCAGGCATTACTACAAAAATATATATTTTTAATTTTTTATATTATGATCTAAATTATACATATTTTTCAGATGAGAAAATTATGTTAATTAAAAAAGGGAATCCTCAAATTTTAATTGTACAACCACTAATCAGAGATTTACTAAAGTGTAGAATCTTATTTGTAATTTCTCTGATGGAGCTGGCTCTTCTGAATATTTAGTGAGATCTCTAGTAATTCCAATACCAATGGTATAAGAGGAATTTTGAAATTTAACAAGGTAGACAGTCCACTTAATGAAAATATTTAACAGTGAATTTAAGTTCAAACATTTTATGGTACTTATGTATGTTATTAATATAAAAAATATATTTTTTTTATAATTTTAACAAATTATAACACAAAATAATACATACATATATATAAAAACTTTGATTGATGTATATATTGTATGATGTTTATAATAGAACATACATATATCTTTTCAAATAAATATAATTTGTTTTTTAATTTATTGGTTCTTTCTAATACTACCTGATAGTAAAATCAATTTTTTATGGCATTATGCAAGCATGGGATATATCTTATCCTAATTAAAATTCTGTTTTTGTTGGTGGCTATCATGGTAGGATATATGTATCTTTAATATTTCCATCCCCTTCCTTTATTTGTTTATTTATTGTTTAGCATTGTGCAATCTACTGATTTTTTTTTTCTTACTCTTTTCCGCTTTATGAGCTTTAGATTTCACATATCAGGAAAAACTTTCAATCTTTGGTTTTAAAGAAATGGTTTGTTTTACTTAGCATTAAATCTCCAGATTCATCCATTTACTGAAAAATGTCATAAAGTCATTCTTCCTTATGGCTGATTCATAGTTTATTGTGTACATAGGATAAAGCAACAATTTTTTATCCTGTCATCACTGAATGGAGCCATTTATCATTGAGTGGTTGGCTTTAAAGCTTAGCTATTTTGAATTGTGCTGCTATAAATATTAATGTGGCTGTGTCAATGTAGTATGCTGATTTTATGTTCTTTGGGTATATACTGTACAGTCAAAAAACTGGGCAAAATTGTGGTTCCATTTATTTAACAATATCCATACAGGTTATTATGTTTCACTTAGACCTCGATACAGCTAAAAAAAAGAAATTCATCTAAACCTGAGGTTGAAAAAAACATACAGAAAAAAATTTTTAAGCCATAAAATAACTAGAATTTATTATCAAATCATCCATCCCAATGAAAAGTAAATTTTATAAACTAAAAGTAAAGAAAATCTTAAGCAATAGAGCAAAATAAGAAGCTATTAAAGATGATCATAGCACAGAGAGAATTATCAATATCAATGTTGGTGCTTTTAAAAAGAAAATGAGCCAGGTCTAGTGATAGACAATTGTAGTTCCAGTGACTGAGGAGGATAAAAAAAAAATCATAAATTGTAAGACAATATTATATATAATATTGTCATATGTATATATAGATATAGATATATAGTATTGAGCAACTTAGTGAGCACTTAGCAACTCAGCAAGACTCTGTCTCTAAATCAAGAAATGGGCCAAGATCTGAACAGAGAATTCTTAGAATAGAATATACAATCAATCAACTTTTTTTCTATATATCTGATTGGTTATGGTGCTCCCTTTAAAGGGCCAAGCATAGTTCTGGTTCAGTTTCTAAGGAAGGGAAATATGAGCAAGAAGTATCCTCAACTCTTCTTTATAAATTATCAAATACAATTTTCTATGCCATTTTCTAAACATAGCTGAACATGGAAAATGTGGGCTTGAAGCAGAGAACATTTTCATTAGAAACACTGTGTAAAAAGAAGACAAAAAAACATAATTATTTGCACCACATTGAACCATAAGAAAAATGGAACCTGGAATTCAGAAAAGAAAGATTCAAACTTTTATACTTGGGAATGTGGATGACATGGATGCCTAAAGTGAAAAGGTTATTTCAAGCTTTTGAAAGAAAATTCATATGAGTGGCAGATAATGATTAACCAATTAGAATCTGCACAGGGTCTTCCAGGAGCTTTGTCAGCTGTGCACTACAGAACACACAGGTATTCATAGCCTCCATGAAGAGCACTATTTATCTATGTCCTCTAAAATTATTCCCATAGTATATGAAAAAACATGGGTATCTGGATACTAAATGGCAATTCAGCAGCCCACAGAAAACTACCCAGAGACAGAACTGTAGAAATTTTTTCAAAGACCATCAATGTATTGTTAGCTCCTGACACAGGGATGTCAGTCTGGGGAAATATTATTTGTCTCCATTTTGAAGAGAGTGTATTGAGAATACATTTCAGGGGCAACATAAATATTTTTTTTCTTTCATTTTAAGAAAATTTTCAGAAACAGAACTCAAAAGACAGATTTCTTAGAAGGGTAAAGGTCTGGAGATTACATAATGAAAAAAAAACACATCAGTGGCACTGCATGACTCAGTAAGGAAATAAATCTAAAAGGCTTATTAGAAACTGAAAAGCAAAAAAGTAACCATTTCTAAAAATAAATACTTTCATTAGTTGCTATCTCCACAACATGTCATTAAGTAAACAACAAATTATGTATAAATATTTCTAGGATTGGCCAAATTTTATTACATATGATTTTATATTAAACTCCAAAATCCAGATAATAGAATTCATGATTCACTGCCAAAAATATTACAGAAAAAAATTTTTTTAAGGAGTGGATGTTTAGTAAATATGCCATTTAACAATTTTATTACCATATGATTTTAAAGAAATTTATTCACTTTCCTGCAGCCATAATGTAGAGAAATTTCTTATTTATTTTTCCCGAAGTAATTAACAAAGATAAGCCCTAGAATCCACTTTAAATAACCTATCTTTGCAATCATACAAAAAACCTACAATAAATGATGAGGAAAGAAAAAAGTCAACATTAAAGAATAATTTAAACCTTTTTGTTTTTCTTCAAATTGATTTCTAGCTGCATTTTTAGATTCTTTTCTCATTGTTTAAGCCAAAAAGATATAAAGGACAGAAGTTTGAACTTCAAATTTATACATGAGGTATGTTTATTAACAATAAAAATTCAAAATCTTTAGAAATTTAAGAAATGCAAAATAAAAACCCATCATGGGGAAAATTAAATAATATTGATGAACATTTAAAACAAATCAATTATCATTAACTCAAAAGGAGTTTAAATTAGTATCTATTTGTGGAAACTATTTTGCTATTGAATATACATGATACTCCCCATCACAGAGACTTACTGAAATTATAGCATATGTGATCATGATAACATATAAGTACTCAATGGTACTCACCCAAACACTTGAAGCACAAGGGCATGACTCAAAACAATATACATCTTGGAGAAGATAAATAATAATCTGTAGGAAAAATGGTCACTAGGGCCATTCACATTTCATAATATATTTAGTTTTAAAAAAGAGCATAAAACACTGTTACTGCTGTTGACTGGTAGAGTCCTTGCTTCCCCAATGTTGAAGAATAACACCAGAGAGCACACCAAGGCAAGGTCAGAGTAGAAATTAGAAGCTTATTAAAGGACAGCAGAAAAGACTTCTCCCTGAGGAAGAAGGGGACCCAAGAGGTGGAATCCGTGGAAGGGCTGTTGTCTCCCTTTTTTATAGTTTTTTCAGTGATGGAATGTAGGTGGCAAGGTCCCAGGGGTGGGACACAGGTGGGCCAAAGAAGTAGTCTGAGCAGGAAGGACTTCATTAACACTTCTTTGGGATGGACTTTGGCCTAGGGCCTTTTCAGGACTTCATGAACATTCCATGAGTTGTCCTGTGTTTTCCCTGAGTCATTCTCAGCATGGCCTCCATTTTTGATTTCACTCGATAATAGACCCGATTTACCTAATTACACTGACTACCTAATTTTAAATCTGGCTTCAACACTATGCATAAATTTCACATACGTGCCTTATGCAAGTGGTATTTCACATGTGTACATTTTTAGAAACAAAATATGTAGAAATTATGAGAAAATAAAAGTCACAAAAGGCACATAAAAGACTAAATTATACATCCCATGTAAGGAGGATAAAACTTATCATTATAAAGGTGATAATTTTCCTTCAAATTAAACAATATATCTCACCAAAATTGCTATGTACATATATGAATATATCACATGAAGTCTATTTTATGTGTATTCTATAAAGCAATAATTTTTAAAAAAAACTATAAATAAATACACGATAGAAGAATTTAAGAGAATAGGGAAAGGAGTACTACTGGATACCTAAGGGGATCAAATTATATTCCATGTTTTATGGTTATGTCAAAATAAACCTGACTATCAAATACAACAATAAGGCAGTAATAAAAAAAAAAAAATCAACAAGCTTTACTTCAAATGAAGTAAGAAACAAAAGCATAATTTTTTAAAATTCATCTACAAAGTTATATGTAACTTTAGCCAAAAAGCTTTTCAATTATAAGAGCAAAAAAAGAACTTACCATGACCTAATATTCATATATATCATGAAATTATAATATTACAATAATTATCAAAGAATCACAATATAAAAAAGATCCCCATATGAACGCATATGTATGTAAAAACAGTATGCTTTATTGCAATAGCAAATTCTAGATAAATCAAACCTTAACAAAAATAATAATCTTAGCAACTTAGGTAGAACCTTTCTCAAAATAAATTTAAACCTGTTTAGGCTGTTTACTGGTGAACAGTCCTTGCTTCCCCAATGCTGAAGTATAACACCAGAGAAATGCGCCAAGGAAAGTTTAGAGTGGAAAGTAAAAGCTTTATTAAAGGACAGCAGAAAAGACTTCTCCCCAGAGGAAAAAGGGGACCTAAAATGTAGAATTCATGAAGGGATTTTTTTTTTTTTTGATAGGGTCCTCCTTCAGCTAGCCCACATTTCTGTCACATTGCTGTCCTTTGTTCTGTTATCTTATAGTGATGGAATATAGGTGGGAAGGCCCAAAGTGTGGAGAACAGGTGGGCTGAAGGAGTAATCTGGGCAGAAAGGGCTTTTGGATTAGCATTTCCATGTTTGCTGTGAGCTGCTTCATTATAATTTCTTTGGGATGGGCTCAGGGCCTTGGGGACATTTTCAATTCTTTTTCCTGGACTCCATTCTCAATATGGTGTTCATTCTTGATTTTACTGGATATTAGACCCAATTTACCTAACTACACTAACTACCTATCTGTAAATCTGGCTTCACTACCAAGGATATGGCTAAGTAGTACAGTATCCCTCAGTTCATCTAACTTTAACAAAATAATAATAATGAAGAAAGTAAAAATAAAAGAATGACAAAATGAAAATTAGCTAGCTCAAAAGGAAATTAGGTACCCCAAAATGACAGCTCCTCTCCTGCCCTTGGAGATTTGATTTTGATAATGATTCCACCTGTTAGTCTCCAGAATCTGAGCTGCAGGAATACACCTGCCACATAGTATTTTATGCAGAAGCTAAGGATGCCCTTTGAGCATAAGGAAGGCAGAAAACAGTCTCTGCCACTGACATGTACCCCACCTGGTTGGCCAGTAGGACTGAGGACATAGTGGCCCAGTGGAGGACTTAAGCCTGCAGACTCCAGAGACTGCCCAGAGGACCAATGTGCTAGCTCCTGTTTTCAACACAGCCTGGCTTGTGGTTCCAATAGTTATTCTCCCCCAGCCTCCCTTGCTAGGCCAATGCACACTCACCATTGCCTGGTTCTCAAAAGTAAGGTTACTTGAGATCCTCAGTTTCTGCACAGAAGAACAACCTGTGACTCTGAAGTGTGAGACTACAGATGGCAAAAATGAAGTGCTTAGGAGATAAGAAGTAATAGCCCACCCTCCTTTTCCCTGGTGACACACAGGATTGGACAGTTCCCACAAAATGCTCTTGATTGGAAGGGACTTCAGATAATGAACATTGAATCTGAGACTAGTGAACCCTTTTTTTGAGTGACAGGAAATATTATCTACTTCAGGCATGATTCAGGGCTAGAATCTCAGGTCATTGAGTGCTGCTTTATTTTTTTATCTGAGAAATGTACCCCAAAGTCTCAGGCTGCTGTTATTTTAAGAGAAGGTTTTTTTTTTGTTTGTTTGTTTTTGTTTTTTCCATAAGTGGGAACTAACCCAACCAACAGAACATTTTTATTTAAACTTACATATAAGGTCATTTCAGTTTATGGATTATATATGTTTGTATATTATTCAGGAATTAATATAAAATAATGACAATAACTATCAAATTTTTTTAAATTTTTTGTTCTCTGTTCTTTTTAGGTGACAGATTGAACTTTGAACAGGGAAGAAACCTCCTAAAGTAAAAATGCCCAATGAAAACAACACATAAGAGGCTGGGATAATGGCTCAATAGTAGAGTGCTCACCTCCCATGTGCACGACCCTGGGTTCAATCCTCAGTACCATATAAAAAAAAAAAAAAAAGTGAAATAAAGGTATTGTGTCCAGCTACAGCTAAAAAAATACATAAAAAAAAAAAAAATAAGGTACAAAATGAGAAACCAACCTCTACCTCAGAGCAAAGACTGTCCAAGGAAGGGGTCATGACTCTTGCCCTTGGAAAGACACACAGAGCACTTCTAGGCTCATACCCACCCTGCTGAGTTGTTTATCTACAAATAACAGGAGAGATCTGCTGTGCCAGGTGTCCCTGACTCAGTCAGGCTAGGTGGGGACCCATAGCAATCCCCTAGCAGCCACCAATCAGCATGAGACAGAGAAAATTCCTGGGATTCCAAATGACCCTTTCAGTAGTTTATGGTGGCTGATAACATTTAGGGAAACCATATAGTTCAGCACATATTCCCCTTGTGGCCTAAGTCAATCAATTCAAATGAATCCCTATCTTGTACTAACCAATCACCCTTACCCAACTTGTTCCCACCAGTGAATGTGCTAATCATGTTTTAGAGTTGTTTATGATTTTCCCAAGGTGTGTGATGTATTGCTAAGAGATGCTATGATGTATGTGGGGTACTTGCCTTCCCCAAAGAGTTATAAAACTGCTCAGGGCCTCTAAGCCACCAGTTGCTGTGTGTGTGGAGGACTGAACTAGCTTGCAATAAACAACTCTTTGGTGCTTACATCGAACTTGGTCTCTGGTGGTCTTTTGTGGGTCCCACATTTGATCATTATAGTCTCTCCTGAAACCCATGGGAAAAGAAGACAGCACTCCAGCTCTCTAGAACTGCAGTTTTATAGCACAAAAAGTTGCAAAAGCGGGGAGTCTTGAGAACTTAAACGGATAACAGGATTTTGGCAAGCATAATGCAAAGGCACATAGTAGGTTAATGGTCTAAATGCCTCAGCACTTAGGGAGTAAGTTTAGATCACAACATCAGAATTTATGATGCACCACTAAAGTTTCAGAGTGAGTTGTTATTTGGTCAGGGAAAGCCAGAATTTGAGTCATCATTAAATTTTCAGGGAGGGTTGTTATCAGGGAAAACCAGACAGGGTGAGCTCAAGACACTAGTAGGCATTTCAAGCAAGTTTACAAATCACAGTAATTTATAATGAAGCAGAACTTATTTTTCATGCTTTTGTGATGAGATGGCTCCCAATCTTCAAAAGAAATTAGGCTGGATTTTTCACTTGCTATAGCCATAGCTTTTAAAGTATATGTTTCATACTTTAACAAGTATGAGAATTAAATTATTAATATTAATTACTACTAATTTTTTAAAAGACTGAGTAAAATAGGAACTAAGATATTTGTTATTAAATGCATAAAAATTTTGATTAATATATTGATAATCTAAACATGGAAAATTCTGACAATGATAAAAAGACATTTAATATAAGGGCTTCAATATTATAAGTCCTCATGTTCAGTGGGTCATCCTTCAATGATTTTTTTTATTTTTTTAGGTCATTTTAAATTACACTTCTGTAAATGTTTGTTAAGTATACAAATTTAAGATTTTGTATTTTGTAAAGCAGAAATATGGCAGATTTGAGCTCCTGTCAGAATTTTAAACTTCTAAGCCATGTGGGGAATCTTAGCACTTTTTTTTTCATATTTGCACAAAGTCCGATTTTAGATAAGAAAGAGTTGGAGATATTCTACTGTCCTGAGCAAAAGAGAAATTGCCTTAGGCTATTTCTAAAGCTTTCAACTTTTCTAACTTTTCAGAATTTTTGGTAATTTAAAAAAAATTATTTATTTTAAGAAATGAATTGTTTAAAATTAATTATTTATCTTTCCTGCATTATTTTTCACTTTCATTGATTTTTTTTAGAACTAACAGAACAGAATTCCAAAAGTGTTCCATGTAAATTTAAAGGTATTTATCTAATGATCAAGATAGAAAGCAGAAGCAAAACATCATCTAGTTTGGTGGTTCTGCCTCAAACTAGAGAGTTGCTTATTTATTTCTGCCATTATTCACTAGGTTCCTGAGGTTGCAGAAATCACCAACCAACACAAAAAAAAGTCTTTTTAGTTTGTTTCTCACAACCAAATCAAGCTAAAACACACTAGTATCACTATAGTTTCAGACCAAAGTGTGTTTCTAAATAATAAAAATATCTATACATAACTATATAAATAAATATAAAATAGAATATAATATTAGATAGATTTTTTTCTGGATAATCATCTTGTACATATTTCCCTTTAGATACAGTTCTGGGAAAAAAGTGTCACAAATAAGACATGGATCCTACATTGCTACACAGAATATTTAGGGCACATACTAAGAGCTTGGTATAAAACTTGGCACAGAGACATAAATAACCAGAGAACACCATAGAAAATTATACCTAAATGCTAAGCAGCAAATTCATAGTCTTTAAGTACATAAAGAGACAAGTTATCAAAGCAAATTTTATAACTCAGTTGCTTCTAATATTCAGAGATAGAGATATTTATTAAGAGATGGTTTTATGCAGATTTTTGGTTTAAAAAGGGAAAGATCAAATAATGTAGGTGATTTAAACATGAGCAATAATATTTTTTCTGCATTCAGTACCTTTTTCACAGATATATGAATTATAATTAATTCCAACCAGGAAAATGAAGAAATAGTGTAAAGATTTTTCACTAGGAGTAAAACTACTTAGAAAGAGAACCAAAACTTCCATTCCTGTCCAAATGTTTATTCCTGATAAAAACTGCTTCTTTTGAACCATTTCTGTAGATATGATTTTTTTGTAATAAATATTTGTGACTTTTTTGCATATTACTTAAAATATTTATGCTTCACATTTTCTCTTTTGTCTTATTTTACTACCTATATTCTGAAAGAAAATATTTATAACTCCTAAACTCCCTTGATATTTGAGATATATTTTAATTTTTAAGCTTATATCATTTCTATAATGAATACTGTGCTGTCAGTAAAGAATGACTATTATTATGCACCTGGCTCATTTACAGGAGTTTTACTGTGTTCTTTGGTTTTATTTATAGTGAAGTTAAAAAAAAAAAAAAAAAAAAGGTTAATGTTGAACCAAAACACAAATAAAAAACCACCAACTCAAATTTTAAATCACATTAATCAAGATTGTATTGTGTACACAAAAGCTGGCCAGGACTGTCTATTACAAGATCCCATGCTACAGATCATCCCCCTGATCTTCAGGAAAAAGTTTTTACAGCACAAAAAGTTAAAAAGGAGGTGGGTGTCTAGGGTACTTACAGCTAACAAGATTTTGAAAATCATAATACAAAGGCAGATAGCAGGCTAAGGATCTACATGGCTAACATTTCAAGGTAGGAAATAAATTCAGCTCCAGACATTAGAATTTATGAGCTGCCACTGAGATTTACAGAAAATTGTTATTTGGTCATCAGGAGCCAGAATTTTGAGGCACCAGTAAGGTTTTAGAGAGGGTTTTTATCTCTTTTGACAGAATCAAATTTATAAGAGGAACAGAGGACAGAGGCAAATCTAAAGGGATTTAACTATATTTTCTTTTTCTAAGTTGCTATTAATGTCTCTCACAATTATAGAGTTCTGGATCTCTTCAGTTCCTACTTTATCATTACCTTCAACCTACACTGCTTGAGGCACACTGAATTTACCCTGCTCATGTACTTAACACTTATTTTTTCTATAGAAATGCATATAAAAATGAATATATTTTTCCCACATTTCCAAGATTCTACCCTGAAAATTTCTGTGATATCACTTCCCTTAAATGCATTTTCATTATTTCATGTCAGTTCATCTAAGTATTCCATATCATGTGTTGGAAAAGATGAGACAACTATAAGGCCTTTCTTATTTGACTATTTATAAACTATAATAAAAGGTCAACCTCAGTACCACCACAGAACTTAAGTCTCATTCACCTTTCTCATTCATATTGCTTTACTTTTTAAGTAGGTAGCAGACATTTTATTTTGAAGAAGAGTAAGTCATTTTTAGCCATTCAGTGTACTTTAGAGGATCTCAAAAACCTATGGTTGTGATTCCTAAACAACCTTACCACTGAAAGATCTGGATTACACTCCAGGTTGGACACTGAATCTATGCTTCCATGGGAAATGGTTTCTTGGTTGTGAATATTGTCTTTCCCTTTCCTCTATAGTCTTGGAAATGTGTGGATTGTGTGAACTTTTATAATCACTATTTTCAACACACTTACCATGGACCCATTTGATAATAGAAGACATCTATATTCTGAAAAAAAAAAAAAAGACCCTTCACCAAGCCCTAAAGAAGTGATAAAATAATCTCTGGAAAAAATAACAGTCATACATTAGGTTATTTTTTAAAAAATATTAAGAATAAGTTTAGTTGGTAATACATTACTGTGCTAGGAAAAGTGATATAAATGCAATTTTAATTTTTAAAGTTGTTTCTGATTACTGCAAAGAGAGTATAAAAAGCTGGGTACATTGGCTGGAGTTGTGTCTCAGTGGTAGACTACTTTACTAGCATGTGCAAAGCACTGAGTTTGATTCTCAGCAATACATATAAAGATTTTTTTTGTTTGTTTTATTTTTTAAATACATGACAGTGGAATGCATCGCAATTCTTATTACACATATAAAACAATTTTTCATACCTCTGTTTGTATATAAAGTATGTTCACATCAATTCCTGTCTTCATATATGTACTTTATTTTTTTTTAGAGAGAGAGAGAGAGAGAGAGAGAGAATTTCAATTTTTTTTTTTTTTTTTTTTTAGTGTTCGGTGGACACAACATCTTTGTTTGTATATGGTGCTTAGGATCGAATCCCGGCCGCAGGCATGCCAGGAGAGCACACTACCACTTGAGTCACATTCCCAGCCCCATATATGCACTTTAGATAATAATGTCTATTACATTCCACAATCCTTGCTAATCTTTACTCAACACTCCTACACTAGCTACTTCACATAAACTGCCTCAGGAATTTAATGCATTAATCAAATAGATTTTCTGCAGCCTATGCAGTACTGTTGGAATGGCTATTATAAAAATCTAAAATTGTCATGTATGGTGGCATATGCCTGAAATTCTAGAAGCTATGGAAAATGACACAGGAGAATTGTTAGTTCAAAGACAGCCTCATTAACATAACAAGGCTACAATCAACTTAAGGAGAGCCTGTCTCAAAATATAACATAAAAAAGAATGTGGATGTATCTCAGTGGTATGCACCCCTGGGTTCAATACTCAGCACCAAACCATACAAAACCAAGTAAACATCTCATAATTAATAGGGATTCCAGGGTACACAAATATGTAAAAATGTTGGTGACATATTTAAATAAATTTAATAAATATATTTTAAACAAATTTAATAAATATATTTTATTAAAGGGTTAAGGTTGTTTAAAAGGCAAAATAAAAATGCCACATAATCCACTAGTAATAATTTGGGGTAGCACTGCAAGTTTGTACATGCCTGTACTCTCAGTGGCTTAGGAGGATAAGAGGTAGAAAACTAGGGGTTTATTCTCAAGTTAAAGACCAGCCTCAAGAAATTGGCAAGGTCCTAAGAAACTCAGTAAAACCCTCTCTCAAAAATACATAAACAAATAAAAGTGTTGGAGACTGGGTATGTAGCACAGTGGTAGAGTTCCCTGGGGTTAATCTCCATTATTTAAATGAATAAAAAGATATAAATAATAATTATTGGTAAAAAAAAAATGACATACAATCCAGTAATAATAACTCCGGGTATATATGTAAAAAATTTGGAATCCTTTTGCTAAATACATTGCCACACGTTTATTTTTATTGTATCTTTATTCACAGTATCTAATAAAAGAAAACAAATGAAATACCTTTTAGATGGAAAGTATATCAGAAAATGCCTTTCAGCTGCAAAGCATCCAATTAGTCCATCCCTTCAGAAGCTACACACTTAAAATTCAAACTGGTCCCTAAAAGGCAAGACTCAGATAGTGGTGTTTTCTAAATACTCCAAAAAATGTGGAATCTCTGGGAACCTTGTTTCAGATATTCTAAAACTCAGAACTAGGTCATATGGGAGGTCAGAATGAGAACACAACACACAGTAAATTCTTTAATGGGGAATCTTAACTCAAGCACTGTCATAACCAAAAGCAGTGTTGGAGAAAAAAAATAGATTCTGTTTCACTGATTTCTGGGTTATAGATTCAAATCAAATATATATTAGAAAAAAAGTTAAGGCTACTGGTTAAAATCTATGTAAAACAGGTATTTAAAATGTACCAGGGGCTGGGTGTGTTGGTGCAAGTCTGTAATCCCAGTTGCTGAAGAGGCTGAGGAAGAATTATCAAAAGTTCAAAGCCAGCCTTAGCAGAAGCGAGGTGCTAAGAAACTCAGTGAGATTCTGTCTCTAAATAAAGAAAAAAAAAATATCCTGGGCATTTGTCTTAGTAGTCAAGTGTTCGTGAGTTCAATCTCCAATATCCCCCATAAAAAATGTACCATGCGGCTGGGGCTAGGGCTCAGTGGAGCTCACTTGTCTGGCACATGTGAGGCACTGGAATCAATTCTCAGCTCCACATATAAGTAAATAAAATATTAGGTCTATCAACAACTAATATATATAGTACCAAGATATTGACATGAACTTTGATCTAATTTGCTATGTACTTTAGCCCTTAAGATTGAAATTGGCCAGGCATGGTGGTGCATGCCTGTAATATCAGCTGTTTACAAGACTGAGACATAAGGATCATGAATTCAAATTCAGTCTCATCAATGGTGAGGCACTAAGCAAAACAGTGAAACCCTGTCTCTAAGTAAAATACAAAATAGGGGTAGTGATGTGACGCAGTGGTAGAGTGCCCCTGACTTCAATCCCTGGTCTCTCCCCCCCCCAAAAAAAAATGGGGCTGAGTAAATAGCTCAGCTTGTAGAGTGCTTGCCTTCTAAGCATGAGGCCCTGGGGTCAATCCCCAGTACAGGGAGAGAGAGAGAGGAGAGAGAGAGAGAGAGAGAGAGAGAGAGAGAGAGAGAGAGATTGATTGAACTTGAATGTAATTTAAATTCAAGTTAGTCCCACTTTTATTTTTTTTCTGCCACACTAGAATAAAAGAGTTTCCTGAAATGTTTGGAATGTTTCTGTGGGTTATTTATTTATTTATTTATTTATTTATTATTTACTTATTTTTATGTGGTGCTGATGATCGAACCCAGGTCCTTGCACGTGCTAGGTGAGTGCTCTATCACTGAGCCACAACACCAGCCCCTTCTGTGGGTTATTTTCATGAAATGGTCTGACCATAAATAAGTAAATAAACAAATTAATTAATAAATAAATAAATCCTCAATTGATGACCCATTACAGTGAAAGGATAAAAGAAACTGAAGTTACAATGTAAAGGACCAGGCATTGTAAAGCTGCTTCTAAGCTGCAAAGCCTGAGTTAAAATGTAAAGGACTAGGTATTGTAAAGTTTCTAAACTGAACTCAAAACCTGAAATTCCTGTAGCTGTTAAAACAATTCCCGGAACTGCCCATTAGATATGTGTCGAAATTCCCTTGACTACCTAGTTGCTTAACAATCCAGACCCCGAGCAGCTCCGGGGCCTAAACCAATCAGTTTGAATGTATCCCTCTCCTTAAGACTGACCTATCACTCCTGCCTGACCTGTTCCTGCCAATGAATGTACTAATCATGTTTGAGAATTGTTGTTTGATTTTCCCACGGTGCATGGTGATTTGTTAAAGGAGACTGTGTTGTATGTAAAGTCCCTGCCCTCCCTAAAAAAGTGTACTTAAGCACTGCTCAACCCCTGCTCAGGGCTCTGGGCTGCTCTCCCTTGTTGAGTGAGCACAGAGCCCCAGTGCGCTGGATCCTCAATAAACCCCCTTTTGCTGTTGCATGAGTCGGTCTCTTGGGGTCTCTTCCTCCGTCGTTTGCTAGACCCTTACAACAGTTTTTAAAAATCCTTAATTGGAACACATAAACCTCATTTAGGAGAGATTCATTCTTTTTAATGTCACCTAATTTTATTCTGCTTTCTTCTCATGTGAAAATCTCAGAATGATAAATTAAAATCTTTTAAAAATGCTCTCCAGTTCTTGATGAAAACATAAATGATGCACACATTTGAAATAAAACATGGGAAAATAATGATTAATACTGTTAAAAGTGGAGTTTTTTTATGAACCAAAATTTCTCAGTTTGTCAATTGAATCTGGGTGCTAGTCTCATAAATTTTGAAGAAAAAAATCTATTTAAGCAAGAAGAAATAGAACGACCACCATGTGGTATGAGGAATGATACCAGGAAAAAAATTCATTTTTGTGTGCCATCTTAGAAGTTTACTGATGGTTTTGGGCAGAACACGGAGCATAACGCATTTAGAATAGGCTTTAGAAAAGGCATCCTGACTACCATATGTGTTCACTTTTATTCTTTCTGTTACCTATCTTTTTTTTTTTTTTCAAATTCTATCAGGAATCACCCCTGGGACAAAGGTTTGTAGAAGGTGTTCCCACAAGTGGGCTTCAAGGTCTTTTACATTTGAAATAGGCTTTAATGGTGCTCATTAACATATCTTTCAGTTAGCCACCAGGTGTGTTTGAATGAGGCCCATTATCCACACTACATGGTCATTATTATACTTATTCTCTGTGAACAGAGAACCCTAGTTTTGGATATGTGAACAGAGAGCTAGAAAACTAGGGATTTATTCTGAGACCTATGGAGAGCTAAACTGAAGTTCTGGATTTCAGATTTTTGTTCTGAATTTCAGATACTGCTTCTGCTACATTTAAAAATCTCAGGACTCATGAAGAGAATGAGTTAAAAGCCAGCATCATCAAATTTGTGAGGCCCTACGAAATTCAAAGGGACCTTTTCTCTAATAAAAATATTTCTAAAAAGAGGGTGGGAATGTGAATCAATGGATGAACACCTCTGGGATAAATTTCTGGTACCAAAAAGAAAGCAACACAAACACACACACACACACACACACACACACTAAATAAACAAACAAACAAACAAACAAACAAAACCCTCATGAGTAACAAGCCCTAAAATCAGCAGCCTCTCTCATGCATGAATACAATAAATGGATTTGGGAGTTCTCTCCTAGTAATTATCTCAGTCTTCACTATGCAATCTGGAGACATGCTGGACTCATGGGACATGGAAGCCCACAAAAGAAAGAAGCTGAAAACACCTTACAATTATGGAACAAAATGACCAGGTTTTCAACTGCTGATCTAAGCCTCACTAGACTAGTCAGAGGCAGGTGAAGGCTAAGCTGGCCCACAGAGACCCTCTGGCCACAAGATTCTGGAGAGGACCATGAGGAGTCCCTAGCCATGACTGCCAGTTTCCACCATTGCCACTCCTGTCAGCCTTAAGCCACCTTCCTACGCAGTCTCAATATAATAAGGCACACTTACCATTTCCTGGATTTCAGGGTTCTCAGCGTTCTCCCTGTGGTTTGTTTTCAGCTTCTGCATAGCACAGAAACCTGGGCTCTGGATCCAGGACAGAAGCCTACAAAAAGATTAAAAAAATGGTGGGCTCCAGACACCAAGGAAACAGAAAATTGTCAAAGTCCTCCTCCACCAGCTGCATTAGGGTTGGACAGTTCTCGCCTAAGAGACTGATTGGTCAAGGCTTCAGGGCCTGCCTCCAACCTGAGCCAAGTGGGCACAGAATCAAAGTCTGAATGACAGGCTGAATGACAGGCTGCTCCATTGTCACTGTTAAAAGACTACAGATCCGGGGCTGGGGATGTGGCTCAAGGGGTGGCGCGCTCGCCTGGCATGCATGCGGCCCAGGTTTGATCCTCACCACCACATACAAGCAAAGGTGCTGTGTCTGCAGAAATTCCCTCTAGCTTTTGTTTCTTTTTTTAAAAAGACTCCAAATCAGGGCTGAGGATATAGCTTAGTCAGTAGAGCACTTCTTTTGCTTGTATAAAGCCATGGAATCAATCCCCTGCACTACAGGCACACACTCCCGCCAAAAAAAAAAAAAAATTAATTAATTAAGTAAAGGACTTTGGGGACTAGGGTTATGGTTCAGTGATAGAGTACGTGAGGTACTGGGTTGAACACACAGCATCACATTAAAAAGCCAACCAACCAACAAACAAACTACTAATGGTATTGTGTCCATCTACAACAAAAAAATTTGAAGAAAAAAAAGATTGTGTATTGGACTTGTGCACACTGACTACAGAACCCATAAACACTTTTTATAAATAATATTTATATATTTATAAATAATATATATATATTTCTTCAGTGTATAAAATTCTCCTATGATGGCTTTTCAATTAACTTATATTACAGGTATGCTTTAAAACCCTGAAATCCTCCACACCTCACTTATTATTGTTATTGTTGTTATTATTATTATTATTATTATTATTATTATTATTATTATTTTTGATGGCCTGTTAATTGCATTAAATGCCTCTGTATGGGGTTATTTATAGGCAAAGTTTTCTTCCAATAATAGGACCTAGTCCAGAGAGAAGTGCATTGACACTTATTACTGTTTATAAGGTTGAAGCAATTTGTGAATAAATATGAATATATTTTTATTTATTAAAATGATATCACAATTACTTTAATATTTTTTAACTTTTCTGTTATTTGCCTCATAAAAAAATAATAACAGTTTGAGCTTTAAACTCATTAGCAATGTCCTTATATCCCTTCCCCCCAAAAAAGTGACTTATAGGTATAATTCAAATTTTTGAGATTCATAAATATTGGATTCTTTAATTTTAACTAGTAAAGTCTAAAGATTTTCTTTTTATTTTCATCTTTAAATGAAGCCCACTTTTTATAGCTTTCTTGTTGTGTAACTGACCTTTAATATTCTGCAAATTTTACCCCCAATTCTGATCATTTTGGACTACTGACATTTTGATGGAGGGAATCTCAAAGTAGTCATGCACAAGGTAGGAAATGGATATAGTAAGATATAAGACTGGTGATTGCTGAGTATGTAGATTTTGCTGTGCAAAATAAGTGTTGGTGGGCAATATGGGGGGTAGGGAGAAAAAGAGCAATAAAAAAAGAAGAAAAACTTGAACAGTAGAGGGGTTCAGATGCTACAAATCTACAATGAGTAGCATGAATATAGAGGAAAGTGTTCTTGGAAGCAGAAATAAAATTTGAGGGGAAAGAAAAACGTAATTTTTTGCACAGTTCCCAAGTGAAAGAGCCAGGTGAATGGGTTCTATGTTCAACTCTTCCCACCTAGTAGTGGAATTTATAGTTCATAGGGTATGTCTTGGTAAGTAGTAAAACACCATTTCTATGTACCTTTACACTTTTTCATGGCTATGAGCTGACTTTGACAATTCCAGTCACATTACATCTTTGTACTTGTTAGTTATTCAATCATTAATTAATCCATTACATTATTTATTTATTTTTTATTAATTCACTTTTCCTTTAGTTGTCATTATTCTTACATTACTCGTGATTACATAGTTGCATAAATATTTTGAATGTTAACATTTTGTTAAATATTGTTTTATGTGTTTATAAATACATTTACTTTTCACTGAAATGTTTTTTCTTAGCCAAGCCTGATGTATATTAGACCTCAACCTTTGTTTATGAAGACTAGATAAAATCACATTATTTCAAATAACTCAAGGATTTATCATCTTGGCAGAACCCTACACCCACTAAAGTTGACCCAGTCTGGGTCAACTAAAATCTGTGTCAAAACTCCTCTTTTTTCTCATACACACCTTAATAAAGAATTCCTCTCTCACTTTTATATGTTGAAGACCAGGCTAACTTTTCAAAGCATCAGTTAATAACCTAGATGTATTTTCCAACTAGCTCACTATTACTTTTAAGTTATTTACATCCTTGACACTAAGAGTGTCACTGATTATTTTTTTTATTTTTGCAAGATCTCTCTCTTTCTCATATTACAAATTGAAATCAGATATGCTTTTTTGCTAAGAAACACTCTCAGTCGTTAATAAAATATTCTATAAAGAAAAAGGGTTTTGTTGATTTTCTTACAGTTTCACTAAGTTGCTGAGGCTGGCTGACTTAATGTTTTAGAATATAATGTTATAGAAGTTAGCATTATATATATATATATATATATATATATATATATATATATATATATATACACAATTGTGTGTGTGTGTGTGTGTGTGTGTATTATTGAATACTCACCAGGAGTATATACAAAATAACAGTAAAGCAAAAGTGAATGAAAAAAAAATGGAATGAATGAATGAATGAATGATTGAATGAATAAATAAATAAATAAATAAATAAATAAAATAGATGAAAAAGTACAAAGATTTTATGTGATTGGAATTTTCAAATGTTGATTGTGGCCACACAAATTTGTAAAGCTACTTCAAAATGGCTTTATAGTACCTAATAAAACATAATCTGTGAATTATCCATTGCACTCCAAGGTGGGAAGAAATAAACACATAATCCATTCATCTGACTCTTTCTTTTGTGGACTGTGACAGAGTTACCTTCTTCTTTTGCTTCTACCTTATTTCTGCCTCCAAAAAATTATCCCTTACCCTCATGCTACAATTGGTCCACCACTAGACTTTTTAGATCTGAACCCTTGAGCTTGTCATTTTTTCCCTCTTTCCTTCACAGCAGTTTTTTTCTCTTTCCCTATCTACTCCACCAATTCTTTTTCATGAATACTCACTACTACATACTCAGCATACACCAATCTCACATCCTGACCCATCCCGATCCTGCCTTTTCCATGGATCACTTTGAGAACCCCTCCACTCAGATATCAATAGTCCTGAGTAAGGTCAGGTTAGGATGTAATATATGCAGGTTTTTAGAAGTCATTCACATAACAATAAGCCTATTAAAAGTGGTATGTATTTTAGCTGAGGTTAAAAAGAAAATCTACAGACTGCACTGTTAAACTGAAGTGCCTAAAATTCACTAATCTCAATAATTTGGAAAAAGAAATTCTATAAAAAGGAGAGTAAAGAAAAGAACATAATACATAAAGTGACAAATTTGAAGACACACCAAGTGTATATATTCAAAGAGTGTCATATACTGGTGCTTTCAAAAGACAAATTAATTTGAAATCAATGCGGTTAATGTGAGATGTAGTATTAAATTATTAATTATATATAGTGGTAGTATATATGTATATGTACCAAATGCATCTCATATAATTATAAGTATATGTTACAAGAAATGAACTCTACAGTATTTTTTTTTAATTTTGCTGAAACACTATAAATACCTAAATCTGGGTTTATGTATTACCAAATATTCAGGATACATTTTATACTTTATAAAACTTATCACTGACCAATAGACCTTTTTTTCAATTTTTAAAAGGAGTGGTATTTATTTCCAATTAGAACATAATGCCATCTTTTATTTTTTATTTTTAATCCCTTTTTAATTATATGACATCAGAATTAATTACAATTCTTTTTTTTTCACCTTTTTAAAATTATTTATTAACAACAAAAACAAAACCTTACAACTGCAACAAAACCTTAAAAACTTCATAAAATTGTTAACAGAACATATTCTCCAAACTTCAATGAAGAAAATTTTAATGGATTATTGAAAGATCACCAACAAATTATAAAAATAATTAGTACTTTTTTAAAAATCCTCCTGCTAGCTATAATGGAATAATAATTACTGGACAAATTCTCCTGAAACAATCAGAAAGCTGGACAATACATGTGAGGCAATATTGAGTAGTAGGCTTTGGGTGACTGTCCTACAGAGAGAAGCCAACACACAACATGGGCTCTACTGTTGCCTCTCTGATGGCCTGGAGGAAGTTTCTAGGCCTTAGGTCAGGAAGAGGAAACCCAAAGAAAGTCTGCCTCCTTGAGCTGAAGCAGCCAGAGTGGAAAAATGAGAGTCTTGGGTAGAGCCAACAGAATTAAAAGTAGTGCTGGAGTAGTAGTCCACACCAAAGTAGTCCACACCAAAGGCCATTCTTAATGTGTCTTTAAAAATCTTTTTTTTTTTTTAAATATTTTTTTTATTGGTTGTTCAAAACATTACAAAGCTCATGGCATATCATCTTCCATACATTTGATTCAAATGGGTTATCAGCTCCCATTTTTACCCCAATTACAAGTTGCAGAATCACATCGGTTACACATCCACATTTTTACATAATTATATATATATATATATATATATATATATATATATGACATCAGAATTAATTACAATTCTTATCAAACATATAGAACACAATTTTTCATTTGTCTGGTTTTATACAAAGTATATTTACACAAATTCACTTCTTTATACATGTACTTTAAATAATAATATACATCATATTCCAAAAGTATATTTACACAAATTCACTTCTTTATACATGTACTTTAAATAATAATATACATCATATTCCACCATCATTTATTTTTTAATAAAATATTTTAAAGAGAGAGAGAGAGAGAGAGAGAGAGAGAGAGAATATCTGTTTTTTGTAGATGAACACAACACAATGCCTTTATTTTTACGTGGTGCTGAGAATTAAACCCAAGTCCCACCCATGCTAAGTGAGCACTCTATCACTAAGCCACAATCCCAGCACTCCACTATCATTTCTAACCCCATGAGCCCTTCCCTTCCCTCCTAACCTTCAACAGGTCATTTTGATACACACTGAAGTATGCTATGAAGTTATATAAAAGAGTAAATAATATGAACAGATAAACTTTTGTAACTAATACATAGCATACTACTACTACTACTACTACTAATAATAATAATAATAATAATAATAATAATAATAATAATAAACTTTGCATTTAGTAAACAATAATGTGTACATCTGGTACTACTGACATCTTTTCCCCCAAAAAATGACATATTTTCCAATGAAGGGGGGGTTATTTGTGGGAAAAAATGATATTCTATGCTTTCTTAATGTCAACAATAAATTATTATCAGAAGTAATATATATTTCAATATAAAAATAAATAGAACAAAGTTTCATGGCACACACTTCTAATCCCATTGGATTGGGAGGCTAAGGCAAGATAATCCTGAGTTCAAAAACAGCCTCAGAAACTTAGCAAAGCCCTAAGCTTCTATGTGTGACTCTTCTCTGTGGGCCCCTGATTTAAATTTCCATTAAGAAACAACAACAACCAAAAGAATACACAGTATTGATGAGGACACAAAACAAATTCCATTGAAGTAAAGATGGAGTAGAAATTGCTGTTATATCGTCATGAAAAGTGTTTATGTATATATGAAGTACTCCTCACCAAGCAGCACAGACCTGTAGAAATTATAGTATTTGTGTACCATAACAGTGTACAGTTACATGATAGCATAAGGTTAGAACTATACTTGTCAACACAGTGGAAATCTATGGCCTAGGAGGAAAGAGGAGATGCATTCAAAAAATAAAAATAAAAATAACGACGTTTGAGAAAAATTGGTTTCTAGAGCCCAGAAAGATTATTGGTTTAATTAGAGTACAAAATACCCCATAAGTTTTATACTGAAGTTACATCTGTTAAATACATTACATGTATAATGGCTTTCAAGGAAAATATATAGAATTTATAAAAATCTAAATAAAAATTTACAAAAATACATAAAATACCATGTGTGTAAATAAAACTAATCATTACAAAGACAAATATTTTAACTAAATTTAATATAATATTTTTATCAACATTTTAGCATGTTTTTCTTTAAATACAAGAAGAGAGCTAGATGTGCTGGTGAACAATTGTAATCCCAGCACCTTGGGAGGCTGAAAGAGGTGTATTGTGAGCTCAAAACCAGAATCAGCAAAAGTGAGGCCCTAAGGAACTCTGAGACACTATCTCTAAATGTCATACAAAAGAGGTCTGGGGTTGTGGCTCAATGGCTATGTTCCCCTGAGTTTAATTCCCAGTACCAAATAAAAGAAGGGACCAAAAAATTATATTGGAAATAAAATATGTAAATCTCTGTAGATTTCAAACAAATACATTTACATCCTTTCCCAGCACTTTTATGAACTATGATACCAAACAGTAGTTCAGAAAGGAGGTTGAAAACCACTGATTTCTGTTTATTCCAACAAATCTTTAAAGGATAGTCCTACATTGGCTACTTCATATAAACTTTAATCAGAGATGAATTCCATCAGTCAAAGAGATTTTCTGTAGCCTGAGCAGTGTTGTTGAAAAAGTAATTATAATAATATGAAAGAGCTAGGTGTGGTGGCAAATATACTAGGAGCTATAGAGGGGAGTCAGGAGGATTGCAATTTGAAAGACAGCCTTAACAACATAGCAAGGCTATAAGCAACTTAGTGAGATATTAGTTATATATCACCTGTCTCAAAGAAAAAAAAAAAAAGGACTGGGGACATAACTCAGTGGTTAGCACCCCTAGAGTTCAATTCCTAGCATCAAACCACATCAAACCAAACAAATATCTGAAAGATAGTAGGGACTCCAGAGTATATGTGTATATGTATAGATCAAAATTTTGGTTACAATATAAAGTTAATAAAGACACTTTTGAAAAAACTATCATGATTATTAAAAGCTCAAAATAAAAATGCCATATAATCTGATAGACCCAACCTGACCTTTTCATAAAATTGGGAGCCATCTCGCCACAAAGCCATGAAAAGATAATTTCAGCTTTACTATAAATTACTGCAAATTCTGAACCTGCTTGGAATGCCTGCCCATGCCTTGAACTCACCCATGCCTGACTCTCTGACAAGATAGCAGCCCTCTCTGAAACTTTAGTGACACCTCATAAATATTGGCTTTCCCTGGCCAGACAATGACCCTCTCTCAGGCTCTACTGGTTCTCATAAATTCTGATGTTGGGGCAAGCAAAAAATTCAAACTACCATTTGTGTTATGCTCATTGGACTTCTGTTATCTGTAACCCCCCTTTGTGTAACTTCCTGGGATATAAAGCTGGACTGCGGGAAAGCTGGGGTTGCTGTCTTGTTCCAGTGGTTTTGGGAGGGAGAGGCAGCCTGGCCAGTAGAAATAATAAGCTTGCTATAATTTGATTTTAATTGGAGTCAGTGGTCTTTTCTTGCGTCTTGTTCTAACAAATCCACTAATAGTAATTTTTTTTTTTTGAAGCAGAGTATTATTGTGAATGTCTGTACTCCCAGTGGCTTTGGAGGATAAAATAGAAGGAACTTAAGTGCAAGACCAGCCTCAGAAACTTGGCAATGGCTCAAGTGACTCAATGATACACTGTCACATTAAAAAAATATAGGGATGTAACACAGTGGTAAAGTGCCTAAATAAATAAAAATAAATAACAATTCTTGGTTACAAAAATGCCCTATAACCAAGTAATTATAATTCTAGATATATATCTAAAGAAATTGGAACACCTTTGTTAGAGAAATTACTTCATTTCCATTTTTATTGTAGGTTTATTCACAGTATCTTACAAAAGGATACAAATGAAGTTCATTTTAGATACAAGGTATTGATTAAAAGCTTCCTTCCATCTACTTGCCTTAAAGGTGGCATACTTTTAATTCAAACTGCTCCCAAAAAGGCAAGACTGAGATACTGATTTTTCTGAATACTGCAAGAGATTTTGGTACCTCAAGGCAAATTGTGTAAGACTTTTCTAAAAGTAAGGAATAGGTAAATATTGGATTTAGAATGTGGACAACACACAGTAAATTACTCAAGGAGGAATCTTAGACACCATGATAAGGTGTCTGGGGAAGAAAGAGGAAGTAAAATCAGAGTTTGAGATAAAACTAGACTCTCTGCTTCACTGATTTCTAGATTATTGATTTAATCCAAACAGATATTGAAAAAGGGTTAAGGCTACTAATTAAAATTTATCTAAAACAGGTATTTAAAAAGTACCAGGAAAGAGCTGAAGGTGTGGCTCAGTGGGCCAGTGCTCACCTAGAATATATGAGGCCCTGAGCTTAATTCTCAGCACCACATATAAATAAATAAAATATCAATAAATATTTTTAAAAAATACCAGGTAAGGGTCCATGGTTGTGGCTCAATGGTAGAGTGCTTGGCTAGTATGCATGAGGCAATGTGTTCGATACTGTATCCACATTAAAAATAATAATAATAATAATAAAGATATTCTTTTCATCTACAACTAAGAAAAAAAATTATTTTAAAAAATTACAATAGTGCTATGGCATGTGACTTTCTTATTAACTATGTTCTAATTAAGCCTTTGCAATTGAACTAGCTTATTATTTAAATTAAAGTCCAGTTCCACATTTATTTCCTTCCACACCACCAGGACAAAGGAGTTAGCTTGAATATTAGGAATGCTTCTAAATGTCATTTTAATAAACTTGTCTTACATATTTAAAAGCTCACTTGAAAGCCAACTTGGTGGCACAGGCCATAACCTCTGTGGCTCAGGAAAATTATACATGGGTATCATGAATTCAAAGCCACCCTTAGAAAAGCAAGGCACTAAGCAACTAACTGAAACCTTCTCTCCAAATAAATACAAAAAATAAATGGGCTGGGGTTGTGTCTCTGTGCCCCTAAGTTAAATACCTGGTATTAAAAAAAAAAAAAAAAAAACTCAATTGAGGACAAATACATTAAAGAAACAAACAAAATAAAACAGGACAAAAACCTTAATTTTTGAACAAAAACTTTAATTTTCAACAAATTCACTACACTACTGTGAGGATGGCCTTAGGCCTGGCCTAAACAACTCCATTTTAAAAACTTCAGTTTGACACCTGCAGTCTGACTTCTTTAGGCATGCTTAAAGAAGCCCTGCAGTATTGCCCTCAGACATAAACAAATCAATTCCCCTCAACTGGAGAAACAGAGTGAGGCCTCTTGCAAGTTGTCTTCACCTAGTAAGAGGGAAGGGTGAGAAGGCCAGGGTGCAGACCACCAGACCAGATGTTTCTGGCCCTAGAGTAAATGATGTCAAGGAAAAATCTGGTGGTAACTAATAAGGATTGAAAAGGGGGTAAAAAAGCCTCAAAATTTAGTATAAATAATACAGCAAATGAACAGATGTTTAGCCAGCTCAATCAAAAATGCACTTGAGCTCCAGAGGCTAATGAGGACTTGCAATGACATCTAATTACTTCTCATCATTTGCATTATCCTCACCACTCTTAAACTCTACAGCCACATAATGACCTTAGTGAGAGGATGAAGGGTAAAAGATTACATGACGTTCTTCTCATTTGATGAAAACTTAATTTCAGTTGGGAGAAACCCAATGGGGAAAATAAAATCAAGAGCAAGGTCTCTCACACACCCAACATATATATTTTTATGAATAAAAATTTCATCACAATTACTTTAAAATTTCATTTAACTTTACTGCTGTCTGGTCTTATGAGAAAGCAAATTGTATTTTAAACATTTAAGCAATGCCCTAAGGCAGTAATATTTCTCCAGAGAGAAAAACAATATAACACATGAATATAATTTAAAATTTTCTATTAAAAATTGAGGACCGCTTAAATCAATTGCAATAATTTAAACCACAATATCCAAAAGATTATTATTTTTGACAATATAAGTTGACTAATAAATAAATGTATTTTTCAAGCTTCATCCTAAACTTCACTCTTGACCTCTCAGAGATATCTATGTTCACCACAGTTATATTCCGTGTTTGAGATCTATGAATACCCTGACCTCAGCAAGGTGAAAAAACTGGACAACTTAGTTCTGTGTCATAGGTTGTGAAATAAACATACCAAACAACATTCTCTCAGGGCCAAAGAATAGGAGAGACTTTGAACTTTGAGAGAGTTGCCATCTACAACTCAGAAGAAGTTTACAAATGTGGACCCTGTTTCTCACAGGATTCTGGGCACAGATCCATTTCCATTTTAGATATCATACCGTGACCAAAAGAGATGGGCATCACTAGAGAGAAAACTCTAGGACATCAGATAATCAGTAACCCAGAAACTAGAGTCTAAACATAAAAAAAAAAAAAAAAAAAAAAAATTATTATGCACTTTTGTCTTTAGCCTAATGCAGGGTTGTGATTTCAATTTTCTTTTTGGTATGGGGTAGTGTGAGAATATCATCAAATATTAAAGCATAGAAGTCTATATACATTTCTATATAATTCAATAAAGTCTATCAAGAAATTAAAGTTTAAATTTAAATTAATAAAAATTTAATCACTCCTTATAAGGCACAATGTGTTTTTCACATAACTTCAGTTCGATGTGTGATTGAATCCTGGCACTCAGTTAGTGGATTAGTTATCTATCACTGAATAAGAAGAAACTATATAAAAATTATTGTCTCATGTGTGAAATTATCATCAATTAAGGCTGGTTTCATATGGGAACTTTTTACTGCATGTAATTAGGTGATAGTTTATAAGGTTACTGAACTTCAGAGGGAGATATGGTTGCCAAAAAAAAAAAATCATCCTTCATCTCAGAATCAAATAAATTAAGGTGGACTCATTCTCATGGAGGTGACGGTGTTGTGAAAGCAAAAACAAAGTATTCAAATTGTTTCCTGATTAATACACTTTCATAGTCACAGCTTTACATAAGTCACACACACAAAAAAATAAGATCTCAGATCCAAAGTTTGGGAAACATAATCTGCACTTTGGCTAGAAGAGGAATAAGAACACATTGTCAACTTTATGTGTACTTTATGTGTACAGATAAGGCTAAAGAATTTCTAAAATGTTGACACTCAGTATAATTTTGCATGTTGTAATAGATGAGGTTTACATAGCTGTTAAGCGTGAAAGAATATTTGAAAGGTCTCACAAATATTAAACAACTTTACTGGAATTCAGGATCAACTCTATGTGACCCTCTAGATTACATGAATTATCAATCTTTCATTATTGTCTTATAAGTTAGATGGTGCCACTAAAAAAAATAGAATTTTTTTGTACCAAGGACTAGACTCAGGGCACTTTATCACAAATCACATCTCCAGCCATTATTTTAAGACAAGCCATGTTCTCACTAAGATGCTTAAGGCCCCACTGAGTTGTTGAGTCTAGCTTGAATTTAAAATCTTTCTTCCTCAGCCTCTTGAGTCACAAAAATTACAGACATGAATTAAAATATTGGCTCTTGTTCTCAGGTTTATGAACAGGCAAAATTGAAATGCTAATCAGAGAAACAGTTGTCATATTCACCCCTTTGTTAATTCTGGCTTATTTCCTAAGGTTTAAATATTGAAACCAATATTTCAATGTATATTGAAAGTAACATTATCTATTATAGTAAACAGTCTGTTGATCTCCATTCTATCCATACAATTTTTTACTGACAAAACTTTGATTTAATTTGAAAATATTACTCAATATGTTTGAACTTCTGGTTTTTCTGCTGGCATTATTAGGATACTAGGTTCAAACCTTATAGACTAAGAAAAAATATGGTTATAGCTAAAGAAAAGACTATATGATAAATAAAATTTTAAACTCATGAGGATAAGATGTTTTCTTTGTTATTTTTCTATGTATTCTTGGTGAATAAGATACAGAGTACTCAGTCAAATCATACAAAGCAGACTCTATCTCTAGTTAATAAAGAAAAGTATCACATACAAAAAGATGTGTTGCAAAATCATATGTAACTTGGTTTGTTAACAGCAGCACCCAAATAGATTTCTGCCATATTCAGTTGTATGTATATTCTAAATCACCAAAATAATATCAATATTACTTAAATACATATTAAATCTTTATTTGCAGCCACACAGCAGTTGATCAATGATAAGTTGAAAGAATTATGAGCTTGTCAGGATACCATCTGGAGATGGCTTTTAGTAATCCTAGGCAGGGGGATTGTGTTCTAGTCATATCACAATGCACTGTATTGTTTTGTGGCCTGTGGATGCAGAGCTCTTACTTCCTTGCTAATAGATCATTGCAGAAGATTTCAGGTTTGTAGATTTTTTGATGAGGAATCCTAAAAGGGTGGATCCTTGGAAAGGCCAAACATGGCTATAGCTACTCTCTTGTTGATGCTTCCAACAGGTTATTATTATAATTATAATTATTATAATAATAATTATTATTATTATCATTATTATTATTTATTCAAGTAACAAATACCCTGATTTAGTGTATGCATTCATTGTCATAAACATTTTCTTTTGAGCATGTAAAATGTTCAATATGTAAAATATTGATTATTCACCTTTGTTTTCTGGCCTATATATAAAAAGGCCTATAGAATGATGTAGGAATCTAAGGGTTGAAGGCTCTGGGCTGTCTGGGAGCTATTGTTTTTTTGTTTGTTTGTTTTGCATAAACATGACTACACTTCCAACTCTGCCTAACATCTCTCAATTACTAGAGATCCAAATTTTACATCCTGGGTCTCAACATCCACACAGCAACTGGCGCAGTCTTTAAGATATTTGCATGTGAGAGATATCTCAGTCCTGATAGATTAGTAGAGGTTGTTAGGGAAGTGGTGGCACCTATAGACACCAAGAAGCATACAACACTTAGTTGCCTCAGTCCTATTACAGTGGACTCCTATGGAGAGTTGTGATATAATGGGATTAGTTCCTTGTAAGCATAAATAAGGTTTCTGACTGCACTGTGGGCAAACATAAACCCTGCAAGTTGAAGTGTCAATAAAGTGTTGAAGCCCAGGCCCCAGCCCCTGGACAAAGAAAAAAGTGGCAGCAGTCACATAGATGATTTGGAGAAGTAGTCAAAGGAGTCATTTGCAGCTGCTCTGGCCATGGGATGAATGGTTTCAATAAATCTGACAGCAAAAACTGATGCAAGTGTATGAGAGACTAGCAGAATGAGGAACTGCAAGATAATCAAGATGTCTAGGAATCCAAAATACATCCAGTAGAGCAAGATCTCTGTATTTTGAAAATATCTATCAACCTTCTCCATCGTGATGTTGAGTCTGTAGAGAAGAAGAAGGACAAAGGCCTTCAAGTCCAGTCAATGGATGATGCATAAAATGAAACAACAGTAGCCAATGGCTCCAGTGAACAACTGGCATGGCCAGCCCAAGTATCCAAGTTTAACCCATATTACCTGTTAAGCAGAACTGATGGACTTAAAAAAGTAATTTACCCAGGTGTCAAAAGAGCAAGATTATTATTTTTTGTCTGTAAGAATTAGAGATAAACAGCATTCTGTGTTGCACCCTAAAAATTGAGAGGTTAACATTGCTCCTTGCAGTAGAAGTTGTAAAATGCTCAATAACATGAGGCATTTAGGGCCAAAAAAAGACCAAATAGGACAAGTGTGTTAGTACATTTTCCAGAAGGGTACTTTTTAGCCAGTAGCCATGGTCACAAACACTCAGATTCATGTATTCAAGGTCAAAAATATTTTTTTGTGAGCATGCTCTTACATCAGTAAAAGGTTGTTGATGTGCCTTCTTTGTCTGACCTGCATAAAAAAAAATCTATTTAATACTTTGGGGGCTGAGGGATAGAAGCTAGAGGCTGGTTATGGGCTATTGCTGCCTTCAGAAACAAGCCTACCATCTCAAAAGTTTCTCACATCTGGTGAATAGGGAGCCTATATCCTGGGAACAAATTTTTACCCCTCATACATCAGATAAAGCTCTAATCTCTAGAGTATACAAAGAACTCAATAAGTTAAACAACAAAAAAGCAAATAACACAATCAACAAATGGGCCAAGGACTTGAACAGAAACTTCTAAGAAGAGGATATACAATCAATCAACAAATACATGAAAAAAATGCTCACTATCTCTAGCAATCAGAGAAATGCAAATTAAAACTACTCTAAGATACCATCTGACTCCAATAAGAATGGCAGACATTATAAAGTCAAACAACAATAATTGCTGGTGAGGATGCGGGGGAAAAAGGTACACTCATACATTGCTGGTGGGACTGCAAATTGGTGCAGCCAATTTGGAAAGCCGTATGGAGATTCCTTGGAAATTGGGAATGGAACCACCATTTGACCCAGCTATGCCCCATCTTGGACTATAACCCAAAGACCTAAAAAGAGTATACTACAGGGACACAACCATATCAATGTTTATAGCAGCACAATTCACAATAGCTAGGATGTGGAACCAACCTAGATGCCTTTCAATAGATGAATGGATTAAAAAATGTGGCATTTATACGCAATGGAATATTACTCAGCACTAAAAAATAACAAGATCATGGAATTTGCAGGCAAATGGATGGCATTAGAGCAGATTATGCTAAGTGAAGTTAGCCAATCCCTCAAAAACAAATGCTGGGGCTGGGGATGTGGCTCAAGTGGTAGCGCGCTCACCTGGCATGTGTGCGGCCCGGGTTCGATCCTCAGCACCGCATACAAACAAAGATGTTGTATCTGCCGATAACTAAAAAATAAATATTAAAAATTCTCTCTCTCTCTCTCTCTCTCTCTCTCTCTCTCTCTCTCCCTCTCTCTCTCTCCTCTCTCACTCTCTCTTAAAAAAAACAAAAAACAAAAACAAATGCTTAATGTCTTCTCTGATATAAGGGGGGTGACTCAAAATGGGATAGGGAGGAAGAGCATGAGAAGAAGACTATCATTAAATAGGAAAGAGAGGTGGGAGAGAAAAGAGGGAGAAGGGGAGTTGCATGGAAGATGGAAGGAGGACCTCATTGTTATACAGAATACATATATGATGTTGTAATGAGTAAAAGAAATAAAAGTGTGTCACATTAGATTGGATAGAAAGAAAGGATGGGAGAGGAGCGGAGGAGTAGGGAGGATAGGAAGGGCAGCAGAATAGAATAGAAAATATGATTGATGTATGTACATTCCATCTATGTATTATATGTCAAAATACACTCTGCTGTCATATATGACTAAAAATAAAATAATAAGAATAAATCACATGGTAAAAAAAAAAAAAAAATTCCTCACATATTCTTTCAACTGCTTGAGCCCCAAACATTGCTTTTTTGATATGAGCCCCTACACAGCAGCCACAGATGTGAAACTATTTTTAAGTTGAGACTATCACAAATCCTCTGCTTTATGCAAGGAGTATTGTGTTGTTTTGTAGACATGCTCCCAGATAATATTTATATAGTGGATATTTAGTGTATTATTTATTTTAATTACATATATTGCCTTAATGTTGTCTCTCCCTCACTTTTTTACGTAGTGTTTCATGTTTCATATTCTCCATTTATAAAACTTTTGTGATACAAATACAGTGTTTTTGTTGCATTTTCCATACCATGCTGCATTTTTATCATGACCATAATGAAATATATCGGTTTTTAAGTTTCTCCTGATAAGAAATTTTAAAAATATTGCTTGTCCTTGATTTTTCAATTCAGTTCTCAGCCATTTCCCAAGTTTATTTTAAATCCTTGTTATAAGCTTCAGAAGTATTTCTCAAACATATTATCCCTATTGAATAAAAAGTTCACCAGATGTAAATTTTTTTTCTTATTCTTTTCTTTTCTTTTTAAGGGGAGAGAAATGAGTACTTAACCCAGGATAGTTCTCCTAAACCCCTGTGTCACCAGCACTTTTAAATTGTATTTTATTTTTAGTTTTCAGACAAATTGTTGCTTAGTTGCTTAGGGTCCTCTCATATTATTTAGGCTGAATTAAAAATTGTGATTCTCCTGATTAAGTCTCCCAAATTATTAAGATTGCTGACATGAGGCACCATATGTGTATAAACTCCCCTTTTTGAAAAAAAAAATGTCACTAGTTAACTTTTAAGAGTATTTAAAAATAGTGATGAATCATGGCTCCTAAAGGAGATAAGATTTGCCTTTGGGTCAGGCATATTTGATCTGGATATGTACTTAAAAATTATGGGCAAACAAGAAATCATATTTGTAACATCCTGTCTCAAATTTAAAAAAAAGAAAAAACTAAAGATATAGCTCAGGAATAATATTCCCTCATTTTAACCACCGGTACTACACTCAAATAAACACACACACACAGAGTACTTGTGGGACGTTGAAAATATTTTTTGATACTGAACAGCTGTATAAACCTCATCTATTACAAAAGGCAGAATTAGTGCCATAATCACAATATCAATAGTCCTTTAGCCTTATCTGTGTACAGAAATTTGGTAATGCAATTTTACTCCTATGCTAGTCAAATGTAGAATGTATTTTCCAAACTTTGGGTCAGGGCTCTTCTTATTTTTTATGGCTTATATAAATGTGTGGCTATGAAAGAGTACTTGTCAGGTACCTAGTCAGGAAATATTTTTTTTAGTGATTTTTGCTTTTGCTTTTAGAACACTGTCTCCTTTATGAGAACAAGTCCACCTTAATTTATTTGATTCTGAGATATCATGTGAAGAAGATTCACAGTGACCAGGTCCAGAACCAAGGAAGGATTTCCTGGCATGGAGTGGATGTCCTGTTTAGGAGAGGGTCATATGAAGAAGTTGAGGCTCTCACCAAGGTCCAGATGAGGTTATAGAGTTTGAGAGATGAGGAACTCACAGAGGGTCAGGAGAATGATAACAAGTAATGAGATGTCAGTCCCGTTCCTCATCAGGCTCTCCACCTTAAGTGCATCCTTGTTTCAGTTGGCTGAATCCCTGTTCATTAGCTCTATTTTTACACTAAATTTGGGGGCTTTATGACCCCCCTTGCAATCCTTATCAGCTACCTTCAGATTTCTCCAGGATATCATTTACCCTGGGGTCAGAAACATCTGGTCTGGTGATCTCCACCCTTATTTTCTCACTTTATCCTCTTATCAGGAGAGTACAGCCTGCCAGAGCCTTCACTCTGTTCATCAGAGTAAGGGGAAGTAATTGTCTGAGGTCTATCTGTGGGTGTGACTGGTCAGACTGCAGGTTTCAAACTGGTGTTTTTAAAATGGAGTTGCTTAGGCTCAGGCCTAAGGCCATTCTCACCATTCATCCACTTGATTCACATTGTACATCCTGGGGAAGGGGTGCCTAAGCTTGGCACTGTGAATCATCCATTCCATTGGCCAAAGGCTGGACTTCACATATGTCCAAAAGTCATTTCTCATTGTGGTTTGTTGCATTGTTCCATAACCACCAATAGTGACCATAGTTGAATTACATCTGTTTAAGACCAAAGTTTTTGCAAAGTACCCAGGGATTGAAATGATAATATAATCAAAATCAAGTGGTATGATAGGGTTGAGACATTTATAAATTTTTCTTGCATGTAAGTCCCAATGAACTAATTCTGTTACATTGTCCTAGTTGATTCCAATAGTCACTGTAAGGCTCTCAAATGCCCTGAGATATATTGAAACTAAATACTGACTAAAATACAAGAATGAGGGTGGTTCCTCTATTTATATATACGTAGGCATTGCAATTCCAACTTCCATCATTCTGTGTTTATTAAAATTGGGACTCTGTCCTCAAGTCACCTCCTGGGAAAGATGTGGGCAGAAAAACAAAAGATGGAGTTCTCACTGTTCCATTATAAGCTCAGGATTTAGATCTTCAATGGCTATTTTTGCTGAAATAATAATGTGACTTTCCAGTGTTTTGTAGCCTGTGAGTGACGCTTGCAGGCTTTCAGAAACTGTGAGAACATGGGTTGGTTTTCCAGTCCAGCCACATACACACCCCTCAGCCTTGGCTAATTGTTCCAGCAACTCCCCTGCTCATTCCACATCTGCAAAGTGGGACTTATGCAGTTTGGGATCCTATAGTGGTATTGGGGATCAAAGAACAGGCTGTGGGGATGAGTGGGAGACCCCACATAACTGGAAGCCTTGTAAAACCAAGGTATGCCCGGGAGCCATGGGGCTGCACTTTGGGCCTGAGAGACATTAGTTTGCAATGTGTGGCCCAATTGGCTTCTGGGGGAATTTAGCAGAAAACCTACTCTGCATTTAGCATGCTTGATTTGGTGCCAATAAACTCATAGAGAGACAAAGGGGCAAGAAAAATGATAAGGTCCTGGTACACACCCAGACCACATGTGCTTAGCAAGGTTAACTTCTTTACCTGATTCTTTATTAATAAATGGGAAGAATAGGACCCACCTCAGGGAATTTTCAGGAAGACTGAGAGATAGGGGTGGACAAAGCATCAAGCCCCGTGTCTGGCACACAGTAAGCTCTGTAAATTTTATCTGTGTTTTAGAAGACAATTTAGAATTTTTCTTCCTCCATAGACAGTAACATCCTGATATCTTCTCTTTCTGCTTTTAAACAGTGGACTCACCCTGACCATCCCCAACCCAGCTGTAACTAAAGCCACAGAGGTTTCTGAACAATAATGACTGCAAGATGAACCTGGGAAAGGAAGACAAGGAGAGGAGGCCATGGCTAGGAGGCTTAGGAAAGGCAGTATTTTAATCACCCCCAAGGGCAGGCATGTAAAGGGCCATGAGAGATCACAGTGATGGAGTTCAGGCTCACGCAAGGCCAGAAGGACCAGGACCAAGAACACAGGACTTGTTGTCATATAATCCACGGCCCACTCTCCTCAGTGCTTTACCCTGGGTCAAGGAGAGCAGCATGACCAAGTTATTGCAGTCTTTTCCACTGAGTGAGCACTGTAAGGGTCACTGCCTTTTACTGACACTTGGCACCACCCATGTGCTCTCTCTAGAAGAGATAGGTTCCAGAAGGAAAGACCATGGCTTTTCCAGGAGTGGGAGATAAAAAAGAGAAAGAGAGGGATGAAGTAAGAAATCTCAGGATGGAAAGACCAGATACTCTCAATTCCCTGTTCAGAAAAGAAACCTGGCCTCTGACCTAAGCACACAGGATAGAATGAAGCAATATTTAATCACAAGACACATTTGAGTGAGGAAATTAGGCAAATAAGAAAAGATGTACTGACTTTGCTCCCAGAGGCCCCTCCCACCTCCCACCCTCTCTTTTATTTAGCAAGACAAGGAGGATACATGAAAAGGCTCCCAGAGGTAGGACACATGTCAAGGCAAATGTGGAGATGAGGAGAGTTCAGATTCCCAAATTCAAACAGCCCCTTGGGGCCCGCCCACCCTATTTTTTGCATTACTCATTGGCTGGGAAACGAGAGGGAGGGTTGCTGGGGTCCTAACAGGAAACTCCCGTCAGCTCCTGGCCCTGCAGCTGGCATGCTGGGAGGGGGACACCCCCTGTGCTGGGGGTGGTGTTCATTCGAGGGCATGGTCAGGCTGGTGTAAGGTCCCTGAGTCCCATGACTAGGACTCAGGATGGAGGGTGTGTCCCTAGCTGGGGTGTCTGGGGACTCACCTTCCCACAGTCTGTCATGTGTCAGGATGGAAGGTCACCTGATCAAGACAGAATGAATGGCTCCCCAAGGAGAAGCCCCTATCTCAAGTCCTCAGAGGGCCCTGTCCTAGTCCCTGAAGAGTTAATAGCCCTAGTGCCAGGATAAATTAGAGAATGGCAGAGTGAAGACAAGTCACCCATCAGGCTGCCCGGGACACCATGTATGTGTGACCTCAAAAGCATGTTCCTTCCCCTTCCTGTGCCTCAGTTGCCTCACATTCTGAATAGGAAAGTGTGATCATGGCATTTCCATGGGACCATGAGGTCATCAATGTACAGCAGTTAGCCGAGTCCCTTGAACACAGTGAGGCTTGGTAAACATCAGTGACCTGCGCCATTCCCTAAATGCACAGATGAGGCCCAGAGAGGGCTGGTGGAGCTCCCCAATCACACAGATTAACAGCAGACACAGAACTTGAGTGGGGCTATGGGCTGTCCAGCAGAGACTTAGGGGAAGGATGGGTAGAGGCCAGGACCTGGCCCTGCCCCCCTCCCCTCTGGGAATGGTGCTTGGCAAGAAGGTAGGAGGAACCTCTGAAGTCACTGCTCCCTAGGGCTGGGGGAAACTGCAGCCAGGTCCTGGCAGGGCCTGCCCAGGGCCTGGGCAGGGGCAGCTGTCCAGAACTGTCTCTCTGTGGAGGGGACAGGGAGGCTGCCACTAGGAGCATGCAGTGTGCCAGTCTCTGGGGCCAGGCCGGCTCAGCCTGCTGGCTCCATCCAGAGCCCGCCCCAAGGGATGCTGGGGAAGGCAGCCAGGATCAGAGCCAAAGGCTGTGCGCTCCCCTCCCCGAGCAACAGGGAACTAAAGTTGGTCAAGGAGGAAGGAGGGGGCCCAGAACAGCTGGGGTAGGGGCCCAAAGAGCTCAAGAAGGCATCCAGGGGGAGGGGACCAGGGGAGAATGCCTGGAAAGGCAAACCCATGTGTGGGGTGGGCCTGGGGGGCGGGGAGAGCAGCAAGGTGCTGTGGCTTGGGGGTCCTCAAAACCGCCTCAGAATTAAGTCCAGAGAGGCCTCGGTCCTGGCTCCTGCCCCAGAAGGCCAGTGCTTGCCTCTCCTCATCCCCAACCCTTCAGCCTCTTCCGAAGGCATGACTGGCCCCAGCCCAGGGGTCTCTGAGGAGCATCTCAGACAGTGGCTCTCTGACTCACACCTGGAGGGGGGCCCAGCTGGGACCCCGTTGCCCAGCCAGAAGGTGGGTGCGGAGAAATGTAGAGAGACGAGGTCCAGCCAAACCCCAGGCTCAGTGGGACCACAGCCATGCTAGGACAAGTCAGGTCCTGTCACCAGGGAGAAAAGTTAGAGTAGGCTCTTGTCCCCCCCAGAGGAACCCCTGGGGAGCCTGGGTGCAAAATGAAAGGGAGGCAGACAGGAAATGCCAAAGAGGGCTGCTCCCCAGCTGATGGGGAAGCCAGGCCCCAGACCCCCATAGGAAGGGACTGGGGATCACAGTTTGATCCAGGGAGACACGGGCTGGTGGTCAGCCTCCACCCCTGGCTGGCCCTGACCCAGTCATCAGCATGTCTCCCAGCTCCCAGCTCCTCCACCCAGCATGCCCCCCCCAAAAAAGAAACAACACCCAGGCAAATCGATATGGTCCAGAAACCTCCAGGGTCCCTGGGTTCCAGAAAGCCAGGAGCTGGTGGAGGGCAGAGAATGCAGAGGCTCAGTTCAGTGGCCAAGGAGCTAGACTTCAGGAGGAATAAGGGCTGGAGCTCAGAGCCCCTCACCCAGCATGGATGCCCCACGAAGGGCAGCCTGAGAAAGCAGGCTCGTGAGGGGGCACATACTCACCCGTTCTTCAGAGATGTCACAGTGAAGATGATGCAGACCTACAGGCCAGGCCTGGGGCCAGAGGGCAGTTTGGGTGGAGGCAGAAATAGGCCCAGAGGGCAGGGCCCCGATTTGAGTCCCTCAGCATGGCCACACACCCCCAACAAGCACATCCAAGTTTCCAAGTTGAGCCAGTGGAGCTCCTGAGGCCTGGGGGATGGGATGGGAGGGGACAGAATAAAAGAGAGGACTGTCCACTCCAGGTCCCTAAAAGAGGTAAGCACCTTCCACATGGCAGGAGAGAGATGCTGGCCCAGCTGGGCCTAGCGATAGACACTGCTATGTTGCAGCAGCCAAGAAACCAAGAAGCAGGTAAAGCCCAGCCCAGCACCTACTCAAATGTCCCAGGACCTGACCTCATCCTCCCACCCCCGACCAGTCCAAGCTGCTTCTCCCCCACTTGAGCCTCAGCAGATTGCCAGGCCCAGAGTAGGGGGTAGGGTGGAGCTGGCCACAGCTGGGTCCTCAGGGGGAACACAGTGTCTCCAGCCTCAGAGTTCATAACTCTGTTTGTTTGCCCATCTGTCCCTGAGACAAGCTCCTGGGGGAGGGGGACCACGATGCCAGTGGTTTACCAGGTATGTAGAAGCTGTCCTGGGAGTGACTCAGGCAGGCATGGTGGGTGGCATCAGGCCACTATGATGTACCTATATTACCTTGGATCCCCGGCTGTCCCTCAAAGCCCCTCAACTGCAGACAGGTGAGCATAATGGAACTAACCTCACAGAGCTGTTGATAGGACTCATGAGAAATGGCTCATCAAGCACTCAGCATGCAGCTGGCCCAGAGTACACCTTAGTAAGCACTATAGATAAATGTCCTGTCCCCTTCATCTCAAGTCAAACCTTCCTCCCCGGAAGCAGACTTGGGACTCTCCTAAGAAAAATAAAGCAAGACAAGAGGCACAGAGAAGTTCTGGGACAGGCTCAGACTCGCCCAGCAAGTCCAAGTGGGAAAACAAACTCAGTCCTGGGAATCCACAGCCCTCTCCATTCCCCTAGAAGAGCCTGAGCAATGGGTATTTGGAGCCAGACAGGAAATTCAGAATAAAGCCCGTTAGGAGACCCAATTAAAGTGGACTTGGGGATACAATGGGGACATGGGGGCAGCTGTTTTCTTACTGACCTAGCTAGATCCTGGTTGGACGGGGATAGCTCAGTCTACAACCAGGCTCAGGGACTTGGGTGGGAGTAACGGGGCACCCACCAGCATCTCCTTTCCACCTCCAACCCTAACATTGGGGTGAGGGAGAGGCAGGCCTTGGTAAACTCCTCTCCATGGGATCTGGAGACCCAGGAAACAAACATCCCAACTGACAGATGGTCACAAGCCCTGCTGCAGGTGCAGCAGGACAAGGCTGCTGGCCTCTGTGGCCCTCCTTTCCTCATTAGACAAACAAGAAAGGATCCTATAACCTACTCCCTGGTACTCGGAGGCACCAATGAGAACCTCTGGGGACCTTGAGGGTCAAAGCTCGAGGTCTAGGTGGCGTGCCCTGGGGACTCTTCAGACAGACCCTATGTGCATGCACTGAGGGCCACCCCACAATGCCACCCATGCCAGGCAGTCTCTACCACTGTCCTGCCCTGGCTCTTCTTCACCTGGGCTCCAATCGTCTCGGGAGAGCCAGTCAGCACTCGCCCCTGCCCTTCCAGACATACGTGCCCAAGATTCCCCAGATTTTGTCCTTTCAGGTCCTTACAGGCAGGGGCCACAGCCTCCTCTTCTCCTTCCTCCTTTGCAACCCTGGGGAAGGCACTCAGAGCCAGAGGGGACTACACACCTTCCTCAGCAGCCACCTCTCTTCATCCTGCACCAGCTGTCATGTCACCTCCTCTGCAATGTCCTCTCATAGGACCCTGTCTAAGTCAGGTAAGCAGAGCAGTCTATCAGCAAGAAATTGCCTCTTGGTGGAACTGTTTACTCTTTACTGGGTTTTCACTGCCAAATACCCCATCCCACCGACTGTCTGCTCCCCCAAGGTAGAGAAACCCCACAACAGCAAACGGCCTGAACCGGACTCAGAATATCCCTCAGAGGAAGGAGCCTGTGCATGTATTTGAAATGGCAAACACAGAATGATGACTACTATCTGCCTGCTAACCTATCTTTAATTTCTTGGACATGTGCAAATGCACTCAGAATGCCCCCATGCCCTGATGCCCAGCCCATCCATGCACGCCTGGACACCCTACAGGAATGACACGGTTCTGGAGTTAGAGAGGCCTATATTCAGATCCTATCTGGTCCTAGCTGTGCCTCAGTTTCCTCATCTGTAAAACGGGGATAATCATGGCCTTACTCATAGATACTGTGAAGTGCATGTTAACGAATGAATGGAGTGCATAGAACAGTCCCTAGGACCTGGAAATTGCATTTTTTTGTATTGCCATACATTCCGATGGTCCAGGCTGAAGTCCCTGCCTCCTTTAACCCCGCCCCAAATCTGAGGGCCAATCACTGCTCATGGACCCCAGAGCTCCCCCAAGGCGCACATCTGGCCAGGGGGGGCATCAGCCCACCCATGACTGGCGCCCAGCTGAGGGTGAGACGCTATGGTGGCCCCTCCTCAGTGCGGGGCCTGGGACTCCGCAGTCCCGGGGCACCAGACTCCGAGGAGCAGGCAGCGCGCGGTGCAGAAAAATCCGGCCCCACCAGGGCAGCGCAAGCTAGTAGCGGCCGCCTGCACCTTCCCAGCCAGAGCCCTGCCAGGGCAGCTTTGTGCCCAAATCTGGCCCTGAGTTATTGCGCAGCAGCCTTGGAGCCCTCCGGCGCGGGGGCAGCCCCAGCATTCCCAGGACAGCAGCTTCAAAGAGGTCCTGGCTGCCCCCACAAGCCGGGCAGACAAGGGCCCAGGAGGGGCCATGTTCCCAAGCACCTGCTGGGCTTGCCCAGGTCGAGGGGCGGGAAGAGCCCCCAGGCCCCCTCCCCTGCCTTACCCACCCCTGTCCCATCGCCACCACCCTCCAGCACCCCCCACTCCTACTCAACTTCCTACCCAACCCCACCCCAGCCCTGCACCCTCTCCCACCCTCACCCCCTTCTCCTCCCCCGCCGCTTCTCCATCCCCCTTCTCCAACCCCATCCCCCACCCCGCTCTTCCCGCTCCTCTCTCAGGACCCAAACCCTAGGGAGCCACTCTGCAGACAGGCACCAGGAGGCTTTAAGGGACCTCAGCTCTCCTGCCCTGGAAATGTCTGTTGTCCCCAACACCGAAGCACACACCACCAGACAGGGGTCACAGCCTGGCTTGGAAAAGGGTTGGATTCTGGGCCGGGCCTCTGCACGAATGGGTTAGGGAGCCTCCTGGCCTCATTTCCCCATCTGTCAGATGAAAGGTGGGGGGAATGTGAGTCCAGTGCCAAGCGCTGAGGACATAGCATGGGCACACAAGCAAGGCGCTTGGTCAGGTGGTGTGCACAACAGGCAGGCCCAGGGAGAAGTCATCCTCCTCTTTTCATGGTGAGAGTTACATCGAGATAGGTCTGGGGCAGAGAAAGGGGCCAAGCCACTGAGGTTCCTAGGACAAGATTGAAATCCTGAAGCACCCATGCCTGCAACAATCCCATTTAACTGACTCAACACCAGGGGAAGCCTCTCTCTGGTTTCTGGACTGCACCAGGGAAACCAAAAGGGTACTGAGTTGGTAGCAGGTGCTCCCAGAATGTGAGGGCAAGATTCAGAGAGCCCTCTCTCCAGACTTTCCCAAAACCTCCCAGCCCCTCCCAGCCCCTCCGAATCATCAACTGCAAACACTTTTGGATCCCCAAATCCCCTCATGAACCCCCCCTGTCATCTGAGCTCAAGTGTCACCTCCAGGATGGCCCTAACCAGAAAGCCTCCCTGCCTATTCCAGGATTGGCTTTCCAGGATGAATGGACCCATATACTTGTAGATGGGCCCCTTGATCTTACTAGAATACACTTCTGTCTTCTCACCAGTGGAGCTTCAGCACCTTGAGCATACCTGGCATATAATAGGTGCCTAGTAAACACTTGGGCTGAATGAATGAACAAATGAAGAGCCAATAAATAATGTCAACCCTAAAAGCCTTGAAACCCAAACTGTGTCCAAGATAAGAGGATACCACAAACAGTAATCTAATAAGTTTGGAAATCACAAATACTAAAAATATCTGAGTCCTACATTAGCATTTTAAAGGCTCAGAGAAGCCCTAAAGGTTTAAAAAACTTTTTAACTGTTTATTCCAGCATTTGCCAAATGCATTTGGCCATAGAAAATACTTTTTAACCACCCTCATGACCACAGCTTTATAAGTGGTCAACTGATTCTTAGAAGAAAAAACTTGCTTCTTTGTTTTTATAGGACTGAGTCTAGCACAGTGCTGCACACTCGGAAGATGCTCCAATTATTTGAATGAATGCATATAAAGTAAATTCACCCATGTGCATTCTCTCTGGGTACAAACCTATGAGCCTAGGAGTTTCAAACTTTGGGTATAAACTGTACCCAAAGTAACACAGCCCCTGTAATGAGATTCTGAACCAGGCAAGCAATGACAAAAGTCCTTTCCCCCAGCTGCAGACACACAAGGCCATTAACATACATTCATTCACATTGACTCATGCACACATGTACAGATGCATGTGTGAGCACACATGAGCACACCAGCACAAACACACACACATACAAGTACACATACCCACAGGCATATGGACTCCTGCACACACAGACACATGGGCAACCCATTCTGGGGCATTTGCCTGCCCTCCCACACAGCCAACTTCACTGTGCTTGGCCCAGGAGGCTCCTGAGGTGGGTAGCAGTCCTCTGGTAGGGTGAGAGGATGGACATGAGGAGGGATGCACAATCTGCCATCACCAAGAGGGCTAGGTGTCACCCAGCAGGTGACAGATTAGAAGTTTGTTGTTGTTTCCTGCCCATTATCTCCAGCACTGCATTTTGAGCACAGATATCGATGAGAGGGAATGGTAGAGTCTGCAGTGGGATCCCACCAGAAGAAATAACTAACCCTCCTCTGTATGGTTCCTCAGCTTACAGCCCTCTCTCCCCTAAAATTTCTTTCTATTTTTTGAACCATGGGTTGAGCCCAGGGATACTTAACAACTAAGCCACATCCCTAGCCCTTTTATATTTTTATTCCGACACAGGGTCTTGTTGAGTTGCTTAGGACCTCAACAAGTTGCTGAGGCTGGCTTTGATCTTGCGATCCTCCTGCTTCAGCCTCCTGAATCACTGGGATTACAGACCTGCACCACCGCACTTGGCTCCATGGAGCCATCCTCACACTTCCCCTGGGAGGGAGGAAAATAAACTAAGACTCAGCAGTAACACACCAAGGGTGTGTGGGAACAGGGTTGGGAGCGCAGACCCATCTGCTCAGAATTCCCCCACACTCCAGAAGCCTAGGGATCTCCAGACTGTCTCCAAAGTGGGTCCTAGCCTGGGTCAGTGGCTGCAGCAAGCTCCCCCCAGCACATCTTGCCCCTCCCCTAGGCACAGTTCTGCCACAAGGTCACTGTATAACCTTGAATACATGACTTGCATCTCTCTGGACAAGTCTGACCATCCATATGAGAAGAATGCTCAGCTGAGGATTCTCCAAGATCCATTGTTGCTCATGAAAAAGAAAGCCTGAGGCCCCACCTAAGTGTCAATTAGTGCCAATATTAAATGAGACCCTGCCTGTAAAGAACACAGGCTGGCACCTGTACCCAAGGGTGCTCTTCTGATGTTAGCTACTCCTGGTGGTCTGATTTCACCCTTCAGAGTCCAAACAAAATGCTATTCCCTATGCTTTGCCTGATTTCCTCTATCAAAAAGAATCTCCCCCAACTCCCCAGCCCTAAGCCTGGACCTCAATGCTGGACTACCCTCTCTGGTCTGGGGATTGAGGCCTCATACCATTCCAGTCTATGGGCTCCCTGAACACATGGCTTCCTTTTGGTTCTCAGGCATCTTCCTGGGAGTCCAGGCTAAGCTCAGCTGGTAAGATGCTCTGGATTTAGATGGAAGAATGGATGTGTGGAAGGGAGGTAGAGAAAGGCCTGAAGGACTCACTGAAGAAAAGAGATGCCTACTGGGTGCAGCCTGCCCTGCACCCAGTGCAGCTCAGCTGCCCAGAGAAGAAATGAAACCAAAGTGGTCAACTTTGCTAATAATAATAAAATAAGTACAAACAAAAACAATGTGCAATGTCTTGCTTGCCTGATGGGCAAAAAGAAAAAAGGGCGTGGGGATGACAGAAACAAAAAGAAGAAAGAAAACCTCCTAGGTGGGCAAGGGTTCAGAGGAATGTGCCATGCACCTGGGCCCTGTTGTTGAAGAGTTCCCCGGCACAGCCTTTGCACAAGGTGACTCAGAAAGATCTACCAAATTGCTGGGCGCAGTGGTGCAAGCCTGTAATCCCAGCAGCTCAGAAGACTAAGTCAGGAGGATCACAAGTTCAAAGCCAGCCTCAGCAACTCAAGGCACTAAGCAACTCAATGAGACCCTGTCTCCAAACACAATACAAAATAGGGCTGGAGAAGTGGCTCAGTGGTCAAGTACCCCATGAGTTCAATCCCTAGTACAAGAAAAAAAAAAAAGTATCAAATTTTTTGAGTGATACCCTTAGACCCAACAATTCCACTTCTAGGAGTCCAGCCTAAGAAATACTCAAACAAGAACACAAAAATGGATACCTGAGGATGCTCCCTGCAGCACTGTCACTAACAGCAAAACACTAGAAAGCAACTGTATGTCCACTGCTAGAGGACTGTAAGTTCTAGAGGGCTGAGAATGTAGCTCAGTGGTCCAGTTCTTGCCTAGGATACTGAAGGTCCTGGGTCTGATCCCCAACTCCATGAAAACAATCAATAATTCTGGTGCATCCTCTCCATAGAGCCCTCTGGCTGTAACATGGAGATGTGTGATGCACACGTGGTGCTAACTCCTTCACCAACAATCCTTAACCCTGGCTGCACATTCAAGTTTCCCAGGAAGTTTTCAAAGAAACACTGATTAGGAACCCCTCCTCAAAGACTCCAGACGCTGGGCCCAGGTCAAGATATTTATTTATTTATTTATTGAGTGCCTACAATGATGCTAATTGTGCAACCAAAACTGAAATCACTGCTACATGAAAATATGAAATGAGAGTCAGTGTCGCCAGGGAGTAGCAGGCACCATCTGTGTTTAAACTGACACATACAGGTATACACACCCAGGTCTAGTGTAAAGGCACCACTGAAAAGGCCCTAGGGAAGGGGGCACCCAGGATGCTAGTGCTCTGGGAAAGGAGCGGGACTGTTTTTTAAGATGTCGAATTTTCTCCCCAGATTGGAACATGGACAACCTTAAAGGCAGAACTCCACGGATGAACAGATGGGTGGAAAGGAGGGCTCCCCCTGGGCGCCTTTATTCATGGAAGTCTCACCCAGACCAGAGGTGGGCCTCTGCTGTCCTTCACAGCTGCAGAGGTAATTATAAATAAAGGTGGTGGTGACTGACTCAGGCTCTGGACCTAGATAAGGCCTGCCCTCAAATCCCAGCTCTGCTACTTCCAGGCAGTATGACCTTGGGCAAGAAATTTCTGTGCCTCAGTCTGCACACCTGTGAAACTGAGATAAGTAAATCAGAAAGCTGCTGTGAGAATCTCGTGGAGGAACAGGGGACGAGAGGAAGACAGAGCCCCATAGTGCCCAAAGAGCCAGGTCCTGATTTTCCCTCCATGTGTCCTCCCCAGGGATCAGGGCTGGTGGCTCTGGATGGATATGTGTCTGACCTGCTCACCACTGAATTACAGCAGCACCCAGATGACCAGCAATGCTTTGCAGAACACCTGGAGCCAAAGAGCCTGGGACATCCCCAGCTGGGAGCAAAGATGCCCATCACCACCAACTCTCCCTCTCAGACGCCTGGAAACATCACCGTCAAGCCTCAATCCTCTCCCAATCTGTTTCTCACCCTAAACCTTATAAAGGGCTAGAAAGGACCCAGCTGCCCTGCAGAAGATGCCCTAGAGCAGCCAACCCAGACGTATCCACTGTGGCCCCAGCACTTGGAAAAGAAACTATTTTTTTTTTTTTTTTTTTGTACTGGGAATTAAACTTCAGGGCACTCAACCTCTGAGTCACATCCCCAGCCCCATTTTATATTTTATTTAGAGACAGGGCCTCACTGAGTTGTTTAGTGCCTAGCCGTTGCTGAGGCTGGTTTGAACTTGGGATCCTCAAACCTCAGCCTCCCGAGTCGCTGAGATTATAGGCCTGCACCACCCCATCCAGCTTAAAACCCAAGTTTTGTGTGTTTGCCACTTCTTGTGTTCCAGGAATTAAAATGCTATACCACCTAAGACATCAGCTGGTTCCATCCCATTTCATAGATAGGGAAACTAAGACTGAAAGAGGATACTATCTTCCCCCAGATCGTGGAACAAATTGCCTCCAACCCACACCCATCCCCCACAAAAAAAAATAAAGCATTTTGAGCCTCACCTTGGAGATAGGGTTGTTCGTTTGTTTTTACCGAACTGGGGATTATTGAATGCAGAGGTGCTTTTCCACCTAGCTACATCCCCAGCCCTTTTTATTATTTTTATTTTTTAGATAGGATCTGGCAAAATTGTTAAAGGCATCACTAAAATGCCAAGGCTGGCCTCAAATTTGCAATCCTCCTGCCTCAGACTCCTGAGATCACTTGCTGGGATCACAAGCATGCACCACTCTGCCAGCTCAGAGTGGGCCTTGGTTTTCTACTCTGGGCAGCAGGTTTCCCTGCGAGCACTACCCATTTTCTCCCTCATGCTTCCTTCTCCTGACCCTATCCCTCACTCTTAGGGCTAATCCTGGGGCAAACCCTCCATGAAAGATGAGGAGGGTCCTGAAGGACACTCAATGGTAGCTGAACTGCCCAGCACTGGCCAGCACCAAGCCAGTTAAGGATTTCCCATCTGACCCCTGAATCTCTGTGGCAGGATGACCATAAGCAGCAGGATGAGAATTTATTGAGTCAAACATTCTGTTTAATTTCAAATTAATATAAAACTCTCATATTGCTTTTATCATTTTTAAAAGACTATTTTTCAAGCCTAGCACCATACAGGGCACAAGCCAAACGTGAGCAGCCACTACCGTCTCACCGCATGGAGCACCGGAGGAGTAAGAGGATGACACAAGCCACCCCCAGCTCCGGGGTCATGAAGGCTGGCAGCCTAACCTCCTCAGCAGGAAAAAAGGCAGAGGGAGACCAGGAGGGCAGGAGAGACCAGAGAGAGTAACACCCACGGGAGCCCAAGTCCTGCCTGGGAGCTCACCCACTCACTGTTTCTCTTAGGAATTCATTAGCCACGACCTGATCATTTATTCACTTACTCACTTGCTCACCGGTTCATTCCCTCAACAGTTTACACCTTCACTCATTCAGTTCAGAAGTTCTTTTATTTTTAAACACAGTAGTCCAGAATCCCAGCTTGGGTCCTCATCTGTGATGGAACATGAGGTCCCAGAGCCCCCCCCCCCAGGCTGCCCTGTGACAGGCAAGGTGCTCTCCCATGAGGAAGGCAGGACCAGCCCGACCAGCTCTCCACAGGGTTGCTCTGGGGACTGGGAACCTGAGTGGTTCTCTATGGCCCCAACAGGTGGAATAAGTCCCCACGCCCCTAAATTGTAGGAGCCAGATTGCAGATGGATGTGTGAAATTAAAGATGCATGGATGTGACACAGAGAGAGAGAGAGAGAGAGAGAGAGAGAGAGAGAGAGAGCTCCCTGAGTACAGCAGTGTGCAGGTCCAGGCGCGCGCATGCACACACACACACACACACACACACACACACGTCTGAATGAAGAAATTCCGGGGTCCCTTTTCCGTGGTTTTCAAGATTTTGAGAGATTCAAAGGAAACATCAGTAAAGGCCTGAATCTTCCCAATGTACATGCCCAGGTCCCTGGCTGACCACTGTCCCTCTGGGGGGTACAGGGTATCTGCAGACGCTCTCTTGGGACCCCAAGAACAGGTGTACTGCTTGCGGAACCCCAGAGAACCCATCGCTCTCTGCAGCCTCCACCTCAGGTGACGAGAAACTGTCCCTTTTGCCCATCTTCCCGCCACCAGCCTGCCAGCCTGCTCTCCTCCCTTGTCCTCTCCCTGGGGAGTCCTTGGAGCTGGTGATTGTCTCCCATCTCCCCTAATTCAAACCTACAGCCCCATGGGGACTAAGGACAAAACCAAACCTCTTGTTCAGGAAGCAGAAACACACTGTATGCTGCAGGTGCTCCATAGTCCCAGCACACCCAGGCCAAGGGGCACAGTTCCTCACCTGCCACTGCCACCTCCACCCCCACCCCACCCCACCCCCCCCCCGCTATCTCCAGGAATGCCCTGCTCCCTGACCAGGCCATCACTCTGGCTTCAGGCAAGTAAAATTTGGTGCAACAGGAGTTAGGTGAACAGTATGTTTTATTTAATTAGGATCAACAGAAGAGATAAACCTCACAGCAGGACAGGGAATGACAACACTGCACAAAATAATTCATGCCCCAGTAATGAAAGGGCAAATCTCAATTACAGGGAAATCAGGGGAGGAAAAAGTTCCCCAGCACTTTGGAGGAGGCAGAGGAGGAGGAGACTGCACACTGAGGCAAAGCCCAGACCTACAGGCCCAACATGGGGCTTCAAGGACTCCACAAATCAAGACAGTCAGGTGGCCGTCCTGTAACAGCTGCTCCTCCCTTCTCCCCATCGCAGACAAACATGCCCCAAGTGCATTGGGCTGGGTGAGTTGATGCTGCCTGGGCCCTGGCAGGCAAGTGCGGGAGCCACTTGAGATCTGGCCTATGGTGGCCACTAGGGGAGCTCACACCCAGCCAGGCTTAGTCTCCAGAAGAATGGCACCCCCAAAGAGCGGGAAAATGTTCTAATCCTGGGAATGGTAACCAGATCACTAGAAAGTTTCTGTCCTTGTCCCGGGCACCCCAGTCCCACTGGCCCTGATGGGGCAAGGCTCCTGCTCTCTCTTAGCGGCAGGCAGACCTGACTCACCTCTCACTCTGGACAAAGAAAAAGAACCATGAGATTTTGAGACCCCACAACTTCTGAGCCAGTTTTTTCACATCTGTCCTGGAAGATTAAAGTATGAACTTATGGCTTTCCCCCAAACATCAATACTTGGGAGTGGTGTCAGTTGCAATGTTGGGTATTTAAATAGTACACTAGGGGCTGAGGATGTGGCTCAAGCGGTAGCGCGCTCGCCTTGCATGCGTGTGGCGGGGGTTTGATCCCCAGCACCACATACAAACAAAGATGTTCTGTCTGACGAAAACTAAAAAAATAAATATTAAAAATTCTCTCTCTCTCTCTCTCTTTAAAAAAAATTAAATACTACTTTAAAATGATTAAAATGTATTTTACCCCCATTTTTAAAAAAGGAGGGATGCAGAGTTCTGAGCCACTGCTCAGGTCAGAGAGGTGAACAGAGGTCTCTGGGATCCAGGCCCAGGAATGCGAGGCTTTAAGCAGCTTCACCATGCAACAGCGAAAGGATATGACAGTTGGGGACCCACACATCTGTAGGAAGCCACTTTCCCCCTGCCAGGGCTTCCCTTACCTATTCCAGCACAATACTTCCCTTTCCTATCCCAGCACATTTCAGCAAATATGTCTCCAGCGACTAAACATCCTCAACAATGAACTCTCCAAGTTTCAGACCTCAAACAAAAAGATTCTTATTGGCACAATTTCCCTCCCAAACAAACCCCCAAGGAGCACAAGGAGTGCCACCCAGGCCCCCTTCTCTCAGCTCCCAATCCCTGGCCTTAGGTGACATAGGCGGAGCAATGCCCATTATGGAGGACAGAGAAACTGCTGTTAGATTAGTGAGCACATCCACAGGGCCCCATTTTATATCCCATTTAAGAAGATGACATGAACATCTGCTTTCACTTCAAGACATTAATTTTCAATTATTGGAGAAAAAAAAATTAGTCCTGACAAATTGCTGGCGAACACAGGCTCTTGTCTGGTGGTTCATAATAATAACTTCGGGGGGCCCACCATTAGTGTCCTCGGATGGAGTTTCCTGATGGAGCCCATCATCTGCAGTCTGCGGTGGTGGCGGGCAGCGCCAGTGTATCTTCTACACCCTGTTCTGTGGGGCGAGAGAGACGGTTCTGCGAGCCCCTGCTCCAGGTGACCGCCTCTTCCGTGACCAGGTTAGGGAACTCAGGACTTTCAGATTTTCTTGAGAAGCGAGGGATGGTGAAGATGGCAGGTAAACAAAAACACCCTCTGGAACCATTTTCAGCTTTAGACATGTGGAGGCTTCCTTCCATTCAGTAGCAAGATTTCACACAGGGATGTAAATCCTTCCCAAGCCCAAGTGTGGCCAAAAAGGCAGACTGGAATCCCCTCAGAAAAACACCTTATAACCCGATTTGTCATCTGCAGTGGGAGAATGTACTGCATGCTTCTCCTATGAGACCCCTTCCACCCATGACAAAAGGCCATCCAGGATCCTAAATCCCAAACTCAATGGCTCTAGCTGAATGCTACATCTGCTATAAAAAAAAAAAAAAAAAAAAACTATTTGCCAGGGTCCCATCTACCAGGGAACCTGGTTCAGCTCGAATTGCAGGCTCTAGGAAGGGGAAGGAGGAAAATAATTTAAAAAGCAAGCTCTTAATTTGCCAACCTTAGTGACCCCCAATCCAGAGAACAACCCACTTGATAGAGATTATCAACACTATAATCTCGTTGGATGGGTTTTTTATGTATCTTGGCTGCTGTAGTCACTATATCAATAAGAAGCCACTGTGGTGTGGATGAGCAGAAGAATTCAGAGATAATGATGTAGCGGTCTTTGAATTTGGATGGTCACAATTGAAACCAGAGTGTTAGCCTTGCTCACATGTTCAGACTCTGGGGGGGGGGGTGAAGTTAGCACATGGAAGGGGAGGTAACCCGGGAGGGAGGCAGGTTCAAAAGGAAAGGGAGAAAACAAAACAACAATAACAATATAAAATTATATCTTTAAGAAGGCAATTAAAGACACTGCTACTTCCAAAGTCAACTGGGTATCTGAGCTCCGACATTGTGTAATTGACTTTGCAAGTAGAACAACAGCAATGTATCAAAGAAAATGTCAGTGTTTTCATAGCACTAATCTATAAGGCTGGGAGGCCCTCCCGCTGTAAGGCAGGGCTGACAATACAATAACTTTCAAAGGGATATTACCATCATGCTTTTATTCCTGACATCAATCAAGACAAAGAGAATCCTTTTCACAAGACATTTAAAATCAAACCTTTGTACAAGAAGATAGGTAAAACAGCGCTCTCCTTAAAGACAGCCACGAGGAGTAACCAACTAATTGGTGATCCTTGAAAGCAGTAAAGTATTTTTATTTACTGAGTGCACAACCCCAGTTGCTGGCTACCACCCCATCCTGGCAGGTAGGCTATGAATCAAAAGTTTCCATGTTTATCTCCCCCACTCACTTCACCCTGTTTGGCACCCACAGCAGGCTAAGGGAACTCACAGCCAGCGCTGAAAACTTCAAGTGGGATATATAACCAATCCAGGCTTCACTAGTCCATTTTGGGTGCAAAACTACTCTGATTACAGACTAATATATCTACACACAAAACGCCCTTGAAAGCCAACGGGAATTTGCAGAAATTGACAAATTGGCCAAACCACACCTATTGAGCTTACCTATTATAACCAGGCACTAAGAGTTTCCAAGGTACTCTTCTGTTTTAATTACCCTAGACACTCACTCAGATAGGAAGAAACCCTGATACCTATACAAATATTTTCAAGACATAAAGATAATACTCTTTGCAAACATCAGTGTAATGCATAGACAAGTCTGGGCTTTACTTCAGCTAGGGTTCAGGAAAAGCAAGCACCTAAAGCCACCCACCCAGTTTGCAAAATGGATGGGGCATCAGGAAACCTAGCCATCCACCACTAGATTACCTCGAAACAGTTAAGATGCCTGCATGCCATAAGTTAGTGACACTGAAGGAAAACTGCAGGTCCTGGAGCAGGAAGTAAGGAAGAACTAATGTTCAAGAGAGTTTATAATCTACACACTTTCTGAACTGTTGATGTATCCAGCCACCAGCCTTCCAAAAGGTCCAAGATGATGGCCTTAACACCCAAAGAAGGTCACCCCCACTCAGGGCTTGACAGAGCTCCTGTACAGGTAGCTCCAAGTCCTAGAATGTTGTGGAGGAGAGGAAGAGAGAAAGACAGTCTGCTGAAGAGTCCAGACAAAGTGTTTTGTCCCTCTAATATCCAAGAGACCACATGCCAAAAGTATGCAACCAAGTTGAGTCACCCTGAGACAAAGATGTTACTCTGGAAGCACCAGAGGCAGCAATGGTTGCTTTTACTTTTTCAGACAGATGTAGACACTGTTGTGTCTTTTTAAACAGTGTTTGAACAACAGGCTCCCTTCATTTCATTGCTAAAATGGGGAGAAATATTAAAAGAGGAGGGAGCCGGTCCTAAAGCTGCCATGAAAACACACTCTCCCACCACTGCCACCTAAATGAGCCTTTTCCAGAGCCAGGCTGCAAGTCTGCAAGCTGGCCTCAGTGGTGAGTTCCTTTCGTTTACACATCCAAATGAACAGCTAAGAGAAATCAATGCATCTAATTGCCAGACTATTAAATCCTGCATCAGGGGAAGAATTCCACAGCCACCAGCTTAAGAGTTGCCTACGGATATAGCAATTATTGCAACTTTGTATTAGATTGAACCAGATCCCCAGCCTTACAACTCCAGCCAGGAGAGCTGTACTCCAAGATGCCTAGCTCCGGTTTCCTCCTTGCATGGTTTCCCCTCCTCCTTCTCTGTGAACGTGCTGTAGCAGGCCACAACATTTGCCAGGGCTGGCGGGTTCTGTGGAATTACTTTATGACTGTTAAGTCACCAGCATTTTTCACTTTTCATTCTTAATGAACACTGGGCACCTTATGGTTAAATGTTTAGCAGGATTCTCCTGCCAGAGAAACATAGTTATCTTATTTTATTGCTTATTAAGTTTTTGCAAAAAAAGAGGTGTAAGAATCTAAACAGCAATTACTAGACATAAAGAATGTTTTCTGGAATGAAACAGGCCCTTCCAAAGCTAGGAATAGGTAACTTAATTGAGGGGATTAAATATTAGGATTAAATATCAGTTACCCCAATCCACATAGAAAGCTATGGAACGTACAAAGGATTTGTTTTGCCCTTCCTGCAAGATCATGTACATTTAGCCAAACAAATGTCAACAATTTACACTTGTATGTGGTCTCAGATGAATCAAGAAACCTGTAACCTCAGAATGCCCCTATTTATTACATCTCAATTATTTCCATGGAAACACTAGCAATGGCGAGCTACACTGTTCCCAGGTCCCTAGACTATCAAATTTATAAAATGGACTTTGGAAGAGCTCGGGACTGGCAGAAGAAGACAAAGAAGGCGAGGGAAAGAGAGAAAACTCACTGGGGGTAGTTTTGGATGTTGGGGTGGGGGTATGTGGACACAGCCTGAGTGATAATTAATATTAAGAACTGTAATTAACAGGCATTTGCTAGATGGAGAAAAACTGACAGCAGTACAAATTATTCAAAAGTTTTAAACTGAGGCTGGGAAAAAAGATGTATTCCTTTTCCATAGAAATGAGAGAAGCAGTTGCGTGGATCTGAGGAAGCCAGCAGCAGCCAGCTGTAGGGTAAAGGGAGACAGGACTCCTTAACATTGAGTGACAGAGGAAACTGCAAGGTAATCGTTACCAAACCATCTGATATCATCAGCCAAAATAACATCAGTGAGTGAGATGGGAATAGCCTGGAGAATGAGGCCAAAATTATCAAAGGGAACAAATCATTGCAATTACCACGCAGCATCACCAGGAGTCAAAAAGGAGGAAAGGGGTGTAGGAAAATCAGTCATAACATTCATGGATTTGGGTTTTTTTTTTTTCTTTTTTCTTTCTTTTTTTTTTTTAACAAAATCACAAGACTTTGGAAAACCAATGAGGCTGCTCACTCCCTGCCCTACCATCCCAGCCCCCTTCTCTATTGGCTGGGTATCCTCCCTCCAGTAAATCTGGGTTTTCCAAAGAAGGACAAACATCCTGGGGGTACAAATGACCCCCCACCCCAGAGGGAGGCTGTGTTCCCAAAGTGGAAAGTGAGCCCCCCCCCAGGCCTGTTTGATTTTCAAAGCAGCAATGCCTATGCTTTCAAATCATGCTCTCTGAGCATCCATTCAAAATTGTTACATTTCTGTCTTTCCTTCCTGCTACGGGCTTTCATATTTCCAAGATCAATTATGAATTACGGTCAAGCGACTTCCACTGCAGAATGCACAGAGCTGGGGAAGTCCACAATGCCTCCACATTAGCCCTGACAAACAGCAGTGGAGGCAAAATTAAATAAAATGAAATGTAAAAGGCACCACTGTTCCTTAAGAAGCACCTTCAAGCATCTTTAAAGGTGAAGACCTTGCAATTTCAAACACTTGGTGGGGAGCTGTCCACACTTAAGCACACACTTTTGAATATTGCTTGTGAGGAGGGGGGCAGTTCTTGAAAAGCAATAAATCCCTCACCTACTGTAACTCTTATCTATTCAAATTATCTACTCTCTTAATTCCTCCCTTGATAAGTGGCCACATCTCCACCTTATGCACTCCAGTAAACAGAATAAAAGGCAAAATGGTGAGACACAAAGGTTGTGGCTGCTTTTAGAAAATGTAAAGCTCCATGGGAAGAATCAGGGGGCTTCTGATGCCAAGGTTCTGCAGAAAGATTGTGTGACTGGTATGTACAACACTTCGCAAAATGCCTTCACTAGTCTTCTCCCACCTAGCTATCTTCCTTCCTCAGTTTGCTTGAATTGTCAGCTACATATACACACATGTACATGTAGATTCATTTAAAATCATTTCAAGGCTCATTTCATGAAAGGCTAAAGACCAATTCTTGAATCTTTCTCTGAGATCTACAGAGTGGTTTTATAATTCCGATCAAGCAACTCTGAAACACCCACCCATCTGTTCACTGCAAACTGTTCTACCTTTTATTTCTGTGGCTTGCCTTCTAAAATAAGAAGATCTGAAGACACATCACTAGGTTATAGGTAAGTAAGCTTTGCATCTTTACAAAAAAAAAAAAAAAAAAAACGCAAGTTTAACCCAAAATCAACTGCCTAATTTAAAGAAAACTCTTTTTGCATCCAGTAGTTCCAATTCCAATATCTTCTTCTTAAGTGGCTCTAGAAGGAGTGAACAATGAGCCAGGAAAAGAGAAAATAAATCAAATATTACTTAAAACTGTGGGTGCACTTCTATTCAGGAAAAGGACAAACATTGACCCTTCTTCCCTCTTCTCTTCTGGGAGTCTCTCTTCTGGTTTCCTTCTCTTGATCAGAACACCTTTGGTACCCCCACCTCTGTGAGACAGAACAGGCTATTCCGAATTGGGATACAGAACAAGGAGCAGAAGTAAGACCAACTTCTCCCAAAGCGTAATAGAGGTGCAGTCCCACTGCTGAAAGTTGAACTGAGTTGGTTTTCTTCTAGGATGACAGGAAGCATCTCTTCAGGCCGGCTGCCACTGGCTTTCCTAGGACTTTAGGAGGAGGGAGTTGGCTAGTGTATCACCCCTGTTGCCAGATTCAGTCTCAACCACTCCAGCCAAGAGCAAGGCTGGCAGGAAGAGAGCAGGGCACCAGGGCCTTCCCGCGCAGGCCTTCAGGACATTAAATTTTCAGAGCAGAACTGGGCTGTGGCCAGAGGTCATCAAGGGTGTTGGGAGAGGACAAGAGCCTCAGGATTTTAAGGCTTCAGAGGCATACAGACACCCTCATCCTGTTCCTCAATCATCCCTCAGTGTTTCCAAGCGGCTAAGCACCCATCCCAGGGGCTGGAATTGGGACAAAGCAGCAGGCCAGGCCAGGAGAGGACAAGGACGGCTTGTTAGGGGAAAATGGCAGGGGAGTGGCTCAGCCTGTGCACTGCCTCTCCTCAGGGCCTCTGCTCTCCAGGGGCCCCTGGAGCTGGGGACATAGTGTAAATAGAAAGCACAGCAAGGAGAAGGAGTACGTGTGTGTGTGTGTGTGTGTGTGTGTGTGTGTGTGTGTGTACCTACACATCCATATCTCATCCCAAACGTGCGCAACCTGGGGACTCGGTGCAGGAAGCTGGCCAGGGTGCAGAAGGTGAGTACCGGGCACAATAAGAGGATGGCTGCAGCGCTCCCTGGGGGACCAGCGACCTGCCCGCGGGGCGCAGATAATGAACTCCTGGCAGAGTCTCCCTGCCCGGTTGGTCTCTGCAGAGCAGGCAGTAAGTGAGGCGGCCCCAGCTGGGAGCCCGGCCTGGGCAGGGGGCTGGGAGGGGGGCCTGATGGCCGGCGTGATGGCCAGCCCGATGCCGCAACTGAAGTGGGCGCAGGCAGCCCCGGCGGCTCTCCACATCCCCGAGCGACAAGGAGGGGGTTGGAGAAAGCCAGCAAGGCCCGGGGCCAGCAAGGGCGGCCTCGAAGCTGCCAGCCTCCTGGGCGCCCCTCCTCGCTGCCTCTTCCTCTGGCCAGCACCGAGATTCACAATCCCCGCCAAGTTGGGCGCACCCCTTGATTGGCCACACAGGCCCGGGTTTGCAAGGAGGGAGCGACCCCTGTTTTAGGCGACCCCAGGCCCGGGTCCCTGCAACTGGTGGCTCCAGGCCCGGCAAGGGTCCCGGTGGGTAGGATGTCCACGATGTGCCCCCTCCACCGCCTCGGCCTTCCGCTCCTGGCTTCCTCCTCCCCCTCCTCTTCCTCCTCCGCCGCCTCCTCCTCCTCCTCCTCCTCTCCGCTTGCTCGCATGGGTCCTGGTACACCCGCCCGTTCGCGGGTCTCTCCTCCCTCTCTCTCTCCCTCCTAGTTCCAACTGAAACCGCTGTTGACCAGTGACGAGTTCTTGCTTCCCCAATGTTGAAGAATAACACCAGAAAGCACACGCCGAGGCAAGGTCAGAGTAGAAATTAGAAATTTATTAAAGGACAGCAGAAAAGACTTCTCCCGGAGGAAGAAGGGGACCCAAGAGGTGGAATCCGTGGAAGGGCTGTTCTTTCCCCTTTTTATAGTTCTTTCAGTGATGGAATGTAGGTTGGAGGCCTACAGGTGGGCTTAATTATCACCTTTTGGGATGGGCTATCTCCAAGTCTGTTGGGGCTGTTTCCTGGGCTCCATTAACATTCCATGAGTTGTCCTGCGTTTTCCCTGAGTCATTCCCAGCATGGCCTCCATTTTAGATTTCACTCGATATTAGACCCGATTTACCTGACTACACTGACTACCTAACTTTAAATCTGGCTTCATTCCCCCCTCTAATTTGGGAACTCCTTACTGCTGTAAGGAAGGGGGGCGAAGAAAATCTCTCTGGCTTCTTCAGGCTGAAAAGGGACGGTGTGGGGCAAGCAGTTTGGAGTCCCCCTTTAAAAATTGGGTCTATGTAGTGATAGATGATAGAAGTCTGATTGAGAAGTAATAGACTGGAGGGCCATTTGAGTGATGGGTGGTCTATAAGAGAAACAAGAATTCATTAATACTGGAACCAGATTGATGCAGCAATAAATCCCATAGCACAGGAATATGCCAATGAGTATGATGGCAAAGACAAAGACTAACAATGTTTTCCACCAGGAAGTACCAAGAACCAGGAGCTAAGATATTGTTTCCATGACAAAGTTGCTGAGGACATGGCTTCTATCTGAGCATGTAAATCTTTAAGGAAATTTGTCACATTGCTAGAATTGTCAGGGATGTAAACACAACATTTAACTTTTAGGGTTACAGATGTCCTTTTCCTTAAGATACAGTTTAATAACTTAATGTCATCTGACTTGCAAAATCCTTTTACTAGTATGACTTCTGTGTCTAATAGAGAAATCTTTAATTCTGTAACTTAGGGCTGGATAACCATACTAGCAAACAAAGGCCTTGAACTAACTACTCTGGCAGTTCCTTTTGATAGTTATCAGGCATTCCTGTCTGAGAATCTCTTTTGAAGCCTCCAGTTTACTTACTTATGGAAGTTACATTTAACTATTATTTTATTTAAAATGCCCAGGAATAGCTGTGTTTTGGCTTTGACTGTCTTTGCTAAGTGTTTTAGATGAAACAAGTCAAACTGACTTTTGTTTCCATCTATTGTTAACAGTCAGCTGAGTTTCCTTGGGAGTCCTCGGGAACTTACAGCAGCTTCTCAGATCTGCTAGTGCCATTTGCGCTAGGATGGGTCCAGGCCTTGCTTGACCATGTGGCTTCCCTCGGAAGCATCAGGCATGTCTCCCTTTTCTGATGACCCTCCTCTTCACAGCAAATGCACTGATTGGCTTTCTGTCCTCCACTGGTCTCATTAATCTCCCTGATCGGGAGGTTATGTGGCCTAGAGTTGCAAAGCTCTTTGGAAAAGTCCCCTATCCCCTGACTCAGACTGACTCAGAGGGCAACAGCCAAAATTTTAATTTTAAAACTTAATCTTAAACATCCAGCAAATAAGTTTTAACAGCCTTATATTAAGAGCACTGGGCTTTAATGTCTATCTCTCTATCCTGTAGGTGATAACTCCTTATCTTACATTAACCCAGGTTGTGAGTTCTTAAATCAGTACCTCTGCAAAACATTAACAGGCAATCTTTAAGCCATTTTGAAAACTACAAGATAAAATTATCAAGAGTAAAAACATATTTAGTTCATGTAATAGCTACCTTAAATTTTGGTGGAGTTATACATTATATCCCCTGTTTGAGATCCTAGTAATCTTGACAAAAAACAACTTTTGGGCACAACTTTAAATGTACTGAAATCTAGCCTACTTCTTTCATAGTCACTTTCACATGCAGTGAGATGGGACACAGAGCTTTATCTCAAGTAAGGTGGGGCTCTTCATAGATCTTAAATACTATAGTTCTGAAACTGATCTTTGCTTTTTAAACATTATTTTACAAAGCCTACATAAATTGTGAACTTGAGCAAACATAACATAATATCACATCTAAAACATGAATTAAAGAAAGGCTGAAAGCTTCTAACCTTTTGTAGAAAAGTAGCAAAGTACTTTTGTGTTTTGCAATAAAACCTTTACATAGATTAAGCCCTCATTAACTTAAAAATACATTTAAATTGTATCTCAGTGTAAAAAGTAACATGGAACTTTACATAACTTATTGATAACAAGTCCAGTTATAGAACACAAATGATTTAATTATATCTCCAACATGTCTTTCTTTTAAGCCTAAAATTACCATATAACTTTAGAACACCAGCTTGATATAATGCTCTTTCTAAGGCTTCTACCTAACAGACTTGTATACCTGGAAGATGTGAACATATTAATAGCACCAATTACATTGATGTTTATATTAACCAAGTTTAGCTTTTAAAGAGATAACATAGCACAATTCTCTAAAACAACAGCACTTGTTTAACCAGCTGTTTAATTTCTTTAAGATTACTTGCTCAAAAACTTACACTTATAAGCAACTTACACAGACCTTCTTTATATCATTTACTTAAACTCTTTTAATTACTTAATCATATAGACTCTTATCCAGAAACACATTTTCCCTCTATGAAATCCATACCTAGAACCTTCTAGTTTCTTTTTTATCTGTTAACCTCCTTCTGTTCACATTTTGAAACAATACTTGTAAATTTTGAATTTAATCAGATTATTTTATACACATCAACATTTTGTTAGGTTTTATTTTTGAACACCTAGAAAAACTTATAATAAGCTTAATTTTAAAGACATCTTTACTTTCATCTGTTTACCTAATTTAAATTGAGCCATCTGAATCACGTGAATCAAAGATATTTGGATCCATTTTTAAAATTTTTCATGAGCGCTCCTCATCTGTCAATTGGCATATCACTGCATGATATATGAACATACATACACACATACAGACATACAACACGTAACACAGTGTAACACAACACAATAGTAAAGGCCTTGTTGCTTTCTCAGGTGAAATCTCATTGCAATGTTTAAAAACTCCATAGTTGATCAAAAATAGAACTTATCAGAAAAACATTAACTTGTCTGTAGGATCAAAATCATGAGCTCAAAAAAAATACAGAATCTAAGAAAAAAAGCAAAAGTCCTAGAAAAAATTGACCGGCCTGTAATTACTCTTTGGTTTAATCTAGTTTGAGTTCCCATAAAAAGACACTTTTACTATTTTTTCTTCTTGGGCCTCAGATCTGTCTCCTACTGAGTGCTCCAGGCTTCTTCTATTTGCATATGAGCTTAAGTCCTGGCTGAGGTCTGGGAAAACTGGAATTCTGAGCACAAACCTCATGCCTAAGGCATTTTAACCATAAGTCACAATTTTCAGGTTTGGATGTTGAAAATTATGATCAAGTTTAAGATACAATTTATAAAATTTCATACCTTTACATTTTCCTACACTAGAAAAACTTGCTCACACAAAACTGAAAATAGGATCTTGCTTAATAATATAAAGCTACCATCAGAAGAGATCCCTTCAGGATCATTAAGCCACTTTCTTTGTTCTGAAGATTCTAAAGTAGTACTAAGTTACATTAAATCACCTGAAAAAATTTTAAAAGAGAACTACACACTACCATGTATATCCAAAATTAAGCTTTAAAAATTTCCAAGACTGTTGCTATTCAATGTTATTTCAATAAGCCAGACCAACGTCCCAATCCAACATTTTCTTTTCCTGAATCTTACACACTAAGGGGAACAGATACCAAATCATAATTTACTATCCTTGCCCAAATTAATGCACTGGTACACCTAGTGAAATCTTTTCAGGCTACCCAGTTCAAAATTGATGAAAAAATAAAACTGAATGATTGGGAGTTACTTGCCAACTTGGAAGTAGAGTTCTTTTAATTTTCTATCCTAAGTATCTAAGTTCTCTGGCATGAATTATCTGAAATCACAAACTAAATAATTACCTAACCCTAACTTTTAACTGCAAGATTGTGCAATGCTTCAAACTCATTTAGATACCAGATGTTACAATGAAACATCATCTTTTAGACACACATTTAGCCTAGATTATCCCCAAGAAACAATCAGACAACTAGATAAGAAAATATCTCTCCAGGTTTTGAACTTCCATTTAATTATGACTCCTATCAGTGGCACCATAGATTTCCCCATGAGTGGACCAGATGTTTTCACATAGGGGCAACTATAGGTGTAAAATTAAGGGCCTCAGTGTGACTGACTTTACTGCATTCAGGTGGAGTAATCCTTACAGCGCAGGGAAGGAATGAGGAATTTCCCCAGAGCGAAGGTGGCTCTGGCAGCTGCTGGGAAATCCTCAGTCTCCCCTTACTTATAGGATTAGCTCCTTTGGATAGACCCAATCCCAGGCAATCTGGCATAACTCCTAACTTTTCCAGTAGCGTCAGTTTTTATCTGCCTTAGGTCTTGAAGGGGGAAGAGGGTATGTACTTTGATCGGCTCAAATTTTTCTCTTCATAGCAGATATCATAGCTAAGTCTACTTTACACTGTTGGCATAATTTAGGATTTTCTCTTAGAGCAACGAAAATCTGAACATACAGCACCTCACACCATTTCCTTTTTGTAAATTTTATCAAACTGTCCCAATTTTTTAATACACAGGCTAGTGGTGCACCTGGCGTATTGGAGAGAGAGAAGCTCCCGTCTGAGTGAGAAGAAAACAGGACTCAGGCGCCCACGCTGCGCCAGAGAAAACTGTTCTCATTAGGGATGTCTCCCTAGGTTTGAGCTTCCTAAATGGTCCAGAAAACCCGTCTCTCACCTTGCTTTGCCAAGGGGTTTCTGGTCCCCTTTAGCAAAGTGCTAGGGTCTCAGTTTGCCCTGTGCCAGAGACCCTGGGAGGATTCAGACTTAAGGGCATTACTGTATCCTCCTGGCCACTAAAAACCCATTGTAAAGAGAAACATGCCTTTGTTGCCTTTGCTCTGTAGATTAGCAGATTACCTGAGGAGTTGATTCTAAAAATGCCTCTCTAGCAGCTTAAAGAGAACACAGCTCATTTTAAACATTGGGCGGTAAAACAGACTATTGAAAGTTACCTATGCACCTTAGGGAACCTGGGCAGATTTTACTAATTATCTCATGCCTTTCTCAGTCTCAACCCGAATTGCTAACATTTCTGACCTGCAAAGGAAGGGGAGCATCCAGGAGGGATTGGATGCGGGGTTTGGAGTGTTGCATAGCCCATACGGAGGCAAATGTGATTGGGGCTTTCCCTCAGTGCCATTCATCTACCGATCACCCTAGATACCCCTGGGGGCTGTCGGGAGGAGGTTCAAGAGAAAGGAACCTTAAGAATCCTCTGAGAGTAGCCCAGACCGGAATTCCGCAGTTGTTCCAAACTCCTTCCCCCACCTCCACGCATCCGAGGCAGATCGGGATTCAGGACACCGTGTACTCACGCCAATTGCTCTCCGGGCCCAGACAGAAAAGTTGGAAGCGGCTTTGGCAGAACCCAACATGCCTGCTCTGTATTGAACAGGTGATTAAGAGCTGCCTAGGCCGGGAAACCTCTCACCCGAGTCTTGAAGAGTGGCGGCTGCACTAACTGCGTTTAAGTAGCCGTCGGGTGCCCACCTTACCCTCCAGAGAGAAAGAGAGAAAGATGCACCTCAAACAGACATGGGGTGCGTGCACTTACCTCGGTGTAGAATCTTGGTGGGACCTCCAATATGAAACCGCTGTTGACCGGTGACGAGTTCTTGCTTCCCCAATGTTGAAGAATAACACCAGAAAGCACACGCCGAGGCAAGGTCAGAGTAGAAATTAGAAATTTATTAAAGGACAGCAGAAAAGACTTCTCCCGGAGGAAGAAGGGGACCCAAGAGGTGGAATCCGTGGAAGGGCTGTTCTTTCCCCTTTTTATAGTTCTTTCAGTGATGGAATGTAGGTTGGAGGCCTACAGGTGGGCTTAATTATCACCTTTTGGGATGGGCTATCTCCAAGTCTGTTGGGGCTGTTTCCTGGGCTCCATTAACATTCCATGAGTTGTCCTGCGTTTTCCCTGAGTCATTCCCAGCATGGCCTCCATTTTAGATTTCACTCGATATTAGACCCGATTTACCTGACTACACTGACTACCTAACTTTAAATCTGGCTTCACAACGCGCCTTGCTCGCTCACCTTTAACCTAGCGCGGCTTTGCCTGCTTCCGCCTGGACATGTCCAGGGCTCCAGGTGCTCAGTTGCCCTCCGCAGCTGGCTCCCTCCACCGCCCCGTGCCTCTCCAGGTAACCCTTCTCCCCTTTCTCTGCCTGCCTCTCTGAAACTTTTTTTTTTTTTTTGCATCCGGGTCAGCAGGCTGCGGGGAGCGGACAGCAGGTCGGGGTGGCCTCTGGGGGCGGGGGCGGGGGAGGGGGGCGCCGGGCTGGGCCACTTGGGGGTGGAGGGAGGCCCAGGGGGCACGCTGGGGCCCAGCCTGTTGCAATGTGGCAGCTGGGGGCTCCCGGTCCCAGCGGCAGTCCCGGGAAGTCTGGAGGCCACTCGGCTGGGCAGAGTTATGCAAAAAAAAAAAAAAAAAAAGCCAACTTCCTACTCCTCCTCACCGCGATCCCCCCCCCCCCGCCCCCGGGCCCCTGCGGCCCCTCCCTCCCTCCGCCACTCCACCGCCACCCTCAACCTCCTCCTCCTTCTCCTCCTCCTCTGACCCTTGCCAGATTTTGCAGCCTGTTGCAGAGCTCACAATGAACCCATCAGCGGAGGGGGAATGGGGCTGGAGTCAAAAGGGTCTCAGGAGGGGAGGAGACTAAGAGGTGGTCTGGAGAGTGGGAGCTCAATACCCCCCAGAAAAAAAAAAAAAAAGGCTTCAAATATCCCCTGCAGCACACAAAATAAATAAATAAATAAATATTAATGGCTCAAAAAATGCCCAAATGCCTGGTTTGGAGATTATGATGGTTGGCGAGGGGGTACCTAAACTCAGCCTTCTTGGGGGTCGGGGCTCAAAAAGGCCATAGTGGCTTGGAAGCTTCGGCTTTGGGGCCCTGACTCACGCCCCCTTCTCTGGCTCTCAGCTAGGTCCTGGGCCTATCCCCAGAGAAGGAAGGGGGGGGGGCGCTCAGTCAGCTGTGTGCAGGAGCGCCCTTGCCCAGGGCATCGCTCAGCCTGTGCGCTGGGCCAATGCTGCCTGCCCTAGGGCAGCGGCCACAGCCAATCCCCAGGCCACAGCCAATCCCCAGGCCATTGCCAAGTCCCCAGCCCTCTAGCTGCCTCCAAGGGCCAGATGCTCGGAGAGGGGGGAGGTGCCGCGGGGCGACTGCAGTGGAGGAGGAGGATAAACAGGTGGCGGCAGCTGGGCTCCCTGTTATGCTTGAATTCGGGACCCCTTAAAGACCACCAGAGACCAAGATCGATGTAAGCAACAAAGAGGTGTTTATTGTGACCTAGCTCGGTCCTCCTCGCAAGCGCACACACAGCAACTGGAGACGCTAAGAGGCCCCCAGCCCAGGGTTCCCAGCAGTTTTATACATTCTTTGGAGAAGGCAGGGACCCCCACATACATAATAGCATCTCTTAGCAAATCACACGCCACAGGAAAATCAAATAACAACTCTAAAACTTGATTAGCACATTCACTGGCAGGAACAAGTTGGGTAAGGGTGATTGGTCAGTACAAAAGGGGTATTCATTTGAACTGATTGGCTTAACCCAAGAGGGGTGTTCCTGTGGAACTACATGGTTTCTCAATACCATAAACTACTGGGAGGGTCATCTGGCATCCCAGGTATTTCCCTGTCTCATGCTGATTGGTGGCTGCTAGGGGGTTGCTCTGGATCCCCACCTAGCCTGACTGAGTCAGGGACACCTGGTGCAGCAGATTTCTCCTGTTATTTGTAGATAAACAACTTAGCAGGGTGGGAATGAGCCTAGGAGCGCTCTGTGGGTCTTTTCAAGGACAAAGGTCAGGTCCCTTTCTTGGACAGGCTTTGCTCTGAGATAGAGGCTGGTTTTTCACCCCTGGGTTCAATCTCCAGTACAAAATAAGTTATTGTTTCTATTATTATTATTATTATTATTATTATTATTAGCATTGTGGATTGAACCCAGGAGCATTCAACCCCAAGCTACACACATAGTCTTTTTCAATTTTTATTTTTGAGATAGGGCCTTGATAGATTGCACAGACTGGCCTCAAACTTGAGATCTCTTGCGTCAGCCTTCTCAGTTGCTGGAATAACAACCATGCACCTTGGGCCAAAGGGACCTTTTTAACAAGGGAGGGGCCCTAAATCCTGGATTGCCTGCTGGAGGTATGCAGATGGTGTAAAATACATCACCTGAAAATGACTTTCTGGTACAGAGTCACCAGATTGGTGAGAAGCAAGGCCCAGGCATCAACAAATGTCCCTTGAGACCCTTCTGGTATGAATCCGAGCGCAACAGGGCTAGGGTAGTAAGGGAGACAGTACAGGTTTTTTGCAACTCTGAGATTTTCCTTATAACAACATTTTTCTGGAAGGAGTTTAAAATGAAACAAGCTTTAGAGGAAACAGGAGAAAGGAGGCAGGAGGAGGTCAAGCTCCCTCCAAACCCTGAGGCACCCTGACTGTAGCTGACAGGGACACAGCAGCCGGGTCTGGAGTGGGGGCAGGGTGAGGGTCTAGTTGCAAACTTGCTTCACAGCGGTGTGTGCAACTAATTCAAAAAAAAAAAAAAAAAAAAAAAAAAAACTTTGTGTGCTGCTCCAGGACCCCATCCTTGAGGATTAGTTCCAAAAGGCCTTGGTCATCCCTGCCACCCCCCCACACCCTCCGCAATTCCCCCCTGCTTCTCGCCCAGTCCATTCTGTTATCTCCACCTCTGGCCTCTGAGCCTCCTGCAGTTCCCTTAGGACAGAGGAAGGGTAGAGGCACTGGCGCCCCTTCCTACCTGATGACCCCCTCATTTCGTCCAACACAACCCATCCCCACCTCGCTCCTTTTGTTTGCCCCCCTCTCTCTCCGGAGCAGTTTCCACCACCACCACCCCCCCCCAGAGCCTGGGTGTGCGAGCTGGGGGTTGTTCTCCCCATTCCCCAGGAGAGGCAGCCCACAACAGGGGCACCCCAGAGCCGAGGCCAATCGCCCCCTTCCCCCGTGTGTGCCATCTGCCGCCTGTCCGCCTCTCTCCGGGTCCTGGATCCCAGGTACCAGTGGGGGTGTGGGGGGGTGGCTGGTTCGGCCCCTCTTTCCTGGCTCTTTCCCAGGCGCCTAGTGGCCTCTGCCCTCGCCTGGGCCCTTGGCACTCTTCAGTTTAATCCTGGCCATCCCTGGCTGCAGGAGGTGGCTCCTTGGGGATGTTGGACATTCTTGGACTCATGAACTGGGTAGGGCAGTGGCTGAGGGTAGCAACCCTATTCCAGAGAAAGGGAGGACCTCGGGGCCTAGGTCTTACTTAGTGGATGACCTGGCCTTAGCCTGTCCGGGTATCCTCATGCTAGGTCTCTGCTGTCAGCGTGTTTGCCTGGGCATTGAATTTCTCCAGTCACCTGACTGTACCTCAGAGATGGCCTTGGGCACAAGCCCATGCCCCCCTTGCCTAAGGCCTTTCTCCATATCCGCTGGCCTGCTTTCCCTAGCAGCAGGGGTACAGGGGTGGCATCTACCTCGGCAATCAGCCCAGCACGGGGTTGGCGAGCAGGGCCCTGTGGGACTCCTAAGCTAGCTGAGGGGGACTTGGGCCAGGCTGGCGAGGAAGCAGGGAACCGCTGGGTGAGGGCATCCTGCTTGCGGCTAGCACCGCTGCTGGGCTGGCCCAGCGCTGCTCTCGGAGGGGAGCTGGGTTTTCGGTGAAAGGTTGCTCTGTGTAACTCGTCTCTGAGGGGACACAGCCCTCCCCTCTCCAAGTGGCAACTTATCAACCCGCGAGATTGATAACCCCCAGCGCCATGCTAAGCACCTGCTGCGCTCTGTGCGCTGGAGGCACCCGGCCCAAGGTAGCGTCACTTTCCTGGGAGGGGGAGATATGGGGGCCTCTCCCCTACCCAGGACCTGGACACCTGCAGCTGGCGGAGGGGAACACTTCAAAGTAAAGGTTTAGGGGAGCCACCCAGGGAAGACTTTCCTTAAGCATGTGCCCTTCCAGGACCCCAGGACCAGCTAGGAGATCTGAGACTCAACTAGTTCAAGAACTACAGGGACTTGAGGCGCCCCCTGGCAAAATTTTGTGGAAAGCAGCAACTGGTTTATTGTTGCCAACCTCAGAGGGAAGGGGTGCTACTGCAGTTTTCTGGAGATAAGGTGTTAGAGTCACAGCCTGGAAGTGCGCACCAGGCTCAAGAATCCTACAAATGAGGGTATAGGATAGCCCAGTTGTGTAAGCATTTGTTGGATGTGGGTAAGAGTGGTCTTGGAACACCAAACCATCGTCAAAAGTCAATTGAGAGGGAACAGCTAGGTCTGAGGATAATTCTAGTGCGTGGCACACAAGAAGAAAGGCTAGGGTAGCTAACCTGTTTGCTCCCCCATTCTATCAATTTTTGCAGTTTGTAATGCTAATGCATCTGGATTAGCTTGACAGCCTGCATGGGCCTTCTGTTCCCTCCTCCCGCCTCCAGTGCAGCCCAGCCCTGCAAGCCGGTGCCTGTGCCCGCATTGTGCCTGTCAATGCCACTGCTGCCACCGCCTACATGGTCCGGGTTTTGCGGGCCACTGGAGCTGTATTTCCAGCGCTGTCCATTGCTCCATGCTATTGGCTCTCTCTCTCAGATCTGAGCCAAAGCAGTGGGGGGCACCCCACAGGGTCAGAGTGCTCCCCCACCTGGACTCACATACTCCTGCTGGGTTTCCAGCCAAGCCTGGCTTTATTATGTGGGTCTGCAGTGCAGCCCCAGCAGCCAGATTGAGAGAGCCAGTGAATATAAAGAAGACAGGATCACAAGGGAAGCTGGTGGGTGGGTCTGCTCTGGCTGGAGTACTGAGGAGCCAGGGGCGCAGCCTCCCCACCCCTCCTGCCTGGAAGAATGGGAGTGAAAAACTAGCCTCTATCTCAGAGCAAAGTAAGGCACTTGACCTTTGTCCTTGAAAAGACCCACAGAGCGCTCCTAGGCTCATTCCCACCCTGCTAAGTTGTTTATCTACAAATAACAGGAGAAATCTGCTGCACCAGGTGTCCCTGAGATTACAGGTATGTGCCACAAAACCCAGCTGGTCTTGAAGTTTCTAGGCATTCACAAGAGGGTAAGGCAAGAAAGAAGAGCGTATCCCCTCCTTTGCTTCTAGTTTTCAGCCTGTGATTTTGGGGAAGGATGCTTCTGAAATTTTCCTGAGGTTCCCCATTGACCCCCCCATGACCACAACTCAAAGAGGCCAGCAGCAGACCCAGAAATCTGCCTCCCTGGGGCTGCATGAGCCTGGTGCCAAAAACAATAAGTTGGGTGTGGGAACCTCCTTGTCTTCTCCAGTTTCTGTTCAGCTGGGAAAGCCATCTCTATTTTGTCATCATTATTATACTTATTTAGTTCTTCAAGCATCAGCAGTCTTTGCAGGGAACACCCATAAGGCAGCAAGGAAACCAACTTGTTGGGAGGGTCCCTGGTGGATTCACACCCTCAGAAAGCTTGAAACTCCTGGCCCTGGCCCCAGCAGCCTCCGCCTGGACCACCTTCGGCTGCCCTTGGTGTGCTGCTGTGCACTGGAGCCTGCAGGTGCTGGACTCTGGTTCACTTGGGTCTTTGTTCTCTGTTACAATGCTGGTGACTGGTTTTCATTTTTTCCCCCAGTACTAGGGATCGAACCCCAGGGCACACTACACTCAGCTACATTCCCCCATCCTTTTTATTTTTTATTCTGAAATAGCACCCTAATTGCCCTGACTGGCCTCAAACTTGCAATCATCCTGCCTTAGCCTCCCATGTAGCTGGGATTACCAGCATGTACCCCTGCACCCAGAAGTATTTTCTTTAATTTTAAAACAAATTTTTAAAAAATTCAATATAATAAATGTGATATGAGGCCTGGTTTTATAAGCTTTGACTCAGAGTGCACAGTTAGACAGCCCCAGCAGGCAGTGGGCACATTCCAGGACTAGTCACACATCCTTTGATCTTGAGTAGATCATTCAGCCACCAATAAATTTAATTATCATGTTAGAAAACAAACAAACAAAATGTGGTAGATTTTAAAATGGGCTCTCATTAGTGACATCCAAGGCCTTTGAGGTATGGTTTAACAAACAGAGTCTAGAATGCTCTCTACCTTGCATGCAGGTGAAGCTGTGGTAACTGCACAACCCCTACACACACAACTCCACCCCCAGGCCATCCTGTGTCCAGCCATGAGTAGAAATTCTGAGGACACCAAAGCCTGCCTTGGAATGTGAGGGGCTCCTCACCCTGAGGAGTGGGCAGATAGCCAGAAACATGGAGCTGGAACTTCATTGAGCTGTTGAAACTACTTTATAGGACCTGTTTTATCTTTAAAATGACCCCACTTTTGCCAGGCACAGAGGCATATGCCTGTAATCCCAGCAGCTCAGGAGGCTGAGGCAGGAGGATCATGAGTTCAAAAAACCAACCTCAGAAATGGTGAGGCACTAAGCAACTCAGTGAGACCCTGTCTGTAAATAAAATACAAAATAGGGCTGGGGATGTGGTTCAGTGGTTGAGAGACCCTGAGTTTAATTCCCAACATACACACACACACACACACACACACACACACACACACACAAGACTCCTTTTTGCTGCTGAATGTCTGTGTGATGACTGTCAATTCATTTAGCAAATTTGGTCTAATATTTGCCTTCACTATCACCTGCTAGAGAGGTTGTAGGGCAGCAGGAGACCACACCTGACTCTAACCTCTCTTATGACACTGTTATCTGAATCTACTGAGAAGCACCAAACTGGCTTAGATCATTTTGAGAGAAATTAAGACGTTTGTTTGTTTTCTTTTATTCTGAAGTAGCATCTCCCCAAATTGCCCAGGCTGGCCTCAAACTTGCAGCCCTCCTGCCTCAGCCTCTTATGTAGCTGAGATTACTGGTGTGTACCCCTACACCCAGCATGGGTACTTTTTTTTTCCTGTCTACATAGCCCTTTTCTGCACCTCCACTCCTATTGTCATAGAAAGAATCTCCTAGGTACACAGTCCCAGAAGAAATACTAGGGAGGTGTCAACATGTGTGGTCCTTGCCTCAGCTGAACACATGGAATGCTTTTGGGGACCCAATACCCATCGGCAAAAATGAGGGAAATCCTGTCATCCACTCTGGGTTTACTGCTCCCTTTATATCCCCTTTGCCCTACAGATGCTTGGAATGCAGTTATGTCATCAAGAGAAAGACCAGCATCCTGGCTGGCATATAGAGGAGGGGTCCATATACAGTGCACTCAACCACTGTTGCATAAAGTCTCTCTAGTGGACAAGAGGACCAAGTGTAGAAAGCTTGGCCCACCCAAATAAACCAAAAGCTCTTTTAGGACAGAGGCCTAGATTTTGATATATACCCCCATCTCATCATGGTGCCTACTCCCTGTCCAGTGAATGAGGGATGACTGGAGTAGCTGTCAGGGCAATTTCCAGAGGTCAGAGGCGGGCAGTGGACAGAGTGGGCTGCCACATAGCACAGAGTCTTATATCACGTAAAGAACCTGACAGGGCTGAATTCGAATCCCAGCCATGCTGTTTACCAGCTTTGCGCTTTGTACCTGAAAACTTTCCCAGAGGCTCCTATCTTGAAGGCTTGGTCCCCAGAGCAGCAACGTTCAGAGGCAAAGCTTAGGGGAGTGATTGGATCATGAGGGCTCTGTCTTTATTAGTGAATCAATCTACATAATTGAAAAAACCATCAGGAGTTAGTGGACACTATAGGAGGTAGGGCCTTGTTGCCTCATTGGAGGAAGTAGGTCATGGGGGAGTACCATGGAAGGGTAGCACCACAGTGACGGGGCTCATTGCTGTGTGGAGAGTAGAGAGGGGACTAAAGCTGGAACATGTCTAGTCTAGCACACGACACTTTGCACCTAGTAGGTGCTTGCTGCTATTTTTTTTTTCTTTTTTGCAGTACTGGTAATCATACTGCTTTACCAGTTAGCTACATCCCCAGCCCTTTTAATTTTGTGGTACCAAGGGGCACTCTATAAATGAGCCACATCTTCAGCCCTTTTTTTTTTTTTTGAAACAGGTTCTCAACTAAGTTGCTGAAACTGAGCTTGAACTTGTAATCCTCCTGCCTCAGCCTCCCAAGTAGTTGGGCAGGTATGCACCACCATGCCCAGCTTTTAGATATATTTTCATAGTGCTCCTTCATCAGTAATAGATGTAGCTGAGACACTAGCAAGGGGTGGCCACACAAAGAAAAGGCTCATTTGCAAGGACTGGAACTAAATAAGACTAAAAGAAAGCTAGCCAGGCAGTGTCCTTGAGAGACAGATCACTGGGTTTCCTCTGCCAGGTGAATTCCTGGATTATATCAACTGCATCCTTCCATATTATATGTGCTTAAGAAATGGTAGCTGTTGTTCACATTTCCAGGACAATGACAACTCAGTATGTTTAGTTTTCCTGAATGGCCTGGGGTAAGCCCTCTCTGCCTCAGTCTCCCTGTTTGCAAAATCTCTCTGGTTCTCTGAATGAAGAAGCAGTCCATTCCCAACATCTGGCCCAAATGGCACCCAGCCAGCATTTAAAGCCAGAGGGAGCAGAGGAAATTACGGCAAGAGTCCACCAAAGGGAGGTTATGGGGCTTGGGCCCCACTGGGAGAGGGGCAAAGTGGATAGGGCCAAAGGCCCCAATGGACCCAGCCTGGTGCTACACTTCCCAGGGCCTGCTGCTGCCTTCTCTGAGTGGCCTGGCCCCATCCTGGTCATGCACATTGGGACATGCCAGGGCCTGGCTTCCCAGGGCCTGAGGGAGCTCCTGCAGGGGACTACAAATCCCAAATGCCTTTCAGAAAGGAACTAAAACTTTCTGCTTAACCAAAGCCTTCACAGAAGAAGAACAGGCCTAGCTCTTTTCTTTTTAAGTGTCTTTATTTTCCAGCCAGCTGGCCTGGTCATTCTCTCTCTCTCTCTCTCTCTTTTTTTTTTTTTTTTCCTATTATAAACGGCCCCAGCTACAACACACAGGGGAAAAAAAAAAAAATCTCCCAGGCCTGGGCAGGGGCTGGCTGGCCTCCTGGGGCAGACAAAGTCAGCTCTGGCCTCCAGCACCCACTGGGAGAGGCCCTGGAGTTCCTGCCCAGAGCCAAAGCCAGGAGTGAGGGGAGGATTCAGGAACTCTCTGTTTGCACCCCAAACCTTCTCCTGCCCCTGGGAGCAGAGCTGACATCCAGCCAAGGAAAGGATTCCTAAAGGGCTTGTGGGCAGAAAAGGAAAGATCAGGCACACCCTCACCAGGGCCCATGGAGAAACTGATGTCTGGGAAGAGTTGCAGAAGGTCACAGTATCAACAAATGGCAGAGCTGATCTTTGAAGCCAACATTCTCAAGTCCAACATCAGGTACCAAGAAAATGTCTGAAGAGGGGTCCAAGGAGGAGCCCTGGCATCCTGAGTTTGCTGTCATTCCTTTCTCAGCTTCTCTGCCTTCCAGTAAGTTAAGTTCATTTTTCTGTGACTCAGTTCCCTTATCTTTGAAAATGAGGACATGCTTGTACCCACCTTGTAGGGCAGCTGTGAGGAGCATAGGAACCAATAGGTAAAGAACATAGAACAGTGATTTAAAAAAAAAAAAATCACCTCTTACTCTCTGTAAATGTAAAGTTTGTGTTCTTAGCCTATGGAATGTTTTCTGACCTCTCCTAGATCAGGCCTTGGGCCAGGTGCTGGGGGATGAAGCTGGGCAAAGCAAAAAGGTCTCCTACCTTGTGGAACTTCCCGTGGGGGAGGGGTCAAGCCAAGGGACACAGTGGATTCACTAGATACACTGCCTCATGGCACATTCTAGATCTTTCTTCTCCTGGAGGGAGTAAGGTGGGGGGGCGGTTAGAAACTTCTGGACTCAGAGGCCAAACTGATCAGATGGGAGGAGGAAAGGGCGCTCCTTCCCTTGCAAAAGGAGGCAGGAAAATGCTGAAAACCAGTTTTTGCAGTTTAATTGTTTTTAAGTGAAAGAGGACCCAAGGCCGACAGCTGGCCACCTCCCCATCCTGGTGGGCTGGTTCATCTGGTTCAGTCTCAGAGCGCTCAGCGCTTCCATCCTTGTCACTGTGCATGAGATGCAGGGCTGGTCCTTAGGAAGTGGGAGCCTTTGACCATTGTCCTTCGAGGCATTCCATGCCCCCCACGTTTCCGCTCACAGGGTCCCCTACTGCCCAAGGCGCCACCAGCGACCTCCCAGAACTGGTAGCTGGAGCCCAGCCGGTCTTGACCTGAGGGGCGGGGTAGGGGCGTGACCTGTGAGTGTGGGGAGGGGCCAGAGCCACAGCCCTGCCCTGCACTCGCAGGCCATGCCCTGTGCACTCCTCACGCCTAGTGCGCCTCCTGGCTCAGGCTCCCCACAGTGGCTGGAGGGGACACTGACTACTGGTGCGACGCCAAGCCTTTCCTCAAAAAGCCAACAAAACCCCCCTGCTCCAAGCTTCTCAGAAACCTCGCCTGGGTCTGAGGTGAGTAAATTGATAGGCAGCATCCCCTGGGCTGGGGAAGGACAACCTCCTCCTCCCCACACTTTTCTCCCAGTGCCCCACCTGATGCCCTACAGAGAGCTCTCCCTACACAACTAAGCTGATGCCAACGGTGCTGTTATAAATTCCATTTTACATCTAATAAAACTGAGGCTCAGAAAGGCTGATTATGTCCCTAATCCAAAGTCCCTTAAGGGATAAAGCCAGGATTGAAATCCATTTGAATCTCCCTCCAAAGTTGGAAAACTTTCTCTCTCCAGCTAGTTAATTCCAGCTTCTACACTTTGCCTGAAGCATAGCATTGATGTATTGATGTAGATAGATGGATATATAAACCGCTAGATAGATGTGGAGGTTAAGCTAGAGATGGAGATAAAGATGGTATCTTAGAACCACAGACAATTGTATTAGGTGTCAATGGGATGGGGGCAGATACCCTTTTCCCAAATCTCCGTCAATCCCCAAAACCTTTTGTTTAAGTCAAAAAAATTAAAAAAAAAATTACATGTAGATGGACACAATACATTTATTTAATTTATGTGGTGCTGAGGATTGAAACCCAGTGCTTTACATGTGCTAGGCAAGCATTTTACCATTTAGCTACACCCACAGCCTCTAGTGAAAAGATTTTAAGAGGGTGTACCAAGCATTGAACTTAGGGGCACTGGACCACTGAGCCAAATCCCCAGCCCTATTTTGCATTTCATTTAGAGACCGGATCTCACTGAGGTGCTTAGTGCCTCGCCATTGCTGAGGCTGAATTTGAACTCCTGATCCTCTTGCCCCAGCCTCCAGATCTGCTGGGATTACAGGTATGTGCCACTGGGTCCAGCTAGTTGAAAGATTTTTAACATGCAGAAAATAATACACAGATTTTCATATGCTCCCAATAGAAGAAAAAATTTTACATTTGTTTGGGGGACTTTCTTTGTTGTGGAACCGATGTTGTCTCAATCTTGCAGAGACAGAGCTTCAAGTCAAATGTCCTAGGTACCTTCTACCCCCTCCAACAAGACCTAAGCCCCTCCTAATTAATAATGTTCCTATAGTATTACAGGCCTGCCTTGGTATCCAGCAGGGCTGGAAAAGCCCCCAGTATTTAGGTATTTGCACCTCAGGAGAGAAGTTCTGGCTCCTCGAAAGAAATGTCATATGGTGAACAGGCAGGGAGGTGAAGAGGTTCCCATTTTACAGGAGTGAAACTGAGGCTCAAGAAGTCACTTGCCCTAGGACAGAGACTTGGTTCTTTGTTTATCTTACCCAGTCCTGTCTCCCTGTTTTTGTTTGTTTGTTTGTTTTTTTCTTGGGGGGGGAGTGTTGTTTTGGTTTTGCTTTTTGATACTGGGGATTAAACCCAAGATACTTAACCACTGAGCTAAATCCCCATCTCTTTTTATTTTTATTTATTTATTTATTTATTTTAAGACAAGTTCTCACTAAGTTACTTAGGGCCTCACTAAATTTCTGAGCCTGTCCTTGAACTTGCAATCCTCCATCCTCAGCCTCTGAGATTACAGGTCTATTCCTGGCTCTGCCTTCCTTTTATGCACTGCTTTCCTTGGAATAGTGGTTGCCAGAAGTACGGGGCATCTTATTAGGAAGGAGGTCAAAGCTCCTGGCAAGAATGAACGGGCCAGGAGGCTATTCTGAGCCTCCAGGAGAGAAGGCTGCAGGCCCTGCTGATCTGCGGCTCCATCTGATCCTCAGGGGTGCTGGGGTTCTGTTGACCCCCTTCAGAATATATGAGAGTTGAGAAGGGGATGCTCAGAGGTTTCATCAGGAACAAAAGACACTCGACATGTCAGGCAGGTTTGTGGCTCACTTTCCCACCTTCATCCTTGCTAAGCAAGTGCTCTATCGCTGAGCTGCACCCCAGTTCATATTTCCATCTCTGAACATTCTGAACGACCTTCTTCCCCAGTAGAAAGCCCACTTGGATCAGTGCATTCTGCCTCCTGGGCTCGGGAGCATTGGAGTGGACACACAAGGATGACAGTGACCACAAATCGAAATTTTTCTATTGTAAGTGATTTTTAAAAATCTGGATTTAACAAAAAGAATTGTAGTTTCAGCTTCAGACTCTGGAGGATTCAGGTATTCAAGTAATATGACGAGGGACACAAGCTATCTCTCCATTACTCGGCCTGCTACCCCCTCACTCCCTAATGGTGACTTCATTTGGAGTCCACACAATGACAATATGGCTGCCAGCAGGTCTGGCTGTCCTGGCAGTCTCAAGGTCAGTGAGTTTTGTTTTGCAATACTGGGGATTGAACTTAGGGTCACTCTACCACTGAGCTGCACACCAGCTTGTTCTCACGTGGGGAGTAACTATTTTTCCCCTAGCCATGTTCACAAAAACCTTTCACTAGGATCCTTGTAAAGCCTCTTTACAGGGCCCAGAGGAATCTCATCATGGCTAAGGGTCTCAGGGATCCTTGGGCTCCAGGAAAGGAAGGGCTATCCCCCAAACATTCTCTCCAGAGAGCGTCCCACCTAGGAAGGTCAGGGAAGTCATTTCCCAACTCCTTCCTGCTCCCGGACTGCCACAGTGGAAGGGAAGGTGTGAGAACACACACCTACTGCTGGTGACCAGCTGACTCTCCTTTAGAATCTGCTCATGCAGTTGGGCTTATAAAAAGGCAACTACCTGAGCCAGGTAAGTGCCTAACCTAAAGCAAGGCTAAAGTGGGCAGCTGCTGCTTACCTTCAACCATATGATTCCTTGGTCACCCCTGAGAAGGTAGGGGTAGGAGACAGATTCCCTCTTCTGGATCTCCAAAGGAGCACCTGCTGGAATCACAACGGAGTCCCATACCAAGCTCAGGCATGTGAGAGCCATAGCTCCACCACTGCATAGGGCCAAACTCATTCATGCAACAAATACTTACTGGGCATGCATTATGTTCCAGGTGCTGTTTCAGGCGCAGGGGGATATGCTAATGATCACACAGGCAAAGCTCCCAGCACTCATGGAGGTGATATTGTCCAGCAGGGCTCAGCAAAATTTTCCTCTAACAACCAGATAGTAAATATATTTGGCTTTGGGTGCCATAAGGTCTCCATTGAAAGGATTTAACTGCCTTCCCAGTAGGAAAGCATCCACAAATGGGTGTGGCTGTGTGCCAATAAAACTTTATTTATGGACACTGACCTTTGAATTCCATTTCATGCATCCTGAAATAAAAGTGTTCTCCCCCTGCCCAACCATTTAAAAATGTGCAGATGTATAAAACATTTTTAGCATGAGGGAGGGCGAAATAAATATAGGTGATGCCAATAATTAAAAAAGGGAAACATACACAACACTTAAATGTGCCAGGTATTGTTCTAGTGCTTATGTAAATTAACTCATTTAGTCTTTAGAATAACATTGGGAGAGGTGTAACCATTATTGGCTCCACTTTTCTGAGAAGGAAAGAGGGAATGCAGAAATTTACATGGAGTGATACTACCAGAAAACTGTTGCCAGGATGCCGACCCAGAATCCCAATGTGCATGCTTTTATACCTTATTCCTATCCTGTTCATAAAAACAAAATGAAGTGATCAATTTGTTAGTACCTTTTTTGAGCAGACAGTCCTAGGCATCAGATCTATAGTACAAGAAGGAAACTCCAAACAACCTTATCAGACAGGTGTCCTCGCCCTCAGTGTAAAGCAGTTAATGGTAGGTGAAGACACCCACTGGTAGGGTCACCCTACTCCCTTTGCTCTCAATTTCCTTTCTTTGCCCCAGTCACCCTCACGTATCAAATCCTCTATCTCCTCAGCGTTTCACATTCTGGCCGCTTTTCAACTTGAATTCCATCGCCAGAATGATGTTGGCTTCATTTTAACACTCCCAGATATTCGAAGAGGAAAGATTCAAAGTTAAACAGCGCCTGGAGAGACAGAGACCCCGGGAGGTTTGAAGTCTGGGCGGGTGGGGGGGGGGGGATGGGGACGAACCTTGGAAAATAAAATCTCTTAACCAGGCATCTGTCCCACCCACTCTGCCCCCCACCCCCAGAAAGCCTTGGCCTCCTGGTCTCTAAGGGAGGGGCAAGCAGGTGAAGGTTTCCACTTTGGGAACTTGGGGAAAATGCTTCTGGCATTAAACAAAGCCTCTTTATATTTAAACACCAGCCCAGGATTTTCAGTAAAGTTTCCCCAAGAGTCACTGAGTGTGTGTGCACAAACAATTACACACCGGTGTAGGCACACAGTGGGTTGCACAAATATGCATGTATGCAGGTTCACGCACAGGAGAGGGACCTAGCACGGCTGTGACTCCCCATAACCCCGTGTTCAGTGGGGTGCACACTTGCTTGCACACCCTGCGGAGGGCAGGAGCGGCAGGGTGGTGTAGGTTCCAGCAGGAATTCCAGAGGTGGGTTTTTGGCGAGGGGCAGGGGGGGGAGGCTGGGAGCCCTGGAGGTGGGGGCCTGGGGCGGGGACCCCCACTGAGGAGCCACAGTGGGGGGGGGGCTGGGTGGGGGAGGATTGTCTTGGAGAGGGCGAGCCAAGGGGGACCACCTGGGACTGAGTGAGGCACCCCCGTAGCGGGCAGGAGAGGGCTGAGGGTGGGAAGGGAACTGGGAACCGGCAGGGGCGGGGAGAGGTCAGGGTGCAACCTGGTGGGCAGGAGGTTGGGGGGTTCTCAGAGCGAGGAGCGAGGAGACTCTCCCAGGAGGCTCCTCTGAGGGCCCAGAGGACAATGGTTAGCATGATGGCTCGGGCACCCCCTGCCACTGTGCGGGGCCATGGCTCCGCAGACCCCTGGGTTCCTTTCCTCTGGGGGTCTGAGGACACACTGGGCAGGTTCTGTTAGTCCTTCAAGGGCTCGAAAGCTGGGGAACAAGAACCCGTCACTGGCCAATATATTTTTTTGTTTGTTTCTTTTTGCAGCACTCGGGATTGAACCCAAGGGCACTTTACCAATGAAATAAACCCAGTCCTTTTTGTTTTGAGGCAGATCTTAAAGTGCCCAGACTGGCCTTGATCCCTCTGCCTCAGCCTCCTGAGTCACTGGGATTACAGGTTTGCCCACTACAGGCCTGGACATGTGTAATTTTTGCTTTTATTTATTTATTTATTTGTTTTGGTGGGAGGAGTGGTACTGGAATTGAACCCAGAGCCTCTTGCTTGCCTGGCAAATCCTCTACCACAGAGGTACATCTACAGCCCTTTTCTTGTTTTGTTTTTTGTTGGTTTATTTGTTTGTTTTTGCTTTTGATGCAAGGTATTGATTCCAAGAGTGCTTCACCACAGAGCCAAATTTCCAGCTCTTTTTTTTTAAAAAAATTTTTAAGTTACGAGGCTGGATTTGAACTTGTGATCCTTCTGCCTCAGCCTCCAGATAGAAGCTTTGAGTTGGTTGAGTCAGTCAACTCCCACCCTTCCCCACCCCCACAAATAAGTCTCCAAGGAAATTTTGGCATTCACATTGAACAGACAGCCCTGGCCAAAGCATTGTTAAAGAAGTAGGTGATACTGAGGCCCAGAACAGAGAACATCAAACTGTCAAACTCGCCAACTCCGCAGCTGACCAGAGGCAGAAATGGAACCCAGATTCATGTCTCCCCACCCTCATCCCTGTGGAACATTGTACTGTCTCAGTCCTGAAAGCAAATGGGCTTGTTTTCCAAGGCCAGACTCAATTTACTAAGTCAAAAGTAGCTGCTGATAGCTTTCTCCCTTCATTCACTGAACACCTTTTCTGTGCCAAAGCTTTACCTGAGAGTCCTTCCTGCATTGCCCACAGACTTCCCGTCACATTGGGAAGACAGAGCTCAGTGATATAATGGAACTTACCTCTTGGGTCCACAGGGCAGCCAGGATTCAGCCCTGCATCTGGTACCTCATGTTCGTGTCCTTCTTCTAGCCATTAAATCAGAACTTTGGGGGTACTAGGGAGTCAATGTTTTATTTTAAATCCCCAGGAATTTCCAACTAGTTGCACTGATGAAAACCACAACACTAAATGTCAGAGAGAGACTTTCCGGTCCCAAGTTAGCAAGCCAGGGTCTCTGGGCCCAGTCTGCTCCCTGGAGTGTCTCCTTTGATCTCCAGAGGTATTGTGTACCATTTTGAATTCACATTACTAGCAACTAAAAATCTAAATTTGTATACCAAAATCTGAATTTCTAACTTTTTCAACAGAGAATTAGACAAAACCAATTCCTGACTCGTTTCCTTTCATTGCATGGATAAAATGACTGACAGCAGAGAAGGGCAAGGTTTTGCTCAGACACTCACAGCTCAGGTTGAGGGACAGAACTGGTGCTTGGGGGAAACCAGGATTCCTAGCTTTCTGACCTGACCCCAGACAACTGCAAAGAATCATTTTAAGATGGAGCTTTTCAGGCAAGCAGGAGTGGTACCTTGGCATGTCAGCTTGAGGTAGGATAGAAGAGATACAAAAAAGTAAAAATGAGACAAAATAAAGGAAAAAAACACTTTTTCCTTTCATCTGAAAGCACCATCATAAAGTTCCTCATAATTTTACTCCCCAAACCAGTTTTTCTCCAAGACCTGGCACTCCCAAATTATCACCCACAATCTTCAAGTCATAGGATACTCACCAATTAAGAAAACTGACCTGTGCCCTGTTAATTAGCCCACTAATACATGCATGTTTAAAATTGGATGAGAAAGGGAGATAGTAAACCTATAATATAGGGTACTTTCCAAATCTTATCTATTGATCAGATAATGGAGAAGATGTCAATCTAAGGATCCCTGGAACTTCCAGACCTCCATAAGCCATCTGTGATCACCAGACTGATGTCATCTCCACATACCTGACCAGGCCCACACTCACCAAGTTTCCTTTAAAAGAAGAGCCCAAACCACAGAAGTGCTCTCACTCTTGAGATAGCCTGTATTCCTGCACACCCCACCCCCTTTTTTTGTACCATGGATTAAACCCAAGGAGCACTGAACCACTCACTATATCCCCAGCCCCTATTTTTATTTTTTATTTTGAGACAGGTTCTTGCTAAGTTGCTGAGGCTGGCCTTGAACTCGTGATCCTCCTGCCTGAGCCTCCCTAGTTGCTGGGATTATGGGTGGGCACCATGACACCTGGTTAGAATTTTCTCTTGAATGTGTACTCCTTGCTTTCCTAAATAAATCTGTGTACCTCAATGTCTGACACAGGCTAGAATTCTTTACTGTCACATACATTAAAGACCCCATGTCCTGAATTGAGGTCCTCCTCTCTAGGACCTCATCGGACTCCCTCCAGTGACAAGACCTATCCAAAGCCAACCCCTTGGCTTCTACAGTACTGTGCTCTTTCCTGCTCCACAGTCTTGTGGGAGACCCAGGAGGCTGCAGCAAGTGAGTGAGCCTCCATAGATGCTTTCAACAGCCCAGTACTCACAGGTGGGCATGTTAGGCTAGCTGGGGCACTGTCAGGGGAAGGGTGGAATCCAGCGGAGAAGGAGCTATCTTGAAGTGGGAGCCAGGCAGATCTCTAGGAGTCAGATCCCCAAGTGAAGGTGGATGGACTGATTCACATTCTCGGCCACTTGGAATGAAAGAGGGGGCTGGGGTCCCTTCCTCCCCACACTGCAGAATGGCCAACTGAGGTTAGAACAGACTTAGGTGAAGGTGAGCCCTGGGAGAGACCTTGGGAACTGAACTGGGGTGGAGGTGGCAGATGGGCTTCTTCTCACATGCCATCTGGCATGGGTGGTGGAGGGCTTCCCAGGTGGCTACTGCAGGAAGCAAGGCCAAGATTGGAATGGTGAGGGTCAGCATGGCATGGGCAGGAGGTGGGGGCCAGAATGGACAGGTCATGAGGCCATTAAGCTTTGATTCATTATAGGAGAATGCTGAAAATGCTGAAAAATGGTTTTATGGGTTAAGGACCAACTAAGGCCAGAGGACTCTGCAGGCTGCAGAGTAGGAGCAGAGCCAGAACTAGGACTATTAGAGCTGCCAGATAGACACAGTGCTTGGGCCTGGGTGGCGGCTCAGTGGTAGAGCGCTGGCCTAGCACATGCGAGGTACTGGGATAAGCATAGAAATAAATAAATAAAATAAAGGTATTCTGTCCCTCTGGAACTTGACAAACAAGACACAGTGCAGGACAGGGTGACCAGATCGGTGTGGAGATCCAGAGACACCCCTATCCCCCCTCACACACACACACACACACACACACACACACACACACACACACACAGAGCACAGGCCAGATTACTGGGACCTGTGCCCAACTGGTAAGCTGGGATAAAGTCACTGCCAGCTACTGAGACACTCCCAGCTGTTTCCACAAGTCAGATTGGGAGCTGGGAACCTTCTCTTGGTCTCCAACTCTTTAAAAACTAGCAAACTAGTGGGCCCATGCCTGTAATCCCAGTGACTTGGGTGGCTGAGGCAGGAGGATGTGAGTTCAAAGCCAACCTCAGTAACATAATGAGGCCCTAAGCAATTCAGTCAGACCCTGTCTCTAAATAAAATATTTTTTAAAAAGTTGGGGATGTGGTTTAAGCACCCCTGGGTTTAATTCCAGGTGCCAACTCCCACCCCAGCAGCTCATATGTTCAAGGCCAACAAGGTCATGAGGCACAAGGCACCCACAGGAGGATCAGTCCTGTGCTGTTACTGATTTAGCCTGTGATTTGAGGCACCATACACCCCCTCTCAGGTCTTACTGGGTGGGGGTCTGATGGTGGTCTTCCAAGCTGACCACATTGGCTAGATTTTATCACGTGGACCATAAACAACGTGGCCATAGGACAATGGCTGCAGAAGATGCCGGAAGTGTGGGCTAAATGGCCACTTTTGAGGCAGAGAAGAGGTATATCAAGGACACCTTGTGCGTTTCAGGATGAAGTCTGTCCAGCAAAGGCCACAGATCTTCCAAGACATCCCTGAGGGTCCTTCTTATCATTTGTCCTCAGATCACAGGCCTCTGAGCTCATGGAGCAGTTTGCAGATACACCTGGACGCTATCAGGGCAGCAGCTGCAGGAGCATCTCTGCCCAGGAGACCAGACCACCCAGGATCAAGAGGCTCTAGTCCCTGCCCAGGACCCCAGGCATGGTCCCAACTCCCTTCTGAGGCTGCCTATTGGGGTGAGCCAGAGGATGGACCTGGGGCTGCGGGAAGGGCAGGGACCCTTCCTACTCTGCCTCATCAGCTGTGTGTCCTGGGGCAAGCCACATCCCGGCCTTGCCCAGCGCCTGGGGCAGCAGTGAGAGCTGGAATAGGAAATGAATTGAGGAGGAGCGTCTGAGGCCACGTGACCAGCGCTCTGTCCCAAGCCAATGTCCAGAGTCCAGTGCTCACAGTTGGGCTGGGTGGAGGAGCGGCTTCCAGGGACAGAGGAGGCCGACACTAAGGGTGGAATGAGACAGACATCATTACCCTAGGTACATGTATGATTGCAGAATAGTGCGACTCTACATCATGTACAACCAGAGAGTGAAAATTTGTACTCCATTTGTGAACAAGGAATCGAAAAGCTTTCTGCTATCATGTGTAACTGATTAGAACTAATAATAAATTAATTAATTTAAAAAGAGTCACCGAGGTGGCCTTTGTGTCTGGGCAGCTGAGGGGCAGGAAGGGAGGCAGCATCTTTAAGTTTGGAGTCCGATCTGTGTGGGTTCAAATCCTGATCCTGCCACTTGCTGTGTGACCTTGGCCAAGTTATTTTGCCTCTCAGATCCTTTATTTTCACATCTATAAAATGAGATGAATAACTACAGCCAATATTAAAGCCAAGTGCCTCTCTAGTAGTCCCAGCTACTTTGGAGGCTGAAAGAGGAGGATTGCTTGACCCTAAGAGATTGGGCCCAGATTTCATTTCAAATAAATCAATAATAAAAGCCAACATTTAGTTCTAGAAATTGCTTTAAACCCTTTAAATGCTTTATATCATTCTATAATACCACATTGGTGTGTAGGTGCTATTTTGGTCCCAGGGGATAGAAGAGGATATCAAAGCCCAAGAAGCAAAGTAATTTAACCAGATCACATAGCTGATAGGTGGCAGATAATCCCAACAAGGTCCTTAACTCCCACCTTCCAGAGTTAGTGAGGATCAGCTTGTCACACGGAGGTCACAATATGTGTTTGCTGTTGTTATTGTGGTGATAGTGGATGTATTAGTTTTCTAGAGCTGCTGTAACAAGGATCACTGATTTTTCTCTCTCTCTTTCTTTCCTTCCAATCGGATGATTTAAACAATCAAAAGTCTGAAATCAAGTGTTGGCAGAGTTAGTTTCTGCTGAGTCCTCCCTCCTTGGCTGTCTTCTCCCTGTGTCTTCACCTGGTCTTCTTTCTGTTTGTGTCTGGGTCCTCTCCTTATAAAGATACCTCTCCTATAGAAGTATGGCCCATCCTCATGACATTTTTGTTGTTTTTCCCAGAAATAAACTTGCTTTGTAATCAATATAATTTCTGGACCTTGGAATCTAACAGGACACCTGGAACCCAAAGTTCCCTGTGAGTTTAAAACTGTGCAGGGGATCAGGAGGGACCCAAGGCAGGTGTGGAAAGAAGGAGGAAGTAGACTTTGGAGTGATGAGTTCTGCCCTTAGTGGGGGTGGGTAAGTGGAAAGGGAGGGGAAGGGTGGGTGCACTTCTAATCTCAGTGGCTTGGGAGGCTGAGGCAGGAGGATTGTGAGTTCAAAGCAAGCCTGAGAAATTTAGTGCGGACCTAAACAACTCAGTGAGGCCTTGTCTCCAACAAAATACAAAATAATGTTGAGTGCCGCTGAGTTCAATCCCTAGTACCGAGAAAAAAAGGGAGGTATTCAGCGCTGCAGTGATTCAGGCCTGGGAGTGGGGTTGACTATCCCCTAGAATGTATGGAGAGTCACATGCTCAGCAGTCGCCAGGACACAGTAGTAGAGGCAAAAGTCTCCAAGGAACATCAACTCAATAGCGTGGGGGGAGTGGCTCTTGTTTCATGTACCTGTGGCAGAGGTAGTGCAGCTAGTCCCAGGAGAATTAGAGGCTGTGTAGAGGCCCAGGGGGAATTTGGAGGCAGCTATCCTCTTGTACACTCCCAAAATGCCCACCCTCTGAGCTGTGTTGGCCTCTTTTTTACTCAACTTTAAAGACTCTGTCACCAATTACAGTCACATGCTGACGTACTGGGGGTAGGACTCCAAAAAATGAAATTCAGAACGGGCACCATTTGGTCCATAGTGGTGAGCAATGTGGTTTCCTGTTACCATGGCAGAGACAGAGAAGGAATAGGGTAGAGGACAGAAAGCAGCTGCCCAGATGCCCCCTTGGTCCTGCAGGCCCAATGGTCAACTCTGCAGAGCCAAGTAAATCTGGACACCATATCAGGGCCACCTCCACGAGGAAGAAGCCTGTGGGGTAGAGGCCTTCACACATCTGGGCCTGAGATGGAAATTCATGCCCAGCACTTTGGGGATGGTTTCCCCAGTCCTTGCCTGTCCCCAGGGTCGGACAGGGTACCGGGCTCCACCCTGCCAGACATGCTTTCTCCCACACAGGTGGACCAAGAGCATGTCTCATGAGCTGGGAATCCTCCTGTGGCTCCTGTTCTTCCTCAGGAAGTGCTTTCTTAAGCCTCCCTGGTGGAGACGGCGGCTCAGTGGTAGAGATCTGGACTAGCAGGTGTGAGGCCCTTGGATACTTCCCCAGCATCAAAAAAAGAAATACTCTGCCCCCGGAAAGAAACAAAGACAATAAAAAGGTTTTTCCAATCCCCTCAGGAACCCTGGGCTCTTCAGCCTTGTTTTTTCCCATCTCACACCCAATCTGGGTTTGGCCAGCCTGGGAGTGGTGGCTGACACACTACCCTAGCATCCCACCAGCCACAGTGCTGGCCCTGGGGACTTCTTCTGGAAGGCAAGTCCTAAAGCCAGCATAGCCAGGTCTGGGCTCATCCTGAGGTCACATGTCCCTTTTTCTCCCAAAGATATCTCCTTCCTTTCAACTAGCCCCCACCTCCCTAGGGCTGGCTGCCCGTGCTCTCTCCTCCTGGATGGTCTCCGGTCTTCTCCTGTGGATCAGCCACCAAACAGCCAGCGGGACCTTCTCAACATACACCTGACCATTTTGCTCTGCTAGGAGCACACAGACCAGAGAAGGAGGAGGCTGGTGCACATTTTTGGGCACTGGGGATGGAAACCAGGGCCTCGGGTGTGCCAGGCAAGCACTCTACCACCAAGCCCCAGCCCCAGCACCAGGACTACACTTTGTTCTTTCTTCCCTCTCCACTGGGAACTTGGTCAGAGTTCCTAAGGGCCTGGAGGGCGGGTCGTTTCTTTGGAAAAGCAGGAATTAACAGTGAGTGCACCAGAGTCTCTCTAAAAAGAACAGATATTAAAAAAATAAAAGAAAAAACAGCAATAAGCACAGCTGTATGGCCTGTGGTAAGAACAGCCCCAGGCTAGTTGTGCTTCTGTGTAACCTTACCCCAGAACAGGGACCAGCTGATGGGCAGACACTCAATAAGGTTATATTATTGCCTGAAGTCCAGACCAGGATGGTGGCCAACCTCAGGTCCTTCCAAAGGTAGAAAAGCTTGGCCATAAATGGACAGAAGGAGAAATGATCACTGAGAGTCAAGAAATGATTGGAAGGAGGGAAATTCAAGGAACACAAATACCTGGAGAGGCTCAGAGCCTCTTACAATAAAACATAAAAAGGATTAGGGATGTGGCTCAGTGGTAAAGTGCCTTGGGTTCAATATCCAGTACAAAATAAATTAATAAATAAATAACAATCTAATCAATAAAAATAGAGTTTTACATCAGATCAGGAATGACTAGAATTCTGGGCCTGACTTTCCAATTATAGCTTTGTGAACTTGAGATAAAAAGAATTTGTGGCTTTAATTTTGTTATTTGTAAAATTAGGGATAATAACAACTCCCATATAAATTCATAGAATTGCTGGAACGAAGCCCGGAAAGAGATAGGAAAGCAGTTTTTGCATAGTAACAATAGCTTCCTTTGTGAAGTCAATTACAATTTATAAGGATATTTTCTTCTACATAATACCATTAATATTAAATTTTGATAATTAGTATTATTTTTCCTCCCACCATAGCTCTGTGGGAATTCAATACCCACAATAATAGAATCTCAGGAATCTCACAATTGGAAATGGCCTGAAGAGTAATCTTTTCCACCCTCCTTAACACTCATTTAAAGCTTGACTCTAAAATGTGTCTCCATGAAGTTCACCAGCATCCATGTAAGTTCCTTTGGGCATCTGAAACTAAAAAAGATTCTTATATTTATTTTCTAAAGATAAACAAACTCCCCTCTCCCCTTATCTCCCAGCCTTTAATACTGGTTTCACATTCTGTTGCTATCCAGAAATCCATTCTCTTGATACAGTAAAGCCTTTTTCCTTTCTTCTGCTTATTTTCCCCCTATTTAGATTCTGAAAAATACATATTCTTCACCCTCACCAGTTCCTTCATTGTCCCTTTCGGGCAGAGGTCTGTGTCTCATTTATTAATGGTATGACTCTTCAGGGCACTCTCCACAGTGGTTGTTATGGGACGGATTTGCTGAGGCTGGTTTCTTCCCTTTGAATTCTCACAACTCTGCTCTACAATGTCTGCCATGAGGGAAGGATGACTGTTGTAAAGGAGAAAACTTATGTTAAAGCAAACAAAATGTAGCCCCATGCACCTTTTTGAATGTAAAAAACTTCTGGGTTTGTTGCCTATTTCACTTCCTTGTGTCTTCCCTTTTTTCACCCAATAAAGATGAAGAGTCCCTGCCCTTACCAAAGATCAAGATGTTAACCTTGACCTCTGTGTCTCACCCCTCACCTTTACTCTTTCCAGCTACACTCTGCTCTTCACCTTCATCTACAGCAAATATTTCTGTATTTCTACAGAAGAGTCCATCAGCCCAAGTGTACAGTCATGTGCTTTCCTCACTGATTTTACAGAAAATAAATCAAATCAACACCCCACATGCTTATCATTAGAGTAAACTTTTTAAAAGAAAGATCTGTGATTGCTATATAATCTTGTAACCTCAATTCTTTCTTCAAAAGCCACTTCAATCAGACTTTAATACCTTTAACTCCACAAATTGCCCTTCTCAAGAACATCAAAGACATATATGGTTCCAAAAATATGTGGTGAATTTTTTCCTCTTGACTTCGTACGTCTTCTTGTAGCTTGTGGAACAGTTATGATCATTTTCTTCAGGATATATCCTCTCTAATTCTGTGAACTAGCACTTTTAAAATTTTCCTCCTAATTCTTGGACTTCTCTGGATATGTAGATTCTTGGACTTCTTTGCTCTTATTTGTTCTTTGATATCTAAGTGTTAGAATGACCCTCATTTCTCTCTTGTTCTAACTATCTTCTCTGTATAAAACATAAGTACCATCTACAAGGAATGGCATCCAAATATGCAGCCCAGAATCCCCCTGAATTCCAAACCCATGCAGTAGGGTTTGAATGTGAGTTGCCCCCAAAAGCTTACATGTAAGACAGTGCAAGAAGATTCAGAGGAGAAATGATTGGGTTGTAAGAGTTTTAACCCAATCAGTGAATTAATTCCCTGATAGGGTTTACCTGAGTGGTAACTGAAGTGGTAGGGTATGGCTGAAGGAAGTAGAAATTGGGGCATGGCTCTGGGTACATGTTTGTATCTGGCCAGTGGAGTGTGTCTCTGCTTCCTGACCAGAATGATTTTAGCTGCTTCTCTCCTCTACAGTCTCCCACCATGATGCCCAGCCTCACCTTGTGAGCCCTGAGAAATAGAGCCATCCTTCTATGGACTAAAACCTCTGATATCATGAGCCTTCAAATAAACCTTTCCTTCTCTACAATTGTGCTGGTCTGGTCCTTTTGTCACAGTGGTGAAAAAGCTGACTAAAACACTATGCAAAGCTGGGCGCTGTGGTGCAAGTCTGTAATCCCAGCAGCTGGGGAGACTGAAGCAAGAGAATCATGAGTTCAAAGCCAGCCTCAGCAAAAGTGAAAGCTAAGCAATTCAGTGAGACACTGTTTCTAAATAAAAATGCAAAATAGGGCTGGGGATATGGCTCAGTGGTCAAATGCCTCTGAGTTCAATCCCCAGTACCAAAAAAAAAAAAAAAAAAAAGCACTATGCATACAGTTGCTAATTTGAAATCATTTCTCAGATGTTTAATCTCTATCTCAAACTAAGTATTGTCATCCTTCCATTCTTCCCAAATTCTAAGTCTCTCTGTCTCACCACTTGGCACTGCCATCTGCCCAGTGGCTCAAGTCAAAATTCCAGCAATAGCTTTGATTCATTCTCAAGCTTATCTGTTCATATCTAACACCATTAGATTTTGTTGACTCTACATACAAAGATGTATCTCAAACCAATTCATTTCTCCCCCCTTTATTATCTTTGTTTTGAATGACTGCAATAATTTCTTCCTAATTGGCTATTCCTCCTCTCACTTTTATCTCTCAAAAGGCATTGAGTATAATATTTCAAAATGTAAATAAAAACAAAATAGTAATTAGAATATGCACCCCAGGAGAGCAGAGACTTTCTCTTACATATTCACTCCTATATTCCTCCTCCTAGAGCAATAGCGAAGACAGTTTTGGTGCTCAAAACAAATACCTTGAATAAATAAATAATGAATACATCTTCAAAAAGACTGTCACTAGGCAGGGACAGAAAGTACTGTCACTGGGGAGAAGAATGAGAAACCAGAGTTTTCTCCCTCGTCAGCAGTCCTCATTCTCTCTTCGTGACTTTTTTCTTCCTCTCATCTCAATCTCTCTGCACCACCATCTCTGTCTGCTTGCCCTCTTTGTTTTTCTTCTCTTACTTGGTTAGTGCTCTGTCACTGCTTTAATTAAGTTTTCACTCCATATGCTGCATGTCTCAGAGAAAAGAATTTCTCTGTAATGTTCATCAGCAGGATGGCCCCTGGGAGATGAGCAATGTGTCCTGCTAACTGATATGGAAAGCAGAGGCTCCTTTCCAAGAGCTCAGCACACCCTCAGCCACCCAGCCATGCCTGCTTTCTATAGCACGTGGTTTTGAATTCCCACATCACCCTACTCACCCCTCTCGCCAATGTGTCAAAAATCTCTTAGGTGTAGATACCCAGATTTGAACCCTAATTCTTCAGGGATTGGTGTTCTCTGTTAAATCAAACACACGTTCTACTATTAGAGCTCCACTCTGCATTGTATACTTTGGCAGGATCATCTTTGACTCTCCTATACCTGCTGCCATTGCGTGATGGTATAGTTAAATTGCTTGGCATAGTTTGTGGAATATGGCAAATGCTTTAAAACTATGAATTAGTAATTTAATTCTTTACTAATAAAGGGTCAAGTGGAAAAGTGTCTGTTAAAACCTTTCTGAATTCTAGATGTGGTATGTTTTATGTATGGTAAGACTGACAAGGTAATGAAAAAAGTTCCTCCAAGTTTGCCACCTTTTCTGCTGGAAATTAGCACCAGTTCCTAGTGTAGGGAATCAATTCAACTGTGAAACTCACAGATGTGGACAGTGTTTAAAGTTATAGATCATTGCCAGTGGTTGGAAGATTGGGTTGTTAAGAATCAAACAATTTTCGACCTCCTTGGCAAGTAAATTAAATTTCTGAAAATGATATAGAATTACATAATGGCAAATACTAGAAAGCATTAGATGTAACTCTTATAAAATACCTTAAAACTTAAAAATTGAATTCTAAATGGAATTTTAAAAGATTTTTTAAAAAGTTTCTTGGATACTATGTGTGGTTAGCATGTATTTTCATTGAATGCTCAAGAAAAATTGATGACAATAATAGTAATTTTTTTATATACCAAGGGGTGAATCCAGGGTCACTCAACCACTGAGTCACATCCCCAGCCCTTACTTTTTATTTTTAGAAAGTGTCTCACTAACTTAGGGCCTCACTAAGTTGTTGAGACTAGTAATTTAAAAAAAATTCTCCCATACTGGAAGATTTTATAAAAATGAATTTAACATTATTCACTTACTATTTCTACTTACTTAATTTATGGCTTATCTTTTATACTTCTTCCCACCGTGCCATACTTCTCTACTTCCTCCTATGCTTCTCCTAAAAACAAGAATAGGGAGAATTGGCAAGAAAATTTACTTAACATTACCTTGGTGCACTGTAATTCTATTCCTTATGAAAGGTAAACTTCAATTTAAAACAAATACTGAGGAAATAACTGGAGTGAATATTATTGAGAAAGTATAAATAAATCTGAGTAAATATCAGTAAAAATAAATAAGACTGTAAATGATTAAAAAAGTGAAAAAGACCAGAGAAAAGAGCATTTTATTATAAACTGAGTAAAGCTTAAATATATATGATATTTCATTCATGATACTTCATTCATTTCTTGAATGCTTGTGTATGAAATATTGTTTTTTCCTCTGGGTTCTGTTCTAGCACCATTCATTTCTTACCCTCCTCAATTCTCCTAGGTAATTTAAAAACCTCAGATGCTGGTGACATTGATACCAATATAGCTATGTACCATTGGGCAGATATTAATAAGAGATTTCATAATACCATATCCAAATATCCAGCAACCAGCTCCTGTGTGTTTCTGCAGGTATCACATGCTCACATACTCTAAACAAATTCATACTATCCTACATAAATTTGCTGTGGCAGGTTCTGTGCCATGCTCTCTGCCTCAGAGGCAGGCATCCACATTTCCCATCTTTCTTCCAGAGATACTTATATGTTCTTTTTGTCTAATGTCTGCTCATCTTCAGATCTGAAATAGGTCAATACCTCTTCCAGGAAGACATTTCTTGGCTGTCTGATTTATACTCTTCTTCCTATGCTTCTCATCATAAGGTACTTTATCTGGCTTTCAACAGAGCTTTTGTTACAGTTGCCTGTTTACTTGTCTACTTCTTCCAGAGATCTGGCAATTTCTATTGTGTTACCTGGTATATATTTAGAAATTAGTATGGTGTCTGTTAAATAGGCATTCTGAAATAAATGCATTTATTGAGTCTTTCCTGAGCATCTCCTATATAAGACACTATATTAGATATTAGGGATCCAACAAATATTAGTTATTCCTTTTGATATTCTCAAGGACAACTAGAATAGATTTCTGCCAGTCAATTATACTAAAATGTTTTAAGAATCATAAGAGAGGCACACATTTAGGGGTGGCAAAACCAAGATAGGGCAGAAAGCAAGATTATACTGGGTCAGTATCCATAAGAAACAAGGTAACAGGCAACTGAATGAAAGAATGATTTAAAAATAAAAAATTATGTGAAAAGTACTAATGTAACTATTTTATTGAGCGTGTGCTGATTCTTTTGTAGCAGATAGTTTTATACATATTATTTAACTTACTAATTTGATTTTCACAAAATATTTATGATATAGTCATTACTGAATTCTTGTTCCAATCTCATTGTTACAGTTGATCAGAGGATTAATTATTTACTAGCAAGATACTGAGTTTAGAAACCTAGGTTTGCTTACTCCACATTAAAAATGCTTTCAATGAGTCTGAATGACAAAGAGTTAGACATGATAGTATAATTTGGGTATTGAAGTGAGGGCAAGCAGATAAGTAGTCCATGGATGGAAAAGATCTAACAAATAGAGTGTAGTTCTTGGGATTGGAGTATTGTTAAGGGCCTCCTTCATGTTTCTGAGGGTAAACCCAGCTGCCGTTCGAGATGTAGTATATTAGAAGCTCTGATATTAATGTGTGTATCTCTTGTTGGCTAGGTGAAACAAGGGCCTAGTCTATTAAGAGAACTACTTTATTAGCAGAGACACTAGTTTATTAAGAGCACTTTATATGTTACCCTAACATGAAGAATTAAGAAATTTAAGCCTGGGTCTAGAGTGAGAAGCCTTCTTGTCTTTGTAGGTTCACCTACCTAGTCAATGATCCTTTGGTTTCCTGATGCTTCAGAGTCTGAATAGATCATTCATCTTGAGCCAGAGATAGTTTACGAACATCCTATTATTGTTACAAGGTATTAGAGGTTGGAGAAGATGGAAGTAAATACTAACTTATTTAATTAATTGAAAAAGGAAAAACAACAACTCTTCTGCTAAGCACCAATTTAACATTCAACTGATATGTGGGATGAGCCATGAATAAATACAGGGAGCCACTACTGATGTGCATACATTTTTATAGTACTTACTAAAGTGTATTTTATTTTGTTTTTACTTATCTTTAAACTCCCAAACCCATAATTATTTTAGAGTATTAAACAGTCTCCATTCAACCCAGCATCAGAATAGTTTTGGCACATAGTAGACTCTGAAAGTATAATTATTAAATAAATATACAATGTAGTTATGTGAAAAATATTTTCCTTCTAGAGGCATTGTTGAGAGGGAGATTTCATTTATTTGTAACTAAGACTTTTGTCAATTATAATATCAGTTTCATGTACATATGTTAAATAGATCAGTTCAATGCTGGAATAAAATTATGACTACTGAATTTAGTATCATACAAAAATATTTGTGGGTATCTGAAATTTTCCAAGGTATATTCTGTTTTATCAGTATGTATCAGTGAAAAAAATGGATCTGAACCCTGCCCTTGTGATACTTAGTAGAACGTACACCTAATACTTCATCCTTGATTTTACATAAATCAGCTGTCCATCACTATGACAAAATACCTGAGATAAACAACTGAAAATGAGCAAAAATTTGTTTTGGTTCATGTTTCAGAGGTTTCAGTCCATGGTCACTTGTTTTCATTGCTTTGGGCTTATGGTTAGGTAGAGCATTGTGGCAGGGAAGACATGTTAAAGCAAAGCTGCTAACCTTGTGGTAGGTTGGAAAGCAAAAAGATATAGGAAGAGACTGGGATCCTAATATCCTGCCCAAGGACACAGCCCCAGTGACCTAACTCCTTCTACTAGGACCCAACTTCTAAAGGTTATACCATCTCCCAATTGCCTAAAAAATTGACAACCAAGCTTTTAGCGTGTGGACTTTGGGAGGACATTTAGGAGCTAAACCATAGTGTTCCACCCCTTAAAGTGGTTATTGGTACCCCAAACCCTTCCTACTTCTCTCTTTACTTCCTGGGCCAGGGTCCTACCTGTGCACCACCATCTCAACAAAGGGTCAAAGGTAATGGACTGAAACCCCTGACACTGTGAGCACAGTTGCATTTAATATATTAGGTATTGAGCAGTATATATGGGATTTCATCTGAAAGTTGTTTTGAGAATGTCTTCAATACCTTATCAAGTTGTGGTACTTCTTGAAACCTAGTTTAAGAAACTTATCTATTTTTTAAAGTTTGATTAAAGCACACATGACTGATTATATATAACATAACTACATATGTCACCTTTGTTATTCTTTGACAATTTGGAATACCAATATCTTTGGAAGAGAAACATTTTTACGGTTATCATGACCAATATATCTCTATGCATTCAAAGTGTGTAGCATTGTATGTTTTAAAAAGTTAGGGTTTAATCATTCCATCATGTAATGCGAGTGAAAATCTAAGGAAACACCCATTATTTCCATTAAGAACAAAACTAAGAATAATGAATGAAAGTCAGTAGTGAAGTAAACAAAGACACTACAAGAAGAATATCCATATACTTTGAGGATTTGTTAATAATTAGTCTCACTTACAAAGCTATCTATTCCAAATTCAAGTTGAAGAGAGAAAACTTTGTGATAGGTATTCCTTGAGGCAGAGTTTGCATGCTTCTCAGACTCAACTGGAAATAAGAGTCAATAAAAGCCTGTTAATAATATAATTTCTACGCTTGCAACTTCAAATACCTTTCTATATGTCTGTGATATTGAAGTTTTCAATATTTTGTATAATTTGGAGAGGCAGAGACTTGTCTCCTACGAGGGGCTTCAGTGATGATATCCTGGACACATAGTTGATTGCATGGGGTGGAGTGGGCTAGGCTTTGGGGTGTCAAACTGTGCTACATTAAAAAAAAATTACTTTTTGTTTAATGCTAGAGCTTTTCTTTAATAGAGAGAGATTTTTTTTCCCTTGTGAAGGGTCAAAAATCCATAGTCAGGGGTCACTTTTAAATTTCTTTGTAATGCAAATATCCTCTACAGCACTGTTGAGAATATCACTACCAGAATGAATTTGTATCAGCTATTTCTATTCTAACTGTGAAAACTGAACTACCACACTAGTGACTATTTATTGCTTTGATTGGATATTTAACACACAATTTGGGACAATTTCAGAAATGAAATAATGTTTGTGGTATTGTTGCTATTGACTTGACAGATACAAATCACTCAATTTGGTCTGGACAGGAAAGCCATCTGCCCTGCAATCACATCCAGAGGATGTGGACATAAATAGATTTCTCTACCAGAATTCCTTTTTCTGTCACAATTTATTTAAATATAGGAATGTTAAAGACAAATCAAATAGCAATGCTGTTCCATCATTTTGAAGAATTTTAGCTCATGTAGGAAATATTTCAGTAGGAAATCACATCAAATAATCTTTGTCTCTTGCATCTTATAACTCTAAAATTTATCACTACAAATACTCTGGAGGTATGTAATGTTTCATTCAATACTTTGCAAAAATTATAATAACATAAGAAGTGAAGGATTTATAAGTTCTGAGATGAAGCCCGGTATATGTTTATACAACCCCTCAAAGATCCAGTGATTAATGATTATATCAGGAAATAATCTGCATTGAAAGACTGGCCTAGCATTTTAACTTTTAAATCTTAAAAGAAATAGAAAACACATGAAATAAACTGTTTTATATCATTCATATGAACATGCAAATAAATAAATTTCCATCTGGAGATACCAAAACATATAGCCTTTATTTTATTTTTATTGGTTTGCCTTCTCTTTCTATCTTAACTGGCAGAAATAGAAAAAAAAATCAGAAAACAAAACTGAAGAGACAAAACTAAAAAAGTTTCTCTATGGAGACAAAGTGTGATTACCCAGGTCCTATAGTTTATTTCCTGAATTGACTCAGTCCATCAAAAGGTAAATGATATTGGAAGGGAATAGAAGAAAAAATATTTAATATCTTATATTTTAGCTGTTCAAAGGCAAAATAAAATACAATGTTTCCCATGTTCCCAACGAAACCTTTTCTTTATTATTAAAAATATTAGGACTAATGTTAATGCTTTAAATAATTTATAGTTCATATTTGAAGTGCTAAAGGAATAAGAGAAGTCTACTTCTAATTCATGACTATATGAAGTCTAATCCATCAAATGAGAATATCCCATTTTAGTGTACAATAGAGTATTATGTTCTTCCACTCAAAGTTTTGGAAAAAAACATAAATGACATAACAAAATTTAAGATAAAGGTACTAACTGTTTGGAAATATTTAATGTTCAACATTTCAGAAACTACACAAAATGTGAATATTCACACTGATTTTATGTATGTCTTATTGCAGTTTGGACTAGAATCAGAGGTTCATAGAAAAAGGGCTATTGAGATACTGGAAGTTTTCCCACATGATAATGAGTTTTAGGAATTGTCCTTTAGAAGGAAAAGTTCACTTTGACTCATTTCTAATTCTTCCCCATATAAATCAGTTGTTTGTTTCATGATGATAATATCCATGCTGATAATATTATGTTTTTCAGAGGTTAGTTGATATGGCATGTCGTAGCCATATACACATGACTCATTAACTTGATTTTTTATAGGTCAAATTTCACAAATCAGACATAGGTTCACTACTCAGGAAAACTGTCCTGCATGTATGCATGCATGGATTAATTTCTGCCATGTATCCAAAGGTTAAATATCTGTGGGGAAGACCAACTTCTTTTTTGAAAGGGTTTTACTAGAAATGTGTTTCTTATTGAAAGTTTTGCACCTGTTGTTGCTGACAGTTTGCTTTTTGGTACTAAACATCATATGACACAGCAAAGTGGTTAGCAGACATTCAAGTAAGGAACTAAGTCAATAGTAAAGGCTAGGTAGAGAGGAATAATCATCATCCCTCTCTAGCTTTACTAGTTCAGGATTTGACCGTCTATCTATCCTGTGTGTTCTTTGAAGATTGGCAGTTTGAGGCATCAGTTTGAGACTTGTTCTCTCAAGTATCCCAGAATTCTAAAGATAACAGTATCAGATTCTGTACATAGGGATGAGAAAATTAGTCTAACTAAAGGATATAGAAAACAATAAAATGAAGAAGGCATTTTTTTAACCATCTCTTCTTTCTATGTTTCCTTAGATGTGCATTTGATCTATAGTACTATTAAAGAAAAGAACAAAGTACCATAAACATTTTGTTTCAGAGAGAAGGTCATTTTACTAGGATAAAATGTAAGTAATTAATCTTGTATATATGCAGGTAGGTTATCCAAGACCTTAAGTGTTACAGAAACTAAGAATAGACTGATATTTCTCAGTAGTTGTTCTAAATTTACCTTACATTGTCTTGTGTTTTCACAACATTAAATTAATATTTTCCTGATTATTAGAAGAAAACTTTTTGTTACATAACATATATTCAACATATACATTTTTACAATCTATTATGTGTTCTCTGATTTGGCTAACACTTTGAGTTTTAAAAAAATATAATAAAATATCGCATACTTCACAAGAATTTACTAGGCTGCTGAAAATAAAGTTGACATTAGTAAACTTAACATTATTATAAGTAATAGTATTATATACTTATTCACTTATAGAAAAGTCAATATAAATAAAATATGGCATAACAGGAATGGTAAGGTTGATTATGTAGGTTATTGCAATGATATTTGATAAACATAAAGGACAGTCATTGCCTGCACAAATAAACATAATTTTATATTGATGTAAATACTATTATGTATGATTCAAATAACTTATCTCAAAGTTCTCATCTGGAAATGATTTTTAATGAAAGTAAATCATTAAGAGATGAATAAATACATAAATGAGTGAAAATATAGTTACTAGATATCCTTAGGTTTAACTCCCAGTGACTGAGAGAATGAAGGTTGCACCTTTACAATATATGAATATAAACTTCAATGTATACAATGAAAGTACGTGTGGAATATAAAATTGAGGGATCAAATTAAGATGGTGAGTCAAGCACGTGTTTCTGACTCTTCTGGTGAAAATTCATCTTGATATTTCAGAAAATAAACCCTTGTCAAAGGAATAAAATTTTCTGTCTTAAGAGGTTGAGAAAATATTCTTAGTGTATTTGGATATTATTTAGAAATACTGATTTAAATGTCAATGGAAACTAATAAACATTGGAAGTGATTGCTTCTGGGGGGAAGAAAGAGAAAGAATTAAGACTTTTGTCTTCTTCATTTATAATGTCTAATTAGAACAACTTATTTATTAACTGTGTCACTCTGTGTTTAACAAAAATAAAACAAATAATAAATTAATAAACTTCAAAGATCCCCATCCAAATGGGAAAAAGATCTGAATAAGAATATCCAATGAACAGTAAACACAGGAAAATGTGCTCAAAAGTGTTAGTCATCAGCCAGGTGGCTCATGCTAGAATCTCAGCAACTCAGGATTTCATGTTCAACATTTGTCTCAGCAACATAGCAAGGCCCTGAGCAACTTAGTGAGACCCTGTCTCAAAATAAAAAATAAAAAGGGCTGGGGAGTAGGCTCAGTGTTCAAGCTTCCCTGGGTTCAACCCCTAATAACCTCCCCCCAAAAAATGTTAATCATCAATGAAATGCAATTTGAATCCATAATACCATGCTATGATACACTCCAGAATGACTGACAACAATAAAAATGACAAGAGAGACCTAACTGTTGACATATAGAGTAAGGGAATTTTCATACACAATTATTGAGGAGTGTAAATTGCTACACCACTTCGGAAAAACATTACAGTTACCTCTACAGGTGAACATTTGTTTAGCCCATGACTCAGTGATTCCTCTTCTATGTATATGCCTAGTGGAAATAAATTCCATTCATAGGTTCACAAGAACAAGTCTCTTGAATGGTCATGGCATTTAACTATTAACAATAACCTAAAATTTTAAAATATACAAATGCAAATTTTAATAAATGGAAAATGCATTTTGCTATTTTTCATACAGTTGAGTGTTATGCAGCAATGAGAATGAATGAACTACAATTCTATGCAAGGATAAAATGGTTAGATTTTAAAAACTTAATGTTGAGGGGAAAGAAGCCAATCACAAAAAAATACACACTCTAAGATTCTATTTATATACACTTCAAAACATTCAGCAGATAATATATGGTACCATACTTCAAGATGGTGGGTGGATTCTATTTAGTGGGTAGTGTCTAGATTGGAGGTCTGAGAACAGTTTCTGGGCGTAGGCCCTGTTCAGTTTCTTGGATTTGAGTGTTGCTTACGTGAGTACGCTAGGTTTGTGAAAATCCATCAGATCACTAATTTCTATTTATTATGCTTCAGGAAAAAATTCAAAATAAGTGATTAAGAAGTAACATTTCCTATCGATGAACAAATGTATAAATCTTGAGGTGGAAAAAATCTACTCATATTACAATTAGAGTGAATCTTCAATTGAGTTGAAAGCTGAAGGACAGAAGGAGTCCTTTTTAAAATTTTTTTCCCATTGAAGTATCTGTTTTAAGAACACTGATGAAAGAGGTTTCCATTCAGAAATGGGTGGCATGAAGGTGCTGTGGGAAGAACATATTTAGCATATTCTGAGCAACAGAAAATAGTTAAGACCTGATGGAATCTCTATAACTGTGTCCAGACAGTAGCGTTCTGAAAGACTCTTTGATTTTTTTTGTTTTATTATGGATTCAGATTGTATCTATCATAAGGGTTTTATGCAGGGTAGTGATTAATAGTGACTTATGTTTTTAAAAGGCCATTCTGGTTGTTTGGCAGAGAACTATGGGTGATAGGAACTGGAGATTACTTAGCAATCTATTATAATAGTCTGTAAAAAAAAGGAGGGAGGGAGTGATGGATTGAAAATGGTCTTTAGCAGTGGAAATAAACAAAGAGGAAGGAACCCCAAAATATGCTGGAGACTGGCTTATGGATTTGATAGTTTAAATACGATCAATAGAAAACTCAAGAATTACTCCCTATGTTTGAGCCATTGTATGATGATGCCCTTCACTATCTAGAGCTATATAGGCGTATCAAAATTTCAGACTATCAAGGAGCAAAACTTTGTTTTATTTATGTTAACTTTGAGATCTCCAAATGGGCTTTTGTCCCTCCTTTGGTTCTGGGGATCAAAGACTGTGCCTCAGGCATGCTAGACAAGAACTCTTCCACTGAGCTGTACCCCCAGCCCTCAAACAGACTCAGGGTTTTCTACTTAACTTCTATACGTAACAACCAGTTATTTTACAGCGTTGGTAAAATTATGTCATGCTTAGATGAAAACTTTGTCCCGAGATTGTTCATTGTACTTTTTTTTATTGTTGGTTGTTCAAAACATTACATAGTTCTTGATATATCATATTTCACACTTTGATTCAAGTGGGATATGAACTCCCATTTTTACCCCGTATACAGATTGCAGAATCACATCAGTTGCACATCCATTGATTTACATATTGCCATACTAGTGTCTGTTGTATTCTGCTGCCTTTCCTATCCTCTACTATCCCCCCTCCCCCCCTCCCCTCCCCTCTTCTCTCTCTACCCCCTCTACTGTAATTCATTTCTCCCCCTTATATTTTTCCCCTTTCCCCTCACTTCCTCTTGTATGTAATTTTGTATACCCCTGAGGGTCTCCTTCCATTTCCTTGCAATTTCCCTTCTCTCTCCCTTTCCCTGCCACCTCTCATCCCTGTTTAATGTTAATCTTCTTCTCATGCTTTTTGTCCCTACTCTGTTCTTAGTTACTCTCCTTATATCAAAGAAGACATTTGGCATTTGTTTTTAAGGGATTGGCTAGCTTCACTTAGCATAATCTGCTCTAATGCCATCCATTTCCCTGCAAATTCTATGATTTTGTCATTTTTTAATGCAGAGTAATACTCCATTGTGTATAAATGCCACATTCTTTTTTATCTATTCATCTATTGAAGGGCATCTAGGTTGGTTCCACAGTCTTGCTATTGTGAATTGTGCTGCTATGAACATGGATGTAGCAGTGTCCCTATAGTGTGCTTTTTTTAGGTCTTTAGGGAATAGACCGAGTAGTACTTTTTAAGCATTGAACTTAAACACTTTTGCTTGATTCTGAAGTATATGGAGTTACTACATCATGCATCTTCCCTCTTCTCTCTTCACTCTTCTGAGTTATGAACACTTCCGTACAGTGAAGCTGAGATCCATGCTACCTTCAGCCTATCAAGTAGTTATAAATCTATTTTGTATACTTCAGATTTCACTTTTCTTAGCTGTTCTTTACCACTGATTGCTTGAGGGCTCCTATAATTATTTTCTTTATTAGTTTATGCCATTAACCTTCAGATTTACATGAACATAATTTGGAAAACAAAGCTCGGGCCTAGGTGAGAATGCTTGATAACTCTCAGCCCATAAATCATCGCTGTGTTTTCAGAAATCCCTATTGTAATCCTTATATATTTTTTCAATTGCTAAAGAAATGAGTAATTCCTTACTACAATGATTTATAGTCTCTCAAGATCTTACTTTTTATTGAGAAAAGGCAGCAACATTTCTATCAATGAAAGAAGTTTATGCAACTCTTCTCCCTCACCCACCAGGGACTTGGTAGTATAAGCCAAATTTCATGCCTTTTTGATGAAAAGAATTGCTTCATCAACAAGTTTAGAATTTTAGTCACTAGTATTAGGTCTTTGGATTTCTGTGTGTATTCAGGTGTTAGAGAACTTCATTAGTTGAATAAGGGTTCAAGAATCTTTGCACACATTTTAAAGGATTGAAAAAAACAGTCTAATTTCATAAAATGTAATTTATGAAAGTAGATTATCTGACATCCCAGCTCACTGCAGAAACTGCAACTTATTTGTACTGTGATATTTATTCACCTCCTGTTTCCTTTCTATATGGGTCTAAAATTATGCACAGGAAGATAGGAACTTCTCTTCTCTTCTCTCTCTCTCTCTCTCTCTCTCTCTCTCTCTCTCTCTTCTCTCTCTCTCTCTCTCTCTCTCTCTCTCTCTCACACACACACACACACACACACATGCACTTATAAAACTAGGAGTGCACAAATTAACTCATTATGATTAGTAGTACATTATCCATGGAAACTAGTTATGTGGTTTTGAATTTGAATCTTCATTTCTGAAATCTGGATTTCTCATTATTTCAAATAGTCCAGAAATATTAAAATAACTTTATTTTTTTATTTTAACTACACTACCCAAGTGTTTATGTCTAATCCTAATCTTTTTTGTCTATTCCTTAATTGACAATCATCTTTTGACATAATTTTAAAATACTGACCTGACATAACTTCATCTAGAGAGGTAGCATAGCAAACACTTCATAGGATTAAATCAATGTAAAACATAATAAATTTGAGTTTGCAACATTAAATACACAGATTATTAAATACTTGTTCATTTAGTATAATAAAAATCAGCTGATACTAGTTGACTAGTTATTATTTTATCCTCTATATTAATTCTTTTAGCAATAATTTTTTTGAGTAGCATCTCTTTTGATATTGGATGAATTAAACAATATTATAATATGCTTGTTGTTGGGGTTTACTATATAATTTTTTCCTCAAAAAGAATATCTCTTGTAACAAGGTAGATACATGAGATAAAATTAAAAGATGGTTTATCATTTAATAGGAAAACATTTCCTAAAGCATGGTAGATGTGGAGGATGTATATGTAGCAACCAAATTATAATGACTTTTATGTTTCATAGGAGATTTTACACAACACACACACACACACACACACACACACACACACACACATTTATTTCCTCATGTGAAAATTTCCCTTTTCTAAATAACTCTGTAGCCTTCTGTTTCTATAGTGTAACCAAACCATCAGAACTAATTAGGAAATGATAAAGAATGCCAACATAAGTACTGCATTTTTGGAATAACTTTTTTGAGAATCCTCTTAGTAGCAGTTACTATTGTATATAGATATATTTTATGAAAACATGAGCTAAAATTAAACCTTTAATGTCTATTCTCAACATAAATCTTCAGAAGAATAATAATAATTTTGTCAAGTTTTCTCAAGCAATACAATAGAATATTTTTAATATATAATTGCCTTGAGTGGAAAGCTTTCTTCTTTCTCCACTCTTTCTTTTTTTCTCTCTCCACTTCTCTCACTGTAAACCACGTCCTCAGGAGGCTTGAATAGCTGAACCATGAGTCTATAATGAAATCACCTCTATCCATCTGTTGACCAGAAAAGCACATAGGAGGAAATAAACTGCCTCCTCTAAGCCAGTCTTTGAAAACCCAAACTTATAATGTGATGGAAAATGCCACACTCTGCTTCAGGTTATCAGGGTTCATCAGCTTGCAGACATGGTTTTATTAAAAATTAGGAGGCCAAATGATCTATTTTGTTATCATATCTAAACATCCTGGCAGCTACTCTATATCAGGTTCCCCATAAAAGTACAGAAAACTAAATGACAGATAAGTATGGGGCTTATTTTATTTCCAACAGAAAAAATTCAATTTCTGAGAAATGCATTTGAGGAAGTTATTCTTGACAAATAAACAAATTAAAGATAGAAAATAAGTAATATGTGGTGATTTAATTTATTACTTTGCAAACTACTTCTGATATGTCTCAAGGAAAGGAAATTATCTTAATGTGTATAATGTGATGTCAGCCATTTTATATCAGAAAATGGTAAGGCAGAGAAAAACCAGGAGGGAAAAATATAAGCTAGAATTATATGGATTTGGAATAGAGTGGCATGAAGTACTTAGGGGTAAGTTGGATATTTGATTAGCTTTATTTTTCTTAATTGTTTATGAGCATTAATGAAAATTAGCTTTATAACCTTCTAGGACAGGAACCCTATTAAGACCAGGTCTTTATAGTTTCTATGTACTGAGTAGACAGTGAAGATCACACATTATTATCTTATCTCAATTAACCTCTGGCTGTGTACATTTTTGGCTAAGGCTTTCAAATGAAGTTATTTAAATTTTATTGTTTCTGAGAAGTCATGAGCTATCCTGACTTCTGTTTCTCTCAAACTAATGATTTTCCCTTTTTTATTACGTAGTTTTAATAAAAAATGTGTTTAGTTTCAAAAATTTGCTTTAAATCACCACAATATATATCAACATTGATTTTTATATCTCTTGGGCACAGAAGCTCGTTGATTTAACAGACTTGACTGATCACTGAGGCATGGACATGTGACCTCATGATTTAAGACCTGTAAAACTTTGTGTCTCAATGAAATAATCAAGCCTCATCACAACAACTGGGTATCATCACTGAGTGATTAAGCTCACAGGTGTTCTGCAAGGACTCAGTTGGCTAATGGGCCACACCTGAGGTGAGGTCTTATTTAATCAATTTAGGAAGAAATAAAGGGGTCTAGAGTACAAGTGCAAAATCATTTCCTGAGGAGTATGGTCCTTTGGGGATGAAGGTTTCTGGTGGAAAGAACATGTCTGGTTCAGCTTTGATTTTCAATTTTTAGAAAAACATGTGGCACCTAGTAATACTTCAGAATAGAATAACTGCATGATTAATTGAATGAATAAATTGATTTACAAACCAGTGTCAAAGATCACAAAGAAGTCAAGTGTCTTCTTGTGCATTTACATTTGCATTTCTTTGCTTTGGCTTGTGTTTCCCTTGATCTTTTGACAACTTCCTGAATCTATTTAATTATTACTATTCACTTTTTACAAATGATAAAAATTGAGGCTAAAGGACCAGAAATGATATGCCCACATAAGGACAACAAGTAAATTGTTGAATAGTGAATATTGAAATACAATATTCTGACTCCAGTTTTCAATTCTTCTTTTTAGTCTGAAACTTTATGCCTATAAAATAATATATATGTGTACACATATACACACATATATCTTAATATATTAGTATTAACACACCTATCTGTAGGCATCAGTATACACACACACACACACACACACACACACACACACACACACATACATTTGCTCTCTCAAAGATAAAAGCTAAATATATCACAAAATGTAAACATACTTAAATATACTTTTAAAACGAAGTGTTGTAACTACTTCCCACCGCTATATTCTGACATGTGAGGGCATCCACATGGATTTCTTTTTTTTCTTTTTTTAAAGTTTATAAAATAATATTTATTTGGCATCCAGAGAGAATCCATTCAGTGAAATTAAAATTACCTGAGTATACAGAAAAATGTACTGTTTTCATTGGTGTAAATCATTAGCAAAAGATAAGAATGGAATTGGATAGACATTTTACTGTGGCTATAAAGTTTAAACAAGAACTTTTTGAAATTAAATATAGCATCAATGACTTGAAAAAGGTTCAAAGTGAAGGGAATTGCTGGCAGCAAGTCTACTTAAGGGTGTGTGTCTGTGTGCTTTGTGATTTTTTAATTTTATATATATATATATATATATATATATATATATATATATATATATATATAAAGTTATAAAGTGCACATATAGCAAATATACCTTGCAGTATTTTAGAAAACCAAACACACCTGTGTAACCAAACCCCAGGTCCTAAAACATGTTTGCAATATTCCTGAAATGTTATGCTCTATACCAACTATTAGTTTAACTTCCCACAAAATTTACTAACATTTCACTTAAAATAGCATTTATATGTTCTCAAGCTGTTTTGTGTTTTATACAAAAGTGATCATAGGACATGAATCCATTTGGATATTACTCTGGATTTAATTTTTTTCTCTTCAAATTCATACATCAAAACTCTAACTCATTCCTCACCCTGAAAAGACATATGTTAAAGTCCTAGCCTCACATTTGATAATTTTTTGAGTATTTTAGTTTTCCACATCCCCAGGAATATGTGTTTACTATCTTCACTGTGAGATCAACTTTATTTTCCAGATTGTATACTTTGTCTTCATTATCTAATGTTTTTCTTCCAAGTGATCTAGTCTGTTGGTTATGTTTTTTATTGGCCTTATTTATAACCTAACCCACTTCCATTTTGAGACACTGCAGTCATTGTCATAGCCTTCCCTACACAGTAGACCCTAACATTTTGACAATAGACAGGGCCTAGAAGCAGCTATGTCTCAGAGCAGGCACCACAAAGAGTGTGAGACCCACTCTTTCAAACTCATCTCTGTAAGACATTGCATCCATCTTGGGTCACCTCCACTATAATTTCAAATTCACTGGGCTATTGCCACTACCAGCTTCAGTTTCAGTAGCATATATTGAGGGACACCAGCAGGGTCTGGAAGCCCAACATCAAGCTGAGATGCAGATAATCTGCATGAGAACTAAAAGAATATAGGGAAGAAACTGTAATATCTCAGACCCACACTGCAAGAAAGGAAGACACATAGACAACATGAAAAAACAAGGGAGGAAAATACCCCAAACAAACCAGGATACTACAAAAATGAAACTCCTAGACAGCAAAGTTGGTGAAGTATCAGAGAAGGAGTTCAGAAGGCTCATAATTAAAATGATGTTTGAATTAAAGAATGACCTAAATGAGCAAATATAAGCAAAAATTGACCACTCCAACAAAGAAATAAGAGAACAAATACAGGCAGCAAAATAGTATTTCAAGAAAGAGACAGAGACTCAAAAAAAAAAAAAAAAGTCAGAAATCCTTGAAATGAAGAATACAATAAGCCAAATAAATAATTCTTCTCTTTTTTTCTGTTACAGTAGTTGTCATTCTTTAAGGAAATACTAAATGCCAAATGATCTCTAATTTCTATATAAATAAACTTCCCCAAACACCAAAGCCAGCTCTAGTCCTTCTCTTATTGGATCTTCCATAATGACATATACTACGAGTGCCTTTTATGAAATATCACTTTTTAAAAGGCATCTTTGGGGTATTGAAAAGAAGAAAGAACACTTCCCATTGGCCCATGCCTATCACCAAGCCTAGAGTAGCATTGCATATATACAATACTTCTAAATAGTTGTTGCTCAAGATAGTTTTGAAAAGCTCAATAAGACAGTTTTTTTCAATTTTCTATAAAGAAGAAAAATAGTATCTATACCATTGTGCAATTTCTTTCCTTTTTTTTCTTTGTTTTGAAACAACAAATGTAGCTAAAACAGCCATGGAGCTCAGCGCTCGTTAAAACAGATTGTAAAGCTGAGCTAGTATTGTGCGTTTTTATGCCAAGTAAAAATTGCCATTCCTTAGAAAGTCCTCAGGTAAATACAATAGGTACACTACAGACACATATTGCTTCTTTCAGCTGTTTCACATTATCTTCAAATAATTTTTTGAGTACATAATTGTTCATGATGCTGTTTTACATAGCCAGTCCCACCTTTGTAGGAGTTAGGCAATTTTAAAACATCTACTCACCAAAGAATATTGATTCTGATTGCTTGTTAAATTTTTATTAACATTATGGATACACAGTGCTGGAATGTTCTTCATTCTAATAAGTCCTAGGAATAATGCAAAAGAAAAAAATTTCTTTTTAAGTTATGAGACATCTAACTATTTTTCATAAAAATTTATCTAGGCATATTTTCTCCCAACATCCTCTGTTCCATGATTAACCTAATTAGTACTAAAATCCTGGAAGATGTTTTTGCAAAACTAGAGACAATATAGTGTTGCTTCCTGGGAAGAAGTGGCAAGGGTGCTATGTTTTGTTTAATACTTCTATAGCCTATAAAGAATCTACTAGGCCAAAGGGATGAATTCTTGCCTGAGGATAAGCAATATCCCACAGATATTCTACAGCTCTGTTTTGGGTGCTAAGGAAAATGCCTCTGTAAAACTAACGCTGCAGGCCTCTCAAATTAGAGATGCCATCAGCCATTATATTAATACTACCACACTTTAACTTAATGAAATGCATTTCATGCTGTTGTCACAAAATGAACTTGAGAGAAGCAGCACAGTATTAATATAAATGGTGCAACATGGAGAAATGCCTCATTCATGTATTATAAAAAAATGTATTCTTTGTGTACTTAAGCATGAATTGGTACCAAATTCAATGTCTTCTCTTTAGAATTCATACTTGTACATAATTTTCCTCTAATTTATTGTCTTATGCGATAAGTTTGCAGATAACCTATATACTATGCAAAGGGGAATTGTATCTGTAAAATTTTGGGATAAGCATATTTGTTGATGGATCCCTGAGGCTGAACCAGGTGATAACACAAAAGGATCAGAATTCAAACTCAAAATTGGAAGGTAGTGGGTGGCCCCTACACTTGGTTCACAAATATTTATGTTTGTGAAAGGTCTTCCCAATTCATTTACAGCACAATTTCATTTATGTCAAATATCTTGTCATTCACAGTAGATTGGTGTACCAGCACAAAGTGCCATCCAAGTATGAGAGGTGTTACCATGTGTGAATAAAGATACTGCATGCATGAGATATTCTCTGCATCACTTAGAGTCAGGTCATGGCTACCTCACTGAAGCATTGGTGGGAGAGAGAATTTGAGCAGATGGTGGTGCACTGAATCTGAAAAAGCTATCACATTTCTGACCTGGCAATCTGGCAATTAGGATGGATGAAAAATGAGGAATCTTCTATAAATGAAAGAAAAAATTAGGGTCCATCTTGAAGTACCATGGTAAAGGACTTTCCAGTTACTCATATAATGGAGAGGTATAAATCTCAGGATACAAACTTTGTGTTCTTTACTTTAATAGCATCTCATAAAACCTTAGGTTCCTCAAAGTGTTTCTTGAGGAGGGCTTGCAAAGCCAGAAAGAATTTCAGATGTGTTCCTGGATAACCCATAAATCTCTTGGTTCTGGTTGTGTATGGAACCATAGATTGTATTCTACTTGTGGGTATATTATGTGTTTGAGTTTAAGAATGCAAAGGAGAACTTGACTTTGTTGCATGACTGAAGAGTAAGTGGTCTTTTAAGTACTTGTTGATTCACTCTATCAGTCTTCTAGTCTGTAAAGAGTAGATCACCAATCAGTTAATTCAAATATAAAGGTCTCCAAAGAGAGCTTTAAAAGGCAAATATAAAATGAATTCAGCTACACTAAAAAATACACAAATTAATTTGGCTTTGTAGCAGAATTTGCTATGCAGGAAGATGATGTTGGCAAAAGTGTAGTGGTGGTTGACTCTCAATAAAATGGTAATAATTTCCTTGTTTCCATAATCTGCAGAGTATTTATTAGAGACAACTATTCAGGATGTTTTTAAAATATCTGGGGATCAAACATTTGGAAATTATAATGTGGTATAATTTTCCATAAAAATGTGGCCATAGTCTTGATGTGTCATTATCCTATCCACAGTTAGGCTGCACTAGGAAAGTGGAGTAGGTTGCTGAGAGACCAAAGAAAATCCCCTGAGTTATCATGAGAAATATAGGGCTTACTGAAACTCAATGACAGGAAGAGTCCAGTGGTGGCCAGATGGATAGGTAATGCTCTGCTCCCTATCACTCTGGAGGGAGGAATCTTACAGCTTAAGCCACTTAAGCATTGACATCATTTGTTGGCTTTGTTTGAACAGGTGGCTTTAGTGTACATGAAGAAAATAATATTTATTACTTGCTTGCTCAGTCCCCAAGCCCATGGGAGGAAGTCAGTGGGTTTGGGAAGAAACTTCTATGGGTTATGGCATTTGATTTCCCTTCTACTTTGTCAAGGAACACACACACACACACACACACACACACACACACACACACACACTCATATACCTTTCTAGGATTTGAGTAAAAGACATGATGGATTCATTGGCAGCTTCCTAATTCTTAGTTGATAAGTACATCCTTTGACAAGATGCTGCCAAGATAGTACCATTTAGTGACAGGCTTCAAATGTGGTCTGCCAATGCAAACCTTCCTAGGTGATTAGAATTCTTCTGTAGCAGGCTAATGGATGGCTTTAATCCCTTTTAAGCTGGCTATAAACGTGTAACGCTTTGCTGAGTCTGCAATATAACCTTTAATAATACAGTCTTATACCTTATCTTGTATGTGTATTTCCAGGATCCAATCATTAGCATGATGACTGATTTTTCCTGAGGTCTGTTTTAATGCTTGCAGTCAACTGCAATGGGAGTATTTGGGAAAAGAAGGTGAATATTTCACCTTCAATTGCCCTTGTATCATAATAAATGACATACATATATTGATGCTGTTTCATATGTGTTTTGCATCATAGTCATTTGACCTACTGGTCATTTCAGGCTGCCCACAATGGTGCTAATCCTAAACAAATCTTGAAAGTCTCTGGCATTTGTTTTTGGCTCTTTTCTCCAGTTGAATCCTGAATTAAAATAGTATTTTGGCAAAAAAATGAAATTCCCAATACCACCTCAGCTATAACTCTTTTCTGTCCAACAAACCTTACCTGACCCCATGTTTCCCTTCCCTCCTAAGGTTTTTTGCTTTTCAGAGAAAAGCATACTGATAGATTGAAAAAAAAAGCCAAGATGATAAATAGCTTCAGACATAGGGCTTCCAGTAGAGATTTCATGTTAATATCAAGCCCTGTAATAAATGCCTCGAATTAAAACCATGAATTATTAAAGATGGCACTTCATAAAATGTGTCTGGATACTTGGGGAACATTTTGAAGGAGTTCCTCTCTATTTATTCCAAACATATCCAGACACATTGTTGTCTCCTTCAACTGTTTATAAGGACCATACACATATTTAAGAGCAACACTGAGGTTTCTACTTTTTCTGATATTAGTGTTCATATATCAATGTATGCAAGTTAATACTGGCTAATGATACATAGGGAGGATTATTTTATTTAGGGTTTAAACATGATTTTTGCTCATCTTAAAAAATATGCCTCAAATCAAAAGTATTTGGGCAGACTTGACCAAAATGACTTTGTAATCATATATGTATTTTATGAAAATATTTTTAAATAATATTCTCTAAATTTATGACTGTACATAAGTATGTGTATATATATATATGTGTATATATATATATATATATATATATATATATATACATACACATCAAATACACATGTATTCATAAATGAATATAAACAAATGTATGTGTTTACATATACTGGGAAAATAAAAATGCTGCCCTCTAGAACTTTTGAATTTTGCAAAGTTGCAGGAATTTATAAAGGAAATGTACATATATGTCCAAAATAATTATACAGATTTTGTATAAATAAGAATGATACAACATACGGTCATAGAGTTATTTTATTTACTGTGTCTACTTTTCACACCTATAACCAACTTCATCAGTTGCGTAACAATTAGTGTCAGTAAAGCAAAATGCTAATTTGTTCTTAAAACTCGAACACATATATAGCAGCAATGTGTTTTTCATGTAGACACATTCACAGTAATTTCTTTGGAATTTCACATAGCCTGCTATTTGCCATCTTCACAGAGATTGTAATTTTAGAGAATAATACACTGTTATGATGTTTCTTTAAATATCAAGATACCTTAGAAAACAACATAAGACTATCACAAGAACCACAGAAAAATAAATAGAATACCTCAAAAACTTGGACCCTAACAACTTTCTGCATATTTTATAAACCTTTTAATATGTCTTACTCAAATGGTCCCTTTAAATAGAAGCTAAGTTGGGTTGTGGTTAGCATTTTTCTCTCAAGCTGATCTGTTCCTGGCAGCTCTCGGTGTTCCACAGGCATGTATGCCTTTCCTATTGTGGCATTGGCAGCATTTTGAGCATGCTGATTTCTGTCAGAGACCTCCAGGGAGCATCCTCCACTTGTCATGTGAAATGCACATTGAAACACTGAGTTTGGCAACCTTCAGCCATTCAAAAGAAATGTAAAATCTTGGAGATTTCCTAGGAGAAAAAGAAGGAACAACTCAGTATAGAAAAATTAAGTGGAAAATAGATTCCCTGACTCCTCATTCCCTTTTCAGTCAAAGTGATAAGTACAAGTTCTGAAATCCAGCTAGTGTGGCAATGGGGACTGCTATGTCATTTGCCGAGTCTATTGATGACTTGGCCTCATTTAGCGATGCACACTGCAATGAAACCTTACATGACATGGCTGCAGCACTCTAAAATGAGGTTCATCAAACAAATACTCTGAAATTATTTCATCCATGGACTACAGTCATCCTTTAAATTAGGAAGTCTGCTGTTGAATAGATTTAAAAAGTTGGGTAATTTAATGCTTTAATCTTTGAAAATTGACTAAATTCTGTTCAGTACACTAAACATCTATTATGTACAAGAAAGACAAAACTTTAAACTTAACTGTTAAAGTAACTAATTTTTAAGGTAAAATCATGAAAATTTTGATTACAGGCAAGATAGAGTAAGCACATCTTATCCTGATTCTTTTACCACATACTGTTTTAAAAATCTGGATGGGTGTATTAAACAGTTATTAGAAGACTCCAAAAATTAAACAGTAATTAGCAGATGGATTGGAGAGTGTCAGAATATGAAGAATCATAGAAATGGAAAGAGGCTTTTCCATTCAAGTGAAATGTGAGTTTTAGTCAGCATTTTCACAATTGTGACAAAAGAACTGACAAGAATAATTTTAGAGGAGTAAAAGTTTATTTGGGGGCTCATGGTTTCAAGTGCCTCAGTTGACTCCACATGATCTGGACCTGACGTGAGGCAGGACATCATGGCAGAAGAGTGTGATGAAGGAAAGCAGTTCAGCACATGGAACCAGGAGAGAGGTGGGGGGGAGAGAGAGGGGCCGAGGGAGAGAGAGAGCACTCCCCCCTCACTATGGACAAAACATAAACCCCAAGGCCATGCTCCAATCTCCAACCTCTATGACACCCTGCCTGTCTACAGTTACCACCCAGTTAATCTTTTTCAGAGGATTAATGCATGATTAGGTTGATACACTCATGAACCAATAATTTCACCTCTAAAACTTTCTTGCATTTGAGCTTTGGAGGGGGGCACCTCATATCTAAATCATAACACTATGTGGTACTTGCCAACCTGGACTCAGAGCAGCTTGAAAGCTGTCAGTGGATGTCAATGTGGAAGGAGAGGTTCAGAAATGCTCTTTTACTGCCTTGAAGAGAAGGGAAAAGAATTTTCAATAGTGACATTGTCTATAGCCTGGGCCTGTAGCCACTTAAAATTCTAAAGATGGGAGAATGATTTGGATCAGAGAAGTTCTGGTCCTAAGCAGGTAGAGTGAATCTTTGTTGCTTTTTTATGTTTTTGTTCACCTCCCATTTGGCACAAAATATGATTTCAGTGATACAAGAATTCACCAGTTAATGTTAAAAAGCCCAGCTCTCTGGCTAGGGAATGAAAAGTCAAACTAACAAAAGTTCACAAATAAAAGGAAATGAAACTATATGCTCCTGAACAACAAATGTGTCAAAGAAAAAATTGAAAGGAAAATTTAGAACATGCTTTGAGACAATGGAAATAACGACACAGCATACCAAAATTTATTAGGTAAAGTAGAATATTTCTAAGAGAGAAACTTTTAGAAAAAAAAATACCTACATCAAAAAATATGAAAGACCCCAAATAAACAACCAAATGTTACAACTCAATGAACTAGAAAAATAACACCAAATTTCAAAGTTAATAGAAGGCATAACGAAGTAAATAGAAGGAATAATAAAGATCGGAGCAGAAAACATATTCCATAGAAGCTAGAAAAAATGAATTAAAAAAGATAAATGAAACTATTAGCTGTTTTTAAAATATAAAATCAACAAATATTTAGCTAGGCTTAAAAAAAAGAAGAGAAAATTCAATGTCAGAAAGAGAAGATATTACAACGGGTACCACACAAATATGAAAAATCACAAGGGAGTAGTATGAACAATTATATGTCAACAAATTTGATATTTTCAAAGAAATGTATAAATTCCTAGACAATACAAGTTATTAATACTGAATCATGAAAAAGAGAAAATCTTATCAGATTAATAATGAGTAAGGAGACTGGACCACAATAATAAGTGTCTCTTCAAAGCCCAATATAAGAGATTCACTAGTGAATTCTACCAAATATTTAAAGAATAAGAATCAAACTATTTTCAAAAAAAAAATCAAAGAGGAGGGAATACTTCCAAACTTATTTTATGGCATTGCATTACCCTAATAACAAAATACAAGAAAATTACATGCCAATATTTCTGATGCACTAAAATCTAAAAATTACCTTACAGGAGGTATAAAAGCCTACCTATGTTAATTTCAGAAATATGTGAGAAACTAAACCTTCTTTGTCCTTTCTCTGTAGCTGTAAGTTCAGACAATAGTGGTCTAGACTCCTGTGGCAAGGGATACTAAGATATGCTTAGCATGCAAAACGTTCAGGCCTGAGTATTCAGTACATTACTTTGCTCTTCGGTCATAGTATAAAAACAAAGACTAATGACACCTGTGGCTTAGATGTGCCTGTCCCTAACTCACAGGTGGCACCGATCCAACCTGGAAAGGGGCACTGAGGTTTCCTAAGGTCTGATATGATCCACTTTCAGTAAACTGCTAGTCCATATTTAGGGGACATAGAAGCTTACACCTTTTACATCCTAAGAAAATACTGCGGATATTTTCACTGTGTACCCTGTTTTGGATTTCTCTATAACTTTTTGAATAAGGAGAGCTTTTTTGCCTTTTCATCATTTTAAATATTTTTATAGGGTACTAGAATGGTCATTAAGTCTCTCGCATTATTTCAATTTTTATTTCAGCACTGGGGATTGAATCCAGGGTCTCATCATGCTAGGTAACTCCTGTATCACTGAGCTATAGCCCCTATCCTCCTTATCTTCTCATTATTTCAGTATTCTCAAAAAAAAAAAAAAAAAAAAACAAACGTAAATTACTATAGAGAAATCTATCCTAGTAAGGATAATTCTACTGGACATATGAAATAGAGGCAAAACAATGAAAAATAGAGATGATTGAGAGAAAGAAAAACACATTGATAATCTTGAGGAGAAAACGGCTGGTATTTTCCTTTTTCCATCCCAGATTTAAGCAGTAGAAATTTTAGAACAATGGAGGTAATATAACCTAAGAGTTAGAAATGTTATCAGATTTTCTTTTCACATATTTCTTCCTCCTTAACTGGACTGGTTTTGCCTTTTAATGATAAAGCTTCTTGTATAAAATAAAGGCTAGGAATATCCAAGGAGAGCTATCAATGGCAGATTTCATGTAACAAGTTTGGGCTTTAAGTGTAACAATTAAAGAGGATCTATAAATTTCTTTTGACCTGATCAATCAGATATGTCCATGGAAATAGGATACAAGGCTCTAACTGAAATATATTCAAGAATTGTTGTTTTTCAGAACTGCCTCACAATGTGTTTTCTAGAGACACACGATGGTTGGCATTAAAGATTGGTGTCGGATACCAATTACACTAACATTGATAGGGTCTGTTCTTCCTTACACAGTTAGAAGAATTATTTATCCCATGAATATCGCTTCTTTCATTTTCTGGAGTCACTAATTTTTATCAGGAACAAGGATCAAGAGGTTCAATTTGATCTTAGGTACATGCATCCTTGGTATCAAAGGCCATGGACTTCTTCTTGATACCTCAGGGAAAGGGCTTAGGTCATTTGAGAAATGCTTCTAATAAAGGATGCTTCAGTTGTAATTATGCAGGAACTTTAGACATATTCACCAATAACAGGCCTTCATTTTTAAATAAACTAATTGTCACTTGGGTCTCATGGGTATCTCTGTACCAGGCTCTTTGAGCTGTTAGCACAAAGAATATGATAAAAACTCTATAACTAATATAGAAACAAACTTTCCACATAGAAATAATAGAGCAACTTCCATATTTTTAATTAAAAGATTCCAAAACAGTTTTACTTGTTCACCCATGATTTCATTTTAAGTGAGTGGCAAGCTTGACAACATATATTTTAATGCTAGAAAATGACTTGTACACAAACATTGTTTTGAGATTATCAAAATAAGTTTTGAAGCTAGAGACTCTTCAGTAAAAAGTATTATCCTAGTTTATAAATTTAGTAAATTGAAGATCAAACTCATTTTAGTGACAGATTAAGATATAGATTTGGTTTAAATATGTTGGGAGTGAAGGGTCTGTTTTCCAGTGCTGACTATGGTGTAGCAACCACCTAGATCTCAAATGTCCCTGTTTACATCTCAGAGAATGAGTTTCCACTTGTCTCTTTCCAAGAATATATTCATCCTAATTTTCTTATTGGAACAATCACTATTTTTACAAAAGCTGTCAAGATTTAATAATCCAATACACAGCAACAGCATTACAGCCAATCTACAGCCTAGGATGAAACTATGGTATAATAATAATTTTTCAGGATTGCTAATAAAATTGTAGACAAGTCAAGTGGGCTCTTATAAAAGCAAATTTAGTAGTCAAAATTCTACATGCATCTGGACAACATGTTTTGCTCTTTGAAAACGTGATTGAATAGTTCTCAAGAGTTGAAGTCCATTGCTTCCTACAGCATTCAGATTTGAGGGTAGTCAGATTTGCTTTGTATTTCATGTATAAAGTTCAAATTGCTTTTTCAGCTCTCCACAAAAAATGATACTTTATACTGCTTGAAAGCTTATGAAATTATATCCTCTTAAATCTTTACTGCAATTAGGGAGATCAGTCAGACTGTACCATGGTACAATGCAGTGGGCAGCAAGAAAGAAGCAGAGATAGAATGAAGGAATAGGACTGGCCTGTAAGTAGGTAATCCATCATTTCAGGAATTTGAATTGAAAATCTTTCAGGAAGCCAATAAAAGCTATAACAAAAATGCATATAGGGTATATAAAATATAAATCATCATATATTGAAGTCATATGAATAAATTTTTGTCCAGCTTGATATTCAGTAATTTACTCAAACTAAATACAATAGCTAACCCTCTCACTGACAAAGGTGTCTATATCCTGTTTACTGAAAGGGTTGTTGGGAACCACAAGCAGACCCACATATGCAGCCAAGTGTATTTCATGATTCTTTGCCTGAAACACACCCTTTGGCATTATTGTCATATTTCAGATGAATACCTAGTAAAGACCTAAAAAGTTTGCATTCCTGATTCACCTATGAAAGCTGCTAGGCCTTTACTTTTGTATGTGTGCACACTATGTGAATTGTGTTGTTGTCCATAAGTGTATGTGTCCATATGTCATGTATATGATATAAAAATTGGCAGATATATAAGGAGCGCACATAAATTTTAAAAAATGAATCCAAATGCCTTTACTTCCCATGATTTAAAATGGTTCAATTTAAATTGGGTAACAGATGAAAGTAAAGATGTCTTTAAAATTAAACTTTACTCACAAGTCTCTCTAGGTGGTCAAAGAATTAATAAAATGTTGATGCTATAAAAAAAGTTTGCATTCCTTCAGTGTATCACAGATCAATGATAAAATCAAAACCAAAATACAAATAACGCAATTAGCTTATGAGCTTCTGTCTTTATCACTTGATTGGAGATTGAAAATCATAAAATCTGGTTAATTGCAGCCATGTAGTTGGATTTTATTAAATATTATAAACTGTGTATGTATATACATACAAATAGTGACATACAGAGATTTAAAGACTAAATTTAATAAATCTGTACTCATTTTTGTTTATGCACTTAAGGAATTTGTATTCAAAATTGAAAATCATTTAAAGGAATGTCATGCACATTTATTTAAAATGATAAATTATGATTGTTACATTTAAATTTGATAGTTTCATGCAGCAAGAATTGCTAGTGGGCTCAATATCCAGTGTTCATTTTCAAGGTTTTTGTTGTTTGTAATTAAAAATCAAAATCTTAAAAACCTTCCTTTTCTACTTTTTATTGGTATTTTTCATTTCTTAATAATCATATAATTTAAATCTGATAAAGCTATATTTCTGAAACTACTTATTTTCATAGTGATTCTTTTTGTGTTTGGGTAATTTAAAAAAAGAATTGTGTTGATTCTATCATTCACTACATAGAAGAAGTGGTGAATTACTGCACTCCTGCCTGCCTTTATTTAGTCCTGTCTTTATCTCATCTTCAGGAAAGAAATAAAATTCCATAAAAAGATGTTGTAATGTGTTCACACCCAATGCTCTTTATCTTTCACATGTTTTTAAGAAACCCAATTGAAATGTCTTTTCTTTGTTATGGTTTTGGTTTGCTTAGATATTAAGTTTAACTAAAAATCATTGAACACATTTTTTTTATTAAAAAAAACTTGTTATTTTTTAAAATTACCCATCATACTGTGGAAGACACAGAGATAAATAAAGCATGACCTTTGATCCCAGGGCACATGCAATGTGGAGGGAATAAATAGGATTCTAGTAATTCTAATAAATATCCAATTTCACCATAATAAATAGAATGTAAAATCTGTAAAAAAAATTATATGGTTTTACAGGGAAGAGATATAATATTTCTCAAAGAACTTAAAAGCAGAAATAATTTGCCATTTCTATCAAAATCCAGAAATGAAATTGTCATGATGATAACAATAATTACAATATGTTATACTTTAAAATTTATAAGATACTCAGAATCACTATCTCATTTGCTTCCTTACTCTTGTAATATAGTCAAAATAGCTACATTTATTACCAGTTTAGAGATAGGAATTTGGTGACTGATGTTAATGAATGTTTTAAAATTAGTAACAGGTCTAGATTCTTAACTCCTAAATAGGCATAATTTTTATATCTAAGTATAAACGGTCCTTAAAAAATAAAATAAACCTTTCTATCTCCCTAAGATGTTCACAAGGAAGTTAACTTTATGATCATATTTATGTATCTCTCTCAAATATTTTGAAAAATACATTTTCTATTAAAAAACAAATAATCCTGAATAATTTATGACCATAAGAAGTCAAGATTTGGTTTTCTATCTTTCTGGACAGATGGTTTCCTTAGCACAGCCTAAGATCATTTGTATGGTATTTTAGCAGATTGTCAAAAACAAAGGTAAGTCCTAATTAGATATTAACCAACACCACATTGTTTATAATATATAGGGTAATGATTCTAAATGTTAATTTCAACCACTCTCATCAACACAAAATTTATTAAATAAATTAAACATTAACTATATTAGAAATATATAAAGGACCCTTGAAATTACCATGTTCAATCTTCTTGTTTTTCAAACTCTAAAAAATTTAACCATTGCTTATGAAGTCACATACTTGATTAATTATTTTCTGAATATATTGCCAGTGTTCTCTTTATAGACAAATTTAGGGTGCTATGATATTTTCCTACATATTTCTTTCATTTTATGTAGTCCCTAATTAATTTCCAACATAGCCTAGCAAGTGCTAATACAACATGCCAGATTTGTGCTAGCCTCGTATTTAAAAAGAAATATTTATTGACCCAATAATTTATTCCATGTATTCTTTAAGTACTTAAAACAAATTGGCTGAAAATACCAGCTCTTTAAAAATGTGTTTTTTCTGTTTTGTTGTCCCTCACTAAAAACTATTGCAGTAGTATGGGTTTTGATTATTCCATCTGAGAGTAATCATTTCATGAACTATATTGTTGAATAATGGGAACATTAACATTGATACTCACTACAGTGCCAACAAGTATATCATGTAGCTTTCTTTGACCCCATTTGGGACAATGTGCAATGTGAGGCCCATGCATGTAAATAACCAATAAAAACCTTAGAGACAGTCAGTGGTTATCTAGACTGAAGCCCAGGTCTGTATGAGTAGAACTTTGTAAAAATAAAATAGCATCTATTATATTGCAAGGTAGTATGATGGAAATGCTCCTTCCCATGAAGAAGGCCAGTATTTTAGTGCTTCCCATGTTTAGAATTCTTTGAAACTTTTCTATAGACTATACCCAGTTATTTATCTGCACCTTGGACATACTACTTCCATTGCACTTATTTTGAGAGGACTCTAAATTAAAGAGTGTGTACTACCTTCTGTTTCTCTGTTTTTACTCAGCATGTTACTCTTGTTATCTATGAGATTCATTCATGTCATTGCCAAGAATTAGCAATTTGTTCCATTTTACTGTTGAGTAGTAACCATTGTGTGTGTGTGTATGTGTGTACACAATATTTAGTTTATTCTCTGGTGACTGACCATTTGGATTATTCCCAGAGTTGGTTGGTATCAATAACTGCAAGAAGTTTTATTATATGAGTTTTTGTTGGGCAAGTTTTTATTTGTTGAGTTAAAACCTAACAGAGGTATTACTAAATTATAAGGCAGGCATATACTTAAATTTGTATGAAAAGATTGATAAAATGAATGCTTAAACACATTTTCATTTCCATCTGCACTATACAATATTTCAGTTCCTTCATGTACTCACTAGCACTTGGTATTGTCAGTGTTTTATCATTTTAATGATTTTCTTGTTTGTACAATATATTTCATTTTAATTTTTCCCCAATAACTAATGATATCATCAGGAGATTAAGAGTCACTTATCTATCTTCCTTGGGAAATATCTAATCAAAATATTTTCATGATTTTTTACAACATGTGGGGATAATTAATTTAATTTTACTATTATTCTACATGTGATTCTATGTATTCTGGATGTAAGCCATTCACCAGATATTTTGCAATTTTTTTCTGTTACTCTGTGTCTTTTTTATTTTCAGAATGCAGTATTTTGATAGCATTTTCTTAAAATTTTGTGCTCTAATAGGAAATTTTTGACTGATCCAAAATCACCAAGAATTTATCCATTATGTTTCAAAATATTTTATATTTTTACTATTTCTTATTATCCTATAATTTATTTCTATTTAATTTTTGCACAGATTTTGTCATCAGGATTTAAGAATATTTTGCACATCCAATTGTTTCAGAAATGTTTCTTAAAATATTATATTTTTCTTTAATGTGTTAGTTTTTCATTAATGTAACCAATACCTTACATAACAACTTATAAAGGAAAAAAGATTTATTTTGACTTACAGGTTTAGAGTTTTCAGCCCATGGTCATTTGGCCCTATTCCTTTAGGCCTATAATAGCACATTATAGTGGGAATAATTGGTAGAGCAAAAGCACTGATTCATGGCCATAAAATGAAAAATGGTAAGAGTGGGGTAACACAATCTCCTTCAAGAGCATAACTAAAGAGTTGCCACTATGGAGTGACCCAAAGTCCTCCTATGTTATGATTTAGACATGAGTGTCCCCCAAAAGCTCATGTGTTAGCCAATGCAAGAATTTTCAAAGTTGAAATGAATGGATTAAGAAAGCCTTAACACAATCAGTGGATTATCCACTGGAATGGATTAACTGGGTGGTAACTATTGGCAAGTAGGATGTAGCAGGAGGAGGTAGCTCACAGTGAGAGTGCCTTTGGAGTTCATATTTTGCCCCTAGTTAGAGAGCTCTTTTTATCTCCTGATAGATTGCCATGTCCTAAGCTACTTTCTTTCTCCATATCTTTCTACCATGAAATTCTGCATAATCTTGGGTCCAGAGCAATGAAGACAGCCATCTATGAACTGAAATCTTAGAAACTCTGAGTGCCAAATAAAAATTTTCTTCTCTAAAGTTCTTCTTGTAAGGTCTTTTGGTCACAGCAAAGTCCCACCTCCTGAAGGTCCCACCATATCCTAGTAGAACCCAGCTAGGAACCAAGTGTTCAATGCATGGGCCTTTGGAGTACATTCAAGATACAACTATGACATCTATTAAATTATTTATACATTTTTATGTTGAAAATCACTTATCTATATTTGCATAGACATATTTCTCAAATATTTCATTGCATGGATCTATGTTTTCTCTCCTTACATTAGGGTCATAATTATCTTGATTATTATAATTTTGTTGAACATTATTATAATTTTATTGAATTTAATTGAATTTACACAACCTAATATCAAATTCAATATGTTGAATTTGATATTAGGTTATGTAAGTCCTCCAAAACTTTTTTTCTTGACATACTACTTCCATTGCATTTGTTTTGAGAGGACTCTAAATTAAAGAGTGTGTACTATGTAAGATGTAATTATTTCTAGGTTATTTTCATATGCATAATGAAAAAACTAAGATTTATAGATATTAAATAAGGCCCATAAATTCAGAGTAGCTGATCCAGGAATTAAGCTCTGTCATAATTCTTGAGACTATTAGTAACTAACAACTATCCAAACCAGTTGAATTGTTATTTAACTATTTATCCACTGAAAACATAAACCTACATTCACTTTTAATATATTTATTTTCAGCCATAAATAAACTATATTAGTTGTAGATTTATTGTAACGTTATTTCATGACTAACAATATTTTTGTTTATTTTCCTTGTGAAAAATGCTGCTTATATTTGAAAAAAAGTTTATATAAATCAGACTTCTGTAATTTATGAAAATGTGAAATGTAACACTGCTGTGAGTAACTTATGATAGAAATGATACTGTTTAAAAATTACCAAGACAAACATGATATATTTCATTATGATTTCTAGAAATGTATAGTAGAAGAAATGTATTTTAAAATTATGTTAGCTCACTTAAATCAATTTTTCTCAGTATATATCTAAAAACATTCGATTACTTCTGTTCTAGAAAGGACCTAGAGAAACTTGCCCAGCAATCATAAAGGCTGCAGTTGTCTTGACAGCTGTCTTACTTTGCTTTGGGTTCATGTGTCAGGAGTAGAAGGTATGAAGCTTAAACTTCTCAATCATAAAACTGGCAGTTGATGGAAAGTCAAATATGGAAAACACACATTCCATATTAGAAACAATAACCGTTTGAATACAAATGAGAGTGATTCACATTATACTAAAAATTAGAAAAGAAAAGCAATATTTCTAATGGAAGTCTGAATGCAATTTTTTTAAAAAAAAGATGATATGCAAAAGAAAAGCATCACCTCTCACAAATCCTTTTTGTGGCTTTTATCTTTTAGTCAGATTCATTTATAAGAAATTTGCAAAACTAATTTAGTTACCTTTGTAGCTACCAAAAGGAATTTTTTTTAATTTGTAGACCTAGTCAGAATTAATGCATTTTTTAATAGTTCTTAATCTGCACAATGAAGAGCTGGAGTTGATGCCATGAAAGGCCCTCGGTTTTTTGTTTGTTTGTTTTTAACATATCATCATATCATGCTTTGGAGATGCAGTGTCTAGCCAAAGTTACTATGTATAGTTACTGAGGTCTACACAGAAAATTAAAGTGAACACTTCACACAATTGTTTTCATAACTTACATTTAACATCATGTTTAGGCCCCAATTTGCTGCGTATTTATGAGTGAAAAGTATCTAATAAACTAGTTTGTTCCATATTATTCTCTTAGGAAATAACTGGTATTCCTACTACCAGATCTGGGGTAGTCTGAAGGTATGAGCATTTTGGGGATAATTAAAATTGTTAAAATTCTACTTCATCATAATGCATTATTAACTGAATGTCTGAAAAATAAATCCACAGTATGTAATTGCTCCTCTCAAGTAATCAAGGAAACTTCTCTCACTAAAACAAAAAATTTAGAAACTATTTCTTATTTTGAGATCCACCCAACATTTTTATGGGTCAGGGCAACAATGACAAAAAAACAATTGATCCAGTTTGTTTGACATATATAGGCAAAGAATAGCCTCTGGCATAATAAAACCTGTTGTTACATTAATTCATAATATAAATATGAACTATATTCAAATACAGCTTCCTTCAAGCCAATATTACTCATCTACCTGGAAAGTAAATCAGAATTGAAGGCATTGTCTTTATCTTGCAATTCAATTTCTACAGGTGTGCAAGGCCCGACAGGCATTACTAAAACCCTGAGTATAGCCAGTGGTATCTATAGATTAATTAATTTTATACTAACAATTAGTTCCAAGGAAACCATGGATTGATGTTATATGATTTGTTTGAAGCTCTTTGACTTCACAAATATTTTCTAAATGGATGTAAATTAAACCATACATTGGAGAAAAAGTTTAATATTGCCCAAATTTTTCAATACTTTTCTTTTGAAGGAAAAGGAAATGCAAAAAAAATTTTTTTTTGCTTAATTTACTCAAAATTATTAGTAATTTCTTGAAAACTAAAATACACTTAATGACACTTTTTAAATTTTAAAATGAAATCAGTTGAACTATAATTTACAAATAAAATGCATGTTCTTAATTATGTAGTTTCATGAGTTTTAACACATTTAATCATCTATGTAGCTATTATTTCAAAGTATTACTTATTTTTATTATCTGAATATATTTTAAATATCCATTAGTAGTCAATTCCAAACTCCATCCACTCCTAGCAATGTACACTGGATTTGCCTTTAATAGGATGATTTTTGGCTTCTTTCATTCAGCATATTGCTGAGATTTCATGTATATTATTGCATAAATATCACTAGTTTTTGTTTATTTCCTATTAAAATTTTTTCAATGTAAACTTTTTTGTCTTTTCATAGTAAATTACCATGCTTAGAAAACCTTACAGATCTTCATTTTTAGTAATGCATCATTACAGTGAACATAACTGAGTTTGAATATTGGTTCTTCCAATTATGAATAAAATATCTATTTGCAAGCCAGTCAACTCCTTTCTCTGCTTTCTACAAAATGGAGAAGCCACTGCTTTTCTTTTAACATTACAATAAATATTAAATGAGAAAATGTATAAGGTATCTAGCACACAGTACATAGTTTTGGCCTTCAATAAGTATAAACTTTTCCATGTTTTCCTAGTAATCATTTCTGTGAAGTCCAGGAACTCATTTCTACAACCCTGTAATTATTTTGCCTCACTACAACCATAAAGTGTAGAATTCCTCACATAGAACTTATAAACTATACTTTTTTCTTAGTGCTAGGAATTGAGCTCAAGGCCTTGCATGTGGTAGGCAAACACTCTCTTTACCAGTAAGCTACACTGGCAGCACTGTAAACGTTTGAACAACACATGACTATAATAAATACAAACCTGTAATCTATATTCTTTCAGAGTTGCATCAAACCTACAACTACTGCTCTTTGCAGCCTTGCTTATAATAGTAGTCATTCTCATTCATTTATCATTCATTCCTACACAGTATTTATCCCAAGCCTATCATGTGCAGATGCTCTTGAATCCTCATTTTATTCAATTCTCTGATGGATTTAACAAAATTAGAAGTGCTTTTATATTGATTCTTTTTAGTTATATATAACATTAGGATAAATTTTGACATAATCACAAAAACATGGATATAATTTGCTCTAATTCAATTCTCAGCAACTTCTCCTCTTCTCCCTCCTCATCTTTCCCCTCTACTGGTCTTTCTGCAATTTTTTAATTTTATTTTTAAAATTTAGTATCTTGTGGATATACTTGATGTTGGGATTCACTGTGGTATATTCAAGTATGCTTTTCATGATGACCTGTCTGATGTGGTATTTCCTGCCATTCTTTCCCATTTGCATATTTTATTTTCTTTGTTACCTTATCTTTGTACAAACACAAACACGCATGGCACACATGGCTAGTTTCTCCCAACAGTGAATATGTTTCATGAGGACAGGGATTTTTTTTTTTTTTTTTTTTTTTTTTGGTACATCACTACATTCTAAGTACTTACAAAAAATGTCAAGTGAAAAATTAAACTCAGGGAGGGACCACTTATAGATAGAGTCAATGGGACTACAGCTCTGATGAAAACAACTCTCATAACTCAGTTCTCTGGAATGAGCTGTCTTTCCCATTGATCTCAGAACAGACTAGAGTATCTCTCTTTCTGCTACACTGCTCTCTTTGAATGATTCACAAAATTTGAATAACTTATGTTTTTCTTTTCTTCCTCTGCTCCCTACAGCTCTTCAAACTAAGGTTAAGTTGCTCCCTGATTCTCTCTCTCTGTTGTACAAAGTAGTTCCAAGTCATCTGTATCCAGATGACTCACAACTGATAAAGCCACCAATTCTAATCTTGATGTACATTTTGGTGCCATTCCTGTCGTATAAATTTATACTTTCAAAGAATTATGCTCCGACAAGCTTTTTCCAGGAAAAAGACAAAAGTAAATGTGCAAAAGTTTCTATTTTCAGTAATTCCAGAGCTTGAATTGGTGATTTTGAACAGTAAAATATCTTGGACAAATCATTTATAACTTCTTCCTTTTACTTCTCTTCAAAATAGCATTAATCCACTAAAATCAAAACAAATATGTTTGTAAAAATTCCATTTCAGATTTCCAATGGAAGATTTTGTAAATCATGTTTAATTTTTAAATAGAATTTAAATATCGTGTTTGTTTTTAAAATGAAATTTTAAAACAAATTCAGGTTTGGAAATGTGGAAGGAAAGAGAAATTACTGTCAGTGTATTTTAAAGTATCATGACCCATGATTTTCTACAGATATCATTTCACAAAATTTCAATAGATATGTATCAAAGTAATTAGTTTAATTTTTCAATTATTATTTGGTACAGTGGGAGTGGAATTTACACTGATATTTTCCTTACTGAAGCTGGAACCATATTCAATTAAGATAAATTGCATTTTGCTCCAAAAAAGTGCTTTGTATTTACTGTACCAAAATTTTAACAGGCTTATAAAGCAATTTTTTTTTCTTTCATACAAGAAAATGGCACTCATGTTTTCTGAACTCCATGTTTATATGATGTGCCTTTTCATTTCTCTTACACTTGAAATTTACTGACTTCTGGGCCCAGGAGGTAAAGTATATTCATCTTCACATTTTCAGGATTTGAAAAGGAATAGGAAGAAAACAGCTAAGATGTTTTCTTCGAATTAAATTTGTAAAACACTTTTGCTCTAGATTTTAGCCTTTACAGCAGGCTTAGGTGAAAGACAAAGAATAATTCCACTTTTACTTTATGAATTATTTGTAATTTTGAGAAAATCCAAATGCATGAAGTTTGTCTTCATGACAAGATCTATTGATGACCAACATGAGTTCAAATTTGTCTTCTCTAAGCCTAGAGCTGTTCATCCTTTTGTTTTCAATTTGGAGAGGAAGTTCTTTGTTCTCTGACAGTCTCTAGCCCAGATTTCAAAGATAGGGCGTCACCTTTTCTCTGTCATCAATGTTAGTGGAGGTGCAGGAGCAGTGTCTCAGATGTAAAGGTAAAAGACATTCCAGGAGACCTTACAGGGCCCTGATTGTGCAGTTGGCATATGAAGGCTTCATTAATTTTTTTTTCCCAGACAAATAAAATCAAAGGAAAAACTTCACGTTAAGGGAACATTTTGTGTTAACACAGAGGTATGAACTTATTCTGGGAAAGATAAGAATTTCTATAAGCTCTCAGATAGGATTTATGAAGGAGATTTAAAGATGCAGCTGGAAAAGTAGATCAAGGTCACACTGGGAAAGTCCAATAAAAAATACACAACAAGCTACAGAACTTAAACTTTTTCTTCCATATAACTATCCTTAAGTACCATTAATATCTAATTTTATTTTAGAAAAGTCAACCAACAGGGATCTGAAGAACAATATTAACCACTACATAAATGATCTATTATGCTAAACTTTCTGCCACAATAGGACAAAATTTTCCCCTTCTTTCAGTTTTCAATAACTTTCACCTCACTTTCCAGAAATCTCTCATTAAAAAACTCACAAAGATCACCCACAGATGTATTAAGATCTTAAAGCTCCTGCAAGGCATTTTATGCTTTCATTAACACTCTTTTAAGAGCCCACTGCCTGATTCTAAAGTCACTGTAATATTTTAGGTATCTACTATAACAGCACCCCACTTCCAGGTATCAAAATCTGCATGATATGCTTTCTATTACTGTGCAATTTGTTACGTCAAAACTTTGAATCATAAAACAACAACAAAAGACTTTATCTCACAAAGTTTCTGTGATTTGGGAACTGAAAGTGGTTTAGCTGGGTGTTTTTGGATAAAGCTTTCTCATAAGTTTAGTCAAGTTGTTGGTTAGGGCTTCACTTTTGTAACGGGAATGGAAATTCTGCTTTTAAGTTTAGTAATATTTTTTTAACTGGTACATAATAATTTTACATATTAGTGAGTTTCATTGTGGCATATTCTAACATATGTAGCATAATATGATTCATTTCACTTTTCAATACCCCCATTACCTCCCCCCACCCCATTCCCCTGGTTCCCTTCCTCTGTACTAAAGATACCCTTATACATTAATGAAATCCTCTTTTCTTTCCCTCTAGCTTTCACATATGAGAAAAAACAAACAGTACTAATGTTTGTTTGTTCATTCTAACTATACTAATTTTAGACTTTCTGACTCTGAATAATTTGACTTAATATGATGGACTCTGCTTCCATCTATTTTCCTGTGAGTAACATAATTCCATTCTTCTTTTATTTGAATAATACACTATTGTGTGTATACACCACAGTTTTTTATACATTCATCTGTTGATAGACATATAGACCAATTCCATAACTTAAGTATTGTGAATTGTTTATTGATAAACATTGGTGTGCTTGTATCTCTAAAGTGTTCTGATTTTATTCATTGAGATAAATATCAAGAAGGGGTATATTTGGATCATCTGGTACTTCTATTTTTAGTTTTTGAGGAACATCCATACTGTTTTTCATAGTGGCTGTAATAATTTACATTCCCATCAACAGTGCATAAGAGTTCCCTTATATCTGCATCTTTGGCAGCATTTTTGTTACTTGTATTTCTGATGATGGCTATTCTGTCTAGGGTGAGATAGAATCTCAATGCAGGTTGATTTACATTTCCCTGATGACTAAAGATGATCAACATCTTATATAATTGTTGGTCATTTGTACTTCTTTTAAGAAGTGTCTGTTCAGTTAATTTTCATGTTTATTGAATAATTTTTTTCTGTTATTGTTGTTGAGATTTTTGAGTCATTTGTATATTTAGGATATTAAGCCTTTGTCAGAAAAGTAGCTTGCAAAGATTTCCTTCTTCTCTGTATACTGTCTCTTTACCCTGTTAACTTTCCTTTTCTGTGCATAAAAATTTGATATATTCCATTTAGTGATTATTGCTATTGTTTCCCAGAGCTATAGAAACACTTTTCAGGAAATAACTGCCTGTGCATACATGTTACAATGTTTCTCCTATGTTTTCTTCTACAGTTGCAAAGTTTTTGTTCTGTCTTGGGTCTGTGATCAATTTTGAATTAATTTTTGTACAGAGTGTGTAATAGGAATCTCATATATACATTAAATTTTATTCATTGAGATAAATGTCAAGAAGGGGTATATCTGGATCATATGGTACTTCTATTTTTAGTTTTTGAGGAACTTCCATACTGTATTTCGTAGTGGCTATAATAATTTACATTTCTATCAATAGTGTATAAGAGTTCCTTTATATCTGCATCTTTGCCAGCATTTATTGTTACTTGGATTTCTGATGATGGCTATTTTGTCTGGGGTGAGATAGAATCTCAATGCAGTTTGACTTACATTTCCCTGATGGTTAAAGATGATCAACATCTTTAGCATCATTTGTTAAGTAGTCTCTCTTTTCTCTAATATCAATTTTGACACCTTTATCAAAACTCAGGTGACTAGTTGTATGGGATTCTCTGTGTTTTGTACTCTGTTCCATTGTGCTCTATGTCTGTCTGTCTGTCTGTTTGTTTTTAACCAGTGAGATGCTGTTTTTGTTACTACAGCTGAATTGCATAATTAGAAACCAGATATTGTGATGTCTCTCTTTGTTTGCTCAGGATTTCTTAGACTCTTCAGGGTCTTCTGTGCCTCCACATAAATTTTAGGATTTTTTTCTATTTCTGTGAAGAATGTCATTGGTATTTTTATGGGAATCATATTAAATCTGTAGATCACTTTTGGTACTATGACCACTTTAACATATTAACTCTGCAAATCCATGAAAAAGGGAGGTGTTTACATATACTATTGTCTACATTTTTTTCAGTATTCTGTAATTTTTATTGTATGGGTCTCTCATATCCTTGACTAGGTTTATTCCTAGGTATTTTATTTTGTGTTTTGAAGCTATGATGAATGGAAGGGTTTTCCTGATTTCTTTCTCAGTGTGTTTAATATTAGTGTAGAGAAAAGCTAATGTTTTTTGTATTTTGTTTTTGCATCCTCCTAATTTCCTAAATTTATCAGGTGTAGAAATCTGAGTCTTCAGAGTTAGAAAATAGAGCAGAGAAATTTCCTAATATTGGGAATTAGATGGACATCAGTTACTAGAAGTATTTAGAACTCCAAATAGGCATGACTGTTAAATTTCCAAAAATTCAGAACAACAATAACAACAAAAAGATTTTAAGAGCTTCAAGAGAAAAGCACAATGTCACTTATAAAGCCAAACCCATTAGAATAATAGATAACTTCTCAGCACATGCTTTAAATATCAGGAGGACATTTAATGATGTATTTCAAGCCCTGAAAGTATATAAGTGCCAAACTAGATGACTATATCAAGAAAAGCTATCCTTCAAAGTGAAAGAAGACATCAAAACCTTCCAAGAGAAGCATAACATAATGGCATTCATGACCAGTAAGCTATTTTTGCAGAAAATACTTAACAATAACCTACACAGAGAAGAATAAAAATAAACAAAAGACCATGGGAAAAATAAATCACACTAGAAGAGTAGAAATGAAAATTAGAATCACAACAAATCAAGCATTATACAAATACAAAACAAAATAACAGGAAGTAATACATAACTCTCTATAACAACACTGAAATGGATTTATTTTTCCACTGTCAGGTAAGGGTCTTTTTAAGAGCTGCTTTCTTTTTATGATGTGCTCTAGCCTAGGGGTATATCTCAGCATCAAAACACCTACTCAATGTTTCAATATGTTTTGGTGAATTTCCAGCACCACCTAGCTCAGAAACTTTGATGATAAAAGGAATGTAGTTCCACACCACATAGTTTGAGCTACTCAACTAAATGTGGTAGCTTTGTGTAGATGCACATGTATGTACTGTGGACTGAAGGCAGGACTTTTCCCATGCTAAGCATGTTCTCTACCGAGATAGATTCAATACATTAGTTTTATTCACTCAAAATATGTGATCAGAGAGTATGAAATGCACTAAATACAGAAGCTACAATATTGGATAAAGTAATGTCAAAAGTGATATAATATCACTGCTTTTATATAATGTTTTCATATTCCAATCCTGATGTTACAAGTTAAATTGTGTCCCCCAAATTTTTATGTTGAAGTTCTAACCACCCATTCCTCTAAATGTAATTTTATTTAGAAATAGGACCTTTAAAGAAAGGATTAATGAGGTCCTATGGGCAAACCATAACCCCAAATGACTGTTGTCCTCATAAGAATGTAAAATCAAGAGATATACATGTAAATGCATAAGGAATATATATCCATCTACAAGCCAAGAGAGGGAACACAGGAGAAATCAACTCTACTGGCAGTTTTATATATGAAAGAAGGTATAATCTTGTTTTAGAAATACTGAGGGGAAAATACAATCTCTAGAGGAGAAATTGGCAACAGTTAATGTCAATATTTCAATGAAACATTAATTAAACACTAAGATAATATGTTTAAAAAGGAATGACATATAAGCACAATGCAAAGTGTTCTGAGATAGTCAATGATTTGAGGTCAAAATGGAGCAGAACACAAGAAAATGCAGATATCAATGGTTATTTATTAATCATAAAAAGACATGATGTAAGATCCAAAGGTATATATACTGTCACCATCCTTATCTGGGCTACTATTACCAACTCTTTGATGGTCTGCTTCATCTATTATTTTTCCAACTAGTTATTTGTTTAGACTTTTCTATTCCTCAAAACAGAGACACAGAAAATTAAAAAGATATAGACATTCACACACACACACTCTCTCTCTCTCTCTGTCTCTCTCTGTCTCTCTCTCTCTGTCTCTCTCTCTCTCTCTCTCACACACACACAAAAAAAAAGATTCTTTAATCTTAACTATTGTTAAGACAAAAAAAAGACCTTTATACTTTACATAATAAATGAGGACCTTGGTGAATTGGTCCCTGGCTTCTAGTAGAGATCAAGTTTTGAAATAACTATAAGTTTCCCCAGTCATTTTTCACATTTCTGCTCAATCAGAAGTTACTCAGAGCATGTGCTAATAAAATATTCCTATGTTTAGTTCTTGTATTATTTGAAAGAACTGTGTTCTTGCCCTTCAGAATATGCTTTTCAGTTTGCAACTTAATTCATTAGTGCAATTACTTAATTAATATTATCTGCCTTGCAGAAAATAACATCTCTGAAAGGATATTTTTGATTTTACTACTATACACTCAGAAGTTTAACACAGTGCCAACACAACAGTGAGGACTCATCAAATGTTGCTAAATTAATAATTAAATAGTTCTATAAATCCTAAATTTTGAACAAAATCATGATATAATATTACTTTTTTTTTGTACCAGGGATTGTTAAACCCAGAGACACTTAACTGCTGAGCTGCATCTCCAGCCCTTTTTTTATTTTTAATATTTATTCACAGGGTCTCACTGAGTTGCTTAGGGCTTCACTAAATTGCTGGGGCTGGCTTTGAACTTTCAATGCTCCTCCCTCAACCTCTTGAGCCACTGGGATTGCAGGCATGTGCCCTTGTTCTTGGTGTAATATTTCTTTTTACAGCATTGTTTTCTTATTACTAGAATATTGTGAAGATACATAATTCTCAAAGCAATGGTTCTCTGCAGCTTGGTCAGTAATATGTTTTTCTCACAGGTAAAAATGTTGCAGATTAAGTTGTTTCAATGACTCTACAAAAGTTACATTCAGTCATCAGTGTCTGAATGAAAGTAATCAGTTCTGTCTTCCTGAGCTGATTAGATACATTTAACTTTCTTCCCATCAAGGACTGCCATTTTAAATTCCTGAACCCTTGAGAATAAACATATTCAATATCAATAATATTTAAAATATTAATATAAGTTTAACTTTTATGTTAACATTTACACTGTTATCACTATTTCTTTTCCTTTGAAATACATCCTGAAGGCTATAGAAAGAATCTAACATGTGAATCTGTTTTTGTAATTTTTCAATTAAAAATCTTTGAGAATTCATAATTTTACACAGAATGAGACATGAATTAATTATGGTATTGAAGATACTTCAAAAGTTAACTTTATATTTCCAACATAAATTGTACTGCTCTCTACTTTATCATATGTTAAAAGACACTAAGTACTCAAAAGTCATTAAAAGATGTTGAAAAAACCTATGGCAGCCCCATACATTTTTAATGCTTTTACTAGTGCATTATAGTTATACATAATAGTTGGGTACATTTTGACATAATCATACATGTGTGGAATTTAATCTTACTCCATTTCAGTCTGTAGTGGCTCTCTTCCCCTCTCCTCCTCCTTCCCCCTATTCCCTTCCTACTATACTGTCTTCCTCTCACTCATTTATTTATTTTTGATTGGTGCTTTATAGATATATACAAAGGTGGGATTTACTGTGGAATAATTATACATGTATATAGCATGATTTATTAAATTTATTCTGTATCTCTTTCCTCTTTCCATCCCTCCTCCTCCCTCTCCATCTTCTTCTTCTAGCTCTTTGAGCAATCTCCACTCTGCTTTCCAGACTGCTTGTGCTAATTTGCAGTCCTACCAACAGTATGAAAATATACCCATTTCCCCATGTTTTCAGCATTTACTATTTGTATTCTTGTAATTGCCATTCTAATTTGAGAGAGATGAATTCTTAGTATAGTTTTGATATTCATTTCCCTGATTGCTAGGGGTATTGAACCCTTTAAAAAAAATACATTAGCTATTTGTGTTTCTTCTTTTGAGAAATATCTGTTTAGTTTTTTTTCCCATTTATTGATTGAGTTGTTTCATTTTTGGTGTTAGCTTTTTAGGTTCTTTGTACATTCTGGTTTCAGCTCCCCTCTTCTGTGTTAGAGTATTATCGAGGCCCCTCAGTGGGCTACTTTGTGTGTGGAGTGAGGTTCACTATTACTTGACTGAACTGTGTTGCTCAGCAGCAGGATCTTTACTCTGTGAAATTTAAGTTTCTGTCTCAAGTCACTTCCCAACCTCTCTCACTGAGGAACAGAATTCCAGCTTTTTAAACCTTGAGTTGAGACGCTGCTGGGGAGTGTACATTTCCTCTAATCTTCTATCTTCTCCACCCTATCTTTTTAAACAGCTTGTTTGAGATATTTCACATGCCATAAAAGAGTCTTATTATAAAGTACAACTTAGTGGGTTAGTATAATCTCATAGCTATATAACCATTACTGCTATCTAATTCAGAGTATTTCATTACCTTGTAAAGAAACCCCACGTCCAGATTCTGGTCTTCCCTTCCTAAATGTTCTGAACTACTTACTACTTTATTTCCTATCTCTGTGGATCCATGTCTGTACTGAACATTTCCATAAGTGGTATTTATACAATATGTTGTCATCTGTGTCTGGCTCCTTTCATTTAGCATGAAGTTCTCAAGGTTCATCTATGTTGTAGCACATATCAGTATATCATTCTTTTTTCTGACTGAATAATATTTTATTGTATAAGCCACATTTTATTTACTCACTTATTAATTGATAGACATTTGGGTTGTTTGTGCTTTTTTGGCTTTTCTGAATAATATTGCTCTGAATATTTATGGACATGTTTTTGTCTGGAGATATATTTTCAATTTTCATATGTAGAGAATAGGAATGGAATTACTAGGTGATATCATAAAACAAACTTTAAAATTTTGAGAAGCTCACAAACTATTTTATGTATTTCTGTCTAATTTGACATTTCTATAATGAATATATTTATTTATCTGTATCTTTTCCAATTCTAATTAGAGTCCATAATTGTATTATAGTCATCCTTATGAAAGTAAAATAATGTGATAATGATGTTGGGAATATTTCCATGTTTATGTAGGCTGCTTGTATAACTATCAAGAAATGTCCTTTTCCCATTTTTTACTTGGATTATTTGTCTTTTCATGCTAAGTTTTAAGAATTCTTTATATAGTATGAATTCAAGTCCCTTACTAGATATTTATCAAGAAATATTTCTCCCATTTGCTGGTTTATGTTTTTACTTTTCTGATAGTATATTCATGCACAAATATTTTTAATTTTGAAGAAATACAATATATGCTTTTGATGGTTGCTTTTTAAAAAGTGACATATCAAGAAACTATTGCCATATATAAACATTTATGCCTATATTTTATTTTAAAAACTTTAGAGTTTTAGCTACTATAGTTAGATTGTTGGTCTATTATAAGTTAATTTTTGTATATAATATGAGATAGAGGTCCTATTTTATTCTTTTTCACATGGTGGTCTAGTTGTTTCAACACCATTTGTTTAAAGGTCTGTTCCCCACCCCACCCCCCATTCAAGAAATTACATTATCATGCTTGTAGAAAATCATTAGATTATTGTCTTAGTCTAGTTGTGTGGTTCCAAACATATCACCACAGTCTGGTTAATTTAAAAAAAAAAAGCACAAAAATTTATTTTTCCCAGCTCTGAGAGTGAGAAATATAATATCAAGACACAACCAGATCTAATGTCCACTTAAAGTAGCTCTCTGCTTCCAACATGGTGCCTTGTTGCTGCATCCTCAGAGGGCAGCAACACTATGTCATGTGGCTAAAGGGCAAGAGAGCTGAAGGTCAAATGAAGTCCCCTTTAATCCCATCTATAAGAAGGGGGGCCCTGTCTACCAAGTCACTTCTTAATATTCACATTGGCCGTTTAGTTTTCATGACTTAATTTCAGAGGAGACACAAACAATAGCAATCAAAAAATGTATTTATTTCTCAATTCTGTTATTATTCTATATATCTGTCTTTTTTTCTCTGTCTTAATCACGGTAGCTTTTTAGTAAGTTTTGAGAACAAGAAGTGTGAATCTTTAACTTTGTTCTTCTTTCCTCAAGATCAATTTTACTCTTTTGGATCCCTTTTATTTCTATATGAATTTTAGTAATCACTTATTAATTTTTGTAAAAATAATTGGCTGGATTGTGCTGAATTTTTCAAACAATTTAAGAAGTACTGGATTTTCAAACTGAAGTTTTTTTTTACTTTATAAACTTGTATCTTGCCATTTGTTTAGATCTTTTTAATTGTTTTTAAGACTGCTTTGTATTTTTCAATGAATGATTATTGAATTTCTGAATTAAATGTAATTCTAAGTGTTTATTCTTTTAAATCTCATTATAACACAATTGTTTTTTATTCTATTTTCTACGTATTCATTCTAAGAGTACAGAAATAGAATTAATGGCTACTAGAATTGTTCCTGCAAAGTTGTTGAACTGATTTATGTGGTCTAATAATTTCTAGGGGATTTCTTGAGGTTTTCTACATACAAGTTCATGGTATCTGTAAACAGAGTTGGTTTTGGTTTCTTTCTTTCCTTTGAAAATATCTTTTATTTATTTCTCTTCCCTAATTATCTCCAGTATAATGTCAATACAAATATTAAGAGTGAATATACTTAGTTTGTTTCTGATCTTAGAGAAAGCATCTCATGTTTCATCATAAGTATGAAACACTATAAGGTTTTCATAGATGCTCTGTATCAAGTGAAGAAAGCGTCTATTACTTAATTTGTAATTTTCACTGTAGCTTGTTGTCATAGTAATGTAGGCTCATATAATAACTTTTAAAACTTTTCTCCTCTTATGTGTTTTGGAATAGTTCTGTAAAGGGTTGTTGTTAATTTTTTAAATGTTCAAATTCACTAATGAAGTCATCTCAGCCTGGGATTTTGGTCTATAGAAGTTTTGATGACAAATTCAGTGTCTTGTCTTATAATATTTCTTTCTCTTTTTCTATTATTCTTGAATCAATTTCAGTATTTTGTTTTTTAAAAAACTCTTCATTTCAATTAAATTATTTAAAACTTTGTTGTGTACTGCTCATCATATATACCCCCTCCTTTGTTTTTCATCAGTCGAGCTAAATGTTTGTCAGTTTTCTTCATCTTTTCATACAATAAATAACTAACATTTTCTTTCTCTCTATTGTTTTTCTTTTTTTTTAATTTTTAAAATTTTTTTATTCTAGTTTGTTATATATGACAGCAGAATTCATTACAATTTATATTACACATATAGAGCACAATTTTTTATATCTCTGCTTGTATACAAAGTATATTAACACACTCGTGTCTTCATACATGTAATTAGGGTAATGAGATTAATCTTATTCCATCATCTTTTCTACACCATGCAGGGATCCCTCCCTTCCACTTCCACCCCTTTACCCTATATAAAGTTCATCTAATCTTCACATGTTCCTTCTCCCAACCCCAATATGAATCAACCTCCTTATATCAGAGAAGACATTTGGCATTTAGTTTTTTGGGGATTGGCTAACTTCACTTAGCATTGTTTTCCAACTCTATCAATTTACCTGCAAATGTCATGATTTATTATTTTTATTACTGAGTAATATTCCATTGTGTATATATACCACATTATTTTTATCCATTCATCTACTGAAGGGCATGTAGCTTGTTTCTAGTTTAGTTATTGTGAATTGTGCTGCTATAAGCATTAATGTAGCTGTGTCCCTATAGTATGTTGTTTTTAGGCCCTTTGGGTATAGACCAAGGAGTGGGATAGTGGGTCAAATGGTGCTTTCATTACCAGCTTGTCAAGGAATCTTTGTACTTTTTTACATATTAGCTGCACCAATTTGCAGTCCCACCAGCAATGTATGAGTGTGCATTTTTCCCCACATACTTTCCAACATTTGTTGTTTTTTGTGTTCTCAAAAGCTGGCATTCTTACTGGAGTGAGATGAAATCTTAGATTGGTTTTGATTTGAATTTCTTTAATTGCTAGAGATGTTGAACATTTTTTTCATATATTTGTTGATTGCATATCATCTTCTGAGAAGAATCTGTTCAGTTCCTTGGCCCACTTATTGATTGGGTGGTGATTATTATTATTATTATTATTAGTGTTTAGCTTTTTGAGTTCTTTATATACCCTAGAAATTAGAGCTCTACCTGCTGTGCAAGTGGTAAAAATTTGCTCCCAAGTTGTAGGCTCACTATTCACCTCACTGATTATTTCTTTTGCTGAGAAGAGGATTTTAGTTTGAATCCATCCCATTTATTGATTCTTTTATTTAATCTTTATTTTATTTATTTATCTTTATGTGGTGCTGAGGATCAAAGCCAGAACCTCATATGTGCTAGGCAAGCACTCAACCGCTGAGCCACAACTCTATACCTAATTCTTGACTTTAATTCTTGTGCTATAGGAGTCTTATTAAGGAAGTTAGGGCCTAATATGACATGATGAAGATTTGGGCCTACCATTTCTTCTATTAGACATAGGATCTCTGGTTTAATTCTATTTTCATTGTAATGTGTCTTTGTGTGAATCTGTTGAGATTTTGTACATTTGGCATCTTGTAAGCCTCTTGAATTTGGTTTTCCAATTCATTCATTGAAATATGGTTTCAAAAAATTTATGATATTATTTCATTGAATAGATTTCTCCTTCCTTTGGCTTGAAACTCTATGCCCTCTTCTGCCCAATACATTTAAATTTGGTCTTTTTTATGTTATCCCATATTTCTTGAACATTTTTTTCATGTTTTCTTACCATTTTCACTGAGTGGTGTACATTCTTTTCAAGATTATACATTTTATCTTCATTGTCTGAAGTCCTGTCTAATCTTTTGCTGATATTTTCAATTGAACTTTTTTTTTTAATTAATTTTTATTGTAGGTTATTCAAAACATAACATAGTTCTTGATATATCATATTTCACACTTTGATTCAAGTGGGATATGCGCTCCCATTTTTACCCCACATACAGATTGCAGAATCACATCAGTTGCACAACCATTGATTTACATATTGCCATTCTGGTGTCTGTTGTATTCTGCTGCCTTTCCTATCCTCTACTATCCCCCCTCCCCCCTCCCCTCCCCTCTTCTCTCTCTACCCCCTCTACTGTAATTCATTTCTCCCCCTTATATTTTTCCTCCTTTCCCCTCACTTCCTCTTGTATGTAATTTTGTATACCCCTGAGGGTTTCCTTCCATTTACATGCAATTTCCCTTCTCTCTCCCTTTCCCTCCCACCTCTCATCCCTGTTTAATGTTAATCTTCTTCTCATGCTCTTTGTCCCTACTCTGTTCTTAGCTACTCTCCTTATATCAAAGGAGACATTTGGCATTTGTTTTTAAGGGATTGGCTAGCTTCACTTGGCATAATCTGCTCTAATACCATCCATTTCCCTCCAAATTCTATGATTTTGTCATTTCTTAATGCAGAGTAATACTCCATTGTGTATAAATGCCGCATTTTTTTTTATCCATTCGTCTATTGAAGGGCATCTAGGTTGGTTCCACAGTCTTGCTATTGTGAATTGTGCTGCTATGAACATGGATGTAGCAGTGTCCCTATAGTGTGCTCTTTTTAGGTCTTTAGGGAATAGACCGAGTAGTGGAATAGCTGGATCAAATGGTGGTTCCATTCCAAGCTTTCCAAGAAATCTCCATACTGCTTTCCAAATTGGCTGCACCAATTTGCAGTCCCACCAGCAATGTACAAGAGTACCCTTTTCCCCACATCCTCGCCAGCACTTGTTGCTGTTTGACTTCCTAATGGCTGCCAATCTTACTGGAGTGAGATGGTATCTTAGGGTGGTTTTGATTTGCATTTCTCTGACTGCTAGAGATGGTGAGCATTTTTTCATATACTTGTTGATTGATTGTATGTCCTCCTCTGAGAAATTTCTGTTCAGGTCCTTGGCCCATTTGTTGATTGGGTTATTCATTATCTCATTGTCTAATTTTTTTAGTTCTTTGTATATTCTGGATATTAGGGCTCTGTCTGAAGTGTGAGGAGTAAAGATTTGTTCCCAGGACGTAGGCTCCCTATTTACCTCTCTTATTGTTTCTTTTGCTGAGAAAAAACTTTTTAGTTTGAGTAAGTCCCATTTGTTGATTCTAGTTATTAACTGTTGTGCTATGGGTGTCCTATTGAGGAATTTGGAGCCCGACCCCACAGTATATAGATCATAGCCAACTTTTTCTTCTATCAGACGCCATGTCTCTGATTTGATATCAAGTTCCTTGATCCACTTTGAGTTAACTTTTGTGCATGGCGAGAGAAAGGGATTCAGTTTCATTTTGTTGCAAATGGATTTCCAGTTTTCCCAACACCATTTGTTGAAGATGCTATCCTTCTTCCATTGCATGCTTTTAGCCCCTTTATCGAATATAAGATAGTTGTAGTTTTGTGGATTGGTTTCTGTGTCCTCTATTCTGTACCATTGGTCCACCCGCCTGTTTTGGTACCAGTACCATGCTGTTTTTGTTACTATTGCTCTGTAGTATAGTTTGAAGTCTGGTATAGCTGTACCGCCTGATTCACACTTCCTGCTTAGCATTGTTTTTGCTATTCTGGGTCTTTTATTTTACCATATGAATTTCATGATTGCTTTCTCTATTTCTACAAGAAATGCCGTTGGGATTTTGATTGGCATTGCATTAAACCTATAGAGAACTTTTGGTAATATCGCCATTTTGATGATGTTACTTCTACCTATCCATGAACAGGGTATATTTTTCCATCTTCTAAGATCTTCTTCTATTTCTCTCTTTAGGGTTCTGTAGTTTTCATTGTATAAGTCTTTCACCTCTTTTGTTAGGTTTATTCCCAAGTATTTTATTTTTTTTGAGGATATTGTGAATGGGGTGGTTGTCCTCATTTCCATTTCAGAGGATTTGTCGCTGATATACAGGAATGCCTTTGATTTATGCGTGTTGATTTTATAGCCTGCCACTTTGCTGAATTCATTTATTAGCTCTAATAGTTTCTTTGTAGACCCTTTTGGGTCTGCTAGGTATAGAATCATGTCATCTGCAAATAGTGATAATTTGAGTTCTTCTTTTCCTATTTTTATGCCTTTAATTTCTTTCGTCTGTCTAATTGCTCTGGCCAGTGATTCGAGAACTATGTTGAACAGAAGTGGTGAGAGAGGGCATCCCTGTCTTGTTCCAGATTTTAGAGGGAATGCCTTCAGTTTTTCTCCATTCAGAATGATGCTAGCCTGAGGCTTGGCATAGATTGCTTTTACAATATTGAGGTATGTTCCTGTTATCCCTATTTTTTCTAGAGTTTTGAACATAAAGGTATGCTGTACTTTGTCGAATGCTTTTTCCGCATCTATCGAGATGATCATATGGTTCTTATTTTTAAGCCTATTGATGTGGTGAATAACATATTGATTTCCGTATATTGAACCAGCCTTGCATCCCAGGGATAAATCCTACCTGATCATGGTGCACAATTTTTTTGATATGTTTTTGTATCCGGTTCGCCAGAAGTTTATTGAGGATTTTTGCATCTAGGTTCATTAGAGATATTGGTCTGTAGTTTTCTTTCTTTGAAGTGTCTTTGTCTGGTTTAGGAATCAGGGTGATGTTGGCCTCATAGAATGAATTTGGAAGTTCTCCCTCTTTTTCTATTTCCTGAAATAGCTTGAAAAGTATTGGTATTAGTTCCTCTTTAAAGGTTTTGTAAAACTCTGCTGTATACCCATCCGGTCCTGGGCTTTTCTTAGTTGGTAATCTTTTGATGGTATCTTCTATTTCCTCAATTGATATTGGTCTGTTTAGGTTGTCAATATCCTCTTGACTCAATCTGGGCAAATCATATGACTTAAGAAATTTATCGATGCCTTCACTATCTTCTATTTTATTGGAGTATAAGGATTCAAAATAGTTTCTGATAATCTTCTGTATTTCTGAAGTGTCTGTTGTGATATTGCCTTTTTCATCCCGTATGCTGGTAATTTGAGTTCTCTTTCTTCTTCTCTTCGTTAGCGTGGCTAAGGGTCTTTCAATTTTATTTATTTTTTCAAAGAACCAACTTTTAGTTTTGTCAATTTTTTCAATTGTTTCTTTCGTTTCGATTTCATTAATTTCAGCTCTGATTTTAATTATTTCTTGTCTTCTACTTCTTTTGCTGTTGTTTTGATTTTCTTTTTCTAAGATTTTGAGATAAGTATGAGATCATTTATTTGTTGGTTTTTTCTTTTTTTAAGGAATGAACTCCAAGCAATGAATTTTCCTCTTAGAACTGCTTTCAATGTGTCCCATAGATTTCGATATGTTGTGTCTGTGCTTTCATTTATCTCTAAGAATTTTTTAATTTCCTCCTTGATGTCTTCTATAACCCATTGATCATTCAGTAACCTATTGTTCATTCTCCAAGTGATGCATGATTTTTCCTTACTTCTTTTATCGTTAATTTTCAATTGCATTCCATTATGGTCAGATAAGATACATGGTATTATCTCTACTCCTTTGTATTGTCTAAGAGTTGCCCTGTGACATAATATATGATCTATTTTTGAGAAGGATCCATGTGCTGCTGACAAAAAAGTGTAACTGCTTGATGTTGGGTGGTATATTCTATATATGTCAATTAAGTCTAGGTTATTAATTGTGTTATTGAGCTCTATAGTTTCCTTATTCAACTTTTGTTTGGAAGATCTGTCCAGTGGTGAGAGAGGTGTGTTGAAGTCTCCCATGATTATTGTATGGTGGTCTATTAGACTCTTGAACTTGAGAAGAGTTTGTTTGATGAACATAGCTGCACCATTGTTTGGGGCATATATGTTTATAATTGTTATGTCTTGTTGGTGTATGGTTCCCTTGAGAAGTATGTAGTGTCCCTCTTCATCCCTTTTGATTAACTTTGGCTTGAAATCTATTTTATTTGATATGAGTATGGACACTCCTGCTTGTTTCCGAAGTCCATATGAGTGATATGATTTTTCCCAACCTTTCACCTTCAGTCTATGTATGTCTTTTCCTATCAAATGCGTCTCCTGAAGGCAGCATATTGTTGGGTCTTGTTTTGTGATCCATTCTACTAGCCTGTGTCTCTTAATTGGTGAGTTTAAGCCATTAACATTTAGGGTTATTATTGAGATATGGGTTGTTCTTCCAGCCATATTTGTTTATTTATGTTACTAAACATGGTTTGTTTTCCTCTTTGATTATTCCCCCCCTTTACTGTACTACCTCCCGCTGTTGGTTTTCATTGATATTTTCCATTTCCTCTTCCTGTAATATTTTGCCGAGGATGTTTTGAAGAGATGGTTTTCTAGCTGCAAATTCTTTTAACTTTTGTTTATCATGGAAGGTTTTAATTTCATCTTCCATCCTGAAGCTTAATTTCGCGGGATACACGATTCTTGGTTGGAACCCATTTTCTTTCAGTGTTTGAAATATGTTATTCCAGGATCTTCTAGCTTTGAGAGTCTGTGTTGAAAGATCAGCTGTTATCCTGATTGGTTTACCCCTAAATGTAATCTGCTTCCTTTCTCTTGTAGCTTTTAAAATTCTCTCCTTATTCTGTATGTTGGGCATCTTCATTATAATGTGTCTAGGTGTGGATCTCTTATGATTTTGCACATTCGGCGTCCTGTAGGCTTCTAGGATTTGGGATTCTGTCTCATTCTTCAAGTCTGGGAAGTTTTCTCGTATTATTTCGTTGAATAGATTGCTCATGCCTTTGGTTTGGACCTCAGTACCTTCCTGTATCCCAATGACTCTTAAGTTTGGTCTCTTTATGTTATCCCATATTTCTTGAATGTTCTGCTCATGGTTTCTTAACAGCTTTGCTGAGCTGTCTATGTTCTTCTCCAGTTGAAATACTTTGTCTTCATTGTCTGATGTTCTATCTTCTAAGTGTTCTACTCTGCTGGTAGTATTCTCAATTGAGTTTTTAAGTTGGTTTATTGTTTCCTGCATTTCCAGGATTTCTGTTTGTTTGTTTTTTATAACCTCTATCTCCCTGTATAATTGATCTTTTGCTTCTTGGATTTGTTTATGTAATTTATTGTCAAAGTGGTCGAAGTGGTCTTTCATTGTCTGATTTTGCTGTCTAATGTCTTCCTTGAGACTCCAGATCATCTGAAGCATGTATATCCTGAATTCTTTATCTGACATTCCATCTGCTGCAGATATTACCTCTTCTAAAGTTGAGTTGACCTGCATTGCTTGTGGTCCTTTCTTTCCTTGTCTTTTCATATTGATCGCGTTTCTTTCTGCTTGGTGAAACTGTTGTGTTATTGATTTTTCCCCCTATATATTTATATTGCTCTTGTATAGCTGCAAAGTCTCCCTCGCAGGCTTTGGCGGTGGTTCTGCCCCTCCTCCAATTGAGGCAATGTGTCTACCACGCCGGGAGGCCGCTGTGCCTGTACTTTCGATGGGCCTGTTCTTTCGGTGGTCACAGGTCCACCTATCTTGCAGGCGTGAGCAGCGGCTTTGTCCCTCCGCTGGCCACTAGGCCTGTTCTGTCTGTCGGTTGCAGGTCTGTCTACCTAAAAGGCGCTGGTGGCGGCTCTGCCCCTCCCCCAACCGGGGCGATGTATCTGGCGGGCCACTGGGCCTGTTTTGTCAGTGGTCATGGTTCCGCCTACCTTGCACGTGCGTGGAGCTGCTGTGTCCCTCCGAGAGTTGCTGGGCCTAACCTGCCGGTGAGTGGCAAGTGCGCCTGCCTTGCAGGGCCAGTTGTGGCTCTGCTGCTCCGCGGGTTGCTGGGCCTGATATGCTGGTGAGACGCAGGTTTGCCTACCTTGCAGGCACCTGGCGGCTCTGCCCCTCCCCCAACCGGGGCGGGCGATGTGTCTGGCCGTCCTCTGAGCCTGTTCTGTTGGTGGTCAGGGTACTGCCTACCTAGCAGGATCGTGGGGCAACTGTGCCCCTCCGCAGTTTGTTGGGCCTGACCTGCTGGTGTGTGGCAAGTGCGACTACCTTGCAGGCCCGGGGGTGGCTCTGCCGCTCCGCGGTTGCTGGGCCTGATCTGCTGGTGATTCGCAGGTCTGCGTAACTTGCAGGCGCCCGGCGGCTCTGCCCCTCCCCCAATCTGAGCGATGTGTCTGGCAGTCCACTGGGCCTGTTTTGTCGGTGGTCACAGTTCCGCCTACCTTGCACACGCGTGGAGCAGCTGTTTCATTAGTGCCTGGGCACACTCTCCTTGTTTGCCTCCCTCAGGCCCTAAGTTTGTAGAGCTTGGGGCTGAGAACCCCCAGCAAATTTGCTTACCTTCTGGTAGCCATGCCCCCGTATCTGATGCAAGAGACCTCAGTTGTCAGCACTGGTGGGAGCTGTAGCCGTGAGTCCCACGCCAAGGCGAGTCGGTGCAAGAGACCTCAGTTGTCAGCACTGGTGGGAGCGGTAGCTGGGAGTCCCGCGCCGCGCGGTTCCTGCCGGCTCCTGTGCCAGCGCCGCCGCGGCTCCCACCGGCTCCCGCGCCGCTGCTGCGGCTCCCGCGGGTTCCGGCCAGCTCCCGTGCCGCTGTGCCGGCGCCGCCGGCTCTCTCACTGCAGCCGCGGCTGCCGCCGGCTCCCGTGCCGCCCTCGGTCTGGCTATTGCGCTCACAGGAGAGCTGGGAGGGGCCCTTAAGTTTTCCCCGCTGATCTATAGCTGAAAGAGCTGTGATCAGTCAAAAAAAAAAAAAAAAAAAAAACAGAGATGATGACGTCAGCTCTCCAAGATGGTGGCCGCTGGCTTCCTCTGTGGTCTGACCGATGTGGAGAACCGAATTGGATGGCTTCCTTCCCCGTCTCAAGCCCAGAATTCAGCTCTGAGTACAGTATTTGCACAGCTGGCGGGAGCCTGCAGAATCCATAGCGCTGTATCTTTGCATTGTTATCTTAGCAGAGCCAGAGGGGAATGGCGGGAGCTGTCTGCCGGCCGGGCGGGGACCCTTCTCGCCAAGCGGGGCCGCCGGGGGCTGCTTGTAAAGCCGGGTGGCTGCAGCCGCGTGGCTAAGAACCAGGCGGGCGGGGTGGCTGTTTGCAGAGCCAGAGGGGAATGGCGGGAGCTGTCTGCCGGCCGGGCGGGGACCCTTCTCGCCAAGCAGGGCCGCCGGTAGCCGCTTGTAAAGCCGGGTGGCTGCAGCCGCGTGGCTAAGAACCAGGCAGGCGGGGTGGCTGTTTGCAGGGCAAGAGCGGGGCCGCCAGGGTAGCCCGGGATGGCGGAAGCTGTCTGTCGGCCGGGCAGGGACCCTTCTCGCCGAGTAGGGCTGCTGGCGGCGCTTGTAAAGCCGGGCGGCTGCAGCCTCGTGGCTAAGAACCAGGCGGGCGGGGTGGCTGTTTGCAGAGCCAGAGGGGAATGGCGGGAGCTGTCTGCCGGCCGGGCGGGGACCCTTCTCGCCGAGCGGGGCCGCCGGGGGCCGCTTGTAAAGCCGGGTGGCTGCAGCCATGTGGCTAAGAACCAGGCGGGCGGGGTGGCTGTTTGCAGGGCAAGAGCGGGGCCGCCAGGGTAGCCGGGATGGCGGAAGCTGTCTGCTGGCCGGGCGGGGACCCTTCTGCCGCACTGCTCTGGGCCGCCTGCCGCTTGCAGAAGCGGCCGGTGGCCGCGGGATTGGACTCTGCGCCCGCCGGTTAAGTTTCACTTGTCTGGGGCAAACTGTCACGTCTAATAAACTTACTAATTCTCGGCAGGTCTTCTTTCAACGGAATTTTGCTAGATGATCCTCAATAGGTAGAATGTAGCTGTTTTAATGAGTGTTTCTGATCCCGTTAATGTGGAGATATTGAGAGTGCTGTTTCCTCGCCGGCCGCCATGTTGGATCTTCCTCTATTGTTTTTCTATAGTCTAATTTTATCTACTGTTTTTTTTCTTTTGTTGGTACATTAAAGTTTTGCATTGTATTTAGATTCATTTTGTATAATACTTTCTCTCCACTTCTTCTTCCCTCTATTGTACTTCTCCACTGTTCTCTATTATAATAATTATATATTTTTATAAATATTTTAGTTGGTGATAAATATATGTGTGTATATATACACACATATATATGTATATGTCACTGTAGCATATTTATACATGTACATAGCATCATGTTGTGATTTTCATTCTGCATTCTTTTCTTTTCCCATCTATCCTCTCTTCTCCTCAATCTCTTTCTATTCTGTTGATCGTCCTGCTATCATACACCCCCCTAGTTTTACCCTAAATTTTCTCTATATTCTGCATATGAACTAGAACATTTGCCACTTGATTGTCTAATTCTAGATTGTTTCACTTAACATGCTCTCTCTAGTTCCATCCATTTAATGTCAATGCTATAATCTCATTACTTTTTATGGCTCAGTAAACCTGCATTTGTTATATATACCACATTACCTTAATACATTCATCTATTAATATGCACATAGGATGGTTCCATATTTTGGCTATTGTGAGTTGCACTGCTATAGCATTGATGTGGCTATATCACTGTAGTATGCTGATTTTAGTTTTGTTGGATAAATACTAAGAAATGGGATAGCCAGGTTATATCAAAGGAACATTCTTAGTTTTTGAGGAATATCTATACTGCTTTCCAGCATGGTTGTATTAATTTGCATTTCCACCAGTAATGTGTGAGTGTACCTTTGTTCCCACATCTCTGCCAACATTTACTATTATTTGTATGATAATTTCCATTCTTACTGAACTGAGATGAAATCTCGGGTTTGATTTGTATTTCCTTGATTACTAGGGATGTTAAATATTTTTTCATATAAATTTGTTGACTGCTTATGTTTCTTCTTTTGAGAAATGTCTCCTTAGTTCTTTTTCCCACTTATTGAATGGTTTGTTTCTTCAGTATGTTTTTGTTTTGATTTTGCATTTAAAATTTTTGATTTATTTATATATTCTGGATATTAATTCCCTGTCACAGGAATAGTTGCAAAGATGGTCTTCCATTCTGAAGGATCTCTCTACATGCTCCTAAACATTCCCATTGTCTGTAGAAATTTCTTAATTTGATGCTGTCCTATTTCTTGATTGATGGTTTTATATCTTGAGCTTTAGAGGTCTATTAAAGAAGCCAATGCCTATACCAGTATGTTGGCATGTTGACCTATGTTTTCTTTTGGTAGTTTTAAAGGTTCTGGTCTAATTCCTAAACATTTAATCCACTTTGATGTGCAAGGTGAGAAATAGGAATATAGTTTCATTCTTCTGTATACAGATATTTTTCCAGCACCATTTGTTAAAAAGGCTATCTTCTCAAACATTGAATAAAAATAAGAGCAGATATCCTTCGTATATTCTTGATTTTCAAGGAAATGGTTTCAATTTTTCTGTGTTCAGTATGATGTTGGCTTTGAGTTTGTCATAGATTTTATGTTGAGGTAAGTTCCTGTGTCCCTGGTTTCTCCAGCATTTTTAACATGAATGGTGCTGAATTTCATCACAAAGGCCTTTTCTGCATCTATTGAGCTGATCATGTGATTCTTGTCCTTAATTCAATTTATGTGGTGAATTACATTTATTGCTTTGCATATGCTGAAACATCTTTGCATCCCTGGGATGAAGTCTACTTGATCATGGTATACTATCTTCTTGATGAGTTTTTGTATGCAGTTTGCTTATATTTTATCAAGGATATTTGCATCTATCTTTATTAGCTTTATTAGCCTATAGTATTTGTTTTTTTTGATGAGTCTTTTTCTGCTTTTAGTATCAGGGTTATACTGGCTTCATAGAATATATTTTGGGAATGCTTCTTCTCTTTCAATTTAATGAAATAATGTGAGGAAAAATGGTGTTCATTCATTTTTAAAAGTCTGGTAGAATTCAGAAGAGAATCTATGTAGTACTAGGCATTTCTTATTAGAATAATTTTAATTACTATTTCAATATTATTGCTTGATATTTGTTTATTTAGGATTTTTTAATATCTTCCTGATTCAATATGAGATAGGAATTTACTAAGATTTTAATGCCTTTGTGAAATCTTCTAATTCACTGGAATTCCAGGCATGTACCACCTCACCCAGCTTAATTCAGTCTTTATTTTTATTTAGTTGGTTACTGTTCTAGTGATCTTCATCTCTTTGGGGTTTTGAGGTTTTTATTTGGGTTCCTCTTTGTGCAGTATATTTTTAAGTATTCTTTGTAGTCTGCCTTGGTGTTCATAAATTCTTATGAATTTATCTTTATGGAAAGTTTGTATTTCTCCAAATATTGTAAAGATAGCTTTGCTGGATATAGCAATTTTGGCTTGCATTTTCTTTTTCTTTTAGAGATTAGAATATCTCATTCCATGTCTCCTTGATTTTAGGGAGATTTGAGAAGTCAGAAATCAGTCTTACTGGTTTTTCTGTATATGTGCCCTGACATTTTTCTTTTTAAGATATATATATATATATATATATATATATATATATATATATATATATATATTATGTAACCATATTCTGTATATGTGCCCTGACAATTTTGTAACCATTTTCTGTATATGTGCCCTGACATTTTTCTTTTTAAGATATATATAACATTCATATTATATAACATAAATAATATATATTATATATTATATATTTCTATGTTATGCATTTTTATTATGATGTGTCTTGAAAAGGGTCTTTGTATTTTTTAATCTTCTCTGTTTGGGGTCCTATATGCTTTCTGTACGTGGATATCTTTCTCTCATTTCTATGGTGGGGAAACTTTTTTTGTTTCTATCTCACAGATGTGGTTCTTAATGCCTTTAGCCTCTGTCTCCATGTTCTTCTTTATCTCAATGATGATCAGGTTTGTTCTCTTGATGTTCCACAGTTCTTATGTATTCTGATCATGGTCTAATTTTCTCCTTTATTGGTATTTAAGTTTATATGCCCCATAATCAAGATTGAAAGTTCTGTCTTCAAAGTCTGCACTTCGATTTTCTATGAAACCCAATATCTTGGTGATGCTTATATATAAATTTTTAATATGATTCATTGGGTCTTTTAATTCCAGGATATCTGACTTTTTTCATTTCAGTATTTCCATTTATTTATCAAAATGTTTTCTTCATCTCCTGTATTTGCTCTCTTAATTTATTGCTTAGATCTCTTTTAGTTCACTGAACATTTAAATAAGAACTTTTTTATAGTATTGCACTAGAAACTTTTCCGCTTCCATTATCTGTGGGATCCTTTGTTGATGGACTGTGAATTTTGAGAAGTGATTTATTTGCCTGTTTCCTCTTGTTTGCAGAGGTCTTGGACTTCACATCAGTTCAGAGGGTTGTGAATGCATGTCTTTTTTTTTTTTTTGGAATTTTATTTTTATGTTCTCTCTGGGACCGCTCTCTGTTTTTGATATAGATGTTTAGGAGTGGGACTGGAGTTCCCCCTCGGGTTCTCCCTGTTATGGGTCTGGTTGTTGGTTTGGAGTTTCTGTCTCTAGTATTCAATGGGTGGAAGTATTGTTGAGGCTCATATGCGGGTTAATTCATGTGTGGAGTGAGATGCACTGTTACTTGGCTATGCTGTGAGTGTTGCTTGGCTGTAGTATCTCTACCCCTGTGAGATTCAAGTTTCTCAATCACTTCCAAGCTTCTCTTAGGGAAAAAAGGAGCAAGGAAGAGCAATAATGTTAACAAGTTATGTGTAGTCTTGAGGTATCGTGTCAACTTTGAGATCTATAACACTAATTACCACCTGGAAAGGAATGACGGAATCAGTTTTTAACCTCATTGTCAACAATACACAACCATCAACTAGATTAGATGTTACCTAGGTGTCTATTCTGTCATGCGCTATTATTAATACAGCAATATGATTGGAATAGAAATTATACAAACTTAAAATTCTATTGGATTGTGGATTCACCATTCCTTAAGTGAAGAGAAAATAGGGAGGGAAAGTAAAAATAGTTTGAAATGCTTAAACTAAACAAAAGAGAAGCAGGAGACAGCAGATGATGGTATAAATATGGAGGAATAAAAACTACAAATATGATAAAAAGAGGAAGAAGGAACAGGAAATTTTGGTTATTAATGAGGGAAGAAAGTGACGAAGTGGTAAAAAGAAGAACAAACAAGTAAAAGATGAAAACAAAACAAACGCATGAATAATTTTATTCCATAAAAGTGAAACCAAGTTTAAATAATAAATGAGTGAAGAAGACAGCAATGAAAATGGAAGAAAAACAGTATGTGTGTGAGTGTGTGTATATGTGAGTGTGAGTATACTTGCAGTGAGAACTTACACATACCCATGCATATACACACACGATCACACAATTTGGAAAAAAATAAAATAAAAAAATAGAACTAAAAAATGAAAATAAAAAAAAATAATTAAAATAAAAAAGAAGAAAAAATGAGGAATAGAAAAAAAACATCATAATGAGGAAAAAAAAAGAGCTTGTTTCTATTGATGTGATTAAAACTGTTGGGAGGCTCTGCAACTCTTGGGTCAAGGTTCTTAGGTCCCACATATTTGTGTTTCTCTCCAACTTACAGTGAATAAGGCCAGGAGTCAAAGCTGGTTGTAGTACCTCTGTTTACATGATGGGAAAGAATGGGGAGTGTTGACAACTTGAATATTTCCATAGTGCAACCGGTAAATTGATAAATTGGTAGTCCTAGTAGCTGAAGTTTGGTCTTGACTGACCCTTGGAATTCTGTTGATGAGTATTTGAGATTATTCCATACCTTCCTGTTATTAGGGAGATGCATCTCTCCTGGATATCTAGTACTCAGAAGCTTCCTGAAATTTCCACTTTTAGGGTGTGGAGTCCAAACCTTGACATTTTTTTCACGTATTTCCTCTCCTTGGTTGTGAATTGCCCAGGTTCAGACCTGGAGGACGGACACTCCTGTCTGACACATTACTGACATCTTTCCAGATACTGGTATGGGATGTCAGCAACAAAGGGAACTCTCTCTCCTTGCTACCTGCAGCCTCTATGTCCCTAGGAACAGTCCTCTGTGTACCTGTTTTAATCATGCTGGTACAGATATACTCTGGGCCCAGCAATAGGTTCCTGTTGGGTCAGGTTGGGAACTTTGTTTATGAATTCCCAATCTCTAGCTTCTGCTTGCTGCCACAAGGCAACTTCATCCCCCAAATCCAAAGGCCAAATGTTCTCTGATAAGGGAATACTGATCCATAACAGGGATGGGGGAGGCATGGGAAAAATGGAGAAACTTTGATTGAGCAAAGGGGAGAAAGAGAAGGGAGGGTACGTAGGGGCAGGAAAGATGGTGGAAAAATGGACATCATTACCCTAGGTACATGTATGACTGCACATATGGTGTGATACTACATTGTGTACAACCATAGAAATGTAAAGTTGTGCTGTAATTGAATACAATGAATCAAAATACATTCTGCTGACATATATACCTAATTAAATAAATAAATTAGTTAAAAAAAAAAAACACTTCCTGACACTGTGGTGCTGATTATGTTTGGACTTTCCAACGGTAGACAATTGATTCGAGTTGCTTTTTACTCAACAACTCCCACCCCCAGCACCTTTCTCTGGGTTAGAGCCAGCTTCCCACTCTATTCCATAGGTTCCCCTAAGCTGAATTTACCTGTTGTGTTTTCCACTCTCTGTACTCCTTCTGTGCCCTCTAGTGGACTGGCACATCTGTGATATATATTTTCTTATATTATATTCAAAGTTTTCAGATTTCTGTTTCTTTGTTATTGTTTTAGCATCTAAAGTTGAATTTTAGTGAATTCCTTTAGTCACTCACCTTGCTGAGGAACAGTCTTTCTGCTTTAAAACTTGAGTTGAGTAACTGCTGGGAAGTGCACCCTTCCACTAGTTTTCTTTCTTCTGTCTTTTAATTTGATTCACTTATCTCAACCATCTTTTTTGTCAGTGTTCCTATTGATTTTAAAGAAATTCAGATTTTCAAAGGTCTTTATTCTAGCGTAGGCCATTTGACAGTCCCATAATTCGTGAGGCAATAAAATTTATATTCACCCATTCTGAGTACATTCAGTTACCAATTGCCCAGATGTGTGTGTTTCTAACATCTGTATTCCATTTACCAAAGTTTTTGCTGCACCTAATACGTAGGTAGGAAATATTTTCTTCTCTGAACTTCTCCATGTTATCCCCTCCTGAATGAGTGCATTTATTAAAAATTTTGTTAAAAACCATCTTTGCAGCTCAAAAACTAGAACTTAGTCAAAGCAATTAATTATCTGCCTAATAAATTCTAAATCTCATTGGACAATTTTTTGCTTTTGTCTACTCTGTCATGGAAAAGATCGATCTTTGGTGTTAGATAAAAATGCTTTACTAAGACTTTATACTTATTAAATGTGTGAATTCTAAATATATATGTAAATTACTAGATGTAATATGAAATGAATTAATTGTTATATAAATATACTTAATCAATCAAGTTTGTATTAAAATCTTTAAAGTACATTACATCATATGTTCAATACTTGTATGCAGCACATTTACATGTTATTATTTAAGAGTAAGAATTTCTGTGCTTTCAAATGCATTATCTTAAGTGTCCTGTATAATTACTATAAAGTCATTATTGTAATTAATCTGTATAGACATGGCCATGTATAGACTTACAAACTAAAATTTAGGTTCTGCATACAATATGAACGCAAGAGGAAGACTTCTTCCCATTAGTCTTAATTTAACTAATTTGTTGACATATATTTTTGATTAATGAAAACATCCAAAATTCTGTTTGAATTAGAATGTTTTATTTCTCTATGCCACTTAGAGACCATGCAATGTATATGAAACTTAAGTGCATCTGAAACACTTAGAGTAATGATATATTCTCTTGTTTTCAGTTTTTAAAAAAATAAACTCCAGTCAATGCCTGTACGGTGTTTGCTTCACCCTGTTCACAAAATTTCAATTTTAGTCACTTTTTGCTTCATTATAATATCAATAAAACTCCTCATGGCCTAGCATTCTGTGTGGTGGACCATAATGAGGTACACATCATTAAGGACCAACATAGGGGGTTGATTAACTAAGACCCAAATCCAGCACCAGGAATTGGCAGTCCTAGTGGAAAGAACCAATACTCTTAAATGCATCTCTAATGCCACTTCCTGGCTGAGCAGTTATAGTATTTTTCTCTGCTGTGAATCTTCTTGATACAAGGGCTAATGTGTTCTGCATATTACATGGATTTCTCTAAAAACATGTTTGCTGTCTTAATGAGTTCTCAAGAGACAGCAAAGAAAGTAGGGCTTCTCATTTACAGGGCTCACAGCGATTTAGAGCATTCATTATAAGGCTACCTCATATGAATGCATCCTTCGTATAAAGTGCTTTGGTTTGAAATTTCACACAATATTCAAAGCCTATGCCAAAAGTCTTATATCATAAAGAAAAATAAATAAAAAGAAAATGTACACAGCAGCTGAACCACGGTATAGTATTTCTAGTTTAAAAGAAGTTATTTTAAATTCATTAATATTTGGAAATAATGTTTCAAAAGGTTATGGCATAGACACTCTAATTTGCATAAAATACAACATTCACTTGACTAGTTTGAGTAAATACTCTGGTTGTTGAGACAAAAATGCTGGCACAAAGTGGCAATCTTCACAAAACATAGCTCAAACTAGCATTTTAAATAGAAAATGTAGAGTGATGTCAGAATGAATGTAAAATTCAATATTTTTTATTTACATGATGAATATAAAACAAAGAGGATAAACATGTAATATTATGTGATATTCTTAAAATAATGAAAGCTTAAGCATGATTTATAGTTGTCTGGTGAGGGTCAAAAGGTATGATATCCCCAAAATAAATTGTAGTTTTTTGTTAATATTTTAGAGATATTGTTTTCCCTGTAGCTCAATTCCTGACATACATTTCAAATGTGCATATTAATAGCCTCCTAGTTCAGGGACTACATGGAGAGAAAAGAGGATTTATTCAAAGGGTCTTATTCAAGGAATTTGCTGGTCCTACTGGGTATCAAATAGATTCTTTCTTAAAATATATGTGTGTAGGTTTAATTTTTATTTACATAAATTCCCAAACTTAATGTAATTCAATTTATGATTTTTTAACTGTACAATGATCTCAAAGTTATGCATCTTTTTAGAAACTATACTTCAAATTTTGAATTTTGATCTTTTTCTAGTCTAGCAATGCAGCATAATACATTTTTACAATGCTTGGCAACAGCAGAAAACCACAGCTCTAGGTCAGCCACAAGATTCTGATGGTAAACAGCTGATACTCTACAGTATACTTCATTGCTAAATTATGTATTTCTTAGGTTAGCCATGTTAAATGCAAAGAATATTAATTCTGCTATAATATGGTTCTGTGGTTTAAAAATATCCTTTCCATTAAATGTTTTCTCCTGCATTTAAAGTCCTGTCATTTAGTGATTACATAATTAAAGAGTATTTTATTACCTATGAGAATTAACCTTATGATAAATGTAATGTTCCTTTTTATTTCTAATAATAATTTTTATTGTGATGTCTATTTTGTCTAATTTTAATAAGGCTACTTCAGTTATATTTTAGTTCATGTTCTCTTACTTTATGTTCTCCCATCATTTTGCTTTTAACCTACTAATATTATTTACATAAAGGAATGTGTTTTTGTTTGTTTGTTTGTTTTTTGTTTTGTTTTTTTTTTTTTTGAGAGAGAGGGAGAGAGAGAAAATCTTTTTTATTTATTTATTTATTTTTTTGTAGATGGACACAACACAATGCCTTTATTTTTTTATGTGGTGCTGAAAATCGAACTGGGTCCCACCCGTGCTAGGCAAGCGCTCTACCGCTGAGACACAATTCCAGCCCAAGGAAGGATTTTTGCATCTAAATAGCTGTATGTTACCTTTAGTAAGGTTTTTTGCATCTAATTGGTTGCATATTACCTTTTATTTTTTTTAAAAAAATAAGATAATCCCTATGTTTTATCTACTGTGTTAATGCCATCCAAATGCAAAGAGGTGATTGACAAGGTTTAATTAAAATCTACCTCCTTGCTTTTTTTCCATTTGTTCCATCAATTCTTTTTTTCTTTTTTTATTTGGATTAATTGAATATTTTAAAATGCTATTTGTTTCCTCTATTGTGTCATTATTTATACCTTCAGAAAATTAAGATTTGTCCTAGTTTTGCAATATAAATATTTATCAGAATGTACCTTAAAATAATACTATTCTACCTCTCTTGTAAAGACCCTGCAGCAGCATATACTTAACTCTTGCATCCACTCTAGCAAGCTATAGATAGATGATATTTTACATCTACATTTGCTATAAACATAAAATACAGTGTTACTATTTTTCTTTACATAGTCATCATTCTTTTAGATCAGTTAAAAATCAGAAAAATCTACTTTATTTTATACTTATTTATTCTATTTCTGATGTATTTCATTTCATTTTTTCAATCCATGTTTGTTTCTGGATTCATACTCCTTCTGCTTGAAGAAGTTTAATATTTCTTGTTGATAATTGCATTATGAATTAATTCTGCTTTTCTTTACAAGAAATATTATTTTCTTTATTTTTTAAATTAATACATTTTCTTTTAGAGCTCGTTTAGGTCTACAGCAAGATTCATCATAAAGTATGGTGAGTTTCCATATCTCACTTGTCTCCAGATCAGCACAACATCCCTCACTATGGTCATCCTGTACCAGAGTGGTTCATTGTTATAAAAGTGTCTTTATACTGACACATTACTATCAACAGGTTGATTGTTTACATTGGGGTTTGCTCTTGATATTATGTCTTCTATGAGATTTACAAATGTATAATCGTATACACACACCACAGTAGTTTTGTACAATATAGTTTTACTTCCTTAAAATTTCTCTCTGCTCCACCCATTCAACCTCATTTTTCCCATCCTCCAAAACCACCATCACTGTAAACCACTGACTTGGTTTGCATTTTCTTCATAGTTTAGACTTTTCTATAATATCATAGAGTTGGAATCATATGATATGTCATTTTCCCAGATTGACTTCTTTTACGTAGTAATATACAGGTTTTTCCTCTATTTTCATAGCTTGATAGCTTATTTGGTAAAGTATTGAATAATACTGAGTTGTCTGGATATTCCATATTTTATTTATTCATTTGTTCAAAGAAGTTTGTCTTAGTTACTTCCAAGTTTTGGTGATTATAAATAAAGCTGCTACACACATCTCTTTGCAGGTTTTTAGGTAAATTTAAATTGTCAACTCCTTTGAATAAATGAGTTATTGATGGGTGTATGATAACAGCACATTTAGTTTGGTAAGAAACTGACATTTTTTTCTTCAAAATGACTCTATAATTTCGCATCCCCACCAAAATTGAATGAGAGTTTCTCTTGTAGAATTTATCAGTGTTGTCGGTGTTTCAGATTTTGGCTATTATAACAGATGGTTAGTAATACTTTAATTTGTGGTGGCTTATGAAATTTTCATATACTAATTTGCTATCTTCTTAGGTAAGATATCTCTCTCAATATCTTTTTCCATATTTTAATAGGTTGTTTCATTTTCGGGTTGTTGAAGTTTTAGAATTCTTTGTGTTTTGGGTGACAGTTCTTATTAGATGCATTTTTTTACAAAACAAAACAAAACCTGTGTAAGTTGCCTTTTCATTATTTTCACATTGTCTGGCCTAGTTTTAATTTTAATGAAGTCCTACTTATATTTATTACTTAGATTGTGACATTACTGTTGTGTCTAAAAAGTCATCACTGTACTCAAAGTCATTTTCATTTTCTTCCCTGTAATCTTCTAGAATTTTTGTTTTGTGTTTTATATTTAGGTTTATGATTCATTTTGAGTTAATTTTATGAAGGATTTAACGTCTGTATAGAATCTTTGCCAGTGGATGTCCAGTTATTTTGTCATTGTTGTCAAGAATATTTTTGTTTCGTTGTGCTGCCTTTCATCCTTGACAACAATCACTTGGCTATATTTATGTGGATCTCTTTCTATGCTCTCTATTCTGTTCCATTGACATATTTATCTAGTATTTTGTGAATACCACATTTCAGACTATTACAATTTTATATTAATTCTGGAGGTTGGGTAGTGTCAGTCTTCTCGCTTGGTTGCTTTTCTATATTAAGTTGGATGTTCTGGGATTTTTGAGCTATACATTTTATAATCAGTTTTTCAATATTTACAGAGTCATTTACTGGAAATTTTGACTGCAATTACACTGAGTTCATAGAACAAGTTGGGAAGAACTAACATTCTGACAATATTAAGGGAATTTTCCATGAAAATGGACTATCTTTTTATTTATTTAGTTCTCATTTGTTATCTTTCATCAAAGTTTTATAGTTTTTCTCATTGCTACACTTATATATAAGTACTTTATTTGGGAGGATTCTAATGTGAATGGAAATATGTTTTTATTTTCAAATTCTACCTGATCATGGCTGATATACAGAAAAAAAAATCGATTTTTCTATATTTTTTTCAGGCTGCTTTCTTAGAAAATCATAGGCTGAGTGGCTTATAATCAACATAATTTTTTTTCTCAAGACTGATAAGTCCAAGATGAAAATTCAGCTGATTGGCATCTGGTGATAGCCTGTCTGGTTCAGTGATGGTCATGTTCTCTTTTTATGCTGACATAGCAGAAAGGTTAGGGAAATTCCTTTATAGAGGCACTAATCTATACCTATTAAAGGCCCCACGTCTCAATAGTATCAATATTGGTACTAAGATTTCAACATATGAATTTTAGAGGGACAGAAACATTCATTTTCTATCATATATTTTACTTTTAGCCTGCAAACTTACTATAATTGCTTATCAGCTCCTGTTTTTATGTTAAATTTTTGGATTTTTTTAGGATAAAGTTATCTGCAAACTAAGACAGTTTCATGTCTTTTATCACAAATTGGATACCTTTAATTTCCTTTTCTAGTCTAGCATTAGCTAGGATATCCAGTATAATGTTTAAAAGCAACAGTGAAAAAGGAGACCCTTGTTTTATTCTCCATATTGGTGGGAAAGTTTGAGTTTCTTGAATAAGTATAATTCTTATTGGTACTTTTTTTGTAGATGTTCTTTATCAATTGAGGGAGTCCCTCTGCTATTCTAAGGTTGATGAGATTTTTAAGTGTGAGTGAGCATTTTAATTTTTAAAAGCATTTTCTTAATCTATTCATGGCATGATGTAATTTTTCTTTACTCTGTTGATATATTTATTAATTGATATTTTTAAATGTTGTGCCAGCTTTGGGTACCTGAGATAAGTCACAGTTGGTTGTGATGCATTTTGTGTACATTGTTGAGTTCCATTACTAATATTTTGTGGAGGATTTTTATCTATTTTCTTAAGACATATTGGTCTACAGTTTTACTTCTTTTAGTGTCATTGTCTGTTTTCCATAGTAGAATAATGCTGACCTCATATAATATGTCAGAAAATATTCCTTCTTTCTGCTTCAATTTTCCAGAAGACATTGTGGAGAATTAGTATAATTTGTTCCTTAAAATACTTAGTATGTACGAGTGAACCTGTCTGGGCTTGGTGCTTTCTAGTTTGGAAGGTTATTATTATTTCAGTTTCTTTCATAGATACAGGCCTATTCAAATATCTGTTTCTCTATTTTGAATATATTTTTTATGTATATCAAATAGTATTTCACAGTGTTCTTTTTTTCCCAGAACAACCTGCTTATCATTGGTCTTCTGAATTCCATGTTTTTTCTTTAACAATAGTATTATACAACAATAAGTATTATACTTATCCTGTATGTGTCATTTTATTTCTTGATAAAGAATTTTCCTTGTTTTTTTCTTTCAATATTTTCATGTAATTGCCAAAATGATGTGTGCATGCATTTGTGTTCAAATATGTTTCTATCCATATATGCATAAGGGTGCATGTGAGTCCATGTGTGTGCACATGTGTGCATGTATGTACACATCTGAGTCTGAACATGTGTGCCCATGTGTTTCCATGTGCATGTGTGTATATGAATGTGTTATGTATTGTGATTGTGTGTTTTGTGTGTGCACATGTGTTTAGTGCATGCATTTGTGACAGATGTTCTTAGAAATTCTAGAATTTGAGGTACTCTATCTGTAATTTTGGGAAAAATTAGCAATTATCATTTTTTAAAATATGGACCACAACTCTAGAGTTTTGATCCATATTTTATATAATTTTTATTACTTTCCTTTCTTTGGGTTTAAGTTGGATAATTTTAATTGGTTAATTTTCAAAGGTAATTCAATTCTTCATTATGTGAAATCTACATAAAATTCCCATCAGGTGTTATTAATTTGTTATGCTTTTGCATTTTTATCCTTTCCATCTCTTTGCTGCAATATACCTCTTACCTTTCATATTGTTAAACTCTGTCATTTGGTCCTTTAACATACTAACTATAGTTAATTAAAATTCTCTTCACATGATTCCTATATCTCTGTAATTACTGAGCCTGATTCTATGATACATTTGTGTCTGCAGAAAGTCCATTTTTTTCTTTTTCATTACCTGTTTGCCTCTTAGTGATGTTTTGTTGAAAACTAGAAATCTTGTGTAAGACAGTTGAGACTAAACTAATACTTAATACCTGGAAATGAAGATGCTTTTCTTCTGCTGAATATATTTAGTTAGTATTTGCACTGTCTTTGAAGTTTGTTGCTGCTATGCTTAACCTTTGTGGAAAAACTTCAAATTTCCATAATGATGCTTTTCTATTAGGATAAAAATATGAGGACTGTAATCAATAATATTATATTGATAATTTCCAAGGAGAATAGGTTTTAGGTACTCTTGCTACAGAAAGAAAAAGAGAGAGAGAGAGATGGGAGAGAAGGACACAGGACTAAAGAAGGTAGGAAACTATAATGAGATGATTCATATGTTCATTTGCTTAACTATATTACATATACACACTTACACACATACATATCAAGATAAGTATATCAAAACATTATGTTGTGTGCTTTAAATAGATACCATAATGTTTTTAAGTTGTTTTACCAAAGTGATGTTTTATCAACTTTCAGCTTTAAGACTTTTGAGTGAACTTTACTTTACAAATATTTTTAGTTGCTCTGATTTCTCTCATTTGCCCTTGTTCCTCTTAAAACACCCATTTTCACCTCTATGAGGTTTTAACAAAATCTGAAAACTGAATTAAAATGTCCAGATTCAAATTAGAATGCCTCAATCACTGGGTCAGGTTCCATTTACAAGATACGATTGCTTCCTCTAATAGTTATAAGATGAGCACAATAACTAATATTTATTTTAGCATACCTTACTAAGGATGTCAGTACATGTTATTTTCTTTAATCCTTATGAATCCCCTATGAAATATTACTCATACTTTTAATATGAGAATATTAATTATATTGAGGAAATCATTTAAGTCTCAATTATTTTTATTTCTAACTCAGGTCATCCGTTCTAAATGATTATTTTATTAAGACTTGGTCATTGTATAAATATTTAGCACATTTTTCTCATCTCAAAAGACCTTTGCTCAGATGGTTGAATAAAACTTTTCCCAAGATATTGGAAATTCTGGAAGCAAAAGTGATAAGTTTTTTCCAGTAGGCATATTCATCCATGGGAAAATGAACGTAAGAAATATTTGTGGAAGTATGAGGCAATATTGCACACTGCACACATGCACACTATGGAAAAAGATCAAGCCCGCTATGTAGGAGGTTGAAGATACTCGTTTCTTATACTTAATCCTGATATAAATTGAGCTTTCTACCATGGTGAGTCCATAGTTCTATGGAGGAGTGGAGGGTATGTGTGTAAGAATTCACATTCAGCAATCTGTTTACAAGATTAAGTTAAGAATGATTAAAACTGCATTTCAAAATAATGATAATTTATGTTAGATAGTGATTGGGATGATTTTAAGGATGAAAAGTGTTCAGAGTCCCAAATCTACACAATTATCACTTCCTTGGCACAACCTTTGATCAATTTCTTCAATGGAATATAACACATAAATCTTAACTTTAGGTACAATCTCTATGTAATAGTCTTTTTCAGCTTTCATATTGACCACATACCTGAAGGTTATTTCTCAAACTTCCATAATTAACAATAAATACCCCAAATTCACTGTATGCCATTTAAGCATCCTCACTATATGTATCCAGAATAGGCTCTTCAAGGCTTATTTCCCACCTCAGGTGACACTTGCACTACTGCTCCAGGCTCAGGTGACACTTTTGACATTTCAGAGACACAGAGCTAGTCTTCATTTCCCTCATTAATGGGTAATTTTCGTCTTTCTTGCTTCTACGTATGCTCATTCCTTCTATGTCCTTCCATGCTTTCATCTATTCTTATCCCTTTACTGTCTTTAAAAAGAGACAGAGCAATTTGAGAAACATGAATTTAAGTTTCTTTTATCTTAGTCAAAGAGAGGGAGCCTGTGGCATTTTGTTCAGGATTGCTTCCATGTATCCAGCTACCCAGCTACATTGCATTAAAATTCTTCTCTGGTGGGAGGGACAGAACTTGAAATGTGGCAGATTTATTATTCTCTGAAGGAGATTTACTTTATTTGAGGAAAGAGTGAAGAAAAAAGCATTATGTATAACTGCACAATAAGTAGTAATGATCCAAATGTCCATAAACTGATGAGTGGAGAAACAAAATATATAATATCTATACAATACTATTGAGCAAGAAAATGAATGAAGTATAGATATGTGCCACAGAAGGTTGAAAGTCAAAGAAATGAAGCCATGTGAAAGAAGTCAGACACAAAAGACCACATAATGAATGATTACATTTATATGAAATGTCATTTAAGACATCTTCATGGATTCATTTTCATATTGCTCTTTCCCCAAATAAAAATATCAGCCAATACATTGGTTGTCCTGTTGGAAATTATAGCCATTATGTGCCTTCATAGACAGGAATTCAGCAAAACTCAACAACAGCATCTGTGAGAGCCAATTCCCTACCTGGAATTTACAATACAGAGTAATTTAATGTATTATGATTTATAAATTGGATGCTAATAATCCTTATGACAGTAAAGCTAATAGACATAGAAGTACCTGTGTGAGCATTGTTTATGTCCAGTAGTTAAATATTAAATTGACCTCAACATTTTCATTGTACAAAGTGTAGATGGAGTGATGACTACAAAAAGAACAACAATAAACTACTACATGAAAAACAACAAATATATTGTATGTAAATTAAAGATAAATTGTATAAGTATATTCAACAGATAAAATTTTAAATAGTGTAAGGAGAGAAGAGTTCATTTCTCCAGCAAAACTGAATTCAACCTTCAAAGCAGGCCAGCATTTGTCATTTAAGGAATTGCAGATGACTTAGAGAATCTGTTTGACACAGATCTTGAGTTACAAGTTCTATCAAAAAATAAAGCCATTATTCTTTTTATTATCATTTTGTTTGCATGCTTTAGTGTAAACCTGCTTTCATGATTAGAATCTATTTTCCTGAGGTTTCATTGTGGAACAGCTGTCTAGAAAAGAAGGAGGAAACATTTTAATTTTAGCTCCAAGTATAGTGCACTTTCTCTTTCCCAAATTTAAAATTATTGATGCTTACTAATGTACTACTTTGAATCAATTCTGTGAAAATAATACTAAATAATACATTTTTGACAAGTCATTCAGGTTCATTATTTCCAAAAAGAAGTAATGTCTTTGTGTTTTACAAATATTTGAAGATATAAAATTACATGTCCCAAACCTCGATAATAGGTAATTTGATATAAATTACATGGCCTTTAATTTCTTTATGTAAGTCTTCCTCTTAAGAAATTAGTTCCCCTGAGGTGGGTAAGAAGTAGAAAAAACAATCTGAATCTGAAAAGTTAGCAACTCGTTTTTTAATCTTAAAATGCATATACTAAAATACTTCCCAACCCTTGTTTTCAGTGAATTCTATATTTTATTTTAATAACAGTATTACAATTGAGATGATTTAAAGGAAGCTTTTTCTTGAAAGTGGCTGATTGTGTCAAATTATTTCTTTTGTTTACCATCTAAACCAGTGGATTTAAATTGTGAGAAACAGATCCATGTGTATTTTCATATCCTTCTTTACTAATTCAAGTCAGAAAAATAATTTAAGCCTCACTTGACACTTCTCCTTTTATTTAAACATGACTGAACATTAGAATTTTGGAATTAAAGTTAGTTTGAGGACTTTTTTGGACATCATTAAAGAGTCTGACATGATCAGACACATGGTTTTTATTAGTATAACACATTGCAATCTGGTCTTGGTAATCTTGATGATCTCCTCATCCTGATAGACAGAAAAGGAGGAGAACAGAGGAAAAAAGAAATTTTTGGTAGGAAATCCCCAGAATGTCAATAGCCATCTAATTTTACAATAATGTAAGATAATGAATAACAATGAAGTGAGAAGAGTAGACATGGAGCACTACTTCTTATCTTTTCCTTTTCCTCTTATCAGTTCTTTGCCTCCACAACTCAGGAAAATACTCTGGCAAAAGTTACCATTATCATCTTATCATCTCAATAATTATCATGAGTTGATTTTCCCTTCTCTCCCAAATCACCAGAAGCAATAGCACTTAACATCAGTTTCTCCCACTTTTAATTGGTGATAAAATCCTTTTCTGTTTCAGTTCCAATATCTTTTACTAGTTAATTATCACCTCTAAATGTTTGTATTTCTAAAATGAGATTTAATATACATATCTCACATTGTAGACTTAGAAGTCTTCTAGTTCATAACCAACTGGCATGAATACTTTTTGCAAATAAGAAAACAGATCATTCCCTCATGACCTCATATTCTATTTGATTATTGCTTTAGAAACTATTCATATATATATGATAAATGGGAAAACAATGACACCCTTGGAACCATATATTGAAACATTTGAAAATAAGTTCAGCCCCAGCTCCTTATAACTCTTTAAGTCTTCTCTGTTATCTATTGCATTTAATTCACCCTCTATATACAAGGTGTTCTATAAAATTTGATTTCTGTAGAGATCTCTTCCCTTTGAATATTTCCCATGGTCTTCCATGCCTGCAAAGTTTTATTCCAACTTTGCAGGACTGTGTAAAAGACTGTATATTTTTCTTCAGCATGTTTACATATCCAAGATTCTTCTTACATATTCTCTTCAAACAGTCATTTATTGAACGTGACCTTTTCACTCTACTTCATGGAATTAACCATATCTATTTCCATCCACTTATAAAACATCTCCTCTTTATTGTTTATAACAGTGTGTTGAATATTTGGTATGAGTTGCCTCTTGTATACTTCAAGACTCCAGTGAGCAAGGACTAGGTCTTACTTGTCTTCCATCCCTATACCACTGCACATTTCCAAGTATACAGAGTATGAATAAAATTTTAATACATACAAGCACATTATATATGTCATGTACCAACTTCAGGCTATAGATTGTATGATTCTCCCTATTCCCTACTTTATGATTGAGCAATCTCAATTAGAGAGATTAATGAAATTACCCAAGTTTGCAAAACTCATAAGATATAGAGAGATGGAATCAAATTTCTAATGCAAGCAATCTAATCTCTGAGCCTGTGCACATATCTACTATACTAAACCACATTTATATTGTGTTCATTAGAATTAGCAACATGTACCGCATAGTAACCACAGTGAGAACTGGGAAAAAAAATAGTAAAAACAACTGTCATATGTATAAACATTTGCAAAGGAAACAATGGAAATAAGTTGCAGTCTCAGACTCAGAGAGGTTTTCCTTCCTTTTCTTTTGTGGTTTTTGTTGTTGTTGTTTAAAAGAAAAGAAAAGAAAAGAAACATTTTAGATTGGAAAATAGAAGGAACCAATTGAGTAGACAGGAGACCAAGGTAGTGATCCATTGAGTGAAATCCCTGTGTAGTCTCTCTATTGAAAGCATTTCCCTTCATTACCAACAGAAATAGTTTAACTTGACATTGTAGGAAAGAGGATAAGGAAAGGAACAGATAGAGGCACAATATTTAGAGAGCTAAGATCCTTTCTCTAGTCTCTTACCTCTGCATGAAAGAATGGGTCATATCTCTTGCTAGTGAGGGAAGAGTTGATGTTCAGTGAGGAGGGTTTTAAGTAGCTGCTGCTTCTAGCAGAATGGAGAGAGAGGTGACTGTAGAAACATGGAAGCCAGCTGGCATCATGAGAAGCTCAGCTTTCATTAGCATGAAATTATAGTCACATTCTTTTATGAGAAACACTTCACTTAAATTTACGAAACTTCCCTTTCTCCGTAGGCCTACATGATTTAGTGACTTGCAGTGAATAAAACATTAAGAACTCATGGAGACACATTGGTTTGAAGGGTTTGCTCAATAAAGCGCCTTTTATTTTCTACTAAAAGTAATATTATAGTCCTGGGGGGTGTATCTGTGTGGTACAATATTTGCATGTGTGAGGTCCTGGGTTTGGTCCTCAGCACTGCAAAAACAAAACAAACAACGAAATATTAAGTGATAATTTGAGTTACCAACACTGGTTTCTAAATCTTCAACAACAACAACAAAAAAAATGACAAAATACAATTTTTTTTCTGGTGAGAAAACTCTCCTTAAACCATTTCATATGCATGAGCTAAAATAGAAACTGTCCATCATTCTGCCCCACTTTATTGTCTCAAGGATAGAAAAAAGAAGTTTAATCCACAGTCAAGTTATAAGGACTTGACTATTGTCATGTCTTGCTTTGGCCAAGGCTTCAAGACTGTGTAGTAATAAGTACCACCCCACCCCTTAGCATTTCTCAACAGCCCAGGTTTAGACCAAAAGAAGTCAGGAAAGAAATTGTGTTGATGTGCTATTGAGTTTTTCGGTATGAGTTATGTGTTAAGTAAGAAAAATAGGATATAAAAGTACATAACCTTACAATTGACAGAAACATAGGAGAGGGAGGAGTGGAGGGAGAAAGGGAAAGAGAGCAGGCTTCCAAGAGATGCATTAATATTTTATCATTTTTCTTCTCTAGGTGGTAGTAAAACTAGAGAAGTTTTGTTTTCTTTGTACTTTTTGCACATTTTGTTTCAAGATAAAGAAAATATGATATTCATTGTTTTAAAAAGTTTTGGGGAAAAGCTACCATTTTTGTCCTTAAAATGTTCTATAGTCATCTGGGCCAAAAATAAAAATTAAAGTATTATATTAAGGTTAATAAATGGGAACGGTATGTGTTTGAGCCCTACAAGTTGATATTTTAACATATGTATGTATTGTGAAATTATCACCTCAATCAAGCTTGTTAACTATGAAGCTTGTTAATTATCACCTCTCTTCATTACCATTATCTCCCTCCCTGTCTGCCTTCCTTCCTTTCCTTCTCTCTCTTGCTAGTTCCTAAGGTTTATTTTCTTAGAAAATTTCAAGTATATATTATTATTTATTATAGATACCATGGCATACATGGGTCTCAAGAACTTATTTTCTCACATTACCAAAACTTTCTATCCTTTGGACAAAACTTTTCACCCCTACGGACCTCCCGCATTCTTTTCTGTTTCAGGAATGTGACTATTTTAGATTCCATCTATAAGTGAGATCATGTAATATTTGCCATTCTGTGTCTGATTGGCTTTACATAATGTCTTAGGTTTATCCATTTTGTTGCAAAAGGCAAGATTCCCTTCCTTTTTAAAGACAAAATAATATTCTATTGTGCATTTTCTCGTATTTTCTTTATTCTGTTGATGAACACTTTATTCCATATCTTGACTATTGGGCATAATGTTGCAATGAACTTGGAAGGGTAGATATCTCTTCAGCTTACCAAGGTAATTTCCTTTGAATCTATACCAATTAGTAGAATTGCTGAATTATATGGTAATTTTATTTTTTTGTGAGGAAACTTCATACCATTTACATAATGACTGTACCCATTTAGTTCTCAGAAATGGGGTTCTCTTTAATTTACATTGTCACCAGCACTTGCTGTCTTTTGTTGTGTGTGTTTGTTGCTGGGGATCAAACTGAGGGCTTTGGGTAAGCACTCTACCACTTAGCTGCATTCCCAGCTATGTTCTGTCATTTTGATAATAACTATTCTAACAGTTGTAAGGCAATAAATCATAGTGCTTTTGATTTGCATTTTCATGAAAATTAATGATGTTGAACTACTTTTTGTAAACATTCCTTGTGGCTATTTGTATTTAGGTTCTTTCACACATTTATTAAAACAACTAATTTGATTTTACCGAACTTTTTCTGTACAAATTATAACTTTATGGGGTACAGTGTGATGTTTTGACACCCACATATATATATACCCATGTATGTATACATATGTAAATTGCACACTTATACACTGTGCAATGATCAACTCAGAGCAAGTAGCATATACATCAGTTCCAACATTTAGAATTTCTTTGTAGTGACAACATTCAAAATCCTTTTTCTAGATATCTGGATACACATAAAACATTACTGTCAACTATGTCTACCCTATGGTGCAAAGAATACCAGAACTTCCTAATAATATATAACTATAATTTTGTATCCATTGACCAACATCTTCTCAGCCCCTTTTCTTTCTTCCCCCCATCAGCCTCTGGTAACCACTATTGTACCAATCTCTACTTATATGAGATCAACATTTTTATATACAAATAAAAGTCTTTGGCTTATTCCACTTAACATAACATCCCCCTAGATTCATCCACAATGCCACAAAGAAAGGATATCATTCTTTCCTGTGGCTGAATAGCTTTCCATTGTGTATATGTACCACATGTTCTTCATTCATTCATTTGTTGATGGATGTTTAGGTTGATTCTGTATCTTGATTATTGTGATTAGGGATAAAATACACATAACTGTGCAGATGTCACTTCAACATACTGATTTCATTTCCTTTGGATATGTGCCCTATAGTGGGATTGCTGAATCATGGTAGTTAATGTTTAATTTTTTGAGAAACCTCCATATTCTTGTCTTTAATGGCTGTCCTAATTTGCATTCCCAATCACAGCAATATGATTCTCTTTCCCACACTCTGGCCAGCACTCTAGTTTTTGTCCTTTTTGTTTTCTTTTTGGTAATAGTGCCCTTGATTTGTGATCAAGATTATCACATTATAGCTGTGATTTACACAACTAGTGATGTTGAGCAGTTTTTTTTTTCATTTTCTTATGTTCCTGTTGTTCATTTTTTAATTTTACTCTAAGAACTTAATGTATTTTCAAGTCTTTTTCCCATTTTAAATTTATATAAATGAATATATATATATATATATTTTTGATATATATATGAACATATGAATATATATATATGTGTATATATATACACACACACACACACACACACATATATATATATATATATATATATATATATATATATATATATATATATTGTTGTTGTTGTTGTTAACACCAAAGCTACAAATGCCTCAAGCATACTGCTTATGATTCTCAAAGAAAGAACCTGGATGACTGAATGGAGAGAATTTGGGCATTTATTACTTACTCCTCACTGGAGACAGGCTGGGATACAACAGAAGGCTGCCCTGGACCTATATGTAAAGGGGACTGTATAGGATAGGTTGCATGCCCACTGCCCAGGTAGATTTCCTTAGATGTTTTATGAGTACATTCCTCTAGGTTACACTAGAGTCACTCTGTTTAGATTCACTCCTAAAGATGGAGATAAGATAAATGTCCAGATTCCCCTCACCATTTCATTCATTACCTCATTCGTTTAGAGACCTTCTTACCTGACTGCAAGCTCTCCTAGGCACGCCTATTGTTTTGTTTAACCCAACAAGTTTGAAATATTTTCTCCTATTTTGTACATTGTCTCTTCATTGTTGATTGTTTCCTTTGCTCTTAAGTTTGATGTAATTCCCATTGTCTGTTTTTCCTTGGTTGCCTATTGTTATTGAGGTCTTATCCCAAAACTCCTTGTCCAGATCAATGTCAGGAAACATTTCTAGTAGGAGATTTTTGATTATTGATTCAGTCTCTTAATTTGTTTTTGTTTTGTTCAGATACTCTATTTCTTTTCGATTCAGTCTTGTAGGTTATGATTTTTCATTTACTTAGCTTATTTAATTTTTTTGGCATGTAGCTGTTAATAGTAGTTCCTTATAATTCTGAGTTATTCATTTAATATCTTCTTTTTCTACATTTGCTTTTATTTGAGTCTTTTCTGTTTTTAAATTTTAGTTTAAGAGATTATCAGTTTTATTTTTCAAGAAACCAACTCAATTTGCTGATTTTTTTCTAATTTGTTTTTCTATATTTGATTTATATATTTTTTAACCTTCACTATTTTCTTCCTCCTGGTGACTTTGGGCTTAGGTTGTTCATATTTTTCTAGCTTCGTGAAGGAAGAAGTCCAGTTGTTTATTTGAAATCTTTCTTCTCATTAAATGTAGATATTTATTGCTATAAACTTCACCTTTCTACTGTCTTTTTCTGCATTCCAAAGGTATTGATATGTTGTGTTTTCATTCTTTCTTGTCTGGAGACGTACTTTATATTCTCCTTGATTTCCTCTCTGACTCAAGGATAAAACTAATATGTTAATATTCAAGTTTAGGTTGTATCTTCCATTTCATTTTACTTTCTTTATGTGATTTTGTGTTTATATCTACACTCAATATTAGATATAACTTTTTCTAAGTGAAAATATGTGAGATTAAATTGCATATTAGTAAAACAATGTCAAATGCAGAATACAAATATACAATATAATCTGTATCACAAATATGTATATGTATATATTTATAAAATTTGCATCTACATTTATATATTAAAGATTTTTCATGATCTGAACCACTAGCTTTGTTCTCACACTGAGAAAAGTGATGTAAAATAGCAATTATTTATTAAAAATTGTTGTTTAATTTTTGGAAGAAAATGCTATTACTTGTGGAACTCAAAGCTTTTTACTTAAATAGAAATATTGCATTTCAACCTGCATAGATTATTTTATTTCAAAAATGTTACAATCTTTTATTTCTAGATTGCTCTCTCTATATTTTCTTTTATATAAATTATTCTCAATTCCAAAGTGCAAAGTATGAAAATAGAAATGAGTAGCTTACAATGGAGAGAACTGGGCTCTTCATTAACTCAATGATCAAGGTTAACATTATCAGTCATCACATGGATATCATCTATCCCCATATAATGTAATGAGGATATTCTATCTCTCAGGCATTCTTTCCCCAAACTCATAGACCCTGTATTAATCATTTGAATATCAATAGAAAAATTCAATGTAAGAATTTTCTTCCAAAAGAATACCTAACCAGTGATAGTCAAAGTGTCAGTGTCATAAAATTAAAAAAAACTGTCACAGACTGGAGAAACCTAAGAAGACAAATGATTAAATACAATGTGGTATTGAAACCAGAGTTTGTCGTACTATGGGTGGGATCTGCATAAAATACAGGCCTCTGCAGCTAAAAAAGAGCCTGTTGTAGTGTTAGCAGTTAATTAAGGCAGGTGGTGCCAACAGGTATCAGCTCTGAAGTTTCAAATGGCAAAGCTGGATACTTTTCCACTAACCATTTATTGGCTTGAGTCAGCTCTTAATGGCAAGCTATGCCCTCTAATGTTGTAGCAGATCCCAGCAATTCACCACCAATTTCTTCTTTCTGGGTTTTTATCTCACAAATTTGAAGACTTCAATCCACTAGATGAGGAAGAGTGAGTGCAAAAGAGTAAGATTTTTATTGAATCATGAAGAAGAAACAAAGCTCTTGAATGGTAAGGGAAGCTTCTAGAGGGGCTGCCCCTTGAGTGTGCTAGTAGTAGGGTTTATATAGCACTTGGATTGATGCTGCTGGTCTAAATTTATGCTAATCAGGATTTGGAAAGTATTAATGTTATTAATTAGTCATATAATCTCTATTTGGGTCTGCCCCACTTCCCTTTACCAGCCACTCAATGGGAAGCAGGAGATTAAGGTCTGTGATTCATGGATGCTCCAGGGTTTACGGATACGGTGCTGTCTAGAATAGGCTGTCCACACCAGGCCTTGGCCAGCCACTGTGCCCGGGCTCTCCACACCTCAGTCCCACTCTGGCCTAGGAGGCTTTGTAAGACTGCAGCCTGTCATGGCTTCCCATGGTCCAGCCTGCCCAGGCTGCTGCCCTGCCATCCTGAGGCAAGGGTTTGGCATCAGCATCCTAGGTCAGATCTTAAAGCCGAAAAAGAGATTAGCAGTGGAAAACTGGTGAAATACAAATAATGTTTGAAATGTAATTAAGAATCTTGTACCATATTAATTTAATAATTTGGTTTTTGTATTACTAAGGAAAATGGGGTGAAGGGACTTTATAAAACCTTTGTAGTTGATTCTCAAAATCTAAAATTTTCCCAAAGTTCACTCTAAATTAGAATGTGAAATTTTCCACCTAATTTGATTGTTTTCAGAGAAAATGAGGTACAAGGAAATTTACATCTCTATTTTTTCAAGGAGTAATAAAAAAACACCATTACCTAAATTTCAGTAAAAGGTTGAAGTTAACAAAATCTTCTTTGAAATTATATATTCATGTATATAGTTATATATCTTTGTTCCCATTTTCCTAGCAAGTGAACAGCAAAGGATTAAACCTTAGAACGTAATATCATCTATAATAAGTGTTTATCATCTAGGTCCTCAATAAGCAAAACGTAAAAAAGTAAAATAAATAAAATAAAATAAAAAAGCTTACTGAACACTATGCCAAATTTGTATGCCAAATTTGTATCTGTTACACAAAATATATTCAAATAGAAGGTTATAACAGAATTCATTGACTAAATCAAATGTGTTAAATAATTATAACAGGAAATGTGTGGGACTACTGAGTTATTAATCTTATATATCCAATATAGCCATATTGAAGAGTTGTTCACTAACCATTCAGGTAATAAGCTTATCTTGATCTTTCCAATATTGTCAGAAGAGAAAATTTTTTATCAAGTTAGATTCATTATTAAATTATTAGCTAAATAATAATTTCTCATATTTTTGGAGTCACAAATTACCTCCCTTATCCACCCCCTCCAATACATAAATATACCCAAAATATCATTAGATAACAAATTCCAAAATACCATAATGTCTATATGCTAAGATTTACAGTTTCTGCATTTATTTTTCCACTATGTATACTGTCAATCATTGCTATCATGTGTGGTGCAACTCCTGTTGTTGAAGTTTCAGCAAAGATCTAGAAAATTGCTGGTATCTCTCCTTCAGTAATCAAATTTTTGTAAATAAAATATCAAACCCTTCTTCTTTCTGGGTTCTTTTCTCACAAAGTTCCCACCAGTTTTTATTTAACATTTTTTATGTTTTGTTTATTGAGGACCTAGATGATAAACACTTATTATAGGTGATACTACATTCTAAGGTTTAATCTTTTGCTGTGTACTTGCTAGGAAAATGGAAACAAAGATATATTACTATATACATGATGAGGAAGAGTGAATCCAAAAGAGTAGAATTTATTCAAGCATGAAGAAGAAACAAAGCTCTTACAAGGTGAGGGAGGCTCTAGAGGGGTTGCCCCTTGAGTGCTAATTTTATCATTAATATCAAACTGGTATATGTCAATGTTATATTAATATTTCCATATGAATATATAGACTATAAAAACTTATTCTAAACATTTTTTTCTGATGGAGAAAAGTAAGTCATATAAAAAGCTTACTGAACACTATGCCAAATTTGTATGTGACAATATCACATGCTAGAAAGAATTCAGAGAAACTAGGTCACTTCTACATTGCAGGTAAATACAAATGGTATAGCTACTCTGGATAAGGGCACAACATTTGCTTCCAAGTAAGCAATATGCCTACCCTAAGACCCAACAATTGCACTCTTGGGCATGGGTCTCAGAGATATGAAAGTTTATTTTTATAAAGCATGAAAAGTACTATGGAATATTTCAATTTATATAGTAAACTATTTTATTTAAACCATGATTTTCTTTAAGGAATGATAATTATGCTTACATTGATGCACTTGAGAAACCACATTATTTTATGAACATACCAACTTTTAATAATTTATTTAGCAAATAGTCATTGAATTCTTAGAAGGTCCAAGTTTTGTGTAGACTATGAAAAAATAGTCATTAAAAAATAAAAAGATACCTAATATTCAATAATTTAAATAATAATTAAATAATTTAAATAATAAATTAAAAAATAGTCATTAAAAAATAAAAAGATACCTAATATTCAATAATTTAAATAATAATAATTTAAATTATTTTTTTCAATGAAATTAATGTTTTGACTTGAAAAATCAGTGAGCCACAACCCTAGCCCCCACATTTTGAATTTTGATACCAATTTTACAGAGCATCATTAACCATGCTCTAAGTACAGTATAAATAATTTTTCCTGAAATGGCCAACAAATGAACTGTGATAAGTGCTAAAAATACTTAAGGTATTATAAGAGATATTAATAGTTTGTAATTGGCTTGATTGTGAAGGAATGACTTTAGATTGATCCTAAGAGGAAACAATATTATTGGAAAAGTTAAAATAAACAAACAAACAAACAAAAACCTCATCATGATAAATGTGGCAAAAAAGATTATTCTAGAAAAGATATCACAGACTTAACTTGATGAAGAAAAGAGCTTAGATTATATACTGATCAGAAATAAATGTTATAGAAAAAAGTCTTTTTCCTAAACCTTGATGCCATGGGACTCAAAAGACAATAGTGGGTTCCCATGACAAGAGAATCAGAGTTCTCTTGAAGAAAGCATGGGAACATCTTACTATATGCTTAGTATGTGTCAGGCATACATCATTTACATAGGCTACCTGTGCTTAAACCTTACATCCACAGTATGTGGTTAATCAAATTTTAAAGACCAGACAGATTACTAGAGAGGTTATGTAACTTGCTAAAAGCCACAAAAGTAGTTTAAAGATTCCAAACTGGCAGTCTCAGCAAACCATAATTATCATATCTCATTCCACTGATCGCCATCATTCTATTACTACTAAAGGTGGTGTTTTCGAGTGTTTTTGATAACACTTAAGTTTTAGGATCTTCTTGAATCAATCTGATGGAGATTCTTTCAGTATTTGTAATGTTTTGAAATCTTATTTCAGAGACAAATTGTTGAGATGAATTAATAAGAACCTGGGAAGATTTGGCTTTGGCAAATAACTTTAAAAAATAAAACCCAAAACAAAAAAACAGAAGTTAACAATCTTTATAAATTAAGATTCTATTCTCCAAAAAATAGGTTTCTTCCAGACAAAACCTGTTATCATGCTGTATTGTTCACCTATAGATTTATTAGTGTTTATGTATCTATTCATGATGAATCACAATCTACAAAGTATATTGCACAGTTTTCAAATCTTTTTTCCCCTTATTTTTCTGACAACAATCTTATTTGGCTTGAATAATACATTTTCACAAGACATTGTCAAAAACTTAAGCAAATTTATCTAAAGCTTTTGAAATGTGAACATGTGGACTCATGTAGAAATAAATAAATGCCATTTACTTGTTTCTTTTAGACAGAAATAAAAATTTTTCACATAACAGGTTATTACTAATTTGAAGAATTATTGATTTTTAAAGATCTCTATTTTGATGTATAGATAAAATACCCTTGAAGAAATTCCAAAGAGCTTCATATAAACTTCAGAGTTTGAGAAGCTTTTCTCACTGAATTACATATTAGATACTTGTGATGTGAGGTTTTTCCTTCAATCTCAAAGCCCATGCTTAAATATTTAAGCCATAGTATAGTGTGTCAAAGTTAAACAGGGAAAGCCTTTAAATCAAACTTGAAAATAATAAATTCAGGCTTAGGTCTGCACTTGGATGGATTTAGGAATAGTCACAGGGGCTCATGCCAGCAGTGGTCTGGTAAAACTAGAGGGAGATAATATGCTTCCTTTCATACATGGGCTTTGCAGTAGGGATGAGGAAAATGCAGATCATTTTTCTCCTAGGATTCGTCACACTGTCGTTAGTCATACCCAGCATACAGAAACAGACACTTTAATATACTATGTGTATTCTTTTAGAGGATGCAGAAGTATGACAGAATACATTTTCTCTCTACTTCTCCTTAAGTCATCGAATAACATGACTATGAAAATATTCTGTAAATTCACTTTTCCACCTGAACTTCTTCCCAAATTGTCTATATCACATATTCACCTGGCCAGGTAGTTCTAGGATACATTAAAGTCTTCAAATAAACTTATCTTTTCTTTAAAATCTTTTGTTTTATCTTTAATTTTCCATGAATATACTCAACTTAAAACTTTTAAGATATTTTTTAAAAATATTCATTTTAGTTGTAGTTGGACACAATGCCTTTATTTTATTTATTTATTTTTATGTGGTACTGAGGATGGAACCCAGAGCCTTGCACATACTAGGCGAGCACGCTACCGCTGAGCCACAACCCCAGCCCCTGAGACACTTTTTCTTATATTCTTTTACTTCGGTATACATATATCTTATCACCATGTTTTTTTTCTCTTTCTTTCTTGTGCAAGAAATGTGTTGTGTCATCCATCCAGTTAGTCCCTATTCTCACCATAATCAAACTCCTGTCACCTCAGGACAGTAAGGAACATCTTGCTAGCTGGACTAAGATTCTTTTGTTGATTTCTAAATAACTCTAATAGTATTATGTAAAATTTTGTAAAATATTCTAATAGTAGAATACTTATCAGTTTTGAAAACTCATAAGTATTCTACTATTAGTTGGTTTCAGAGAGTCGTAATAGTCAAGCAGTAATAGGTGTGGACCTAGAGGTGACCAGAACATGCCTGTGAAAGTGACGGAGAGATTCAGGAAAAATAATAGAAGCAGAGGTCAGTTTAAAAAGAAAATTCAGGCAGCAGTGTATGGTCTGAATTGGAGGGAAAATAAATTATGAGAAGAGGAATAAGTAGAGTACGTATGTATTCATCCAGGCAAGACGCAGTAAAGATGAGATGGCAGTCCTGGTTTTAGAAGAGATGAAAAACAATGGATAGGGTTAGAGTCAAAGGAAAGGAGCCTTGTATAATATAAACACTTTGAAAAGCATTTAAGGTAATAGATTTAAGGGCATTATAAATTCCAGCTCATTATTCACTAGATGTGACCTTAGACAAAATCCTTAAATCTTTATTTTTCATCTGTAACTCAATAATAACATAGCAACTCTTAATTATATTTGGTGGCTTAAATGAGAAAAAAATGGATGTAAAACTACAGTATAAAATATTTATATAACATTAGTATTAATGTTGGTATTTTTATCACTAACAATCTTGTATAGTGAAAATATGACATTTATATGTAAAAGCATTAGGTTTAAAAACTTTAAGTAAATTAATGTACCCACCACTACAATTAAGATACAGAGCTATTTCATTACGATGAAGATTTTTGCATATTACTCTCTTTAAAGTTGCTTCCTCCACCCCACTATCTGATCCCTCACAACCACTAATCTGTTTTCCACATCTATTATTTTGTCATCTGAAGAATGTTAAATAAATAGAATGTGGCCTTTCAATACTGGGGTTGTTTTTCACTAAATATAATTCCCTTACTATTTATCTGAGTTTTTGTGCGTATTTATGATTTGTTCCTTTTTATTATTAAGTCATTTAGCATGGTATGGGTGTCTACAGTTTATTTATCCACTTACTTTTTATGGACATATAAATTATTTTCACATTTCTTTCATTATTAACAAATCTGCTATTAACATTCTTTTCCAGGTTTGGGTATAAACACATTTTCATTTCCCTAAGACATCTGTCCAAGGGTACAATTGTTGGGTTTTATGGTAGGCATATTGCTTAGTTTTGGAAGAAATTGCCATGTTCTTATCCAGAGTAGCTGTACCATTTGCCTTCTACCCACAATGTAAAAGTGACCTAGTTTCTCTGAATTCTCTTCAGCACATTGATTGTACTTTTTTATTTTCTTTCTTTTAATCCATTCTGATTTCATTGTGGTTTTTATGTGTGTGCATGGTATGGGGGATGAAATCCAAAGGCGCTATACCACAAAACTCCAACCCTAGCCTTTTTTACTTTGAGACAGGGTCTCACTAAGTTGCTCAGGCTGGCCTTGAGCTTGTGATCCTCCTGCCTCAGCCTTCCAAGTAGCTGGGATTACAGGTGTGTTTGTGCAACTGTGTCTGGCTTCTGAAATGTGATTTTCATTTGTATTGTCCTAAGAGTTAATGAAGTTCAGTATCTATCCATGTGCTTATTTGACATCTAATTTTTTTTCAGTATGATGACTGTTCATGTATTTTAATCATTTTAATGGATTACTTGTTATTTTACTGATAAATTTTTAAAATATTTATTTTTTGTTGTATACAATACTTTTATTTTATTTATTTATTTTTATTTAGTACTGAGGATCAAACCTAGTGCCTCACACGTTCCAGGCAAGTGCTCCACCACTGAGCCACAACCTTAGCCCCCACATTTTGAATTTTGATACCAATTTTACATATTTTTATATTGTCTATCTCTTAACACATTAATGTAAACATTATTATTTTAATTGTTCATGTTTTGGGTCTTTATGCAAATGATGTGAATGATTTATGCACTATGCTTACAATATTAGAGCATTCTAAATTTGTGTAGTTACTTTTTCAAAAGTTTATATCTTCTGATGTTTCCTTCATACTTATTAACACCTTTTTCAGTTTGAAGAACTCTTTTTAGAAATTCTTGTAGAACAAGTCTGGAAATATATCTCAGCTTTCATTTTTCTGGGAATCTCTTTTTTGTTCTTCATTTGTAAAGGGCAGATTTGCTGCATATAATATTGTTTGTTGGAAGTGGTTTTGTTCTGTTTTGTTTTCTCCAGTCCTGATAAAATTTCATATCCCTCTCTCTGACCTGAAAAGTCTGTCAGATGGACTAAAATACCGTGATGTGTTGTTGGTTTCTTTTCTCTTGCTGTCTTGAGAATATTCTCAGTATCTTTCACCTCGTGGGCTCAGTTGCTAAGTTACTTTGGGGTAGAATAATAAGCTTCCACCCCTTTGGCATTTTTGTCCCTCTTGAACCCCAATAACCTGAATATTTGCTCTCTTAATACTACCCCACATTTCCTGGAGGGTTTTTTTATTATTTTATTTTTTTATTAATTCAAATTTGTATTTTCAAAATACAGTGCCTTTGAATTCACTAATTATGTTTTCTGTTTGACCTTCAGTTACTGATACTATTATGTTTTAAATTTTACTTAGTGTATTTTTCAACTCCAGCATTCTTTCTGATTCTTTTTTTCAATTTCTTCCAGCTTTCTTTTAAGTTTCTCTTTCAGAGTAATGAATTCTTTCTCTGTGTTCCCTTGAAACTTCTTGAGTTTCCTTAAAAATAGTTGTATTAGCTAGGTGCTGTTGTGCACACTTGCAATACCAGCAGTTTTGGGAGGCTAAGGCAAGAGGATTACAAGGTCAAATCCAGCCTCAGCAATTTAGTGAGGTTCTAAGCAACTTAGCGGGACCCTGTCCTGAAATAAAAAGTAAAAAAAGCTAGGGATATGGTTCAGTGGTGAAGTACACCTGGGTTCAATCCTTAGTTCCCCGCCCCCCCCTGAAAAAAAAAATGCTGTTTTAAATTCTCTAGTCAGGTGTTCACCCATACTGGTTACTATCTGGTTGGTTTCTGGTACCTTATTTTGACCATTAGGTGAGGACATGGTTTCCTGAGTGCTCTTGATACTTGGTGTGCACCAAAGGAGTACATTTTATTTTAGTCTTCATATCTGGCTTTGTTTCTTCCTGTCTTTTCAGAACTTCTAAACAGGCTGCTTACTTTCTCTAAGCTCATAGTGGTTTCTGATATTATAGCACTAGATTGTACCCTAAGTCCATGAATGCCATGACTCCATTATTGGTGTGTTGTCATATTTCATCACTAGAGAATGATCCATGCCAAAGATTATTCTAAGTCTGTAGTTGATGTATTATAGTTCCACAAGAACTATAATATACCAGAGGATCACCTAGAAATGGTAGTTCATCCCTTTACAGTCCTTTCCCTGGAAATGGGGTAGGTCCAGATACCTCAGTTACAACCACTGGCCATGGTTGGGCACTGTGTGATTCATCCTGGCTCTAGGCAGAATCTCTTTGAAGGGAACAGCTCCAGGCTTCTACATCACGTCTCAATAGCAATGCTATAAAACTATGTAACATTCTAAGCCCCAGGCTAGGACAATGTCTACACTGCTATGGGCTGCCTACCACTGAGATGTACTCATGACCCAAGATCACTTCAACTAGCTATGGGTGATGCTAATTACAACAAAATTCCAAGATACTGAGGCTGCACAATTCAACCTGGCACTGGAGCTGTTCCCCAAAACCTCCAACACTGGGTACAGTTATGTTGATAGAACCTGTTGTGATTTGTCTAGTGTTAGTTTTGCACTGCATTGTGTTCCCAACAAAATCATGGTCTTCCTGGAGTGAATGGAGTCTTGCTCAATGATATTCTGCCCAAGTTTGGGGTAGTGTTGAAGGCAGTCCCTTGGCTACTAGGGATAATGCTAAACTGAGTCAAGCCTGAATCTGATCCCAGCAAGGACCAGCACAGTCTTAGGGGCACAATCAGGAATATATTACATTGATTCACATAAGTCAATTAAGTAGAAAATGAGAAAGTATGGCTGGGGATATAGCTCCCTTGTAATTCATCTGCTAGAAGGATGAGGCTCTGAGAAAAAGGGGCGGGGAGGGAGAGGAAAGAGTGGAGGAAGAGAAAAAGAAATGGAAGAAAATAAATTTTCTTAAATATCTCTTTCTTAGAAAATATTAATAAAGAGATTTATCTGATCCTTGGAAAATAATAGAGAAGACATGAATATCAATATTAGAAATGAGAGAAAAGACATCAATAGAACTGCTATAGTTATTACAAGGAAAATGAAAGAATGTTGTAGATAGCTTTAAATATGTTTAACAACTAAATGAATGGGGAAAAGTCCTTGAAAGACACAGAGTGCCCAGTTCATAGGAAAGGAAACAGATAATCTGAATAGCCCATGTCTTTGGAAGAAATTGGGTTTGTATATGAAAATTTTCCCTCATAAAAACAATAGGCCCAGAAAACTTAAATGATCAATTATACTCATCGCTTCAGAAATATATGCTATCAATTCTACCCAAACTCTCCATACATTATACTATGAGATTATCATTCCCTGATACAAAATCAGAAAACAACACTATAAAAGCACAAACGCCAAACCAATCTCCCTTCTTAATACAGGTGCAAAAATTCTTAACAAAATATTAATGAATAAAGCAGGATATCCAGCAAAAGCAGGATACCATATCATGATCAAGTATGGTTTATCTCAGGCATACAAGGTTGGTTTAACATTTCAAAATTTAGCTATGTCTGTCACTAGCAAAGTTAGAAAAAAAAGAGGTGAGGGGATGTTATGATCTCAATAGATGTGGATGTAGAAAAAAAGCATTGCCTCATTTTCAATATATATTTATTTTTAAGATTCTCAGCAAGTTATGAATAGGAATTTTTCTCAAGGAACATCTTAAAAGTGGAGTAAAAACTAAACAACAATCCAAAATATCAATTAACTTCAACTAGTGTCATACTTGGTTGTGAAAGATGGAATGTCTGCCTCTAGGATTGGAGACAAAGCAAGTATATTTCCTGTCACTTTGTTTACTCAGTAATAGAAAAGTGCAATGAAAAAAGTTTAAAAATAAAGGCGTACATATACAAAAAGAAGAAGCAAAACTTTTTTTATTCGTATTCATCATTATTTTCATTATTTTCCCTGTAGCAATGCTTAGAAAATATATACCCCCCAAAAAAAATCTGTAAGTTTGCCAGATAGTATGTCAACACTAAAATATTATCTGTGTATTTACTTTTAATAAAAAACAAATAGAAAAAAATTAAATAGAATTTATAATTCCTCCAAAATACAATATACTAAGATATGAATTCAATAAGAGATACTTGTATTTTTTCATACATCAATAACTGTATTAATCATCACTCACAGATGTATAAGATGGATTTTTAAAATGTGGAAGAAGTTGAGTATATTTTACATTTTTGATGAATTTGTCCCAAAATGTTTCCTGAAATATAATCTGCTAATGTAGACTTCTATTATTATAAATGAGTGCCCTCTTCTCCACAATCTTGCTAACATTGGGCACTGTGCGAATCATCCTGGCTCTAGGCAGAATCTCTTTGAAGGAAACAGCTCCAAGCTTCTACGAATGTGATAAGTGTTGTGGGTTCAATTGTGTTTTTTTTTTTTTTTTTTTAATTCACATAGTGAAGTCCTCACCCCGAGGACCAAAAAATGTAATCTGATTTTAGATGAGATTAGTAAATTAAAATTAGGCCATACTGTTTATATCAAACCCTCTGGTATATATCTTAACTTTTCAATGAACTTTATTCTTAATAATTTATTAGAGGTTCATATTTGTTAAACCTCCTAAGATTAAAAAACATTCAATTTACATTTTTGCATTCTTTTTAAAGCTAATGTGTTGATTTTTTTTCAAATACCCTTGCTGCCAGAATAATAGATTTTTACTCTATTCTCTGTGTATGAGTTATGTGATGATAACAAATGTTCTGTCTTGTTCAACACTATATTTACAGTGTATAACACACAGACTGACACAGAAAGCATTCAGATGTTTGTTGAATAAAGTAATATATTAAGAAATAAATTATTAAAGGCTGGAATTATGGCTCAGTGGCAGAGCACTTGTCTGGCACATATGAGGCACTGGGTTTGATCTTCTGCACCACATTAAAATAAATAAATAAAGATATTGTGTCCATATACAACTAAAAAATTATTTTTTTAAAAAAAAGAAAGAAATTATTCAATCTATTAGGTAGTAGACTAACCACAGAAAAAAGATTACAAGACTGTAGATCAGGTTTAATTCCTCTTATTCTTTGGTTTACACAACAAAAAGAAAGTATAATACATGTCAAATGCCAAGCTAAAAATTTAAATCTTAATCCCGGTTGATAATTTTCTTAGTTTTTTGAGTGAAAAAAAAAAGCAGGAAATCATTTCTAACCCTTACTTCATAGAGCATTAAACTGCCACAGAAAAATATAGTTTTCTGAAATAAAAACATACAAAGTTACAAATATAGCAACTCCTTTCCTTTTTAATTAAATGTTATCAGTTTATCTTTTGCATTCATAGCTATTTGTATATTCTAAGGTAATGTAAGGATGGATGTTTCAAAACCATGATGTTAGCATGTTTCCCCTGGGATAAATAACAGGACTTTGAGTGTTAGCTTATCCTGCAATGTTGAGCTCAGTGCCATGCCTACCACAGTATTCAATATCATGAGCTAATGGCAAGAGACTTTGGGGGAAGTAATATGAAGATCAGATGAAATCACCTAAGAGTGTGACAAAGCTTACCATATGTTACAATTTCCGTTAGCTCATGAAAATACCAGGAATCTGAAGCCAGAATGAGATTACCAGACCTTTCATTTTACCTATTCTTGGAATCTAACTTAAGGGTGGGGTGCAGATGAGAAGGAGCTCTTGTCTTTCAAAATAACTATTTTGAAATGATTGCAAAAGCGTCATTAGGGAATAGCAATACTAATGACTCTGCCATCAAAGTCTGTCTTCTCCAAGCAAGAAAATGATGCTTTCAATATTTACAGCAGGCTCCTGTCCCCTTTTCATTTCAGTTATCTCCCAGAAGACCTTTTTCTTAAGCATAGAATCTTTTTAGAAGGACTCTTCAAGCACAGTAACATTTTTTTGCAGAAGGAAATGACACCCTGTTTATCTAATTTCTGCTTTTCACATTTGTATTTTGTTATAAAAAGAATACTTCTGGAATGTTTTGGCAACAAATAACAGCCATATTATCAGGAAAAAAGATACCAAGGTCTGTGTTTTAGCTGGTAATTGAAGGACTGACCATTCTAGAGAATAGGTGATGTTTATTACCTACAGACAGCTGGTTGCAGCTTATTTTACAATGTGTTCATCCTTAATTGTGGCAGGATTGTCCTGCTAATGTGTCTGCCAAATGATTTAAAATAAATCCAGAAAGATTTTTCTTTAGTTTCATCCAACTGATCAAAAAAAATATATTGTAAAATGCTTTGGGAGGTATATGATTCGAATCCAACTCAGTATACCCAGTTATGCTGGAATAAAAAAGGAATATGTAAAATAATTATGTCAACCTACTCAAAGTAAGCTAGTATTTGTATAATGGTTTAATATAGTCAAAGAAGGAACAGATGTAAGCAATATTTCTTGGTGGTAACAATATTCTAGTTTAGCCTATTATGAAAAGCAAATTCTACTCCTGGAAACTGATTGTTTGGGATACTGTGAGGAATAACTGTTGTTGCAATTATAATTATTCAAAGTAACCACAATTATCTGTTGATTCACTGTTTTGCCCTAATTTTGCATGTGTCTTGGAATAAGTGAATGCAGCGCTTAATGGCAGGCTGGCTTTTGGCCATCTGTAATAATCATTAAATTGCATCTGTAAACATGGTAGAACTTTAAAAATGAGTATTAACAAACAGAATACAAAAGAAGCAGAACTGCTCATTTCTCTGACTACCATGGGCTCGATGTCATTAAAAAACACTGCCCAGAAGTGTACTGAAATAATGAGTGAAGTAAATACAACATTAAAATAAGTAATACAGAGGGAAGTGACAAGAAAATAAAAGCTACATCAGAGGCAAAACAACACTTTATCTGATAAAACTTAGATTGTTTTTTAAAATTCTAAATGATACTAAACTAGATATATTTTATAAAATCCTTCAAAAGGGTGGCGGGAAAAAAACCAAACTTTCTCTACCAAAGTAACAACTCTGGCTCTACAAAGCTGCTCATTATGAGTAATTGTGGCATTTTATTGAACAGTTCGCTTTAAACAGTCTGAAGAAAGAAAACAATTTTAGCATCATTCATATTCACCCAAATTCAGGACTGAACTTGTGTCATTCGCTTTCTATATTTGCTTTCACCATAGTCACTAATAATTCAGAAAAGCTAAGGCACATATTTGTCCAATGTTGTTAAGTACATAATATGATGGGATTTTATCTTATGAGAAGGGAATTTTGTGCACGTATAATAGCGAGGATTGAACTCAGGGACTGGTACATGCTACACAAGCACTCTACCACTGAGCTCCAGTTCTACCCCATTTAATTTTTGAGAAGGGGTCTCACTAAGTGCAGGATAGCCTCATGCTTGAGATCATTAAGTCTCAGCCTCCCAGCTAGCTGGGATAATAGGCACATGCTACCCTGCTCAATGAAAAAGGAAATTTTGAATGAAAAATCAGGAAACATGAACTTGATTTAGTAAAAATGAACTTATACTGCTTTGTGGTACAATCACATGTATTCTTTCATTGGACTTCTTTTCCTCAGTGGGCTGTATTGTCCTTTGACATATTAGGGGTATATAGGTTTGTTTAGTCAGATCTCTAATATGGCCTTGACTAAGAATGTGAGTGCCTTATAAGACCATTCTATGGTTTAGGGAAAGCCTCCTGAAATGAGACTCAGAGAATAAATAGCTTCTTTAGTAAATATAAATGCAGTGATTTTGTTTTGATTCAAGATCAAAAACAAGTGCAATACACTGATTAAGGATACTAAGCTTCTTCTGAAGGCATAGGACAAAAGAACTCCGCCAAACATCAATCATTGCCATAGTTCTGAGCAGGTAACAGGCGGTGCCTACTGATAGAGCTTTATAGCTTTATCGTTCTTACGGTGTTCAGATTGTTCTCAAGGTCGAAGGACTTCTTATTATTTATCAAATTCCCTAGAAAAGAAAATGTTTGCCTGAGTGTGAAGAGTAAGATGATATCAATAGATATTTTTTCTTGTAAAACATCTAGCATTCAATCTTTAAAAACTACATAGAAAGGAATTTCATGATATATGAACATATGTTAGTGTTTCTAAAATGTGCATTAATTCTAAGTTTTCTTTGTTGGTATTTAGGTGTGGTGAATATTGCTGTCATTTTTATTTATGAATTGTTGTTTTTGTTTGCTTTTTCAATTTTTATTTATGGTTTATTTTAATAGCAGTTTGGAATTATAGATCAATCATAAATTTTATTTTGAATTAACTTTATTCAATAACTATTTCCTTCTCTTCTGCATTTTATTAATATGTGGTAAAGGGAATATTATTATTTTTACTTATAGTGACAAAGATATAATCTTAGAAAATCCTAAACTGTATTTTCTAAGTTATACTTACTCTCTTACTATTCAGACAATTCCAAAATTATATGGAATTATACAAATCAAAAACTCTATCTGGAATATGATATTTTAAAAAAATATAATTTTAATCAATCAGTGTGACTCGTGTAGAAGACTTACCCAGGGTGATTATTAAGTTATCCTAAGAAGCTAATGACTACTTTAATAAAATTGTGTCATATAAAATCATGAAAATAAACTTTTAAAAATCCTTTGTAATTAATTCTATGGCTGATTAAAAAAATTATAAATTGATTCTAATTTCTTCCCATCTGTATATTATATTTACCATTAATAATGAGTCTAAAGATTTGTGAAGAATGGACATTTACTTCTGGACACTTTAAAACATTAAAATTCAAGCAACTTATTAAAGAAATGGTAAGAATTAAAAAGAAAGACAAGACCAGGCATGGTGGCTCATGCATATAATCCCAGCAGCTTGGGAGCCCAAGGAAGGAGGACCACAAGTTCAAGGCCAGCCTCAACAACTTAGTAAGGCCCTAAGCAATTTATCAAAACCCTGTCTCAAAATAAAAATAAAATAAAATAAACTGGGAATGTGGCTTAGTAGATAAGCTCCCTGGATTCAATCCCTGGTACTAAAAATAAATGAACAAATAAAAAGACAAAAAACACTTTTTTAAAAAAATTAAAACACCTTTTTTTGGAACTAAGCTCCTGGCTATATGATCAGAAAACATACTCCAGAGTCAATGAAATTATGTTCATATCTTTCTAATAGTTATTTATATTAGCATTTCATTTATTCATTTATGCAATTAATAGCTAGTATTTGTGGGGGACTTATTATAAGCCATATTTGTATTAACTTATTATTAACTTCACTAAAAATAAAAGCAAAAATAGTTTGAAATGGACAAGAAAATCTTGGATTCTAATTGCATATTTATTGAATTTTAATTTAATTTCTTATAAACATAAGCATTTTAATATTTAAATTATAAAAGTAAAATTAAATCAATTTTAAGTATTAACTAAAATATAAGATACGTAATCATTGATAAAGAGATTTTTCTAAAATTTGATAAATTCTAATGTTGTAAGTATGTTGTAATTCTAATGTTGCAAGTTTTCTCTTGAGGCTAGTTCAACACTATTTCCTGTGATCTCTTTATTGCTAAATATATTAGTCCATTTTCTGTTGCTGATAGCACAAGACTGTAACCTGGCTAAGTTAAAAAGAAAAAAAGTTCTAGTCAAAGGCTGAGGGGCTGCATCTGGCAATGGCCTACATGCTTGCAGAGTCTCAAGACAGCACAAAATAACATATGACAGAGATAGACACAGTGCACATTTGTCATCTAGTATTGCTCCCTTTTATTATAAAGCCCTCAGTATTAAATTATGGGTGTTCCACTTTGATGACTTTACCAAATTCAGGCCCCACCTTTTAAACTATAGTCAGATTAAGTTTTCACCCTCTTAATATCTTATGAAGATTATACTCCAATATTACTTTGCAGTGAACAAACCATATTCAGATCATAGCACATTGATTTTGTACATTTTTTAAACAAAATCTGAGTCAGATTTTTGCTGCGCCCCTCCCCTGACTCAGGCAATGGCAAGGCCCTACTGAGGTGGATGGCGCAAGGCGTCCATCCTCTGGAGGAGCGCAGTATGTTTCTGGGAATGGGCTGATTTGTTTTTGTATTCCTTTAATAAGTATAGTTGTGACTTCTCATATGACCATTGAGTATGAAGGAAAAAAACATGACTTTCCCAATTAATGCAACTACTTCTAAAAAATGGATCTGTTTGCTCTAAATGCAATGATTCAGCTGTGGAGTGTAAATTGTTAATGTCTAATGAAAAACTCCCTGTATTCCTGTCAAGGAAGTTTTTGAGAAATTAAATTAAAATCTAGAGAAGAAAAATTAATGTTAAGAAGACAGATTAGTGCTTAGTACTGGGCAACTTGTTCTTGTTCCTGTGCACAATGGTTTGTGCTCTTACTCTTGTTTGATTAAAATTAATAACAAGTCAACCACTTGCCATAACCATGGCACCGGTTCCAGTCAGTAAGTCAAGAAAGAATAGTCAAGGTATAGGCCAATAGTTTGGGACATTTGTAACTATTATTAAAAGTTAACTAAGCAGAAACAGCTCAAAGCAAAACACGAACTGAAAGTACAAATGTTTGCTTATGCATAAGCCAAGATACATTCTTCTATTCTGATTGTAGCTAGGTAATATTTTGTTTCTTTAAATAATGATTCCTGTTTTGTAACCACAAAGTACTGTGAGCCTGCCAAAATGAAAAGTATATATGATCAAGTTCACAAGTAAAGATTGGGATCAACACCTGCACTTTGGTGTCTGTGTTGTTTCTCCACCCCTCTTTCGCCGACTCCTCACCATCCGTTCGTCTCCTGAGACCCCCCTGTTGGAGCTGGTCTCCGACAGATTTTTGAACATTACTTAAACAAAATTTGAAAAAGTGCTCATCTTCACTACCTTGGAAATGCAAATTAGTACAACCATGTATTATCAATATACATTTTGGCATTTTTGCTGTTGAATAGTAAATCTGAGAACAAACAGGGTTAAGTGAGACCAGTGAATTCTTAAGCCCATCTGGAGAGAGTTAAATAGATAAACAAAATTTTTAGTCCAGAGTAAAAATAATCACTAATTTAAGGTTATATATATCTATGACCAGTAAGTAATTACTAGTGTGAATTAGTTAGTATAGGTTAAACTACTATGTAAACAAATATATAATATCCAAATAGATAAAGCTTAGAAACAGGAAGAGTGTTTCTCAGTGGTGCAATTATTGAAAGCAGATGTTTCTCACTGGTAGAAGGTTTACTTTTATGTAATTATTCAGTAAACTTGGTTCTGTGTACATTGTGTTTCATTTCAACCTTGTGTTGTCTGCTTTGAGTTAAAAAGGAAAGAGCAAATGTTTCTTAAAACCCTTATGTTGGACATAGCACACATCACTTCCATTCAGACTTTATTGACTAGAATTCAGTTATGCAAGCACACATAAATACACAAGAGGCCTGACTATGTTTCCTATGTCCTGTTTTTGAGGAACATCTAGCAGCTCTGACCATACCCTAGTATTATGTAGCACATATTGACATTAATATCAATTGTAATTCACAAAAAGTAGACCATTTGCTGAAGGTATTACTCAGTGGTAGAATACTTGCCTATCATACACAAGGCCCTGGATTCAGTTTCTAGAACTGGAAAAAAAAATCCAGCCCAAAAATAGCAGACATCTTAAATGCTCATTAATACATGAGAGAATATATACACCAATATTGTACAAATTAATTTTTTTATTCAAAAGGTCTTTCCTATTATTCCCCCAAAAGAGTAATTTCCTTTGGGAATTAAAGATGAGGAATGGGATAATAGAGGAGTATAAAGGTGGTTTGAAGTACATCTGATATTTGTCACTTCATTATTAAAATAAGAAATATAAATAAAGTATTTTAAAATCATAATATGTCTTCATGTTTTGGAAGCAGTTAATTAACTGTTTACCAAATGCTTGCCATTGATTCTTAAGAATAGTTACCACTGGAAAACTGCTGCTCCCTATACAACAAGGATAACCATGACTGCCAGACAGACCTCCCTTGTGTGGAGATGTGCTCATGGAGGTGAGTGAATTCTGTGCAAGGAAATCCACACCTTCCAGAACTGACTTCCTGCTCTTTAGAATTCTGGTTGTCTTAAATGGAGATTATCTCCAGTGAGACCAGAGGCTACAGATTCTCCATCAACTCAGACCCCGAAATGCAAAGGAAGTAGGGCTGACCTAAAGGGATGTTCACACTCACAATTCTATTAGACAAGAAATCCTATACACTTCCATGGAAATCTAGACCTTGTGGCTTTTCTGGTCTTTTTTCATCATTGTTCAAATTGATGAAATGTTGATACTTTTCCTATTACTGAAATATTGTTAAAATGTCAAAACGCTATTCTTTCATTATAATTTGAGATTCTTTAAATGAACTTTTCTGAATAATGAAGAAATGAATGAACAAATTATAGTGACAATCTGTTGAGAATAAAATTTTCAGCACATAATCTGAAAAACAATGCCATGCTACTTCCTTGTGGGAAAGATAAGATGGGAAATGTGACATATTTAAATTGCTCTTTGAAGAAAGGAACAAATATTGAAATCTGATATATTCCCACCCATAATGTACAAAGGAAGAAATTCTTTGCCTTTAGTACTTTAAAAACTAACTTAAAGTCAGAAACTGTCACCTCTGCTTATTACTACTGCTTCTCTCATTTTCTACAATGCATTTAAATTAATATTAATGATCAAATGCCAAATTTAGCTATAATAGTATTTTCCATTTCTGAGGTTTATACATATCCCCATTTAAAAAAATTGTATAGCATAAATTAATGAGCTCATTTGTTATCACGTTTTTCATACATTTTAGCCTTTTATCTGCCCCCTGTCATGTTTTAAAGCTTTGTTCTACCCTATCAATATCCTTTATCCAATGGCACTTTAAAGGTGTCATTTATGAATATGAAAACTCCCATACACAAATGATTTTGATCACCATAATCTAACCAATATAATTGTACTAAATTGTTTTTATAATTCTAGCCAAATGTCAAGAAGCTTCTTGCTGAAATTGGCCTACTAGATCTTATAAAACCGTCTTAGAATGCTAAAAAAAAGCTTAAAAGTTTATCTTATCTTCTTATTAACAGCCCAAAATACAATGTTTTTAGTTGGCAAACAATCCTAGATATTTGACATCTTGGTGGCAAGCAATATCCACAAAAACTGGTATCTCCATGGTAACCAATTATTTTCCCATTTTCTTTGAAATGTATTTTTTTCCCATTCAACATTGGATAGTGGAATTAATGGCAGAGCCACCTGAGGTACAAAGTAAGTAGGAAGTTTATTGATGCACTGGTTTAGCTATTCTTCTTATCGAAGAAGGGAAATGAATCAGCTCTTACAAAATTAGTTTTCTAAATTATATTCTCTAAGAGCTTACTCTATATAAAAATTTTAACTCAAGCTAGTCTCATTAAAGTAATTATTTGTGCTTCATTGAAAGGACTCTTGTAAGCTGCTGTGATTTTCTCCATACATGTTGACAGTTAGTTAATTCATTCTGCACTTACTTCCTTTTAGTTCTGATGCTGATTGGTAATCTCTCTTTCTCTCTCTCTCTCTCTCTCTCTCTCTCTCTCTCTCTCACACACACACACACACACACACACACACACACACAGGTTTCCTGGTTAATTAGTTATCCCTTTCTTAACAAAGGTAGTAACAAAGACATCAGAATGCCAAAAGATATGTAATTATATGGTGCAGCACTCTGATAATTATAGGATCTATGATAAAATGTAAATTATTAGGAAATTGATCACATCAAAAATGTAATTCTTCAAGCCACTTGTCTTTGGTCATTTTTGTTTAATATTAATTATGGAGCATCTCCTTTCCTGCAATACATGTGTCATTAATTTGTCTAGTATAGTTGCTGCCTTAGCATCCATTTTTAGGCCTGACATAGTTTTTTGAAACCTAATTATTGTCCATCACCTTTTTCCCAGTTAAAATTTCCTGTCCCTGTGTGGTTGGTTGTGATATAGACAGCTTGTTCATCATCTCATTAGCCCCACACCAAATATAACCCCTGTTGACCATGATGGAGCTTAATGATCACACCAGTGTCACATAAATAAGTGTCTTCTCAAATAGGTATACTACTTATTGATTGATTGATTGATTGGTACCAGGAATTGAACTTGGAGGCACTCAATCCCTGAGCCACATCCCCAGCCCTATTTTGTATTTTATTTAAAGACAGGATCTCACCGAATTGCTTAGCACCTCGCTTTGGCTGAGGCTGGCTCTGAACTCGGTATCCTCCTGCCTTTGGCTCCGGGACTGCTAGGACTACAGGTGTGTGCTACCGCGCCTGGCTTAGACACAGGTATTCTTAAGGATAACCAGTGGATTTTTTTTTTTTAGTTGTAGATGGACACAATGCCTTTATTTTGTTTATTTGTTTTAATGCAATGTTGAGGATTGAACCCATTGCCTCACAAATGCTCTGCAAGTGCTCTACCCTTAAGCTACAATCCCAGCCCCATGAGTGGAGCTTTTTTTAAAAATTTTTAATTGATTTTTTAAAAAATAAATGATAGCGGAATGCATTAAAATTCTTATTACACATATACAGGACAATTTTTCATATCTCTGGAGATATATATATATATATATATATATATATATATATATATATATATATTCACACCAATTCTTGTCTTCATACGTGTACTTTGGATAATGATGCCTATCACATTCCACCATCATTGCTAACTCTTTGTCCCCTCCCTTGCCCTCCTGCCCCTATGAAGGTACAGTCCTGCAGTTCCCCTCTCATTCCCCACCTACTGCCTGAGCTCCAGCACCTCCAGGCTTCTCAGAGCTTCCAGTTAGAGCTCTGGGGTCCTTAAATGAGTTTCTTCCATGCAGACATTTTGATTTCATCCTCCTTTGGTCTCATCTGACATATATACTTGAACCTAACTTTTCCTTCTTCAGGGATCAATAGAGAGTGTCTGTCATGATATATGGAAACTCTCAAGGAAAGGGCATCAAGATCAAACTAAAAAGACACTAGTTACAGCATGTAAATAATACAGATTGTGCCATTATAAACTCTTATCTAATATTTATTTATGAAGGTTTTTAGGTTCGTGGTATATTACTGTTCAGAAATTAGAGAAATCCAATTTATTTTAAGACAGTCCAGATTTCCATTTTCAACTTTTTAAATTATGGAAATATCTCATTTCTTTGTTTGTCTTTCAAAGAAACAAGTGGCATGATTTTATTTTTTGGGTCACTGTTCTAAAAAAGTTTATTTTGAGAGCATCACCATCATAGTGGTTTATTTATTTGTCTATCCATCCATGTATCCATCTATTCATCTTTCCCTTCATGCAACCATTTATTCATATATATCAGGTACTTTTTAAGCATTTTTTTTCTGTGCCAGGAATACTGCTGCTGTCCACACACATCAATATTGCAAGCAAAGCCCCTAATATTTTCAACTTTTAGAAATTATTATTTTTTTCTCTTTAGAGATCATAAAAAACTAACATCTGTTTTATTTAAAATTGGATATGTATTTGCAATTTTAGGATGTCAGTGACATTTTTTTTCCTGATGATATTTAAACAGAATCTTAAAAGATGAGAAATGGCTAGGCATTTGATATGAATATTTGCCCTCCAAATGATTAGAGTATGTTTTAAAAATTACTTAACACAAATGCAGCATGAATTTAATGAGTTTTTTAAATTAATAAAACTTTAGATTATGTCCAATAGTTGCCTCCCTTCATATGAAGATGCTTAATTTTCCCTAATTCTCTCTTATCTTTAGTAGAGGCAATATTAAGAGCTAAAAAATTGCTGGGAGTTGTAGTGTATATCTGTAATCCCAACCACTTGGAAGACTGAGGGAGGAGGATCACAAGTTCAAAGTTAGCCTTCATAAAAGCAAGGCACTAAACAACTCAGTGAGACCCTGTCTTTAAATATAATACAAAATAAGGGCTGGGGACATGACTCTGAGTTCAGTCTAGTGCCTCTGAGTTCAGTCTAGTGCCTCTGAGTTCAGTCCCTGGTACAAAAAAATAAAAATAAAATAAAATACAAAAATAAAGAGCTAAAAATCAACTGTGGATGTTGGAATTCCAAATCTGTCAATTACTACTTATATAAAATTGTACAGCATGTATCTGTATGTATGAAACTGAATGTATTTTTGCCATATTTTTCATTTCTTACGAGAATTTAATGACTACATATTCATTACTTACAAATAAATGACTTTGAAATGACACATTATATGAGTTTCATACATTTTAGCTATTGACATTTAAAAGAATCTATTCACCCCTTCTTCTTTTATTTAGAATTATATTTTTGTAAATGTTGTCTATGTTTTTACATTTTCATTCCCACTAACTCTTTAGTGTCTTTCCCCATCACAGTTGGAATTTCTCTCCCTCCCTTCCTCCTTCCCTCCCTCCCTTCCTTTATCTCTTTCTTTGTTTCTTCTCCTTCTCTTCCTCTTTCTCTTCCTCCTTCTCCCCACTCCCCTCCTCCCCCTCCTCTCCTCCTCTGTTCCCCTCTCCTCCTCCCTCCCCCTCAATGTCCCCCCTCCTCTTTCTTCCTCCCTCCCTCCCTCCCACTCTCTCCCCCACCATCTCTCCCTCCCATCCCCTTCCCTCTCTACCTCTCTACCTCTATTTCTTTTCTTTCCCCATACCAGGAACTGAACCCAAGGGCATTTAACCACTGCCTGACATCCCCGCCCAGTTTTTATTTTGAGATGGGGCTTTGTTAACTTGCTAAGGCTGAACTTGCAATCCTCCTGCCTCAGCTTCCAGAGCCACTTAGATTATTACAGCCATGTGCCACAATGCCCAACCTGAGCTGATTCTTGCTAATAACTGTAAACTTATTTTTCAATCTTATCTCAGTAACATTTAACACCATTAAACACCACCTATTTCTTAGTGGCTTCCAGAAGTTATTTGATATTTTTCTCCTCTACATTCTTTTTGGTTTCCTTTTCTGTGTGCTCCACCACTGACATGAGTATTCTCTGCAATTACACATGTGAATTCTACACTTCATCTTTTCATGGTGAGCATATTTACACTTAAATCTTCAGCTGATGATTTCCAAGATTTGTTTCTTTAGTGTAGATTTCTTTCTTCTACATTTCAGATGGGTGTTCATATTTTGTGTAAAACAACCAGCATCTCATAACTCCAGATGCTTGGAATATAATATGTGTCATCCTTGGAGAAAGGGAGGACACTTAAACCCTATGGCTGTGAGGTACCTCTCTCCATTCTCAAAGAACCTAGCCAAGTCAAGGGAACAATGAGAACAATTGTGGGCTGCAATGTCCAGATAAATATTTGCCTTGAAGGATACTTACCAGCTTTCTCTCATATAGGCCCATCTTTCCTCAACTCAACTTCTGAATTCCCTGTACTGATCCTTGCTGCTTTCTCAGTTATCCAAGACAAAACTGTTTTAAATACCTTCTCTTCTGCAAGTTCTCTGTAATCTGTCACCAAGTCCTAGCTTTTCTGTATTCTTGACATAAATGCAGTCTCATTTCCTCCACCTGCACTGAAACAATGTTTCTCAAAGCCCAGCATACCATGTAGGTTTGTCTCTATTGCTTCCTAATTGGATTCCCTTTCTCCTTTGTAGTGCATTTTAACCCACCTGCTGCTCTGCAAAGCATCTTTCTGTAATAAGTATTAATCCAGGATGTAAAACATAAATGGGCTCTTGGATGCAGTTTTTCTTGGGATTTTTTTCTCTTATTGATATTAAGGGTGTTTGGAGTCCAACATAAAATTTTCTGTCTCAATTACATGCCATTTTTCTTCCTCCTTAATTTATAAGACTTTGCTGGAGTTATTTCATCTGTCTCTGAAGCCATGAGAAAGCATTCCTGACTTATCCTGTGTCTGCTTAGGGCCCAAAGCTGAGTTATTTCTGCACCTATGTCTCAGCAAATCCTGTCTACACATGCTTATCCTGCTTTATGCAGTTTTAGTCTCTCTAAAGCTTAGATCAACTTAAATTGGCAAGAAATGGAAGCAGACATTTCCTTTCACAGGCCTCTATATGTAAACCATTCCTTCCAAGACTCTTTAACATTTTCGCTAGACAATACATAAATTTGAGAATGAGTCAACTCAGTAGTTCATCAGACATACCTGATTTCTGAATTTTACTTTGGCTTAGTTGAATAGGCATTTCCAGAAATATAGTACTTAAAACAGTGCTCCCTATTTTAGAAGTAAAATATGTATGAAGGATATGAATATAATACATAAAGAGATAAAAGAGTGTACATATGCTGTTTACAAATATTCTTTGGCCTTTCTTTTGATTATATACAAGAAGAGATCTGGGTTCACAATGAGATGGGTATAAGCTCAATACTAGGAGATATGAAATGACTAAAATTGTTGCCCAATACTCCACAAATATTTGTTGATTCAATAATAAATATAAAAGGGCAGATGGACTACTATGTTGTTTAACCAGACAAATCCATCTGAAATAGCATTAAAAGGGCAAGGGAAATTACTATTGGCTCAGTAGCATGTCTTTGTATATTAAAACAGTAAATAAGCCCAAGTGATTTCCTAAAGCAACAGGATATAAGATAAATTTTCTCATGTAAGCATGCATTCACTAAACTGCTGTTTTATTTTCCATATGTATCTTTATGTGCACTCTGCATTTTTTAACTGCTTGCCAACTTATTCCAGGTCAATTTGTTAAAAAACTTCTTGAGTTACATATTAAAATAATCTCTATTTTACTTTTTAAAATAAATATGACATTCTTTGATTCTTTCAACCTTTATTGTTAACTTTATTGGGCATTCAATTTTAGATCATTTCAATGTAATTTTGACTCATAGTCAAGCTAATCCAGAATTTATATTATATTACAATATTTATATTACAAAAATCTAGAGCTAGTATATACTAAAGTATAAAACTACCAGAAGAAAACATTTCAAAACATCATACAGACAGTGACTTATTAGGAATGATCCCCTAAGCCAAAGTTGACAAATGTGATAATATCAAACAAACTGTCACAGAGCAAAGAAACAGTCAATAGAGTAAAGAGACAACTGCAGACACTTCTCAGAAGAGGATATTCAATCAATCAACAAATGTATGAAATAATATTCATCATCTCTAGAGAAAATATTTTTAAATTATTCATTTGAAAAGGGATTAATGAATGATATTGGCCAAATTATATTGTTATATTGTATTCACATACAGATATATGACAATGAACCCTTCCATTACATACAATTCTAATGTACCAATAAAAATTATAAGAAATAATTTTTTAAAAAGAAAGGGATTAATATCTAGATATATAAGTAACTCAAAAAACTCAATAGCATAAAAATAAATACTTCCATTAAAATGGGAAAATGATCAGAATAGATATTTCTCAAAAGATCTTCCCTTACATTTTTATTACAAAACTCTGATTTTTATTATCTCTAATTTATCAAGTATCCTGTGTTGTCTTAACTTTTTAAATTTAATTCAACTAATTCTCCTTTGCTTGGAGTGGGGAGAAGGTTCAGCAAAACCAGCTTAATGGAAGTCACTGTGTAGCAAAGATCCATGTGGCAGGGATTTAAGCTTAACATTTGGCCACCTGTCATTGAGTATGAGGCCCTCATTTCAGTAAGCATCCAGGTGTAAATAGTGCTAAAAGCCAGTAGGTTTTGAAGCACAGCCTTCCTTACTGGATATTTCAGATAAGACAACAGCATATAAGAAACTGAATCAGAGAACCCAGCTGTGACCAAATTTCTAATGCATGGTGGTGATAAGATTTTTAAAAAGCTTGTATTGTTTTAAACTTCCAAGTTTGGAGTCATTTGTTATGCAAAAATAGATAAGGAATACACATTGATCCTGCTGGATTTTTCCCCCCTGAATATAGAATTCTAAGTAGGCAATCACTCTCACTCTAAATCCACAACTTTAAAAATGCTTTCTTGTTATCTTTCAGATTCTGTATTTTCTGCTATCTCTCTGATATTTATGGTTTTTTTTCCCTCTGACTGTTTTTAATATATTTTCTTTATCTTTATTTTGAGCAGTGAGAGTATGAAATGCCTAGTCGTGGTCTTCCTTGCATTCATCCTGCATGAAGTCATTGCTCTTATTGAATCTGTAGATTCATATCTTCCTTCATATTTTTAAAACTAAGCCTTTTTGTCTCAATATTTCTGCTTCATTTTCTCTCTTTTATTAGAAGGTAACATTAATTTTAAAAATTTCAGTGAGGTCCTTGTGTTTTTACACTTCATTCCATAAGATTTGTTCACTGATTCCTTGATTTCAGTTTAAATTTGCATAGTTTTCATTGAATTCTTGAATTTAACCCCATTCAATGAGTTCTTACTTTTGAAATATATTTTCCAGTTGTAGACCCACCATTGTTCTTTCTGAAAGTTGTGTTTATTTATTGAAACACACTACATTGGAGGGGTATATCTATTGTTTATTTTCTTTAATTTGTTAATCTTAACATTTAGATTTCTTTGAATGTCTAGGTAAGAAATTGGAATAATCAATGAGGCTGGATTTAATGAACTTTCTAAGACTACGTTAGGAATTCCCAGAAATGCATTCAGAAGACTAAGAGAGAATTAAGATGCTGGGATGTGAACATGGGGCTAGGGATTCAAGGCTATCTGTGATACTCAGATTAAATTGAGTTCCTTTAGAATCAACTTCTGCAATTGCTTAGAAAAACTCAGGTTTATTCTATTATGAATAAATAATCATATTACTAAATAAAATAAATATCTATAATATATTTGTGCAGTGTATTTGGGCATGTCTGTCATTTCTAGTCAATGGTCTGAATTCAGATGTAGCAAGTGAGTCCTTCAGAACCATCCCTGTCCTCTCTTTCTGCAGTCTAGTCATGTTTGTGCCTGCTAAACTGAAGCAGGAATAGCACAGAATCAACACTCTCTTTTCAAACTAGCAGATACATGGCTCACAAGTTGAGTATGCCGTGTAATTGATGATGATCCCCAAGAACACTTGATCTGTGTGAGGTCTATCAGGCTTCTTTTGGGTGATGTCATTCTTTTTCCCATTTGTAATTTGTAAGTATTTTTATGAAAGTTAATTGAAACTATGTAATATCCCACTCCTATTTAAACTTTCAATTTATTCATATCTTTATATCAGTATGGATTCATCTATCTACTATTGTTGTTTATTTAGATGCTCAAGTTCCCTGAGATTTGGCCAGTTCTGTCTAGGTTCTGTGTGCTTTTGGCATGTCCTCATCACTCTTCGAACAGTTCCCTTACTTTGTGGTTTAGCTAGGTGCTCCAGGCTCATCTTGTCTTTCCCCTGACCTTCATTAGAATTCTATCTGCAAGAAAATGATTACTTTTGGTAGAAAATAGCACTCATACACCATGCTCTGGTAGTTAAGTATCTTACTGATATTGGGAATTTGCTGCTACACAACACTTTCCATGCACAGAACAAGGGAAAGTGTTCATATATGTGTATGTGTATATATATTGATAGATAAATCTATATTTATAAAGTTATCTATAATTTATTATCTATAGCTATTGAAATCTATAAATTTGCAATGGTATCTCCAATTCTAGTAGAACCGTTTTCTACATGTCTGTAGATACCTTCTTCAACACAGAGAAACCTGATTCCTATTTTTTAAATATAACTCCTGATGTATGATCAATCTTCTTATGCATCCAAGTTCTGATTGCAACTGCCTCCCTCTCCCTTTATGTAATTTGCCCTTCCCACCTGTTTTGAGTTCTGTCTTCTTGTGCATTTTGCCTCCCTTTGTGAATGCTGTGCACAAGTTCTGACATCTGTGCCAGGCTGCCAGCAAGAACAGGCATGTTCTGACTTCTTGAGTGTGGATTGTCCACTTTACACACCCTGGTGCATAAAGATCTAACTGAGTCTTCCTTATTTAACTCTGAAACCCTATGTTCACCTGCCTCTGAGGTGGCACCAATGATCTCTGCCTCCTAGTGTTCACAGTCTTATGAAGTCCTACCTACAGTACTCTCAGTTAAGTTAGTGCAAATGGTTAGTAGCCTCATGCAGAAGTAACAGAAGGTTGCTTAAACTATTCAGCTATAAAAACTGATGTTTTGTTTCTTTTGCTTTGGGGGCCTCCCCTGGTGGTGGTTCTTTTTCTCTCTCTCTATGGGGTCAATCACTCTTTGGAAATAAAGCTTCCAGACTGTGAGTAGCTCTATGTAGATACCCACATAGAAGGCTCTGGAGCCTCTGGACAGCAGTCAATGAGGACCTGAGGCTGCAGTGACCATGAGAGTGAACTGGGAAGTTGACTCTCCAGCTCTTTTCAGACATTCATTTCCTCCGGTTAGAATTTTATCCTTTTGGAATTATTTCACTGAAGTGGTAAATTCCTATAATTTTTTGTTTATTTATTTTACTTCCTCATATCTTTCCTGATAATTGTTTAGCTAACTATAGAATTCTTCAAAAACACACTTTTCCATTAGCTCTTCAATGATGTAAGTGGTTTTTGGACTCTTAATACCCAGTTCTGATTCAAACTGCATTTTCAGCTCTTGCTTAGTTCATTCCTACTTCCAGAATGTCTAAGTCATAGATATTTATTTAATAAAATCTCTTTCCAGTTTACTTGACTTAGCTATTTCCTTGTACCCAGAATGTTCCATGGAATGTGGGAAATGAGCCTGAGAATAGAAAAATACTCATATACACATGGCCCTCTCCTAGGCCAACTAATTGATAGGGCTTTCACCCAGAACTTCTGTATAAAGAAATTCATCGTGCATTCTGATCCAAGAGTCACCTTACAAGAAAGTAGTTTTCATTAGCTCTGTCCTCAGCTGAAATTTGAGGTAATGTGGGTAATTAGCAGATGCATTTTATAAAACCATTTGTGAATTTTGAAGGATGCATAATTAAATTTAAGATGTTAGCTTGGTAGTAAATGTTATGTTCCATATAACCAATAAATTCTGTATCACCCAACATTTACAGTACAATGTTACAACATGGAGCAATTTTATAACTCTATTTAGAAAAGACATTTCCATGTCAGTTAACAATAAATATTATTCATCTTATTTGTAATTATGTTATCTGTTATTTTTACTGAGCCATATTTTCCTACTATTCCATAAAACTAACTACAGAAAATATGTACAGAAAAAGAAGGACTTATATCTCTTGTATACCATGAAGAAGGACACCTACACCTTACCTAACATGTACATTAACACCTGCATTGGGGAAATATTTACTTAGCAAGCAAACATATTTGTATGAGTCTTACATTCCTAAATATTATTTTATTTGAAGACACTTGTTTTGGTGTCAAACATTGCCTAAATTAAAATGTTTATTTCTATCATGACAAACAAATGTTTGTTTTTGGCCCAATCTAAATGCACAAATGTTCTTGCAAATGTTCCATAGGCCAGCTGCTACCAACACTCCTTTATAAACTTTCTTAGCCAGGAATTTTGTCTCCATTGGTTGCTTATTTGAAGATATTTGTAAAATGTTTATCAGGTATTAGGTAGAGTTTTCAAATGTTGATTGCATTTTTTGCTTTCTATTCATAAAATATTTTAATATGGATGATTCTTGTTGATTAGCAACTGAAATATATTAAAAATAAAATAGAATAAAGCTACCATGGTAAGACCATAAAAAGGAATAAGAATTAAAACAAATATATTATGTACTTGATGAAGCATAGTAAGACTGGCATTTAAAATCATGATACATCATTGTCTATGGTGGTTGGTAATCTAAATATCTGCATTAGAAAAAAATATGTACATATATGCACACATATTTATATATGTATATAAATATATAGATATGTATGCATATGTAGATATATATATATCATTGAGTAAGCATAAAAGAAAGAGGTTTGTTGTAATTTTTAAATTTTTGTTTATTTATTTTGTATTGTGGATTAAACCTAGGGATGCTTTATTGTTGAGCCACATCCCCAGCCCTTTCTATATATTTTTTTTCTTTTGAGACAGGATCTTCCTAAGTTGCTTAGGGCCTCCCTAAGTTTCTGAGCTGGACTTGTACTTGTGATCGATCTTTCTTTCTCAGCCTCTGGAATTGCTGGGAATACAGGTGTGCACCACCATGCTCAGGAGGGGAAAAGAGATTTAATACAGATAACTAGATATTTAAAATTATGTTGAGATGTATGGTGATATTTCCTGGGTTGCTTCCCAGAATAATACTACACAGCTGTCTTCTAATGAAAATACTATCTCTGCTTCAACTCAGGAACTAGGAAATAAAGAAGCTGCCACCCCACTATTAACTACCTTTACCAGGATCCAGGAATCAGAAAGTTCAAGAATAATAAGCTGGGTGGAAATTTCTCAATCTTGACATTAAAAACAAAACTGAAGTCTAGTGCCCACTAAGGTAGTGACTGAACACTGGATCCCCTGTTCCAAGTCACAGAAATACCAATGTGTTCATGAAAATTCCTGTGAGTAGCCACAAGGAAGACACGGGAAGCAGAATTCCTCTCTCATGTTCACTTTTTATATCTCAAAAAGGTATTTTAAATTCAGCAAGAGTTGGGATATACATAGGTCATAGGATATAAACTGTGAAAAGATATAGAAATTTCAGACTTACAGCCTCTAGAATGAAGTAAACTCTGAAAGAAAGGGATTGGAATTGATTTCAAACTGAAAAGGATACCAGAGTTCATATAAAAAGGACTACTTTATCACCTCCAAATTTCAGTTTTATAATTGCATTTGACACTAAGTGCAAATCTATCAGCTAATGAGGCAAATTTAAATTTGGAATTGCTAAGTGAGGCTACCCAGTAATTTCAGCAAAATATATTCATGAGCCACCGTACCATGTTGATTTAAATGACCTCTCCTTTAATGAGAACAACTTAAATGGCTGCTTTTCATTATATAACCCCTTGATTTGGATAAATATTTGATTTGGTGTTAATTGTGAAATGTTTCAAAGACATATGCTCAATCAGAAAACACATACAGTTGCAACTACTATTTATTCCTTACATAGTCTCTTGTCAAGTAGAGACTCAGACCCTGGGAAACAGATTCAGGATCCCAGCAGGTGGAAGAAGATGCAAGACACAGTTGGGATAGTACACACTCTTTATTCAGAGGTGGCAGCTTCCCCTTTGCCTCAAGCTCATGCTCCAATTTGCACCCAGCCAGTTCCATTTAGCCCCCTGAGCCATTTCCATAGAAGGCACATTGCCAACAGGTTATATATGTGGGCACATGCTCACAGCAAATGTTTATGACCTTGAGTACATACACTGAATCAGTGTGTTTATGATTTTGGCTACATACTAAAATCATTGTCCACCTGAAGTCTCAGCAAGGGAGCCTAATGATAGCCATCTTGGGCCTGCCCTATAGCTCTTTACTGGAATTTTTATATCTTCTTTTGAGTAGCTGGTATGTGACTAGGAAAGAGACAGCTATACTGTTTTATCTGGTTATTTGTCTTTATAATAATGGATTGTATATATATATATATATATATATATATATATATATATATATACAGAGAGAGAGAGAGAGAGAGAGAGCACATTTGAGTCTACTCACAAGCATGTTAGAAGGTAAGGGAAGAATATATGAGTTGTATTAGAGCAGGTCTTGAGGGCTCAATTAAGTAGCTAAAATTAGTGGCTCATACTCTTGATTCACCTCATTCTTCTACATTCCACTTTTTGTCATCCACTCTTTTTTTATTAATTTTTATTAATAGGAAACCTTGTGGATCAGTTAAACCAGGTTAAATATGTTACTATACAATGAGGACACTTTAGAAGAATAACTGCTGGTTTACCATTAGGTAATGTATATCTATCTATATCTGTATTTATATCTATATCTCTATATCTATGTATAAATATTTATATATACACACATCCCTTTTTTTGTACCTGACTATCTTTAATTTAATCACATAAGTTCTTTAACTCTGTCAAATCATTCACACTATCATTCCACACAGCATTGCACTGATTCATGTGTTGATGACAACATGAAGATAGGTTTATAGTAGGCTAGAATAGACACAAAAATATGCATGCTAAAGGGTGGGGTATAAACCTCACAAAACCAGACATGCCATCCAGCTGTGGATGGCAGCTATCTGAAGCATGTTATGATATTCTCTTCAAAGTAAAAGAGAAGTTGCTATTTCTCACATATCCTCCAACCAAACAGTAGCTAAGGCCTGAGAGGCCTTGTCATGTGCTTGGTATGCTGTTGTGGTCTATTTATATATCAAGAATCTAATAAATTTCTCATTGAGTTTGACCTGGAGTCTCAGAATATATGTGTGGTTCAGCCTACCATGAAAAGAATTCTGTCACCCTACCTTTAGGTTCAGTTTATTCAATGGAACTTGGTGAGTCTGGGGCAAATCAGAATGCTCTATGGAACTGGTTTAAAAACCCATAGAATGATCATAGACCTACAATTTTGAAACACAGAATTGTTTTTTCCAGCATACTTCCCTTCTCATGTTAAAAGAATAATTGCTGGTTTGCTATTAGGAAATGATAGAATCTGAAAAAGTTCCAATAGTCCATATGACCAAAAAATCTTATCTTTAAATAAAAATTAATCTCTCTCTAACAAACACACACACACACACACACACACACACACACACACACACAAACAAACAAACATTTGCGTGCACTCAGCAGCATGTTAGTAGGTAAGGGAAGGATATGTATTAGTTGAATTAGAGCAAGTCTTAAAGGCTCAATTAAGTTGCTGAAGCTAGTGGCTGATATTCCTGGTGCACCTCATTCTTAATCATCCACTCTTCATTGGTAAACCCTGTGGATCAGTTAAACCAGGTTGAACATGTTAGTGTACAATGGTGACACCTGCCATAAATGGTTTCATTGAATCATTTCAGCTTCACTCCACATGAAGCCCTCAAGGATACTGGGAAATAAGAAACCTCCAAACTTAAAATATTTGTCTATTTTGCTCCTAAGTGAAGTATACAAAGATGTAAATCAATCATGATTCATGACTAATTGTTTGGTCAATAGTTGGTGCTATTGGCCAAATTGGACATAGCAGAAAACCATTACCAAGAAGATGTGAGGAAGAGTTATATGAATGAAACTCTTAAACCCAGAATGTGACAACACTGTGTTCCATGTGGAAAATCACCAAAGGGCTCATATGTGTGCCACTAAAGTCAGGTGAACAAGATATCCCATCCATTATGTATCATTCATTAGTGAGACAACAGTATTTGCTCAATGAGTTAACAAAAAAAGTGACCTAGTGATATGAGGTGGAAATGATGCATGGGGATCAACAAGTATGGGCATCACCTCATGATACTGATCTAGTAAATATTAAAGCAATGTGCCTACCTTCAAAAAACAAATTCCAGTGCAGTCTACCCATATAATATGGTAATTGAAATAGGGTATAGCTAGAAATCTGAATCTGATCAATGAAACTCATCATTGGTCAATGGGTAGTAGCCCCAGATAAATTATCTTACCTATACTTCAATTTGACCATCATTTATACCAATGTGCTTGTAAACAATACATAATTTCACAACATCCAAGGAGAATATTTTGGACAAAATAAACCAGTATTGAATATTAATATATCCTGCATACTAAATATAATTTCTTGGGAATATCTGCTTGTTATATATTTTAGACTTTGCTTAAGACAATTGAAGCTATAAAAATCTGAATATGAAACTGAACTGTGAGTTCTTCCAATTCTTTTTAAAAAACAAAATGGGCTTTCTCATCATGAACATTATTAATGAGATGTATATAATCTTCATTGAGTGAATACAGTTGATGATGTCTAAGGTCCATGTTCTGGTTTAGGTTTTGTATATTTTAATTAAACTTGGACAGGAAAACTTCAGATTCCTGGGAATAATAGTGTCACATGAACCTCTTAAACCCAGAATGTGACAACACTGGGTTCCAGTTTTATATAAACTTATCAACATAACTAAAATATCTAAGGTTTTGCCTTTTGCTAGTAGACACTTTCATAAGCGTTTCTTTTTTATTCTATAATTCGTATGGATGATTTCTTTGCACTGAATTCATATTGATTTTGTTATCATTTTAAACATAAATAAATATAAAATCTCATTTATCATATGACCCGTATAGCATCAACAAAATATTCTTGAGTAAGGGCAATTGGAGGTGGAGAAAAACGCAGGGACAAAGAAAATACAGAGACATTGTCAAGTAATGCTGGGGCCAGGTGGGATGCTGCACTCTGATGGAGGAACAGTGACACAGAACCAGCTTTGCAAGCTTATTATATAGGGTTTCATATTCAGGAAGTTGAACTATAGGGGCATTGTAAATTATGTCAGGCTTATGGGTTTTGAGAAACTTCTTTGTGCACTAGTAATTTACAAAGCTAGAAACATGTTTTGCAGCTATCCTAATGTTACAGTGGAGGAAACATTCTGCTGCACCCAGGAAACCTATTGTCCTGGGATCTAATAACTGTTAGCATCAGAGTCAAGATTCAAGGCTCATAATGTCCTCGCCTTTGTTAAAGAATATTCCCCAGGCTTGGCTTTTGCATATGCCAAAGGATCAGCCAATGACCAGGGGCTCATCCACTCTCCACACTTATTAACAGTTATACTGGAAGGGTTGTCCAGACTCCTATTCTTATGCTCTAAATGTACCTCACATCAGTTTTCAGTAACTACCAGCACAACATGCAAACAAATCCAGCATAAACTCCAGTTTTTTTTTTTTTACTTTATTTCTTCATATAGCCAACTGCTAGCATTAACTCTCCATGCTGCTTTTCCCTCTCTACTGGTTGGCAGCTGCAGGTAATTATTATATATTACTTCAAATTTTATTTCAAATTCCCAATTGCTATGAAAAAAGAAATAAAAAGTGTGCCCAGTTTCCTGGCTATCTGAAACATCACTATCTAAATATAAAATATAATCAAAAGTCTCTCATAACTATTTTTCTTGAATATTTTATAGTCCTCATTTTGCATGGGAATAATTTCAGTCAATTAAAATAGAAAGCATTTCTGGCTAGGAATTTCCTATGATTGTCATAAATGAGAAATGGTTTAAAAAATGAATAGTTTGTAAGGGTTGATTCTTCTGATGGGAGCTGTCTATTACCTGTCTGACATTTGTGGAAACCTGATTAACTGCCTCGTTTCATCTGGGACAACAATGTAAAAGGACTTGAGCTCTTTATCAACTTACTAAATGAATTTAATTTACTCTCTAGGTTATGTCATAATTACACATGACATTTGTGAGTTTGCTACAAATTACTAGCTATGATTCAAAAGTGTCTTGAAAGTGGAAATATCCCTGACATGAGTTAAAAGTAGCTTTTATTAGATTTGGATTCTAACTTTTATTTAATATCATTGGAATTAAGTTTTTATTTTCACACTATACTTGCAAAATAGACCAACTCAATGAACTATTTCTCATCTCTGTCCTTATATTTTAAGTCTTTAAATGATTTGCCTCCCATTTACAAAAGACAAAACTCTATGTTTTAATAGTTAGGTGTTTATAGATGAGGATTTTTAAAAAATGAATTTGACAACTCTTTCGGTGTGGTTATAAATTTATCCTGCAAAAAACATAAACAATAGTCTTCAAAAAGCAGGACTGTAGCTAGACATGATGGTTCATGCCTAAAATCCTAGGTAATCAGGAGGCTGAAGCAGAAGGAGAATCGCAATTTCAAGACCAGCCTCAGCAACTTAATAAGACCCTGTCAAAAAACAAACAAACAAACAAAAATAAAAAGGGCCATCAGAATATTAAGAACAAGTCAGTTGTATATCTGTTTACTAGAATATTAATGGAGTAAATACTTATATGTTCTTTTTTACCTAGTAATTATATATTAACTTAATCAATATTCCTAATATATAATATATCTCTTTATTATATTAACTTCTTAATATTTTATAATTTTATATGCTTATAAATGCAATGGCTCTAAAAAGATACATAAGAGTCTTATAATTAGATTGCCTCTTTGAAGAACTGATTGAGTTTTGGTTGGAAGAGTAAGGATAGGGATCTTGCATAGAGTACTATTTTTTACTTTAATTGTTTATAAATTTAGAGCATGGATGAAGATATATTGCAGGATATTAAAATCTTTAACCAAGTTTTCTCTTGATGCTGCAAATGTAGTGTGTGTATGTATGTGTGTGTGTGTGTGTGTGTGTGTGTGTGTGTATCTTAGTATTGGCCTTATTGGTTCCTTTAAGGTTCTTAGTTTTCTGTAATGGAACAGTCCACTCCAAGCAACATTTACAGAAGAATTAAGAAGATTAAAGTAGAGGTATGAGTTGGAAACTTTGGTTTGCATCTTTGTCCTTAATAACACTCCCACACACATATATATATATATGGAGAGTGTGTGTGTGTGTGTATGTGTGTGTATACACACACATACACACACACACATATATATATACACACACACATATATATGTGTGTGTGTGTGTGTGTGTGTATGTATTTGGTACTGGGTATTGAATTCAGGGGCACTCAACCACTGAGCCAAATTCCCAGCCCTATTTTGTATTTTATTTAGACACAGGGTCTCACTGAGTTGCTAGTGCCTCGCCGTTACTGAGGCTGTCTTTGAACTCGCAACCTTCCTGTCACAGCCTCCAGAGCCACTGGGATTTACAGGCATGTGCCACCATGCCCAACTGAATATATTTTTATTTTACTCTCCTTAAAACTCACTGATAGAGACCTAATATAAAAAATAAAATGACTGCCAATCATAATCAATAAGTAATATCTGTAAAATGAAATAAAATCTGTGTTAAAATGAAAAAGATTAAATAGAACTGATAACTTACTTGGCCTCAGGTAGGTTGCAGATTTTCTAAACATACTTATATGGTTCATCTAAGATATCTTGATCTAAGTGCAGTAGTATTCTATGAAACAAGAAGTATCCTTACATGACCTCAATCTAATATAACAAAAAGTGAGGGGAAGCAGATGAAGGAAGAGATGTTTAATTTGCTTTTTCATTGCTGAGCAGAGACAGCTGAAGAATAGATGACAAATCATTATATCTATGCAGGCTGAATGAGCTCTTCATTAGAGCCACCATAAACTCTTACTGCCTTGATGAGGGTAATTCTGGAAAACAGAAGGGTATGCCCCAGGGATGAGGAGTATGAATTTGTGGGAGTGTTATTAAGGACAAAGATACAAACCAAAGTTTCCAACTCATACATCTTCCTTAATCTTCTTAATTCTTCTGTAAATGTTGCCTGGAGTGGACTATTTCATCACAGAAAACTAAGAACCTTAAAGGAACCAATAAGGCGGATACTATGAAAAACTATGTTCCAACTGAATCATTAAAGAAAAGTTAACTCACCCCCAAAATCTTTAGACATAGTCTTCTCTATACTCACAAAGAAAATTAATGATCACAAGTTAGCTTTGTGGGAAAAAAATATCCTCAAAGACACAGTACAGGATATTAAAGAGGATAAGCAAAATAAAGAGATTAGATATAATCTGACAGGCTTAGAGAAAACAACTAGAATGAAAAACAAAATCATCAATAAAGCCAAAATGAAATAATATCATGAAGGTCATGGAGGCAGTCTTTTAAAAGTTCTGCAAAACAAAATTAACTGAAATCTGTAGAGACAGTTGAAGATAGTGAGTCACAGCCAGCAGCTTATGTGGAGCGGAAGACATGGAAGCCATCAACCAGCAGGCACTCTTAAATGTTAACTTTGTTGAATGGATACAAGTTGCATGTGGACTAGCATGAGAGAGAGAAAATCCTGGTGGCTATAATTTTAGGGGAACCCAGATGTTTTCATGGACTTTACCTCCATGAATTCTAGTAGGTTTATAATATGGAAAACCAAGGGGAGAAAAACCCTCCTGTTGTGATAGAGGAGGGTAAAAGTACATACTTAGAAATATGCTGGTCTTCATTTATCTGTGGGGGATATATTCCAAGATCCACAGTGGATACCTGAACATAGGTGTAGTACTGAATCTTACATATGGAATGTTTTTTCCTTACAACTTCATATCTATGTTAAAGCTTAATTTATGAATTAGGCAAAGTAAGAGACTAACAAACTATAATTAATAATGATATATGGCACTTATAACAATATACTACCTTGAAAGTCATGTGATCATGGTCTTTCAAAATATCTTGCTGTTCTGTACACCCCCTTCATAGGATACTGTTGTGAAGTGACGAGGTGCCTATGTAATGAGATGAAGTGAGTTGAATAATGTAGGCATTGTGACACAGCGTTAGCTTACTGAGCTAGGAGTTATTTGAATATTAGTGGCAGTCAATTTGATAACAAGGACATGTGATAAGTGCTAGTAGCACACTCAATGTAGATACACTGTACAAAGACAAGATACACCTCTCAGGTAAGATGGAGCTGAATAGAAGCAGAGTTTAGGACATTACTCAGAACAGCACACAACTTAAAACTTATAAATTGTTTGTTCTGGAATTTCCATTTGGTATTTTCAGATAGTTGATCATAGGAAACTAAAATAACACTAAGTGAAACCATAGGTCAGGGGAGGCTCCTGTGCTCCCAGAATGTTCTCCAAAATAAAGGCCCACTCAGTAGTGGGTAAGACTTTAGCAAACCACTATTCAAACTATTGGAGGGAAATTATCTAACTTCAGCTGCCTTAAGCCCACCTGTCTCAGCTAAGGTACAAAAAAAAATCTAAGAAACTATTGTGAAGCTTACAGTCCAGGGATACAGGCCCACTGAAGACTGAAATTTAATGATAGGATTGTTGATTTCTTCTATCTACCACAATATCAACAAGACTCCATATAATAACAGTGGGTTATGGCAAAAAGAGATACAAGGTTCAGGTGTCTTTAAGGAAGGAACTTTTAAAATAAACACAAAGACAACATCAGAGAAAAAAATACAGATAGCTATTGTACATTTTGGAGAACACAGGAGGAAAAAGAATGTAGTAGATGTAGAGCAAGCTTGAAACACCACCTAACTCCTCGTCAGGTAAGATAAATCCTCACACTAAATGTCAGCCTGCCACATCATGCTCACCTTTCAAAGAGAGCATCCAACACATCCTAAGAGGCAAGGAAAATTAGTCTGAAGAGGTAATGCTTGAGAGTATGAGGACTATTTTGCATATGTGATACAGATTTTGGAATTATCAGAAAAAGGATTTAAAATAAATGTAACTAAATTGCTAGGAACTCTAATGGAAAAAGTTATATGTAAGAACAGATGGGGAATTTAAGGAGAGAAATGGAAATTCTAAGAAAGAATCCAAAAATGGAAATGAAGAATGCCTTTGATGGCTTACCAGTAGACTGAACACAGATGAGTAAGAATCAATGAGCTTGAAGTTAGGTCAGTGGGAACGTTCCAAACTGAAATGCAAAGAAAAAAATACCAAAAGAGAGCAGAATATTCAAAGAACTGGGGGAAATTTTCAAAATGTATAACATGCATAATTCAAATTAGCAGAATGAGAAGAAGAGAGAAAAAAGTAAAAAGATAAAAATAAAAAAGGATCTAGTTGAAATAACGAGGTCTGAGAATTTTCCAAACTAATGAGACACCAAACCATAGGTCCATGAAACTCAGCACAAAATATGAAAGTTTGATACCACAAAATCTACAACACAGAATACCATATTCAAATTTCAGGAAAACAAAGACAAAGATAAAAGACTAAAAGAAGCCAGGGAAAAAATAATTACTTTATATAGAGGAGAGTAAGGATGTGAATTGTAGTATATTTGACATCAGAAATCATACAAACAAGAAGATGGAGTACAATGACTAAAATATTACCAGACCTCTCCCCCCCTCTGAAAAAAACCCCTCTAATCTAGGATTCTTTTTCTAGAAAAATTATTCTTCCAAACTGAAGAAATAAGGATTTCCACAAACAATAAAAAATTGAAAGTTGTTAATAGACATGCCTTAAAAAAATGTTAAGTTTACTAGGAAAAAAGGAAATGATATAGGTCTTACAAAAAGAAAGGAAGAGTGAAAAAAGAATGAATGGAAGTAAGACAAAATTCTTCATTTTTTCTTAATTGATCTAATGGTAACTGTTTAACAATGTACTATAATGAGTGATTATAGTATATGCATAGGTACATTGAATAGAAGCAATGTTTTAAGAAACATAAGGGGAGAATTGGACTATTCTGTAGTACCTATGAAGCACTACAGGGTTAGCTGAAAGTAGATTGTGATTAGAAGTAAAAATATATTAGAGAATCTAGGACAACAACTGCAATTTATAGAGAATAATAATTGATATTCTCAGATAGAGAAAACTGAATCATTTAAATGTGATTCTAAAGCCAAAGAAGGTATAATAATAGCAAAATGAGGGGATTAAAAAGAAAGAGTAAAACTACGACAGAATATAGTGGGAGAGGCTCTAGAGTCTGTCTTCCATGACATCTGAAATCTACTTTCCTTTTAATTTTGCCTGAAAATTATTTGGAAAGGAAAAATTAGCCCAGCTATATGAAGTAGTAATATTTTCCATAATTTCAAACTCAGTCATAGTATTTCAGGTATGATTTTAGTATAAGTTGTTCATTTTTTAAAAAACAAGAAAACTGATTTCAAGGAATTAAGAAGAGATAAAGTTATATTCTATATAAGAGGAACACATGGCAACAAACCACTGTATTCATATTGCCACATAAATTAAGCCCATTTCTTCTCTTTCCATAGTTCACATTTTTCTAATGCATGCAATATTATTCATATATGATCACTTCTTAAAATTCAAAATTGATTTCCTAAGAGTCAGTCATTTATAAATCAGCATAGCCAACATTTTTGAGGCATTTAAATGCACTAAATCTAGCCATTTTATGCAGATATATTCATTGAAAAAATTGATTGATGGATAAAATTGTTACTTTGGAAAATTTTGTAAGTTGTTCTCTTTTCAACACCTAAATTTAATTGGTGAATTTTTTTTACATTTTTATTTATATATGACAGCAGAATGCATTGCAATTATTATTACACATATAGAGCACATTTTTTCATATCTCAGGTTGTATACATAGTATATTCACATCAATTCATGTTTTCATACATGTACTTTGGATAATAATGACCATCACATTTCACCATCATTTCTAACCCCATGCCTCCACCCCTCTCCTCCAAACCTCTTCCCTATCTAGAATTTCTCTATTCTTCCCATGCTCCCTCTCCCTATCCCACTATGAATTAGCCTCCTTATATCAGAGAAAATATTCAGCATTTGGTTTTTTGGGACTGCATTATCTTCTCTAACTCCATCCATTTACCTAAAAATGCCATGATTTTATTCTCTTTTTTTACTGAATAATATTTTATTGTGCATATATGCCACATTTTTTATCCATTCATCTATTGAAAGGCATCTAGGTTGGTTCCACAGTTTAGCTATTTTGAATTGTGCTGCTATAAACATTGATGTGGCTGTGTCCCTATAGTATGCTATTTTAAAATCTTTTGGGTATAGACCAAGGAGAGGGACACCTGGGTCAAATGGTGGTTCCATTCCCAATTTTCCAAGAAATCTCCATACTGCTTTCCATATTGGCTGCACCAATTTGAAGTCCCTCCAGCAGTGTATAAGTACCTGTTTCCCCGCATCCTCACCAACACTTATTGTTGTTGTATGCGTAATAGCTGCCATTCTGACTGGAGTGAGATGAAATCTTAGAGTGGTTTTGGTTTGCATTTCTCTAATTTCTAGCGATGATGTTTTTTCATATATTCTTTGATTGATTGTATATCATCATCTGAGAAGTGTCTCTTCAGGTCTTTGGCCCAGTTATTGATTAGGTTTTATTATTTTTTATTTTGTTTTATTTTATTTTATTTTTTTGCTGTTTAACTATTTGAGTTTTTTATATACCCTAGAGGCTCTATCTGAGTGAGAGGTGAAGGTTTTCTTCCAAGAAGTAGGCTGTCTATTCACCTCACAGATTGTTTCTTTTGCTGAGAAGAAACCTTTTAGTTTGAATCCATCCAATTTATTAATTCTTGATTTTAATTCTTGTGCTAAAGAAATCTTATTAAGGAAATTAGGGCCTAATCCCACATGATGGAGATTAGGGCTTACTTTTTCTTCTATTAGATTCAGGGCCTCTGGTTTTATTCCTAAGACCTTGATTCATTTTAAGTTGAATTTTGTGAATGGTGAGAAAAGGGGTTTAATTTCATTTTGTTGCATATGGATTTTCAGTTTTCCCAGTCCCATTTGTTGAAGAGGCTATCTTTTCTCCAATGCATGTTTTTGGCACCTTTGTCTAATATAATTGTAACTTTGTGGGTTAGTTTTCTATTCTGTACCATTGGTCTATCAGTCTGTTTTGGCACCAATACCATGATGTTTTTATTACTATTGCTCTGTAGTATAGATTAAGGTCTGCTAAGTATTGCTTTAGCTATTCTTGGTCTCTTAATTTTCCAGATGAATTTCATGACTGCTTTTTCTATTTCTATGAGGAAAGTCATTGGAATTTTGATTGGAATTGCATTGACTCTGTATAGTGTTTTTGGTAGTATGGTCATTTTGATAATATTAGTTCTGCCTATCCAAGAACCAGGTATATCTTTCCATCTTCTAAGGTCTTCTTTAATTTTTTTTTTTTTTTTAGTGTGCTGTAGTTTTCATTGTAGAGGTCTTTTACCTCTTTTGTTAAATAATAAAATACTTGGGAATAAAACTGTTTTTGAGGCTATTGTAAATGGGTTGGTTTTTCTAGCTTCTCTTTCAGCAGATTTGTCACTGATATACAGAACTGCCCTTGATTTATGGGTGTTGATTTTATATCCAGCTACTTTGCTGAATTCATTTATTAGTTCTAGGAGATTTCTTGTGGAATGTTTTGGGTCTTCTAGGTATAGAATAATTTCATCAGCAAATACTGATAATTTGAGTTCTTCTTTTCTATCCATATCCCTTTAATTTCTTTCACCTATCTAATTGCTCTGGACAGTGTTTCAAGAACTATGTTAAATAAAAGTGGTGAAAGAGGGCATCCCTGTCTTGTTCCAGATTTAGAGGTAATAACTTCAATTTTTATCTATTTAGAATGATGTTGGCCTGAGGCTTAGCATAAATTGAAGCGTATTGGTATTAGTTCTTCTTTAAAGGACTTGTAGAATTTGTCTGTGTATCCATCAGGTCCTGGGGTTTTCTTGGTTGGTAGACTTTTGACGGTGTCTTCTATGTTGTCACTTGAAATTGATCTGCTTAAATTGTATACTCATTCTAATTCAACTTGGGCAAATTATATGACTCAAGAAATTTGTCAATGCTTTCAATATTTTCTATTTTATTGGAGTACAAGTTTTCAAAATAATTTCTAATTATCTTTTGTATTTCTGTAGTGTCCATTTTGATATTTCCTTTTTTATCACGTTTGTTAGTGATTTGAGTTTTCTCTCTCTTTCTCTTTGTTAGCATGGCTAAGGATCTGTCAATTTTATTTATTTTTTTGAAAGAACCAACGTTTTATTCTGTCAATTTTTCAGTTGTTTCTTTTGTTTCACTTTCATTGATTTTAGCTCTGATTTTAATTATTTACTGTCTTCTACTGCTTTTGGTGTTGATTTATTCTTCTGTATCTAGGGCTTTGAAATGTATTGTTAAGTCATTTATTTGTTGACTTTTTTTACTTTTAAGGAATGAACTCCATATAATGAACTTTCCTCTTAGAACTGCTTTTATAGTGTCCCAGAGATTTTGATATGTTGTATCTGTATTCTCATTCACCTCTATTTTTTTAATCTTCTCTTTGATGTCTTCTGCAACCCATTGTTTATTTAGTTGCATATTATTTAGTCTCCAGGTATTAGTGTGGATTTTATTTCTTATTTTATCATTGATTTATATTATCATTCCATTATGATCTGATAGAATACAGGGTAGTATCTCTACTTTTTTATACTTGCTAAGAGTTTCTTTGTGGCATAGTATGTGGTCTATTTTAGAGAATGATCCTTGTGCTTCTGAGAAGAAAGTGTATTCTCTCATTGAAGGATGATATATTCTATATATGTCAATTAAGTCTAAGTTATTGATTGTTTATTGAGTTCTGTAGTTTCTTTGTTCAGCTTTTATTTGGAAGATCTATCTAGTGATGAAAAAGGGGTGTTAAAGTCATCCAAAATTACTGTCTTGTGGTCTATTTGACTCTTAAACTTGAGAAGAGTTTATTTGATGAACATAGATGCTCCATTGTTGGGGGCATATATATTTATAGTTGTTAAGTCGTATTGGTGTAGGATCCCTTGAGCAGTAAGTAGTACCCTTCTTTTTCCTTTTTGATTGACTTTAATTTGAAGTCTACTTGGTATGAAGATGGAAACCCCTGCTTGCTTCCACAGTCCATGTGAGTGGTAAGATTTTTCCCAACCCTTCTTCTTAAGTCTCTGGATGTCTTTTCGTATGAGTTGAGTCTCTTGGAGGCAGAATATTGTTGGGTCTTTTATTTTTACATCAAATCTGATAGTCCAAGTCCTTTGACATTAACATTCAGGGTTATTATTGAGATATGATTTGTATTTCCAGCCATTTTTGTTTATTTCTGATATTTAACATGACTTGTTTCTCCTCTGATTAGGTTTTCCTTTAATGTAATACCTCCCTCTGCTGACTCATCATTGTTTTTTATTTCTTCTTTGTGGAATATTTTGCAAGAATGTTCTGTAGTGCAGGCTTTCTAGCTGTAAATTTTTTTGTTTATCTTGGAAGGTTTTTATTTTATCATCAAATCTAAAGCTTAGTATTTCTGGATATAAGGTTCTTGGTTGGCATCCATTTTCTTTCAGAGCTTGGTATATGTTGTTCCACAATCTCCTGGCTTTGAGGGTCTGGGTTGAAAAATCTGCTGAGATATAAATTGGTTTCCCCCTATATATGATCTGATTCCTCCCTCTTGAGGCTTTTAAGATTCTATCCTTATTTTGTATGGTAGGCATTTTCATTATAATGTGCCTTGGTTTAGATATGTTGTAATTTTGGTGTCCTGTTAAGCCTCTTAGATTTGGTTTTCCAATTTGTTCTCTTGTATTTGTTTATTTCCAATTTGTTCTTCATGCTTGGGAAATTTTCTGATATTATCTCATTAAAGAGATTGTGCATTCCTTTGGTATGAAACTCTGTGCCTTCCTCTATCCCAATAACTCTTAGATTTGGCCTTTTGATGCTATCCCATAATTCTTGGATGATCTGTTCATTGTTTGTAACTTTCTTCTCTGTGTGGTCAACATTATTTTGCAGATTATATACTTTGTCTTCATTATCTGATCTTCTTTCTTTCACGTGCTCAATTCTGTTGGTTTTGCTTTCTATTGAGTGTTTTATTTGATTTATTATATCCTTCATTTCAAAAATTTCTGACTTTTTTTTCAGGGTCTCTCTCTTTCTCTCTTGAAATAATCTTTTACTTCCTGTATTTGCTCTCTTGTCTCTTTGTTGGATTGATCAATTTTGGCGTGTATTTGCTCATTTAAGTCATTCTTTACTTCACAGATTATTTTAATTATGAACCTTCTGAACTTCTTCACTGACATTTCCTCAACTTCACTTTCCATGGGTTCTGTTATTATAATATTCTGGTTTGTTTGGGGTCACTTTCCTCCCTTGTTTTTTCATGTTTTCTATGTGTCTTCCTTTCTTGCAGTGTGGATCTGAGATATTACAATTTAACCATGCAGATTGTCTGTAACTCACATTGATGTTGGGTTTCCAGACCCTGCTGGTATCCCTCAATGTATGCTACTGCATCCTGGACCTGACTCCAGTGCAAGTTGGTGTAGACAGATCTGTGTCAGTCCTGGACTCCCGCAGTAGTCTACTGGTCAGAAAAGGTAGTCCTGTGCTGGAGACTGGGCTCTGGCCTGCAGGTGGAGGGGTGGACCCAGGCCTACTGTGAGCCTGGGCCCTGCACAGGCCAGTGTGGATAGATCTGGGCCATAGGGCTTGACCTCTCTCAGTAGTCTGCTGGTCAGAAGGGGCAGTCCTGCCCAGAGCCTTTGTCCTGCATAGGATGATGTGTGTGGTTTGGGCTGGGTCTCTGCTCAGAGGTAGTCTGCTAGTCAGAAGTAGCTGTCCTGTGCCAGAGGCTAGACTCTGGTAGGTGTCTGCCCTGCTGGTGGAGGGGTGGACTTGGGCCTACTGTTAACCCATGTCCCATAGGCGCAACACTATCTACTGAGCCAGTGACCCAGTTCAAGGCTGAAAGCTATTTCAAAGCAAGCACAAATGTCAGGAGATGTTTTAGTGCCAGTAAAAGATGTTGTTCCAGCAAGGAGATCATTAGTCAGGAGAACTCTTCTTTGGAGTACTGGAGTAGGGTAAAATCTTTTGTTGTTCAACTGATCAAATGAGGCACACCTGTATATGGAGATCAATCTGTTTTACTAAGTCTACTAATTTAAATGTTATTCTCATCTAAAAGCACCCTTAAAGAAACACCCAGAATGTTTGACCTAATAACTGAACACTGTGTGGTTCAGACATGTCATATATAACTCAGAAATATAAAACATTCCACTGAGGAGTTTTGTTGATAATATGCAGTCAATAGCTAAGTTATTTTTGTTCCTCATGGAAAGACTCCATACCATTTGCTGGACTATTTTTGCTTACTTCTCAAGTTTTACCCCCACTTATGGCTTACAAAGCTCATTGTCAATCTTCTGAAACAGTTCTTAAGCAACTTAAATATTGAAATAAATTACCTCTACAGAAATAGATACAGAATCACCTCAAATGGTCCTATCAAGATAAGGTAGTTTATTATTGTAGATTTCATATTCTTTTGATCTATATCAGAAGCCATTTTGTGTTGTCTATCACAAAAGAAAAGACTATAGCTTTCCCTAGAGCAATTTGATAACCTTTATCAAGATTAAGAGAATAAATAATGAGTTTTAAAAATTTATCTTTCTGTTGTCCCCAGATAATACTGATGCATTTTATACATGCCAAGCTAATTAAAATAATAATATTAGAGATAATGCTAAGCAAAGCATTGAGAAAACTATTTCAAAAGGATTCCTATACTTTCTTGAGCCATATTTACCACAGGAACAAACAGTCAGAGGAACAGATACTGATGCTGAGGTAAATCTTTTTATTTCTCATTTCTCATTTTATCACAACACAAATAACCAACTCTTGAATATGGAGGTGTGTTACAAGACCTCCTCTACCAAAGGAAGATTCATGAGGTGTTGATAGATGTCATTCTGTTTAATCTTCTCAGCAACTTTGTAAGGTATTTATTCCTAATTTTAATTTACTGATGAGGAAGCTAAGACTCAGAACAGGAAGGGACACACTGGGAATTCTGCACAAGTATTTCATTTATGAAACCTTTATGCTCATTTAACATTAATATCTTCCCTCATTAACAAATGTTCTACTTAGTAAAAAAATAGAAAAAAGTTAATCATATTTTTTCACCTGACATTATTATCAAATAACCCTTTGCAGAATATTAAAGTCTCATGACAAATAACATCCTGAATCTGAGTTGGGCTTTATGATAATGCCTTCATAATTTAGTCAAATTTATATCCAACATTTCAAAAATTTTCTCAAATAAATTTTTGAAATTTCTTACTATATTACATATTAAACCCCATCAGATCTTTTATGAGAAGAAGTTTGGAAATGTAATGCTGGTAAATTTCTAATTTTCAAAACATTTTTCTTTAATTCTAGTGGTATGGGCATATTGATTTAATACAATCTACTTTTTGGAGAGAAAAGGAAAATTCTAATTCAGTCCTGGTTCAATATATCAAAGAATTTTGTTGCATGTTACTATGTGTTTTATTTCTGTGGAGTTTGACATCAGAGGCCACACTCAAAAGAATCATCTCAAGTCATCCCTGCCAAGGATTAGCAATGAGAATCTGGTACCAGATGTCGGTTAGGTGTCCCTGCGTGTCTGGGTGTAGAATATGATCTCATTTTATGCACTATTCAAATATCTTTGCTTTCTTGTTGTTCAGCAGTGAAGCCTGTGGAGAACTGGAAACTGATATTATTTCCTGTAGTTCACCATCTGTGGCCCAAGTTTCATTTTTTTTCCTTGTGATGCAATCCAATGCTCATACTATTCAATTTCAGCCTATACCAAGTGTTTTGTTCCATCTTTTATTTGTAATTTGTTCAGTGTATATGTACAGATAAATGCAAATTTAATTTGCAAAATGTGCAGCAGGAAGAAAGGCATAAAATATGAAATGCATACTAAAAATGTTTATCTTCTGAAGTAAAATTATATTATCATGAAGCCTTTGTTTTTGGTTCAATAATGCCTAAAATACAGGAAATAACAGAATGCATGGTAGATATTAAAAAGAACACGTGAGAAATATTGAATTAGTAGTCCAGATTCAATTTGACATAAGTCAAGAGGCTATAAATTACCAAGAAGTAACTTTAAAAAATTAATAAAGCAAATTATCTGTCACTTGAAACTAATTGAGGATCTACATCGGGTGCAACAAGTCATGTGATTACACATACCATGAAAAAAAGACTTCATGTTAGAAATTGTTTATTAAAAGTGGAAGCATGTGGCAATCATTTAGAACCACTATGGTTTTTTAGTGCCAACCTGTGTATTTACCTTGTAAATTGATCTCTGTTTTATCATTTTCAAAATTGTCCCATGTTTCCAAAGTCCTTGTTTATTCTACAAATATAAACTCTGCACATTTTAAAATTTTGGTACATATACTTAAAAAATCACTGATTGAATTATCATCCAATGAATCACATATATAAGAGATACCCATCTTTATCAATATCCAGATTTACTATAAGTTACCAATGCATTTTATAACTTGTCTGCATGATCCATATATGAAGTAATTATAGAATCAGGTAAATATCATGCTATACTAATTTTTAAAGAGTGATCTCTCAAATTAGAACAAATACTTCTAATAAAAAATCAAAATTAAAATACAATTTGAAACTTGGCTATATTTTTCTTAATGAATGTGAACTCACTTGACACTTTTTAAATTCATTGACATTTCCTTTATATTAAACAGCTTAGGATTTATTAATGTAAAAAAAAGATGTTTCTTTGCATTTCTTCATGTAGCTTCTTTGGGATTCCCTGTGCAATTAGACTGCATTGAACATAGAATGCTCGTAATAATTTTCAAATTAATGATGGAATGAGTATGTGAATGAATATATGAGTACATAAATGAAAAAAAAAGTATCCCAAACTACCTAATGTTAGAACTACATTGACAAGTATTTAGAAAAAAAATAGAAAAAATTATTCCATACTTGGAGCATGTTGAAGTGGGTGTTTAGGTTCTTATAAAGGAAAGTAAAAACACAACATTTATTGAGTTAAGAGAAACATGACTAATTTGAATTCATGTAAAAGCCAAAGCTAATTTTTATCTTGAAGTTTATCAGAAAGCTTTATTTTAATTCCAAAGGAAGTATCTGTAAAAAAAAAAATCTCCATTATAATATTTCTACAAATGCTGAGTATTATGAAACAAACATCACATCATGCTAATACGTACATTCACATGTAAGAGAAGTTTGTGGAGTCCAAAATGGGAAAGAAGATGACCAGCACAATGATATGATGAAACTTAGATTGTAGATAACTCTAAATCTTTGCAGATGCTAATAACCGAGAATCATTCATAGTTATTCATATTCATAGAGAGAGAATGCATTTTTGAGTATCATTTTAATCTGTACAAACAACAGGGTACAGGGAATCTCTAAGTTGGTAAAAAAAAAAAAAAAGACAAAGTTTGATACTTTTCCAAAGATCCTGGTGGAGTAGAAGTAATTCAAGCTCAAACCAGACATTTGAAAAAACTTTGAAAAAATTTCTCTAACATCATAAGTTCAGAACCCACATCTAAAAAAAATAAGGAATAAACCAGCATTAGTAAGATCAAAACCAAAACCAACCAAACAAACAAAAAAATACCATCAACTTTAGGTATATAAGATTCTTCAAGAATGAAACATAAAGTAATATTTGATGGATTAAAGAGTTTTTTTAGAACTTGTAGGAGGAAAATTATATGCTAGAAACAGAAAAAAAAAAGAAAAAAAAGTCCCTGAGATATTTTCTAAGTATAAACACTGAAATTGAGATCTCACTGTCAAATATTGCATTAAAGCATACATAAGTAAATAAAAGACTGAGAAAAGAAATCACACAGCAGTCACTCCTCCATTTTTAAAATGAATCACAGAAAATTCCTCAGGTATATCACAGAGAAATATATAGAGATTGAAAATATGTCAGAGAAGTTAAGAAGGATGGAAATAAAGGTCTAACATATGTTTCATTCAATTTTCAGAAGTCCAGAGAACAAAACATAAGGTGAACCTATAATTGACAACAAGTCTCAGAAATATATAGACTTAAGGAAATACAGGAACACTTAGATTCAGAAGTTACAGCAATTCTCAAGAAGAATGTATTATAGAGAAAAGGGAATGAAAAAAAAACTATTGATAAAAAAACCAAAATATTGGAGTCATAACAAACCAAAATACTTATTCTACAGAGTTGCCTATCTTGTTCTGACATCCCTGAAAGTGGTCCCCTCATTAATATGAGAGAAGTCATTCAGTGGTTTACATCCCAAACAGTTATAAAGAGGGAAAGGAACGCACACCCACATACCTTTCTTTCAAAAGTATAATCTGGAGGTTGCATATATTGTTTTTTTCTCATTCCTTTGCAAATTTTAGTTGATTTGACCTCAGCTAAACCTAGGCAGGCATGAGGGAATCTGGAGATAGGAATCTTTTACTGAACAGCCACAATCCCAGTATGAAAAGCTTACTATAAAATTGCAACCATGCTGTCCAATACAGTAGCCATTAATCACATGTAGCTATTTCAATATGAATTGATTAAAATTACATAAAATTAAAAATTCAGCTCCCCATTTCTACTAAACATATTTCAAGTGCTCAATAGTTCCACGAAGTTAGTGTTGGAAAGCATAGCTCAGGACATTTGTATAATCCAATTCACAGTATTCTATGGTCTAATGCTACTCTTAAAGGAGGGCAGAATACAGAATGAAGGAGATTTAGGTTTCTGTGTCATCAGTGTCTCCTTTTCCCATACACATACTTAAGTATACCCTTATTTTCACACTTGAAACTCACTCTCACTCAAGAAATTCAATCTCCAAATCCCATCCAGTTATATTTATCCTGTTTGGGTCCAAGACTTTCAAATGCATTTTTCTCCATTAGACTCAGATGCAGCTATTAAAGTGACCTCTATAATAAAAGATGTTGATCAGTCTCTAACCAACCTATATACAGTGGTAAAGAAGTAACATCAGAATTACTGTAATCATACCTATTTAACAAAGAGGAAAAAAGGAATCTCACAGTAGTCACTACCCCAGGCAATTATGAAATTCTCCTGATCAGGGATGGTAAATGCCCAGGCTGGCTTCAGTTTTCCTTAGTCCATCCCGCAATTCAAATTCTGCTTTCTGGGAGTTAACTCTTGCATTAATTATAGGGAATGTCTTGCTGGAGGCTGTATCTGAAAGGAACATTGGAGAATATTTTCCCTGAGTGAAGATTTACAGGTTATTTTAAGGGTTGAAAAAGTCACAAGCTTTTATACTTTCTGGGGTTATCTGAAATAAAAGTTGAAAAGGCATGATTTTTAATTTATTCCCATTGGTCTGATTCTTAGTTTTCTGGCCTAAAATTCTTAATGGGAAATACTTGAGAATAGCTCAGTACTTGAGTTGAATGTCCTGCTAAGGCTACCTCTTCAAAGATACTTGTTAAAATAGCTTCTGTTTGGGGCACATCATTGTGGACTCAAAAGATTCTTTTTTTTTCATTTTATTTTTTTCATTTCATTTTATTTTTTTCCCCATTCCCCTCACAACCTCTTATATGTAATTTTGTATAACAATGAGGGTCTCCTTCCATTTCCATGCAATTTCCCTTTTCTCTCCCTTTCCCTCCCACCTCATGTCTCTGTTTAATGTTAATCTTTTCCTCCTGCTCTTCCTCCCAGCTCTGTTCTTAGTTGCTCTCATTATATCAAAGAAGACATTTGGCATTTGATTTTTAGGGATTGGCTAGCTTCACTTAGCATAATCTGCTCTAATGCAATAAAGATTCTATCAGCCTACATTGCAGGCCATACACATAGATTGTGAGGACTTTTGAATTATCCTTTGATAATAACAGTACTCAAAATATTTTGCATTATCTTAATCTAACCTTGCTGGTCCAGTATGCATTAAGGAAATGGGAAGGATTAGGAAAAATGGTTGGACAAAGCCAGCCCTAGCAATTTAGTGAAGTTCTAAGCAATTTAGCAAGACTTGTCTCAAAATAATTGAAAGGGCTGGGGATGTGACTCAGTGGTTAAGCACCCCTGGATTCAATCCCTGGTATTAACACCCGCACCCCCCCAAAAAAGTAGGAGAAAAATGGGGGGAAATCTAATATTTCCTGTAGTATGATGTATAAGTAAAATTTCTGTCTTTAACAATTTTCAGGAGACAAACTAATTTCTTTTTTGGCACTTCTCTCAGATTTGATTGAACATGCTCAAACCTCTTTATATTAGCCAGTGGAGGGCACATTTGATAGTAGACTGGTGATGTATAGCAGAAAGACTTTCACTATATAGTCCATTAATCATTTGCTTTTCTGTGAAATAAGTTTCAGTTAGATTTCTTAAAATGGATGACAGCAGCTTGTGGGTGTTAGCGTGTATTCCATTCCTGGGTTTACTGTTGTCTGTGCTGTGTCAATGCAAACCTTTTTATTTCTTAGTTGTAAGATGACATGTGTATTTCAGTCTTGCTCTGTGGAATTAAGCTGACAACACAACTTATGTGATATGCTTTGAACCAGGAAATCTCAAAGTAATACTCTGCTGAATTTTCTGTCTTAAGGCCTAGAGAATGATTTGCTTTAAGTCAATGGAGAAAAGCCTAACCAGGTGAGAACAAGTAAACAGAACTGGCTTAAACAATGAGTACAGAGAGACTACTTTGTCTCATATTACCAGTTGTTAAGATAGCTGCCATAGAATCTTGGTATTCTATCTGGTAGTGTGGGATTTATAAGCCAGAGACTTTTATGTTAGTAGTATAAAGGGTACTCAACAAAAGCATCTACCTCAAAGCATTTCTCTAAGTTCAAGTCTAAAGGGCATAGATAATAAGAATAGATGATACTTCATCTGTATTTTCAAGACTCACAGTATGTTCTTTAAAAATGGAAATTTAAATTTAAAGGCCACAAAACTATACACTTGAGCATGGTTAAAATGGTAAATTTCATTTTAAATACCTTTACCTGTATTTTTTAAAACATGAAATTCATTCAGCTTCCAATGATATGGAGTATATCCTTATTTTTTGAATATCTAATTTGTCAATTGTTTTCTGTTTGTAACCACATTTCTTTTTCACAAGAACTTGTTCAGATAGTGTTCACATTTATGTTCTAGAAGACAACATTCAAGATGAGTATATAATGCATATGAGGTTGAAGAATTATGAAGTGAGAAATTCACAAGGCGAACCCTTTTGTTTACCTGCAAACTTAATGTAGATGAACATCCCTGAATGCAGAAGCAAAAGGGAGAGGTTTGGGAAAAGAGTTCATGGGATCTATCAACTATAAAAAAATTAAATAGAACATTTCTACCATATTACAAATACTTGAAGAACCTCACTACATCCCCATTTCTGAGCATTTACAGAGTGAGCATTAAGAGACTACAACTTGACCAAGAACCCAATGAGAATATAAAAGAGAAAAATACAAATCACCCATTGATTGACAGGAAGGTTGAATGATTGTAGCCAGCAAGAGAGGAGCTTTATGATGTCCAGGAGATTAAGACTTCGGTTTTAAATTGGATATGGCATCCTATGCAAAATATGTTTTTACCTAAATTCATCCAAACCTTCTCCTGGGGAGAACTAACTTTAAAAAGGAATTTTCAAACATCAGAAATATGTCTTTCATGCAACCAATTAGTTAAAAAGAAACAAAATTCTTTTAGGTAAAGAATGAAGATAAATTAAAGAATTGTTTCAAATACACACATAGGAAGCATTTATTTTAAAAATAAAATGCAACTGGTAAAGTCTTTCTTCATTCCTTGCCCTGCTTTCCTTTGTTCACCATTCTCAACTTCTCAGCCAGCAGCACACAGGAAATATTAACTTTGAGAATCTTAATCTTAAAACTAGATTAGCTAAATCCCTGAAAATATATCAACATCAAAACTCTGCCTATGGCATTTACTGCTTTTTATAGGAGTAGCAAAAACATTCCTCATCATATGCAACCAAAAATGGGTTTAGATGGCCACAAAATATTATAAGATCTGAAACCTAATATATACATTAGGGGTTTTTGTGTGTGCGTGTGTGTGTGTATGTGTATGTGTGTGTGTGTTTCAACTACAACCTCATGGCTAGCCATAACTTTACTTTTTTTCTTTCCTCCTCCTTCTCCTCCTCACTTTTATTCTACAAGGGATTGAATTCAGGGGCACTCAACAACTGAGCCACATCCCCAGACCTATTTTGTATTTTATTTAGAGACAGGGTCTCACTGAGTTGCTTAGTACCTCACACTTTCTGAGGCTGGCTTTGAACTTTGTGATCCTCCTGTCTCAGCCTCCTGAGCCACTGGAATTACAGGTGTGTGCCACCACCCTCAGCAAGCCATGACTCTTTTTCTAACATTTGTGTGATCCCAGGAAAGAAAAAAAGATGTGGACTGTGCCTTCGGGCTGCTACAATATTCTCTGACAGAATTGAGAACCATGCATCTCATCTATTTATAGGAATAGTGTAAGTATAAACTCACTGGATGGGTATTTTGTTAAATTATTCCTTAAAATAATTCCAATCATTTTACAAGAAGTATTTATATATGAATTTCCAACAAATGAAAGTATCAAGATTGCTTCATAACTAATAATTTAATTTTGTGATACCTCCATTGTAGGAGTTAACCTACTGAGAATTAGAGGATCATTCTCCACAAGAGATGCCTGTCCACCAGAGACCATCTTCACATTTGACTCCAACTGCAAGTTTAGGAGGTTCCCCAAACCTCCATTATATTCATTTGTATCATATTTGAGTATCTAATTTGTTATGTTCTATCTGTTTGTGACCACACTTTTATTGATTTATCAGAGGACTCTAGGAACATGTTGAAAGCAATTATAGTTTTGGTTTATTACAAAAAACAGATACAGTATAAAATCAGTCAAGATAAAAACTATATAGGACATAGTCCAGGAATGTACCAAATATAATTTTCATTTTCCCCTTCCCATGCAGCATGGGTGAATTTCTTTCTTATCATTGATGTATGACAATATGTATGAAGTATAGGCACGCAGAAAACTTCACCCAAGCCTCGGTGTTCATATCCTCTATTGGGACGCTTCTAGTAATTATGATTAATCAATTGACCTATTACTCATGTGAATGATCTCAGTCTTCGGGTTAACTGGTATCTTATGACTCAAACCCCTACACTAAATCATTATTTCTCACCCGGATGTGGCCAGCAACCATTGTAAATCACAGTATTACTAATCTATCTAGTTACCTCCCAAACTCCAGGAAAACATAGATTACCTCCCAAAAGCAGGGTGCAAAAGGCCAACCTTTTAGGGGCAAGGCTAAATTTTTTTTATTAAGTATCACTTGCATTAATTTACTATAGTTGTCATAAGAAAACTACAAAAGACCATGTGGCTTAAACAACAGAAATTGATTTTCTCACAGTTCTGGAGATTGAAATCCAAGATCAAGTTGCTTTAAGGTTGTTTTCTCAGAGGTCTTTCCCCTCACCTTGTCAATGGCCACCTTCCTGCTGCCTTTTCATATGATCTTTCTTCTATGTGCATACATCCCTGGTATTCTCCTATGTCCTGATCATCTCCTCTTCTCATAAGGACATTACTTGTATTGGGTTAGGACTCTCCTGAACCAGCTTCCTTTTAGCCTGATCACCTCTGTAAAGATCTTGTCTTAAAAATGGTATTAACAAGATTCAACCCATAATACCACCTGCATTCTAAGGTAAGCCCCATGGCTTTTACCTTGACTTCATTATAAAACTTAATAAAAGCCATACATTAAACAATCAAGTCAGTAGTAAGCATTATGCAGTATTAATTCATTGATACAAATCACTGCATATTCTACATAAATGGATAGGTAAAAATGCATGTGCATGCTTCTTTGTTCCAATCAACCTCTCAGTTTCACTGTTTTTGTTTTCTATTACCAAGAGAAAAATGGTTACTACAATAAGTGGAAAGGAAAAGTAACTTTATGCCATGTTATGTTTTTAGTTTTTTCTGTACTTATGAATTTCATCTGCAAACAATTAACTCTCATATGAGAAAAGAAATCCTGTTGTGATTATAGGAGATGTCAAGGTGAGACCAAACATATTTTATATTCAGCATGTTGAGTAAGAAAGTCTGGTAAGGGGCTGGGGATTTGGCTCAAGAGGTAATGTGCTTGCCTGGCATGCACAGGGCACTGGGTTCGATCCTCAGCACCACATAAAATAAAATAAAGATGTTGTGTCCACCGAAAACTGAAAAATAAATATTAAAAATTCTCTCTCTCTCTCTCTCTCTCTCTCTCTCTCTCTCTCTCTCTCTCTTATAAAAAAAGGAAAGAAAGTCTGGTAAGACAGATTTCTCACAGTATTGATTTTGTATTATGTGGAGATCTTAGTCTTTTCCAATCCTGCCTGTAATTCACCTTAGTTGATTGTTGTAGCATAACTATGTTTTTTAATTCAGTTCTGTGGCAAACTGAACATACCAGAAGGAACATGCCTTCTATTTGCTATTCTATAAGACAAATACTCTTGTCAACCTTTATTTAGCTCTGTATAGTGATGTAAGGAAAACTTCTTAAATCTTGCTAGAACTCATAAATGTTTGGGCATATGAATCCTGAAGCATTGGTTATCTATGATGGTGTGAGCATGTATATAGTGAAGTTGGCAGAAAGGGCAAAGGATAAAATATTCCAAAAGTAAATTTAATATTGGTGTCTGAGACACAGTTTCCAAAGACAAAATTTTAAAATAATATACATTGTTTTACACAGAATTTTAGAATAAATACATGAGTTCGATGTGCATTTTTGAAGATTGCCTTAACAAAAATCAGCATAATTTTACATGTTACTCTGTGTATATTATTTTCTTCCTAACCCTTTGAAAATAAATAAACCAGCATAATTTCCAAAATTTTTATTGTTAAAATAAAAGGGACAGAACAAAGGAAGATTTCCCCCCTCTATGTAACATGAGAGAGATATCAGTAACTTCTCCATTCTGTGTTCTGTGCAAACCTCTTCATCTAGAATATTTACTATTTTCTCCACTAAATTCTCTAATCTGTTTAGACATAGTTCAGTAATATTTGTCAGCAATTGCACATTCACTCACTTTATACTTCAGAGAACAGAACATTGAATTGTAACTATCCTACAGTCTTATTATGGATACTTTAACTCATTTATATATTCATATGTTTACATTTATACTGTCCAGCTTCATTGTTTAAGGTACTTAATTCATACCATTACCTACTGTGGGTTTGTGTAATTTGGGCTTTTCTTTGTTGACTGTACTTCGTTGCTGATTTGCAACCAGAATTTCTATTTCATTTGTTCTGTAGCATTTTCACTTGCCATTTCCAAGATTTTTCTTTGCTCTTCATGCCTCTCTGAACTGCAAAGGAGCTTTGTTCTTGCTCTTTTGATTAATTCTTCTAACATTTCATTTCACAGTTTTTCAAGTCCTTGTGGTTAATACAAAGAATTTTAGAAATCTTAAGCAATCTAAAACATAGTTTTTTATGAAATTCTTAGAAATACTTAAATTTTCATAACTCCTCTTAAAAACTATGTTAATACCTATCATAATATTTATAAGTTCAGTAATTCAAGCAATTCAACCCAATATCTTCCAAAGGAGAGTGACTAAAATGCTTTTAAAAGACAAAGTCAATAGTAGAGGAGGAATTCAATCGTAAGATATCCTAAATTAAACATAGAGAGGACATAAACTGAGGAAAATTCTGAAAATTCAACAAAAATGAAGTAAACATTCCATTTTATTTCAACTGTCTTTATTTTAAAAGTGAATGTCTAAACATACAGTAAAAGGTAAGAGTTGTCAGACTGGATAAAATAACACCTTATCATATGCTACCTAGGAGAAATGTATTATAAGACAGGTTTAAAAAAAAGGATGGACAGATATTGTCAACTGATTTTTTGCAAAGGTACAAGAAATATTCAATAGAGAAAGGTTAGTCTTTCTCTACAAAATTTGTTCAAACAATTGAATTTCCACAGGGAAAAATATGAACCTTCAAACATTTCAAAACTTAAAAAAATTGACTCAAAATAAAAGACCTAAATGTAAATGATAAAAATCATAAGATTTCTTGAAAAGTCAAAGGAGAAACTGTGTACAACCTCGGATTTTCACACCGATTTCTTTTTTTAGATACAACATGAAAGGGGCATCATACAAAACAGAAATAAATTAGAAGTCAGACTATCTAAATTCCAATATTTGCTCTGTGGAAGATGCTAAGAAAAGACAAAACTCACTGTGGGATTAAATATGTATAAATTACAGATGCAATAAACAATGCTAAAACTTAACAATAAGAAAACTCCAGTGAGTCATATTGACATCAGATTGATATTCTGTGCCTCCAGATATGATGTGCTGAGAAGGATAAGTGACATATTTTATTGTGGTATTCTTCCAAACATAAACCAACAGCCCCAGTCTAATCATAAAGATAACATCAGACAATTCTAAACTGAAAGATATTTATTCAAATTAATTCTCACATAGTCCATGTTATGGTTACCAAGGGAAAAAAAAACAGAAATCCTCACACACCCCAGGAGACTAAAGTGCACAGGATGACAAACTGCAATGTGGTATTTTATGTTGGATTCTGGAATGAGGTGCTGACTTTATAGAAAGTTCTGCATTCTGGTTAATAGATTACAAATGTCCATTGCTCCATTCTGACAAATGTACTATGGTCTTTGAGGTTAGAACCCTCTTCTCCATGCCTATAACTTTTCTGTAAAGCTATTACAATTTTAAAATAATATTTACTCAAAAAAAACCCACAATTTCATTTGTTTTCCCTATAAGCAAGAGCCATTAAGCACATATGCTAGTGTGACAGTTTAAATGTAAAGTCAAGGATAATATATGAAAGAAAATAAATATAAGAGCAATGAGGATGTTGGGCGGGGGCAAACAAACTGATATATTGAGAAAAGATATGAAATAAAACAAATAGAAATTGCTAAAGTTTTAGTCTTTTCCATTTTGGAAGACTGGAGGCACTGTTGTCAGAAATGTTTTTTGGTTTTTTTTTTGTGTTGTTGTTGTTTTTTTTCCAAAGGATGAGGTAGAAATTTGAAAAGAAAACTGCTTTCTCCCATTTTGTAGGTGGAAAGTGAGCTGAAGTGCAGGAGGGCATCTGAGTATAAAGGTCAGTGAAGTGGTTATGGAGGTGTAACTGTCAGAAGATAGATTCAGACAGGAGAAGGTAATATGGTAAAAGCACATAGAAAGAGTCACTGGCATCCAAAGAGCAAACTGCCAATAGAGAGAATTTGGGGGAAAAAAAGTTAATGAAAGCATGAGTGAGAGAGGGAAGAAAGGAAGTTCTAAAGACAGAACTTTTAGAAAAATCTATAGTAAGAATTCAGGAAGAAGAGGAACAATAACAGGAAGAGTAAAGGAGAAGGAAGCTAGGGGAAAAACAAGGAGAGGTACAAGCACATGAAGAGCAGAGAAGGTAGCTGGAATTAGAAGTATTGGGTATTGTCAAGTACTAAAGAAAAAAGCATCTATGTTCAGTGAGTGAGCACCAATAGATCCATACATTAAGAGGTCATTGATTACTAAAGGTGATACGTGTCAATAGATCAGTGAGGGGAACACAAGTAGAGAAAGTAGAAAATATAGCTCATTCTATTATTTTTTTCCCTTCCAACGCTTTAAATATGTCATCTGACTGAATGTCATCCGTGTTTCCTCCTGAGAAGTAAGTTGTTAATCATATGGAGGATGTCTTGTATGGGACATTCAAATCTTTTTATCTTTGGCTTTTACGGTTTGATCACAGTATGTATCCATGTGTTTCTCTCTTGAGTTTATCTTATTTGGAGTATTTTGAGCTTTGTGGATGAGTAGATGAACATATTTCTTCTACTTTGGCATGCTTGAAATATTTAATTCTTTAAATATTTCTTATGCCTCTTTATTCTCATTCTGGAACTCCCATAATATACTGGTTGGTATGCTTGACATGGTTATTTAGGCTTGATGGTTACTTAGGCTACGGAGGCTCTATTAGTTTGCTTCATTCTTTATTTCTTTCTTCTTCTCAGTCTGGATGATTTTAATTTAGACATCTTCTTCGCTTGGTTGATTCTTTCTTCTGCCTACTCAGATCTGTTATTGAGTTCCTCTAGAGACCTTTTTATTTCAGTTATTATATTTTTCTGCTGTAGAATTTTTATTTGGTTCTTTTTTGAAATTTCTATTTCTTTATTGTCTATTTGTTTGGAAATCATTTTTAAATTTACCTTTAGCTTTTTGAGTATATATTAAATAGTTGCTAGAAAATCTTCTAGAAAGTTCAGTGTTTGAGGAGCTGGGGTTGTGGCTCAATGGTAGAGCGCTTGTCTAGCGCATGTGAGGCCCTGGTTTGATCCTCAGCACCACATAAAAATAAATAAATAATACAAATACAATGTGTCCCACTACAACTAAACAAACATAAATATTTAAAAAAAGGAAAGTCTAGGTTTAAAATTCCTTAAGTGCACCCTCAGTATGAGGCAGTATTTATTTATTTATCAGTCTTCTCTGTTTGCATCCATATGTTCTGTTTTGATTGAACTGAGTATTCTGATTATTTCAATATGGTACCTTTGGAAAGGAGATGCTCACTCTTCCTGAGAGCTTGATTTAAAAAAAAAAAATGAAGCAGAGGGTTCTAACCTCCGAGAGCTTAAAGTTTGTCAGAATGGAACAATGAACATTTGTGATATATTATTAACCACTCTGTTGAGTGACTTTTCTAAACTATTTTTGTTGTCACATGTGGCCATTAAAATGTCCATTCCATTAGGGAAGTAATAAGACAGTAACTTGGCAGAGATTTCCTTATATGCCAAATTTTAACATCTTCTTTCTTCATTAACATAGAATTTGCTGTGATTTTTTTTTTCAAAAATGAGATTCAGGAATTCTGAAATATTGATTCTGAAGATGTTTGCCAGTTTAATGACTGATGCAGCTGAGGGATGGATCTTGGAGCTCCCTGCTTTATTAGTGACCCCATTACTTATTTCCTAAGAAACAATGAAGGTATGATCTTCTTTCCTCCTCTGAGGATTTATTTGGTAAAGTACCTCACCCTTTGAAGAACTCAACAGCAAACATTGGTCTAGTGTCTATACTTTTTTTTATGCTGTGAAAATCTAGTTGTATAAAACAGGAAGGTATGTAATTCAATTTCCTCCAAAACTGGAGAGCTAAAAATAAACTGTGGACCTCATGAAATAATTATATTTACACATTGTATTTATTAAATGAGCAGTTTATGAACCAATAGTGTATGTACTCTGCACTAAGCAACTGGAGAGATATAACTACCCTAGACTTCTCAAAGATGTAAAAACTCTAATTAGTATGATGTACATAATATATTTAGATGCCATTTCTAAGACATTCATTTCTAACCAAGCACCTTTGAAATTGAAACTGGCGTTCATGATCTGGGTTCCAGAAGCAGAAGGCAGCACTCAAGTATTCTTTCCTGCTTGTGCTTGCCCATCATGTTTATTTGCTGTTCTTTTGCTTTCCATTATTTAGATGGGAACTCTTGGTTGAAACATATACTCTCTCTGTCATCATAGCAATATTTATATAGATCTTACATCCTATTTACATGTTTATTGTTCTTTCATGGCCCTTGATAGCAAATGTAGCTCAATTTGTGACCCTTGTTTTATACATTATATGCTATATTTGTATACATAGCAACACAGCAGACTAGCTCTTATTTTTAGGAGACCCAACATTAAGGCTTTTTTAAGTGGATTTTTTAACATTGATTTATTTTGTATCTGTCATTTTTCTTTTGCTGATTTGGTATGTCAAATTTCACTTTAGAAATTCCAGTCATGCTTTTTGCCTTCTCTGGATATGGAAAGGAGCAGACAGAAATGCAATATAAATTCATTATGCTGGAATCTATGTGCATGGATAATAGTTCTAACAGCTTGAATAAAAACTCCATGAAATTTATACTTGGATTTATAAATATAGAGAGGTTGAAGCAATGCCATAGATTTACAATTGTCAAAGTTTATCTCTGGACCAATTATCTATACACATGTATATATCTCACACAAATAAAAGCAATGGAGGAAATTCAGATATCAATTGATCAATCTGTATTGAATTCATTTCTTGTTTCTTTGTTATGCACACAGCTTATAGCTGTAACTTTATTTACTGATGTGGATCACTGTACAATCAGTATGGCTGGGGCAATGTTTATCTGTCATAAAATCTACCTGGAACACACAAATAGATGTTGGTGTTTATCCTGCAGACAGAAATAACTGTATTCTCCAGAGGCTGAGGCAGGCAGATTATAAGTTCAAGGTCAATCACAATAAACCTGCCTCAAAATAAAATTTATAAAAAGAGGGTTGGGGAGGTGACTCAGTATTCGAGCAACCCTAGTAACAATCCTAACTCTTCAAATTTTTTTTTAAAAAGTGTATGTATTAATTACATGAAAATATACTTTTTATCTGAATTGTATAGTTAACAGAAGGAATTTTCTTAATAACTCAGATTGTTTAGATAAATGTCTATATAGCTATCATTTCTATAGTATTCATTAGGTTTATATTAAATTTTACTAGTATGTTTTCTAAATATTTCTGCTTAAATCAATTTCATTTTAAAAAGGCTTTTCCCTTTTATTAGTTGTCTTTGTATTGAAATCTAACATAAATCTTGATAAAACCTTTGTAAGTTATCGAAAATAGATAACATTAGAGAAATGGATAACAGGGGATTTGAGAATATTTTGGAAGAATAGAATGAAATGTTTCTTCCATTGAATCCTCAATTCAGGGCACCAAAATGAAGACTTCCAACTGGCATTGCAAAGAGTCTAACAGACTCTGAGCTTCCACCAACTGCAGCTTGACCTCAACCTAAAATCCTTTGGTTCAGAAGGTAGAATAACAGAGAGATAACAAGAGACCAGAGGGTCTACAGAAATTGCTGCTACTTTAACAGCACAAAATCAGTGTTCACAAAACTGTTTCTAGGCAGCTTTCACTAGAGATCACACTTCAAATATTTGGTCCTTCCTTTCTTCTCTTGTATAAAGTATGCAAAGGAGAGGAAAGATTTATACACATGCATAACTGTTCACACTGTTCTTTCATGCATTTTTTTTTGTGTGGTGCTGGGATTGAACCTCGGGCCTTGTGCATGTGAGACAAGCACTCTACCAACTGAGCTATACCCCCCAGCCCTTCATTCCTTATATTCTTTATAGGATAGTTAGAAGTGTGAAAGGTTGATAGACTAAGCAAAAAACCTTGCTCTTCTTATAGAGAATTTGCTATCAACATATCTTATATACAGAGATATCATAAATTGTGGTATAAAGGTGTATTAAGAATTGTAATGCAAATAATAATAATAATAATAGAGCTCATGTAAAAATAAATAAATAAATAAAATTGAAAAATAAACAAATGAATTTGCCTTCTTGTAACACACTTGGAATACCATACCTAAAATATACTTTGATTTCAGTGTAAATGTTTGAAATATGCAAATAATAGATGATAAAGGAACACTCAAATATTCAAAGAAATGTTTCATTTGTTTGTTTTTTCTTTTGGACTATGCGATTGAAAATAAACTTTGGCCCGTTTTTGGAATTTTAATATGGAGAATGTTTCAAATATTTTGGCAAACACTTATATTATTATTTGAAATCTGTGATTGCTTATGTGTATGTATTCTAGGGAATATCCAACAATCCATTATTATTACATATTTTACTTCAGCAATGTTTTTTTTTTCCTTAAGAGCCACAATACTTTTTTTAAAAAAATTTTTTTGAGAGAGAGAGAGAGAGAGAGAGAGAGAGAGAGAGAATATTTTAATATTTATTTTTTAGTTATTGGCGGATACAACATCTTTGTTTGTATATGGTGCTGAGGATCGAACCTGGGCCGCACGCATGCCAAGCGAGCGTGCTACCGCTTGATCCACATCCCCAGCCTCTGGAATACTTCTTTAACAATGGTCCAAAATAGCTTAAACTGTCATTCAAAATCTAGTTATATAGAAAAAAATCCACATTTAGACAACAGAAGGTTTGGTAGCCAAGGGGCAAGCATAAGAAGTTTCAGTGGGTGGAGAAAATTTGTTAAAAGAACATTTGTGAAATTTCATAATGGAATTGAGATCTCAAAAAATAAGCAAAAGGATAGGGGATATTAATAGTAGTATGGCATTTTGGTCTTAATCTGACTTTATATACAAACATAGTCTCATATTTTAAAAAAATCATTTCCTATCGGATAGCCCTATAAACATTTTCTTGATAGGCTTTATGCACACACTGAAACAGCAGTGCAATATTAACTGTTTCTCAATAAACACAACAATGTTGTATGTGGCAGGAAACTGGTATTGCCCAATGCAATAGGAATTGCATAGAATCCTCTTTTGGGTGACTCTCAAAAATACTTTTTGGAGTTCTTCATGAGGCTAGGTCCTCTCTAACATAGTTCTATGTCAATGGAATTTAAAACTTAAAATGACCTCCAGTTCATTCAAACTGAAAGGGGTGCTAAGGATATTGGGGATCTTACAGATATAATAAGGCAACAGTGTGGCCTCCTGCCTACTATGAACAATTCATTTTGTCCACATTGAATCTTATCTGTACAACAATATCTACTAACATTTCTTTTAATTGTAAAATATACATAACAAAATTTACCATTTTAATCTTTTTTTTTCCTTGATATACAGCTAGTGGCATTGGGTATATTCACTTTTTGAACAACCATCTTCACCAACAGACCTTTTCCCTCTTCTTAGCAAACCAAAACTCTGAGCCTATTAAGCAAGAACTTCCCATTAATCCCTTCCCCTAGGCCCTGGAAATACCATTCTACTTTCTATCTCTACACATTTCACTACTTTGCATACCTCAGGTAAGTGGGATCATAACAGTATGTCATTTTATATCTTGATCATTTGTTTAGCATACTGTCTTCCTGGTTCATCCATATTATAGTATGTGTTAGTCAGAATCTCATTCCTTTTAAAAGCCAAATGATATTCAATTGTATGTATATGGCATATTTTGTTTATCCATTCATAAATCAATAGATGTTTGGTTTTCTTGGCTATTTGATTATTGTTAATAATACTGCCATGAGTATTTAGGTACAAATATCTGTTGGAATCTCTGCTTTCTATTTGCTTGGTTATAGTTCCAGAAGTGAAATCACTGGCTTAAATGGTAATTCTATGATTAATATTTTGAGGAACTGCCATCTCTTTTTCACAGTGACTACACAATATTATATCCTCAAGAATATTTCACAAGGATTCCAATTACTTCATATCTTCATCAACACTAGTTTATTGGTTTTGGTGTTTTATTTTAAAAAATTAAAATAATAGCCATGCTAATTGGTGTGAAATGATGTTCCATTGTGATTTTGATTTCCATTTCTTGATTACTAACGTTGAAAATATTTACATAAACTTGCTGACCTCTTGTATATTGTTTTGGGAGAAATGTTTGTTCAATTTTTTTGCCTGATTTTAATTAGATTGTTTTTTGTTGTTGCTGCTTCTGTTGAGTTTTGCATGTTCTTCATATATCTTAGATGTTATAACACCTTACAGATATAGGACTGCAAATATTTTCTCTCATTTCATGTTTTGACCTTTTACTCTAGTACTAGTATCACTTGAGCCATAAACGTTTTTAGTTTGGGTGAAGTCCAAATTATCTGCAGTGCTCTTTTTTTTTTTACCTCTGTTTTGGGTATAATATCCAAGACATCATGAATAAATCCAATGCAGTGAAAGTTTGAAGGTTTACCTCCAATGATCTCCTCCACAGTTGTTATAATTTTAACTCTTAATTTAGGGTTTTGATCTATTTATTCATTATTGTTTGTCCTAAACAGTTATATATTACAGCAGATGGTTTTGATCTATTTTGAGTTAATTGTGTATATGGTGTTGGATAAGTGTCCAACTTCATTAACTGATGTAAATATCCAGAGACTTCTAAACACTGTTTCTTGAAAATGCTTCCAAAAGGCCTTTTTCCCCCTTTCTTTCCTCTTTTTAAAAAAATGGTACAAAGATGGTATTAAAGTCTTATAGTTCCTTTTGTTGTCAACTATTCATAAATCACACAAACTATTCAGAAAATATATATTATACATTGTTATAATTTATCTGCACTAAAATGAGCACCTAGTGAATAACATTGTTTTAGTAAAGAAGTTTGCACATGTAAGACTTCAGGCTTATTTCAGCACAGTAATATAATTGAGACATAAATCTGACTCAGAAACATTAACATATATTGTAAATATTTAATGAACTTTTCTTGGAGAGGTAGAAGAGAAGATTACAAATGAGGACAACTTCTTTACATTATTTTTAGGCTTCTCCTCTTCACCTAATTCCACTCTTCCATTATCGGATGCTTTACCCTTCCTTACCCCATTTTGAACTGCCTTCCTGAATGGCCCCTCTTATCTTAGTTTCTGCTACAAAGCAGCTCTATACCTTCTGTGCAGTCAACCCTCTTCTCCTGAGTTCTCAGAAAAACAAAAGTATCTTACTTAGTCCTCTTGGTAAAGTCCTCTCCCAAGATCACTATAGTAGACATTCCTTGTGCTCATTAACCTTTAGTCATCCTTTATCTCTGAACTTGTAGAAGAGTATATATCTCCTTGCTCACTTGCAGTCAAATGAAGTCGTGTGATTAGCTTCAGGAAAAAAAAAGTTTCCATGGGAAGATTTTATATTGAAGCCTCAGAGTGAAAATGTGTGGTATCCATGAACTTCTCTTTCATTGACCCTGCAATTTAAGAATCCATGGATTCCAGAAGGTGCATCTTTAAATGGATGAAACCTTTGCCTAGAAACCAGAGTGACTTAATGGAGCAGAGCAGCTGCAAACCTAAAAGACCATAGATCTTTAATGAAAAATGAATCTAAGATCTTTTAAGAGAGCAAAATCTAGATGTTGCTTATTATTTTATCAGTTTATTCAACTGTTGTAGTTGGGATGCTTTTCTCTATGTTTTGTTTTAAAAAGTTAAGAGTTTTGCGTTTCACATTTTAAGATACTGATGCATTTGGAATCTAGTTTAATAATAGGGTAAAGGTAATAATCCACAGTTATTTCTCCAGATGAATATTCAGTTATTCTGGAACCATTTATTAGGTAGCTAATTATTTTTTCATCAACTTGCAATGCCAAAGCAAGTTGCAATGCCAAAGCTGTCACACATCAGATTTTTTGGAAATCTGATATATGAATTCTGCCTCATTGTTCTTTCTTTCTAACTCTGGTTTGATACCAGTTGCCTTAATGATTAAAGCTTGATAATAGGTTTGAAATTGGAAAGAACAAATATCCTCCATCTAATTCTTCTTGTTTAGAAGAATATGTGAATTTGTGCATGAATATGGGTTCACTGTAGTAGAGATAAACACAGCTCCAAACTGAGCAGCACCTTCAGCTCCATAAATGTTTTTCTTTCTTTTTATTTTCTCTTTTCAATAAATTTGAAATCAGTCTACCAAAATACTAACATATACAAGTTATACTTATCATAAGGTTAAAGAAGAATTAGTACATTTATTATATATTGCTGATAATGCTAATCTCTTCATTTACTGATGTTTTCTTTTTTTTAATTTTTTTTTATTGTTGGTTGTTCAAAACATTACATAGTTCTTAATATATCATATTTCACACTTTGATTCAAGTGGGTTATGAACTCCCATTTTTACCCCATATACAAATTGCAGAATCACATCAGTTACACTTCCATTGATTTATATATTGCCATACTAGGGTCTGTTGTATTCTGCTGCATTTCCTATCCTTTACTATCCCCCTCCCCTCCCCTCCCCTCCCCTCTTCTCTCTCTACCCCCTCTACTGCAGTTCATATCTCCCCCTTGTATTATTTTTCCCTTTCCCCTCGCTACCTCTTGTATGTAATTTTGTATAACCCTGAGGGTCTCCTTCCATTTCCATGCAATTTCCCTTCTCCCTCCCTTTCCCTCCCACCTCTCGTCCCTGTTTAATGTTAATCTTCTTCTCATGCTCTTCGTCCCTGCTCTGTTCTCAGTTACTCTCCTTATATCAAAGAAGACATTTGGCATTTGTTTTTTAGGGATTGGCTGGCTTCACTTAGCATAATCTGCTCTAATGCCATCCATTTCCCTCCAAATTCTATGATTTTGTCATTTCTTAATGCAGAGTAATACTCCATTGTGTATAAATGCCACATTTTTTTATCCATTCGTCTATTGAAGGGCATCTAGGTTGGTTCCACAGTCTTGCTATTGTGAATTGTGCTGCTATGAACATCGATGTAGCAGTGTCCCTGTAGCATGCTCTATTTAGGTCTTTAGGGAATAGACCGAGAAGGGGAATAGCTGGGTCAAATGGTGGTTCCATTCCCAGCTTTCCAAGAAATCTCCATACTGCTTTCCAGATTGGCTGCACCAATTTGCAGTCCCACCAACAATGAACAAGTGTACCCTTTTCCCCACATCCTCGCCAGCACTTGTTGTTGTTTGACTTCATAATGGCTGCCAATCTTACTGGAGTGAGATGGTATCTTAGGGTGGTTTTGATTTGCATTTCTCTGACTGCTAGGGATGGTGAGCATTTTTTCATGTACTTGTTGATTGATTGTATGTCCTCCTCTGAGAAGTGTCTGTTCATGTCTTTGGCCCATTTGTTGATTGGGTTATTTGTTATCTTGTTGTCTAATTTTTTGAGATCTTTGTATACTCTGAATATTAGGGCTCTATCTGAAGTGTGAGGAGTAAAGATTTGTTCCCAGGATGTAGGCTCCCTATTTACCTCTCTTATTGTTTCTTTTGCTGAGAAAAAACTTTTTAGTTTGAGTAAGTCCCATTTGTTGATTCTAGTTATTAACTGTTGTGCTATGGGTGTCCTATTGAGGAATTTGGAGCCCAACCCCACAGTATGTAGATCGTAGCCGACTTTTTCTTCTATCAGATGCCGTGTCTCTGATTTGATATCAAGCTCCTTGATCCATTTTGAGTTAACTTTTGTGCATGGCGAGAGAAAGGGATTCAGTTTCATTTTGTTGCATATGGATTTCCAGTTTTCCCAGCACCATTTGTTGAAGATGCTATCCTTCCTCCATTGCATGCTTTTAGCCCCTTTATCAAATATAAGATAGTTGTAGTTTTGTGGATTGGTTTCTGTGTCCTCTATCCTGTACCATTGGTCCACCCGCCTGTTTTGGTACCAGTACCATGCTGTTTTTATTACTATTGCTCTGTAGTATAGTTTGAAGTCTGGTATCGCTATACCGCCTGATTCACCCTTCCTGCTTAGCATTGTTTTTGCTATTCTGGGTCTTTTATTTTTCCATATGAATTTCATGATTGCTTTCTCTATTTCTATAAGAAATGCCATTGGGATTTTGATTGGCATTGCATTAAACCTATAGAGAACTTTTGGTAATATCGTCATTTTGATGATGTTAGTTCTGCCTATCCATGAACAGGGTATATTTTTCCATCTTCTAAGATCTTCTTCTATTTCTCTCTTTAGGGTTCTGTAGTTTTCATTGTATAAGTCTTTCACCTCTTTTGTTAGGTTGATTCCTAAGTATTTTATTTTTTGGGGGGATATTGTGAATGGAGTGGTTGTCCTCATTTCCATTTCAGAGGATTTGTCGCTGATGTACAGGAATGCCTTTGATTTATACGTGTTGATTTTATATCCTGCCACTTTGCTGAATTCATTTATTAGCTCTAATAGTTTCTTTGTAGACCCTTTTGGGTCTGCTAGGTATAGAATCATGTCATCTGCAAATAGTGATAATTTAAGTTCTTGTTTTCCTATTTTTATGCCTTTAATTTCTTTCATCTAATTGCTCTGGCCAGTGTTTCGAGAACTATGTTGAACAGAAGTGGTGAGAGAGGGCATCCCTGTCTTGTTCCAGATTTTAGAGGGAATGCCTTCAATTTTTCTCCATTCAGAATGATGCTAGCCTGAGGCTTAGCATAGATTGCCTTTACAATTTGAGGTAAGTTCCTGTTATCCCTAGTTTTTCTAGCGTTTTGAACATAAAGGGATGCTGTACTTTGTCGAATGCTTTTTCTGCATCTATCGAGATGATCATATGGTTCTTATTTTTAAGTCTATTGATGTGGTGAATAACATTAATTGATTTCCGTATATTGAACCAGCCTTGCATCCCAGGGATGAATCCTACTTGATCATGGTGCACAATTTTTTTTGATATGTTTTTGAATCCGATTCGCCAGAATTTTATTGAGGATTTTTGCATCTAGGTTCATTAGAGATATTGGTCTATAGTTTTCTTTCTTTGAAGTGTCTTTGTCTGGTTTAGGAATCAGGGTGATGTTGGCCTCATAGAATGAATTTGGAAGTTCTCCCTCTTTTTCTATTTCCTGAAATAGCTTGAAAAGTATTGGTATTAGTTCCTCTTTAAAAGTTTTGTAAAACTCTGCTGTATACCCATCCGGTCCTGGGCTTTTCTTAGTTGGTAGTCTTTTGATGGTTTCTTCTATTTCCTCAATTGATATTGGTCTGTTTAGGTTGTCTGTATCCTCCTGCCTTAATCTGGGCAGGTCATATGACTTAAGAAATTTATCGATGCCTTCACTATCTTCTATTTTATTGGAGTATAAGGATTCAAAATAGTTTCTGATTATCTTCTGTATTTCTGAAGTGTCTGTTGTGATATTGCCTTTTTCATCCCGTATGCTTGTAATTTGATTTTTCTCTCTTCTTCTCTTCGTTAGCATGGCTAAGGGTCTGTCGATTTTATTTATTTTTTCAAAGAACCAACTTTTAGTTTTGTCAATCTTTTCAATTGTTTCTTTTGTTTCGATTTTATTAATTTCAGCTCTAATTTTAATTATTTCTTGCCTTCTACTTCTTTTGCTGTTGTTTTGATTTTCTTTTTCTAAGATTTTGAGATAAGTATGAGATCATTTATTTGTTGGTTTTTTCTTTTTTTAAGGAATGAACTCCAAGCAATGAATTTTCCTCTTAGAACTGCTTTCAATGTGTCCCATAGATTTCGATATGTTGTGTCTGTGCTTTCATTTATCTCTAAGAATTTTTTAATTTCCTCCTTGATGTCTTCTATAACCCATTGATCATTTAGTAACCTATTGTTCATTCTCCAAGTGATGCATGTTTTTTCCTTCCTTCTTTTATCATTGATTTTCAGTTTCATTCCATTATGATCAGATAAGATGCATGGTATTATCTCCACTCCTTTATATTGTCTAAGAGTTGCCCTGTGACATAATATATGATCTATTTTTGAGAAGGATCCATGTGCTGCTGAGAAAAAAAGTGTAACTGCTTGATGTTGGGTGGTATATTCTATATATATCAATTAAGTCTAGGTTATTAATTGTGTTATTGAGTTCTATAGTTTCCTTATTCAATTAACTTTTGTTTGGAAGATCTGACTAGTGGTGAGAGAGGTGTGTTGAAGTCTCCCATGATTATTGTATGTTGGTCTATTAGACTCTTAAACTTGAGAAGAGTTTGTTTGATGAACATAGCTGCACCATTGTTTGGGGCATATATATTTATGATAGTTATGTCTTGTTGGTGTATGGTTCCCTTGAGCAGTATGTAGTGTCCCTCTTTATCCCTTTTGATTAACTTTGGCTTGAAATCTATTTTATTTGATATGAGTATGGACACTCCTGCTTGTTTCCGAAGTCCATATGAGTGATATGATTTTTCCCAACCTTTCACCTTCAGTCTATGTATGTCTTTTCCTATCAAATGCGTCTCCTGTAGGCAGCATATTGTTGGGTCTTGTTTTGTGATCCATTCTACTAGCCTGTGTCTCTTGATTGGTGAGTTTAAGCCATTAACATTTAGGGTTATTATTGAGATATGGGTTGTTCTTCCAGCCATATTTGTTTATTTATGTTACTAAACATGGTTTGTTTTCCTTTTTGATTATTTTTCCCCCCTTTACTGTCCTACCTCCCACTGTTGGTTTTCATTGTTATTTTCCATGTCCTCTTCCTGTAATGTTTTGCCGAGGATGTTTTGAAGACATGGTTTTCTAGCTGCAAATTCTTTTAACTTTTGTTTATCGTGGAAGATTTTAATTTCATCTTCCATCCTGAAGCTTAATTTCACTGGATACATGATTCTTGGTTGGAACCCATTTTCTTTCAGTGTTTGAAATATGTTATTCCAGGATCTTCTAGCTTTCAGAGTCTGTGTTGAAAGATCAGCTGTTATCCTGATTGGTTTACCCCTAAATGTAATCTGCTTTCTTTCTCTTGTAGCTTTTAAAATTCTCTCCTTATTCTGTATGTTGGGCATCTTCATTATAATGTGTCTAGGTGTGGATCTCTTATGATTTTGCACATTCGGCGTCCTGTATGCTTCTAGGATTTGGGATTCTGTCTCATTCTTCAAGTCTGGGAAGTTTTCTCGTATTATTTCATTGAATAGGTTGCTCATTCCTTTGGTTTGGACCTCTATACCTTCCTGTATCCCAATGACTCTTAAGTTTGCTCTCTTTATATTATCCCATATTTCTTGGATGTTCTGCTCATGGTTTCTTAACAGTTTTGCTGAGCTGTCTATGTTCTTATCAAGTTGAAATACTTTGTCTTCATTGTCTGCTGTTCTATCTTCTAAGTGTTCTACTCTGCTGGTAGTATTCTCAATTGAGTTTTTAAGTTGGTTTATTGCTTCCTGCATTTCTAGGATTTCTGTTTGTTTGTTTTTTATTACCTCTATCTCCCTGTATAGTTGATCTTTTGCTTCTTGGATTTGTTTATGTAATACATTGTCGAAGTGGTCGAAGTGATCTTTCATTGTCTGATTTTGCTGTCTAATGTCTTCCTTGAGACTCCAGATCATCTGCAGCATGTATATCCTGAATTCTTTATCTGACATTTCATCTGCTGCAGCTATTACCTCTTCTAAAGTTGAGTTGACCTGCATTGCTTGTGGTCCTTTCTTTCCTTGTCTTTTCATATTGCTCGTGTTTCTTTTTGCTTGGTGAAACTGTTGTGTTTTTGAAATTTTCCCCCTATATATTTATATTGCTCTTGTATAGTTGAAAAGTCTCCCTTGCAGTGGCAGGCGGCAGCTCTGCTCCTCCTCCAATTGGGGTGATCTGTCTACCACGCTGGCGGGCCGCTGGGACTGTTCTGCCTGTCGGTCGCAGGTCTGCCTACCTTGGAGGTGCGGGCAGCGGCTCTGCTCTGCCCCTCCTCCAATTGGTGTGACGTGTCTACCACGTCCGCGAACCCCTGGGCCTGTTCTGCCAGTCAGTCACGGATCTGACTACCTTGCAGGCGCGGGCGGCGGCTCTGCTCTGCCCCTACTCCAATTGGGGTGTCATGACTACCATGCCTGCGGGTCGCTAGGCCTGTTCTGGGCGTGGGCGGCAGCTCTGCTCTACCCCTACTCCAATTGGGGTGACGTAACTACCATGCCGGCGGGCCTCTGGGCCTGTTCCAGGTGCAGGCAGCGGCTCTGCTCTGCCCCTACTTCAGTCAGGGTGACATGTCTACCATGTCCGCGAACCCCTGGGCCTGTTCTGCCAGTCAGTCGCAGATCTGACTACCTTGCAGGCGCGGGCGGTGGCTCTGCTCTGCCCCGTCTCCAATTGGGGTGTCGTGACTACCACGCCGGCAGGTCGCTGGGCCTGTTCTGGGCGCAGGCTGCGGCTCTGCTCTGCCCCTACTCCAAATGGGGTGATGTGACTGCCATGCCGGCAGGCCGCTGGCCCTGATCTGGGCTCAGGAAGCGGCTCTGCTCTGCCCCTCCCCCAAGTGGTGTGACGTGTCTATCACGCCGGCAGGCCGCTGGGCCTGTTACGCCAGTCTGTCACAGGCCTGCCTACCTTGCGGGCGTGGGTGGAGGATCTGCTCTGCCCCTACTCCAATTGGGGTGTCTTGACTACCACGCCGGCAGGTCGCTGGACCTGTTCCGGGCGCGGGTGGTGGCTCTCCTCTGTCCCTGCTCCAATTGGGTTGACGTGACTACCATGCTGTCGGGCCGCTGGGCCTGCTCCGACCACGGGCGAAGGCTCTGCTCTGCCCCTACTCCAATTGGGGTGACGGGTGATGTGACTACCACACCAGCAGGCCGCTGGGCCTGATCCGCCGGTCGGTCGCAGGTCTGCCTACCTTGCGGACTCGGGAGGCAGCTCTGCTCTGCCCCTCCTCCAATTTGTGTGACGTGTCTACCACACCAGTAGACCGCTGGGCCTGTTCCACCGGTCGGTCGCAAGTCTGTCTACCTTGTAGGCTTGGGCGGCGGCTCTGCTCTGCCCCTACTCCAAATGGGGTGATGTGACTGCCATGCTGGCGGGCCTCTGGACCTGATCCGGGCTCGGGGAGCGGCTCTGCTCTGCCCCTCCCCCAAGTGGTGTGACTTGTCTACCACGCCAGCAGGCCGCTGGGCCTGTTCTGCCAGTCTGTCCCAGGCCTGCCTACCTTGCGGTCGCAGGTGGAGGATCTGCTTTGCCCCTACTCCAAATGGGGTGTCTTGACTACCATGCCGGCAGGTCGCTGGACCTGTTCCGGGCTCCGGCGGCAGGTCTGCTCCGCCCCTCTGGCCTCCACAGTATTCAGCAGGACCCGGACCGAGAAACAGTTTCCGCGGGTTCTTTATCCCTGGGCCAGAGCAGTTCCGGGAGCCAGAATTGGGCCTCTCCGGACTTGGTGCATGCTCCGACAGGAGCAGGCTCCAAGAAGCAGTTTCCACGGGTTCTATAGCCCTGGGCCAGAGCAGCTCTGGGAGCCAGAACTCCGCCGCTCCGGGCTCGGTGCGTGTTCTGATAGGAGCAGGCTCCAAGAAGCAGTTTCCGCGGGTTATTTAGCACTAAGTCTGAGCAATTTGTCTGTGAGACGCAGACAATTGTCAGCCTGAAATTACCTGTTCTATAGCTGAAAGAGCTGCGATCAGTCGAAAACAAGGATGGTGACGTCAGCTCTCCAAGATGGTGGCCGCTGGCTTCCTCCGTGGTCTGACCAGTGTGGAGAACCGAACTGGACCGTTTCCTTCCCCCGTCTCCAACCCAGAATTCAGCTCTGAGCTCAGCAAATGCCTAGCTGGCAGGAGCCTGCAGAATCAGCATCGCTGTATCTCTGCGCCACCAGCCCGTCATTTCCCAGCGCCCGCCGCAGACTCCAGCCGTGGGGCGATCTGCCGAGCAAGCAGCGTGACCCTCCGTACGGACAGATCGCTCGCGTTTGAGCCCCAGAAGCTGATCCTCGTGCGATGAAAATCCTTCCACTAGGTTTTGGAGCACCCCACTTTTGCTGGAAATTCCTAACAAGATAGCTTTTAGCCGTTCTAACTCGTCATTTTCCCTCACAGTGACGCAGTACACGGAGTTACTGCACTCCCTTCACGGCCATCTTCCCCTCGTCATACTATACAATTTTGTAGCCTTGGAGTATCTGTGCATTTTGTTATCCATAAAGGTCTTGGAATGCTTCATAGATATCAAAAAGCTAGTTTATTGTTTTGTTCATACATACACTGGAGTATTGAATGTGAATATTGATTCCTTATTTTCCTATTTAATGCCTTTTAAAAAATTCTTCTATTACACTAGGTAGGTTCTCCTGATTGTAAGTGGAATGCTTTTAATGTGCCATATGATTTTTCCAAGTGCTACTTAGGTCAAATACATTCTTAATACCTTAATTATTTCTGATATTCCAAGAATGTTAGCATGAATTCTGGTCTATTTACTTAAAATTGTTTTTTTATATTTGAGATAATCATATGTAGCATTTTTCTTCTACTTGTTAATATATTGTTTTGGTTACATTTTATTGCTGTGACTAAAAGACCTGACAAGAATAATTTAGAGTAAAAAGTGTTTATTTTGGCTCACAGTTTCAGAGATTCAGTCTGAGGTTGGCTGACTTCATAACTCTGAGTCCAAGGTGAGACAGAACATCATGCCAGAAGCATGTGTCAGACATGGCAACTAGGAAGCAGAGAGAGCTCTTCTCACCAAGAGAAAAGATATAAACCCAAAGATATGCTCCCCGCCGTGACCCACCTCCTCCAACCACACTGCCCACCTAAAGTTACCAACCCAATTAATCTACATCAGTGGATTTATCCATTGATTCAGTCACAACACTCATTATCTGATCATTTCACCTTTAAACATCCTTTCATTTTCTCACACAAGAGCCTTTCGAGGGAATACCACATATACAACTATAAAATATTCTTCCTCTTAACCCCCCAAACCCATGCCAATCTCACCACACAAAATGTATTAGTCCATTTACAAAAGTCCTCATAGTCTTAACAATTCCAAATTGCTCAAAAGTCCAAGTCCAAAATCTTATCTGAGACTCAAGGAAAACTCTTGGATGTGAACCAAGATCAAAAGCGAGTTACATCTATCCAATATATAATGGCAGAGAGTAAACATTTCCATTCCACAAGGGAGAAATAGAAGCATAGAAAGAAGGACTGAGACCAAAGCAAGATTAAAATCCAGCTGGGCAAACAAGTCCTGTAGTACCATGTCCATCAGCTTCATGTCCACCATCTGGGGCATATAGCAATGTGATATTCTGTCCAAGGGGTTGGTGGGGCTCTGCTTCCGTGGCCTTGCTAGTTGCAGCACACATGGTCTTTTTTTTTCTTTTTTTTTTGTCTTGTCTCTGCTCAATTCCTTCAGCTCTCCATAGCATACATTCTACATTACTGGAGTATCTTAATTTTAGGAGTCTTGGGAAGGTAAAAATACTTCTTTCTCTATTATATGAAGAAGATATTTGAGAAGTCCAATATTATCAGTTTCTTGGATAATTTTCAGAACACCATTCTAAAAGTATTTGGATTTGTTGTTTTATCTGCATATGGGAGAGGGAAATGACTAAAAGAAGATTTTAATCCATTGAGTTAATTTGTTTTTTTTGTGATAGGCCCATTTGAATTTCACAAGTTTTTCTTTTTTTTTTCTTTTTCATATTTTTATGTAATTTTCCTTTTCACCTCAGATTTTTCATGTCTGTTTATATATATATTTTATACCTACAAATTCTTATACCTAAAGTCTTCTTTTTAAAAATTTTTTTAGTAATTTTCTTTCTTTTTTATTTTTTTCTTCTTTGATGTTGTTCGTTTTGGGTGAGATTATTTTAGTTTTTATTAACTTTGCAAAAATGCTTTGAATTTAGTTTAAGAGTGTGTTTTTATACAAATTATTTGCATTCCAACTCTCATTTCAAATAAATATGAGTCTATTAAGAAATTCCCAGGGGGAAATTCTTGGAAGGACCTCTATTTGGAGACCCACTCAGACACTTACAGCTCTATGTATTAAAGGTGTTAGGTGTCCAGATCCATTATCATATTCCATACCTGTAGGTTTATGGTGTTGGGTCTTTTATGATTCCTGAATAATTTCTTTACTTTCCCATAAGTCCAGCCATAAATTAAAATATATTTTAAAATTTATCCAGTACCAAGATGGAGTTTTCTGAGCATCTAGTGTTGCCATTATGCAGGTAAGGAATTAGTAAATGTGTTTTAATTTTATTTCTGATAATTTATCTTTTTACCCCTTTCCCATTTAAAATAATATTATTTTATTATTTAAAATAATAAATTTAAAATAACATTATTTTAAAATAATTTTATTTTACTATGGAAAATACAATTGGTCATATAGAACAAAAAATTTAGTTATTTGTTTATGAACCTCCAAGACTAAGGACCTGGGACAAACAAATAGATGGTAAAAATACCTAGGAATCCAGTTCCTTTCACTCCGTTTACCAACTATCCAAGGAGAGAATTAGATTCCCTAGATATAAATAATTTTAAGAGTAATAAATATATACTACTGTGAGGTTCTGAGAAGATACCTTATACTTGTCCATTTATTTGCTTAATAATTTGAAGGGGATGAAATGGGTTTAGAGTAGATGTTTTTTGACTCCCTTCAATAAAACTGGTTATCAAAACATCTCAAACAATATAGTATGAGGAAAACAGATTACAGATACCTATTTTGCATATATATGCGTATGAAAAGTTTTTTTTCCATAGCATGAGACAGCTTTTCTTATTTGTTCCTTTTGAGAGAAGAGAACATGCCATTGAGGGAAGTCTCAGATTAGAATCCATCTTGTGTTCAAGAGAAGCAGACTGAATACAAGCTATCATCAACCCATGGCAGGGGATTGGTATGAGAATTATTCCTCAGAGACTACTTAGCATAATCTGTATCCAGAACAGCATCAAAAGTTTCTCATGGGAAATTGTTAGAAATGCAGAAATTCAGGGCTCTGGCCCAAATCCATTCAACCTAATCTGTATTTTAGTAAGAGCCCACAAATCATAACAACAAAAAAACAGAAAAAATCAACAGACACTGGACAAAATACTTTCCTGAAAATAACATCAGATAACTTTACAGTATTCAATATTAATCTCTTTCTGACCACTCATTGATATTGTATAAGCTTTCTGAGTAACTGAGGGCAGTAGGGAGGACAAGTTTAGTCTAAGATTAAATGTCTCTCTCAAAATAGGTTTGGTGTTAGGAAGAGATGAAATAGCAAAGAAAATTGGAAAAAGTAGTTTTCTTTTTTGGCATGGCCTGAAATTTGTACCTGCCATGTAAGCTTTATTTCTCCAACAAATGTGACAAATCTTTGAGCACAGGGATTATGTTATGTAACTCTCCACTCCCTCCCAGGACTTTACATGTTTCAAAAAGAATGTGCTCAATAAATGTTTAAAATAATGATATAAAAAATCCACACATATATAGGTACACACATATATATGTACATAAATATATAATAAACATTTATTTGTAAATATTTATAAATGAATATAGGTAGTAATAAGTCAATGGGATAATTTGCAAAATTTTCAGAATTGCTCCTTACCTTTAATATCTCAGGAAATAAAATGAATATCTCATTCAGTTTAATTGGAAATAGAAGTTCCAGAATGAAGAAGACACCTTAGCACCAAAAAACCCACAAAACTCTATTTTTAAAAATATTTACTTTTTTAGTGAATATCCTTTCTTTTTTACAAAGGAAGAATATTAGTATTAGTGTCTGGATTCTGCTGCATTTTCAGGAGCGATTCTTCATTATATACTTACATATAATTATTTTCCTTCATACTCACATACAATTCTTTTCTTATATAATTTACTGAGGACAATCAGCTTTTCCATGCTAAGTACATTACTTATCACCACGTGTTTTCTCCCTTTCCATAGCTCTAATAACTTTTTTTTTTTGTACTGGGGATTGAACTCAGGGTCACTCGACCACTGAGCCACATCCCCAGCCCTATCTTGTATTTTATTTAGAGACAGGGTCTCAATGAGTTGCTTAATGCCTCACCATTTCTGAGGCTGGCTTTGAACTGGTGATCCTCCAGCCTCAGCCTCTGGAGCCACTGGGATCACAGGTGTGCTTCACGCCCAGGCTTCAGTAACTTTTAATGCTAAATACCATAGGTAAGATGAGTAGTCACCCTTCTCCAACCAAGTGAGGAGAAGAACACATCAATAATTTATGATTAAAAAAAAAGGTTTGTCTGTTTGTTTTCCCCCTCAGTGGTACTAAGGATTGAACCACTTCCCCTTCCTTTTCTATTTTTTGAGACCAGATTCCAACCCAAGTGAGGGAAAGAGCACATCAATGATTTCTGATAAAAAAAAGTATTTGTTTTTTCCCCCTCAGTAATAGTGAGGATTAAATCACTGCCATTTCTCTATTTTTTTTGTTTGTTTTTTATTTTGAGACCAGGTCTTGCTAAGATGCCCAGGCTGGCCTTCAACTTGAAATACTTCTTGCTTGAGCCTCTCAAGTAGCTAGGATTACAGGCATATACCACCATACCCAGCTTGATAAAATTTCTTACTGTAATTTTTAAAGATAACCAAAGTACATTCATTAAATAGTATCTACAAGCCAAGGTTATGCAGCTTCCCTTGCTTTTCCAGAGAAGAGATATCTAAGTACAAATTAATAATGCTACCATCCCTGTATTTGTAGATAACTGTTTCAAATTTCTTAAACATGTTTTGCTCAGTGTAATATATGCAAAGATACAAACACAGACAACTATGTCTTACTTTGTTGTACACTCTAGACAAAGCTGTGCTCACCTATAAATTTGGGCATTTTTAAAGGTGTAGACTGTTTACTGAGGCCAAGTACGTGGATCACCAGAGTAATAACTAGCCAAGCACATTAAAACAACTGTGCTGATAAAATAGAGGAAACAGTTTATAAATAATTTTGGCTCTTAATTTTATACATGTATATATATATATATATATATATATATATATATATATATATAGAGAGAGAGAGAGAGAGAGAGAGAGAGAGAGTATCATTGGTGGGAGCAGTTACTACATGAAGAAAATGTTTGAATGTTTGTTTTAAGAGGATTTATTTGGTCAAAAAAATACTTTCATAGCAAAATATCACAGTTTGCTATAGAATTTGTAATAACAGTTTAAATCTAAGTGTGCAAAGTGCACTTAATATTCCCTGAAATATGACTAAACATCTTTATATGTACATATATATCTCAAACATGAAAACACAATGCAATGGAAAATATTTAGAAGTGCATGTGATGTATTCAGGGTGAATCTACTTAATGTTAATTATATTCCACCATGACATTACTTCATATTATAGTGAAACATCATGTACTATCTCATGCCAAATTTAAATGTATTGATTTTTTCCCCCAAATAACAAACTAATATTCTGAATAAGATTTTTCCTCAAAGGTGATTCTGTTTCTAAAATATTTTTAAACCACTGATAGAGAAAATGCACAAGAGTTGTTTAAATTTCCATTTATTTAAATAAGAGGTATTTTTGAAGCCAAGTAAAACCTTAATAAACCCATGATTCTGGAAAAGAGAGAACACAGTGAATAACTAATTAAGATATATTCTGAATGTGACTGAAATGCAAATTTCATATGCCTACTCTAAAAATCAGTCTCCATTTGCAATATATTATACTATTTCTGCCTGTGTCATTAAAATAATGCAATATTTGGAATTTATATTGACTTATAGTTTTATAAATCTTTAAATAACTAACAGCATATAAAACAAAGTAGAACAATGCATTTAAATTAATATGTGCAAAATGTAATTAAGAATTTCTGAATAGTATATAACATATAAAAATATTTATTAAGAGTTTTATAATCCTGGAGAATATACCACAATAGAATCAAACAGTTCTTTAGAGGAAAATCAAGTGATCTTCTAGTATCTCTATAACCTTCTAGGATTATATGTAAAGCATTGCCAGAAATTCTAATTAATTTTCTCATATATATATATATATATATATATATATATATATATATGCAAAATTTTATAAATGTCTCTAGGAATGTATACTAGAATTTACTTACCTATTGGGCCTAAAATATCCTTATGATTTCTAATTCTAACTTACAGATGTTCTCCCAGTCTTTGTTGTGTTAATCTGCCTAATTGAATGAAAATATATAAACATAAAGTGAGAAAATATTCATAATACTATAAAATTTCCCAGTGGGATATTCATTAGCTGATAATAATTGTATATCTGACATGTTTTTGAAGAATATTATCTTCTTGTGGGAATAAATCATCTTTATAACATATCATGATATAACTAAGAATTAAATAATTTCTACTCATTATTCTTCTCCACAGTTTTTATTTCCTAATTATTAATATATTACACTAGAAATGTATCTAGTTTTGTAAAGGTTCTATTTATTAACTGAGCTTTATTTCAATGTATATATAAAGTGGAAATAATTATACCTACCTCCCCAAGACTTACATAAGTATTGAAAGAGTTAATCCTATGTAAGTACATAGGATATTGCTTAATACATAAAAAAAGTAAAGAGAATGACAACTACATTTGGGAGATAATATTTGCAAACTGTATGTATATCAAGGGGTTAATAGCAGAACATGTAAAGAACTCATAATTCAATGAAAACAGTTTGATTAAAAAATGGGTAGTAGGTCTAAACAGACATTCTTAAGGGAAGACCAGATATGTGAGAAATGTTCAACATTGCTAATCATCAAATAAATATAAGTTCAAACCTCAATAAAATATCACCTCATCCCAGTAATAATGACTATTTATAAACAAGACTAGAGATAAAATATGCTGGTGAGGGTGTTGAGAAAAGGAAACCCTTGCGCATTGTTGATGGGGACATAAATTAGTATACCCATTGTGGAAAACAGAATATGTGCTCTTCAAAAATTAAAAATAGAACTACCAACTGAGCACAGTAGTGCATGCCTATAATCCCAACGACTCGGGAGGCTGAGGCAGGAGGACAATACCTCATCTCAAAATAAAAACTAAAAAGGCCTAGGGATGTAGCTTAGTGGTAAAGTATCCCTGGGTTCAATTTCCAGTATTAACAAATTAAATAAATTAATAAAATTAAAATTGAAATAGAACTACTGTATGATCTATAAATTTATAAATATGTGTACACACATATATAAATATGTTTATATATATATATATAAATATATATATTCATGCACACACACATTGGAAATGAAATCAATATGCCAAAGAGATATCTGCACTCCCATGTTTATTCCAGCACTATTCCAACAGCCAAGAAATGGAAACAACCAACTTGTCCATCACCTGATGAATGGATAAAGAAAATGTGGTCCATGTACACAATGGAACACTAGTCAACAATAAAAAGAATTAAATCCTGTCATTTTTTGATGACATGATTGGAATTGGAAATCATTATATTAAGTGAAATAAGCCAAGCACATACACACACACACAAAAAAAAAATACCCCAAGATCTCACTCATATGTGAAATTTAAAAATGTTGATCTCATAGAATTTGAGAGAATGTAGGTTTCTAGAGGCTGGAGAGTGTGGAAGTGGGGAGACAGGGAAAGATCTATCAGTGGATTCTTAGTTACAGTTAGGAGAAAAAAGTTCTGATGTTCTACTATGTGCTAAGGTGACTACAGATAAAAATGAATTGTAGTATATATTTTTAAAAAGTCAAGAAGAAAGGATTTTGAATGTTTTCACGATAAAAAAATGATGAATGTTTAAGGACATATTCATGTTATTCCAATTTGAAAATTATACAATGTATGCATATATGAAAACAGCACATGGTGTCCCTTATATGTGTCTAATTTTATGTATCAGTTTTTAAAAAGCACACTTTCAAAAGATAGTCTTTAATTTTTCATACTTTTGGAATTGCCAAGAATGAGTTCGAGAAAGTCAAATCAAAATCAGACTCTCTTCTTAGCTAGATTTATTTCTATTTCAACCTCAAAATGATACCAATTCAATTGTCTATAGAGGTATCTTTCAGGCACCCTAGAGATCAATTGCTCCTCTGCATGTTATCCAAGTTAAGCACCCGTACACACATTCTAGGCAGTCCCAGTGCTTTGTAGAATCCTCCACATGAATTCCATCTTACTGTCACTGTCAATTATGAAATGACTCTGTGAGTGCCCTGGTATGAGCAGGAAAATGTATCTACACATTCACTTCCTTCAGGGAAATTCTCAGTTGGAGACTCCCCATGTGTTCAATATACAGGTCTATTTCCCCCAGTCATCTCGACACTGCAGGAGGGTTATGAATCACAGTTTAATGTGAAATAACAGCAAAAAGCATTTTGATACATTTCTTTTCTTTCCAAGTAAATCTTTTCATGAAAAAAGAAAACTTAGGGCAAATATTCTAATAACCATCTCTATCAGTTTAATAGACCTAGAAAATGTTGAAGGGGAAAAATGACATTTGAAAAGCATATTTAGTATTTGTTGCTTTTTATTTGGGTTTTTAAAAATATAAAGGTCTTCAATGTGATTATATTTCACTTTACTATGGTGTGAGGCAATATTGAAGGAAGCTTTGAGTCTCATTCAACTTGGTGTCTCTGGACCCTATCAAAGGACTTAGTTTATTAAAAACATTAAAAAAGCTCTTTATTGGATACATAATTAAATATCTGAAGCATAGAGCTCACAATAATTAATACCAAATGAATTCAGATATTGATTTCATCATTTTATCCAAATTTATCATTAGTTTAAACTAACTTTTTAAATATACAAACTCAATCTACCTTTTTAACTGTCTTTCAGTTTGTCCATTTATATGGGAAATTAATATACCTACATTATTTCCTTAGCCTGTCTTTTCCTACCAACTGAAATCATGAAATTAAATAATAATACTATATTATTTATTTGCAAGTTAACTCTCTATACACAATTACTTTCACTTAACTCTATATTTATTTTTGTTCTTTGGCTAACATTGTCTTACATATTAATTGAGGAATACAGTTTTTCTTCAAAGGAGATAGTAACTCTGCACTATGTGTCACAATGTATAAGACTGTTGTTTTGATGAAGACAAATTAGGTCCACTCATGCTAACCCTGAGCACCAACTATTTCAAAACCCTCTGCTGAATATTTCAGTAGACAAAGTGTAAAGAGCATAGAAAAGCTTCCCCTCAAGTAACATAGTATAATAGAAGTTATAATAAGCACACATTAACATAAGAATGTTCTTGAGGTTAAGATTTGAATTGGTAGAAATCTATCAACATCAGAGGAAATATTCTAAAGAGAAAGGAAAGAGACATTTCCAAAGGTTTTTTTATATTTAGAGTACCATGGAATGAATTCAGTAAACTCTGATTAACATACTTGATCCAGATTATAAACAATATATTCCAGTAGCTTGAGAATTTGACATGCCAAGGGATTTTAAGCATTAGAATTACAGAAGTTATAATTAACATTCCAATGGAATAGACTGGACAAAATAATACTAGCAGTGAGTGAGAAATAAAACATGTAGATTGGTACTTTATATTTAACAATCACGCCATTTCACTACAGACATAACCAGTCCTAACCAGTAAGTGAAAACCAAACTCCATTCATTAAAGTGAAGATCAAGATTCATAAAAGGAAATCCTGCTGAATTCACTTCACACCTCCTACTCCTCATTTGTAGGTATTGCAATTTCTCAGTTTAATGTTTTGTTAGTAAATGATCGACTTGTCAAAGGGGATTATATGATGAATGAGATAAAAACATAAAACAACATGGTTGTATTTTTTTTAATTCATCAACTCATACATTGACTGCAGAATGATATTGCCAACTAGATTTAAGTGATGCTGGGGACCTCAGTATGACTGTTCTCATTTATGGGGAGAGGGACCCAGGGAGACAAATTAATATCCATATATATTTGAGAAAAGAGGCCATTTATGGACAGTGAGAAAAATATTACTCAATTTTATTGTAATTTACATAAAATTGCTATAGTCTTGTAGCACTTGCATGAGATTTAGCTCTTTAGAATGTGAAGCATGTTGAAAGCGGTGACCAAATTAGAGTGGACAAATGAGGTCATTCCAGTATGACTGGGACAATAAAAATGAATAGAAGGCAAGTGCACAGTGTGATACATTTTTTTCCTAAATAGACAGCTTTCCAAAGAGCTCATTGATTTAAAAGAGCCAGGTAAAAGTCATGTTTAAAAACACATTAAAAAACCGAGAGGTACAACAGCAGTCAAAGCTACGGCAGAATATCCTTTTACTGTGGTGATTCTTGTAGTTAATCCTTCATTACATGGTGTAAGCTATGTTGCTTCTGTAGCCTGCTAATTTTCTGTTCCTGTATAGAGCTGTATTACAGGAATCACCCAAATTAAGCAGTAAGGTCATTTCCTGCTGAAAGTGTACATGATCAATTACCTTCTGTAATTCAAAATAGCCAATGTCAGATTGCATTTTATTCTAGAAAGGAAAAAAAATGTCAATGGAATAGACTGGACAAAATAATACTAGCAGTGAGTGAGAAATAAAACATGTAGATTGGTACTTTATATTTAATAATCACACCATTTCACTACAGACATAGTCTCTGGTATTACGATGATCATTTGTCATCCAGATTTTGAAAGAATATTTTCTATGTGCTTGAAACTTTGCTACATGTTAGGATTCAAAAATAAATAAGACATGATTTCTGCCTTAGAGAATTTACCAAATAATTAGAGAATATGATGTAATATGTGCAATGGAACATTAAAATATAAATGAAACGAGCTCTCAAGACAAGCCATGAGAAAGCCTTAGAAGATGTCTCCATGATCAGGAAATAGGAAGAACCAGCTAATGGGAGTTAAACAGGATATAAACTAGGGATTTAGGGGTGATATCACTATATGACCCTATTATGTTATTGACTTTACACTCTAAGTGAAGAAGAAAAATGAAATAAGGAAAGAGTCAAAGATCTCAGGTTTATCTTTACCATCTTGAAATAATGTTTAGGCAAAGTTTTTTGTTTGTTTGTTTGTTTGTTTGTTTTAAGAAATGACCTCTGATACCTATACTGGAAAATAGTTATTTAGGGTATCAGTTAACTATAACCTACTATAGCTATCTTGTTAGCATGGCTTAGGAGGGAAAAAGAAAAAGTCAATCTAACTTGAAAATATTAAAAACTTCATTTTTCAGAGAGAAAACAGTACCAAACAGAAATTTAGTGGAATGCAAAATATATGATAATGGCAGAGACTTAAGCTTTGTTTTGGTTAAGGAAAACTGGAGCAGTTACCCAATGCATGCTAATATGCTGTTCTTTTTGCCATAGCTAATTTTTTATTTATGACAAAATCTGTATTGCCCTAGGCAGTTAATTAAAATCTCATTAAAGTGAATACTTAGAAGATTTAGAAACAAAATAAAAGGAGTATTTACAATAAATATTGATTGTATCTCTAAGTGAATGTGTATGAACTTCACTGCCTTTTAAGGAGAGAGAGAGGGAGAGGGAGTTAGAGAAAGTGAGAGAGAGAGAGAGAGAGAGAGAGAGAGAGAGAGAAAGAGAGAGAGAGAGAGAGAGATATTCCCTTAGGTTCTGTGAAAATTACAATATATGTATTAAGTTTTCCATTTAACTTTTAACTATACTTGGTATAACTTTATTTGTTTATCATTGGTCATCTAGTATCAGTCCAAATTTTAATCTTTCTAAGAGGCAGTTTTTTTAAAAAATTTATACTTAGTTATGAAGTCCATTGTCTAATATATCCAGTAGCTTAAATAGATTATGATTTAAAACCTCTTTTTCCTGTATGATTTAGTGAATGTTAGAGATCAGTCACAGTCAAAACATAGCTTGTTCAAATTATTGCATTAGAAAATATACCATTCTTTTTTGTTAAGTCCTTTAGAGACTCTAATAAGTTTTAAGCTAATTTTGTATACTTTATATTTTCATGATTTATCAATTTATTGATTGACATCTGATGAGACATTTTGAAAAATTCTTCATAAAAATCAAATATTTGACACTGAGGAGCACTATTTGAATTCATCCTACACTCTATTCACAGCATATTACTTGTCATAGGCATGTCACAGGCACCTCATTGGTTCTTATTTTATTCATTTTAGTTTGAGGTTTGTCTCTTCCTTAACTCCACTATCATACTACTTCCCCATAAATAACCACAACAATGTATTTCATACTTATCCTCATATGTGAATAGATCCTATACCACTTGTAGTGTTTGGGGAAAATGGAAGTATGGTCTTAAAGGTTAATATGTCACATTTCTGTTATCTACTTTTATCACTCATCATTTTTTTTTATAGTTCTTATAATTTATTGAGATTTTCCTGTGACAATTGATATGCATTCATGTTTTAAGAAAGTCTTAGAATATTTCTCACTGTACATATAGAAAGTTCTATTTAGTCATTCAATGATTAGCACTCATTATAAAACTTGTAAGTTAAAATTGCCACAATTATTATGAAAGTTTGCTCATTTTTTCTGATATTTTAACTTTAGCTTATATACTATTTTCTTTTTTTTTTATTGGTTGTTCAAAACCCTACAAAGCTCTTGACATATCATATTTCATACATTAGCATACATTAGCTTCAAGTGAGTTATGAACTCCCTTTTTTACCCCAAGTACAGATTGCAGAATCACATGGGTTACACATCCACATTTTTACATAATACCATAATAGTAACTGTTGTATTCTGCTACCTTTCCTATCCTCTACTATCCCCCCTCCCCTCCCCTCTCTTCTCTTCTTTTCTTCTGTCTTTGCATTTATTTTCAATTCTCATATTCCCCCTTCCTTGAATTCTGCTTGCTCACTCATCATTTTTGACATTTATACTGTTCTATGAATGAGTACATTCTGCTTCCTTCTGCTAATTATTCAACATTACATATTTTTAACCCTTTACTGATCAATTACTATGATGATTGATGCCCAGTGTTGGTGACCGCCTTCCAGTACCACAAATAACACTGCAGTGAGTATATTAACAATGTCCCCTTAAGGACTCCTGTGAGAACATTCCTGAGCCAATTACCCAAGAGTGAAATAGGACTTTAGAGTATATAGATCTACATCTATCTTTCCAATATTTGTCGTATTTTGAAGTGATTTTTCAAATTGTTTAATTCATTCCTCTACCTTTACTTTGCATTTTTATAATAAGTTGAAACAATTCTTTACATACATATGTAGCTATTCAGGCTTTTCTTTCTTTACACTCTTATTCACCTGTTTCTCCCATTTTCTTCTTGCATCTCCACTCCTTTTGGTGCTGTGTAAGAGATCATTTTATAGTCTACATATTAATATCTTGTCAGTTTTCAAAATTGTAAATATCTTTCTGTCATTATCTGTCAAATTCGTCTATGAAATTCTTTGTTCAATACATATCATTCATTTTGATGTAGTCAAATCCATCATACCCATCCTTATAAAGCCTGTACTTTTAAAAGTCTTCTTCAAGAGGTTTTTCCCCTCGAATTATTTTCCTATATTTAACAGAAGGCAATTTTCAAAGTCTAAGGTAATTATGTGGTAGTTCCAGTCTCTTTTCAGTTTCCATTTGTTTATATAATTTATACAAGTTCCCAATTATACTTATGAATATAATTATTTCACTTGTGTTTATAAAATAATGCAGTTAACCAGGTGTAATACAAAATAATTCAATGAGATTACCCATCAAGGCATATGGAGAAAAAAGATGAAATTCTTTGTTAGGTTTAAATGGTAGTTTTGAAGAAAGCAGGATTGGAAGAGATAAACAATGTCCAACAGTAATTCTTGATAATCCCTTTCATGCTTTGGAAGTTTTCAAGTCATGTCCTCTGGGCTTAAAACTGACTTGAACCCTAAATGGATGATTAGAATACATGCAAATAATATGAAGGATATTTTAGAGCCCTTCCACAAGTAATTTGAAAATCATAGGAAGCATTTATTTGCAAAGTGATAATTCAACACTTTGGACTTCTTCCCAATTATCAAAAACTGTCATCTCCCTACTAAAATTTTGTGCATTTGCTTATAACTATACAACGCCACTATCAGTATTTGGTGCTTCTCATCTTCTTTGTAATCAGACAGTGGTTTTCTGTCTATAGGTCTAGATTAAGTACATGTTATTTAGAGTTTCTTGTTCATAAGCAAAAAAAATCATTAATGTGTTTTCCCAATTCTCATCCATACACTCTGCATATCTGATCACATCTGTACTATACCATCAACAATCCCCCATATAAAATTTACTGATTTCCTAAATTTTTCAGAATCATATGTCCAGCATTTGGTACTATTTCACTTTTTAAAATTCACTTAAATCTTTTTCTTTTCCTCTCACTTTTGCTTTTTCTCCACTAGACCCATATATTCCTATCTTTCCTCTTTTATCCTCATATATAGTTTCATCCTTGTCTGATTGTGAAGCCCCTTATAATCCATCCCTTACTTCAGTAAAAAATAATATTCAAAAGAATAAATGGTTGTGTATCTTAGAACCTAAACATATATGAAAAATATTGTGGAAATATTAGAAATTGTTTGATGGTTCATTATGTGTTTTTGGAAATTGGGGGATGGGGTAGGAAGCAATGTGTGTAGATAGTGAGGGATGTAAGAAAATTCCAGATTTTCAAGTCCTTGTGTGTCTCTAGTTTGTCTGAAAGAACAATTTTCAAGTCCTTCTGTGTCTCAAGTTTTTCTGCTTATTAATTACATAAAGATTAGTACTACCTAGGACTATCATTTTAAATATAAATTTTCAACAACAGCGTTTAATAACTAAGTGCTTTTAAACTTAATGTTTTTAACTTATGATGTTCAAATTTTGAAGGAGAAGAGGGAAAGTCCCCGAATGACAATACTGCATTTCTTGATAATTTTTTCAATTTTTCTTGCATGATAGTGATAGTGATTAATGATCCCTGACTTTGGCTGTCTCTTATCAAGTTCCTTCAGGTCCTGATTTAGAAAGTGAAGCTTAACCTTTCTCCTCTTGATCAAGGGTATGGGGTGCCTTCTGCATAATGACAAACTACAAATGAGGAGTCCTTAAAGTAAAAGGATAAAGGCTGAAAAGTAAGATAAAGACTTTTAACATCATGAAGTTTATGGATAGGCTAGACATGAACTTATTACCAAATTTTTAGTCTATCAGGGACATTTCATAAGAATTATTTTAAAAACAGTGAAACTGATAAATTGCAAGTCATCTATTCAAACACAACAGGAAAGAGCAATTTATGCAGGCAAATAGGTACAAGGAATATTAAACATATTCATAGATGATAAATTTAGATTTTATTATCAAGGCAATATAAGAATATTTATACAACTATATCTAAATGTAGACACAAATACATTTGGGGAATTTATACTTTGCCTGTATATAAAATATATAGCTACATGGAACATTTTGTTGATGCTAAGACACATGTAACCCTTTATAAAATGATATAATTGTCCTCTGGATGTTAGGTGTGAGGTCTAGCAGTCTGGATGCTCCAGGCCTTCTCATCTGGCCCTCACATGTCTTTAGCAGAGCTCTGCAGGCTCTTGGCAATACCTCCCACCCACAGCATTCCCTAAGTCCCCACCAACTCTTGCACTATAACCACCTAAGCAAGTAAATAAGACACTCATAAATAATTTTAAAAAACCATAAAGACAAAATAGTGATGACTAATCTTGGTTGTCAGTTTGACTAGATTGAGATATTCCTAGAATTGTAGTAAAGCATATTTCTGGGTATGTCCTTAAGGTATTTCCAGAGAAGATCAGTATGTGGGTCGGCAAAGTGAGTAGGGAGACCCACACTGAATGTAGGCAGCATCCACATAAATTGAAAAGGCAGAAAAGGGAAGCTCACATGCACATTCTTGACCCTTCATGAGTGGTTGTGTTTTTGCTGCCACAGTCACCTGTGAATGTCAGATTGAAGATTCTTCAGCCTTTCAAATTGGACTTACAACATAGAGCTTTCAGGCTAGAATTTGGGGCTTCATTATTGGTTCCTCTTGTTCTGAGCCTCCCAGCTTCTTAGACTGAGCTGGTTTCCCAGCTCTCCAGCCTACAGATGGACTTTTGAGGGACTATCCAACATCTGATCATATAAGATAATCAAATGGATCACCCTTATAAATTATACATATAAAATTTTATATACACACATATCTATCTATCTAATCTATCTATCTATCTATCTATCTATCTATCTATCTATATATCTGTATCTCTCTCTCTCTCTCTCTCTCTCTATATATATATATATATATATATAATATTTATATATATATATAATATGTCATCCTATTTATACTTAATGGAGCTTTACTCAAGATCACAAGTTATTTTAAAATATTTGTGTAATAAGGTGTTATTACTTGTCAAATTAAATTTCAAGATATCACCTGTTTATATCCATTCAGAGTAGTGAAATATTAAAATGCATTCTCATAAACTGATTAAAGCATCCCTAAACTAGATGAGAGTTATCATTTTACATTACCATAATGCCAACATAATCTCAATTTAAAATACATTTCCATTGCTTTTGATCAAAGTTGTGTTATTATTCAAGTTCATTACCTCTTACTAGATACTTACTCCATTTAGAGGTCATATGAATATGTTATTTGCAAAGCATACTTACAATAGTTGGTATTTCTTAATTAAAATTTTTTAATTAAAATACAAAATGCACAGCATACCAGTGGTCCAAGCAAGCCAGCTACAATCTTTTTTATGTGTTTTTGGAGGCTGTCATGTCTTTTCCCACTACACTGGAGAACCTCGGAGAATAAATTAATTCAGATCAACTTCATTCACTTGCATAATTGTAAATGATATCCAGAAATGTTATTTCTTCTGGAATCAATCCTAAAGCACTTTCTCCCACACCCACAAAGTCTATCTTTCATGCTTTCTGGGAAACAGTAAGCACTTTTATGGATCACCCAACCTAATTCCAGGAAATGGTATCCTACATACCTTGATTGCTATGAATCAGTATTCATGTCATAAAAAATACTTATTAGACTGTTTGGAGGAATATCACTATGGAAACTTTTGACTTAGGTTACTAATTTTATGCAATTAAAGTCATGTTTCAAACATTCAGTAGTCTAAAACATTATCTTTGAGACATACTGACAGGCAGTCAGGAAAGAAACTTTTTAGTTAAGAGTGTGACCACCAAATACTGTCTTATTGATTGACAGTTCCATTATGAATTTAAGCCTGGGATATAGAGGAGTCAATAGAACTACACATTTATCACTGCCTGCTGTTGTGGATAAAAGGGAAAAAACTTGTTAACATGGGTAGGTGGAGGTTTCAGTTTCTAGGAGTTATTGATCTAGTTCTGCCTGCAACTCAATTACAATTGAAGTGCATGAGTAGGACAGATATTGGGAAACTATAACTAACAATGTAGGTAATTCTTTAAAATATGGGAAATTATGGATGGAAGATATGGCAGTTGAGAACCTGGAGTAAGTCCAAAGTGGAACTTGGACAACATGGAGCTGGTTTTGCCACTAGCATAGGTTTGATCAGTGGAAAATTATTTAAATTTACTAAACTTCAAATTTTAATATGGCAAAAATGTGAGGAAGTTTTAATGATCTTGGTAATGGCATTAGATCAATACTTCAATTAATGAAGTCTTGGCAAATCTCTCTCATCAACATAAGCATGCACAGGTTTTATTTTCATTGCTTCTAGCAATTAACAACAGAATGATGATGTCTTCAATTTTCACTGGAACAAATTGTTTTCTCTGAGTACCAGAAACATTTTTCAGAAAGTATGATCAGAAGTCATTTTTATTGCTGATCAATGCAGGAGACATTACTACAGAGAGACAAAGAAGTGGAAAAATTTTATTTTCACTAACAACTTTTTTAGTTCACTACTTTTTTCTATAACCTCATCTCCTTTGGTGACATTATCTCACTACAATCCTGAGATAATAGGGAAATACAGAGACTGATAACAGCTTTCAGGTTTTGAGGAAATTGTGTTGGCCTTTCTTTCCATAGGGGCAGACAATATAATGTCTCAAACTCAAACCAAAAGGTTAAAAGCTTTGATCGTATTTATATGATGATTTTTTTCATCACTATTCAACTTCATTTTCCGATGTCCCAGCATTTATATTTCATGAGTTTATATTTTATACGTTTATATTTCATAATTTATATTTAATAAGTGCATGTTATATCAGATGAAAATTGAAAAATAAGCTAGCATGTGCAAATTTTATCTCACCTGTAGAAATGCTGTTCCCTCAGGGTCCTTGTCAGAAGTCTCATTATGATATGGGCCTTACAAGTTCATGACACAAAGCACCCAACAATGGGAAAGCATTCATTTCAAACCGGAAACCAAGAACAACTATGAATAAAGATATATCTTAGGGAACAAAAATCAATAAGTAAAATATTTTCAAAAATTATACAATTGCTACATAATATGGAGAACAAAAAAAAATCTCAGGATTGAAGGTCATGGTTTATTATTTAACCACAAAATGTAATTCAGGATGAAAGAAAATATTGAATATACCGATTGATGAGGAAATGCAGTTTTAAAAAATATATGTTTTGAGATCTTCCAAAGATAGTAAAAGGAATATCTGTAAGAAAAGTTGGCTATTCTATCCTCTAAGCTTAGTTAATATAACTCAAGACAATTCAGTTGCTTATACTTGTTAAATCCAAAAGGAAATGAAACTCCCAAAAGATCTTCATCAGAATTACTTAATAAAACATGTATAATACCCTATATGTTTTCATAATTCCTTATAAAAATAGTAGGAGTCAACATTCTAATTTTTATCATTGTCATTGTTACTTGATATTAATCACCCTATGATTACATGGTTTGGAGATTATTGAATATAGCTGTACAATATAAAAAATCATGTTATTATATATTTTTTCTTTTCCTTAATCACAATATCTATAATGTCATCCATCACCCATGAAAAGAATAAGGATTAAAGTAAAGGAAAACTGAAAATATGATATGGGGGAATAGATAAAATCATCCTCAGTAAGGTTTGGACTGTTGATAATGATAAAGTAAAATTATTTTCTAATGCATTTTATGATTATTTGATATATTTTCACCATCAAAAATGTAAATAGTATGACTTTTACAAGGAAGAAAAAAATCAGCTCTAGAAGTATAAAGAGTAAGACACATTTGTACTGTACTATCTGATTTATTTCCAAAGACTTAAGTTTGTGGACTAAAATGAAAACTAATTCTATTCATCAAAAAATTCTTTTCAGGTAGTATGGACTATGAAAAAGTTTACTGGTATATTTTAGAGAATTACCTACTTACCCTGTCCCTTAAAACAATAATAATAAATTAAATTCTGTTTATTAGAATGAACAACTCTTAAAGTGCAAAATAAATTCCTAGATAAATCCCAAACATTCTCAGAACTTATTTTTTAAGAGTATATATGTCACATGAGGAGTAGTTAGAATTTTGTCCTAGACAGGTCCAAGGAAATTATATTTGTGTATAAGTTTCTATTATACCCCAAATTTCAGCAGAAAAGAATACATAGCTACGTAAGAATCCTGGGCATTTTAAATACCAAATAGCATTGTTATATCTGCATATCCTGGCCAGGAAGAGTATTGAAAGCTTCAAGTATATGATAATTAAAGACACATTTTTTTGTGAAAATATTAGTGCTTAATATAATTTGTAGGCTTATGTTAAATGTCATATTAAATCCACTTCATGACCAAACTTTCTAAACCCTAGAAAATTTTGCTATGAAATAGATACAAAGACATAAGGCTAAGTGATTATTGCCCTTGCCCCAAACTTACTTGTATTGTAATACTAGGTTTATCTCTTAACCCTTCTGCATTTTCATTATGTGTAAAACCAGGATAATAATAGTGTCTTTTTTTGAATGATAAAATAATACTATGATTCTTAGCATCCCATAGCTTTCACTCTTGTCTGTGGGTTCACTCCTTGAAATAATACTAAATCTCTCAAAGGATTCATGGTTTAGGAATGAATTAGTGCAAGAAATTACCTATCAATCATAAGTTTTGTTCTCCTCTTTAAAATAAAAGTGTGCCAGTGGTGTTATAGATGCAATATATTTGTCAGACCTGAAGACCAATATGGAGCCATAAAACAGCCAAGTGTTTTAGTTAAGACTCTAACTCCGTAATCAGACTGATGCAAGTTCAAATTAAACCACAATTTTCTTTAACCAGAAAAGTAAAAATAACAATAGTGTCTACTCCATGAAGTTGTTACATGGACTAAACTAGTTCTTTTATTTCAATATTTAACAAAATTTATTTCATTTAATAAAAATAACAATAATGCTGTTACTGTTTCTGAAAGGGATACATGAAGCCATCCAAAACAAGCATGAACACCATTGCCAATATTTGCCATGGGTTTGTTGTTTGGTGGGTTGTTTGTTTTACTATCTATGTCTTCATTGATTTTAATAGGCTACTATCTTCTAGCAAAGGTATCTGCCATCATTTGGTTGATCAAAATGATAGCATTCAAAATGGCATACTGAAGTTTCTTTGAGTTTAAGAAGTTTAAATTATCAGTTATTCACAAACCATAGACAAAATAGCATAACTCTTCATTTATCTTTTGGAAATATTTGCTTTACACTATAAAAAGCTTCATTTTGTGTTGGAATTATTAACCATGGTTGATGCTGCAAAAGCACAACATATCTAATTCCATTTCCTTATTACATAAAAATATAATTTGAATTTCTTTGACACATTATTTTTACTTGTATTTTTATATCCAGAATACTTATCACCAACTTATACAATCCATGTTAAACTATTTTTATATTTTTTTGTGAGAGTCACAGCAAGCAAGATTGCCTTGCTACTACAATGAATTCCTATTACTTGGGTATGTCTTTTAAAATAACTCTTACTTTCTGATTCTTATGTTCATATTTTTCTGCATACATAATGCCCTCTCTTTGGTAGATTTTATGCAACCTTTTCAACTCATATTTTCAGTAAAAATGACCTTTAAAATACATAAGTTTCCATAATAGGAAACACAGTCTTAATAGAGAATTCCATCTGTATAAGCTAAGACTTCCAGAGGACATGCAGGTCATGGTACTTCATTTGTGTAGGGCATTTTGAAATGCACGAAAATTGAAGTGTGAATTAACTAAATATATTTCTTATGCTATCATCACATAAATAATTACATTGACCAACACAATTGTTCTCAAATTCTAGAAAACAGATTAACTATACCTTTAACTGTTGCACATCCTTTGCCCAATGCTATAAGTTTGCAATATATGTTATTTAATTTTCTAGTTGAACCATGTTTAATTGTTAACTATTAAGATGAACACTGAGAGTTATGATGAAACATAAAGAAACAACAACCACCATACATTATCCTTAAATATATATAAGAAACCTAGAATTTTAATTTTTGTTGTGGGGTTTTATACATAATAAAGTTTTTAATTTTAACAAAGTGAAAGCTATGTCAACCACCTCAGTCACAATTACTATATAAAATGTCTCTATTTCAAATTCAATCTTAATATTAGGTTTGTATTTAATTCTCCATGTTAACCCTGAATGTCATGACTCCAAAATCCTATAGATTTTATTAACTTAATCATTGAGATTTTCAAATTATAAAGTATATAATGTACACAATAATAGTCGATGCTTTACTATTTCTTTATTTCATTGTTTGTTGGTGCTGGGGATTGAATCTAGAGGCACTTTATCTCCAACCTATATACCTAATCTCTTTTTGTCTTTTTATTTTCTGTAAATCAGAGTCTCTCTTAAATTTGGACTCTTGCTAAGATGCTAAGCCTAGCCTTAAACTTGTGATCTTCCTGACTCAGCCTCCTAAGTTTTTAGGATTACAGGCATGTGCCACCATGCCTATTTCCTATAAGAATTCTAAGCCAACTAGTAGGGTTTGTCCTACCCAGTTATCAGAGGATTTCAGCTCACTCCATCCTTTGATATGTACATTTGAGATGATGAGGATGCTGAAGGTAGAACCATAGCCTTTAATAAATGTGACTGGAATTGATCCATAGCACATCTGATCATGGTTCATTTGCCACAATTAGGCACATTGTTCCAACCTAACAGGAAGAAAGCCTAAGAAAGTTACAATATGATGAGCACTGTCTTTGTCACGATTGAGTTTACTAGAAGTTAATAAGATACCTGGTAAATGTTCAAAGAACAATAAAAAATACTTGTATACCCTAATGTAATGCTTTAGCAACATAAGTAAAAATTTATAGTGAATTTTATATTTTATAAAAGTAAGCAAAGAATGCATGACTAACTTTTGATGGAGATTATTGACTCTGACTTAGTTCAAAGTGAATTCTGATAGTAAATCAATTCAGTTGCCTGTACTTTGGCAGCCTGCTAAATACAATGAAAGTGGGAAGAAATGAAAATGGTCTTGGAGCCACTTTCATATACATTTACTTTTTTAATTTTTAATTTTTTAATTTTTAATTAGTTATACATGTCAGTAAAATGCATTTATGCCTTTGATAGATCATACACAGATGAGGCATATTTTCTTATTTTTCTGAGTATACATGTTGTAGAATCATATCGGCCATGCAGTCATTCATGTGTATATATATTTAAAATAATAATGTCTTTTTCATTCCACTATCCTTCCTATCCCCACATCTCCTCCCCTCCCCTCCCTTCAGTTCCCTCTACCTAATCTAAGGTAACTCTGTTCTTCACAAGTGCCCCCTCATTGTGAATTAGCATCCGCCTATTAGAGAAAACATTTGGCCTTTTTTTTTTTTTGTAATTGGCTTATTTGGTTTAGTATGATATTCTAAAACTCCATGCATTTACTGGCAAATGCCATAATTTCACTCTTCTTTAAAGCTGAATAGTATTCCATTGAATATATAAACCACATTTTCTTTATCCATTAATTTATTGAAGGACACCTAGACTGGGTCCATTATTTAGTTATTGTGAATTGAGCTGCTATAAACATTGATGTGGCTGCATCACTATAGTATGCTGTTTTTAAGTCCTTCGGGTATAAACCAAGGAGTGGGATAGCTGAGTCAAATAGTGCTTCCATTCTGAGTTTTCCAAGGAATCTCTATACTGATTTACAGAGTGGTTGTACCAATTTGCAATCCCACCAGCAATGTATGAGTGTACTTTTTCCCTACATCATCGCCAACATTTATTGTTGCATATATTCTTGATGATTGTCATTTGACTGGCACGAGATGAAATCTTAGTGTAGTTTTGGGATTTACATTTCTCTAATTGCCAGAGATTTTGAACACTTTTGCATATATTTGTTGATTGATAGCATTTCTTCTTCTGTGAAATATGTGTTCAGTTCCTGAGCCCACTTATTGATTGGGTTATTTATTTTTTTGGTATTAAGTTTTTTTAGTTTTTTATATATCCTAGAGATTAATGCTTTATCACAGGTGCATGTGGTAAAGATTTTCTCAATCTGCAGGCTCCCTCCTCATATTATTGATAGATTTCTTTGCTGAGAAGAAGTTTTTTATTTGAATCCAGTCCTTTTATTGATTGTTGATTTTATTTATTGTGCTTTAAGGGTCTTGCTAAGGAAATCAGATCCTAGGCTGATATGGTGATTATCAATATCAACTAACATGTTCCAAACAATGGAGACACAATAACTCAAGAGATAACATCCATAGAGATGTAAATCAGAAGGTATAACTTGTATCAAGAGGTGATAGATACTCTAAGGGATATACAAATCCCCAAAACTAGAAGAAAAGCTTTGTTTTGTATTAGAAGGACAACAGGAATATTAACAGTAATATTAACCTTATATAAGCAAATGGGACAAGGCAGTACAAAGAAAGGGATAGCAGGTAAAAATGTATGGACAGGAAATTTCTGGGAATATTCAAGAAATAATAGGTTGTCATTGTTAGAGATTAAAATGAACAGAGGATCCCATAGATGGTGACATTTGAAGAACAGTTTATTTGGCAGCAGATTGAGGGTGAATTAGAAAGGAGAGACCTCGATGTGCAGCTTTGTTCCATGGGACCTGTGAGATACAGTGGTGATGATAGAGTGGAGTGGAGAACACCCAAGATGGGGTTAGGGGGTAGCCTTCCTGTGTCTTGGTGATTGAAAACTTGACCTATGGAAAGAAGAGGAGGAATCTGTGATTACTTCTTCTTTTCTGAACTTCATGTCCACTTCAACTGAAATTCCTAGAAAACCCTGTTGAGTTTTAATTTCCTGTATGAACTCACCGAGCCCTCCCAATCAAGTTTTCAGGCCTTCAATCCCACCCACTTTGGCTAAGTACTTTCTTCTATCAAGCTCTCCTTGTTTGAGATTGGACTAAATTAATTTGGTCCATATTTTCCATATTACCTTACCTTAACTCTTCAGATATGATCTTATAATGAGAAGCTTAGGCTCCTATTAAAAAAAATTATTGCTTATGCCAATGTCTTGACATGGTTCCTGTTTTATTATAGTAGTTTCAGAGCTTCAGTTCTCAGACTAGGTCCCTTTCAACAGAGGAATAGCTAAAGAAAATTTGATATATATAAACAATGGAATATTATTCAGCCCTATAGAAGGATGAAATCCTATCATTTGCAACAAAATGGATGGAACTACAGGACACTATGTTAAGTAAAATGAGCTAGAAACAGAAACACAAGTATCATATGTTCTATCTCATACGTGGAATTTTAAATGTTGGCCTGAATAAAGAATGTTGATTACTGGAGATGGTAAAGGTATCAGTCATGGTAAGGGTAGAAATAGGGAGGTTAGATTTAATTAATACTTGCTGTATACAGTTATGGAAATCTACAGAACCTATTAACATTGTGCAGTTTTTTTCCTTCTAAGTAAAATTATAAAATTTCCCACTGGAGGTAGCAAGTCAAAATTCCATGAAGATTTTACAAATGTTTTTATAAGTTTATTATGGATATAATTAAGAGGTGGGATTCATTTTGGCATAATCATACATGCATAGAATTTAATTTATTCCATTTCAATCCCCAGTACTTCCACTTTCCCTCAACCCCCCTCCCACCTCTGTTCCCTTTCCTCTATTCTTCTGTTCTTCCTTCTATTTATTTTTAATTGGTATTTATACAAATACATTAGTGGTATATTCATATATACACATAGCATAATTTGTTCAGTTTCATTGCATACTTTCTCTTTTTCCCCTTTTTTCTTCCTTCCTCCTCAATCTGTTTCCTCTTCTCTAGTTATATCCCTTGGGTGTTTGTGGTACCCACTCCTACCCCGCTTTTATTCATGATTTCACTCTAGTGTCTGCATACAAGAAAAACATTTGACCTTTTACTTTCTGAGTCTTACTTATTTCACTTAGTATGAAATTCTCGAGTTTCATTCATTTACCATAAAATTCCATAATCCCTTCTTCTTTATAGCTGAATAAAACATATGTGTGTGTGTGTGTGTGTGTGTGTGTGTGTTACATTTTCTTTATTTTTCTGTTGACAGGCAACTGGGCTGGTTCCATAATTTGGCTATTGGGAATTGTACCACTATAAACATTGATATACCTTTATAACTATTGTATGTTGATTTTAGTTCTTTTCGGTAAATACCAGTAAGTGGGATAGCTGAGCCACATAGTGGTTCCATTCCTGAATCTCTTCTGTGGAATCTGTATACAGCCTTCCAAATTAGTTATATTGATTTCTAGTCCCACCAACATTATATCATTGTAATTTTCCCCCACATCCTCACCATCACTTATTATTATTTGTATTCTTGATGATTGCCAATCTAACTTGAATAAGATAAAATCTCAATGTAGTTTTGACTTGCATATTCCTGATTGCTAGTGGTGTTGACCATTTTTTTAAATTTATAGCTTGGAAATTTACATTTTTTTCTTTTGAGAAATGTCTGGTTTTTTTGCCCATTATTGATTTTTTAATTTTGTTGTTGCTGTTTTTGTTAAGTTTTTTGAATTCCTAATGCATTTTAGATATTAACTCTGTTGGATAAATAACTAGCAAAGATTTTCTTTAATTATGTAGGCTCTTCTCTTCTGTAGGATCTCTTTATTGTCTCTTAGCTGTGAAAGAAGCTTCTTAATTTGATGCCGCACCATTTATTGATTCTTGATTTTAATTCCTGAGCTTTAGGGGTCTTGTTAAGAAATTTAATGCCTGCATTAATATGTTAGATTATTGATTCTCCACTTTCTTATAGCAGTTTCACTGTTTCTGGTTTGATTCATAGATCTTTCATTCACTTAGAATTGACTTTTTTTGTAGGGTGAAAGATAGGGAACTAGTTTAATGTTTCTGTTTGTAAATACCAGTTTTCCCAGCATCATTTGTTAAAATGACTATCTCGTTTCCAATGGATGCTTTTGGGACCTTTGTCAAGTATCAGATGACTATATCTATGTGAGGTTATCTTTGTTTCTTGTATTTGATTTTTCTACATCTTTTTTTTATAGCAATACGATCCTGTTTTTGTTACCACAGTTGTGTAGTATAATTTGAGATCAGATATTATGATGTCTCCAGCATTACTCATCTTGCTTAGTTTTGCTTTAGATATTTTGGGTCTTTTATTCTTACACATTAATTTTTTATGACTGTGAATTCCTAATTGTGTAACAAATATTATTGGCATTTTAGTGGAGATTGCATTGAATTTGTATGTTACTTTTGGTAGTATGATCATTTTGACAATATTATTTCTGCCTTTCCAAGAACTGTTAAGATCTTTCCATTTTCTATGATCTTCTTCAATTTCTTTCTTCCATATTCTATGGTTTTCATTGTATTGGTCTTTCAATCTTCTTTATTAGATTTATTTCCAAGTCTGTTTGATTCATTGACGTTATTGTGAACAGAATAGTTTTCCTGAATTCTTATAGAATTCTTTATTAGAATATAAGAAAGTTATTAACTTTTGTATGTTTATCTTGTATCCTAAAACTTTGCTGATTTTTTTTTTATCAGCTCTAGAAGTCTTTTTGAGTCTTCTACCTATAGGATCATGTCATCAGCAAACAGAGATAGTTTGACTTCCTTTTCTTTTTGTATCCCTTTAATTTCTTTTTCTTGCATGATTGCTGTGGCTTAAGTCTCAAGACATACTGAAGAGGGGTGGTGCAAGTGGATATACTTGTTTTGTTCATGATTTTAGAGGAAATGCTTTCAGTTTTTCTTTGTTCCCTGTGATGTGGTCTTTGGGTTTTGCATATATTGCCTTTACAATGTTAAAGTACATATCACTAGTTTCTTCAGTGTTTTTAACATGAATGAGTACTAGATTTTGTAAAAGGCTTTTTTTGGCATCCATTGAGATGATCATATGATTCTTGCCTTTTTAATTCAATTTATGTGGTAACTTACATAGGTTGATTTTTGTATGTTGAACCAACCTTGCATGCTCAGATGAAACCCATTTGATCATAGCATACAATCTTCTTAATGTCTTTTTGAAAGCAGTCCACTTATATTTTATCCTGTATTTTTGCATCTGTGTTTTCAGAGATATTGGACTTTAGTTTTTTGTTTTGTTTAGTTTTTTCCTTGATGTGCCTTTGGCTTTTGTATCAGAGTGATGATGGCTTCATAGAATGAATTTGGGAGTGTTGCCTCTCCTTCTGTTTCATGGAATAATTTGAGAAAGATTGACATTAGTTCTTATTCAAAGGTCCATTAGAACTTGGCTGAGAATACATCTGGTCCTGGGCCTTTCTTTGTTCAAAAGTCTGTAATTGTTGTTCCAATATCATTGTTCGATATTGGTCTGTTTCTATATCCTCTTGGTTTAATGTAAGTCATGTGTGTGCATGTAGAAGTTTGTCATTATCTTCTACATTTTCCAGTTTATTGGAGTATAAATTTTCAAAACACTTCCTAATGTTGCTCTAGGTTTAAGAATTGTCAATAGTGATATCTTATTTTTTGTATCTCATTTAGTTAATTTGGGTATTTTCCTCTTTTGGTTAGTTTTGCTAGAGATTTATTCAACTTCTTTATCTTTTCAAAGGAATCAGCTCTTTGTTGCATTGACACAATGTATTTTTTTATTCTCAATTTTATTAATTTTGGTTCTGATCTTAATTATTTCCTGTCTTCTATTGATTTTGGAATTAGTTTGTTCTTGTTTTTCAAAAAATATAACATTAGCTATAACATTAGATTACTTATTTGGGATATTTCTGGTTTTTTTCTTTTCTTTTTTAACTTAGGCCCTCAATGCTTTAAACTTTCCTTTTAAAACTGCCTCATACTGTCCCAGAGATTTCAGTATGTTCTCTTTTCCTATGTTTCTAATATTTTTTTATTTCTCCCTCATTTCTTCTATGACCATTCCTCATTCAGAAGCATATTATAGAATCTCCAAGTTAAAACGGTTTATGTTTTTTATCTTGTTGTTGATCTCTAATTTTATTCTATTGTGATTTGATAGGATGAAAGAAGTTATTTCTATAAGCACTGATATGGCTTATGCAGACACTGACACACACACACACACACACACACACACACACTGAATTAGACACGAGGGGAATGAAGTAAAGTGCAAAAAGTGACATACAAAAACCTTATGGAAAAATGAATGACATACAAAAACCTTATGGTGTATGTCACTTATGGAAAAATGAATTGAAAACATTTTCCCCAATCCTAGTAATAGAAGTATAAAATTGTAGTAATGTTCTTGAATAGGTTGAGAAATATGTTATTAAGGTCAGTAAAATTGTTTTAAGCTACATAGGAGCTAAAAAGAGAAAAAATGTGCAAAGGGAATAAAAGAGTAAAGAAAAATAAAAATACAACTAAGGTAAAAGTAAGAAAAACCTGTGGGGTCTGGAGTAGATTTCAGGCAGGAGAAGGTAACCCATGATAGAAAAAAAAAAGACCAGGAGCAGCTAGTGTGAATCTGAGCTAAGAAAAGAAATTTAAAAACAATGATTCATGTTAATGTTTTAAAACAACAGAAGAAATGAAATCAATTGCATTGAGGATTGCAATTTTAAATCATAAGAGAAATATTGATTCAACACATCAAGTAATGATATCTGTAAAATAAAAACTGACAATACAGGAATTTATGATATTCCTTGCCAAGCTATTTGAGGTGGGGAGATTTCTTATTCAATCTTCCTGATTTAGGTATCATCAGGATTTGTGACCTTTTAGCGGATGCTCATCACTCCTCAGCTTTACCTTTAAGTTTCTCTCAGTGTGGAGATAGTGTTCATACAAATTCACTTCTAATATAATTCTAGGAGGCCCCTGTCTGATCTGTGGTGTGTCCAAGTACCTACTAGCATTTTGATAATCAAAAGAAATGATCCCTAATTTCTGTAACTTGGAAGCTTTCTAGGTAGGGGGTGCATTTGTGTATGTTTCCTGCTGAAGAACAGCTCCATGTATCTAGTGTAGTCAAATAAATTATGGGCTTTTCCATGGTTGTTTTCATAGTGCACAGGGTGTGGTGGTCTGAGGTAGAGTTACTGTAGTCTTGTTGGTGTGTTGCTGTGTGGTCCATGAGAGCTGTAGTGTTGCTGCCCCCTCTGGAGTATACAGATCCTGGGTCGATGGGCATATATCTGGGCACACTGTGCAATGACTGGTGTCTGTGGGATATTCCTCTGTAAGTTCCATTGTGCATGTGTGAGGTTCTCTGTTAACTGCCTGGAGTTACCCTCAGGAAATGCCTTCCCTGGGCACTAGCATCTTTCTGATCAGCTGTTCTTTCACTATTTTGTTTCTGGGCTATAGAAGTTTGATGGTGGAATGCTCCCACCATTGAGAGCTTTTCCATGAAAATGTTTTTAAGAAGAGTTCTAGTGAAATGGTTAGGAAATAAAAATAAAAGTGTAATAGAAAATCACCTAAAAGCTGACGTCATAGTCCTTCAACCTGATGCTGAAATGCACCATAAGGTTATTATTTCTCTATCTCTGGTCAGTCCCTTCTCAACTCAAGTACCAGAAATAGTGAAGTGCTTATAATTCCCTGCACACACAACATAGTATGATATAACTTCTGTCTTCATTAATGTTGTGTCCTTCAACTAGAATGTCTTCAGCCTGCTCCATGGCTGGCTAACTTTGATTTTATTATTTAAAATCCATCTCATTGAATGCCACTTAAGAAATTTTTCCATGATCCCACCAGGCTGGATATGCATTAGAGCTCAAATTCATGCTGTTTATTTCTCTATATTTTATTGATGTTGTCTGTTAATGAAGTCTATTTCCTTTACCTCTCCTGGAGCGTGAGTACCTTGAAAACAGGAATAAGTTTTCATTTATATTTGTATTCCCAGTTCCTGGCACAGTGACTTGTAATGTTAATGGATGAAGAAATGAATGAATGAATGAATAATTCTATAGCTAGGGTATTGAAAGTGATCATTTATATATCTTGTCATTAGTACAAGCGACATTAGAAGGGAAATGAGTATTAGAAGTGACTATAGGCAAAAGAGAATCCACAAAACTATAATTCTAAGTGAGTTAAAAAAAAAGATATTGGAAATGAACTATAAAGAAGTTTGGGGGAAAGTCATATATTAGAACTTAACTTTATAATAGGTGAAGTTTCAGGTAGTTATCAGCTATTGAAGTGGCCATAAAAGAGACATACGGAAGAGTAGTAGAGGAGAGCATTAATGCATTTGATGTCTTCAAATAACAACATAGTTATGGTGTTGATAAGAGTATTCTTTATGGTGTTCAAACCAGTTCTGTTAATGACAGAAGTGAGGAGGAGAAGAGTTAGATTTTTGACTACTCCTTTATAAATATAAGGGATACTACAGATAGAAAATAATTTGGGGACTATTTTATTAGCTCATGAGAGGTCATATATATTTGAACTGAGGATATAGAGAAGAGATTCAATTTTTTTCTAGCCTGTACCATTTATATATCAAAAATCTCTTTTCTTGGCAGAATAAAGGAAGACAGGTGGCCTATTATGAGACACCTGTGCCACTAGTACAGGTGATTAGTGTTATGGTCTGAATGTGTCCCTGAAATTTCATGTTGAAACTTAATTGCCAGTGTGATAGTAAGGGGTAGAACCATTAGAAGGCGATTAAATCATGAGGAAAGAACTCTCATGGATGGGATTAGGGTCTTCATAAAAAGAGTTTGAAGGATTAGGTTCATTACCTTCTATCCTTTATACCATATGAGGACAAAGCATTCATCTCCTCTGGAGGAAGCAGCAATAAGACACCATTTTGGAAACAGCAGCTCTTAACCAAAATTTAAACAGCAGGTGCCTTGATCTTGGACTTTGCAGACTCGAGAACTGTGGGAAGTTGTTCTTTATAAATTACCCTGTCAATGGTATTCTGTTATTGTAATGCAAATGGCTAAAACAACTTCTTACAAGGTAAGGTAAAAGATATCTTTAGGTTATGTTCATCAGCTTTCCCTCACATTAACAAAACTTGAGATAATCAACTTATATTGAATAAAGTTTATTTTCACTCACATTTTTGGAGGTTCCAGTCCATGATAAATTGACCTCATTGTTTTGGTCTGCAGATGACAGCACATTGTAGCACGAATAAAGGTGAATCAGACTCAGTAAACATTGGAAACACAGAGATGGAGGAGAGACTGGAATTCCAAACTCTCCTCTGATGGCTTGCCCCAAATTACCTAAATATACCACTAGGACCCATTTTTCAAAGGTTCCACCATCTCCCAAGAGTGCCATCTTGGAACCAAGCCTTTAACACATTGGGCTTGGGGGACATTTAACCTCCAAAATACAGTTCCCTCATGTTTACCTTTGGCCCTCCTTTACGGTTTATAAACCTCCTCAAGCACTCACTTCCTTATCTTCCTGTTTACTGCCTCAAGAAATATTTTCAAGTGATTAGAGTCCACCTAATCATGCATAGATATTACCTAGATTTGCAGCAGTAGTAAGCTTACCTTAACCAACAAGGGACAGATTGATGGATAAACACTACAACCTCTTCTCCTTCACTGGGGACAGTGCATTTTTTTAATCCACCTCTCTCCTCCCAGTGCACCCAATTGGAACACACAATTCCAGGCTGAGAATATATAGCTGGGATTCTCTCTGTTTTACCTAAGGGAACATTTCATATACAATAACCTTAGAATGATGAAGTATTTGAGTTGATACATTTGAAATCTATCCCATATCTGTCATTTATAGAGAAAAAATGTTCACAATCATACCAAATTATTTATTAGAGATTAGTGGCAGATTTCAGAGCCAAATAAAGGTTCTTTTCATTGTAAGAAGCAGATAATATTTACTTTTTAAGAACAGCAAATTTGATGATTGCACTGAGCAGGCAATCATTGCCTTTGCAACGGGATTCTTATTATAAAATATAGGAAATTCTTCATAACAGTATAAAACAACATGCAGAAACAAAAAAAACAATTTTCAAATCTATGTGATAGGAACTATTTTTAATCTGTATCATATACATGTGAACACTTGTACTCACTGAATGGTAACTATCTTTATTAAATAAGCATTCTCACTAAATCCAAACTATGCCCAAGGTACTGACTCAAACTTATTTTGAAGAGTAAAGGTGCACACATAACAATGTTAGGAAAAAAGAATAATGTTGGAAGAGGAATTATACTACCAATTTCAAAAGTTGCTATAAGTTACATTCATGAGGACAATGTAATATTGGTTAAGGGAAAAAACAAGAATCAATGGAAGAGAACAGAGAGCCTAGTAATAAGCTCACAGAAATATAGTCATCTGATTTTTGACAAATGTATAAAGCCTACTCAATAAAGTACTGTCTTTTCAACAGACAAAAAAATAAAATCAAATAAAACAACATGCATATGTTTCTATTGATTGATCCAACATCAGATTGTTCCACTTACAACACTGACTTTAAACATCAGAAAGAGCTGTCTGTTTCCAAATGTTTTCAAAATAGAAATTTTTCTACTTTCTTTCTTACAAACTATAATCAAGTATATATTTCTGGCATATATGTGCTTCACTTAGTAGCTATGTTTATTCCTATAGAAACATGGTGGTTGGTAAGAAATTCCAGTACTGAAGATTTTGTATGAATTATGCTTTATAGACTAAAGTTTTTCTGAAAAGAGAAAACAGAGAAGGAGAATGAATAGGTTTTCCATGAGGAAGCATCAGTCAATTGAGGCTTCAATCAGTTAATTGTATTAGCAAATTCTCCTCAATATCTGCTAATACAATTAACTTGAAAGGCTCTTAAAATATTGACAGATATATTTTTAAACTCACACATGAAGAATTTATTTGAATCTCAAGTTCACAGATATGTTCATGTTAATTTTCATAAAGTGTGATTAAACTTTATTAAGATTTGGTGTCAAAAAATTTCTAAGTGCTTCATAGTGCTTTATCTATGTTTCAATAGAAAATTTTAATGAGTAGTCAGGCACAGTGGCCCATGCCTTTGATCCCAGCAACTAGGGAGTCTGAGGCACAAGGATTGCAAGCAAGTTCAAGGCCAGCTTGAGCAACTTAGCAAAACCCTGTCTCAAATTTTAAAAATAAACAAATAAATAAATAGTTAAATGCAGATTTTTCAAAAAGAAATAGAGGAAAAAGGCATTATACTACAAGATAGAAGAGAGTTGCACCTTTAGAAACTAAGTTTTCCATGGGCCTATTAACTCCAGGCAAATAAAGAGGATGCTTTTTACTTCCAGGTTCTAAAATAGGGCTCAATCCATAGGTATCTCTAGGAAATTAGTATTCCCAGAGGAACTCTCTGGCTATCTCCCAGAACATTTGATGCCATAGCAACTTCATAAAAACCTGCCATGTCATAAAATGTCATCTTTCCTCCAAGACAATGAAGAAAATCTCAAATGAAATGAAAATTCCTTTACTACTTCCACTTACATAATTTTGGCTAGATAAAATCTGCAATATAATTTTTTTAAAATCCAAATATGAAGAAGAAAAATTGAGATTGCAGAATAAACTTTGGACTTCAAGAATGAAAGTTCGGAGATGAACAATAATAACGCCAGCAAAAAGCAATTTCTTGCCCCAAATCACACAACACTAATTCTGAAACAGTGGAATTCTCTTCTATCTCATTGTCTGCTTAACTCTTGTCATCTCAGATAAGCCTCTACCCAGAACATGTGCACTCCAACCTCAGCCTTAGAATTACCAGGTGAAATCGGCTTAACTTAGAAACTTTTTCAATGTGATTTTATAGGCTTAGCATAGAGAGAGATGAACTGAGAATGAAGTATTCTTCTGAGGTCTTCAGCAATTTAGGGAACAGATGTGTTTTCAATTGACTCTGATACCATGCAGAAAAAAAGCATGTCAATTTTAAAGAGTGGATGAAGGGAAATTCAGGAAGTGGTAACACTAATTAAAGCAGGCTGCTCTTACTAACTTCTGATGACATCTCATTTTAATGTTTGCACAGCCTGATTGTTACAATCATTATTTCATGTCTATAGTAGAACAACAGTGTCCTCAATATATTGATAAAAATTACTCACACATAGAGACATTGTTTAAAATGTTAAGTCCAAGGAGATTGAAGAAGCTCTATTTCCAACCAGTTGAAATTCTTTAAGGAGCCTCATTCTTCATATAAATACTTAATGGGAATGGAGAAACTTGAAGGACTAGAAGCCAAATATGAGAAGCCACACAAGACATAAGATACTTCATATCGATTTGCTTTGATTTTTCTGCTGCAGGTCACAAGTATATCATCCTATAATCAGTCAGTTTCCTGGAATAAAGAATAATTGTTCTACATAATCATTTTATTCAGTAGTTAGTTCTTTAAGCTCCTATATCTAAAACTTTTGTGGCCCATTTTTCTTCTCCAGTCACTTTCTGTTTAAAGAATCATGAATTTCTACAAGAGAATATAGACTATATTATATTTTACCCGTCTTATTTCTTCCTTTGTATTTGAATAAACCATTTGCTATGTACATCATTTCAAACTAGACTTAGGCTTTAAACACATTTAATAGGGTTTTCTATTCTATTATTTTGAGATTTATAAACTAACAGAAATTAATGCCTGATGACAAACATAAGAGTCTTTTCTTCATATTTTATGTTTTTTTTTAATATTATATGTATAACTAGCAACTTGTTTTCCATAGAGTTAATGTGTTATATGACCACAGCACAACCTGTGTGCTCAGCTTCTTTGTTTTTCAGTTCTAAAATATTTTTATAGGACCTCCACATTGCACCTGCCCACATTTACTGATGCCCACAGGAGCTGCTGCTGCTAGCATTTTTTTTTTACTACAATCTCCTTTGGTTTGGTTTGGTTTAGATTTTGGAGTTTTCTTAGAAGATACTTCCTGAATCTTCTTGGTTTTCACTTCTTAGTAAATATTCAAGTTTTATCCTCATCCATTGTTTTGCGTACAGATGCTCCCTAACTTTTCCTCATCTCTTCATATTCTATGGTAGAGATGCTTATGTCCTCCCTTTATCCTCACTTAGATTTTTCCTTTGGCTTCCCTGGCAGGTTATATATCAGTCCCCACTAGTTGCTGATTTGAGTTTTATCTCAACTGTTTTTCCTTTTTTTTTTTTTTAACTTCATAAAGCTTCCAATTTGTGCTTTATCCTAGAATATTCAGAATATGGGTTTGATGGCTCTCACAAGGCAGCTTCTGTTTAAAAGGAGAAACTGCTTCAACATGGCACAAAACATTTTGGAACTGTTTGTTTCTTCTGCTTTTTTTAATCTGCAATATTTTATATCCCCTAGTTACTAGCCAGATATTTTAGATTTTTAATGTCTGCTGAATTGTACATGTCTTAGGGTTAGATTAACTTGCTTTGAATTTATATTTGTGAACTGTACATGTTTAATCAACAAACCTAACGTTCTGAGTTCTAACACTAAAATGGGGGTCTTAGAGTATGTATGAAATAAAATTGACAGGAGCATTTATTAATGTTATGCTTTAAAAGCACTTGACATAGTCTCTAGCATATGACAAAGTAAAAGCTATCTATACTATGTTAAAACTTTGTTGTTAAACTTTCCACAGCAAATATGTGAAAATAAGTATATAGATATTTACCATATTGATACATGTATTAAAAATAATATATCATTTTATTATACATAACTTGGGACAAAATTTCATGCCTCTGAAGGCAAGTTAAGTGATCTAATAACTCTGAGGAACTTTGGGTAAAAATAAATTTTCATAAGTTTCTTGGCTGCAAGCCTTCTCAGAAAGTATATGTGCTAGTGGGCCAAAGAGGAAGAACTTGCCAAATATAGTTGCTTATGACAAAGGGCAGCCCGAGGTTCAATTGTACATACATTGGGTTCACTTGTGAATCTGAAGTTTTGTGTATTTGGTACAAGGATATTATCACATATTTCAAGAATATTATTACATATTTCAAGAATCACTGACTATATGTAGAGAAATCTGTGAAAGAATTATAGAAAACATAGATTCGATTTGTTTTAAATTTTAGTTTCAGAGAAAAACAACTAGGAAATACTAAAAAAAATGTGTTTTATTACAAGCATCACTTTATATGCTATGTAATCTTTTGATGAAGATAGTATTCTTCCAATAAGAATGATGTCATTTGCATCATATCATTTTACTGGAAGTGACTTGTAAAAATTAGGAAAATTCCTGTAGAAGTCATATCACTTCTGAGGAGTTCTGATGCTGTCTTAGTCAGATAATAATATTACTAACGTTTGTAGCTTATTTTTTGTTACCATGCATACTTTATTGACAGGGTGTCATCAGTTCTTTAGAAGAAAATATCATGACTCAGTGCAAACCCATATCTAAAACTACAATAGCAAAATTTCTAGATAAATACCTGAGAATATGCCAGAGATTATATTGAAATAATATAAATAATTAAAAATAAAACTTGAAATTTCCCCTAAAATTATACAGTTTAGTCATCAAATTAGTTGAAAACTTAGTGATGTCATTTTTAATAAAGAATATGGTTCAAATTATATTTTAAAAATCATTTTTATGATAGGTATATTATAACAATATATTCATTAAGTCTTAAAACAGTTTCTAACATTTTGTATATTTACACAATGGAATATTAGCCTTAAAGAAGAATGAAATTAGGCATTTGGTGGTAAATGGATGAAACTGGAGACAATCATGCTAAGTGAAATAAGCCAGTCCCCAAAGAAACCAAAGTTCAGAAGTTATCTCTGTGGAAGGCTAACCCAAAACAAGGGAGAGTAGGGAGGGGAAGAACAGAAGTTTATTATATTAGACAAAAGTTTAGGAAGGGAAGAGATGGTGATAGGAAAGACACTAGGATGAATCAGACATAAATTTCCTATGCTCATATATGAATATATAACCAGCGTAACTCTACACCATGTTCAACCACAGAATTGAATCAAAATTGTAATGGGTTGCACCCCATGTATGTATAATAAGTCAACATATACCGTACTGCCATGTATATCTAAAATCAACAAATTAAAAAATCGATGTGAAAAAATAAATAAATAAAACATGAAAATGTTTGCAAACTCAAAAATGCAAAACAGAACAACCTTAAGTGAATCTTGGAACAATTATCTTCACTGGAAAAAGCCAATCTCCAATGGCTACACACTCGATGATTTTATTTGTATAACATTATCAAAATGTTAAAATTATAGAAATAAAAAACAGGTTAGTGGTTGGCATGGATTAAGCTTATATAATTGGTAGTATCTGTATTTGATAAAACAAAGGAGCCTTTTCATGATGGGGCAGTCTATATCTTGAAAACCATCATGGTTCCAAGAAGACTGTACATGGTAAAGTTTCAAGGAAATACATACACACACTCACAGTGGTCAATATATGTACACCTGGTAAATACAAATATATTCCATGAATTATACCAATGTCAGCTTCCTTAGTTCAGATATTACACTTTAATTTTGCAAATTTTTTCCATTAGTGGTGGCTAGTATGTGTATCTGGGATCTCCCTGTACCTTTCTTTGCAATTACTTTTGAATCCATAATCACTTTAGAATAAAACATAAATGAAAAACCAAAAGTCACTCAAAAGACAATAAGCTATTCATTGTATATAGGATAGCAATATTGTCTGTTTTCTTAATTGTAAAAACAGTCCCCAGCATATAGTAGACACTCAAAAAATAGTTCTTGAATTATTTTTAAAACTTATCAGTATTAAAAACAGACAATATATATTTACATTAAATATCACAATTAACATGTATCTAATATGTGCAATGTTGCTTTCATGTTTATCATTCATTTTTAACATAATGGCTATAAAAATATGGTTCAAATTATATTATATAAATGTTTCAAGACATTAGAAGACTGGCACAATCCATTCTTAATCCTTAGAATTCTTAGGGTAACTAATGTACAACATACGCTGAGGTTGTCAAAAGGAAATGTCATTATTATAAAGTAAGTGCAGTAGCAGAGGAAAATTTGATTACATTAACACTGAAGAAAAGACTCAGATCCCTCATGTTGTCCAATTTTCAAACTTAGATGTGATATTAATTTTTGCACCTTGTTAAACTAAAACTTACTGCGAGAACAATTTTTTTTTTTATTTTTGGGAGACCTTTTAAGATAAGAAAATTGGGCTTCATTTTATCTTAATTCACCTGATGAAAGCATTCTCATTCTCTCTCTCATTCTCCCACCTCCCCACCCTCTCTTTGCTTGCTAATAGACAAGACCTCACTTCAGGCACAGAAGAATCAATACAAAACTAAATACAGTGTGCTGCTACCCATCAGGACTGAATGAAGAAGTATACAGAAAGTCTTTGTACTTGAGTCTGTAAAATCAGTGAAACCTATCCTTTTGCTACTTAACCTTTTATCTAGCCAGAGCTTATTTATTAGAAATAAGAGAGCAGAGTACTGGATATATTTAGTCAAATGCTGACTCAGTTATAAAAATAATTTAGACCACCCCCCACCAAAAAAAAAAAAAAAAAAAAAACCAAGCAAACCAACAGTGCTTAAATAGGACTGGAATTTCTTTCTGAGGTAAAAAACATATGCAATTATGTTGCCTAGACTGATCTGGCATCACTGTGAAGACACCAGAGACTGTGTTGCCGTCTAGTTCATCTCTCTGCAAGCCCTAGCTTTTGGCTCTGATTCCTATAATGGCTGATAGAGCTCTAGCTATTTGAAGGATCTTTCAAAATCCTACATGGCACTCTACTTTTATTCATATATCAACGGCAGTAATATGTCAATTAGTAATGCCAGGGAAGCTGGAAAAGTTTATTTTTAAAATGAAGGCAATATACCTAAATAAAATTTGTAGAATTCTGGCTTAGAGAAGAAAACATATATAGCTCTTTAGAGTCAAATAAAATCCCCACTATAGGTGCTGTGTAAAGAACTAATAGTATGTCTCTCTCATACATACACACATGTACACACACACACACACACACGCAGTAGAATGTGCATATAATATGCCTACCCTGCCAAGCATTGTAGCTTAGCAACACAGGGCTCTGTAGAGTATTGGTTACTTACTCTCATGATAACATGACTGACTGGTAGTTGTGGCTGGTAACTGCTAATCAGTATCCCAACAGGATATCTTACTATATATATTACTAGGGCCCGGTGTGGATCATGATAAAACCAGTGAGTTCTCTTAGTACCATCCTACTGTTGCACTTCTTTAACTATGAAGGTAGTTATTTGTTCAGAAACAATTCTTCTTGGAATACCAGCATGATGGATAGGCATTTTTTAAGTCCAGGGATGTAGGTTTGGCAGAAGCACTACATGAAATGAGGCAAATTCATAACCAGAGTAAGCATTTCTCCCAAGAACAAAATGTAGAATGTAATTCCAGCGGTTCAGGAGGCTGAGGCAGGAGGACTGCAATTTCAACGCCAACTTCAGAAACTTAGCCAGGTCCCAAACAAATTAGCAAGACCCCTTAAAATAAAAAATAAAAAGGGCTGGGCACAAAATAAAATCCATTGTAATCAACTGACTATCAACTGTTCACCCCAGAGAGGATTCAATTTGTCCTATGAGTCCAGCAGACTGGGTGTTCAGCAATAGCTGTAGTCAGGTTAGCCTTGGTAGACATAAGTCAATGTTGTTCAGATCATTTACAGCCACCATTCCTGCCACCATGGCTACATTACTTTTGGACCAACTGGGAGATGGTAAGGTGGCTGAGACGAGAGGATACAACTTTTATCCACTTGATTATTAAAATCTTCCTCTGTTCTTCTCACCCATTGGTAAGCATTCATATGAGAAATACATACCTTCATGTTTTTCTCACTTTAGGAGAAGTCTAACTATTCCCCAGACTTCTTTCTCACAAATGTTCCAATCACGTTCCTTTCACATCCCTGACCACACAGCCACTAATCAGTAAATAATCACATATTTTTCATGTTTCTTTCTAGATTAAAAGGACAAGTGCACTACTAGAAATTTTACTTATTGAAATGATTTCACTTCAGCACTCTCCTTCCTGGATATCCAAGAAATGGGATATAATGCTACTGCTGTTCACTTTCAGATGGAGCTTTTATTATGGACAGAGCCATCTGTAAATCTAGCCCTTGTCTTTTCTTCCTGCTTATATAGCACTTCATACAAGACCATAGGTTCATACTGGGAAAGAGAATATAGTGTAAGAGGAATGGGTCAATGAGCATTATATATAACTAATAAAATTCTAGGGAATCATAACATTACAAATTAATTTTATAAAATACATATGAAAACAACTTGACACATGTGTTAACTGTTCATATGTATTACAGCATATAGAAAAAAAATCTCCCCAGGGTTTGCTGCACATAGAATGTGTTGGTTCAGGCCCTTTTGGTTTGTTCTAATCTCTAACAGAGTATTGAAGTATCAATTTTAATACATAGTGCATCATTTAATCTTAAATATTACCATTTATTCTCCAATAAATTTCTCACCTAGTGCTTTAATAAAATCTAAATTTGTACTGCTTTCTGAGAATATGGAGATCACTTGTTCACTACTCTTTCCAAAAATAACTTTTCATATACAAAAAAAAGATAATATAGTATACCTGATACTTCCATTTTTATATATAAAATGAACAATCTACTCTTACTTAGATGTGAATTGAGGAAAATGAAAAAAAGAAATTATAGATTAAAGATTTTAGGTGTGGTTAAAAAAAACAGTTAAGGGGAGAAAGGTTCAAAAACAATCTGCCCAAACATTTTACATTAATTAAAATAGTCTAAAACATATTATTGTTAATTTTTCATATTTTAATGCATACTAATGTTAAGCATTTTGCTAAACTCTTTGCATGTATTATGTCATCACATCTAAATAATATTACCATTTTAAAATGATGAAAACTAAGAACTAAGAACTTCAAATAATTTGTTCAACACCACAATCAGGATTTAGATCAAAGAAACCAGACTCCTAGGTTCTTATTAATTATCTGTCCTATTCTTTTGTTTAATAAGTATATTTTATAATTTTATTATATGGGGTAAAAAATGAGATTTTATTTATTGTTCTATTCAAAAAGAATGTAAAATTTAAAAATGGTGCTATATAATATTTACTTTAAATATCCATAATAATTAATACCATGCTAATAAGTTTTATGAAATCATTAGTTTAAATGAAAAGGGGAATGTCACAGTTAATGCAATATATATTAATATTGATGAGTATTATAAAACTAAATTCTGTCACTAATGGAGACATGATAACAGTGGTAACAAAGTTGAAGGAAAAAGATATGTAGATCATCATCATGGGAGGAAGACTCTTAAGTCTGATTCCAAAAGTTCAATTGCTAATTTAAGGACTTAGTAGGAAGCTCACTGTCTATCAAGTGTGAGTTAATGGAAATACAGCAAGAGTTCCTTCTCCAACTATTTGAAGAAAAATGAAGTGCAGGCTGAGTAGTCTTTGTTATAAAAGTTTCTTTTCATCACCTTCTATCTTGTTAAAAAATCATTCAAGTCTTGTCTGAAGACCAACCTTTAGTGCAAGGATGGATCAATTTCCATTTTTCCCAGGTTATCAAAGGAGTTTAAGAGTAGATTAAGAAATTATTCAGGTAGTTTAAAGTCAGTTTCATTATGGGACCTATATTCTCCTGTTTCTCCTTGTCATTACTCAAAGAAATATTCAGATATTTGAGATATTGCACTACATTCTAGATTTCATCAATTGAAAAAGCCCTGATGAATTCACCAAGTGACCAGTATTAAAATAAACAACATTTTGGTTGATATATTATCTTTTCACTTATTAATTTTACTCAACTTCAAAAAGGAACTATCATAAAAGGGAAGTAGCCATTGCCAAAAATATTTTCTTATATGCCCATAACCAATAAAAAAATCCTGAAGGAAAGAGGTGAGAGACACTGGGCCATTTCTCCTTTAAAGACTATACTAGTTTAAAATGTGTAGTACATCAGAGATTTCTCATACAATAATCTGTATTTGTTCAATCATTTTTTAATATTTATTTTTTATTTATAAGTGGACACAATATATTTATTTTATGTGCTTCTATGTATTGAACCCAGTGCCTCACACATGATAGGTGAGCGCTCTACCTCTGAGCCACAACCCCAGCGCCTCAATTACTTTCTTTTAGAAAGAAAAGCACCTAGCTCAAAGTGAGTTAAATACAGAAAGTGTTCAGCTCACATTTTCTTACTTAAAACATGGAAGGGCTCTTGCTGTTCATACTGTGGTCAGACCATAAATTGAATATTATTTGTTCTGAGTCATAAAGGTATCTCCCACACATTTTCATCCAATCACTATGACTAAAAGAATGATATGCTCTAATTTTTGAGCCCTGGGCCTTGTGATTATTTGGGGAACCATGGTCATATAAACCTCATGGACAAAAAAAAAAAAATCATTGGTAAAGAAATTGAGATAAAACATGGTATTGCAAATCCAGCTGGTATCATTTTGGTTAAAAATATTTTCAGGTAAGTAAACCTTCTTTATCATATTAGAAGATACTTTATCACAACAGCAAGACTTTATTATTCTTTGTTCCTGATATAACCATATTGCATAGCATTTTATACTTCAAACTATTTTTTGATCTTACTTTCACAAATTAATCTTGTTAGATATTGCATACTAATTTGCATGGCTAATTTATTGCTTTTTGATTAGTTTTCTTCTTTTCCTAATAGGAAATAATATACTTTAAAAAATAAAACAAATGCATCACAAAGATGCATACTCAATCCAACTAATATGAATATTTATAATGAATCAATAAAAATCAGAAATAATTAAAAAACCAATTATGCATAAACACATGCTTTTATAGTGTTTCCTTATTCTTTTACATAATCAATTATTTTCACTTCAGATGGAATATACTTTAAAAGATGTTTTCAGAAGCCTTATTAAAAGAAATTTTTTGGTAGCAGTACAGGTTTTGGAAACACAGCATTAACAAAAATAGAAATAATTAAGCATTTTTAAAAAGTCTATTCATGAAATTCAGTTTTAAACCACACAACCTTACATATTTACCTGCTCTGCTACCATTTATCAGTTGAAAAATCACTTCCTAATTTCATTCTATTCAGTCTCATCAGTGGCCTGCTGGCAGAAACCCTATGCTAACATTCAATGTGTAATCTCCTCTCAGTCTATCATTTTCCTAATTTGTTCCAATTGCAACGTAAATTTGCAAACTGACCTTTTAAATGAATAACAACACAAAATGACTTCAAATAATATAATTGATAAATTACCTCCCTTTCTTCCTTCTCTCTTTTTAAATGGATCATTGTTGTTCTGACATCCCCCATGCGTCCCTGTTACTAAAACATGCATGCTGTTCATCCACTCTTATTTGTATCTATATAAATTTACATATGTGGATAGCTAAAATTTCAAAAAGATAATATTTATTTTGTTAAAGATGTGAATAGTGAAAACATCAAGTTACAATTTACTGTCTTTTCTTCCAACATACCCTTCTACCCTGCTTTCCTGCTAATGGCGCCATGTGGATTAAATTCCAATCACACTTCTTGTCATTCCCCTGTCTATCATTCTTTCAAAGCACCCTGCATGGGCCAGCATTTTTGGAATTCTGTTCATGTACCTTTCCTAAGTTTCCCTCCTTCCTCTGGAAAATTGAGAAATATCAATATTTTTTTATAAAACTGTATGCAGGGCATATTAAAATAGAAAAGTGGGGCAATTGAATAGAGAGCCTTAGGAATTGGGAAGGTTGGGAATAAATATTTTGGAGAATAAAACAAGGAAACTGAGCAAAATCTCAGAAAGTATTTTTCTTTAGGGCAATGAGGCCTAAACCACATTAAAATTCATAAATTTATGTTCCCCATTAGTTTACAAGCTATTATCATTTCCCCCAAGCAGTATTTTGCTGCAATGTGATTTGAAAGTCAGCTAGGGAAACACAACCATTTTCAACTCAGAGATTAAGAGGGAAAAATTGGATGAGTCCCAGTACATCTGAGTTCCAATATGTATGTCTATGAAGTAAGCTGGTAAAATGGAGTCTGCCGTATAGGCTTGGAATCAAGTAGGCCTTTAGGGTTATGTTGTTTGGTATATTTCCCATAAGAATGTTAAAGTATTTCCCTGATGATAATAAAAAACTGGCATCAAGAGGATTGTGAGTGGGGACTTACTTTCTTCTTCCATACAGGGAAAAAGTTAATTGGGATATTAGACATGACAAGTAAAAGAAGTTTTAGAATTCACTAAAGCTACATTTCCTAAATGTGAATAAAGGCTCTCATTAAATAAAAAAGAAAAATAATATTGATTTAATATCAGTAGTACCAGTAATTCTTTCTGACCCTGTGGTATATTTGAACAGGAGACTGATCCATTTCAACTCTGGAAGGTAAGAGGGCTTTTGGCACTCTACAGGAGAACTGTGGATTAGTGGAGGCAAAAGATGAAGGAAAAAGTTTATTTAGAACTTGAAAATGTAGAAGAGTTTGAGAGCATACTATTGGGAAAATCTAATCAGTTGTGCGTGAAAAGATAATTGTTTGGATTGGCTTGCATTTTCACCATGGTCAAGAGTAGAGCTGCCACATATTGACAGTTGGATAATGATTTTTGCCCAGTTCAATATGCATATTGCTAAGAATTTGTCTGGTACCTATCTCTAAAGAGGTCTCTTCCAAAGAGTTGGGAGATGGTGTATATTCCAATATATACACCATCTTTTTGAAAGTTAATTGTAATTCCTGGGAGAACCCAGGCTTCATAAGACAACAAAAATTAAAAGGTTTATAATGTATTGAGAGAAAAATCTTTTAATCATAGTTTCCCAGGTGATTGCCATTCTCACTTCCTAATGAAAATGAAGTATTTCTCTGGGACAGTAAAAATAAAGCTTTACTGAAAAAGCTTATATAGCCCTCATTTCAGACTTTTTTTCCACACTAAATAGAAGAGATCAGATATTGAATGGGTATACTGCTAAAAGAATCACAAGTGATATTTGTCTCATGTAGAATGGTTTATTTCATTTTCTTACCAAGGTTTACATCACCTATTCAGTAATCCCCCACTACTAAATTTGTTGCTTTTTGGACTTTAATTTTTAATTTCTTACATAACACACCCTCCGAAATAAATATTGACCACATTCACAATTTCCAACCTCTAAAAGTGCATTTATATTGCTAGGAATAAGATAACTACATTTTAGTATATTTGAGTAAGATTATGATTTGAAAAACACCTAATTTCATTGCATAATCTCTTATTATTTTGGTGTTATGTGTTCTATATAAAGTAAATTATACTGCTGAACTAGTAACTAGCATTTTCCATCTTGGGTAACTGTCCTCCAGTAGAATATTCATCATTATAGATGCAGATAAGAAAAAATAATTTTAATAGAAAATCAGATGGGATGATAAGAGGGAAACATGTTCTCCTTCCCCTTGGCTAATGGCTATATATTTTGTGGTGGGCATAAGGCTGGTATGAGGCTCCCATGAGTTAGAGACTTAGAGAACTGGACTGGCAGAAGGCACCTGAGAGGTCATCCATAAACCAGTAAAGGGAAGAGTGCTTTCTCCTAGACCCTGCCAAAGAACCAACTGTTTAAATGTCTAGTGAAGAGACTGCTATCAGCTTGTTTTTTTTTTTTTCAGGGTACATAATTTCTTTAAACTTTTCTCTCTCTCTCTCTCAAAAAAAATTTTTTTTGTTATACCCAACATTTAAACCTACTAACTGTTTTTAATTTAATGTCATCATTTAACACAACTATTATTTCTTCTAACTTTGAGTCAAGCACCCATTTGAATACATATTCGTTCTCTTTCCTGGGACTGTTCTTGAGACTGACTTCAGAGTATCTATATAACAATCCACTTCTGTCATGGCCACAAAACCAGCTACATCTAGTTCTATAGGTACATTCTAAATATCTACTGAAATGAATTACTAAAGACAGGAACATTTTAATTTAACTGGAGTATTATATTCTGAGCCAAACCAGGAATAAAGATATTGTTGTATTTCTGAATCTGCTGTTTTATTTTGTTTTATTTAATTGTTTATTCCTTTGAATAAGAAATAGTATTAAGTCCACAGCCCAGGGCTGTCTGATTCTGTGGTTAAGATTTAATTTGATGGATTTGTGAGCACAGAACCATATAGGTCAATATAACAAAATTTAATTTACTGGATTTGAAGAGCTGATTTATAAGATGCTTCCTTGGATTGGTAAAGATCTTATTTATAAACAAATTTATTTGAGATTATCTCTGTATATATAGTCCACAAATACAGATCAAAATAGGCCAATTATATAATACCTAACAACATACTACATTATTCTGGTTCTCTAATACCAATGTTTTTTTTTTTTTTTTTTTTAAGTACGCACAGACACACGTTTATTTCATCCTTATGTATATTTGAAAACAGTGAATGACCTTCAGTAGTGAAATTGCCAAATAAATTATACTGCATTTATATTCTGGAATACTTAAAAGTGAGTTAGACCAGTTAAGTTGAAGTGATCTATATGATATAACTCATGAAATGCAAGGTTTAGACAGTGTATCTTAAGATTTAGAATTTTTAAAAAGAAATATTTTTTCATTGTAGATGGACACTATGCCTGCCTTTCTTTCTATTTATTTATTTATTTATTTATATGAGGTCCTGAGGATCGAACCCAGAGCCTCACATGCTAGGCAAGCGCTCTGCCACTGAGCCACAACCCTAGCCCCAAATTTAGAATTTTTTTTTTAATTTTATTTTTTTATTGGTTATTCAAAACATTACAAAGATTTCAGAATCACATCGGTTACACATCCACATTTTTACATAATACCATAATAGTAACTGTTGTATTCTGCTACCTTTCCTATCCTCTACTATCCCCCCTCCCCTCCCCTCCCATCTTCTCTCTCTACCCCATCTACTGTAATTCATTTCTCTCCTTATTTTTTTCCCATTCCCCTCACAAACTCTTATATGTAATTTTGTATAACAATGAGGGTCTCCTTCCATTTCCAAGCAATTTCCCTTTTCTCTCCCTTTCCCTCCCACTTCATGACTCTGCTTAATGTTAATCTTTTCCTCCTGCTCTTCCTCCCTGCTCTGTTCTTGGTTGCTCTCATTATATCAAAGAAGACATTTGGCATTTGTTTTTTAGGGATTGGCCAGCTTCACTTAGCATAATCTGCTCTAGTGCCATCCATTTCCCTGTAAATTCCATGATTTTGTCATTTCTTAGTGCTGCATAGTACTCCATTGTGTATAAATGCCACATTTTTTTAATCCATTCATCTATTGAGGGGCATCGGGGTTGGTTCCACAGTCTAGCTATTGTGAATTGTGCTGCTATGAACATCGATGTGGCAGTATCCCTGTAGTACGCTCTTTTGAGGTCTTCAGGGAATAGTCCGAGAAGGGCAATAGCTGGGTCAAATGGTGGTTCCATTCCCAGCTTTCCCAGGAATCTCCATACTGCTTTCCATATTGGCCTCACCATTTTGCAGTCCCACCAGCAATGTATAAGGGTACCCTTTTCCCCACATCCTCGCCAGCACTTGTTATTGTTCGACTTCATAATGGCTGCCAATCTTACTGGAGTGAGATGGTATCTTAGGGTGGTTTTGATTTGCATTTCTCTGACTGCTAGAGATGGTGAGCATTTTTTCATGTACTTGTTGATTGATTGTATGTCCTCCTCTGAGAAGTGTCTGTTCAGGTCTTTGGCCCATTTGTTGATTGGGTTATTTGTTTTCTTATTGTTTAATTTTTTGAGTTCTTTGTATACTCTGGATATTAGGGCTCTATCTGAAGTGTGAGGAGTAAAAATTTGTTCCCATGATGTAGGCTCCCTATTTACCTCTCTTATTGTTTCTCTTGCTGAGAAAAAACTTTTTAGTTTAAGTAAGTCCCATTTGTTGATTCTTGTTTTTAACTCTTGTGCTATGGGTGTCCTATTAAGGAACTTGGAGCCCGACCCCACAATATGTAGATCGGAGCCAACATTTTCATCTATCAGATGCATAGTCTCTGATTTGATATCAAGGTCCTTGATCCATTTTGAGTTAACTTTTGTGCATGGCGAGAGGAGGGGATTCAGTTTCATTTTATTGCATATGGATTTCCAGTTTTCCCAGCACCATTTGTTGAAGATGCTATCCTTCCTCCATTGCATGCTTTTAGCCCCTTTATCGAATATAAAATAGTTGTAATTTTGTGGATTGGTTTCTGTGTCCTCTATTCTATACCATTGGTCCACCCGCCTGTTTTGGTACCAGTACCATGCTGTTTTTGTTACTATTGCTTTGTAGTACAGTTTGAAATCTGGTATCGCTACACCTCCTGATTCACACTTCCTGCTTAGAATTGCTTTTACTATTCTGGGTCTTTTATTTTTCCATATGAATTTCATGATTGCTTTATCTATTTCTTCAAGAAATGCCATTGGGATTTTGATTGGCATTGCATTGAACCTATAGAGAACTTTTGGTAATATTGCCATTTTGATGATGTTAGTTCTGCCTATCCATGAACAGGGTATATTTTTCCATCTTCTGAGATCTTCTTCTATTTCTCTCTTTAGGGTTCTGTAGTTTTCATTGTATAAATCTTTCTCCTCTTTTGTTAGGTTGATTCCCAAGTATTTTATTTTTTTTGAGGATATTGTGAATGGGGTAGATGTCCTCATTTCCAGTTCAGAAGATTTGTCGCTGATATACAGGAATGCCTTTGATTTATGCGTGTTGATTTTATATCCAGTCACTTTGCTGAATTCATTTATTAGCTCTAGTAGTTTCTTTGTAGACCCTTTTGTGTCTTCTAGGTATAGGATCATATCATCCGCAAATAGTGATAATTTAAGTTCTTCTTTTCCTATTTTTATGCCTTTAATTTCTTTCGTCTGTCTAATTGCTCTGGCCAGTGTTTCGAGAACTATATTGAATAGAAGTGGTGAGAGAGGGCATCCCTGTCTTGTTCCAGATTTTAGAGGGAATGCCTTCAGTTTTTTTCCATTTAGAATGATGCTAGCCTGAGGCTTAGCATATATAGCTTTTATAATTTTGAGGTAAGTTCCTGTTATCCCTAGTTTTTCTAATGTTTTGAACATAAAGGGATGCTGTACTTTGTCGAATGCTTTTTCTGCGTCCACCGAGATGATCATATGGTTCTTATCTTTAAGTCTATTGATGTGGTGAATAACGTTTATTGATTTCCGTATATTGAACCAGCCTTGCATCCCAGGGATGAATCCTACTTGATCATGGTGCACAATCTTTTTGATATGTTTTTGTATACGATTTGCCAGAATTTTATTGAGGATTTTTGCATCTAAATTCATTAGGGATATTGGTCTGTAGTTTTCTTTCTTTGAGGTGTCCTTCTCTGGTTTGGGAATCAGGGTGATATTGGCCTCATAGAATGAATTTGGGAGTTCTCCCTCTTTTTCTATCTCCTGAAATAGAATATGGAGTATTGGTATTAGTTCCTCTTTAAATGTTTTGTAAAACTCTGCTGTATATCCATCCGGTCCTGGGCTTTTCTTGGTTGGTAGTCTTTTGATGGCTTCTTCTATTTCCTCCCTTGATATTGATCTGTTTAGGTTGTTTATATCTTCCTGATTCAATCTGGGTAGTTCATATGTCTCAAGGAATTTATCTATGCCTTCACTATCTTCTATTTTATTAGAGTATAGGGTTTCAAAATAATTTCTAATTATCGTCTGTATTTCTGAATTGTCTGTTGTGATGTTGCCTTTTTCATCCCGTAAGCTAGTAATTTGGGTTCTCTCTCTTCTTCTCCTTGTTAGTGTGGCTAGTGGTCTATCAATCTTATTTATTTTTTCAAAGAACCAACTTTTAGTTTTGTCAATTTTTTCGATTGTTTCTTTTGTTTCGATTTCATTGATTTCTGCTCTAATTTTAATTATTTCTTGCCTTGTACTGTATTTGCTGCTGATTTGTTCTTCTTTTTCTAAGGCTTTGAGGTGTAGTATGAGGTCATTTATTTGTTGGCTTTTCCTTCTTTTAAGGAATGAACTCCATGAAATGAATTTTCCTCTTAGTACTGCTTTCATAGTGTCCCAAAGATTTCGATATGTTGTTTCTGAGTTTTCGTTTACCTCTAAGAATTTTTTAATTTCCTCTTTGATGTCTTCTGTAACCCTTTGTTCATTCAGTAGCATATTGTTTAATCTCCATGTGATGTAGGGTTTTTCCTTTCTCATTTTATTATTGATTTTCAATTTCATTCCATTATGATCAGATAAAATGCATGGTAGTATCTCAACTGCTTTGTAATTGCTAAGCTTTGCCCTGTGACATAATATATGGTCTATTTTTGAGAAGGATCCATGTGCTGCTGAGAAGAAAGTGTATCCGCTTGATGTTGGGTGGTATATTCTGTATATATCAATTAAGTCTAAGTTATTTATTGTATTATTGAGCTCTATGGTTTCTTTATTCAATTTTTGTTTGGAAGATCTGTCCATTGGTGAGAGAGGTGTATTAAAATCTCCCATGATTATTGTGTTGTGGTCTATTAGACTCTTGAACTTGAGAAGAGTTTGTTTGATGAACGTAGCTGCACCATTGTTTGGGGCATATATATTAATGATCATCAAGTCTTGTTGGTGTATGGTTCCCTTGAGCAGTATGTATTGTCCTTGTTTATCCCTTTTGATTAACTTTGGCTTGAAGTCTATTTTATTTGATACAAGTATGGACACCCCTGCTTGCTTCCAGGGTCCGTATGAGTGATATGATTTTTCCCAACCTTTCACCTTCAGTCTGTGTATGTCTTTTCCTATCAGATGAGTCTCCTGTAGGCAGCATATTGTTGGATCTTTTTTTTTAATCCATTCTACTAGCCTATGTCTTTTGATTGATGCATTTAAGCCATTAACATTTAGGGTTACTATTGAGATATGGTTTGTATTTCCAGCCATATTTGGTTATGTATGATACTTAACATGATTAGTTTTTCCTCTATGCTTAGTTTTTCCTTTATTGTACTACCTCCCGTTGTTGGTTTTCATTGTTATTTTTCATTTCCTCTTCCTGTAATGTTTTGCCAAGGATGATTTGAAGAGCTGGTTTTCTAGCTGCAAATTCTTTTAACTTTTGCTTATCGTGGAAGATTTTTATTTCATCTTCAATCCTGAAGCTTAATTTCGCTGGATACATGATTCTTGGTTGGAACCCTTTTTCTTTCAGCGTTTGAAATATGTTGTTCCAGGATCTTCTAGCTTTCAGAGTCTGTGTTGAAAGATCAGCAGTTATCCTGATTGGTTTACCCTTAAATGTAATCTGCTTCCTCTCTCTTGTGGCTTTTAAGATTCTCTCCTTATTCTGTATGTTGGGCATCTTCATTATTATATGTCTTTGTGTGGATCTCTTATGATTTTGTATATTCGGTGTCCTGTAGGCTTCTAGTATTTGGATTTCTTTTTCATTCTTTAAGTCTGGGAAGTTTTCTAGTATTATTTCATTGAATAGATTACTCATTCCCTTGGTTTGGACCTCTGTACCCTCTTGTATCCCAATAACTCTTAGGTTTGGTTTCTTGATGTTATCCCATAATTCTTGGATGTTCTGCTCATGATTTCTTAACATTCTCGCTGAGCTGTCTATGTTCTTTTCAAGTTGAAAAACTTTGTCTTCATTGTCTGAAGTTCTATCTTCCAAATGTTCTACTCTGCTGGTAATACTCTCATTTGAGTTTTTAATTTGGTTTATTGTTTCCTGCATTTCCAGGATTTCTGTTTGTTTGTTTTTTATATCCTCTATCTCCCTATAGAGTTGATCTTTTGCTTCTTGGATTTGTTTATGTAATTCATTGTCAAAGTAATTTTTCATTGTCTGAATTTGATGAATAATGTCTTCCTTGAGACTCCAGATCATCTGAAGCATGTATATCCTGAACTCTTTGTCTGACATTCCATCAGCTGCAGATATTACCTCATCTAATGTTGAATTGACCTGTATTGTTTGTGGTCCTTTCTTTCCTTGTCTTTTCATACTGCTCATGATTCTTTCTAGCTTTGTGAAACTGTTGAGCTAATGTTTTTCCCCTTATATATTTGTATTGTTCTTGAATAGCTCCAATATCCCTCTTTTTCGGAGAAAGACAATGTTAACAGATCCCAATATCAACAGTACATTATCTAAGGACAAGTTTTCATTATTAAAACATTTATAGTTAGATTCTAAGACTATAGATATTGGATTTAATTATTACTTAAGAATATATTTCTTTGTTTCATAAAATGCGTACCATATCTGGTGGCATATAGAAAACTTAATTTCAGGCGAAGAATGTTATACTTAAAGAGAAAGGAGTGAGGGAATGAGGTTAAACTAACTTAGCACCTTTGGAGAACTCTAACCACTCGACTGGTAATTTATGGAAGAATGTATAGACTCAACCTCCTATTTAGATAGTTACCCTATGTATAGATAGCAAAAGTTAGGAGATTGAAAGTGGTATAGAGAGAATATGAATTAAAAAAAAAGAAAAGAAAAGAAATAACAAGGAAGAAAAGAGAAATAAGAGAAGGGAAAGGGAAGTAAGATAGAAATACAGAAAAAAAAATGGGGGGGAGGTGGGGTATATGCAATTCCTCTATATTATATTACTTTGGTAATTCAGTTGTTCATGCTTAGTTCTTGGTTTCACATATGCTGAAGTTGTGGAAGAGAGAGAAGAAAAGAGAAAGAGAGGAAAAAAAAAAAGTCTCTCAGAACACTGTTTTCCTTGCTTCCAGTAGGTGGCTTTGTCTATTCCTAGTTTGAGCCTCTGTATTCAGGGTGGTGGGTATAGCCAGTGTGAAGGGAAATGAGCTTCCACCTGTATCTTCCCTACTCTAGTCTCTGAGGTAGAAACCAGGTGCCTCTACAGTTGTTGTTTTGTGTTGATAGCTACAATCCCCAAAAGCTTGTGGGAAATATTTTGAGTTATCGCAGCTAAGGGTGGGGGAGTTGGAAACCGGGTACCTGGATCAGCCGCAACTGTGCTGGTAGCCACACCCACTTTGATGGGTTTTAAGGGTTGATGGGCTTCCTGGAGACTAGCTCTCGGGGCGGGACCGGACTTCCTCCTCCTGTCTGGCTGAGTGGCTGGCGCCTTCCTGCTCCGGTCTGGCTGGGCGGCTGTCGCGGCTTCCTGCTCCGGTCTAATACCAATGTTTTAACGAAATGCTACTTTGTTTTCTGTGTCTAGAATAGCAACTATTCAATAATTTTAAAATGCTGACTAAGTATATTTTACATTTACATTATGGTCCTGCAGTTGAGTCTTAGGATAAATTACAGTGGACTTTGAACTCCAAGTTCTATTTTAAAAGCTAAGTTTTCCATAAAATAGATGTTAGACATTATTCTAGTCACAGTCTGAGTCTCTGATCTCTATAAAAAGCTGGTAACAATAACTGCTATATTCACTTCACATAATTTTTTAAATTTTTTATTAAAGTAAATGATATATGTGAAAAGGAAGTATACAAGCCATAAAGAGAATTTAATAGCTTTATAATCCATGTCAAAGGTTAGTAACAGAGCAGATGTCACCAGAATCATGGATTGTTACTGTCAGTATTACTTGGGTCCACTAAGTTTGAAAGTTCTTCCTTAACAATACCTGCTAATTTACTTTTTGTTTTGTTTCCTATCATTTCACAAGAGCAGAATAGTTGTTAACTGAGAGGCAATAACTTCTACTATGAATTACCTGTTTATAGAATATTAAATACTTTAAAAGTTTAAAATATTATAAAAATACACAATGGTAATGATATTAAGTAACATGAAGTACAATACCCATCATCCATTCGACTCTTCCCAGGTCACCTTGCATACCACCCACTTCTCACCCACTCTAGCTTTATCATCTTGGATATCTTACTAGACTCTTTCATTTGCACATGCATATTTACTATAGAACTATTTTGCAACTCTAAAGGAAAAAAAATCAAATGTAAAGTATTATAAGAATTTTAAAAGCTCTAGTAGTTTTTAAAACTGAATTATCTAGATAAAATTACCTAAGGGCTTTACTGGAATTTGCATTTCATGACCACTCAAAACTCAACCCAATAGCCATTTATTGTCTACTTTCTTTAAGATATTTTACTAAGAAAAGGAGTCCTACAAATACAAATACTCTCATCCACTAGAAGATACAAATTAGTATAAAATAATAACTTTATTAAAATTGTGTTCCATGATTAGCAACAGATGGATACAAGTGCTATTGGAGTAGGTGATTCATACTGACTGAGAGCATCAAGGGAGTATTGGAGCTAGAACTCAAACAACCTGAAAAGAAAGCAGGTATGGAGAGAACAGCAAAGCAAAGATGTGGAGTTGTAATATGCTTGGATTACAAGAAGTCTGAGAACTGAAGAGGTTAGTTTTCACTTGTAAAGCAATTACACCAGTTGTCAAAACACTTAAGAAGGCAGAGTGCATCCTATAAATCATACTACAGTGCTGCTTCACAGCTGCAGGGTTTTTTTAAATGCTTGACATACGTTCAGTACATTTTGTACTTGTCATCTTTGTGCAATGTCCAACCTGGCTTGTAGGGTGTGTTGATTCAAATCTAGAAGAGACCTATGAATGAAATCCAATGTCTGATTTATACTTCAACCATGTAAAACTCCCAATCAAAAAATACCATTCCATTTGTGACAATAATTACAGGTCCGAAAATATTATATAAAAGCAGCTAGAGAATATCACAGAAACTTTAAAAGAGTGTTTATCATTATTCCTGGAAACAAAGGAGGCCCTAATTACTTTGTAACTCCAGGACATTTTGGACCATTTAAAGAGAACTTGTAAGCCAACAGACCCTTCCCAAGATTCCCACCTCCCATCAATGCTTCAGAGAGAACTTACAAAGGATGCCAGCTGCTCACCCCTTGCAGAAACATGCCTACCTCTTGATAACCCGTGTTTTCTTACTATACCTCCAGCCTTCTTCAAGCAGCTTCAGATCTGCTCAGAATCTAGGTCTGTTTAGACTCAGTGTCTCTGCTTCTGTGCTATTCTGAAAGTCAAAGAAGTGATTTCCCAGTTAAACCAGAACATGTGCAGCTATGCTTCCAAATGTGTCACATTAGCTTGGTTTCAAGTATAAGTCAGAAAACCTGTAGTCAACCTCCTACTTACATCTGTGAATAAGCACATAAGCAACTGCAGGGTTGTTCAGGCTAAACAGATGGATGGTCCTGTCAGGAACAGATTGCAGTGGAGCTGGGATGTAGGATGGAATGCCACCCCCTCTGAACTGAAAAGCATATTCAGCAGTAGGAAAGACATCCTTTAGAATGTAGCTATTCTTTTTTAATTCTCCACATTTAACTGTTTCTAAGGAAAGGTTAAATCCCTTTGTCCTCCATAAAGTATTTTTCTTTGTTAGTTTAGTTTTATTTCTTAGTTTCATTTTTCTGGATTTGGATCATAGTACATCTACTTTATTATTAATCACCATCATTTGTGGTATAATGCCGTTATATATAATAATTAAACATCATTAACTTTGTTGATTAACAGAAAGATGGTAACATTAGAAAAATATACTGTAATTTATATTAAGCAGCCCGAGTAAATAAAACTATTTTAATTTAATCAACAATCATAGTTATTTCTATATAAAATATTTGGATTTTATATTTGTAGATGAGAAATCCTCAAATGTCATCTTTTGTGTGAGCATATATATTTAATATTTTAGAAGTTCATATGCACTTAATAGTAAACAGAAAAATCATAATCCTAGAAGGTGCATGAATATTCCCATGCTTTAAAAATACTGTTACTGAAAATGGAGCCTCAATGACATTTCATTTCAACTATTTTCTGAAGTTATACTTCTACTTTAAGTAGAAGTAAAAAAATAATTATTTTGAATGAAGTCTACATTCTGTAATTCCATCTTTAAACAGTTTTATTTACTAAATAATTCTACAGGATGGAAATATTTTTAAATGTAGTCATAAATCTGATTGCATTATTTGCTCTTGGCTAGGTATGTGTTAAACTATCTTGAATCTCATTCTAGCTATTTATTTCAGTGAGGAACATGCCTCTTCTGTCAAGATATTTAGCATTTCAGTAGCTTAAAGAACTTTGGGAAATATTTATTTTTATCTGATTTTTTGTTCCTTTGCACCCAAGTAAATAAATATCAAAATTGATGTGTTTCTGAATCTTTTTGACTTACACAAGAGTCCTACATATATTGATAAATTATTTAATGCCAGTTTTTGAAAGTTTTATCATTAAAAATGGCATGATTGCCTTTAACAATTTGACCTAATCTTTATTCAATATAGAATTCATTATTTATGGGATGACCAGGTTTTGAAGAATTATTATAAAGTTTTTATTTTGTAGACAGTAAAAAGTTAATTCAATAGAGAAAAGCCATTCATTTTTGCATTATTCCTGATTTTGAATATTGGAATCCTTTTTGAAAATGGTGTTAGAGACAAAGGAATAAATCTATTTGGTAATTCATCATTTATTATGATGATCACTACAAATAATAGTTATTTTAATCAAGTTTTCTATTAGAGTATGTGGAATTTTAAAGAAAACAATTAGGATTTTCATATAGTTTTACATTAGTTGAATAAAATAATAACATAGACTGCACTGTTCTATCAAATTTGGGCTATTTGTTTCTCTCTCAAATTAGAGAAATAATTCTTAAAACTGTTGTTAGTTGAAATATCTGCCTAAAATAGTCAACAGGAGAATGGAAGTGGAGAAGGAATTGTTGAATAAATTATTTATATTTGTTTAATTAAAAAGTGTTTATTAAATATGGTGCTGGGGGATATGCAGAACTCTAGGACTCACCTGCTCAGAGAGAGTTCAAAGTCTAATGAGAAATATACATAAACTAGTAAAAATTGTACTGAAAAATGAGTACTAAGGTTGAGGAAATTTGCAAGTGATGTGGCTTGGTTTCTTCTTGCTATTCAAAATATGAGTAAGATACATTGATAGAATAAACATGAAACCAAAATCAAAGAGAACTTGATGTTTGGGGAAATGTTCAGCCTATCCACAAAGCAGAAAACTATAAAGTTAAAATATATAATGTTCAGAAAGGGGAGCCTTAGACAAAAGATTGACATTGTGATGTACAATATATTGCTAGTGCTTCACTAAGTTCAAAGGATCATACTGAGCAGTAACACAAAAGACTTTTGAAAAGATTGAGAGTTTGAATCAATAAGATGTTATCTAGGAAAATTAAGGGTCTTGTCATCAATCTTAATATATTCAGGAAAGATCTATGGACCAAAACCTTGACAAATTGAGTAAATACATGTAATACACCCAGAAATTCGACATGTATTACACATAGGAATCCCAGAAATTTTTTAAAAATGTTAGATCAGCAGAAGCATTACTAGACTGGATTTTAAAAAATGGAAAGAGAGTACAAAATGAAAAGTCTATCAGAACCCTAAAATTCTATAAACAGGAAGCAGAATGATCAGTACTTAGCTGAAAACACATCCTGTATTTCAGAGTAGAGCAAGGATGAGTCGGAGCGTGAAGCCATTAGTTCAGAGTGTACCCACACAAGACACAGAAATTTACTTCCTAGTTAAGAAACAGTAGAATTTTGGCTGGTTTTTAGAATTGCTTGAGACCATAAGCCCTTTTTCCTTCCATTTCTTTTCTTTTATAACTGGGATTACTATAAATGCTATCTTAAACCTGTCTAATGATTTGGGGGCAAGTGAATTGTTTCTTTAGGTTCACAGGTTCACAGATAAAGAAGAATTGTACCACAAGACGAATTACACTTGGAAGAGCTATAATTCCTAATTAGATAATATACATGGTAAGATCTGAGACTTTCAAATTAGTTAGGTGTATGTAGATAAGATTTTGAGTAAAATATATTTGGAGTACAAACTGTGGGTACCAGAGAACAGACTATGGTAAGCAAAATAATGCCCTTTCCAAAATGTCTTTGCTCTAGTTCTTAGTATCTGTTAATAAATTACCTAACATGACTAAAGTACCTTGCAAATGTGAGTGAAGACAGGACTTGAGGTCTGGAGATTTTCCTTGATTGTGAAGGTGGGACATTTTAATCAAATGAGTCATTAAATGTATTTCCTGACATAGAAATGGCAGCATGAGTGGTATTCAATGCCTCATAACTGTTCTGAGATTCTAGGTCTATGTGCAAGGACTATATGCAAGAGGGAGGTCTCTGGGAGCTAAATTCTGTCCTGAGATGATAGTCAACAAGGTAATGAGAGCTCGGGCCCACTGTGTGACAGCCAGAATGAGCAAGAAAACAAGTCCTCCCCTGGAGTCTCCAGAATTAAATGTAGTTACCAAGACCCTGATTTTAGCCTAGTGAGACCACTCAGATTTCTGACCTACAGAACATGAGATGATACACTGTGTTACTTAAACCACTATGCTTGTAATAATTTGTTATTAAAGCAGTAGAAAACTAATACAGGTGTTACAACACGTCTGAAAGTCAAGTATAGTCAAAGGAATAATTAAAAAATGTTTATTAAATATGGTGCTGGGAATACGAAGAACTCTAGTACTCAATTAAAATCGACCAAAAAAGAGCAAGTTAGTTACAGAAATTTAAATGGCTTGGTTTCATGAAACTGCAGTGTTATGCTAAGACAGAAATGTGAGGAACTCACACTGCAAAAGGTGCAATAAGTAAAGCAGCTTTCAGGGAATATGTTCCTGTAGTGCACCAATCAGAGTGCATGTACATTATTTTTTTTGTTTTTGTTTTTATTTATGTTTTTAATATGGAATAATAGACTATTTAAGAAAATAATAGAAAGATATTATAAATATGTGAAGCACATTGATATATCTAGTTTAGATATCTAATGTATATTGGATAGATAAATTTTTATCTCAGAAAAATTTGGAAACAAAGCAGCATATGGATTTAGATAACATCATGAATCTAAATGAACTTATCCAAGAAGATTGCTTAGAGTAAGAAGAAAGCGAAGTGTGGACCCAAGGAAATGCTGTGTTAAGAGTAGATGAAGGAGGACAAGCTAATGAAATGATCTACTGAGATATTTCAAATATGTGAGTACTATACTTATCTAGACCAAGAAAATAAAAGAGAAGCATTTCAAGAGCAATTTTTTTTTAACATTCAAATGCAGTAGAGATGTCAAGGAAATGAAAACTAAGAAGCAACCAGGGGATTAGAAGATAATATCAATCTTGGTAAAAAGCAGTTCCCATAAAGTGGCAAAGTCAGAAGCCAAATTCTTAATATATTAAAAGGTTTATGGGAGGCAAAGAAATGGACAGAGTAATTTAGTCTACAATTTCAAGATGCTTGCTGATGTGAGATAGAGCATGAGGGTTTTTTTCCCCCTATAAAATCTGATGTGGCTATTGGAAGAAAAGAAAATGATGGTAATGGGAGAGATTTGAAAAGGACTGGAGAGAGTCAAATTTACAAAATTGAGATCATGGAAATGGGAATAGGTTCAAGAAGATAGTCTGAAATCTTAGTCTTGGTTGAGGAAGAGAGTTGCAATTTCCTGTAAGACAGAGACAGAAATGGGTAATAATGAAGATTATAGGAGCGCAGAGGGAAGAGATGACAAGGCCATTCTTACTAGAGAGCTTTTATTGTAACTGTGGAATGACACGTGTTTATCTACTGAGAGAAGCATGAGGACTGAGAAAGAGAATTGAGGAAACAGTCATTTGTCATGCCCTCTATGTTAGTCATGAGAAGGGGGTACTATTAATTAAAAAAAAAACTATAGACAGGTCTCTTTAAAGAACTGTTTTTTGGTTTTTTGTTTTGTTTTGTTTTCATAGCTCTGGAGCCTGGGAATTTCAAGATCAATCTGCTTACTGATCTGATGTCTGGTAAGGGCTTGCATACAGGCTTGTAGATAGCCATCTTCTCTGTGTTCCCATATGGTCAGAGAGAGGACTTTCTTGTACTTCTTATGTAAACTCTAATCCCATTATAAGGGCTCTGCACTCACAACAAATTACTTCCCAAAAGTCCACCTCCTGATACCATCACATTAGGACTTCAAATATGAGTTTGGGATGAATGTAAAAGTTTAGTCTGTAGTCCCCTTGGAGAGGAATGAGGAAAGCACTGAACCAGGGATAATTAAGAATTAAACGATAATCTGATTGTGTTAATGAGCATCAAGAAGAAGTAAAAAGTATAATATCTAGAACATATTGTAAAGAGGAAGAAGCTAGCAGGAAGTAAATACAAGCTAAAGAATGTATGGGTCATTGACTTCATTTTGGAGGATTGTCACTGTCAATACAAAACATATAGATTCCCAAGAATACATGGACTATCACAGAAATTATCAATAAACATACTAATTTGACTGTCTTCTAAATTTTTAATTCCCAATTATTTTGATACTATTAATTAGCCTAGCAGTATCATATAGAGCAGAGGATAGATTTTTGAGGCTGCTATTTCCTGAAATCAAATTCTAATTGTGTGATTATTAGATAGATATAGCACTCATTTAAAAAGCCTATATACCTAGGGTGTCAAAATGTGGGGTCATACATGGGGGAGAATAACTTGAGGACCACCCAAAGAGAGCAAAAAGAAAGAGAGAGAGAGAGAGAGAGAGAGACTTCAGAGTCATGGAGCTTCAGAATAAAAATGCAAAATATCTACAGAAATTCTAAAGCTAGAAGTGAGTAAAAGCACATCCCTTGAAAATCTTTTAAAAACATGAGATGATGAGAGGGAAAAACTGAAAGATGGTACCTTAGGTGGTATTAACTAGAAGTGTCAAGCAGAATGTGATCCTATACACGTCTAACAATTGTAGCTGCTGGCCCAGAAAACCATCTATCTAACAAGCACTTAATCAGTGAATACTGTGTTTCATTCATTTTGATGTGTACTTGATGGAAGGTCAAGTATCTGCTCCCCAAAACTAAAAAAAGTTGCTTTCTTTTGACCTTACCAGAAGGATTCTCCACCTTGTGGGCAGCAAGTGCAGTAGGAAATATTTGAATTTATTAAATACTGGAAATCTGTTAGCTAAATTAGAGACAATGAAAGGAGAAATATAGATTATAATTTCCACAAGGACATAAAGTTCAATATAAAGGAAAGGTATGATAGAGCTGTGAACTTTGTTGGGTAAAAACATACCTCCGATGGAGAAAAAAAGGTGCTAATATGAAGTTCTTGAGAATAGCTCTGGCACTTTAAGAGAAAAAAGCAAAGGGATATATTCCATCTTTTCTTCTGCTATGATCCATGGTATATCTACCTTGGTTCTTTCTTCTATCTCACTGGGGTTTTTAGTCATTATTCCATGTTACAAGAATCCTAACACTGTTGCTTGCTCCATGGTTAATATTAAAATAAAATAATAATTAACATTCTACAAGTAATTCCCTTATAACTCTAAACCTATGTTTTAGATGATATATTGCATTAATTATATGTACAATTTTTATATGGAAATATAAACATTAACATTTCATGATTCTTCTCAAATTTATGATGGTATATTCTATTGTTTTCTAATTCTTTGTTCTAATTCTTCTACTTTCCTACACAGAAAAGTTGTTAAGAAGGAAAAGAGGGCTGGGGATGTGGCTCAAGCGGTAGTGCGCTCACCTGGCATGCGTGCGGCCCGGGTTCGATCCTCAGCACCACATACAAAGATGTTGTGTCTGCCGAAAACTAAAAAATAAATATTAAAATACTTTCTTTAAAAAAAAAAGAAGGAAAAGAAATGACTATATGAAGAACCCAGACTTATACATCAAGTTAGCCTACCACTTTAGCAAAATTATCACTATGTCCTTGACTGTACTCACTCTTTGTATTAGAATTATGTTTTGTTTCGTTTGTTTTTTAATTGTGTCTACCAGGTGGAAATACCAGATTTTACTCTGGCTATTTTTGCAGTATTCTGGGAAAAAAAACAGCAGGCTGGGTTATTTCAGTAAGCTAATTCTTCAAACAATTTATGTTCTGAAAAATAATACTGTCTTTCTTCAAAAATAAAAATTCTAGACCTTTTTAAAACATTTATTAGAAATTTTTGTCATCTTAGTTTTTCTTACTTTTAACATATTTTCTCTTAAGATATGGTATTTTCCAAACCTCATCTTTGAAATTAAATCAAGATAAACTAGGAACATTATTAATTCACACTTATTTCAGGACTCAAGGAAAAATCAATCACTGAAGAGTCAATATTTGAGGCCAACCAACCTCCAAATAGTCATAGCTCAGACAATGAATAAACTGGAGGATGGGGCTGTTAGTGAATTTTGAACAAGGGTTCATAAATTACTAATAATTTCAAATTGTAAAGAATGCCATATGCATTCCCTTATTTTGAAGATAATTCTTAAAAGTGAGATAAATAAGAGCAGCAATAGAAAACTTACCCTAAACTTAAGACCTTCTTGTTAGGTAACATGACTATGATATTAATTTTATCGAGAATGGTTTTGTTATTATTCCTGATCTTTTTGCAGGTCCTTTGTGGATGTCAGTGCATTCTGAATATTGTGTAACTTACTCTTCTCTAGAAAATGACACTTATCTTGTAATATAACTTGCATTTTTAAAAAGCCATAATATTTTCCTATTTTTCTAATGAGTTATAGTAAGTTGACAAATTAATCATAGTAAAATGTCAGCTTTTGGATGAAAATTTGTGTATATCCCAGTGATATGCATGTTGTATAAAACCTCAAAGTCTTGCACTAATATTGTACCAGATGGCACCAACTTGCTGTGGAGAAACCATGGATCTTGTATTATATTTCAAATTACAATAGGTTGATCTTATTATAGATTGTGAAATAGTACTGAACATCAAATATGCTATTGCAAATCAGTTCACTTATGATATTAAAAATTAACTTTTATGAAGTGTCTCAGAAAACTTTTGAAGTTGAATTAGGGAACTACAATAGTTCTAATAGAGAGTTTCAGAGAGATTAAAATTTTAGCCAGTATAAGGAAGGGTGAGGATAAAAATCTAAAGCCACAGATTTGACAACTTAAGAACAAAAAATTCAGAAGTAAGCTTTAAAATAGGTAGCAGGAATAGGCGGATGACAGTCCTTAACAGGATTTTATACTCATAGGGTTTAGAAATAAGCCAATGGAGTGGGCAGGCTTTTCGAAGACTCATGACACAGGGCATTTCCAATGGGAACAAACTGACCTCTCAACTCAATTGCAATGTAGGCCAGTCTATAAAACAGCTCTATATAATTGACCAGTCTATGTATTTGGCCTTTATCTGTCACCTTATTGTTTTTCCAACTGCATCTCCTACTGCCTCCCCCAGGTCTCACCACACAAGCACACAGACTCCATGTTCGTATTCAGATATCCCATTTGCCTTCCTTTCCTAAGGCTGCTACAAAAATTACCAGAAACTTGGTGGTTTAAAACACAAAATTATATTCTCTCATAGATGTAGAGGCCAGAAGTCTGAAATCGTAGGGTCAGCCTGGTGGCACTCTCCCAAATGCTCTGAAGAAGAATCCTGCTTTGCTCCCTCCAACTCCAGGGGGCTCCAGATGTTCTGAAGCTGTGGCTGCATCACTCCAGCCTCTGCTTTGTCTTCACATGTTATTCACTTCTGTATATCAATCCTCCTCTCTTTTTTTCTTATAAAATCATCTGCCATTAGACTCCATGGGATTGTTTACAATTATCTCAAGATCCGTGACTTAAGAACATCTACAAAAGAACTTTTTCCAAATAAAGTCAGGGTCACAGTTCTGGGGCTTGAAATGGGCATGTATATGTTGGGGAAAAAACCCTTAATACTCTATAACACACATTCTTTAATTTCAGGAATCACATTATTTTTCCTGTTTCTTCTGCTAAAATTGTTTTCATGAATGTGAGTAGCTCATCCCCTCTCCTGAGTCAGATCTTCCATCTCATTTCACTTGTCTGGGGAGTCTTCCCAGACATGCCATTCAGAATTGCAGTGTCCTTCCCACAAATCCACTGACATCTTGGAGTGCCCTTCTTTCTTAATACCACATAGCATATTACATCTTCATTCCTTTTTTTCTGTATATATCCATGAATATGTGAGCTCCACATAATAAAGATCATTATCTGCTGTTTAATAGTTTGTTCCCAGAACCTAGGAAAGTGACCAGACAGGTGTTTAACTGGTAGTCAATAAATAATATTTGAATGAATTTTTTAAATGTAAGCATTGAAAATGTAAAACAATTGTTGAGAAGTGAGAAGACTTCTGCTGCACTGAATGAATGGTGTTATTTTCAATAAATGAAACTACATAAATTACCCATCCACCTAAATGCTTAAACAAGGAACCTAAATCATAATTAGTGCTATTCATAGATATTGCTTTTGAATAGGTTATAGATTAAAATGAGAAAGGTATAACAATAATGTCTTAAGAAGAGAATACAGTAAATTATATCTTCAGAAACTTGGAGTAGGCAAAGATTTCATTTTAAAAGCACAAAACTACAAATGGCAAAATCTGACAGATAATAATTATTTAGTAACTCTAAATATTAATTAAAAGTGCCTTCAAACAACATCATTAATTGAACGTAAAGGCAAACTATGGACATATAAAAATTATTTGAGATTCTTATTTCCAACAAATGACCCAAATGAATTTGAAAAGCTACATCACAAAGTATATTCAAATGCCATTAGAGATATGAAAAGATATGAGTTTCAATCAGCTATCAGGACAATAAAGATAAAACCATAATATTATTTGTACCTATGCCAATAGAAAGGCTAATACAATAATGGATAATAATTAGTTAGATAAAGAATATAAAACTGGAGGCATGACAGAGCTGGTCAGAATGGAAATTGAGACAAGGACTTTGGACAACTCTTTGGAAATGTCTCTTAGAAACAGATACATGCCAAGTACTTTCACTCTTACATTCCAATATACAGTAGCAATATGTGTATATACTTACCAAAAGACAGGCACAATAATGTTCATAGTAGAAATTATTTATAATAGTAACCCTAAATTGGGAATACCTGAAGTGCTCTTCAGTAGACTATTGCACAGCAATGAGAATAAACAAATTTCTAAAGTATCCAACATTGATGATGAATCTCACAAATAAAATGTGAAGTGAAAGAAACCAGACACAAAGAGGATATTCTCCATACATGAATTTATATAAAGTTCAAAATCTTTTATCTTGCTTATGGGTAAAAGCCATGTTTATGGCTTTGGGGGTACAATAACTGAAAGAATTTATAAATGGTCTTCTGGATAATGTTCAATTGAGTTCAAAATATGGAGGTATGTTAACTTTCTGATCATTTATCAAGCTATACCCCAGTATTTTTAAAATATTTATGTGTGAATATTGTGTTTTAATTTTGAAAGTTTTTTTTAATATCTACCAATCTTTGCACTACTTTTTCAGAAGTCTTTTGTCTATCACCCCACCATATGTGTGATAGAGTCCCTCTTTCAGTAGGTGCCATATGTCCTCTGAAGTGTTGGCAGAGAAATTTCATAAATTCAGAAAAAAATCACAAATCAGTCTAGGTTTCACCAAAATTTTACTGTGAATCTAATAGTGTTTCAATGTACCATATATCTCTCTATTCCATGCACAAAAGGGGAGAGAGAAAAGACTGAATACTTAGGAAAGAAATGTACATAGTTCAGCACCTGTCCTGTAAGCTGGAATTGTATGCTAAGGATCCAAACTTGGGTGATAGATACATTATTTGCCTACTTATCACAGTGCCCTACTATGCAAAAAGCATCATAAATAAATATTCCAAATTCCAGTTCCATTATGTTTGTTGTAATAAACTTTCTCTCCCCCATATTGTCAGTGGATTGAAAGTGTTCTTTCTCCTTTTTTTTATGCTTGAGACAATGACACAATAACTGTTTTTTATTATCTTTATTATTTCTCTGGGCAGAAGATGCTTCAGGGTGACCCTGGGGAAAGTCTGTGTGGAGACCTCATTTCTATTACCATTTCTTCACTTGTGTCAGTTAGCATAGGTGAGTGAGTCTCTGGTGTTAATGTCTCTGAAGAGGAATTGAAAAATCCTCCTTCTTGCTCCCCTGTTTTATCAGATAATGAATGCTGATTTTAATAAAGTTGAGTATTAAACTGCATTTGTAATAAGTGGTCGGTAGAATTGTTGCTGATTCTTTGATTATAATTAATCTGCTTGATTTATAAGAGCTTCTAGACCAAAACTCAGGATGCAAGTAAAATACAAAATATCTCAGAACAAAATATCAAGAGTTCTAAGCAATTTTTATTTTGCTCAGAAATTACTGATAACAATAATTCCTAGAACATACTGTGAGGTCTCAGCAAGGTATAAGTAAACAATAATTGGCAATTATTGGCATTACTAGTAAGTTAAACCCTTTACACTATTAGTAATTTGATTCATTTAAAAGATTGAAATCACCACATAAGCCCTGTGAAATAGGTATTATAAGTATCCCTCGTCTCTTGCTAAGAAATCTGAGGCAGAGGTTTAAGTAACTTCTCTCAAAGTAATACAGCCAGTACATATTGGAACAATACTTAATCAAGTGCCACAGAAAATCCTAGCATCCTAGACATTCATTGTTAAGCAGCTTTCCAGAAAAAAAAACAAAAAAAAAAACAAAACAGATTATAATCGGAATCCATAGTATAAAATTGTGATAAAATTTTGTAATGAAATTCAGTTTCATTTTCAAAATGGTAAAAGCATTTTTTAGGAACTATCAGGATATAATATTATATAATTTATGTAAGAAAATTCTGTGAAATAATACTAAATAGATTAGTATTATTAAGGGATTTGTTTTATTTCTCTCTTTATCAAAATGATGCCATAATAACTATTTAAATAGCTAATGTTAAGTAACTTATGAACAAAAAGGCCAATTTGGTATATAAAGAGAGGTGTCTCAATCTGAATATGGAAAGATAAATTATTGATTCTTTGTGTTCTCTGGTGAGAACACTGAATGCCAACTGACACATACCTAACTAGATTTCATAAGAAATTTAAAGAACTATCATTGTGTCATTGTCTAAGTAATCTTTTGACAAGTGATTTCCACTTAATATGACTGAGCTGCTGACTCCAGTGCCACTGATGAGAATGTTGGGAAATGAAGGTGCATCAGTGGCTGGCACTGGCCAAAGCAGCTTTGAGGCTAGAACTATGTTTGTCAGCAATTTGGGATGGGAAAGGCAGCAGAATACAACAGACTCCAGAATGGCAATATGTAAATCAATGTGCAACTGATGTGATTCTGCAATCTGTATATGGGGTAAAAATGGGAGTTCATATCCCACTTGAATCAAAGTGTGAATTATGATATATCAAAAACTATGTAATGTTTTGAACAACCTACAATAAAAATTAATTAAAAAAAAAAAAAAAAAAAAACCGGCAAAAAAAAAAAAAAAAAAAAAAAAAAAAAAAAAAAAACCAAAACCTTTAAAGAAGAATTAATACCAATACTTTTCAAGTTATTTCAGGAAATAGAAAAAGAGGGAGCTCTTCCAAATTCATTCTATGAGGCCAACATCACGTTGATTCCGAAACCAGACAAAGACACCTCAAAGAAAGAAAACTACAGACCAATATCCCTGATGAACCTTCATGCAAAAATCCTTAATAAAATTCTGGCGAATCGGATACAAAGGCACATCAAAAAAATTGTGCACCATGATCAAGTATGATTCATCCCTGGGATGCAAGGATGGTTCAATATACGGAAATCAATAAATGTTATTCACCACATCAATAGACTTAAAGATAAGAACCATATGATCATCTCGATAGACGCAGAAAAAGCATTCGACAAAGTACAGCATCCCTTTATGTTCAAAACATTAGAAAAACTAGGGATAACAGGAAATTACCTTGACATTGTAAAAGCTATCTATGCTAAGCCTCAGGCTAGCATCATTCTGAATGGAGAAAAATTGAAGCCATTCCCTCTAAAATCTGGAACAAGACAGGGATGCCCTCTATCACCACTTCTATTCAATATAGTTCTCGAAACACTGGCCAGAGCAATTAGACAGACGAAAGAAATTAAAGGCATAAAAATTGGAAAAGAAGAACTTAAACTATCACTATTTGCGGATGACATGATTCTATACCTAGAAGACCCAAAAGGATCTACAAAAAAACTACTAAAACTAATAAATGAATTCAGCAAAGTGGCAGGATATAAAATCAACACGCATAAATCAAAGGCATTCCTGTACATCAGCGACAAAACTTCTGAAACAGAAATGAGGAAAAACACTCCATTCACAATATCCCCCCCAAAAATAAAATACTTGGGAATCAACCTAACAAAAGAGGTTGAAAGATTTATACAATGAAAACTACAGAACCCTAAAGAGAGAAGTAGAAGAAGATCTTAGAAGATGGAAAAATATACCATGTTCATGGATAGGCAGAACTAACATCATCAAAATGGCGATATTACCAAAAGTCCTCTATAGGTTTAATGCAATGCCAATCAAAATCCCAAAGACATTACTTGTAGAAATAGATAAAGCAATCATGAAATTCATATGGAAAAATAAAAGACCCAGAATAGCAAAAGCAACTCTAAGCAGGAAGGGTGAATCAGGCGGTATAGCGATACCAGATTTCAAACTATATTACAGAGCAATAGTAACAAAAACAGCATGGTACTGGTACCAAACCAGGCGGGTGGACCAATGGTACAGAATAGAGGACACAGAGACCAATCCACAAAGTTACAACTATCTTATATTTGATAAAGGGGCTAAAAGCATGCAATGGAGGAAGGATAGCATCTTCAACAAATGGTGTTGGGAAAACTGGAAATCCATATGCAACAAAATGAAACTGAACCCCCTCCTCTCACCATGCACAAAAGTTAACTCAAAATGGATCAAGGACCTGATATCAATCAGAGACTCTGCGTCTGATAGAAGAAAACGTTGGCTCCGATCTACATATAGTGGGGTCGGGCTCCAAATTCCTTAATAGGACACCCATAGCACAAGAGTTAATAGCAAGAATCAACAAATGGGACTTACTGAAACTAAAAAGTTTTTTCACAGCAAGAGAAACAGTAAGAGAGGTAAATAGGGAGCCTACTCCATGGGAACAAATATTTACTCCTCACACTTCAGATAGAGCCCTAATATCCAGAATATACAAAGAACTCAAAAAATCAGACAATAAGATAACAAATAATCCAATCAACAAATGGGCCAAGGACCTGAACAGAAACTTCTCAGAGGAGGACATACAATCAATCAAGAAGTACATGAAAAAATGCTCACCATCTCTAGCAGTCAGAGAAATGTAAATCAAAACCACCCTAAGATACCATCTCACTCCAGTAAGATTGGCAGCCATTAGGAAGTCAAACAACAACAAGTGCTGGCGAGGATGTGGGGAAAAGGGTACTCTTGTACATTGCTGGTGGGACTGCAAATTGGTGTGGCCAATTTGGAAAGCAGTATGGAGATTCCTGGGAAATCTGGGAATGGAACCACCATTTGATCCAGCTATTGCCCTTCTCGGACTATTCCCTGAAGACCTTAAAAGAGCGTACTACAGGGATACTGCCACATCGATGTTCATAGCAGCACAATTCACAATAGCTAGACTATGGAACCAACCCAGATGCCCTTCAATGTATGAATGGATTAAAAAAATGTGGCATCTATACACCATGGAGTATTACTCTGCACTAAAAAATGACAAAATCATGGAATTTGCAGAGAAATGGATGGCACTAGAGCTGATTATGCTTAGTGAAGCTAGCCAATCCCTAAAAAACAAATACCAAATGTCTTCTCTGATATAATGAGAGCAACTAAGAATAGAGCAGGGAGGAAGAGCAGGAAGAAAAGATTAACATTAAACAGAGACATGAGGTGGGAGGGAAAGGGAGAGAAAAGGGGAATTGCATGGAAATGGAGGGAGACGCTCATTGTTATACTTAATTACATATAAGAGGTTGTGAATGGAATGGGAAAATAAACAAGGTGAGAAATGAATTACAGTAGATGGGGTATAGAGAGAAGATGGGAGGGGAGGGGAGGGGGGATAGTAGAGGATAGGAACGGTAGCAGAATACAACAATTACTAGTATGGCATTATGTAAAAATGTGGATGTGTAACTGATGTGATTCTGCAATCTGTATCTGAGGTAAAAATGGGAGTTCATAAATCACTTGAAGCTAATGTATGCTAATGTATGAATATGATATATCAAGAGATTTGTAAGGTCTTGAACAACCAATTAAAAAAAAGAAAATAAATAAATAAGTAAATAAAAAAAATTAAAAAATAAATTAATTTAAAAAAATATCTTTGGAACCATTTCTGGACTCCTTATTCTAGTCCATTGATCTATGTGTCTATTTGTCAACTCTAAATAATCTTTTTTTTTTTTTTTGGTGGGGGCGCTTGGGGTACCGGTGCTTGACCCCAGGGGCCACATTGACCACTGAGCCACATACCCAGACCTATTTTGTATTTTTTTAGAGATAGGGTCTCACTGAATTGCTTAGCACCTTCCTGTTGCTGAGGCTGGCTTTGAATTCATGATCTTCCTGTCTCAGCCTCCTAAGCTGCTGGGATTACAGGAGGGCCCCACCACACCTGGCTCAAGTCTAAACAATCTTGATTGCTACACCTTTTATAAATTGCTCTAAGACTAATATTTTCTAAAAATTTAAGTATCAATTTATCAATCTCTATCTGTAGCTCAATTTGGGATTAATTGGTATCTTCAAATTGATGAACATGATTAATTGATTCATTTTTCTCGGTCTTCTTCAATTTCTTTTTAGCAATGATTTGCAATTTTCACTGTACGGATTTTAGATATATTTTGTTATAAATCTTATTAATATTAGATAATTTGTGTGCTATTGCAGACAAAATTTGTTTTATAATTTTATTCCTCTTTTTGCTTTCAGTAAGTAAAAATGCAATTGATTTTTCTACATTGCTATTGCTTCCTCCCTAATTAACACATTAATTTTAGTAGTTTTATAGATTCTTTAGGATTTTCTAAGTAAACATTTACTTTATCTGCAGTCAAAGGCAATTATTTCTCTATTTTCTATCTGTATACCTTTTCTTTCTTTTTCCTACTTTATTATAATGGCAAATATCTCCAGTTCAGTAAGCCCAGCATGAGTTAAATTAAGCATCTTTGTCTTATAATGGATCATTTGCCCTGATGTTTTCCTATCTCAACTAAGTGAGACCCTATGTCTAAATAAAATATAACAAAGTGCTAGGAATGTATCTCAGTGGTGAAGCACCCATGGGTTAAATCTCTGGTACCAATTAATAAATAAATAGGGCTGGAAATATAGCCTAGGTAAAGTGTGTCCCTAGTTTCATCCCCAGTACTATGGGAGGAAAAAAGAATATCCAAGAACCTCTACTACAATGTTGAAAAGAAATGGTGAGAGTAGTTATTTTATCTTAAAGTGGTGATTCTTACCTGGGGCTAATCTCACCCCCCTGTGTCCCAGGAGATATTTGTATATTTTAGAGTTAGTTTTGGCCTATGCAAATTGGCAACCATTAGATAAGGGTCAGTGATACTGTTGAGCATCCTATAGTTTACCACAACAGGGATTAATCTCTCAAAAATATCAGTAGTGCAAAGGTTGGAAAATTCTGTCTTAGAGGGAAAGTATGCAGTCTTAAACTTTTATGCTAAATGTAAACCCACAACCCTAGGAAAAAGATAAATTAAATATTGCAAAAATGAAATACATAATTATCATAACGTAGATCCTAATTTAATTAAAACAATAAATTTCCATTATATATGTCTTGTAGAGAGGCAACATAAAAACTTCTAAAGTGAAAGAAAGTAATAGAGACTTTTGTGCAATATATTCTTCATTCAGTCCAAATTATTTGAAAATATGAAACATATATTTGATAACCAAAAACAAAAATAAATTTGAAGACATATTTACAAGAGTTCACAATATTAGCTCTAGCATATAGGAAATTTAAGTAAGATATGATTTTGTTGAATGCATAGAAACAGAGAGAAGATGGTGATTACCAAGTGCTGGAATGAGATGTTGGTAAAAAGGTGCAAAGTTTCTGTTAGATAGGATGAGTGCATCCTAGAGGTTTAATGTGCAACATGGAAGTAACAGGGCAGTAACAATTCCTCATTGTTTAACCAAAAGAATTAAAATCAGCATACTATAGTGAGACATGCATAACAATATATATAGTAACACAATTCGTAATTGCCAAATATAGAGTCAGCTTAGGTGCTCATCAGAAGATAAATAATAAATAAAATATGGCATGTACACAATGAAATCTTTCTTAGCCATAAAGAAGAATGAAATTATGTCATTTTCAGGTTAATGCATGAAACTGGAAAACATCATGCTAAGTGAAATAAGCCAGACTCAGATTGTCAGGTGTGGGATTTTTTTTTTCATGTGCAAAAACTAGAAATAAATAAGGAAATTTATAAAAAGGAGAAGCTTGTGAAAAAGAATGGAGAATAGTGGAGTAGAGAAAGGGTATTAAGGTAGAGGGAGGAGGGATGGGAAGTGGGAGGAATAGTGAAATAAAATTGACCAAACTGTGCTATATGCATGTAGAAATATATGACAATGAATTTTACTTTTACGGATAACTTCGATTCACCAATTAAAAAAATAATTAATAGAAGTAAACTGAATAGAAAGGGATCAGGAGGACAGAGGAGTAAAAGGGGGGTTAGTACCAGGGATTGGAATAGAGCAAATTATGTTATATGCAATTATGGATATTTCAAAATAAATCCTGCAATTGTGTGTAACTATAATGCACCAATTAAAAATAAAAGTATAAATAAAAAATAGAGAAAAAATATTTTGAAAAAATTCCAGGAAAATGTGAATAAATAATTCAAATCCAATACAAAATTAGAAATGATCTACTATAGAAAATGTAAAATTAAGCACTCAGTCAGGACTCAGCACTCGGTGGTAGAGCACTTAACAAACACAGTTGAGATTCTGAATTCATTCCAAAAAAGTAGAAAAAGGAGAAATAAAGTGAATGGGTGTAATAGTTTATTGGACAAAACAAAATATAAAAATATTAAACTTGAATACAGACCAATAGAAGTTATTCAAAGCCCAGAGTTTAAACAAACCAAAAGGAAGGAAAATGTAAAATATGTGTGAGACAAAGTGAATATATGAAATTAGAATCAATTAGAAAAAGTGAGAAGAGAAATGCAATCAGAAATAAATGAAAAGGTAATGTCAGGAGAGTCAAGATGGTGGATTAGAAGAAGGGTGCGTTCTTAGTTGCTCTGTGCCTCAGGATTCAGACAGTGGGAATACTGCTTCTTAGCAAGGTAGATGAAAATGGAATTTCATTAAATTCAATAGAGATAGTCGAGTGTCTTCTTCTCAGAAATTTGGATAAATTTAACAAAGACTCAAGAGTACATTAGAGCCAAGCTGGTATGGCAGCAGCAGCAGTGCTGGTACTGACTTGCCACAGAGGAGGGAAAACACAGAAAGAAACACAAGTTTGGTATAGAAAAATTTGAGATCATGAACCCAACCTGAAACGTGCTGATCCAGAGGCTGCACTGTGCACTGGTGTTTGAAAAGTGCTCTCTGTTCCCTGGCCTCAGGATGGGAGCCATCTTGAGGTTGTCACACTTCTCTTGGTGCTGGGGAGCCAGCATATTAGAGCAAACAATGCCACAAGGTCCTAGCAAGCTCCTACTGTGCAGCCTAGGGTGCACCTAGCAAAATGGGAGTAAAACAGCCACAGAGAAGTTTATACCCCAGGGGAGGATTCAAGTCAGAAAAGTGCAGGGAAGCCCAGTTTTCTTCTTTGAGCCTAGTGACTCATATAACCAGCTGAAGTGGATCTGGAATCTGACCATGCAGGTATGAACATACTCAGGGACTGAGCCAGGTAAGCCTGTGTTCCTGGACAGCAACTGGGCAGCAATGTGTTTGAAGGATTGACTCCTCTGTGCCACAAGCAGAATTCTTGAGAGGCTCCTGAGATGCAGACTCCTGACAGAGATTGACAACTACCAGCCCTTGGGTTGCATTGATCTAATCTCTCGGGAGCAGTACCACCCAATAAAGTCCCTAAGGCCTGATTAGACCTAAGCCCCATTCACAGGAACTCCACTCATAGAACTCTGCAACAGCTCCACACTGAAACTGCACTGATCTGGTCTGAGTGGACAAAACTCCAACTGACAGTATTTCCAACCCTGGCCTACCTCAAACTGATAAGAAGGGAAGTTGAGACTTATTTCATCCATATTCAGTCTTAGGCTATTCCAACAGTCATCTTAGAATGGGAAGGGTTAATAACCACCAGACCTTCTTGTATGTGCATTCTCCACCCCCACAATAGCTCAAGAAGAAATGAGAAATGGAAAGAAAGACAGGCACAAACAGTGACTACCATCCATTGTTATCAACTATTTTGGCTACCCCAGTGGAGACAATGTCTTCATTTTTAATTAAAAAATCTTTTCTTTTCCCCCTGTGGGAGAGACAGAGAAAGAGAGAGGTATTTATGTATGCTGATTGGTCAGGAACACACACACACACACACACACACACACATATATATATATATATATAATATATATATATATATATATATATATAATATATATATATATATATATATAGAGAGAGAGAGAGAGAGCGCATAGATAAAAAAACAAGTATATAATATATAATACATAATTGTTTTTTATTCTCATTTTTTGGCATTTTTAATTGTAGCTACTTTTTTGTGCTATGGCTTTTGAGGGTTAGAGTTTATTTGGCTTGCATATTTTGGGTTTGTCTTGAGGTATTTATTTCTTTTGTTTCTCTTTCTCTCTTTTCATCTCCTGCTAACAGCTAAATTACATTATTCTCTTCCTTTCTCCCTTTACCTTGTTACTTCTATTTTTATCCTCCTTCCTTATAACCATCACCTTCTATATCTCTTCTGCATTCTGTTTACTTTTTGAAATTGTAAAAATTTTCCTACCTACCTAGCATTTTCTTTTGTCTTAATTAACTGTATTTTTACCATCTTTTAAAACTAATTGATGTATGCAATTCCTGACACATCATTAATGCTGATGTAATTATTACTGCTGTGGATGACATAATTGATACCTGCTGTTTGCTTTAAATCCAGATCTTCTTTGTATTGTTTTTACTGTTGACAATTGCTGGCCGCACCATTCTTGTTTTTTTATGGTAACTAGTATTGTAGATGCCATGGTACTCACTGGATGATTACCTTAGTGCTCTATATTGTTTGCATTGGTTGTTTTATGGTTTGTTTCACCCTATTTTGTGAGGTGCTGGGAGACTACAGGGACACTGCAAGTTCACAGGGTAGAAACCCTGCTGCCAGACTAAATTCAACCAAAAGACAGCACATCTTCCTGCACACGCAAATTAATACACTCAATCTTTAGCTGTACATTAATACAAAGAATAGGAGGAGACAAAAATCCCAAAACAGCAACCAGGCCCCAAATAGAAATGGTTAGAGGTGGGTCCCTAGTTCCCACCTATGGACATCCACTGCTACAGCAAAAAGAGATTTAATACAAAGAGTGTGATTACCACACCTATGAGGGGGTCTCAATCTTTATTACTCAATGACACTGTTGCAAGTGACTATGCCCTAAAAAGGACCACTCATAAGATGTATCTCAAGGCCCTTGGGGAAAAAAAAAACTAATTCCAAAACTTATTGAAGGAAGAAAATAATTAAGATCCAAGTCAAAATCAATGAAATTGAGAATTTAGAAAAAAATTCAAAAAGTCAGTGAAGCAAAAAGTTTGTTCTTTGAAAAGATAACTAAGATTGATAAGCCCTTAGCCAAACTAACCAAAAGAAAGAGAGAAAACACAAATTAATAAAATTAGAAGTGAAAAAGGAGAAATCACCACAGACATCTCAGAAATCCAGTAGATAGTTAGGGACTATTTTGAAAAAATCATACTCAATAAATCAGAAAATTGAGAGGAAATGAATATCTTTCTAGACAAATGTGATCTTCCCAAACTAAATCAAGAGGCCATAGAATACCTAAACAGATCAATGACTTGTAATGAGATGGAAGCAGTAATAAAAAGCCTTACAACAAATAAAAACCCAGGACCAGATGAATGCTCAGCTGAATTTTACTAAATGATTAAAGAAGAACTAATGCTAATATGCCTCAAATTATTACATGAAATAGAAAGTGATGGAACATTTAAAAATTTATGGGAAGCCAGTATCACACTCATACCAAAACCAGATAAGGACACATCAAGGAAACTACAGAGCAATATCTGGAATGAACTTAGATACAAAAATATTTAATATTAGAAAATATTAGATAATATTCGAAAATCATGCTCAACAACATATTAATATTGTACACTACAACCAGCTTGTTTTTTTTCCAGAGATAATAAACTGGTTTAATACAGGCAAATCAATAAATGTAACTTATTACATAAACAGAATTAAGGATGAAAATCACTTAGTCATCTTAATAGATGCAGAGAAGGACTTCAACAAAATTCAACACTAATTTATGTATAAACACTAAGGGATGAAAGGAAGCTACCTCAATATCATCTATAACAAACACAAAGCCAACCTCGTAGTAAACAAGAAAAAAATGGAAAACTTTTTGGTTTTTTAATCTGGTACAAGTTTGTCCACTCCTACTTAATATTAAGAAATTTTAGCCAAAGCAATTAGGCAAAAGAAGGAAATAAAAGGAATAAAAATAGGAAAGGGAAAAGTATCTCTGTTTGTGGATGAAATCACCCTATACCTAGAATATCCAAAAACTCCACCAAAAGACTACTAAAGCTAATAAGAAAATTTGACAAAGTAGCAGATTGCAAAATAAACATACAAAAATCAATAACTTTACTATATACCAACAATCAATCTTCTGATAAAGAAATCAGAATAACATTACATTCACAATAGCCTCAAACACACACACACACACACACACACACACACACACACACACACACCAAGGAATCAGTCTAATCAAGGAGATGAAAGAACTCTACAATGAAAACAATAGAACAGACAAAAGAAATTGAAGAAGACCTCAGAATAGATAGACCTCCCACGTTCATGGATAGGCAGAATGAATATTGTTAAATTGGCCATACTACAAAAAGCAATATACAGAATCAGTGTAATCCCCATCAAAATACGAATGACATTCTTCATGGAACTAGAAAAAACAGTCCTAAAATTCATTTATAAGAATAAAAAAATCCTAGATTAGCCAAAGCAATATTAAGCCAAAAAAACAATACTGGAGACATCACAATACCCGACTTCAAATTACACTATAGAGCTATAGTAATAAAAACTGCATGGTACTGGCATAGAAACAGACACGTAAAAAATGGTACAGAATAGAAGATACAGAGAAAATTCTACACCTCTACAGTCATCTGATTCTTGACAAAGGTGCCAAAAACTTACATTAGAGAAAAAGACAGCCTTTTATACAAATGGTGCTAGGACAAGTGGTTATCCACATGTAGAAGAAAGAAACTACACACTTATCTCCCACCAGGCATGAAAATAAACTCAAAATGGATCAAAAACTTAAAAATTAGACCAGAAACACTATAATTCATAAAAGAAAATGTAGCATCAACATTCCAGTATATAGGCACAAGCAATGACTTTCTCAATAGGACCACTTAAGCTCAGGAAATACTGCCAAGTGTTAATAAATGAGATGGCATCATATTAAAAAGCTTTTACACAACAAATAAAACAATTAGGAATGTGAAGACAGAATCTACATAATGGAAGAAAATCTTTTAGATACTCTTTTGACAGAAGATTAATATCTAGAATCTATAAAGAACTCAAAAGACTTTGTACCAAAAAAATCAAATAATCCAATTAATAAATGGGCAAATGAATTAGAAACTTTACAAAAATACAAATGGCCAAAGAATAGATGAAAAAAGTGTTCAACATCATTAGTAATTATGGAAATGCAAATTAAAACTACGCTAAGATTTCATTTTACAACTTTGAGAATGGCAATCATCAAGAATACAAATAATACTACATGCTAGAGAGGATATGGAGAAAAAGGAACAGTTTTACACTATTGGTATGATTTTAAATTAGTAAACCACTGTGGAAATCATCATAGAGATTCCTCAAAAGACTAGACATGGAACCACAATATGACCCAATTATGCCACTGCTCAGTGTTTATTTTAAAGACCTGAAGTCTTCACACAACAGTGATGCATGCATACCCATGTTTATAGCAGACTAATTCACAATAGATAAACTATGGAACCAGCCTAGGTGTCTATCAATAGATGAATGGATAGAGAAAATGTGGTATATATACACAATGGAGTTTTATTCAGCCATAAAGAAAAATGAAATTGGGTCATTTGCAGGAAAATGGATGGAAATAGAAACCATTATGTTGAATGAAGTAAATCAAACTCAGATAGTGATGGGACATTTGTTTTCTCTCATGTGAAAGCTAGAGAGGAAAAAGAAAAAAAAAGGTGAGGGTGGATCTCATGGAAATCGAAGGGAGATCAGTATAGGAAAGGGACATGGGTGGGCAGAGCTGAGGGAGGGGGAAAGTAGTGGGGAGTGATATTGGCCAAATTATATTGTTATATGTTGTGCATGTATGAATATGTAAAACAAAACCACATCATTACATACCACTATAATGTACCAATCAAAAATGTGTGGAAAACAGCATGAATATCATAAACTGATATAGATATAACAGAACTTCAAATAGCTATGAATATTTATTGGTAGTCATAGGAAAGTCATTTAGCTTGTAGAGCAAATCCAGCCCATAGTTTAGTTTAGATATATGCTAATGGGCAACTGCTTTTTTTGTGCAGCAGAATCTCTTATCCCTGTGTAGGTTAAATTCTACATAATCAGAAAATAAATTTAAATAAGAAAAGTATATCTTTCTGAGTCAAATACTGGCTAAATAGAAAGGTAACAAGTTGTTATTAACAGGGGAAACATAACAAGAATCAGTGCTGTATAAGGTAGTATTTTTCTCAACCCAATTGAATTTTTATAAGTATCTTTTGAATTTATTATATTTTTCTAAATAACTATTGGAACTTTGGAAATGCCTTATTAAAAAGAATTCATAAAATGTAAGGGAAAATTTATAAGTAACAAAATTTTTAAATTAAAAAATCTCATTTTTATGAGTAAAAACAAAGAAGATATTTTACTTTTATCTGCATGCCAGATAAAAGTAAAATATCTAAGTTTCAAATCATATTCAACCAATTCACTATAAAAGAATACTTGATGGCTGAGTTATAGACAGTAATGTGATCCTGCCTAGTATGGGCAGTAACACAGTGATCTGCCATTGTATGTTAAACTATACTATACCATTCTAAAAATAGGGAGAGATAAGTTCACACATAAACACTGTTCTCTTCTATGTATGTTTTCCAGGAAACAATTCATGAATCAAATGGTGTTAAGGCTAAATGGGGTACCATTAAGCAGTATGTCGATGTGTTGATTACAATTTGTGAAAGGAATTTATTGCAAAACACAAGCTTTATAGGGTAACGACTATAAATGCATAACATATTTCAAACACAGTGAATATTTTGATTTTCTCATCCAGGAAATTATATGAAGCTTATTTCCTTATTAATTCAATTTTGGCAACTATTTTCATAAACCTCAAATTTCACATTTATTATACAGTTATGTATCACTAAATAATGGGGCTATGTTCTAAGAAATGTGCTATTAGGGGATCTCATTATTGGGTAACCATAATAGACTTAAACTAAGATAGCTACAAAGTCACTAGGTAATAGAATTCTGGTATATTCTATTAAATATAATGTAATCCATTGTATATATGCTATATGATTGACTGAAATATTATGTTTTTCATTACTATATTTTATCTAATATAATGATTATATCCAAAGTAATATGAAGATTTCCTAAATGTTTTTTGTCATTCAACTTTTTCTCAAAAAAGTTCAAGTAAGAAAATAAATTTCAAATTTATGAGCAAAACACATCTTCAGCTCTTTAGACCAAGCAAAGAGGTCATATTGAGTTGCAATTTTTCCTGCAAAAATAGAAATTCCATCAAGAAAATATGTGCAATGACCTTTTGGAAATCTACTGCCAAAGACTGCCCACATTTCTGTGGAAAGTAAGAAGTTTCTTCACAACAAACAGTGCCAAATCAGGATGATAGATTAAAATCTGTGTGGCAGACAGTAAATGGTGTTTAAACTCATAAGAGTCTATTTCTGATAGAAACATATATTACTACAACCCACATTATTTTAGAAAATATTTCTTAAAGTGATGTTTCTTACAGTGCCTTTTTAAAAGTATGTAGGCACATTTAAGTTTCACTCGATCTTGGAAAATAATTTAAAGAAGTTGTGTCTAATAAAAGTAGCTAGACATTACTACTTTTAAAAGACTCCCTAAACTCTTTATTTTTCTGCTGACTAGTAAATTACAAACTGAGTGATTAAATAAGTGCTATTTTGACTTGGAATTTTTTAATTTTTTTGAATGAAAAGGCCATTATACAGAAATTCAGCTTTACCCCTAATCTGATCATTCATTGATAATGTATTCCCAAAGTCATTCTTGTTTTAATTTGTCCCAAATTTCTGTTATGCAGGTAACAAAAAAAGTACAGTGATACTCAACAGAAGAGTACAAATTGGTAATCTTGTGCTCAGAATGCAGAATTGAAAAGTAATCTAATCGCCTGAATGTCAGTACAAAACCATAATAAGAGGTCCATTGATAACTTTGTGTATTTTTTACATATAGTTTAATCTGAAAATGCACAGAGGGCATTTTCTGTAAATGGATGCATAGAGTGAGGTGAGACTTGAATAAAATAGGAAAGTACACAAAAGTGTTCGTTTATTCATTCAGTAGTCAAATATTCATTGAGATAAGCATTCCTATTTACTATGGAAAGAATACTGGCCAGACCAATGGGGAAAAAAGATAATCATTGGAGAGCAATTAAAATATCACTTATAAGGACATATATGTGGTACCTGTCACAGTTCAGTATGGGAAGATCTTGGGAGAAATGTTCAGTGGACATTTTCCCTCAGTTTTGGGCTGTTACAAATAAAACTGCTAATATGTCTCTGTGTTAGTTAGCTTTCTATCCCTGACACAATACCAGAAATAATCAACTTAAACATAGGAAAGGTGTATTTGGGCTCACAGTTTTGCAGGTTTTAGTGCATGGTAACTTGGTTCCATTGCGTTTGGGCCTATGGCAGTACATCATGGCCAGAGCACGTAGTGGACCAAACTAGTAACCTCATGGCTGCTGGGATACAAGGAGAGAGAGCAAGAAAACTCTGTCCCACAATACCGTTTGAGGGCAAGACCCAAACACCTCTAGGCCATATCTCTTCAAGGTTTCACTACTTCCTAATTGTGCCACTGTTAGGTACTAAAGTGACTTAGAGTTCTTTGCTTAAACTAGAGTTTACAAGTACTAAAGGCAAAGAGAGGTTGCAGAAACTACTAAATGTGGGTCAAGCAGAGAAGCACATGTGGAAAGAAACTGAAACAAATGACAGGAAAGTCTAAAGCTTATCCCTGAGCTAAGGAAGCGTTATCAGAATGATGACCTTTAGCAGTATTTGGTGAAATCACTCTGAAATAGTTAAATTTAACTTAGGAAATGAGTCATTGCTATTGTCTTTAAAAAAAAAAATAGTTCTTTAAAATGAAGCAGCGGTACTAAGTAGCTAACAAGTAATCATTGCATGCAGGCTGTGCCCAACTTGCACTGTGGTAAACTTTTAAGAATTAAATGCTACACTGTTGAACTATTTCCAAAAATCAATGTTAAAGGGGGTCAAAGAAGAGTATGGCAATTCTCAGGCATGGATGGACAATTATAAGCTAAAGGAAATGTTTAAATGTTCCATTCTCCTTAGGGAAATCTCTGTCTCAGAATTCTTTTCTACCTTTAAAAGAAAATTATTTCCTTTGAAAGAGAACACTTTCAAAGACTTTCAAGACTGTGAACTGGCATCGGAAGAAACCAGCTTTATTTTGTAGATGTTTACAAGACAATTAGCTACATAATAGGAAAATAAACATAGTCAAGCACAAGTAGGGAAAGAAAATAAGAGATAAGGAAGATACAATACTAAAAAGAACCACAAAATACCATAACATAAAAAGGGATAATTTAGGCTTGCAAAATTCTATTAGCTATTGCTTCCGAAAATATTTTTTGAAATGTAAAATATTTGATAATAAATATTTTATTTTACAATCTCCAATTCTCAGCCTACAAGATAATTATGTATTTTGTGGGTACACCAAGATTTTTGAATCTTATCTTTAAAAAGGTAAGAAAAGCAAACCAATTAAAATATTTTCTATAAACAATGCTAAATCTAGTTGAAATAATTTTCCCAATAATTGATATAACTAATCAACTCTCTAAATGACAGCCAAAATTGTAAATTGTTACAGTTCTGCTCTCAATAATTTTAATCATTTTAGATCTTCTCAGAATGTTTACCAGAAGTTGGGTTGAGACCAGAATAGAAGTGAATTTCAAACAGTTCAATTCTGTTTTATACATTAGGTCTGACAAAAAAAAATGGTTTCAAAGACAAAGGAAATTATAGATTAAGAATGCCTTATCTTCAATTTCTCCACCATTTTAGTATCAATATTATCTTCTTTTTTTAACAAAACTGGAGATAATTAATAGTTGCAATGGTTTCTATGCCAGTACTCAAGGTACTTTAGAATATAATTACATCAAACAATTATATTCATAACGTATATGGAACTGCTTTATAATATCTAAAACCCATTTATTGAGTTTCCAGAATTATATTTTATGATATCCTTTAGTCTAGATAGATGAGTAGCTGTCTGAAAAAGCACATATTGGACTACCTCTCTGGCCATTAAGAAGCCCTGATGCATCTCAGGATCTCCACACACATCACTCAGATTCCCACCCCCTTGCATTGTTTGGCATCCTACTTTTCTTATCTTCAAAGCCTCTTCTGCTCTTCTTCACAAATGAAATGTCTCAACAGTTTCTCCTTTTAATAAAGTCCAGAGCATGTCTGTCATAGTCATTAGACAGCAAAATGTTGATTGAGCATCCACCCCACTGTGTAGAATGGATTGGCCTAATGCTAAGGAAATAGCTAGAAAGAGGTTAAAGAAAACAGCACAGTGTGCAAAAGTTATCTGTTTAGTGAATGCCTCTACTTTCTCTCTTGTTTTTTGTGGGTACACTAGGTCCTAAGATTTTTGAGAAGTGTAGCAGTTTATTCACAAGAAAAACAATTTTCCCTCACTGGGCCGAACAAAGATACATGAGCTAGCTTTTTAAAAGTATACTCCACATCTTAGTTTTCTATTTTTTCCTGTAAAATATTTTCTAAAGGCTTTAAGTAGTTCTCAATGATGATTAACTCACTGCACAAAAGAGCATTTTTTAACTACTCAATTTTCTGCTTTATCTCATGAGCATTCAAAAGGTAGACTCATAAGACATCAGATTATATAACTATAGCTCAAAATGCATTTATATTTTGAACTACAGTAGATAGAGAACCAAATTGAAACATACCCACTTCAAATAGCCATATCACAATCAACAGTTAATTTCCTGTTATGTAGACATCATTAAACCTTTTAAAATTAATGCTTCTCAAAGCTTATTTATAACAGTACAGAAAAGTAATGATATATGTATATATAAAATATTCATTTTATATTATGAACATATACATATATATGTCTTTTCTGTGATAAGGAAACAAATATATGTTTTTGTTAAAATTGCTTTAAATCATTAGGCTGAACTTGAGGGCCTTCTAAACATTTAAAACAAAATGTGAAATTTTTTGCTTCTAGTCTTTACAAATATTCTCATGTTTTATGCCCCAAATGACAAAAGCAATGTAACAAAATAAAAGAAACACAGTATATAGGAAACTGCTCTATATGGAACTGGCTAAGGAAGACCTACTCTCAGTTAACCCTGGGAATAACCAAAGCACCTCTGCTGTGGAGGATAGGCTTTGGCTTTGGGCTGCAAGGTTGAAAGAGCTTGTGCTGCTGACCTTCTGCTCAGAGTTGGATACTGCATGCACCATTCAACAAACTAGCCATTAATTTTTTTAAAATCCATATGGCAGCAATTGTTTGCCTAGAAATAATATGCAGAACATATTATCATGCTCTTTTAGTTATGTAATAAGATTAACTGTGTAATTACACATCACAGGTACATTAGTTTGCTAGAACTGCCATAACAAGGTAACCCAAACTGAGAGGCTCTAAACAATAACTTGCTGTCTCAACAGTTCTGGAGCTTTACATTTGAGGTCAAAGTGTTGGTGGGCCATCCTTCCTCCAAAAGTGCTTGGAAAGAAACTGTCCCAGGTATTTATCCTAACTTTTGGTAGTTCCTGGGCTTATACCAGCATAACTTTAATCCTGACATGGTGTTCTCTCTGTGTGTGCATGACCTTGTTAAAATTTCTCCTTTTCATAAGGACATTGGGCATTTTGGTACCTACCATATTCTAGTATGATCTCATCTTAACTGATTATACCTACAATGACCCCACTTCTACACAAGCTCACATTCTGAGATGCCAGGCACGAGGACTTCAACATGTAAATCCTTAGAGGACATAATTCAATGCACAACAAAATATAAATGTCTTTCTATAAGAAAAAACTATAGATGGATACAAATTAATATATTCTCATATCCAGACAAATAATATTTGTAAGTCTCATGTCACTCATGCATAAAGTGGGTTATATTAACATATAAGCATGGTAAATAAAATAAAGGCCAATTGTTTTACTCTAATGTTCTTTTTCTTAAAATTTAAATTTATTTTAATTAATACATAAAATCACAAATATAAAACGTAGTAATGAGGTACCATATCATGTTTTGATACATGTATATATTTTGTAATGTTTAAATCAGGTAAAACATATCTATCTCCTCATATATCAATCTTTTTATTTTTATTTATTTATTTAGTTGTTGATAGATTTTTATTTTTTATTTATTTATATTTTGTGCTGAGAATCGAACCCAGTGCCTCACACCTGCCAGCCAAGTGCGCTACTGCTGAGCCACAGCCACAGCCCCCAAACATGGATCTTTTTTGGTGAAAATATTCAAAGCTTTTCTTCTAGTTTTTAAAATATACAGTTCATTATTATTATCCATCGATATTCTATTATAGATAGCAATAGCACACCAGAACTTCTCCTGTATAACCCTAACTTAGTAATCATTAATCAACCTTTTCATGTCCTCTCTCCTGCTAACTCTCCACAGCCTCTGGTAACTACCATTTTACTCTCAACATCTATGAGATCAAATTTTTTGGAATTCACATATGGATGGGATTGTGCAGTATTGTCTTTCTATTCCTTAATACATCAATTAGTGTAATGTTCTCCAATTTCCATCCAATGTCATAAATATCAAGATTTTATCATTTTTATGGCTGAATAGTACTCCATTGTGAATGTGGGCCACATTTTCTTTGTGCATTTATCAGTTGATGGACACTTAGGATATTTCTATTTTTTGTCTCTTCTAAATAGTGCTGAAATAAACATGGAAGTGCATATGTCTGTTTGACATATTGATTTTATTCCCTTTGGATATATACTCAATTGTAGGGTTGCTGATTATATAATAGTTCCATTTTGATTTGACTTTTGTAAATGGAAAATTCCATCTTTCTTTAAAAGCCAGTATATGTAGATAAGCACCAAGATTAATTAAAAAGTTACTTTCATATGATTTTCAAGATTTCAAATTTAGTGTCTTATACGTTAAGAAAAAAATGACCTTGAAATGTTTCTTTTTTTTAGAATTAATGAAATATCTATTATTTTGTATAATTACTGGATTTTCTTAGGACACAAAGAAAATCTAAAACTGGCTGAGAGCTCTTGATTCTAGAACAAAAACTGATATAATTAACTTATTTTCACATTAACTGATGATTTCCAAATAGACAAATCTCTGGGAAACCACTCTTATCAGCATGAAAAAAATATTTTTAAATATTTCTTTTATAAAAGAATATTTAGCAAACAATTGTAGAGAGATTTTAAGGTTTACACTTCTGATACATATTTTATACAGAGTTAACATTAAAGAGAAAATAAAGGGCTTCAATGTTGTTATACTTGCATATTTTTTCCCTATGTCTTTAGTTTCAAAAGACATAGAAAGGAAAGTTACCAGTTTTTGCAGAGAGAGAAAGACCTTTAAAATTATGTGTAATGAGATTCTCAATAAACTAAAATTGTCAGAAACCGTCAATTAATTTAATATGATAAAGGTGTGATTTGCCAACAACATGAAACACATTATAGCAAGGAGTGTGGAAAATGAAAAGGAAAATAAGACATGGTCCCTGTCCCTGAAGAGGCCATAGTCCAATTAGAGAAACTGAAAGAACTGAAATAGAAAATTAATGACATGCAATATAACTATATAATTAATTAATAATTATTATTATAGTTATAACTAACTTTAATAATTATAACAATAGCAATCATATGATGCTTAACAATGATATGATGCTTCTTTTGTGCCAACAGCTATTCTTAAATGCTACACATACAGGTATGCACACACACACACACACACACACACACACACACTTGTTTGAGCTTGACAACAATATTATCACGTAGATACTCTTCTTATCCCTATTGTACAGATATAAACAAAATGATAAAGAGAGTTTCTCTAATTTTGGTGCTGAGGCTGCAGTTACCAAGAGTTGCATCTATGACTCAAATGTAGTCAGTCTGTCTCTCCAGAATTGTTTTTCTGAGCCATTATCCTGCTCGGCCTCTCTAATCGTAGTATCTCTGGCACCAGATGGCAAATTAGGATATTTTAAATCTACACACTGATCAGGAACCCATAAAACACACACACACACAAAAAAAACAAGAAGATAAGAATGAAGATAGAGCCATGTCCCCAATCCAAAATCTATGAAAAATATCTTTCAAATTTTGTGATTTTTAGACATGATGAGGATATTGGGGAAAGTATCAGCTGTTGTAGATATGGAGTAAGGGAGGCACTACTAGGTTTTTCCTAACAAATTCCTCCTCAGAACTCACTTAAAGGACAAATTTCATCAAACATTTTAAAAGATGCCCAAGAAAAGCTTCTTACTTTGAATAATGAATCTAAGGGAATGGAAGGATCATGGGGAGGAAAATGGCATATTTGAAAATACCAAGCGCTGGTTGCAGGGGAGCAGAGATGCTTACAGGAACCACCTCCAGTTTCTGGAGTCCACTCCCCTGATATAGAGAAAAGGCTGGAGGCCCCAGGGTAAAATGACAAGGGAAGAAGCAGTCACCCCAGCAGGCTCCATTCAGTCATGTGAGTAGAAGTTAGCAGCACAAGGAGAATCTGCCCCACAAGGATTCACACACTGACTCATTTTTTCCTGAAGGAGAAAGTGCCAATAATTACAGAGGATTTGTTTAGAAATTAATTACTCCAGATTTATAAATTGAAATTGCCAATTGCCCTGGCTTATTTCCACATCCTATTTCTGAAATGAATCATAAGCAAACATGAGGCACAGGCCAAAATACTTTTTTTTTTAAATCAAGAGAAAATAACAAGCAAAGATGACCCCCCACTGTCATGATCAGTTTTATAAGTGCTTGTGAAATTCAGAAGAAGACTCCTCAATTAGTGCTTTTAAAATAGCATTATGACTCTATGCTATTGAAACCCAAGGGCGGGGCACTCCCTTCCATTAACTATCAAGAAAAACTTGTGAGACTAAGTTAATCATTAAAAATATGGTTTGGATGGCCAACACCTTTATCTGCCTTAACCAATCAGGATAAATACTGGCATCTTTGTTAATCTAAGTTCGGGTCAAAAGCCCCAACTTACTGGGACATCTGTGTTCATTAGGGCTTTGATTCTCAGCTGGCTGTCACTGTTCTTTAATCTGACCTATTCCCTGGACCCTTTCCTTCTTTTACAGTTGGTCTCAGATACTGCAGGTCTGGACCAGAAAACTGCTCTATATGCATATTTACTTGAACTTTCCCAAAACCTTCTTATCTTCATTGAGATGGCTTGTCCCCAAGGGCACTGCATCCTGTCTCAAAGGGAGGCTATTTATCTCTCACCTCCCAAGTACATCAGGCTGTCTCTGCACCTGAGTCACCAAAAACAGCAGGAGGATGCTGGGGCAGAAAACAAGTGAACTTGTCGTAAAATGCACTAAAAAATGCAAAGTCGATTGTTAAAAGTAAACCAAACTCCCATAACTATAAACTTATTTTAAACAATACTCATCCAGAAATAATTGTTTTGATTTTTGCTTCATTTTTTAAAAATCTGACCCCTAAACAGATGAAAATGTGATCAGACAAGTTCCTCTCTGCAGTTCCTGATATCTAATTTAATTTGCAGTGAAGCTTAGCTTAAAGTCTAGAGGCATGGTCAACTAAAAGCTCAGAAAACTGAATTACCCTGATGAGCCTAAATCATTAAAAGGAATGAATTAATTTGGTAAACTGACCTTTGGCAATGGTGAATTGAAAATCATTTGCTTCTCAATGTGACTGACTCTAGCAGTTGACCCTAAGCTTTCCTTTTTTCCCTTCTCTTCCTAAATGAGCTAATCTATTCCCATGAATCTAAATATCATACCTGTGATAACAGTGTGAATATTCATATCAAAATCCTATATCATTCCTTTATAATCTAAACCCTTTATAACCAAGTGCCTACTTAAATTTCCATTTCAGGCCTTCTATAGTAATAATCAAGACATTTGTTTTCTCCCTTGCCACTACTCAAATCAAACCAAGAACCTCACTATATGACTCCTATGAAAAAATGGTATCATCCTTTCTCTGATAAATCAAGGTTTACCCATGATTCCTCCATTCTCCTAACCTCCTTCACTGAATCCATTTTAAGTCTCTGGCTCAAACATATCTCACATCCCTCTGCCCCACTCTGCACTCTTAGCATAAATCACTGTTACCTCTCATTTATTTTATTGCATTTATTCCTAATTATTCTCCCTGCCTCTACTTTCTCTGACTTGTCCAACTACAATCCATTTGCACATTGCTACTCTCCTGCTTAAAGACCTCTAGAAAATTCTCATTAAATTTAAAATTACATTCATTCTCCTGACCTGAGAATCTTAAATCAGTGGTTAGCAAATTTTTTCTACAAGGAGTCAAATAGCACCTCATTTAGGCTTCACAAGCAAGGTCCTATGTTTGTGTCACTGGAGCACAACAGCAGCCTTAGACCATCTGTAAACAAATGGGTGTGGCCATGTGCCAAGAAAATTTTACTGATATACACTGAAATTTGAAGTTCATGTAATTTCATATTTCACAAAATATTATTATTTTTTTATTTCTTCCAAGCATTTAAATATATAAAATCTTTTCTTCATTGCCACACACAATCAGGTGGCAGGCCAGATTTGGCATATGGTCTTAGTGTACCAACTCTACATAAATAATTTGCCTCAGATTACCTTTCTGACATCTCCTTGTTCCTGTTTTCTCTCAGATTGGTATCTCCCTGCTCTACTAACTTTCTTTCTGTTCTTTTTTATGTAATTTTTAAATTTATATATGACATCAGAATGCAATACACTTCTTATTACATATAAAGAACATATTTTTTTCATATCTCTGGTTGTATACATAGTATATTCACACCAATTCATGTCTTCATACATGTACTTTGAATAATAATGATCATCACATTCCACCATCATTAATAACCCCATGCCCTCTGCCTTCCCCTCCAACCCCTCTGCCCTATCTAGAGTTCATCTATTCCTCCCATGCTCCTGATCCCTATCCCACTATGATTCAGCCTCCTTATATCAAAGAAAACATTCCACATTTGATTTTTTGGGATTGTCTAATTTCACTTAGCATTATCTTCTCTAACTCCATCCATTTACCTGCAAATGTGCCATGATTTTATTTTCTGTTATTGCTGAGTAATATTCTATCGTGTGTATATATGCCACGTATTTTTTTTATCCATTCATCTATTGAAGGGCATTTAGATTGGTTCCATAGTTTAGCTATTGTGAATTGTGCTGCTATAAACATTGATGTGGCTATGTCCCTGTAGTATACTATTTTTAAGTCCTTTAGGTATAGACCGAGGAGAAGGATAACTGGGTCAAATGGTGGATCCATTCCCAACTTTCCAAGAACTCTCCATACTGCTTTCCATATTGGCCACACCAATTTGCAGTCCCACCAGCTGTGTATGAGTGTACCTTTTTCCCCACATCCTCGCCAACACTTATTGTTGTTTTTATGCATAATTGCTGCCATTCTGACTGGAGTGAGATAAAATCTTAGAGTGGTTTTAATTTGCATTTCTGTAATTGCTAGTGATAATGAGCATTTTTTTCATGTATTTGTTGATTGATTGTACATCATCTTCTGAGAAATGTCTCTTTAGGTCCTTGGCCGATTTATTGATTGGGTGTTTTTTTGTTTTGTTTTGTTGTTTTTTTTTTTTTGATGTGTTGCTTTTTGAATTCTTTATATATATCCTAGAGATTAGTACTCTATCTGATGTGTATGGGGTAAAGATTTGCTCCCAAGATGTAGGCTTTCTATTCACCTCACAGATTGTTTCATTTGCTGAGAAGAAACTTTTTAGTTTGAGTCCATCCCATTTACTGATTCTTGGTTGAAATTCTTATACCACAGGAGTCTTATTAAGGAAGTTGGGTCCTAATCCCCCATGGGGACTACTTTTTCTTCTATTAGACGCAGGGTCTCTGGTTGTATTCCTAAGTCCTTGATCCATTTTGAATTGAGTTTTGTGTATGGTGAGAGACAGGGGTTTAATTTCATTTTGTTGCATATGGATTTCCAGTTTTCCCAGCACAATTTGTTAAAGAGGCTCTATTTTCTCCAATGCATGTTCTTGGCACCTTTGTCTAATATAAGATAACTGTAATTTTCTTCTGTTCTTAAAATACTTAATCTTCGTCTTACTTAGGTCCCTTGAATTCATTCTTCTCTTGACATAGCATATGGCTCCCTTGTGATGTTGGATTGGCTAACTTTACTTAGCATTAATTAATAAATTATTTATCCCTCCACAAAGCACAGTCTCCTCATATATTTGTCTCTGACTTTCTCTCACTAGTGTAACATTTTTGTCCCATCCTTAATGTCCTTCATTCATAACACTGATAACTCTAGGAAATTACCTGCACAGTGTCAAGCACATAGAAGTCCCTCAATGAAAGGACAACTAGAAAAATTCTCCACTCATTCATTTTTTCCCTGAATCTTAATATAGAGGGGGAGATTCTTTCAATTAAAACAATTATTCATTCTTAACTATCATGGATATATCTGATATTCAAATGTGCTTTTAAAAAATTCCATTTCTATAGATAAAATAAATACCAGATGTTAGGTCAGGAAGATAGCAACAGATATCTTGTATTATGGAATTTTGGCACAACCTCTCCAAAAATCAACTGAGCATGTCTGTAATCTCAGTGACTCAGGGGACTAAGGCAGAAGAATTGCAAGTTCAAGGCTCTAAACAACTTGGTGAAATACTGTCTGAAAGTTTAAATATTAATAATTATAAAAAGGGCTGGGGATATGGCTCAGTATACCTGGGTTCAATCCCAAGTACCACAAAAAATGACAATAATAACAATAATAAGCAATGGGAACAAAAACTGAAAAAGATTTCTAAAAGATTTTCTAAAGCACAGTTGAATATCAGATATATCCATCATAATTAAGAATGCATAATTGTTTTAATTGAAAGAATCTCCCTCTCTGTATTGACTCTACCTATCTCATCTCATCTTGGTTCCCCCACTTTATGACTGTATTTTGACTACTGAATGCAACAAGGTTAAGAAAGAGATAATCTCCCCTCAGACATGGCCAAGATAATAATGGAAATGAAAAGGATGGGGTAATACATAAAATTACTTTGAACAATCTGTGTTCCCATTCTGGTGATTACTAGGTATGATGTTTTATTCTTTACCCCAATGACAAATCCTTTAGGATCCTCTGACTAGTCCATTCTCCAGGTGACAGCCCAGCCAAATAAATCTCAGGACCACAAACAACTCATATTACTTCATATAGAATCATTTGTTAGATTAACTGATCCAGTATAATAAAGATAACGACCACTTAGTTAAGTTCACTGCTTACCAGCTTGACGTTTATATTATTTGAATGATACATTTTTGAGATTTCTTCACTTTTTTATGTATAATTTCCCCTCGAAAATATTTAACTAAGATTAATATATTATTGACAAATACACAATAACATTCCAACCTGAGGCTGTTTTCAACTTTGCATTTTGGAGTTGAACTCCATGACTGGAACTAGGAAGATACAAGACAAAGTTGCAGCACCTTGTAGTTTCAAAAAAAAAAAAAAAAAAAAAAGAAGAAGAAGAAGAAAAGAAGAAGGAGAAGGAGAAGGAGAAGGAAAAGGAGAAGAAGAAGTGTTAAGTACACAGTAAATGGAACAAACTGAAAAGAAGTTTCTTAACCAAAGCTGAAACAATTTGCACAGGAAATAAAATGTAGTACTAAATTGTAATCTGAGGCATGTTATTATTATCATCAACTCCACACTCACATAAATAAGTTATTAAAAATACATAAATGAATAGACAAGCTCTCATGAAGAAGAGCTCAACATAATTTATGTAGTTTTTCTTTTAATGAAATATAACTCTCCAGCCCTTAAGTGAGAATTTCACAAAACAATTCTTTCCAAGAGTGCTGTAGAGAAACTTGCTGATATCATGTACTTTTGTAATTATATGAGGTAAATGAGACTTTTTCTCTGTGATCTTCCTCCTCACAATCCATAAACCCTGTAGAACCATGAGACAAACATCACACAAACTTAAATGGAAAGGCAGCCTAGAAAAGACTTAACTAATATTTCTCAAAACTGCCAGATCATCAAACACCGGGTTGTCTGGGAAATCATCAAAGTCTACAGAATACTAATGAGACATGGGTAGACTTCATGAGATCCTGGAACTAAAAAGGAAGGTTATTAGGAGAACGCTAGAGATATATGATTAAAGTATTATCTTTAGTTAATAATAACACGTGAGTATTGGTTTATTAGTAGTGAGAAGCACATCATAATAATGCCATACACAATCAGGTGGCAGGCCAGATATGGCGGTAGGAGAACTTGGGGGTGAAATATATGGAACTGTCTACCATTTTCACAACTTGCAGTAAATCTGAAAGTATTCTAAAATATTCTTCCCCATTTTGATATTTTTACTTTATTATTGAATACTTGTATATTTTTCTCTGTAGACATTTATATAATTAAATGCCTATATTAAATGTCTTCATTTCCACAAAGAACACTGAATATGTAATTTAAGGTAAACATACCCCCAAACTGTAATATTTATTCCTTTGGAGAAGGAAATTACATTGGGTTCTTTTTAAAGGTCATTTACTATAGATGTTCTTATACCTTTACTTTTCTATGAAATGTAATTTTTTAATTTCTCTACTTTTATAACTCTTCTGTGCCATGCCTTAGTGTTGAATGCACAAAGGAACATATGCAGGCTACTGTGCAGTGGGTGAAAGAAAGTTTTCCATCTATTCTTTTCAAAAGCAGAGAATATAAAATATTTGGCTGAACTCTATGTTGTCTTTACATTTCCACTTCTTCTCAGGTTTACTTATGAGATTCCAGTCTTTAAATATTTTTCATTTCAAGACGACTTCTACTTTTTATTTGTTCTTAAGACTCAAAGAATACAAACACCAATAATTTCTGTACACTGCAAATGATATTTTACAATCTCATTCCCTTTTCAAGGAACAAATCTTTTCCAGTAGGGGCATTTTAAATTTGAATGGATTCAGACAAACAATGAAAGTGTGTTACAAAAGTTTCTATGGGAGTAGCTCCCACATGGAGATAGATTAATGGATAAAAATAGGGTAATCACAATTACATCTTCCTCACAAAACTGTTGTGAGAATTGAATGTAAAAATTTTTCAATGCACTTAGCCTAGTGATATTGCATAGATAGCAGTTAGGTAATATCATCACTAGAAGGCTTTAATAAATATTATTTTGGGGGGCATACATGCATTATATATACAACATTCAGACCAAAAAATATGAAGAAGCCGAACATACCTTGAGACATGGCTAATATTGCCTGTGTTATTTCTAGATTCAGCAATTGAAAAAACAGCCCTTTTGTAGCTAGATTTTTAGTTACCACAAGGAATGTTGGGCAAGTGTTTTCTATCACCAAAATAGGGGAAAATTACTTATTAAATTTTGGAAAATATGTTAATTATTTTTCAGTATTTACTCATTTCTAAATGGGTCAATTACTATTTGCCTACCTTGCCTCTGGCTTTATTTCAGAAATTGCATTTGCTGCTGATGATTCAGTTTTCAAAGACAGACATGTCCCTTTCTTTTGTTTATTATCTAGCTGTATCAAAGACCAAGGAAATTTAATTTTACATGACTATGTAAGTAGGTTTTAAAAAGTTTGACTCTCTAGCTAAAATAAGAATATAATAAGAATATAAACATAGTTGGACAATTTGGTCAATGAATTGGTAACATCACTAAGGAATTTATAAAGTTACCAGAAGAAACAATAATTAAGCAATAAAAAACAAATGCAGGAGAGAGTTCTCAGGTAATTCAGGACTTAATGTTTTATAGAGAAAGGAAAAGGATCAGTCAGAGAGGATATGTTAAACCAAGTGAATGGGAGGTAATAGAAATCAAGGACAGAACTTGACTTAAGGAGAAAGTGACCAAATATGTTGAATGCTGAGAATTGAAAATAATTCACTGAAAGTCTTCACTGACCTTAATAACAATACTATTGATGAAATAGTGGTGTACAATGTTGTTTAGGGTTAATGAGTAAGGAGAAATAAGAATTGAGCATGAACATAGTTTTTTATGAAATTTCACTAAGAAAGGTAAAAAAGGATTGAGACACAACTTTTGTTTCAATGTGGGACAGACTTGGATATTAATGGCTATAAGATGGACCAGACAGGTAACCAGTACTACAGAATTTAGGGGACTGCATCTAGTACATAATTGATCCAAGATGAGAAGAGTCATTTTAGATTTTACTAGGAGGGTAAAATAAGGAGCTTTCCAGATACAGCTAAATTTAAAATTTTGATGATGACAAACTGATGACATACTTGTCTGAGGGTTTCTATTTTATCACCCAATTATAGGCATAATCATGTGTAGAATAGGCCAGTTAGGGGCTTTAGGACAGTCAGAATAAAGATTGAACCTACACCTAGATTAAGAAAATAGGAGAATGATTTGGAGAAATATCATAGCAATAATAATCACATTGATTGTTCAGAATACTGAAGTCAGACCAATGGAGGTTAGTGTGTGAGGGGGAAAAATAACAGAAGTAAATTTTGCAAACATCAGTAGAGGTCAAGTAATTTACATCTTGTAGGTCTTTGGAGAGAATCTAGATATGACTCTGAAGCCTAAAGAGGGCAATAAGGGATGCTAAAGAAGAAAATTACCGAGGAACAATATTAAGAGTTACATAGACAAATGAAATGTTTTAGAGATGTTTAAGTGTTCAAACAAGTATATAAGTTTCAAATATATCTCTTTTTTACTTTCCAGAAAAATCATAAGATAAATGATTGTAAATAATCTGATTTTCATAGTAAATTTCAGTTAAATATCAAATTTCGCCAGGTATGGTTAGCCAGGCACATGCCTATCATTCCAGCCACTTGAAAAGCTGAATCAGGAGGATCTTAAGTTGGAGGCCAGCCTCATCAACTTAGCAAGACTCTGTCTCAAAGTAAAAAGGATTAAGGATATAGCTCAATGGTAGTGTACCCCTGGGTTTAATCCCAAGTACCAAAAAAAAAAAAATCATATGTTGGGTTGCATTTCTCTGTCCTTCAAAAGATTCTACTCAGTAGTAGGTGATGGTGTGGAAATGTAAGGGTTACTGGATTGCATTCTTTGGTGGATGTACCTTCATTAATACAGAATAAGGAAGATGAGCATATATATGCAAGGAATATAATAAGATGAACATAGGTAGCTAAATTTAAGGTATTCATTCACTCAGTAAATATGTTTTCACCTCCTTATATCTGTCAGGTACTTTGGAAGAGGAGTGTGAGATATATTACTGAAAAGTACTAATGAGACAGTATGTTTTCTGTGAAATTACATGGGTTATCTTAATGCCTGGTATATAATTGGATAAAGAAGTCTGGACCTGAAACAAAGAAAACAAATTGGGCCAGAAAATAGAAAATTAAAACATATTTTTGCTTACATAAGAATAAGCAGAAAGAAGACATTTTCCAAAAGATCAAATATCGAGTCACATCAGCATATTGAGAACTATTCAAAGTACCCTTTAAAAATATAGAAATGAGGAATCTCTGAACTGATTCCCAAAGAAGTTGTACTAATTTGCAGTCCCATCAGCAGTGTATGAGTGTGTCTTTCCCCCTACTTCCTCACCAGCATGTTGTATTCTTGATGATTGCCATGCAGACTGAAGTGAGGTTGAATCTCAATGTTGTTTTGTTGTGTATTTTTTCCCTGATTGCCAGTTATGGTGAACAGTTTTTTAGTATATTTTTTGGCCATTTGTATTTCTTTTGCTGAGAAATGGCTGTTTAGTTCTTTTGCCCATTTATTGATTGAGTTATTTGTTCTTTGAGTTCTTTATTTTGTACATATCATATTTCATACATTTGATTCAAGTGGGTTATGAACTCCCATTTTTACCGTGTATACAGATTGCAGAATCACATCGGTCTTTGAGTTCTTTATAGATTCTGTTAGAAGAATAGCTGGCAAAGACTTTTTTCCCATTCTGTAGGCTTCTTTTCATGCTCATAATTGTTTCTTTTGCTGTGCAGAAGCTGTTTAATTTGATGATGTCCCTCTTATTGATTTTTAGTTTCATTTCTAGAGCTTTAAGGGTCTTGTAAAGGAGTCGGTGCCTGTGCCAATATGTTGGAATGTTGACCCTATGTTTTCTTCTAGTAGTTTTAGGGTTTGGGGTCTTTATTCTCAATTTTTGATCTGACTTTTGTGAAGGGTAAGAGATAGTGATCTAGTTTCATTTTCCTGCATATAGATATTTAGTTTTCTCAGCAGCATTATTTAAACATATACTTTAGCACCTTTCTCAAGTGTCAGATGATTATAATTATAGGTGTTTGTCACTGTTTCTTCTATTCTTTCTTCATTTCAATTTTTATGCCAGTGCCATGCTGTTTTTTGTTACTATAGAATTATAGTACATAGACCCACCAAAAGACCCAGCTGTCCCATTCCTCAGTATTTATCCAAAAGAGTTAAAATTAGCATACTATTGTGATACAGGCACATCAACGTTTATAACAGCACAATTCTCAATAGCCAAGTTATGGAACCATCCCAAGTGCCCATCAACAGATGAATGGATTAAGAAAATGAAGCATATATGCATAATGGAGTTTTGCTTAGCCATAAAGAATGATTATGGGATTTTTTGGAGACAAGTATGCTAAGTGAAATAAGCCAGACTCCAAAAATCAGGGGTCGAATGTTTTCTCCCATATGCTGAAGCCAGAGCAAAATAAAGAAAAAAAAGGAGGGGTGGATCTCACAAAAACAGAAGGAAGATGAGTGGAGTAGAGGAAATAGATTGAGGGGGAGCAAGGGGGGATGAAGGATAAGAGAAGTGAGGAAATGCTGAATGAATTTTGACAAAATTAGGCTATGAAATTATATAAATATACCACAGTGAATTCCACCTTCATGACTATTCTTTAAAGCACCAAGAAGACCAACCAGTAGAGCAGAGAAAAGGGAATACAGGGAGGGAAAAGGGGAGGTGAAGAGGAAGCACTGGAGACTAAAATGGAGCAAATTAAATTCCATGCATGTATGACTATGTCAAAATGAACCCAAATATTATGCTTAATTATAATGAACTAATACAAGCATTTTAGAAATGTAGAAATGAGATGAACAAGTTATTCACAAGTTGACTTTTTTAATTCTAACAAGTTACTAAAGTAGAAATTATGAATGAACACAAATTATAGTTTTAGTTTGCTATTAATTTTCATCTGAAAAAATGTTCTGAGAGGGAGGAGATGAAGGAAGAGGGTGAGAGGTAGAGAAAGTAGGGAGGTGGGGAGTGAGAGAGGAGTGAGGTTGAATTTGTCGTCCTTAATCAATTAGTCTCAGATGAGCCATTATTTCTGCCAAATTCTACTTTTCAAGACAATTATAAAAATGATCATGATTTGTCACCATACTATAAGGAGAGAGGAAATAATCTTCATAAATTCATCAGAAAGTATAGGTTCTTATAATCATATGTGATCAGAAATATTGCAATGGCCATTTTTTGAAAATTAGCCACATCAAATTTAACTTAAACTTTCTGGATTTTGTTTAGAATTTCTATGGATCCAAATACCAAATGTTGCATAATAGTCATTACTAAATAATAAGTGTCTATCCATAAATAATTTATTTAGTTTGTCATATAGCTCTTATAAAGTTTATACTTTTCACTACATATATATTATAAATATTGTCAGATTTTTCCCTCTTCTGTGAAGGTCCTATAAGTTAGACTTTTCTCTATATAGTTATTTCCTAAAGTTAAACTATAGTTCTCATTCAGGTATTCATTTTATACTCAGTAATAATTGCAGGGTAATATAGTATTGCTTAAAAAAATGTCTAAAGATTTTCTTTCCCAGTAGCTTTTTAAATTCACGTGCTAATATTTGTTTACTTTTGTGCATTTGGGCAAATACATATATCCATTTAAACCAGCATCACTATAAAAATAGTAAATATTTTCATCAAATCAGAAGATTCCTTTGTACCTCTATCCAGCAAATCTATTGCACTGAAATATGATTAATACTTTTATTCCTATAGCTATAAATAAACTTCATTTACATAAAACAATAGGCAAATAGAATCACACAATCTGACCACTTTTATTTCTGCAGATTTTTCCTCAACAGTTTTTGCACCTATCTTTGCTGTTTTGTTTATCAGTATTTTGTTCCTTTTATTGTCTGTTATGGTTTAAATATGATATGTCATCTGAAAGCTCATGTGTTAGAAATGCAAATGTATTTAATGAAAATTGGGTTATGAGATCCTTAACCTAATCAGTGCATTATTCCACTGATAGGGATAAACTGATTGGTAACTGCAGTCAGGTGGAGTGTGTGGAAGAGGTGGGTCACTAGGGTACGCGTTTGGAATACATATTTTGCCCCTGGTGGGAGCTCTCCACTTCTTGTTGTCATGTCCCATGCTGCTGTCCTTCTCCACATACCACCACCATGATGTTCTGCCTCATCTCAGGCATAGAGCAAAGGATTTGGCCATCTATGAACTGAGACCTTTGAAACCATGAGGACCAAACTATTTTTCCACTAAAAATGTTTTTTGTCAGATTTTTTTGTTCACAGCAGTAAAAACATTGAATAAAGCAGCCCATGGTATAATGTACCACCACCTGTCCCTTTTCCTATTGTAGAATAAAATAATTTGGGTACAATAGGGAAAGTGAAACCACATAGTAATTTAAGCAAGATTTAATATTAAGAATAATTAATTCCAAATAGGAGTTTCAAACATGGAATTGGCTAGTATAAAATAAATAGAACTTTAAAGAATATGGAAATGGCAGCTACATGTAGCAACTGCTCTTCTTAGGTTTGAGGTGGAGTACTTGCGAAGACATTCCTTCTAGACTGAGATGCAAGATCTTGTTGGAAGAAGACAGTCAAGGCAGAAAAGCCCTGTGGCACCTGAACTTGCTGGAAATAAATGCTCCAAATTTTACTAGATATATGACCTCTAGAGCCAGGAAGCTGGAGAAAGCTGTTCATAGGAAAGAATGTCACCAGACACAATTAGCTACAAAATCACCCAAACTGTGTGCTGGGGGAGGCTGAGTGCCACTGGCTATAGAAACTGTGTTCTAAGGAAAACTTATAGACCACAGCAGCCAGCAGGGAAAACCCACTGAGACAAGTAAGCCATACTCTCTTTTCTCCTGCAAAGTCTCTTTTTGCACTTTTTCACCTGAAATGCAGTCCAATTTGGATTAAGCAAAAATATTTAAAGGGCCCAGATCCATTTTTATAAATTAGTCCAAAAGGTGATTTGGACCAATAGGCAACAAATCTAAAACCAACACTTGGACATTTGAATAGTTTTGGATAAAACTATTATAAATGTATTTTGGAATTGTTTGTGGAGACATGCTTTCCTTTCTTTTGGAAAAATGCCTAGGAGTAGAGAATTGCTGGTTCATAGAACAGACCATATTTAAATTCATAAAAGAATATTTAAAGGGTAGCCATATTCTAGAATTAGCTTATCAGTTTTTACAATAAGCAAACAAATATTTTGAATAGGATTACATGAAACTATCAATTTTTTTAAAAATTGACATATTAATGATATTCAGTGATCTAATCTGTGAATATGGTATATCTCCCTGTTAAAGTCTTCTTTCATATCTATAATAATGTTTTATAGTTCTCATGATAACATTATAAACAGACTTTGTGAATTTATTCCAAATATTCCATGTTTAAAATATTATTATAACATGATATTTTAATCCTATTTTTCTCAATATACAGAAATATATTGATTCTTATATATTGACCTTGTATCCTGAGAGCACAACACATCTATTATACATTCTACTAGTTATTTTTCATAGATTCTGTGATTTTCTTTTTACACAATTGTATAATTTGTAAATAAGCAGTTTTACTTTTTTTTCTTCCAAGCTTTTTATCTTTTTTTGTTGCTTATTTTGTTTCCCTCTATTATTTTGAACCTCTAGTTCAACGTAGAAGTGGTCTGTGAAGACAATTTTTGCCTTCTTTCCCATCTTAGGGGAAAGTAGTAAATATTGCATCATTAAATATAATATCAAAGCTATGTTTTGCAACTAAGACTATACTGACCTGATAAAATTAATTGTGAATTATTCCTTCTTGGCTTCATAAAAGTTTAAGCTTAGTATAAGTTTTAAAAAATTTGACAAGGTTACCAATATGTCATCTGGACCTAGATGTTTGTGTGTAAAAAAAAAACTGACTTGCAAATTTAGTTTTATCTGTAGGTACAAATTTACTCATTTTCTCTTTATTCTTGTCATGGATTATGTACTTTGCACCAATATATTTAATAATCTTGTTTTACCTATGGTTTCTCACTGGTTTTCACATTTGTAATACTTATCCCTTTTAGATACATTTCTAAAGTAAATTTAAAATTCTTAAATTGGTTTGTTTTAATATTTATGCTTATATTCATGATACAATCCATACAACTTTGCATATTTTTTGCATGTGTTATCTTGATAAAAATTTTACTTCTCTAATATCTTATGGGCCTCTGAGGTCACGTTTCTGCTAGGAGTATCAGCACTGTGAGACAGTGAAGGTTGGACCAAGTTAGTTCCCAAAAGTTTAGGGAATGAACAAACAAGTTCCTAGGATAGGGATTTGTAACACTCCTACATAGGAGAAAGCAGGTTAGCTTACCATCATTAAAACAAATACCTGAGATGATCGACTTGCTCAGAAAAAAGGTTTGGTTTGACTCATAGTTTTGGCAGCTTCAGTCCATGAATGATTGGTCCCATTCTTTGGGGGGTTGTGGTGAGAAGTATGTAGGAAAGCAAGAACACTCACCTCACCAGGAGGAAGAAAAAAAGACAGAAAGGGGCTTGTGTACCATAACTTCCTTGAAGAGTATGCCCCAATGACCAGAAGACCTCCCACCAGGCCCTACCCTTCAAAAGTTCCATCACCTCCCAATAATGCCCAGTCTCCAGGCAAGTCTATACCACACAGGCCTTTTAGGGGACACTTACCCAAACCTTAGCACAAGACCTGGTGTTTGGAGGGCTAGAGGAGGGCAACTGTTCAGGTTTAGGTTGTCTTCAAGATCCTCTTGGACACAGGGCTTTACAACTTTCCTACCTTTATTCCTGAGAACATCTGAGCAAGAGCTTTAGGAAACTCTTACTGTCACCAGGCACTGACGGGGGAATTGAGTGACTAGAATGCAACAATTTGTTTTCCAACTTCATTTTCATTCATCCATGCTGCATTTTCTTCTGCCACCCTTTATATGTGAAGTCAAAAGGCCTGCCACCATGGATTTTTGTGGGTTTTAAATTTTTATTTTATTTTATTTTTACCATTTTATGATGGAACTTTGTCCAAGGACCCAGTTAAGATATAAATTTGAAGCTTTTAATTTTCATTTAGATACTGAAAACCCTATGAAAATTCTTAGCTTGGGTTCATATGAATTTGACTTTACACCCTGAAAATATTCAAATACCATTGTTATCAGAGTAACAAATCTAAAAGTCTAAAAAAAATAAATTTAGTCAGCTAATATTGACAGAATTATGTAAAACTTTAAAATTACTTTTGTTTGCTTTTCTATTTCATTGGCTTTAAACGTATTCTGGTTTATTTCATGGAAGCACTTCCTGAACTCATATTGGAAATAAACGTGAATTGTATTTCAAAAGCATTTCACATGGACATGTTTTGTAGTATTTAATAAATCAACTGCTTAGAAAGACTGCTTAGAGGTTATGTTAATCATTTCATCGACCATGATGTAAGACAGAGAATGAAACAGGGACTTGGAAGCTTTATAGAATACAATGATAGATGATGATTACAACAGCTTTAATATCAATTGGCAATTCTTGCTTCAATTAACATAAGCCTAAAATGGGACTTGCTAGATCATAGACTATGAAAATTCACAGATTTAACATCTTGCTTTTGGAGTTGTTGTTTATTTATTCATTTAACATTTTCTCTAGAATTTCAAGGTGGTTTTGTGGCAGTATTTTCAAATTCTTCATAGGTATCCTTCCAAATTGCTAAAAGTGAAATTCTTGTGAACTTTAAAACTTGAAAATCATTTTTTTTGTCTTGTTTTTTCATTCAGAGATGAGTTTCCCCCAGTTTCATTGAGCCTCCTTGAGATTCTCATGACTTAAATAATCTTCATTTTCTTCTTTCCAGTTTTATCATTCTAGAAGCCAACAATTCTATTTATGATGGTATTCTTTCCTTATGTTACAGAGTTCCCTCACATATGTTCTAATTCACCTTTAGGAATTAATGATTTGGTATTTCTTCAGCATCATTCAGTCAGATCTTTTGACACAACTCAGTCATATCATTCTAGATAAAATAAAATATTCTAACCATTTTAGTCTTAGTTTATTTGCTAATAATCTACTGTTATGAGCTAATAGTCTAATAAGCTAATAAGTTTAATGAGCTAATAAGCTAATAAGTCTACTGTTGAGGTGTGAAGGGGAGGAATCAGTCCTGTAATTGCTTGAGTGCTTCTTTCCAACAACATGGGTTAGATGTAGTTCTGTCTGAGAGTTATGTGCCCACAAACCTACCCTAAATATTTGGGGTGGTTGTTGTGGGAAGATTCCATATAACACAAGTGGACATGTATTGATTTCATTTCCCTCCACACATTCTTTGGCTTATGTCTAGAAACACAGGGAATAGAATTTTATCCAGAATTCAAAAAGCTCTCAGGTGAATATAAGTTTCAAATGTGAATTTGAGAATTTGGTGCAGAGAAAATTTAAGAGGGAGGTTCAGCAATTCATGATTGCATTAATATCCCCAATGAATATCTATTCTAAGCCATAAATGTGATTTCCAAAGAGTTAATTTTGAATTATTATATTTTCTATTGTCAAACTATAATATGTCTATTATATTCAAAACCTAGATGAGAACAGAAAAAATGCTTAACTTAATCTGAAATTAATCTGAATCTCCTCTTTGGAGAGTAAAAGCAAACAAACCTAAATATATTTCAGAAGATATACAAAGGAAATTAATTATATATAATGATGTTCCAGTCATGAGTATATTCATTTTTCATCAATGATACCTTAAACAGAGGCACAACTGCAGCTCTAAAATATGTAAGTATTTTAGCTTTTCCCTCAAATGCAGTTCTGAGGCAGAGTCAAAGTTAAATTTAAAAACTTGAAAGCTAGAGTAAAATAAAGGGAAGGGAGAGGGAAGTACAGGAAAACATAAAAGGGAAATCAGTTATTATAGAAAAAGGAGATCAAGAGGCAAAGTAGAGGGATGGGTAAGGGAAGCAATGCAGAATGAATTCTTAGAAAATCATGTTATATGCATATTTAAATATACCACAGGGAACCTCACCTTTATGCATGGGTAGAAAGAACCAATCAAATATAAATTAATAAATTAGTGAAAGGAAGTCTGATAGAGTAGAGGAATGAGAATGGGAGAAGGGAAAAAAGATGGAAGAAAAAGGGAAAGAAAGGATCATGAACGGAAATTGAATTCTATACGTTTATGGGTTTGTTGGGATGAACCCAACAACTATGTTTAACTCTAAAGCTCTAATAAAAAAATGTGAACAAATTACTCTAGCTAACCTGCTTATACTCATTCATATGTCTACATACTTCATTATATCTATCACAAAGACTGTTACTGAACTTCTAGGTCAGGACTAGAAAATTCTTAGACAGCATTAATGAATTTGCCAAAGTCTCTATATATAGGCACCTGGTATAAGATTATAAATTATCTATAATTAACACAAAGTGATACAGGAAAAAGATAAGCACTGAAATTTAAGAACTAGTTTTCTATCTTTCAGTCTAAATAAAATTATAAGTGAGCTTATATAAAAATATGATTTCTTTTGGTCTTAAACCATCCTAGGTAAAAAGATGGAGCAGAACTAGATGAATGATCTGGTCAGTTGCACTTTCAGTATTTCAGGACCCAATCTAAGATATATGTTATAAAATGTAAATGTCCTGGGTCATTTATATCTAATCTCTAGATAAAGAATCCCAATTAATGGGTGCTTTGGGGTATTAGAAACTTTCTTGTCACCATGAAATTATACAATATGTTTAGTCAATTTCTCCTTCAGGGACTAATTCATAAACAAGATTATTTGGAATTAAGCAATACTTATTATGATATAAAATGTGACAAAAGAAAAGAAATTAACATTAGGCTCTGAATATGTGCATGTTTTGTGCATACATGGGGATCCTTTTTAGGAGTTAATAGTTTTAACTCTGAATCACTTAATAGATCTAAAACTCAATTTCCTCATCTGTAAAATGGAGATGATATCACATATATCACAACGTTAAGCTGAGAACTAAAAGGATGGTGCACTTTACATCTCATAAATGTCCACAGGCCATCTTTATGCATTTTTGCATACTCGGTTCATCTAAATAAAAGTATTTTGTTACCTTTAATTTTTTTTCCCAGCGTGGTTTTCAAGAGTGTTTTATTTCTCCAGGATTCTCATTTTTCAATTGAAAGTGCAGCATATAATTTAATATATCATCTCATCCCAAATAGCCTGTTTGCAGTTGCTGTGTACTTTTGGCACAACTGCATAGAGCTCTCCACTATAAATGTCACCTATGATAGATACTATTGGCTATCAGGCCACTGGCATCTCTGGCCCATGGAGCAGGTCAGCAGGCAATTTTGCAGAGTGTCTGAGCAATCTACAGGAAGAACTTACTCAGCAGCAATACCAATTGCTTTTACTCAAAATTTAATTAGTATGATGAGTGCTTAAAGCAAGTTTTTACTCTTACCACCACATCAATAGCTTCCAAGAAGAAACTTCAGAGGCATAAACAAAAAAAGGAGATGAAGAGGCAGAAACTTAATAGGAAACAGACAGTTTGGAATGTGAAAGGCCAATTTCTCCTTTAACTTCTGTGACTGTCTGAGGCAGCCCATGTACAAGATTGACTCAGGCAGCAAATGTCATGGGTTCCTTTTCCCTTATCTTGTTCCTTTTAAAACTATATTCTTCCTTTCAAGTGACAAAAAAATATTCTCTCTGATACTGGAACAAACACAGCCAAGTTTAGAGGCTAATTTAACTATTAAGTCTATGAGTCATTAGGTTCTTTGAGAAATCTTCATCAGGAGTGACTTGGACTGTATATATATAGAGATTTAAAGGATGTAATTGAGCAGTGTAAGATCATAAGGTGGACAACTCTGGAGCACTGGAAAGCATGAAAAGAGTAATGATTGACTGAGAAATGAGTTAAGTTGTGTAAAGTTAGGCAGTCACAGAAAGTGTCTATTTTGTGATCTCAGTCATAATTTTAAATGTGTGGTTCACAAGCATCACAACTGGGTTTGAACAGTTGTCTCTCCAAATGCATTCATTTAAAAAATTATTTTGCAATTACAGGAATTAATCTGTATATTGAAGGACTACAAAAAACATCTTTATAAGTTATGATATATTTGCCCATTTTTACCTGACCCTTGAAAAATAAATGGAAAGTTTTATTTACAATTCAAGTATGAAATTTTAAATCAAGCAGATTGACATGAATTAAAATACAGAAGTTTAATTAACTTTTTCAATAACTTTCTAAAATCCAACATTTTCCTTTCTGCTTTACATACAGGAGTTAAAAGAGGGACTTTTAAAAATTAACCCAGTATACATACTACCTCTATTTCAGAAAATGTATCAGATGATGATGTTTTGATGTACTTGTTAAATTTGTTAGTAATCATATGTGTCTGTCTAAAGTGGTGGAAATATTATATTTTTAAGTTTACCATATAGATGAGTTACATAATTCATTTAAATAAAGATTTTATTTTTATTTTTTCTAATATTTACTTTTTTAGTTGTAGTTGGACACAATATCTTTATTTTATTTGTTGATTTTTATGTGTTGCTGAATATTGAACCCAGGGCCTCGTGTGTGCTAGGTGAGTGCTCTACTACTGAGCCACAACCATAGCCCCCTGAGCCACAACCCCAGCTCCAGGATTTTATTAGGCCTGGTAATTATGTGTAAGTTCAGAAAAAAATGCTTTATTTTAAAATTAAATTTCCCAATTTTAACTTAAGGTTTTGTCAAAAAAGATAAATGTTATATGTTTTATTTTTGTTATTTAATTTTTTAAACTACACCCCCCAATATTATTCTTTGAATATTGATTTTAGTCAACAAAGTAAATAGTACAACTATTTTTAGTTATTAGGTTTTTTAAATTTATTAATTAATATCTATTGTAATGACTCAATATAAGCTTCATAGCTCACGTTTAAGTTAAGACTGACTGTACTTATGCCACAAGATATTATGTGAATTTTATAATTTCTTTCTAAAATAAGTTTAACCTGATGAAGTGAGATAGTAGGTGAGTATGATCCTTGGCAATTCTCACAGACACACCAACTTGAACCCTCATGCACCAAGCTACCTTTACAAGAGCTAAAGTGATCAGTGTTAGAGAAGGCAAGAAGTAAAGAGTTGCCCTCCTTTCTCTTCCCTTAACCCTAAGCACCTAAGCTGGGATAGGGGAAGATACTTCCCATTTAGGGATAACAGAGAAAATTGAATCCAGACCCTAGACTTAAAATCCAGTACCCTGACCACTGTGGTGAAACCTAGTGCTGGGCAAAAGCCCACAACCCCTAACACCAGGCTAATTCCCATTGACTGAGCCACTGAAATTGCTAGGTAGCTAATGACCTCCATCACCAATTCAACCACTTCCAGCAGCATACTGGGCAGCAAGACTAACCTAGTGGAGAGCAGAGCAGAAAAGCTAGCACTAGGTTTGACTTGGAGGCCTGTGCCAGTCCTACCATGGTGAAATCAAGCACCCAATAGAAACTGTAGTCCCTATATGTAGGCCAGAGCTCACAGAGCCTCTAGACTGGCTACATTGACAGACAAAGACCTATGCACCAGCAGAATACAATCAAATTTTCATCATAACATCATAACAATTAGAGTCGGCCTGGGGCATACCACTTCCTGAGAGGTGATGGAATATGGGAGTAATCAGGACACTTTCCTGGAACTTAGTGCAATCTAATAATGGGAAGATCTTAAGAGTATTCATTCTTTGGCCTGCCTGGAGATGGAGCCTCTGGAACGATTCCAGTGCCAGGGGAAGACATTCAGCCCCATTCTGCTAGATTTCTATTCTAGCTAGTGTCATCTGCAGCTGGTTGTAGCACTCATGGGCCATGAGTCCACTGTAGCAACTCATAGTACGGTGGGCCTTGGCTCCTAATCTGGCATTTTGCTGATCTTGGGCTGTGGGCTTAGGGTGTGACACAACTTGGCAGCTTTGGTAGCCACAGTTTGACATAAAAGCCTGGAAGTAGTCCATTTGTAGCCACTCTGCCCACAGTTGGACAGAATCCTTTCTTTATAGTAAAAACTTTTCAAAATCCTACAAGCACCTGAAAACTTGATAAATCATGGATGACTTCATCCTGCTCCAGAATTTCTTTTTTTTTTTCTTTTTTCTTTTTTGCTATCAGGGATTGAACCCAGGGCACTCAACCACTGAACCACACCTCCAGGTCTTTTTTTAATTCTTTATTTAGAGACAGGGTCTTCTTGAGTTGCCTAGCCTTGCTAAATTGCTGAGGCTGTATTGGACTTGAAATCCTCCTGCCTCAGCCTCCTGAGCTGTTGAGATTACAGGTATGTGCTACCATGCATGGCCTGCCCCAGAATTTCCAACAAGGTGGGCCTAAGTATGTGCATTTGTATCAACTATCTAGGTGGTGCTAATGCTGCAGGAGCGTGGCTGTACTCTTTTTTTATGATGTATTTGTCATGCCTTTTGATCTGTGTTGGCATTTTAAATTGGTACTGTTCTTGTTTGTGTCTTGGCTCTGGTTATAAAGTATATGTTTAAATAATATACACAATTTTCATTTTGTCATGAACCCTAATATTTTTAGTGCCTGATTTTTCATAAAGCAAATCTTTTCAAGAATGCATACATTTCATTATAGTATTATCATTTGTGTCAGGACATGAAGTATTAAAATATTTTTCAAGAAAAAAATAAATTTATCTTATGGATGTGGAGCAGGCTTTTGGCAATAAAAGACTATGATTTTATTTCCAGTTCTGTGAGCATAAGGTAATTAATTCAGGGAATGCTGGTATCTGCCATAATGATTCTAGGAAATAGTTTTCTTTTTTTCCCCATTCAAGAAGACAAATAAATAAAAAACAAAGACAGCAATAGTTAGCTCCTTCTTATATCTCACAGACTTATAGCTGTCATAGCTTTGGAAAATGAAAGGGCTGACAAACTTTATTGAAGGATATTTTTTCTCTCTTATTTTGCTATCCTGTTTTACAAATAAGATATTTATAGTCATTGCTCTTTAATATTCTTTGAAAAATATTGTCTTAGAGTCTAACATTGGGCATACAAGTACAAAACCTGAAACTAATTTTTTTTCTCTACCCCTCACCAATACCATCATGTTGTACTGACCATCTTTTACTGATAGGTGACCTACTGTAGGTGGCCAGGATCACTGCAAAAGGAATATGTCTTTCATTCATGGCTCAGCTTAGGTTTTAAATACTTTTTATGTGGAACTACATGTTATTTGACATCACCAGGACTAGTGACATAGAATAATGAAATATTCTCTTTGTATATTTTATTAGAGAGTAGACATCAAGCAGAATTAATTTTCTTTTTGTGTAGTTAGATGGGCTATCAAGGTGCAAATGAAGCTGCGATGATGAAATCTTTAGTCTACAGTATTGGTCTTTTTTTTTTTTTTAACCAATAGCACAATACTACCAAGTAAATTTTTAAAAACATTTTTTAGTTGTCAATGGAAATTTATTTATTTATATGCAATGCTGAGATTGGAACCCAGTGCTTCACACATGCTAAGTCAGTGCTCTACCACTGAGCTACAACCCCAGCCCTGACTAAGCAAGTTCTACAGAAAGGAGCTGAAGCCCAGAGCTCTAAAGCTGAGGCCTGCATCTGGTGATAGTTTTTTTCCTGGCATAGTCCTTAGGTAGTACTGAGCATCACATGGGAAGAGACAAGGAGCTCATGTGTGTATGTGTGTGTGTCTCTCTCTCCCTCATCCTATAAGGCCATCAGGATCCAATCATCAAGAGGACTCCACCCTAATGACCTCAAATCCCATCACCTTCCAAAGGCACCTCTAAACACCAAAGTTGGATTAAATTTTCACTTTGTACTTTACAGTGAAGATTTCATTTTAATACATGAAGGTATGGGGACACATTCAAATTATATCCAAATTATATAGCGTGTATTTTCCTGCTATAGTTATCACCTATGAGAATGAGACAGGAAATGATGAAATTTCTCTTTATGTGACATTAGATGACTCTTAGTTTGCTGATAATTATTGAAGCAATAAATTTAGAGAGTACTATGAAGAATACCCTGCTTTGGCTAAAAGGATACCTTTATAATCCATATATACATTATGATATGATGATATATTTATTTATTTAAATAAAATACAAATATTTTGTAAACTGTTTTTAAGATTGATTAATTTTTACATATATATGCAGTACATCAATTAACCTTTGAGTTGTGTCTTATGAGTTAGCTCTGTAGAACTGGCTTTATATGCCTGGGATCATTTGATCCAGGGTCATTCTGAAATACTTAAACATTGCAAAAACTTGTTACTTATGGATATAAATGTGAATATTAAAATATACTAAATTACAGACACCAATATACTTCTCAGCTTTATTTGTGGAGTTTCTGGACATAGGTTTATAACTCAGTGCAAGAATTATTTAATGCACAACAAACTTCCTGAGTGAAATTTTATTTACCATCAGTACAAAGAGATGAAATAGAAGTAGTACATCTAGAAATACAAAGGTTACATCTAAAAAAGACCAATGATGGGGTGCTAAAATATTTATGAGGAAACCATGAATCAAATTTGTATACCCATTCTGCAAGGCCCCAGAAAATGAAGGCATGTATGCTATAAGCCAGGAGTACCTCACCTTACTGTCTTGCCTAAATGGTTGGCATTAAGCTTTATCCATGGCACCTATAGAAGGTCTTGACAGAGTCTGAAAAGATACAAGGATACAGCCCCTACTGAAATTTTCAGAGCTAAATGGAAAGGTAGAATATTCTTCAAGTGACATCCTCTTTATTGATGAGGTCACATGTTCCTTTGGTGAAGTGCCAATTATCAAGTCATCTCATAGGGCCAAAGAAAAACTAATCTGTGTACAAGCAGATTGGGGAGTCTCCAAAACTTAATATGTACTTTCCCATGTCATATGAAACAGGAATCTTGAGTGTACATTTTGCTAAAACCACAACAACCAGAAACATGCAGCTAGGTAGGAAAATTAGTTTTGTGTGTGTGCTTAGGGGGTCTGGATTTGACTTTCTATGAGTTTTAAGACTTGGCCTCACCCTCACAGTGTAGCATGAACGCTTTCAGTGAAACTCTCAGGGTTAAATAAATTGAGAATTCTGTTCAAAATGTTGCTTTCTCCAGAGCTAACAGCAACCTAGTTTCCAGATATTGTTGTCACAGGGCCAAGGTATGGAGCCAGGGCATCCACAGCAGTCTTAGGGTGCTGGTTCTTGTGATTCCACTGGAAGGAATTCAAGCAAAACAGAGTAGGAAGCAAATGTTGAATGGAGTAAGAAGCAAGGGTAAGGAACAGCATAGGAACTGCATGGACCACCTGGAAGAGAGGAGGATGTGGTGCTCTCAGAATTGGAGATTTTAAGGAAATTGAGTACTGCTGTTTTTGCCTCAATTCCTGTTCCCTTAATCAGTTAATTACCCTTTGTACAGTCGTCAGCAATCTTTATTTGTGAAGGTCTTACATTTGGCCTGCCAGGGTGATTGGAGGTTGTGACATAGTTTTGGTGACCAGGGAGGGACATGGTGACTCCATTACAAGAGGTAAAGGTTTTCTTAAGGGGATCAATTAATCATGGCTGGCAGAGGTTTGACATATCAGATCCCATCTTCCAGGTACCTGTCAGATAAGCCTCCCTGTGGTTTTTAGTGGCCTTCCATTATTCTTTCTTCCTACCAACCTGGCTTACTACCCCTACATCACAATATCATTCCCATGGAACTTTGTCTTAATATAGTTAAGACCTGCGTAGGTATATCTTAAGACCTGCTAGGTGTCTTAAGATCTGCCAAATATGGGTATGACTTCCAAATTTTTAGGACAGATTGATTGGCTTTTTATATTGAGGTATTGAGGCGAGGAAAAAATGAATCTTATCTGTCCCATTAACACTGAGTTGCAACAAGTAGACTAGGACAAATTACTTTACAAATTGATGGATGCTGTGTGGCCAAAGGAGCAAATTTTGAGCATAAGACTATGGAAGTAATACAGATACTTGCTTCACCAATTGGTTTACATTACACATTCATACTGAAATCTGTAATATATTTGTGTGTACCATGGTTTTGTGTTGCTTTTAAGCATCTGTATTGCTGAAAGTTTTAGAAGATGGCAAAGAAAATGTTAGCTTTACATCAATAAGAGATAGATATATACTGATCAGACTTCAGTTATATGATTTTTTTATTCTCCTCTTGCATCCAGGTATGACTTTTCCTTTATCTTAATTAAAAAAACTTTTCAAACTTTATATGTAAAAAGTCGTCAAGGCTTAGTTTTTGGCTTCTTATATTTTTTTCCTCCAAGCTTTCTCTAGTTATGTGATTTTTTTTAAGCCATCTTATGTATTACTCAACATTTTCATCTCAAGATCTTTTTGCTAACATCAAGTTCCATGTCTTTTAAATTCTCTCTACTCCTTAGCATGTTTATATTCCCCGATCATCTCACATTCAAAATACCCACAATGAACTCATTAGTGTCTATTCACAATTTGTCATTTTTCCTGATGTCATTGCTTTTCCCTCAGCCACTCAACCCTATAATAGCACCTGTTTTTAAGTATTCTAATTTCATAACAAATTCTTTTTTAAAAAATGCATTCACTAGGTATCTTAAGATCTGCCAAATATGGGGATGACTTCCAAATTTAGGACAGATTGATTGCTTTTCTTAATGAGATAGAACATTTAGCACACCAACTAGCAGATTTCTCAAGGGGTTCACATGCCCTTTAATCCCTATCAAGTGAAATGCCCATCAAAGTTCTAGGAATTACCACCATGACTTGTAGCTCTTTGTCTGAAAGAGGACTATTGATTTGTTCAGTCCACAGAACTAAAATAACAGCTTCCTTTGTGAAGAGAGTAGATCACAAGGAGGTGTTCTAAGATCATCTATAGATGATCCTCAGCAAATACAACCATGTTTCACCTTTTGTTATTATTCTTCTTTGGGGAGAATATTTGAATAATAGTGAAATATATTTTAACCTCTTTTTGTATTATAAGGATAAAAAGGACATGTTTTCTCTCTAATTTATTTTGGAGGACCTAAATGTCTAAAAATAACAAAGGCTAGACACCAAAGCTAACGGATTAGTCAACTGTTTCTCATTAATTCTATTGAAGGTTTGCAGCATATCTCTCAGGTAAAGACCTCAGAGATTTTCTTTTTTCTGAAAATCAAATTTATTTTTAACAGGCACATAAAACAAAAAGTGCATATTTTTTCTCTTCTTTTTCAAACTTTGAGCCAGTTGAATTTTTAAAAAAATTATTTGTTCTTTTTAGATAAACATGACATTAGAGTATATTTTGACATATTTATACAAACATGAAGTGTATATTAATGGGGTACTGTATGTTTTGATTGCATGCATACATTGTATAATGCTTAAATTATTTATAAACATGACTAGCTCCCCATACACTTACCATTTCTTTATGGTAAAAACTTTTTTAAATCCTTCTAGCTTTTTGATATGTGCAGTACATGGTTGTTATCTATAGTCCCCATACTGTACATGGCACACCAAAATGTCTTTCTTATTTTCTTGTAATTTAGCACCTACTGATCATCTCTCCCTCCCCATCCCTCATCCTCTCCATTCTGTTTCACTTCTCTGCCATCAATAGTTCAAATTCCAAATGTGAACAAGTGTCCTCCATACTGATGAAATTTTTCAAAAAACTCTTAAGTGGCCAGTCCCTAACGTTTTGTACCACTTTAGGCTATTTTTCCAATTATCTTCAATAACAATCATGTTGTCTGATTACTACTGCAATCTATAATTTCATTTTATCCGAATTTTCTTTCTACCATGCTCTTCCACAGTTTTACTACATTGGTTCCAAATCTTACATTTAAAATGTAATTGTAGCATCAAAATCCTTCCTTATTTTCTGCCATTCTCAAATTCTTATGATGATAACATCATAGGTTTTCACCTTTTTTCTTGAGATTTTATTTCTTTTTTAAAATTTGTTCTCTTTAGATAAACATCACAGTAGAGTGTATTTCGACATACCATACATACATACATGGAGTATAACTTCCCATTTTTGTGGCTATATGTGATATGGAGTTACACTGGTCATGTATTCATATGTGAACATAGGAAAGTTATGTCAGATTTATTTCAGATTACTTCTACTATCTTGCTATTCTAAGTGTCTCACCCTTCCCATATTTCCCCTTTGTGTAACCCACTGAAATTCTACACCTGCCTGTTATTCTGTGTTAGCATCCACATATCAGAGAGAACATTTGGCCTTTGTTTTTTGAGATTGCCTTATTTCATTTGGCAGGTAGAAAAGATTGCCTCTTCAACAAAGGGTGCTGGGAAAACTAAAAATCCATATATAGCAAAATAAAATTAAAACCCCATCTCTCATCCTGCACAAAATCAACTCAAAGTGGAAAAAGGACCTAGGCATGAGATTAGAGAACCCTGTTTCTTCTAGAAAAAAAAATGTAAGTCCAACTCTCCATCATGTCAGTTTAGGAACTGAATTCCTCAACAAGATTTCTAGATTTCAAGATTTCTCAACAAGTAAGATCAAGAATCAATAAATGGGTTGGAATCAAACTAAAAAGATACTTCATAGCAAAGGAAACGATCAAGAACATGAAGACATAGACTAAAAAAAAAAAATAGAAGAAAATCTTTGCAACCTGCATCTTAGAGCATTAATCTCCAGAATAAAAAACTCAAAAAAAAAAACACCAAAATACCAAATAGCCCAATCAATAAATGGGCAAAGGAACTGAACAGACGTTCACAGAAGAGGAAATGCAATTGGTCAACAAATATATGAAAAATAAATGTTCAACATCTGTAGAAATAAGAGAAATACAAATTAAAACTACACTGAAATTTCATCTCATTCCAGTCAGAATTGCAATCATCAAGAATATAAGAAACAATAAATGTTGGCGAGGATGTGGGGGAAAAGGTTCACTCATACATTGTTGATGGAACTGCAAATTGGTGCAACCACCCTCAAAAGCAATATGAAGATTCCAGGGAAAACTTGGAAACATCATTTGACCCAGTTATCCCACTCCTCAGCATATACCCAAAGGAATTAAAATCAGCAAACTATAGTGATGCAGCCACTTCAATGTTTCTGGGAGCTCAATTCAATATAGCTAAGCTATGGAACCAAACTAGATGCCCTTCAACAGATGATAAAGAAAATGTGGCACATACACACAATAGAATACTATTTAGCCATAAGGAAAAATGAAATTATGGCATTTGCTGGTAAATGAATGGAAATGGAGATTTTATTTCTATTTTCCTGAATTCACCTTTTGCAAATATAGTCAATTTTCTTTTATGATGTAGTTATTCTATATTCTTCTAGTGTCTTCACCCTTATTTTTGTTCACTTAGAATTTCCTGTTTCCATTTTTCAAATGATCAAAATCAATCTTTCCATATTGGTCTGTAGTGGTATATGCTTCACGAGGAAATGACCAATCTAGGTGACCTATTTATCCCATCTACCTATCATGCTATTGTAATTTTTCTGACTTGACCCTAATTAAAACATGAAATGTATAAAAGTAAAGTTCCTCAATCAATCTTTAGGCTATTGAATAATAGGAGATTATTTTATGCTGTTTGATGTTTTCTGAAATAAAAAACAGCACATTCGATTCTTTGCTGACATTTTTTATTAGTTGATTGGTAATTTGAAAAATTACAGATGGATTCTCCTCAGGAATAGAGAATTAAATACTTTTTACTGCTCTATTTATTATATGTTTATCATAAATGCAAAAAGAACAAGAGGGAAAGGAATTTTTTGTATTTTCTATAATAGGTATCTATTAAATGAACAAGTTATGAATCTATTTGCTTTTCTCCTATGACAATGCAAAGGGCTTTGCTTAAAATTGACCTTTATAAGTTTGCTAATGCAAATTTATTTATAAACAGTATGATTGCATAATTGTGTATATGTATTTAATAGTGTTGGGATTGGACCCAGGACCTCTCCCACATACTAAACAAGCACTCTACCACTGAGCTACAATCCCCATCCTGCATCCTTGTACCCTTATATGTATTACTTTTATATTTGTTTTGGAAGCATGTTTAATGCCTTTGCTCTCTACAATGATAACACTATGGTTTTTGCCCAACATTGACCATCATTTCAATGAGTGCACCTGCCTCTGTCTCCCATAGACCTTAATAAATAACATTAAAATTTAATATCCTCACCTTCCCTAATGACCATACAAAATTTCAAGAGTTTATTACAATCTCTTTCTAGCTTTAAGTGGTATAAAAGAAAAACTGTAGCCTTCTTTTTCATCAAGATAAATACCTAAAAAAATGATATCAATTTAAATTGTGTTCATGTGTTACACATTATCATTGTTTATTGTTGTTTTTGGTTTGTTTGTTTGTTTTGTTTTTCCGCCTTTGGTAGGGGGAATTGAACCTAGGAACATTTATCCACTAAGTCACATCCTCAGAACTTTTTATATTTTATTTTGCTGAGGCTGGCTTTGAACTTGCAATCCTCCTGCCTAATCCTCCCGAGCCACTGGCATGACAAGTGTGCACCCCCATGCCTTTTTCTTACTTGAATAATAAATATACTTTCAGTAGTGAAAAGATTTTAAAGATGAGCAAAGAGGCCTCCTACTTTGTGAAATAAGGATAGTGACAGTTAACATGAATATAACCAAAATTTTATACACTTTAATTTTAAAAGAATATTGCTTACTTGAGAACTCTGCATCATTACAACTATTTTATTTAAAGGGCACCCAAAGAGAAGCATGTGCTCAGTTTCAAGATTTTATGGAAAGATAATAGCAGCATGCTCCTATAGAGACTAACGTTCAATTTCTGAGGGTTTGTGGTTCACAAGATTCCGTCACGATGGTTTTGAATGAAAGTGTGATTTTTTTTTGAAAGAAACAACGTTCTCGAAGGATTGATTTTAATTTCCCTGCTCTTGTACATTTGAAGCACTCTTAACATACTACATATAATATGAGAATATTCAAGAGCATCTCTGATAAATATTTTTAATTTAAAAGTGACCCTATGGAGAAAGCTCCATTTTTCCAAATTATTCCCTAATTGGTATGTATTACTAAATGCCTGATGTATGTCTACGTTACAGTGTAAGTTATTATGCTATTCCTCCTTGCTCTTGCAGTGGAATCACTGCTATGTTAGCCAAGGTGAAGATTCATTGACTTTACCCAAGACATTTGAGTATATTTTGAGATTAAAAAATTGGGATTTAGCCTTTCTAAGAAGTGATCAAGGTGATTCTTTTGTACACTCTCAAATTATTCTGTTAGTGGTTAAAAGGATAAAATATTTGAACCATACAAACTTGATTGGACTCCCATTCACTTCATCCCAAGGATGGTCATTTTTATTGGGCAAATTAAAATTTTTTATGCTTCAGTTTCCTTGCTACACATAATCTCAGTTAAAAAAGAAAACCAGATCCATCCATTTTCCAGCAAATGTCATAATTTTACTCTTCTTTATGGCTAAGTAATACCCCATTGTTATGCATACCACTTTTTCTTTATTCATTCATCTGTTGAAGGGCATCTAGATTGATTCCATAGCCAAGCTATTGTGAATTGTGCTGCTAAAAAAATTGACATGGCTGCATCACTGTAGTACACTGATTTTAGATCTTTCTGATACGTACTGAGGAGTGGAGTAGCTCAGTCATATGCTGGTTCCATTCTTAGTGTTTTGAGAAATCTCCATACTGCTTTCCAGAGTGGTTGCACTAATTTGCAGTCATCCCAATAATTTATGAGTGTACCTTTGCCCCTACATCCTCACCAACATATATTATTATTTATATTATGATAATTGCCATTCTATCTAGAGTGAAATCATTAGACACTGATTAGAAAAACAAAACTATAGGTAGATAGCAGAAAGTTCAGTGGGGTAGAGGAATGGAAACAGAGGGAGGGAGGAGGGAAGAGAAAGGGAAAGTGCTGAGTACTGCATTAGAGCAAAAAAATATTCCATACTTTTATTATTGTGTCAAAATGAATCCTAATGTTATGTATAACTAAAAAGAACTAATAAAAAACTCAAAATGGATCAAATATTTAGGCTCTAGAATAGAGACCCTGTGCCCAATAGAAGAAAAAATAGGACCAAACCCTCCACCATGTCAGCTAAGGAACTGACTTTCTTAACCAGACTCCTAAAGCACAAGAATTAAAATCGAGAATCAACAAATGGGATGGATTCAAACTCAAAAGCTTCTTCTCAGCAAAGGAAACAATCAATAATGTGAAGAGAAAGCCTATAGAATGGGAGAAAACCTTTGCCACATGCACCTCACATAGAGCACTAATCTCCAGGATATGTAAAGAAGTAGAAAAACTTAACACCAAAAAAACAAATAAGCTAATCAATAAATGGGCTAAGGAACTGAAAAGACACTTCACAGAAGAAGAAATAAAATCAAATAACAAATATATCAAATAACAAATATATGAAAACAACAAATATATGAAAAAAATGTTCGTCATCTCTAGCAACTGGAGAAATGCAAATCAAAACTACTCTTAAGATTTTTATTTCACTCCTGTAAGATTGGCAATCATCAAGAACACAAGAAGCAGTAAGATTTGGCGAGGATGTGGGGAGAAAGATACACTGATACATTGCTGGTGGGAATACAAACTGGGGCAACCACTATGGAGATTCCTCAGAAAACTTGGAATGGAAACACTATTTGACCCAGTTATTCCACTTCTGAGCACATACACAAAGGACTTAGTGACATGACCACATCAATGTTTATAGTAGATTAATTCCCAATAGCTAAACTATGGAACTAACCTAGATGCCCTTCAACAGATGAATGAATAAAGAGAATGTGGTACATGTACACAATGGAATATTACTCAGCCATAAAGAAAAATGAAATTATGGCATTTGTAGGTAAATGGAAGGAGCTGGAGAATATCATGTTAAACTGAATAAACCAAACCCCAAAAAGCAAAACTGAATGTTATCTCTGATAAGAGGATGCTAATCATAATGGAGGGGAGAGAATGAAGAAATTTTGGATTGTGCAGAGGAGAATGAGGATGTGGGGATGGGAAGAAAAGTGGCATAAGACGTACATTATTACCCTATGTACATATATGATTTTACTACTGATATTATTCTAAATCATGTTTAGCCAGAGGAAGAAGATGTTGTGTCCCATTTGTGTACAATGTGTCAAAATGCATATTTTGGTCATGTATAACTGATTAGAACAAAATTTTTAAAAATAAAAAAATTCAACACCTCCCCCAAAAAAAATTGAGGAAAAGAAATAAAACCAGAGATTCTATGGTACATTGCTTTTATGAGGCGATAGCACAATGTTGTGCTGAATAAACTTTCTAAAATAGTTTCATACCTATTAGGTCCTAAGATCCATGTTAACTTTCATATATATAAGAATAGATGAAATAACCAATATCTTTTTCTTTTGGTACTGGGGATGGAACTCAGGGGTACTTTACCACTGAGCCACACCCCCATCCCTTTTTTGTATATTTTATTTAGAGTCAGGGCCTCACTGGGTATCTTAGGGCCTATCTAAATTGCTGAAGCTGGTTTCGAACGCGCCATCCTCCTGTCTCAGTCTCTCGAGCTGCTGGCATTACAAATGCTCCATGGTGCCAGGCCCAATATCCTTTTATCTGGACTTTAGCAGCTATTGGAATTTTAAAATGTGTTCTGGGCTGATGAGGATGAGGATGGTGAAGACAATAGAGGAATACAAAGGAAAAAGAACAAGAAAAACTGCAAGACAAATGTACTATCAGGAAGCTACTTAAAGGAGAAGGCCCAAAGAAGAATACGGCTAGACCCCATCTGTCTCCTCTGTGCTTCATCCTTTGTGTGCTTCTGGCAATACTCTTACCCTGGTGACTTGTTTTTTTGTGTTAAAACGCTGCTGCATCTCATCACAGTGAGCCAGCAATGATAACACTTTATCTGCACTCATACGGAAAGACTCATAGGCACACACAGACACTGAGAGTTTTAAGTTTTATAGTTATATACCTATCATCTTTTTTGGAAAAGTGACATTCCATTTTTATTTCACCCTTCATTATTCCCCCTATATTACCTTTCTACCCCAATGGTTTCAGAGAAGCAGGAGTTTTCCCTTGTATACGATGGAATGAGCTCTTCATCATCTTGAGACTTATAGTCCAGGAGCTGTGTCTCAGATTGGTACAGTTGCTAAGTCAACATACTCATATATACGAAGAGGCAAACTCAAGACTAATTTCAGATCATAATAAGCACTAAGAGCAAAAGGAGGCAAGGTGAAGGCATTCAAACTGATAAGGTGAGCTGCTTCAGAATAGAGCGTGAGGAAAATAATCTGCATATGTGGCATGTTTAAGAAATGAATTTCTTGAAGAATGTAGTCATTCAAGGAAAAAAGGGAAGGGCACTTTAGGAAATAAGCATATCTTCATGTGAAGAAAGCAGAGTCTACAGCAGAGTGAGCAAGTTATTCCAAAAAGAGGTCTCCAAACACCATGTTATGTGTGGTCTTGAAGGTTATGATAAGGTTTTCTTTGTTTCCCCAAGAATAAGCCCTGGCCATTGAGGGATTTGAAAGGTGGAGTGAAATAGTCTGATTTATGCTTTTGAAAGTAGAATCTGGCTGCTTCGTAAGTGGTAGGACACAGTGGGGCAAGAACAGAGGAGAAGGGGGCACTAGGAAACTTTTGGTGAAAAAATGATGGTAGTATTGATTTTGGTGTAACACTAATGGTTGGATTGCAGAAATATTTTGGAGGTGAATTTAAGCATATTTGCTAATGGATGGAGTGTCTCTTATGAGGGGACATGAAGATGAATGACAATCCTGTATTTGAGGATTCAGTAGAATGGTACTTATTGATAAAAGGAAGGCTTGGGAAAGTAGTTTTGATCACTTAAATATGAAATGTCTAGATTTGGATAATGAGTTCCAGAAAAAAGATCCATTTGAATGTCATCCAGGTGTAGGTTGTAACCTCATGAAATGAGATTGTCTAGTTAGGAATTATGCCAAGAAGAGCAAAATGTCTGAGAAGTAGAATATTTACATGTTTTGTGGAGGAGGAGTCAATAAAGGAGACTTTGAAAGGAGAATAAGGACCCAGGAAGAATATCATGCATCTTGAGTATATGGGAAAGCAAGAAAGGAGGTGTGCTTCAGGGAAAAAAAAATGGTGCTCACTCAAGTCAGATGTTACTAGCAGTCAAGTAAAACAGGACAGTGAACTGGCCACTAGTTTTGAATATTTATAATCTTGAAAAGAACTTTTCCATTGGACTTTCATGGAGAAAGTCCTAATTATAAGTTGAAGAGAGAATCATAAGATAGGAAAAACAAAGAGCAATAAAAATAGACAAGACTTTTATGATAGTTTTTCTTGTAAAGGGAATGAGAAACTGGGGTGTGACTAGAGGAATGTGGAGTTATGTGATGATTTTTTATTTAAAGGGGGAGAATCATATTTAGGCATGTTGCATGCCAATTGGAATGATCCAAGAGAGAGAGAAAAAAATTGCTGATATTACTGAAAGAAAATGCAATTGCAGAAGCAATATCCTTGAGAGAAAAAAAAGAAAGAAAGAAGAAGTGGAATCCAGGGCATAGATGGAGGGGTTAACCTAACAGGACCATGGACTTGTCTACCATTAAAATGAGAATTACATAGAATTGATGTAGGTAAGTTGATGGGATTGGTACAGATATCATCTGGATTTTTAATGTAAGGATATATTAACACATAGTACAAATAAGAAATGATTTCTTTAAATGCCCATCATGATTATATTTTTACTGCATGCTGTCCTTATCTATAATATTTTAAGTATAAATTTTGGCAATTTTACCTGCTTTCGGTGTTCAGTAAAATGTTGTTTTTTTTTTTTTTTTGGTCCTGTCACTTTAATGGTTTGGAGACACAGATGCAAGTTTGCCTTTCTGTACTTACCCATCCTTATAATCATATGTCTGCAAGCTGTTGGAATAGACTGATACTGCCTGTCATTTTTCCTGACACCATTTAAATCATAGAGATGGTTGTATAGTTTCCTAAAAATGATGCTGTCATTAATTCACTTCCTCAATGAGCAAGTTCCACTTTAAGAACTATATTATGTTCAAAGGATATGGAATATTTGTTTTTATGTGAATAAATGAAATCTATGCCTCCTTATACTAGACTGAGTGGTCTATTTTAACTCAAATAAGAACACATCAAAGAAAATACCCTGGGGTTGTGAACAGCAGCATAATCTTGTCACCAGGCAGATCTGAGTTTACAGCTCAGCTTTCCCAAGTCTTCTGAATTTGGGAACCATTTAATTTTTATTTCTGTGATCATGAAAATTTCTATTGCTAGTGGACAGTATTAGTGCTTATTACCTATCATTACATAGATTTAACTATTTAATATGTAAATTCACTTCAATACTACCAAAAAAATGTTGATAGTATTTTTAACAGGATTAAGAGGAGGAAAAAAAGAAGAGGAGGAGAAGTGATACAAGAGAAGAGGTTTGTTGAGGATTGCCCAGCCTCGTCATTGGCAGAGCATATGTGGAGTTCAACCCCTGGCAGTCTTCCATAACCCAAGCTCTTAGCCTCGATACTTTACTGGATCTCCCCAATTGTTTCCATAAATAAAGATATGCCTTCTCTTTTATCCTATTAAGATAGGATATTTTTAGTAGCTTTTGTTATTTTTTAGTACAGCTGGCCCTAAAGACAATTGCAAGAATGAGGACCTTATTTATTACTTAGTTCTGACTAGATCTTTCCATTTGGAAGAAGAAATGTTTCTGTATCCCGGGTATACTCAACATTCTATAGAAACAAATGACAGAGGTAGTAACTAAGATTCCACCAGGAATTATACAAAATTAGTATAATTACATGATATAAAACATACAGATTAAAATAAAAAGGACAGGTTTTATCTTTCAGAGGAAATCCTTTTATCTTTCTGTGTAAAGTGGTGTGACCTCAAAGGTCTCCAGGTCTCATTTAACTGGTCTCTGATTCATTCTGGTAGCCAATAAAAAGAAAGCACTTCATACTTTCTGCATGACATTATTTTGCATAGATTATATGCATCACCTTATTCCTGTTTGGCCACAGAAATTGCAAGAGCCCAGATTTGTCAATACGAGGGCAGTCCTGATTCTCTTCTGAGCATTTTCTCTTTGCTTAAGGCACTCCAACTGTCTCAGTAATATGGTTTACATAAATACTTTAGCTCAAAGGGCTCTGAGTGAATGTACTACTTTTCCATGATGTGACTGAAAGTATCCTCTGGTGTTGAAGCAGAGTTGGATTTTAGTATCAATTAGAATTACAGAAATGTTCTTTTCTCTGCCAGACAGTAAGGACTGAGGTGCAACTGAAGTTGTACTTTAAATTTCACATGTTCAAAAAGTTGTCACATACTTTTTGAATTTACGGAAAAGGTATTCATATGTGAATCACTGAATAGTTTTGAGACAAAATAACCTTTCATAATATGGGGTCAAACAGATTTTGGCTCAAATTCTCACTTGACCACTTATCACCTGTGTGATTCTCAACTCCATCTTTAAAATGCAACTTCTAATTATACTTCATATTCATAAGAATATTAGCTGAGATAATAAATGGAACATATTTCTCATCCTTTATACAAAACCTTGATCAGTCAATAGTAATAATGGTCATTTGTATGTTAGAATTTGTTCATGTACATGTAAAATATAAACCAAACTGGATCTAATTTTAAGGAATTTATTGGCTCATGTAATTAGAGGACTAGGAGGAAGGTAATCTTGAGGACTGACTGATGTCAATGCCTTTTGTGCTTTGTTGTATTTGTGAAAATTTTTCCCACTGTGTCCTCTGTCATGTGGCTTTATTGGGCAGATTATTGGAAGAAAAAACTCTTTTAAATCTATGGTTCACACTCTCATACCACAATGTAAGAGACAGAAGAAATGTCTTTTCTCTCTTTATAAGTCTGGTGAAACCTGCTAATGCAAGTTTTGACATGAATTGAATAACTTGCTCATATACCAGTCATTCTTGGTAGCTAGAAGTATGTCATGTATTGATTGGCTTAGTCCAAGAAAGATATGCCAATCATTATAACAAGAAGGATGAGAGTTACCTTTACACCAACAGGTCAAATAAGGAAATCTGAAACCAAAAGAAGGTAATTTGGGGTAGGGGGAAAAGGTTGGAATAGATTTGAAAGAGGTGACAAATACAATAATTTCTATTTCACTTTATAAAGAATGTTCTTGAGAGAGGTTTTTTTTTTCCTCTGAAATAATTAATGAGAATCTTAGTATGTTTGAATGACTTTTTGCTGTGAATTCAAAAAGATGTGGAAATGATATTTCTCAGTCTAGTGATGGATAACATGTCAAAAATAACAAAGTCTTGAGGGACCAGAATCATGAAAGTTTAAATACAATCTGAATACATTCCTGTCTGAAAGTACAATAAAAGGATACAAGGTGATCCTTTTCACACAAGCTCTGAATTAGCAGTTTTTTATCTTTTAAAAAAACCTCAACAATGATATTTTAAATTCTACAAAACATGTAGTATTTTAACAGCATCTGAAGTGCTCTAAAATTAGAATTAAGGTAACAATTAAAATTTTATATATAAATTTGTATATATATACATATATAACCATATTTAAATTATATTCCAGTATTTCTTGAATTAATTTGGCAGATGTTTTCTTTATTTACAATTGGAATGATAGCATTTGATTAATTAATATCCAACCTTCTTCATAAATCCAGCAACAAATACATAATAATTCTAGTGATCATCCTTGGCATTAATACAACTCATAGATTTCCAGATATTTTGATTGCACTGTGTTTGTCCTATGCTCTGCTCTATGGTCTGTATGGTTATGAAATCTAACATCCCCAGATCAGAAAGGACATTTTGATCAGTGGAGATGCAACCTAATCATTCCATATTGATTCTCCTAGTGGTAGATGTTACTTGGATACCCCACTGAAAAATGATACTTTTTAAAATTGTCTGGGTTATTTATATGTTAGTTTGATTTCACCAATCAATAATAATGAAAAGTAATAAAAATATTGAAATTAAATTAAAACAAACAAATGCAGAATTTGGGAATGTTTACATCCATTTCTGGGGAACAGTTATAATGTGAGTAGTTTCTTTATAAACAGGAAAGACCTTATAGAGAAATTTTTCAATTCATGTGATATTTGAAGATCACATTTCAGAATAACTGCATTAATTTGATAAAAGAAAAGAGAATGTGTACAACAAATGAGGATAAAATCAGACCTCATTTTCCCTCTTTGTCAATAGGGTCTATGATTTTCATTGTGCTAGGGTTGTATGGCAATCCGAGACAATTTTTTTTTTTGGCAGGGTGGGTACTGTGATTGAACTCAGGGGCACTCAATCACTGAGCCACATCTCCAGCCCTTTTTTGTATTTTATTTAGAGACAGGGCCTCACTGAGTTGCTTAGAGCCTTGCTTTTGCTGAGGCTGGCTTTGAACTTGTGATCCTCCTGCCTCAGCCTCCCAAGTTGCTGGGATTACAGGCATGCACCATCGCACCCAGCCCCAAGACTATTTTTAATCTACCTCTGTGGTTGACCAATAAGTACAGGAAGCTAATTCAATCTCATCAGAACATTCCTTTTTGCCATGTTTTATCATGTGTTTCCTTTTGTTTTCTTGATATTCTATCCAAGGTGTTAAGAGTAGCTAGAAATGCTGCATTTACTCTACAGCTAGCAAAGGAAAAAAAAAATCTCTTCCAAAACTACAGTTCAATTTCATAAGCAGGTGTTAGAGTTGTGAAGATGAAAGTCTGTTCTTGACTAAAATCTGAACCAGGAGAGCATACAGACTTTCTACTTGATTTTGGCAAGCCAAACTCAAGTTAGTCTCCCCAGAAAGAGATAACAATGATATCTATTTGGCTAGTATAGCAAGCAATGCCCTTTTCTATTGGTCAAAGGAAGCAAAAGACTGCTTGAAATAACTTTATAGTCACTGGGGAAGATCAAAACATTTCACATCATCTGCCTACTTGTTGTTAACAGAAAGATTCAAAACACTGAAATCCCTTAGCTCAGACAGAGTAGTCATCCTTGAAATAGCTGGAGAGTGGTGAGCAATAAATATTTACTCTCTTGAAAACTGCAAGATAAAGATGCTACATTATGCTCTGTTAAAATTAAATAGATTAGTGCTCCCTGCAACCAGTGTGCATAGGCTGGGCTGACAATCAGCCGAGAAGCTGGGGCTGCCAGGGGCAGTTCCAGAAGCACAGCAAGAGATTGATTAAAGTGAGCTTTCTACCATCTGTGGTCACATTATGCTTGGGATAGTTCATATATCTGCAAGGGCAGCAATAAATATGCCAACAGAGGCAACATGTTTCCTTGAAGCAGAAAAGAAAGTGGAGTCAATCAAGATAAGCTATAGCTTAAATCTGATAGTACAGGATTCATGGAAAAGAGCTGACTTTGGCATTCTGTGTGAAGAGACCATCCAGGATGGAAATATTATGCTAGAAAGATGATTTTTACTGAGAGGATTTATGATTAAATTTTTAATTTGTTCTAATATTTGTCCAATTAAATCAGTTATAGGCATTTTGGCTGAAAATCAACCTTTACATTAGGAAGCAATATTTTTAAAAAGGGTTTGGCTGAAAGTGGTTGTGTTTTATTTGGATGAAAATAAAATACCAAGAAGGAAGAAGGGGATAAGATAAACAATTGTAGAAAAGGCAGCTCTTTCCCCAAAATTCAATGTTGCAGTTTATTGAACAATCTCTTAATCTTATGAAATCCTATGCTTCAGGATTATCATACATTTCTTCATTTATTAATTCAACAATGCATATTGTGTGCTAAATTTGCACAGAGTGTCAATGATGATACCCCAAGGGAGGCAAGTGTCCCTGCCTCTAGAGTTTAGACACATAGTTTACTATAATTTAAACAATATACACAGGTAGTTATATACTACATTTATAAATGTTGCAAATTATCTGATCAGGGGGAAATAATAGCACCTCAAATGGCATACAGCCATTCTACTAAGTAACCTTGTTCTTTGTCTCTGTGATAAGTATTCTACCTCTCATCCTTGCTCTGCAAATAGCCTACATCCTCTAGGAACTTCTCCTTTCCTTTTTTCCTGAAAAAAATTGAGGTGGGATTTGTTGGTACCATGTCTTTCATGATTCCACATAACCACCTTCTCTATGACTCTACCTCTTTGTTCATTTCTCTTTCTACTGGATGATTTCTGTATTCTAGAAATCACAGCTCCACATGTTTCATACCATTTTAAACAGATAAACTTATGACACTTGTAGGTCACACTAGGGAAAGCACATGTGGCTATTCAAAGAGGGGAATAAAACTCTCCCCTTGTCTCAGACTAGCCAAAGCACTGAGACACAACAGTGGGCCTGACCATTGATATAGGATGGTTTACATAATAAAATGCATTATCTTTTCTAATAATACAAACAAGAAAAATTTTAGAGAACCATCCTGATCCAATATATTCACTCTGTTCCTTGCTGATTTTCACTTTAAAATTCTCAAAGTGATTTTAAATACATTTTTTTCTAACCAGTAATCTCTCATTTTTCTTTAAAAATACTACAGTCTAAATTGTCTTCCTTCTTCTCTGAAACTTCCATCATCAAAGTCACCATGATCTTGTTTTAACAAATTTAATGCATAATGTTGCTTCTCATTTAAAGGCTTCCTTCTCTGATCTCTCTTTCCCTTGACTTCTGTGATACAGTTTCCTGGCACGTTCCCATGTCTTTTTAAGTATATTGCTCCTCATCTTCTTTCTTGGTTCTTTTGAGTCTACTTGACCTGAGAACTGAGTTTTTTCCCACTTTTTCTTTCTACTTAGACATTTTCACCAGTCACTTGGTTTTCATTACCACATATGTGTCAATAAAATAAAATTTAAATCCTCATTCTCACCAATTCCTCTTGGCATTTGTATTTGGATGTTTTAAACTTAATGACTCTAAAATTAAATTCTTTATTCCTTTCTTGCCCAGTCTTCTCCACTTCAATAAAAAACTCCATAAGACAGACAGCTTTGTCTGAGTCTCCTGAATTCTCGCCTTTTCTCTTGCCTCCCTAAGCAGTCCATCAATATGTCTCAGCACCTCAATCTTCTCATTCATACAGAATCCATTGTCTCGCTTTTCTCTTGCTACCATCTGAACTCAAGCCACCATGATCTTTCTTCCAAATCACTAACATAAGCTACCAGTTTTTATCTTTTCACCATTTTTCTTCAACCTACTCTCCTCAAAACAGCATGATGCTCTGCTTAAAATATAAATTATTCCATCAAACATTTCAAAGTCCCAAAAATAACATTGGTACTCTATTGTAGCTTATACTGCCCTGAATAATGCATTCTATACCTCTATCTCTAAACTCTCTTTTCTTGGGAAAAGGGAGAGCATGAATACAGGGGATTGAACCCAGGATGCTTTAACAATGAGCTATCTTGTCAGTCTATCCTATGTTTTTTTGTTTGTTTGTTTAGGACAGAATCTCACTGAGTTGCTAAGGCTCGCCTTGAACTTGTATTTTTTTTTCTAGTCAGTGGTTGCTGTTGGTTTCCTAAACAACAAATCTGAAGTTTTTGTACAGTTTTGTTATTCCCACTCATAAGATACTGTCCTCCTATGAGTCCTAATTATATTTTTGTTATTTGTTTTCCTATCAATTGTCAGTCATTGTCACTAAAAGGTAAAAATTAATAAGGCCCCAAACCATTTTGTTCTGTTCATAAAAATTGGCAGCATGGTGCCATAAAGTAGGTGCTGAATAAAAGTTTTGTTGAATGTGTCCCCTTTCAATATGGTAGATTGAAACTTATTCTCTTTCTTGCTTTCCTTGCTCAATACCCGGTTAAAAAAAAATGTGAAAATAATTTAAAAAAAAACATAAGGATACTCCACTATTGGATATTTTCCCCACATTTTTGAAAAACAAAAGAAAATAACCATTATAGATTGTTCAGGGGGAGCAGAGGACATCACAGTCTAGGATGCACTGGAATATGGCACTGGGGGAAGAGGGCAACTTGAGCAGCAAATTCAGGGATAGACAGAGGGGGTGGTTGAAAGCAGAGGCACCAAGTGAAGGTGTATAAGTGGAACCATGGGTTTGCCTGTGCCTTGCCTCTACACACTATGCAGAGAGAAGAAATTTTTCAGACAGGTGCTTAAGCTAGGTAAAAATATCGGGGGTTAGTCTCTATAAATAAGAATGACCTGTAAAGTTAAAGCTGACACTGCAAGTTTCATCATGTCAGATTGAAGCTATATTCTTTTTGGCATTTAGGGGCTCTCCAGGGTAATGAATAGGAACTCATCCTGTGCCCTTACAGCAAAGACCAATTGACTGTATTTACCTAGGTACATGAGATCTTCTTTATTGCCTTAAATTAAGATGTGAATAAATAATCAAAGACTCAACAGTCACCCAAGAATCAACATAAAATATTTTTTAAAAAGTAGAGTAGAATTTCCCAGAAGAAACTAAAAATATATCAGAAATAGTACTAATTAAGCAACAGTCACATTGGTATCTTTACAGAGATTTCATAAGAAGAGACAAGAAAGAGTTCTTTAAAATAAAGTATATAAGTACAAACCTGAAAAACTGTAAGAAAATGAAAGATAATATGCAAGAACTATCCAAAAATGTAGGAGATAAGGCAAATAGTTGGGCAATGTGATTTTAAGAAGGAAATGAAAGATATTCCAAATTAATATAGGATGTTATATTTTTTTCAAAGTTGATTCTAAAATACAGAATACAGAGGGACAGAAATTACCAGAATACACAGTGAGAAGATGCTGAACCTTTCAATATTTTGGGAAAACTGCATTCCACATGCATAAGAATAAAATTTAGATCATTATCTCACACCACATGTCAAAATCAACTCAAATATAAGACCTTAAATTGTAAAATTATTAGAAGAAAAAAGGAGAAAAGTTACACATTAATCTAAGCAATTATTTATTTAAAAAAATTTTTTGACTTCATTAAGTGCAAGTTACCATAGCAAAAATAGACAAATGAGATTATATCAAACAAAAATATTTTGTACCACAAATAAAATAATTGATAGAGTGAAGAAACAACCTATGAATTCGAAGAAAATAATATTCGGTCATATATCTCATATGGAGTTAATATTCAGAATAGGTAAGAAGCTCAAATAACTATAGAAACAAAACAGTCTGATTAAAAATGGACTAGGGACCCAAACAGATGCATTTCAAAAGAAGACATCCCAATGAGCAAGAGATAGATAAAAAATGTTCAACGTCACTGATCATCAGAAAAATGCAAGTCCAAACTGCAATATCACTATATGCTTGCTAGAATGGCCTTTATCAACATGACAAAGTATTAACAGAGCAGATGAAGATGTGGAGAGAAAGGAATCTGGTAAACTGGGAATGTAAATTGGTACAGTCATTATGAAAAACAGTATGGGGGTTCCTCAAAAAATTAAAAATAGCATGACCATATGATCCAACTGTCCCACCTCTTGGTATTTCCCTAGGAGGTTTGAAATGAGTATATTAAGTAGATGTCTCATTCCCAGGTGCATTGCAGCAGCATTCAAAATAGCCAAGATATGAAATCAATCTCAGAGTCCATCAATGGATGAATGAGTAAAGAAAATGTGGTTTATCCACACAATAGAATTTGATGTATCCTTGAAAAAGAAGGAAATTCTGTATTTACAACATAGATGGATCTGGAGAACATTATGCTAAGTGAAATAAGCCAAACACAGAGAAATACTGCATGTTCTCACTTAGGTTAGATTTAAGTGCTTATTTGCTACTTCCAAATATTTCCCCACTCCAGGCCTTTGGACAACAATTCAGCTGTGGAGCCCACACACTAGAATGCAAAGTGCTACCAGCAGTTGCCCTTGTTTCCTTCCCAGTGACTTTTTGAGCTTTGGAGGATAGGAATGGCTGTGTGGGAGGTGAGACAACGGGATGGAGAAACATTTCTCTTTAAAAGCAGTATTTCTCCAAGAGAATAAAAACTATTGATTTTTTCCCCACAGAATCTGGGTTTGAGGGCCAATGACAATGAGCAAGGTAAGGTTGTAACACATTTAATCCTCTCTCAGTTGCTGTAAACCAACTAGGGGTCACAAGGAAAGAACACTAACTGTTTTCACCAATTTCTGCCAGAGTCTATCAGTGGGTAGATTTTTTTCCCCTTCTCCTAACATGAATAGTAGTGTGTTTCCATCTTTTCAGTGTTTTCTTGGAAACTTTCATGAAAAAGTAGAAGAGGTTATTGTGCTGAGGAATGCTTGCCAACTGCTATGCATCACCAAAAATCAAACTAAAATATTTTTTAAAGTGGCAATTTGCTTAAATCAAAAAACAAGCAACTAATATAAGTACTTTGATATAACTTTTATTTATAAATAAATAGGAATGTTAGGCCAATCTTAGAATAAATGATGATTAGTCTATAATATCCATATAAGGGTTTGAGTACTGTGTTTTAAATGTCTAAAATAACTATAGCACATGAATAATACAGATGAAAACTCTTCAGCATTTGAAAGGATTAAACAAAGGCAACTGACAGGATGGCTTTAGAGTCCTCTCAGCTTGGCTACACTGTAGACAGGTATCTTCCTGATAATAAATCCCTAACCTCCCTTTCCTTGGAATATTTCATTTAGATCACTTGGAATGATTAATTTTTCTGTCTCTTAAGATTTAAATCCTCTCCCAGACACCAGCCAGTGTCCAAGCTCAGTCATGTCTTTTCTGAAAGATTAGGAACCATCCTTTTGAAATGTTATCATCAGGAAAAATAGTGCCCCTATATCCCAGTCTCTGTAGGAAGGTAAAGCACCAGCCTTCTTCAAATGCAAATCAGCAAACACAAAATTAACAAAGAGACCCTCAGTAACTTCCTTCATTGATTTTGCACTAGCTTACCTCCATGCATAAAAAGTCTCCCATCTTTTATTTCAACAGATTTGAGTTTAATCACTTTCCCCTATTACAGTAATGCTGAAGAGTCTTTCTTGTAACTTTGGTGCAATTTTTGTTTGAAACAAAAATATGTTTTTCCATTTGCTTTTTCATAGAAATTATGGAGATTGTGTTTTTAAATAAATGTGGGCTTATTTTGTTTCTCAGTTTGTAGTCTGTACCTGATCATTTTGATTCATGTTCTAAAATAGGTTGTGGTTCAAAAAACTTTTAAGATTAAAATAATGAAATATTATGAAAGGATGGTCCACCATAAATAAGGAGAAACTATTGAATAAAAAAACATTTGAAAAGGAACATAATTAACTTTGTAAATATTATTTTCCCATTTTCTACTTTTATCCCTTTCCCCTTCCTTCCTGCCTGCCCTTCCCCCACCCCACTTTCATCTTCCTTTGTTCTTTTCTTTCTTCTTTCTTTTTTGTAGGTTTCCCATCTCAGGTAGCTTAAAGGGCACAATCTGCTTTCCAATATGTTTTAATCAACATTTTTAAAGTAGAAAAAAATTCAGTGAACTTTGGGAAATTTCACATGATTCATAGAATTTACACTAAACACGATTTCTGTAAAAATTATAAAATGTCTTGATCCTGTTTGAGAAAAAAAATATATCTTCAGTTAATTTTCTTGCTTCATATCAAACAGAGAAAATAAGAGATGGTCTTAACATTTTTACAAACCCAGGGGTCTCCCACACATCTTGACCTTGCCAGATTTTAGAGCAGTTTATTGTGAGCCAATTGTCATATTCCAATTCATTTGTTGCTTATTTTCTTATTATTATTATTATAATTTTTTTCCCAGAACAAGTTTAACTCACAATGTGGAGGATGTTGGGATTATTGCTGATTCATCCAAAGACCAATATTGGCAATTTTAGAATTCAAATGTCTATAAGATTCATAACAGGTGCTTGTTAAAATATCTGAACCTACTCCCAGCAATTCTGATGCAAGTGGCTCAGAATGTACATTTTGAACAAGTACCTTAGGTCTTTTGTTTTATGTAGGAGAATTTGAGAAACATCAATGTTGCTATAGTTTGGGTATAAGGTATCTCCCAAAAATTCCAGTTAATGCAGGGAGATTCAGAAGCAAAATGATTGGAGTATGAGAGCTTCAACCTAATCAGTCCATCCTAACACAAAAGCACTAACTGCATGGTTACTATAGGCACGTGGGGGGTAAGCTGGAGGAGGTAGGTCCTCTGGGAGCATGCCCTGAAGAAGGTTGCATCTTCCCTGAGGCTATTTCCCATCTCTGTCTCTGCTTCTGACCTTGCCATGAGCTGAGCAGCTGTCCTCCACTGAATCCTTCCCCCATGATGTGCTCCACCACTTGGGTGCAGAGCAATGAAGTAGACCCTTTGAACTGAGACCTCTGAGATTATGAGCCCCAAATAAAATTCCTCCTTTAAGCTGTTCTTGTTAGTTATTTTGGTCATAGTGATGAAAAGCTATCTAAAACAAAGGTGGAATAAAACTGAGATAATTCAAAAGTAAAAAGTTGAAAATATTTACTATGTGAGAGTAGCATTAGAGAGAGGATATGCAAGCATATGCTCATTAAATAACAATAAATGAAAAGGAGGTGCATTTCTGGCTCTGCCATATAGGCCTTCCATGCAACTTTAATTGTGAACCTCAGCTGTTTCTACCTTGCATAAGAAGGAAGCTATACTTCAACCATTCTGTACTTTTAAAATAAAATCTGTTTAAATTGCAGCAATTAAATAAGTTATTTACCTAAAAATGAAATCCCATCCCTACCCCTCTTCACCTGTCACACATTTATGTATACTCTCATGTGGTCCTATGTTGCTGACATCCAAGCATTTTCATTCTATTAACATAGAGAAAATTGTCATACCTATTTTTTTTACCAAATTCTTCCTCAATTCCCTTTTTACAATGTTATTAGTTATTCTATAATACTTTAAATAAAATACTATGGTCAATGCACTTCTTTTATTTCTCTTAGGAGAGGTAGTCAATTTGGAGAACTAAGTAATAAATGAGCTGATAATACAGTGTCAAGAAAAATGTATATTATTCACTTACTGCATACTTTTCTAAGTAAAAAATAAGGAATTAAAAAAACAGTGACAATAGAAATAGAAAAAAATTCTAAATAGTTTTTATTGCAAAGAAATTCCAAAATCTAAAATCCCATGGAGATTGACCATGACCTCTATTTGAGGAGACCAGATCTATGCTGCTGCCTTCCACATGAGTATAAAATAGCATCGAAATGGCATTCTCTAAAAGATAATAATATTATTTGTTTTCTAAAAACAGTTGTGTGACAACAAAGTATTAACCTATGTCATAGATAAAGATTTGGAGTAGGATACTACTCATCTTCAGCACTCATGCAATGCAGTAGGAGCTTGCCTCTGTAACTGGTACTGACATCATACCCCACACAACTCTTAATGGATGCCTTCTGGATACTAGATGGAAGATAGGATATTCATATTTTAAAATGATATCAATGTGATTTAAGCTACATATTGTATATTACCTGTTCTCTTTTTCTCACTTCTCTACTATTATATAAAGTAAGCATTGAATATATGACTGCATTCATAATTGGTTTCAACAAAAAGCAAACTAAAAGGAAGTACACAGAAAAGGTGAATCATGCTTTTGGGACTCTCGTTAAACTTTTTGCTGATTATATTCCCTCTTTTAGGTAAGGTTGCCCTGGTTAGATATTGGATTAGGTCTCTAACCATTGCCTCTGGACCCATATACATCATGCTCTCCCCATTCAGAATTATTTCCTGTTTACTTTTTTGTTGAGATTATGAGTATGATCTATTGGCATATTCAAGAATTTTTCTATATATGTGGAAACCAAATGCAGCAACTTAATAAGTATAGTATATAACAAAATGTATGTACTTCTCAGGGGGTCTCAGTTACCACACACCTCAATCAATAGATACTTGTAATAAGTATACTATGGAATTGAGTGAGTGAGGTAAAATGGGACCATATAATGTTAAATTATTATAATTAAAGTATTATATTAATAATTACATGCAAATTATTAATATGTTTATATTCTTTTATTAGAACCTCTCTGCCTAATTAATTAGATACATACATATTATTAGTGTTTTGGGAGGATAAATGAATTGGTTAGTAAGTTGTCCCTAATTCTCCTTATGTTCTTATACATTAGCACATATAAAAAGGTTCTTTGTTGTTTGGGTTTTGTTTTTGTTTTTGTTTTGTACTAGGTATCGAACGCATGGGTGCTCAGTCATTGAGCCACATTCTCAGCCTTTTTTATTTATTTTATTTTAAGACAGGTTCTTGCTAAGTTTTTTAGGGCCTCACTAAGTTGCTGAGGCTGGCCTTGAACTTGTGATCCCTTGCTTTGGCATCCCTTGGCTTGAATTACAGGTATGCACCACCGTGCCCATCAGTAATAAGTTTTTAATTCAAGAAACATGTATAAAGAATCTACAGAAGAAAATATACTAAATGTCCTGGAACTGAATTATTCTGTCTCACGAAAGCTGAATGTGTGCATCTGTGCACACGACTGTGTTCACTAACATTATATTAGCAATTTGCAAGAAGCTGTGATAGGACTATTTACACCACAGTAATGAGGAAATTGGATATATGGATTTTTGTTTTTCCCTGAGAGCTTATTTTTTCATCATCCTTCTTATTAATTGCTAGACATAATCCTCAAAGATGTTATTAACAAGTGGTTGGAAAAAAATGAACTTTCAAGATTTTCATACTGAAAAGATAATTCTAGAAGCAGTATGGAAGTTACTAATATAAGGATAAGACTGGCAGCGTCAGATCTCCTGAAAATGAATAGAATGTAGCTGAGTAGTAATGGAGATTTAAACTGGGAAAATGAAAAGGGGAAACATAAATGTGGGGGCTTTTGGAGGAGGTCGACTTAAAATTAATATATTGGTCTTCACTATCATTCATAAGAGTTGAACTGCAGCAGAAATTGCTTTGTTACACAGATGAAATATGTGAAAGTACTGCTTTGTATATTGGAGGACGGATAGTGCAGGACAATTATCTCTAAGAGAAGTTTAAAAAGAAAAAGAAATCATTTGAAAGCAGAGAGACGGATCCAAAGGAGAGCCAAAAGTCCTTACTGATTTAGGATAATAGAGATTGGAGTTCCCTGTGGCTGAGGCAGCAATAATATATAGGCCAGAGTAGGAAAGGAAGAAAGAAGGGAGATTAGAGTGGAGGGAGACAGATTGTACATACACACACACACATACACACACACACATACACACACACACACACACACACACACACACACACATGCGCGCATGCTCAAGGTGGGGGTCGAAAAAAAGTCTTAGGAGTTTCTGTGATGCTCAGGCAAAGTAATTTTGTGCTTGTGCAGAAATAAACATCACCAAAACTGTGGATTAATTAAAGAACTACTGGAAAGAAAGGTATAATTCTCTGTGCTCCCACAATGATGGTGACAGCTCATGTCCACTAGCTAGAATGAAAGGAACTAAAATTTACTAGGCATTCATTATTGCCATCAGAATGCCTAGGCAATAGTATGTTTCTCAAATTAGTTCCAGAATAAAAGCTGCTTTTAACCCATCTAACAAAGTTAAAGGAAAGCTTTTAAAGATTCAAATTATGAACCAGAGAAAAATCCTACATTTTATTTAAAAAAAATTAAACAAAACAAAACACACAACCATGGCAGTAGCCAAGGAAAAGGTACCAGCTATGTGAACATTCAGGAAAATATAGGAGAAAAATTAACTGGAAGAAAAAAAAAATCAATAGATATAGATACAGAAATGGAAGATATTAATTATAAAGGATGTTAAAATAACTGTTATAAATGCTAAAATATATTGAAAGGAAAATGAACAGAATAATGAGAAATGAAATATACTAATAAAGATCCAAATGGAAATTTCATTGATGAAAGATATGTGAAATGAAAAATACATAGGAAGAAGGTTATTACAATTTAAACACTGTAGAAAAGTTAAGTTAACTTGAAGACACGGCAATATAAGCAATTAAAAATGAAGTACAAAGAAATTGAAGGAAAAAAGGATAAATAGCACCTCAGTAAAGCACAGAAAAAAAAATGGCAAATGGTCTAACTTAGGTATTTATAGAGATCTACAAAGAGAAGGTAGAAGAGGGAGCAGAAAATATTTGAATAAATAATGTTTAAATTTTTCCAAATTTAATATCTACAAATTCCTGGATGAAAGGACCACCATTCACCAAAGAAAAAAAAACAGAACAATACAAAAATCAACTAAACAAACAAAATGCAAATAAAATTAAGCCAGAAGTTGAATGAAAATAGTAGAAGCAGCCAACATGCAGGACAGACAGTAGTGAGAGAAGTCTTCTTGTCAGAGCCATGGGAACAGAAGCCATTGAAATTGCATATTTAAATTTCTATAAAATATAGAATAATAAAGCCAAAGATATAGAAAGCCATGGAAAGATTGTTTTTGATAAAAATGTCTAAAAGAATTCAGAGTTGGAAATCTTTTCCTATAAGGGAGATCTTCAGGAACTCTGAGAATGATACCAGATTAAATTGTACTCAACAAAGAAATAAAATCCACAAGATATGATAAATATATGGGTGAATGTGATGAATTTCTTAAAAAGTCCTCATTACTTTTAAAAAACAGTTTAAAAATGTAGGATCTGTGACATATGTAGATTAAAACATGATAAAATAACAAAAGCAAATGAGAGAGAAATGAGAAATATACTGTGTCTATGTTCTTATGCAATATACGGCTGGTTTGATATTTGGAGGAAGAGTGATGAGTTACATTTGTCTAATGTATGATTAACAACCCAACAGTGAAGATGGATTCAACATGCCTATTCAACTCATTAATGAGAAAAGTAGAAAAGGGAATAAATAACAGATGGCTCAGTGTAAAAAGGGAAATTTCCAGTCTAAAATGGGCAAAAAATCCAAAGAGACATTTCTCCAAAGATATATACATGACTAAAAATCACACTGAAAATTGTTCAATATCATTAGCCATCAGGGAAATGCAAATCAAAACCAAAATGAGATACCCCTTCCTACCACTAGGATGGTTATTCCCAGGAAAAGAACAGATAACAGCAACTGTTGGAATGAATGTAGAGAAACGGGAACCTTCCACAACTGCTTTGCAAAATACTGTAGCAGTTTCTCAAGTGGTGTAGCATGGAAATTCCATAAGATTTACCACTTCTGCTCCTAAATATACATGAAGAGAAATTAAAACATATGTGCATGCAAAAACTTGTACACAAATGTTTATGGCAGCAGTATTCATAAGTCAAAAAGTGGAAGCAGCCCAAATGTCTGTCAACTGATGCTATATATAAATAATGAAATACTATTTAGCAATAAATAAAATGGAATACTGAGGCATTCTACCATCTGAATGAATCTTGAAAATTTTATGCTAAATGAAATAAAACAATTACAAAAGGAGTACATACTGAATGATTCCATTTATAAGAGATGTCCAGAATAAGCAAATCCATGGAAATGGAAAATAGACTACTGTTTGCTTAGTGTTGAGGGAGGTGGATGAGGGGTGGAATAAGAAGCCTGGTTTCTTTGGGAGTAATGGAATCATTCTAAAAATGATTGTGGTAATGGATATGCAACTCTGTGAATATACTAAAAGCCATTCATTGAATTACTCCATTTAATTCAATGTGTTTGCTATGTGAGTTATATCTTGTAAGATTGCTTCACAAAACTGAACAGATGAAATGAATAGGAAGTTTAAATGATGATTTAATTAAGCCCAACCATATAAATAATTACAGAAAATATAAATAATTTAAACAATCCAATTGAGTGGCAGAAAATATTAAATGGATGAAAAACCAAAACACAAGTATATTTTGCATGTACGAAACCCATTTTAAATTAAAAGACATACATAGGCTAAAATAAAATCATGGAGATAATTTAGCATGCTAATACTCATCATGAGAAAGGTAAATGGGTGATATTAATGAGAGAAATGGAATTCAGAAGAAGGAATATTTATCAGACACAATGCAGGGGCATTTGCCGTGATAAAGAAATCAAGTTTTCAAGAATATGTGTTTCTAATGTGTATGTACCTAGAATGAGCTTCAAAATTCAGGAAGCAAAAATTGATAGACTCATAAAGAGAATAGAGAATAGAGAAATCCACATTTAGTTGGTGATTACAATGTTTTTCTTCCTTTATTTGACACAAGTGGAGAGAGAGAGAGAGAGAGAGAGAGAGAGAGAGAGAGAGAGAGAGACTGAACACTATCAGCTTATTTGTAGCACCCTCTACCCAACAAAAACAAAATGCCTATTTATTTCAGGTATGTATGAAACATTTATCAAGATGAACAAAGTTGATAAAATGATATGTGACCTGATTATGACAAAGAGAAACACAAAAGGGGCTGGGGTTGTGGCTCAAAGGTAGAGCATTTGCCTCGCATCTGTGATGCACTGGGTTCAGTTCTCAGCCTTACATATAAATAAATAAATAAATGTCCATTGACAACAATTTTTTAAAAAATATTGGGAGTAATGGAATCTATTTTCAATATTACAAATATTGAAAATGATAGAAGAGGAATTGCTGAAGATTTACAGACAGATATTAGAAGGACAATAAGAAAACATTTGGGATGTTTTAATTTTGACAAGATGAAATGCATAAATTCCTTGAAAGACACACAGTATTTAAAGCCCCACTGGAGAAGGAATATAGTTAAGGGAGGAAAAATAATTTCTGCTGTTCTATTGCAGAGTAGAGTAACTAGATGTAACAATAATGCACTGTGTATTTCAAATAAAAAGCTAGAAGAAAGATTTTTTTAATGTTTTCACTACAAAGAAATTATAAATGTTTGAGAAATAAATATGCTTACCTATATTTGAGAATTATATAATGTATACATGCACCCAAATATTACAGGGTACCCCATAAATGTGTTCAATTTTTTATGTGTCAGTTTATAAAAAATAAAAAAGCAGCAATAGATAACAATTAATATAATATAATCTTAAATCAGCAATTCTGTATTGTCCATAACTTCCTGTGTCTCCATTTCACCTTCATAATCTTCCAGAAGTACTATACCTCTTATTTTGATATTGTGTTTTGGACTGACCAATAATTTAATGTATGCATCATGTAGACTAGATACTTTAGAATTGACAGAATCCAGGAATTATCAGATTCCCCTTACAAATTAAGAGAAATTGATGTTATTTATTATGTTTCATTAATGAAAAGGGGTTTAATATAAATTTGTATTAAAAGAGCATGTTTGTTTGTGCCTACCAGGGGCACAAACATAAGCAAAATAAGAACATCCCTCCTCAAACTTCAGGTTTAAAACTGGCAAAGTAAAAAGTACATCCTCTTTTCTATTTATCAGAAATCATGGCTAAAGGCTAGGGTAGAGCTCAGTGGTAGAACATTTGTTTAGCATGAGCTAGGCCTGGGTTTTATCCTCAGAGCCACAGAAACAAAACAAAAGAAATTGCTACTAAGTGACAAGAAGAATAAAAAAACAGAAGACAAATTCATATTTCATGAGAGGGGTTATTAAAGTCCTAAAATTAATTTCCTAGAGAAAATTATGAATGCAAGTGCTATGTGGTCACAAAACACCAGACAAAATGAAACAATGGGGAATAAATGTTACTGGGCCACTGAATACAATTAAAAATGGAAAAATACAAGCAATGCTTTTCAGATATTGGACTTCGGATAATTTAAGACTTGAAAGAGAAAAACAAATGATATGGCCTTATGAATGATACCACTGATGGCTTGTAGTGAACTACCAGGTTGCACTGTAAAGTTGTGCACCCTGGCTGAGCCCAATAAACTTTCTAAGTTGAAGAAAAAGAGCTAGGAATCGGAGAAAGCAAAAGAGGCAAGAATTTACAAAGAAGATTGTAAGAGAGATGCAATGATAGAAAATTAATGAATATTTCAGAGCGTCTCCTTGGTTCTTCAGTCAAGTACTGATCAGGAATACATTCGATGTAACTATGTGAGGCCAGGAAGAAGATTCTCTGACAAAGGAAAAGGGAATTATCCTTGAGGCTCACACTTGGGGAGGAAATGTTGTATATATCCCTCAACTGTTCTGGGAATCTTCATAATTTGGAAGATATCAGGTAGAAGAATAAAAGTGATTGCCTCAGTAACAGGGCAAAATTAATCCTAAACTATTCCTACTTGCTTCTGACTAACAGGGAAGTGTGGAAAGGATCAAACCATCTCTAAGTAACTTAATTACATCCCATTAAAATAGGTCAACTGAGCCAGGCATAGCCTTGTCACTAAAAAAAAAATCAATTGTATTTCTGTATTTTTGAGAATACAAAAATATCTAGTACCTCCCAATATAGAATTTACAATGTCTGAAATCCATCAAAAATTAGCAGGCGTGGAGATGAACATGGCCTTTAGTGAAGAGAAAGTTAACCCATAGACACTAACTTGATTATGTAATTGTTTTTCTTGTCTGCATTATATATATTTGTGTAGAGAGAAGAAAAAAATAGTTATGTGAAGTAGAAACTTGTAGAAAATATGTTTCTTCTCAGAGTTTTAGAGATGCAATATATAATGTCTGATTTGAAAAGTCACTGAATGGAATTAATACATTAGACAACAATGAAAATAAGCAACTAATAAACTTAAGGACAAAGGATTAGAAATTATCCAAATGAAACAGAAAAGAGAAATACAGACAATAGCAGCAGCACCCAAAATCCAAAACAAGGAAACAAAATAGTATTGTTGACTGTTGGAAGATCCCACAGTGTTTACAACTGAAGTTCCTGAAGAAGAGAGGAAAGAGGTGGCAACTTTTAAGGCACAGGATCTGAATTACTAATATTGGGACTGGAGGAGGCAACATCATCTGGATTCTACAGAATTTTATTATCTGAAAGAATAATAACAAAACAGTATGAACTTATGCTTATAAATTTTTAAAAATTAGACAATCTGTCTTTAAAGGTCCAAAATATCAAACACACTCATTTAGAAATAGATAATTGTATGTCTAATAATAAGACAGAATTTTTAGTTAAAAACTTTGCCACAGGGAAAATTACAGTTTCAGATGACTTTATTGGTGAATTCTACCAAATATTTAAGAAAAAAAATGATTCACATACAAAATCCTTTATAAAAGTGAGGAGGGGGGATTACTTTACCATTTTTTCTATGAAGCTACCAATACTTTGAAACAAAACCAACAGGACATACTACAAACACACAGTAGTTCAGATAGATATCCTTCATGATATATTTGCCCAAATTCTCTCCAAAATGTTACCAATGTGATCCCAGTAATATACTAAATGGACACTATATGATGACTAGGTGTGGGTTTTCCCAGTACTATAAGGCTGATTTAATACTTTTAAAATAATCAATATTTAAGTCACCATTTTAACGGATTGCAAAAGAAAAAAGTACGTTCATCTCAATATATTTAAAAAAGTATTTGGCAAAGTTCAACATCTATACTTGATTAAAAAAATCTCAGAAAACTTAGAACAAAAAGAACTTCCTTAAGCTAATGAGTGGCATCTATGAAATACCCACAGCAAACATCATATTCACTGGCAAGAGAACCAATGTTTTTATTCTAATGTAAGTGTGTGAATATTACTGAGGATACCAGAAAGTATTTTTTAACATTCCTCTCTATTCTCTCATAGTGGTTACTTTTATCTTATTTTCCCTGAACCACTTTATGTTTTTCACTGACATCCATACTTTAATATATACTTATTCCTCATTTAGATTCAACATTGTTAGATTAATCTTTGTAAAATGTAGCTCTTATTATGCCATTCTCTTGGTTTAAAAATGTAATTTAAAAATTTATAATGTAATAAAAATGAAGTTACAAAGTGTGTGTAGAGTTTGCTTCAAGTAATGTTGTGTGTATCTTGTACTTAACTATCACTTTATGAGGTAGGTTCTATTGTTCCCTATTTAAAGATTAGCAACGAGGGTCTCCTTCTATTTCCATGCAATTTCCCTTTTCTCTCCCTTTCCCTCCCACCTCATGTCTCTGTTTAATGTTAATCTTTTCCTCCTGCTCTTTCTCCCTGCTCAGTTCTTAGTTGCTCTCATTATATCAAAGAAGACATTTGGTATTTGTTTTTTAGGGATTGGCTAGATTCACTTAGCATAATCTGCTCTAATGCCATCCATTTCCCTGCAAATTCCATGATTTTGTCATTTTTTAGTGCAGAGTAATACTCCATTGTGTATAAATGCCACATTTTTTTAATCCATTCATCTATTGAGGGGCATCTGGGTTGGTTCCACAGTCTAGCTATTGTGAATTGTGCTGCTATGAACATCGATGTGGCAGTATTCCTGTAGTATGCTCTTTTAAGGTCTTCAGGGAATAGTCCAAGAAGGGCAATAGCTGGGTCAAATGGTGGTTCCATTCCCAGCTTTCCCAGGAATCTCCGTACTGCTTTCCAAATTGGCCACACCAATTTGCAGTCCCACCAGCAATGTACAAGAGTACCCTTTCCCCACATCCTCGCCAGCACTTGTTGTTGTTTGACTTCCTAATGGCTGCCAATCTTACTGGAGTGAGATGGTATCTTAGGGTGGTTTTGATTTGCATTTCTCTGACTGCTAGAGATGGTGAGCATTTTTTCATGTACTTGTTGATTGATTGTATGTCCTCCTCTGAGAAGTGTTTGTTCAGGTCCTTGGCCCATTTGTTGATTGGGTTATTTGTTATCTTATTGTTTAATTTTTTGAGTTCTTTGTATACTTTGGATATTAGGGCTTTATCTGAAGTGTGAGGAGTAAAATTTGTTCCCATGATGTAGGCTCCCTATTTACCCCTCTTATTGTTTCTCTTGCTGAGAAAAAACTTTTTAGTTTAAGTAAGTCTCATTTGTTGATTCTAGTTATTAACTCTTGTGCTATGGGTGTCCTATTAAGGAATTTGGAGCCCGACCCCACAGTATGTAGATTGGAGCCAACTTTTTCTTCTATCAGACGCAGAGTCTCTGATTTGATATCAAGCTCCTTGATCCATTTTGAGTTAAATTTTGTGCATGGCGAGAGAAGGGAATTCAGTTTCATTTTGTTGCATATGGATTTCCAGTTTTCCCAGCACCATTTGTTGAAGATGCTATCCTTCCTCCATTGCATGCTTTTAGCCCCTTTATCAACTTTATCAAGTTGTAACTTTGCGGATTAGTCTCTGTGTCCTCTATTCTGTACCATTGGTCCACCTGCCTGTTTTGGTACCAGTACCATGCTGTTTTTGTTATTATTGCTCTGTAGTATAGTTTGAATTCTGGTATCGCTATGCCGCCTGATTCACACTTCCTGCTTAGAGTTGCTTTTGCTATTCTGGGTCTTTTATTTTTCCATATGAATTTCATGATTGCTTTATCTATTAAAGGTTAGAAGATTGAGACACTAAGAGGTTAAATATCTTGGTCAAAAATCTCAGGAAATAGGGGTGTTGAAATTCAAATTTGGGTAATATGTCTTCAGTAGTTATAATCACAAAATAAATTTAATTTAAATTCTTAAAATTAGTTGATTGATTTTGTTTATTTCAGATTGCTCCAAGGCATGAACCCCAATATATTTTCTAAGTCATTTTTATATTAAAAATTTTATATAATGTTTTCTATAATAAAACTACTTTTATTTATAAAATGCAATAGCCCCAGCTTCTAAAAAGGATTGAATGTGGAAATAGCCTTATAAGAATGTTCCATAGATAGTTCTTCTGTCCCTCCCCTTCTTTCTTCTTCTCTATTCTTTTTCCATATATAACATATATTATTATTATATTATTATCAAGTATTTTCATGTTAAACCGGATAACTGTCTTTTCTCTGATCCCATCTCAAATTCTCCATGGTGAAAATTTTACTCATTCTTAAGTGATACCTTTTTTAGAGTTGTCTTCCTTTGTTCACATAGAACATGTTAAATTTAAGATTTTATTTTTATTTCATCTTCATTTTCATGGTGGAAGTAAATAAATTAAATGTTTTGTTTCTTATACATTGTACCATTCTTGACATGTGTTCAGTAAACAGAGAAAGAAATGGATACATAAAGATGTCCTCTTACCCTATATTTGATAATAAACTATTACCTGTCTTTAAACCTGACAACAACTTTTGCTTTATTCATGGAGTCTAACTGATTTTTACCAAAGTGGTAAGATTACTTTTTTATCTAAATCCCTATAGTCCATTGTGACATTCTTGTGTCATGTAAGTGTTCTCTTTTGTTTTATAATTTGGAAATAATTTGGAATTAACCTTTACGTGTTGTATTTTAACTTCTGATTCCTTACAAAAGAGAACATTATCATATATTGTGGAACAATGCTATTTTATTGAACATAACCAAATTTTGCATACTGGGAAACAGATGGAATTTTAAACAGATGGATTATGGGGAATGCAATGTAATTTTAAAAGTTAGAAACTTAAAACAAAGTCAAGGATTATTATTTTTAAATTTCATTGGATAAAGTTATCAATATAAACATTGGAAAGTAAATATAATTTAAGAATTTTAAATTCTTCATAGCTGGCACTGAATAAATAGTCCAGTGGGCACCATCAAGTGTTGGCTCAACTAAAACATCAGTAACCAGGACTGAGAATTAAAAAAAAATGGAGAAATCTCTCAGAATTGAGGACCCTCCTAAAATTGTTTTGATTCTGGAGGCAGAGAAGAGATTCAGTTTCTTCTAAAACATAACTTCTATTTTCTTTATGTCTCTCTGGGATACTGTGGGGTCTTGCCTGATATAGTTTTGGATATCTTCCATTGGACAAACATGGCATGTTAAATTCCCTTATCTTGTTGTTTGTTGAGTTTGAAGTGACCCACCTCAAAATAGGTATATCATGATGGAGAGACACATATCTCCATGGTTCAGGGATTCAGTTTCAATAAGAGACAAATTAATAGCTGTTTCACAAAAGGATACACCTCATAGCTATGTCATGGGAAGTCCCAGAGGGAACCATAATGTGGAGGCTGCTTCTCATTGTCAGAGGCTCCTGTAGAAAATCATCAACCATTAACACTTGTGGTTCAAATGAGATCTCAGGGATATGCAGCCCTCTATTGCCATTGCCTTATGAGGGACTCATCCCACTCAAGAGAATTCCTTCTAACACTTATGATCATTCACACTACAAGAATGTAAACTATCACTACAATTAAATATATTTTTCATAGTAGAAGCCACAACAACAGTACATTGAATTGACGTAAGAGACCACACCCATAAAATCACTTAGATCTCCCTTCCCACAATGAACACTGTCCAAAAACCATCTGTTATTCTTGGGTATTTCTCATTCCATGGGACCAACTAAGATGGTTACTTGGATAACCATCCAAAGAACCATACATTTTGTATCCCTCTTCTCCCCACAGTTCTCAAAGATGCTTGTATTTATGGCCTTTGCTCCCTCTCAGAGACAAGAAGATCTGCACCCACAATTAATAACCTTTCCCTTTAAAGCTGCTGAGGTTGGCATAACAGAAAAGCAGAGATCAGTGGGGACTGAGAGAGAGAAGAGCTGCACACCAAAAGGAAAAGTCCATTTGTTTTTGATTTCAGGAGTTGTTGCACCTGATCACAATACTTTGTCTATATTTGTTTCACAAGGATTTATCTAAATTTTTTTTGTTCTTCACTCTCCAATGAGACATCATTGTCAGCTTTGTAAATTATATGAAGCAGTAAGAGCCTTAATTTTAGTCAATGACTCATCTATGGTTTTCTACAAGAGCTTTTTCTCAGAGAATTTTTCTCCAAAGAATCAAAAATACCTTATAGCATATAAGGACCCTTTATAAGAAAACAATAACAAAGAAAAAACTCAGATCTTCTACTATATTCTTTGAATCAACGTGAGATCAGCATGATAGGTGGCATGGATGAACAGAACTATAAAACAGCTATTATTTTCATTCTTCCCAGTGAGAATTACAGTCCACTTCTCTTTTATCCAAAGTGATCTAACCAAAAGTTTTTAAGATGCACCTGCTTTCTGCCCATCCTCTTGTGAATTTTTCTCTTTTCATGCTTGTATATACTCTCATCCCTTTAACTGCTATGTGAAAAGAAGCAAGTAGAATTTCTTCTTCCATTCCAGAACAAGTCTCAGTACCGGTTGTTTCAATTGAGTGGACCTCAGGTTCCTCCCCACACTGGTGAGGAACTCTCCTTCCATCCTTTCTGATGTGTCCCTGGTCCAGCCCATACCTGGAGGATGAGCAGCTATGGCACAATGTAGAGACAGTGGTCTTTGAACCTACTTTCTGGTTGTGAGCATGCAGCCACCTCCCCAATTTCTTCTTATTAATAGACAATATAGTGAAGGTCCACTTACATTCTGGCTAACCATACAGTTTATCTCCTGATGACCAAACAATCTGATTGACATGCTTACTACTACCAATCTCAGAGACTTCCCTTAAATTGTGTTATCAGCCTCTGTGACTCTCATACTCCCAGAAATCCTTATCTTTGTCTATGTCCTACATTTGTTGCCAAAATATCTTTGAATAACTACATAGAATCTGAAATTTTTACCTAACTTGCAAGACAATAAGTTAGCCTGCCACAGATTCGTGAATGCTAGAAGGAGACACTAGAATCCTAGGTTCAGATAAAGGACACTATTTTTCATGGCTGTAAAATTAGCCAGATCAAATAGACTTCATAGATCAAATGGACTTCTTTCACTTCTCAGCCCAGAGGACCCCTGTAAATATAATGGGTTGCAGAAGAGGAACTTTAAGCATGGGAAATTAAATCTCTTGCAAGAGAAAGTGAGCATTTCTTTCATTGGAGTCCTTTTCTTTATTATGCCAGGAAGCAAGGAAACCTACTCTTTGCTTCAGAATTAAACACTCTATCTTCCAAATTTGGTTGTTATGCAAATATTCTTGAAAAAAAGAGTCCAGAACAAAGATTAGCCAATGCCTCACTCACAAGACATGCATACACAGAAGAAACCTACTGAAAATTGTCTCAACATAATAGTAATATAAAATTATCACTAAACAGAGTTTTCACTTAAAAAAAATCACAGGTTCTTTTAGAGAAGTGGAGTTAAGAACCTGTTTCATAATGAACAAATGCTTCCCATACCAATTCAGTCTTATTATCTATAAAGTTAAAATGAATGATTCAGTGTTTCATGTATTAACTTCATACAATCAACCCTAAATGTGCACAATATTTTATTGAAGTTGAAATACTTTTTTCCATTCCTCTGATTAGCTAGTAACATCATGGTTCCCCAGCAACTATGTGATCTCAGAAATAGTGCCAAAATGCTTCTTGAATGAGAAAGGATGGAAACAAATCATGGGGCATTGTATGTGTGCAGGAGAGTTTCAAGAGAAGCTTGAAATTTTCTGCTTGATATATGTCAGTGACATTGAAAGGATGTTCAGAGGGCCTTAAATTCTGTCTGGTATGTTAATGCATATTTACTATGTAATAACATGTGTAGATAAGAGACCTAACAAGTACTATTACAATCTTCTTGTATTTAATTGTACTAGTGATTTAATGTTCTATATGGAGTGGGAAGAGTTGCTTCACAAAAATTACACATTAACAAAATTTTTGAGCATTAAAACAGTGCTTTCTCCTCAAAACTGGTACTCCATAGTAGTTTACTTATTGTTAGTTACAAACTACAATTTTCAACACAATTTGGATACTAAATACTGGTTTATTATAGTGATTTAATTACCAATGAAAACATGAGTTTCTAATTACTCTTATAATTATGTTCTGGGCTGGGGATGTGGCTCAAGTGGTAATGCTCTCGCCTGGCATGCGCGGGGTGCTGGGTTCAATCCTCAGTACCACATAAAAATAAAGATGTTGTGTCCACCAAAAGCTGAAAAATAAATGCTGAAAAATTCTTTCTCTCTCTCTCTCAAAAAAAAATAACAATATTCTATGCTTCTAAGCCTCAAACCAAGAAAAAGTTGTAAAAACAGAACATTAACAATGTGATCTAGGTATACACTTGTGAAAATAATATATCCAAGATCTTGCACTGATCAAAACTTCAATGAATACTTATTACCTACCTACCATGTATTACTTAAAGTGGTTGTGTGTAGTAAAATTTGGTCTAGCTAATGTATAATGTGCTAAAATTTGAAGAACAGAATTGTTCTCCTACTACAGAAGAATTCTAGATATTTCTCAGGAAATATGACCTTTGTGTTTTCTAAACACTTTATTTTGGGTCATTCAGAATAAATAAGAATAGATCTGAGAAAGAATTCCTTTATCTGTGAAGTTAGTACTATCAACATATAAGGGAATTGTAGAGAGATGGATAAAACAACACTGTGAAAAAGTCATGAAAAATGTCACATATGCATACACTTAGTAATTTTCATGATACATGTCTCTCTATGTATATATGAATATTTGTACCATGTTTTCCTCCTCATTAGCTTTCTCTATAGGTTATGGAGTAGAACTGAACTGCTACCTACATAGCTGTAATACCTAAATGTTTTCTGTTTGTGTTTTCTTCTGGTGAGTAAGGTAGTGCTTGACACATAGAAGTTGCTAAATATGTACCTGAGTAACTCAAATGCAATTTTTTACCAAATAAGAAAGCAAGATTGTCTTTTTGTTTTTTCAATGAATCACTCCCTCTCTCTCTCTTTCTGTCCGTCCCTTTGTTGTGCTTGTGTTCTCTCTCTCTCTCTCTCTCTCTCTCTCTCTCTCTCTCTCTCTCTCTGTCATTTTCTGGAGAACTCAAACTAATACAACATGTGTATACATATCAAATATTATCTATGATTTACATATGGTCATTTACTTCATGTCAATATACCTCAAATAAAAGTTTTTAAAATAAAAAATAAATAAAAATAGAGCATGAAAAGGAATAATAGTAATATTAAGTGTGACTGGACAATAAAACTCAGAATGTGATTGTATTTACTAAACACTCTAAGACAGTGAAATAGAAAATTTTGGATTTTAAATGCTGTATTCAGAGCAGGAGCAATACAGTTAGATAGTTCTGTATTCTAACAAATCTAAAGAACTATTTCAATCTAGAAAAGGCAAGAGAGGAAAAAAAATCCAGGATCATGGAGGAATTAGCATAATTAATCTCTGAATATACTCATGTATTCCATCTTCCAAATCATGGTTCAACAGTTTTCAAATGTAACATACAAATTATTTTATATAATAAGTAATCAAGTATGAGTGAAAAGAGGTAACCTTGAACAATTCACTTTAAACTCTTTGGATTGAATTTCCTAGATTATTAAAAAAAAAAAAAGGTAGTTGGAAATACACTTCTTTTCTTAAGCCATTTTTGGATGAAGGAATATGTGAGCAAATTAGATTAATGGTCATGTTTACCTTCCTACCAACCAACAATACTTCCTGACTATAAATAATATTGCTTATTAGGAATTCTGAAAACTATAGTCGACACCTAAGACACCTTGGCATTTTGACTAAAGAGACATTTTAAAATAGTATGCCACCTTCTAATCAGAGTTGTTATTGAGACATAAATGGCATGGCACAGAGACAATTAATGTCAAATTGAAAAATTGGATCTTTTGCAATTTTCCAGGTAAGAATAGGAAGCAGACATTAATTGTATGTTTAGTTTGGGCCAGAGAGTATACCAATACAAATCCCCTATGTGCTACCTCTTAATGGCCCAGTTCTGCAGGCAAGAATCTTTTTTAAAGACATTTTTTGCATCATAGGTTTTTGTGATTTGTTCTTTTTAGATATATATGACAGTAGAGTATATTTTGATATATTATAAATATATGGAATATAACGTATTTAATTAGGATCCCATTCTTGTGGTTGTACATAATGTGTTCTGTTTTCACTGGAGGTGGGTTCATATATGAATGTAGGAAAGTTATGTCTGACTCATTCCACTGTCATTCCTATTCCTATTCCCCCTCCCTTCCCTTAATTTCCCTTTGTGTAATCCATTGAACTTCTATTCTCCACCCCCTTCTTGTGTGTTAGCATATGCATATCAGAGAGAATATTTTACCTTTTGTCTTTTGGATTGGCTTATTTCACTTAGCATGATAGTCTCCAGATCCATCCATTTTACCAGCAAAAGTCATAAATCACTTTGTATGGCTGAGTACTACTCCATTGTGTACATATGCCACATTTTCTTTATCCATTCTTTTGTGGAAGGGCACCTTGATTGGTTCCATAGCTTAGCTATTGTGAGTTCAGCTGCTTGCTGTAACATTGATGAGGCTGTGTTGGTTGGGACAGATATCTTGATATATGTTGGAAATCAATTGGAGGAGCGAGGTGACTTTGCCATTTATTTGACATCAAATCTTTTTTGCTACAATGTCACACTCTGTGAAATAAGCAATTAAGTAAAAGGGCATGACTCTTCTTGGATGTCTCCTTTCTCTTTAAATAGGCCTCATAACTTGTTGAGGATAAATCCTTGGCTTATTTATTATAATCCTCTGATTGTTCCTAGTGAAAAATCTATTCATAATAAGTGCTCTGTGCAAAGTTTATGGAACATAGTAGCATTTTTCTTTTCAATGCAAAAAATTTTTATTTTGATGGAAACTTGTACGACTCATCAATTTTCTAATTGATTGGACACATAATCCAGAACATTGTGACATGTTTAACTTGTAATAAGTATGGGAAATAGCTTTTAAAAATAGAATACCTACATAATTTTATGAAGAATAGGACACATATATTCCATATTTTATTTAGGAATAGTTTAATTTACTCTCATTTGCCTGCTTAACAAAAAATGAAAATGATCCTCTTACCAATAGATGTCATATTATAATCATTTTAAAAGAGAATGAATATCATGATACAGAATATAGGCTTTAAATTTTCAAAAACTGAGAAAAATTAAAATGGAAAGCAACAAATTGTTGAGAATTATTAAAAGTATTATGTATGGAAGATAAAGGAAACCCATTATGTGTGTATTGTGAAATACAGAGGAATTAAATTAACATGTAAAAGCATTCATATTTGACAAAAGAAAATTTATTAAAATAATGATACCCTTGAATTTTACCAGATTAAGCCAGGGTAACACATGCTACAGAAATTGATTTTTGTCAGTAGTCTTTCAAAATCCAAATCACATTAAATAATCACATACCAGACCTAGAAAACCTTTTAATTTTTGAGAAAGAGTGATGTATCAATTTTATACTAACTTATTTTGTTGTTCATCAAAAGCAGGAGACGAATTTTAAAAGCCAAAAGAAATCAGAGACTATAAGAACCATGAATGCACCTCAAAACAACTAGTCTATGATAAAATTCAGAGCATAAGACTAAGAAAAATTATATTTTGTTACATTCTGTTTTAGTCAACTTTTTGTGCTATGCCTAAAATACCTTACAATGGTAGTTTGAGGAAGAAAAGTTTATTTTGGTTCACAGTCTCAGAGGTTCAGTCCATGGTCAGCTGACTTCATGGCTTTAGGCCAGAGGTGAGGCAGCACATCATGGCAGAAGAGTGTGTTGGAGGAAAACATCTCAGGACAGGAAGCCAGGAAGCAGGATTAGGGCAAAGAGCCAGTGACAATATATAAATCTCAAAGACACACGCCAGTGACCTACTTACTCCAGCCACACCCTACATGCCTACAGTTCTCAGCCAATACAGTAGTCCTTTCAAATGATTAATCCACCAAGTATATTAGGCCACTGATTAGTTTACAGTTCCCATAATAATTTTACCTCTGAATATTGCTGCATTCTCACATATATGATTTTCAGGGGTGTTATGGTTTGGATACCCACCAAAATTTCATGTGGAGGACAGTGCAGGGAAGTTTAGAGGTGAATTGATTGGATTATGAATCTTGACCTAATCAGTGTGTTAATCCCCAGATATGGATTAACTGGGTAGTAATTGTGATCAGGTGGGGTGTGGCTGGAGGAGGTGGATCCCTGAGGGTGTGCCTCTGGGGTATATATTACATTCTGCCTCACCTTGCCCAAGAAATGGAATCATCCATCTATGATTAAGACCTCCGAAATAGTGATCCCCCAAATAAATAAATTTATTTCCTCCTTAAAATTGTTCTTGTCAGCTCTTTTGGTCACAGCAGGGAAAAGCTGACTAAAACAAGGGGAGACCACATATCCAAACCATAACACATGCATTGGATTGACTCATACAAGGATCAAACTTTCATTCTCTAATTCTTTAAGAAAAGATTTAGCATTCTTTGTTTCTGAGCCAGGCAATATGCTGGGCCCTGGTGAAACAGTACCAAACAGCTTGGAGGAAGTCCTGGATCTCATGGGCTTTTACATTTGCAATGAGTAGTTTGGGGAATAAAACAGTAACTTAAAAAACGAAGAAGAAAACAGAACACTAAGTAGACAAGTGAGATCACAGCAATGGACAAAGGAATAGGGTGGGAAAGTATTTTGGATAAATTTTTAGAAAAACTATTTTTTTAAGGAGGTAACCAGTATGGTGAGGATACAGATTGCAGCATTAGCGTAAGTGGAAATGGCCTGACTCATCAACAATGTGCACTTTCTACATTAAATTCTTCCTGAACTCTTCTTAGGAGCACTGTTACAGGTTGGGAGTTGTTTCTCATCACTTAGAGCTAATCTTCCTTTTAGTTTGAAATGTCACATGATTCCTTACTAAGTACTTTCAAAAAAAAGTTTTTGTCTTTTTCTTTAGAGTGAAATCCCAAAAAGGGTATTCTGGCTTTGCTAGTTAACAAAGACCATTAACTTTGTTTTGCTCTCCATGAACTTACTACCAGTTAAGTCATATACCCACACTACGCTATGTTTCAACTCATCTCTACCATAGTGACTCTCCTTGTAATAAACAAACAAACAAACAAATAAATAAATAAATAAATAAATAAATCTGCTGGTTGCTGTGGCAATATTGCTAAATGAGATAAATAGGGACTTTATTGGTGTAAAATATGGGGTTGAGTCCTAACCCTACACCTCTCCTAATGCTGTGACTTTTGGCAAGTTAACTAACTTCTCTCATATCATTGAAATTTACAGATTTGCTGCAAGGCCTATTTGGGTTCTTACTGAGTCAAAATGGTTTAATACTTGAACCAAAATTGGTTTTGCCATGACATTCCTAATTTCTATTTGTTGCATGTATAGAGATTGCCTAATGATAACGTGGCTTTAACATGGCACCCTGATACTCTTGGTTGTTCCTGAGAATAGAGGACTGATCCTCTCCATTATCTTACTATAGCGCAGAACTGATGAAAGTCTCCACATCTCCTTTTCTGTTAAGACTTCGACTCCTATTCTCATTACTTTGGCTCTCTGTGATTCTCTTTTATCTTCCCCATCATTCTTTTGTTCTTTTTGCTTTCCTGGTCTTTCTCCCATACTGTTCTCAGTTTTTGTGCAATTGCTTGCTTATGGGAGTGTTGTTTTTCACCTTGTGGGAAATATACCAATTTCAGAGCATTGAGCTGAATCCTTCTTGTGCTTGGCTATTTTCACAGTCCCTAGATGTTCACAGGTCACTTTTACAGTGCCAGAGGCATTTGCGATTTTCTTTTTCGTTTTTTCCCTCCCGTGTTCACATTCTTACCTCTGCATCTTTCAGTAATTCTGCTTGTACTCATTCTTTGACCTTAAGGAAGTCTGACTTTTAGATAACAGAGATGAGACCATATCATCTATCAATCTATACCTATCTTTCTTCCTATTGCTCAGGAATAGATTACCTATAGTTTATATTTATACCATATAAAACATTTTACCATATAAAACATGATTAAATTTGATTTTCAGATAAGCAACAGATAATTCCTTAGTATATGTCCCAAATATTGCCTTATACTAAAATATTGCCTTTATACTATACCAAATATTGCCTTTATACTAAAAAGGCATTTGTGGTTTATCTGACACTCAAATTTAACTGTGATTATATAATAATAAACCTCTGATTTCATTTGCTAATCTGGCAACCTAAAGTGAGTAAATTTTTAGAGGAATGGTAAGTAATTTTTTTCAAATAAGCAGTATTAACTATCATTTTAGAATTTTAAATAATAAAACGCTGTTAATTGTCCACCAAGGTGATGCTGAGCAGCATTTAGTATGACGAGAAATTGCGAATTAAAATGTGATCAAATGGTTGACTTATAATTTGTCACCATAAAACTACCTATTTTCATTCCACTATACATCAATCAATACACTGACTTTTAAAAAATACTTGGGCATTTTATCTAACAATTGCTAATATAGAAGTAAAACTAAGAAATTTGTGATGAGAACCGGGAGCTGAATTCTCTTAGCAGAAAAGATCTTAAGACAATTTTACGTGTTTATTAATATAAAAAGCTATTTTTACATAGAATTTCACTTTTAAGTTGTTTGATTCATGAAAAATAAATAAAATCTGATTATCGCATAGCTCTGTGCCTATCCAAAATAAAAATTAAAAGCATAGACCTTATGGAAAGCTTTCTTCCTTTCAGTCACACACAGTACAATGACCCCTAGTGGGAAAGCCAGGCAAAAGTGCCACACATTGCAGACACCCAAATATACACTGGGAACAGCTTTTAATCAGGAAGCCAAATGTGCACATCAAAACTTACCATCGACTGATATCATCTGAATTTAATTCAGGATAACCTAAGAAAATGCTGTCATTTTCCTAGTACAGGCAAGATATTGAAACTTACTGAACTAATGGAAGCATTTTTAGGTTAACTTAAATTTATATCTAACCCAATATTTTAAATTCAGACCTCTTAGCAATACAGGTATAGATTATGACTTTTGAGTTAACGTCAATTTATACATACACACAGTTTGAGAACTTCCCAATACTTCAGAATTCATCTGATTCAAATTCTTCAGTTTGCAAGAGAAATACATAGAGCCTAGGATGGTTGACAGGCGTGTGCCAAGTCAATCAGCTATATACTGACAGAGCCAGAAATGAAAGTCTCCAGACTATGGTTTCAATGCAACTTCCAACATTCAGTAGTGTCTCCTTACTGAAAGGTCCTTCAATTTACTACAAGAGGCAAAAACAGCAGGAATTTGTAGTTGTGTATAGAGACTTAGTACTTATTAAGGAAGTTCTATAATAACTTTCTTGAAGAAGGGTGTTAATCTTATTCTCTGTGGAATACATTCAACCTAATAAAAGGCAAGAAATAAGGTTCTAAATTATGATTAATGTTAGGGTACAACTAAGTACATATATCAATGACAAATAAAACTTATAATTCCAAATAGAATTTAATAGCCATAAGGATTATGTTTCAACAAAGGACCAAGTAATATCACCACATAATACTTTGAAAATATAGATTCCACCTCATAGAGAACATTTTACATTTAATTCCAATATGGAATTTTAGTTAGAGTTCATAAATATCTAAATAATTGTGAACTAACAATGGAATTTTTTAATTAAAAAAAAAGGAAAGGAAAATGGAGTAGTTAATCTTTAGAACAAACTCCAGAAACCTTGAGATTCAACATTTTATAGCAACTGTATTTATGCATTATTTTATTTATACCAATTTTAGGGTAGCAAGCAGGTTTAAAATATATCTTTCTTCTCCTGCTATCCCAAATCTTAAGTTTTCATGTTTTTAATTTCGCATTATAATGGAGATACTTGAATAACTCTGCTGATAATGTTAGCGACAATAATATTGTCTCGAACTATAAAATAACTGGCTGAGAAATAACAAACAGAATATGCTAAGAATTAAATTTTCATACATATGTGAATTGAAGCTTTTAAAATAACTGATACACACATACAGCTATGAAAACAGTATATAATCTCAATACGGACAAATTAATTAAAGGTCACATGTATTTGGAAACTCTCAGCCTGAATATTTGGCCTTGTAACATCAAATTTTCATTTCTGGTTTCCTTAAGAAGTAGCAGAATTACCACCTTTTAGAAATAATGATATGGACTAAGTTTGTGCATCTCCCCTCCCCACCACCAATTTCATATATTGAAGCCTAAATTCTCAACAGGACATGCATGGAGGCAGGGCCTCTGTGATGTAATTAGGTCATGAGGTCATAAATGAGATCAGTACCCTTCTTATAAGAAGAGACACTAAAGAGATTATTTATCTCTTTGTTCTGCATGTGAAAATGAAGAAAAAATGTGGCTATCTACAGGCAGGAAGCAGGTCGTGACAGACACTGGGTCTGCCAGTGTCTTGAACTTGAACCTCACAGCCTCCAGACTGTCAGAAATAGGATCTACTGTTGAAACCACACAGTCTATGGCATTCTTATTATAGCAGACCAAACTGACTAGAACAGAATGAGACGTTTTCACTGGGTAAAAGCACGAAGTGAGGCATCTGCAGCCTTTCCACCCCACAATTAGTTATTTCTATAATTTTTGAAATAACATTTGTGTCTTCACAGCCATATGTCTGGTCTCCATCTACTTGAGGGGAAATTTCATTTAAACAATTTCCAATTTAATTCATTTTCTTATGTTATAAAATAAAAGTAATCTTAGCAAGATCTTTAAAGGTAGAAAGTAAAGTATAACTTTTATATAACCATAGTAAGAATTCTTAAAATGTAAAAATAATAAAAAGTACAGATGTACCTTTATTAAGGATAAATTAAAATGCCAAAAGCATTATCATGTGCATATATTCCAGTTGCAGAATATTTTTACAGTAACACTTAAGTTGTATCTGTGGACAATCTGTAGTATATTTGACTGTCCTATAGAAACTATAAGATTGTAAAAGCCTATCATATTTTTCTGGTTTCTCTGGCTAATGTGATGATGCTTTTACTTTGAAATATATATTGATATGTGATACTGATCTTGTGTTTAAATACATGTGACAAATTTTTCTAACTCATTTTTAGACACCTTTTTAATTTTTGTTAATATTGGTGAGTTTTAATCTTACAAATAGCTACATTTTAATAAAAGATTTAAATAAATAATGACCATTGTCAAGTTAGAATTTGTTGACACTGAAATACAATCCTTTATTAAAATTACACTAGTTCCCTTTTGACTATATGAACAAAATTTTTTCAAATCCTAGCTCATTTAAAATGACTTTCACAATTTTAAAGAAATACATTCTTAGAACATAAACATCTGGATTTGTAGACATTGGTTACTTTGTAATTTACAATGGCTTTGTGAATGATGACATAAAAGCACAATTATCCAATGTAAACAGAAACAGACGTCTTAATGATATTATACAACAATCTAACACATATGATACAGAAGTTGATTATAGTGGGGGTATTTTATACCTATGTATGAGTAACTCTTTACTGGACTCTTGGGCTATTAGAACATCCCACCCCTCAACAAATGGAGAAACTATTGGATAGTGAAGGATATAAAAGGAAATTAATTTTCATTAACATGTTAAGTTTCTTAAGCATCAACATAAGACAATTCTGCCTTTTCCAGCATTGAAGGAATTAAATTTGAGATTAAATACTTTCAAAATGATGATATATACAATGAAAACACAAAATATACTGGAACTAATTATCTGACATTTTATCATTTTAATATTGTCTGTTATGGTTTGGATGTGAGGTGTTCCCCAAAAGCTCATGTGTGATATAATGCAGGAAAGTTCAAAAGAGAAATGATTGGGTTGTAGGAGTCTTAACCCAATTAGTGAATTATTCCCCTGATAGAAATTCACTGAGTGGTAACTGAAGTGGTAGGGTGTGGCTCAAGGAGGTGGGAACTGGGGCCCAGCTTTTGGGGCATATTGTATCTGGCAAGTGGAAACCTCTCTGCTTCCTGATTATCATATGAGCTGCTTCCCTCTGCCATACTCTTCTTCCATGATGTTCTGCCTCACCTTGAGCCTTGAGGAATGGAGCCAGCCTTTTATGAACTAAGACCTCTGAAACCATAGAGTTTTCAAATAGACTTTTCCTCCTCTGCAGTTGTTCTGGTTGGGTCCATTTAGTCACACAGTGAAAAAGCTAACTAAAACACTGTTCTTCCTCTAATGATCACTGTACTGAATGGGTTAATTAACTTTTACTTTTGTTCTAATATTTAGAAAAAAGGACATTTCACTTGAATTTTTGTTTTCTCATTACCCTTGGAAATTAGCTCATAAAAGTTTTCCCAAACTCTATATGTTTTGATTCCAATTTAATGTTTCTAATTGAATATAAAATATTCACTTTTAGATAATATATTTTCACTGTGATCTTATGGATTTTAATGAATACTAATATAATTTCCATTCTGTCTTCCATTTTTTTTTGCCTGAGAAGTAATAAAAAGTGAATTTTATACATTGCAGTAGTTCAAAAGGGGCTAATTATATTTTGATAACAATGGTAAAGTCTGTCATTCTGTAGCTACTTTTCTTTTGCTACAAAATGAAATACTTTATCATTTCTATTAATAATAGTTAGACACATAGCTAGTACTGAGCTAGTACTTCCCAACATAACTTGTGAGGAATGTTCTGAGAGAGTCTTCACTCTGAATGTTAACCAGAGTGCCTTGAGTCTTTGTTGCCTGCTTTTGTTTGATAGTATGCAATAGCCACATTCTACAGTAAGTTGCTCAGCATTTACAAATTTCCAGAAGCTTCCACATATTATATCTCAGTTAATCTTCACAACTATTCAAAGAATATGAAACTTCATTGTAAAGATGAAGAGGATGAAAAAAAAAAGAGAGAATGAGTTTCCTAATGCTTTGGAAGTGTCTTATGGGATACTCTTCTCCATTTTACCTGTCAACTAATGGAATGTCTTTTTTCATTAGATTTTTAATCCCTTTGGCAAACCATGACATAACCAATAACCCAGATAACTATTTGATTTTAGCTTAACACAGTTATTTACATGGAACTAATAAAATAGCAATGAAACCAGTTCTTAAACTACACTGTTTGTTCATTGTGTTTTCTTCCAAGTGTAAAATAGTTTACAATAAATCTCTTTCTTTTAGGGAAGCAATCAACTGTAAATCAAGCTATATGTGAGTTTTTAAAACTTTACCAATTAGTCATATGACTTACTTAATCTTTGTGAACCTCCACTTATTTTTCTGAATGGAGAATTTGATGAAGAAGAACCTAAAATATCATTCCAATTATAAATACAATATCTATGTTGAAAATATGTAAGAAAGTAAAAGGGAGAGATTTCAATGGATTGCTCTGAAGATTAATTGGATAAAAATTAAATATAAGGATACACAACTGCAGTTAGCCACTAAATGACAAATGTATGAATTTATAAAGGACAGTGATTAACTGCAATGCGGGTAATGGAATAAATCAGAGTGGTGCTGGACGAAGAGACAAAACAACCACTGGTGACTGAATGAATACTGAGCACAACTTAATATTAGAGTTAAAGCTATTCAAGTCTTGGTAGAATAGAGGGTCTTTAATAAATGGGGGAAACTGAGGAATATAACATCTAAGGTGAAAAGTGATGAACTTGATTCCGGACATGCTGAGTTTTAGGTAAAGGTGAGAATCATAATTGTAGATCATAGAATTGAATTTAAGCCTGGGGATGCAGATCTGAAAGTCAACAGAGTAGAAGTAAATATTAAAACTTAAGACAGAACAATCTCTCTTAGGAAGATAGTGGAGCAGGAGAAATGTCAAGTTAGAGTTTGAGCTTCCACAAATCCCAGCATGTGCTATAAAGAGCCTGGTCACTGGGAAGAAGGTGGTTTCTGAAGTGCTATCAGTCCATCTGATGGATGGACATAACTATGGGCACATGCAAGACTCCACCTCTGGCCTAATGTTATAAGGTTATAAGCCTATTGTTCTTTTTCTTCTCTGAGGGGTTCCTCATACATCTCAGCCATCTTGGACTTCCAAACTTCAAGTGCTCTGTGATGAAAACAATGAAGAACTAGAGGCCATTACCAGCCACTGTTATCAAAATAATGTTTTTCTCTTTCATGCTGCTAGCTCTTGTTTATTTCAATAGTAATTCCAAGTGCAAACAACTTTTAGTCCAAGACTTTATTCTCATCTATCTTAGAACTTGACCATACTAAGATAGTCTATCTTAACTCACTTCACATGTTTCTTGTTACATCTTCAGTTGCTTGGTATTTTATACTTGTTAATGAATGTTTGGTGGAAGAATAAATGAATAAACCACCCAGCAGGAGAATAAATTTGGGGAAATACTCATAATTTTGGAGGTGAAAAGAGACTGTAAATCAATTTAAAAAAAAGGAAGAAAAAAATCATGCTATTGGGGCTGGGGATGTGGCTCAAGCGGTAATGCGCTCGCCTGGCATGCGCAGGGCACGGGTTCGATCCTCAGCACCACATAAAAATAAAATAAAGATGTTGTGTCCACCGAAAACTGAAAAATAAATATTTAAAAATTCTCTCTCTCTCTCTCTTTCTCTATCTTTAAAAAAAAATCATGCTATCTTCATTGCCACTAATCATAGCAAACTATTTTTATTATTTATCAAGCAGGAGAGTTTTTGCACAAAATAAATTGTCAAGAAACATCATTTCACACCAAATTAGAAATAATGTCAATAAATTCAGGCCATGAAATGATATTTTTGAGGATACAATACTTCAGTACCATAGATTCTCCTGATTGAAATGGGCCAGCAACTTTTGTTACAGCATAACATTAAGGTAGTGGATACAATAGAAGTAGCTCTACTGTGTGTATATTCTACAACAGTGCATCTCAATATTCCCATGCAAATGAATCAACAGGGAATCAAAGATTCTGCATTTCTTATAAACTCCCAGGACTTAAGATCCTCTCAGACAACACATCTTAAATAACAAGACTCTAGGGACCTTATCTATATATACGATCCCCCTGTAGGAAGAAAGGATGCCAATGGCTTGGCACTAATTCAATATTCTATGAATTGAAAAAAATAAATAAAAGAGCACTGCAGTTTCAACTGATGTAAATAGGGAAGATAGCACATAAATTGATATGATGGAGGAATGAGCAATTTCTGTAACTTCCCACACTATGGAATTCATTTAGAAGGTTCTAGTTTACTGAGAAATCTGTTTCAATGATAGTTATAATACATAATTTTGCCTCTAATGTATTTTAGGTAGCTATAATCATTCTCATATCCCAAAATACTCACTTTTAAGTATCTGTCATTTGCCCTTTGAGAGGTACAGGTATCATTTACTTCCTCAGATCCCTTTATCCCCCCTGTAATATTTTATTGACTTGCCATTAACCTTTGCCTTGGGAAATTACTCCATTTTTTTAATTCCTTTTCTCTTTTGGGTTCAGTTTTCTCTAGTCACATGTAATTCTGAGATTGTTCATTATCTTTAAAAATTCTGAGAACAGAAAAGGTATCGTACCAAAAGCACACACAGCAAGAGGCAAGATTTGTGAGGAAAGATTTCATTAACACCCTAAAGGGAAGGATGATACTTTATATTTTAACTTACATGGGTAGGAAAAGCTCACAATTGCTGAGATGAGACTAGGAACTTCCTGATAATTCTGGGCCTGTTAAGAGGTAAGCATAGATAACAGATGAGTGATGGAAGAGCAAAGTCACCCAACAAAGAAAGTGATCACATTTCTGTAAGTAACCAGCTAAGACCATGTGGGGCAATGTTGCATCAGGTTTATTAGACAAACACAGATAAAAGATCTACACTGACCACAGATACTAAACACTTAGTGGAACAAATGAGGCAAAACACATGAGAACTTCTAGAAGGCAACTGTTCCCCAGAAGTCAGCAAATATTCAACAATATTTAGGAGAAAAATTTATTTCCTCCTAAAAGTTCCTTCAAGGTAAAGTCTAAAGCCAGAAATATGGCACAAAAGACCTTAGCTGATCTTATGCTTGCACACTCATCCAGGCAACCTCTGAGCTTGACCTTGATTTAAACATACCCTAGCCTTTAGCTTGACAAACGATTTGTAGTTCCACAAGTGCACTTTTGCATATTTATTCCTCCACTACCTCGTAAATTTCCACTAGTTATTCAAGATTCTACTCAAAGAATCACTTATTTTGTGATACTTTCTCCAAGGACCTCATGGAAAATCAACTACTTCTTCCATAAGATAAGTGCCTGAGTCCAAGTGCCTGAGTCCTACAGCATTATAAAAATTATTACATGTCTGTCTCCCTCATTGGACTATGAATCCTTCTGAGCCCCATCATTGAAGTAAAACAGTATTTTACTTCTAGAACCTTGAATACTTACTCGTTCTTTGCTCATCGGTGAATGTCCAGTGGTAAGTTTTACAAAATGATTGTAAATAAGTTAAAAATTTTATCTTTCTTACTAATCACAAATTTGACATTATCTTTTGAATTTAGAATTTCCTGTTTTCAATGGAGTTTTTCTTCATAGGAATGCCATTTAAAAGCATAGGTGTCCAAAGACATCACCCTAGTGTAGGTCTAATGGTTTTGTGGCTGGATAAAAATCTCATTATCTCTTTGTTCCCAATTCCTTCTCCTAGACAATCCCATGCATAATTTTGAAGATAATATTCACTAGATACCTATTCAATAGATGTCTTAAATGGTTTAGTAACCCTTGTTTGCCTATTGCAACAAGGTTTAACTTAATATTTTATTGCAAGCCCCCCTCTCACTTTGTACTCCACATGTACTGTTAATGCATCTATGTTTTGTATTTACTTATTATTAAAATAATTTTTTTAGTTATACATGGACACAATATCTTTATTTTGTTTATCTATTTTTATGTGGTGCTGAGGATTGAACCCAGTGCCTCACATGTGCCAGGCAAGCGCTCTGCCGCTGAGCCACAAACCCAGCCCTTGTGTTTAATTTTTGACAAGTTTCTTACAGTGAGAAATCCCTTCTTGTTGACAGCCTAGCAATACTCAGTCTGTGTCACACTTCCTTAATGAAGTCTTATATACTGGCTCATTCAGAAAGGACTTCGCCATTTATAATTGTTTATAATTGATTTCTCATGTATATCTTGTATAAATTTATTTCACTTCCTCTTTGATACTGTCTCAAGGACTGGAACAGAATTTCAACATTTTTTGGCATTCTCTTTTCTAATTTTACACCTTGCTAGATATAATACACAAAAAAAATAATTTCTTGACTTATTGACAAATATGCCACATCACATTTTGTTACTTTACATTGGCACAGAACACTGGACAATTTCTACAAAATGACCTTGTTTTCATGTTGTTTTCTATTTCTTTTATATGAATCATCTCAACCTGTGTGCACAAATCAAGATCAGGAATGATTTTTTTTTTTTTTTATGTAGAAAGTCAGTGGAACATAGTAAGAAATACAATGATTGTAAGTCAGAAAACACCTGAGCTCTGTCACTTGTATGATGAGGTGGAAAGTTATCTTTTATTTCCATCATTGTCTTCATTCGGAAGTTGAAAACAAAACCTTCAGAGATGTTGTAGAAATTAAATGAAATACTATGTCTAGAAATATTCTGCAAATTTTAATGTTATGCAATATAATGTATAGCTTTTTATTACATCATCAAAATAATTTTGTGGGTGGCTCATGCTGTGCACAGGGAAAACTATCAGAAAAGACACCTGAGAGTCTTGGGTCAAGTTGGGGAGATTATATATATATTCTCTTTTCTAATTTTAGCAACAGCTGTAAAGTCTCATTCCTCACATTTTTCATTTTTCTCTTTAGGATACAAATTATTACCATCCAATACATTTTTGGCAAACTATTTTTCAACGTTTTCCATCTGCTTATCAATCATGACCTCTTATAGTCCTACTTCCTGCTTTACCAACTGAAACATGAACTATACCTTGTCAATCCTCTCTTCAACCCCACCGAGGTAGCTGTCATACCTGGAACACGCTTTATTCTTAACCTTGCCTCCCTGCTTTTCTTTTCCGTGGGCTCCTCTTCCCCTCTGCTGGCTGCCAAGGAGAAGCACATTTATTGGCATTGCCCCCAAACAGATGCCTGCCTCTCTCCCTTCCCCCTTTCTGTTCCAGCCAAACCATCACCTGCCAAGGGCTGGTGGTTGCTGCCTCCCCTGTCCACTGCCTCACATTGTTGCAGCTCCAGTCCTTTTTGGCAGCCTCTTCTGAAGTTCCCCTGCCCGAGTTCGCCTGCGCCTCTTGCCAGAAACCTCCCCCTCTCGCCTGCAGGTTTCCTCACTCCCGCCAGCTTCTCCCCCGCTGGGTCTGTGCGCAGCCTCTTCCTCCCGCCCTTGCCAGCTGCTTTACTCGCCTTTCCTCAGGCTGCTCCCTCTTTTTCTTTACCCAGCTCTTCCTCCACCTCCCGCAGCCGGTTTCTTTCCAACGCCCCCACCCCTTTGGTCGGATGTTTTGTTAACACTCAGGACCACCAGTGCCAGTGTGTGTCTGTCCACCGTTCCCCTGGAAAAGCGAATTCTCATTCCCGCTTTTGTTATCTGATGAGTACCCCACCAAAACCCAGTACCTACTCCCCTAGCTTGGAAGGCGGAGTGCCACGATGGTAGACAGAATTCAGGGAGACAACAGGACACTGGATCGGAGGACCCCAATAAAGTTTTGGACTTTCAGGACTTGCCATCTCAAGCCTCCCAAACTTGCTCAGCCTGGCAACTGACCCAAGTCCCCAAGGAGTGCACAGTAACCGGGGCGATCTCTCTCTCTCCCTCTCTCTCTCTCTCTCTCTCTCCCTCTCTCATTCCGAGCGTCCCTAATCTTCCAGAGCCGCTCCACTGAGGAGGCAGATCGTTCTTCTGGACCAGGCCTGAGCCTCTTCTCAGGCTCCACCAGGGCACACAGCCTGAGCCCCACCCAAACCCGGGCTGGAGAGGGGCGCACTTGCTTCTAGATGCGCGATCCTGATACTAGATCAAAGGATGGAGCCACCCAGGTTCCTAAGTGTCTGCCGGGGGACGAGGGGTGGGTAAAACTGATAGCGCTCCTCAAACCCGGGCCCTTCTCACAGGATGGCCCTCAAGGCGCCATCAAGTAGCCAGGAAGCCTTTACAAGCCGTCTCCTTTAAGAAGCGCGCGTACGTGTGGTTCGGGCTGTGTATGCCTTGTGTTTGTGTGTGTGTTGGACTGTGTGTGTGTGTGTGTGTGTGTGTGTGTGTGTGTGTGCGCGCGCGCGCGAGCGCGCGCGCGTGCCCGGGACCCTGAGAGCCGGGCAGACCCCCGGGAAGGAGGAGTTATGTAGATTACGGATGAACATTCTGGAGGGGAGCGAGGAGAGGAGGGAAGGAGAAGCAGAGGCTAGAGAGCGAGGAGCGGCGGAGGCCCTTCCCGCAGGAGCTGGGGGCGGCGGCGGCGGAGTAGGCGGTGGAGGAGGAGGAGAAGGAGGAGGAGGTGGAGGACGCACAGACTGGAGGCCGCGGCGGTGGCGGCGGTGGCGGCGGCGGCGGCGGCTGCTGCTGCGGCTGTGACTGGGAGCTTTGAGTCGGAACCGCCGGTGAACTTGGGCTCCACGTTCCGGGTGACGGACCCCCGAGGATGGTGAACGCGAGCTGCTGCTGAACCTGCCTCTGCCGCTCCTTCTCCCGGCTGCTGAGCGCCTGGGCCCCCTTTCTCCTCCCCTTGCCCGGCTGTGGGTGAACCTGCAGGCTCCTAACCCACCCGGAGGACTTTTTTTTGAAAGGAAACGAGGGAGGGAGGGAGAGGGAAAGAGGGAGAAAAAGAAGGGGAGCTCGTCCATCCATTGAAGCACAGTTCACTATGATCTTACTCACAATCAGCACTGGAAGACGGTCGGATTTCGTGCATCTTTCGGGGGTGTTTTTCTTGCAAACCTTGATTTGGATTTATGTGCTACAGTCTGCGGAACGGAGCAGTATTTCAATGTGGAGGTAAGAATACAAGGGCTTCTTCCTCTTCCCCTGCCTGGACTGATCCTAGAAACATTTCCTTCACTCTTTGGATCCTTGTAGCTCAGAGCAGCCAGGTCTCAACACATTGTTTCCCTTGTAGCCGCTGAAACCCTTGTTGAGTTTCCCTGTGCCTTAGGTGATGGATGCATGTGAGACCGAGAATCCGTTATCCCCAGCAGCACAAAGCACGATGCTGCGCGCTCAAAGACACAATTGTAGCCGGTCCATGCTTCTTACCCGGGAAAGAGGTGAAGCCCTACTTATAGCAAATGTGTGGCTTAACCAGGAAGCTTGAGTTTATGATGGATAAACAGCTCGGGAAACAAAATTGATTGCTTGGCATCCTGTGCTGCCTTGGTATTGTTCCTGAAACCTTCCTCCCGGTGGTTGGTGCCTAACAAAGGAGGTTAAAAATAAAAGAATCTAAAGGAGAACGTGGGAATACTTGATATGTTTAATAACATTACTTTGTGATAAAACACTTGAGTAGACAGAGTCTTTTTCTCATTTAGACAAAACTTAATACACTGTTACTAGATCTGGCTGCACAGAGGATGTGAAATCCATCTCTTTTGAAGTGTCTTCTCTCCCCCTCCCCCGCCGATTGAAAATAAACGTGGCCCCATGTAATAGTTCTGAGGTGTGTTTTAAATTTTATTTCACACTCTCATGGCAAAAACGGAGAGGTCTTAGACTGTCATCTGTTTTACTGTGATAGCTTTGGGAACAGAAGGCACAAAGCAAAAGGGAACTTAAGGATAAGGACTTGTCAGACCTCTGCCAAAGTACTCTTCCTGTCATCAACTCAGCACTAAAGCCAGCCAGCAACGTGCAATAAATCATTGGGAACGTGAACACACCTGGGCTGTGACACAAATTTATTACATGTTCGGTAGGATGCAAAGCCAGCAAGGGGGTTTTAGTAAAATTTCCTCCTTTTGATTAGATCTGATACCTTCTGACTTTCCAAAGAATTATGGTTAAATCTACAAGGAATAATGTGATTTTCCCTTATATTGTTGATATAATAAAGCTTCCTGTCATTTTGTTGGAAGCATGTGTTTACACAATAGCAGGACCTGTTGCACAGTATTTGAACATGCTTCATGTAACCGATTTATACACAAAGTGTGCATAATAAATGCCAGGTGTGGAGGCACATTCTGAATGTAACTATGTTTATATAAACTGTTCTTGGGACTCCACATAATAAGTGATAGTACAGAAACAAAGTATTTTAAAGAGTAATAGCCATTATACATTAGTTAAATTTGCAGATGTTAAGCATCAGTATATTCCACAAAAATACAAATTTGAAAACTAAGATTTTAACCCTTTGAGAAACTGTGTTTTTTGTTTTGTTTTGTATAAAAAAAGAGAGAGAAAGAGAAATGGAAAAGGGCTGAAAGTCTAAACTTTTCTTGATGACACATTTGAACTTTTGGAGTTGTGTGATACAAATGGATTTTTGTACCTAATATTTAAACCAAGAGTTTAATGTTGAAGTGAAATAATTAGTTCATAGAATGGAGGAATGAGAATGGCGATTTGTTATTTATAATTTATAAACAGAAGGGCCTATTGTCAGATTGGTGGTGCTGGAGATGGTGGTGAGGTGGGGCGCGGGAGAGGTGGTTACAACTTAAGTGCTAGGTTGTGTCTTGCTCACTATGGGAACGAAAGGAGAGATGGATGTCTACCTGCCCTGGCAAAGTCTTTGATTTGCTTTTGAGATTGGAATAACATCATTGTCTTAATTATTATTAAGTTTCCTTAGTGAGGCTAAACATATATTGAGTTTCTTTGTATTGTAATCCTCAATCAGATATTATTATACAAAAAAGTTATGTTACTAAAAATGACGATTTTTAATTCCAGCTATAGCTTCCTTTTCAAGTTGCATGTGAAAAAAAATGGTTCATGGGGAAGAGTTATTTTTCCATTTTAAAATATTTCTGTTATTTCACCCATGTTTATTACAAATGCAAAGATTTAAGGAATGACAGATAAGATTCATGTGCCCTCTGGGACCTTAAAAAGCTTACTTGACACAAAGGGAGTATTCTAATGATTTATGGGTGATTATGTTGCATAGTTTGTATTATTCCCAAGTAGTTTTTTAAGCTCTTGGACCCTTCCTTGGTTGGATTGATAAGCTTTTGTGTGTATTTTGATAACTTTTTTTTCCATTATTAAAATAGCTACTAGAAATATCCAAATATTATAAAGAACATAGGATGACAGGAAGTTTTCTGATATGAGTTTCTGCCTGATTCACTTTTATTAGATGTTTCTTTTTGGTGGAAAACACTAATGGAGAGAATATTCCATTACTTCCTCTCCATAAGAGGCACTTATATTGTGTTCCTCATTCTTGGTTGCAAAACATACACAGTGGGAATGCTTTATTTGATTGATTCTCAAGGACAGTCTTAAAATAAACAGTAACGGTATCAATCATGCATGAAGTCCATATGATCATAATTTTTTTCTGGTAAGTACACCAAGTTATTATTGTTGGAACAAAGCTTCTGAGAGAGGCTTTTTATGCTGACTGCTAAGATTATAGTGTTTTATTCATCCCTCAACTTAACAATTTGTGGTACCCCCATACTTCTCATCTCTATGATTTAGGGTTTAACCCTGTATTTTCCCCTTGGGGACATTATATAGAGGTATTCATGTTAACACTTTCCTGTCTGATTTTTAAAACAGTAAACATTTAGAATTTTTAGTTATCAGAGTGGGAGAAAAACGTTGATATGCTTATGAAAGCCTGTTATAGAGAAAGAGGGTATTTGGATTCTTTGTGATTTAAAAAAAAAACAAAAAGGAACATTTCTAACAGCAGAAAGGGTTAGAGTAGTACTTTAGAACATATTCATTCATTTCTCTACCTGTGTTTTAAGTGGAAGCCTCTTTAAGCATTAAGTTTTCAGTATATACTTATGTAGATAAATGTTTTTATATATCACTGGACTCCTTTTTTGGGGAGTGGTTCTTCCAATGTGTTATTAGTAGCATGATGCAAGGGATTCATATTGCTAATATTAACTAAAAGTCAAAAACTGCTGTCATTGGACAGCAGTCTGATTAGAGGTATTCATTGGTCAGAAGCAGCTAAATTATTAACAAAGAACTACAAATCATTTTATCTTTAAAATAGTTACTTTGCACTGGGATTTTCATGATTCTGGGGTTTTTTTTTTTTGGATATTGCAAATGTTTTTGTCATGACTATGTCATAATAATAGTAACAACTGCCATCAACTTTGATAGTTTGTCTAATGTTCACTCTGAGAACAACATTGAACATTATTGATTTTTAAACAACAACACACATTCACAGTGACGAAAATTATTTAATGTCTAATTAGTGGTTGAAATGAAAACAGGTGAAAACCTGGATGAAGCATGTATCAAAGTATGAAGTTGATAATGCTCTGCACAAAGGAATCTTGATGAAGTAAAAGTTGATTCTGTTATTCCTAATTAAAGGAATAAGAGAGATTGTGGATTCCAAATGGATCTTTTATGAAATATATTATGAATTGTGAGTGTTAACCATCTCATAATTTTTTTTCTTAAAATATGTTTTCATAACTGATTAGGATTTTTTGGCTTTCATCAGGTTTCTCTGAATCTACCCAGAAGATCAGAGCTTGCTTGTTTAGGGTATAGCTTTGTATTGCATATAAACTTGGCAGTAATTGATCATGAGATATTTCAGAGATAAAAATATACTTTACAGATTTTAAAATGTTTTATATTGAGACACTATTTTCTCTTATCACTTGTTCTCTACTTGCTTAAAAATATCATTATTTCAGATTAGGGACGTACCTCTATGATAGTGCTCTTGCCTAGCATGTGCAAAGCCCTGGGGTTCAATCACCAGGATTACAAAAAGAAAAAAGAAAAAAAAAGCTTTATTTTATTTGCTCATGGAAATATGGTAACACCATACCTCTTTCTGTCTCAGGGACTTTCCTGACTGATACCCTCAATTCTCCACTGTAACCCTTATTTACTGATCAACAACAGGAGCTGTGTGACTAATTCATAAAGGTTCTTATCTGCAGAAAGACTGCAGGCTTAACAAAACATCCCAACTATGCTGAAAGTTTAAAATGTTTTTAAGGGCCAAAAATTATAACATGTGCATCAGATGTCTTGATGGTCCTGAGGTTTTCCAGCTTCTCCTGCATACCCCACTTGGCCATGCCTTTGTCTACTCAGAGTTGTCTGGACAGGTCTTACCAGATCTAGAGTTATTCAGGAAACCCTTGCAGGTACACATGTGCTGGTGAGGTACACTTCTCCAGTGATCAATCCCCACCCCCTGCCGAGGAAAAATCCACAGAAAACACAGGTCAAGTATCTTCCCCTCTCTATATAGCTGGCTCTTCTTTTTGTTTCTTCTCCCCAGCAAGTAAGGATCAAGTTGGGTTCAATGCAGCTTTCCTATCTCTGGAGCCAAGTTAAAAGTGGTAGATCTAAAGTTACTATGTTTTCTTATTTATGATATTTAGTTATTAACACAAGAAGCATTTAATGTACTTGTTCAAAGGCATAACTCTTTTCTCTGAAGCTGGATTATTCAATTACTGAATATTCATTTTACTCACTGACCTACTCCAACTATTCAAAATGTACCCATTTTAGGACAATTGGTAGATGATGACTTGGAATTTTTTCAGAACAACAACAACAACAAAATCCATGGAATGTTTGAATCAATGAGTCAAATTTATTCACTATTAGAAGAGGAAGATTTACTTCTTCATGCTCCTTTGGAAGCTTTCTGACCCTTCAGCATGTGTATTTCAAATGGAGAAAATTATTCTTCATTTAACTTTTCCATTTCAATTTAAATATCTGTGAATGAAATTATATATATATATATATATATATATATATATATATATATATATATATATATAAAGTTTATTTTTCATTATGAGAAGTGTAGTAATAAAGAGTACATTCTGGAAACTAGACTGCATGGGTTCTAATCCCATCCCTTTTACTTGCAGATTAATTAATTCTGTGACTCTCAGTTTACATATCTGTAAGATGCGGTTATTGAGAGTACTTTGTTTTATCAGGTTTTTTTGATAATTAAATTGATATATGTATATCATATGTACATATGTATTTGTATATACAGAACTTAGAACTTGTCTTCACCTCTTTAAATACTCAATCCTTTTTCAGTGTCATTATTTTTAATAGAAAATAAATGTTGATGCAGATGTAGTTGACATAACATCTAATTACATAAAAAGTCTATCAGGTTAGGACATACCCACTGGTCTAGGGAGATTTTTACTTTAGTATGTTTTTCATTTTTTAAAAAAATTGTAATGTACTGAAACTCAGCCATGCTTATCTAACATCAGTACATTTTCTTCCCATGGTTTTCCTAGACAGTTTAGTTCAGGAATGTGATTTTTCACATTTTGTCTTGTCATCTGTTACTATCAGAGAATGTCAAGTTTAGTTAACACCTTCTATTACAAGTCTGGGTTTGTTGAAATCTGTTCGTCTTTTCTAATACCATAGAAAATAAATAGGTCTTTATGATTCAATGGGCCTGTTTATTTTAACTGGCTCATGTCCCAAGTACTTCCTCTCTATAGCAGGGATAGGATTCAATACATGATTTAGGCCAAGTCTGTTATATCCTTGTTCTTGTTTTTAATTTGTAGAGGAGGGATGAAATTGCAAATTGTTTCCTACAATGACAGAGGAATTTTAAAAAATCACATCCATGTAACAGTGGGAATGACAAGATAGCTAGGAAGATCCTGTAATGCATCTAAGTCAAAGAACATGAGTTTCAACTCTAGGTTTTGCACTAATATAGCTTTAACTTGGACTAGTAATTTCTTTAGTCCCTTCATCTGACAAAGTGAATACTGAACTAAGTTGACACTAAGTTCATTTGCAAATTTGAAATTTTATAGTGCTTATCCTCTAAACTTTATGTGGCTGGAGATGTATATGAATATTTACCCTATAAATTTGGGAACAACTTAGATCACAAAGGTAGATAGTCACCCCCACCATACACACACCCCAGAAATGAATGTGATGAAGAAATATAGGATATATAACATATCTAACATGTGTTATCATCTGTAGTGAAAAAGGGTGTTTCATTTTTGGAAATAATCCTAGCTTTCTGCTGAATAGTAAAAACACTGGCAGAAAATGATATGTAAGTTTAAAATCAATTTTTGGCCAAGGTAGCAAACTTTTAAAATTTAATGTTAAAAACATGGCTTAATGTTATTTTGAAAAAAAATCATATACAAGTGGTACTTTAGTCATAAAAAGGCAAGTTGGAATAAGTTCAAAATCTGAGTTTTAGCTGAATTTTTTGTGGGAGAGTGTCTCATAATTCAAATCTATCTTTCTATCTATCCAAATATATACATATTTTATAGTGAAATGAAGCACTCATACTGTATGCTCCGTTTGCCTATTGTGGAAAATAATTTTGGCACATGCTCTTCCACAGTTATTTTTGTTCCTAACCACACATTTTATTTTGAATGTGAAAAAATTAGATTGCATTTGTTTTATAAAATATGCAGCTTACATGAACAATGAAAAATTCCATGCTAAGAGGATAAATCATATGTGTTGCAAATAGATTTTCTTTTGTCTTCATTTGCTTTTTCTTGGTAATGTTATTTATAGATTTTGAGGTTACTCTTAAAACCATATTTGATTGTTGCTTCCTGTCATTTAGCACTCAGAATACATATTCTTTGTCTTAATATTTCACCACAATCATTTGGCATTGTGCATTCTTTGGTTTGGATTAGTGAAATATCTGGATGAGCCATATAGCAGGAGTTTAGCCAAGAGAGTCAAAAGTAGTCTTCTGTAGCCCTTAACCTTTGATTAAATGTGACCTCTGGGTGTAGTATATAAAAAGATGCTAGAGGGAGCTATTGAGCTGTTTATTAAGGATTCAAATGGCTTGAAAGAACTAGGTTTAAAATCAAGGATGCCAGGTGCAATCAGATGTCTTAAAATGACTCATAGTCAATCATAGAGACCTTTGAAGAAATCATTGAACATATAGTTCATGATTTAAGATGTGATCTGGGTTTACTGAGAGCCACGTAATGCCAGTAATTACATGTTTGATGAACTAAGAAGGAAATTTATCACTTCTATGGGGTAAAAAGTTCTGAGCATGGCAATATGATACAGAGTATTATGACACAGAATTGAAATACATTTCTCATGTTTTTATGTGTGGAATAGCTGAGAAACTATATATTTGCATGAGTTTATCACTTGCTTCAGGTTTTCCTATTTAAATTAAAACAACTAATGAAATGATGATGGTCTCACAAATTTGAGGTGAGATAAATTTAATGTGAAAATACTTTTTAGATTATGTGTAGCAAAAATCTAATTTTATTTTATTTTAAGTTATTTTTCTATTATTTTACTTTGACACTGGGGATTGAAACCAGAGCTGCTTTACTATAGAACTACAATACAGTACTTTTATTTATTTATTTATTTTTATTTTGAGACAAAATTTTGCTAAGTTGCTGAACATCTCACTAAGTTGCTGAAACTGACCTCAAACTTGTAATCCTCCTGCCTCAGCCTCTCAAGTCACTGGAATCACAAGGTGTATACCACTACACACTGCTCAAAATTTCAACTTAAACAACTTATGAAAATTAAAGTATTTTTTAACGCATACTAGGATCTTTTTAAAAAAATATGTATTTTTCAATTAAAAAATATTTATTTTTCAGTTTTTAGTGGACACAAAATCTTTATTTTATTTTGTGTGGTGCTGAGGATCGAATCCAGCGCTCCGCGCATGCCAGGCAAGCGCGTTACCGCTTGAGCCACATCCCCAGCCTAACTAGGATCTTATTAATGAATACTTTGCAGTGAAAGCAGATTTTAAAATACATTTTTACCTATTCTTTTAAATATATATTTGAAATTATTTTAAATATGAAACTGTGTAGTTAATTTAAACAGAAACTCAGAAATGTTTCCAGCTGAATAGATTATTATATAATATATATATACACATATATATTACTATATATAATTATTATATGGTGGAAGGAGAAGGATATAAAACAATATTTGCTAATGTATTAGGGCATGCCAGCATTTAATTAAGAGAGACTATAACCTACTCACAAGCACCATTCACGTTTTTTTAGCTTTTTAAATCTAGTTAGTTAAGTGAAATATGGATAAATGAAATAAATTATGTCCCCACAAACAGATGTTCCCAGGAGAAATGGTTGTTAGAGTGATTTGTTCAAATGACCAATCAAACACAAGTAACTACAGTAAGTATTGTTTTAGCCACCTTAAGTGAAGGCAGAATACACTGCCCTATTCTAAGTAGAAGCTGGACACTTCCATCAAGTGTGACAGATTTCCATTTCATGCCCCCAAATTGCATGCACATGATGTGACATCAATGAAATGCAGGCACATGCCTCTGCATGCAGCTGATACAGTCTGACTCTGACAGATGCCAGTGGCAACATTCTTCCATATGAACTTTTCACAGTTGAATTCCTACCTTGTGCTATTGGTTTATACTGGCTTATAATGATTAAATATTTGCTTTTATTTTAGATTTCTAATGTCTGTGCATTCATTTCTCTTTAAAACAATAGCCAGGCAGTGTCTTCTCATGATCCTACTTTTTCTTCTAGTTGGGGTCTTGAGGGATTTCATATTTTAGGTACATTGTGAGACCCCAGGCTTAGACGTTGGGAAAATTTTATGAGAAATCACATATAGACACCTTCCTCTTTCATTATGAATAAAGTAGAATAAATTCAAGTAACTTACACAACGAGTGGTTTGTATGCAACTGAGAAACAACTTAAAGTCAAGAGTACTGCTAGTTATGGCTAAAATCCTTTCTAGAGGTTTGGGTGTTTCTAACACTGTAGCTGCTCTGCTCATATAGCTTATGCTTTGTTCCTGTATGATGGATTGAGTAAGGTTGTTTGCTCCATGGGAGATCCAAGAAGATTTTGAAGAAGCCTTTGCCTTGCTTGGAGCATTTATATAATAAATACATGATCTCCACTGCTTGTTTGAAGCATTTATATAATGGCAGCACTGAGGCCAAAATGGCAAGATAGGTGGGTGCTTCAGTTCTTGCAGTCCCTCTGATAACCAGCAGTCTAGAAACAACTACATTCTGGCCTTAAATCTAATTAGAAAAACATCTGTGTGACCAGGGTGTTAGTCAACTTTTTTGTAACTATGAACAAAAGACCTGATCTGACAAGAACAACTTAGAGGAAGAAAAGTTTATTTTAGGTGACAGTTTCAGAGATTCTGTCTTCAGGTCTATAGTTCTGGGCCCAAGGTGAGGCAGAACATCACAGTGTAAAGGTGTGGCGGAGGGAAGTGCCTCAGGACATAGCAAGCAAGCAGAGAAAGATTTGCCAAGCAGGGACAAAATATAAATCCCAAAGACATGCCCCAAAGAATTTACTTCCTCCAGCTACACCCTGCCTGCCAAATTTACCAGTTAATCCATATCATTGGATTAATTCGTTGATTAGGTTTTAAGATCTCATAATCTAATAATTTCACCTCTGAACATTCCTGCATTGTTTCACACATGAGCTTTTGGGGGGTACCTCATGAGAACCGTAAAATGGAAACACCTTGGAATTTATTTCTATGCCTTATTTTAATAGTAATAATGCAATTAACAATGGTTGAACACTACATGCCTAATAGTGTTCTAAATATATATGTCAATACATTTAATTTTCAGTATAATCTTATGAATTAGCACTATTATTTCTCTTTCACAACTCAGTAATCTGAGGCCCAAGGAGGGTAAGAAACTTGCCTAGGCCACTTTGGTATTAAGCATTGAAGTGGAGTAGTGGGAATCAAAGCAGGTGAGCTGGATCTAAAGCCCAGACTCCTCACCAAGTCAATAGAAGTGAGAATTAACTTCCAGCTTTTCAGTAAGAATAGCAGGATCCACTTCCATTGTTAACATGTTTTGTATTCCAAACCAAAAAGAAATAATGTGCACCATGAAATGGCTGTATCAGTCCTGAGCAGAGTCATATCTGGAGTAAACCTGAATAGGCAGTTGATGATTTTATTGATTCAAAATTGATTAGGTGATGATTATAATCATTTCACTGTTCAATGTCATTTGTGATATTTAATCATTACAAAAATTGTAACCCATATATGGCATAGTCTGAATTTATACACAGTATTATATCAGTTATAATATCTTATTTCTTCATTATTTGTTATAACGAATCTTACCATTAAATGTGTTTTTTTCCAAAAGATCCAGGAAAATTTGATTATGTTCTAAGATTAAAAGAATTGAACATTACCAAAAATGTAATCAGAAAACTTCCATCAGACCATCTTAATGGGGAGGATGTGAGTGTGTTGCTATGGAATGGCATGTTTTATGAGTTCTGCCATTTGCTGTTTTTATATTTTGCATGAGTTGGTAGACGCTAAAAGGAAGAGACTTATTTTATTATTTTAAAAACGTTTATTTAGTTGAACATAAAGGGAACTTTCTCAGAGATAGATCAGGTCATTTAAAAAGTTACTGAGTACCTCTGACTTTTTGGCATTGGGTCGGATTTCTAGATATTGCTTTTGTTATGGAGGGAATGAAAACTCCCAACTTTGTGGTTGACCAAAGTTATTAAAAAAATCTTTAAGCCTTATATATGTTACTCTATGTAACTTTTAATACTCATAATTTATTCATTCATCTTTCACAGGAGGACTGTTTCTAAACCAACAAAGTTAAAACTCTGGTCAATTTTACAAACTTTCTCAGTGTTGAATATTTCTTTGGCTACTTTCTTACTTCTTCTAGGGGCAGGATGTCATAATGGCTATATGTGAGAACTTTAGAACAAGTGCTTAAAGATTACAGCTGTGTCACTTACAGGATGTGTAAATTTGAACAAGCTAAATCTTTGTGTGCCTCAATGTACTCACAAGTAAAATATAGATGATAATAGCCAACTCAAGGGTTGTTGTAAGATTATAAATTTGAGGGATATTGGTCAAAGATAAAGTAAAAGGCTCCTAATTTATTCCTCCCACTTTGACACATGAAAAAGTATATACCTCAAAATCATCAAAAAAAATTGGGCAAAGTCTATGAAACAATGATTTATGAATCACTGGCCATCAGGGGCTGAAAGTTGGGAGACAAATGAGCCTAGCCTTATCTTTGACTGTTCAACCCTGAGAAAGTCCAACCACATTCTTCAGATGGTAAAACCTAGGTTGAGCTGGGTCAAGTTAAGGAGTGGAGCTGAGCATTCAGGGAGATCAACTTTCCTAGAGTTCACAGGTCAGAATACCAGAGAGGAGAAATCTGCAAAGAGAAAACAAAAGAGGTCTCTAGGATGTTCCCCTTGAGAATGCTGTTGAGAACTGATCTGTTCTGCACCTTGCTTTAAAGTAACTTTGGGGGCTGGGAAGAATCAGCCCAAAAGATTAGAAAGAATAATTCTTGCTCAGGAAGGGCTGGCAGAACTGCCTAATTCTCTAGCCTCAGCCACACTGGAAAACCTCATATTTCACAGGGCACTGGATAGAGTGAGTACTCAAAAGCATTTTGCCTTAGTGGTAGGAAATAATCAACCCTGGACTGAACTGTGTTATGGTTCTGCTTAACAAATCTTAAAAAGGAACATCTGAAAGGATCAAATTGTTTCTAAGTGAGTTAACTGCTTTTCACAACGAAACTCAATAATATTTATTAGAATACAGAAATATCCAGTACCCAACAAGGTAAAATTCATAAATGTCTGGCACCCATTAAAAAAAATTACCAAGCATGAAAAAGAGCTGAAAAACACTACTCATAATGAGGAGAAAATTCAATGTATTTAACCTCATCCAAAAATGACACAGTTGTTAGATTTAGCAAATGAGAATATTAAAGCAGTTATTATAACTCTACTCCTTAACTTGTGCCCAAAAGTTGACACATGGAAGATATTTTTAATAAAATCCAGATTGAACTTCTAGACATCAAAACTATAATATGTAAGAAGAAAAATAAACTTGAAATTAACATCGGATTAGATCTTACTAAATGAAAGAAAAATAGTTAGCTTTAGGTCATAGTAATAGAAACAATGTATAGTGAAACTCAGAGGAAAAAAAGAAAGTTTAAGTGAACAGAACATTAGTGGGTGTGTGAGGCAACTACAAATGGCCTGATGTATATGTAATCCAACTCCCTTGAGAGGGGAAGAGACAAAGAATGATGCCTTTCCTAATTTGGTGGAAATTATACAAACTCACAAATGGAAGAAGCTCAATGAATCCCAAGAACAAAAAAACATGAAGGAAACTACCCCAAGGCATAATCTAATGAAATCGATCAAATGAGTAATAAAGAGAGAACTCCTAAAAACAGACAGTGAAAAAGAGACACCTTACACGTAGAGGAACAAAGAAAGAAATGAAGATGTCTGGCTAAAAAGAATGTGAAGAGTAACATCTTGAAAATACCAGAAGAGGGAAGTGGAGTGGAGATCCACTGTCAACTCGTGGTGGTCCTAGACTCAGTTCAAGTTTGTATTTTACATTTTTCAATGTACATAAAATATCTCCTGAATGTGAAGGCAAGAAAAAGAACTCTTCAGACATGCAAAGGTTGAAAGATTTATCTTTGGTACACTGGCACTGCATGAAATGTTAAAGGCTGTCCAAAAACTGGAAGCAGCCCAAATATCCACCAACATGTGCACAGCCCAAATATCCACCAATATATGCACATGCAATGGAATAACATTTAGTGATGAAAAGGAATGAACTATTGCTACAGAGTAAAATAAAATTGAATCCCAGTATCATTGTGCTGATTGAACAATGCCAGGCAAAAAAAAGGACATATAATTCCATTTAAATAAATTTATAGAAAACAGACACTAATCTACAGCAATATAAAGCAGATTAGTGTTTGCCTGGGGACTCAGGGATGAGGGTGGGAAAGTGTTAGCAATGAAAATACAAAGAAACTAAAAGAGACTTTTGATGGTGATCTACATGTTGGTTTTCCTGATCATGATGATGGTTTCACATGAATGTCAAAACTCATCAAATAGTACATTTTAAATATGTTTCTTATTTTATAATATTCATACTTCAATAGAGATGTTAAAATAGCATAATTAGCTTTTACTATATAATAACCAGCCTAATGATAACTGCTGATAATTGCACAGACGCTGCTGTTGTCTAAACTTAGATGAAAAAGAATAGGTTGCAGTCTTCTTTATGACACTATTTTGTAGAAATAAAATGCCAACTGTAGAATATTAGTTTGATCAGGGATTGGTTTGGAGTGGGCAGCAGATTCCTATGGGTTAAAGTACCTCTTAGAAGAAAACTCTCACCTTTGATCTAGAGTTTTCATCCTTCTTCTCAGCTTTGACCTGTATTCTCTTCTGTCTACCTGCCCTCACAGACAAGCCAGTCTTCCTGTGTACAGTGACAAATATTCTCATCTGTCTTTTCCCCTGAGTTACCTCACCCAGTGATTTTCTCCACTGTACAGGAACCACCTGCCCCCTGGATATATGTCAACACTGGTTGCTAGTCCTCCAGAACCCCACCCGTCACCCACTATTTCTTATCACTTACCACATTTCCTACCAAATATATCTTCCATTGTTTCATTTCTTATGTCTGCTTTGGTATGGGCTCTATTTTTTTTTTTTTTTTGTGGTACTGAGGATTGAACCCAGGGCCTTATGCAAGCAAGGCAGGTACTCTACCAACTGAGCTATATCCCCAGCCTATGGACCCTATTTTGAGTCCATGTTAGGTCCTGACTTGACATATTATATTTTCCCATGTACAGCAAGGCTTCTTATCCTCAGACCCCATCCCTCTCTCCAGCATTGCTCCAAGTTCATCTCCTCCCTGTGATCTATCTTGGGTTCACAAGCTAAGGATCCCTCCCTGTAAACTCCTAAAAAATTAATAAAAGCTCAAAGAGTTGTAGTATGTGATTTAATTCCATATTTATAATATTAGATATATCTGAGAAAAATCTTAAAATATTTACTTAGAAATTCACTTAAAATTACAATAATAATTTTGTATTATCATAATAGCACATTTAGGAAAAATACATTTTCATAAATTTATGAAAAATAATTTTTTAAAAGAGAATTTTTTAATATTTATTTTTTAGTTTTTGGTGGACACAACATCTTTATTTATTTATTTATTTATTTATTTATTTATTTATTTAATGTGGTGCTGAGGATCGAACCCAGTGTCCCGCGCATGCCAGGCGAGTGTGCTACCGCTTGAGCCACATCCCCAGCCCAATCAAAAATAAATTTTACAAAAATATTAAGAAAAGTAAAATTGGTTTACATTTTTCCAAATACTTTTTATCTGACTTAACAAAAGATAGCTTGATTCTCATATCTAGCCTACACTCAGACTATTACAAAGCATGTACCTCTGATAAACTTGATTGTCAGGTGCAAGTAAGTAAGAGCAAAAAGGCAGATAATGCCTTATTAGTATGGTTTTGACCTAGCAGACGCTGAAGTTTTAGAACCCCAGAGGCTCCTTATTCAAACTCTCAGATTCTCTGCCATAGCAGTTCCACTCTTTTTTCTTTCTTGTCCCAAATACATCAGTATTTGTCCACCTTATCCAAATGCTTAAGCTTAATTTCTTCATTTCTTCCCCAGCCTTCTGCAGATTTTTTTATAGCTCTGAGAAACATTATTAGACCATCTTTAAATCTCTACCTTTAAACCCACCAGGTAATGTCCCCATTATGCATTTATAATAACCTTTTAAGAATAATTATTTTATAATTATAAGCAGTATTTGAACATACTTCAAATTTAGATACTGATTTGTCTATGTAAAACAAAAAGCTTATTCTTAAATTCACTGTTGAAAATCCATTAAATGACATTACTGAGACTTGACCCAAGGACACTAAGAAACTAAGTACCAACTTCTTTTGTCTCTCTGTGCCTTTGAATTTTGTTGTTCCTCTCTCTGGAATCATGTAGACCAAATTCACATTTGCTATAAAAGATATTTAAAGGGACTGGAATTATTTTTTTAAATCCTCTTTTCTGGATTTGTATGATTAGATTCAATATATTAAAGCCAATTAAATATCTGTGCAAATACTCTGTTGTACAAGGTGTTTGCATACTAGATTCATAACTGTTTTTCACAGTATGTTATAATGTTCTGGGTCAGTCTTGGCCACCCTGTATTCCATGAGCCAAACATTGTCATGGAAAAAGTACAAACTCACTTTAATATAGGAATGAGTGGATTATATCATCTCTATTTGTGGGTGTTATTTTCTAGTAAAACTATTATTTTCTGACCCATTTTAGTAGTTATCTTGTCTCTTAAATAGTTAGCCCATACTAGGTGACAATATGGTATCTTACATTTACCTCAGTTACTTTATTAAAAATATTTTGAAATATTAGTCACCAATTCTCAAGGATTGTATTTATCTTATTGATTAATAGTCAACTAGTAAGCAACTTGGAAATCTAGATTTTTTTCATTCATTCCCTCATGTTACATCAGTATTTCTGTTATAAATGATGTTTTCTATCTTTATTCACCAATAGTACATTTATATCAATACCTTTTCATTTGGTTCTAAAGTATGGCAATATTGGTCTGGGTTTCTGAGGTATGTATTAGAATGCCCAAGGGAAAATACAAAAGGAAATTTACCTTGTTCTAGTTCAGTGACTTCAGTTGTAGTTATTGCTATTAATGAACAGCAGCTTCCCACAAGAATTTCCAGGAAAGAGCAAAAACAGTTTCACTTGTATTTCACTGGAAGTCTTAATTCATTTCCATCCTTCTTTTAGCTACATGGATGAGAAGATAAAGAGTTGATGTGCTGTCAACTGCTGTATCTATTAGCATGTAAAACTCTTAAGCTTGAATAATCATATAATTGAATTTATTTTAAATTGCTTACATGAAAATTAGATAATCCTTTGTGTTCTCACAAACAAAATATTGAAGATCCATGAAGAAGTTGCTTCGGAACTGTTAACAGTTTAATGGACTTCTCATCCTGCCCTTTACCTTCATGTTGGTAAAGGGCAGGATGAGAACTAGGATAACAAAACTTGCTTCACTCTTTTGTTGCTACATGCACTATGTGCATGGATTCCATCTCACTTATGAAGAAAGAAAGGGCAGTCCTAATCAGTCTCTCGATCACATATGCACTTAACAGGAAAACTGTGCCTGTTGTTTGGGGCTAGCCATTTGTCCAGTGGTTGCAGGTTCCTTTCAATTTTTTTAAAACCTAGTTTACTTTATTTTTGTTAATTGAAGAATTTCCAGAAATTTTTTACACACACTCATACATACGAGACCTCCCTCCCTCCTTCCTAATGGAAATGCATTTTATAAATACATAAAGTAATATATATATATATATATATATATATATATATATATATATATATATAAACTTTAAAAAATGTAACAGTATACTTCAAAGATTTTTTTTTGTATTAGTCCTAATAGTACAACCTCATACTTGTATGGTAACAATGTAAAATGTATTTTAGTAGGCAGTGAAATTATAAATAAAATTTAATTTTTCTCCAAATTATCTAATAGGTGCTTCAGCATTACCTTTTCCTATTCCTGTATATCGCTTAGGTTTTGTTGAGAACTAACAGCTATAATGTGCAGTGGCATGTGGCTAATGTCATATTGGATTTCCTGGATGTGTAGGTGGTCCAGGGCAACTCTGCAGCCTATAGGGTGGCTAAGGTAGTGCTGCCATTTATACCTATCTCACATGCTTCTGGAGCCAGTGGTAAAATGAAACACATTTCCTTTGTGCAAACAAAAGCACTAGAGAGCAAGCAGCCACTTTGATGAGTCTTAGCACCACATGATCTCCTTGACCCTATTCATTTGCCTAAAGCAAGTTGCTCACTGCTAAAGCCAAAGCAGGGGAGCTGGGTATACACTTTTCCTAGACAAAGCTATGGGAAGGGTGTGAATACAGGAAGAAGCAAAGTCAGGACCAGTAATTCATTTTATGACATTTTCATTTATTCATTTGATACCTTTATGAAACACTCATTTTCACACGTCAGCCTATTTCCAAACACAATTTTATCCACTGATTTATGTAAATCTCTCTGGCAAAATACATAGTTATTTTGCTCATTTCCTGCAGTGGTATTATGCAGCTTTCAGCAAATAGAACTTAGTGTCTTCTTTTTCATTGCTTTTTAGGATGGGAACCTTACTGTATTTACCAAATGATACATGTTTAAAAAATTTTATTCTATCCTTTATTGAGTATTTTTTTAACCAAGCGATTTTTATTTAACAATAAACCATAGATTTGTATATATTAATTTTCAAATGGTTACCTCATAATAGATCATCATATCATTTCATTGAATCTTTGTATAGATTTTATTGAACACTCTGGTACCTGATGATATCTAAAAGTAATCTTGCTTCCTTTTCTGATTTTGTTCTCGTTCATTCTTTCAGATAATTGCATCGTCTTTAATTATCTGAAATAATATCCAAAGCAATATTAAGAAATTATTGTTCTACTAGGCATAATTGTCTTTATTCTCTGACATTAAGGGAAATGAAGACCCATTTGTTTCCAATTATCAATCATTAACCTTATAAACAATTAAAATCTTAGTCATTTTATCCAACATAATTAATACTAGAATCTTTCTTTATTAGTTGCTCATGACAGTACAATGATCTTGACATATCATACATTTGAATCAACTGGGGTATGAATACTAGAATCTTTGTATATTGTCTTTAAATTAAGATTGATAGTGAGGGGATAAATGGTAGAGTGTCTGGTTTGCATGTGCAAAGCCCTGGGTTTAGTCCCCAGCATCTAAAAAAAAATGATGGTTAGAATATCACCAGAATCACAAGAAATTGAATATTGATATTTGGCATTGTATCATCTGTTTCTTTTTTCAGTATTCTCTATTTCTTCCTTGATTTTTAATGTGTTTTCTTTTTTCTTTCTTTCTCTCTTCTCTTAATATTTCCTTTAAAGTTTGGATTCTTGACTTGCCAGGGTATCAGAGTTTGATAGCTATCATAATGGTGGAAGGATAGAAATCGTCTTTTGAATGAAATAACACGTAGTCATTAATTTATTTTTTATGGCATTTAGACATTTCACTTAACTTTCATTCAAGATTCTTGGTTTCAGGCAACACCAAAAACTAATTTGAATTACCATGAGCCAGTAGAGGAGGTTTACTGGGAAATACCAATACAGTTAGTTCACAGATTGTTGAGAAGGGTGGACCAAGCAAGCCTGAGACAGTTGCAGGGTCTTAAACCTGATACCTTTGCAGAACTTTCTCTCTTAGCCTCATCTCTGCTTCTTCTTACTAATGGGTTTCACTCCTCACTGCAGTTTGTCTTTCTCCAAGTGATGTGGGTCTCCTTTTACCTGGCACCTTTCTTTCTTCCTTATATCCATCTGTAAGAAAATAACTGTTCTCTATCCACATTCATTTATGTCTATGGAAACTCCAAGAAGATTTGCAATTAGCCCATTTGGATTACAGCCTATTCTTGTAACTGGAGGTAGTTTGTGGGGGCCATTAACGGCAGGTCCCACTATAGTCAGATGGTAGGAGGATGAGAGGAGTGATTTCATCAGAGAAGTGAGAAGGCATGTTGGACTTTAGCAATAGATGTATGAAACAGAAACAGTTGAATTAATTTTTTCTTCTTTTTCTTTCTGCTCTTGTCTTTTATCTGTTCTCCCTTCTTCGGCAATTCCAGCTATCTCACACACATGCATGATTACTTTTCTATTTTCTGTTTTCTTTTTCTCTTTCATTTTCCTTCTGCATCCCTGGTGAGTTAGGATATTAAAGTGTGCCTTGTACTTTAGGGTTGTTATCTATTTGGAGAGGATTATCACAAGTGCAGGGGTGAAGTGTCAGTGCAGAAACACAGCAGGGACCTCATTTTTTGCACAGATTATATAATAAACAAAGGACAGAAATTAGACTAAGTAAGGCAATTCTGAGCCTGGTGCAACTGAGAAAAATCCAGAGCTGAGAGGTTTGGCTTAAGCAATAATTTGGGGATTTATAATATACATTTTTCCTCAAGAGGGAGAAATGAATAACTTTTCCACCAACAATATTTTTGTGTTGTGTTATTTGATGATGCAATAGCAAAATGCTGGAAAATTTGCTCTTTGCTTTCCTAGCTATTTTCCATGTGAAAATATTAACTATAATGTAGATCAATTACTTCTTAGATGAAGAATTTGGGGAATCTAACTTTCCCACAAGCTTCACAGAAAATCCATGGTAAAAACTAGAATAGAAGTGGCACCTTAGATTCTAGTGTTTCTGTGAGGCTTTATAAGCCAGTGAGCTAGAGTTAAAAACAAACAAAAAAGTGTGTGTGAGTATGCGTGCATGTGTATAAATATTCTGCTATCATGCTTTCTTTTAATGGTTACATTTCAGGAATTACCATTGTGATATGTTAATGATAAATGTTGTTTTATTATTAATTCATGCCCACTGTTGACCTTGTGAAATGATGGAGCTTCAGCCATTCGCATACTGATGTATGAATTCATTAGTGTATTTCCTGAAAACCAATTTCGATGGAGCAAAAAGAGCAAATATACTAAGATATTTTCAGATATTTCGTGAATTCAGACTCTGACAAATTCAGTTTTCCTCGAATAATTTCGGTTGAGATATATATATTTTCTCAGTAGCAAAGACGTTTACATTGTACCTATGATTCAGTTATCTCAGTTCTAGGCACTATTAAATAAGAGCATCTTTGTTTCATCTTTGTTTAAATTTGTATATAATGTTACAACTAAACAAGTTTCTAACTATATACAAGTAATGTCATATCCATGTATATATCTGTATGTTCATAAAGGAAAAATTTAGAATACAGCATATGTATGCATGCATATATTGAAAGAGTTTTCAAAAATAGATCAGCTTTTTACACGTCTTGGGATTTTTATCTTATTTTTAAACTTTATAGCAAATAAGTTCCAGAGATATTAAAAGAAGATAACTGTTTTCTTGCTTCCAGGAAAGAGTAAAGAAGAGGATAAGACAGTTCAGCTCTAGGGGTTCTTCTTCTTTAGGTCTCACATGTAAGACTTATTGTAGTTATAAAACAGAGAGAGGCAGAGGAGGAGGAGGTGAGAAGCAGGATATTTAGGGAACAAGAAAAGGCTGAGAAAAGACTTTCTTTCCCTTCACACATTATCCCTAGAAGAGTAGCTTTGCTATAAAGAATATTTGTCCTTTGTTCTAGAATTATTGGTTGGAGCCCTATGAGAGGTAATCCAAGTCTTTCATCAAGGTGGGTTTAAAATAAAGGGTGATATTATTTTTGTGCAAGACAAATGACTTATTAAATGTTAATGCATTTATAAAAGCAGCAATAAAGATTTAAATGGTACCTTTTCTTGCATTAATCTTTGAATTTCCTCTCTCTCCCTGCCTCTAAACAAATATATAGGAGACTGTAAACTTTGCGATTCCTGTGCTTGATTTTTCTATTTATTATTGCTGTGAGGTCATTTTGTGCTGGTGATTGAGATATTAATAGTCTGGTGTAATTGCTATTCCAGTTTCATGTCCCGCTTTTTCTTATGTCAGAAAAGTTCAGGCTTAGTTTCCTTCTTTCTTTCTTTTTTCCTCCCTCTCTTTCTTCTTTCTCTGAGAGAACTTGGGGGAATGAATGTATTTTTTAGGTCTAATAATTATTGGACAGTGTTTCAATAAAGAAGATTTCCATGTTGCAATTTAAAAGTCTCACTACTGTTTTCCCTGATAGAAACAATTGGATACATTTTTAATTCTTTGGATACAAGTATGATTATTGATACTGTAAACATTATCCACTCTTTTCCAGAGATATAACTTGTGGTCATCCTCATTTCTATAAACCTTTTTGATGTAAATGTTTTTTGATATTTTCCCACATGGCAGAGTTTTATATTTACTTTTAATAGGAAAGAAATATAAGCAGAGACAGGGTGAATATATACTCTAGTTTGTGTCTAGTACCTAAGACACAGAAAAAGTAGATAATAAGGCTTTTGCAGTATTCTTAGTATAGAAAAACAAGGAATGCAGGTGTGAAATTAGTATGAAAAGTAAGTCAACATACTTCCAAGCTCTGACATTTGTAATACAAGCTGCCATTTATAGACTCCTTTATGGACTCATTTATAGGGGGTTAGAGAGGAATGGCTTCGTTTTCTGAGATGCAATTGATGGAATGTTTTTTTTTTTCCTCCCAAGTCTTATGACAGGAATGTCTTACCAACAACCTAATGAAATCATTATAAATCACCTTGAACTAACTCATTGGATGAAGCCACAACAAACCAAAGTTCTTAGGTGGCAATGAGCTTTGGAAAAATAGTTAGGAGCTTCAAAAGTGGCAGGCAGAACTATCCACTTTTATGTTTTATATGGTAGGAAAGTCTGTGATAGTACTGTTTTCAGAAGGATTCTTTGAAGGCAAAGAGGAAGTTCGTGATGGAAAATAGTATTTCACTTCCCAGGAGTCTTATTGTTTAGAATTATCACCTCCAGATGGACTCCAGGTAGAGGATCAAGAGATACCATATTGGCATTAAAGAACTTGGAGTTTGGAGTACTTTTACTGTTTCATTTTTATTTAAACATTATATTGATACCAATGTATAAACAAAAGCATGAGCAAGGGTTTATACAGTCACTTTCTGCAAAGAAGAGTTTGGCCATGAAAAAATGAATATGAATCTGTTTGCAATATACTTTCCTGAAATTGAGAGCAGATGCATGTGTGGCTTCAGAGTGCAGTTAAATAGGAGTGAGCTTTTCCCTAAATAAACTCAACTTTATTCCTCTGTCCATTGAAAATTTCCACCATAGAAGGTCATCTCTTCCCTCTTTCCCTACTACTATATGATCTAATAGATTAAGCCTGAAAGGCAAACATTTGGATTTGTGTTCAACAAGTTACTAGTTATAAATGTAAAATTAGAAGCCTCTATGATTAAAAAATGTCAGCAGCTCAGTTTAAAATTAATTATAATCATGTTCTGAAATTCAGTTTGATTTCTCAAACCATGTACTCTTACCATGTAACATGTATATGTGAAGATGTGAAGTAAGACATTGTTAAAAACAAGATATTTAACACTAACTATAAACAGTCACAGAAAAAGTGGCATTGGATCACAAAAGCTGTGTTAGTATTTGTCTTTGTTTGTTTCTTTACCTATTCCTACTGTCAGTTTTTTTCTATACTCTGAAGCTATGAGTCTCAACTTCATTATTCAGATGAGCAACCTGGGGAACGTTGTTTAAAGTGATGACTCCTGGTTCTTCCCCTGAAGGTCTATTCTGGGGTACAGCTCCAGAGTCTACAATTTGAAAAATGTCTCCCATCTCCCTATGTGATTTTAATGCTGCTGAAGCATTGCTCTTGCGTTGGGAAGCACAGTTATAGAATTTCCTCAAGGATTGTTATCTGAGCAATTGCATGTGTTTTCCATTTCTTTTTCTAAATTGAATTCAGGTTTATTGGCCTGTAATTCTCTGGTTCATCTCTTGTTCCGCAGGTAAATTTGGCAATTACAAGCAGTCTATTTTCTACCTCCCAGCCTGTCCTTTGATGCTTAAATGGATCTGCATTCTGATACTATTCCTAACGTGGGTTGTTTGAAGGAGAGGAGGAAGAAATATCTTGTGGCTGAGTTTTAACCGAATGTACTCAAAATGTTCCTGTGACACTCTTCTGCTTCCCTAATGGAGACCTTTCCTGGCTTCTTAACCTTCTCTTTTTACCCCTTAAATCACATGGAGCAGACACAGGTATAATTTTAGCCACCTTTTAATTTTATTCCACTATTGTTTTCTTTTTTCCCTGCCCTTTCTAAAGGGCCCAAATCTTGCTGTGTGCACAGCTAGGCTTACTGAATCCATTGCACGTGATAGAACTGTCATGATTAGTTGCTCTGAACTTCCTGTGTTTAGGTTGTCATCTTCATAATCTTGATTCCTTTGACTCAAAAAGTAGCCAATGTTTTTTTTGTTTGTTTGTTTTGTTTTTAAACCAGGGATTAAACTCAGGGGCACTGAACCAGTGAGCCACATCCCCAGCCCTATTTTATATTTTATTTAGAGACAGGGTCTCACTGAGTTGCTTAGTGCCTCACCATTGCTGAGGCTGGCTTTAAACTCCTGATCCTCTTGCCTCAGCCTTCTGAGCTGCTGGGATCACAGGCATGTGCCTAGCTTGTATTGAACTCTTTGCAAATGTGCTGGATACTGTGCTAAATGTTACATGTATTTGTTTATTCTGCTTTTAACTTTCTGAAGCAAACATGGTATATTCCAAGTTGAACATCCCTATCCAAAATGCTTGAGACCAGCAGTGTTTCAGGTTTGGAAGTTTTACCAATCATGGAATGTTGCATAGAATTTCCTGATATAACATTCCTAATCAGGAGATCCCAAATCAGAATTGCTTGAAAATTCAAAACTTCTGAGCTGTGACATCAATGTTGCCAAAGTTGGAGCATATTGGATTTAGGATTTTCACATTGGGGATGCTCAGCCCATATTATCATATTAATTTTACAGATGAGGAAATCGAGGTCACAGAGTGAAGAAGCTTGCCTAAAGTCTTGCAACTAAGAAATGGGAAACTGGGAATCAATTCCAGGTAGTCTAACTTCAGAGAACACTTGTGCAACTGCTGAGCAATTGTAAATTGAATTTAGAATCTACAGGCTGGTGTGGTCTGGCTCCAAAGCAACCCCCATCTCTACTCTATCAAGACCCTCACTATCAGGGCTGAAGTCATTAGGAAGGAAATGCTATCATTTCTTTTTTCTCCTGGGCAAGTCCTTAAACCTTTAGTGACTCATTTTGATCTTTGATGTGGATCGTATTCGGAGAGGTCATTGCTGTGGTTAATCAAAATCACTTTTGCAGGTTTCTTCTCTACAGAAGTCACAAGGGACTGTCTTCAAGTTTCAGAGACCTTAATTAGAAGTCTGAGTTTAGAGGAGGCAGTTCTACAGGGCTTTCTCTCCAGATTTTGCCCTTCTTCCATGGAAGCACTCTGCTCTGTATTTGTCATGAACAGCAGCCATTGGTGGTGGCAGTCATGTCCACCTCAGGGCCCTCAAAAGACTTCCCTGCCTGGTTCCTCTCTTCAGGGAAGGGGGCACTTTTTCAGACTTGAGTATGCATTTAGGATGTTGGGAATACATGTTTAGCTTCATGGGATCTGAAAGATTTGTGGGAGCTGATTTTTAGACAAAATTGTATCTTAGCCACCCTAATAAAAATATAACTAGAATAAAATAATAATATTAATATAATAATAAAATGTGAAGTTCCACATTTGAACAACATAATATACTGTTTCTTTGCAACAAACATATTAGAAATTTATTTCAAATTTAACATCATAATTTTACTGTCCCTAGTCATGGACATTAACTTGAAATTTTTGAATTTGCTTTATTTTTAAAGAAAAATGGAACCAACAGTACTATTAGGAATAAAGGGGTTGAAGCTATAACTTTAAGTCATTATTTATTTTATTATATATGTCTTTTAGAATTATTTTTAATTTTTTTTCTTTCTGGAGCTGGACACGATGCCTCTATTTTGTTTATTTATTTTTATGTATGCTAAGGGTCAAACCCAATGCCACACATGTGCTAGGCAAGTGCTCTGAGCTCCAGCCCCAGCCCATAGAATTCTTGAAGATGGAGTCATATTGTTATTCAACTTTATATCCCTGAATAGTGTCTGACAGTAGAAGCTATGTAAATGAATATTGAGTGAATGAATAAATGAATGATGAAGAATGGAAATTTGAGTTAGCAAAGAACGATAGATTCTGAACCAATTGTTGGGTATTTTATTCAGATTAGTCTTGATTAGTTACTAGGAGTAATGCTTAATTGATATATTGCCTTAATAAAATTTGTGTTATACTCAAGCAAAATAGTATATCTAAGGTTTTCTCATGTCTTTTCTGGGTTTTGTTTTGTTTTGTCTCATGCCTATTATAGTGCTGTTTCATGTTTTGTTAGTGGAAAATGGTATTGCACAGAGTTCCTGATAATATCGTTCTGCATAAAAATATATCCTGCAAGAACAATGTAGTACCATCTGTGCTTCACTTATAATCTCCAAAGAAATTACTATAAAATTTCCAGAATTACTTTACCTCTTAAATCAACATGTGTTTCATAAAAACAGATTAAGGGTTGAAAAACATTTCTGAATTATTTTCAGGTACCTCCAGGTTTAATTGATTTGAGCAGTAATAATAAGAAGAGACATTTGAAATACTTTTCTTTGATAGGCTTAGCCCCTTTGAAAAATTGAGATCATTACTCAAAAAATACTTAAATTACTCTTTTAAGATAAATGATATGTTGTCTGTGTTATAAAGTCTTCTCTGAAAATATCTGGATACATAGTTTTGTGGTTCTGTCTAACCTGTAACTATGTATCATCTTTTTCTTTCCATTTTATCTTCTTTAGTTTCTTAATCTGTGGATTGCTGCTACTTATATCCTTTTCCCCTTGAAATTGTTGGGCTTTGTTCAGATGTGTTTTTTTTTCCTTTCTTAATCTTTGTAGAACCCATGCTATGGATTCTATGAATAGGCAATCAATTATTTGTTACTAATGGAAAATGGGAATTTGGTGTGAAGCATACCTTCTTCTAGAGAAGGAGAGAATAGTTTAAATTCAGGGAGAAGCATAGAAGCAGTGTGTGCTTTAATTGTTGCTAATCCCATTTGTGAGTTTGGACAAGACCTGGTTCATATTTCCTTTATACCATATCCCAAAGAATGCACTATACTTTCTAAGATGCAGGGCATAGTTGGAAAACTAATCTTGAAAATAGGACTTAAGACTCAAATGGATTTGTCTCTTCTGAATTTTATTGCTTATACTGAAATATTAAATTCCACAAAAAGAAACATAAACCACCCCCCACACACACACATGAAAACACACACACACACACACACAAACTTAACCATCAACTCATGTGGACTAGTTGGTATGGATTTCAAATCCAAATTTTGATTTAGGGAATTGTAACCCAAGCCCACATGAATTGTCCAGAAAGCTTATTGTGTGTGCAAACAAATGTGCACAGATAGACTATACAGTTTCCTTAGTTATAGGAATGTTGGGATTTTTCAAAACTCTTTATAGAGAGCTAATAAAAATGCATATATCTACATATATCAAGTTTCATAACTTTACATTTATGCTGGTTGAGTGATGTAATTCAGTGGTAGTGATGCCTGGTCTAGTTTTAAAGTGTTCCAGCATAGTATGCAGACTGTTACTTATTTTTCCTTTCCTTTCAATCTTTTCAAATGAGAGCATGTTCAATAAAATGTCTGATATGATATTATTTACCAAATGTGGGATAATAGAAGTCATTGTCCTGGATTTAAGCCCTAGCTTCATTTCTTCTATATGATCTTAGACAAATTGTTTATAAACACTGTGAAGTTCATTTGTTTCTCTAAAAAAAAATTAGCCTATTTTATAGATAATAGGTTAATAGTACTTATCATAAAGTTTTGAGGATTAAGTGCGATTTCAAAATATCTATTGTCTGCTTAAACTTGTTCCCATGTAGTTTTGTTATTTGTTCAAATTCAAGGAATGACCTTTGCTTCTTAAGAGCAGTAAAGATTTTAGAATGTTGTTTATTCTCAATGTGATTTAAGTTGGAACTTTATTTGTAAAAAAAAAAAAAAGAACAATAACTAACTAGGATTTTGTTAAATTGATAATGAGTTTGATTAGTTAGAGGCCCACTTGCTAGTTCAAAGCTACTCTCTATCAGTCACCATATTTTAGAGTTTGTAAGACAACTGTAGATACTTTGGAGAGGGAAAATAGCTTAGATCACTATTAGTTAAATAAGTGGTGACTAGAAACAGTGGAAAGAGAGAAAACAGTAAGACATAACAACCAGTTTCTAGAATTTAGAAAACTTTGTTTAGTGTTTAAGTGTTTCAACTAAGTTGTTTTTAATCTACTTGTAATCACCTGTGATATATTCTATATTAATAATGATATAACCAAAGTTATAATTATGTGATGTCATTTATCTTTAAAGACATTGATGCAGTTTCTATAGTGGAGTGTTCATTACCTGAACTCCACAGGATCCAGTATAATGACATGAGGGTACCCTGAACCCTCTCAGGTCATTTCTAGCATGAGTTTTCTAGAGGTCTTTTCTACATGAGTTTTCTAGAGGTGTTTTCTTCATATTCTCAGAGATTCAAAACCCATCATCAACTAGGAGTTAAAACTATTGTGTTTACCTTTCCAATGTTTTTTTTTGTTTGTTTGTTTTCCTCAAACCTTTTTCTAACTTGCAGTTTAGGTCCAGAAATGACCAATCTTATTTCAGGGCTGCTTGATTCATCTAGCCAGGCCAATAATTGCACCTAGTACTAGAAGCTCCTTACCTGCAGTATGCAGGACCCCAGAGAGCTAACCGTATGGGCATTAGAGTTCTGTGAACCTGCTGAAGCCAAGTGTGATGTATTTATATCTAGGTATTTTCTCAGCTTCTTTTCTTCAGATTCTCAAGGGAGTTCATAATCGCTTTATCAACCAAGAGTTAAAATTGCTATCAACTAATAAAAAAATAAAAATTAAACTAAAAGCAAGTCAAAGAATTTTGGGAACTTCAATTTGCAAATATAACTTTTCATTTAATGTTATTCTTTTTAGCAAAGAACAATTATCAATAAGTATTGATTATGGCTTTTCGTTACTGTTTTCAGGAGGCAGTATCCACTGTGCAGAGGAATGAGAATATCCAAGTAGGATACTTTGGAATTAGTATCCAAGCAGGTCTCAGTTAAAACACTAACTTAACCACTAACTAGATGCAGCCTTGGGGAAATTTTTAGTATATTTTTGTCTTAGCACCCTCATAAGCAAAACTAAGACAATAATTCTTACCCACTACTGTTAATGAGAAGATCAAAGAAAATATTTATAATGCACCACATCCTCAAAAAGATGGTAATTATTATTCACACATAAAAACTGTCTATTAAAAATATAATTTGTTTTCAGTTTTCTTCCTTGTTTCAATTTTTTGTTCACCCAAAATATTAGCTTGAGATAATAAAAACTGTCCTAATGGTTATTCTTCATCTTTCAATTTTTATTTACCCAAAATATTCGCTTTTAATAAAAAGTATTGCTAATGGTTGTTCTCCAAATATCTAGTGTTTGCCTTTTAGCTTTTATTAATGTGTTTACCCCAAGCAAGTTCTACTTGGTTAAGAAGAGGCAGCTTATTTTCTCTCTACCACAGTCTGGAAAAGCATGTGCTTCTTTTTTTCTTTATAACACTGAGTTTACTTTTTAACTTCTAATGGTGCAGTGAGTGAACAAAGACCCTCATATATAAGCTCTGACATATACATCCAGGGTATAGGAAAGATCTGTCCATCTTCCTGTGGTCTGGTAGTTGCTCCTGATTTTGACACTAAGGATTAATTCTGGGTTAATGGGGCTTTAAAAAAAAAATAGCAATGACCATAATAGGACCTATCTTTTATTAAATCCCGATTTCCTTTAAAAATTAATTTTATTTATTTTTGAACCAATTTCAAATGTCAATTAAGATCTTTTTCATTAAAATGGGATAATCTCTTCAGTTCTTGAATAGTTAGTGAGAGCTTTCCTATTGTGTTTGTACAAACAAAACTTGAGTAAAAAAATATCTGGTTGAGTTTATAGTTACTCTGCTTTTGCTTTTATCTTTATGAGAGTCAGTTTTTCATTGCTATGACCAAAATATTTGGAAAATAAAATCTTAAAAAAGGAAAAGATTTTTTGGGGGGCTTACAATTTCAGAAGTTTAGTACATGGTTGACTGGCTCAGGCCTGAGGTGAGGAAAACATCATGGCGGAAAGGTGTCATGGTGGAGGAAAGCTACATACCTTATGGCAGCTGAAAAGCAGAGAGAGAAGGAGTCATGTCCCCAGTGACCTTATTCCTTATCTCTTATTCCTTACTCCTCCAGCCATGCCTCACTGATTACAGTTATCACCCTACAGTCCGTACACTTTATTAATCCATCAAATGAATTAATTAACTAGATCCCATAATCTAATAATTTCACCTGTAAATATTGCTGCATTATGTAACACATGAGCTTTTAGGGGGACATTAAAGATCCAAACCATATCAATCTTCTAGAAGGTTGCAAATCAAGTAAGATTTCATGATTTTGTGAACATCATTCTTGTATCTTTGTTAATTTGGAATTGGTGTTTAGATTTAGCATTAAATGGATCAGGAAGTCTTTGTCTTTTCCATCCTCTTTAAGATGAAGAGTTTGTGGATTCTGTTAACTCTCAGGAAATCATCCCTCACAAGTGAGCTATAACTTACTGAGTTACTATTAGATAAATAAATTTATTACATGTCTATGAGGTCATAAATTTCCCAGAGTTGAAAATGTTTAAAAGTGGGAAACTTTAGTGTTCTATAGATTTGTAGTTAAAAGAACATTCTGAGATTATATAATCCACCCCCCCCCACAGAATGAGGAGGAAATTTCACTTTAAAGAATTTATATGTATTCGGAGAAAAACATCTGAAAGCTTCCAACCTGACAGAGCTCTTCCTACTTTATCAAACACAATTAAGGCACACAGAAACTTTTTTATTTAAGTATCCCAGGATGACATGAACTCATCCACAATATAGGTGTTTCTATGTATACTAGATCCTTGTTAGTTGTCATTATTTGTGGATTCCATATCTGCATATTTGCCTACTCCCTGTATGTTATTCTCTAAGGATAAATGTTTGTCACATTGTCTTGGTAGGTCATGGGCATGCTTAAAGCGGTGAATTTTTTTTGTAACCTGGTACACAAAACATTCCCAATTATGTTAGCACCTTTACTATAACACATATCCAAGATAATCAATTTATAAAGAAATAGTTTATTTGGATTTAACAGTTTCAGAGTTTCCATTCGTGACTGCTTGACCCCTTTGCTTTTTGCCCTTTGCCAAGGCAGAACATCATGGTAATTGTGTGTTGTGGCACAAAACTACTCATCTCATGGCTAGAAACTGAAAGAGAGAAAGGAAAGTCTTGGGTCCTATAGTCCCTTTCAGGGAACTGCACCTCACCGACTGAAAGACTTGCCACTGTGCCCTTCCTCCTGAAGTCATCACCTCTTTCCAGTAGCGCCACCCTAAAAACTAAGTTTTAACACATGCACCTTTGTCAGACATTCCATATCCAAGCTATAGCACCAGTTGTTAATGATGAAGGCCACATTCAGCCTTCTTGTTTCACCTCTCATGCAGAGAGGAAAAGAGGATGGAAACAAAAGGTGATGTTGTAGTACAGTCCATAGCCAACTGGAAGAGTTTTAATTCCCAAATTTGGTGCTTGGTTCAAACAGTTACTTAACACATCTGAATCTTGTGTTCATATATATCATATGAATGGAATCTACCAGTCTGTGTTAAGATTATAATCTATGTGAAGTGTTTGTGTGTATTTCTTCTAGGAACAGTGATTCAGTATTTGCTAAGTCAATGTTTATGCTAACTACCTAGAGCATAATTATACCCAATAACAACAACAACAAAGACTATTATTTTTAAGTACAAAAAAGCTTTGTAAGAAATGATGAGCACTGTTGCAAAAAATACTTTATATGTGAATTTGTGTGTGTGTGTGTGTGTGTGTGTGTGTGTGTGTGTATGAGAGAGAGAGAGAGAGAGAGAGAGAGAGAGAGAGAGAGAGAGAGGAGGGGGTATATGTATATTTTACATGTTAAAGCTTTAAAATCTGTTGCTGTGTTTTTTTCCTGACAATAGTTCTCTGATGTGAGAATCATTTGATGACATACTTTGTGGCCACTGTGACTATGTTCTATCTTATTAGATTTTTTCCCTTAGTTGTTAATGGGCCTTTAATTAATTAAAAAATTAATTGATACATGGTGCTTGAATCTAACTCAGTGCCTCCTACATTCTAGGCTAGCACTCTACCACTGAACCCTGTATTTTATTAGCTTTTGTAATAGCTTTTTAAATATGTTTTTTCTCCCATTGAACAATGTAGAAAATTTAGCAATGTGGAAACACATAAAAAAGAAAACAAAACTGACCCATCTTCCTATAACTTGAGATATTTTCCTTTAATCTTTTTCTCTGTAGTTCTTTGCTGTGCTGATTCACCCCTCCAGTGTGCTGCTCTTTGAGCTATATCATGTGATTGGAATGTTCTCCTTTGTCTCTGTCTCCTTACAATTCATGTGTCTAATTTCTTCAGGTGTCAGCTAGAACCTTTCTGATCCTCCTTCTACAAGAAGGAAATGCCTTGTTTGTACCTCCAAGTTGGAAATCTCTGGTTTCTTGTGGCTCTCCAGTTAGATATATAGTGGCAGAATGTCTCTTCCTGTCCCCCAGAAGATGTTCAATATTACTCATTGAATGAAGGAATAAAATGAGCATGATTGATGAATTAGACTTGTGAATTAGTAAATGTATCTTTATCCATATTCTCAATTATTTCCTTGAGCTACAGTGGTAGAAAATGAAAATACTAAGTCAAAGCTGATAGACATTTTGAAGTTCTTGATACATAATAAATATTGCTTTCCTGAAAGGACATACTAATTTATATGAGAATTTCTATTTTGGTACATTCAAGCCAACTTCAATTTCTACATAAAATATCTCTGTCATTTTATGGGAGAAGAAAAATATGGATTTTTAAACGTTTTAATTTGTGACATCATTGCTCTCTAAAAATACTAGAGCCCTGGTCAGTGGATAATCAACAGTTTTGGGTTTATGGACTGTATACATCAGTGGTATAGTTAGTCAATGGTCTGTATGAGTTTTAAATAGGTCTTAGGGTATTTCCAGCATTATTTGAAATACTGGTGCCAACAACCTACTGTCATATGCTATAGCACCACAGCCTTTAGCAAAAATTATGGTGTTCTGCAATGTTTGTGTTAATTTCTGAAATTAATTAATTGTTTGATATGTCAGAGAAGTGTGTGTTGTACAATTGTTCAAGCTTAAAGCAAATTATGTTTGATAATGTAGTGGTTATATTAATTATTACAATACTTGTCATACAAGTAGACATCATAAGTATGTGGTGACCCATTATGATATTCAATAGTTTCATGAACAAAGTCAAGACTGTGAATTGGTGTTTGAGAGTGATATATGTAACATTCTTTTTTAGGCAACATAAGGACTATTATAAGTACATTTGTGTTATGTTAGAAATGAGTCAGTAGCATCACTTTTTCAAGAAGCTCAATCAAACTCTGAAGTTTCACTCACCTTGGTATTATTCTCTCACTTTCTGCTTAATTGGCCTTAAGCAAATCACAGAAAGTTTTGAACTTGTGTTTATTCACCTATAAAGTAAGGCTAATACTAATACCCACCTCAATCCATTTGTGGCAATAACACAAAAAAGTTTTGGCCTGATCACTCAAAGCTCAAGGTTTGTTTCAGATGCATGAAAGGAGATCAATCAATGTTGATAATTGCCTAATATTTTGATTGGTACCAAGCATGAGATACTCAGTAATTGTATATTTAAGAAATGAGTTTTTACCTTTGAATATTTTAGGACCTTCCAATTTGTGTGTTCATTATTTTGGTCAATACAAACTTTTTGGGAGCCCACTGTATTGGAGGTATTAATTAAGTGGAGGCTATATAACAGCAAAAAAGCTGATCATTGCATCAAGTCAAGGGTTTGAAGTGAGGTTCACATGTGAATTAAATAAATACATCATTCGTGAAATAGTAGGTGCTATGAAGAGAATATACTTGATCATACGAGAACTACTAATAAGGTTTGACACAGCTGTGGCAGATTTCTCTTAACAAATGACATTTGATCTGCCTTCAAAATAATGGGCACGAAATTGTATATTTAAAATATGAAGAGGGCTGGAGAGTTTCCCAGGCAGATGGAGTAACATGGAAAGAGTGGGGGAGAGGTGGTGTTGGAAACAAAGGGCAGAAAGTTGAGAGTATGGACAGCTTGGTAAGTGGCTTTGTCTATTCCAGGGGCAACAGAAAGACTTTGCAGGGTCTTAAAGAGCAGGGATGTGGGGGTATATGTTACAGTGAGGACAAAGTATGAAACTGGAACCAGGGTGGATGTAGTTATACCTATTAGATGGCTGTTGAAGCATTTTAGGTGAAAAACTAGACCGAGGGTGGTGGCACCGAGGAAGCTGACCAAGAGGGAAATATAGAGAATACAATCTTTAGTACCGATGGGAGGAGTAGGAGGTGTAACACAGAGGTCTAGGTCTCTGCCTCATGTAACAGATTAAATAAAGGACATTCTCTGAGTTAAGAGGATATGGGAAGAGAGCAAGCTTAGGGAAAATATTAGAAGTTTCATTTGGAACATGTGGCGTTTGAGGTGCTTGTAGAGAAAATAATATTCAAGACTTTTTTTTAAGCTCAAAGGAAAGGTTTTAGCTGAACTGTCATATATAAATATGTGTGTCTAAAATACCTGGGTTGGTAACCAAAGCTAAGGATAGGAACAAAGATTAACTACAGAAGGAAAAAGGCCATCATGAAGAATGGAGAGGACCTAGTGGAGAGCTTAAGGAACTCTTATTGTCTGTCTCTGTGTAGACAAAGGTACATAGGAAAGATACAAAAAAGAAGCACAGGTAGGGATTCCTATCTCGGGTCAGGCAAGTGAGTGAGGAGCACAGTCAGGAGGAAGGAGTGGCCATCAGTTCATCATGCCCTGAGAACTGAAGGAGCTCCTTGAATCACCTCATCACCATGGAGAATATGACTGAAGAAGGGTGGTGCTTAGTCCTAGTTGGAGTGAGTGAGGCGCAGGAAGGCAGTGAATATCATGGAATATGAAGTTGGCTTGGGATAGAAAGAGAAAGGTTCTAACTGGAAGATGAGAAGACAGATATTCTCTGTTTTGTCATGTAAATGTACTTATTGTCTCTAAATTGTACACTAAAATGGTAAACATTATATGAATAACAAAATTTTAGGAAAAGAAAAACAAAACCACTGGAAGTATCCAGTTGATAGGAAAAAGGTGTCATACACCGTAAAGAGAATTATCAAAAGTTTTCTTGCTTCAATAAGGTAGGAAGAAGCATGGGATCTCACCTGGTTAGAAGGATTTGCTTTAGGAAGAAAAAAATTGCTCATGTTTCATAATTAAATGTGATACTGTGGAAATGAAGGATTTTTCATGGGCAGTTTCTTTGAGCTTTATTGCCTTGGGGGATAAGATAAAGTGGTGAGAAAGATTAAAAAAAAAAACCAAAAAACAGTCCTTGCCCCTGCTGGAATTTATAATGTATCAGGGAGACAGAAAAATGAAAAAGAATCAACAAGAGCAAATGCTAAATACTCTTATGGGGGAAAATAAACCAGTTACCCAGTTACGGGAACATGTTATCAGGAGCTGATAATAGGGACCAGCAGGAATCAGGGACATGTATTCTGAGGAATTTGCATTCAAGTTACAGACTCAAGGAAAAGAAGGAATTAACTAGGGCTACACAAGGAGAAGGAAGATTGTTTCTGAGAGAGAAAAAAAAATTATAAAAGGAAGTAGCCTTGGGGAAATGAGACTTTGAAGCATTCAGGGAAGGAATTAAAGCTCTTCGAAATAGGCTAGAGTGAAATTATTTTAGGAAGCATTGATTCAAAAACTCGAGCTGCAGAGAGAGGCCAAATGTGCACCTGGTGAGTAAATAGCACTGGGCAGCATCCCTGTTGTCTGGCATCTTCTGAGAAGTGCTTCCCCACATATCCACACCACAATGCTGGTATCCACAAAAAGACAAGGGGTTGTCCTGAGAAGAGCATTGCAGGAGTAATCAGCAAACCTATGCTCTGGTACAGCCTCTGTTGCTCTGATTATGAAAGTTTAGGTAAGCAATTTAACTTGTTAGAGTATCAACATTGTTAATGGAGTTTGACGTTGTCTCAGATCGTTTCTAACTATGTTTTTCATTTATCATCGTAGGTTAGATCAGCACATATTCAGGGTGCAGCACATTAACAACCAAAGCCAAGTATTTACAGCAATTATTCAAGAACTGTATACCCTGGGTTGTATGTCTGTGTTGCATAAACAGGATCATTTGTAAAGTCTGTTGGATTGGTGTGTGAAGACAGTGCTTCCTCTATTTTGAGAGTTAACAGTACCTCACCACCCTGGATAACATAGCATTGTCATTTGCCATTTCAAGTGACTTTTTGGTAAAACAGTGGAAGATGGTGTTATCTTAATACTGCCATCAAATAATTGTTCTGATAAAATACTCTTCCTGGAAAAGGTGGTGGTGATTTGACGCATCATCTTTCACTTTCACTAAAGGCCAAGGATTTATTATTAACAATCATCATTAACTGTTCTAATGTTTATTCAATGCTCAGAGAACTGTCAGTACCATTAAATGCTTGAAAAATATTATGATTCACTCTGTGAGAATGAGTTAGTACACATAAGTTATGACATCATGTTGTCCATGTGCAGCTTATATGGTTATCACTTAGTTAGAAGAAAACACATCCAAACAATGCATTTTTGGGAATGTAACTAAATTCAACATGTGTTTTTGTTTTCACAAATCAGTATATAACCTATTATTATCAATAAAATTTATTTTAAAATTAGTATTTCTTGCATTGTTTTGGTATACTTGCAAATAAAATGATGTGCATTCAGTTAATGGGGTCAGGACTTTAAGCAAGACAGTGTGACATCCCTAAAGGATGCAGTAAGTCATGGACATGTATCCATAAATGGAGAGTGGAGGTATAGGTTGGGGAGAAATGGGCAGATAGGCACATTGTGTGCATTGTTTCTTTTAATCTTTATAATAACTTTTTGAGCTAACTTCTGTTTCCCTCACTTACCCTATAAAAAAAAACTATAGCAGACAGAGGTTAAGTAGCTTGCCCAATGCTACAAATCTGTAAGCTTCAACACCTGTACCCAGAAGTATGGTCTACCTAAGTCAAATGTTGATGCAATTAATGCCGTGCTTAGTTGTGTTAATATAAAAGAAACAAAGTTAGGTGAAGAAGTAAGGAGAAAGGAAGGAAGATGGAAGGAAGAAAGGAGGAATTGTAAGTACAGTGTTTTTGTATGAAATAGCTCATCTTGATCCTTTTTATCTTACAAGTCTGTCAGTTAATTGGTACCAATGGAGTTCTGTTAAAGAAGTAGGAGGGTTAAAAAAAATAGATTAAAAAAATAGATAAAAAAAGACTAGGAGGATTAATACTGTTTATTAAATGATCTTCCTCAGTGTACCCAGAATCAATTGTCACCTGGCCCAGGAGCATAAAGGATATTTGGGCCAGGCATGGTGGCTCATGCCTTTAATCTCCATGATTTAGGAGGCTGAGGCTGGAGGATCGAAAGTTCAAGGCCAATCTCAGCAACTTAGTGAGTGCCTGTCCCAAAGAAACAAAAGTAAAAAGGATTGGGGAGGTAGCTCAGTGGTAAAGCACTTCTGGGTTCAATCCCCTGTACCAAAAACAACACAAACACACAGACACACACATAAACAAACAAACAAAAAAACGTGGTAATTAAAGTTGGTGAATACCTGATTTTATGTCAGAATTCCATGTGATATCACATCAGTTAAAACATGGCATTTGAAAAAAAAATCCATAGGATATGACCAACATAAATTTTGTGTGTAAAGACTCTGAATAAGCTTGAATTAAAGAATAAATATAAAAAATAATAGATAAAACAAATTGAATCTCAACCTAGGGATTTAGTTGTTTTTTTAAGGCAAGAAATTTCTTAATATCGTATGCTGTGTTGAGTACAGAAAAAAGACCACGTTGTTTTTTTCAGAAATGCCACAAAGTTTTGACAAGTTAACTTCCATAACTTATTTTTTTTAATGACATAGGCAAACACCTTAGTGGATTACAATTTATTTCATGGCTCCTTCTCTAATAATCAGAATTGAGAGCAATATTAATTTAACAGAATTATTTCTAGTTAATTCAGGAGAAAATAACCTCAAAAAGATCAGTTCATTATTGTTATTGTCCTGGAAGCTCCAGTCAATGCAGTTAGGAAAGAGGAAAAAAAAGGACATGTATATATTTTGGAAAATTGACATTCAATATTGCCTATAATATGATTATATTACTGGAAAGCATTATAAATTCTATTGAATGAATATTTACACTTTTTTAGTTGATTATAATTTGTATCTCACATTTTACATTTAGAAAAACTCTGAACGTTTTTAATATTAATTTTATTTCTTACTGAACTCTAGAATTTTAGAGTAGAATTTTAGTCACCAAGAAGCTAGCAGTAACTATGTTAGCAAAACATGGAAATCTTGCTCTGAAATATAAAAGTGCTTGTTGATGTGGGGTGATTAAGACAGGGCAACAATCAGGAGGTTCTTTCAGAAAGAAATCTCCAGTAGAATGAATCCACAGTTTTAAAGTAAAGAGGGTTTCCTAGGTTGACAGTATAGCCTGGCCAGACTTGGTGGATCTGGGAAAGCCCTGGTTGTCCACTCCATGACTGTGGAGGCATCTTTGGGCATTGCTGTGAACACAGTGTGTAGGTTATATATATTCATATTTCTGGGCTCTTGGGTGCTGGATGAATATATTGATTAAAGACCCATGGTTGACTGATACAGACTTCCTGGTCAAGATTAGAATGATCACTGACCTTGAGTTAAAAGGCCTGGATTCTGATATTAGCAGCCACAAGAGGCTGAGTATCCTTCTTAGGACAGCCAAAGCTATTGTCATTCCACTATGACATCAAGTTTCCTTTAGGATCATTTTGAAAATGACTTTCCCCTTCCTCTGACCCATCTCCCACTGATGTTTCAATGAAGAAGCACAGAGGGATGCTCTCTTGACCTTGGGTGCTCTCTCTTAAATCTAACACTGATCATTGACTATTTCCTATGAGACAATACAATATTTTTATAATCCTTTTATACTCTAGGTAATTTTATAATGAGGCCTAATATAGTATAAAATGACACAGTCTTATCTAACTTCCTTTTCTATTACCTTCAAAATTCTTAAAATATATGATTTTGAATTCTAGATGAACTGGGTATTCAGAAGAATTAAGTTGAAATTTCAAACACTTCTTTGATCAAGAGCTTGTATTCTTTGTTATGTTTATAACTTTTAGCTCCTCATCATCCTGAAATTTAATCCTTATAATTTTGTAATCTCCTGATTTAATGTGTACTGGGTGAAGCTGATTAAAGTTAAGAGTGATATAATCAAAATGAGATAGAGATTGGTCTGAGGATGTTGTCTAGGGATAGAGGTCTTGACTAGTATGCATGAGGCTCTGGGCTCAATCCCTAGCACTTCATAAAAGAAATAAAAGTGAAAAGTGGGTTTAAGAAAATGTACAGAACTCACTGAAACTGTTTAAATTCACAATTTGGTTTAGTATATATTGAAATTAGTCTGATTTTTTATTAAATGATCGCTTCATATTACTGTATAGTTAATTATAGCAAGCTTCAAAATTTCTGGCCACATACATTGACATTTAAATTTTTGAGCACACTTCAGTATATTTTATTTGGTTATTTATAAATCATATACATTAACCAAGGCATATCCAAAATAGAACTAAAAAAATGACATAAAATCAACAAAGAATTTCTAGTATTTTGTTTCAACTTCTAGGTAGGTTATCTTATGCACTTCCTGGGATGAGTAAAGTTTATGTTTTAGATGTATTCCATATGTCACATCCAAAAATTTCATGTTATAATGGATTTTCAGTGAATGTTCCCTGAACAAAATGCAAATATTATAAAATAAAAGTATTTATACTTGCTTGTTACCACTCTGTGTATATAACTAAATAAAACATTCTGATGTTGACTGAACTCACAACTTAAGACATGGACCCAGGTCCTTCTTTGAACAACACATGGTGGTGGTATTTGATATTTTCAATTTTGGGCCATTTTTTTTCTTAAATATAGTAACATGGGTAGAGTTCTTTTTATTCTTTAGAGCTGTGTCTTTTGTTTGTTTACATTAATACATGGAAAAGGAAGTTTTGCTGAAGGAGTTCAGTTTTGAGGTGCTTTTGACAAGCATGTCTATTTTCCATGTGGACACAAAGCTGGAGGAAGTAAGTAAATGCAACTGCATTGTCCTATTAGCACTCGGGTATCTTTGCTAAGTCATTAATGTGTAAAGAGCAAATGCAGAGCAGAACATGTGTATCTGTTTTGCCACTTAAAATAGGTGCAGTTTGCTGTGGTGTCAGCTAGCTGTAAAACCACAGGCAGAATGTTCAACTAGGGTTAAAGATCATTTAGGGTTGGAGGAGCAGGATGGAAATGTTGGGGAGACCTCAGGATTCTGAACCAATAGTGGTTCATGTGCTGTTGGGGACCTACTGTCAACTTCTGTAGCCACCAGCACTTGGGCTCTAGGACATTTCTCCTTTTCTAACCAGAGAGGGCTTTATGTATCTTAGAGGTACAATAGTTTCCCGAGGCTTCAGTGTTTCATTGAAGACTCTGTTACCTATGAGAGCTGCATGTATAGTACCCTGAGAAGAAATGTGGAGAATCCTTGAGTGTTCCTCAATATTAAGCATATTTTGTTTTTCCCTCAATTTTGTTTTATTTTTAATTAGCATATTATAATTATACATATTTATGAGGGAAAACAGTATGATGATATGAAGTATGTGCATATTACGTTATGAGAAAATCAGGGCGATTAGTGTATCCATTAGATATATGGAATCTAAAAAAGTTGATCTTTACCAGAGACTGAGGAAGGGAGAAAAGTTGGTCTCTGGGTACAAAATTGCAGTTAGGTAGGAGGAATAAGTTATGGAGTATTTCCTGCTCTTGATCACCAAGTAAACCCTTTTATATTGAAATTGGGATCATTCCTCCTGAAGCACTAATTATTTAGGTCTTAGAAATATCCTTCCGGCAACTTGTGAAATTGTTTTTATGGATATTGTTGATACTTCTTTATGTTTATATGAGAACATTGCAGTGGGCAGTTCAGCCCACTAAAACTTTCATAGAAGTTCTTTGATGTTCTAAAGCCTCTAAGATATTTCTAGGATATTACCTCACCCATCCAATACATTGGATGAGTTCTGCTTAATAGGAAGCAAGCTATGTATTTAATTTTGAATATTCTGTTAAACAAGTGTAAAAAGAACATTAATTTAAATAATGTTTTACTTAATGAAGTGTAGCCAAAATATTACCATTTCAGTATAAAAAACAATAAAAATGCAGAGTTAGTAAACATGTTTGTAGGTTGCTTCAGTTTGTTCAGAAGCCATCTGTGTCTACTGACTACCATATTAAACAGTGCAGTTCTAGACCAATAATTCACCTTGTAACTATGTCCCTTCTCTATTTGCGGCCATGTTACTTATGCAAATCTACCAATTAGTACTGTACAGTAATAAAGGTAATAAAGTCATCATATTCCAAGCAGAACATTGCAAAATCTGTTTAATTTGCTTCCTAGAATGTGAAAGCTTTCCCATTCCTAGGCAATCCTTCACTTTCACCAAATTGCAAATATGATTATCCTGACATTCTTCCATTTTAGGTCAGAACAGTGGAATTTGAAAATTATGTGCAAAAGTCTCTTTCTGCTCCTATTTTTTTTATTTTTATTCTGAGCCACCTAGAAGAGTTTCACTTATTTTCCTTTTGCAGCCTGAGCCATTTCTATAGCTGATATAACCTTGGCATATCTTCTTGGTAATTATTGTAACTTACACAGTGCTTTGAAGGTTGAATTGCTGTAACCTTATATCTCTTATGCTTCCATCACTTCATATCCTAGGAAATTAGCAGCCTACATGAAGATATTGCTGCATATGTAAGTCTCAGGACCAAACCTTGTCAGGATAACATTTTATAACCCCAATCACCATATATGAACATTGCTCAAGCACAGATGTTTCTCACAATCCATTACAAATCTTGCTTTAGATCAACATAGTGAGGCTTAGTGTTACCTGGCAGATCAGTGTAAACAATGATGTCAATAGACAAAAATACAGGCTTCAGGATTTCAATTTGAGCAGTGATGGTTTAAAAAATAGGAGACTAGGAGGAAGAACAGATTTAAAAGATCTGTGATGACAACTTGTGTTTGGCCTTTCTGGTCTTTTCTTTCAAATATGGTTCAACCATTTTGCCTGCATATATTGACTTTCAGCTGCTATTAGAGCCTTAATCATTGAAGATGCTCAACACGTTTTGAGGAATTCAATGTACTTAGTAGGACAAGGAAATACCCTTTATATACCAACACATCAAATATCACTGAATGTGGTATGCCTACGGGTGAGGAAGGGCAGCTCTTATTTTTTAGCTTCACAAAACAGAATTATCATTGTGAGACTGCATGGATCCATTGGATCAGAGCTGGCTTTAAAGTTGAAAACTTAAGGTGCTGAAGATTATTTTTTGCATTGCTCTTCTTACATATAGAACAGTCTTGATAGCAGATCATAAATTCACATGCTGTTGAATATAGCATTCAAAGAGTAGCTAGCTTTCCAACCTATTCCTTAGTGACATTTAAATGAAAAATTATGGTTGACAAATGTGTTTACATGTTACGTTTCAAGTCTAGATTAGCATTAATTTTCAAAATAAAAAAATGAGGCTGCCTAGAGCACAAATTCAGCTCTTGAAGATCATGGGGGGGGAAAGGACAGTACATGTTTTGTTTCTAGTCTTCTGTCTCTGAAGGCATCTGTGAATCTGATTAGAATTTTCCTAAAGCTTTTTGGTGGAGGGATGGAGGGTACCTGGGATTGAACTCAGGGGCACTCAACCACTGAGCCATATCCCCAGCCTTATTTTACATTTTATTAGAGACAGGGTCTCACCAAGTTGCTTAGCCATTGCTGAGGCTGGCTTTGAACTCACAATCCTCTTTTCTCAGCCTCCCAAGCCCCTGGGAGAATTTCCCAAAAGCTTAGGAGAGTTTTAGTCTTTTGGGACTCCTGGGTGTAGATGCAGATCTGGAAGATTTTAGACTTTGTCTAAATAACTTGAATAAAATATTCATAATTAAAGGTATTTGAAGTAAATACACATTGATGATTTAAATATATAGGGGAGATACATTCAAAGTAACTAGTGTTGAGCTGAGATTTTCATGTTTTCGCTTATATTCAGAATCTCAAATGTTTTGAAATGGGAATAAAAATTAAAATGTAAACAGTGAACATCTTTAGTTTTACTTTGGTGGTTTTTAGAGTAGTTAATATATATTGCATATGTTCAGACTTATTTTGCTCTTTTCTGTATAGTGTAATTAATTTCTGTATAGTGTATTTGACTCTACAGTATAGTGTAATTAAGACATTTTAACTCTAATAATATCAATACACAGAAATCTTTTGAAGTAAAAAACTTATGATGTGAAAACCATGTTTAGTCAACAGTAAAGGTAATTGTTTTAGTTTATTGCATTGTTGTTGAATATTTGTGATTTGCATGTTCAAATGAATCATTATAGTTTTCTTTAAAATTTTGGACACAGAAATAATGAAACTTGACCTAATAACATTTAATTAATTTAACGGATGTGTGCTTGATAATGAATCTTTCACGAATTCTCTAATTTATAATTTAGAAATGAGGAGCATTAATGTCTCTTCAGTGATAGGTAATTATCAACCCCTAAGTAGTTTTGGGTAAAGATATGTGAATAGGAATGACTGTTGTATACACACTTATTTTGATGACATAAGACATGGACTAATGAAGCACAAGATTTTACTATTTTTAATCCCACATGTTTAAAGAAAAATTTAAAAGCATTTTTCAGTAACTAATTTTTGTCTTCACAGTTACTTAGGTTAGTGTTTCTCTGGAATTTTCTGAGAGGCTGAGCTGATTATTTGCATAAATACAAAGCAATGCATTTGAACACAGGAAGCAGAGAATTACTTTCATATCTTATTTAAGCTTCTGTAGAATTATCCCCAAGGGAAATGAGTAATGCTTGAGACTGAAAATGCAGCAGACCACAGAATATTGGCAGAATATTAAAACATACACTTGCACATGCAGATACACACACACACACACACACACACACACACACACTTGCTTTTATGCTTTGAAGCTGCCCATCTTCTTGTGCTGTAAGCTATACTTTTGTGTCTCTGTATTGTGGGTACCACATGGCCTGATTCTTTTTGTCCGATTATGCAAATTTTAACATGTGCTTATAATTTTATAAGGTGCAGAAATACTACAAGACCTGATGTGTAACAGCATTAAATTATTTTGTGTACTCTATCTCAAACATATGATTTGAAAGCAGCCACCAAAAAATAGGAATATCTGTGACACCTTTAAAAACCTACTATTTACAGAGGACTAATAGTGCTATTAGTTGATTTTCTGAAGGTCAGGTATGAGGATGTCAGATTCATAGCTTCTAAGACTATGAGAATGGATTCCCATCTTCCATAAGAAGAACATAACACTATACTATGTTTTTTAAATGTCCACAATGTTGTTATTTTTTATGTTGATATGTTTTGTTCTCTGATAATTTTAGTGTAACTGAATATTAATAATAGGCCACCCCAGGATGCAGCTTATTAGACCCAATTATGATATGTGGATATTAAGTAATACATAACAAGGAATGAAAAGCATGAGAGGGATCTTTGAAAAAATGGCTAAGCTGTATTGGAACTAAAATCATTATTCAAAAACTTAAAAGAGCAGAGGTAATTTATCTTAGTCTTAAAAGACATTAAAGAAGGATATTACCTTATCTGACTACTTAGGCTTATTCTATGACTCTTATTCAATTAACACATGATATTTTTATTCCAAAGAATTCATTCATTTAGTATGTATGTATATCATAATTGTTTCTACTTTTTAAAAATTATTAGCAAGTATTCCTTTTGATATTTACCTAGATTCACATAAAGTAATGGAAAGATTAGCATAAAATTTTTATTCTTTCAATTCCTTTTCAGAAATGGTACATTAAGGCTAAATTATTCATGTTCCTATTTATTTTAGATGTTTGAATATTCTCATATATCTTGTCTGGCTAGCCATTGTTTTCAGGTAGTGACTTTTATTGTTCTTTATTTACTCCTTAATGTGATTCTTTTCCTTGAAGACAGTGATCTTTTGTAAGGATAGGTCAGATAATTGGGTATTTGGCTAATGATGCATAAATATGTTTTTGTATACATATCCAGAATACTTCTAAGGAAAATTTTGGTGACATTGATTGAATTTGTCTTTCTGGGTTTGCTGAAGAATGTCTTTGTAGTGATGTTGGTTACTCTGATTTTCTGTTCCTCCTCAGACTGGCTTTAAGTATCTCTTTTGGTATGATTCTTTCCATCACCTGGTACCTGGATATTAATTTCCTTCCTTTTTAGAAGAGCACAGATGAACAAGTCTTATCAGAATCATTTCCACAGGTACAGAGCTTAATAATTACAGTTTAAATATCTTGCATTTTAGTAGTGCATCTGTTGGAATCTGTTTTGAAGTGAACTTTCACTTGGTTCATTATTTTATTCAAGCAGTCTTTTTTTTTTCTTACATTTGTTTATTCCATTTTCATTTTAGGGTCTACTTTGTAGTAAGTATGTTACTGGGTGCTAGAGATATGAAGAATACAGAGTTTCTATCTTCAGGGAACTTTCACCTCTGTTGGGGAAAACGGGTATAGGTTTATGTACCACTCAGAGACCCAGGGGAAGCCCTGAGGGTTTCAGAAGCACAGAGGGAACTAATTGAAGAACTGAGGATCAAAAGACCAATTAAGTGCTTAGCAAGTGAAGAAGAGGAACAAAGAGTGGAGAAATTCAAGAGAAGGGAGGCAGTGTTTGTAAAGGGATAAAGATGATAGAACACCTGATATATTTAGGAACATGCCTTCCAAGAGCTGAATGAGTCTGTGGGCTTAGGTATTAGTGGTGAGTGAGAAAATATGTGGTTGGAAAAGTAACCAGTAACCAGAGAGAGTCACAAAGAGTGCTATTAGAAAACAAACAAGCATAATCCCTCTCTTAGAAATACAGTCTTCTGTTCTTTACTTGACTCTACTCATTAGGCAAGTCTCTTAGCTTTGGGTACACTCTCCTATTGATAGATCCTGTGCTTACCCCTATGTAGATGAACAATGCTGAAGGAAAACAGAGATTTAGGGATTGCTCTGACTTTAAATCTGTCACCATACAAATCTAACACACTAACTGGGGATAAGTGAACATGCTGAATCTTCTGAGGCCATTCTGTGGTGTTTACTTTCCTGCTACAAAAAAAATAACCATTTAATACCTCTTTATTGCTAGTCAATAAATACTAGAAAGTGGTGATGGTGATGAAGATGACCAAAGGACAGGTGTGACAGGATGACACTGCCTTTTGGTATCCTGCCCATCTTATTACCCACACCTTATGTGATGGTTAATTTGAACTGTCAACTTGATTGGATTATGAGAAACTGATGATTTAGAGGCTTATGGGTGTGTCAGAGAGGGTGTGTCTGTGAATGATTGGCATGTGGGATGGCCAACTGAAATGGAGACCCTCCCTAAGTAAGGCAGCACTGTCCAATAGAATGACAGCTTGAATGGAATAAAAGTTGGAAGAACAAGGAAGCAGCAGCAGAATTCTTCTTGAGTGGATTCTTGGTTGTTTTTACATCATCTGAGGATATTGGACTTTCACTTCTTCACTCTTCCAAAGCAGACTCTGCCAGTGATTCTCCAGAAGCCTTTGGTCTTGGACTAGGGTAGCGCCATTGTTCCGTCTTATTCCAGGGCTTCAGCCTCTTGAACTGCTCAGCTACTGGTTCTTCCAGCTCTCCAGCCTGCAAATGGCCATTGTGAATTATCCAGCTTCTAGTCCCGTAAGCTACACTAGTAAATCCCTTTTTTTATATATAATTATACTTGCTGTTGTTGTTCCTTTAGAGAACCCTGACTCATACACCTTGATTCTGCAGTTGTTCCTTTCTGCTCTATAACATCCATTTCTTTCTTCACTTACTTGTTTCTGTTGCTATCAATGTTATTTTCTAGTTTCCTCCACATATGCACACACTTGTCCGTATCTGAGAGAGAGAACGGCTAGGAGGGGTCAGTGTCCCCTGAACTACTGCTTCATTTCTCTACTGTCCTTTACAATAAAAATCCTTGAAAACATTATCTATAATTGCTGCCGTTGCTATCCCACCTCACACCCGCTAACCACCAGTCCAATGTCTGCACTCCCCTTGCACAGAATCCCATGTTTTTGAAGAATGCCAATGAGCTCTGTGTGTGGCCAAATCCCCTGGTCCCCCTCTTTGCTGTTTTTCACTACTTTATTCCTTTTGAAGCACTATTCCTGATTTCTTTGCCTTGCTTGAGCTGGATTTCCTTCTACCTAGGGACAGCTCCTTCCTGGCCTTTGTGATGACTTCCCCTCAGTTTTGCATTTTGTCAGCATGAGTTTCTTTGCTCTGAAGACACTCCATTTTATCACTGAGTACTTTCCTAAGGAACATAATAATTTTGGGGATACAATTATTGCAGCTATTAATTATTAAGAGGAAAGAGTTGCATTTGAAAATACTGCTTAACCATTTCTAGTATTTGTAAGCCTTCAGCAATAATTTTACATGGATTTTTAATTACTTGAATCAGAAAAAGTATTTCCAAGGAAAAATCCACTTAAATCTATAAAACAATGGAAAAGCTGACAGCTAATTCCAAGTATTCTATTTAAGACATGATCATGTTGGTGCATGAGTATTCATTTGTTTAATTCATTCAGTTTACGTCTGGGAGGGTATAACGTAGTGGCATGAACTTGCCAACTTGTATGAAAACCTGGGTTTGATCCCTAGCTTGGCACACAAGAAAAATTTAATTTGTAACTAAAAGGTGAATTAGTGTGTCCCGTGTCAGAATATATGTATTCTATGTCATTGTGCAAGATTAACACAGAGAGAAATGGAATGTTACTCAAAGGGATCAGTTCAGAGGATCCAGGGCTAGTCTTCTTTCAGGGATGCACTTTCTTTTTATAAGGTTTTATCTGAAGCCAGCCAAGTAGCAGAGACTCAGCCCTGGTGTTCCATTGTACTTCTAGTTCATGAGATTTGTATAAGATTATGGAGTCACAGATTAGGGAGCAGAGTCCTGAGGTCAGACAGGCTAAGCTTTCATTCAATGTCCCTGACACATTCACTTCTCGTGATTGCTCTTCCCTTCACTGTGTGCTTATAAAACATCTCTGCTAGAATTTCATCAGGGATTGATGCTCACTGGTCTGCAGTTTTGGAAATTCATTTCCTGCCAGACTTTTCAATATGGGCTTCACAATTGTATGTCTGTAGGTTTGGGCTGCTTTCCAGTTTCTCATGACAACACAAATATTATCTGCCGCAGTCTCTGGCTGGGCACAAATCACGAGTCTCCACACAGCTTGTAGATTCAAACAGCAATTCTTTATTCCCGAACTCACACCGGCCGTCTACAAACACGCTCTGGGGGAATCCACATTCTCTGCCCAAATCCACTCTCTGCCCAAATCCACTCTCTCCCAAATCCACTCCGCATGGGCTTCTGTCTCCCAAAATATACTGTCTGACCCTAAGCACTCAAGAGGAACTCAGCAGCAGGATACGCCCTATTCTAAAGGGGGAACACCCTAATCTCCTATTATGCTAAACTGCCCTATTCTAAAGGGGGAACACCCTAAACACGGATCCTGCCCTGGTCCTTGAGCAAGGTCACCTTTCAGAAGTCCTTCCACTAGACAGCATGGGAGTAAGCTGGCAAGGAATTTGTCATACCTACTTGGCTGATGACTCCCAGCAATTATCCACCGTGGTTATGGGGTCACATTTACTTGCAAATTATTCCATTTGCCCCAGAATATCATTTGTCTGGATTTAAAGATAACTAGGGTGAGTTCTTAGTTTCCTTTTCTCTATCTCAGGACTTCCGGTCTCTCTTCCTCATGTTCATGCTACCTTTTTTACTGTTTATGGTGATTTCCCTCGATAGAGAGAGAAGCAGAGACATAGTAGGATTTGAGTCATTCTGCTCTTTTCTGTTCTTGGTTATGACACATATGTCTCAAGTATGAAATGTTACATATTCTTTGCAATTTTTTTCCTCTGGCATGGAGTAAAAGTATTATCTTCTGGTCTGAAGTGCAGATTATTGCAGATGATGATGATGATACTGATTATGAAGATATGATGATAATAATGATAACCATACACTTAATATGACACCACTATAGCCCCGAGAATGATAGCAATGATAATGTTACTACTAATATAATGTCAACACTACTGGTACACACAATATACATCCACATACGTGCATTTGACAGCGTTTGCTATGTGTGAAAAACTATGTCAAGTACTTTATATGTACTATCTCATTTAATCTCCACAAAAGTTATATGAGGTGGGTGTTCCCCCATTTTACAAATGGACAAAGTGACAAGTGAAATACCTCTTAGCTAGCAGGTTTATGGGGCAGAAATTGAGCCTTATTGTAACCCCAAAACCCATTTGTATGGCTATAATGTTCAAATCCAGCCTTTTCTAGCCCCAAAGGCCATTTATATTATGGTAATGTAATATATGCATGGATACAAACTTCACATGCTTAAACTAACTTTTCTTTTAACTGATAAGTTTTCTTATATTTGTTTTGTAGCTGTTCCTTTTACTGCCTCATTTTTAAGCCAACTTTTTTTTTTTAAAACCTGGGACTCTAAAATTTTAGGTTATTGATTATTTTAGCATTTGTGTCTATACAATTACCCTTAAATATTTAGCTGGAATTTTGAGACAACTTTTTCTGAAATTCAGATACATTCAAGAATGTATCCCTCAAAGTCTTTCATAAAAATCTGTTGAGATATCCTGATATTCATATTTCACCAAACCGCTTCTTACCTATTTCAGATCAAATTTAGGGAACATTCTCCTACATTTGCTTCCTTTCAAGTTATGGAAGAATGGTGTAAAGCACACCACAGAGCCAGCGCTATTATTTTTAGTAAATAAGAGCTCTAAATAGTCACAAGAAGTTGAAGTTTTTCATAAATACTTCTTGGTGTAAGTTTAATAACTCATATATAATAATTTATCTATTTATTTAGGCAGATTGTGGTATACTCTCCCATTGAATTTTATGTATTCCCCCATTCATTTTCTGTTCAACTGAGTTGGAATTCAAACTTTAGCCCAGGTCCAAATCAAGAGTGCCTACTTAATTTTTGTCTCATTTATTATGCATACACTAACAAGTGCCAGGCACTGTACCAGGTCCTGGGTGAGAGTAGAGGTAAATGAAGTAGATATGCTCACTTATTGCATTTCAAATTGTTGCTGGAATGTCAGGGATTGGTTTGGATTATGACTCATGTTAGGCCATTCTTTCTAGGAGCTCTGGTGGGAAGACAATTGACTGTACAAAAACAATGAAGTTGGATGAGCATTAGAAGACAAAACAGAATACTTGGAAGGCATGAAAAAAAGGAATGTTGCATACTTTAGGATTGTAAGGGGACATTTTGAAAGAAACAATGGTGGGTTTGACATTCAGTGAAATGCAAAAGAGTTAACTCTGGATGCTCATTTTGATTTTGTGCCCAAGACTTTTAATAGCTTAGATCAAACATTTATTAATTCAGTTACTACCAACTCCTACATCTTTGCTTGCTACGAGGCACTTCTCAGACACTCTACTCCCTTATATACAAAATTTGCATAATAAGTTATTGTATATATTCAATAAGCAATATGCATGTTTTTGTAAAGTATACATTGACTTTCAAATCACTTCTTTTATTATGCTTCCATTTCTACTTAAGATAGTATGTGACTTGCAGTTGTAGTAAAAAATTGCAGGCTATATTCTCTGATTCCTGTACAGAAAATTCATTTATCCTTCTTTCTCTCCTTGGTTTTCACATAAGTGATCTGATACATTTGGTAAGGAATTTGAAAATAGAATTTGTAACATTAGGTTTGTAACATTAGGTGTCCTAAAATTCATTAAAATTATTTTATTGACTCTGTGACTTGAATCTGGTCTTCAGTCTCCTACACAAATTAGGACATTTTACTAAACTTGTCATACCTTTATTCACCAATAATTTATTGAGATCCTGTATCAGTCACTGTGTGCTGCACTGGAGTCTTTAAAAAGTCTTTAAATGCTGTCCTTTGTCCTTTTTTAAAAAATTTTATATGTTTGTATGTCTGTGTGGGTGGATCTGGGCAAGGTCTGAGCTCCCGTGATGGTTTGTTGGTCTGAAGAGGTGGTCCTGTGCCAGAGCCTGGGCTCTGGAGAGGGTGTATTCTGGTGGCAGGATGGACCTGGATCTACTGTGAGCCCGAGTCCTGTGCAGGTCCATGTGTGCGAATCTGAGCCTGGCCTGAGTCCCTGCGGTCTGTCCTTTGTCTTTAAAAAGTGGGTCAGGAGGCATTTTCTTTCAAAATGGTTGAATTGAACATTAGCTCATCCATTCATTCAGACTTCATTGGTGTTAAAAGTTGCCTATTTTTGATTTAACTAGAATAAAGGAAACAAAAGGTAAGGACCTTTTATGCCTGAGTCTGATATAAGAAAATCTAGTATCTGTGAACATGTGAAACAATTATGTATTTGGGGGGAGTGGTACCAGAGATTGAACTCAGAGGCACTGGACTACTGAACCACATCCCCAGCCCTATTGTATTTTATTTAGAGACAGGGTCTCACTGAGTTGCTTAATGCCTCGCTTTTGCAGAGGCTGGCTTTGAACTCTTGATCCTCCTGCCTCAGCCTCCTGAGCTACTGGAATTATAGGCATGCACCACCACACCACACCTGGTGCAGTTATGTATTTTAAGAGAATAGCTTGAGAAAATGAGCTCTTTGTTTTAGGTCTTTTTTGGGGGAGGGGGGCTATTTCACCTAAAAACTAAAGTGTCTCCATTAGGAGTAATGCAAACATATTTTAATAGATGCTAAAACAAAGCAGTGACATGGGCTGTATCAGGATCTAGAATGTGACTGGGTGACTCTTGTCATAACAGGCTCCCTGAGGCTGGAGCCTAAATGGCTTACATCATTGGAGGCTGAAGGAAATGCCTGAATGACAAAATTATACTGTACATCGAATATTGGTTAAGATCCATCCCAGTGCCCTGACAGAAACACCTCAGTGACGATATATTATCACTAATAACTACTTAGTACTATTTTCCAGGAATAAAATTCAAATGTTAATTATTAAGATGGTAAAATGCTAATGAAGAAACACCTTGGCACATTACTAGTATGTCCTGTCCTCCCTGCAGTCTGTTCTGCAGAGCCCTCCCTTATCAGCAAGTACAGTGGCTTCCGGTTGCCTGTTACATACATCCGAGTGCTTCAGTCTTGATTGCCACTTTTTTACACTTGGGGAACTCTGCTTAGATTCTGCCTCTCAAGGTCCTGTGAGAAATACCCTGTCTTTGTATAGGAAATGTAACGAAGAACAGTGGCAGGTGTTCAATGCTTTTTGTATGGGAGTTGACACCTGGGAATGGAGATAGTGGAAGAATCGTGAACAGGAAGATTAGGAAACAAATAGCAATAAAGGAGTGGGAAATTTCAGAAGAAATGGAGAGAGAAATACTTATTGGCATGAGGATGAACACAGCAACACATGTACATAAATTTTCCATTATGTGGATGGGAAAGCAAAACTAAGCATTTGCTTAAAATCCAGATGTTTGAAAGAGTAGATTAATGAGTCTCTAACCGTGTAGAGATTGACTTCTAAGGAGTAAAAGGAGTGGAGCTATTGCTGCCCTCAATGCCATCATCACTTTTATCCAGAATAGGCTTCATTTTATCTCATTTATTTGCTAGAGTTCCTATTAAAGATTTTATTTCAGGAGGAACAAAGAATTGTCTTGGGTTGGGGGAGGGGGAGTATGATAATCATAAAAGGAAGCTATATGCTTCTTTGAGTTCCTCTATTCTTTGTGTGTGGCATAGAGTAGGCGTGTTTGTTGAGTAGGTGAATGTATTCATTTTTGATGGGAGATTTGTTGTTCTCTGGAGACCCTTGTATATTAGACAGGCTCTTCAAATTTATACAGATAAAGCCATGCTTAAGTTTAGTTTTTTTAAAAAAAATTAGGGGGGAAAATGGGAGTTCATAATCCACTTGAATCAAATGTATGAAATATGATATGTCAAGAGCTATGTAATGTTTTGAACAACTAATATTAATAATTAAAAAAATATGAGCCACATTAAAAACTGAAGTTTTTTTAAGTTCTTCATTCAGAGGAGCGTAGATATATAATGATATATAATATATAAATATATAAATATATAATGATGATACATTCATCAATTTCATTGAATAGGAATATCAGGTAAATTTTAGAATTAGTTACATAATTTTCTCAAACACCGTGACATAAGTTCTACAGTTTTAGGTTTTTACTTATATATTAGTAAACTTATGAACTTACAAAATTTTAATTATACTGAATATTATGCAACTCGAATTTCCTTATGACTATTTTCAATATTTAGGAACCAACAGCATTTCATTATATGCTATATCTGGAAATACTACTAATCCTTAATTTTTTACATGAAAAAAAATATATAAATAACCTGGAAGTGGCATTCATTTTGATGTATTTAATGAGCATTTATTAAGTGCCCACCATGAACCTAGTGTTGTGCTAGGGGCTGGTTATTTGAAAGTAAGGCTGATGTGGTTCTGAGCCTTTAAAATCCCAGCCTGGTGTGATGAAGAGGCATGTTAGTCAGTGAAGACAGCCGTCCATTTTGGGCATTGTGGGGACACCAAGAAATTATAGTGAAAAGGGCATCTTGGGTAAAGGAAGGTATTTGAGATCTGATGTAAAAAGATTTGTATTTAACACTTGACCACTCCTAGTAGAGATATCTCAGGCAAGTTACCAACCTTTTGGAATCCTAAGTTTTCTTACCTTTGAAATAGCAATAGCAATGGAAAAGTGTCATGTTTTATAAGAATCAAATGGTCATATTTTCTAAAGTGTTTTGTGATTTGTATGCACTGTAAGATTGTTAGCCTGCTTTATATCAGCAAGTGAACGTTGCTTGTATCTATAGGCAAGTGTTGGGTGAGAATATCTTCAAATGATTGATAACATGTTGGGTGCCCACAGGTGTCTTGTAAATTAGCACTAATCACACAGCATCATCCTGTTTTTATGCATGTTATTTCCAGTGATGATCTGGCATCCAGGACATTTGGGTATTAGATTTTCAACTCCTGTGATTAGTTTCTGTGATGAAATATGTAAAGGGAAAGTTTTCAGAAGTCATAAAATAAAATAGCTATTTGCAGGTAATTGCCACAGATTCAGCATGATTGAAACCCAAATGATAAAATTGGTTAGGAAAAGACTGCAATAGGTTCCCTTTTTTATGCTCTAGGGCCTCCCATTACAAAACTGAACAGTTGCTCATATTCGTAGGCATATTTCTTTTTATGTTTCTACAAGGTACTAAATAGATGATCTTGTGAAAGCAATAAGTGATATTTTACCCCTGTGAGCAAATTTCCTCAAAGTTGTGAAATGACCATTTTAGCAAAGTCAGAGGGTATGCGTGAAAACCAGAGCATCAGCTGAGTGGAAGCACAGGCCCTAGATAAGGTGTTAGGTCTGGTTCTTATGTAACTATAACCATTTCACTATGTTGTTCATCTATTGAGGGATAAATATGTACCAGCTAATCTCCAAAAACACTCAGAAAACCGATTTTATAAAAAGTTATTGAATCTCAACTTTGCTGATCTATTTTTTCCAATTGAGTAAAGTATGCCAAAAAATAGCATATTAGAAAATGTTAGTCTGATGGATATAGCATAGTTATGGATGGCAAAATCGGAGACCTTGAGGGAAGTTAAGAATCTATCTAGCCAACTGGTTTCTACAAGGATGGTACTCCATAGGTGTTGGGGAGAAAATTTGGAAGCATTCAAGGTGGTTTTGTTTGTCACAATAAGAGAGAGAGATTTGACATTTTGAGGGGCACGATGCTCAAAGTCTTATAATGGTTGGAATTGCCCTACACAATGAAGAACTGAACCTCATAGAAGGCCAATGGTTCCCCAATGAGAAGTACCAGTAGAGCAAATTCTCATTTTACCAAGAAGAAGGCAGTTTTAAGAAATGAAGGAGGATGGTCCAGAACACTGATTTCTAAGCCATTCAGCAACTACTTTTTCTCCTAATGCCCCAGTTATCAGTATAGATTTGCTTGGGAAAGCTCTAGCAAAAAAAAAAAAAAAAAAAGCCTCTTTTTTATAGGCTGCACAAAATTTATCTAAGCTATAATACTACTTGTCAGCTCTTTGTTCTGGTTACATCACTTGTTTCCAGAGCATAAATTCTCTTATAGTCATGTATTTGCTAAATATTATTTTCTCAAAGAACAAAGGAGATGATTTTGAAGACAGGTTTGCTTGTCTGTTTCTCTTAAGGTGCTTTCACACTGTACTGGAAATAGAATCACAGGTTCTTTTCTCCTTAAAGCCATCAATTCTGCTGCAGAGTCTTCTCAGACTTGCCCTAGTCGGTATAAATCTTCACACAGTTTTTGCTCAGATGCTCCTTTCATGACACCAACAATGTTACCATGATTTACCCAGTTAAGGATCTTTTCCCCCCATTAAACTGAGCTCCCTGTCATCAAGGAGAATGCTTTATGCACCATAGAATTGTCAGTGCCTCATGTAGTTTTTATCTTTCATAGTATTTCAAATGCTTGAAATCTTCAATGGAAAATTAAGAAAGGTATTGGAGCCAGAGGCCATGATGGAGCCCACACCTCTGCTAAATTAATGTCTTATGAATTTGAGTTTTACCTGTACTCTGTGTTTTTACCAGAAAAATAGAAATGATAAATTTAACCTGGAGTTTGTCAATCCTGAGGACTGAGTTTGTGGCCTGGTAAAAAGTGAATGGCCAGACACTTTCATTATATTCAAATTAAACCTTTCTGCTATAAATTTAAAAGGATTCTGCTCACAGCAAAGAATGTAGGTTACATCAAATAGAGAATAGTTAATCAGCCCAGTTTCTCAGGTTTCCACTTCTGTCATGGTAAGTACATGGTAAGCCAATACAAGGTGGTGTCCTGCCAAGTATCTGAAACTGTAGCATGGTTTTCTCCAGATATTTGTGTACTCTAAGGCCTGGGTGTAGACACTATTTTTTAATATACCATATTGTTTTATTAGCTTCAGATTGTATAATAATACAAACAGCACATACCAACTGTGTGGTAATTACTGACTGTGTGATAGAAGTTGTATGTGTGCTGTGCCCAAGGCCCAAGGGGTTCTGAGCATGGAAGTCTTGGTCATGGCCTAAATCATATCCCACAAAAATTTTGAGAATTGAGATAATCGCTTTACACTTAGTAGCTGCTCATTTCATAATGATCCTTCTTAGTGTTTATCTTCTGTTTCTAATACCTTAAAGCATATAAAATATTTAAATGCTCAAAAATATGATCTTTTATTTCTGTGTGTTTTCACATCCAATACTCACCTAACACAAATGTACATACATGTTATGTTAGATCAGTGTTAGACCTATGTGTGTGACACATATGTATCATGTTTGTAAAGACATTGGGTAGAATAGTATGTCAGTTATGCACTTTGCATGTTTTGTAGTTTAAGCCTTAGCCCCTGTTTAGGGGTCATTATGAGAGGCCCTGTACAATGTTATCTTATTTGAGGGTAGAGTTTCTATGAAATTAAAGTTAAAATGAAGTCATTAGAATGAGCTCTAATCCAGAGTGCCTGGTGACCTAATTGAAAGGAGAAATTTGGACAAAGAACGCACAGAGGGAAGAGGATGTGAAAAGAGGGAGAAAGAAGTTGGTCATCAACAAGCCAAGGAGAGGCATTTGAAACAGATTCCCATAAGACACCAACATTGCTGACACCTTAATATTGGATTCTGTCCTCCATAATTGCATTGATAATCAATTTCTGCTGGTTAAGCTGTTTGATGTACTATACATTATTATGTAAGCCATAGCAAACTAATATGTGTGGTGGGTGGAGAATTTGTTCTGGTAGAGTGCCCACTCTGCCTTACCTCTCCTGTAACTTAAGCCCTACACTTTGAGGAACCTGGTCAAAACTGTTTATATGTACTCTGATACATTTGAGAGAATAAATTTCTTTGGAAAATTTAAATTACTATATCTAGGCATTGGAAAAGGAAATAAAATTGAATATATAAAGGAAATTGCCTCTTTATGTCATGTTTGCTTTTGAACATATTTGTGGTGACAGTGGAAAATGACATTATTATATTGCACACAGCAGAAAGTGTTGATTCTCACAATTGATTTTCTCTGTAATTTCTATAGAACTGTCATGGCAAAGATAGTAATGTATCAGCACTCCTCTAGAATTCCAAAACTTTTAACTCTTTCCAAATTTGCCAACTACATGAAAAGAAGTTTTTAAAACGAGGAAGAATTTTATAATTCTTTAAAAAAAAACCAAAATACATAAATCTAAGAAGGAAACCACCAACAATCTGAATAACTGCCACTATATTGATAGCAGAATCTGCCTGTTCAGGTTTGTTGTCTTCTATGTATTCTTCCTGTAAGGGGCCTCAAGGTGTGTGCTTTCTGCCTAATGAATACAAACATAGTAAAGCAAAAGTGGGTAGTTTAACCCTTCCTTCTGCTGAAGTTTCAGAAAAAAATTCTTATAGAGTTTTAAGAAGCATAATATTGGTAGAGAAATCTCTGTTTACTGTTCCAAGCTCTTAGAAAGCCTTGAGAGTCCAATCAAACAGAAACACAACTTGGAAAATGAAAAATTTTTAAGACTTCTTATCTTTTCTTGCTTTGATAAAATATGGACATAATTTTGTTGCATCTCTTAAGTACCTTCATCTTATAAAACACGTGACAGTCTTTTGTAGGGTTGAATTGAAACAATGTATTATTTATTTAGAAGTGCATTATATATATTATATATAAATATATATAATATGAAATATATAAAATACACACCAACACCACCCAACACACACACACACCCACACACATATATATATATTTCTTGTGCCCACTCTTTTCTTATAGCGACACATCATCCTGCAGCATATAGTCCTAAGTGTGTTTTATAATTTCATTTGGTGAGAGTAAAGTTTGGACTTGGATTGGTTTTCAAATGTTACTTTATTCTCAGGAATTGAAACACCCATGTTTGGTCCTGTGCTAGGCTCTAGAACACAACCAGAGACATAGGCCTTTTCCCTAAACAATTTATAGTCTTTAGGTCCTACTTACCTACTCTCTAAGTGACCTTGGTAGACCATTTTCTGAATCTTAAGTTATAGTAGTTTCCCCTGCCCCTTATTTATAATTTTTCTGAGAGTCCAGTTACCCATAATCAACAGTTAGAAAATATGAAATGGGAAATTCCCCAAATAATATATTTACCAATTTAAAATTATATGCCTTTCTAAGAAGTATCATGAAATCTTGTACCATTATATTATTTCACTCAGGTTATGAATCATCTCTGTGTGCAGTATACCCACATTGTGTATCTGACCAGCCCATTTGTCACTTGATGGCACACTGGGTTATTAGATCCAGTGTCACAGTAAATCAGTGTTTGTGTTCAAGGAAGCATTATATTTAATAATGCCACCAAAGTAGAAAAGTAGTGATACTGGCAGCTGAGATATTATAAAGAGAAGTCATAAGGCAATTCTTTTAAATGAAAAGTAAAAGTTCTCAGATTAATAAGGGATGGGAAAAATTGTATATTATGGTTTTTAAGGTATACATTAAGAATAAATTTTCTTTCCATGAAATCTCAAAGAAGGAAAAATGGATTCATTCTAGCCTTGGGGTTATACCTCAGATTGCAAAATTTGTGGCCATGGTGCATGGTACTTTCTTAGTTTAAATGAAAAAGGCATTAAATTTGTGGGTAGAACACATAAACAGAAGAGATTCTAATCAGTGGCAATGTGTTGTACCAAAAAGCATTTAGTTTATATTTCCTCACTTCATCAAGATTCTCCTAAAATCCGTGACACCAAGCCATTCAATCCAAGCAATCAATGGTTACAGAGACTCAAGAATAGGTTTGGAGTAAAAAATATACAAGTTATCAGAGAGGATGTATCTACCAATGAAGAACTTGCTACCACAACTTCTGGAAGATCTAAAAATGTTGACTAAAGAGAAGGGATACCATCCAAAGTAAGTCTTCTGTTGTGATGAAATTGACTTTTCTAGAAGATTCCCAGTAGAACTTACATTCATAAAAGTGAGAAAGAGAAACCAGGGCTTAAGCCATGGAACAACAGGATAACTCTGGTGCCATGTGGCAGCACTGCAGGGCATGTGGGAAAGCCAGGGAAAATGCACAGACCAAAGACGTATGCATACTCAACAGCAAAAACAAAAATTATCTGCACGTTCTGACATCATCATCAGAAAGTGTGGGTGACAGCCACCATCCTATTTATGGAATGATTCTACTACTACATCCTAGGAGTAAAAAAAAAAAAAAAAAAAAAAAAAACTTCAGAGAAAGGGTTGGAATTTAAAGCTTTTTTCATAATAAACAGTGCATCTGGGCTATCCTCAATTATTTTGCCATGAAAATTTAAAAAAAAAAATTGAGGTTGTATTTTACCACTCCATGCAACCACATTGTGTTAGTCTCTTGACCGGGACATTATTCCATTTGTAAAGACCAAGTAAACCTGCCTGGTATTTGATCACATTTGATCAGCAGTTTATGCACACCCTAATTTGGACAAGTTATAGTGCTAGAAATCATTCACTATTACTGAAATAATAACATTCATCAAAGTTGCAATGGATGAAACTAAAAACTATAAATGCCTGCTGGAAGAACTTACAGAATGAAGTCATGGATGATTTTAAAGACTTCCTGGAGATTGATAGCAAAATTAGGAAAATTAACTCAAAGTTCAGTTTGTGGAGAAGCGCTTAGTGATATGTTTGAAGTGTAAAGATATTGAAGGATATCTGGAAATGTTGGAATAACTCGTTGAGTCACCTACAGAAGAAGAGGAAGAAGAAACTGAAGTAGAACCAGTAATGTGGGTATTACTGAAATCTGACAAAATGTTTTAGATTGCACAAGATATATGGCATATGCTCCTCCAATGGTGCTGTTGTTCAGATCTTGAATTTTACCCAAAGATCCATGTGTTGAAGACTTGGTCCCCAGCTCATGGTTCTATTTATTGGGAGATGGTAGAATATTTGAGAGCTGAGGTCTAATGGGAATTATTAAGTCACTGGGTTGCTGGGAGTATATCTTGGAAGGACAGATTGAAAACATAATCCCTTTCTCTTTCTACTTTTGCTTCTTAGCTATCATGGGGTGACTAGGCCTCCTCTGCCATGTTTTTGGCCATAAAGAGCTATAACAGCCCTAGGCAACAGGGCCAATGACTATGGGCAGAAGCCTCTATTTCTGGGAACTACCCTTTTTTAAAGTTGATTATCTCGGATATTTGTCATAATAATAGAAATCTAAATTCCCTTCCTTTTTTAAAGTTGGTTATCTCAGATATTTTGTCATAGTGAAAGAAATCTAAATAACAGATGGAACAGAGCATTAAAGTCACTTTAGGATTACCCCCTCTGTGACAACACTTATATAAGTTAAAAACAAAGAGAAAACACCTTTTGATTACAAATATTCTTCTAAAAAGTTTTGGAGATAAAACAAACCCCTCAGCTATCAAGTATCCCTACATATCGACATTGTCTGCTCCTAACATTCAACCCTATCATCTGAAGCATACATATTATCCTCATGATATTTCATCAAAAGGCCAATAGTAGACTAATGCTATATCAGCTCATTTTTTTTCCTCATTATAGACTGATTGCATTATCTCACAGAATTGGACAAGCAGGATAATACAGTGAGAGATCAAATTCACATAACTTATTATAGTATGCTGTTAAAATTATTGTATTTTTATTGTTAGTATGTTACTCTGCCTAATTTGTAAATTAAACTTTATCATAGGTAGGTATGTATAGAATAAAATAGTGTGTTTAGGGTTTAATACTATCCATAGTTCCATTCTGCTACATATGAATTTTCAGTTTTCTAGGACCATTTGTTGAAGAGGCAATCATTTCTCCAATGTACGTTTATGCCACCTTTGTATATTTAGTATGAGATAACTATATTTGTGTATGTTTGTCTCTGTCTTCTATTCTGTTCCATTGGTCTACAGGTCTGTTTTAGTGTCAATACTGTGCTGTTTTTGTTACTATTGCTCTGTAATATAATTTAAGGTCTGCTTGTTTGATGCCTCCAGCTTCACTTTTCTTACTAAGAATTACTTTGGCTGTTTTGTGTCTCTTAATTTTCCAAATGAATTTACTGATTGATTTTCAATTTCTAGATCTATGAAGAATTTCATTGGAATTCTAATAGGAATTGTATTAAATATTATGTATAGCACTTTTGATAGTATAGCCATTTTGATAATATTAATTCTGCCTATCCAAGAACACAGGAGATCTTTCCATCTTCTGTTTTCTTCAATTTCTTTCTTTAGTGTTCTGTAGTTTTCATAGTAGAGGCCTTTTACTTTGTTTTTTAGATTGATTCCCAAATATTTTATTTATTTTGAAACTATTGTGAATCGGATAGTTTTCTTAATTTCTCTATCAGTTGATTCATCATTGCTGTTTAGGAATGCAATTGTTTTATGGATGTTAATTTTATATCTGCTACTTTGCTGAATTTCCTTATGGGTTCTAGAAGTTTTCTGAATCTTCTAAATACAGAATCATGTTGTTGGCAAATAGGGATAGTTTGAGTTCTTCTTTTCCTGTCTATATCCCTTTAATATCTTTTTTTTTTTTTGCCTAATTGCTCTGGCTAGAGTTTCCAGGACCATGTTAAATACAAGTGGTGAAAGAGGGATCCCTATCTTATTCCAGTTTTTAGACGGAATGCTTTCAATAGTTTCCCACATCCGCAATAGTCCTGGAACAATCTCCCATGATTCAGGAGAGACTATCATATTTATAAACTCAAAGTTGCCCTGGAGATTGAATAATATCATGTTCATATGATTTTAAGTGTATCATACAGTATACAGGTTATGCATGATATCTTCTTCCTTGACGATCAGTAGATGGTTAATGTGTATTAAGTGTATGTACATGTAGATAAAATAGTATTGGAAAGTGCTAAAGTATTTATCTAATATTAGATATGATGATTCATGGTCTTCTTTGCCTGGTATCTTTCGCCTAACAGTTTATAGAGAATCTGAATGTGGGTAGGAGTTTTAATTGAGTGACAGGGTAGAAAACATGAATGGTAAAGGGGGCAAAAATACCAAGCATATTATCAACTATGAAACATGAGAGTAAAAAAGAAACAACAGGACAAAAGTTTAGGAGATTGTGTTTTAGAGGTATAAGGCTGTTATAAATTGTAGAGATTTTTGCCTACTGAAAACCTAAGTGCTAAATAGTAGTAACTATAGTAACTGCTTTTTTCTAGACTAGATGATATGACTATTCATGTGAAATAATATTTGAATCAAAGATGGGTTTTTCTTCTCCCAAATGTTTTCTAATTTCCATAAACTAAATAAGCCCAAACAGTATAGATCCAACCCTCTGCATGTACTACCTACATTTGATCATGGTAAAATTTGTTGTTCATCATGGTACTCTGAGGTCAAAAGGAATGATTAAATTTGAATCAAGTATGCCTACTTAATAAAGCAGGGAAATTTGCAATATATTCGAGGAATATTTTCAACATTTTAAGCAATGATAGTCATATGTTAAATACCCTAAGCATTCAAAATGCAAATTATCCCCTTGCCTTTGAAAGGCTGACTAAAAGGAACTGTTTTATGTGAGGCCTTGGATTTAATCTAAGGCAGAAAGGAAAGGGAGAAGGAGAGAGAGAAAAAAAAAGGAAGTGGGGGAGGGAGGAAGGGAGGAAGGGAGCTGAAGGGAAGGAAAGATAAGAAAGGGAGGGAGAAAAATTATGTACATACTTTAGTGCAAGTACTTGTTGACATGCATTTGTTATCTGAGATCACTAACATAAGAATTAGCCATTTAGTATATCAGAAACCATGTATGATTTAAAATTATAATGCCTATCAAATGGCAATGATTTACTGATTTTAATGAGCTAAGATTGATATATGACCATGAATTGTTAAAGTTCTGTTAGCTGAGAAACACATAGAATTCATTAATAAGACATAAGAATGTTTCCATCTTTTAACTGTGTTTATAGATTATTATATCTAGACTCTTTCTGATAATCTTTTACCTCTACTGTGATTGCTAAAGTTTCACTTGACTATCATTGCTTAAAATGGTGATCTTTTTTTTCCCAATAATTTTATGCCTTAGCTATTTGGCTTTCTTTCTTAGTAAGAGTAGAAAAGCTCTTTTTTTTTCCTTTTGGATTTATATGTAGACTAATTTTGTTTTTAGGATACTAGACTATAGAGAGATGGTATCCTGTTTTTACTGGTAACATGAATGCTCAGTGAGTTAGGGCTCTACAAAATAGAAAAAAAATCAATATCTATTTATTTTAGAAGCTATTCAGAGATTTGCAATAACTGGCTCTAGAAATCAGAAAAGAAAACATAAAATTTTAGGTGAAAAATGAAGATAAATTAATGACTTAAATGGGAAGAAAAATAAGTCTTACCCTCGTTATGCTTTCATTTGTTTGATTTTATAAAACAAAATATGAATGCTTAGGGAAATCTGCTTTTCAATACAGGTAAGAATTTTTTTTTTTGGTAAAACAATGAAATCAGACAAGATAGGTAAGAAACATACTTTTTTTTTATCCTTTAAATGCTCTTACTGTCTATTCTTTCCAATGATATCATTGTGGACCTGTTTTTCTAGTCCCTTTTACTATAAATTTATATATATTTGATTTATACATACATATATATATGTATATATATTTAATTTACTTGATTCAGTGAAGTAAATTAAACTAATGCTTTCTAATTTTATAACAGTGTTAAGATTTTTGGAGGCAGAATAGGAAAGCAACAATTAATCTGCTTATTTGACCCTGACATGACTTGTTTCCCCCAGATGCCAGACTGACAGACCTCTTAAAGAATCCTGCTTTAAGTCAGATAGTTTCTATCCTCATTGACATAATCCTGAGGCTAAGGAAGGTTGCTCAGTAGTATTTGAAGCTGAGGAACAGAGCAATGTGTACCTTTTCTTAAACTAGTCTTCAATATAGAATTTAAAAACCCTGTACTTTATTATACCTGTATTGTATTTAATGAAATTGTTTCCATTGTTCATATAGAATGTACAGGTTGAATATTTCCTTCCTTCCTTCCTTTCTATCATTATTTTCTTTTTCTTTCTTGTGTGTGTGTGTGTGTGTGTGTGTGTGTGTGTGATTGTCTGAAGTATTGATTGTGACAGAATTGCTTCACAGTAAGCATACAGCAACATAGCATGCCTGTGTCTTATACACTGTATCCTCACCAGTAAATGGGTATTATCATGTTCATTTTGGTTCTTCTGTTTTAATAACTCTTATGAGCTGTTGGTCTAATCATTATACTCTATTTCTTTTGAGACATTTCCATTAAGAATGTTTCCAGTTTTCTAGCATTAACCTATCTTTTTAAAATTTTTATTTATTTATATATGACAGAGGAATGCATGACAATTCTTATTACACATACACAGCACAAGTTTTCCTATTTGTGGTTGTATACAAAGTATATTCACACCAATTCATGTCTTCATACATGTACTTTGGATAATAATGACCATCACATTCCAGCATCATTTCTAGCCTACAGAAAGTATCCAGACAATTACATGTATGCTGAACGTGAGTGGTCTTCTCTCTAGGTCCCTATCTGGAGATAGATGTGGGTTCAAATGCTAGTGTGACTTTTGAACAGTGCTTGCTCTTTGCTTCAGCTACTTCATTTTCATCATTTAGATTAACAAATAATTTTTATACCCACATACCATTAGTATGCCTTAGTGGCATTAATGAACCATTACAGGAGGAAAGAAAGTTACAAGTTAGTAGGCATGCATCCTCCTGCAGCCACCCATAGGTTCTTTGGATGTTTATGGTGGTTCCAAGATCATCATCTTGCTATACATGGGAGATGAAGTCTCCGAATCATGACTCTGTAATTTGTAGATAAAACTTAACCAAATATATTTATTTAGTTTCTATCATTGCTATTCTGTTTTTTTTCCTTGAGGTATTCCAACTTTTCCTCTATACCTTCTTTTTATAAAAACAATAACAAAACCCAAAATGACAATATTTCTAAGTTATTGAGATTGGAAACGTAATAACAACATGATTCATTTTCCCCAGGTCCACAAAGGTAAAAAAGTCTCCTTTTCTGAGTTTTCCCTCTTACTGTAAACAGTTGTTTCACACATACTGTACGCAGAGCTGTGTGGAAATCACATTAAAAATGCTCTTCCTAGAAAGTCTTTCCATTCCTAGTCTTGCTTTCCCTTTTGTTCTAAAACAAAGTTTATGGGTTCCTTTGTTTTAGAACAAAGGGCAGCAAGCAGGATGGAAAGATTTAGGGAAGAGAATGATTAGGCAAAGTGATTTCTCAAGTCAGGGAGAGAACTGGTGTGGTGTTAGGCAGGAATTAGTATGCCTTACAGCTGACTCACTGGAAACCCACTTTGGTAACATATCCCTAGTTTTTGAAATTGAAAACCTATTTCAGCAACTGATCTTAAGAGCAGGCTTCTAACTGCAGAACTTAGGTGCATTTTAATCTTCCTTCTTCTTGAAGGCAGGCAAGAAAGGAAATTTTATTAACCCAGCAGAGGTATGAACACAGGTGGCCTGACAAAGGCAGCAGAAAGAGAGGAGATGTGAAGCAGGGAAAAATCATTAAACTAAACTGTGACTTTTTCTAGCTTTTACCAGTTATATGACCTTCCTGTGTTTTGACTTTTCCTTACCATGAGCCTGACCTTCTGTTCCTAGAAAGTATTTTTCTTTCAGAGTTGAGAAGTAAGCAAATGGACCCTAATATTATCTTCAATGTCACTGTCAACTATTAGACAAAGGACAAAGTTTGACTGTTTTTTTTTTTAAGCTGGGAAATCTAATCAGTACTTTACCACTGAGCTGTACACCCAGAGCCACTCTGCTCCTCCCAGTTCCTTTCCTTTCTTCCTCCTCCTCTTTTTCTCTTTGCTGTTACTAGAGATGAAATTCAGGGCCCCACACATGCTGAGCATAGGCTCTACACCTCAGCTATACTCTCAGCCTTTATTTCTTTTTGAATCATATTTAATAAGAGCAAAAGCCAATATATTCCACAGAGAGTGTACTCTGTAAATGTTTATAAAAATTAAATGTTAGAGTATTTCATTTAGTTAGACTAGCAAATAATGCATACTTTTTATGCCCACTGAATTCTTATAATGCATCGGTGAACAAAAGAACTTATATTTCGGCAGAATTTGTAGCAGAAATAAAATTAGAATGAGATTTACTCATAAAGATATTAAACTCCATAAAAGTTAGATTCCTCAGAGGGCATCAGCCTATCTAGAAATATTTAATATTTGCTAGGTTCATGGAATAAGCCAGTGAGTGTAAAAAATAATTTTAGGTTATATTTAACTTCTTGTCTGTATCTATGTTTCCAAATTAGCTGCTTTTTTTTTTTTTTTGTATATACTTGAAAATTCAGCATAGTCATGACTTTAGTAAATGTCCCCAGCTGCTGGAGTATGACTCTTTCCTTTTTCCTGTACCATGTATAGGTTTCTAGAGTGCATGGCCTGTATATATTTACAATTAACTATACACAGTTGGCTTCCTGAGACTCTCTGGGCTCCTTAAGGGCAAGGACTGCTTCACAAGTTTGTTGAACAAATACTAGGTTTTTAAGTTTAATTATAAATAAGTCTTTGTATGAGTACATTCTCTGGATCAAGTGTAACAAGATCAAATTCAACTTTAAGTGTTTGAAGAACTATTAAAAGGATGTAAAGTGACAACTCTTTATGAAATTCAAGAAAATGATATTGTTGAATTTGAAACAGCAGAAAGGGAGCAAAGACATTACTTTATGCAGAACACTGATCATTGTTACTGAGGATAAAAGATTTTTTTTTTTACTATTGCAATGAATTTACAGTTCTTTATTTTGAAAATTTACAGATTATATTGTGTTCAGAATTCCTTAAGTGGATTCTAAAATAAAGGGAAAGAACATTTGGCTGCGTAAACTGACATAAACTTTTAGAAAGAAAATTTTACTTATAAAATATAGCATTTACATTGCTTCTAGTGATCCTCTGAGTTATCAGTAGGAGTAGCAATGTATCTGATGTGTGCATGTGTGGGGGGTGGGGAGGGAGAGAGAGAGGAAGAGGTTAATTATAGAAGAATAGGATAGGAAGGAAGAAGGGAAGAAAGCCAGATTATAGAAAATGCATCTGTATATGTATGTATATGTGCATGTGCAGACTTCTGAAGTGTCTCTTCTCAGCAAAAAAACGTCAGAATTGGCTATAAAAAAAATTCCCCCTACTATTTTTTTTTCCTGAGTGTAATTTGGTGCCTAGTCCCAGACAGGAAACTCAAATATGCATATAGGGCAGAAGAGAAGGGAGTGGAGGTGAGTAGCATGTCCTGGCCTTGTGCAGGCAGAACCCCTGGCCTTGGTTTCAGGAGGTGTTATTTTTCTTGATAGGGTGAAAAAAGCCAGGAAAGGGTTCCAGTCCCTAAAGACTCCAAGAACAAAAGAGAAACCAGAAGCTCACAGAAGCTTTTGATTGTAGTGAATGTCCATTCTATTCCATTTATCTGATTCTTTCCTCACATTCTATATTTTATTAAATTTAAAAAATAATAGCAGGTTTATTTTAATTGACAGTATGTGGTTGTTTTCAGGTATATGCTAGAAAATGCATGTTTAAAATGTAGTTGTTTCCAAAGTCTATAATTTTTGTCATCTAGAACATTTTCCAACTAATAGAAGCCACTCACAATTGGTTGATTAAACATGTTTCTATAAATAGCAATTCATATGCTGGGAGAAAAATTTTCCATGGATCAATCACTGTTGAATTTGAGGAAGACTTGCCAAGTTCTTTGAATGTGTTTAAAAGTCAGATTGAGCCTCATTAATCTCAAATACATGAAGACATCTTTAGAGAGGAAAACAAGGTTTTTACCTTTATTTCTATTCAAGGTTTCACCTTCATTTTAAAAATTTTGTTTTTTAAAAATTATTCTACACAGAAATGTTCATTGGACGCAAGAATGACTTGGTAGAGATAGCATCTATATTACAATGGAAAGGCCTGAGTTCCCACTGTTGTTTCTTTAGCTGTATGACATTGGGCAAATTGTCTAATTTCTGTACAAACCATTTTTATCAGCCATACTATTAAACTTTTTGAGCTAGAATAATTGACATCTAGTTGACATTTCAGCTTTAAGATGCTAGTTCTATTATGCTAACCTTAATATTGAGAGTGCTGAGTAAATGCTAAGTATTCCTGGCAGGAATTTTTGCAAGGAATTTTCTGAAAATAATACCAAGTTTGTGGCCGAATGGAAGAAACTGATAAAATTTTTGTGACCTAAAACTTCTAAATTAGTTCAATGGACTGGCTTTTGTAGGTGCTTTTTGCCATCTCAGAATGACTCTGAATCACTGGTGGATTTGACACCAGAAGTTCTTGGCAAGCCTTTAAGGACACAGTGTGAGTCTCCACTGCTGCTCATCAACAGTAGACCTTTGTATTTCATTGTTAGTGTAGGAACTTCAGGGAAAGAACAGTGTAGGAACAGAAGAAAGCCTGAATTGAGCCACAAATATAAGATGTTTCATTGGACATGTTATTCCCTTTCCATTTCTTGTCATTCATTAAAATTGTAGCATTTGAAGAAAACCATGTACTAGCTTCTCTTTTACTTTTAGACAGCCATGACGTCAGAAAGGATGTGGGTCTGAGATTTGTTAAACAGCTTAAAAAGTCTGTTTATGTATCCGATTTTAAACAATACTCTAACATTAGAGCTAAAATAATAAGAGTTTAATATAGCTGTCGCCAAGCATTATCAGCTTTATTTCAAAGGCCATTTTTATGGTTGAATTTTTAATATTGGGGTTTTTTCTCCTTATAGATTTTTAATGGTTCCAGCTTTCTACAATCTTTAAATAATTAACATTATTTAAAAAAATAAAAAGATAAAGAAACAGAAAGAACAGCGACTTTCTGAATCTGCCTGCTTTATATAGCTATCTCCTTTAAGTTTGACTCTGCTCTTTAATCTCACAGGTCATTTGTACATTCTTAAGGGCAACAAAACAAATTATAACTACCCAAATTGTAATTCTTTGATATGCTTAGTTTCTGAGATGGTCTTCACAATTTAGTTTTAGTTCCTATCCTGAAAGAATTCAACAATTCAGCAAACACTTAAGAAAATTTTTTTTACTTGCTAAGGCTCAATTATGCCTTGGAGATTAAAAGATAACTTAAACCTTGTTCCCAGGGAACATGTCTGACTGCCTCAAAAACACTTTACCTAGGGAGACCTTTAACCTGCTTAGGTAGGGCTAGGGAAACTAGGAAGCTCATCCCTCCTGTTGCTGCCTGGCTTCATCCACCTGGATGTGTTCATCTGCTCCCTGCCCATGTAGGCATCATCCCAGAAGAGCCTGTCCATCCAAACCTTTGGGCACTGTGTACAAGGCTCATCCCAGATCTCCACCGAGGGTTCCTGCAACTACTTCTCCAGAGGTTGATCTCTTGTCCCCAGAGCAGTAGTGTCACTGGTTATGTAGGTCCCTGAACTGTCAGAGAAGACTTGGTAGAGCACAGCCCCACTGCTGCTGGGCACTGAAGGTCTTGGGCGGTAACCACAACTCTGGGCTGTTCCTGTTGCTGGGTGGCAGGGCTGACCTAGTGGCCACCACTGGGAGTTGTATACATGTGGGATATAAAAGTTAGGATTGTATATAGGAACAAGTTTATTGAATTCTGAATGTTTTGGGTCTTTCTTTCTAGTGTGTGTGTGTTTGTGTATGTGGCATCAGAATCCTACATGAAACTAAAGTTTATTTCAAAAAGAAAACAAAACATTAGGTCACATAATTACACGTGTAGATCATTCAGTGTTAGAGATTGTTGGGTAAAAACCATTTGAGTCTTCAGTTTGGATTTTGGAAAGAAACATCATTAACTCATAAATCTCTTTCACTAAAAGTTTTTTTTTTTTGTTTTTTTTTTTTTTTTTTTGTATGGGGATTGAACTCAGGGGCACTCGACTGCTGAGCCACATTCCTAGCCCTGTTTTGTATTTTATTTAGAGACAGGGTCTCACTGAGTTGCTTAGTGCCTCGCCATTGCTGAGGCTGGCTTTGAACTTGTGATTATTCTGCTTCAGCCTGCAAAGCTGCTGGAATTACAGGCATGTGCCACTGCACCTGTCTTGCAAAGATTGATTCTTATTAACATAGGCTAATTAAATTAATGAAATTGTTTTTACAAATGTAAGAACACTCTGTTAGTCCTGATGGTGATGAAGAAAACAATGGGAGTATTTTGTTTCTTATTTTAACTTAGAAAATGGTTATAAACTTGGCTTAGAAAATATTCTACTATGCAGGATAGAATTGGTGAAGGAAGAGTAATGGGTTAAAAATGCTACCTAGAAAAATCACAAGCTGAAAACAGGAGATGAGCTGTTTTAATAAGATCAGGGACAGCAGGTGCAGAGACATTACAAAGATCAGCTGGGACAACCTTGAAGTTCAACCAAGAAGAAAGATAAGAATGACCTCTGGACAAATGAAAAGATAGGGTAGAAGAAAATGAAACCAGCATCTGCAGAAAAGTTCCCTAAAGCCATGACTGCCAAAATTGAGATCTAAATGATTGGATTCTACCACTTTCAAAAAGGGACTCCCCAAGCCATATGCTTTACTGGTGGAAAAATTAGACTCTTGCTAAGTGTCTGTCAGTGGCATGAGTAAGTCTGATGTGTTTAGTGTATGTATGTATGTGTGTGTGAGTGTGTGTGTGCGCACTAATCCTGGGCAAATATGTGTATGTTCTTTTAACTCAAATGGGTATATAGATATGTTGAGTCTTTCTTTACAATAATAATGTACAATACAGAGGCAACTCTAATATTGGAGTAAACCTTTGCTTTTAGATTTGAAAATTATTTTATTGTTCAAATTCAACCTCTACTGGTGATGCAGAAAAATGGATGGATATACAAGAAGTTCTGTTTTTCTAACTGTGCACTGCATGTTAGGATGATACCTGCATGTGTGTATGTGTGTGCAGGTACATGTGAATTTGTTCCTGCAGTTTTAAAATAATGTAAATTAGCATAGATTTAGATTAACAGAAGAGTTCTGATGACAATAAAGATAGTTCTCAGATTGTCCAAAATGGGTTTTATCTTTTATTAACATCTTACAGTGGTATAGTACATTTGTCACAATTAATAGTCCAACGTAGGATGCCTTGATACTAAGTCTCCAGTTTGTTGTTTATTTGTTTTATACATTTCCTTAGTTTTTATCTTGAGTTCTTTTTCTGCTTCAGGATCTGATCCAGGGTACAACATTATATTTAGTTGTCATGTGTCCTTAGGTTCCTTTTTGCTGTGATGACTGTTTCTCAAGTTTTACTTGCATTTGAACATCTTTATAGTTATGAAGAACAGCCGTCAGATATTTTTGTAGCATGTAGGGATTTGTCTGATGGTTTTCTTATGATTAGGTTGGGATTTGGGGGAGGAAGAGTACAGAGAAGTGGTACCATTTATACCACCTCATATCAAGGTCCATAGTATCATCATGACATGTCACTGTTAGTGTTTATCTTGATTCCTAGAGGAGGAGCTGTTTCTCTCGCTTGTAAGATATTCTTTTCTTTATCTCTCCATGTTGTACTCTTGGGGAGAAAGTCACTTTATGCAGCCAACACTTAAGGAGTGGGGAGTTATGTTTTATCCCCAGGAGAAGACCCATTTTATGAGGGCTATTGTATGGACCTACTAGGATAATGCATGTAAAAAGTTTAAAAAAATCCATACAGTATTGTATAAATAAATAATGTTAGGGATAAACATTATAACAAGAGTGTCTAATGCATTCTTGGTGTGCTATTAACCATCGTCTCTGGAAATAACCAACAGCAGTTTCATAAAGTTGAGGGGGTAGATGAGAAAATAGAAAATGGATTTTTAATTAAGAGGATAGCAGTCTTCCTAAAGAATTGTATATCAGAGTTTTCATTTCTACTGTTTACCATGTGTTTAAATTGGTTCAGAGACTTACTCATTTATTTTTCAAATATAGTATGCATTTAGCACTTTTTCAAATATATTTCACTTGAGTCAGACAAATGAAGCTATCGAATTTGCATTATCTTTTTACATTCTGAATATTTCTATTATAGTACTTTGGTTTTTCTCAAATATTAAGCCTAGATATTCTCAGGTGAATATTAAGTTGATGTTTTTTTAAATTTTTTATTATGTACTTATAAGTGTTTGGGGAGTATACTTTAAAATTCTGGAAAACCATGTCAGTACAACTTAAATTCCTGAAATTCTGTTCCATTTTGTTAAAATGCTTCTTTGTTACTATTAATAAACATAAAATGCTTCTTTGTTGCTATTAAGAAAATATCTTTCCTGATATTTTCTTATTATAAATGTTATTCAACTTAACTTTTACTTGAATCTCAGTTTTAAATATGTGCCTTATATATTCCTTCTTTATGTTTAACTCACAATGTTGGTGTGTTTTTATGAAGCTGGGAAAATAGTTAAGTGAAATGTATTTGCTATTCAGAAGCTGTAGTGTAGGCACTACTAAAAAGCTTTCTATTAACTTCAATGATTGAGAAATCAGTTGGAGAACTATAATTGTCCATTAAGATAATGAGCATCATAAACTAGAAACAGCATGCAAGAAAGAAGGACTAGAACATTGCACTATAGGAAAACTGCAACTAATAGAACATCACAGGAACTTGAGGAATATAAAAACTGCGCTAAGGAATTAGAGACCTTGAGGGCTGCTTTGGTAGATTCCAGGGGCTGTTAGTGACTCTTTTGTATGTGTTTAATGTAGATTTTAATAGATGAAGTTTTTTTGTCCTTTACCAATTGGTCTTTTGCAAATTTCCTATAGGATCTTGTTGACGATTTTACATGATAATCTGATTTAATGGTTGAGATTTCTTTATCCCTTCCAAGGAGGGGAAATTGCTCATATTTAAGTGGTGCTAAATTGAAATTAATAGCAGTCTCACACTTAAACCTTTATGGCTTTTATTTAATGAACTGAAAATTCAAAATCTTCTTTTTTAAATATTAGCATTTTAATATTTATAGTCTCAAATGCAAGGAATTAAAATCCAGGTAAGATATGATACTATGCCCAATGAAATTCTACATATGATTATAGTGAGATTTCTTCTGTAGAAGAGCTTTCTTCATATAGAGTTTTCAAGATTTCCTTTTGGGGAGCTACTCAAAGTCTTAATGATTTCTGGACATTGATTCATGAAAATGGTATAGAAACTTGTGAAACAGAGGGTGTTCTAGGCACTTAGAACATAGTTTAGGGAAGTTGCTCAAATATGGTATAATGTAGACATGGGGTAGAAGTTATCTACTACCAGAATGTATTTCGAGTAGTGGGGAAACAGAAAAATCTGAAAGATGGGAAAATGGCTCCAGGGATGAATTTCTGCTTTTACAGCTCATTTATTAATGTTTGCAAATAGTGTCAAAATAAAAGAAGAAAAAAATGTTTTATGGATTTTTATATAAAATACCTATTGATAAAAAGACACAAAAGCTTAACAGAATCTTAAAGTTGGTTTCTTTGATGGACGCTTTTGCTTTACGTTATGAGAAATACCCCCAGGTGGATATAGGTAACACCTTTTATAGGCTCTTATCCTGCTTTCTCATACAATTTCTTTGCTACTGCAACCTTGACTTTGTGGCATAGGGTCTCACAACCACCAAAGTTCTTGCTTGCCTTCTCCCTAACGCCACTGTCTGAAGTGGTGTTGGCAGGGAGGAAAGAATAAGATTTGGAGATCTACTTGTCTAACCAGTGGGGAAGGACTGTCTCAATTTTCTGCCAAATGAATGTGTATTCTTTTGCAAGCAGAAGGACCATCCCAACACCAGGATGCTGAAGTGAGTTGTCATTCCATGACACTGAAAGGTAGACACTCTGCTGGGAGATGAGGGGCTGTAACTCTTCCTCAGCTGGAAAGGGTATCCGCATGACTATAATATCAGGAAGGCCTTCAGGTCACCCTGTCATCAGGTCCTCTGCTGAACCTAAAATCCAGTTAGTCACTTAGAACACTTCATGTCCACATGGTTATTTGGTTCCCCACTGAAGTGCATTTTCACTGATAAGAATTTTCAGGCTCATTCTTGCCTGACTTTCAAATTGTGGGTTTTCCCTTAAACCATCCTCTCTCCATCATATCCATTTTTTGCTTCCTCTTCCTTTTCTCTCCTCCCCCCAGGTAAGGCATTTTGAATAACACTTTGAACCTTTGCCCTCTTGCACATCTGGTGGTTTTATCTGTTTTCATCCTGCTTTCGCTCAGTGTCCCTGTTGGCCTCTCAGGCACAGGTTGCTGGCCTCTGGCATCTCTCTTCAAATATGGAATCTTGATCCATCCCCAGGTGGCTAGTTCTAGAGAGTTGCGTTGGTGATAAGACTTCCCCCCCCCATATAATGATTAATTTTACAGGAGACTGAGTAAGAGATGTTTCCCTACAATTGAAACAAATTAAATTGCACATTAAGTTTGCTAAAAATATTTCTTTAAATTTTGGATATTGGCTATAGTAATATAAACTATGTTGTAAATCTGGGAAACACAGTGAAAGTATGTTCTTAACTATGTTCAGTGTAGCCCTAGCAACTGGATCCTCTCACCAGCTTCCACCTGGATGATACCTCCTCTTCCTAGGGCCCATATTTCACAAGTTCTTCTGGGAGTACTGTGATGATACATATGTGAGACATGACAGATCACAGAGAATGGAAGTACTGGGAGTACTGGAAACCATGGGGACTTCATCCAGGAGGTCCAGGAGATGGAGGTTCTCTGGTAGAGAGGAAGGAGGCAGCATCTGTGGAATCCTTTGCTATTGATGGGGACTTCTGCTTATGAATTTTCTGCCTTAATCTTCCACATCTCCAAGACTTTTCTATACATTCCCCACCTTTAATTCTTTCTTGATAATTCTGTGGGCACTCCTTGACATACATTGTTTGCTCACTGATGCATCCCTTGTCCCAAACCATCTGTTCTTCAATCTAATTATTTTCAGTATTGTATGTTGCATATCCATTATCCCCAGTTATTTGTTTGTTATGTCTTCTCATGCTTGCCCAAATTCCCAGAATTCTCATTTATCTCTGATGATATTTAATATTTGTTTGCAGTCATATGATATTTAATATTTTTATTTTGAAACACTTTTTGTTCCTGGGTTCATTAATTTTGTGTCATATAGTGTAGATATCAGGTCGATTATCTTGTCTTTTTTATACAGAGGCTGTGCTATGGATGGAGGAACTGTCTTGGATTATCAGCTAATGGAGCCCCAGCCTTTATTTGTCTTCCAGTCTTTGGGAGCTGTATATAGTGGGAGGAAGATGCCTCAGCATGGGGACTGCTGGAGCTTGACATGCCTTCATGTCTATCCCTAGCATTTCACCCTTCTACCCAACAATTCTAACTCAGTTAGTCTGGGGTGAGGACCACACTGTGATATTTGGTGATATCAATGTGCACTTGTGAGAACCTGAGAAACCTAACCAGTTTTGATCAGGAAAGGGTAGAAAGGAAATGCTGAGAGATTAGCCAGGTACCCATACACTGTCATGTGTTCTCATGACTTTATTATTGCAGTTGGGAGCAGAGATGGAGCCATTAAACATCCACACAGAACAATGTGGAGAGAAGGGACAGCTGATGTGGACTTCGTCTCTTCTATGTCTATGACTCATCTCTATGTCCATGATGGCCTATTCTCTAGACTGCTCCACCAGGAATTCTCTTAGAGATTTCCCACCTTTTTATTAGCAGTCACTCTATTTGTACACCTTTTCTTGGATTAGCTGGAAAACGGTCTTGTTAAAAGTGTCACCGGTTCATCATCTTGTCCTTCAGCCTGTTTCTCTGTGAGTTTCCTCATTGATAAGCCTTTCCCTAGGAAAATGGCAGAGAAGCATAGAACAGCTCCTGCTGCATAGGAAGTGTGAACCCTTTGTTTCTTGGCAACTGTCACTTCTTTATACTGATGGGTTCCCTGTCATGTGTTTTCTGAAACTCATACAATGATAAAAATTTATGTTATTTCAAGAATGACAAAATTCTACAAATGACAGAATTGAAAATGGTTGACAATAGAAAACATTCCTGTGGAGTACTATTATTTGACTTACTTCAATATAATTCTCTTGAAAATCTTGTTTTAAAGGTTTGTGAAAATTACTACTACTGAAATAATTTGTCTTCTGCATATATTGTAAACATTTTGTGAAGATGTAAAATAATCAAACTGAATATTATTGACTGGCCCCCTGCACTGAATGATACTCATTAGGCCTTTGGAGCTGTTTAACATTTTTTTCATTAGTTATTATTATTTCCAGTGGCCTTAGAAGAACTGCTTCCTCTGACTACTATTTGATTCTCTAATAGTTAAAATAAAGTGATATTTGTTTGCAGTCATATGATAAAAAATAAATACACTCAGAATGAAATTTAATTTGATGAACAAAATTCAATGCAAAAAATTTTTTGAATATATTTTTTGACTTCTGGGAAATGATGTTTGGCATATTCTTATTTCAGAACTATATCCCAATAATTCAATTTGCTGTATTTTAGTGACCACTGGATAAGAGAGAAGCTACTTTAATTAAATAGTCCACATGTCTCTTAATAGGATATTTTCTTCAAACAACAGCAAACTTATATTCCTACCCTCCTTCTGTACTTTACCAACTGTGTGACTTCAGGCAAGTTACTTGACCTCTCTCTGTCTTAGCTTTCTTATGTTTTGATGTATCATATAGGGCTCTGGTTCTAATCAATAGTTAATAAGTATAAACTACTTATAAGAGAGTATAAACTACGTATAAGAGTGTTTGGTACATAAAAAAAATGATCACTATGTGTTAGCTTTAAAAAGAGTCATTATTAGGGAAAGTATGACATGCATTGAGAAGAAAAGCAGTGATGTGCCATAGTGGAAATTGAATTTGTTTTTACCATTTTACCTTTAATCACTTATCCTCAAATAGTTATCAGAATTCTACCTGCAAAATTTTACTTAACTTTTATATTTAGGTCCATTGATGCTTTTCATTCACATTTAAGACCCTGCAAGTAATGTAATATATTTCTGTAAAATCAGAAAATAATGGCAGTCTTACATTTTTATATTTTCCAGTTACAAAAGGTCTCTGCACTAGGTAGGCAGGTATGTTGTAGAGAGGAGAAAAGAGAATCTGTTGAGGAGTTTGCTTTTATGCTCCTGATCTGACAGAATACAGTGCTGGCTGGGGCTGAGGTTGTGGCTCAGTGGTAGAGTGCTCACCTAGCATGGTGAGGCCCTGGGTTCAATCCTCAGCACTATGTGTAAAAAAAAATAAAAAATGAAAAAATAAAGATATTGTGTGTCCACCTCTAACTAAAAAATGAATATTAAAAAAAAAATACAGTGCTGGTTTCAGGCCAAAGAATTCCCTGTGATTAGAATGGCAATCAGCTGTTGCCCCAGTATAGGAAGAAGCATCATCAGCTTTATTCTAAAGTCTCTTTACTTGTATATGTATATGTACATGTATACTACCATTATATATAATTAATTAATGATTACTACATCTCACATTAAAAAAAAGTCTCTTTACTAGGATTTTTCAGTGGGTAAATTAAAAACGATAACAGCAACAACAAAAACAACCAACTTTTATTACTTTTACCTTTCGTGAAAAATAATTCTGTTAACTAATTTAGCTTTGTAAGATACTAAATTGTAGCTGTCTTTTGCTTCCATGTTTCCCCTCTTGTTAATGCTTTGGCTCAAAGCATTGACTTGTAAGAGTGAAATTCAAGGAACCTGAGCTTTACATTATCTTCAACAGGCAACCTGAGGACTATTACCTAGAAAGCAGTTCATTATTCATTTCTTTTGAGCAGTTGCCCAAATGAAACAATGGTGTCATACATTATATTAACCTGCACCACAAAGATCCCTGCTTACTAAACAATTCTGAGCTCCACTGAAGGATTTGGGCCTTCTTCCAACTATTAAAGAAAAAAAAAAAGAAAGAAAGAAAAAGTTGCCTACATCAGCAGAAAGCCTGTATTTAATGCAACTGCATAATAAATTTGAGGTTTCTTGCCCTAAATACAGTTTTTTAAGCTTCTACTGTTTCATTTTGCCTTGGTTCCAATTTGCTATAACATTTACTGAGTGAAATCATGCTGACTAGAAACAAAATTAGGATATTTGTGACAGGACATAAATATCTTTAGTTCCAAGAATGGCCAGGGATGCTGTCACCCATACTTGCAGATGGAGCCTTGGAGGCAGTGGAGAGAAGACCAGGTGTGTCTTCAGCCTAGCACCCATGCTTATAGGTCTCACCACTCAGCTCTTCCAGGGCTCTCACTTACATGGATGGAAGTACAAGCAAAAGTGGCCCAGCAGATGCCTTCCTAAACCATGCCACACAAAGATTCCTAATGGTGTTTGATCTCAGTAATAAGCCTCAGCAAACATATATGACCTTGGAAATACTTTTATCTTTCCCTCCTGAGACTTATTGATCACATAACTTTTATTCTGGGCCTCTACCTTCAAGCCTGAAGCTGAGGTGGGGAGGAAGGTGAGAGCTTGATGAAAGGACCAAGTGTTGACATGCTCAAGGACACAGAATCCTGAAAAAAATGTGTGCAGATCCACTTAGTTTTGGTTTCTGAGACCACAGGGCATTTGTTTGCAGATAGGTTAAAGAGCCATAGTTTTGCCATCACAAATGACTATCTAGTTAAGATAGGCTTTTTTTTTAATTGGACACCTGAGTGATATATACTAACAAATAACACTCTTTATAGCTCCTTCTTTCCCCTGCTCCCCACTGATGTAGGGATATGAGGATTAACTCCTATCTAATAGCCACCCTCAAAATAACAAAGGGTCAAAATTTTCTAGGCATATACTTAAAGCAAGACTACCATAGCCCTTTATTATTGTGATTCTCATTGCCCAAGATAGAGTTCCTCATTTAAAAGTCTCAGGGTACTGTGTTTTTTTTTGTTGTTTGTTTGTTTTTTTTTAACTGTAGACTGAAACCATCAGTTTGAATATGCACGTGGCATTCAGATGGGAACTTCACTGTGCCTGCGTGGAAGTTTCTAGGATGACTTGGTAACAGTGCATTTCTGTGGCTTCATCCCTCTGCAATTTAAGAGAGCTTGGTTTCGAGTCCTCTGACCAGTCTGCTGGACCACAGTTCTTTGTACTGCTATGTCCAAACAAGGAAGCATACTTAATTTTATTGCAGACTACCATTTGGCTTTAAATATCTCCCCCTCCACTATAATCTTTGGAATTGTCTAGAAAGGATATTGTTGATAAGGCCTAACCTTTTGATGAAACATCTAGAAGTATCCTCAACAACTTTTACTACAAAATTAAACACAAATGTTAGGAAATAAAAGTAAGAAGGAAACAGTGATAAATCTGAATTATTCATGTTTAAAATACGATTACCTATAGTTATATACTCTTTGCTTTCACAATTAAGAGAGAGGGAAAAAAAGGAGGGGGAAGAGATCTGTTGAAATTACCTCTTGTCAAGATCTTCAGAAGAGCTGGTTTTATATATTTCTGTTTTATTTTTTATCCAAACACTATAATATTATGTGCATGGCTTCATGATATAATAAGCATCATGTACTTCCTGATACTTTTTTTGGGGGGTGGGGGATTCTGGGGATTGAACTCAGGGTCACTCAACAACTGAGCTACATCCCATATTTTGCATTTTATTTAGAGATAGGATCTCACCGAGTTGCTTAGTACTTCATTTTTTGCTGAGGCTGATTTTGAACTTGTGACCCTCCTTCCTCAGTCTCTCCAGCTGCCAGGATTACAGGCATGCACCACTGCGCCCAGCCCTGATACATCTTTTAAACTGAAAAGCTTATACTTCCTGTCATTCCAGTAAAATTTAGGCTAATTCTTCAATTCTTAAGATGGAGCCAGCTACAAAACAGGAATCAAAAATGCCACGTTTGAGATTCCTATAATTATGTAAACTATATTGCCCTTGGTTTCTTTTCATATCCATCCTAGTTTATAAAAAGCATTTATTAATTTTTTATGAACATTTAAAATAATCTTTCTGAGTTACAATGTAATGTAAAATTAAGCATAATCATGTCTGTTGTTAATGGTTGGCAAGCATATTTTTTTTCTAAAAGGAAAGTTGAATATTAACCTCTAGGGTGAGATTATTAACTATATTTGGCTTATGATTTGATAATTTTTCTTCCATCATACATTTGTGAGATACAAATAATTATTTCAAATTTACTTTTGAATAGATGTTGATATTTTGAAGGAGGCATGTTGTGTTTTGTAAATTATTGATGAAAAGTATTTTGTGTATACCAAACAGAAACCTTAGCTTGTCCTCATGCTGTGCTCATTAGCCTGACAGAGACCCCAATTTAGTAACTCCTAGTGAATTAAATTTTGTGGAACATATAATCTTTGACATGTTTCTTTAAAAGCCTCTTTTAAATCAAATGATAATAAGTGAAAATGAGAAGCAAACTTTGTTACCATAGGTTATTTTATAAGCACAAAAATGTAGTATGTAGCAAATATTTTTTTTGGCAGGGGGCATATGTCTCCATAGGAATTATTTTTTCATGTAGCAAAGCACATTTCCCTCAAATTATTTCCCTAGAATTCTGTATCTTGTCTCTAGTTAAGTATTGTCACAGGAAAAATTCTTATGTTAATAAATAATTATTTCAAATTTATTAATATGCTCGTAATTATATATAGCCTATATGGAAGCAGAATTTTATGTGTAATTTGTGTGTGTGTGTGTGTGTGTGTGTGTGCACATGAGCACACATGCATGATGCAGAATTGTGACTGGTACATGGTAGGTATTCAGTAAACACATATTAATGAATGAATGACTAAATGAATAAGTAAACCACTATAACTGAGTCAAGCTAAACATTGGTGATCCACCATGAAGGTGTAGAATAGTATTCTTTATGTTAAAGGCAGTCATGTTTCCTTATTCCAAGTTAAGTAAGTACCTTACTATTACCATCTATAGTGGATAACATAGAAAATTTATTAAATACTCCTTCAGTTTAAAAACAAACTTTCTTCTTGGTGATACTTTTGTTTAATTCTATAAAATGTGTTTAATATAGTTACCATTTAATTTTTTGCACATGTGTTATAGTTTAGAGGTGTCCCCTAAAAGCTTGTATGTAAAACAATGCAAAAAGTTTCAGTGGTGAAATCATTGGATTATGATAGGGATTAACTGGGTGGTAACTGTAGGCAGGTAGGGTGTAGCTAGAGGAGATGGTCTTTGGAGGCATGCCTTTTGGCTATATATTTTGTCCATGGCCAGATGAGTCTCTTTCTCTTTGCTTCTTGGTTCCATGTTCCCAGCTGCTTTTCTTCATTACAGTCTTTCTTTCTTTTTTTTTTTTTTTAAGAGAGAGTGAGGAGAGAGAGAGAGAGAGAGAGAGAGAGAGAGAATTTTAATATTTTATTTCTTAGTTTTCAGCAGACACAACATCTTTGTTTGTATGTGGTGCTGAGGATCGAACCCGGGCTGCGTGCATGCCAGATGGGCGCGCTACCGCTTGAGCCACATCCCCAGTCTTCATTACAGTCTTTCAGCATGATGTTCTGCCACACCTCAGACCCTGAGGAATGAAGTCTGATGTCTGTGGACAGAAACAAGGATGGCAGGTGTTAAGATGAGGAAAGAGAATCTATGAATATATGGAAAAGTAAAAACAAAATACTAAATAATTTTATATGACTGAAGGTAGTACATGGATGTCAGGTGCACCCTGGTAACATACAACAAATATTTCTATGGTGGAGAGGGAGAATGGAAAGCCTAGAAATAAATATACACATTTGCAATCAATTGATTTGCAAAAAAGATGCCAAGAATACACATTGTAGAAAGGACATCCTCTTTGGCAGATGCCTTAGGAAAACTGGATATCCACATGTAGACCCTCACCCCACACCATTAAAGGAATCAATTGAAAATGGATTAAAGCCTTAAATATCATAGCCCAAACTATAATGATACTAGAAGAAAACATAAGGGAAAAGCTCCATGACAATGATCTTGGTAATGGATTTTTTGGCCATGACCCCCAAAATGGAGGTAACCAAAGCAAAAGTAGACATGTGGAATTACATCAAACTAATGTGCTGCACAGCAAAGGAAATGATTATTAGAGTGAAAAGACAGCCTACTAAATAGGTTATCTGCAAAGTATGCATCTGATAATTATTAATATTTAAAATATTTGAGGAACTCGACCAATTCAATAGCAAGAAAATAAATAACCCAATTTTAAAATGGGCAAAGGCTCCAAATAGACATTTGTAAAAAGAAAACATACAAATGAGCAACAGGTTTATGAAAAAATGTTCAACATCACTAATCATCTGCAAAATAAATTAAAATCACAATGAGATATCACTTCACATATCTTAGAATGGCTCTTAAAGAATGAAGAGAGTTTAAAAGTGTGAGGGAGAAAGTGGAGTGCCTCTGAGTTCAATCCCCTGTACCCCCACCCCCAAAAAAGATCTATTGTGCGTCTTGGTGACTATGGGTAATAACACTATATTGTATATTTGAAAATGGTCAAGAGAGTTGATCTTGAGTCCTTCTCTTCCTTCATATTTCTCTCTCTCTCTCTCTCTCTCTCTCTCTCTCTCTCTCACACACACACACACACACACACACACACAGAGTATGTGAGGTAATGCATATGTTAAATAGCTTCTTTTAGTCATTCCATGGTGTGTGTGTATATGTGTGTATCATGTTGTACATCACAAAGTTATACGTTTTTTTCTTGTTGATTAAATAATCATTTACGAAAAAAAAGGAAGAGAATAGCTTTTTTATTCTGTTTTTACTTTATTAAACTAGGTCATATTATCCACACCTGTGGGAAATGCACATTTATGAAAAGTACTTGGGACATTATTGATAAGTGTCTGCTGGACTATGAATGTCAACATGTTAACCCATTTTCTGATAATGCAGTAAGTCAGAATTTTAAAACACATGGTAGGAAAAACCATATATTAAAAGCATACTTCTAAGCTCAAAGGAATTGAATTCACTGTGAAAATCATGAAATATGTTAACTAAATCACTGCATAAACACCATCACTGCATATAAGTGCATGTGGGGGGCAGCTGAAGTAGTAGTTGATTTTATTGTCTTATCAAAATAGTGCTCTGGAAAAACAAAAGAAATTTAAAGCCCAAGTGCTGTTGGAAAGACTCAAAATTCAGAATTCTTTAGGTCCATCTAACTTAGAATTTAGAAAAGAATAGCTGAATTTATCTAAATAATGTTGAAAGAAAAAAATAATGAAGATAATATCATAAATTAATGAAGGAGAAAAATCAACATAACAACATGCAAGACAGTGGATTCACAGAAATACCTTGCTTCTCTGAAAGACCAATAAAACCAAACAATTCTCTGGCAGGATTACTGATTATAAAAGAGAAGGCACAAATAAATTGGACATGGGAGAGGTGATTGTAGATACCACAGAGAGTGAACCAATAATAAGAGGGTATTATCAACACCTCTAATATGTCAATTAGCTCAAAAGACAAATGAGCTGGAACCATTCCTAGATCACTGCTGTAGAATCCATCAGCCCTCCATGCTTGGCTCTTCTTCTCAGTCCATTATCCACACAGCAAAGTAACCCAGCTACCAAGCAAATCTAATCATGCTATGTTTCTGTTTAATATGTGCTTTAAGTGACTTCTTGTTACTTTGCGGAGAAAATCAGTTCTCCATATTTCTTTCAGTTCCCAACATCCTATCCCCACCCCATCTCCATCCTCATCTGTCTCTACTGTTGTTTCTTTGTGTTCCCAACATGTGCTGAATCTCTCCCTGCCTTGAACCTTCGCCCTGCCTGTTCTCTGTATTGGTGGCACTTTTCATCACATTCCTTTGTACAATTCCTACTTACCTGTCATATCTCTACTATCTGCGTGCTATGGCCTGGCCACATTGACAAATAGGATAAACCATCACAGCTGCTTAGTGACCAGTTGGCCATTAGGTCACCAGGACAGAGGTCAGGTCCACTCGTTATTTCCCCTGCTCCTCATTCCACAATGCACGGCGGCCTTGCAGTGTTCCCCTGTTCAGCATCTCTTCCTGACACTTAAGAAGACCTAAGAACAGAAACAGGGTGGGTCTTTTACAGCCTGTCATGCAGTATTGCAGGTTGGAGGGTTTGTGTCTAGAATCCCCTAAGTTAACTTTGTGAAAGAAGGGATTTCTTAATAAATACTCAAATATATTTAACCCATGTTTTAAGAAATGATTGAAAGTATGCATGTTAGTTTTTAATTATATTTAATTTTTAGCAAAGGGAATTATATCTACTAGTGTTAATTTTTTACTTTATTTCCAATTAAATAAAAAGAGCAAAAAAGGACTGCAACAGTGGCATTAGTTATTATGGTTAAAAATAGTTCTAATCAAGTATTGAGCTATATTATCATCTAATGTGTCTTTTGAATTATGAGGACTATGTTGCAGACACATTGGGGGAAATTCTTAGTGTTTTAGTAATAATGTAAAAGTTTTATTTACATTTTTTGGAAGCAGTGGGATTTTCTTTTTAATGGCCTACACTTTTTCTTTCTTTCATTTTCCCTTACAATGCATGGCTACTTCCAGATAATGTACATAGAGAATCATTATAGGAACCTACCTCAAATGGTTTTTACACTGAAATGAGGTAAACATAATTTATATTTATTTTACTAGAAATATAAAACAATGGTATAAGTGAAAACCTGAAGTTATTTTATGCTGACTTTTTTTTTAAAAAAGTAAATAAACCAATCAAAAAGTTAAAGAATGTCTAATATATCTAAAAAGAACAACAACAAAAAGTAAAAGAAGCATTTTAATCTATTTTGGAATAATAGGAATTTCTTGGGGCTGGGGATGTGGCTCAAGCAGTAGCGTGCTCGCCTGGCATGGGTGCCGCCTGGGTTCGATCCTCAGCACCACATACAAACAAAGACGTTGTGTCCACCGAAAACTAAAAATAAATACTAAAAATTCTCTCTCAATTTTTTTTTAAGGAAAAAAGGAATTTCTTTTTTTGCCATGATACTGGATGTTGAACCTAAGACCTCGCATACCAGGCAAATGCTTTACCATTGGGTTACATCCTCAGCTCTTTTTAAATTTGATTTTGAGTCAGAGTCCCACTGAGTTTCTCAAACTGGTCTCTAACCTGCCATTCTCCTGCCTTAGATTCCTGAGTAGCTTGGATTATAGGTGTGTACCATTACTTCCAGATAAATTTTCCATTTTCAAAATCACAGTATTTTCTTGCTATAATTAACATGAGTATCATAAAATTTTAAGCATATTAAAAGTCACTACAGAAGTCATATGTGCAGTATAAAATTACTGGAAGATAGAAATGAAAAATCAGAGACTCCTTCATGATATTTGATGTGGTTTTCCCCTCCATATGACTTTGATGATCTAATACATAATGGAGGGTATGGTAAGGAGACAGGCAGAATGACCTTCTCGTGACAGCTTCACCATACTCCACCTGGCTTTGGTAAACATAATGAGTTTGCTTTCTGAAACAATTCATCACATTTTAATTAATTTCTGTCTGCAGATCTGCAAGAAGTACATGTTACTTTGAAGTTCATCCTGCCAACTTTAGGTTGACTGATGCTTTCATTTTTCTCGTTGATAGCTATGAGCAAACTGTTTTATGTGCTATGCTACTTATAGAAAATAATAAGTGCATTAAGTGTACAAATCATTTGCAACTTATGTGATTGGTCATAATAACATTCACCTGTTATTTTCAATCTTTGAGATCAAACAAATAGATATGCAGTAATATCCTTAGCTTCTTTAGTAAACATTTTGGTTTATGCACATGCAGAGCCCCAGATACAATTTAGAAAAGTATGTAATTTGGGCACATAAATTTGGATCAGTACAATTATGGGGTAATATGTGATTTTGAGTAAAATGCATAATGCTTGTGCCTTATTTCTTCATTTTAAAAACAAGGTAGTCAGACAAAAGGTTCAAGTTTCTCTTTACATCTAAAATTCTTGTCAGAATTTTTATAAAAGATATTATGAAAGATAATCTTATCAGTAAAGTGGGGATACTGAAGTTTAGGAGGATTATTTATTCCCAGTCAGTTGCTTATAAGAGAATTTAAAATTATTTTGTATGAGACTTTGAGCAGTTGTTCAGATAAGTTTTTCACAAATTTGTGACCTGATTTGGTTTGCTTATATAATAGGAACTGTCAAGTCCTGTATGGGTTGAATTGGATGTATGATTTTATTTTTATTACTACTAATACTCATTCTGCCTAAAGTACTAAATTATGTGAGAAATGTTGAAAGGGATAACTGAAGAATAAATGTTAGATCATGTGAGATCAGTAGTGGCCCAGATATGAAAAGTGACTTATAGTGAAGAGAGAGAAGTTGAACAGCCCCAGTCCCATGGTCAGTCTTAACTACTTAATGTTAATTTTAAGTGAGACCATCTTCCATCCTGAGTATTACCATCAGCAGCCAACATCCTCAGCGAACAGTTAATGAGTGCTTCTTTGTGTGATGCACTATACCAAACACATTGCATCTAACCCCCCCCAAAAAACCCAACAGGGTGCATATGTTGAGGACACACCACAGATTTTCAAATAGTAGATCTAGAATTTATTTCCCATCCTTGGGCTCCAGAATGTGCTCTTGGCATCTCCACCACAATGCCCCTGAATCCTGCTCTTCTGTTTCCTCTACTTAACCTGCTCATCGTATACTTGCCACCTCCAATTTCATCTCCCTGCACAGATTTCCACTTTACGTGACTCCTTCTGTTGCCAATTCAAGATAAAAACATTGGTTTATTTAACTCTAGTACATTCCTGCTAGGAAACCTGGTTCTTCAATCAGGGACACATATGCTTATAAATTGGGAGTTTTGTTCTAGTTCTCAAACTTGTATTTCTGAGCTTCAGATTCCTCATCTATAGGACCACAGAAACACCTGTCTTGAAAGGCAGCTATGAGGAGCTTAGGCACAGGGGACTCTCCTGGCTCCTCAGATTCTGTGCCTGCAATCTTTTCTGAGAGGGAGAACATGGATGGCCAAATTCAGAACAATCTCAAGTTCCTGGCTGATCTTGTTTTTACCTTAAAGGGGAAAACAAGAGATCAGAGTCATTGGCAAAGTTATAAGAAACTCTCATGGTAATTTTTATTTTCATAACAATAAAATATTAAAGATAACATGCCCAATGAAGTGACTATTAATGACATTTAATAGCATTAGTAAGAATGGGCAACATAGAATTAATTTCCATTTATCTTTTATCCTTCATTAATACTGGTGTATCACTGATAATGATGTTAATTGAGAAGAAAAGAGAGTGAAGGATTGTATTCATGATGAATACAATCTCTGCTCCTCACATTCTTGCGATCCTCTAAATAGGTGCCCACACTGCCCACGTGTCGCCCCCTGTTGACTGTCACCTTCATCATATACAATGTTCCAGGCTTCACTTTTCTTGAAAAAAACCTGCACCATAGACAGAGATGTTTGGTTTGTTTTGGTTTAGCTTGTTTGGTTGTATTTTTATTTCTCAAGGAGTGTGTAGGAAATCACATAAGCCTTATTACCCCTTAACATAGGCATACCTAAACTGCCCTTTGTTCAAAAATAATTTTCTCCAAGTACCTAATTTTCATGAAAGTTATATCCTTGGGTCTGATCTGAATTAAGGGGGAGAGGGTGAAAATGCTGGCTGGTACTTCAGCATCCTGACATCATAATCCAGAGGTTCTTGACCTACTGTCCCTGAATCTATAAACAGAATGCAGACCTGTAAACCAACTGAAATTGTATTTGGGGGAAAATCTGCATATTGTTAAACATATGTAGTTTTCTGAAGAATTACCACCATCTGGGTGCCCTATATCTGTTTTCTTACTGTAGTTGTGTTTTCAGTGTATTACCCGCTGAGAGTTTGGTCAGAGTAGGAAACAGGAGACATTAAAGTGTTTTTGTTTTTGTTTTTAAAGTTGTAGTTGAAAGGGCTGGGGATGTGGCTCAAGCAGTAGCGCGCTCACCTGGCATGCATGTGCCTCGGGTTCGATTCTCAGCACCACATACAAACAAAAGATGTTGTGTCCACCAATAACTAAGAAATAAATATTAAAAATTATCTCTCTCTCTTAAAAAAAAGTAATTGAGTTTAAAAAAAAGTTGTAGTTGAACACAACGCCTTTATTTTATTTATTTTTATGTGGTGCTGAGGATAGAACCCAAGGCCTCAGCACTCTACCACTGAGCCACAACCCCAGTCCCCATTAAAGTGTTTTTTGGGTCCCCCCTCCCCGTCAGAGTCTGAAAACTGACCTTTCCTATATACAGTAATATGACATATCCTCTGTAATACCATTAAACACTAATGAAGTAATACACACAAAATTTATATATTGAATTTTAATTAATGACTTCAGGTTTAGGGATGAAATATAGTGATATCTGCAACTTATTTTGAAATTCATCTAAATAATAGGATGGATACAAGGAAGGATGGATATGATAAAAAATCAAATATTTCAGTATGTTAACTATAAAGTCTGTATATTTAGAACATGGATGTTCACTGTGTAATTCTTTCATTTTTTTCTGTGTTTGAAAAATTTAATAAAATATTGGAAAAATAGGCAATCATAACATTTAAAGTACATGCAACTATGTATGACATAGCAGATTAGTGGAAGGAAGTGATAAATGTTGGTTGCCTAAAATGGATATTTATTGATTCAATTTGGAGGCAATTCTTGAGTACATAGAAATAATTCTACATATGTTTGAATTTCAGTTGCAAATACTTTACAGCCAAGTAAAATTTTTATAGCATATGCACAGTGCTTAGCAAGATAGCTTTCCAAACAGTGACCATGATTGTGTATTTTGTCAGATTCTGTACAGTTTGCAGTTTGACTTGGAGGTTCTTCTAACATAAAGTTGTTCTTGCCATTAATTGATTTCTAAGTCTTTCTAAATATTTTCCTTGCTTGATTATACACACCATTAATCAGAGAAATTCTCCTATATCTGGACAGTGTGTCCTATCTTATTTGAATCATCCATCTGTATTACATAGTCAGTCCTAACCAAAGTATCACAGAGAGCTAAGGGGAGAGTTGCTATGTTCTCCTTTACATTTACCAAATGCACATCAATCCTCTAAAAAAATCATCCCATTAAAATTTCTTTTAATAAGGAAGTGCTGAGAGAGACAATTTGAGCTTTATTTTGTTAATCCAATCACAAGTGTTTTATATCCTATTTGGATTAAAATATCCAATAATTGATTATGAGAATTATGCAAGCTCTAGCACTGAAACTTGGGATATGGGTAATTAAAAACTGAAAGATCTTTTCCATTTTAGTATTTCAGGCCTGGGCTCATTACACATGACATCTCATACAGAGAAACTGAATCTAATAATTGCAAAAGAAACAAAACTAAAACAGCCATTGAAGCAACTTGGACTGATTTTTTAAAAATTTATATGCATTAAATAAAATATAATTTATTTAAATATTATGTTTAAATGGACCTATAGTGATTGTTTTTCCCCATGATACCATGAAACAACTAAATCCCTAGATTTTTTATGATTATTATTCCAAATGATACCAGGATTGCAAAGTCAGAACTTTTGAAAAGGACTTAACTAAGAGACATGAGCCATGGTAGGTGCTTAGGGTGCTAGTTAAATGCCAACAGACTGGAAAACAAACAGCATAACCCAGACAAGATGTGACTTTGTTCTTTAGCATCCATGTGAAGAGGAAATCAGATCTTTCTGGGATGTGCCCCCCTCTCACAGTTGTGTAAAAAAAAAATTTCACATTCTCAACTTACTGCATTGTGTGTGAGATTGTGACTTGGGGCAAGGCAAAGGGGCACTACATCACTTCTTAGAATAAAAGCTCAATTCACTTAACTCAGTTGGTGCTTTTGTTTCAGTCTGCCACAAGTGGCAGAAGCATGAAGCATCCCTTCATCCCATGAGCCTGGGGTGTGCTGGCTACTCTCCCTGCGTTCTCCAGCTCTGTTGCCAATGGAAGTGAGGGATTGACCCCAGGCCTCAGCCACTGTTCTTTGCTCTGCCACTAAACCACTGAGCTGTTGGCACTTTGATTGTTTTATACCAGGAGGAAACCAACTGTGTTGATGTGAATGTCTTATTCATCAGACATTACAGGCTTCACAGTTTTAATGAGCTGAAATTCCTAGTCCAAGACATGCAGCCACAGTGAATCAAGTCAAGTGATATAGTGACGACATTTTCTAATTTAGTGGAGTTGCTCTTTAAAGGGTTTGATGGTATTTCAGAACTCTAAACACTGCAATTACAAAGTCTGTCTGAGGTTGTGTGTTAATCAAAAACAGCAAATTGTGTTTGACTTATAAAGGACAGCAGAGTACTAAAGGTTGGAATTATTCTTGCATAGTTTTTCCTTTTAACCACGTAGACAACTGTGAAGACACAAGTGAACAAACTACTCACCAAATACCTAGGGTATCTTTCTGACATATGAAAATGTCTCAGTTATTCCCAGGGGCTATGTTTTAAAATTACAGTCCTTGGGAAGAAGCTTAGTTTCTATGTCATCATTTGTCCTGAACACTGAATATTTCCACAAGGGTGGAATGAAACATTTCAGCATTAAATGTTTCAAATTCTTGTACTTTGTGAGCAATTGCAAGAGTCATTTGGAGAACCAACTGCATTATCTGATTTCATGGCATATATTTACCCACAGCTTTCACAGAAGCAACTCAAAATGTCCTGTGTGTGAAAAGTATGTGACTTTCTTAGGTTGGAACCTGGGACTCCCTGGCTCACAACTTCAGGCACCTCTTCACTGCAGACAGAATAAGGCATAAACTCCTGACCAGAGCACTTAAGGCTCTCCCCTCTGTCCTGCTCACCTGCTTTTCATCCTCCCTGCGTCCATCTGCATCATATCCCAACATGACTTGCAGGCACGTGCCTGAGACACTGACCTTCACTACCTCTCACGGTCCCTGGCTGTGCAAGATGGCCTCCTCTGTCCCTCTCTATACTTTTACTTAGTCAAAGCCCAGCTTTTCTTCACTTTGCTGGCACCTCTAAGATAGCATTTATATTTTTAATTCTGACTAGTTGTCCTGGCCATCTTCCCTCCAAACACTTGAGCTCTTTAAGGACATGCTGGTCAATGTTCAACTCTCAGCTCTTCAGAAAGTAGAAAAGCCCTGATTGGTTCTTTTGTGTGTGTTGTGGTATAAACACTCCCATGCTGGCTGATGGGTTTATCAGCTGGCTTGCAAAATTTTCCAAAAATTTTAAAATTCAACTCTTAAACACTACTGGGACCTCACTTTATGAGTCCTGTTATTATTAATCCTCATCCACCCTGAACACTGGGCTATGTTTAAAAAAATAGATACTCAGTAAATGTTTCCTGAATTGATTTAGAGAGGACCTTGATGGTGTTGCTCCTCCATCACTGCTCCTACAGGCTCATTTCCTGCAGTGATCTGTACAACATCTGCATTTATGGTCCATTCATAGAGGTGGCCTTAGCTGGCTCCTCTCAGTGCACCAAATGCATGTGAATTGATGGATACATTGTTAAATACACTCAAGAGTTACAGTGAGGAATGGTTGGTGGTCTTGACTTCTACAACCTAATCATTAGAGCAGAATGTGAGTCACTGTGACTTTAAATAAATAAATAAATAAGAAACAGAAATAAAAGTCAAAACCCAGAGTCAAGATTGTGTCCCTCCCAAGAAGAGAAATGAAAAATCCCAGCACAGTGTGGTGAGTTGAAAGGTGAAAAGGCTGCAGGTCCTGTTCCTGTCTTCCCACCGCTGAACCTGTTGCCCATTTTGGAGTTTCCCATCTGTAACACTTTCACAACTCACATTTTGAGGTTGAGATGTTAGCATATTTTTCACTTCGTGTAATAAAGTGCCAATCTTGTTGCCTCTATGGAAGTCACCCCATAGAAATCCTGTTGTTCCTGATAGAGTTTCCAACTCATTCTGATTTGCCTCTGTTTTAAAACCAAAGCTCCCCCATGTTTAGGAAGTCCCTCAATCTGGGCAACCTGGGACTGTTGATCACCTGAGTTCCCATAAAGGTTATGGGTCCTGTGTGCATGCTCCGGGTGTTACTATAATCGACTTCCTATCACTGATGTTCCAGATGACATCTAGTCAATGACTAAAAAGACGTGAACCTTAACTTTTTTTTTCTGGTTTATAAAACCTGTTCTCTTCTATGGTCCTATTTTTCAGCACTTTTGTTAACATAAATGAGAGAGGCCTCTTGATAGGGAAAAACACCACATGAGCACAAAATGCTAGTATTTATTTCTCATAACCATATATATAGCATTCTGTAATTACAACTTTTAGAATTCATATTGGGTATTATAAAAATATAGCATCTAGTGGTGGGACAACTAATATCAAAATACTTTAAAACAACCAGTTATTATTTGTGTGGAACGCATGCCAGAGGACTGTACCTGTGAATAAAGCCTTCACTTCTATGGTTCACTGATTTGTTCTTGATGGAGAAGTTGTTCACTGACATTGTAGTGAGGCAGCCAGATGGAGGGTGCTTAGGGCCATTAGCCAAGTAGGTATGACAATTTCCTTGCCAGCGTACCCCATGTTGCTTAGTGGAAGGACTCGTGGAAATAGGACTTGCATTAGACATTTTGCAGTGACATTGCATGTAAGGTGACCTTGCTCAAGGATTTAGGGCATTCCCGGTTTAGGACAATCTGGGTTTAGGGCGGTTCCAGGTTTAAGATTATTCCTGCTGGGAATAGGGCATATCCTGCTGCCTGAGTTCCCCTTGAGTCTCTCCCGGGATTCAGAGAGTATTTTGGGAGGCAGAGGAGGTGGATTTGAGAGAGAACGTGGATTTCTCCAGAACGTGTTTGGAGAGGGCCAATGTGAGTTTGGGAATAAAGAATTGCTGTTTGAATCTACAAAGCTGTGAGTGACTCATGATTTTGTGCCCAGCCAGAATGCGGCAGGAGGGAGCTTAGCTGGCTGTCCAGATCCACATCCCTTAGCACGGACTTGCTGGATCTGCCTCACCATCTACAGACATTTCCTGGTGGAAATAATGTGTTCAAGTCATGTCCACAATGTGTCACTTTGTAACAATGTCAGAATATGTTCCCACAAGAATAGATGTTTCTGCTATAATGTAACATCCACATTTCTGCCTATGTTCAGTAAAATACTACAGTAAAAAACTATAGGGCTTATATAGGGAAAAAGAGAATAAGGGGAAAACCATTCAGAATGCATTCAACTTAATAATACAGCACTCACATATGCAACAAAAACACTAATAAAAATGCTAGAAATTTATGAGTGGAAGAAGCTGGATGTCAAGATTGAGGCTACTATATTAGGTGAAAAGGCAAGCTGCTCAAGGACCCAGGAGAATTGTACAAAAAACAGTTAATTCCAAAACACAGCCTGTAGCCAAACCAAGCATATAGGAGACATGTGGGGTAGATGGACAGCATGTACCATACCACTTGCCTCTGCAGCTTTCGTGCAACTGTGTTTGGGTGTCTTGCCCATGGCTGCTGTTACTTGGTACCGCAAAACTTTAAGCATTGCAAAGAAATTTCTCATGAACCAAAATGACTTCTGGTTTATGCTGACATCATTATATCCCATCATTGTATGGTATCTAATTATGCCATAGAAATGAATATTTTCGCTTTGCAAGTTTCTACTGAATAAGATGGTGATCATATATATTGAATTCAAAACCCTAAGCATGAAAACTTCTTATGCTTCAACATGTTGGACAATAACACCAGACAAATTTCATTTTGGAAAAAAGGAATTAACACAAAATGGAGTCACATCTTTTCTCAAATCTTGAAATTAAAGTCCAACATAAACTCTCATGTTTCTCTGACTAGTGACTTAGAAGTGGTTTTATAAGATGTGTGTGTGTGTGTGTTAAGTTGTAAAAAAAAAAATGCACACACTCCTGTGTTACATGACTTTGTACTTGATTTATTTAAATATAATTTAGTAGGACTGTAATATTTTAAGGAGGGTTAAAGGGTCAGAATCCTATTTAATTATCTTATACCCACTTGGGAGCCAGTCACTTATAAAGGTATGCTAAGCAAATAAATCTTCAAATAATGTAAAATCCTTGAAAAGAATAAGCCACCTTTGGTGAAGCCTTTTCTATTAAGTCTGTCATTAATATGATTTCAGTGAGCTATTTCAAACAATTTTTATACATATGTCTTGACAAATATTCATATATTTATTTTTTTAAGATTACATCATTAAAATGATTTCAATGAGCTATTTAAACCTCCCAGTTTTGTATGTATATAAATATATACATATAAATGTGTTTTCTTTTATTTGTATTTAATTTTTTAAAAATCCCAAAAAACCATAGGCCGAGTTTTATATAAGGGGGTTTGGCTAGGATAGAATAGAGATGCTTCGGATTAGACAGAGGAGAGTGAAGGGAGGGGAGGAGGCATAGGGATAGGAAGGGTAGTGGAATGAATTTTACATTATGACCCTGTGTGCATATATGATTACATGACTGGTATAATTCTGCATCATGCACAACCAAAAGAATGAGAAGTTATACTCCATCTATGTATGATGTGTCAAAATGCATTCTATCATTTATAACTATTAGAACCGATTAAATTATTTAGAAAAAATCACTGTATATATGATTTTTTTCAAGAAAGATTAAATGTGCCTTGGTGGTTCTGAGAAGACCTAGATCAGGAATTTCCTCACACCTTCTTGGCATTCATTGAGGTAAATAGTCTCAGGGTTGCTTTCTTTTTGTCTGTATTCGTCTGAAATATGACCACTGTTTTACATTTGCACAAATCTGATGTAACCAATAGACTCACCATTAAAATAGAGCATTAGTTAAATGTAGGCTAATTACACATCCTATAATGCCTGGTCTTTAATGAGGATTTCAATAAATGTTTGTTGATAATGAAGATTATTAAAATGATATGTTAAGTCTATCTCCTCATGTGAAAAATGCTTTTGTTTTGCAATGTTAGACTTACGGCTTTGCCTGAAAATTTTTAATTAAAATCACCACTTTGGCATAAAGCTTAAAATGTGCAGAGTTTCTGGAATTAGCTCACTGTGCATCCATATGGATGTTACCAAACAGCTTTCAACTTAAAGGATTCGGGCCATTTTGAATGATGGACCTTCTTTTAAGCCTAAAACAAAGCCTGTCTGTCTCTGTGTTCATTTTAATTAATATTATCTTGCTGGTCTCAAAGATGTGCTCGCTTTTGGAGGGAAGAAGCATGATTACATAAATCAGAAATAACTTACAGAAGTGGGTCTTACTAATTTTCTACTTCCTTCTGTTTTATGCCACTTCCTTCCACCCCCCAAGGAGCCTCAAAGTAGTTTCAGAGAAATTGAAAAACAGTGATTCAGATGTTCGTTAGCCAAATCCTAACAACCTCACTCAAAAAAATTATGAAGTTAAGCTGACCTCAGATTTTGTGAATTCAGTGAGAAGTCTAAAACCATTTTGAGTCTAACATGGATATAAAATCTACAGCATAAAAGTTGATTATGACTTATTAGTATTTGCACTTGGCTAGGCACTTACGGCTTACTTACAGCACTTACCTGCAAACTTTCTTTTTCTACAGTAGCAAACTGAACCCAAAGATGAATGACACGCAAAAAAATCATTTTCTTTACTTTTCTTGGTTTTCTAAGCAGAACAGTCAAAGTGTCAGAGCCTTGTAGGGGTGTTTGTTTTCTGAACACTTTTCATGTGAAACCTGGTTGATACTATACTTAGGAGAGAGGAGCATTCTGGACTTTCTGCTCTCATCAAAATCAAATTAAGTTCTACAGAGTTGTATTTTAATCAAGACCCTGATTTGCTAACTATTTTCAAATATCTGTCCTACAGCCACTCTCCACATACCCTCAGAAAGACACTGACCCTGCTGCCTGCTGGGCCCTATCTGTCTGGTGCCCAAATAAATCCAATTTTGAATGCTGGGTTTAAAAGCAAACTGCTAAAATGAGTTTTTAAAATTCTTCATTGGATTCTTAAGAAGAGAGTAAATGTGAAAGACTACAAAACAAAATTTTAATTTACCAGAACACATGGGTAAACTAATTCATCCAACATGTGAGTGGAAAGGCACAAAATCAGTATGTTCTCTACAGAATACCAGCATGGAAAATCCTCAGCAAATTTTGATTTTTCTTTTATTCTAGCACTATGGAAATTCATTCCCCATATCCTCTAGATTTGGCATGAAGCCATTGTAATTTTTCCACATTACTTGGAATATTTATTTTTTTAAAGCATGTAATTATCTACATACCTATATTTAAATGCCTCCTATGTACCAGTATTTTGAATTCTACATTTGAGAAAGGGTAAGAATTAGTTTTACTGTAGGACAGAAACAGATAAAGCCAGAAACAGATAAACTTGGTCAAGTGATATTCACTTATTTCTAGAAGAGAACCTAATAGTTTTATAATTCTAAACCACATGTGCTGCTGTGAGGGAGCTTCCTTTCTCTCAAATTGTGTTTCTCCCTTCTTTACAAAGAAGTCTCTGCAATAGAAAGGAGCGGATTACCCTACAGCTTCACATACATCCTGAAGAATATCCTGTTCACAATTTAGGCAAGGAAAGGAAACCCTACAGTTGTTTTAATTTGGAATCAAAGTAATCACTTCTCTCCAGTGAGTCTTAGAGGAGGGAATGTGCCAGAGTCTTCCTGTAGAAAAAAAGAATACTTTGAGGAGGGGTAGTGAGCAGCAAAAATAAATAAATGAAATAAACACAATCCCTTGGCCAGGGTAAACAGACCAGCGCAAAACAGGCAACTGATCATGCCGAGCGCCCTGAGCTGAGTACTTGGCTCTGGTGTCCCTCTGGTATGTTAACTCTGTGTGTGTGTGTGTGTGTGTGTGTGTGTGTGTGTATGCACACACTCATTTGTGTAGGGGTGTGTGTGTGTGTGTGTGTGTATGTGTGTACACACAAAGACTTATCAGGGAACTCAGAGGGAATTAGAAAGAGCCTGGCCCATTTTTAATTTGGGTCTGTTTGCTTGCATTTAGCACTTAAGGGCTTCTACATTCAGTTTGCTCAAAAGAGTGATGAAGCACTCCTTGCTTGTGCCTCAAATCAGAAATGCATGAAGTGAAGCTGCAGAGATAATACATTTTCCCCAAAGGCTTTGGCTGAGCAAATTAGGTGTCAATGGGGTGCCTGCGCAGGCAGTACTCTCTCTAATTAGTCTCTTGAACCTAGTTGGTGGCGGGTATGAGATGATCTAATCAATTGGTCTGTGTCTGATGGTTCGTGTAAAAATCCTACCAGGCAGACTGTCTCCCACAGGTCACCCACCTGCACAGCAGGACTGCTCATTTTCATTTTTCATCTCCTCCATCACATGATGCTGACAGTTGGTTTTAAGAAAATTGAATCCAAAAAATATCTAGTTCATAGGGCACATGGGTCAGAACAAAGTTGCATTATGGGTACCAGCAATCCAATTAATCAATATTTATAGCTGAGAAGCTCTATGTAGATATTTCTGAATAAGGATTTTATCAATCGAATCCAATTTTGGGTTTAAAACATTCATTTCCAGAGAAAGAACATTGTAAAAGCTGAAAGCAAGATAAAAATGGCATCCATTAATCTTATGATCATATACCTATGAGTGTATGTGCACATAGTTAAGCTTATAATTCATAGTCACTGTTCATTTGTATTGTGCAGGCAATGTATTTTAATTATCAATCAAACATAAGGGAAAGATTTACCCTGATGTATTTTACCTCCCTGTGATAGTAGTATAACTTCTTTCCTTTCACCTAATTCCCTACCCATCAAATGCATAATTACATTTACATTTTAAAAATACTTTTTCTAGCAATAAACTCATCTACCTCATATGTGTTCCTCAAAAATTGAAGCTGATGCTGCCCAAGAAAGGATGAGGGACATCCCATGCTCTGGTGAACAGTATTAGGCAGGGTAGGTGGCACAATGTGGTCTATTCAGTCATCTCACAGAGACAGCAGTCTTACTCTGGTTGGCACCTCCTTCATTTTCTTATTATTGGTTTCTTCCATTAATGTCAGAACCAAACCTAAGTAATGGACTTACCATAATCACTGCATTCACTGTTTGTTATCCAATTACTGTTATTATCTATTATCCTTTATTATCCAATTCTGCTTTCACCCTAAGTTAGCCATTATTTAACCCAGCAATTATACTCAAAAGAATCAGGAAGAAGGCAAGTGCGAATATCATCGGTAGCAAAAAACAGTCCTAAATCAATCCAACAGATAATAACATGGTATTGACTATGGTAACAGCATAGTTTACTATTTCATGAAATCAAATATATTGGAAATCTAATCATTTCTTTCAAACAGACCATTAGAGTAAAAAACAACAACCACAAAGAAGTGTGACCTACAGGAAGGTGTCAATCTTATCCACCATTCTCCACTGGTGGCGTGTCATCTATGGATGGCCTGCTCTGTACCCAACACTGTCACTGGGCACTGTTGCTACAATAAATAGCTGCTTTGTATGAGCAATTTCAGCAACACACAGGAACAGAAACTCGGTGCTCACACTCAGTAAAGGCACCATGAAGGAACTAACTTCAAGTCTGAGAACATCTTCCACTACCATATTTTCAAATTCTACCTTTTCCCCTTCCTGTTCATTCAACAACTATTTATTGAGTGCTTAAGCCAAGCCTGATCTGTGATCTGGGAAACATAGGCCAACAAAATCAAAAAGAACCTAAACTTAAGAACCTAAAGATGCCATCTGCCCTCTTACTGCTTCTTGAGAGGAAGTGTCTTGGAAGGGACTAAACCAAATCCTGGTCAAGAGGTCAATTGGGCACCAGTTCTCCATTGTGTTGATTATTTGACACCAAATTAAATGACACCAAACCTGTCATTTGGGTGTTGTTGTAGGAACTCTATGCCTAGAGAGTAGATGTCTGGGTTAGGCAGCCTTCTGCTTAAGTATAACAGAAGGAAAAGGACGTTTTTGTCATCTTCTGAATAAAATGTGTTGAGATTGGTAGTGGGGTTGGAACTGGATAAAGTGTCTATTGACTAGTGGACCTGAAATACTGTGGGGCCAAGTGCTCTCTCTCCTTGATGTCATCGGCCTCAAGAAAGATGGGACCCAATCAGAATGTGTGCTAATATGGGAGCAGCAGGTACAGGAAGGGTAAATGTTCTCCATTTCCCTGGGAGAACAAGGGTGAGATGGTTGTTCCATGGAATTATTTTCTACAGTAGTAGATTCTTTAAGATTTGATAGACAGGTACGATGGCACACACCTGTAATTCCAGCAACTCAGGAGGCTAAGGCAGAAGGATCACAAGTTCAAAGCCAGCTTCAGCAACTTAATGAGGCAACTTGGTGAGACCCTGTCTCAAAATAAAGAAACTGAAAAAGGAGTAGGAATGTGACTCAGTGGTTAAGCACCCCAAGTTCGATTTGCAGTACCACCCCCAAGAAAAAAAAAACCTGAAAGAAAAAAATGACTTGACAAAAGCATATCTGGGCAACCAGGCAGGGGTGAGGGATGTCCAAGTGAGCCACATAAAGAAATTTCCACAAAACAGCAAGTATTTGAGATAACAACTGAGAAGTTTGGATTTAATGATAGCAAAGGGCTTGTATATGGTTTCCATTCATACACAGGCCTCTCTCAGAAACCAAAGAGAAAGGCTTTTGTTTACTGATACAGTCACTATACATATAGAACTCTCAGGAATAGAAGGTTGTCCCTACCTCATACCATATGCAAAAATTAACTCAAAATGGAGTAAATATCTAAATGTAAGGGCCTAAACTACTAAGAATCATAGAAGAAAATATAGGGGTAAATCTTTATAACCTTTAATTTCACAATGAGATTTTAGATATGGCACCAAAAGTACAAACAACAAAGAAAAAAAATTATAAAATGGACTTTGAAATTAAAATTTCTGTGCATCAAAGGACAAAATCAACAGAAAAGGCAGGCCATGGAATAGGAGACAATATCTGCAAATCATATACGTGATAAGGGATTAATATCCAAAACACATAAAGAACACCTACAACTCAACAAAAAGACAAACAATCTGATTTTAAAAAGAGCAAGACTTGAATAGATGTTTATCCAAAACAGATACTCACATATATGGCAAAAAAATAAATAAATAACCACATAAAAAGATGTTCAATATCACTAGTCATTAGAGAAATGTAAATCGATGCAAATGAAATGCAAACCAGTTCATGACACTAGGATGGCTATAATTTTAAAAACAAAACAAAGCAGAAAACAACAAGGATTGACAAGGGTGTGGAGAAATTGAAACCCTTCTGCATTGCTGATAGCAATGTAAAATGGTGCAGTGAATGTGGAAAACAGTTTTAAAACAGTTTGGCAGTTTATCAAAAAGTTAAAATGGAAATGCCATATGACCAAGAAATTCCACTCCTAGGTATATACCCCTAAGAATTGGAACTAGGCATTGGAACAGATATTTGTACTTGAATGTTCATAGCATCACTATTCACAATGGCCAAAAATTGATACAATCCAATATACATTAACTGATGAATGAATGAAAAAATGTGGTCTATCCACACAATGTTATTCAGCCATATAAAATAATGCAGAACTGATACATACTACAATATGAATAATCTTCAAAAATGTTATGCTAAGTGAAAGCAGCCAGGTCACATATTCTATGATTCCATTTATATAAAATATCCAGAATAGGTAAATCCATTAAAGACAGAAAGATGGTTAGTGGTTTCCAGGCGATGGGGTAAAGGAAGACTGGGGAATGACTGCTTAAACAATATGGAGTCTCCTTTGGGAGTGATGAAAATGTTTTGGAATTAGAAAGGAACAATGGTTGTACAACATTGTGAGTGTACAAAATGTCACTAAATTATACACTTCAAAATGGTTAATTTTATGTTGTATAAATTTCATCTCAATAAAAAAAGGAAGGTTAACCTTCTGAAAAATTATAATGATAAGTGGGAGAAATGAGTGAGGGTAGGGATATGCTGTTTTGATGGCTCTTAATGTACGAGTGAAACTTTTGACTTTCTTGGTCAAGATATTGCCAGGTTACTGCCATGCAGGAGGGTGCCCTTAATGGTGCGGCCATTGGAGGAACAGCAGGGCACCTGCACTATGAAGTCTCCAAACAAGGTCAAAACCTGTGAAATTAGACTCTCTCCCAGGTTGCCTCTGTGTCAGGGAGGATGGCAGCATGGCCATGTAGATGGAGACAGGCAGGCCTGGCCAGGACTCATTGACCAGGAACTAGCTTTTAAACCTGGTGGGTGGGTTCTGAGACACAGTGGAGCTGATGGATCAATTCTTAAGGCTGTGTGACTTGAACCCGGGATTCCCACCCTAACCTGGCCAGATGTTCTTTTCCCATCCTAGAGATTCAACAAAGATGTTTAAGGGCTAAAAAGAAGGGTAGAGAGAAACTCAGGGAACATTCCTTCTTGCTTTTTGAACCAATCACTTATCAAGTTTTAGGCATACGTCATGAGAAAGTTACCATCCTGTGCAGGATGTTGGGTCTGCCAGCTCAGGTCACGCTGCTCACTTCTTATTCTACTGAGACTAAAGTAACAGGTAATAGGCAGCTCAGGAATTCTATCCAGCTGATTTGTTTTAAAAGCATGTATGTGATCCATTTTTCTATTTCATGTTCATAAAAGTGAACATAATGTTATGTCCTTTTAATGGTGTATATGATGCTACAGGGCCTTAATTAAGACCAGTGGTACTACTAATGATTTGGGAAAGGAAATATGTTGAGTTTCTGTTTCTTTATCTAAAGGAAGTTAGACCACTTAAATTCATGGAGTTAAATTATTTTAAGGGAAGAAAATGCAATCAGAACATTTGTTTATTATATTAGAATTTTTTTGGTTAAGGAAACTGTTCTACTTCAAATATATGTGCTTGGGGTGGCTGTGAAAAAGCCTGGTGATCTCACTGTGGCCTGACCAATTTTGATGTCTTGTGTAATTTAGGAAAAATGAAAGTTTTTTTATATATATAAAACAATTTTCTCTCTTCTTCCTCCCAGGATTAAGTTGTCATCAATCTGGGAAGAAAAAAAAAACATTAATGAAGTGGCCAATAATGTGAAGGGAATCATGGATCAGTCTCCTTTCGCTCCCTGCAGTGGATTTCACTTAATTGAAGCTGGCAAGACCCTGTTTTCTCTGCAATTTATTTAAAACCTTGCACGCATTTGGATACCTTGTGATTTCCAAGAACTATGTGAAGATTAAACTTGGCTTCCTGATACATGACATGTATTCTTTTCAGTCTTTTGTGTTTGATTTTGTTTGATTTCCCTCTGCAGCCCAGCATCTCTGTAAAGGTTTTTATGCTTTCACCAGCCATGTCTTAAATACATTAAGACAACACATTTGGCGTTCACATTTCTTCAGTAATGTCTGTACTTGAAAGCCACACAGTGGCATAAAACAATGTGTGTTTTCTTTGAGAGCAGTGCACATTTTGCAACCACTAGGAAGGACATTTTTCGCTAAAGCAAACCCCTGTTCACTGACTAGACAGCATGGTCCCAGACTGTGGGACTCCACCTGTCGCTCACCTTATGAGGATGTTTGCAAATGTGTGTGGGTTTTTTCCCCCTTGGAAATAACTGTGCATTTGTATAGGATACTGAATCTGCTTAGCATTTTCAAGCCACATAAAGTGACTGTTTTCCAAGCAGGTTGAAGATGAAGCAGCAAGTACCAAGCATTTAGAAGGAAGTTAGGGGAAATTGCTTATTTTTCAACCTCTACAAATTGTGGTAACTTTTTACATGTGTCCTGAGTCTTGTCAACATCTCATTTTCCCCCCATCCATTCTGGTACACTTTGTGTCTTCTAAATGGAGAAAATAATAAGGAACAGAATGTTTAAAACTTGGATGCAAAAGGCTGTATGGATGGGCCCTGAAAGCAGTCTTGGTTAATGAACACTTGCAAAGCAAATTACAAAATTACCCAGAGTCAGAAGTTTGTTCAATCATAGCAATGCACCTTTGAATTACATTTTTTTAGATTGCAATATTTTTATTAATGATAAGTAATTTCTATAATGCACATAAAATGTCATTACCTTTCATCTTTTTTTAAATTAATTTTTATTGTTGGTTGTTCAAAACATTACATAGTTCTTGATATATCATATTTCACTCTTTGATTCAAGTGGGATATGAACTCCCATTTTTACCCTGTATACAGATTGCAGAATCACATTTTTACCCCGTATACATATTGCTGAATTACATTTTTAAAAAACATTCCAAGCTGATTGAAAGGCATCGTAGAGTACCTGACTTTAAACAGGCTCCTGGAATAACTGTTCAAATGCAGGTTTTAGAAACAATGCAGTATTCTTGCTTTAAAGGTGAAAATGGGGGGGGGGATATAGAAAAGAAAGAAAGGCTTCACTTCCCTTATTTAAGGAGTTGAGGACCTTGGAGGATGAAGGTGAGTCTGGGAGCCTGGGGAAAAAGTGCTCAGGGTACGAAGTGCTCTGATATGGAGGGGTTCTCCTGATGTAGGCCAGCTCACATGGGGTGGGCCTTCCTGCTGAATCCCAGTAATACTGAGGCCACAGGGCAGTTAAACTTCATCTAAAGCATGAACTTAGCTCCTCTAAGCAAATTCCCATGAAAATACCTCCACATACATTGTTTTACACTTTCCTGTTAGTCAGAAGGAAGGAGAAACTACAAGCTTGAAATGTGTCATACATTTTTAGAATCAAAACTAGGAATTATGATCCAAATAGACAAGGGCTTCCTGAGAGTTGGGTGAGGGAAAAGCATTTCTACAGTCAAACCTGAAATCCCTACGGAAGTGGACTCAGCATTCCTAAACCCTAACATGGTATTATCTCTGGAGTAAGGTGCAAGTAGATATGTCAAGGGTCATAACTCATCCAAACGTAGCCTTCTTTTAAACTTACAAATGCCAAGCAAAGAATCATTTACAGATTGGTTTGAAAGAGAGCAAAAGACACCCAAAGCTAGAATGTTTTTCTGTTTGCTACCTAGAAATCCTTTTCATTCCTCTTTCATTCATTCCAACTCACCAGAAGTCTTTAGAAGTATTTCAATTTAAAGTATACTTAAAATTAGGATTTCTTAAAGGAAATATGGGGAGAAAAGTTGACATTAAATGAAAAGCAGCCTTCCTTGTGATTTTTTTTAAGTCATTCATTTGGGGTAGAGTCATAATTTTTATACTTTACTAAGTTTACATTAAGAGTTTGCTGATTAAATCTTAGTATTTAATAAGTTTCTAACTTGGAATTTTGAAAATATTCATTGTTGGAAGTCTTCAATAGGAATGTTAGGGTGATTAGAGATCCGTGCTCTTGTCACAGACAACTTCTTCTGGGAAGTAAAACAATACTACTCAGTTTGCGTGTAAGGGGAATCTGTCATTACAGAAATGTAATCAGAAGTTGGAAGGTTTTGAGTTCCCCATTCTTGCCACTGATACACGAAATCCAAAGTTCTGTTTGTCTCTCTCCTTTTCTATTTGCAAACACATTCTCCCTCCCCTACATTTCATTCCTGCCTTCTCTGAGGGCAGTCATGAAAATTAATACAGACTGTTCATTATCAGATTATTATACTATTTAGAAAGCACTGGAATGTTTTGTGAGATTATTTTCATATGAAGGAATAGCTTGAATTTGAAGAGCTGGTAAGAAGAGTTACAAATACCTTAACACAGTGATGGTATCGCCATGACATCACTGCACACAGTGTTCTGAAAGGAGGTTGGGGACTTAAATTCCATTTTCTTACAGGTAGAGTTTGACTGACTTAAAAATACAAGATACATAGGACATGAAAAAACCTATTTAAATGCTCAGCAAAAAAAAAAAAAAAAAAAAAGGTCCAAGGTAGAGTGGCTGTCCATCCATGAAGCAGGGATGAGAAGCTAATTCTACCTCCCAAGAGTGATTAAAAAGTTTCCAGGGGAGCCTCCAGGTTTGCAAAAAAAAAAAAAAAAAAAAAAAAAGCAAAGCCTCTTAGTATCTTTTCCTCTGTGTGTATATGACAGCCAGTACCCTAGGTATGCATCCAAATAAGATACTCATCTGTGAATATTACTGGGTTTGTAATCTTTGTTATATAAGAGGATGTTTAGGCTGTACATACTGGGGCAGATTATTGCCTGCCCTCTATACATAGGAATATGCTCATAATTGCACATAACTTCCATCTCCTTTACTGGCTTGTAGGCAGAAGAAACTATGTATGTTACTTATGTTACTGCCTTGCAGTTTTCTCATACACCAAAAGAAAAATTTAAGAATCTCAAATAACATAAGCAATTTCTTATTCTCATTCCCGTTCCCACAGCAGCATTTTTTAGAGGGACATACAAAATCTAAATTCTCTGTTCAGGAGTGGACTTGAAAAAATTTGTTTTTATCTTTTTGTTTTTATTTTTTGTATGGTGCACTGAGATGTGTACTTTCTAATGAAGTTGGTACCTAAGAAATGTGCTAGCATCATTCAGAAAACTATTATACTTCAAAATGACACGTAGTAAGGATAATGGAATAATACATGTTGCATATTTGTTACCAATTGTAATTTGTCTGTATTATGAAGGATGTAATGGTTTGTCAGCTGTCACTGTTGTTTCCTTGTAACATGATATGGAATAAAAGTATAGCAAAATCTCCATACCTCTCCCTGGTACATCTTCTTCATGAGTACTCAATAAGACCATAGATAGTATCAAAGAAACATTGTCTTAAACTCTTGGACACACCATTCTCAAAGAATGAAATAAGAGTCAAACACAGAATATGTGAGAAATAGTGAGTTAACCAGAATGTTCCAAGAATCTTGCAAATCCTCCCCTTTCCTTGATTTGCTATGCCAAATTTAGGTAGAAGACTAGGGGCAGTGCAGAACAAATCAGTGAGCTGCAGGAATTTCCCTGGCCCCTCCATGGTGTTCACCATATGTTCTACCCATCTCAGATGCATCTGGAGCCTACCTGGTTTTGTTTAATGACAAATCCTGTTTATCTTTTATTGTCTTTTCTCTTTTTTTTTTTTTTTGTACATATCCTGAGATAAGGTAAGTAGGTTACCCTCCACGGAATACAAATCAAAGCTTTAGCAAGCACATACTCAGAAACATTACTGTTCTCTTACCGAGCTTAGCACACTTCCCTTCACCCCCCCCCCGGGGTGTCTGCACCTGAGTGTGCAGGGCAATGTTGGGAGCCCACGTGTGGATTGACAGGGACACATTGGTTGTCCATTACCTTTTCTATCATCACCTTCTTGTCAGATCTGTCACAATTCCAGACAAACCCCCATGATCTGACAAATTGCTTATGATGGTCATGCCAAATATAGTCATTTTATAGATTGGCTATTTGGTGTTTTAAAAGTGCTAATAAGCAGCTCATGAAAGACACTACTCATTCAGACCTCAGCTGCTGCTGTTTTTCCTCCCAAATCACTGAGTCATCTATGCCAAAGTCTAGTGCATTTTTGGTCACTGCCACCACCAATGAATTCCACAACAGGAAACTGCAGAGATGTGCACTTCATAGCAGCCGGATTCACAATAGTTTAACCAATAGAACCAACCGAGCTGTCCTTCAATAGATGAATGGAAAAAGAAAATGTGGTATATATATTCAATGGAATATTACTCAACTTTAAAGAAGAATGAAATTATGGCATTTCCTGGTAAATGGATAGACTTGGAGAATATTATGCTAAGCGAAATAAGCCAACCCCCCCCCCAAAAAAAAACAAAGGCAAAATATTTTCTCTAATATGTGGATGCTAATTCACAATAAGGGGAAGACACTAGAGAAAAATAACGTTACCTTGGATTAGGTAAAGGGAAGTGAAAGGAGGAGAGGAGAGAGACGTGGGGAGAGGAAGGATAGTAGAACAAAACAGGTATTATTACTTTATGTGTATATATATATATATATATATATATATATATATATATATATATATTATATATACTTCATGACCAAGGTGATTCTACAACATGTACACTCAGAAAAATGAGAAATTATATCCTACCAATGTATGATATATCAAAGTGCATAAATACATTCTACTGTCATGCATGACTAATTAAAACAAGTAAATAAAATTAAAAAGAAAAAGAAGTGCACTTCACAGTAGCCAAGGTAGGGATAATATACAAATTTAGTTAAATGGGAACCATAAATTACCCTGAAAACTGACTAAAGTTATACAAGTGTAGAAAGAGTAACTTGTTCCAAGGAGGCTTTTCAAGGGAACGGAATGGCCATTTTACTTCTAAACAGCTATCTGCCCATTGTTGAGTTACTCCTGCAGCCTCAGCAGCAAGCTCAGATTTTAAAGCTCAACTGTGCATCTCCATTGATTTAATCACATGAATTCAAAAGAAACAGGGTGGTATCTGCATGAGGCCAAAGAAATACCTTTGAGAAATACTTTTACTTTTTAAATGTGGCAGTCAAGGTGTCAAGCATCCTCTAAGTTCCACAATCACTGTACATTTCTGCAGGGGCTCTTCCAGTTCTGGCAGGTTGGAGGGTGTGACGTGTGCTGGCTGAGGCAAGAAGTCAGTGTCAGGAGGGCGGCACTCCTGTAGTTGCTGTTAACCCCCAGAGTAAAGAGAAACCAGAGGGGAAGGTGTTGGAGCAACCTTGTGCCACTGGGTTAACACGTACAGTCGCTGCATAATGGTGGGCATTATAAGTCTCTGCAATGAGAACCCCACAGTGGCCCAGCAGCCTGCTGCTACCGGTGGGTGGTGGCATTATGGGCATTAGCTTTGAGATGCTTATATAGCACAGGGGGCTAGGATAAAGGACACAAATCAGGGGAAAACTGACAAGATTAAAAAAAAAAATCCAAGGCCTTGTATTTACTGTTCATCCCCCATGCTCTCGGTGTGCTATATTGTCTGCGTTGAGTCATGCTGCGAGAGAGCCAGGCACAATAATAGCTCAGAGCACACTTGCAGCCCTGGAGCATCCTCTGCCAATGGTGCTAACTGTGCTAGTAGAGAATGGGATTCTGATAAAGTTGTCTTTTTTCTCCTTCCCTGCAAGACCACCAATAATTATTGGAGGGCACATAGCAAAGTTGGGGTAAGGGTTCCCTGTTGGGGTGTATCCTGAGAAATGAACCAGCAGGGGTTCCTGAAAAGGTGTGTGATACGCAACCCAAGGTGCGCCTGCTGGACAGATAACAGACAATACCAAGGAAGTCCAGGGACACATCTGAAGCAGCAGTTTGAGGGTTTAGAGAGGTTGAAATAAAATCGAACTTTATAAATCATACAACAGGGAGAAAAAATCTCTTTTCCCTCTCTCCTTCTTTAACCAACTGTAGTAACAGGTACCTTGCTTCCCCCAAAGAAAGCATATGATTCACTAAGATCCTTGGGGAAAAGCAGGCTCCTTGGGGAAAGTCCTGTGATTATCTTGCTTAATATTTAGGAAATTCCGACCTCCTGCATCCATTCCCTTAGTCCAATGGCTCTCAGTCGTGACTTGTATTTGAATCACTGGGAAGTTTTCAAAATACCTCCACCCCAGACAAATTCATTGTAAGAATACCAAAAGAGGAGACCTGGAACTGGTGATTCTCAAGGGAGGGGATCTGGCACTGGTTTGTTTTGGGAAACTCACACGTGACTCTCTGATGCAGCCAGTGTGGGAACAGCTACACTCTTCCCTTCCTCCTGCCTGTCTCCTACTTCAGGGTGACAGCTGTCAGGCTCTCTGTAAGGGACTGATAGCGCACACTTTTCCCTCTCCAGGCCATATGATTGATTTCTGTCACAACTATGCACTTTGCCATCCTAGTACAAAAAGGATGGCAACCCATAGATGAATGAGCACAATCCATAGACGGAATGAGCACAATCCATAGATGAAATGAGCACGGATGTGTTCTAATAAAACAATTCATCAGCAGTAAAATTGGTTTCATACAATTTTCACATGATCAAATATTGTCTCTCTTTTGATTTTTAAAAACTAGTTAAAAATATAAAAACCATTCTATCACAGACCACATATAAAATGCAGTGGGCAGGAACTGACCTGGGGTTGTAGTTTGCATATCTTCTTTCAGAATTCAGCCCTGGTAATGGGGTAGGCAAGGGCCACCCCTAACATCTGCCAGGAAAAGAGTAAGAGTATAAGATTTATCTACACACACACGCGTGCACACACACACACACACACACACACACACACACACACATATATATATATATAATGAAGGTGTGAGAGAGAGAAGGATATACCTCTCTCTCTCTCTCTCTCTCTCTCTCTCTCTCTCTCTCTCTCTCATACCTTCATAATGACCAAGATGACCAGGTTTGGGCTTGGAATTCTTGGACTCAAAATTGAGCTTTTCACCAAAACATGACAGCATGAAGACAGCGAGTTAGGCCTGAGATCTACTCTTTTTGCTTCCCACCTCCAGCACCATCTGCAATGTGAGGGGCCCTAAGTTGGGAGGGCGGATATTCCTGTCTCTGCATCCCACTTTATCCATGCCTTCAGTAAATAGCCTCTCCTGGACCAGCCTTTGGTGATGAGGTTAAATACCCTCAGGGAGGCTGGGCCAGGCAGGACTCCATTAGCAGAGAGGATTCCTGGTTCCAGACATCTGGAGTACATGGAGTAAAGTGGGGGGAGATATGTTTCTTTGGGCCATGGTGCCATGGATTGATCCTTCTGTGGGAAATGGCTATGCCTGCAAGTGGTCAGAGCCCTGTCCTTTAAGCAAGGGAATCAAAACAGATGTCTCCCTTACCTTGGTCTCAGGGCAATACTGATGGGTATTAAGAATCTGAAAATTAGCTCCAATGAACTTTGAGGCCTCTTATGAGTTTCTCTGGCCCACTTCACTCAAAACTTACAGGAACAGTCCTCATCTCAATGAGAGGCAGATCCATGCTGAGGGAAGGGAAACACTTTTTAGACTATTTCTTGTAATTAAAGTAGCTTTTTGTCAGTGGATTGCTGAAACCACCTGGTACTGGTTCCCAGGAATCAGTTGTTAAATATTTAGGGACTTTTGTGAGCCAGTTCTTAAATCATTGATAACTTGAAATCAGATGGTGATGTTTACAACCAGAAATTGGTAAACTCTATAATCAATTTGTTTTTGTTTGTCTTGTTTCTTGGTTTGGGGGCAGGGGGGTTGTTATCTTGTGTTTGAGAACCAGTTTCCCAGCAACACCATTACCTCTAGACCCTTCCCTTTCCCACCCCATCTCCCATCTCTCCATGAGCACGCCCTCCACCCATGCCACTCGAACTCTTCCGTGACCCTGGGTATTCCAGACATCCTCATGTTGGTGTTCTTTTGCAACACGGTTCTCTCTGGCTGGAATGTCCTTTCCCATTTTTCTAGCAGACAAATTCCTGTTCATACTTTCAAGACCTGAAAACTATCTCTATTGCAAAACATTCCAGAACTCCCCCTTAAAACAGTTTCTCCCTCCTCCAGGTTTTCACATCATTTTGAAAATACAAACAAGATTTGTTTGTTGTTGTTGTTTTTCTTAAAATCTCTATGTCTGTGAGCTTAAAAATGGTGCCCAAGATGTAGTAGACATTTAGTAATTTAAAACAAATTAATTATTAAAAGATAATGAAAAATGGAAGGAGACCCTCAGGGGTATACAAAATTACATATAATAGGAAGTGAGGGGAAAGGAGGAAAAATATAAGGGGGAGAAATGAATTACAGTAGAGGGGGTAGAGAGAGAAGAGGGGAGGGGAGGGGGGAGGGGGGGATAGTAGAGGATAGGAAAGGCAGCAGAATACAACAGACACCAAAATGGCAATATGTAAATCAATGGTTGTGCAACTGAAGTGATTCTGCAATCTGTATATGGGGTAAAAATGGGAGTGCATATCCCACTTGAATCAAAGTGTGAAATATGATATATCAAGAACTATGTAATGTTTTGAACAACCTACAATAAAAATTAATTAAAAAAAAAGATAATGAAGATTAATCAAGAGTTAAATGGCAATATCATTTTCCTTTCTGAGAAGGAAAGCCTTCCTTAGAAGCCTTCAAGCAATGTGAACATAATTGTATCATAATATAATTATAATATACACTCACACACTATATGTTAGGATATGGGATTCTATGCAAGGCACTGCCTGGCATTATGGAAGAACCAAAGAGGAATGATCTCTGTTCCCATGGAGCTTGGGGGTTTGCTGAAGCAGTGGCTCCTATCCCTGGCTGACTACCAGAATGGCCTAAAGAGCTTTTTAAACAATCCTACTAAATTGCAGTAGTGGGGTGCAGTCCAGGCATGTTCCAATATCTCCTTAAGTGGTTCCAATGATCAGTCATGACTATGAGCCATCCTGTAGGAACCCTGTAAGGTTTAGATACATAACCTCCTAACTGGTCTGTTTGCTTCCCTCTCAAATCCCACCACCACCACCACCACCGTCACCACCACCTGAAGACTCTGCTCAAATTGCAAATCACCTGAGCTACATTCTTGTTTCAAACTTTTCAGTGGCTCCTTCTCTCTTCCTGAGTGAAGTCCAAACTCTGGAGAATGGCACAATGCTCCAGTGGTCTCTCCTTCCCTACTACTACTTTCATCTTTCTCCTCTCCTCTGCTTTCATTTTACCTTATGGCCTCAAGGGTTGCCAAGTGGTTTCCTGTTTTGCCTCTCTCCCTTGCTTGGCTTATACTCACTCTCCCACCCCCTCATATAACCATGCCCTCCTCATCCTCTACTATGCATCCATTATCAGCTCCTCCGTGGAGTAAAACAAAACCATCTCCCCGTGCGGGGTTGCTCTTTATAGTCTTTCCATTTCTATTTTCTCTTTATTCTTCCATCCTTTCATCCATACAGTGTGGCAAAGGCTGGCTAAGGGTTTTTCTCCTGAACTAGACCAGATTTTATAGCCCACACCCCTTGTCAAGTGGATGTGACCAGGTGACTGGGTTCTGGAATTTGAACAGAAATGACGGCACTACTTCTGGACTGGCCTATCAAGCCCTTGTGACAATTCCCATGCTCCTTCTCCATACAGGTGAATATGGTCAAGGTGAAAGCCATATGTTTAAGATGAGGCCAGAGTGTGGGAGAGTCACTGCTTAAATGGAGCCATTGGAGGATCAAGAAGGTCCTTTGGGAACTTCATATGAGCAAAACATAAATTTCCAGGCTGGGGTTGTGCCTCAGTGGTAGAGCACTTGCCTAGCATGCATGAGGTACTGGGTTTGTTTCCCAGCACTACATTAAAAAACAAAAACAAAAACAAAAAACTAAATAAATAAAAATAAAAGTATTGTGTCTATCTACAACTAAAAATATATTTTTTTTAAAAAGTCAGAAATTTACATTGTGCTTTAATTGTAAAAAGAAACAAAATGAAATAAGTTTTTCTATACCAAAGAATTTGACAAATATTTATTGAGTACCTGTTCTGTGTGAAGACTGCTCTCAGTGCTGGAGATGTGGCAAACAACATTTCTCTCATAGTGGGAAATAGAGAGAATGTTTAAAAATACAGGACACAGGACTGAAGATTTAGCCCAATAGTCAGGCACTTGCTTGACACCCCAGGTTCAGTCCCCAGCACCATAAAAAATAAAATGAAAACTATAGTACAGAACAGAACTCAAGCACTGACAAATATAGTGAGAATGTTTCTAAGCATCTCCACCATCACATCTTTTTTAATTTTAACTATCTCTTTATGTGTCTACATGCTGGATTCCAAGTTTTTAAGGGTAGTTACTAAACTTTTTTCATCTTTCCATCTCTAGTCCTGCATCACTACTTGGATCTTCAATAAATCTTGACCACATGACCAAAGTCACAGGCATAAGGTGGCAGGGATGGTGAAATACGATGTAAGGGAATAAAAAAGGCGACTCCCCTTCAGCTGAGAAGGCTTCAGAGTCAGGGTTGAATTAACACCAGGGCAGTGCACGGGGTCTCCTCCCACTTGGTGTTTGCATTTGTTCTTCCACCTGCCAGGAAAACCTACCTGTTCCCTGAGAAACTCTCCCATGTCTCTCCCAAGACAGCCTCCCCACTCTCACCCCAACCCCTGACCCAGAACCAAGGCAAAGCTCCCAACCTCCTCCTGTGCCACTTGTGTATGTTTACTCACATAAAATCTATCTTTAATACGTGAAAATACATCTACACAGTTGTTTCTCCCAACAGACTCTGAGGGAGTGCCTCCGAAGTGAACTTCGAAAGTGGATACCTTTTGGTACATATCTACTGAGGTAAAGCAAAAAGTCACACTACGTTAAAGGAAGCACCTGAATAAAGACGTAAATGTGATACATTTAGGGTGCCTTGGGGAGACATCAAGGAGCTTAGCTTAGGCAGGAGGGACTGAGAGAGGAAAAAACCTAGGCTGTGGACACACTAGAGAGTCCAGGCCCTCAAAAGTCTGAACCTCAGCTCAGATTGTTAAGCAAAGAAATGGCATGATCTGGACTCTGCTTTGGGAGCAATCAACCCGGCCCATGTTGCTTACCACTGTTTGTTTCACCAAACACCTGTTAATGTCTTCCAGGTGCCAGCCACTGAGCTGGGCACTGCAGGTAAAGAATCGGTGTGACTCTGCCTTTTCCTCACAGTCCCAACAGGAGAGATAGCTGTGTAGACATTATTATCATGTATTAAAAATGGGTACATTTTCCTGAAAGACAGAATGAGGCACCATGCACTCTCCTCTGTTAATCCAGCCCCAATTCCCAGATTCCATGATAAAAATGTCAAATTTCTGAATTTTCTCTATCAAAGCTAAGTGATCTAATTCAAGGTATCTCTCCATTTTTCAAATAACACATTGCCTCAGGGAATTCTGCACATTTTTTTCCTCAGAGCTTGACCTCCTCCTGTCACTTCTCAGGGCAGTACCTTTCTGAGGATGCTCCTCGGAATGCTAAGCTCCCTAAGGATGGACACCTGTTTTACTCATCTCATTTGTATAGCTTGTGCCTAGAAAAATTCAGTGTTCCCCAGATAGCTTCAGCACAGAGAGATTTGCTTTAGGCACAAAGAAAGCAAATAGAGAGGAACCAATAGGCAAGTGTTTTCACAAAGCAAAACAAAAAATTTCCATTTCTTTTCCCTTTTCTGTGAAATAGTGGGGGCACTCCTGAACCCATGTACTTCCACTATGGATGCCAGAATTATGACATGTGTTCTAATATTCTTATCTTACTGAGATCCCAGAGAAAAGCCACACCCTGTGGGAGAGGGACTAAATTATCCTTCAATCTCTGTCAATGATTTGCCAAGTGTACAAGAGAATTCACAGTAGGCTGAAGAAAACTGTGCCTGTGAGTGTATGTATGTGAGTTTGCTTTCAATTGCTACCGAAATTGAGAACCAACACATGCTTTATAAATGTCATTTAAGGATCTTCGTTATTGCTCATTCTATCATTTAATACTAAATTTTAATTCATAAACTGGTTATGATACTTTGGCCTTCTTTTTGTGGACCAGTAAGCAGACAATTTAAGTACAGTTCCATCTTGGGTAAAGTGTTTCCCCCTTTCCATTTAGGTCATTGACAGCTCTCTGAAGTTCTGAGTGTCACTTGCAGCTCGCAGCTTGGTTGGGAGGCAGGGCTTGCTGGGAAGCCTGGGGGCATGCTCCACTCTTCCAGCTCACACTTAGGCCCGAAAGATGAAGCAGTATTTTTGAGGTCACTACCCATGAGTGATAAATTTAGGACCTTAGTCTGGTCACATAGGGAGTCATATTGAACCCTAAAAGTGCAATGCAGTTGCCCTATACCACCATAGGCACAAAGTAGATCTTTGAGCTAATGTCTCCCCTCTTTACATAGATTTCAGCACCATATTTAAACCCTGTGACAGAGACTATGACAGCACTTTTGTGCTTGTAACTAACTCAAGAAATTATCTGTCCTTATGAAGGTCACTTCAAGCCTCCAGGCCTTCATTAGGATTGTAACTTTTTTCAGCAATGACACTGGAACACCACCAAACTTAACAACAACAACAATAACAAAATTGTAGAGAATGAGAATCAGTTTCTGGAAGTCATGGTGATAATGAGAAGCCATGTAAAATTCTCCATCACATTCTCCATTCTCCTTCATGGGTACAGGATGGCTATAGCTGAGCAATCCTGCTGGTTCTTGGGGAGAGAAGTAGGAAGCACTGGACATGTAACCCACCCACAAGCTCAGTGGGTGGTGTTGCATTAGCGTTGTCTTAATTAGGACCATCAGTGGCCCAGCCTGGGTCCTGTGCTTTAAAGGACCTTGAGCCAGCCCTCCTCTGGTCTTCCCTACCTATCACAGTGTAGAGTTTCCAGGGTAAGAGTATAAGCAGATCTTCCAAAACTGGTGGTAGAGTGTGTGGGAGCCTCTCCCCTGTTTTCCCGAAGGGAGACAGTGTCTATTGCTGCCATTTTACGCAACCTGAAGCCCAAGGAGTAGATGAAGTACAGCTCTTTGTATAAGTTGGAAAGAGAACTTGAACTGGAGCATCCTCACAATACAGAGAGGATCTGGGGATGGGAAAAGAAGGGCCTCTGTGGACTTTTGAGACACAATGTGCCAGAATGGATTTAGGGGCAGTATTAGAAATCCCAGAGTGAAATAGTAGAGTATCCAAAAGAGATTAGGATATTGAGAGGCACCAGGTTACCAGGTCTAGACTAAAGCCTTGTGTCAGAGGAAATCATGACATGGATCCAAATGGAGGTAGTAAGCCAGGATGAGAGGATCATAACTGAGAAAGAGTAGCTGGGCTGAAGTCTCCTACACTGATTTGCACAGGCTCCTATGACACCATCTTGCTGCAGAGCTCCAGGGTTCTCCATTCATACAGAACACAATGTGAGTGATGTTCCCTTGTTCTGATTACCTATTGCCATATAACAAATCACCTCCAACATTTAGCATCTTAAAACTACAATCTTTGATTATCTTTCACACTTTTTAGGGGCTAAGGGTTCAGGAGCAGTTCAGCAAGGTGATTGTGTCTTGGAATGTTTCATGAGGTTGCAATCAGATAAGGGTTGGGTTGGGTCAAACTTAAAGCTTTGTTACTCATACATCTGGTGCCAGACTATGGAAGAAGGCTCCATAAATTGGGAGCTGAAACACCTGGAGCAAAGCACTTCTAACTTACTATGGTTTGCAACAAGGTCCCTTAAGCCTATGGCTTCAGGTTAGCTGGACGTTGTTTATAGTGGTTCAGAGCTCCAAAGCCCATGCACCAACAGAACAAGACCATCAGGTGAAAGCTCTGTCAATTTTTATGATCTAGCATTCTGTTTGTTCTAAGAAAGTCACTATGGCCAGCTTATCCTTAAGGGGAAGGGAATTAGATTCCCCATTTTGATGGAAGAAATCTAAAAAGAACTGTGATCATATTCTAAAGCTATGGCAGTCTGCCCCTGGCATGTTTTATTTATATTGATCTCAAATGCAAAATACTCTCACTCCCTCCTAAGACTTTAAAATATTGTCTCCTATTATAACATCCCTCTCTGGTGCAAGGTTCTCTGTCTCACCATCTAAATCAAGTTCAGGTACTGCAGAATGAGGTCCTTTGGTTCAGATCCTCATATTTTCTTCCCTGGCCCCAACATATTTTAGTGGAATAGGCAAAGGATAGCCTATAGAGATGTTTCAAAACTAGGACAGTAATGAGTAATCTAGCAATTCTGAAATCCTGCCCCGCACACATTGTCAGTTGTCAGAGTTAGTGCATTCCCTAGGGATGATTCCCAAGGCTCTTAGCTTCATTCTCCAGGCTCTTGGTTTCTCCCTCTGGATTATCTCTCTTCTCCTCTTAAATGGATCCCATTTTTATGCTGCAATGATTTTTCTCAGCCTTCTTCTTTCTCATAGAATTGCAGGGTCCTGATGCATCTTTTCATGTTGTACAATTTCTGTACTTTTTAGTACTCATTGGCAGTTTTTTCATGAGCAAAAGTCTCTTTAAAAACTTCATGTTTCCTATCAATCTTCTTGGGATTTCCTCCACTAGATAAAAGCCATATCCACAAATCTTATTCAGGGATGTTTTTCTGTACCTTAGCTTCCTCGAAGGCTCCTGTGGGACTGTGCCCTTAAGATTCTTAGACTCATTTTTGTTTAATGGACACATCTAAAAGGCATGTCTTTAAGATATCTAGAGAGACCTTTGACTCTGAAAGAACCTATGAGGCACTAGGCTAAATTCATCAGAGGTCTTAACAAAGGACTCTGGACTCCTATTGTTGCCTCCTTCTTCTAATGGAAATCACATATTGTAGTTTTAGCCCCATTCACCACCTGGATAAGATAATTAATTAGTTCTAATTTTTGAATCCCAAAAGCCTTGGCTATTTCATATTTTCTCATTCTGTCTTCAGTTTATCTGTCTCTTGTTTTCCTACAGCAGCAAGAACCAGGTAGCATCTTCAACAGTCTGCCTGGCAATCTCTTATTATTTCCTTAAGGACATTTTCTATTTCCCATGCTATCACAGATCACAGTATTGCTTGACTTTCTTAACTAGGGTCTCCTTTCTTCTAGCTGCTGATATATGTTGTTCACTTTCCTTTAATCCCTCATGGACAGACTCTTCAAAACCATTCTTATCTTCACCTTCCATCCAGGGCCCCTTGGGTCAACAGGGCTGAATGGACACATGACCCATGTTTTAAGTTTTGTAATGGAAATATCTCATTTCTAGATAACAAAAAAGTTCCAATTATCTGTCACTGTGAAACATCACCCTCAAAAATTGGTAGACTAAAAATCCCAACATTGATTTTTTTCTTTCAGTTTTTTATGATTCCTATGGATCCAATATTTTGAATCAGCTTGTCTGGGTGGTTCTGGCTGCAGATCTCTTGCAGGCAGATGATTCTAGGGTTGAAGTCAATTCAAAAGCATCTTCATTCCCTTATCTGGCATATGGGCTGGGACAGCTTGAATAGCTGGGGTTCTGTTGTCTACAAGGCCCTTCAATATATGGTTTCTCCAACATGTGGTTTCTCTGCAAAGGAGTAGGGGGGGGGAGAGAGAGAGAGAGAGAGAAAGAGAGAGAGAGAGAGAGACCCCAGCAGGAGCTCCAGTGTCTTTCATGAAACATCCCTTGAAAACCACATAGAATCACTGCTGCTCCTTCCCTAAATCAGGATCAAGTCACTAAACCCAGCCCAACATTTAATGGGAAGGCAATTAAATGCCACCTCTTGACAGGAGGCATTTTGAAGAATTTGTAGACACTTTGAAACCACCACACGTCTGCAAATGAACAACACAGAGGCCTCATACTACTAAGTGCTGTTTGCTCATCAGAGTTATCTTGTTTGACAGGGGAGAAAACTTCCCAGCTGGAAACTTTCTTGGAATTCTGGGAGCTAGGTCTTCTGTTTTTATGATTATCTGCAACTACATGTCATCCCCGGTAACCACTTGGGAAATTTTGCATAGCCCATTGCTTTGAATCCTGAGGTGATAACTGCCCAGAGTCCCATTTGCCTCACAGGAAACTGCCTGCTATGGGAGACTTTGGCACTCTGTCATTAGCTTCCTGCTTCCCAAAGCCAGGCAGTCACTGTGTCACTGTCCCAGAGGAGAAGTAATCCTCATCAGGAAGCCAACAAGCAGCACTCTCCCCACCTCTAGTCTCTAAGACCTGTTAATGCTTGGATCTGACTTAGCGTAGGTATGTAGCATTTTAATACTAATTTTCAAAAGCCCTGCTGTGCCGAAGAATTAAGTAAGCAATCATCTAGCTTTAAGTGTTTCACAGGGAACTAAAATAACATGTTTGGGGACAGACCATCAAGTTTTCAACCCCACCTCATTGAAGGCTGTAAAATCTCTGCCCTACCAGGTTTTGATTATGTGGCATGTCAGTGTTGTGGCTGTAGCTAGGACAGTAGGCAATCAATTTTCCAAATGTAAAGGAACTCTAGGTGTGCAGCAATTTTATATGCAGACTGACAAATGAAGGTGCATATAGGGGTGTGGGGGTGGTGCAGAGGAATGAGATATGCAGCCCTCAAAGATGACTGGCGTTTCCTTTTCTATATTTAAACTATGTCTTATGGTTCATGAATATGCATTGCTTGTTCTTCTCCCCTTAAACCATCCTCTCTCTGCCCCCCTCTCTCTGGGCTTTACTTATTTATGTTTAAAAATAACTGAGTCACATGTGATTCATTCCTAAAGCTTAAGACTTATTTTTCACAACTTGCTCAAACACAAATCCCATTGTTTGCATCCTTAGGGAGAGTGTTACTCAAGAGGAAAACAGTAGAGATTTTGTATACATTTTTGATTCAGTGAATAATTTATACTATATAAAATAAATTGTGCAGAAAACGCGAAAGAACTTTGAGTAATCCTAGAGTACTGTATTTTGTCCAGAAAAGAAATGATTGAAACACACAAAGCTTTGGAAAGAGCTGTGAAGGGAATGTACATTCAATTTTGGGGGGCTTAATGCTGTTCTTTTTGTGAATGCTGAGAGTCATCTATTGTTCCAGAACACTCCTCCACATCCATCGCATTCACTTTCTCTTCCCTGCTGTTGATGAGTGCTGGACAGGAGGCTGTGGTGACAGCTATTCTTATTGAATCATGTCAACTTCCAGCTCTGGGTCTCTTAATTTTAGTCACATCTTTCCTTCCTGGGTATCAACAATATTACTGCCAAAATCCTACAGCTAAGAGTGACATAAACATTTTTGTCCACTGGAGACAGATGGCCACATGAATCTCCTTTGTTGCTGTCTCCAGGACTGCCAGGAGGCCGCTGTCTGTGGCGAACAGAATGTGAGTGGTAACCATTGCCCACGAGGGTGTTTGTTTAGATTCACCTTCAGGAAGTAAAGATGCTTCATTGGGGGAATTTTTGTTAGCTAAGATCCTGAGAATTACATGAGCAAGAGAAAACTAATACCTGAAGAAAAGTCACCAATTAGCAACTGCACAACTTCCTCTGTTCTCAGCCTCCCAAGAAAAGAGATGAAGTTGTTAGAGCTGCCAGCTGCCTCTCTCCAAAAACTTTATTCATGTCCATACAGAGGGGGCAGGCGAACAGACTGCCTTAACTATAGCAGCAAGAGAAAGTCTTTTTTTTTTTTTTTTTGATCAGAAAATCTCAAAGAACATTTTGAATTTATGATCATATACTTAACCAGAATATGGCCTTTGGCTGATTTGCCTTTAATTCTTCAATGTCCTATTTCTCTTATTTTATGACAACCTTTTCCCAAGGTTGATTAAACCTTTCTAAAGGCATTATAACATTAACACATTTTAAGATACACCTAGAATTTAGACATTTTTATTTAAAGATATTTTTGTGACTAATTTTAGATACCAAAGTTTGCTTGTCCTCAGTAATTGTTGATGGCTTTCACTACAATTGGCCTGTTAGGAAAGGCAACAAAACTGTGTCATTACTCTGGAGTGGCTCCATGGTATCGTCTCTGGTACATGGGATACTTCATCTTATTTGAATGGCAATGGGATCACCACTGGCCAATGTCTGTCTTAGGAGAGGGATCAGAGGAAACATGAAACCATCAATTTCAGAATCCTATGGCACATATGAAGTACCAGAGTAGATGCCTGACACTTGAGGGAAACGTGGGACTGAGAAACAAAGATTTAGATTCAGTAGAGAAGATGGAGTTTCACAATTTTTGATTAAAATCTCTTCCTCCATGAAAAGAAATGCTAAATGTCTAACAGCTAAGGAGCACTAGTAGAATTTACATGTATCCAAAGAGAGATTTCAAGAAAGGACCCTCACACAGAGAAGTACCTGCATACAGAATCCTTTGTGGAGAAAGATAATTGGAGCTTTCTAAAGATTAAACCAATTAAATCAAAACACAGAATACCTTGGGTAACTGATAATTCTCACAGTTTAGTTAGCTCTAGACAGTGGTTAGCACTGGTATTTCCACTGCTACTGTGAGACTCCACCTTTTAGCATTTCCATCTAAATAACGTCTAGTGATTCTTCCTGACTCCCATTCATCCCTCTCCAAATCCTGCCATGATGTCGCCAAGGGAATATTTGTAGGTCCTTTCCTGCTCTACTCCCGGCTCTGGTGTCTTCTGCATTCAGGATCATCCATAGCATCCCTAGCAAGCACCAGGGCCCATTCCTGATGGTGCCCACTTTTTCTCACCTTGGTCCCCAGCCTGCAATCCCATATTCCATATTCCCACCAGTGCTTAACTAAGAACCACTGTATTCCCACCACCAGGCTAAGAATCACTGGCCTTTTCTTAGTCCCTCTCACATGGGGTCCTTTGCTGTGTACCCTCAGGGCATGGCACTGGACCATAATAAATACCCCTATTTTATTAGAACTGTCCCCTTTGCATAATTCTGAGTTCTTCTTGCTACCTACATGAGCATGAAGTCTGGCACAGAGTGAGCCCCTAGCCAATGTGTTGAAGGAGGGTGTCTGCCAGTAATACCACTTAACCCCTGGCTGGCCTGCCACTGCCCCAGGAAGCTGCCCCCACAGCTGTTACCCCTTCTCTGCTTTCCTAGCATCCCATGCATCATCTTTCATTTCTTGTATTTTTTTCTAATTACATTTAGGTTGTCAGTACTTTTGATGCTAAACTACTTATACATTTGTCAGGAGAGCCTACATATCATCAATTCCATGTGATTTAATCTTAGGAAAGCAGGAGAAGTTAAAGAGTGTGCATCTGGTAGACCTGGTTCTGTCACTTCGATTTCTGTGACCTTGTCGAGCTTTTTGGCTTCTCTATGCCTTGGTTTCCTTTTGTGTAAAATGAAAATAATAATAGCAACTACCTCATAGAGGTTGTGTGAGGATTCAGGGAAGCAATCCATGTTGCAATGCAGGACACAAGGCTTAGCTCATAATGAATGCTAGTTGCAGTTAGTCAATAGGTAAATATTTACCAAGAGGCTACACTTTGCCAGGCATAGTGCTAGTTGCTGATAAAAGAAAGGTGGATAAAATAAGAGTAGGGTTGCCCTCTCAGAGCTCCCAGCCACTGAAAAGTTCAAGGAGGACTGTGACAAGCACTACAAATCATGAAGTACTGAGTGCTAAAGGTGTCTGCTTTCCAGCTGTCATGGGAGATTGGAATCATCTTTTTATAGATGTAGATTCCCAAGTAAACTGGGAGAGGCCTTTCAGTAACTGGTACATGGAGACTAAAGCTGCAACTCTAAAGATACATGAGACACAAGTTTATCAGGCCAGCATTTATAGCCAAAGCTACCAAGAGCTCATTTTGAGAAAATTAAAGTTTTCCAGTGTTTTATTATAGAAGTGTGCAGGCCAGAATTTATTTTTCCTATAAATGACAAAAAAGAGTCCCTCAGTTGCATCTTGAATTTTTGATTGGCTATTTTTTTTCTTTTTCTCTTTGCTCATCTTTCACAAGTTGTGCTACACACACACACACACACACACACACACACACACAGATTATGAACATTGCTATTTATGTAATGTATAATCATGTAAACAAACAAAAAAGAGAATGAGAGATGATTTTGCCTATCATCCATTCACTCACTCATTCTTTTATTCATCCCAGAAACATTCTCATAAGGCCCTGTATGTATGAATAGCAATTTTTTAAGAAAAGAAATCACTTTCTTGCAGCCTTGCTGTTTAAAAGCTCTTGAGGATTTTGATCCTTTTCCTTCTAACATGCCATGTGGATGTATATTTAGTTATTTAAGAAACACCTACCAAGAGTCAGCTCTATACCAGGACCTACAATGCGCAGAGGATGGAGGGATGAGCAAAAGCTTCTCAGTCTCTGTTCCCATAAAGCTTGGAGTCTAGAGGGGAAGACAAGTGGTATCAAACAATCCCCCAAATACGTGATCAAAGTGCAACTACTGCAACAACGGGGGAAAAAAAAAGGGTGCAATTAAAAGATAAAGCAGGAGGCCTGACCTGAGGAATTTTAAAAAGCTTCTTTAAGAAGTGATTTTTTAACTGAGATCTGGAGGTTGAGCGAAGGAGAAGGTGCAGGCACATGGGAACAAACCAGAGGTCCATGGCGATGAAGCTGGAGGGTGGCCAGGAGCCAGGGAAATTCAGGTCAGATGACAAATTTTAAAGAATGCCAAAGAAGGATGTGATGGGCTTAGACTTAAATTTTTCACTCTGTTTATCATTCACTAAATGGTGAGTTCTTTGAGTTCTGCAGCTGTTCATTACACATTTTTACCTCTTTCACCATATCGAGTAGAGGGGTTTGAATACAGTTGGTGTCCAATTAATACTGACTGATCATGTGGAAAGGATGTCAGTGACATGAACTCGTGCTGGGCTGTTATAGTGAGCAATCAAGTTGGGTGGATACTAGTACCTCCAGACCAGGAGCCACCCCTCGAAGCCCCACTGAGTTCCTCTCAGCTATGCAGATCAGAGGGAACAGGGCCAGGACATTCTGATTTTTCACTTAAGAAACATTATAAATTAGATAACTTTTCTGGAAGAGAGAGTTCTTACCTACCCCTTTGTCCAGATCCTTACTAGGAGAAGCACTAGTCAGACACCATCTCAATTGCAATTTCTTGAGTCCTGTGCTAATGATTGTATGGGGATGGGGGATTGGAAGGAGAGGGGATATGAGAATTAGATTAGATCCTCTTCTCCAGCCCCTTCCAGTTTGCTTTCACTCTGAGTCTGTGATCAGCGACTAAAAGTTTCATATTTCTTGACTTTGCTTTTTCATGTGCTGAAGAACTTGTCTACCCATTAATTGATCACCACCTGTAAACTATAAACAGGTCTGTGGGATGATGGGTGTCTTTGTAGGATTCTGATTTCTGTGTGGAATGGATTTCTTTTATATTTTAGGACAGATACTCAGAGAATTTGTTAAGTGCTCCCACTCTCTGCTAGAGAGAATGTCACCTTTGAAGTCATTAACAATACATTTGCCACCACCATCTTTCGATACTAAATGAAAGAGGCTTTGGGGATAGGGAAAACAGAGATCAATTCTAGAGGCTCTTTTCATGCCGTAATATTTTCTCAAAATGGAACTAGATTTCAGGAATCTTTGTCTCCTCTGGAGAAGCTTTGCTCTGCAGTGAGTGGACAGTATGTGAATATGATAATAGAAAGGAACATAAACCCCCGATAGCTCTTTGAATCATTGGATGCTGGCAACGATCTCGTTTTTAAAGTCACTAGAAAGTACGGTTGATGGCTAAATCAACAACATACTTTGACACAGCTTCTGTATTTGTCTGTCTGGCTGTTTTCATCCCTTCCTCTCCCTCCTGCCATTCTGCCTCAGCCTCCGAGACGCAGTATGGCCATCTGCCATACATGAATACTAAAGAATTGGTTTCCCTAGTAACAATAACCATGAAGCAGCTCTCAGAACTTCCTGCCTTTCTGTCCATCCGACTTTGTTTTCTTTCTTTTGGTCACATGGAAAAATGCCCAAACCAGGCTTTCCCATAAAGAATGCACATAAATCTTGTGACCCACAAGCAGAAAGGAGGTTTATCTCTGCTGATTTTATATTTTTCTTCTCAACACGCTGCTCTGTTCTGTGTGGTTAGAACTAAGCTGGGGCACCTTCAGTGGTCTGTAGGCCATCTCAGGCTTGTTTGCTTTCTTTGGAGTCAAAATCTGAAATGACAAAACTATAATGTAGAACACATCAAGGAGATGTCTCTTTCATGGTGGACCACCAAGGTGGAATTTCCGAAAAAGAACACATTATTTCTACAACATCTTGAATTAGGAAAAGAACATGTTGAGATTATTGGCTGATTTTTCAGGTTTTTAAAAAGTTACTGTCTTTTTGTTATGAGAAATTGCCCTGCGTCCTGCCTTTCTTTTTCATACATAAATGGAGTATAACTTCTCATTCTTCTGGTTGTACATGATGTAGAATCACACTGGTTGTGGAATCATATCTGTACATAGGGTAATAGTGTCTGATTCATTCTACAATCATTCCCAACCCCAGATCCCCTCCTCTCCCTTTACTCCCCTCTGCCTAATCCAAAGTACCTCCATTTTTACTGAGCCCCACCCACTATTATGAATTAGCATCTACATATCAGAGAAAACATTCAGCCTTTGGTTTTATGGGGATTGACTGATTTTGCTTAGCACGATATTCTCCATCTTCATCCATTTACTGGCAAATGCCATAATTTCATTCTTCTTTAAGGCTGAGTAATATTCTATTGTGTATCTTTACCACACTTTCTTTACCCATTCATCTGTTGAAGGGTACCTAGGTTGGTTCCATATTTTGGCTATTGTAAATTGCTTCCTGCCTTTCTTCCCAACCCTAGTCAGGAGGAATACAAGGGACTTCCCTTCCCAGAGGAAGATAAAGAACATACTGCCTTGGGAATCAAGGACTTACTGTCCTGCCCTTGCACCCTCCTGAACCCGTGATCCAGATTATGTCAGTTGATCCTGCCATCTGACCACCAGGGTGTGTGACCCTCTGTAACTCTCCCTCTTCACCTGGATTCATTCTGGTGTCTGTACATGTTTTCCTTTTGCGTGGAAATTACAAGCCTACTCCTTCTTGACTCAGCTATGTCCCCTCAGAGCACTAACCCAAACAGAGCACCTATGGGTGATAGGGATGGTGCCAGACACCCAGGATCTGGCAATGATTGTGACAACACAGTCCTTGCCTTCAGGAGATTCACAGTCTGAAGTAATATTTGAGGACAAGATAATAATTACAATGTTGTACAACAGGAGTGTTGCCCAAGGAATAAGAAGCACTCAAGAGGAATGTTTAATACTGCCTATGAAATCGAAGGCAGAACAGGGAAAACCTCTAGGAGATGACTATGCTCAGTCTTAAAACTTACATCATCATAATAACAGGAGGAATAGGCAAAAAACACCCAACACTTACTACACACTGGAAACTATGACACGTGTTGTAAATTAGCTATTTCATTCACACAATAGTCCTGTGAAGCAGATCATCCTCGCTCCACACCTGAGACTCAGGAGGCAAACTTAGTCACATGCCAGGGCCAGCAGTCAAACCCAGATCTGGCTGACAGCAACACCTAGGATCTTAGACCCCAGCTGAGTGACAATGCATCCAAAGCACTCTGGTGGGATGGGCACACAAGCAGTTGGCTCTTGCCAGGGCATGAGGTATGGGGCAGAGGCAGGCAGGGCTAGCTCATGGAGGTCTTGTTGATGAGCTTGTCTTTGGTTCTTGATGTGAAGGGGTTTAAGCACTATGAGGAAATTGTCTGATTTTCATTTGGAAAATTCATTCTGGTAATTGTGAGGAGGGTGGATTTGAGGGGATACAACAAGAAAATCAGTTAAAAAGCCCCTTGCAGTTAATAGTCCTGATATGAAGTGATATTGGCTTGGATTCGGGTATTAGCAATAGAGATTGAGAGGAAGGGACCTCCCACAAGGTAGTACATCTGCCAGAGGGCTCCTGCCACCACTGTGCCTGCAGCTCAGGCTCCAGGGTCATGCGGCTCCTCCCTCACACTCTTGTTTCCAAAGTGATGGTTCCTGCTGAACTTGTATTTTCCAGTCTTGTGGAGGTCACCTACCTTCCCACACATTCTGCTATTATCTCATATTTTAGTCAACTTTTTTCATTTCTGTGGTCAGAAGACTTGACAAGAACAATACAGAGGAGGGACAGTTTCTTTGGGGCTCATACTTTCTGTGGTCTCAGTCCATAGGCGGCCAACTTCATTGTTCTGGACCTGAGATGGGGCAGCACATCTTGCTGGAAGGGTGTGGGAGGAAAGTGGCTTAAGTCATGACCATCAGGGAGAAGAGAGAAAGCTCTGCTCACCAGGGACAAAATATAGGCCTCAGAGAGAGACCTACCTCCTCCAGCCACATCCTACCTGCCTATTCCTCCTCCCCTCCCACAGGCTGCCTTTCTTGTACCGGCCACCAGTGACAGCTGTCACTGCTTGAGGACACTAGCTCATAAGAACAGGGACAGCCCTTCTCACACAAAGCACCTGGGTAATTACTGCACAGGAAGTAGTCAGAAGCCCAACCCAGTACCCAGCACCCTCGAGAGTAGAGCTGAGATAAACAAAGGATTCAGGGACCCAGCTTGTGCAGAGCCTTGGCCACTTTTACTATGACAAGATTATTCCTGTTAAGGAAATGGAAAACTACAAAGAAATGGCAAAAGGAGAGATCACGCTAGCGGTTCATTGGTGTTCTGTGATAAGGAAGAATCTCATGGCCTCTGACTCGCTGACCAAAGGAAACAGTTATCAACAGTGACTCAAAAAGACAGGGGAAAACACAACGAGTTCTTCCCAAACCATACAATATCAATTACCACATTTTAGCATATGGTTCCACACTGAATTATTTCACAGTTATAATTAGGTTGCTAATGCAGTGCAGAATTGGACCATATGCTAATTTGGTATACAGTTTATCTAATCTGATGGAGATGCAACATTTAGAGGACCTGAATTTTTTTTTTAAAGAAGCAATTAAAAGGACTTCTTCAACTACCACATTCTTCTCTTATAATTACTATTATAATTGTGTTGGGCTGTGTATATGTGTGTTTGTGTGTGTGTGTTTGTGTGTGTGTGTGTGTGTGTGTGTGTGTGTTTCACAGACACAGAGACACTGGAAGATTGATTCCACCCCAATTACAGGCACAAGCCACACACTTTAGTCTCTGGTTTCTCTCCAGCATTCACTTAAGACTCTTTTCTTTCTTACGTGCTTCCCCCCTCCACCCCCTTTTCTTTTGGCCTTTGGTGAATTAAAACTGAATTTTCTTCTCTAGGACAATTCTCTGTTCCAGTCATAGTAAATACCAATTTCATTTCCATCCTATTATTTTTCTAATTAAACATTTGTCATGCAATAGGAGATCTGAGGTGCCCGTGCTTTCCATTATGTAAAATATTTCAGTTATGATAATAGCTTTGGAATGGTATCTTGAAGGTGTTGTGGACAGAAATCAGGGAAGAAATAAAATAAGCTGTCTTACCTTGGATGTTTCCCTGTTTATTTTCTCCTTAGTCAGACATAATTGCTAATATTGAACTTCTCCCACCATGAGGGATATACATACAATTAGCATCCTTTAATAAGGAGAATTATGTAAACTACCTAAAAATTTGTTAAAGGTTAAAAATGCAACTCTGTTTTATACCACCTTAGATTCATTCCCCCCCTTTTTCTCTTCTATTCACACTTAGCAAAACCCATACTTCTCTACTTGATGAAATGCACTTCTGAGCTCAGAACAAAGTAGGAATATGCCAGAAGGATGACCTGATATTTCTTGAAAATTCTTTCTTCCTTCTTATGACAAAGCCCAAGCGGGTAGGCTCTGTTGAAGAAGGATTTACTTTCTAAACCCTTTGAACACAAAGCTTTTCCATTTCTGGGGCAAGAGATTTTTTTCCAAATGTAGACTGAGACCTTTTCTGTTTGGAAAGGAACCCTTGTGTGTTTTCTGAAAGTTCCACCCCCTGAAGCACACCATGCTGGAGGAGAATGCCTTTGGGTGGATCTCACTCTAACCATGTGTTGAGTGTTTGTGGAAGATGCTGTGGTGGCGCCCCCTCCCAGATCCTGTTAACTGGGCTGGTGAACATTTCTGCAGCTGCTTCAGTTTGGGCTGCTGAAAGCCCAGGGATGCCCCTATTTCTGGGGAAATTGCCCTGGGCTAACAGAGGAGTCATCTCACCCAGGAAGTTAATGAGGGGAGGCCACAGCCAGCAAATGATTGATAAGGGGTACAGAAAGTTGGCACTTGGGCTCATCGAGAGCAATTCTGTGGTGCAGTTATGCTTCAGAGCCCCCTCAAGGGTTCAGGCCAGAGTGGCCTTTCCCTGAGGCTACATTCTTGCCTTCCCTCTCCTGCTGCTCTCTGCCCTGCCAGGATTTTCCTGTAGAGCAATTTCTTAAGAAATCTCTGGTACCCAACTCTAGTCCCAGGCTTCACCTCCAGCAGACTTCTTCTCCCTAATCAGTAAAATGTGGATGATGATTCCTGCCTCTTCTACTTCTCAAAGTTGTGATATGAATGGCAAATAATGCACAAGAATTTTGTCAACAAAGAAGTAAAAACATGTTTTAGATAGCCTACAAAATTATATTTGTTTTAATATTTAACCTTAAGCTCTATGGTTGACTCACCCCACCTTGGGTGTCTCACATGTTAGGGGACTGCTGCCTGGGCTCATTTGATCATTCCCCAGGGAGAGCTCATCAGTGAGAGTTTGTCTGCCTGCTTTTTGCAACTGAGCCTTCAAAGCAAATAAGTAAAGGAGATATGAGAGATGGGAAGGGCTCTATCAGACTTGAGAGAGAGCACAGAGCCCCAGCAGAAGTCTTGTTAGGCAGGAATTCAGACTTGGTCATGCCTAATTTTAAGAGAAGTCAGGCATCAGATTTTTAGGTGAAATATTTAGATACTTAAATGATAACATTTTAAAACCACTTTCACACCCCCATTATTCAAGCAAAATGTGACTGGGGGGCCTGAATGGGCTGGCTATGTGTTGCCTCTGTCCAGATTTAAGTCCCTGAAAGAACGAACCAGGCGACCCCCACTAGGTCCCCCTCATCCAGCACAGTGCTCAGCAACAGGGTAGATGAGAGACCCATGATAAATGGGAACACCATTATATTTGCGGGTTTCTGAGAAGTTAAATGGGTCTCCACTAGTTTCAGTAAATAGTTCTCTATTTTGTAAAAAGCACTTAACATATGATTCCCTTCCCTAAACAGTATTTCAATATATGCAGATTTTTATTCACTTGCCAGTTTGCTATTGCACAACTTTTCAAGGACACTAATTCTGTTTCCTCATCCATTAAACAGAAACAATCATGCTTGACCGGAAAATGACTAAAAGCATGTAAAAAGGCTTCCCAAACAGTGGTGATCAATCCAGATGGAAGAAATCATTTTTCTCTAACTTCTGTCCTGGGATCTAAATCCCATACTTGGAAATTTGAAAACAAGAAACAAACGTTCTCATCTTTCTTCTCAGATGTTTCTTTAACTTTTGTTGTGATTTTTGCTTTAAAAACGGCATTATTATTTTCTATTACTATTAATTACCTAAGTTTTCTCTTTAAGTCAAATACATTTTTTCTTTTCTACCAGCCATCTTTTTCAATACCAACTTTATCTTTGTCCAAAGCAATTCATGAATGTACAGGTTTCATGTCCTGTATTAACTTTCATAAATGCACATGCACGCACACATGCATGCACACACACACACACACACACACACACACTGTGTGTGTATGTAATTACATCTGTGTACCACCTAAAGTCACTTTGCTTATTTCTACCTCTTTCAGTTTATTCATTTACTTGTTGAACATGTCAGCTACTGTCTCTCCCATGAAAACCTGGGATAGGTGAGAGAAGATTAAAGTCACTGAGTTCCACAAAATTTTAAACCTCTATAAAGAGCTTTGTAAGTGGCTAATGAGCTTCAGGTAGGAAACTCACGCTCCAAATCTTTCTGCTCCAGATTCCTGTGGACTTGCTAACATTTGTGAGCTACAGATGGGAACCCCAAGAGAGCTATCCTTGCAAAGTGCTTAAGCACCCCTCTTAGGCTCCACCCAAGGGGAACCTGGGTAGTGCTCCAAGTGACTTTCAACACAGCAGAGTCTGGTGGCACCATCTCAACTACTTTCACACAGGAAGATGTCTGGCACCATGTTCCTAGCTCTTCAAGCCCCTGACATTGTAATTTTTAAGATTGGCTTTAGTCATTTAATAGGATAATGGCATTTGAACCAGTCTCCAGTGGAATATGAGATGATGTTAATAATTATAATCTGCATTTAGGTGGCGCCTCTCCCAGCAAGCAGTCAAAGTTTTACAAATGTTAGCTTGTTTTCATCTTAGGACACCCTTGTGAAGCCAGCATTTTTTATTGCACTTCTCCAGAGAGCAGCTGAAGGATGAAAAGGTTAAGTGGATTGCCCAGTCCAAGATCAAATCTGTGATCACAGACCTAAACATTGGCTTGATGTTGTCTAAAGGAAGTATTTGCAATGGACTTATGTGTGAGTTTTATACTAAATGCTGAAAGTGAAAATATTTACACTTAGGTCTGTAAACCCAAAGACTTTTTAAAACTTACATTTGGTATGGCATCAATAGTACTCACCTTCTCCAATTAGCAAGTATAGAGGTTTAATTCCAGAATCTGACTTATAACCTATCACCTGCCATATAATTTTTAAAATAAGTGTTTATGTAGCACTCACATGTGTCAGACACAATTTCAAGTGTTTTCTAAATATTAACTCACTAAATCCTCATAATGACCACATCCCTCATAGTATACAAACCAAACCACAGAGAAGCCAGGCAACTTGACTAAGATCCTCAGGTGATAAGTGGCAGAGCTGGGATTCGAATCCAAATGATTCAATTCCTGAGTTCAGACCTTTAATGAACATTTTGCAGTCATTGCACTTTTAATAGTTATTTGTTGAAAAATAAACTGTTTCTCTCCCATACTGTCAAGGGCTTTTTCCTATGTCAGTAGTTGGTCTGGTAACTCTATTGTGGATAGAATCTTCCTATTTAGCTAACACTTGGGATGAAGATATTTTTCAAAAGTAACTCATGCCATGTACTTTATTTTTAGAGAGTAGTTTCAATGTGAGATATATATATATATATATATATATATATATATATATATATATATATATATTCACATTCATTATGTCATTTGATTCTTACACAACTCCCCAGTGAGGTAATCAGAGAAGCTATGTTTATAACAGCCATTTTACAGATGAGAAAACTGAGACTCACATCATTAAATAAACCTTAGCCAAAGTCACCCACATGATGAGCTGCAGAATCGGGGAATGTCCAATGTCGTGTGTTAATAAACCTTGTAAATTAGCTCATCCCATATTAAGCTTAATAGCTCCTGGTGATATCATTGCTAAACTCAAACATTTAAACAAATAAAAGTCAGACTGCGTCCTCCTCTGGGTTGTAGACTTCCAGAACACTTGAGAACATTTTCAGGTTCAGCTCTCCTCTCCTGTGGGAGAACACCAAATAAGCTTTCCAGGGTCATGGAAAGGAGAAGGACTTCCAGATGCCACTTCCACCACACCTTTCCTCGACACTGCCCACCGCCTGAGGGAGGGGAAGTCATAGGTACCCTGAAGACCATCTCTCTGGTATCTCTTCTCCCTGGTTATAAACACTGTGCTGGAGAAACTGTTCCACCAACAAAGAAATGAAAACGCAGTTCATTTGGATGAATAATATATGGGGTGGAGGTTGAAACCTCAAAGCCTAATCTGATAACTTTTGATTTTTCTACTAAATGTTTTTGATAGGAAAAAAAAATATTCTTTTTTAAAATCAGTGTTAAGGAAGTTCAAGAAATTGCTGTTTGTGACTTAATATTTTTAAAATTGACTGTGTATTTATTATACATGTAATTTGGTATTTCTCCAAATAGGTTATTATAAGCACTAACTTCTCCTCGGCAAAAGATCTTCACCTCTCCTTGCCTGGGATCCAGCAGTCCGATGTGAGCCTTTTTGTTTTTTCTTCTGACAACTTAGGATTTGGGGAATGTTCACCCCCATTCCTCTTTCCCAGGAGAGGTGGCCACCCTTATCCTCAGCATTTTCTCCATTTACTGGAATTTCTCCACTGGGATTATCCACTCACACTATTACTTTTGTGTCTCATGGAGTATTTTCTCACCAAGTTTCCTGTGAAACAACAGATGGGTTCCATTTATCAATAAAAGTGCAGAGCCTTAAAAAAAATATTAACAAGAAAGCAGCAAAAACCAAAGGTTATGATCAAATATATGATGTTTACCTTAAAGATAGAAATAGAACTGAAAATTAAGAAACCTGTTCATTTAATTCATCATATTCACTGATTGAAGGAGACCAAATTCATCTGACTACTCCATAGAAGTTGAAAGTTGAAAAAATCTAATATCTTTTCTTGATAACCACTCTCCATAATGGGACTAGATAGACAATATGTCCTAAAAACAAACAAACAAACAAATACCCATTTCTCATCAGATTTACTCTTATTTTTCAGTTTTACTTTGGGTGGAAAAAAAAGCAGACATAGTCTCTTTAGATTAAGTATAGAACATTTGTGTTCAATACCATAAGTGTTAATTAATATTCTTCTGAAAGTTCTAACCAACACAAATCAATAAGAGAGAGAAATGAAATATGAAATAACAAAGGAAAAGAGGTGAAATCATAATTATCAGAAAATCTTAGAGAATCGATTGTAAAACCACAACAAACGATATAAGAATTTGTTCTGGATATATTAGCCAAGATGTAGGGATATGGGCATTCTCATGGCTCGCTTGTAAGAGTTTTATTTTGTTACAGTTTGGTATGGATATTTTGGTATCAGCTATCAAATTAAAAGTGGGCATACTGTTTTGTGTAACAATTTTATTTCAAAGAATATATTCATTTCTAAGAATATATTCATGAATATATTCATGCAGATGTATGAAATAATACATACAAAGACATTTATTGTAATTTTATTTTCAATAAGTGATTAAAAGCAAACACAAACGAATGGGGGATTTTTAAAAATAAATTATGATACATCCATTATGCAGTTGAATATTGTATAGTCATTAAAATAATGAGACATTTTATGTATGTTGAGTATGAAACTATCTCTGAAATACATTGGCAAGTAATGAGAAGTAGGTATAAAGTAGTGTTAAAAGTAAAATAATTTTACATTTTAACATAATGTTACAAAATTGGGAAAAAGAGATACTATATATGTTTGTGTTTATACTGGCAGAAGTGGTTGCCTCTGTGAGTGGAACTGTGAGTAACTAGGAGAAAGGAGGGAAGATTTCAATTTTACTATATGCTGTTTGAGTCAATTATTAGTAAAACAACTTATAAGTATTAATAAAATTTTTAAAAAATTCCAAAAAGTAAAGAAAACAATAAAAAAATTCTCTAAAAAAGTGGCGGGGGGAAGAACCCCACATGGAGCCTGCTTTGGTATCTATTGCTATATAACAAAGTACCTTAAAAGACAGTGGGTTGACTGGGCTGAGCTGGCAGAGCTGCTCCACAGCATGTGGCTGAGGTCACTCAGAGCCACACTCAGCTGGGAGCTTGTCTGGTGCTGGTACCCATAAGATCCCACCTCCAACTCCTGGACTTCCTGTGCACCTGCATTGTTCAGCAGTCCACTGGAGTTTCTTGACAAATGGCGGCTGGCTTCCAAGAGCACAAACCTGGAAGCTTCTGTCTTTTCAGGGCTAGGCCTGGGCCCAGCACAGAATCTCCTCCTCCTCCTCCTCCTCCTCTTCCTCCTCCTCCTCTTCCTCCTCCTCTTCCTCCTCCTCTTTCTCCTCCTCCTCTTCCTCCTCCTCTTCCTCCTCCTCCTCCTCCTCCTCTTCCTCCTCCTCCTCCTCTGCCTCCTCCTCCTCCTTTTCCTCCTCCTCTGAGTAAATATCAACCTCAACCCAGATTAGGGGAAGGGAAATAAACCCCATCCCCAATGGGAGAAAAGGTAAGGAATTTTGATTGTCTTTAGTTCACCACAAGCCTCCACATTTTCTCAGCTCAAATCACCACAGTTAGAACAATATCAATTTATAATTATTCCTTGAAGTGTTAATAAATTCGGGTCAAAATCTCAAATTATGCTACTCCAACAGCTCAATTTCTGGCCTTAGACTAATAGGAAAATAATTTTACAGTCTCTTAGAATTCAAGAGCTGCTTTTAAAACTATTTAAAATTCTATTAGAATTTATATGATTCTATTTTATAGACACAAAGATGAGGTGGCATAGCTATTAAATCTAGAGAAATAAGTGAAGCAAATTTTCATCAATCATTTTCTTTTTTTCAAAAAGAAAAGCCAATATATTTCTGCAAAGAAAATAAGCATTCCCAAAAGGCAAAAACAACCATAAATCAGAGGTGTCAACTAACTTTATTACCAAAACTAGAGAAGGACCAGCTGAAAGAAATCCTGCCCAGGAACTCAGGAATATGCTTTCTGGTCATCAGGACTCCTATTGGCTTCCTGGAAGATCTGATGACAAAGGTAAAGTCTGAGAAAAGACCTCCAGTCCACCAGAGAAGAGCTATGGCCTTGACTCCAACCAGCCTCTTATCAGTTCTCAAATGTGCCTTATTCTTTCTTGCCTCTGAGTTTTTGAAGACACCTTTTCTGTGTATCATGATGCTCCACTCTTTCTCCTTCCCACATTTTCCCTTTTGACTTAGCTAACTACTATTCATCCTTTGGGTGACAGGACTATATTTCTCCTCCACAATGAAACTTTATTTGATCTGATACTTTTGTCAGATGCTCTTGGGACAATTCCTTCCTCTGTTATATAAACAATTTTGCAGAGGCTCTTTGACTTCTTCTCTGGTGTCCTAACCCAGTGATAGCCCCCAACAGCTATTATTAATTATCCTTTAAGACCAGTAACCCTGACCCAGACCAATTAGTCCAGCGGCAGATATTACCCTCAAGCTGGACCAATGATGTTCTTTAATTAACTGACTTGGATTTGTTGATAACTAAGTCACATCAATGAAGCCTATCTGAAGGATGATTCATAAATTCCTGCCAAAGAGGTACAGCTAATTTTGTTCATGCACTTGTTTATTTCTTCTTTGAATCCTGTTAGACATGGCTGTGACTTTCCCAAGCATTCCCTTTATCACATATTTTTTTCTTTGATGAACCTATCTACAGTTATCTACAACTCCCAAACAAAAGATTTAACAATTTAAACCAACTGGAATGAACTCATGCATGCATATATGAACGAATGGTCTGGCATGTAGCCTGTGTCCTGTGTAGGAGATAGAAGAAAAGTTCCATGAAGATAGTGAAGGTGTCTGCCCTGTTTGCTTTTGTATCTTGAGCACCAAGTATGCATGGTCAAATAGATGGAAATACAAGACTCAGATTTCTTTGGGAAGTTCCTGGGAAATAATAAAACTTCACTTTGGCTGAATGGTAGGGTTAAGGGGCCACTGTAGGTTTGGGTTTCCTCTTGGTAAGAAAGACTTTGAATTGAAACCTTTGATTCAACTGGTTGAGTAGTTACTTACCTCAACTATTGGAAAATATGCTTTGTTATGGCAGAAAGAATAAAAACCCCATGTACTGTTGGTCGCCAAGGTACATGGGGTCTTTATTAAGGTCTATAAAAGTACAACCATGTACCTTTGGTTGCCATAGTCAGGAAAAATCTTTCTAAACTTGGGCAATGAAGAGACTGGGAAATGCAGCTCTGGGGAGCAGTACACACTGCCAGGCTCTGCTGTCCACAGTAGACTGACTGGAGAAAAGGCAGCTATGGAAGTAGGAACAAGTCTAACAGAGTTTCTGGTGGCCAGTGTGTGGGAACAGATCTGCCATGACTGTCATTTGGTAAGAAAAACTTTGAATTGAAACAGAGAGAGCTGCTGGTGTTGGATGGAAATGAGGGATGGGGAAAATCCTATTTCCTGTCTCTACTAATCCCCACATATGAGGTAAATTGGAAACAGGACTGGCAGAGTTAACATTTCAGTCTCCAAATTCATTCTAAAACATCAGAGCTCTGGGGGTTGCCATCTATCCCCCCAACTTCCGTGGTTGGCATCACAAGGGTTACATTCTTCTATCTGCAAATTGAAGTATTTTAGTAAGAAGGAGAGCTCCTGGGGAACACAGGTTTTTAATTTCTCACAGAGGTGAGTCTACTAGTAATTTTATATTTTGTATAGATAGGAACCCATTAAATAATGTGGTCTGACGTATGAAAACTGAGTTTAAGAAATGGGAGCCTGGTATTCATGAGCTTCAGCTATCTACTTTCTAATTGCCCTGAAAGATGAAACAGTTCTACATTATAACATCATGATAACAGACAAATTCTGGATATGAAACCATTTCTGAATTAGGGAGTGATATCTAAGTAAGAGTCAAGGACAAAAGCATGATTTCCCAGCAGCCACAATACAGTCAGCCTCGGGCCTGGTGACTCACCTCATTCTTCTTGGGAAAGGTTTCAGCTCTGCTAGTTGGATCTTGCACAATCCTGTTAGTAAAATACTCTGCCTGGGTATAGGTGTCTATGCAGGGGTGTGATGTTTTGTTCAATTGCTGTGGATCTGAAGCCACCAGACCTTTTTAGTAAGAATTTTATCAAAACATTTTTCAATGCTTGTGAGAGGCCATATCTTTAACATTTTTAACAGTTCTTCAAAGGTTTTTCTCTGGTTAGTTGAGGAGGAATTATATAACCCTTTGGTTAAGCTCCTTTTTGCTATAGCCAGTCTTGGTTCAAATCTCCATTCTGGTTTTAATTAGGGTCTGACCCATCCCACTTTGGCCTCTCTAAGTCACTTTCACTCTCCTCATCTGTGAAATGGAGATTTGATAAGACATCCCTTGAAGAACTGATGTGGGACTTAACTAGCACATAGGAAGTACCCAGTAAATGTTATTTTTTTATTTGTTCTAATTAGTTATACATGACAAAGGAATGCATTTTGAAACATCATACATAAATAGAGTACAACTTCTTGTTCTTCTGGTTGTACATGATGTGGAATCACACCAGTCATGTACTCATATATGCACATAAGGTAATAATGTCCCTTTCATGCTACTCTCCTTCCTACCCCCATATCCCTCCCCTTCTTTCACTTCTCTCTGCCTAATCCAAAGTACCTCCATTCTTCCCTAGCCCCACCCCCACCCCTATTGTGAATTAGCATCTGCATATCAGAAAAAACATTCAACCTTTGGTTTTTTATCACTTAGCATGATATTCTCTAGCTCCATACATTTACTGATAAATGCCATCATTTCGTTCTTCTTTAAGGCTGAGTAATATTCCAGTGTGTGTGTGAGTGTGTGAGTGTGTGTGTGTGTGTGAGTGTGTGTGTGTATCATATTTTCTTTATCCATTCATTTGTAGAAGGGCACCCAGTTGCTTCCATAGTTTAGCTATTGTAAGTTGAGCTGCTATAAACATTGATGTGGCTGTGTCATTGTAATATGTGACTTCTTTGACCATTCGAATACTTTGAAAATGGCACTGTATGACTTCCACGCCTAGATGGTAAAAGAACATGTAGCATCCCCCTTGTTTGCTGGAACCCTGAGCCTCCACATGAGAAGTCCGTGACTATACTAAGACTTTCATGCTCAAGAGGGTAAGCTCTCTGGCTGAGAGTCCCATCAAAGTCCAGTCATTCCCCACCTCAATGGGCTAGGCAGTTTGGAATGGGAAACTCCAGCTCCCATTGTTTCAACCCTTGACTGCCTTAGTTGCTTAGCTGCTGCAATCTTCCTAGCTGAGTTCGCAGACTTTGTGGAGCACAAAGTCATTCATGTTGTCCCAGTCCATGTTCCTGGCCCCAGGAGTCATGACAATAATGTAATGGATATAATGTCATGCCACTAAATGTGGGACCCTTTGTTACATGGCAGTGTGTATGTGGAACACTAACAGGTCTGGAGGCGATAAAGTGATACAAGGGAAATTTAACCATTGTGAAATCATCAGATCCAATCTGGATCTGTGTGCATATTTTTTCAAATGCATATTTAGTTTCTAATGATTTTAAAGTTTATTTTCTTTCTAAGCTAAAAGTTCTGTGTTAATCTAAAGGACCTGAAGCAAACAGAATGCCACATGACCTCCACAGACTGAAAGGCTCCAAGGGGAAGCACAAATTAGCCCGTGTAACAGAGATTTCTCTTCCTTCTGTGCTTGAGAGAACTGAGGGGAAATGAAAATCGAAATTAAAGCCCTGGGTTGAAATGGACTGCAATTACATCCCATCCTATCTCATCAAAAAGGCAGAGATTCCTAAAAATCAATGTGCTAGGTTTTAACCAATGCACTTGCCTATTGATTAACCCTCTGACTTTCAAATGTAAACACACATACCTCTTTGTTACAATCATAATTACCCTATGTTAAAGCCAACAAGATAAACACATCCATTAGATTATCATTCTGATTTACAAATGAGGAAACTGAGGCTAAGTAAAAGAAGACAGATTCTCCATAATAAAAGAAACCACAATGCCTTTTACCCAGCCCTGAAGAACACTATGATGCCCCTTACCTTTCTTTAGATGCAGAAATAAATGTGAGATCGAAGAGTACCTCCCCTGAATGTCTACCCCTAGTTCAACTCAGATCAAAGGAAAGTTATACATTGTTTTACCTCCCTATAGACACACTTTCAGAAATAAAATTGATTTTCCATTGTAACCTGTTTTTTTTAAATCATCATCAAGTGTAAGAAATGGCCTTCTGACATCGCCCTTAGTTGTTTGATATCCTTTATGCTAAAAGATCCAAATGACTGTCTTAGAACTAGGTTCTTGGAAGAGTTTTATATTTCCTAATGAACTTTCTTTAATTAGGTTTCAAAATCCATGGAATGTATTTGTTTTCTTTGGCATGCAGCTATCCATATGCATGTGGTAACTACATTTGAATTTTTGTTTCCCCACTGACATGCAAGTCAATTTCTTAAGTCTCCATTTCTGTTGAGTGAGGGTGATAACTCTACTACCTGAATCAGAGTGTGACAGTCAGGTACTATATGGTTCTATGATAACTTTCATGAGGAAAATGCTCTCTCTCTCTCTCTCTCTCTCTCTCTCTCTTTCTCTCTCTCTCTCTCCACTAGAGTTATCTTCAGCCTTTGATTTATAATAAAGCACAAATAGCCAAGTGCATTTCTTTACCCTGGCTAGGAAATGAAAATGCCTAGGTGCATGCTCCATTTGCTCTTAATCATAATTCCAAAGAATGTTATTTTAAGAATTTGTACCAACATTTTAGAAACTGGATTGACTTCCTGTTTACTTTCTCCATGATAAAAGGAATTTCAGGTTAAAGCATGAAAGACTAAAGAAAAGTAAAACGATTTGATAAGATTATGATTTTAAAAGCTATATAACATTATTTACCACAGACACACACCAAAAAGTCAAGTGACATGCAAATCAATTTCTTAAGTCTCCATTATAAGAGGAAACAGAAATTTTCATTTATACAAGCACAAGTTTTGCTTCTTCTCCTAAAAATTTCTTTCTGCACCAAAATGATGGCAAACTCAGCTCCCCATATCTTAGCACTCACCGAGGCCCCTTTAAGCCCAGGAGGCATAAGGTTTTAATTTACAAGGGTTCATCTATATTTTTTTGCCAGAGCCTTGCGGAAGGACAACATTCTAAATCTAATACAAATGCATGTAATTTCTGCAAAAGTTTTCCCAGGACAGTACACACTATTCCAATCACACAATGACAATAGAACTAATTAAGGCAAAGTCATGAATAGCTCTTTATATATGATCTTTCAGAGAAACAGAATAATAATCACCTATTATAGTTTAATTTTTGAATTACAAAAAGATTGGGGGTAACTATTTTCTTAACTTGTTGATGAAAATTCAGTAATTGTGATATTTTTTCCTTTTTTTCCAATTTAAATTGTTTAAAATTACTTTTTTTTCAAATTGTTTCGTGAGTTTTGTGTACAAGTAATCCATGACTCATATTTTGAAACACAACCATTTGCATTCAATCTTTAGATCTTATCATACTCAAAATGTAAATTATAACAAATCATGGCTGACTCTCAAGAGATATGTTAGTTTGTGACCTTAACACAAATCAGGTATGAGTATCCTGTAAGATAAAAGTCAAGATAGTCATGCTGGCAATCCCTTTTGTTTTTTAATTGATGTGTACTAATGGTACCTATTTATGGGGTTCAGTGTGATATTACAGTAGATGCATACAGTGTTCACTGAACAAATTCAGCCTCCCTTTATCCACCCTCCCACTCACTTCCCAACCTCTAGTCATTCCACATTCAGGTTAACTTTTTTTTTCAACTTCTGCATAGGAGAGAAAATATATGGTACATGACAATCTCTTGATAAGTTGTTTTAAAGAAAGTTAATTATAAAAGAATGAATGTTTCAAAGAGAGATATAAATTGAGGCTCTAAGTGTGAATGAATGAAAGAAGTATCTCATCAATGTCAAGAACCTATTCATGTAAGAATGAAGAAAGAAACTTGTATTTCGGGTAAAAATGGGAGTTCAAAACCCACTTGAATCAAATATATGGAAGATGATATGTCATGAGCTTTGTAATGTTATGAACAACCAATAAAAAAATTAAAAAAATAAAATTAAATTAAAAAAAAGAAAAGATTTAACTTAAAAATTGTTGCAAAATAATACGGATGTTTTGGTAGAAAAGAATTAGCTTATGTAGAGATTTCTGAGCTGGAAATTCAAGAAGAAATGAGGTTGAGATCTGTGTTGAAGATTTAGGCAGTTATACCTATTGTGTCTCTAGAAAGACATAATATAATAGACTCCTACATGATGCTGCCCAGAAGGGTATAGAAGAGTTTGTTCTTTCTCTATCAGAAGGGCTCCCTAACCAATCAATATACCTTCCCTGGGAGTTCTAGGAGAGAAGTCAGGAACTCCAGATGCAACAGGTCAAGTTTTCCTTTTTTGCTCTTGAATTAAAGTGATGCTGAAGTGAGAATCTAATCAAATAAAATATATGCAGTTTAATCCAGCATTTCTGAAAGCAAAATATCAAACAAAATATTGATGTAATTTGTGTGTGTGTGTGTGTGTGTGAGAGAGAGAGAGAGAGAGAGAGAGAGAGAGAGAGAGAGAGATCCTAAATAAGACAAAGTTTTGAAAAGGTTCTTAACCTTAGGACTTGTCGTATGGTCTTTTCCCAAACTTTTGTGACCAGATTTATTTTATAAATCACCCTTAGGGAAGATACTGTATTTCACACACAAAAAAAAAAGAATTTGGAAAATGCTGATCTAATTCATCAGTGAATCCAAGTGTTTATACCCCTACCATATATATTCTGTTATAGAAAGCCATGTTAAATATTGAAGAACCAACATGATGGGCACCCAGAAACCACATTTTCTTCTATGATTTTTGGGAGTGGAATTGTATACATGGTGTTACTCCATGGAAGTCCAGGGATTCTGGTCAGATCCAAGACCTACTCTGCACTTATTGACTTTTGGCACCTTGATTAAACTGTTTAACTGTTTTGAGGCTGAGATTCTTTATTTATTAAAAAGGGGTAATGATTAGTATCCACCTCAGAGTACAGTTTAAGTGACACGATGTATGCCCACACAGGGCAAAACAATGACAAATATGCATGGTAGTTCCTTGAAAATATGGACTTAATCTGTATTATGATCACTGTTACTCAACAAAGACAATTCAAGCTGACACCCACCAGCCAGCAACAAAATGACTCACTTAAAACCTTAAGGTCCCTCAAGATGCACTTGGAGCTAGCTGCTTTTGTGTCTGCATATACTTGACCATATATAATTGGAACTGGATCCAATAATTACCTATATTCAACTGACATAAGCAGTCTGGAGAAACTTCAAAAAATTTTACAAAGACCTGGTAAAATGAGATCATTAATATCAGAAAATAACTTGAGTCTAATGCTTAACAAACCAATATCAAGGAGAATCAGGTTATATTCAGTGCAAATATTATTATTACCAAGTTCAAGAGTTCTTATGTATTTATTACAAGAGTTCGTATATATTTAGTAATTTTTAGCTGTGGATCTCAAGCTCTTCCACATCCTAAGAAAATGACATATTCTAAACTAAAGTTAAAATAGACTACTCACATTTCTCTTCTAATAGATTGGTACCCACTGCCTTCATCACAACCCCAAAAGACTTCCTTCCACAACAGGGGCTTTCTTGGTTTTGATATTAATAGCTTCCTCTGTGTCACAAAGGCTTAATGAATGAAATATTGTGTGGATATAAAAAATAAATAGAAAATTGAGTTTGATTGATTGTGTGTGGGTGGGGGGGGTTGTTTGCTTGTTTAACTTGTAAGACACCTCTCAGAAAATGATTTTCATAAAACATTTTACAAGGTCTTTTTTGTATAATCTATTGAGGGAGTACATTACAAAGAATGCTCTTAAAAAAATAAAACAGACTATAGTCCATAAAAAAATATAGAGAAAGGATTAAAATAAGCATACAATGAAACTCAAGCCAAACAAGACCTTTTAACCTAAGGCACATCCCTTAATATTTCTAGGCCTGGTGTTCTTAATTGTAAACTAGAGAAAAAAAAAAACTAGTTCCTAGATGATCTCTTTGGTTTTTTCCAGTTCTATAATCTGATGAGAATGACATTTTCTCCCCATTTCTTTTTTTGTAACTCTGGCTGTACTTCTGAACCTCTTCTAATAAACTTCACCATCGGATGGAAGATAAAACAAACTCAAGAATTCCATTAGAACATCTTTTGAAGCAGGAAAGTGTCACCTACTCTGAGAACAGAACTGAGTACTCTGTCATGTTCACTGTGCCCTGTGCCTTTGGTGGGGAAGAGGAAGGATTTGGGGTGACAAAGTGATGGTGGTGCCTAATGAATGTGAAGCTTGTTGGTCATTAATGCATAAGAATGAATTTACCTTTCACCCTGCCCAGTCACCAAAAATGACCTGTGTGAATGGAACACAGGACAGATAAGTCTTTACCAGAAAGGAGTGAGAGAAGAGAGATGACTAGTAAGATTCCTAAGGATGGGTCCTTTCAGCATCAGGGTGGAAAGCTAGAGAAAAAAATTGCAGGGAGCCTATTGGCCAGTATGCAGGAGGGTAAAATGAACAGTGATTGACTGTGATTACTCAAAGGTTCTCAGAGAGCACCTGTTCTTCCCAACCTCCTTTTCAATATTAAAACATGATTTATAGTCACATAAGCACACACCTATATACATTCACATATAATACCTATTATGCACTTAGTACCTTTTTTAAAAAAGCTAGGAATCAGAAGTATTTTAAAAGAAATATATACTTTATGAATTTACGATGAATACTTGAAAAATAATAATATGCATATCTGAGACAAATGTCATTTTCCTTAACAGATAGATATGGCTGCACATTCCTGAGAGACACCAATATTCATGGTGACGAAATTGGTTGCCCTGTTTGTTTGTGCCTTAGTAATCCTCATCTTAAGTGTAGAGGAATGTTATCCTCTCAAGGACAGCCTGCCCCTCTTTCACAGTTATCCTGGAGTGACTCTCTGCTTATGTGAGAAAAGATGACCTTCAATAGCTCCCTATTGTCTGCATAATTTCACTCACACATTTTAGTAGGACTAAAACCTTCTTCCCTTATCATCGCTCCAGGCACACTCACCTTTTCTGTCCCCTCCAGCAATTGAAGTACTTTTGAGTATCTGCACCTTGAATATACCTGCCTCATCTTAGAACTCTCCCACCCCTTGTCACCTGAGCTAGTTGCTTCCTTGTGCTCTTTCAGCTTTGGGGTGCACATCATGATCACAGATTTAAATTTCTGTACCCATTGTACTTTGCCCTCCCCTAAGGTGGGACCATGCCTTTTTGATCTTTGTACCCTATCACCTAAGACAGTGCATACATACATCACGGTGGGTGCTTGGTAAGTATCTAGTAAAAAAATGAATAGGTTAAAGAGTGATAGAAAATAATTACAGAAAAGTATCCTGAGGTAGAGTCTAATCAAAGGTCAAAAATCCTTAGTAGAACTAAAAATACAATGGCACTTTATTGGTAAAACTAAGTCACATAGTTAAGCCATCATTTAAAATAATCAAGGAAAACAAAAATGTGTCTGCTGTGGTGGACGGGGTTGTTTGGGAATTCGAAAGGGACTGTGCCATTTGCTTTTTTCTCCCAGAGACTTTGTTGTTTGTTTATATGTTTGTTTTAAACTGGAGTCTTCAGTTGTGTGTACTGGTAAAAGATCATGCCGCAGCTCATCCTGTGAAACCGAAAAGATTCAGGTCCCAGGAGTTCCCATCAGAGCCCAGGGCATCCCCTCTCCCCAGCCAGCATGGTGTAGGAAGGTTTCCATTATCTCTCCAGGGGCTCAGGCTGGCCACCAGTGCAGCTCTGGCCCGCGCCACCTCTGAAGGTCTCAAAAGCCCCCACCATCTTTGTCCTTGAGTTCTCAAGTTTTTCTCTCTAAAAATGTCATGGATAGTTTTCCTTTGCTTCTGTTTCTTACTTAATTAAACTTTTAATTTAATTTAATTTTTTTAAATTTTTTTTATTGGTTGTTCATAACATTACAAAGCTCATGACATATCATCTTCCATATATTTGATTCAAGTGGGTTTTGAACTCCCATTTTTACCCGAAATACAAGTTTCTTTCTTCATTCTTACATGAATAGGTTCTTGACATTGATGAGATACTTCTTTCATTCATTCACACTTAGAGCCTCAATTTATATCTCTCTTTGAAACATTCATTCTTTTATAATTAACTTTCTTTAAAACAACTTATCAAGAGATTGTCATGTACCATATATTTTCTCTCCTATGCAGAAGTTGAAAAAAAAAAGTTAACCTGAATGTGGAATGACTAGAGGTTGGGAAGTGAGTGGGAGGGTGGATAAAGGGAGGCTGAATTTGTTCAGTGAACACTGTATGCATCTACTGTAATATCACACTGAACCCCATAAATAGGTACCATTAGTACACATCAATTAAAAAACAAAAGGGATTGCCAGCATGACTATCTTGACTTTTATCTTACAGGATACTCATACCGGATTTGTGTTAAGGTCACAAACTAACATATCTCTTGAGAGTCAGCCATGATTTGTTATAATTTACATTTTGAGTATATAAAGATATAGCTGAATTTCTAGAACTCATCTACAAAATTATCTTCTGATACTTTTACCATTTGTCTTCTTTTAAAATTTTACATCATTTATCTTCTTTGTGGCTTTTTTCTCCTAGTGGTGATAATTCAGGAATAGACCAGAGGTCACTTAAATGCACTAATGGCTCTATAAATAAAGAAGATGTGTTTTAATAATATACAACTTTATTAGTTCCAAGTTGAATTAATGAAGGAGGTGTTGGGTACACTTAAAGATCTCAGATAAGACAGATTATAATTTATAAAAAAAATGAATCCTCATTCAATGCTAACTAAAATCCTCATTCAATGCTAACTAAAATAAAACCAGATGATCCTCAAGATATGCAGTATTTATCAGAGATGGCAATGGATTACTAGGAATTCTTAAAATTGGATGTGCATAAGAATCACCCAGGGAGCTTGTTAAATATGAAGAAGATTTCTGTCCTCATTTTCAGAGATTCTGATTTTGATGGCCAGGAGAGGGGTTCATGTTCTTGAGCTTCTCTGAAACACTGGGATAAAACACAACTTCAAGACAAATCCCCAGTGATGCCTCCCACCTGCAACCCCTTATAAAGATGCTGGATGCAGAACCTTAAGCCTAGAAGAACCAGCATTTTAGCTCAGAAGGGAGCAGACCTGTCCTGCCGGTACCATCTTTGTCCCTAAGGGAATAATTCAGAAATAGCAAACTCCCAGTGTGGTGTGCCCCCTCTCCAAGGCCAATAAGTGGGTTTGCCCAGAACTGAAATCATCTTACCTTTATTTTATTTTAAAGAGGAAGGTTTAATTCCACAACTAGAGGTGTGGAGTAGAATCAGTTAACTGATTCCTAAGCGAGGAAGAGGAAAGAACACAGATCTCTCTGCTTATTTGGGGCTTCTGATAGTGACCTCAGAGAGCGAGTCAGTGCAGCAGGTGTGGGCTGATAGGCTGACAGAGGAAGGACTTCAAAGGGTTCCCTCCCCACCCGGCTATGGCTATGGGGGCCTCTGCTTTTTCCGAAGCTGCTATTGGCAGAGCTGTGCAGGGAGACTTGTCAGGCACCTCCGCTTTTCATCCTGTCAGAGCATTTTGTTTGTTTTAGATTTTTAATCCACCTGACTTCTTGCAAGGCCCTTCCTTCCCAGGGAATTTACTAATCAAGGTACTACTTTATTTATTTCCATAAACCAATCGTTATGAAAGAGCAATTCATTCATTAACCAAGAAACGTGATCATTTGCACGGTTGTCCCCGAGAGCTTCAAAGCACCATTGTCGTTGTTCACATCAATTAATCCAGGTACCTGGGAAATGTGAGGAAGACAGGACTCAAATATCTCCTGACTGATTCTACAAGATAAAAAACAAAATCCGAACCTAAGATATTGAAACTCGTGTTGTCTTGGGCTTCTGAAGAACGTGAATTCTTTGCAGGAAAAGAGTCACCATAAAGATCCTCAAATCTTTTTAGAATGAAGTAATTTTATTCCATGGAATTTACTGTGGCATGGGAGGTGTCAAGCAGTCTCCTCCTTTGTACTGTGGGATATTTTGAGAAGAAATACCTCCCCCAGGTGGGCAGGATGCCCTGTTAGCATCTAGCTAGAGAATAGGGGAAACAATTCTTCATAGATTTTATTATTAAAATGTTTATGTGAACACTTTACATAGTATTTACATAAACATATTAATAATAATATGTAAATTAAACAGTCTATGTAAAAGGTAGATGTTGAATTTCAAAGATAAATATTTATTAGTGCTAATTAATTTCCTGAACACAGTCTTAATACTTAATTCACAAGACAGTTCATGATTAATAATAAACAAAAAAGGAAGCTGCTATTAGATGATTATTTAACAGCCATTCCTTCTAAATAACAGATTGTGTGAACTTCAAGGCTCAGGTAAGTGCATTTTTAATGAGGACTTTAAAGAAAGTTACAGTGGAAATTGTCTGCATTCTGAAGAGGTAGAAGCGATCATTCAGCGATTTCTGCTCAGGAGAGTAAAACTGATCTATCCTCTGCACATTCCACCTGTCCCAACTAATTCTTTTCATGTTTTTTTTAGCTATATTTATTTTTTATTGACATATAATTCACCCTTTTAAGTATTAAATTTCAGAAATTTTTAGTATTTTACAAAATCATACAATCTTCAAAACTTTCTAATTTCAAAATATTTTATCACACTAAAGGAAGCCCTGACCCACTAGAAAACAATTCTCCTCCCCCAATCCCCTAGTAACTACCAATTTGCTTTCTGTCTATATAGATGTGCGTCTTCTGGCTTTATTATATAAAGAGAATCATACATAGGGTTTTGTTTTTCACTTCTTTCACTTACTATTTTTTAGGTTCATTCATGTTTTAGCATATGTCAATGTTATGCTTTTTAAAAAACTTATTAGTGCATTTTAGTTATGCACAATAGTAGGGTTCATTTTGAGATAGTCATAAATGCATATAATGTAGTTTTCTCCATTTTGTTTTTCCTTTTTTATGTCCAAGCAATATTCCTTTGTGCAGATAGATATGCCACAATTTGCTTATCTATTCATTGGAGAATGGGTAGCTGGATCACTATCAACCATGTTGCCAGGATCATTCGCGTTCAAGTTTTGTATGAATATACATTCTTGATTCGCTTGCATATTTTCTAAGGAGTTGTTCAAGCTTATATGGTGTTTCTATGTTTAATTTTTTGAGAAACTGCTAAACTGTTTCATCAAGCTACTTCAATCATGAAGCTAATTTAATGTTTCCGCCAACAATGTATGATGGTTCCTGTTTTTCTACATCCTTGCCAACACTTATTATCAGTCATCACTTTTATTATAACTATTTAAAAATTCTTTTATTAGTTCATTATAGTTATACATAACTGTAGAGTTCATTTTGACCTATTTCTACATGCAGGGAATATAATTTGCTCTATTTCGATCTCTACTGCTTTCCCTCCACTTCCCTCTCCATTTCCCTTCCTCTACTCTACTAGTCTTCCTTCTATTTATTTTCTGTTTTTAATTCATGCTTTATAAATATACATAAAGGTAGGATTCATTGTGATATACTCATATGTGAACATAGCAGAATTTCATCCACGACTTCTTCCCTTTTCTGCTCCCTCCTCCAACCTCCTCAATCCCTTTCCTCTAATCCATGGATCCCTTTTTATTAAGCCATTTTAATGAGTGTAAAATGGTATCTCACTATAGTTTTTATTTCTTTTCTTTCCAATATGTTGGAGTTATTTCATTGGTGGAAAAGGAGAACGTTCATGATAGTTTTTATAGCTCTGAATAAACTGAAAAAGGAAGGCAACTTTAGGATTAGATCCAAAGCTTACCCATATAAATTTTTTTTCTTTTAGTACTGGAGATTTAACCCAGGGGCACTCAACTACTGAGCCACATTCCCACTGAGTTGCTTAGGGCCTCAATAAGTTGCTGAGGCAGGCTTTGAACTTGCAATTCTCCTGGCTCAGCTTCCCGAGTTTCTGGGATTACATGCATGCCCCACCGTTCCTGGCTTACTTATTTTCTATATACCACTCCATTAATAAAAAAAATTCATATGACTTGTCAAAATTTATAGTATAACATAATTGTAGAAAAATGAGTGTTGGTTGAGTGGGAAACACAGGTAAGATAGCTAATAATGTGCGATGATCACATTGTAAGGTTTTGTACACTAGTTCAAATTTTGTCTCTGAACTTCCTAAGAACCAAAGTAAAGTGACAAGTTGTAAAATTCATTGTAATGCTCATGAGATTAAAAACCAGTTAGAGCTAGGTCTGGTGGCACATGTCTGTAATTCCCAGCTACTCAGGAGACTGAGACAGGAGGATTTCCAAGTTTGAGACCAGCCTCAGCCACTTAGTGAGACCCTGTCTCAAAATAAAAAATAAAAATAACTGGGATGGTCTATTGAAGGGCATCTAGGTTGGTTCCACAGTCTTGCTATTGTGAATTGTGCTGCTATGAACATGGATGTAGCAGTGTCCCTATAGTGTGCTCTTTTTAGGTCTTTAGGGAATAGACCGAGTAGGGGAATAGCTGGATCAAACGAATGGATAAAAAAAATTTGGCATTTATACACAATGGAATATTACTCTGCATTAAGAAATGACAAAATAATAGAATTTGGAGGGAAATGGATGGCATTAGAGCAGATTATGCTAAGTGAAGCTAGCCAATTCCTCAAAAACAAATGCCAAATGTCTTCTTTGATATAAGGAGAGTAACTAACAACAGAGTAGAAACAAAGAGCATGAGAAGAATATTAACATTAAACAGGGATGAGAGGTGGGAGGGAAAGGGAGAGAGAAGGGAAATTGCATGTAAATGGAAGGAGACCCTCAGGGGTATACAAAATTACATACAAGAGGAAGTGAGGGGAAAGGAGGAAAAATATAAGGGGGAGAAATGAATTACAATAGAGGGGGTAGAGAGAGAAGAGAGGAGGGGATGGGGGAGGGGGGATAGTAGAGGATAGGAAAGGCAGCAGAATACAACAGACACCAGAATGGCAATATGTAAATCAATGGTTGTGCAACTGATGTGATTCTGCAATCTGTATATGGGGTAAAAATGGGAGTTCATATCCCACTTGAATCAAAGTGTGAAATATAATATATCAAGAACTATGTAATGTTTTGAACAACCTACAATAAAAATTAATTAAAAAAAAAAACAAAGACACATGGCAAGCAGAATATGTATGTTATTAGCTAAGCATTTTAAAAATCTAAGTAAGTAAATTTAAAATGTTATTTTTAAAGCTGGGAGGGGTGACCAGCCTGAGCAACATACTGAGGCCCCATCTCAAAAAAAAAAAAAAAAAAAAGCAAAATAATAAACAATCAAACAAAACAAACAAACAAACAAACAAAATAACTGGGATGTAGCTCAGTGATAAAGCACCCCTGGGTTAGGTCCCCAATACCAAAAGTAAATAAATGAATAAGAAGAAAGAAAGGGATAAAAGAAACTTTTCTTTTGCCATTGAAGAATCATTTTCTGTTCCCTGAATGATCTCTCCAACACCACAGGGACCCCAGATCTTTTTTCTTTGGTACTTGGGGTTGAACAAAGGGGCACTTTACCACTGTAGTATGCACCCAATCCTTTTTATGTTTTATTTGGGGACAGGGTCTCACTAATTACAGAGGCTCTCAATAAATTGCTCAGACTGGCCTTGAACTTGCTATCCTCTTGTTTTAGCTTCCTGAGTTGCTGGGGTTTTAAGCCTGTGCCACCATGCCCACCTAGGGATCCCTAATCTTGATGCTTTTCTTCATAATGCTAATAATTCCAGATGATTGAAGGGCTGAAAGCAACCTCTCACTTCTATCTATTAGTACCCTAGCTCTGAAACTTTCCAGACCATATGTTTCTTTGCCTGATATCTCCTTGACCCCCACAGAGATGCTTTTGAGCCCTTTCTATGCACTCCTGGAACATCTTCATTGTCCTGAAGGCTGCCACACTTGATGTAATGGTTTCAATAATTCTCTCTCTCTCACCAGTTTACTCAGGATCTCCAGTTTAGTACATTGCCTGGTTGAAATTTCCTTTGAGTCATATCTACTTTAGACCAATCATAGGATATCAATAAATATTATATTCTTTTCTGTGGTTTCTAACATTGGATCAGTAACCCAAAAGAGTCCTGATGGACTCCCTCAGAGTAGACATTTTTTTCAGGAAAAAGAAAATGAAGGCAGTTGGTGGACCAAATTAATTATCTGATGGGGCTAATTCTGGTCTAATCAAATAATGAACTAATCAAATAATGACTTAAAAGTCAGCAAAATTTAAAATCTCCCCAGAGACTATTGTATAATTGCCTATCAATAAACAAAATATTAACGTAATTCTTCCAAGGTTTATTATTATCTGTTGTCCTGAAACTTTTATATAACTCTAGTCTGTGATGCCAAATCACTTGGGGGTACCTCAGACACTGTTGAAGAGGTTTCATTCCTGAGTACTAAAAGGATCTTATTAGAAGATACTCACACCCAGAAGGAGGTCCCACAGCAGGGAGTCTAAGGAGAGTGTTATGGTAAGAATTCAGTATAATTTGGTTTTTAAAAATTCTACTCTGCAAGACATCCCCATGATATAAATATTCCTAATTGGCACAGAATTTCATTTCCTTCATACAAAACGCTGCAGTGCAATTTACGGCTGTTTAAAATTGTCTTTAACTTGTTCCATTTGGCAAACTAAGCCAGGTCTTAGGAAATAGGGAGCTGTAGTGTGCAGGAATGCCGGCAGGTTTGGGAGCTCCCACCAGGTCTGAGGGAGACTTTTTGTTGACCTGACATTAAATTCTTATATTTGACTATATTATCAGGATGCAGTAGCCAGCTACTGGGTAAATAGCAAGAGGAACTTCTGGAATACCAAGTCAGAAAAATGCAAGAATTATAAAATTATCAAAACTTAAAGCTTTCAGATATTCTGCTGAGAACATGTTCATATAACAAGTTTTTTTTTAAAGGTAGGTTTTTCCATTAGCAAAAGCTGAAGAGGCAAAAAACAGTCTCTGTCGGCTTGTTTCCCATTGGTTAGGTACGAGATGCCATAATAAAATAGGTTTCTATTTCCTGAATCCATCCAGTACTTTTAGAATCTTGACATTTAAATTTGTATTCTATCAAAAAGTTAAAAATATGAAGGATTTATTGTAAGCCCAGGGCTTTACTTTTTGAATGAGCACAGCAGGCTTTAAAGATTCATAACATGGCAAGAAGTCTGTGCTATCACCTTGTCCTGTTCTTTACAAATGGACAGTTGAAAAGAGACATCACTCACTGAGAGAGAGTGTGTTTCTTCCTTTTCTTCCACCACCATAAAAAGCAAATAAATAAATTAATTAATAAAAAACAAAAATGAACAAAGATTCCACTAATAAAACACCACAGAAGTCAGGCACAGTGGCACTTGCCTATAATCCCAGCAGCTCAGGAGGCTGAGGCAGGAGGATCACAAGTTTAAAGCCAGGCTCAGCAATTTATCAAGACCCTACCTCAAAATAAAAAAAATTAAAAAAGGACTGGGGCGGACTGGGGTTGTGGCTCAGTTGTAGAGTGCTTTCCTAGCATGCATGAAGGTTCAATCCACAGCCCCACATAAAAATAAACAAATAAATAAAGGTATTGTGTCCATCTACAACTAAAAAAAATATTAAAAAAAATAAAAGGTGGGGAGCTGGGGATGTGACTCAGTGGTTAAGTGCACCTTGGTTCAATCCCTGGTACAAAAACAAAAAACCTACCACAGGTACTGGAAAACTAACAAGAAAATGTGAATGAAGGAGGGAAAAAATGAAGCTAAAGATGAAGAGGACCAAAAATAGATTTTAAAATGATTGTGTGTGGCAAACGAGATCACACTGTGATTCCAACATGCCTGCAAATATAGAGCATGGCCAGAGTTATCTTTTAATGAGGACCAAGACATCTCTTGGGAAATAACTCACTCTAGGCCAGAGTCGAATCCTCCTAACTGGGGGAAAGATGAGCACCCAGTTTCAGAAGTAGAATTTATTGTAAATCCAAGGTACATGCATAGCACCCTTGCATTCTATCCCCATGGAATCATCCCTACAGCCTACTAAGAAGGCAGTCTGAGAATGAACACTAAAAGTGCCACTTTCATAAATATTTGTGGTAGTAACCACAAAGGGGGTGTCCTACTTCATTGGAGAATTCATTGTGATTTTGTGAAGCTGAAATATTTGTCTCATTGGCAGCCTCAGCAATTCCAGTGTATTTGGTTCACCGGAATTATATGTTACCCACATGATGAGTGCAGGTGGGGTCAATGGGAGCAGTTGAGGGGTTATAGAAGTGTTTTCAGAGTAGCTCCATTGAAGTTGCAAGATTCAGAAGCAAATCTCAGGAAGGGGAAGATGATGGGCATCCTTTTAAAAAATATCTTTATTTTATTTATTTCTTTTTATGTGGTGCTGAGGATGGAACCCAGAACCTCACATGTGCTAGATGAGCACTCTACCACTGAGCCACAATCCCAACCCCTGATGGGCATCTTACAACGACCATGAATGTCATATTCTTGAGCATAGGAGGCACCTGTCAGAACTCTTGAGGGTGATTTTGAAAATAGACTGAGTTAACAATAGTTGAGCCTAGTGTGTGAGCTGTGAATAGGAAAATGTAATTTGTCATCCAAACAGGGATGACTTTGAGAATAAAGGGTTTGTTAGCAATGATTATACCAAGACAACAGCTGTAAACTATGACTGTCCTAGACAAAGTGAAATGTACTATCACTTTTGATGGTTAGTTTTGTAATGTTGGCAGTTTTATTCTGTGCAAGCATTATTTTTTGGTTTGATGACCTTAGTAATCTCTCCCCCACCTCACATCATAGTCTGGAAAATTATGTCTGTAAATTATTCACTATGCACTGGCAATTCCAAAGCAGCCAACCTTGCTCAGAGTGGTCATACTCCATGGCACTTCTGGTGTGACCCACTTAAGTTATTTGATTTTATTCTATGCCTTGTCTTTTTGCTGAGATAGTAGCCTTTCAAGACCAAATGGACATTTTTATGTTGAAAGTCTGTGGGTAAAGTTGAGAAAAATAATTCTTTCTCATCAAAGCTGGCCACATCAGTCCTGTCAAGATATTCATGATTGAATATTTCTTAACAGAATACCCATAAGAACAAGATCTTAATTCATGTTTTTCCTAATTCACAAAGAGGAATTGAATTCTTTTTTATTCAATTTCTTATTTATTCTAATTTGTTATATATGACGGCAGACTGCAATTCATTTCATATTACACATATAGAGCATGATTTTTCAAGTCACTGGTTGTATTTTCACACCATTCATATCTTTATATGCACTTAGGGTAATGATGTCTATCTAATTCCACCATCTTTCCTACCCCCTTTCCCTCTCCCTTTCCCTTCTTCCCCTTGTCCTATCTAAAGTTTCTCCATTCCTCCCATGCTCAACCACCATCACCATTATGAGTCAGCATCCTCACATCAAAGAAAACACTCGACCTTTGATTTTTTTTGGAACTGGCTTACTTCACTTAGCATTATATTCTCCAACTCCATCCATTTACCTGCAAATGCTATGATTTTATTCTCTTTTAATGCTGAGTAATATTCCATTGTGTATATATACCAAAATTTCCCTATCCATTCATCTACTAAAGGGCATCTGGGTTGTTTCCACAATTTAGCTATTGTGAATTGTGCTGCTATAAACATTGCTGTGGCTGTGTCCGTGAAGTATGCAATTTTTAAGTCTTTTGGGTATAAACTGAGAAGTGGGATACCTGGGTCAAATGGTGGTTCCATTTCAAGTTTTCCAAGGATTCTACATAATGCTTTCCAGATTGGCTGCACCAATTTGGAGTCCCACCAGCAATATATGAGTGTGCCTTTCCCCCCACAGACTCACCAACACTTATTGTTGTTTGTATTCTTAATAACTGCCATTCTGACTGGATGAGATGAAATCTTAGAGTAGTTTTGATTTGCATTTCTCTAATTACTAGAGATGTTGAACATTTTTTCATATATTTGTTGAATGATTGTATATCCTCTTCTGAGAAGTGTCTGTTCGGTTCCTTGGCCCATTTACTATTGGGTTATTTGGGGTTTTTTGGTGCTAATGTTTTTGAGTGCTTTATATATATATCCTAGATATTTGTGCTCTATCTGATGTGCTTGTGGTAAAGATATGCTCCCAATCTATAGGTTTTCTATTCACCTCACTGAGTGTTTCTTTTGCTGAGAAGCTTTTTAGTTTGAACCCATCCCATTTATTGATTCTTGGTTTTAATTCTTGCACTATAGGAGTACTATTAAAGAAGTTGGGACCTAATCCAACATGATGGAGATTTGAGCCTGCTGTTTCTTCTACTAGCATCATTTGCCTCCCTAGTAGCACGTTTGTAATTGAACCAAAGTGCAAAGTCTCTGGTTTAATTCCTAGATCCTTGATCTACTTTGAGTTGAGTTTTGTGTATGGTAAGAGATAGAGGTTTAATTTCATTTTGTTACATGTGGATTTCCAGTTTTCCCAGCACCATTTGTTGAAGAGGCCATCTTTTTTCCAATATATGTTTTTGGTGTCTTTGTCTAATATGAGATAACTGTAATTATGTGGGGGAATTGGCTTCTTTCATCAACTAAAGTTGAGGTTTTGTCTCTAGCGAATTCTAAAAGATAACCAGAAATTTCCATTGCAAGTGTACTTGTTCCATTTGAAATGATGTCTTTCTAAGTGATTTTCATAATTTTTTAAAAAGTTTCAGCTTTAGAACTCTTCTCTATCCATAGGGCGGGTACATCTAGAACCGGGAGCTCTTAGGCTATTATCCCAGGCCGCTTCTTTGGGCTACTGTCTTTATGAAAGATAAGATTTGGCAACTTGGCTCCCAGGGCCCAAAGGAATGCAAATAAAGTCGGAGTCCATGGCATCTATGAGAGCAGATAGGCTGCTAGTCAGATGTCTGTAATATTGACAGCTCTACAAAAACTGAGTAAAAGGCAAAAGGCGAAGCCCAGCAGGGGAAGTAGCTGACAATCTGGTTTAAGATCTCTGCCAATAGTCCTTCTACAAATTCTTTTTATTGAACTTCCTAGTTACCTAAGCTCTGTGAGGGCAGGGTTTTTTTGTGTTTTGCTTACAGGGGCATCCTCAGTGCTTACAACAGTACTTCATATATAATAGGAGCTCAAAAATATATGGTGAAGAAAAGAATATTTATTCATCTTTAAAACAGTGATATTAAATAGTACCTGTACCCAGGATTGATGTTAGGTTGGCTTCCATCTGATATATAATTTCAGTGTCACAGGGACATTGTGAGGATTGCATAAATTAAAAAGCATAGAAGCACTTAGGACAGAACCTGACAAACAGCAAGGAGTTAGCAAATGTCAGCAGGAAGGCTGATACCCAGAATGTTTGAGGAACTGTAGAGGAGTCCAGTAAGGGGCATTCCTAAGACCAAGAAGTCACCAGCAATGCCTGGTTCAGGCTTAGTCTCACTTGAGTGTGGGAAGGCAATGGCCAATGATGCTGAAGTCAGCCCTTGCTTCGTGGGCACAGCCTTGAACTTGACAAAGAGTGGAGTGATATCTGAGGAAGGTGGACATAGCAGAGGCAAGATTAGCATCATTTGCCTCCCTAGTAGCACGTTTGTAATTGAACCAATAGTTGACTATTGTTTTGACAATGCATTGTCTTCAGGTAGCTAGTCTCTGTTAAAATGCAAGTACTCCCCAGGACCCCCCTATGAGGGGTAATAAATAACTTATCTGTAAAGGGCATTGATACCATTTGTACAGAGAAAGTGTTCTCTAAGTGAGGAGAGAGCAAAGTTCCCAGAGAATTGGCCTCAGAACAGGTGAATGTTGATGAGAAGGCAGAGAGATCACCAAAGCAGGGGCAGGGGTCTCTCCTCCCCATCCTGTCAGTGGAGGGCTCTGTGGTGGGGAGCAGCTGAGAGGCTAAGGGTGAGGCATAGAGGGAGCAGGGTGTGAGCAGAATGGGCAGAAGGGTCCGATCCATGAAATATCTGTTGTCCACCTGGGAACAAATTGTGTTACAAAGATGAGATGCTCAACCTTATTCTTAGAAGGCTTTTCATCAGAGTTTTCCTGTTCCTTTTCCTAATTAGAACATTTATCCATTTAGCATACGGTGCATGGTAATTTTGGGTTAGATTTACATGCATCCCAGAATCAGGTCAGTTGTAGGAGATTAAACTGGGTAAAATTTATACTATTTGTGCAGTTGGTAATAGTTCTTTCACTTCATATTTGAAAAATGCATTATATATTACATACAGAGAATTAAATACAGATAATGTCTACATTATGACACAATATCTATAATATCTACATTAATGATTATCTGTATGTTACATATATAGATAATTACTATATATAATCTACTCAGACACTCACTATATATAATATCTATAGATTATATAATAATAATAATAAAACCTATTTGGTTAAAATGACTCTGGCATATAAATCATATAGTATTCATTCCACTTAAAACTTGAAGAAAATAAAGCACAGTACCTTATGTGCTCAGGGCAGTGGTCAAAGGCCCTGGGGATGGAGAGATGGCAGTTTTGTAGGAGATCCTTTCATTGTCAGAACAGGGATGAAAATCTTAGATTTCTGATTTCAGATTCAAAGGACTTCTAAAAAAAAATGTCAGACTTGGCTGGCTACCCCTCTAACCACAAATTAATTGAAAAACCTTCTGGGTTCTTCCATTTTTCTCCCTATTAAATATAGTAACTAGTGAGCAAAATAGTTTTATATCTAACCCAGTTGTTCTAGAGGATGTGCAGGATAACCATTGGGATGCGCGAAGAAAATATTAAGACTTTCGGTTTTATATTTTGGATGTTGTTAATGCACATAATACATCACTACAGTGACCCTTAATACATATGTCTATATATACCAGCAAACATGCCTAAATTTTAAATAGGTGCGGTTGCAAATAGAGAGAGAGATTATAGGTTTTTGTTGTTGTTTGTATTAACACAGGGCTGCAAGCTTAAGAAAGCCTGGAAAGCATTGATCTTAGAAGGCCTGTGTTTTTGTAGCTAGGAATGCTTCTTTTGTTTCACCTTATGCTCCATGCAACGGAGTATGACAACAGGCTTCTGTATCCAGAATAACAGAAGCTTTGAGTGAGAAGAGCCTGAAGGGATCAATTCGCCTAACTCCTTCATTTGACAGGGGAAGAAACTGAGGCTTACAGAGGTTAAGAGATTTTCCCAAGCTGACAAGTTAAGGTTGAGCTCAACAATATGGGAAACGGATGGAAAATCCAGTTAATGCTTAGCTAGCCATGGCAATGTGTCATGGGGCTGGCTTGCAGAAATTAAATCCTTAAATAATCCCCAAACCTTATTTTATCCAGAAGTTTTAAATGCCTCACCTTTCAAACCTTTTGCTAAAGATGATAATGTAATGGTTTTGTTTCTTTGGGCACCCAAGAATGTCTGCATTGAGCAAAAATGTCTCAGAAATGGTACATGCTGGCTATCTGGTTACATTATAAATAACAGAAATGGGCAATACCTACAGCTCTTTAATTATACACATCAATTGGCATGGACAATTGGACTGAAACACATACTCTTCCCTCTCCTGTCTGTTGTAAACAATGGAACAGATCTTAATATTTTCCAAGAGTAAAATAATTACTCAGAATCCACTGAATCTTGAAATGTCACAAGTTTGCATCTAATGGGATTTTCATCTCAGACTTTAAGACCATACTAATATTGGATTATTTATCAAATGTTAAATTTCATTAAGTATTTGATTCTCTTTGGACTCTCTTACATAAATTTGGCCAAATATTTAATTGCCAGCTCCTAGGTATTTTATTTGCTGAAATTATGATAGTTAAGACTAGTCCCTTTTTATTGCTTTTAAATTTTTTAAAAATCAACCCCATCACTGTGAACTTTGGAATCATTTTGCTAATTCAAAAGCAAAGGAAAATGAAGCGACACATTTCAAAATCACCATCATAAGCAAGAAATCTACTAGAGTCTTTCTTGGGAAACTCATGAAATTATAGGTTGATTTAGAAAGAAAAATTGACTTTTTTATACTGAGTTATTTTTTCCCAAAATAGAATATTTAAATTTTTTCAACTAAGAAATATCTTTCCATTAATTCACTCATCTATATTCCTTTAGCAAATGGGATTTTTTTTTTACATTTGGTTGTTTTCTAACTGGCATAACATTATATATAATAAAACTGTTGACATTTTTACAAATCATGTAATCTGCCATTTTATTGAATTCTTATTGTTGATATTAGGCTTTTAGTTAGTTCTCTTGAGGGTTCCACAGGTATACCCATCTCACTTGTAAGTAATGATCGATTTGGCTATTTGCAAATTTTATGCTTCTTATTTTATTCTTTTATATGACTATATTAATAACTACTTCTAGAGAAATTACTTAATTATGCCTCAATTATTGATCCTTTAGAATTTTTCCATTCTAATAATACTGCAGTGCTGAGTTTAAACAGTTTGATCATTTTCTTGGGATAGATTCCTACAAGTATAATTTTGAAGGTCAAAGGCTATAATAATTTTTAGGGAATTTAACACACATTTTCATTTGACTTCTCCATGAGGCTCTATCAGTGACAATCATCAGCATTCCTTCACTGTCCACACCTGGGGGCTTCCAGTGCTGATACCCTCTTCCCACTCCTTCCTCTGGGGACCTTCTCTTTACTGTTACTGAGGGAGTACCTGGAAATTCCAAATAAAGTCCTTATTCCAAATAAAAATCAATTCCAACTGAAAAATAAACTTGTCACTCAAGTAAGCCGACAGTCAATTTGGAAATGAAATTCAAACGATTGGGAGATGATTTACTCTGTGCTCCTTCTACTGGGAAGTACCTCAGACTGCTCCTTTCTCTCACTCCTCACATTCTAAAGGACACAGAGACAAGTGGATTCTACCCCCTTAACTTCTCTCTTACCCATTCTTGAATCTCCGTTCCCACTGTCACTGCCCTAGTCCAGGAACTTACTTCTCTCCCTGGACCACTGTGACAACATCTGAGTTTACATCCTCTGCTCAAACCTACCTCCACTCCTACTCAAAATACTTCAAATATGGCTGGATTCCTGGGGATGGCCATTATGCCCCTGTCCAGCCCCTTTTCTCTCCCCACCACCTTCTGGTCCTACCACACTCTCTGCAGCTTTCTGTCATCTTATAATGTCTCCGTGCTTCTGCATGTGTCCTCTTTAGCACCCCACACTCCCGACTCTATTCACCTGCCAAATTCTTTTTATTCTTTAAGAGCCAACTCAAGGGCTGCCTCCCTGGTAAAACAGCTCCCATCTCACCCCTTGCCCAACCCAGACCCGTTGATGGAGCATCACAGTATTCTGGAGGTTATTTTTTGTGCCCAGTTGCCAAAGCTCTTCTGTAAGTAGAACAAAACTGATAAAAATTGTTACAGATTGGATTTCCTCCCACTTTTGGTGAACTGTATTAGTTTAATGTGATTTAAAGATTATTCCATACAAATCTCTTTCCACCATCAGTATAAACATAAACTTGGCATTGCAGAAGGGGCCTCTAAATTGACCTAGGGGAGGGATGTTTAAAAGCTAAGACTTGCCTCTGCTGGCTCCTGATCTCATGCCTCCAGGGGTTTGCCTGGATGACTGTTAATGATCACCTTAGCCCCTGAAGCACCATGATAAGGGAGAAATTCAAAAATTCAGTGAGCTAGTTTGATAAAAAGGTAAAATTTTAGAGTTAGAAAGGCAGGTCAGCATGTCACCTAATCCAGCTCTTTGCTTCCAAAAAGACCTGAGGAACTCACCAGTCTCTGCTGTTTTTAAAAGTCCTTGAGAGCAAAAACTCCTTTGCTCATCCAAGCCAGCCCTTGTCAGCTCTCAGAGGTGGGCAATGAGTTCCTAGGTCTTGCCTCCTATCCTGCCTGCCGATCTCCTCATCCTTCTAGCTCCATTTACCAATGGACAGGAAGAAAACCTAGCCAGCTGCTTCTAAGGTGACTGGTTTTAGATCTCTGGTTTGCTGGGACTCAATTAGCATGAGTCTTCCCTGAATAAAGCATGTTTCGTGCTTTTCCTTTGTACCAGAGAAGCCCCCCTCTGATTCATGTTCTGCAAAAGTGGGTAAGGTGGGAAGTGAGGTGGGGGGAGTGGGGACAGTCTCCGTCAGTGCAGCACAGGGGATTCCTTGAGGAAATGGAAGAGGAGTTCCCATCACACATATGGGGGGTGACTGTTGCTTTCCAGAGCATGGCTGCCCTTTGCAAACTGTTCCAAAGCCCGCCAATTTATTCCAAATTCCACTGCAACTATCTGTTAATATCTAGTGAGATGTTCAAAGCCAGTTAACCTTCTACCAGTTATGGGGGTGCTTTTGTTTTTCTTTTTTTTATTCATTGAAAACAGAGACAAAACTGCTAACATATGTTTCTGTTGCTAGACCCTAGTCTTATCACAGTTTGAAACTGTAGAAAATCAATTACGTGCTTTGAATTACTCCCCTTCCTGGCACAAAAGCATCTCTTCATTCTTTCAGGATGGTGAACGCTTTGCAACATCTACCACTAACAGCCTGTTAGGATTCTCTGCTAAATTAATGTAGTACAAATAAACCAAACAGAAGGCTGGTGGAATGCAAAACATCTCCTCTCTCCTCTGTTGTGGCCTCCTTGCAGCTTGGGACCATTCTGCTTTGCTGCTGCAACATCTGGATGGCATTCGAGGTTGTTTCTCAAGGACACAAGCGTGCACCTCCGGTGAATTTCAACTTTCAACATCTCTCTGGCTCTAATCTATATTTAATGTTTCATGACTGGTAGTCAAAGAAGCTTCAGCTAAATATCAGGTCAGAATGGAAATGATCCTTGGGAGAACATTTGCTTCCAGCGTGCGCCAGCAAAGTGTCTGTGACAGAGGCTTTCCCCAGAGACTTGTTGCCCATTCTCTTGCAGTAATATTAATTATGCCTTATGATTGCTGTGCCCACATAATCAAAGATCACTTCATCCAATGTGATCCCGAGGGGAAGCTGCCTCTACTCCTAACTGGATGTCAGTCACAGAGAGCCGCACCCCTAGGGATCCCCAATCTTTTGCTTGCCCTTTACTGGTATTGTGTTGTTAGCATTGTATTTCTTGCTATTCTTCTCAATGCAAATGATGTGTAAATCATGCCCTCCAGAAGGCACATGTGGTGAGGGAGAGAGGATGAGGATGGAGGTGGGTGCTGGTGTATTCTTCTCCCTCGACCCCCCCCCCAACCTACCACAGGGATTTCTCACATGGAACATAATTACAACTGTGCCATATGGGCTCATTTCTATTCTATTACAGGTTAAGCTAATACGACTCAGAAATATGCTAAAAATACCTCAAAGTATTCTAGAGCTGTCAAAACACTTGTCATTTCTTGCTCATTCGTTTGATTGTTAGTGTTTTTATTTTTGTTGCGAGATTCGGAGAGCTAGGAAAGCATGCTGGGGTGCTGGCGTCCAGTCTATAAATACAGTTTAATTTCCTGTATTATTGCAATCTTTGGGCTTGTGAAGAAAAGATCTTTCTTTATAATCCTGGATTGGCCCCAAGACATGGGCACTGAAGCCCCTATACTTGTAGATTTTAATTTCCCAAGAGATTGAAAATACAGATTTCAGATGTGTGGTTTTGTCAGCTTTAGAATATTTCTTGTCTTTGTTTGATGTAATTATTCATTGTGATAGAGAAATACCTGCATCGGGCTGACACACAACAGAAATGTGCTGCTTGAGTTATAAGATTCGGTTTGGATGTCAGGCAAATCTTGTCAAGATTTTACATGTGGCATGATAATGAGAAGAACAAGCTGTAATGAGAAATAAATTCAACAATGATTTACAAGGGAATGTTGGGTTGTTTTTATGCAATGGTTAAAGTCCATCAATCCACTAATTTCTACCAACAGTTTGCAAAATTGGTAGGTCATGCTTGTGTAGACTCTTAACCTAATGGTTTGTTTATAGAATTAATTTTTGCATTATCACTACTTAATGTTTAGTGGAATCTAAAATAATTAGTCCTGGGAACAGAAGAGCAAGCACAAATATTTTAATTTTCCATGCTTGACAAGCAACATTTCCGAAGATTATAAATAAGGTGCTAATCACATCAGCCATCAGTTACACACACAGGCTGTTTAACTGAGAACTGAGTTCACACAGAGGTATGATTTTCTAATCTTCTAACAACTGTTCTATGCTATCTGGCTGATAGAGTGGTGAACACTGCCTGGGTTCCAGTCTCAACTCAGCTACTCAATAACTTGTTATCTTGGAAAATTCCATAATTTTTCCAGTGCTCAGTTCCTGCATCTATAAAATGAATTGAATAATCATTAGCTATCATCATGGGATTGTTGGAAATATTAAATAAGGCAATATAGTGAAATCCTAGGTATGGTGTCTGGCACATAGTAATCAGTAAGTATCAGTTATTATTTTTACTCGTGTTGATTTTAGTTTTAACGTGAACAACTTCTTTATGTAGTTACATAACTCTTTGAAATAAAAAATACATTTTTATCAGCCAGGTGCAGTGGTGCATGCCTGTAATCCCAGCGGCTCAAGAGGCTAAGGCAAGAGTATCACAAGTTCAAAGACAGCCTCGCAAAAGTGAGATGCTAAGCAACTTAGCGAGACCCTGACTCTAAATAAAACACAAAATAGGGCTGGGGATGTGGCTCAGTGGTCAAGTGTCCCTAAGTTCAATTCTTGATACCCCCCCCCCAAAAAAGGAAAGTTTTTGTCAAAACCATGTTAGTTGCAAACAAACTTCTTAGATCACACAGTTCAGAGGTTCTCAGTATTTTGGGGTCAACCAAGTTTTGACTCCATTTAGAATAAATATATATTTCTTATACTTGTATGGGAAAAAATTTTAAAAATCCATTGTCAGTGTACTGAAGACATTTTTTTTATTTAATGTGAAATTTTGAAATATGTACAACACTCATACATTGCTGGTGGGACTGCAAATTGGTGCAACCAATAGGGGAAGCAGTTTTGAGATCCCTCAGGAAACTTAGAATGGAACCACCATTTGACCAGTTATCCCACTCCTAGGTTTGTACCTAAAGGACTTAAAGTCAGCATACTACAATATGAAGCCAACTTAGGTGCCATTCAGAAGATGAATGTATAAAAAAATGTGGTATATATACACAATGGAATATTACTTAGGCTTAAAGAATAATGAAATTATGGCATTTGCAGATAAATGGATAGAACTGGAAAATATTATGCTAAGCAAAATAAGCCAATCCCAAAAAACCAAAGGACAAATATTCTCTTTGATATGCGGGTGCTGATTCACACCCGCATATCAAAGAGAATAGATATGGGGGGGGGGAAAATAGAAGTACTTTGGATTAGACAAAGGGGAATGAAGGGAAGAGTGGGGAATGGGAATAAGAAAGATAGTAGAATGAATAGAACATTACTATCTTATGTGCATATATGAGTACATGTCCAATGTAATTCTACATCATGTACAACCAGAAGAATGAGGAGTTATACTCCATATATGCATAACATATCAAAATACATTCTAATTGCATGTATAACTAATAAGAACAAAAAAGAATTAAATATTTGTACAGTTAGGATTGTTCAGGATACTAAAGGTCTTAATTCAGTCAATTGAAATGTTGCATTAAAATAAAAAGGAATTCCAGTTTATAGGAAGCAAATTATTGTGCCAGTAGCTATAACCAAGTTTTCAATTTTTTCTTCTTTACATCATTAATATGGATCTATTTGGGGCTTTGAAGGCTTGTGTATCTGTGAGTGTGTGTAGTGTGTGCATGCATGTAAAGGAGAGAATCTCCAGTATAGATAAATGCACACAACAGAATCTAATTGTGAGGTATTCATTTGACCGTGGATGAATCACATGCCTTTGCAAGGCTAAGCTTTAGATTACTCCTCAAGCCTTTCCTCCATCCTTCAGGCTCACTATACAACCATAAAAGTGGAATAAAATTCCTTATTAGGATAAGGACCATACATTGCCTGAACATTTCAAAACTTCATATTGATTTGGAAATCTAATTTTAGTACACTTCAGTAAAAATAGGGATTTTCTTTTTCATTCAGCTTGGCTTTGTGATTGGGGATTGAGGCAATGGCAAAATGAGACCTGGGTTACCTTTTGTGGATGAGCATCCCTACTCCATGCCCTGCCCAGATGGTAGGCATTACGTTTCCAGATAAGGGTGCTAAAGATTTGGAATCAGTACATAGGAAAATAGCCATGTGATTCTAGACCCTCAAGACCTATGAAATTTCATGCTGATAAGTGATCTTTTTCAGCTTTTAGAAAATATTTTTTCCTCTAAGAATTACTCCAGAGACTTTTCTGCAGAGATTAAACATAAGCTTTCAGTGATTCAAGTTCAATCATATTTTCTTTTTTTAACGTTTCTCTTGTCAAATATATGTAAATTTCTTTCCAATAAAAATAAAAGTTTGCTCTCTCTCACCTTACATATTAAAATGAAATATGTCTTTAAAATGGTGAATGGGATTTGTCCTCGGAGTGGGTCAATATGAAGTTATATGAAGTTAGTGCTTTTGTGATGTCATTTCATTTTGAATCAAATGTCATATGAATCAATCCTAAAGTTTTTTTGGATAACTATCTTCCCCAACCTAGCCCTCTGTTGTCAACATGAGGCTATCAAGGTTGTCAGAGATTGGCCTGACAGAATCCTACTCAACTGAGAGTAGAGAGGGGGTCTTTTTCTTTTATTCCCATAGAGTTTCCTTTAATAAGACAGAGAGGGAAAATTCTTTAAGAACAGTTGAGAGCAAAAACAAAACAGCATAAGACAACCACGAGCTTCACCAACACTAATGTGTTCTTTGCTCCTAGTGGGGAGAGAAGTTACATGTGTGTGCATTTGCTTTTACTTTGAACCAGACTTAATCTCAAATTTATAACTAACTAGCATTCCCTTTAAACATACCTACAGAATGTGCCTCATCAAGGGACAAAGACCCAGTAGAAGCCTATTCTCTCTCGCCCTGAATGGTAACCCTCTGTCCAGCTCTGCACGCCAGATCTAGATGCTTCTGCTTTACAAACATAGTTGCTGTTTTCCCAAATCTTAGCTAAAATGTGTTAATCTTCTCTAGAGTAAAAGATCTTTCAAACTTGAATATCCATTTAGAGAACTTTGGAACAACAACAACAACAACAAAGTTCCTAGAGTCTCAGTTGACAGGGGGAAAAAAGTGTTATATGAAATATCTTCTGAAGATGAAAGAAAATCCAAAACTTAGCCACAAAATTGTGTCACATTTTGCATAACTTGAGTAGACTCATGCAGAAGACAATGGGGAATCTGGCAGCAGTGAAAATATATATACATTATATACATATATGTGTGTATGCACATGTACACACATATATTCACATGTATATAGTTGTGAAAAATGCTCTTAGGAAATTTAATACACCAGAGATAATTTAATGTTTAATTTCTTTTGTTGAATTTTGTTAATGTCATTTTTCTTTTCAGAAATTTAGAAAATTACAAGAGAGGCAAAGACAAAAATTAAACTGCAACAAATCCCACTGACATCTTGTTTTATTTCCTTCTGGTCTTTTCCCTCTGCACTGGTATATTTTAAGATAATGAGATTGGTACTAAACATGAATTTGTATGACCTGCATTCCTCCCCTCCATATTCTTTCATCCTTTCCTTGTGTCTTTAAATATTTTCCCGAATTCTATTTTTAATACCTACCTAGTACTGCATTGCACAATTGTACCCTAACTTTGCTCACCTTAATTTGCCATTTGGGATATTAACGTTTTGGTGATTTCAACATGCAGGAGAATGATTCTTCCAATGCATATATTCTCCACTCCTGGTCTCTTTTCTACTCCTGCTGTTATCTTTCGCTCTGCTGTCACTCACTTCCAAGAGCCAATCCTGCTGGTGGGCGTCATTCCACTCTCTTGATGTCCTTTGTCCCACTCGGACCAACATTTCCTGACTTTCCAGGCCATCTTCTTGGTACCCTTGACCACAGTACTCTGACCCCACCAGGACCTTTCACTCTCCCTCACCTGCTTTCTGTCTTCACTCGCCTTCTTACCCAGTTGGATTCTATCTACAGAAATCATTCTCAATTGTGCTTTCAGTTTCTTTCCCCCTCCCGCTTTAACATGTTCATTTAGCATGACAAAACCCCAATGTGGTTTTGATCTAACTCTGCTTCTTCCATATCTGCATCTGGGTACCTTACATGGCCAAAGAAGAACACAATCATGAAGACTGGTCTCACTTTAAATCATAAACACAAATTCAAGTAAACATTGGTACTCACATGAATCCTATCCCACCCAGGTTCATTCATTCACTCATTCCTTGTTTACTTGATAACTTCTTTTTTTTCCCCAATTCACTATCTCCTCCCACCATTGCTATCATCTTAGATGATGACATTGCATCTTTCTTCACTGAGAAACCTGAAACAATTAGAAGAGAACTCCATTGATGCTCACTATCACAGCCCTGCACTCCTAACATCTGCCCCCTCATGTGCTGTGTTTCCTCCTGCTATTACTGATGAAGTCTCCATGCTTCTGACCAAAGCCAGTCCTTCCATTTGTGCACTAGATCCCTTCCCTTCCCACCTATTCAAGGATGCTGCTCTAGCAATTGTCTTTTCTCTCATGCATTATTAAAATGTTTATCTACTGGATCATTTGCACTGCATAGAAACATGTTGTTACTCTTCCATCTTTCCCTATATATGATCACCCTATTTCTTCAGTTTTTTGGCAGGAAAATTTGTTGAGACAGTTCTACTTGCCATTTCTAATTCTTCTCCTTCGACTTGCTTCTGAAACCTCCCTAATTATTCTTTTGCTTCTCACCCCTACTTCCCTGAAACTGCTCTTGTCAAGATCTTTAATGATCTCTATGTTGCTAAATCCAATGGTCAGTTCTTACTTCTCATTTTACCCAACCTCTCTTCATCTGGCTTCTAAAGCAATACACTCTCCTGGATTTCTCTTCTCTTTCCAGTTTCTGCTTCTCAGTCTCACTTGCTGGCTTCTCTCTTTTTCTTGACTTCTTTATGTTAGAGATCCCCAGTGCTTAGTGCTTGGTCCTCTTCTCATCTATACTAGCTTCCTTGGTGACTTCATTTAATCTCAGAACTGAAGGTACGACTAAAATGCCTAAGACTCCTAATTTATCTCACCCCATCTCCAGGATCACCCATGGATACCTACCGATATCTTCATTTGGTTGTCTCAGATCAAATACATCAAAAACTGAACTCCTGATGTGGCCCTCACCTGTCCCTGAATGCCATGTCCATCTTGGTTAATGGAAGCACTTTCTTCCAGTACTCAGGTCACAACTTTGTCAGCATCCTTGATTTTTTTCCACACCCTACATCCAATTCATTGGGAAATCTCTTTATCCTATATCCGTAACATGACTATTTCTCAGTCCTATCTCTGTTACCACATAGGTCTTCACTGCCCCCCTCCTAACCTGTCTCCTTATTTCCGTCCTCTTCCCTCCCCTCAGCACAGATGCTAAAGTGACCTTTTTAAGCCTAAATTTCATCAGGTGATTTCTCTGCTCAGAATCTTCTAATGTCTCTCCAATTCACTTGGAGTGAAACCAATATCCTTACAATGGTCTCTAAAGCCCTATATGTTATTACCAGTTACCCATCTGATCCTTCTCCTCCTGCCTCACTCACTCCACTTCTTTAGCTTTGATCATCTCCTCATTCCTCAGGCATGCCAGAAAAACTCTCACCTCAGGGATGTTCTTATAGCCTGAAAAGCTTTTCTAGTCCTTATGCAAATGTTACCATCTCAATAAATCCTACTCTGGTCACCCTGTATTAAATTGCATTCCAACATCTCCTCTTCTCCTGATCCTTTTAACCTTTCCTTTTCTTTTTCCATTTCCTATGGGAAAGCTGTGTGCATCATATAGGAAGCTTTTAAAAACTACATAATTTAACTTATTTATTATGGTTGTGTTTATCATCCTTCCTACCCCAAATATAAACTCTCACAGTGTCAGAGTCTTCATTTTACTCACCAAGATATTCTAAGTTTTGGCAACAATGCCTGGCACATAGTGTCTAAATGGCTTTAATAAATAAGCCCACTCATGTAGAAAAGGGAAACATTTTAAAGGCATGTTAATCTTCTTTCTTCTGTTTGTTTTGAAAAACTGGCTTTCTCAACTCAAGTGCAATTTCTAACTTTGGCTTCGATCACCTTACTTGAAGCTTCACCTTTCCATTCTTTGGAGAAGATGACGTTCAAAAAGTTCATGATGATGGATAAAGTAAAACAGAATCGCCAAACACACAGAAAAGTAAAGTGAAGAATTACGACAACCATCTGGATATTTCAGCTACAATAATTCCTGCAAGGAACACCTGTCATCCATTGGAATATATAACTCCCAGCAGAAAGGCTTTAATTTGGGAATTTCAGTGTGGAGGTGGTGGGCTGAAAATGCGCATGGTGGGGGGCTGGCAGTGAAAAGGAAGTGGAAAGTAAAATGGTAGGAATATGGCTGTGCTAGAAAAAGTGTCGAGTACCAAACTTGTGTAAATGACCACACCTATAGGTCATGTGCTGGAAGTGCCTGTGCATTTTGGATGAGAAAATGTTCATAGGCATTCACGGCGCAGCCTCGAAAAGTTGATATTGATCCTTTCCTCAATTTGAAATATACCTCCATCCCTAGCTTCATTTTTAAAATTACACCAAACACTGAATTATGAAAAGTTTGTTTAACTTCTCCCCAAGCCAACAATCTAAAGCCTCAGCTTTTGCTGCTCCTTTGAACACACTCATCTGTTGGGGAAAAAACCAGGGTGGCTTTAAAGAGACCCCTTTCCAGCATGAAAGCATTTGAATCCAATCAAGGAGACAGGAGGGGCAACGACTAAACAAACACCTGCGTTAGTCGAGGAGCACTCAGAAGTAGGGCTTGACCTGCCCAAGGGGAGAATTTTACTAAGGAAAGCCCATTCTTGCAGAGGAGAAAAGCAAAACCCACCTTGTAGAAAATCAGCCACTTGCATGCACACTGTTTTGTCGCCATTTTCAATCATTTTTGCCTAATTGACTTCAATCAAGGTTTCCTATGATTTTTTTTTTTTTTCCAGTTTGACTCCCAGTGTTGAGAAAAATGATCAGTTAACAGTAAAGGTACTGGGTGAGGGAATTAAGTAAAGTGACTACTCTATTTCTTTAATATTGACACATTTTATCTATTTGGGAGAAATAAAAAGAAAGTAAAAGAAGTACTTTTCCAAATTCCCACCAAGGATGCTCAAGAGCAGTAGGTAGCCAGAGGAGTAAGAGAACAAAGAAGAGCTGACTGTTGAGAGATGAGAAGTAGGGGGTCTGGGTTGGGTGTGGTTTGTGGGGGGACACTGTAATTTATAGCAGAATAGTCAAACAATATTTTGTTGAGTAGGAGACATTTGAGCTAAGACCTGAAGAGGGTGAGGCTTTAAGTAGTAGATAGCAAAGACCCTGGAATTGGAATATCCTTGGTAGTTTTGAAGAATATCAGGGGTGCCATATGCCTAGAGTTGAGAGATCCTGCTTTATTTCTCTTTATACTGCTCAGTACCACCACCAGACATGTTAATTGTGAATATTGCCATCAACTAAAATAATGCCTGGCACACAGTAGGCACTGTGGTGGGGACTGTACTTTGCCACCTTGCAGGAATGAAAGCTCCTGGGAGGACTGACAAAAGAGAATTCTCTCCTATCAATCTCCATTAGACATTATCTACAACCAAGAAAATTGCCCAGAGTTATCCCTCTTCCTGACAAGAGCGGATCATGCAGAAATATAAAAGCCTAGATGACATGTATTTGCGACACATGCAAAGAGCCACCCAACTTCTGGAAATTTCTATGGGGTTGGCTGAACCTTTTATTGAGAATACATCAGAGCTCACCTTTTCCCCTTGCTCAATTTTGCTTCCTTCCACTCCTTTTCACAGATATTGATTTCAAGAGTACTCCCTATTTAATGTGCTCCATCTCAAATTCTGCTTCCCAAGGACCCCTAACTGAGTTGATTTCAGGAGTGGTACTGAGAAAATAGATGCTCAATTGGGGTTTTGGAGGTGGGCCACCTGACAACTGGCTGGCAACACTGCTGGAGCATGATATGTTCCTCACTTGAGGTAGCAGGGTAATTGTTAAAACTTGTATCGGTGGTAAACCAGGATGATACATAATGAAAATAGTTATCTTATTTAGTATATTGGATAGGCATTTGAGAAGTATGGGAGAAGTAGTAGTATAAGGACTTGAGAATGGATGGCAATAGCTAAGTTCAATTTCACTCTGGCAAACTATAAATCACTCAACAATTTAAAGTTTGGAAGCCAAGAGGCCTCCTTGGCAGCATATGAAGAGGCTCCCATTTCTTTTTGTGTTTAGATTTTATTTTAAGACAGCATCTAACTATGTTGCCTATGCTGGTCTTGAACATGAAATCCTCCTGCCTTAGCCTTCTGAGTAGATGGGGTTATAGGCAGAGACTTCCATTTCTTGTAGTGGGAAGACACAGAAAACCAAAGAACAGGACTAAGACTTAATAATAAAAGAAGACAATGTCAAGACTTTTATTATTAGAGAATAGACTCTCACACAGGGATGGGGACTTCCAGGTTAAGGCACTTGGAAATCAGAAGTCCCTGTATACAGTAATAATCTGCTAAACGCTTAAAGCCAGCTCTCCACTGTATTTGATGAATACACTTTTAAACTCATTCCATGTTATTTTCCCCATTACTTTCTTTATATAGACAACTCAGAGAAAAAAGAATCAATTCCTGATTTATGGTGTTCTCAAATTTTCATAGGGCAAATACTCCCACCATGGCCAGTTTCAAGCTATTAATGTGACATCACTAACATAGAGGTGGGAAGAGCTGCTCAATAGCATGCTATTATGTTATTTCCTCTACATCTATATAAACAGTATCAAGATCATAAATAAAAGTAAAACAATTAGGAAGTGAAGAGTTCTGAGTATTACTTGTGTTATTTTTTTAATTTAATTGTAAATTTGTATCATTTTATTATACTAATGACTGTTTTTACAAGCAGTTCACAACATTTCTGAAAATTGAACAATAGACTCTCAAGAGCTGGAGCAAACTGGCTGTACATTCTAGGAAGTGAATTAAAATCAGAGAACATGGTGTAATACCATGCCTTGAAAAATCTAACACATCAGGAATATGCATTTTCTTTACATAGCCAATGTCATATTAATGAGAATGGTATATTATAAATAGAAGAATCTCTTAGACTATCACTTTGCCATCTTTAGTTTTGGAAATCAGTGAGTTTAAAACTGCTCGCTTTCTTTCCTTCCTTCCTTCCTTCCTTCCTTCCTTCCTTCCTTCCTTCCTTCCTTCCTTCCTTTCTTTCTTTGAAAATTTACAAGTGTAAGAGCCAATTCAGTTTCCTTAAATGACAGAACACAAGTATTCTCCTTGTACCTAAATTTTGCCAACAATACTTTCTTAGTAACAGAATCCCTGTAGTTGGTTAGGGATTATTTTACAATGTGACAAAAGATTACAATATAAAATCTGTTCCAATTAACATTCTTAAAATGTTTGCCTGCTGGAGGAAGAATTTTTCTCATTTCTTTAAAGGGTATGAATTTTCTTTCAACATACTAAATACTAAAAGTATTTTAAACCTCCTCTCTCAGTTTATTGGAGCTGGCTGTAAAAAGAATGGGATGGAGTCAGGAAATTTCAAATAAGAAAGTATCATGGCTATACTTTTAGGATGCAAAACTAGAGCTTAGATGACAATAATGTGGAGAATATGTATTGTTAGCCTATATTTTATTTTAATATTCCTTCATTGACCTACAGAATTATTCACTTACTTAATCATTACTTTAATGAATATTTATAGAATGCCTACTTAGTGCAAGATGTGGTACTACAGATGGAAAAACAGTTAAATATACTAAAGATATAAAAAGAATTTAAAACCAATTATCTAGAAATACAATGTCTGCTTATGTTACAGTGCAGATTTCCCCCACCCCCACCCCCAGCAGCAGGACTAGAACAAGAAACTTCTCAGCTGAGGGCATTTCCTGGCTTTAAAGGAGACAAACACCTTTTCTGGTCACAGCTCTTCTAGCAGCTTCTAGTCCTGGAGGAGCTAAAGCAGGAGGAGATTTGGTTTGCAATGTTACCATTGGGGTAGTAAGTTAGCATTCCCAAAGACTTCCTTTACTTTCCTCTACCTACCTTCTTCCTCCCCGAACTGAGGGTCTTTGAGGAAATTGCTCTGAAAGGTAATGTAGAGGAAGAACCTAAAGAGGGAAGGTGGCTGTGGGGATTCCTTTTCCTTTTCCTTGGTGAAGGATGATTTTTTTAAGCACCATTGTGAAATGAACTCTGAAGGGTAAACTGATTGGGGTAGCTGGATGCATTCTCCATTGTTTTCAGAGTTGACACAAGATGCTACAGTCTCATATTAAAAAAAATAAAGACTATAATAATTTCCAAATTTTCAGACATAATCTTTTTCTAGTATGTACAAAATCTGCCATCTAAAATTACTAGTAAGTATGATGAGTTTTGGGCTAATAGAGTCATTGGCTCTCTCCATTACTTCAAGTGATTAAAAACTGACTTTATTAAGCTAAGCAAGAATTTAAAAGAAAAAATATCTTAAGAGCTAATATTGCCTATTGCCCATGTCATACCCATGGAAAAGATTTTGCAGCTGCTGCTGACTTTGCCTGTGGTGCTCGATTAGCCCCAGACAGGTCACAATGAAAAAGATCCTCTTCACAGAGGTCATCCCTGAAAACTAGAGAGAAAGAACCTCTCTGCAGCCAGCTCCTTCACAGTCCTCTTTTTCAGTTTCTCTGTAGAAATGATGCTATTTTCAAATTAATTTGTTTCTTTGTTGATTTTTGTGTCTCCTCCCTTAACCAACTGGCAGGATGGCTGAGCTCTTGCCTTCCTTGTTCACGGCTCTGTCCTTCCTGTGCATCTGGCATATAGTAAGACCCCCATGACTCCACTTTAAATGAACCTATAAGTGAACAGGTGCATTTAGTTGCTTCAAATTTCTATGTTATGTTCTTATGGGGAGTCCCATGATGGATTCAAATGCTTAGATGATTTATGCTTGGCCTAGATGCTTAGTGTTCTGAATGCTGTACTAGTAAGTTACTGATAGTCGTGGTTCATTCAAAAATATTATGGGGTTTATTTCTATGATTGGGTTTGTTTTAGAATTTTATGGGTCAATATTTTCACTAACTAGGGCCTCTATCTCTTCGAAACACTTATTAACTTTGCTGATACTTAGCACTTTGTTTCCCTTATTAGGACTGATAATTTGAAATTAGAAACTGTTGTACAGAGCAGTTACTAGTTATCCTGTGTATAGTTTAGGACCCATACTTTATGGACCAAATAAGTCATAAGATATACAAGTGGCCATGAATTATGTGACTTAAGCCTGCAGGGAGAATTTACTCTTGGATCCAGATGAATGAGTTTGGGCTGAGGCCCAGGAAGTGAGTAAAGCTTAATCTAAAGCAGAGAAGTTATCATTATTATTATCACTGGCAAAAGTGCCTGAATTAAGCAAACACTCATTGTGCCTCACTTTGCCAGTTTATAGAATAAATGTTACTCTACTGTGACAGTTCAATGAGAGAACAATTCCTTCCCCTACTAGCAAAAAAAATCAGTGTTCTCTAGTGTTGCCCACCTACAAGATTCCTCAGAACAGAGGAACATTCATGTGTTCCACAATCCACCCTCGGTTTGTTTGTCTTCTTGGTCAGGCATGTTATTGTAGATAATACTAAAATAATTCCCAAAATAGCTTGCTTATGCAATGTTACTGACTTTATTTGCTTCTGGGCCCTTCTTAACTTTCCCAAACTCAGCTACTATCAAGCAGTAGTGTTTAAAGAAGTCTAGGAAGGAATTTGGATAAAACAAAATGACCTTAGCAAACTCATTCATTCCTGCCTGATCCTACACTGTAGGAATGTTTATCTTCTGTTAAAGGCCACTCTTTTCCATATCTTTCAAGTCTTTCCTTTTTTTGGCCCATCAAGAGGATCTGCAAACGTCAAATCCTTCACTCAGTTTTGAACACATTTCACTCAATCTGTTTCTAGGGTGTGGCAGGTTGAGTTTTTGTACCCAATTCTTTATCACTTTCTATATTCAGATGCTTTACCACATGGTTTTGCATTCTCTCCTACTGAAGACAGAGCGTCCATTCCTGCCTCATGACTTTGGATGATAGTATGTTAGTAGAAGTGATGCAAAAACAGCTTGAATGGGCTTAGATGACTGGGCTTGCCACTTAGTGTGCCTTTGCCATCATCAAGAGATGAATGTGCTCTGAATAGCCCAGTGGGACCAAGGAGGATGAAAGACATGTGGGGAAGACCCAGTCTGCAGACCTGCAATGTAAAGTGAAACCAGTCCAAGGATCTGTGAGAATAATTTTTTTTTCCTGCCACTGAGTTTTGATGTTGTTTGTTAATGAACTATTATTGTGACCAAAGCTAATTGATACAAGATGTAACTCTTTCCATAGCAGAGTCAAATGTTTACAACTTTACGTAAAATAGTTCAGCTACTTATTGTCCCAATTTTCCAAGAGTACTGGTTCCATCTTTGCATAATAAAAATGCACGTGAGAATGCTTTCTCACAGTAAGAGAAGTTTTCTTCTAAAGGCGAAATTTTTCTCTTTGAAGACAGAAAACCAATAGCCATTTTTAAATGGCCATTTTTCCATCACTGAAAAAAAAAAAATTAAAGTCTAGCTGAGCATTTCGCTCCATATAAAAACTTGGACTTAATCAAAAATACAAGTGAAAAAAAAAATACAAGTGAGTGAGTGTTTTTCTCTGATGAAGTATTTCTCTATAAACATATCTTTCTCTTATAAAAATATTCCTTGCAAAAAATGATCCTTTTACTATGCTGACTCTTGTCAGGGATCCCATGTCCCTAAGAGCTGGCAAGGACAGCATCTTGTTTATGTTTGTGTCTTCAGCAACAGATGCTGAGCCTCCATCTGTGGTTGGTCAACAGTTGTTTGATGAGTTTCTTTATAACTGTATGCAGGTCCTATCGTCATTCATTTGAATGGGAGAAACCTGAGGACTGAGATGACCTTAGAGAGGCTTTAGAGAAAGTGGTATTGATGATGAGCCTGAAAGATTGGATAGGATCAGAGTTGAAAGAGAAGAGATGGGGAAGTATTTTAAGGAGCGAGTGAAATAAGCAAAATATAAGGACTAGAAAACACAAAACTCACATGGAACCATTTTGAACATAATTTACTTTACAAATATTTTTATACATAATTTTAAAGAAACAGTGACTGGGAAAAAATAAAGGTATATATGATTAATCAAATACCAATGAATACTAACAGTATTTTTCACAAGGTAGGTATTGAAGAAAGTTTTGGATAAAGCAAAACAAACCAAAACCCCAGCTATTTTCTTTTCACTGGTATTTTGAAAACTGGTGAACAGACACATTCCAACCATGTTCTGTTTCTACTTTAGTCCTATTGCTCCAAGTACCCCTAAAAATTCCTTGAGATGTGCTTTAATCTCCACCATATTTTGTATATCACTATTCCTCATTTCTCAAACCTATCTTGAAGCACATTTGAATCAAATGGGTTCAATATCTTGCATTGTCTTTATGTCAGCCACACTACACTGGTCTGTATGCTCAAATAGTTGTTATCATTATTTTAATTAATAGCTATATAATTAGCAGTAACTATGTTAGTAATAGCTTATCAGATTGGTTCATTATTTCAACTGCACCATGGAGTTGGCTTCAAATTTATGCCTACTTTTTTTTTTGTTAAGGAAACTGAGACTTAGAGATAGTAAACGATTAAGAGATTAAGTACCAAGTCATACTGGGAGTAAGTGGCAGCGCCATGACTCAAGCTCAGATCTGCCTAGAACCAACACCATGTTATTTTTAATTGAACTGACCAGGCACATTTAAGAACACCATCAATAAATAAAGTATGACTTTATTTCAGTGATACTTCCTATTTCAGTCCATGGCCAAATAAATCATTGCAATGCAAATTGATGTGTTACACACTTCATACATGTATATGCGTGTATCTACAGAGTAATTGACCTCTCTCACTCATTGATGTTAAAACTTGATAATTGTTTTAGTGACATGCAAACCACATGCATCCTTTTTCATTCTGCATACCCTGGCATGCTCATCTACCTTTCTCAGCTCAGGATTATAGTGTGCTCATACCCAGGAACAGCAAGCCTACTGATGCCACCTTAAAGTCAGTGCTTAAAGAATCTCATTAAAAAAGTGGAGATTTCCTCTGTAATTAAAGCTTGACAAGAAATCTCCCCAAAATCCTTTGTACTTGAAAATGCTTTTAGCTTATTTAAAGCTCTGTAGGAAGCAGTTTTACATTTTTTCAGTTGCAACTAAAATCACCTTATGAGCTGCCAAATGGAAACTGGGAAAGTTCAGTGAATGGGATGGTGCCTCCTACAAAACTTTCCTTGCAGAATAAAGTCGTCATGTGCCCTGCTTAAATAGCTATCTCTCCCTTTATTTCCCAAATAAAAATTAGGAATTCTTCAGGACACATGTATTAATTAAAGATATGAGTGCTCAATAGTCCACCTGAGACAATGAATATACCCTTGGAAGGGCTGTGAGCTGGAACAGAGCCATATTAGAGTAAAGCTTTGATGTGATATTAAAATTAAGTTAGTATTAATCCAAAATAGATTGTTTTAAGCTAAGATGTCAATTCTAATTTCCAACACAACTGCTAAGAAAATAACTCTAAAAAAATTGTTAAAGTGCACAAGGGAATTAAAATGGTATGCAGAAAAATAATTATTTAATACAAAGGAGGGATGTAATGAAAGAATTAAGAAATAAAAAAGACAAAACAGAAAACAGCAGCTATAAATAACACTTTATTAGCAATTATTAAATGTAAATGGGTGAACAACTACAAAGCAAGATATTGGCAGATTTTTTTTAAAAAAAAAATTATGCTTTTTTTTTTTGGTTGTAGATAAACACAATACCCTTATTTATTTTATGTAGTGCTGAGGATCGAACCCAATGACTTATACTTGCAAGGCAAATGCTCCACCACTAAACCACAACCCCAGCCCCATGTTGGCAGATTTTTAAAAATGATCTGATTGTTTCCTATCTATAAATGACATGTTTTATATTTAAAAATATAAATATGTTGAAATTAAAGAGCAGAAAAAAGTTTGCCATGTAAGACATAACCAAAGGAGAGCTAGAATGGTTATACTAATATCCTAAAAAACAGACTTGAACACAAAAATTGTCAGTAGAGAAAAGATCATTTTATAATTTCAAAAGGGTCAATCTTTCAAGAAGACATAATGATGATAACATATATATGTACATACTTGACAATAGAACTCCAAAGTACATGAAGCAAAATCTACAGAATTCAAGAGTGAAACAGAAATTCAACAGTAAGAGAGATCTCAATGTCTCATTTTCCAATAAAGAATAGAATAGACAGAAGATCAAAATTGGAAATCGAAAGCTTGACAAAAGTACAAACCTTCTAAATATAACAGGCATCTATTAAACACTCCAATAAGCAGTGACAAAATACACAGTCTTCTCAAATTTACAAAGAGTCTGTGGGATAGACCATATTGTAGGCATAAAACAAGTCTAAGTGAACTAAAATCTTACAAAGTATATTCTCTGATTGCAATGGAATTACATTAGAAAGAATACCAGAGAAAAACTTGGGAAATTCATAAGTACATAAGTATACGAGAGTTGAAAAAAAATGTACCTAAATAATCAATGGGTTAAAGAAGAAATCTCAAGGGAAATTAGAATATATTTTGTTTATACATCATAGAAAAAATTATGGGATAGAGCTAACTATATTTCAAATAGGAAGTACCTCAATTCAATCATTAAACTCTTGCTTTAAAGAACTAGAAAAAGAAGAGTAAATGAATCCTAAGGCAAGCAGAGGAAGAATGAAAGAGAATTTTCTGACTATTAATACAATTAGTGATTTTTCTATAGTCCCATAGTAAAAAAAATTATATGAAGGGTTTATTGTAATCACAAATAAAGAGGCAATTTTAAATTTTATTTTATAATTATAAAACTAACATTAGTTCACTGTAGTTAGATTTGAAATTGCCAGAAAGCATTTAAAAAATCACAGCCTAGAGTTGCCTATCATTAACATTTAGTAAATTCCCTTACAATGCTTATTCTAAGTCCACATGTATAAACCCTATATAGAAGAAAGGAAATTGATGCATATCTCTCTATATTTTTTACTTGATATTTGATTGTAAATTTCCTGGGGTAATAATATTTTAAAAATATTTTCAATGACAGCATAATAATGCTCCATACAAATAAAGCTTAATTTATTGAACCATTTTCCTATTTTGGGACGTTTAGAGAGCTTCTAATATTTTTCTTAGAATAAATTCCTAGATGCAAGATTACTGAGTCAATGATTAAACTGCTTTTAAATCTTCCTACTGTTGTGATGATTTGCTTTTCAGAAACGTAGTACCAATTTACATTAACACCAACAGTGCATTGGAATGCCTGTAAAGATAATATTTTCTGAATCGAAATTGAGTAATAGCATTTGATGAACACTAATATATTAACAGAATCAAAAATTAAAATGATTTAAATTTAAGGCCATTCCAGAAAAATTATGCCATGGTTTTAAAAATCAATAAAGGAATTATGATTTCCTTTCAATGAACACCCAAAATACTGCTAGATTGATTTAATTGTTTTTTGATACATATAATCATAAAATATACACTTGGAAAGGAATTTAGAATCCTTGTGTCCAACCACTTAGTTTTAGATTTGACAAAAGACTATTTAACTAAAGCTCAAGTCATATGGTTGTTCCCATGACTTAAGAGTTCAGTGCTTTGTTTTGTGAACAATTTATTATTTAAAGTACAAGTAATAAAATGAAGCAGGAGGCATCACAAAACCGGACCTTAAATTATTCTACAGAGCCATAGTAACAAAAACAGCGTGGTATTTGGCATCAAAAAAGATACATGATTAATGGTACAGAACAGAAGACAGAGACAAACCCACATAAACACAGTTATATCATACTAGATAAAGGTGCTAAAAACATTCACTGGAGAAAAGATATCTTCTTCAACAACTGATGCTGAGAAAATTGGAAACCCATCTGTAGCGAAATGAAATTAAACCCCTATCTCTCACCCTGCATAAAACCCATGTCAAAGTAGATCAAGGACTTAAGCATTATAACAGAGACCCTGTGCCTAATAGAAAAAAAGCCAGGCGGGGTGTGGGGGGGAGCATATTTCTACCATGTTGACTTGAACTGATTTCCTTAACAAGACTCCTAAAGCACAAGAAGTAAAATCAAGAATCAATAAGTGAGATGGAATCAAACTAAAAAGCTTCTTCACTGCAAAGGAAACAATCATGAATGTGAAGAGAGAACCTTTAGAATGGGAGAAAATCTTTACCACATGCACCTTACATAGAGCATTAATCTCCAGGATATATAAGGAACTCAGAAAACTTTACACCAAAAATATAAATAACCCAATGAATAAATGGGCTAAGGAGCTGAACAGACCCTTCACAGAAGAAGAAATACAATTGGTCAACAAATATATGAAAAATATTCAACATTTCTAGCAAGTAGAGAAATACAAATCAAAGCTACTCTAAGATTTCATCTCACTCCAGTCAGAAAGACAATTATCAAGAATACAAACAACAATAAATGTTGGTGACTTTGTTGGGGGAAAGGCACACTCATTCATTGCTTATGGGACTGCAAATTGGTGCAACCACTCTGGAAAGTGGTGTAGAGATCCCTCAGAAAACTTGGGAATAGAACCACCATTTAACCCAGTCATCCCACTCCTTATTTTATACCCAAAGGACTTAAAATCAGAATACTACAGCAACGCAGCCACTTTGATGTTTAGCAGCTCAATTCACCATAGCTAAACTATGAAACCGACCTAAGTGCCCTTCAACAGATGAAGAAAATGTGGTATATATACACAATTGAATATTACTCAGGCTTAAATAAGAATTATGAAATTAATGCATTTTCAGGTAAATGGATGGAGCTGGAAAATATACTAAGTGAAATAAGCCAATTCCAAAGAACCAAAGACTAAATGTTTTGTCTGATATGTGAATGCTAATTTATAATAAGATTGTGGGGAGGAGAATAGAGGTACTTTGGATTACATAGAGGTGAGTGAAGGAGGGGAATCGATCTGGGGGTAGGAATGATTGTAGAATAAATTGGACTTTATTACCCTATATTCATATATGATTACACGACCTGTGATAACTACATCATGTACAACCAGAAGAATGAGAAGTTATACTCCATTTACGTATGATGTGTCAAAATGCATTCTACTGTCATGTATAACTAATTAGAACAAATTAAGAAAATGCAAGTAGTATCTCATTATACTTATGCATAAATTCAAAGATTACCAATATCAAATGTACAGATAATAAGCTATATAAATGTATTTATTAGAGGTTTAAGCATACAAACATTGAAATATTCAGAGGTAATATAAAATATACAGATATTTGCATATATAAAATACCTATATAATATAAATACAGAAATATATTTGCATCATATGTGTGTGTATATATATTCCCTCCCATCCTCAATCCACTCTGCTTCTACTTCTGAGGTGTAGCCTACTCCCAGGGTTGAGGATGTTGCTCAGTGGCAGAGTTTACATAGCATGTATGGTTCCATCCCTAGTACTGCAAAAAGAGAGAGAAGTAATCATCTTTCAAAGGTTTGATAGAGATTCTCCAAATTCTTAAGATAAAATATTTAATATTTATGGTAGTATATCCCCAACATATTTTTTAACTTAATATATTCTGGAGGTCATTTCTTAACAGCACATAGGGATCTATCTGTATTTTTAGTTGCTAAAGAGGAATAGAACATGGACATATAATTTTTCCACTCTTTTCTTTTGAAGGGTATTTAATTTGCTTCAATCTCTTGCTTTCACAACCAGTGCTGCAACAGACATCTTTGAACATACACCCTCATGTATATGTGCAAGTGCTTCTATGGGATAGCTCTCTGGAAGTCAAGTTACTGGGCCAGTGGGTAATGCATATACTGCCCACTGTCTTCCAAATAGGCTATACTATCACCATTAGTGGGAGAGGTCTTTCCTAATAATGTCCTGAGAAACTTTGACTATGTTAAGTTGTCAAAGGGACTCTACAGATGTGATTGAGGTAAAGAACATTGAAATAGAGAGATTATTCAAAATCATCCCATTGGGCCAAACCTAACCACCAAATCTTTTTTTTTTTTTTTTTTTGAGAGAGAGAGAGAGAGAATTTTTTAATATTATTTTTCAGTTTTCGGTGGACACAACATCTTCATTTGTATGTGGTGCTGAGGATCGAACCCAAGCAGCACGCATGCCAGGCTAGCGCGCTACCGCTTGAACCACATCCCCAGCCCACCACCGAATCTTAAAAGCCGAGAATCTGTCCTAGCTGTGATCAGAGAGGGAAGTGCGACTACAGAACAATATTCAGAGAGATGAAGCATTGCTGGCTTTAAAGATGCTTAAAGGAAACCAAAAATACCAATGTCTTCTTGGGGCTGGAAAAGTCAAAGAAAGGGATTTTCCTTTTAGAGTGTCCAGAAAAGACTGAGGCCATTCAGATAACTTGACCTTGACGACTTAGACCAATGTCAGACCTACAAAATTATGATAGTAAGTTTGTTCTGTTTTAATCCACTAAATTCATAGCAAGTTTTACTGCAGCAATAGAAAACTAATAAAATTTTTCTAAGAGAATACCCATTTAAAAAATTTTAGCATTAATATTATCAGTCTTTTTAAACTTTTACAAATCTGAGAGTCAAAATGGCAATCCACTGTTGCCTTCATTTTAATTCCCCTGATTTTGGATGAGGCTCAACTTCTTTTCATTCTGTCTTGACCCTTTGAATTTCTTCTGTGACTTGGCTGAGAATAATTCTGTTGGATTGTTTGACATTTCTGATTGATTTGTAGTTTCTTTAATTTTTGCATTCTTATATTAGAACTTGAGAGTCTTTGCTCGCTTTATGTGTGCCAAATATTTTCCCTTAGTTTGTCATTTGTTTTATTTTCTCACACCCACTGTACTTTATCAAGTGTCTGGATCTGCCTCCCGATTTTGGAGCTCCTCACTTGGTGCTGTCTCTGGCTAAGTGCTGCCTGCATGTGTCATGCACAAAGACATTGTTGACTATGGCCTGATCTACACTGGTTGACTGCACCAGGGTTGAATAGATAAGAACATCACTTCACTCTATGGAGGAGAGGTAGGGAATTTTTTTTAATATATTTTCTTTAATTTTTTTAAGTTGTCGATGAATCTTTATTTTATTCATTTATTTATATGCAGTACTGAGAATTGAACCCAGTGCCTCACACATGCTAAGCAAGTACTCTACCATTGAGCTACAAAGCCAGCCCTAGAATTTTGCTTTTTAAAGTATAAGAAAGGTACAAGATAGTAGAGAAGACTGCATTCTTAGAAAAAAAAAAGTAAAAGAATTCCACAGATCCTGTAAAATCAATGAGCTGAGAATCTGACAGATTATTTCAGAATCTGTATAACCTGCTGTAAGAAAATAAAGGGGTGCTGAGTGCGGCGTGTGTGTTTAGGGTCAGTTCTACTCTGTTCTTATCCTATCCTGTTCTCACTAAGCCAAATTTTTTAAAAGGAAATCTCTAGAGACTCAGGAGATTTACACACCATTTAAAACATAATTTGTTACTAAAATGATTAAAAGCTAATATTTATTGATGATTACCATGTACCAAGCTTCCCATAGAATCCTATCAACATCCCATAAAGAGGGTACTATTATCCCATTATATAAGTAGGAATACTAAGGCTCACCGAGGTAACTTGCTCAAGATCTCATTACATGATAGAACCTGAATTTTAGCCTCAGAAGCCAGTGATCTTAACTTCTAGGATAATGCTAGATATCAAATATAAAAGCTAGTCTGCACCATTCTATGCTAAAATCTCTCCAATAATCTGAAACAGTGAAACATTCTGAATTAGGACCTGTTTATTTTTCAGAATATATACAGTAACTAAGAACCAGGTTACAAAGGGTCCAAAGGAATTTTTTTAAAAAAAATATCCGATTAAATAGATACCAGGGTTTTATAATTAGTCATTGGTTTTCCAGTTGATTACCTATTTTGAAATAGTCAATAGGGCTTGGAAAGTAGCTTCCTCCATTCCTCTACAATTTTATTTACTCTATAATTTGCAAAGTGAATCTTTGGTTCATAGATAATAAATGCAGAAACTTCATTACACATCCTGATTCATCTCAAATTTTGGATTTGCGTCATCCAAATTAATGAATTTAACCATTAGGTTTTTCTGGTTTCTCATTGACATGCCTATACTGGGATTGGAAGACAATTCCAAGTGTATCAATCCAAGGGCATCAAAGAGTCCTGGAAGGCAATTCCAAGTGTAACTGCAAGTGTATCAGAGAGTAGACCAACTGCCCAATGAAAAGAAAAAGGTATTCTGGGGACATTAACAGCCTGCTGAAAAGCTGTCAGATGGCCCCAGGGATGCAGCCAAATAGAGAGGCTGTCCCTGCCCTGGAGTCCTTCTGCCCTGAGGGGGCCCCAAGACAAGCACTTTGCAGAACCACTGCATTCACATAAGACAGGACCTTCCCTTAGCTCACAAAACCTGAGTCTCCTCACAGAAAAGGCTGAATCAGCATATTCAATGAAAATTCCTCTCCCTGTATCTTTCCAGAAGAAATCAGCCACTTCATTACCAACAAATATATAGAACACTTTTTGACCATTTTGACAAAAGAAGGAGGAAAGAAGGGGGAAGGAGAAGAGGGGAAGTGCTAAGGACTGAATCAGAGCGAATTATAGTCCATGCTTTTGTGATTATGTCAAAATGAAACCTAATGTTATATATAATTAAAAAGAATCAATTAAAAAATAAAATTGTATGTGGTGTGTGTGTGTGTGTGTGTGTGTGTGTGTGTGTGTGTTCTTTTAAATCTTAAGAGACACCTGATTAAAACAGAATCTTAAGTAAGATTCCTGGAAGTGGTTTTCATTTTTTAATTTTTTAAAATTTCATTTCATAAAGTCCCCCCACTTGCATTTTAAAATTACAAGGGAAACCCACTTCCTGAAGTTATTGATTAGTGATAAACTGTGAAGTAGACACAGGATGTTTACCAAAATTCTTTCCCTTGGGAAGCCATCTGTCCTCTGTGCCACAACTCTTCCCTGACATGGAAATAGGAACTTGACAGACTAATAAGAATGAACCTGACCTCCAGAGAAGAAGTTGGTCCTTCTCTGGCTTTGGGACCCAAAGGTCAAGGTCTTCCCTTGGGGTTCTGTTAGAACTAGCAGGAAATTCTGTCTCTTGCTTTTACAGGATGATCTGAAGTTAGCTTACCAGTAGCCATATATATATACATTTTTTTTAGTGACATCAAGAGGTGACTTCTTGGAATGAAAAACAACGAGGACAAAACCCAGAGGAAGGAGAATCAGTGGAGAGAAAACCCCACAGACATCACCTGAGTCCCCAGATCCCAGCGACATGCGCCAAAACATGCCTTTTAGCTTAAGTGGGTTTCTGCCCAGTTCTGTCACTTTTAAAAGGATTCTGAGTAGGACATTCTTCTGTGCCTAATCTGAATAGCTCGACCTTCCTCCCCCTCATAACATAAGACCCTCCTATGTGTACTGGTTACAACTTGCTCTTCACTTAATGGCACTTTTCCAGGTAGTATATTTAAAGCAATCTCATTCTTTTTAAAACAGGAGTACCTGCCATGTGACTGCAATCGTTCCTGTATTTTTAAACTACTCAACAATGACTGGTTTATTTTGTTCAGTTCCCAGTTTTTTATATTTCAACTCGTCTGCAGGGTGCATCTTGTACAAACATCTTTAGGCATTTTGGACAAGTCTTTTTATGAGATAAATTTATGGCAGTGGCATTTCTGGGTCAACAATTTCATAGAATTTTTCATAGAAATTTCCCAATCGCCCCCCAGAAGGGTCTGATCACAGATTCACAGCAATAGTGTACAAGAGAGGGCTCCTTTCCCAACACTCCAACCAAGGTGTGGAATATTATTACTCTTTTTAACCTTCAGTAATCTAAAAGGTAAATACAGATTTTATTGTTTTAGGATGTGATTCTTAAATTTTTAATGAGATCGAGACTCTTTTCTTCTATTGAATGGCTAAACATGTTTAGTTATTTTTCTGGGACATGCTTGTATACACCATCTCCCCATTTTCTTCTGGACTTTTCATGTTTTTCCTGTTGATTCATAACAGTTTGTTAGATATTAAGTATATTAATACAATACCTGTCATACATCTGCCATTGTTTCCTAATTGGTCTCATTTTTCAAATTCTCAAGAGAGCAAGTACCCCATTGTGAATGTCTAGTGCGTTCGGGTCCCTGGGTAAGGGTCATGAAATAACCGGGACACAGGGGATGCAGAGCCAAGGCAGCAATTGCAACTGCATGCTGAGGTTTATTTGCAAGTTTCTTTCATATTCTTCTTCTAACAAAGCAAGCAATTCTTCAATAACACTTTATCCACATTGCCCAAATATCATGCCTCAGCGGGTACACAGAGCTAAATTCAGATCGTTCCTGTTTATTTGATAAGTACCCTCCTAAAATTCTTTGTAGACATTATATACTCCCCTGAGGATGCATTTGTCTCTTCAGAATGTACTGTTCCCAGGACAAGTATGCAGGAAGCTTCTTCCTCTTGGCCAAACCATGCAGAACTTGTGACTTGCAATAAGGGGAAGAGAACTTTTCCTCCTCCTAACTGAGGTTTGCCTCAGCTGACCTAAATCACAACCACAGCTCTTGCAAAGTGTCAGGCCTGAGGGAGCTAAACTCTGCACACTTAAACCCCAACACCCCATGACCGAGGTTAATGATCCACATCTCCCAGGCTACAGGTTTTGCAATAAAATGGTGGACGACAGGAAAGAGATCACTATGGAAGGATTTCACAAAAAAAGCCAGAGGAATTTGTATTTGACCGTGAGTCAAATAATACCATGAATACAAGAGACTGGAACAAAAATCAGGTCATTAGGATGCTGGTCAAGTGAAGGCGAGCTACATGATCTGATGGCAGAGACAGAAGGACCCACTGGAAATGTTCTAGTCAATAAGTTTCTTCCAGTGATGACCAAAGTTCTAGTGCAAAGAAGATGCAGACCAATTCCAGAAGATGCCTTTCTTTGAGCTTCTGAAGTTTCAGATCCAGCTAAACATGGGTTTCTTACTAAAGAAGAAATGATCAAGTATCTGACTGAGAAAGACAGGCCTTTTCCCCAAGAAGAAATGGAAGAAATACAGTCTGCACCTGCTCCAAAACAAGGCACAAATCTGTACAAGGACTATACAACAATGTGGTGATAGACAAAGATGAAGTGTTCTTCATTCTACAGATGATTTCTAAGTGAAAGAACAATTTTTAAAAATTTCTTGTTTTTGTTATCTTCCCATGTTACCTTATAATTTCCATATCTGATATTTAATGCCCTGTGACATAGCCATTGCAAGATATTTTGTTTTTTAAAGATAATCATAACAATTCAAAACAAATATATTTACATATCTAGGCCTATAGGTTGATAAGGTGCTCATTATTTAAAAACTATTCTTACAACTCTCTAAAAAAAGGCAAATTTAGCGTGTCTTTCACCAGGCTGAAATTTTAATTTTCACGTGGCCACATATGTAATATAACTCTCTAGCATTTCAATAGATGCTTATAAACAATCCAATTTTTCTGTCCATGATTTTATGCTAACATAAAATTACTGGATGTAATTAATAATTATTTTATGAGGAAATCACTATAAATATTTTTAAAAACTTTTCTACTTCAAAGCATGTGATGATTTTGACTCCAGACAAGAGTCTGTAGCCCATCCTTCAAGTCATTAATGATTATCAACAGGCGAACTTATGTGTTAGGTTTCCAGTTGATCCCCACCACCTTGGCCAATGAAGTTGGGTGAATAAAGAAAGACTCTCAATTTTATTTTGGAATAAGAGTGTTGGAACACAAAACTCTGAGAAAGAGTGTTGGAACACAAAACTCTGAGAACACTTCTAGCACCAGACTTTCAAGAATCTATGAAATTTTTGTTCTTATTTTATTTATTTAAATCTTATAATAAGTTATTCATCAGTTTTTAATACACAGTAAATAGTTCTTAGTAGTGTTTTTAAAATATTTTGGGGGGAGGTGGTGTAAGAAGGGAATTAAATTTATTGAGGGCTTATCAAGTCCCAAGCACTGTACATGTATTGTTTAACTGAGTCTTCACAACAAACTCTTGTAACTCCATTTTGCAGATGAAGAAACTAAAACTACTGTAGTTCATTGAGATTAAGTGACATTTCTGGGGTTACACCACTGAGGTGTAGTAAATTTAAATGTCATCTAATCTTCATACTTACATGATATAGGTATTATAGGATTTGCTTTAGCTATTTTTGTTTTCTTAAATAGGTAAATATTTCTATGTTTTAAAAATTAAAATATATAAAAAGATAGAATGGGTGGTCTCTCTTATCTTATTTTTCTATTCTTAGTTAACCATTTCTGTTAGTTGGCTTTGGGTCACTGTAATAAAATACCTGAGATAATAAACTTAATAATAAGAAGGGCTATTTTAGCTGATGGCTTCAGAGATTTTAGTCCATGATCAGTTGGCTCTGTTGCTTCTGAGTCTGTAGTGAGGCAGCACATCATAGTGGGAGCGTGTAGGAGATGAAACTGCTTATCACATAGCAGCTAGGAGGCAAAGAAAGACAGGAAGGCATTGGGTCCCAATAGACCCACTTAAGGGCATGCCCCAAAGAACCTAATTTCCTTCCATTAGACCCTCCTAAGGGTTCCATCACCCACCATACTGCAATTAAGCCTTTAACACATGGGCCCCTGGGGGACACTTAACTAAACCATAGCACTATTATCACTAGTTTCTTATTCATCTTCCCAGAGTTTCTCTATGCTTGGACATGCAAATATGACTGTTTCCCTCTTTCCTCTAAAGATAGCACATTCTATATATTATTGGTACACTAGTTTTTAAAAATTTGATATTATATCTTGGAGAAATTTTCAGACTACCATAAGTAAATTTTCTTTCTTCTTTAAACAGGGCCATAGTATCCTATTGTGTATTCAAAAATCCACATCAAGCAAAGTCACAATATTAAGTAACAAGTGAGCAGAAAATACTTAGAATTCAAAAGACCAATATCTCTGCTCACATATTTACTTTTTAAAATTATATACTAAGCCCCAAGAAACACTAAAAAAGTTTAGTAGCTTCATAGAAACATGGTCAAAGCTATTAACAAATAGGTTCAATACAAATACAAATAGAACTTAAAGAAAAAGTTCTCAGAGTCACCTGCAATAAAAAACACAAATCAAAACCACTCTGATGAGTTCATTTTTCACATATCAGTTTGGAAAAAGTTAAGAATTCTGACAGCAAATTCAGTTGGCAAGACCAGAGGAAATAGACACCTTTGCACATTGCTAATATAATTGTAAGTTGGAACAAGTCCTAGAGATGAAATTTGGCAATGTCTATCAAAATTACAAATGAAAATTCTGCTACAGACACAATTTGGTGTTTCTGTGAAATTATATTATATACAAAGTTTTTCATAGCAGCATTGTTTGCAACAAAAGTGTCTGAAATACTATGAATGTCAATCAGTAGATAACTAATTCAATTTTTATTCCTTTGAATTGTCTATGTATTATTTTCAGTCTGGCTTGAATTGTTAGGGTTTAATAATGTTTTTATATTCACCAGAATTGTTTTAACCTATAATTCTTTCTTTGCCTGTGGATTTTCCTATTCTTGTTTGTTTCTGTTACTTTATAAAAATTATGATGAAGTAGATTCATATTCTATTTGGTATATATTAGGGTGGATTCAGTTCTATAACTGATCAAAATCTTGTCTGCCAGAATCCTAGTATGATACCTAAATGGAAAGCATAGCCTGTTTACATTGCAATAAGTACGTGGGAATGATATCCATATTCAACTATTCTCATGAGTTAAATTGTTTCAGGCAAGGAGATCTCTAAGGAAGAGGTCTTGCAGTGGAAGTTGGGTAACAGAGATGAATGAAACAGAATCAAATTGTTTTAGTCAGCTTTTTCTCTGCTGTGACAAAAACTCCTGACAAAAACAATTTTAAGTAGATAAAGTTTCTTTGGGGGTTCATGGTTTCAAAGATCTCAGTCCATAAATGGCCCACTCAATTCCTTGGGGACTGAGATCAGGCAGAACATCATGGTGAAAGAGTGTGGTGAGAGAAAGAGGTCGAGGACATGAAGATTAAGAAGCAGAGAGAAAGTAAGCTCAGCTCACAAAATATAAACCCCATCCACAAATAAGGCACATCCACAATGCCTACCTCCTTCAGCCACACACCTCCTGCCTACAATCACCATTTAATTAATCCCTATCAGGTGATTAACCCACTAATCGGGTTAAAGCTTTCATTACCTAATCCTTTTACCTCTAAATCTTCCTGTGTGGTCTCACACATGAGCTTTTGGGGGAACATCTCATAAAAAATAAACCATAACACAAGGCAAGGATGTATTAGTGCTTTGGAATCCGTTGGACAGTATCTGAACTCCACAGAGAGATAATGGGGCAGATTGTATTTTTGAAGATGTCTGTATACCAATATATGTTCCATCTCATCTGTTCATTTTACAATATTGGCACTGACATCCCTCTGTTGAGAGGCAGAGGATGTTTATTAATTGTGTACTGGGAAGATCTCTTTACCTGCCTTGTCAATCCAATATGGTGGAAGTGATACTGTGTGACTTTGAAGACTAAGACATAATAGGTAGTATGGCTTCCACCTGATATTTTCTTTTGGAATTCTAACTCTTGGAAACATGTTACCATGTTTCAAGGAATCCCAAGTCACATGGAGAGGCCAAGTGTGAGTGTTCTAGGACAATCCCAATATCAGCCATCACATGAGTAAGTAAATGAGTCCTCAAATGAATCCAGCCCCTACGTTCGAATTATCCAGCTTACAATACAGATAACATGAAACAGAGATAAACCATCCACAATGGGCCTTGTGTGGATTTCTAACCCACATAAATGGTGAAGGATGAAAAATTATTATTGTTGCTTTCACTCACCAAATTTGGGAATAATTTATTACATAGTAATAAATAACTCATACTGCAAACAGAAGCTTATTGTGATTATCACTCAAATAAGGGGTTTGTGAGAAAACCAGAAGTAAACTATAGTGATACAGTGCAGGGTAAACTACTGGCCTCCTCCTCATTAATAAACTACTTATGAACACTGAACCACTATGATATTCTAAGGACTAGTGGTTCTTACCAGCATGCATGAGACCCTGAGAGCCACCCTCAGCATAAAAAAAAGCAACAACAAAACACTAGGGATTCTAATGGATCAATAGAAGCACCAAAAGAACCAGTGAAGAACCCAGAGTGAGATGGTGATGCCCAGTGGGGATGTGACAGGTAGAGTAGTTGCTGCAGTTAGTGGGATGTGACATCTGAGAGTACAAATATAATACCCTCTGTAGACTCCTAGAAGTATTTCATGATTTGGAGTCCTGAGTGTAGAAGCATTTGAAGAGGGCTTGAGAGCTTGCATCTATAGGAGAGAATAATAGTTTGGCTTATTTCGTTTCATAGGCAAAGCAAGCTTGAGTGAATTTGGATTACAGAACACCGTGGACAGCCCAATTTACTTGAGAGAGCAGAGAGCGCTCTCTTTCTCATATGTAGGATATATCCCACATAATCCTTGGTTATTTGGACATACAATACCAACTCTGGTAGTGGCTCTGACCTCTAGGCTGTCTCCAACAGACATCAAGATATCCAACTTTCTCAATGTGTTTGTTATCCACACTGGAAGTGATATAGGCCATATCAATGTAACTGATATAACTTACCTATGGCACAAAGCTACTCATTAAACAAGCATTAAAAATTTTTATCTTGTTGGCTGTTGGAGAAATGACCTGATTGCACTGAAACTGAATCCATTACCTCTCCCTAACACAGAACTATATTTTTTCCTATGCCCCCGTGTTCTCTTTAAAGAGCCTAACTTCCCTCTTCTCCCTGATTTCAGTCACTACCTTTGTTTGACGAATTCTCACAGGAAAATGTCCCCAAATAAGAAGATAAAGAAAGAAAGAGAAAAAGGGAAGGGATAGGGTGAAACTGTGGGTGGCTATAGAAAAGGGAACCTCCACACTAATGCAGCATCCAGGAAAGAGCCAGGGAGAGCATTTTCAAGGGGGCAGTGATTAATAGTGTTTGCAAAACTTAAGTGAAGGGGCTGGGAGATGAGGGAAAAAGGCAAGAGAGAGGTTATTGGTGACTTTTCAGAGCACAACAGCAATACATTTTCTTTGGGAGACAAGTTCCATGAGGTCAGGAACTTTTCTCTGCCTCATTTATTGCCATAATTTCAAACACCACTGTTTAGCAAATGAATGAATAAGGCAGTAATGGAAGAGATGAAGGAATAGTTTAAAAAGAATAAACTCCCCAAAGAGGGCAAGAAAATAATGATAGAATGATAGAAAAGAAGCATCACTGAATAACAATAAGGAGAGTGAGTGGTGACTGGATGGGGTTGCAAAGTCAAGGGAGTAGTTGGTAAGCTGTTGTTTGGTGTATTAGTTAAGATTTGGTTTAGATTATTGTAATAGAAAATAAAAAATAGAAGTCACTAAAATGGAATTTCATTTTTCTCTCACATAACAGACGTTTAGGGCACACCATAGCAACTACAGAATCTTTTTGAGTTCTCAGCCCTGTCATTGCTTGGGTGTGACAATCATCCTCATGATCTGTGGTAGCTTGTCTCCCAAGTTGGCCCCCACAGTTTCTTTCCTTACTATATGCATATGCTGTTCCAACCCCATAATTATGGGTGACTGTTTTGGTCATTGGAATGTGGTAGAAATGATGTTCTACATCTTCCAAACTCTGGCCTTAAAAGGATTAACAGCACTGCCTCTGGCCCTTTGGAACCCACTCTTGCTTTGAGGGGTCTTGTGGAAGAAAACTGAGGCTCTCTGGTTGGTAGCTCCAATGGTTGCTCCAAGTTACAAGCCACTTTGATGTTCTTGTCCAGTTAAGGTCCTAGAAGAATATAGCCCCAACTGACATCACATGGAAAAGAACCACACAGTGGAGCTCAGCTGATCACAAAATCATGAGCCATGATACAATGTTGTTGTTTTGATCCATTAAGTCCTTTGCCTTTTCTTACATGGAAATAGATAGCCAAAATCCAGTCTAAGAGCTGTGTTGACACAGCTATTCCAGGCAGCAGGATTTGCAGATGAGGGGTATATACCCACTTTTCAAAGGAGATGCTCCAGAAGTTGCCAGATTATACTTCTGCATCTGTTTTATTGGCCTGAGTTCAATCACATGCCCCACCCAGCTTCTGGAGAAAGCTAGGGAATGTAGACTTTTAGCAGGACATGGATGAACTCAGCCGAAAATCAGTGACTCTTATTCTGAGGGACAGGGAAAACATTGGTATTTGGTGGACAGTTGAGTGTCTGTGTAGCTTTGTGTTTGTAGGAAGGGTATAATAAGGTTGACCAGGAAAAGTTTGCTAAGAGGATATTAAAGTTTAGATATGAGGTGTCTCCCCAAATCTCCTGTGAGACAATGCAAAAAGTTGAGGTGAAATGATTAGGTTATGAGCCTTAATATAACCAATGTGTTAGTTGTCTAATAGAGATTAACTGAGTGGTGACTGTAGGCAGGTAGTGTGTGGCTGCAAGAGGTGGGTCAGTGGGGAGTGCCCTTGGGGTTTATATTTTGTCTATGAGAGCATCTCTCTCTCCCCTTCTCTCTCTCCCTCTCCCTCTCCCTCCCTCCCTCCCTTCCTCTCTCTCTTTCTCCTTCCTGGTGAAATCCTGAGCCACTTTCCTCCACCACACTCTCCCACCATGATGTTCTGCCTCATCTGTGCCCCCCCAAAAAAATGGATTCAGCCATCTCTGGACTGAGACATCTGAAACTGTGAATCCCCAAATAAACTCTTCCTCCTCTAACTGTTCATTTTAGATCTTTTTGTGACAGTAGCAAAAAAGCTGACTAAAGCATAAATTGGTACCGGGAGTGGGGCCTGGTGCAATGGCTGAGAATTACCTGACCATGTGATTCAGAAACTTTTAGAACTTTTTGGAATTTGTGAGAGAAATTTTGGAAAGTCTAGTGATACAAGATGGAGAAGGTTTAGAATGTTTTAGGAGACCTTTAATTGGTGATTCTTGTGGAAGTTTAGAAGACCAGAATGCCTTTAAGACTGTGCACAGCAGAGATTGGGATCATGAAGATTCAAAAGAGAAGGAGGACTACTTTTGGAAATTGGAATAGAGGCCATTTCTATTACATTCTGGATAAGAAATTATTTGCATTTTGCCCATGTCCTGAGACTTTCTGTGAGGTTGAATTTAAAGATAATGGACTTCTTAATCTGGCAGAGGAAATTTCAAGAAAGCACAATCTTCAGGGGGTGGCATGGATATTGCTGGAGGCTTTTAGCCAAATCTATTGTGATAATCAGGAGCACAAAGCAGAGAGGAAAGATTTGGAAAATTGCAGTTTGGCCAGAAAACTGAGTAAAACTGGGGCTAAGGAAGTTGTGGTAATTAAAGACATTAAAGACATTATAGCCATTGAATAAATGCTACAGACTTTGCCCAGAGACAGTAGGAAAAATGGCTCAAGGGTATCTCAGGAATTGTCAAGACCACATGCATCTAAGATGTCAGGGTATATAAAGATAAAATATTCCTTTGAGAAGAGACAAGTGTGGAACTCTGCCTGAACAGAGGGGCCTGGGAAGTTTTTTGTTGTTGTTGTTGTTGTTGTTGTTGTTTGTTTGTTTGTTTTAACCATTACCAGCTATCCTGGAACCTTGGCTGCTACAGCCAGGTCCCAGGAGGCTTGGCTACTACTGGAGATGGTGGCATACCTAAGTGTCAACCACATGGTGCTGGTTTTGAAGGAATGTATGATGCTGGAGTTAGGGGGTTATGGAAGCTTCCATTGAGATTTCAAAGGGAGGCATGGGAGACCAGGCAAAGAGCAGCAGGGTCAGAGTCCTTTTGGAACTCTTGGAAATAGATTAAATGTATTTTGTATTGTGAGATGAGCATAATGGGTGATCTAAGGTGGAATGTTATGGTTTAGTTATGAGGTGTCTCCCAAAAGCTCATGCATGAGACAGTGCAAGAAAATTTATAGGTGAAATAATTGGGTTATGAGACTTAACTGAATCAGCGTGCTAATCTCCTAGTAAGATTATTAGGGGATTCTTCCTATGTTGCTCTTAGTGGTAACTGTAGGCAAGTAGGCTATGGCTAGAGGAGGTGGGTCCATGGGGGCATGACCTTGGGATTTATATTTTGACTATGAAAGAAGCATTCTCTCTTTCTCCTCCCATCCCCTTCCTGGTAATGTCCTGAGCCACTTTCCTATGCCACACTCTTCCACCATGATGTTCTGCCTCACTTCAGGTCCCAAGTAATGAAGTCAGCCATCTGTGGATGGAGACCTCTGAACCTGTGAGCCTCCAAATATACTTTTCCTCCTCTAATTGTTCTTTTCCGGTCTTTTGATCACAGCAGCAAAAAAGCTAATTTAAAACAGAAGGGGAGGACTTTTTGTTCAGAAAGGCAAGTAGAAAACAATATAGAGGAAAAGTGACATTTTGAGGTGGATTGGAGTGGAATTGATGGAAAACTCACCCAATCACCAAGGACTGATACAGACAACATGGATGAATCACAAAATAATTATGTGGAGTGAAAGAAGAAATACAAAAGACTGTAGACATTGTACGATTTCATTGACATAATACTAAATATCAACAGAGTCTATAGTAACAAAGCAAATTAGTGGATGTCTGAAAAAGCAGAGGTTCATGGGAAGAAAATTAAAATTGTCCTTATAAAGGGGCATGAGGAAGTTTTGGGGTGTTTACACTGGTTGTGGGATGGATTCATGGGGGTTACATATGAAGAAACATTAAATTGCACACTTATATATGCACAGCTTATTTGAGGTCCACTATACTCATAATAAAGCTGTAAAAATTAAAAATGGATATATCTAAACAGAACTTCTTTCTTTCTTTTTATTTTTATTTATTTTGTGGTGCTAGTTATTAAACCCAGTGTTGTTTTTACCACTGAGTTACATCTGAGCTTTTATTTATTTATTTATTTATCAATAAATTTTTAACTTTATTTTAGTTGTTGATAAAAAAAGAGGAACAAACACCAAATGATCAATAGCTCAGAGTTCAAGGTCAATGAGAATCAAAGAGATCAATTTCTTCAGGATTAAACATGGTGCTATTAAAACACATTGAGTATTCAGTATGTTAAAAGGCATTTTGTAGCCAAGTTTTATGGTGGTGCATGCCTGTAATTCCTTTAATTACTTTTTTTGGGATATATATATATATTAGTTGCTTGACATATCATATATTTGATTCAAATGGGGTGTGAAGTCTTATTTTTCCACGTGTACAGACTGCAGGATCACATTGGTTATAAAGCCACGTTTATACATACAGCCATACTGTTGAGTCTGTTGTATTCTACTGCCTTCCTATCCCCCCTCCTCTCCCCTCCCCTCCCCTCCCCTCCCATCACCTCTCTTTACCCAATCTACTGTGACACATCCTTGCTATATTGCTGAGGGTTTCACAAAGTTAGGGAAACTAGTCTTGAATTTGGGTCCTCTTGCCTCAGCCTCCCCAGTCATTGGGAATATAGGCATGCACCATCATGTCCAGTCAGAATATCTTTAGATTAACATATAAATATACTAATAAGACAATTAAGAGTCATTTTCCTTAAAAACAAAGACTTTACCAAGTTTCCAGTATTTTTTTTTCCTTTAAGTTTCCTTTTTTTTTTAAACATAGGGCTTGGTGTCAAACCTAGGGCTCTGTGCATGCTAAGCAACCACTCTACTACTGAGCGATATCCCCAACCCTTAAAAAAAAAACTTTTTAATGGACAACTTATTTAATTGTGGCATGTATAAACCAATTTTTCCATATCACATATTTCTTATATTAAATTTTTGATTAGCTCCAGAATTGCTTTGTTGATATCAGTTAAAATGGTGAGAAATTAATCTCTTAGGCATAGAAAGGAATGTTGGGTGGGTGGAATTTTTTTTTAAATCTGGAAAATAAAAATCACTTAAGATCCTTTGCTCAATATGTGACCTTTGAATAAATTCACTCTGACATTGTTTGCCCAAAAAAGGGGAGTTATTTTCTTAGAAAATAAAGCTGCTCACCTTTAATAATCAGATATTTGAACATGACCTTTCCCATTCTGTTCTTGTACTGAGAATTTGTAAGTGAACATCTCAATCTTGCAGTTCAAATGAGAGCCAGCCCCAAGGCAGTTATAAATGAGGACATGGATGTTGTGTCCTCTGCTGGTACTCCAAACATTTTCAAACTCTCTCTTCAGTAGAGTAATTTTGAGGGCCCAAAGGAAACTCATCTCATCATTATAATCACAAATCCCCCAAAATGATATTGCCAAGTTTGATAACCCACTTTATGTGCCAGACCTGGTTCCATATCATTTCAGATTTTATCTAAAAATCTACCCAAATTAATTTTCCAAAGCAAACAAATATTGCCACAATGCTTTGAAAAAAAAATTCTGCCTTTATTTTACTATTAGGTTGTTTGACCAATACCCTGATACAGAGAGATGTCTTTTTATTTTCACCAATAAAGAAATAAAACATTTTTACATTCAAATTTGTCCTTAATATATTAATTCTTTGTGGATAAATCATTTGAATACAGCATTGTAATGAAACATTGATAGAACTAGAATCCATACACATACTAAGGTTATTTTAATTAACTGCCATAGTCTAAATATGAAAATATTATTTTTTATTGATCCAAAGGAGTGAAATCCTAAAAAAGATTGTCCTTAGAGAACATTTTTAAGAGGTCAATGTCATTTTCAGACATGTTCTGAAATTCAAATTCATTTTGTAGGAGAATTACAGAATAATGTTTCAATAAAATTTGTTTCTCAAAAAAACTGTCAAAAAAGAGATTTCCATTTCTTTGGGAGATACTTTTAACCAGTTTGCTATTCATTTTTATAAGTTAATTTTTATTCAGTATTTAAAAATATTGGAGATATTAAGAATATTAGAGATATTTTATTCATTGTTTGTTTTTTTTTAAAGGAAATGAGCAGTCGGGTTCACTAGATTAAGTAGACATCTTTAAAGACACATAATAAGCGCATCTCCACAATAATTTAAAGAAGCCATTTAAAGTACCAATAATATCATCACCAGGTATATCTTACTCCTACTTTAAAAGAAGAATTGAGCAAGCTAAAAACTGATGCTTTAAAGAATACATAATATTTTGGGATTACTATATAGAAGGGTTCAATATGTCCAGGGCCTGTTTAGGTAACTAACCTATGAGCTTATATCGACAATGAGGCTTAACAGCACAATCGAGACTCACAAGTCTTAGCTAAGATTTTCTTGCAAAAAGTTCTTTAAAGCAATGCCCAGTCCTTTAACAGAGCAAACTGAAAATACTCTTTTTTACAGAGCAGATGGTTATGTAACAAGAATGTTTTTCATAGTGAGGCCCTAAAACAAAAGTTAATATCCAGAACATAATGACAAATTTTGTAAAAACCACACAAGGTGGATCATCTCACTTGCAAGGCATTTTATTTAATGTTTATTTTCTTTTGAGGATGCCTGATTGGAACTGTAGATTTCTACAAAAACAAGGAGAGCTCCTTAAAGAAATGCAGATGAATAAGCTGTAAATTTGAAAACTTATTGGCTCCCCTTAAGAGCAATCCAGCCTTCCATCACCATTCCTTAAGATGCACATGGGCACTTTGATCTTTTCATGGATCCTATTCGGCTAACTTACAGGAGAACTTGTTTTTGTTTGTTTTATTTCAAAATGCAGTTCTCCCCAACAAAAATACTAGGTCTCACACACAACCCCAAACAACACAAAAGTCAAATGTCCCATGCCTTGGGTATTCCATTTTCTACTAACAAAGCTTCCATAATCACTGTGATCACAGAAAAAGAGAAAGTGCTGGTATTGAAGATACTGAGATTTGGTCTTTGAATCTCAGATCATCCGGGCTTCAGGAGTTCCTAGAGCACCTCCCACTTCCACTTTCATCTATGTCCAGTGGGCAGCAAGCATAGCCAGGGCTGCAGCTGGGCTCCTCTCCGAACTTTGCCTCCCAGGATGATTCCTGGCCACCTTTACTGCCACTGCTCATCCTAGCAATAGCCCTTCATTAATAATAGATGTTAGTAAATATATATTTCATGGTTGAATGACTATGCCTTTGGCTGTGAGACTTATTTTAAAAGGAGGGATGGGATGGTTCCCCATCAAGAAAATAGTTTCCCAAAGTGATTACTTAAAATGTGTAGTATGAATTTAAACATGTCTCTAATTCAGTGGACTCAGTGAGTCTCATTTTTTTTCAGGCCATGAAATCCCTATCCACAAAAGAGTAAAGGGACAGACGTCATAAAATGCCACCTTTGTCAGGGCAGTGATCTTCCCTATTGTGAATACCAGGAAACAAGAACAGTCAGTCACTTTTCTTGAAAGTTCCTCTCTGATGGTTGGCTAGGCACATTCACCATCCTTTCCCTTTTCCATCTTCCCTCCCTAACTTCTTCTGGTCATATGTAGTGCTACCACATAGAAGAAAAAAACAAAACAAAAAATATTGGTGAGATGCTGTTCCACCAAGAAACACTTCAAAGTATCATTTAAAGGCTATCAAAGACAGTAAAGCTTTTATTTAATTCTGTTTATTTTTCTAGTGACTGGTCTCCGTGTGTGTGTGTGTGTGTGTGTGTGTGTGTGTGTGTGTGTGTTTTCAGCATAAGCACTCTCCATGTTTCATGGAATCTCTCTTCTGTCTCTTCCAGACTGAAGGGACCACATTCCTAAAAGACAGGATAGCTCTTGCACACACTATGAACCCCTGGCCTTTTCTTGTCAAAGCTGTGAGAAGGAAAAGCTTCAGGTCGTGTACCTGAGTAGAAAATAGAGGTGCCTTTTGCTGATGCTGCTCTCTTGTAGCTTGTAATTGCAAAATGAAACTTGCTGTGTTACTAATCCAGAGAGGGAGGTGGAATTTTTATCTGTCTGCTGTCAAATGCCCAGTTAATGTCATATTGGATTATATGATAATACCGGGATAAATCCTTACTAAAAGATTTATCCCGGTATTATCACTCTGCAGATAGTAGAGTGAAGCAAAGTGGCTAGGTAACAACTCAGAAAGAAGGAAGAGGACTGAATTCATGAACCATGTTAAAGGATCACATTTGCATTCTAGTTCGCCATATAGTCCCTTCCAAGGGACCATGTGGAGTATGGAATAACCAAGCATATTCCAACCAAGAGGGTTGATTTTGTCCTTGAATTTATTTTCTATGAAAAACATAATTGTGTGTATCACACAGTTATAGAACCATAGTTATTTTACAATTGTTTGTAAATGTCCCCAGTGTCATTCTCAGGGGTGTGTGGGTGAAAAAGGCTATTCACTTAATGGTGACCTTTGGTTGGTTGCTCTTTACCTAACTGAGCTAACCTTTGTCATGAGTCTCAAGAGGGGATTGGTGATATGGAAATATTGCTGAGCTTTTGGATGGAAATCCTGGGCTCAAATCTAGTCTCTGTCTGACTTCACCAACTTTGTGAACTTGCTGGGCTTTGTATTCCTATTTGTAACCTGCTGGGTATGTTGCCTTTCTCAGAAAGTAGTCATCAAGTGAGAATTTATATGTAGGAAAAGAGATATAAAAGCATAGGGCTTTATTATCACTCACTAGACCAATGGTTCCCAATTTGGCTGATCATTAGAAGTGTCTGGGAAGCTTATTAGAAATATAGAATCCAAGCTGGGTGTGGTGGTGCATGCCTGTAATCCCAGCAGCTCAGGAGGCTGAGGCAGGAGGATAGTGAATTCAAAGCCAACCTCAGCAACTTAGTGACACCCTAAGCAATTCAGCAAGACCCTGTCTCTAAATAACATATAAACAGAATCCTAAGCACTTTTACAGATCTATTGATTTTGCATTCCTGGAAGTGAACCCTGCATACCCACAATTTTAGAGCTTTCTGAGAACTCTGATGATCACAAGGCTTGGGAATCAAAGACAGGTACTATATATCTTGGTTTTCTAAAACCTCTCACCTAACACATGGTAATTTTATAGCCATATAGTATTTATTCTACAAATAAGGGTCTACTGTGTGTCAGGCATTGTGCTAGCTACCAGAAAAACACACAGCACCATACTCTGATTGCTGGTGGTGTGGGTGTTGGAATGAAGGTATAATAGTATCAACACAATGTGCTGAGTGCTGTTAGAGTGCTGAGCCATTGACAGGTTTTGAGCAGTCCCTCGATATGATCCTATGTCATCAGTCTTGCCTTTGTGTTTGATGCCTAGGAATATTCTATTTTCAATGCTTTGTTATGGGCAATAAATCTTACAAAAAATAGCATGAAGTTTTAATGAAAACATTTGGTGGATTTTCTCATCAGTCTGACTTCTTGTTTCTTCCTGGTCAGAGTCCTTGGATACATGCAAAATATTCATTTTATATAAACAGCAAATGCTAGTGAGGACATGAAGTCAAAACACCACAGGTGCAGAAGGTAAGATGCCAAAGGCCATGCCATGAAAGGGGAGCATGAGAAAATAGATCCTCGGGGAAGTCTCACTCCAAGATGAAATGTGTTTTGAAACCATGAAGGCACTGAAAGAAGGAAAGTTAAAATTCTAACATCTGTCTTGGGAAGTGAAATACAGCAATGTTCTTGATTCAACCCAAACATGGCTGGCTGACCCCGATGTCTGGCTGACCTGAACATGGCTGGCTGACCCAAGTTTTGCCCAGCCCTTGAACCAAACTTGAACTTTATGCAAGCTCTGAAGTCATTTGGAAGATCATATGAAAATGTTTTCTTCCCTTTGTTTCTTAGTTTGCTCTGAGGAGAATTGTATGAAGAGGCAGGATAGAGGGCTCAGTTTTTTCTATTAATGTATGCTTTGATGACAATTTCTCTGCAAGTATTGACCAAGGAAGAAATGACGACTGACTCCTTAATGTGTTGGTGGGAGCAAATGGAGCCACCCATTGAGACATTGTGGAAGGACAAAAAGCATGGGATTCACATGTGTGGAAGATGTGCTTCAGGTGTCCTGCTCTAAGTAGCCATTATAACACATATTGATGAATGAAGAAAGAGTGAACAAATGGAAGAGTCCAGCTGGATCTGTTTAAGACATTTCACCAAACATGAGACTATACCCCAAAGCAATAACAGAAAGCAAGAATTACTACTTTGGGCTGGGGATATAGTTCTGTTGGTAGAGTGCTTGCATAAGGCTCTGGGTTCAATTCCCAACTCTCTCTCTCCCCCCCCCTCTCTCTCTCACACACACACATGCACATACATACACACACACACACACACACACACACACACACACACGGAATCTACTTTGGGATGTGAATGTATCCCAGATGCTGAGCAAGAAGCAGACACTTCAGATATAGCCCCTGTTAGATGTTCACAATCTGAGAACCACCAAGCAATTAATTCTGAACTATCTCCACAACGCATTGGAGGAGAGGTTTGGTGTTAGATTCTACATGAAGGAGCCTTTGGTACATGCAAAATATTCATTTTATATAAACAGTAAATGCTAGTGAGGACATGAAGTCAAAACACCACAGGTGCAGAATATTAGATGCCAAAGGCAACTAAAACCAGAGCTAAGAAGAGGAAGAGAATTTGGGTAGGCAGACAAAAGGGAAGCCTGAATCTTTATTAAGAGGCTGAGAAAAAGCAGAGACATGGTTTGAATGGTGATGATAAAGTTTGTGAAAGTCACATGACCCACACACAAAGCTACTGGGGAGCCCTAGGGGCAGGCAGTAGGTTGGCTTTGAAGTAGGCAAGGAATAAGAACGTGGTGTGGTAGGCAACAAGGAACCATGATGAGCTCTTGAGTTGAGAGCAATGTTCTGGGTGACTGGTCTGGCAGAGTGAACATGTCTCCACCCATCTCTTAGCCAATTCTTGTTTTTTGTTCAGCTGCCAAGATTAGATGAAAAATCCATCCAATGTATCTGCTGCTCTCAGGTGAATGGATCTGCAGATGTGTGGGGCAAATCCCCTCACACACTTCCTAGTCTGAAAACTAACCAACTTAATGGAGTCCACATCAGACACCTTGAAAAACACACCAAGACCCCTTTCCCCCTAATATGATTTGCCAGATGGCAGATGATCCGAATCCCTATAATTAGTTAGAACTTTAATTGACTTTCAGTGGCAGTAATAAGTAACTAGAGTTCAGTCTTGTGGGATTTCCTTCCTAATTGTCAATGTTAAACCACTCATTATAGGGATAAATAGCACACTACTTTATTTAAACCTTTTCCTCCTTATGTGTAAATCTCAGTGGAAGTGTGCTGGCATTTGCTGGCCCCTGGGAAGGCAGTCTTGGGGTAAGGAGCATCGTGATGTGGCCTTGAGAGACCTGTTGAAGCCCTTTGGCTGATTCTTTTGAATAAACAAGCCACAAGTTTCCAGCTGCTTCAGATTTAAGACTGTAGAAAGGATAATTGACCACAGCTTCTCAGCAGGAGAGATTTACTGTCATTAACACTAACTCAGATGAATTACTTTAATATCATGGAATATAAAAAATGGCCAGATAGTTTCCTTTCTCAGTACATTAAGGGGACTTAAACAGCTTTTCACACTTTGCTTCTGCATTTGGGGGGAAAGGAGTGAGGAAATCATAATGGGCCCATGAGAGGTAGAGGCAGGGAGGAGTGAGATTAACTTGGCAGGAGTAAGAAAAGACAGATCCCACATTCTCAGATCAAATCCAAAGGAATAGACCTCTAAAGCGTTGCTCTTTGGGGGGAATGGTATAAAAGCTAAATAAACATTCATTTTTAAAAGTCTCCAGTATTGATTTCTATTTTTGAATCCAGTGCTAATTTAGAAAATTCTAGTACAACTTGAGTTCTTTGTTTCTTGACTCAATTGTAGAAAGAAAAAAAAATACTGTAAGGCAGATTCTGAAACCTTTAATAAACCGGAGACGCTGGCTTGGGAGACCTGTATTGTCTCATTCAGGGCCAGGCAAAGATTTCCCCATGACGTGTTCTATTTTGTTTTGCTTTGCTTTTGAACCATCCATTTTTCTGAAGATTGTATATAAGATGGTCAGTGCCCAGGAATAAAGAACGTCTAGAACTTGGAGCAATTTATTTTTCTTTTGCTTCCCCACAGTTCTTTTTGCAGAAAAACATTTGACTCCTAATTCTTAGAACCCAGTGCAAACTGCCACTAGCAATTATTTTATTTTGATTTTCCAGAGGAGGGCTTCATTCCTGCCTGATTATTGAATCTAGACTTTGCAATCTGTCCTCTGCTTCCACTAAGATACAAACATGTGGGCCTGGTTCCTGTTGTTATTGTAACTGAAATGGAAGTAATCTCACTTGTTTCTGTGTGGCTCAGCACTGCAGGTTAATTCTGTAGATGCTGTTGCCAATACTACAGCTCTATTAGCCCATGGTAAAAGCTATTTATTCTTTTGAAAGACATTGCCTTCTTTTTATTCCTCAGATACATTGTGACATACCTGAGAGGCGAAAGTTACAGAAATTCCCTTCTAAGAGGAAAGAAGAAAGTCTTGTAAAACCCAATACCATATTTAGTTTCTGTGTGTCCAATTGTTTCCCCTTCACTACTGAATATCATGGCCATAACAGAGGGAAATGAATATTTCTTAAAATAACCTTATTAGTAGTTATGTTGCTTAAAACACATAAACAACAGCCACAACAAACCAAGGGCACCAGGAGCTGTGGTCTCTCCTCAGTCTGGTGACTGAGCTTGACCCTTGGTTGAAGATGTATTGATTGGTCTTTTCAAGATTCACAAAGTGTGGCAATTCCAGAGACTTAGGACTGTAGGTGATTTATCCAATGTCTGCTCTGTGACATTTTGAGTTAGTTGTTGGTTTGCTTTACGTCCTACTAAGCTAATGATGCCTAGATTCTAAGTTGCTTTGAAAAGGTCATACTTTGCTAATTCCAATTTCAAATGGAATAGGGACCTCAACCCTTAGCCTTTTGACCAGACTTTATATGTTTGTGTGTCACAGAGAAAGACATTCTATCTATATGTAAAGAAATAAAAGGTATGTAGAAGACAGAGTTAGAGAGAGGTTTGAAGAAGAAAATTCAAAAATGTTGCAACTCTGTTATAAAACACATTAGCTTCTCCATTCCTACAAGAAGGCAGCAATGGTTCTACCTTTATCCTTGCAAAATGTGTGTGAAATGATGGCAACCTTCACATGAGAAAGAAGAAGATGGCATGAAATAGCAGTGTACCTGACTTGGTTATATTAGCATATGATGATTTTCTGTTGTAGCCAAGATTCCTTTCATGTTCTTTAACACAGATTGGATCCACGCCTGACCAGGATGACAACATTTCCTCTTGAATGGGTAGCCATGTGTCCCTTTAAATAAAATCTACATGTTCTGTCTCTGCATGACATGAACCTTTAACTGGTCCGTTGTATGCCTGGTGGAGCGTCTGAGTCCAAGGCACTTTGGAAATGAGGCAGTGCATCAAATAAGAGATGCTTGTGGAATTATTGAGAGAAGCAGAATGTGGGAGGGAGTATCAGGGTATACTACCAGCACCCAAAAGAGCAAGTTTCTGTCCAGGAGGTGTGAGCCACCTGGGAAAATAAAAAGTCTAAAATAATCAGTAAGAAATAAGACAAAGCCAAAGGTTAGATTTAAAAAGCAGAGCACTTGATGAATCTTACAGTCCTGATAGCAACAGGACCTGAACAGCTGAAAAAGACCCAAATTATTTTCTTAAAGGGGAGTACATCAAAGACAGGGATAAGGTTTCAATGTTGTTTCAATGCTTGCTTCTCAGTGTGACAGGGGTCTTGCTGTAAACAGGTTGATTGGCATTTGGCAAGTTGCACCCATCTCCAGGTAGCTGTGCTTGAACTTGAGCAATGAGCATGAACAGGGCACCAACAGAAACTAGGCATTCTTGAACCAGTGGATTCTGCCTGGGAGTTCCTTAGACTGGACTTCCCTGCCTAATGTCTGGAACAACACTCACTTCACCCATGGCTCATAGATGGCTTCCCGCAAAGGGGAGTGAATGGAACTTTTAAATTTAAACATACCAACCAGCCCGTCACTTAGAAAGGTTTCCTGTCTCCCTCCAGGAATGGCTTGGTCCCTATGGCAGGTTGTAAGGGACTTAAAATTTGCATAAAGACAATGGAAGGAAGGAAGGGAGGGAGGGAGGGAGGGAGGGAGGGAGGGAAAGGAGAAAGGAAAAAGTGTAAAGGAACGAAAGGGAAAGGACCTAAGGAAGGGAGAGAAAAAGTAAAATGTTGGATTTTGTTTCCATACCTGTTTCATTTTTTGCAATGGAATGCTAAATGACCTGTATTCACTATTTCACTTGGCTATCTCCCAATCAGTAAATGCATTTCTGGGTATAGAGGCATGTGCTTTCCTGGATTTCACCTGCTTTGTGGGACATGCCCCTCATCACTTTCATTTCCACTCCTCTGACAGCTCCACTCCTCTTGCTGGAGAGGCTGTAAATGCCCTGCATCCTGCATGCATGCATCAGGGAAGGTGAAGGAGGGGGACAGCAAATGAGACAAGGCCGTGTGTGCAGTGACACCATGGGAAAAACTGCAGGCCCTTTCTACAGCCATAGTTTCTTCTAATCTTCACAAAGTCAGGGATTTGGGTGAACACAGGGGAGCCTTTACAATAATTACACTGGGTCTCCAGAGTTTTCTGGTATAGTTTTTTTGTTGTTGTTGTTGTTGATTTTAATACAGTCATCATTAATATCCACAGGGAATTAATTGATTCTAGGGTCCTCCAAGGAAACCAAATTCTGAGAATGCCCCAGACTCTTATGTATAATGGTATAGTATTTGCATATAAACTATAATATCCTCCTGTATGCTAGATTTCTTATAATGCTCAATACCATGTAAATGCCATATAAATAATTGTTTTTCAGTATTGTTTAGGAAGTATAAAAAGTCTGTGCATGTTCAGCACAGATGCATTTTACTGAATACTTTCAATCCACAGTTGGTTGAATCTGAAGATGAAGAACCCACAGGCTGTGCACAGTGGCACATGCCTGTAATCCCAGTGGCTCAGATGGAACTGAGGCAGGAGGACCATGAGTTCAAAGCCTAGTCTTAGCAATTTAGCGAGGTCCTGAGCAACTCAGTGAGACTTAAGTCTCTAAGTAAAATCAAAAAGGGCTAGGGATGTTGCTCAGTAGTTAAGCATCCCTAGGTTCAATCTCTGGTACCAAAACAAAGAAACAAACAAACAAAAAGAACCCACAGATATGGAGAACTGACTGTATATTTCAATTTAACATTAATATGAGTGTACTTCCTGTTTTTGTGTGTTTTTTCTCAAAATTTAAATAGCTTTATTTTTATCCTCTTGCAAAGAAGTTTATACAATGCAAAAAGGTAGAAAGAAGCAAGTTAAAATAACTTCTAACCTACTATTCAGTGATAATCCATTTAACATTTTGTTAAATATTCTTCTGGATATTTTTTCTATGCATATATGAACCCTAGTATGCATAAGTATAAATAAACATACAAATGTTCTTTCAAAAACCTTCTGCTTTTAAAATTTATCATATTGAAACTTATCAGTTCCAGATTTCCATGCCATAACTATGTTCTGTATCATTCTCTCAAATGGTTTATTACATCTTCTTCTCAAGTGGTTAAATCATTCTTGCAAAACATGGTCTTTTTTATCATTATTATAGAGTACTTTGCAGCTTTCATATATATCTTTGCACACTTTTATGATGTATTCAGGATGAATTTCTAGAAGTAGACTTGTTGAGTTGAAGATGATACACATTGGAAATTCAGATTAAATTTTGTATGTTCTCATGTTGTCTTTTAGAAAGACAAAAATATAAATGATTATTATGAATGTATCTATGGTAGAGTTTATGTTTTTGATCTTTGAAGGAAATGTTCACATATTTATTTCCTGTCTTTCCATGATGTAGTACAGATATCTAATTATTAAGTATTTTCTAGAAGGAAAAGTCATGCATATGCAAATGATTATTTTGTCAAATTAATTGTCCTTTAACAGTTTTTGCTTAAATATTACTTGCTGATAAAAGTATAATTTTTTATGATCATGACTAAGTTTCTTTGTGATTTTCAGTAATAATTTTATAATTTCTAACTGCTTTTTTGCAGACATAGTGATGTTTGTGTAGTTTGTAGCTACATTTACCTGTAGAATTTGCTTTGGAGTTTGTGTTACAAAACAATTAGATGATTCCTATGGATGGCACAATGTGAATGCAGGTCAGAGTCAAGGGTAGCTCATTTCCATTTAACCTGAAAACAGTATTTCTGCCTACCCTGACCAGAAGTATACAGTGTACACATTCAGGTCTATGAACATAAAAATGCTATGAAGACATATGCAAATGTAAACTAAAAGTTCTTAGCCCATTGGTAAAGAATATATCCAGTCTCGTGAATAAATAGGACAAGATGCCTACAAGTGTCATGTGTGAGTTTGTGAGTTTGTGTGTGGAAGGAATTAGTGCCACTTGAAAAGTATGGGTAACCTTGGGGTAGGTTGGGGGACGTTAGGGACAGTATCTGCTTTTCCCAGGAACCACCACACCAGGCTTTTAAGACATCCACAAAATAATCAAATTAAGGCAAAAAATGTCCCTGTGGCAAAATGGAATCTCAGACACAAAATAAACAGTTGTATAAATTCAACCAGTTCAATTTTACTGATTTCAATGCATGTGCATGTGTATGGCTGTGAGTTTGCATAGATGTCTTGGTTCAGTAGCAGGAAGACATACATCACACACTGACGTCTTCTATCATGACGCACAGTTCTTTAAACATGAAATAATAGCCAACCCCTCTGGGTGCCAACATAAGGCATGAGAACTAGTTCAGCATCACCACTGTTGCCATTTGTTATCTGAGCTCTCATTAATTTACAGAGCTCATGGACTAAGCATAGAACCCTCCATCACTCAGAGAACCAACACTATACAATCAAAATAGTCCAATCTCGACTTTTAATGTAAAAAATATTTGCCAAGAAATATTTTCCCAAAAAAATGTATTTCAAGACAGTCTACAGGGATTTAGAACATTTTTTTTCCTGAATGAAGAATCCATGTCCTGTTCTAAATGGTCCTTTTATCCTGCAGATAGTTTTGGCTCTTGCCCCTATCTAAATGGTCCTTTTGTGAAGTGTGTCTCAGGGGGATAATTTTCTTTATCCTTTATTCTGATTTCTTGCAGAAGGGAGAAAGGGGTTTTAAAAAATCCTGCAATTTGCTGAGCACCTTATATATGTGCTAATTTCATATATCAGATCATTCAACACCATAATTGTAGGTTGTATCATCCAGCTCCAGAGAAGCTAAGTTGTCTGAGGTTGCACCTCATTAATACTTGGTGGAGAAAGACTCAAACTCAGGTTAGCATGATGCCAAAGCTATGAAAATTTCCCCTGAGCTGTGTACAAAAGCAGTAGAATACTCAGGATTCTTTATTCTTATCAGGAATCATAGAAGTCGCTATCAGAGAGAGAATATAGCCCAGAGAGTCTTTGTAATATACACGTAATTCATGTATTCTTGTAAAATGTATTTTCTATGCACCTACGTGTGGCCCATGCTGTGTTCCACATCACAGCGGGTGCAAAAAAATTAAGAGGTCTTGGTCTCTGCCTGACCTGAAGACACTTTGTAGAGTTCCTAATCCACTGCATCCATTGGCTACCCCCAAATGCAACATTAGACAATACCAGTCAAAACCAGAGCAGCTGAAATCATTCAAAAGTGGGGGGAGGCCTGTAAATATCATCTTCTTTCCCAGCCAACAATGACAAGCAGATCTGGAATACTTGCTCTTCCTCAGTTTTATAAATAATATTTTTATAAATAGTATCCCTGAAATGTGGGATACTCTGGATATATGTTTAATTAATTCTTAATATACTTCAAGAGAAATACTATTATTCTCAGTAACTTAAAAAATAGATCAAGGCATATTTTCCTAGTTTAAAAATTCTATTTGCAAGTTATTGCCCTACTTTGAGTCTTAAGTCAGTCATAATGTTGATGATGATGATGAAATCTTACATTTCTTGAGCACTCAGTCCTTATTTAATCTTGTGCTAAGATCTTTTCTTGCATTATCTCATTTAATCTTCACAGAAATCCTACAATCAATGTTCACTTCTTACCAATAGGAAACTAAGACCTGGCAGAGTAAATGATTCACTAAAGTTTTCAAAGTTGGGGAGCCTGGACTCAAATACAGGCCTGTCTGATTATTCCACATGTGTTCTTCTTTAAATAGAAGTAGCAAATTGTTCAATCAAATAACATTGATCTTCACATCTGCCTAGTGATGGACTCAGATATGCATGCAGGGATTGCATAAATATGAAGGTCTCCCCGGAGTTGTGTCTATGCATACAGGGCCCCCCTCTATTCTCTCCACTGATCTGCTTCTTATTTAACCGGTAAGTCCATCATTTGTGTTCTTCTCCAGCTGGTCTGGCTTTGAATGTACATAGCCTAATCCTAAATCCTATATTGAAAGCAAGCACCAAAAATAAAAGTCAAGGGGTTAATTCATTTCTTAAGCACTTGCTATATGCAGGGTACTTTGTAGGGTCTCTAAAGGAATGGCAGTCTCTGACTCTTGGGAAACCAAATGAAATTAATGCATTCTGTATATCAACCAATATTAATTCATTCTAATGCAAATCAACCAATACAAAAATAGAACAAAGGGTTTGAAGGGCATGAAGGCAAAGAAGATAAAGTGCAATCAGGGGCATGCTCTGATTTCTCCCTATTCATTTCAACTAACATTTTTAAACACTTTAGTTTCAAATGTGATATCTTGTGTTTTTTATATTCCTCATGGTGCTTAGGTTAATGTATTACCATTTACTTTGGGACTCAAATATGTGGAATTTATTTTGTTTAGTAAAGCAAAAGCAAGAGTGGTTCCTTAGAATATAGCAAAGGCTCTATGAGAATATTTTTTATTTTTTATGGGAAGAATTGTCTCATTGCTAATGATTATATAGGGAATTTACATCTTGTGACACCCATTAATCAGAAATGGTCTGAACTGACTAGATCAAAACCATTAGAAACCATGAATAAAGAGGCAGATTAAAAAATAGGTTTTTCTAGCACCATTTTGAGTCTCCTGTTAGAGTACAAATTATAGTATTTTTTACCAGGGAAAGGACTCAAACACACATTTTAAGCCTCCTGTAATCACACAAGTCACCATCAATCATAATACCATTGTAGGAAAATAAATGTAGATCTTCACAGGCAGAAAAATCAAATACAAAAAGTGCAATTTGCCTTATGCAAAAAAGATCTTTTTATTTAGGTCATACTTTTTTTTAGCTCCCAGGTAACATATCTTTCAGCTCAAGATATTCAACCAGAAGAAAGTGAATTTTCATGTTTTTGTATCATTGATTGTGGAATTTGAATATTTGAAATATAAAAACTATTTTTAAAAATAAACATTTTTTTTGTATTTTAAGGTAATTTTAAGGCTCATAGCCTAATTACCTCATATTTTTTCTAATGTAATCCCAAGACAAAGGAGTTGGGATATATTTTTCATGAAAAAAAAATTATTTTTACTAAGTAAAATTATGTTGTTCCATGTATCATACGTTTCTATGCATTATGTTTGGCCTTAAAATTAGCAGAAGTGAATGCCTTGATGGGGCTGACAAAAGGTTCATATTATTTTGTCCTGGTGAATATTGTGGCAGAATATAGGGAGGATGAACCAGAAGATTTCTGAAATTGTGTATTTTTGTGGCTGGAAACTGTTGAAAGGTACATCATAGTTATTAATGAAAAAGACTGACTAAAAACAGCAATGTTTTTTAAGCATACATCCGTGAACAAATTCTTTGTTAAGCAAAAATGCCCTGTGCAGCCAGGGATGGCTAAAATACATTATATTTAGACTTTGGTAATCTCAGTTCTTTTTTTTTTTTTTAACTCTAACTAGTAAATTTTTCTAGCTCAATAAATCTCACTCTATTCCTTTTCTTGCTTTTAAAACCAGAAGAGCAATACTTGTCTTTTTTAACTTTCTGGATTGTTTCCCAATTTGACTGCAATAAAATAAGCAGAATACTTTTGGAAAATATTACAAAGCATACAAATGGAAGTGAATAATCTTTGCTTACTTTGTGACACTTTTTCTTTCAAATGATTTTGTAGTTCCAAGTAGGTAACTTATCTTTCTTCAATTACCTTTAACTGATTATATGTCCATTTTTCCCTAGCATTGGAAAACACACTTCATATCACTATTGGTCTCTTGCTTAAGTATTTACAAGTTTTTATTTCTATATCATTGTGTGTTGATCTAATTGATTTTTCTTCTCATTTAGTGTAGTTTCATGTATAATTAAATTTGTATAAATATGTCTATATGGGAGAGTGTACAATTTCTTCAGACCTTGTTCTTAAGCATATGTTGCTGTAAACTCTGTTCTTCATAAATTATATGTAATGTTTATAAAATTATGAATGATATTCAATATGATTTTTGTATGGATTCTGTGTATAAGGAGCTTTTTCCCTTTTGTAGCTGAAAAGTCAACATTTTATGATAAGAAACGTAATCTTTACATACAACCTTCTCAGTTTACCTATTACTACTTGGTCCTCAGAAAATGAGACTATAAAACATAGCTCACTGATTATTTTGTCATTAGTATAAGGACTCACTCAACCTTGACTCCACATCCATTTCTCTAATTCCTGCCCTGAAATAACACTACCTATAGAATAACAAGTATGTCAGAATTTGCTAATGTACATGAAAACACAGATCATTGACCTCATAAACAGAAAAATGAAAAGTCTCCAATGAGGATGAAGTCTAGAAGGCCATTATGAACAAAAGAAAGATAAAGCCCTTCTCTCCTGTAAGAGCTACCTTTAAGTTTGTGGAAATTCAGTCTATTAAAATCACTAGGAAATGTTAAAATGTTAAAAAGTTAAAATTTTAAAATTTATAATTCAAGATATGAAAATCTGGGGCTAATTTTTCTATAACTATATCCTTCTTATAACTCTTAATTTCACCATAAATACAAACAGAAAAAAATAATGATCTGATTTATGCAAACTGTATTCCACATAAAGTTTATTTAAAATGTGTAAAAGTATTAACAGATGCTAGAGTATTATTTACTCAACAGTATGCTTTACTGTTACATAGAACATTTAGTCAAGTGGAACACTATTATATCTGTCATTTAACAACAGGATGCAATACATGAATGTTAACATATAAACAAATATTCAGTTATAAAGACATATTGCATACATAAGGTAAATATAGGTTAAAAAAAATGCACTGTAAACCTGGCATGATGGTCCATGCTTGTAATCCAAGCAAATTGGGAAGCTGAGTAGTTTCAGAAGTTTAAATTCAGCCTCAGCAACTTAGTGTGGTTTCAAGCAACTTAGCAATACAGTCTCAAAATTTGAAAAGGTGGAGAGAGGGCTTAAGAATGTGGCTCAGTGTATAAAAATACCTAAATGTAAACTGAAATACAACAAAAAATTAAAGTTTAAAATATTACACTTCAGTGTTAAACATCAAAAATAGATTGCATATAATTCTTTTCTCAGCATTCAAAAGTGAAAATAGTAATTTTTGATTTAGAAAAACAATTATATTCTTTCAAAGATGATGTTCCTTCACTATGCATGTATGATATAATGACTGATATTTCTTCAAAATAACTTGATAATGCTTAATAAATTTAAGCAAAAGCTAAAGACAACTACTTGTTTTCTAAACTTAAATCAGTTCTGTATTATACTGATCCTCATATACATCAAGGTATAATATATGGATGATAACTTTAGTATACTCTCACATTAATTATAAGTGTTACACTGTTATATAAGGCATATATTTTGGACAAAATATGTTCAATTTTCACTACTAGCATAAGTTTTCAGATGTTCAATGAATTTAAAATTTAAATACATTTTGGATATATTTTTAACTTTTTAGGGTTTCTGGGCACAATGAATTTTCCAAAAATAAGCAGTGTTTAAGAAACATGTAGCTACAATTATTTTCCATTTGTATTTTTTCTAACCAGTATGTATCCACAGGTTCTGAGTATTGGTGAATAAATTTTGGAGGCATTGTCACATTGTCAATTTTCATATTTCAAAACATTCTCTATGCTATGGTTATTGTGGTGAGGATTAAATGTTGTCCCTTTCTTAGAGTAATGGTACAATGATCTCATTTGTATAGCTTCTCTCCAATGTGTTTTCTCTGATGTCTAGTAATATATGACATATAATTTAAAATTTTTCTACATTCTCTACATTTATATGTCTTCTTTCCAGAATAAGTAGCCTAGTGGTGAAAATAATTGATTTCTTATTAAAAGCTTTGCTGCATTTTTTTTCAATGTGTAGAGGTTCTTTTCTGTATAAATTCTGTTGTTAATAAGCTTTACTCTGTTTTTTTATCTTTATTTTTTAGTTTTAGTTGGACACAATACCATTATTTCACTTATTTATTTTAATGTGGTGCTGAGGATCAAAGCCAGGATCTCACATATGCGAGGCTAGTGCTCTACCACTGAACCACAACCACAGACCCACATTCTTTACGTTTGTAGGACTTCTCTCCAGTGAGTTCTGTTGTGATAAATAAGGTCTATTTTTTGACCAAAAGCTTTGCCACATTCTTTACATTTGTAGGGCTTCTCTCCAGTGTGAGTTCTGCTGTGGTGAATAAGGCTTGATTTTTGACAAAAAGCTTTGCCACATTCTGTACATTTGTAGGGCTTCTCTCCAGTATGAGTTCTTCTGTGGCAAATAAGGTGTGATTTTTGACCAAAAGCTTTGCCACAATCTTTACATTTGTAGGGCTTCTCTCCAGTGTGAGGTCTGCTGTGGCAAATAAGGTCTGATTTTCGACCAAAAACTTTGCCACAGTCTTTACATTTGTAGGGCTTCTCTCCAGTGTGAGTTCTCCTGTGGCAAATAGTATTTGATTTTTGACCAAAAGCTTTGCCACAATCCTTACATTTGTAGGGCTTCTCTCCAGTGCTAATTCTCCTGTGGCAAATAAGGTTTGATTTTTGACAAAAAGCTTTGCCACATTTTTTACATTTGTAGGGCTTCTCTCCAGTGCTAATTCTCCTGTGGCAAATAAGGTTTGATTTTTGACAAAAAGCTTTGCCACAGTCTTTACATTTGTAGGGCTTCTCTCCAGTGTGATATCTGCTGTGGTAAATAAGGTCTGATTTTTGACCAAAAGCTTTGCCACAATCTTCACATTTGTAGGGCTTCTCTCCAGTGTGAGTTCTGCTGTGGTGAATAAGGTGTGATTTTTGACCAAAAGCTTTGGCACATACTTTACATTTGTAGGGCTTTTCTCCGTTTTGGTTTCCTCTGTGGTAAATAAGACCTTTTTTTTTTTTTTTTTTTTTTTACTAAAAGCTTCGCCACACTCTTTATATTTGTAGGGCTTCTCTCCAGTATAAATTCTCTGGTGGAGAACAAGGCCTGATTTTTTATATGATTTCTGGTGTTCACTCTCACTTGGAGTTTTCCCTATTTTCTTTTATGGTAAATATTCAAGATCACAACTTCTATATTTTACATTTATCACTTCATGAAATATATGTTTTAGGCCCTTTTCTGGTAAATATACTTGTGTATGATTAGGAGTCATTGCTGAAATAAACAAAAGTAAAAACAATACCTATTAGACTGGGATAAAATATATTTTGCATACATAACATGAAATTAAGGTAAAATAAGTACATCAGGAGTGTAGTAGATTAGTAAGTCCAAAGTCACCATGAATCCAAAATATATATTAGTTGAATAAAAGATGTACAGACAAAATTACCTTGAGAATATTACCAAAATTCTTGTAGAAACCACAGTATCTAAGAGGAGTACATCATTAAGAAGAGTAATATAATAAGGTTTAGAAAAGTATCATTAACAGCCTTTTTTTCCTTCATAAGATAGTATTGTGTATTTAGGAAATATTTACCAGCTACCTTCACTGTCAGTAGAACAAGTGAAAAGTAAAACATATACAAACATTTCTGACTTTTTTAAAGAATGTCCAAAAATGTTTTTTGTCTACCATGACATAGAGACATAAAAATAACTAGTAGATTTTGAGTGATAGTACCATAAATATTCAAGAAGTGCAAAGAGGCAATGGACTCTTAAAAAGAAATATGAACAAAAGATTTACTAAGAAATATACACATATATGTCTATAAAATTTATCATAAAAACAGTTTTTAAAAGACTATAAAAACCTTGCATCGCATATGGCCATAATACTTGGATGAATTCAACACATGATAGTCAAGTATATTAAATTGATTTTTATATTTTTACATTCATGTGATATGAGAATTTCCTTTATTGACACATACAACTTTGTTTATCTATAAATATATCATGGTATTTTATACTATATATACAAGGTAAAATGACTAAATAGAATGAATTAACACAATAATTATTTCATATAATTATCAATTTTGTTCTTATAAGGTATTATATTCCTTCTACTAGTATTTATGAAGAACATAATACACTCACTATGTGGTAAAATAAAACTCTTGACCCTATTATGCTCAATAAATAAAAATATGGAGATTTTCACTATAATATCAACCCTACACAAAACACAGTACCTGGTGAGCAAAATTTTGCTCACTAAATTTCTGACTTCCACATGTGAATCAAATGCTCCTACAACTTAATATCTGCCTGCCACCTTTCACTTAATTCAAAGTCCTGCATATATTTCTTATAACACTTTAAGAGACAAAATATTTTATAACTAAATAATAATAGTATATATGTACATATTTTTACACATTTGACATTGATGGGAACACACATTTAGACCCTAGCTTTAATACTGAGAAAAATGTTTGCACTAAACACAAAACAGAGGTATCTCTTCAATTTTCTGATTTAATTGTTTATGGACACATATTTAGTACTGGCAATTCTGGATCTTTAGGTCATCCAACTTTTAATGTTTCATGGGTAATTCTGGAGATTACCCCAAAAATTCTATATCACAAACTACAACACAAGTCTTTTTTAAAATTGTTTGAGCCATGTCGTTTCTAAATTTCTGTGACTTCTCTCAAATGAAGTACTTTTTCATGGCCTCCCAATTAGCAAATATTACAAGGATACAGCACTGTTCTTGCCTATTTTTATTTATTTAAAAGTTTTTATACTTTTTTCCCAAAAATGGACTATATAATCTACTGATGGCTCCTTTAATGAACAAATAAAAAATAGTACAGCAAATATAAACAATGATAATCATGGCTAAATCCAAGTGACAAAATAAGAAAAAAAAACATTAAGAATTTAACATAAGGAGACTGACAGTTATGAATTACTCAAAGAACACTAAATAACTATTTTAAAAAAGTTTAGGGAGTGAAATTGAAAAATATTAACACCAATGAGCACAATGTATATGTGAATAATTCTTTAAGAAAAAATGAGAGGGGCATTACTAGTGTGCAAATCTGAAATTCTACCAATATGGGAGAGGCTTATCAAGCAGTACCAAGTTTAAGAAAAGTCTAAGCAACTTGTACAATATTGTAAAAAGTTAAAAATCTATAGGATATATAAAGAGAAGTGATATATATATATATATATAGATATATATATATATATATATCCTGTGTTTTGTGTAGGGTTAATATTATAGTCAAAGACTCCATATATATTTTCACATTTCCTATATATATATAGGAAATGTGAAAATAATCCAAGTATACCACAATAAAAAAACAATGATCCAGAAATTAAATCACTATTCAAAATTTTTTTAAAAAATAAAAAAATATTTAAAAATCACAAAATAAAATTATAATGATTCATTCACTTCAAAATATTTATGATAACTAATGCATTATTTCAAAACACAAAACAAAAGGAAAAAATACTAACAGAATTGAATCTAAAAAAAGAAAATGTCAAGTCAGTTCCAGCAGAGAGCATGGAAAGAAACCAAGCATGATCTGCTCCTAGAGGCCCTATTTGTTTAGAGATGGATAATCCTCCTGCATTTTCATCTCATCCTTTTGCACAATTTTTAATCAATGAGATATAGTTTTAAATCATAAAATTTCTCCTAATTCTTTTGGACGAGCTTTTGTTGAGTGAGCAAATTGTATCCTTATATGTTCCTTTTAAAACAGAAACAAACAAAGATCTAGCCTCTCATATTAATATGCATTAAATATTTTTTTATTTACAGGTAATGTGCTCAATATTCAACATAAAGTTAATACACAAAATTGGTCATCTACATTGAATAGACATTTTATTCTCAAACAGCCATTACTAAAAAAATTATGTAATATATGAGGTTCCATCTGACCAGCATGACAAGATCCTATGCCTTTGATCATGTGGGGAAAAGCATAGACAGCTACTCTAATGCCAACATGTCCTGTTTGGACTCTACCTTCATGCATAAAAAATAGCAATTATACATGTACATCAGGGACTTCACAGGCTGATTTCTAAGTTTCATTTAACCCTGGAAGATAAGAGTTTATCCAAACAAGAGAATAATCATTCTTCTCAAAAGAGGAGAATCATTAAAATAGGATCCCAAGATACATAAATTCTAGTTACTTGGCGGGGGGTGTATAAAACCATTAACAGCCTCAGCTCAACAGGTGTTGGCTAAAATGGGGTTAGAATGTATTCTAGATAACTTTGTTACTGCTTTGATTGATAAACTCACACAAAACTCTGTAAATGCTTTGGTCTTAATAACAGTTTTGCTCTGTTTCTGTACACTAGCTCTGGGAAAATCAGTATTGTCAGATCCTGGACTTCTAGAACCCATTACAATATTTTGACTCACCTGCATAAAATTGTTATATACCTGCAAAAATGTCTCATTGTTTTCTTAGCAGAATAATGTTTCCTTACCATCCACATAGTATTTAATAGGTCACCATCCTGTGCAATTTATACATATAAGATCTATTCCTCTTGATAAAAACAGTGATGATTCAGTGAAGCTTCTCTCTAAGGCAGAATTTAATAGGTCGACATTCTCCTTAGTGGGTTTACCTGGACTAGCTCTACGGGCTTATAAATCTTCTATGAAACTCACCTATGCTATCATTAACAGTATTATTCATGCCTCCATGGATGTAAATATGCTTAATGAAGAACAAAAACAACATTGTCAAGCCATACTTGACAATCATGCTGCAATTGATTTTCTGTTATTGTTACATCATAAAGGATATCAGAAGTTTAATAACATGTGTTCCTTCAATTTAAGTTATAATAGTAATTTTATTTCAAAAGACTTAGATTACCTTAAAGATATCATTAATAAGGTTGAACAATATGGTGGATTTTGGACTTGTTGGATTGGTTAACTTCATGTTTACTCAATTTTATCTGGGTCAAAAATATTCATAGGTGGATGTTTACTGATGTTGGAACTTGCTGTTGTCTATGTCTGCCCTATTTTTTGCCCCCACCAGCATTACAGAGATAAGTAATATTATTTATTCAAAAGGCCTTTAAAAAGAGGGAAGGTATTATGTATTCTGACCTTGGAATACACAGGAAAGTGTTGGAGTGATTGTAACTGGCACCCTGAGTCCCAAAATTGTAATGCCCAACAGTTTCTCCCTGAAGCTATTAAGACAACTCTACAGGTGCACTATCTAGTTTCTGTGGTAATGTCCTTAGGGAGAAGGGGATCTATATTTGTATTAACTGTTCCTAATCTTGGTTAGCTAGCACTTGGGCTTAAAGAAAAACTGGGTTAGAATGTATTCATGGTATCAGAAGGTATGTAATTTTGGAGTATTATATGTGCAGCTGTTAAGAGGGGTGGCCAGTTATTTTTTTTCTTTTTTCCTTTTCACTGTGTGTGTGTCTCTCTCATCTCTACGCTTCTTTAAAAGTTTCCTTAGGAGAAGATTTGAAACAGATCATGCTGGCCCTCAAAACAAAAGGTAAGTTTTGATGGATAATTTGAATAAACTGGGACATCACTAAAGAAGAAAACAGAGAACAACAAGAAATTTGAAAATGTGATAAATATAGGGCTGTATGTGTTCAATGATTACAATCAAAATAAGTAAACCTAAGCTTCTGAAAATTTCTTCTGCTGGATAACTACTCTTTCAACATTATTCAGTTTGGTTTTCTTCTTGACATTTGAATGACTCAACTGTGTCCCCTGCTATGTGTAGTCTACAATAGTTTACATCACTAAATTATACTAGGTACTACTTATCCAAAGTGAAGAATATCTGTACTAAAAATGCCCTTATGCCCTTTTTCTTTGAAACACAAATCTGAAAGTCATTCTTATAGAGAAGTTCCCAGAAGATACTCTGCAACAGAAGTAAATTAAATAATAATTAGTAGTTAATAATTTTAAAGGGAAATTAAATTTACCCAGGAAGGCAAAGTTTCTATAATTCTCTAGCATCACATCTCTATATAAATTTTTCTGAGCAGGCTGAAGGCATTCCCAATCCTCTTCAGTAAAATCAATGGCTATATCCATAAATGTTAACAGTTCCTAAAATAAGAATAGGTAAATAAATAACACATTGACCACATGAACATTTGCACAGTCTGTAATGTAATTAAATTTGAAATGAGAGTTAGTAGACTATCATGTAGGTAGTGTAATTCTGCAGAAAAATTGATTAAAGTTCAAAAAAGTATACATACACCACATTTATGAAACACAATATAAAACTCAGGCATTATCACAAAAATATATATTTTTTTCATTTTTTATGTCTTGATCTAAATTATACATATTTTTCAGATGAGAAAATCATGGTAATTAAGAACGGGAACCATCAAATTTTAATTGTACAACCACTAATCAGAGATTTACTAATGTGTAGAATCTTATTTGTTATTTCTCTGATAGAGCTAGCTATTCTCAATGTGTAGTGAGATCTCTAGTAACTCCAACATCAATGGTATAAGAGAAATGTTGAAATGCAACAAGGTAGACAGACCACTTAATGAAATATTTAACAGTTTATTTAAGTTCAAACATTTTATGTTTTTTATGTGTGTTATTAATATAAAAAATAGTAACAACAATCCTGCTTGAATTATACTTTCTATAATTTTAACATCTATTAACATACATAATTATATATATATATACAAACTTTGATCGATGTTTATATTGTATGATATTTATAATAGAATATACGTATAGCTCTTAAAACAAATGTAATTTGTTTTTTTTATTTGTTCTATCTAGTTCTAAATCGATTTTTATGATATTATGAAAGCATGGGATATATCTTATCCTAATTAAAATCCTGTTCTTGTTGGTGGTTATAATGGTAGGATTCACTTACAGATATATATCTTTTATATTTTCATCCTTGTTTCTTTTATTTATTTATTTATTTATTTATTTATTTATTTATTTTTTGTTTACCATTGTGCAATTTACTGATCTTCTTTTCTTACCCTTCCCCACTTTATGAGCTTTAGATTTCACATATCAGCAATAACTTTCAACTTTTGATCTTAAAGAAATGGTTTGTTTTACTTAACATAAAATCTCCAGATTCATCCATTTCCTGGCAAATATCATAAAGTCATTCTTCTTTATGGCCAATTCATAGTTTATTGTGTACATAAGCAACAGTTTTTTGTCCTGTCATCATTGAATGGACCCATTTCATCATTTAATGGTTGGTTTTATAGCTTAGCTATTGTGAATTGTGCTGCTATAAACATAAATGTGACTGTGTCAATGTAGTACGCTGATTTTATGTCCTTTGGGCATATACAGTGCAGTCAAAAAACTGGGTAAAATTGTGGTTCCATTTCTTTAACAATATTCATACAGGTTATTATGTTTCACTTAGACCTTCATACAGCTGGAAAAATTGGAATTCATTTTTACCTGAGGTGAAAATGAAACCTACATAAAAAATTATAAGCCATAAAATGACTAGAATTTATTATCAAATCACCCATTCCAATAAAAAGTTATTTTTTTTAATATTTATTTTTTAGTTATTGGCGGACACAACATCTTTGTTTGTATGTGGTGCTAAGAATCGAACCCTGGCCACACGCATGCCAGGCAAGCAAACTACTGCTTGAGCCACATCCCCAGCCCCTAAGGAGTAAAATTTAAAAACTAAAAGTAAAGAAAGTCTAAGCAAAAGAGAAAAATTAGAAGCTATTAAAGATAAACATAACACAGAGTTATCAGTATCAATGTTGGTGCTTTTAAAAAGCAAATGAGCCCAGTCTAGTGATGGACAACTGTACTTCCAGTGACTAAGTAGGATAAGAAAAATGGATCATAAATTCTAAGACAATATTATATATAATATTGTCTTATACATGTTGTATTGAGCAACTTAGTGAGGCACTTAGCAACTCAGCAATACACTGTCTCTAAATAAAATATAAAAAAAAAAGACTGAGGATGTGACTTTATTGTTAAGCACCCCTGGGTTCAATCTTCAATACAAATTTTTTAAAAAAGCAGATACAATTAAAAAAGAAATAGCAAATTTGAAAATTAAAAAAAATAAATATATCAATTATACAGTATGTAATTGCAAATATATGCATATATAATGATTTCTCACTTTATGGAAATACACTCTGGAAAATTTATCCTAAGAATCTTCTGCAATTTTCCAATTTTCTGAGTGCAATGACAGAATCTAGATGGTATAGACTAGTACATGGCTAAGATATTTGCTAGATCCATGGTTGTACATAAAGTCTACTGCTGACCAAAATACCATGATGCCACATGATTGATGTTATGAAGTAAAATCAATCAGGGTAAACCTCATAATAATATAAATGGTGGAACTACAGAAAACACCGACAACAAAACTCTTAAAACATGCTAGGATATTGGGAAAAGAGTGTGATAATAAAATGCTATTTCATCTCTTCACTCATAAAACATAACAACATATTTTGACACATTAAATGCAGAATATAAGTTATTAATAAATAATACTGAAATATATAAGAAAGTACAAAGCTCAAAAGTTTATATACAAAAGATAGGGTTCATATGGTGGTGCACACCTGAAATATCTACTATTCTGGAGTCTAAGGCATGAAGTTCAAAATTTAAGGCCAACTGAAGTAATTGAGCAAACCCCATCTGGAAATAAAATTTAAAACAGAGCTGAGAATATGCTCAGTATTAAGACACTTTGGTTGAATTCCTAATATCACAAAAGAAAAAAAAATATTTTTTTTGTTTTCAAAATTATATAATATAATAGACTTAAACTTATGAATTACAAAATATTGATACAAAAAATATATTCATCAAATGATTACATTAAAAGCTGCAAAACTGACAAGGGAAAAGAACCCTAATTTCCTCACATATAATCAAATGATTATAAGAAGAAGAAATACAACAGATTGCAAAAGAAAAATAAAAAATTCTTGAAGAGTCACATTAAAAAGAATATATCTAAGTGTTCAATAATCATAAAAACTCAAAATCTTTAGAAATTAGATAACATTGAATAAAATCACATCATTTAGATGAATTAAATAATATTGATAAATATGTGGAATAAATGCATTCACAAAATAAAGGAAAATAATAATTTAAGCTTTTATTATCCATTTGTAGAAACTGTTTTGTAATCATATGTATATGATACACCCACACAGTAATTATAGACTAAAATTACAGCAACTGTACATGAGAATACAGCCACATTCTTCCAGAGTTGAAACCAAGGTGCATGGATAAAGAGGAAGAAATAATTATTAAATTTTGTAAAATGTAAATTCTAGGAGCTAGAATATTTGTTGATGTATCATATCCAGTTTGACAAATACAATAAAATACCATGTATATTTTATGCTGATGTCACATGAATGTTGCATTTCATATGCAAGTATGTTTACAAAAAAATATGCAGTATTTGAGAAAATAAAAATACAGAAAGGAACATAAAAGACTCAAATATTCAACATATTTACAAAGGATAAAATTATTATACAAATGATCACTTTTCTCAAGGTACCCTTTAATAAAAACTGGTCATAATTTTACCATTCTTTACTTTTTGTTAAAGAAGAAATCAAAGCAAAAACTTCTAAAATTTTCCTGGAAAGTTGAATGTATATAAAATTAGACAAGAACTCTCTCATATATAAGAGCAAATGTACTAGTGGTCATTACGTGACACTAATGCATGTTATAATATTACAACAGTGTAGTCATTTTAAGATAAAGAAATCACAATACAGAAAACTACTTCGGGCAATTCATATGTATGCAAATATCTTTTTACTGTTAATTATTATAAGTGTATAAATCAAAACATATCAATAAAACTATTTAATGTAAGTGAATGCTACAATCCAACCTCAAGGCAGATGTTAGAATAAAAGGCATAGATTACTACCCAAAGTGACTTGTATGCAGAATGTGTGTGACAATGGAATTATACACAAGCATGCACCAAACAGCAGATATAAAGAGAGATAATTTTAAAAAATAAAATTAAAATAAATAAAAGCAGAATATAAGCCTCTCTCCATTTATGGATACAACAAAATAAATATATACTCCTGTTTTGAATCCATCTAAAAACTGTAAAGGAATTAGAGGCACACAAATTGGAAAACTGAAAAAAAATATATAGAGCAAGACATAAGTAGAGGGGCTGTGGATGTGGCTCAAGCGGTAGCGCGCTCACCTGGCATGCATGCAGCCCGGGTTCAATCCTCAGCACCACATACAAACAAAGATACTGTGTCTGCTGAAAACTAAAAAAATAAATATTGAAAACTTTCTCTCTCTCTCTCTCTCTCTCTCTCTCTCTCTCTTTAAAAAAAAGACATAAGTAGAATGCACTTGAAGATTTTTCTAATTTGAGCAATATGCAAAATTACTGGAACAAAATGCCCAAATCCAGTGTTAATATAAATAAAGGAAGATTGATTTGGGTTTGCAATATATTATTTAACTCTAAATTCCCTGTAATGGAAATGCTAATTTATCTGTACACACAGAGGAAGGAATAAGATATACATGAGTATTTACTCCAGGAAGGAAAAAAAATAAGTGGTTTCCTATGGCCATGCAAGATCCATGGGCTTTATTCCATTAGACCACAATGAAAGAGGTGTTAAATCTTAAGGGAACCCCTTAATCCCTTAGAGGGATTTGCCAACATTTTCTAAAAATGCAAATAGCTGTTGCTGACAGTTGAACTTTTATCTAGACAGTACCAAAAAATTAACAGAGAAATATAGACCACCACTGAAAGCCAAAGTGACAGTTTAGCACTTCTTGAGCTCTCTCACCCAGCTCACTTTACTAATAACATCAAACCTAACCAATTCTTTCTGTAAGTAATTTGTCCTGATATTAACGTTTTCCATTCAATGGACTACATCTGAAACCTCAAAGCATTGAAAGCACTGGTAACTGTGCAGGTGCAAATCTCCCTAGAACAAAAAGAAGTGTTTTCACATTGGTGTGCAAACATTGTAATGGGTTAAAATCGCGAATATTAGTGAAGAAAAATGGTTACAATCACAGATCCCTCTTTAGGCTTATCAATTTTTTTTCCAGTGAGCATAAGGTACCCTGAAATCTAAAAAGCTTACATCAGAATTTTAGTTCACCATCCAACTATAAGATCTTCTGCATGAGCACAGCTGTTAGAATGGCTACTCTCAAAAAGTGGAAAAGTAAGTAGTACTCCAATTATATGAATATGGAAGAAAGAAACACTGTGCTAGAGTATAAAATTAGTGAAGACTTTTTTAAAAAAATGAAAGTTGAGAGTTCTATAAGTTATTTCTTTGAGAAACTAAGCTCTCTATATTTATACTACTCTTGAACAAGAAAAGCCCCAAGTACTGGTCTGGACTTATGAGAGGCATTAGATGTGCCAGCTGTGGCATCCTCATATTACATAGTTCTGAAACACAGTTCCAGGAAAATACCAGAGTAGGGAATGAGAATGCTCTCATATACATTTCACAAATGAGCATAAAGACACTCTGACAGGTTGTCTGCCTTTGGAGACACAAAGGAAGAATAGAAACACATGATTTTTGCAAGATCAAGTGATTATTCTTTACTTTTGAATTATGTAAAATGTTTATAAACAACAACAACAAAAATTTTTGCTTTTAATTTTTTTCTACGGTACTGGGGATTTGAAACAGCAGTATGTTAATTCTGGGCTACATACCCAGCCATGTTTTAAAATTTTGAGACAGGTTTTTTGCTGGGAGCCATCAGCCAAGTAAATATGACAATTTCCTTGCCAAAATACTCCTGTAGGAATATTTTTTGTTGGTAGTACAATAAATAATAAAGGCAAACTTATATCAATTCTATCCAAATGTATATTTTCCATATATGTTTCAATAATTTTCAATGCCTTTCTTGCTTCAGGAGTTAACATGCGGGGTGAGTTTGGATCTGATGGACCTTTTAGAATATCAAATAAAGGTCCCGACTCTCCTGTTGGTATGCCTAGATAAGGCCTTATCCAATTTATGTCTCCCAATAACTTTTGAAAGTCGTTAAGTGATTTGAGTTGATCTACTCGTATTTGAATTTTTGGTGGACGGACCATGGTTGAGGATAATAGAACTCCTAAATAATTAATTGGAAAATTTAATTGTACTTTATCTATTGCTATCTCTAGATTATATTTTTAATAAGTTTGTAAGTGTGGCATAACATTCCAGCAATATGTTTTTATCTTTATGTGCCAATAATACATCATCCATATAGTGAAATATTTGTAGTTTAGGATTTTGATTTCTAAGTGGCTGGATTGCTTTATTAACATATATTTGACACATAGTTGGACTGTTAGCCATCCCTTGAGGGAGTACTTTCCATTCATATCTCTGATCAGGACCTTCATGATTTAATGCAGGGATAGTAAATGCAAAACGTGGACTATCCTTGGGATGAATTGGAATTGAAAAAAAAAACAATCTTTAATATCTATGGCTAAAACATGCCAGGTTTTTGGCAAAGCAGACAATTGAGGAATCCCTGATTGAGCAGGTCCCATAATAACCATTTCATTATTAATGGCTCTTAAATCTTGCAATAATCTCCATTTACCAGATTTCTTTTTAATGACAAAAATGGGAGTATTATGGGGAGATATGGAAGGTTGTATATGTCCTTCCACTAATTGTTGTTTGGCCAGATCATGGGCTACTTGTGTATTTTCTTTAGTCAGGGGCCACTGAGGAACCCACACTGGTCTTTCTGATTTCCAAGTAATTTTTATTGTCTCAGTGGCCCTTTCTGAAAATCCAACCTATGTCTGTCTGTTCCTTGATCTATTTGAATTGGTGCTGCTATATCTTGTCCTTGTTTTCCCAATCTTTTTTCTTTCCTAAAACCTTGTCTAGCCCTAGTAGTGGGCACATTAGGATTGATGTTATTTGTTAACATCAAACCTAATTGATCTAGGACATCTCATCCCCATAAATGTATAGGAAAATGATCCAATACATATGGCTGTATAGTTCCCTTTAATTAATCAGAAGGGGGGAGATGCTGGGAGCCATCAGCCAAGTAGGTATGACAATTTCCTTGCCAGCGTACCCCCATGTTTCTTTAGTGGAAGGACTCATGGAAATAGGACATTTTGCAGGACATTGCATGTAAGGTGACCTTGCTCAAGGACCAGGGCAGATCCGTGTTTAGGGTGTTCCCCCTTTAGAATAGAGCGGTTTAGCATAATAGGAGATTAGGGTGTTCCCCCTTTAGAATAGGGCGGTTTAGCATAATAGGAGATTAGGGTGTTCCCCCTTTAGAATAGGGCATATCCTGATGCTGAGTTCCTCTTGAGTTCTTAGGGTCAGACAGTATATTTTGGGAGACAGAAGCCCAATGGAGTAGTGGATTTGGGCAGAGTGTGGATTTGGGCAGAGAACGTAGATTCCCCCAGAACGTGTTTGTAGATGGCCTGTGTGAGTTCGGGAATAAAGAATTGCTGTTTGAATCTACAAGCTGTGTGGAGACTCGTGATTTGTGCCCAGCCAGAGACTGCTGCATCTGGTGGCTCCTACGCGGAATGCCTGAAGCTTGGGGGTAAGTGAAATTACTTGCCCCTGAAGGAGAGTGAAAGAATGGGTGAGCATTTCAAAAAAACAATGTGTTCTTGTTCTAATTTATTTTGTTTTTATTTCAAGTTGCCTGTTCCTAGAACTTTCTCAGGCAAACTGGGGAAAATGGTTGACTCAAAGTTTGAAGTTGTTCACCTCCGAGGAAGAGAAATTGTTAGAGAAAGGAGGCAACCCAGTAAGACCAAGAACAGTTAGGGCATATGTTGATACAATACAAAAATGTAGCCCATGGCTTTTTAAAGACGAATTATTAAATATATCAATGGGACCATCATGGTATCCTGTAGAAGGTTTTTTCTTCAACAAGAAAGAGATGGCTAGTTCTGTTTACTACATTTTTCTGAGATCTTGGTTTTTACAGATATCTGATTAATTTAGAAAGCTAAAGTGTTAAAATATCAACCACTAAATATGAAATCAAGTACTCCTTACTTATTAAGTTCCATAAGGTAATATATTTAATCTTTATGTGTGTTTTCATAAATTGGTGAATGGAAAAATGTTTAATATTGCTTTGGTCTGTGTCTTTGCTGAAACAAGGTTACTAAGTGTTAAGATTCTATCATGTGTAATTTATGTACAAAGAGTATAAGAAGTTTCAGTTGGGTTTCAATTATAGTATTATAGTACCATAAAAAACAAGAAAGTATTTCATCTTATTAAAGTGGAGTAATTTGTCTAAATTCAGAAATTTTATAAGGGTTATTTCAGAATGTGAATTTGTAAAAAGGGTTAACGGCTAGAAAAGAGATATTAAAAGATTCAAGATGTGAAAATATATATTAATATGGAAGGTTAAAAGAAAAAGAAATGTTTCTAGATGAGATAATCTCTGTGTGGTAAAGTAAAAAGTTGTAAAATGTCATTTAAAAAAATTTTGAGGAAACTAGACTTACTTTAAAAGCTTGTGAAAGGAAGAAAGAAGAAAAAGATATTTGTACATGGCAGATTCAGACAAAGCTTCTTAATGAAGTAAAAAGGCCTTTGGTTGAAGGGCAGCCATGTAAACTAACATTAAGCGATTTAAACAGAATCTAAGCCTCGTTTAAAATAGTGAAGCTGTAGGTGGTGAAAAAGTACATTTAAAAGTACAGTATAGATGATAATTAAAAGGCTTTAAAAGGTTAATTTGAAGGTAGTTAAGATGCCTTCATGACGGAGGAAAGATTGCATCATTCAAAGCCTAGTTAATCTTAAAAGCATTACTTAAAAAAAAACATGAAAATGGGAAGATAATAAGATAAAAGATATTTAGATAAAGAAGATTAAAAGTTTGAAGTGAAAAATTTTAAAGACAGAAGTATAGAAAGTTAAAAAGAAAAAAAGATAAAGAAGATGTAAAAAGAAAAGATGTAGGAAGATAAAGACGATGTAGAAAGACAAGAATTTTAAACCCACAAAGTAGGAAACAAAAGAAAACTAGGAGGAAAAAAAGCAACTAAGGGTGAATGTACAAACCTTAGAAAACTAGAGGATAGAACAAGATAAAGAAAATGGTTGAATATGTCAAGTAAGGTATTTCAGATAGAAAATACAAAAAGCTAAGACAACTATTAGATACAGATATTCAAGACAGAATTAAAATGTACTTATTAAAGCAAAAGAGGGAATTGGAAATGGGTATATATCCCCTAAAGATAAACTTAAAATAACGCTTTTTACTCTAAACTTTTTAAATTTGGATTCATCAGGACTTAGTGCTGCGGAAAGGCATATGTATCCAAAAAATGTGCATAAGCCTAAAGTTCTTTGGAAAGATATTCTAACAGGACAATGGAAAGGTCCTGACCCAGTGATTGTCTGGAGTCGGGGCTGTGTTTGCGTGTTTCCACAGGGAGAACAGCAGCCAATTTGGATTCCAGAAAGACTAACTAAAACGATTTCTACAGATCGAAAAGAAGATGATTTGACTCAAATCCATAACAGCTGATATCCAGAACTCCAGCTTGGCCATTCTTGCATCTGCGACTGTGATTAACCAGGATGCTTTTTTCAATATCTATTTTATTATTGCATTTTCCACATCATAAGGTTCTATTTTTATTTTCAGAGCTCATACAAACCTAGGTTAATGTGTTTTTTTTGATCAGTTTTATTTTTTGACTGTGGAGTTTTTAAACATTGCAATGGAGATTTCACCTATGTAAAGCTACAAGGCCTTTATTATTATCTTATGTGTTGTACTCTTGTGTTTTGTGTTGTATGTCTATGTGTACATATGTCCATATTTCATATATGAGGAGCGCTCATGAGAAAATGGATCCGAATTATTTTTTTTATTCACGTGATTTAAATGGCTTAATTTAAATTAGGTAAACAGCTGTTAAGGATTGTTTTTTAAGGAGGTTAGCAGATCTGTTTGTTTACTTTCACCTTTTCTTTTCATTATATTTAATAATTCTCTTCAGGATAATGTCTTTTTAGCATCATTGCCAGAATTCCTATCTTCATCCCAATGAATATAACTCAACAAGTATGCTCAATCAAGGAGTCAACTTACTTTGGGAGGAAACGGACTTTGGGAGGAGACGGACACATTGATAGATTCCTCCACTTTGAACCGCTTGAAGAACTTGCCTGGACTATGTAACTACATTTAGTGCAGCAAATTGTGGTAATGCTGGCATATATTTGCTGATGGTGTCACCAGTGATGCAATTTTTATTTCCTTGCCAGCGCACCACATGTTAATTGTGGTAATGCTGGCATATCTTTGCTGAAGGTGTCACCAGTGATGCAATTTTTCCAAAGGAACTGTCAATTGGCTTGGTGTCGTGGCATTTCTGTATCCTCCTCCCTTCTGCTAGTGATGGTCTAAATTTGGGGGCCAATGGCTATATGCTGGACCGGTAGTCAGTGACGGGTATGATCCAATTGTAGTGGTATCAACCTAAGACAGGAGGCTGACGCCTAAAGGTCAGTTGCCTAAAGGTCAGTTTTCCGATGACGAGTAAGAACCATATGTTGAATTGGACAACCTACCAGGCACGGTCCCTAAGCCACATTAACCTCACTTCCCCACTGGCACCAAGGCCAAATTTGGGGGCCAACAGAGGTGAGGCAAAGAACCTCACCCCCCCCACTGGTGCATAGACCTATCCACAAGTATGGCTGTATGCTGGACCGGTAGTCAGTGACGGGAATGATCCAGTTGCAGTGGTATCAACCTAAGACAGGAGGCTGACGCCTAAAGGTCAGTTTTCCGATGACGGGTAAGGACCATATGTTGAACTGGACAACCTACCAGGCACGGTCCTTAAGCCACATTACTTGTTGTTTAATTAATCAGAAGGGGGGAGATGCTGGGAGCCATCAGCCAAGTAGGTATGACAATTTCCTTGCCAGCATACCCCCATGTTTCTTTAGTGGAAGGACTCATGGAAATAGGACATTTTGCAGGACATTGCATGTAAGGTGACCTTGCTCAAGGACCAGGGCAGATCCGTGTTTAGGGTGTTCCCCCTTTAGAATAGGGCGGTTTAGCATAATAGGAGATTAGGGTGTTCCCCCTTTAGAATAGGGCATATCCTGCTGCTGAGTTCCTCTCGCGTTCTTAGGGTCAGACAGTATATTTTGGGAGACAGAAGCCCAGGAGTGGTGGATTTGGGCAGAGAACGTGGATTTCCCCAGAACGTGTTTGTAGACTGCCAGTGTGAGTTCGGGAATAAAGAATTGCTGTTTGAATCTACATGCTGTGTGGTGGCTCGTGATTTGTGCCCAGCCAGAGACTGCGGCAGTTTTTCTAATTGTCTAATAAGTCTACCTAAGTTCCTGATGTTTACCTTGAAATTACAATCTTAGTGACTTAGCCCACTTGAGTCTCTGGAATAAATATGCATGTATCATTGCACCCAGAGAGAAAAAAAATACTTTAAAGTCTCATCCAGTTTTTGGTATAACAATTGAAAATACCATGTTCACGTAAAATATAATATAGGTAAAATAACTGATAATACTGCAAAAATGTAACTGATAATACTGGAAAAGGGGGAAGTTGTCATTGAACAGAAAGCTAAAATTTTATATATAAATGCAACACACAATACTGGGGCTTAAATTTAAAATCACACTCAGCAACTGTCTGAAGATTTTTTAAAAAATTAAAAATACTAGGTATATAGCAAAGCGATACAGTACCTCTGGCTAAATCCACAATAACACAATCTCTAAAAAGAAGGAGAATGAATTCAGGAGGAAAGAAAAACTGAGATACCTATAGAGTATCTCACCCCACTCCTGGAGGAAAAAACACATTGATTTGTGATTATGATGATCTCCTCACTTCAGAATCCACAACACAATCTGAGAAGATTCGGAAATATTGCCACAAATGTTCTCACATAGAATTTAAGGTAGGGGCTGAAGATATTCTATAGGATACTGTAGGACTTCCAGTGTCTACTATTAATATATGATCCAGTTGACTGGCCAGTGGAAATTCATGGCTGACCTTTCTCAGAAGAAGGCACAGTAATGCAGAAACCAAAGATTACTCCAGGGATTCTAGCCAGCCATTGCCAGTTTCCACCATAGTCAGTGCAGCCAGTTTCAACCAGACTCACCATCCAGTCTCAGGATTTCACTGCACACTCATCATTTACTCTATTTTTAGGAACCACATGTCCTCTCTATAAATCACGAAGTACCTATACAGGAGAAAAAAAATCAGGTTCACTGAACATAAGTGATGAAGCCTAGAAGTGGATACCCACTCTGGCAGACTTGACACCAGATGGTCAAAACTTGCTTCTCTTTACTGAGTATGTGTAGATTGGACAATGCTTATATAAGGGGTCCTGATTGGACACAACTTATATCTTCATATGCTCAATCTGAACCTAGTGAGTTTTTTGAGAGTCAGGAGATAACCTCAAATCCAGAAATAAATGATGTCACAGTTTTAGGGTCTTGTCTGTACACTTATTTATTTATTTATTTATTTTATTTTGAGGATCTGGGAATTGAAATTCAGATCCTCAGGCTGCATCGAATTTATGGCAAAGTATCCTTGGAGAAGTAAAATCTAGGCAACCCAGAAAAGCATTTGCATTTAAACTTGCATATGAGGCCTTTTGAATGTGTAGATTATATATGTAAATATATTATTTATGGATGGAAATAATACTGTGACAATCCTGTAAAATTTCAGTTAACTTCTCTTGTATGGAAACAGATTGAACATTAAATTACATGAGGTGGAAAGATTATTATTTTTTTTAGAATTCATATAAAAATAGTAAAATTGAATTTTATAGTATAACCCATAATTTCCACTATGTGAAAATTACCATTATGTATTTAAAATATTACTAATAAAGTATATGTATTTTTTGGAACAGCACCCTCAAAACTATCTCAAGCCTCCAGAAAATCTCAGTTCACAGAACCATATTTGAGAGTTATGCTTGTCCTGAGTTCAGGAAAATGAAGGACATGATCACTTCTTTTTATCCTACAGGTGAATGATACATTTATTTTTTTACCAATATTTCTCCTGAAATACAAAAAACTAGAGAGAAACTACCCTGAGTCAGGGCAAAGAGATTTCACCAGAAAGTGTATGGTGTGTGTGTGTGTGTGTGTGTGTGTGTGTGTGTGTGTGTTTGAGTCTATTATTTAAATTGACTAATGGAATATTCTTTATTTTTATAACATGGCCTTAGACCCAATGGCCTGTCTATAACATTTTCTTTTTTTTTCTAGGATGAAGTCCCCTTAAGAAAGTGAGCTTGAAATGAAGATGAATTGTGTTGCTATCATGATGTCATACACCTGTAATCCCAGGTAGGGGATTTGAAATTTTGCTTCTTTAAGAATACTACTAGAGAACAAGAAATAGAAACAAGAGTCACTAGGTGGGATGAATTCAAACTGAAAAGAATCTTCTCAGCAAAAAAAAAAAAAAAAAAAAAAAAATCAGTGAGGCGAAAAGTGATACCACATGCACATCAAGTAGAAACCTAATTTCCAGGATATATAAAGAACTTAAAAAACTTAATACCAAAAGACAAATTTCCCAATCATTAAATTAAATGGAGTAAGGAACTGAAGAGACACATTTTTTAGAAGATGAACAATCAATCAATAAAAAAATCTTCAACATCTCTAGCAATTAAAGAATTGCAAATCAAAACTACTCCAAAATTTAATCTTTCTCCAATCAGAATGGCAGTTATTAAAAATACAAGCAAAAATATATGTTGGTGAGGATGTAAGGAAAAAGCCCCACTGTAACAATGTTGGTAGGACCCTAAATTTGTGACACCAATCCGGAAAAGAATAAGGAGATTCCTTAGAAAACTTGGAAAGAAACCAAAATTTACCCAGCTACCCAACTCCTCAGTTTAGACCAACAAGAGCTAAAAACCACATAATATAGAGGCATATTCACATCAATGTTCATAGCAAAACAATTCACAATAGGTAAACTATAGAACCAATCTATATGCTCTTCAATAGATGAATGGATAAAAAAAATATGGTCTATTTACACAGTGGAATAATACTGAGCATTAAAAGAGAATAAAAGTATGGAATTGGGAAGTAAATGGATGGAGTTGGAGAATATCGTGTAAAGGCAAGTAAGCCAATCCTCCTAAACCAAAGACCTAAGGTTTTCTCTGCTAAGTGGATGGTGATTCATAACAAGGGAAGTGGGAGGTAGCATGGAAGAAATGAAGAAACTTTGAATAAGACAAAGGGGAGGGAGGTGATGGGAGATGTTATAGATGGTGGAATGGGATGAAAATCTTGTTGTACACAAAGTAGAGTTACATGGGTTTTGTAACTATAGTTTCTGTACAACAAAAGAAATAAAGTTTGTGCTCCATTTGTGTACTATGAAGTGAAATGTATTCTGCTCTATTAGCAAGTTAGAACAAATTAATAAATTAATTGATTTTTAAAAATTCAGGAAAGAGACTTGCCTTTCCCTAGATCTATGTATCTATATATAAACATATATGAGGAGATTATATATATATATATATATATATATATATATATATATATATATATATATATATATATCATGAACATATTTAGTGTATATAATTTATGAACAAATTTTTTTCATATTTCTATCAATTTTTTTAAAGAAATGACAACAGAAGCATTACAATTCTTATTTCATGTATAGAACACAATTTTTTATATCTGTGGTTGTATATAAAGTATGGTGATACAAATTTGTGTCTTCATACATGTACTTTTGATTATGGTCTCTATCACCTTCCACCATTTTTGCAAATCCCGTGTCCCCTTTCTTTTCCTCCCACTCCTCTTCTTTATTGAGAATCCATCTATTTCTCCCCCTCCCTACCCCATTATGAGTCAGCCTCCTTATATTTGGCATTTTTTTTGAATTGGCTTACATCACTTAGCGTTATCTTCTCCAATGCTATCCATTTACCTGTAAATGCCAGATATGATTATATACCTAGAAGACTCAAAAAGCTCCACCAGAAAACTTCTAGATCTAGTAAATAAATTTAGCAAAGTAGCAGGATATAAAATCAACATCCATAAATCAAAGGCATTTCTGTATATCAGTAAAGAATCTTCTGAGAAAGAAATGAAGAAAACTACCCCATTTACAATAACTTCAAAAAAAAGATACTTGGGAATCAACTTAATGAAAGAGGTGAAGGGTCTATACAAGAAAAACTACAGAAACCTAAAGAAAAAAATCAAAAAAAGACCTTAAAGATGGAAAGATCTACTTTGCTCATCAATAGGCACAATTAATATTATCAAAATGACAGTACTACCAAAGCACTATACAGATTTACTGCAATTCTGATCAAAATCTTAATGGCATTCCTCATAGAAATAGAAAAAGCAACAATGAAATTTATCTGGAAAAATAAGAGACCAAAAATAGCTAAAGTAACCCTTAGCAGAAAGAGTGAAGCAGGTGGCATCACTATACCAGACCTTAAACCATTCTACAGAGCAATGGTAACAAAAATAGCATTGCATTTTAAAAAGAAATACTGCAGTTGAATGGTACAGAATAGAGGTCACAGAGACTAACCCACAAAATTATAATTATTATATATTAGACAAAGGTGTCAAAACATGCAATGGAGAAAAGATAGCCTCTTTAACAAACCACCATCTCTCACCATGCACAAAACTCAACTCCAAGTGTATCAAGAACCTAGGAATTAACCCAGATACTCTGTGTCTAATGGAATAAAATACAGGCTCTAATCTTCATTATGTGGGATTAGGCCCCAATTTCTTTAAAAAGACACTGATAGCACAAGAATTAAAACAAATAATAAATGGGATAGAATCAAACTAAAAAGTTTATTCTCAGCAAAAGAAACAATCTGTGAGGTGAAGACAAAGCCTACATTTTAGGAGGAATATTTTACCCCCTCACATAGAGCACTAATCTCTAGGGTACATAAAGAACTCAAAAGACTAAGCAAATAATACTAATAGTGATGATGATGATGATGATGATGATGATAACCCAATCAAGAAATGGGCCAAGGATCTGAACAGAGAGATTTTAGAAGAGAATATACAATTAATCAACATTTTTTTATATATCTGATTGGTTATGGTCATCCCTTTTCAGTACCAAGAACACTTCTGGTTCAGTTTCTAAGGAGGGGAAACACGAGCAAGAATTATTCTCAACTCTCCTTTATAAATTATCAAATACAATTATCTATGTCATTTGCTAAACATAGCTGGACATGGGAAATATAGGTTTAGAGCAGAGAACATTTTTATTAGAAACACAGTGTAAAAGAAAGAAAAAAAACATAATTATTTGTACCACATTGAACCACAAGAGAAATGGAACCTGGAATTCAGAAAAGAAAGATTCAAACTTTTATACTTCGGAATGTGGATGACATGGATGCCTAAAGTGAAAAGGTTATTACAAGCTTTTGAAAGAAAATTTATGTGAGTGGCAGATAATGGTTAACCAAATAGAATATGCACAGTGTATTCCAGGGGCTTTGTCAGCTGTGCACTACAGAACATACAGGTATTCACAGCCTCATGAAGAGCATTATTCATCTGTGCCCTCTAAAATTATTCCCTTAGTACAGATGAAAAAACATGGGTATCTGGATACTAAATGGCAGTTCAGCAGCCCACAGAAAACTACCCAGAGACAGAACTGTATGAAATTTCTTCAAAGACCATCAATGTATTGTCCGCTCCTGACACAGGGATGTCAGTCTGGGGAAATATTATTTTCTCTCCATTTTGAAGAGTGTACATTGAGAATACATTTCAGGTGCTACATAAATACTTTTTTTTCATATTAAGAAACTCTTCAGAAACAGAGCTCACAAGACAGATTTCTTAGAAGGGTAAATGCCTCGAGATTACAAAAAAAAAAAACCATCAGTGGCCCTGAGTGACTCAGTAAGGAAATAAATCTAAAAGGCTTATAAGAAACTGAAAAGCAAAAAAGTTAACTATTTCTAAAAATAAATATGTTCTTAGTTCCTATCTCCACAACATGTCATTAGGTAAAAAACAAATTATGTATGAATATTTCTATGATTGGCCAAATTTATTCCATATGATTTTATATTAAATTCCAAAATCCAGATAATAAAATTCATGATTCACTGCCAAAAATATTACAGAAAAATATTTTTTAAGGAGTGGATGTTTAGTAAATATGTCATTTAACAATTTTATTACCATATGATTTTAAAGAAATTTATTCATTTTCCTGGGCCATAGTGTAGAGAAATTTTTTTATTTATTTTTTCTGTAGTAATTAACAAAGATAAGCCCTAGAATCCACTTTAAATAATCTACCCTTACAATTTACAAGAAACCTATAATAAATGATGAGTAAAAAAAAGTCAATTTTAAAAAATAATTTATACGTTTTTATTTATTTGAAATCAATCTCTAGCAGTATTTTTGGATCCTTTTATCATCTTTTAAGCCAAAAATATATAAAAGACAGAAGTTTGAACTTCAAATTTATACATGAGATATGTTTATTAGCTATAAAAATTCAAAATATTTAGAAATTTAAGAAACAAAAAATAAAAACCCATCATGAGAAAAATTAAGAAATATTGATGAACATTTAAAACAAATTAATAATCATTAACTCAAAAGGAGTTTAAATTAGTATCTATTTGTGGAAAATATTTTGCTATTGAATATACATAATACTCCCCATCACAGAGACTTACTGAAATTAGAGCATATGTGATCATGATAACATGTAAGTATGCAATGGTACTCATCCAAACACTTGAAGCCCAAGGGCATGGCTCAATACAACATACATCTTGGAAGAGATAAGTAATAATCTGTAGGAAAAATGGTCACTGGGGCCAGTAACATTTCATAGTATTTCCAGTTTAAAAAAGAGCATAAAACACTATGTATAAATTTTACATAGGTGCCTTATGCAAGTGGTATTTCACATGTGTACAGCTTTAGAAACAAAATATGTAGAACTTATGAGAAAATAGAAGTCACAAAAAGCACATAAAAGACTGAATTATACATCCCATGTAAATAATAAAACTCACCATTACAGAGGTGATAATTTTCCCCAAAATTAACCGACAATATATCTCAACAAAACTTCTATGTACAAATATGAATATATCACAGTGAAGTCTACATTTATGTGTATTCTATAAAGCAATAATTCAAAAAACTATATATAAATATACGATAGAAGAAAATAGGAGAATAGGGAAAGGGGAACTACTGGATACTGAAGGGGAGTAAATTATATTTCATGTTTTATTGTTATGTCAAAATAAACCTGACTATTAAATACAAGAATAATGCAATAATAAAAAAAAATCATCAAGCTTTACTTTAAATGAAGTAAGAAACCAAAGCATAAATTTTTAAAATTCATCTACAAAGTTATATGTAACTTTAGCCCAAAACCTTTTCAATTATAAGAGCAAAAAAAAGAATTTATCATGGCCTACTATTCATATATATTGTGAAATTATAATATTGCAATAATAAAATATCACAATATAAATAAGATCCCCATATGAATGCATATGTATGTAAAAACAGTATGCTTTATTGCAATAGCAAATTCTAGATAAATCAAACCATAACAAAAATAATCTCAGCAATTTAGCTAGGGCCTTTCTCAGAATAAATTTAAACCTGTTAGGGCTGTTTACTGATGAAGAGTCCTTGCTTCCCCAATGCTGAAGTATAACCCCAGAGAAGTGCACCAAGGCACGTTTAGAAGGACAGTAGAAAAGACTTCTCCCCAGAAGAAAAAGGGGACCAAAGAGGTAAAATACATGAAAGGGATTTTTTTTAAAAAACTAAGGTCTTTTTAGCTTTTTTATAGCTAAGGTCTTCCTTCAGCTATCCCACATTCCTGTCACATTCCTGTCCTTTTTTCTGTTATCTTGCAGTTTTGGAATGTAGGTGGGAAGACCCAAAATGTGGAGGACAGGTGGGCTGAAGGAGTAATCTGGGCTGGAAGGGCTTTTGGATTAGCATCTCCATGTTAGCTGTGAGCTGCTTCATTAAAATTTCCTAGGGATGGGCTCAGGGCCTTGTGGACATTTTCAATTCCTGTTATCCTGGACTCCACTCTCAATATGGTGTTCATTCTTGATTTTACTGGATATTAGGCCCAATTTGCCTAACTACACTAACTACCTATCTATAAATCTGGCTTCACTACCAACGATATGGCTAAGTAGTACAGTATCCCTGAGTTTACCTAACATTAACAAAATAATAATAATGAACAAATTAAAAATAAAAGAATGTCAAAATGAAAATTAGCTAGCTCAAAAGGAAATTAGGTACCCCAAAATGACAGCTCCTCTCCTGCAGGAAAATGGACCTTGGAGATTTGATTTTGATAATTATTCCACCTGTCAATCTCCAGCATCTGGTAAGATACTGGGTTGCAGGAACATACCTGCCACATAGTATTTTATGCAGATTCTGAGGATGCCCTTTGAGCATAAGGAAGGCAGAAAAGAGTCTCTGCCACTGACATGTTCCCCATTTGGTTGGCCAGTAGGACTGAGGAAATAGTGGCCCAGTGGAGGAGTTAAGCCTGCAGACTCCAGAGACTGCCCAGAGTCCCAATGTGCTAGCTCCTCTTTTCAACACAGCCAATCTTGTGGTTCCAATAGTCTTTCTCCACCAGCCTCCCTTGCTAGGCCAATGCACACTCACCATTTCCTGGTTCTTAAAAGTAGGGCTACTTGGGATCCTCAGTTTCTGAAAAGCAGAACAACATGTGACTCTGAAGTGTGAGACTACAGATGGCAAAAATGGAGGACTCAGGAGATAAGAAGTGAAAATCCCACCCTCCCTGATGACACATGATTGGACAATTCCCACAAAATGCTCTTGATTGGAAGGGGCTTTAGATCATGAACATTGAATCTGAGAGAAGTGAACAATTTTTTGGGTGACAGGGAATATTATGCAATCCAGGCATGAATAAAGGCTAGAATCTCAGGTCTTTGAGTGCTGTTTTATTTTTTATTTTATTTTATTTTATTTTTTAATCTGAGAAAAGTACCCCAGAGTCTCAGGCTGCTGTTATTTTAAGGCAAGGTTGTTTCCCATAAGTGGGAACTAACCCAACCAACAGAACATTTTCATTTAAACTTACATATAAAGTAATTTGAGTTTATGGATTATATATGCTTGTATATTATTCAGGATTTAATATAAAATAATGACAATAATTATCAAATTTTATATATTTATTTTTTGATTTCTGTTCTTTTTAGGTGACAGGTTGAACTTTGAACTGGGAAGAAAACCCCTAAAGAAAAAGTGCCCAATAAAAACAACACATAAGGGGCTGGGATTGTGGCTGAGCAGCAGAGTGCTCACCTCCCTGGTGCAAGATCCTGGGTTCAATCCTCAGTACTACATAAAAATAAATAAGTGAAATAAAGGTATTGTGTCCAGCTACAGCTAAAAAAAAACATAAGGTAAAGGTGAGAATCCAGCCTCTACCTCAGAGCAAAGACTGTCCAAAGAAGGGGGCATGACTCTTATACTTGGAAAGACACACCAGAGCACTCCTAGGCTCATACCCACCCTGCTGAGTTGTTTATCTACAAATAACAGGAAAGATCTGCTGTGCCTGGTGTCCCTGACTCAGTCAGGCTAGGTGGGGATCCATAGCAACCCCCTAGCAGCCACCAATCAGCATGAGACAGGGAAAATTCCTGGGATTCCAAATGACACTTCCAGTAGTTTATGGTGGTTGATAACATTTTGGGAAACCATATAGTGCAGAATATACTCCCCTCATGGCCTAAGCCAATATGTTCAAATGAATCCCCATCTTCTACTAACCAATCATGCTTACCCAACATGTTCCCACCAGTGAATGTGCTAATCATGTTTTAGAGTTGTTTATGATTTTCCCAAGATGTGTGATGATTTGCTAAGAGATGCTATGATGTATGTGGGGTACCTGCCTTCCCCAAAGAGTTATAAAACTGCTGCAAACCCCGGGCTCAAGTCCTCTAAGCCACCAGTTGCTGTGTGTGTGGAGGACTGACCTAGATTGCAATAAAAACCTCTTTGGTTCTTACATTGATCTTGGTCTCTGGTGGTCTCTTGTGGGTCCCACATTTGAGCAAAACAATCTCTCCTGAAACCCATGGTAAAAGAATTCAGCACTCCAGTTCTCTATGACTGTAGTTTTATAGCACAAAAAGTTACAAAATGGGGGTGACTTGAGAACTTACACGAACAACAGGATTTTCACAAGCATAATACAAAGACACGTAGTAGGTTAATGGTCTAAGTGGTTTAGCACTTAGGGAGCAAATTTAGATCACAACATCAGAATTTATGATGCACCACTAAAGTTCAGAGTGAGTTGTTATTTGGTCAGGTAAATCCAGAATTTATGAGTCATCACTAAAGTTTCAGGGAGAGTTGTTATCTCATGAGGGAAAACCAGACATGGGTGAGTTCAATGCACTGGTAGGGATTTCAAGCAAGTTTACAAATCACAGTAATTTATAATGAAGCAGAAATTAACTTTTCATGCCTTTATGATGAGATGGCTCCAAATCTTAAAAGGAAATTAGGCTGGATTTTTACTTCTTATGGCCATAGCTTTTAAAATATATGTTGCATACTTTAACAAGTATGAGAATTAAATTACTAATTTTTTAAAAGACTGAATAAAACAGGAAATTAGATATTTGTTATTAAATGCATAAAAATTTTGATTAATATATTGATAATATAAACATGGAAAATTTTGACAATGATAAAATACATTTAATATAAGGGATTCAATATTATAAGTCCCTCATGTTCAGTGTGTCAGTCCTTCAATAATTTTTTTTCATTTTTTTCATCATTTTGAATTACACTTCTGTAAATGTTTGTTAAGTATACAAATTTAAGATTTTGTATTTTGTAAAGTAGAAAAATGGCAGATTTGAGCTCCTGTTAGGATTTTAAAACTTATAAGCCATGTAGGGCATCTTAGCACTTTTTTTTTTCATATTTGCACACAGTCCAATTCTAGAGAAGAATGAGTTGGAGACATAGTTGACTGTTCTGAGCAAAATAGAAATTGCCTTAGGATATTTCTAAAGCTTTTAACTTTTCTAACATTTCAGAATTTTTGGTGATTTGAAAAAAAATATTTATTTTAAGAAATGAATTGACTGAAATTAATTATTTATCTTTCCTGCATTATTTTTCACTTTCATTGATTTTTTTAGAAGAACTAACAGAACAGAATTCCAAAAGTGTTCCATGTAAATTTAAAGGTATGTTTCTAATAATCAAGATAGAAAGCAGAAGCAAAACATCATCTAGTTTTTTGGTTCTGCCTCAAACTAGATAGTTACTTATTTATATCTGCTATTATTCACTAGGTTCCTAAGGTTGCAGAAATCACCAACCAACATAGAGAAAAGTCTTTTTAGTTTGTTTCTCACAACCAATTCAAGCTAAAATACATTATTATTACAGTAGTTTCATACCAAAGTGTTTTTCTAAATAATAAAAATATGTATACATAAACATATAAATAAATATAAAATATAATATTAGATAAATTTTTTTCCTGGATAATTATTTTTTACATATATCCCTTTAGACACAGTTCTGGGAACAAAGTGTCACAAATAAGACATAAATCATACATTGCTACACAGATTAATTAAAGCACATACTAAAAGCTTGGTATAAAGCTTGGCATAGAGACATAAATAACTAGAGAACATTATAGATAATTATACCTAAGTGCTAAGCAGCAAATTCATAGTCTTTAAGTATATGAAGAGACAAGTTATCATAGCAAATTTTATAACTCAGTTGCTGCTAATATAGAGAGATAGAGATATTTATTAAGAGATGGTTTTATGCAGATTTTTGGTTTAAAAAGGGAAAGATCAGATAATGTAGGTGATTTAAACATGAGCAATAATATTTTTCTGCATTCAGTACCTTTTTGCAGATATATGAATTATAATTAATTCCAACCAGTATAATGCAGAAATAGTGTAAAGATTATTCACTAGGAGAAAAATTACTTAAAAAGAGAACCAAAACTTCCATTCCTGTCCAAATGTTTATTCCTGACAAAAAGACTGCTTTTTTGAACCATTTCTGTAGATATGATTTTTGTAATAAATATTTTGGTGATTTTTTCACATATCACTTAATATATTTATGCTTCACATTTTCTCTTTTGTCCTATTTTACTACCTATATACTGAAAGATAAAATTTCTAAATCCTAAACTTTCTTGATATTTGAGATATCTTTTAATTTTTAAGCTTATATCATTTTTATAATGAATACTGTGCTTTCAGTAAAGAATGACTATTTGTATGCACCTGGCTCATTTACAGGAGTTTCATTGTGTTCCTTGGTTTTATTTACAGTGAAGTTTTAAAAAAGGGTTAATGTTAAACCAAAACACAAAGAAAAGACCACCAACTCAAATTTTAAATCAAATTAAATCAATATGGTATTGTGTGCACAAAAGCTGGCCAGGACTGTCTCTTACAAGATTCTATGCTAGAGATCATTCCCCTGATCTTCAGAAAAAGTTTTTACAGCACAAAAAGTTACAAAGGAGGGGGGTGTCTAAGGTACTTACAGCTAACAAGATTTTGACAATCATAGTACAAAGGCAAATAGCAGGTTAAGGATCTACATGGCTAACATTTCAAGGTAGAAAATCAATTCAGCTCCAGACATTAGAGTTTATGAGCTGCCACTGAGATTTAGAGAGATTTGTTATTTCATCAGTGGGAGTCAGAATTTATGAGGCACCAGTAAGGTTTTAGAGAAGGTTGTTATCTGGTAAGGGATAGCCAGGCATAGGTGAATTCAAAACACAGGTAGAAATTGCAAGCAAGTTTAAAACATCAAAATATTGTCAGGCCAAAGAGAAAGTTTAGTTTTCTTGCACAAAACAGAGAAATAAACTTTTTACCTCTAAAAGCTCTATGAGAAGATTTTTTTTTTTTTTTTTTGTATTTTCTCCTATCTAATGGCTTCTGGCATTCCTTTGTTTGTAACCACAAATGCTTCTCTTCTGTTTTGATGGGGCTTCCAAAACAAAAAATGTAGATAAGCCCTTCTCATAGGGAAGATGTTTCTAATATAGCAAGTAACTACTCTTAAACCCACAGGGTCTGACAACCATATTATAGGATATGAAAGACCCTCCAATATGCTTGTTCTTCCAACCATTGTTTGCAAGGATTGACAAAAATCAATTCATTGCACAGAATGAGTGAGGTGAGTCTCTTCTCTGCAGTCCAAAACAGGAGGTAAAAGGGCCCCCAAAGTGAGTTTAAGACATGACCTACCTGACATAATCCTAAAACCAGAAGAAAACATAAATTCAGAGAGAACCATACCCACATAATCTCATTTGACAGAATCAAATTCATAAGAGGAACAGAGGACATAGGCAAATCTAAAGGGATTTGACTATATTTTCTTTTTCTAAATTGCTATTAATGTCTCCCACAATTATAGAGTTCTGGATCTCCTCAGTTACTACTTTATCATTACCTTCAACCTTCAATGCATGAGGCACACTGAATTTACCCTCATACTCATGTACTTATCACTTATTTTTTTCTCTAGAAATGCATATGTATATGAATATATTTTCCCCACTTTTCTAAGATTTTACCATGAAAATTTCTGTGATATCACTTCCCTGAAATGCATTTTCATTATTTCATGTCAGTTCATCTAGGGATTCTATATCATGTCTTGCAAAAGATGAGACAACTCTAAGTCCACTCTTATTTGACTATTTATAAACTATAATTAAAGGTCAACCTCAGTACCTCCACAGAACTTAAGTGTCATTCACGTTTAACATTCATAGTGCTTTATTTTTTAAGTAGGTAAATTTTATTTTGAAGAAGAGTAAGTGATTTAAAGCCATTTAGTGTACTTTAGAGGATCTCAAAAACCTATGGTTGTGGTTCTTAAACAACATTACCAGTGAAAGATCTGGATTACACTCCAGGTTGGACCCTGATACTATGCTTCCATGGGAAATGGTTTCTTGGTTGTGAATATTGTCTTTCCCTTTCTCCTGTAGTCTTGGAAATGTGTAGATTGTATGAACTTTTAGAATCACTATTTTCAACACACTTAGCATGGACCCATTTGATAATAGAAGACATCTATATTGTGAAAAAAAAGACCCTTCACAAAGCCCTAAAGAAGTGATGAAATAATCTTTGGAAAAAATAATAGTCATCCATTAGATTATTTTTAAAAATTACTAAGAATAATTTTAGTTAGTAATACATTACTGTACTAGGAAAAGTGATATGAATGCAATTTTAATTTTTAAAGTTGTTTCTGATTACTACAAAGAGAGTATAAAAATCTGGGTACATGGGCTAGAGTTGTGTCTGAGTTGTAGACTATTTTGCTAGCATGTGCAAAGCACTGAGTTTGATTCTCAGAAAAACATATAAAGAGGGTTTTTTTTATTTTTTAAATACAAGATAGTGAAATGCATTGCAATTCTTATTACACATATAGAACAATTTTTCATACCTCTGTTTGTATATAAACTATGCTCATATCAATTCCTGTCTTCATATATGTACTTTATCTTTTTTAAAGAGAGAGAGAGAAAAAAAAATTTAATATTTTTCTTTTTTAGTGTTCGGCGGACACAACATCTTTGTTTGTATGTGGTGCTGAGGATCGAACTCCGGCCGCACGCATGCCAGGTGAGTAGACTACCACATAAGCCGCATCACCATTCCCATATATGTACTTTAGATAATAATGTCAATCACATTCCACAATCCTTGCTAATCTTTACACAACACTCCTACACTGGCTACTTCATATAAACTTGCCTCAGGGATTTAATGCATTAATCAAATAGATTTTATTCAGCCTATGCAGTGCTGTTGGAATGGCTATTATAAAAATCTAAAATTGTCATGTACAGTGGCATATGCCTGAAATTTTAGAATCTATGGAAAATGACACAGGAGAATTGTTAGTAGAAAGACAGCCTCAGTAACATAACAAGGCTACAATCAACTTAATGAGAGCCTGTCTCAAAATATAACATGAAAAATAATGTGGATGTATCTCAGTGGTATGCACCTCTGGGTTCAATACTCAGCACCAAACCATACAAAACCAAGCAAATATCTCATAATTAATAGGGATTCCACAGTACACAAATATGTAAAAATGTTGGTGACAATATAAATTTAATAAATATATTTTTATAAAGTGTTAAGGTTCTTTAAAACCCCAAATAAAAATGCCACTTAATCCACTAGTAATAATTTGGGGTAGCAGTGCAAAATCATACATGCCTGTACTCCCAGTGGCTTAGGAGAATAAGAGTTAGAAAACTAGGGATTCATTCTTAAGTTAAAGTCCAGCCTCAAGAACTTGCCAAGGTCCTAAGAAAATCAGTAAAACCCTCTCTCAAAAATAAATAAATAAATAAAAGTGTTGGAGACTGGGTATGTAGCACACTGGTAAAGTGCCCTGGGGTTAATGTCTAGTATTTAAATAAATTAGAAAATATAAATAATAATTCTCGGTAAAAAAAAATGACATACAATCTAGTAATAATAACTCTGGGTATATATGTAAAAAATTAGAAATCCTTTTGCTAAATATATTGCCACACATCTATTTTTATTGTACCTTTATTCACAGTATCTAATAAAAGAAAACAAATTAAGTATCTTTTAGATAGAAAGTATATCAGAAAATGTCTTCCCACTGCAAAGCATCCAATTTGCCCATCCCTTCAAAAGCTAAACACTTAAAATTCAAACTGGTCCCTAGAAGGCAAGACTCAGAGAGTGGTGTTTTCTAAATACTCCAAAAAATTTGGAATCTCTGGGAACCTTGTTTCAGATATTCTAAAACTCAGAACTAGGTCCTATGGGAGGTCAGAATGAGAACACAAGACATAATAAATTCTTTAATGGAGAATCTTAATTCAGACACTGTCATAACCAAAAGCAGTGTTGGAGATTAAAAAATAGATTCTGTTTCACTAATTTCTGGGTTATGGATTCAAATCAAATATATATTAGAAAAAAAGTTAAGGCTACTGGTTAAAATCTACATAAAACAGATATTATAAATGTATCAGGGGCTGGGTGTGTTGGTGCAAGCCTGTAATCCCAGTTGCTGAAGAGGCTGAGGAAGAATTATCAAAAGTTCAAAGCCAGCCTTAGCAGAAGCGGGGTGCTAAGAAACTCAGTGAGATCCGGTCTCTAAATAATAAAAAAAAAAAAAAAAAAAAAAAAAAAATCCTGGGGATTTGTCTTAGTAGTCAAGTGTTCCTGAGTTCAATCTCCAATATCCCCCATAAAAAATGTACCAGGGGGCTGTGGCTGGGACTTAGTGGAGCTCACTTGTCTGGCACATGTGAGGTACTGGAATCAATTCTCAGCTCCACATATAAGTAATTAAAATAGAAGGTCTATCAACAACTTTATATATATAGTACCAAGATATTGACATGGACTTTGATCTAATTTTTGTGTACTTTAGCCCTTAAGATTGATGTTGGTTGGGGCTGGGGATGTGGCTCAAGTGGTGGCATGCTCATGTGGCATGCATGTGGCCTGGATTCAATCCTCAGCACCACATACAAAGAAAGATGTTGTGTCTGCCAAAAAATGAAAAAATAAATATTAAAAAATTCTCTCTCTCTCCCTCTCTCTCTCTCTCTCTCTCACACACACACACACTCTCTCTTAAAAAAAAAAAAAAAAAGATTGAAGTTGGCCAGGCATGGTGATACATTCCTGTAATATCAGCTGTTTACAAGACTGAGGCATAAGGATCATGAATTCAAAACCAGTCTCATCAATGGTGAGGCACTAAGCAACTCAGTGAAACCCTGTCTCTAAGTAAAATACAAAATAGGGGTAGGGATGTGGCTCAGTGATAGAGTGCCCCTGACTTCAATCCCTGGTCTGCCACCCCCCAAAAAATGGGGCTGAGTAAATAGCTCAGCTTGTAGAGTGCTTGCCTTCTAAGCATGAGGCCCTGGGTTCAATCCCCAGTACAGAGAGAGAGGTAATTTAAATTCAAGTTAGTCCCACTTTTATTTTTTCCTGCCACACCAGAATAAAAGAATTTCCTGAAATATTTGGAATGTTTCTGTGGGTTATTTATTTATTTATTTTTATTTACTTATTTTTATGTGGTGCTGAGATCGAACCCAGGACCTTGCACGTGCTAGGTGGGTGCTTTATCACTGAGCCACAACCCCAGATTGTCTGACCATAAATAAATAAACAAACAAATTAATAAATACATAAACCCTCAATTGATGACCCATTACAGTTTTTAAAAATCCTTAATTGGGACACATAAACCTCATTTAGGAGAGATTCATTCTTTTTAATGTCACCTAATTTTATTCTGCTTTCTTCTCATGAGCAAATCTCAGAATGATAAATTAAAATCTTGTAAAAATGCCCTCCAGTTCTTGAAGAAAAACATTATAAATGATGCATACCTTTGCAATAAAACATGGGAAAATAATGATCAATAATGCTGAATATGGAGTTTTGAGATGAACCAAAATTTCTCAGTTTGCCAATTGAATCTGGGTGCTTGTCTCATAAATTTTGAAGAAAAAAATCTATTTAAGCAAGAAGAAATAGAACACCCACCATGTGGTATGAGGAATGATATCAGAAAAAAAAAAAACCTCATTTTTTTTGTACCATCTTAGAAGTTTACAGATAGTTTTGGGCAGAACAGGTAGCATAATGCATTTAGAATAGGCTTTGGAAAAGGCATCCTGACTATCATATGGGTTCACTTTCATTCTCTCTGTCACCCATCCTTTTTTTCTTCATATTCAATCAGGAATCACCCCTGGGACAAAGGACTTTGTTGAAGGCTTCAAGGCCTTTTACATTTGAAATATGCCTTAATGGTGCTCATTAACATCATTCAGTTAGCCACCAGGTGTGTTTGAGTGAGGCCCATTATCCACATTACATGGTCATTATACTATCTATTCTATTTTATACTTATTCCCTGTGAAAAGAGAACCCAGATTTGCATATGTGAACAGAGAGCTAGAAAACTAGGGGTTTACTTTGAGACCTATGGAGAGCTAAACTGAAGTTCTGGATTTCAGATTTTTGTTTTGGATTTGAGATACTGCTTCTGCTACATTTAAAAATCTCAGGACTCATGAAGAGAATGAGTTAAAAGCCAGCATCTTCAAATTTGTGAGGCTCTAAGAAATTCAAAGGGACCCTGTCTCTAAATAAAAATATTAAAAAAGGGGTGGGAATGTGAATCAGTGGATGAACACCTCTGGGTTGAATTTCTGGTACCAAAACAACAACAACAAACACACACACACACACACACACACAAATAATAATAATAAACAAACAAACAAACCCTCATGAGTAACAAGCCCTAAAATTAACAGCTTCTCTCATGCATGAATTCAATAAATGGATTTGGAGTTCTCTCTTGATAATTATCTCAGTCTTCACCATGCAATCTGGAGACTTGCTGGACTCATGGCACATGGAATCCCACAAAGGGCTTTAGAAAGAAGGTGAAAACACCATACAATTATGGAACAAAATGCCCAGGTTTTCAACTGCTGATCTAAGCCTCACTAGACTAGTCAGAGGGAGGTGAAGGCTAAGATACCACAGAGAGACCCTCTGGCCACAAGACTCTGGAGAGAAACAGGAAGAGTCCCTAGCCATGACTGCCAGTTTCCACCATTGCCACTCCTGTCAGCTTTAAGCCACCTTCCTAAGCAGTCTCAATATAACAAGGCACACGTACCATTTCCTGGCTCTCAAGGTTCTCAGCGTTCTCCCTGTGGTTTGTTTTCAGATTCTGCATAGCACAGACACCTGGGCTCCAGATCCAGGACAGAAGCCTACAAAAAGATTTAAAAAATGGCGGGTTCCAGTCACAAAAGGAACAGAAGATTGTGGAAGTCCTCCCACTCATCACTGGCTGCCTGAGGATTGGACAGTTCTCACCTAAGTGACTGATTGGTCAAGGCTTCAGGCACTGCCTCCAACCTGAGCCAAGTGGGCACAGAATCAAAGTCTAAATGACAGGCTGCTCCATTGTCAGTGTTAACTGACTACAGATCAGGGCTGAGAATATAGCTTAGTCAGTAGAGTGCTTGTTTTGCTGATATAAGGCCATGGATTCAATCCCTGCACTACACGCACACACTCTCCCCTCCCCCCCCAAAAAAAAAGATTAAGGACTTTGGGGACTAGGGTTATGGATCAATGGTAGAGAACTTCCCTATGGGTTGAATATGAAGCACCGCATTAAAAAGCCACCCAAGAGGGGGATGTGGCTCAAGTGGTAGCATACTCGCTTGTAATGCAGGTGGCCCAGGTTCGATCCTCAGCACCATATACAAGCAAAGAAGTTGTGTCCCCCAAAAAGTAAAAATAAATATTAAAAAAGCCAACAAACAAACTACTAATGATACTGTGTCAACAAAAATACTTTTGATACAACAAAAAGTATTCAAGAAAAAAAAAGACTGTGTATTGGACTTGTGCACCCTCACTACAGAACTCATAAACACTTTTTATAAATAATATATACATATATGTCTTTAGACAATGTATAAATTTCTCCTGTGATGTCTTTTCAAGTAACTTATATTACAGGTATGCTTCACAACCTGAAATCCTCTTCACCTCTCTCCTCCTCCTCCTCCTCCTCCTCCTCCTCCTCCTCCTCCTCCTCCTCCTCCTTCTTCTTCTTCTTCTTCTTCTTCTTCTTCTTCTTCGAGGCCTGTTAATTGCATTAAATGCCTCTGTATGGGGTTCTTTTAAGGAAAAGTTTTCTTCCAATAATAGGACCTAGCCCAGAGAGAAATGTATTGACACTTATAACTGTTTATAAGGTTAAAGAAATTTGTGAATTAATATGTATATATATTTTTATGAAAATGATATCACAATTATTTTAATATATATTTTTTTAATTTTTTCTATTCTTTGTCTCATAAAAAAACAGTTTGAACTTGAAACTCTTTAGCAATGTTCTTATATCCCTTACCCCAAAAAAGTGACTCACAAGTATAATTCAAATTATTGAGGCTCGTAAATTTTTCATCTTTTATTTTAACAAGTAAAGTCTAAAGATTTTCTTTTTATTTTCACCTTTAAATGAAGCACACTTTTATAGCTTTCTTGTTGTTTAACTGACCTTTAATATTCTGCAATTTTTACCCCCATTCTGATCATTTTGGACTATTGATGTTTTCATGGAGGGGATCTCAAAGTGATCATGAACAAGGTAGGAAATGGATATAGTAAGATATAAGACTGGTGATTGCTGAGTATGTAGATTTTGCTATACAAACTAAGTATTGGTGGATGATATGGGGGTAGGGAGAAAAAGGGCAATAAAAAAAAGAAGAAAAACTTGAACAGTAGAGGGGTTCACATGCTACAAGTCTACAATGATAGCGTGAATATAGAGGGTAGTGTTTTTGGAAGCAGCAATAAAATTTGAGGGAAAGAAAAAGGTAATATTTTGCACAGTTCCCAAATGAGAGAGCCAGGTGAATGGGTTCTGTGTTCAACTCTTCCCACCTAGGAGTGGAATTTATAGTTCATAGGGTATGTCTCAGTAAGTAGTAAAACACCATTTCTATGTACCTTTACACTTTTTCATGGCTACAAGCTGACTTTGACAATTCCAGTCACATTACATCTTTGCACTTATTAGCTATTCATTAATTAATTCATTCATTACATTATTTATTTGTTTTTGATTAATTCACTTTTTTTTAGTTGTCATTGTTTTTACATTACTGGTGATTACATAATTGCATAAATATTCTGAATGTTGACTTTTGGTTAAATATTGTTTTATGTGTTTATTCATACATTTATTTTTCATTGAAATGTTTTTCTTTTGCCAAGCCTGATTTATATTATACCTCAATCTTCATTTATGAAGAATAGATAAAATCACATTATTCCAAAAAACTCAAGGATTTAACATCTTTGCAGAATCCTAATCACCTGCTAAAGTTGACCCAGTCTGGGTCATCTAAAAGCTGTGTCAAAACTCCTCTTTTTTCTTATATACACTTTAATAAAGGATTTGTCTCTCACTTTTATATTTTGGAGAGTAGACTAACTTCCCAAGCAGTAGTTAATAACCTAGATGAGTTTTCCAACTAGTTCACTATTACTTTAAAATTGTTTACATCCTTGACACTAACAGTGTGACTGATTACTTTTTTTAATTTTTGCAAGATCTCTCTCTCTCTCTCTCTCTCTCTCTCTCTCTCTCTCTCTCTCTCTCTGTCTCTCATAATACAAATCGAAATCAGATATGCTTTTTTACTAAGAAACACTCTCAGCCCTTAATAAAATATTCTACAAAGAAAAAGGGTTTCACTGATTATCTTAGAGCCCCACTAAGTTGCTGAGGCTGGCTGACTTTAATCTAATGTTATAGAAGTATGCAATATATATATATACACACACACACACACACACACGAGAGAGAGAGAGAGAGAGAGAGAGAGAGAGAGAGAGAGAGAGAGAGTAGTGTTCATTTGACTCTTTCTCTTGGGGACTGTGCCAGAGTTACCTTCTTCTTTCGCTTCTACCTTATTTCTGCCTCCAAAGAAACTATCCTTTTCCCTCATACTTCATTGATCCACCATTAGAATTTTTAAATCTGAACTCTTGAGCTGGTCATTCTTTCCCTCTTTTCTTCACAGCACTTTTTTCTCTACCTGTACCTATTCCACCAATACTTATTCATGAATACTCACTACTACATACACAGTATCCACCAATGTCACAACCTGACCTATCCCTGTTCTGCTTTTTCCATGGATCACTTTGAGATCCCCTCCACCCAGATATCAATAGTCCAGAGTAAGGTCAGGTAAGGGTGTTATATATGTAGGTTTTTAAATGTCATTTACATAACAATGAGCCTATTAAAATTGGGATGTATTTTGTCTTAGGTTAAAAAAGAAAATTTACAGACTGCACTGTTATACTCAATGTTTAAAATTCATTAATCTCAATAATTTGGAAAAAGTAATTCTATAAAAAGGAGAATAAAGAAAAGAACATAATACATAAAATTGACAATTGATGGAGTAGATATTGCTGTTATTTCATCATGAAAATATATATATATATATATATATATGAAATACTTTTCACCAAGCAGCTTAGACCTGTAGAAATTATTGTATGTGTGTACAATGACAGCATACAAGTATGTGATAGCATAAGACTAGAGCTATACTTGTCAATACAGTAGAAATCTGTGGCCAAGGAGGAAAGACGAGGTGATTCAGAAAAATAAAAATAATAAAGTTTGAGAAAAAAATGGTTTCTGGAGCCCAGAAAGATTTTTGTTTTAATTAGAGTACAAAATACCACATAAGTATTATACTGAAGTTACATCTGTTAAATACATCACATGTATAATGGTTTTCAAGGAAAATATGTGGAAATTATCACAAACTAAATAAAAATTTACAAAAGCACATAAAATAGCATGTGTGTAAATAAAACTAATCATTACAAAGACAACTATTTTAACTCAATTTAATATATAATATTTTCCTATCAAAATTTTAGCATGTTTTTCTTTAAATACAAGAAGAGAGCTGGTCCTGTTGGTGCACAATTGTAATCTCAGTACCTTGGGAGGTGTATTGTGAGCTCAAAGCCAGCATCAGAAAAAGTGAGACACTAAGTAACTCAGTGAGATACCGTGTCTAAATGTCATACAAAATATGTTTGGGGATGTGGGGGCTCAATTCCCCTGAGTTTAATTCCAAGTACCAAATAAAAGAAAAGAAAAGAATGGACAAAAAAAATTTTCTTAGAAATAAAATATATGTAAAATACACCAAAACCTTTAATAAAAATCAAATAATATAGTTATTGTTATGAGACACATTTAATGTATATTATGAAACTATATTGAAATAATACAGACCAATATATTATAATATAAATCAAATCTGAAATCATATGTAGATCAATAGTATTGTTAAGAGCAATAGAAAGGCATATGTAAAACCAACCATATGAAAAATAACATTAGAAGTGAATGAATGAATCTATCCAACCTAAAGTTAGAATTGGGACATAGAGGCAAAGTTCACTGTTAGAGTGTGTGTGCAGAATGTGCAAGATAGTCAGTTCCAAACTTAGCAACACTATAAAAAGCAAATATTAACAGGGAATGATGTTGAAAATAAAGCAGCATATTAAATGAGACACTCTCCCTCCATCTATAGATAAATTTAAGGAAAAAACTACTGTGAGTATTTCTTTGGCAAAATCATGAATGAGTAGAGAGATTTAGATACACTGGATACTAGTCCGGTCTTAAGAAATGTACCATATGTGGGACAAAATTCCCAACTACCATAATCACCTGTAGTGAGCAGAAATGTGAGAAAGGGGCTGAGGATGTAGCTCAGTTTTTAGAGTGCTTGCCTTGTATGCACAAGGCCCTGGGTTCAATCTCTAGCACCACAAAAAAAAAAAAAAAAGAAGGAAATATGAAAGAAATGATACAAAAAAAATGGTGATATCTAGGAGCCATAAAATTTTTCACAAGTGCTTCATCAGCTGTGACCAAGACACAAAAATACCCAAATATCAAAGCTGTCAATTTATCTCAAAAAAAAAAAATCTGCCAGCATATTTTCCCAATTGCTGTTGCTTACAGACGAAGTTCACTCTAGCTTGTATTATAGGCAAAATAGGGAGGAATCCAGTAAACTACTCTTAACTTGAGTAAGATTTTAGCACTTCCAGAATCCTGCCCCAACCCTGATATACTAGTAATAAGGCCAGAAATACCAATTCCTCCTAGAAAAATTTATTGGTTTTTTTGTGGGTGTGTGTATGTGTGTATTGAATGTTTCACATTTAACATATTTTGTTTATGTTACTATGTCCCTGATACACTAGTAATAATGCCAGAACTACCAATTGCTCCTAGAAAGTTTTTTTTTTTGTGTGTGTGTGTATTTGTGGATGTGTGTGTCGATGTGTGTACTGAATATCTCAACTGTAACATATTTTATTTACCTTACTATGTCCTGAAGTTCCAAACTCTAGAACAAAAGGTGATTGAGCTTATGTAAATCTCTGTAGATTTCAAACAAATGAATTTACATTCTTTTCCCAGCACTTTTATGAACTGTGATATCAAACTGCTGTTCAAAAAGGAGCTTAACAAACAATGATCCCTGTTTATTCCAACAAATCTGTACAGAATAGTCCTACATTGGCTACTTCATATAAACTTTCCTAAGGGATAAAATGCATCAGTCAAAGAGATTTTCTGTAGCCTGGGCAGTGTTGTTGAAAAGGTTATTATAATAATGTGAAAGAGCTAGGTGTGGTGGCCAATATACTAGAGGCTTGAGAGGCAAGTCAGGAGGATTGTGATTTGAAAGACAGCCTTAACAACATAGAAAGGCTACAAACGACTTATTCAGAGATGAGTGATATATCACCCGTCTCAAAAAAAAGGACTGGAAACATAACTCAGTGGTAAGCACCCACGGATTTCAATTCCTAGCACCAAACCACACCAAACTAAACAAATATCTGATAGATAGTAGGGACTCCAGAGTATAGGTGTATATGCATAGTTAAAAATTTTGGTTACAATATAAAGTTAATAAAGATACTTTTGAAAAAACTATCATGGTTCTTTTTTTTTAAAGAGAAAGTGAGAGAGGGGAGAGAGAGAGAGAGAGAGAGAGAGAAAGAGAGAGAGAGAGAGAGAGAGAGAATTTTAATATTTATTTATTCATTTTAGTTTTCGGCAGACACAACATCTTTATTTGTACATGGTGCTCAGGATAAAACCCAGTGCCACACGAATACCAGGCAAGTGCACTACCGCTTGAGCCACATTCCCAGCCCCTATCATGGCTCTAAGAGCTCAAAATAAAAATGCCATATAACCGACTAATAATAATTTTTTTGAAGCAAGGTATCATTTTGAATGTCTGTACTCGCAGTGGCTTGGGAGGATGAAACAGGAGGAACTTAAAAACAGCCTCAGAAACTTGGCAATGGCTTAAGTGACTCAGTGATATCCTGTCTTATTAAAAAAAAATAGGGATGTAACAAAGTAGTAAATCGCCTAAATAATTACAAATAAATAACAATAACAATTCTTGGCTTAAAAAAATGCCCTATTACCCAGTAATTATAATTCTGGATAAATATCTAAAGAAATTGGAACACTTTTGTTAAAGATATTACTTCACTTCCATTTTTATTGTAGGTTTATTCACAGTATTGTAAAGGTAAAATTTCTAAGCTGATTCTAAGCTGCAGAGCCAGAGTTAAAGTGTAAAAGACCGGACATTGTGAAGTCTCTAACTGCAGGGCTTGCATTAAAGAGTAAAAGATTAAGTATTGTTACAATTCCTCTGCTACCACCGAAACCTGTAATCCCTGTAGCTGTTAGGACAATACCCGAGCTGCCCACTAAACATTCTCACTGGCTCCTCTGGTTGTCTAATAACCTGGGACTCTGTGTAAAATGGCACGTAGACATTACAAGTCCCAAAACCAATCAGTTGGAATGTGCACCCCGCTTAAACGTAACCAATCACCCCCGTCCAATCTGTTCCCGACAGTAAATGTACTAACCAGGTCTCAGAGTTGTTGTTCAATTTTCCCGCGCCTCATGATGATTTATTCTGAAGTATGCAAAGCCCCCCGCCCTCTCCAAAAAGTGTACTTAAGCTCTGCCTTACCTCTGCTCGGGGCTCTGGGCTGCTCTATCTTCCTGAGTGAGCCTGGAGCCTCAGCATGCTGAATCAATAAAACCCCTTCTGCCAATTGCATGGAGCTGGTCTCTTGTGGTCTCTCCCTCCGACGTTTCGCTGGACCCTTACATTTGGTGCGTTGGCCGGGAACTGCGCATCGACGGACAGGGAGACCCCAATGGACTGCTCTAGGGGGTAAGTAAGTAAGGCGCCTCTTTTTCTTCTTCTTCTCCTTGCTTTTCTTTCGCGATCGCTCGGGGTTTGGTTTCTGGTGGCTCAATGGCGGGCGTAAGCTCCCAGAGGGCTTAAGTTCTCAGAGCCTTGGCTTGGGTTTGACAGCGTGTGGCTGCGAGTGGAAAGCGTAAGTTTTCCCTGGCTGTGGTGACAGACGAGTCTTTGGAGCCACAGGCCACCCTCCAAGGGACGCCTTGGGGGACTCGGGGGGACAGAAGTGCTCCCCATCAGGTAGAGGGAGGAGCCCTCGTCAGGTGTATTCTGCTGCCAATCCGTCTGGTTTTGCCGGCAATTCTTTTTGTTGTTCTCAGGTTGAATTCACTGTCTGTCTTTAATTTTTGCTTCTGATGCTTAAGGCCCCACTGAATTGCTGAGTCTAGCCTTGAACTTAAAATCCTTCTTCTCAGCCTCTTGAGTCACTGAAATTGCAGACATGCATTACAATATTGGCTCTTGTTTCCTGGTTTATGAATAGGCAAAATTGAAATGATAAGCAGAGAAGCAGCTGTTATAATCACCCCTTTATTAATTCTGGCTTCATTCCTAAGGTTTAAATATTTAAACCCATATTTCAATGTATACTGAAGGTAACATTATCTATTATAGTCAACAGTCTGTTCATGTCCATTTTATCCAGACAATTTTTTACTGCCTAAACTTTGATTTAATTTGAAAATGTTACTCAATATGTTTGAACTTCTGGTTTTTCTTTTGGCTTTATTAGGATACTAGGTTCAAACCAAACAGCCTATGGAAAATTATGGTGTGGTTATAGCTAAAGAGAAGACTATATGATGAATAAAATTTTAAACTCACGAGGATGATGTATTTTCTTTATTTTTATGTAACCTTGGTGAATAAGATACAGCGTACACAGCCAAACCTTAAATCTTACAAAGCAGGCTCTAACTCTAGTTAATAAAGAAAAATATCAAATACAAAAAGTTGTGTTGCAAAATCACATAGCAGTTGGTTTGTTATCAGCAGCACAGGAATGTGTTTCTGCCATATAATAATATCAGTATGACTTCAATACATATGATATCTTTTAGATGCAACCACACAGCAGTTGATCAATGATAAGCTGCAAGAATGATGAGCTTGTTTAGATACCATCTGGAGATGGCTTTAGTAATCCTAGACAGGGTGTTTGTGTTCTAGTCATACAGCATATTTTTTGAGGCCTGTGGATTCAGAGTTCTTACCTCCTTGGTAATAGATCATTGCAGAAGACTTCAAGTGTGTAGATTTTTGATGATGAAACTTTTAAGAGTGGATCATTGGAAAGGCCAAACATGGCTATAGCTACTCTGTGGTTGATGCTTCCAAAAGGTTACTGTTATTATTATGATGATGATGATGATTAGTATTATTATCATTTATTTAAGTAATGAATACCTTGATTAAGGGTACACATTCATTGTCATAAACATTTTCTTCTGAGCATGTGTTCACTATGTAAAATATTGATCATGCACCTTTTTTCTGGCCTATATATGAAAGGACCTATGGAATGATGCAGAATTCTGAGGGCTGAATGCTCTGGGCTACCTGGGAGCTATTGTTACCTCTGCATAAGCATGACTACACTGCCAACTCTTCCTCACATCTCTCAATTGCTAGAGACCAAAATTTTACATCCTGGGTCTCAACACCCACACAGCAACTCTAATAGTCTTTAGGATATTTGCAGGTGAGAGATATCACAGTCCTGAGAGATTAATGGAGATTTTTAGGGAAGTAGTGGCAACTAAGGACAAGAAGCATACAACACTTTGTTGCCTCAGTCCAATTACAGTGAACTCCTGTGGAGAGCTGTTACATAGTGGGATTAGTTGTAAACAGAAATAAGGATTCTGACTGCACTGTGTGCAAACATAAACCTTGGAAGTTGAACTATCGATGAACTGCTGAAGCCCAGGCCTCAGCCCCTGGCCAAAGAAAAAAGTGGCAGCAGTGGCATAGATGATTTGGAGAAGTAGTCAAATGAGTCATGTGCAGCTGCTCTGGTCATGGGATGAATTGTTTCTATAGATCTGACAGCAAAAACTGATGCAAGTGTATGAGAGATTACCAGAATGAGAAATTGAAAAATAATCAAGAAGTACAGGAATCCAAAGTATATCCAGTAGAGTAAGATCTCTGTATTTTTAAAATACCCATCATCCTTCTCCATTGTCATGATTGAGTCTGGGGAGAAGAAGAAGGATAAAGGCCTTCAAGTCCAGTCAATGGATGATGCATTAAATGAAACAACAGTATCCAATGGCTTCAGTGAACAACTGGCATGGTCATCCCAGGTATCCAAGTTTACCCAATTTTACCTGTTAAGCAGAACTGGTGGACTTAAAAAATAATTTACCCAGGTGGCAAGAGAGCAAGATTATTAATTTTTGTCTGTAAGAATTAGAGATAAACAGCATTCTGTCTTGCACCTTAAGAATGGAGAGGTTACATTGCTCCTTACAATAAAAGTTGTAAAATGCTCAATGCCATAAGGCATTTAAGGACAAAAAAAAGACTAAGTATGTTAGTACCTGGCCAGGCTTCCAGAGGGCTGTATTTTTAGCAAGTAACCAAGGTCATAAACATTCATATTCAATCTATGTACTCAAGATCAAAAACATGTATTTGTGAGCATGCTCTTACATCAGTAAAATGTTGTTGATATGCCTTATTTGTCTGACCTGCATTAAAAAAAAAAGTTCTATTTAATAATCTGGGGGGCTGAGGGATAGAAGCTAGAGTTTGGTTATGGGCTATTGCTGCCTTCAAAAGTAGCATACCTACCATCCCAAAAGTTCTTCACATCTTCATTCAACTGCTTGAGCCCCAAACCTTGCTTTTTTGATATAAGCCCCTGCACAACAGCCACAGATGTGAAATCATTTTGAATTTGAGACTATCACAAATCCTCTGCTTTATTTAAGGAGTATTGTGTTGTTTTGTAGACATACTCCCAGATAAAGTTCATATAGTGGAGATTTAGTATATTATTTATTTTAGATTACACATATGGCCTTAATGTTGTCTCACACTCACTTTATTAATGTAGTGTTTCATATTCTCCATTTACAAAACTTTTTTGATACAGATACAGTCCTTTTGTTGCAGTTTCCATAGCATCCTGCATTTTCATCATGACTGAAATGAAATATGCCTGTTTTCAAATTTCTCCTGATAAGAAATTTAAAAAATATTACTTGTTCTAGATTTTTCAATTCAATTTTCAGCAATTTTTCAAGTTTATTTTAATTCCTTGCTATAAGCTTTAGACGATTTTCTCAAACATATTATCCCCATTGAATAAAAAGTTCATCAGATGTAAAAATTTTGTTTTCCTTTTTTTTTATTCTTTTCTTTTTTTAAGGGGAGAGGAATGAATACTTAACCCAGGGTAGTTCTCCCAAACCCCTATATCATCAGACTTTTTAATTTGTATTTTATTTTATTTTTAGTTTTCACACAAAGTCTTGCTTAGTTTCTTAGGGCCCTCTCATATTATTTAGACTGAATTTGAAATTGTGATTCTTCTGCTTAAGTCTCCCAAATTATTAAGTTGCTGACATGAGCCACATATGTGTGTAACCCCCTCCCCTTTTTGAATAAATGTCACTACTTAAAAATGTCACTACTTAAAAATAATGATGAATCATGGCTTCTGAAGGAGGTAAGTTTTGCCTTTGCATCAGGCATATTTGATGTTGATTTGTACTTAAAAATTGTGGGCACACAACAAAACATCTTTGTAAGATCCTGTTTCAAAATAAAAAAAAAGAAATGAAAAAAATTGAGGATATAGCTCAGAAATATTAATTCTCTCAGTTTAACCACCAGCACTACACTCATATAAACATACACACACACACACACACACACACACACACACACAGTACTTGTGGGATTTTGAAAATATTTTTTGACACTGAACAGCTGTATTAACCTCATCTATTACAAAAGGCAGAATTAGTGACATAATATGATGGGTCCTTTAGCCTTATCTGTGTACAGAAATTTGGTAATGCGATTTTACTCCTGCTCTAGGCAAATGCAGAATGCATTCTACAAACTTTGGGTCAGGGATCTTCTTTTTTTATGGCTTTTATAAAGTTGTGGCTATGAAAGAGTACTAGTCAGGTACCTAGTCAGGAAATATTTTTTAATGTTTTTGCTTTTGCTTTTAGAACACTGTCTTCTCAATGAGGACATGCTCACCTTAATTTATTAGATTCTGAGATATCATGTGAAGAAGATTCAGGGTGTTTTGTTTTGTTTTGTTTTGTTTTGGCAGCCAGATCATTCTCTAAAGTTCAGTAATCCTAACAGCTAAAACTATGGAGCAAAAATATTGCAGATTAATGCAGTTCAATCCAAATGTGAACTAGTAAGTTTTAGAGTGACTTCTTATACAGTTATAGACAACAATATACCCACTGGAGGGAAAACGTCAGGTTTTAATCATATGTGGTACAGTGAATATCTGGAAAACAGCAGATATTTTATAAGAGGTATTTTAATTTCTTTTATTTAAGTTCATATTTCCAGCCCTGATCTTTAGTCTTTTAACAATGAAAATGGACCAGCGTGCCTTTTGGACTTTATTCTGGGCCTACTCGGCTTAGGTTGGAGTCAGTTCCTGAAGACTTGCCCAATCAGTCTCTTAGGTGCCATTCTTTTAATCATTTTGTAGGCTTTCTGTCATGGATCAGGAGCCCAAATTTCTGTGCTAAGAAGAAGCTGAAAACAAATCAAAGGGAGAACTCTGAAAACCCTGAAAGCAAGAAAATGATAAGTGTGTCTTGTTATCTTGAGACTGGATAAGTAGGTTGCTTGAAGCTGGCAAGAGTGGCAATGGCAGAAAATGAAAATTGTGGCTAGGGACTTCTTGTGAGGAGGCAACAACTGTGATATATGCAGTACAGAAAAGAAAAAAAGTATTTCTATGCACTTCTGCCCCTTTCAATGCTTTATTCATTCAATTACTCAACATAATTTCACTCTATATGTTCTTAATCAAGAAAACAATGATTCTTAATGGTAGGTACTGCAATAGACACAATTCATTCAGAGCTAACAATTATAAATTAATTCTAAGCACTGCAAAGCACATGTAATAATGACAAGCTAATTACAGACCTTCCCTCTACATGCTAAGTTCAAAAGTCTCAAGCCTTAGGCTTTCTGTCCAGGATATGCACACTCACTCAGACCAGGGTGATCAGGACAAAAACAAAGGCAGCGCTTTCCTGGTGTGGAGCAGATGACTGGTTGAGGAGAGAATGATAGGGAGAAGTTGCAGCTCTCACCAGGGTCCAGACAAGGGCATAGAGTTGGGGAGTGGTGAGTATTATGCAGAGGATCAGGAAATGAAGACAACTAATGGGATGTCAGGTACTCATCAGGCTATCCATCTCAAGTGCATCTTTGTTTTCACTGGCTGAATCCCTGTTAATTAGCTGTATTATTTACATAAAATTTTGGGCTTTTTGATCCCCCTTGCAATCTTCTTCAGCTAACTCCAGGTTTCTCATTGTCATTTACCCTGGGGTCAGAAACATCTTGTCTGGTGGTCTCCACCATGACATTTTTGCCTTTCTCTCTTATCAGGCTAGGAGAGCCTGCCAGGGGCTTCACTCTATTTATCAGGTTGAGGGGAAATAACTTGTTTGAGGCCATACTGGAGTGTTCTGTGTGTGTGTGTGCCTGGTGAGACTGCAGGTTTGAAACTAGAATTTTAAAAATAGAGTTGTGTAGACTCAGGCCTAAGGCCATCTTCACAGGACTCCTCAGAGGGTCTCTGTGGCAGATCAACCTCCATCCTCCACCCCTACTAGTCTAGTGAAGCTTAGATCGGCAGTTAAAAACCTGGGCATTTTGTTCCATAATTGTATGGTGTTTTCAGCTTGTCTCTAAAGCCCTTTGTGGGCATCCATGTGCCATGAGTCGAGCATGTTCCCACATTGTGTGGTGAAGACTGGAATAATTATCTGAAGAAAACCCCAACTTCATTCGTTGTTTCCATGCACAAGAGAGATTGTACTTTTAGAGCTTGTTATGGAGGTTTTTTTTTTTTGTTTTTTTTTTTTTTGTGTGTGTGTGTGTGAGTGTGAGTGTGTGTGTTTGGTACCAGGAATTCAACCCAGGGGAGTTCAGCTACTGAATCACATCCCCAGCCCTTTTTAAAATATTTTTATATGGAGACAGGGTCCCTTTGAGTTTCTTAGGGCCTCATTAAGTTGCTGATGCTGGATTTTAACTCAATGCTCCTCATGACTCCTGAGCTTTTTTAATGTAGGGGAAGTAGTATCACAAATTCAAAACAACAATATTAATTCCAGAACTTCAGCTTAGCTCTTCCTAGGTCTGAGAATAAACCTCTAGTTTTCTAGCTCTCTGTTCACATATTCAAATCTAGGATTCTTTTTTCATAGTAAATTAGTATAAAATAGAAGCGATATTAAAATTACACTGTAATTTTAATGAATGAACCTCATTCTAACACAGCTGGAGGATAACTGGAAGATATGTTAATGAGCACCATTAAGGCCTATTTCAAATGTGAAAAAACCTTAATGCCCACTTTTGGAAACATCTTCAACAAAGTCCTTTGTCCCGTGGTGAAGTTGCAAGAGAAAAGATGGGTCATGGAAAGGATGAAAATGAACCCATATGGTAGTCAGAATGCCTTTTCTAAAACCTATTTTAAATAAATTTTTTTTTCATTTCTGCTCAAAAACTTCTGTAAACTTTTAAGATGGCACACAAAAATGAGTTTATCTGGTATCATTCCCCATCGCACATGGTGGGAGTTCTATTTCAACTTGCTTAAATAAATAGATTTTATTCTTCAAAATTTGTGAGACAAGCACCCAGATGCAATTGGCAAAGTAAGAAATTTTGTTTCATCTCAAAACTCCACTTTCAACATTATCAATGACTATTTTCCCATATTTCGTTTCATTTTTCTTCAAGAACTAGAGAACATTTTTAAAAGATTTGATTTATCATCTGTGTAGGAATGGCAGAAAGGCTCCATAAACTCAACAAGCAGGACTCTAGAGGCCTGTCACAGAAGAGAAGGGGGAAGGGGGAAGAAGAGAGAGGGAAGGGGGAAGAGAGGGGGAGGGGGATGGAGAGAGGTAGAGGGAGAGGGTGTTGATATTTATGAGCTCAACGGGGGATGAGGAGGAGCTGGGGGGAGAGGGGTCTTACTTCTTTATTGGGTGAGAGTTCAGGCCACTTTGGGGATTTGCAGGTGTGCTATTGTGCCATTAAAAGTTCACGCCATTAAGTGTCATGGACCTGAGCTCCAGGTAGAGAAATGCTCCAGGCACCATCTTTTTTTTTTAAGAGAGAAAGAGAAAGAGAGAGAGAGAGAGAGAGAGAGAGAGAGAGAGAGAATTCTTTTATTTTTATTATTATTATTGTTATTTTTAGTTTTCAGCGGACACAACATCTTTGTTTGTAGGTGGTGCTGAGGATGGAACCTGGGCCGCATGAATTCCAGGTGAGTGCTCTATGCCTTGAGCCACATTCCCAGCCCCTCGGGGCACCATCTTTAGCAACAATCCGAGCTTTATACATATGAATAAAGCAGAATAAAATTAGGTTACATTAAAAAGAATTAATCTCTTCTAAAAGAGGTAGTGTAGTTTATGTGTCCCAATAAAGGTCCTCAATTCATTTTGTTTTCATATGTAAAACCTTTTTATTAAAATGGCCCTGAGCCATAGAAACATTCCAAACATTTCAGTAAACACCTCTCTCTGGTGTGGCAGGAAAATAAAAGTGGGACTAACTTAAATTCAAACAAACTACATGAAAGATCAATCTCTCTCTTTCTTTTCTTCTTCTTCTTTTTCTTTTTCTTTTTCTTTTTTTTTTTTTTTTTTTTTTTTTTTTGTGTGTGTGTGTGTTTGTTTTTTTTGTGGTACTGGGAATTAAACCCAGGGCCTCATGCTTAGAAGGCAAGCAAACTACTAGCTGAGCTATATCCCCAGTCCCAAATTTTGGGAGGCAAAACCAGGGATTGAAGTCATGGGCACTCTACCACTGAGCCACATCCCTACCCTTATTTTTTTATTTTTACTTAGAGAATGGTTTTCACTGAGTTGCTTAGCTTCTCACCATTGCTGAGACTGACTTCAAATTCAGGATACTCCTATCTCAGCCTCTGAAGTAGCTGAGATTACAGGCATGCACCAGCATGCAAGGCCAACTTTCATCTCAAAACAGCAAATTAGGTAACAGGCTGTCAACAAATAGGTACACTATGTAAAAAACTATTTTTAGTTTTTGATAGACCTTTATTTTATTTACTTATATGTAGTTCTGAGAATTAAAAGAAGTGCCAGACAAGTTAGCTACCACTGAGCTCCAGCCCCAGCCCCCTGGTACATATTTTTTTTATGGTGAATACTAGAGATTGAATTTAGGAACACTGGACTACTGAGACTCAGTCTAAGGGTTATTTTTTACTTCATTAAGAGATGAGGTTTCACTGAGTCATTTAGCACCTCACTTTTGCTAAGGCTGTTTTGAAATTTGATCCTTTTGCCTCAGCCTCTCCAGCAACTGGGATTACAGGCCTGCACCAACACAACCAGCCTTTGGTATATTTTCAATACCTATTATAAATAGATTTTAACCAGTAGCCTTAAGTCTTTCCTAATATATGTTTGGATTGAATCCATAACCCAGAAATCAGTGAAACAGATAATCTAGTTTTATCTCCAAAACTGTTTCATCTATTAGAGTGTCTGAGTTAAGATTACCAATTGAAGAATTTACTGTATATTGTGGTTTCATCCTGACCTCCCATATGTACCTTGTTCTGAATTTTAGAACAGTCTGAAACAAGGTGCCCACAAATACCAAATATCTTGGAGTACTTAAAAAACACCAGTATCTGAGTCTTGCCTTCTAGGGACCAGTTTTAATTTTAAGTGTGTAGTTTCTAAAGGCATTAATTCAATAATCTGCAGCTGGAAGGCATTTTCTGATAATACCTTTTATCTAAAAGACACTTGTTTCATTTTATTAGATACTGTGAATGAAGATACAATAAAAATAGAAGTACAGCAGTATCTTCATCGAAAGGATTTCAATTGCTTTACATATATACCTATATTTTTTAAAAATTTATTTTGAATTTAAATTACATCCAAGTTCAGTCTATCTTTTTCTCTCTTTTATTTTATTTATGTACTTATTTGTGGTACTGAGGATTGAACCCAGGGATTAACCCATGGGCATTTTACCAATGTGCTACATACCCAGTCTCCACCACTTTTATTTATTTATTTATTATTGAGACAGGGTTTACTGATATGATAAGGACTTTGCCAAGTTTTTGAGTCTGGTCTCTAACTTGAGATCCTCTTGTCTCACCCTTCTAAGGCACAGAAAGTACAGGTATGTACAACTTTGTGGTAGCACCCCAAATTATTACTAGTGGATTATGTAGCATTTTTATTTTGAGCTTTTAAAGAACCTTAACACTTTTATCAAAAATATATTTATTAAATTTATGCTGTTGCCAACATTTTTTACGTTTTTGTACCCTGAATCCTTATGTTTATTTATTTGTTTTTAATTTTTGATTTGGTGCTGAGTATTGAACCCAGGGGTGCTTTCCACTGAGCCACATCCACTGTCTTTTTTTAAAGGAAAGTGACCACAACACTGGGAGCAACCAAAAGATCTTTATTGCAGCAGTGCAACAAAGAGAAAGGAAAGAAGGAGAGAGAGAGAGAGAGAGAGAGAGAGAGAGAGAGAGAGAGAGAGAGAAGAGATGAACAGGGAGAGAGCAAGAGCAAGAGAGAGACAGAGAGCATGCACAAGAATGATAAAGAGCAAGAGAGAGAGAGAGAGCGAAAGAGAGAGCAAGAGAGAGGGGGGCCTGGCAGGAAGGAGTTTTTAATAGCCAAAATCTATCGGGGCTTCTGGGTCTGCAAGCTGCCTTGTTGGCCCAAGGGGGGGTTAAGTGTTCAGCCTTGAGCAGGGTTGAATGTTCAGATTTGAGGCAAACAGGTGATAAAGGATCAGATAGAGGGGAGTTTGAGTGCATGGGCTATCTTGCAGGCAACATCTGTTCAGCCTAACCTGCAGACAACACAGTTCAGCCTGCTCTGCACCCAACATTTTTTATGTTATATTTTGAGACAGGCTCTCACTAAGTTTCTTGGAGCCTTGTTAATTGAATGAGGGTGTTTTCAAACTACCAATTCTCTTGCCTCATTTTCCTGAACTTCTAGGATTCCAGGCATGTTTCAGCACTCATGACATTTTTACATTATTATAATAGCCATTACAACAGCACTGTACAGGCTGCAGGAAATTCATTTGATTTATGAATTAAATCCCTGAGGCAAGTTTATTTGAAGTAGCCAGTGTAAAAGTGTTGTGTAAAGATTCCTTGGGAATAAACAGGGATTTTTTTTCTAATCTCTTTTGTGAATGACTGTTGGAAACCATAGTCCATAAAAGTTCTAGAAAAAAGAATGCAAATTTATTTGTTTGTGGTTTACAGATATTTGCACATGCCCAGTCACCTTTGCATCTAAAACTTTAAACTTCAGAACATAGTAACTAGAACAAAATTTTTTAAAGTTGAACAGTGCACAAACAAATTTCTTTTAGGAGCAATTGGTAGTTGTGGAGTTATTACTGTGGTCAGAAGAATTGGGCCAGGGCTCTGGAAGGTCTCACTCAGGGTATTGGTGATTTACTTTATTCTACACTATTACACCCACAATACAATACTCCCAGCAATAGTAGTTGAGAAAATATGCTGATAACGCCTTAAGCTAAACTGGCACCTTTGATATTTGCCTACTTCTCTGCACAGATCCCAGCTGAGTAATTAACATGGAACCAGAATGTGAATAGGGTATTTCTTGCACTTATTGTTTTGGGGTCAGCTGCTCCATTAGGGTGGGGGGGGGGTCTGAAACCAGGCTCGTGCAAGTATTTTTGTATATGTTCCTTTGCTCTTGCTGAGGTCTATTATTTTAAATGACAAAAGATTTTGAGTAATGTGCTTGGACTTATTTTTCATACACTTCACAGTTTACATCAAGAAGAAATGCCTCAGTCTGGCTGGGCACAAATAACTGAGCCACCACAAAGCCTTGTAGGTTCAAACAGCAACTACTTTATTTCAACTCTCACCGGCACTGCACACGTGCTTTTTCGCCAACACCACTCACATAGCCCTTCCAGCAACTCCCCACACTTGAAATCCCGTCTCCGCAACTTCCCCAACCAATGAGGACTCTCTGGGAATCCTCAGGAGAACTCCAAAGTAGAGCAAGAACTTGAAATTAGCGGCTCCCAAGGCAGCAAGTGCCTCCCCATTGCCCCACAGTAAAGGTCAAATATACAATGCAATCAACCTAGCATCTCAGTAATTAGATATAGCTTAACTCAAATCATCATCTCAATGGTTCCCTGGCTTAACCTTTCAAAGATTTCCTGTCACCTTTCAAACATTCTCTCTGGCAAATGCTAGGCATCATTCTGACTGCTCATGACTCTCAACAAAGAAACAACAGCTAGAATTTATCTCAACACCCCTTTACATACAAAGTATAGGTTGTCATTGAATATGTTGGAAGTTTAATCAAGGTTTATTCATTAGAGAACAGGCTGATCTAGAAAGAATGTAAAGTACCACAAAGTCTTATGCTTTCAAAGCAAAAAGAAATCTGAGATATATAAGCAAGCAGAAGATTTTTTTTAAATTTTTTCTTTGTTTATTTTATTTCATTTTTTAAATAGAAAACAAATAGAGGAAAAAGGAGACCAAGGTGGGAAATATAATTACTGGCAGGACTATGAAACACTAAAAATAGAATCTAGATTTCAGAAAAGAAAGATTTGACATATTGTATTTGGAGATGTGGATGGCATGAGTGTCCATGATAAGAATGTTGTAAGCTTCTAAAAGAAAATTGATATGGTGAAAGAAGTTTATGTAACCCAGATCCTTACTTAAGCCACTTTCTGCCCCCCCCAAATAAACCATGTTAAGTAAACCACTGCTTGACTCTACTGCTGAATACTGAATAAAGAAAAGATTGCCAATGAAAGGTTTGCTTCATACCTTCCACCTTTGTCATGTTTGTGTCATTTATGCTATTGTTAATCAATCCAAAATTATACAAACAGTAATGACATTTCAGCCTCTGTGAAATTTTTCAGTGAATTCCTGACCATTTTGATGGAGGCTCACAGCAGACCTAGCAGGTGCCCTGGAGAAGGCTTGCACCTGAATGGCAGCATTAGAACCTTATTTTCCTCCTTCTGAAATTAATCAATATTTTGAGATGACTTTCTGGCTGGAGGCAGAAAACAGGAATCATTACAAAAGAATTGAGTCAGCTCAGAAATGTGTCACACCCAGCTGGGCACTTGGATCAGTAGTTGACTGGTCACAAATATCTGCAGTGGCCTCATGATTGGCAGCCTTGCACAAAGAAAGATCAACCTTGGTGCTTGTCAGGTTTCCAGGTAAGTCACATGGATCCCAGGCATTGGGCACTCACCTGCACTCACCTGCCTTCCTAAAAAACCTGCAAAGCCACTACCCAGGTGTTCATTCTTAATAATTGATGAACACTCTGTACTGTTCTGTCTTGCTCCCCAAGTGGTGCAAAAAGTCACGTAATCTTATTAAGAGAGACTCAAGGAAGGCGCAGGCAGGGGGCACTGGCAGGAAGAAGTCCACAGCCGAGGAGGTTCTGACTCCTGGCACTCGGGACATTCTAGAGTGAAGAAAAAGAACCCACCGCCTCCCTGGGAACCGTGCCCTGGCAGCGGTGGCTGGGTCCCGTGTCAACCGAACTGGACGGGTTTACAGAGGGTTTCTTGAGGTCCCCAGTCCTGGGAAGGCAGTGTCCCTTTCTTGGTCTTTCTTCTTCTTTCAGTTCGCTCAGGTCTAGGGTCGGCACCAGTTGAGCAAGTTGCCTTGGGAGTCCGAGCTCGCCCACACCGGTTTGGTAGGACAGGCCCGAGGACCGCAGAGCCTGGCAGCAGGGGAAGCTGGAGCTCCCAGTCCCCTCTGTGGAGATGGCAGGAGGCCTGTATTGACTGCGGACTGTGCTCCAGGCTCCATGCACCGGGCCTCGACCCTGTATCGCTGGGCTCCGCAGGTTCCAGGGCTTGGTGGTGTCTCTGGCACTCTATTCTAGGGCTCTTACTAGTCGCTCTCCATCACTGTGAAGGGACCAGCATTGGAGCTTGATTTCCTGAGGCTGTGGGTGCCGCCTGCTGTCTGCCCTGGAGGCCGGGCTGCCCAGATTTTAGAAAGGACCAGAGTGTAGCATCTGCTCCATGACCCTGAAAGTGCCTCATTGGGGAAACTGACTCCAGTATGGAGCTCCTGGTCCTGAAGGGATCTCAGGGGACATATGAGTTGGGGCATGGCCTGGAGAATGTGGGTCTTGGGAGGAGTTGGCAGACCTTAGGCCAGGCTACAGCAAAAAAGCCCCACAGTTTTCTCTCTGGGCTTGCTGCCAGGCACTGTCAGGTAGGGACACCTGCGGCCACCTGTGGGAGATCAAAAGGATGAAAACAACACCTCCAGTCCCGGGATGGCAGAGCCTAACAGAGGGGCATTTTCTAAAAGATGAAGAGATGGAAAATGGTCAAAACTAGTATATTTTAAAGTTGAAATGAAAGCTTGCAAAATTTTGGGACAGTATTTTTGTGTAAATTGTGCCTAAAGAAATATTAGGTAATTGACTCCCTTCTACTTTTTTAGCTTTTGTTTTTATTTTATTTTAGCAAAGAATCGGTTTTGCCAGCATTTTCCTCAGGAGCTGAGCATTACCCACAGCAGGAAAGACAAACTAACAATTTTCAAGTTGATCTTGACTTTATGTCTGGGATCTAGCACTTGTAAATGTAGAGGAAAATCATTTCTTGCTGTATTTTCCATGTGTGATTCCTTCCCTTATCTTCAAGGACCCAGTGATATTTGTTTATTGGTTTCATAAGCATCTATTTAAATGTAGTTTTTGTATGAAATACTCCCAGTTGCCACAGGGTGTAGTTTGTCAGAGAAAGCTGCTAGTGGCTTCACTTTCCAAGAATGTAAATCATTTCCTTTCTTTGATTTCAGAGAGTTGATATTACACAGCATCTGAACTTTGTGGGGGCAATTTTCCAAGTACATCTGTCATTAAGAGCAGTGCATAAATTTAAGCCAAGCAATGTTAAAGGATAGGAAGTTTTTCAGCATCTAGAGTATTATAAGACTACTGTAGAAATAAATTTTAACAACCAAGACCTACTAAAAGCCACCTCCAGATGGTACCCAGACAAGTTATCATTCATGCAAATGATTATTGGTCAGTTGCTTTGTAGCTGCAACTTCAGAAAGCATATGTACTGAAGCCATACTAATATTATTTTAATCATCTAGAATACATATGCAACAAAATTTGTTACATACTCATCATTGTGCTGCTGTTAACAAACAAAATGTCATGTGATTATGCAACACAATATTGTGTATATCATTTTTTTTCATTCACTAGAAATAGATACTTCAGTCCATGACTTAAGGTTTGTGTTGTATGCTCTCTCAAGGCAATTATCTGCATCTTAGTCACCATGGATGAATTTTAAAAAAGAAAAAAGTACCTCATCCTTGGGAGTAACTAGAGTTACAGAAATGCACCATTAAGTGAGTTTGTATACTCAACTTTAAGAATGTTACAAAATAGCCATGTACATGGTCATCCACTTCAATACCAGTGATACAGATTTCTGATGCTTGAGGATCAAAAGTTTTAGCTTAGCCTTGACAACTGAGAAAAACCCTGTCATAAAACAAAGAAAAAAAAGATCTGGGAGTATAACTCAAGTGATAGAGGAGTTATGAGTTCAATTCTTCATATTGTTAACTAAGTTAGAAATATGAAACAAAAATATGATTAAAATTAATACTATTAATATTTTATTATATAGACTTCTCTCTAGCTGTAAATTCATCATAATTTTGCACAGGCATTAAAACCAGTGTTCTAATAGAAAGCAGAGAAAGCACAAAAATTTTACAGTATGAATTATATTTTCAAATTAAATCAAGTTTTGAACTGTAACAAATTGTATAGATAAAATGAGAATCAACAGACTCCCGATTAAAATAATATTTCCTCATTATGTGTGAAAACAAGTCCAATGTTTAAATATTAGGAAATAAGACAGCATTTAAGATGGGGTGATTTTAACAGCTCTCTTTCTGTTTGACATCCCAATTCTGCCTTTGTATGAACTGAAAAGAACCGGTATGGTGATGTGTTTCTGTAATTTCAGTGACTCAGGAGAATTAGGCAGGGAGATATCACATTCAAGGACAGCTTCAGCAACTGAGTAAATACTAAAGCAAGCAAGCAAGCAAACAAACAAACAAACAAAACCACGACTGTGTTGGGCAAGGTGCGTACAACCATAATCCCAGAAATATGGAAAAATGAGGCAAGAAGATGGTAAATTCAAAGTCACCCTCAGCCAAAGTGAGATCCTAGACAACTCAGTGAGACTCTGTCTCTAAGTATAATACAAAATAGGGCTGGGGATGTGGCCCAGGTTTAATTGCCCCTGACTTCAATCCCTGGTACAAAAAATAAAATAAAATAAAATGGGGCTGGAGGTGTGACTTTGTGCTTAAATGCCCCTGGGTAAGATCTCTGGTACAAAAGAAAGAAAAATTCTGCTCTTTTGAATAAGTGTCACTATCTAACATCCAAGAGAATATGAAAATATTGATAACTCATGTAACCTAGAGGTGGTGAGTTTTGGCTTTGAGATAAGGTAAAGTTTAACCTGAATTCCAGTAAAGTTGCTTAGCAAATATTCTTGTGAGACTTACCAAATATTCTTTCACACTGAACACCTATGTGAACCTCATCTATTATAAAAGGTACAATAATCATAAATGCCAACATGTAACAATTCTTCAGCTTCATTTATATACGGAAAGTAGATGATATGTTTTTACTCCTACTCTAGAAAAATGTAAAATGTGTTTCCAAAACTTTGAATATGGTCTTTTATTATTTTTTATGAATCATGTAATGCTGTTTGCTATGAAAGTGTATTAGGTATCTGGTCAAGAAACATTTGAATGTTTTCGTTTTTTGCTTTCAGAACACTGGTACCTCCATGAGAACAAGCCCACAATACTTTTTTTTAATCATGAGTTATTTGGGGAAAAAAACATCAGGGTATTTTATTGGCAGCCAGATTATACTCTAAAGTTCAGTGTATTTACCAACCATCAGCTAATCATATGCAGCAAAGATTCCAGGTGAACTGAACCTAAATTGACGACCATCCCAAATATGAGCTAAGAAGTTTTAGAATGAGTTAATTAGTGACAGATAACTAGTTAATTTATTCACTATAGGCTGGATGCCAGGTTTCAAACACATGATGTGCAGAGGTTGTATAAAAAACAGAAGTTATCTTATAGACAGTGATTTATTTTTTCTTCATTAAAATTTTGTTGACTCTCTTAGTAAACTGTATTGAACTATAGAAAAATATTTATAGACATATATGCCTTTAATTGTGAAAATATTCTCCCACTACCTTATAAATTTGGTATGAATATTAGCACAATTAGGAAAGCCAAATATCTCAGTCCTGCCTCTAGGGTCAAGGTAAAATTGCAAATAAGTTTCCCTTTAATGTATTTATATTGTAGAGTCTCGGGTACTGAAAAATCTGAAGACCTTGCACCATCCACCTCCTGTGACATCAATTCTTTATGTTTACTTAATGGGATCTGAAATGGGAATGAATCTGTTCTTAGAATCTAGTGAGAAATAATGCCCACATTTTTACAGTTCTGGGTTGGAGCTGCCAGCTCTCTCAATTTGCACTGTCTCTCCTGTTCTTTGGCCCTGTTTAGAATATGTCCAGGAAGTGTATTCCATCACCTAGGACATAAAAATGATTGGTTCAGGCCTTTCATCTTGCTGATGTCAATGAATCCATAGCTCTCAATGTGAAATTTGTATACAATAAACTGAGATATGCCTGAGACTTCATGTAAATAGTGAATATTAAGATGGTTTTCCAAAAGTGTATGTATGTATTAATAAATTCATAGTGTCAAGCCATGATAATATATTGAATATAGAGTTTTTAGTTACAATTTGTTTTAGGTCTTATTTTCTTCTCCTTCTCCTCCTTTTCCTCCTCCTCCTCCTCCTCCTTTTTCATTAAAGGACAGAGTCTTACTGAGTTTCTTAGTGCCTTACTTTTTGCTGAAGGTAACATTGAACTCACAGTTCTCCTGCAACCACCTCCTGAGCCACTTGGATTACAGGTCTATGTCACTGTGCCTAACTTTTGTTTTTCATTTATAATTTGAATAGAAAAAAATTTAAAATTATACTTGTCTCTGTTTAGTGGTGAGAGATATGGGGACATTGATGGCTAAGGAAATTGCTAATGAGTTTAAACCTCAAACTTTTTTTCATAAGATCATTGAACAGAAAAGTTAAATAAAAATTTAAACTAACTGTGATATCATTTCCATAAATAAAAATATATACATATTTATTCACAAATTGCTTTAACCTTTTAAACAGTGATAAGTGTCAATGCACTTCTGTCTGGGTTACGTCCCATTATTGGAAGGAAATTCTCCCTCAATGTAAATCAACCCAAGTAATTTAATGCAATTCACAGCCACTCAAAATAATAATAATAAGAAGAAGTTTAGGGGGATTCTAGAATTGTGATTCACACCTGTAATATAAGTTACTTGAAAATGCATCAAAGGAAAAAATTTATTCTCTCTCTCTCTCTCTCTCTCTCTCTATATATATATATATATATATATATAGGTACACAAGTAGTGAGGGTACACAAGTCTAATACACAGTCCCTTTTTTCCTTAAATTTTTATTTGTTACTATAGATGAATATAATATCATTATTAGTTTCTTAGTTTTTTTTTTTTTTTTTTAATGTGGTGCTGAGTGTTCAACCCAGTACCTCACACATACTAGAAAAGCACTCTACCAGAAGATTCTGACCCCTTTTTTCTTTGTTTTTGAGGGCCTGCTATCCTCTCATGTTTTTAATTGCTGGACTCAGCAGTTTTGGATGTGCTTCTTTTCACATTTTGACACCATTGTCAGCAGATCCAAGATCTTAAATTAGATAGTCCTTAATACAATGTTTCTCATTTTGACTTCTTAGTTAAAGATTAGTTTCCAAGTGTAGGTAGATGCAAACTATTATTGAATTAAATAGTTTTTATTTGACTTTCTTTACAAAAGTCTTTTTTTTTTTTCTTTTCCTAGGTCACTATGTTCTCAGGTTAGAGTATTAACAGGGGATGCTTTCAGTTTTCATTGAAAATATAATTTTTTTAGAAAAACAAAAAAGAATTTGTTGAATGAATACTAATGATTTTAATGGAGGAAAAAGGAAAATTGACAATATTAAAATCATATTTAGGATAGAATAGAAAGAAATCATAATTAATAAAAGAATAAGTGCAAATCATCCAGAAAGATTTTTAAAAATTTGAAAATACCTTTCCCCCATAAGCCTGCAGAACCATCATTGGATGATGATAGCAGCATAAAATATTTTAGGTTCTAAGGTGGAGACTAAAGAAAAAGAAAAATGTTGATGGCTTCAGAAGTTCAGAAGTTCTTTTTCTCCCTATAAGTTTTTTTTTTTTTTTAATTTTTATTACTTTTAATTTGGTGGAGAGATACTGAAAAACTTCCATGGCCCAGGGAGAATTGCCCCACCTCTCCACCTCCTATGCCCTCCACCCATATTCTTTTTTTCTCTCAGTCCACCTTTGTCCCCTCTTCCGCCCTGTCCTTTCCCCAGTGACAGGACTTGGTAGTGGTCACTGTTGGATAGGAGGAGGGAGGGACAGCCTTGCTCCCAAGCCTCCTCCTCTGCTCCAGACATGGTGTGGTCCAACTCTCTCTTGGCAAAAGCTGAGATGAGGAGGAGGAGGGGGAGGGGTGGAACAGGAAGAGGAGGAAGAGGAGGAGGGGGGAGGAGGAGAAGGAGGAAGAAGAGTGGAGGAGGAGGAGGAGGAGGAGGGGGAGGAGTGGAGCAGGAGGAGTTGCTAACAGGAGGAGTTATAATAAGGGAACTTGGCTGCTGCAGCCTCAGCTACAGCTTCGGCTGCGAAGGTCAGCGCCCTGAGCACCCGGCACCTGAGGGACCAATAACAGGAGCCAGTCAGGGCGCCTTCCCCAGGGGCTGCGAGGGCGGGTGGGAGGTAGGCAGGGGCTCCGGGTCCCCACCCAGGGCTGTGAGTTCCCACGCGGAGCCCCGAGGAGCCGAGCGCCCCCAAGAGGGCTGTTTCTGGGTGCGGGCACCGCTGCCTGAGTGTGCGTAAAAGGGGAGCTGCATCCTGGAGGCACCGTGGACCTCGGGAGTTGGGGTTTGGGGTGGGGAGGGCGGGAAGCGGCGGGGGAGAAGCGGAGTCCCGGGAGAGAAAGGAGGCGCTTCAGCACCTCGGGAGAGGAGTCCCGGAGCGCGAGGCGGGGGAGGCTGCAGCCCCCGGTGCAGGCCAGAGGTGAGCGCCTAGGGGGCGGGGCGCAGGCACGGCCCCCACTGGAGAAGCGAGTGCCTGCCGCCCAGACTGGTGTGGTGTTGGAGACAGCCTAGGCTCCAGCTCTCCCGAGGGCAGCGAGGGGAGGCAGGATTCCGTAAGTGCTGGGGGTGTGTGAAGGTGAAGCGTCAGAGGCAACCACCAGCTGAGCTTCTTGGAGGAGAAGGAGGAGGAGGGAAGACCCGCCCCGCAGGCGGCCGCCCTCCTCAGCGCCAGGGGCGGGGACAAGGGGCGCCACAAGACACGGGCTGACAGGAAGGAGCTGCAGCGGGCAGGGCGGCAGAGGCTCCCGCAGAGCAGGCCAGTCTGCGGATGGGAGCCTGGCCGGGGGCGGAGCCTGGGGCGGAGAGCCTGGGCTGGGAGCCAGAGCCAGGGCGGGGAGCCTGAGCCAGGGGCGGGGATGGGGGCGGGGCCTCAGAGGCGCCAAGCTCGGTCCCCCCTGACTTAACTTTCTGGGTGGACATGTGTGCCAGAGGTGCGCTGGGGCCAGCCGGGGCAAGAGGAGTCCACCCATATTTCAGCTCAAAAGTGTATTCATGGAGTTCTTGATGTCTAAAAAATTTTGCTTTATGAAAAGAAACAACTACTCTCAACTTATGTTTTATTCATTGTAATTAAATTATTCCTTTGATCATGGAATAAAAAAAATTATTAAATTTATTTGAAGACATCCGGATAACATTTGGTTATGCAGTCTGCCTATTTTAATATGACTTGCAAAATTGAAAACTGCAGAGGAATTCTAAGTCAATAGAAAAATCTCTAAACTTTTTTAAGGACATTCAACTCAAAATGTGGTTTTAAAATTAGGCACTTCATCATCTGACACAGGAAGAGAAAGATAAGAAACCAAATAAAATACTATCACAGTCTGAAAGAAACTCTCTTTCCAAAATTAGACTTATTAATCTTCACATGAGAGATTCCATTTTCTACAGAGGGCTTATTTTTTAATATACAAGACCCCCTCTCCTCCCCACTAAACTTAGAAAATTACACTGGTTTCTTGGGGCTTCTGCCCAAGTTTCTTCCTTATGAACCACTGACATTTCTGTAAACCTTCTCTAAATATTGTGAGAGATAGAAGTGGCTCTTTTATTTGGAAAAGTAGTTGTGATCTAGGATTATCAGTGAAACCCCTTGGGGCTTTATTGAATCATGTCAACAGCTGTCAGTAATAATATGTACTTTGTTGGCCACAACATAATGTATTGATATGTATAAAACAATGTTATAAACTGAAAAAAAAATGGTTTTTTTTATAATTTATATGCAGTCTTATGACTAATACAGAGCTCTTTTTGAGCACTATGGTGCTGTAGATAATAAATTTACCCTGTTCTCTGGCCTGCCAGGAGAGTTGTAAAGCAGAATATATTGGTTCACCTTTGTGATAATAAACAATTTTAGTTTGTCAGTAGGTTTTAGCTAACATTTACTTCTTTATTTTTTTAAAGAAAGAGTGCGATAATTTTTTTAATATTTATTTTTTAGTATTTGGTGGACACAACATAATTGTCTGCATGTGGTGCTGAGGATCAAACCCTCAATTCCCCGGGCCACACGCATGCCAGGCGAGCACGCTGCCGCTTGAGCCACATCTCCAGCCCTAACATTTACTTCTGAGATCTTAAAGAATAATGTGCTCTAAATGGTTCTGGGACTGTTTATACTGGCTCTGACTCTCCTGGGTAATGTATCAGTGAGTGATATGATCAGATAACAAGTGGCACTATTTCTGTGATATCTCCTGTAGTTTTATTGCCTGGAGTAGCTGATTTTGTCTTAACTGGATCTGTAGTTCTTTGTGTGTATTTTTAATATGATTTTTAAAAAGTGGTTTATAAACTTGTGTACACTTTCTAAGTGATATCACCCTTCTTTCTCAATTATTTTTGCATGGATCAGGAATCAATAAATCCTTACTGTTCTTGTTTTATCTTCTTGACAAAATACAGACACCCTCATAGGAAATGTTTCTCTTGAAACTGAAATAGTGATCAATTCATCACCTCTTCATGTGTTCCAAATGGTAACAAGACATCTGCATTGGTAGCAAATCATAATTGATTATATAAATTTAATTTAGAGTAACATGTTTACATAAAATTTTTGAGAATAGCCAAGCGTTCTGTGTTTATTAATTTCTCCTACAATAACAGTAAGTGTGGTGATTTTTGCATAGGAAGAAAAACTCTGATATTCAATCATTCTTTTGGCTGATAACATACAACTGAATTTTTAACACGTTGTAATTTCCTCACAGGATAACAAAGAAGAAATAAATTTACAAGCAGCACTTTATTGAAGGTAATAGCTTTTCTACAAGGGGCGAAACATTTCATTTTATTCTTATTTTCTTAAAACTGCATAGACTAACTCTGAGAAAGTATTTAAGCACTTTCTTTATTTATATATATTTTTGGATGCTGATGGGTCTTTATTTTGTTTATTTTGTTTATATGCAGTGCTTAGATGAAACCCTGTGCCTCAAACATGCTAAACAAGTGTTCTATCATTGAGTCACAATCCCAGCTCCAGGCAAAAACACAGGTCTTTCAGCCCTTTCTTTATGTGTAGAATTTCTCACCCATGCCTCTGCTGTCTTGATCTAAGTATCCATACATTTTCTTCACACTGATACAGTGATTTGATGCACATACACAATACCATTTACTGCAACAAAACAGCATGGTTTATACCTTAAATCCATTTTAAGCATTCAAGCTAATTAGAGTCATAAAGCTATAAGAATAGGGCCTTTTAATGCACTGATATATTAACCTATATAAGATGGGTGGGCTTTTTATACAAAAAATCCTGAAGTAGTTCTGAAGAATATTTCGATTGAAACAGGTAAAAAATAATGGTTAAGAGCCACGGCTCTTTTGTGTTTCACTAATATTAATGCAGAGACCATTAGGAGCAGCACACTAGCTGAGCTGAATAAAGATGGCCAATTTCATATAAAATCAGAATTTATATAATACAGGACCTATTAGATCACATCAGGTTGACTCCTTTGGAAAGCAAATGTGTAAGCCATGCAGCTCACAAGACATGACATGGATCATCCACATTCCACATGGCTTGTGAGGCCTCTGTTTGGCAGCAGAAGACCCTCAACACTGGCTCCCATAAAAGAGATATCTGCAGTCCAATATTGGGATTAGAACATTGTAGTAAACTATGGTGAAAGCAATTTTGAAGACAGATGCCTTCTGTTTGTTTCCAGAAAAAAAGGAAAATATGAGTGAAAAAGTCCTTTTCCATGAACTGCTATTTGTTTTGCTTTGTGAGCATACCCTATAGAAGAAAATAGAATTCTGACTGTGAGGAGAAATCTGGACCTCCAGTGATTGTTATAGAATAGGAAATGTTGACACCAAGGGTATGCTATCAAATACTTAGCATAGGACTGCCTACTTTTTTGAGAGAAGGCTGTGTGGTAAATAGAAAATGCTGGTAAAATATTTTCTTTTGGTTTCATGAAGCCTAGAGTTTTATTTGATGTTTGAGATCCATTGTGCTTTGAAATATAATCTTCTTAGCATCCCTGCCATAGGTTTATATGAAAGGTGATTTAGCGTACTGTGGTGGGCTAACATCCATTGCTTCTTTTTATGAGAAACATTTTCTACTAAAAAAAATAAATAAATAAAAATGGCCAATACTCTTTAATAGAGAATTTTATTCATCATTGAGTGGAGGCTTTCTTAAAATGCTTTTATTCAAACACATCTTTTTTTAGAGAGAGAGAGAGAGAGAGAGAGAGATTTTTTAATATTTATTTTTTTAGTTTTTGGCGGACACAACATCTTTATTTGTACATGGTGCTGAGGATCGAACCCAGGGCCGTGCACATGCCAGGGGAGCATGCTACTGCTTGAGCCACATCCCCAACCCCCTCAAACACACCTTTTATTTAAAATATAGAAAAGACTGGCTTTACAAAGCCAGTTATGTAAAAAAAAATCAGACACTTTAAAATAAACAGATCACTCACATTATATTTTCTACAAAAATATTTTATTTACCATTATATTTAGAAAAATATAAAAGAATCAAATTATTTCACATACATATAAAAGTTAACCTTAAATAAAACATATATACATTTATACATAGTGTTCTAGAGTGCACATGCACATACATATTCTAAAATATATAAGAGATTTTATCGACTTCGAGAAAAATTCCAGGAAGTATCTAGTATTGATATTATTCACTAAACTTTCATGAATAAGTAATTACAAAATCATGTCTAAACTTGTGAGAAATAGTTTCATATGTTATCTTTATTCCAAGAAAATAAGTTTTCAGAGATTTATGAGAGGATAAATAATCTTTCATTCCTCACAGTTATATCATGCATTCACTTATTTTCTTATTTTTAGCATGGATTCTCTAGTACTTAAGACTTCTTTTTTCCTTTGTATATTTAATTTTCCACTTCTACCTATTTTGTTTTACTTTCTTAATCACTATTTGTATTCTGTTTTTCTCTCTCTCAAAGAAGAGTTTTAAATGAGACAATATATTCCTTTTTTTAATAAATGAATATATTTTAGTTGCTTCAAAAGTATTTGCTTTTTTTCATAATATGTTACAGTTATTCTTGAGTATTACAAACTCCACAATGGAATATATAAAACATATTCAACATATACAAACATGTTTTTTTATTTTTGTATTTAATTTTTTTTATTTCCTCTGAATTTGCTCACAATCTTTTATAATATAATTTTTAGATTTTATTCTAATTTGTTATAAAAGACAGTAGAATGCATTGTAATTCCTATTACACAAATAGAGTAAAATTTTTCATATCTCTTGTACACAACAGAGTCACACCATTCATATCTTAGGATAATGTACTTAGGATAATGACATCCATCTCATTCCATCACTTTCCTATCCCCATGCTCCCTTTCTTCCCCTTCCTCCCAACTGCCTTATCTATAGTTTGCCTATTCCTCCCATGCTTCTCCCTCCTTTCCATTACATATCAGAAATTTTATGTCAGAGAAAACATTCAACATTTGGTTTGGGGGGACTGGCTTACTTCACTTAGCATAATATTTTTCAACTCCATCCATTTACCTGCATATGCCATGATTTCATTCTCTTTAATGATGAGCATTATCCCATTTTGTATAAAAAGAACATTTTCTTTATCAATTCATATACTGAAGGGCATCACAGCATACTACAAGAATGCAGCTACAACAATGTGTATAGTAGCACAATTTAAAAAATGATTTTAACTAAAAGATTATAAATGCTTTTTTAAAAAATCTGATATAAAGGTTTAAAAACTCTACATGGTTTCTATTGAACATTGTGGATGTTAAAGGTTTTGAATATTTTCTAGTATATTTATCATCAGAAATACTATTATTTCTACTGATAAAATGTTTCTGAAATGAAAATATTAAATGGAGAAGCCAACAAAGTAATAGCCTTGCCTCATAATATATTAGGTGTAAGACTTTGTGAATATTATAGTATTTTTAAGGTGTAAAACCTTAGCTAGATTTCATTTGAATCTTAGGTTTTCACATTTAGTAACTTTATAAACTATTAACTCTGGGAATCTCAGTTTGATTATCTGTCAATCATTAATAATTGCTCTCAGATTTTTCTGGAAAATTTGAACATGCCGAATATTGTTTTCTTTTTCTTTTTTTTTTTTTTAATATTTATTTATTTAGCTCTGTGGTAGCGCCGGCATCGACAGCGGCGGTAGCGACGGCCGTTGAGGAGTGAGGGTTCCAAGTTTCCTACCTCTTTGGGCGGTATTGGGCTTGGAGGGTCGCGATGAGGAGTGCCCGGTTGAAGAGTGGGCTGGTTTAGATGAAGATGAGGATGCACATGTCTGGGAGGATAATTGGGATGATGTCAACCTAGAGGATGACTTCTCCAATCAGTTACAAGCTGAACTAGAGAAACATGGTTATAAGATGGAGACTTCATAGCATCCAAAAGAAGTGCTGAAGTACCCTACACTTGAAGTGTATACTAAATTCTAGAACAGAGAACCAAGGACGAAATACTTTAAGAAAACGTTTATTTCATTATCTGCTTGGATTTATTTTTGTTTTTGTAACACAAAATAAATGTTTTGATCTAAAAATAATTATTTATTTATTTATTTATTTAGAGAGAGAGAGAGAATTTGAAAGAGAATTTTAATTTTTTTTTTTTTGGCGGACACAACAACTTTGTTTATATGTGGTGCTGAGGATTGAAACTGGGCTGCATGCACTCCAGGCCAGCGAGCTACCGCTTGAGCCACATCCCCAGCCCTGTTTTCTTTACTTATATTCTTTTATAAAAGAATTTTTCAGAGTTCTCTAAAGTAAAGTAGCCCTGAAAAAAAGCAAGTGCTCTATATGTAGATATGTAGTGGTCATAACTTTTGAGATCAGAACTACATGAAGCTTGGTTTGTATACTTCATCAATTTAAGTTTTGTAAATAAGGGATAAGACAATGTTTTTATACCATGAAGAAGACCTCATAGCAGGACAGGTAGACACTGTAGTCACTTATCTCCATGAAGTCCCAATATCACATCCACTTATCACATCCACCACATTTTCAAAAAGACATCTCATTACATCAAAACTGGTATATGAGATTTAACCTCACTAAAAGCCTCACCAAGCACAAAAAATTTGAACACCATACATGGGAGGGAGGAAGCCAGGACCAGATCAAACAGAAACTGCTTGCATTAAGACCTGTAACCACCCTGGTGATGTAGCTGAACCCAAAGAAAAATTAAAGAATGAGTATTGGGGTTTAGAGATAGGTGTGCAAAAGGCTTAATTGTTCTAAGGCAAGGAAGCAATGTAAACCAAAATTGTAACTATGCAGTTATAAATCACAATTTTTTAAAAAAGGACAGAAAAACAGGCAGAAGTACTGAATTAAAGAACAGGATAGAGTTTTTAATTCATAATAGAAGACTTGACAATCCTTACCAAAGGGGTGAAGATGTCCAGAAATTTTCCTTTATGAAGACAATTTGTGGAAAGAAGGAGTTTTTTGTTTCTGAAGAAAATTTTGATAGAATGTATAGATAAGAGAAGAAATAGCAAAAGCACAAAAGTCACAGAAGGAAGCTAGAGTCTAGTAAGATGTTCAGTTATAGGGTTGGGGATATAACTCAGTTGATAGTGTGCTGGCCTCACATGCACAAGGCCCTGGGTTTAATCCCCAGTACCACCAAAAAAAAAAAGAAGTTCAGTTACAAATTTTTATTGTTTTTATCATGATGTCATTTAGAATTATTATTAGTATTAATATTTAAATCAGGAATTGAACCCACAGGTGCTTAACTAATGAGTCAAACCCCAGCTCTTTCTTTTCTTTCCTTTTTTCTTTTCTTCTCTCTCTCTCTCTCTTTTTTTTTTTTTTTTTTTTTTTTTTGTTTTTTGAGACTGAATCTTGTAGAATTTCTGAGACTGGCTTTGAGCTTGCAGTTCTCGTGCCTTAGTCTCTAGAGCCAACCAAGATTACAGGCATTCCCACCATGCCCAGCTTGGAATTTTTTTAAGTTATTTTACTTTTATATATCAGAATTTCATCTGACAATGATTATATTTTCTTTTGCTAATGTTTTGAATAGAATCTGTACCTTATACCCCAAATAACCTAAAAACTCACTCTTTATGTAAATATGATATCATCTTGGCATGAGTGGAATGACTCTACAGTTCTTGAAGGGACTCCCTATGTATGGTCAAGCATAATGTCAAATCTTTGATATTGTTCCATAATAAATTTGGAAAAGAATGTGGCACATTAAATGTATATTCTAATAAAATTAAAAAGCCTTGAAAAATATGTCCCAGATATTTGTGCTTTAATCCTTTAGGAGTAATGTTTTAGACTGTATAGTTAATAAAATAAATGTTGTTTAGAACCTCACATCTCAGTGATTTATTTAATCAATGTTTATTTCCCACTCTAAAAGGTCTAAAATGAACAAAATCTAATGGTCAGGCAGGTCTACTGGGTGGCTTACATCTGAGATAGTTCTCAGAACTCTGGGGTTCCTGCATTTCATGGGTTTTATGAATCATTTTTTCCTCTAAAATTTGTTAGTATCACAAGAGTACTTGTTTTCATCAAAAATATCCACCTTAGTCTCCCAGACTTTAGAAATCTTCACTTTGTGATGGTGTGCTGTGGGAGAGGCATTAGCTTTCAGAATCAGTTTCAGCCTTCAGCACACTTCTTTGTGCTACTTGCCATCTTGAAGGATTTTTCCAGCATAAAGTATGCTTAGATAGTTATTTTGGGTATGGAGAAAAACTTAAATTTTTATTTAACTTGCCTCTTGGCTGACTCATGTCTCTTAACCAGTGATGAATTTCTATTAATAATTTTACATGAATAATAAATGAAAAGGCATATTTAATAGGATAAAAATATAAGTAAAATTAGAATGAGCCATTATGCCTTCATTAAGATTGCCAAATGAGAAAGAAAATTAATGTATTTTAAATATTTGTAATTTAAAATTATTGTACTTAAAATATTATAGCAAATACGGTAACTTTAAAACTGTTTCTTTATCTTAATATATATGATTGAAACTTTATAACTTAAAGATTATTTTTTCAAACCTGAACTCAATGAATCACACCTCACCAGGTGCAAAACTCAAAAATGAAGGCAGAGAATTTATATATTAAGAACAAGATTATTATTATTATTTTTTTAAATAGATGGCTATTATAAAACCTGGAAGATAATGTTGAAAAGATCCTTCAGAATGAAAACAGAAGATTGGACAAGGAGATTAAATTTTCCTAACATGATTCTAAAATGAGAGAAATGAGATATGGAAAAAGGGAGGTAGAACATGAAAAAATAAAATTCCCTACTGCTGAGTAGGGATGTGAATCTTCAAAGAGTTTAAAGTCTTTGCACAAAGTAAAAAGTGATCATGAATAAAGGTACCAAACCCACAGTTGTCCCTGAGTTACCACCAGTCTCCCTGTCTAAAGACACAGGAGAAGTTCTTTCAAGTTTTTTGAGATAAGGTTTAAAACTAATCATCTAAGCCAGTCAACCTTTCTTTAAACTAGGAGCTAAACATAAAGACCATGGTGTCTACACAGACTTTATATCCTGTGATATTACTGTGTCTGTGTTTTAAACAATTTCATCTGTTGCTTTATGAATTTTTAAAAATGACTGTATTCTGTAATGGAGTCCTTTTTAAATTACCTAATAAATGTTGAATAAATCTAGAATATGGTGAAAGGCATTAAAATTAATTAATCTAGAGAACTAGAAGTAAAGGTGTCACAGAAATGAATGTAAATTTGCTAGTTTACATTTAACTTCTGGATTCTTACCATGTATCCATTAAAATATAAGATTTGAAGAAAAATATTTTTTAGACAATATGTATTAGTTCTTTGTCTTGGCTAAGGGAAGTCAGACCTCTTAAGACCAACTCCATTCCTCTTTGATATAGACCTCAATGCTGTGTGGTCCTGCACTGGCTTTGGCCTTGTTTTTCAGTTCCTACACTTCTGTAGCACTTTTTGTTCTCTCATTCTGGGTGGTTCTACACATTCTATATTATGAGCAACAAGCACAGGGTAATCATTAATTATTGATGAAATACTAAGGCAAATTACTTCTAAAAATATATAAAGAGAGCTAATTGTTTACTTTAACTTTTTAAAGACCTAAATATAATTACTCAAAAGCTTGTTCTTCATTTTTTTTTTTTTGATGTCACAGTGGAAAGACGTGAGAGAGACACATGGACAGAAACAGGGGATGTATAAAATTTTCTGAGTTTAAACCTTGTTGTGCACACCCATTTTTCAAGTATTTGCTTAGAATTCTGACTTCTTTTCTCTAATATATAAAATCATTAAGATTTGGTAAATTAGAATGCTTATTAGTTTTGACTTTACATCAAAATTGATTCTGATATTTTCTTGCCAAGAATTTATTTATTTCATAATCCTCAGATTTTTGAGGCTCACTTAATATTCTTATCATCTTTTTCTTATGCTTGCATTACTCAGAGACAGAATTGCTGTACTCTTTCATATGTATTTCTTAAGAGTAAAAACTTCAGAGTATTTGTTCGGGTATCAAAAGTATTTTAAATTAATCTCATGGTAAAACAACTCTAAATACTCCTTTCTATGTTTTTACATTTTCAAATTGAGGTTTTCTTCAGAGCATATTTTACTGAATATTTGTGTTTCACAATAACAGACTCAGAAATTTCAGGCACTAAAAGCCATTTATTTACTGACATATGTACAATTTGGATTTTTAATTTTGTGCAGCTACAACTATATTTGATAATAATATTTATGATGCTTTCATGAACAAAAGTATATTACAAAAATAGATGTATTTCACTATACCTTAATAAAAATGGACATGTACATGTATCATTATTTAAATGTTTATTTTAACCTCTGGGTATATTTTACCAATATTATTATAAAATAAATCATATAACATTTATTAATTTATGTTTGTTTGTACCATATTTATTTATTATGTTATTGTTGTACACTTATTGCTGGTTAATACATTATTTTTTTAGAGAGAGAGAGAGAGAGAGAGAGAGAGAGAGAATTTTAATGTTTATTTTTTAGTTTTCAGCCGACACAACATCTTTGTTTGTATGTGGTGCTCAGGATCGAACCCTGGCCGCATGCATGCCAGGCAAGTGCACTACTGCTTGAGCCATATCCCCAGCCCCAGGTTAATACATTCTTAAAAAGAAAATGCTATTTAATAACCATAACAATGGTATATTAAAGAGCTTTTTAAACTACTCTTTTAATACATATTTTCTTTTATCTTTCTAAAACCTTCTAGAATGTGTAAATTTATAAATATGCACATTGAGAAAAAAGAGATCCTATGGCAATAAGTAATATATCAAAGTGTTAAAACCTGATAAATTCAGTGCTAGAATAAGCAATTTTCCTGAATTGCAGGTCAACGATGTCTCTAATGCAGATAGTAAGCAAAACATTAAAATAACTAAATAACTATAAATGAAATGATTTAGCAAACTATTTGGCATGACCATATATGTCCTCAATTTTAATCAAATATATATTAGATTTGTTTATAATATGTAGGTTAATTTATTCCTTTATGATCATTATCTCTTCTTTGAAAAATGACCTCTAGTAAACAGCCTCATTTGGCCTCAGGATGTGTGTACAGTAAGAAAAAAAGTCTCAAGAGTTCTCTCTATTATATTCATAATATATTAACATATTCCCAAGGCCTTTCACATACTGGTCAGTCACACACAGCAAGCAATTTGAAAGTTCATGAAGTTTTGCAATATAACATTGTTATCCTTCCAAGCCATTTCTAAAAATTCTGTGTGATTTATTGAAAACATCAAGGAAAATGAATATGTCTTTTTAAAGAGAGGAAGCAACTGATGGTAAAGAAAGTCGATCTAAAATGCCTTTACTATTTTGAGTTCCTGGCTACCTAGCAAACAGGGGATGACAATCTGCCTTTAATAGCTCCAGCTCTGAGTATCTTAAAGACATTTCTTTCCAACTAAGTAACCCAAATAACTTTAGCGACTTTTTTTAAAAAATAAGGATTAAAGATGCTAGAGGACCAGAGTTCTCACCCACAATGTGGGGCTCCACCCTCTGTGCCAGCCGAGGGCCCTGCAGTGGGATGTGCATCTGTAGGAGGAAGGATGAAGGAACAGAGTCCTCTTCGCCCCACGGACTTGTCTTTAAACACTCCTGTGATTGGCTGAAGAGGTGGCTTAGCAGCAGAGCATTTGCCCAGCATCACGCACACAGAGTCCTGCAGGGGTGACTGAGGCAGATGAGTTGACCTTTCAGCCCCGACACCAGGGAGGCTACTGTATCCAGACCCCCATCCCCACAGGGTCCGCCCATTCTCTTGCTGGAACTGTCATTGAGCCAGCCACTGTTGCTGGAGCGCTCCTCTTGTGTGTCTTCCCCGCAGTGGGAGAGGAGGTGCAGAGATAACTGAACATTCTCTAGTGGAGGCCAAACGCCCAACTAGAGGCCTCATATGCATCCACCAGAGGCCCTTCCGTGGGTGTGTGCAACAGACCTCATGCCCTTGGAGCTGCAGCCCTAGAGACTGAAGAGGGACTGGGGCGGGGGGAGGGTGTAATAAATACCTTGATGCCGGTGGAGCCCTGAATGGCCTTCTTCCCTGGGCCTGAGTGACAGCCAGCCTAGGCCTTCGCACTCCCAGGAGCCTGTAGGAGGAAAAGAGAGAGAGCTGCAGGGGCAGAGGAGGAGGTGCCAGCCAGGGACAAAGGCAGAGACAGAGAAACAAAGGAAGAAAAATCCCCTCTTGTTATAACCTGTGGTTTATAGAAAAATGTGGCTTGCTCCCCCAGGAGGCCTCCAGTGCAACCCTGAGTCCATCTGATGCAAGGCCAGGCCCTTCTCCTTTGCACACTACACCTCAAGCTCAGGTATGACACAGTGTCCTGGGCATTCTCCTAGGCCAGAAGCTCCCAGGGCCCATGTGCAGAATCAGTTGGAGTCAGAGGCAATCATCTCCCACCAGATTTGGGAGAAAACATTTTTCTTTCTGGATTTAAATAATTGCATTGCATACCCAGTTCTGGATCTCTTCTAAAGCCAGCCCCAAATGATGTTTGGCAGACTAACAGTGGTCTGGCTTTCCACACCCCCTCTGCCCTGTGGGGTTTTCTCAGAATATTTTCCTCAATGTCTGGGTAGCTGGCTTTTAAAAAAGTTTATTTATTTATTTATTTTAGATCAGGTCTCAAATTTTATTAAATTTAAATTTTATTCCATTTCAGCCTATAAAATCTCCAAAAGTGGCTTTGAAAGTGAACAGGTTTTGGCATGCTGGAAATAGGTTACCTCCAATGCAAATAAAAGAGACTAGCTTCCCAGGAGAACAAGGCTCTAAGGGTTGGGAAAATGCTTGGAGTGGTTAGAGACCAATTTAAGAGCACATATATTTTAAATGAAATATTCTGTGGACATATGGAACCAATAGTTCTGCCAAGAGCTCAATTCTAGGGATCAAGTCTCATGAACTAAACTTCAGTCTTTACTACCCAAGGTGATTTTAAGCCGACAAATAAAAACTCTTTTTTTGGTTTCTAGTCTAAGGGGAATCTTTGTACATTTTTAAATTATTTGGCATTTTGAATTAATTTTCTTAGAATGAAACGAGATTCTTAAATTGGGATCTTTACTTTTTATGTATCATCAATAAATTTCTAAAAATATAATTTACACCTATTTTTTTCTAATCCTGTTCATGATTTCTCTATTTTCTTGATTATATGAATTTTTTATAACTGATATTAACTTGATAATCTGTATCATTTCCTGGTTTACAAACACTTATTGATTTTTGCCTCTTTTTAGTTGTAGCTGGCCTCTAATAACTAAGGGAAAGACCCCTTTCTGTCTGCTCCTCCCAGCCTTGCACTAGACTCTCAGCTTCCCAGACCCTCATGCAGTTGGTTGTAAATTCTTCCAGAATTTTTTATTAGAAAATACTTTAAAAAGAAAAATGTGGAGGAGGAAGCAGCAACACATTTTTTTTCTAAATTAGGCTTTTTAAATTTTTTTTAACATTTGTCCATATTTAATGTGGGTAAGCCACTGATACTTCATCAAAATAACAGTTTCTTTGCTGAGTTCAGGTGACCAAGGAATAGCCACACCCTCGGAACAAAACAAAACACACACATACTAAAAAAAAAAAAAAAAAGAAAAAAAAAAGAAAAAATGAAAAAAACAACACAGAATCATCTTTAACCTAACTTTTTATATGATGTTTCAGATCCCCTTAACTTTAACTTTGCAAACACGATTCTGTGTTCAGTTGAATTTTAACTTTTTGTATTTGAAGAGAGTGTGACTATTGAACTTGAAACCTTTTATTCTAAGTATCTTGGTGGTTTCTGGTGAGGTTAAGTGGGTGAGAGGGTGAAGGGAAAGTGGGGGATTCTTTCCTATCATAACATGAAGTTTCCCACACAGTCTGCTCTCAGGTGCCAGACTTCAAGTTTTTCTTACAGTGGTATACTTTGATTATTCTTACTTCCCCTTTACCCATAAGTTTTAACAGCATTTGATCAAACTGCACTTATTAAGAAAAATTTTAAAAATATAATTATAGTTCACTTCACCAGTCTATACTTATTGCTTATGGTTTCACTCACCTGCTATGCCTGTTTTTGGTGTCTGAAAAACAGACATATTATTTTCCATATTTTACCCAGTTTCCTGCATGTTTATACTGGAAAGAAAATCAGGTCTGGAAATACTCCACTTTGATTGAACGCTATAATCAAGAAAATAAATTTTAAATATACTAAATATATCTCCTCAATTTCTCAAGTAGCTATGCCTAAAACAAAGAGAATTTCCTGAAAAGAAAAACCATGGTCAGCTTCAAGAAAGCAAGAAAGGAACCCAGGTATTTATCACTAATGATAGATTGTAGATGATAAATGCAGAATAACCTCATGATTTAAAGGAAAACTAGTATTCAACATGGTATTCTAAACTAAAGCAGACTATCCTTTAATGATAAATAAAAATTGATTTTTATAAATGATAAAATTCTAAAAAGCTGTTTTCTGTTCCTTTTAAAGAGAGTTACTCTATATAGAAAAAAAAATAAAACAAAGGGACCAAAGTTTGTGGATAGAAACAGTGCCTCTAACTACAGAGCTGAAGAAAGTTATGCTGATTCTCAGTAGACCTTGAAAATAGTTTTGTTAGCATACCCCAGTCCTACTTTTTAAATGATGGTTTAATAGAAATATTAGCTAGTGATTAGTCAAGTGATTGAATGTAGCAAAAGTTAGAAGATCCTAGTGATCTCTTTTCCTCAACACAAAAAAGAATTGAATCTTAGAAAATACAGATAAAACAAAGTGATGAAAAAGAAAGTAAAAACCTACTAAACACAAATAAAGGAACGTCAAGTTCTGCATATGAAACACAGTAAAATGTGCATTTTTTGTAACATTTGATGGGATTGAAGAAAATAGTATTGATTGTTCTTGATGGGAAGACCATCCCTCCATGAGCAGCATTCATGTCCTGATATTGGATGTCAGAAAGGCTAATAAATTAGAGAAATAAACTATTCTTACTTCTGGTGTGTGTTTTGAGATGGAAACTATTTTGAAGTTCAATTTGTGAAAATGCTTATTTTAACCTTCATGAATTTTCTTTAGACAAAGAATGCAATACATAATTATTTTTAAAAGAGAATAACTAACTGATGAAGCATGAACACAGGGACTTGTAACTATTAAATAATAAAGTGGGGTCTAGAGGTCTGTACAAATGCTGATATTCAGAAATAATAAAGTGTCCAATGTTGATTAAGCAGGAAATCACAGAACACATATCATTATGATTACATAAATGATAATCAATTAAACACTAAAGCCCTTTAATATTTGACTCATTAGACCTGAAGAGAAAGAAGTGGCCCCATAAGCTAAATTAGTTTTCTTCCCTCTCTCATTGCAATTGGAAAAAATAATGGGAACACCTAATACATTGTGAAGGGTCTCCTTTGTATATATTTCAAAATTAGGGTCAATATCATACAACTAGTAGTAGGTATGGCTAAATTTAGTTTCCTTTTAGAACTTTACATAGTTGCAGATATATTGGAGGGTGCTGATTTGGGTGTAAATTTTGGAAACTACTGTTTTATATAGTCCTGGGAATTGCACCCAAGGGTGCTTTATCATTTATCTATATTCAAAATTCTTTGATATTTTATCATGAGATCTGGTCTCAGTTACCAAGGCTGGCCTTGAAGTTGTGATCCTTCTGCCTCAGACTCTATGATTTTTGATGTTACAACTATGTACCACCACATCAGGCCTGGATACTACCTTTTAATTTTTTACATAAATCTAATAATCAAAACTATTTAAAATATTCCTGCCTTTTCATTTATGTAAAGTATTCAATACTACCTTTCCAAATTGGTTTTCACCATCACATTATTTTTTTACAAGAGGCCAATCTTCATGTTGTGTAGTTTTACATTTTTTGACCATCAAAAGATAAACTCAATTGATTTTATTCTGAGTTAGCAAGTCAATTTTATATATGTTTTTGAAAAACAAATTGCCATAAATTTTTCTGGTCATGCTCTTAATAGAAGTACCTTCCTCTTAGTCACCATCAAAAGAAAATAGGAGGAAATTTAGAAAAGTCAAAAGCTAAGATCCAACAGTTGGCTAGTTGATTCAACAGATGTTTATGATTTTATTGTTTTATTTTAAATTTCTAATTCTGATTGCTCTGATGGCTTTTCCTATGATAGTTAATAGCTCAATTTAAAAGCACTAGTTTATGTGAAAAGAGGATACTAAGAGAAATAAATATCTGGAACAAATTAATATTACTCAATGTTTCTCATAATTATATACAGCTTCCTCCTATAATACTGGGTTTGCAATACATAGAGCTTTCAATGACTTCTGTTCCTCACTATATTTCACTAATCAGCACATGCAGAAATAATTTCTCAACAAATTTATATTAAATAAGTAGCAATTTAGAGAAAATTAGATATAATTCACACCTGTGAAATTAAAACAATATATGTGGCAGTTTGCCAAAGAATACTTGGCATATTCAAATAATAAAATAAATAACTGTTGCTTTCCTTTATGTGATAAGGCACAGTTTATTGTCATGTTGTTTCAAAAAAACATTGACAGTTTTTTTATGAAAAAATGGTTGTTATTGTTTAACATGGATTTTACTTGAATTTTTTTTATTTTTATTTTTACCCATTTATCTTGAACACTGAGAAGGTATTTTCTGTGGTCAAACACAGTGAGATACTGATCAATCAATTGTATTTTCAATTACTGTTGTAAAATGCATCTCTGAAACATTTGCAATTGTTTTCATTTTATATAATAACACCATGCACACTCAGCACGAGAAGAAGTTGCTCATTAATGTTGGTATCAATACTGGGTTAGGTACATTGAAAAGATGTTGAGAAAATTACATCTGTAATGGTGGAATCTCCTAATTCTTTGTTTTCATCTTTCCTGTAGTGCTTCTGCTATTGATATTAGTATGTTAACTTTAATTTGAATTGTCCATACAGTTTCTTAAAACATAAGACACTTAGAATTGAGGAAATCACATATAGCATATTTATTTCATAAACTGATATAAGATTCAATGAAAGACTTCAGCATTATTAATGGACATTTTATCAAAATTCCATTAAGTCACAATGTGAGAAACAGTATTAAAATTTTATATAACTAAAGGTTTTTTTTTTTTTAACAATGAGCTATAGGCACCCTAAGCAAGTATGTAGTTCCAATTATTCATTTACTGAACTTCATTCATTCATAAATTAATAGTTGATAAAAACCACACATAAGAGAGTCTGTATTTGAAAAAATTGTTTGGTGAATTACTAACAATGCAGCATGTAATTTTTATTTATTATTTGTTCATCATACCCACATCTTATCCACATAGTAAGTTTGTTATAATACTCAATAAGTTGTAGCTAAAAACATGAAAAACCACATACCATTCTGTACATATTATATAAATGCTCTTATTATTTCTTCATCTTTTTCACAAATATTTATCAGAAATTTACTTTATGCTAATTAGAATTAAGTTCATCCTAATTATTTCAGATATTTAAAAAAAAACTGCAAGACCTCATTTGAAAAGAGCAAAATAGATTTCAGAAGTAACTTCTGTTTCTCTAGTGAATAATGTGTATAGAAATCTGCTAAGGTGTTGGGGTATGCAAATATATTTGGGATGCATCAGAGAGTGCATATGAAAAAAACATACTATTGATCATGTTATATAAATGAAGTGAAATATCATACCAAAAAGTTAAAAAAATAACTTTTGGGGAAAAAAGCCAAAAGAGTGCACTAGTATTTGAAATAAGGTAATAAAATTTTTTACTACAAGTAGTTGTTTCTGGGTGTCATTTCACTCTTTAATTTAATTATCTATGGATTTTGTTAAGAACCGCTATAGGTGTTTTTGGAAAATATTGGCAGTCAGTAATGCCACCAATTTTCTGTTCTGCAATATTAAAGAACTATTTCAGATTTATTGCAATGAATAGTTTTGTTTAAAAGTAACAGTAGTTTTTCAATGTAGAAATTACTAAGAAAAATTTGGGTGTTCTCAAAAAGTTTATAACAACCTTATTTGATGAACTTTGTGTCATAGTGTATAAGAAAAGTTGCTTCCCTACCTCAAACCAGACATCATTGGAATACCCTTGTGTAGTATCAGCATATACAAGCTTAGATGAGGACTTTTGCATATTTTCTCCTTTTACTTCTCACCTACAACATGGCTTATTTTTTTATAAGCAAATTTCTATGCTTGTTCAACCTCTCACACATCTCAGAATTCACTAGGAGGGATCCCTGACAATCTAGAAACAAAAATATCTGAGATAGTGTATTGATTAATATATGAAGAAGTTCAAGAAAATATTGATCTGGCCAAGAGATGGTGTGGTAACTATATAGAAAGCTAAAAAATTAAAATTGAAAGATAGATAATACTCCTGAGAATTACTATGAATCATGTAGTATGTGGAAGCAGATATTTTAAGTAGGTAGAGAAGTGTACATCATCACAAGTAGAAAAATCAAATACAAAAAAGTGCAATTTGCCTTATGCTAAAAAGACCCCTTCATTTATATCCTACTTCTTTTAGCTCTCAGGTTACATATCTTTGGGCTCTAGATATTCAACAAGAAGAAAGTGGATTTGTTTTATGCTAGATCAGTCAAGAACTGATATAATTAGAATGTAAAGATATTTTGATTGAGGGTTCAGTTGTTTCAAGTATGACAGCTTGCCCAGGAAAACAATGTAGGAGATTTTGTCCTCCACTGGATCCAAATAGTATGGAAAAATTATTATCTTTTAAATTAAAAGTGGAACCCACAGGCAATCTACAGCAGGTATTGAAAGGTCATGATGAGACACCAAACTGCAGTTGTTTTCTTCGTGTTTTTTTTTTTAAATTTTTTTATCATTGATTGCTGTGGAATTTGATTTGAATGTTTGGAATATAAAAACTATATTTAAAAATAAACATAAAATATCCTCTTGTATTTTAAGACTCAGAGCCTGAGGTCATAATACACAATATAATTACCTCATATTTTCCTAATGCAATCCCAAGACAAAGCAGTTGGGATATATATTTCATTAAAAAAATATTTTTTACTAAGTAAAACTATATTGTTCAAAGTATCATACTTTTCTCTGCAGTATATGTTTGGCCTTAAAATTAATAGAAGTAAATGCATTGATGGGGCTGCCAAAAGGTTTATATTATCTTGTCCTGGTGAATATTGTGGCAAAATATAAGGAGCATGACCCAGAAGATTTCTGAAATTGTGTATTGTTGTGGCTGGAAACTCCTGAAAGGTACATCACTGTTATTAATAAAATTCTTTGTAATGCAAAAATGCCCTGTGCTTCCAGAGATCACAGAAATACCTTATACAGACACTCTGGAAATCTCAGTTCTATTTTTTTACCTCTAACTAGTAAGTTTTTCTAGCTCAATGAATCTCTATTCCTTTTCTTGCTTTTAAAACCAGAGGAGAAATACTTTTCTTTTTTAACTTTCTGGATTGTTTCTCAATTTGACTGAAATAAAACATGCAGAAATCTTTTGGAATATATTACAAAGCATACAAATGGAAGTGAATAATCTTTGCTAACATTGTGATTCTTTTTCTTTCAAATGCTGTTCTAGCTCAAAGTGGGTAACTTATCTTTCTTCAATTACCTCTGATTATATGACGATTTTCCCCCTAGAATTTAGAAGCCACACTTCATCCACTATTGGTCTCTTGCTTAAATCCTTACAAGTTTTTATTTGTATATTGTTGTGCTTTGATCCAATTTATTTTTCTTCTTATTTAGTGTAATTTGATGTATAATTAAATTGGTATAAATATGTCTGTATTGGAGAGTGTACAATGTCCCCAGGCATTGTTCTTTCCATATATTGTTTTAAACTCAGTTCTTCATGAATTATATGTAATATTAATAATATTGTGAATGATATTCAATATGATTTTTGAATGGATCCTATGCATAAAAAGCCTTTGCTCTATTGTAGCTGGTAAGCCAACATTTTATGATAAGAAACTTAGTCTTTACAAAAAACTTTCTCAGTTTACCTCTTACCACTTGGTTCACAGAAAATAGGACTATGAAACATAGATCATTGATTATTTTTTCACAAGTATAAGACCTTGACTCCACATCCATTTTTCTGATTCCTGCCCTAAAATAACACTGCATATAGAATAACAGTGATGTCAGAATTAACTAATGTATATGAAAACACTGATAATTTACCTCATTCACATAAAAATGAAATGTTTCCAATGAGGCTGAAGTCTAAAAGGACATTATACACACACAAGAAAGATAAAGCACTTCTCTCCTGCAAGAGCTATCTTTAAGGTTTTGGAAATTCAGTCTATTCAAATCATTATGAAATGTTAAAATGTTAAAAAGTTAAAATGTTAAAATTTGTAAATCTAGATGTGAAAATCTGGGGCTTATTTTCCAATATCTATATCCTTTCTATTACTCATAATTTTACCATAAAAAAACAGAAAATAAATTACAATGATCTGATTATGCAAATTATACTTCACATTAAGTTTGATTAAAATGTGTAAAAGTATTAAGAGATGCTAGAGTATTATTTATTCAGTAGTAGGTTTTACTGTTGCATAAAACATTTAATCAAGTGGAATACTGTGATATCTGTCTTTTAATGACACAATGCAATACATGTGTGTTAACATATACAGAAATATTCAGTTATAAAGACATATTGCATAGATAAATAGGTAAAAAATGCACTGTAAACTGGGCATGATGGTCCATTCTTGTAATCTAAGCAAATTGGGAAGCTGAGTAGTTTCAGAAGTTTAAATTCAGCCTCAGAAACTTAGTGTGGATTCACGCAACTTGGTAAGACCAGTATCAAAATTTGAAAAAGCACAGAGAGGACATAAGAATGTTGCACAGTGTTTAAAAATACCTAAATTTATACTGCAGTACAAAGAAAGATTAAAATATTACAATTCAGTGTTACACATCAAAAAATAGATTCCTTATAATTGTTTTCTCTGGTATTCAAAAGTGAAAATAGTAATATTTGATTTAGAAAAAAAATATATGCTTTCAAAGATGAGGTTTCTGCATTATACATGTATGATATTTATGACTGACATTTCTACCAAATAACTTGATAATGCTTAATAAATTTAATCAAAAGTTAAAGACAGGTACTTATATTCTATATTTAAATGGGTTGTGTCTTTTACTTATCCTCATATACATCAAGGTGTAATGTATAGATAATGACTTCACTATACTCTCACATTTGTCAAGGTGTTAATTATAAATGTTTCATTGTTATATAAGGTATACATTTTGGACAAAACCTGTTCAATATTCACTACTGGTATGATTTTTCAGATGTTCAATTAATTTAAAATTTGAATAATATTTGGAAATATTATTTAACTTTTTAGCATTTCTGGGCACAATGTATTCTCCAAAAATCACTAGTGTTTAAAAAACATGTGACTATGAAAAGTTTTTTTTTTTTTTTTATTTGTATTCTCTCTAACCAGTATGTATTCACAGGTGCTGAGTATTGGTGAATAAATTTTGAAGGCATTGTCACATTGTCAATTTTCACATTTCAAAACTTTCTCTTAGCTATGGTTATTGTGGTGAGGATTAAATTTTGACCCTTTCTAGGAGAAATTGTTCAATGATTGCATTTATAAAGCTTCTCTTTAGAGTGTTTTCTATGATGTCTAGTAATATATGATATAGAATTTAAAATGTTTCTACATTCTCTACATTTATATGTCTTCTTTCAAGAATAAATAGCATGGTGGTGAAAAATAATTGATTTTTTGTTAAAAGCTTTTCAGCATTGTTTCCATTTATAGGGGTTCTTTTCTGTATAAATTCTGTTGTTAATAAGGTTTAGTTTCTCTTTAAAAGTATTATCACTTTATTCACATTTCACATTCATCAGGGTGTATATTATTTTATTTTTTATTAAACATTTTGCCACATTATTCACATTTGTATGACTATTCTGCAGTGTAAGTTCTGCTGTGGTGGATAAGGCCTATTTTATTGCTAAAAGCTTTGTCACTTTCCTTACATTTGTAGGGCTTCTCTTGAGTGTGAACTCTTCAGTGGCAAATAAGGGTTGATATTTGAGTAAAGCACTGTCACATAGTTTGCATTTGTGAGGCTTCTCTCCAGTGTGAGTTCTGCTGTGGCAAATGAGGTGTGATTTTTGACAGAAAGCTTTGCTTCAATCTTTACATTTGTAGGGCTTCTCTCCAGTGTGAGTTCTGCTGTGATAAATAAGGCCTACTTTTTGACTGAAGGCTTTCCCACATTCTTTACATTTGTGGGACTTCTCTCCAGTGTGAGTTTTTCTGTGGCAAATAAGGTGTGATTTTTGACTGAAAGTTTGCTACAATTTTTACATTTGTAGGGCTTCTCTCCAGTGTGAATTCTCCTGTGGCAAATAAAGTCTGCTTTTTGACTGAAAGCTTTGCCACATTCTTTGTATTTGTAGGGCTTCTCTCCAGTGTGAATTCTTCTGTGACAAATAAGGGTTGCTATTTGAGTAAAAACTTTGTCACATACTTTGAATTTATGAGGCTTCTCTCCAGTATGAGTTCTGCTGTGGCAAATAAGTTGTGACTTTTGACTGAAAACTTTGCCACATTCTTTACATGTGTAGGAATGTTCTCCAGTGTCAATTCTCCTTTGGTAAATAAGGATTAAGTTTTACTAAAAACTTTACCATATTCTTCACATTTTTAGGGCTTCTCTTCAGTGTGAATTCTGCTTTGCTTCATAAAGATTGATTTTTCTTTATAAACTTTATCACGTTCTGCCCATTGGTGGGGCATCTGTCCTGTGTGAGTTACTCTGTGGTTAATGAAACCATTTATTTTACTAAAATCTTTGCCACATTGTTTATATTTGTAGGACTTTTCTCCAGTATAAATTCTCTGGTGGTGAACAAGGCCTGATTTTTTATATAATTCCTGGTGTTCACTCTCACTTGTGGTTTTCCATATTTTTTTTTTTTTGATGTTGTAAATCGTCAAGATCACAACTTCTATATTTGCCATTTATCACTTTGTGAAATATGTTTTATGCCTTTTTCTGGTGAATATTCTTGGGTATCATGTGGAGTCATGGCTGAAATAAACATAAATAAAAAATGCCTTCTGGACTGGGATAAATATATTTTGCATAAGTAACATGAAATTAAGGTAAAATAAGTACATAAGGAGTGTAGCAGATTAGTAAATCCAAAGTCATCATAATCCAAAATATATCAGTTGAATTAAAATATACAGACAAAATTACCTTGAGAATATTACTCAAATTCTTGTAGGGGCCACAGTATCCAAGAGGAGTAGATCATTAAGAAGAGTAATATAATAAAGAGAAGGAAAGTGTGTCACTTTTATCATCCATAGCCTTTTGTCCTCCATAAGATATCATTGTGTATTTAGGAAATATCTATCAGCTACCTTTACTGTCAGTAAAATAAAAGAAATGTAAAACATCTACAAACATTTGTGGCTTTTTCAAAGGGCATCCAAAAAATGGTTTTTGTCTACCATGACAAAGAGAGATGAAAATATCTAGTAGATTTTGATTGATAATTCCACAAATATTCAGCAAGGATAAAGAGGCTATGGACTCTTAAAAAGAAATATGAACACAAAATTTACTAAGAAATATACACATATATGTCTATAAAATTTTCCATAAAAACATTTTAAAAGACTTTTAAAACCTTGCATAGCCTATGGCCATAATACTTGGATGAAGTCAACACATGACAATCAGGTATAATAAATTGATTTTTATATTTTTAAATTGGTGTGATATGATGATTTCTTTCGTTGACAAATACAACTTTGTTTATTTACTAAATATATCATGGTATTTTATACTGTATATATAAGGTAAAATAAGTAAATAGAATGAATTAACACAATCAATATTTTATATAATCATCAGTTTTTTCTTACAAGTATTGTATTCCTTCTACTAGTATTTATGAAGAACATAATACACTCACCATGTGGTAAAACAAAAATCTTGACCCTCTTATGCTCAATAAAATAAAAATATGGAGACTTTGACTATAATATATACCCTACACAAAACACAGTACCTGGTGAGCATAATTTTACTCACTAAATATATGACTGTCACATGTGAGTCAAATGCTCCTGCAACTTAATTTCTGCCTGCCACATTTCACTTAATGCAAAGTCCTGCATATATTTCTTATAACACTTTAAGAGACAAAATATTTTATAACTAAATAATAATAGTATAATAAGTACAATATTTTTACACATTTGATCATTGATAGGCAAATACATTGAGTCCCTAGCTTTAAAACTGAGAACTATGTTGCACTAAAAACAAAAGCAGAGCTATCTCTTCAATTTTCTGATTTAATTGTTCATGGAATCATATTTAGTACTGGCATTTCTGAATCTTTAGGTCATTCAACTTTTAATTTTTCATGTGTGGTGCTTGAGATTTGCCCTAAAAATTCTACATCAATAAATAACAACACAAGTCTTTTTAGAATTTTTCGAGTCATGCTATTTGTAAATATCTGTGACTTCCCTAAACATGAAGTACTTTTGCATGGCTTCCCAATTAGCAAATATTACAAGGATGCAGCACTGTTCTTGCCTATTTTTATTTATTTAACAGATTTTATACTTTTTCCCCAAAATGGACTACATAATCTACTGTTGGCTCCTTTAATGAACAAATAAAAAATAGTACAGCAAACATAAACAAAGAGAAGCATGGCTTAATCCAAGTGACAAAAAAAAAGAAAAAAAAAATTAAGAATTAAACATCAGGATACTGACAGTTATGAATTACTCAAAGAACACTAAATAACTATTTAAAGAATGTTTGAAGAGTGAAATTGAGACCCTCGACCTGCCAAAAGTGCCACAGCCGACAAGCACACGCCCAGAAGGCTGCTGCCAAAGACAAGGGCAGCGGCAGTGGCAGGGAGAAAGAAGGTGAAGAAGGCAGCCAAGCCCAGCGTCCCCAAGGTGCCCAAGGCCTGCAGTTGAGCACCCCGCCCACCCGCGTCCCAAGTTGAGCACATGGCGGGCAGTTAATAATGCATTTGAGGTTAAGTTATTCAGACATCAGAAGCAGAATTTATGGATATGGATTTGTTTTGTTTCTTTGCCCTATATCTGAAAGTTTATAGGTCCACTTACAATTTTTTTTTCAAGTGAGAAATCCTTAAGTTGAATTTGGATGATTCACAGATGTTATTATCTTTATAAGAATGTGTTTGAAAACATTTATTTTCTGTGTACCCAGTTTATGTAGGAAATTAGATTCAAGGTATTTCTTGGCTAGAAAGCCTATATAAGGACTTTTTCCACCTGATACTGAGGACAGATTTCATAGAAAACTCATATGAAGGTTACATACCTTTTTCCCCCAGGAGGACTTCAGCTTTGCTTATCCAAGTGTGATCCTAAGTCCTGGAGCTTGTTTGAAATGGAGACTCTGGGAAGCACCAGACAAGATTGGTGACACTCACACGTGAGAATATCACCAGGATTGCTGGACTAGTACAAAGTTACTGATTCAGTAGTCTGGGTGGGAGCCTCAGAATTTTAATTTTAACAAATTATCACATGATGCTGATGCTGCTGGTACAGGGACCATACTTGGCGAACCATTATACTAGAGTGTCCTCATTGTACATTTTTCTCCTCTTTCCAAATTTCTTACTCATTCAAATAGCTATATAAAATCAGATTATCATATCCTTTAACTTGATTGAAGGGGGAAAGAGCATTTTTTTTTTGTGATGACCACACCAAAAATGCTTTTCAGCATCTAATTTCAAAGCAAAATATCTCTTTAAAGCTTGGTTTTAAGTCTTATCTATAGGTTTTCTCTTTCTCTTTTTTTCTGTAAGTATTCTTTTTAATGTTTAAAAATTCTTTTAATGTAGATAACATGTTCTTATGGTTCAAAAGTTAAAATGACACAGGCATGCCTGGGAAAATCCGATTTCCAACTGTGTTAGCCCCCCTTCACCCCTCTTTCTTAGATAACCTCCTTTTGTTTATTTCCCATAGATGTCAGTTGACTCTTTTTACAGTAGGAGAAATGCCAGTGCACTATATTCTTTGTATATAAAATGTAGCATACTATGTGAGTAATTCTGTCTCATGGCTTATTCTTTATATGTTCTTAAGATCTTTCCCTATTAGTATTTATTTAGAAAGAATATAATATTTATTTATAGAAAACACTTTAAAAAAACAGCTGTGTTTAAACACTGTCTATTAAGTGCCTTGTTTATTTAACCAGCCCCCCTTTTGGGTATTTGGGTTGTCTCCATGTTTATCACAAACCTTACTGTGGTGAAACAGCTTTTATATATATCATTTTATACATGTGCAGATCCATCTGTGGGATACATTCCTAGAAGTGGGATCTCTGTGCCATTGGCAGTACATTTTAATTTTGTTAAATACTTCCTTTCTTAAGTGTTGCATGATTTTAAACTCCCACAAGTACAGTTGATCCTCGTTATCCATGAAGGATTGGTTTGAGGACATTTGTTTTTTAGGGATTGGATAGCTTCACTTAGCATAATCTGCTCTAATGCCATCCATTTCTCTGCAAATGCCATGATTTTGTTATTTTTTTAGTGATGAGTAATATTCCATTGTGTATAAATGCCACATTTTTTTTATCCATTCATCTATTGTAGGGCATCTGGATTGGTTCCACAGTATACCTATTGTGAATTGTGCTGCTATGAACATTGATGTAGCTGTGTCCCTGTAGTATGCTCTTTTAAGGTCTTTTGGGTATAGTCTGAGAAGGGGAAAAGCTGATCAAATGGTGGTTTCATTCTCAGCTTTCCAAGGAATCTCCATACTGCTTTCAAAATTGGATGCACAAATTTGCAGTCCTACCAACAATGTACAAGTGCACCCTTTCCCCCACATCCTCGCCAGCCCTTGTTCTTGTTTGACTTCATAATGGCTGCCATTCTTACTAAAGTGAGATTGTATCTTAGAGTGGTTTTCATTTGCATTTCTCTGATTGCTATAGATGGTGAGTATTTTTTCATGTATTTTTTGATTGATTGCATATCCTCCTCTGAGAAGTGTCTGTTCAGATCCTTGTCCCATTTGATGATTGGGTTATTTCATTTCTTGTTGTTTAACTTTTTGTGTTCTTTTTATATTCTGGAGATTAGAGTTGTATCTGAAGTGTGAGGGATAAATATTTTTAGCAGGATGTAGGCTCCCTATTAACCTCTCTTATTGTTTCTCTTGCTGAGGAAAAACTTTTTAGTTTGAATGCATCCCATTTGTTGATTCTTGATTTAAACTCTTGTGTTATAGTTTTCCTATTAAGGAATTTGGAGCCTGATCCCATGAGATGCAGATTAGGGCCAACTTTTTCTTCTATTAGATGCAGAGTTTCTGGTTTGATTCCTAGCTCCTTGATCCATTTTGAGTTAACTTTTATGCAAGGTGAGAGAAAGGGATTCAATTTCATTTTGTTGCATATGGATTTCCAGTTCTCCCAGCACCATTTGTTGAAGGTGCTAACCTTCCTGCATTACATGTTTTCAGCACTTTTGCCTAATATAAGGTAGTTGTAATACATCACCCTGATTCTGAAACCAGACAAAGACACTTCAAAGAGAGAAAACTACAGACCAATATCTCTAATGAACATAGATGCAAAAATCCTCAATAAAATTCAGGCAAATTGGATACAAAAACATATCAAAAAGATCTTGCATCAAGATCAATAGGATTCATCCTTGGGATGCAAGGCTGGTTCAATATACAGAAATCAATAAATGTTATTTACCACATCTCGATATATGCAGAAAAAGCATTCGACAAAGTACAGCATACCTTTATGTTCAAAACACTAGAAAAACTAGGGATAAGAGAAACATACCTCAACATTGTAAAAGCTATCTATGATAAGCCACAGGTTAGCATCATTCTAAACAGAGAAAAATTGATGGCATTCCCTCTAAAATCTGGAACAAGACAGGGATGCCCTCTCTCACCACTTCTATTCAACATAGTTCTCGAAACACTGGCTAGAGCAATTAGATGAAAGAAATTAAAGGCATAAAGATAGGAAAAGAAGAACTTAAATTAGCACTATTTGCGGATGACATGATCCTATGCCTAGAAGACCCAAAAATGTTCTACCAAGAAACTCCTAGAGCTAGTAAATGAATTCAGCAAAGTGGCAGGATATAAAATCAACACGCATAAATCAAAGGCATTCCTGTATATCAGTGGCAAATCCTCTGAAATGGAAATGAGTACAACCTACCCATTCACAATATCCACACACACCAAAAAATGAAATACTTGGGAATAAACCTAACAAAAGTGGTGAAAAAACTGCACAATGAAAACTACAGAAGCCTAAAGGGAGAAATAGAAGAAGACCTTAGAAGATTGAAAGATACACCTTGTTCATGGATAGGCAGAACTAATATTATTAAAATGGCCATATTACCAAAAGTACTCTATAAGTTTAATGCAATGCCAATCAAAATCCCAATGACATTTCTCGCAGAAAGAGAAAAAGCAATAATAAAATTCATCTGGAAAAATAAAAGACCTAAAATAACAAAGCAATTCTTATCAGGAAGAGTGAAACTTGCGGTATAGTGATACCAGATTTTAAACTACACTACAGAGCAATAGTAACAAAAACAGCATGGTACTGGTACCAAAACAAGAGGGAAGACCAATGGTACAGAATAGAGGACACAAAGACATTGCTTTTTGCATGTTTATTTTTTAACCCACGACTTTGCAGAATTTGTTTGTTAGCTGTAATAGTCTTTTTATTGATATTTTTGGATATTTTAAATATAAGATAATTTTATCTATAAAGAGTATTGATTTGTCTTCTTTTCCTATTTTTATCCCCTGTGATTTTCTTGACTAGTAACTCTGGCTAATATTTCTAGTACTATATTAATTAGAAGTTGTAAGAGTGGACATCTTTTTTTGTAGATGTTAAAGGAAATATTTTGGTTTCCTTCTATGTTCACTTGGGTCTGTGTTTTTAACATATATTAAGTTTGAGGTTGAGGTAAGTTTCTTTTATACCTAGTTTCTTCAGTATTCTTTTATCATGAATTGGTGCTGAATTTTATCAAAGGCTTTCAATACATCTATGGAGATGACTAATGATTTTGTGTGTGTAATTGTATTTATGTAATGAATTACATTTTATTGATATCTCTATGGTAAACCATCCATTGCACATCTAGGGTAAATAAACGTAGTCATGATGCATAAGTATTGTTGAATGAAATTTGCTAATATTTAAGAACTTAATAATAATGTTTAATATCTAAGTTTTCAGTGATGTTGATCTATAGTTTTCTTTCCTTGATGTGTCTTGGTATGAGTGTGATACTGGCTTCATAGAATAAATTTGGAAGTGTTCCATGTTTTCTATTTAATGGATAATTGGTATTTCTTCTTGTATAATAGAATTAATTAATTGTCTAAGTGAATTGAGATGAGAATCACTTTGTGTCTGGACTTTTCTTTGTGGGAATGTTTTCGATTACTGCTTCTATCTCATTGATAGTTATTGTTGGCTATTTTTTCTCTTTCAATTTTTGCAGGTCACAGTTGTCTAGAAATGTGTTTATTTCTTCTAGGTTTTTCAACTTATTTGAATACAAGTTTCTAAAACACACTATAATGATTCTCTAGATTTCAGTGATGTCATGGTGATTTCTCCCTTTTTCTTTCTGATTTTATTAATTTGGGACTTTTAAAATCTTTTGATTAGTTTGTCCAATAACTTACCCAGGTTGTTTATCATTTTAAAGAACCAACTGTTCATTGATTTTTTTTCTCTTCAATATATTTGATTTTGGCTGTAATCTTAATTATTTTCTTTCTTCTACTGGTTTGGGGATAAGTTTGTTCCTTTCCAAAGACTTTGAGTTGTATGATTAGGGAAGTAGAAAGAAAGGACATCCTGTTATATGGTCTCTCTGTGTTGTGTTGGGCAGGCCAACCCTGAATTATTTGGCTCAAGTGATCTTTCTTCCTCAGCCTCTGAAGTATCTGAGACCTCAGGAATATGGAATTGAGGGAGATTTCAAGTTGACGGTAAATAGAAGGTCACTTTCCTAACTGCTTCATGACATGAAATCATATGGGAAGTTTCTCAACCACGTGGGTGCCCAAAAATGGTGTGTGTGGGGAAATTTTACCAGAATTTTATAGTGATCATTCAAAGTGATTGGGAACTCAGAAAGTTCAACATAATAGAGCAAGGAAAAATCCCCATATCTACATCAGCTGCCATGCATGGCATAAGTCACAACCATCCCTTTGTGAGCACAGTGGAGTGATAAAAGAATTAAAGAAACCCACATTTTAGAATGTCTGATATGTATCTGGGTATGGAGAGTTTATTGGCTATAATGAAAAATGTGCTTCACACTATCCTTGTATGGGAAAGAAGCCAATTCTGTCCCAGCTGCATGTGGAGGACAACAAATAAAAAAATTTGCATCCACGGTGCTTATGCCAGAAGCTGGGGGAGTTGATTTTTTTTTTAAATCTGAGTTTGGCCCTGAATACAGACCTGGCTAACACATCTGCTTGAGATAGAGTGTGCCTAAGTCACCAGAAGAAAATCAAACATGGAGAGGGGTTTACATAGGGGACTACTAGTTGTGAAATCCTACCAAGCTTTCCACTCCTCATTCAATCTGGCTACTTGAAGGACCAGCTGGGAGATATGCAACTGGCCAGGAATTTGAAAGGAAAGAGAAAGGAGAGATAGAGTTTGGAGACTGACCCCAAGACTAGGAACATGTCCTTTACCACATGAGTGGAATGCAGTCGAGATCCCTGGGGTGCAGTGTTCCAGTGTGGACCAGCAATTGCTGGGCCCTGGTGGAGCATGATTTAAAACTTTCAAACAAATTGGCATTTGGTGGAGAGCATGGAGCCCACCTCATTCTTAACCAACCTCCAAGAGTTTTATTTATGTGATTAACTTTCTAACTCTAGCAAAGCCACCTTAAAACATGCAACTCTTTAGGCTATTACCTGTACCACATCCTCCCTGGCCTCATCCATCTGGATAAGTGCCTCTGCATTCTTAGATTCAGAAGTAGTGTGCAGTTGGGTTATGGAAAGGCTGTGGAAGGAGGGAATTTTAGCATACTGGTGAGGTTTCTTGTAGCTGCAGAAGAGAGACTTCAGCTCCAACAGTTCTACTTAGCCCTGAGAACTGTGTTCCATATGGTACATTGAGGATATTTTCTTCAGACAATGTTTGCTTCTTTAATTTATATCCTGCTAAAATGAGTCATTTTTTTAAAATAGGGAATGATGATTAATTTTAGTTTCCCAGTTGTACTAAGTTTAATGAGTTCTACTGATACAACTTACATATGGAATGTCATCTAGAGATTTTAAACATTACTTATTTGTATACATATTATAAAAAAAGACATGAGTTTTAACTTGATATTTTATAAACCTTTATTTTATTTTATTTTCATGTGATGCTGAGGATCAAACCCAGGACCTCACACATGCTAGGCCAGTGCTTCACCACTGAACCATATCCCCATGTATAATTTAGCATTTTTTATTTATAAACTTGCTTCTGTAATATTAATAAATATAATAGAACTACTATTGATGTGAATTCTATACTTTGAGTAATTATAACTTTTTAAACTTTTAGAAGGAAATGAGATTCTGTGGTCAAACCTTCATTTCATAGAGGGCAATATCACAATGCCATAAACTACTTATATATCTCATAAAGTCTTTTTATCCAATTTAACTCAAAAAATTAAAACTTTACTGACCCTGGACTTTCTCAGGAGATGACAAATAAGAGGATCATGATAAAATAGTTTGGAAGCACACTGAATATTTTTGAAACTCAAATGAACATGGTAGTAATTTCCCATTCCTGGATTAAAAATACACAGGAATATAATTTAAAAGTTTAGAGGAGGAATATCTGTATTCATTAGTTCTTTATGTATTAGTTTCATGTGTGTACATACACATTTGTGTCACAATGGAAATGTCTGAATCTAATTTTTCTTAAAGGAACATTTAGGTCAGTTGAATGTTATTCTACCCTGATCACTGTACTTAAATTTCTGATGTTTTCACAAAATGAGTTAATTTTTAGTTTTTTGTGTTTTTTTTTTTTTTGGCTTGTTTGTTTGTTTTTTGTCTTTAGCAGGAACAAATAATTGTAAACCTATCTTTCTCTGGTCAATGAAACACAAAGAACAAGATTACACAGGAAACCCAAAGTTGTGGGGAAGAAAAGCAGGACTTGGATTTTAAATAACTACATCCATCAGAGGGACAGACTGCCCTCTAGGACTCCTTGGGCTTCCCAGTAATGACAGCTTGGCATGTGTGAAGAAGCACCTCTCTGGTTTTCTATTTCTTTACAGTAAAATTCAACAGATTTTAACTTTATGAACCATATAAATTTATTGACCATCAACTATGTGAAAACTCTAAGGCTAGACTCTGGGATGAGGAGTTCTTTAAGCTACTGTGCATTTTCTAGCTTTCATGGAAATTGCTCTCTAATTTAGAAACTGTGTGATTACCAAGAATTTCTAAAAAAATATTTTGTATTAGAAAGAGGCATATAATTACATATTACTCATATAAGCATATATTACATTAATACATCTGAATAAATGAAGCATGTGAGATCAGAAAACAAAAACACAGACCTACAACTAATCACACAGTTGTGAGAAGCGCTGTAATTACAAAGCAAAATAATTGTCTTTTAGGTCCAAAGCATGTGTTTTCAAAGTCCTCTAGCTAATAAATATCTGTATTTTCTTTATTCCAAATTTATTGCTCTTTATTGCTTTTATTATTATAATTTGTTTGAAAGATCATGTATTGGTCTGGTGTATCATTTCAAACAATTCCCTTAAAAGTACTAAGAATTTTCTTGTAACACCCATCACTAATTTTATTAGTACCATAGTTATATGTGAATTTTGAGCCTACAGGAGAAGCATACTTAAAATTCAAAAATTTTCTGTCACTGAAAAGGTAGAAGATATATTATATTAAAGATGACTTTATTGTCTAGGAAATAGAAATATGCCAAAGGAATTATTTCCAGGAATTTGGGCATTTTTGAGGTACTGATCTGTGTATAATAAGTGAAATTTAATTGTATTTGAAGATTTATGGAAATATGCTTCAAAATAAATGTGTCATGAGAGAGAATATTAGTATATTTAGCTTCTACAACTATTTCCAGAAAATTTACATAATTCATAAAAATTACATGAATTATGTAGAAATGCTATTCACTGTATCTTTATAGTATTTTGAGGAGGTTTCTGGATTGCAATTCATTACTGTTTTGACAACTATGTAGACTGAATGTCAAATTAATGTTCATCTTGTGTCTCTTCTGCTGTTGATTTTAGATCCCCTAAATGGACTTCTTTTGGTCTCTATTAATTAGCTGATGGAGTGAAACTCATACTCATCCCCAAATCATTTGAGCCTCCTCACCATACATTTCTCAAGACACAACTACTGCAGTGGTCCTTTTACAATTCCTGTATGGCAAGTGAATACTGAAAAGTAGAGAACTGCATAATCTGTTTTCAAATAGAATCATCTGATTTTTATCTCTATTGCAATATGGAATCAATGTCCTTCTGGTAACGAGAGTGAATTGACCTAGCTAGGATTGTATTTTTTTCTCTTGCTTTCTGTTTATTTATTACATAAAAGTTAGAGTCCTCAGGTGCAGTTTAAATTTCAGTTGGAACCTTGTTAGACATTCTTGTGGAAAAGTGTCCTCTTAAATAATTGGGATTTCTAAAACTGGAGGATTCAGAGGCATGGTGTAAGAAAATATAGTTGCCAAGTTGGTTAATGGGAGTGATCGTGAGGGAAGACTCTTCAACTTTGACACTCTAGCTCCTGGATCTATGTAGTCTATCTCTTGGTAGCACAACCTGATATAATGATGTGAAATTTAAGAAGTGTAAGCAACACCATCACCTGTTCCAGAATTCTACTAGGCCAGTAGCTTTTTATTTTTATTTTTTATTTTTTGTAGTTGAAAATACAGTGAATACCATGGTCATAGACCTATATAAAATGTTTATTTTTGTTAACTGTGGTCTGATTCAATTTTAGGCATGATCTATTGGCACTTTATTAGTGGTGCTTGCTTAGGATTTATTGTCTGTAAAAGCAAAATAAAAAAAATGCTTGGGATTTTCTGGTTAAAATTATTTCTGGGTTAAAAGAGATCCACTTGTTAATTTATTATGAGAGAATAATGAAAAGAATGATTCTGTCACAAGAACCTAGAGATAGACCTCTCTTCCTAGCTGGCAGGATATTTGCAAGAAGCATTTGATAGACAAAATGCAGTGACTGGAAACCACTATGTTACTCAGTCCTCAATCATCCTGTGCATCATCAGAGGCTGAATAAAACAACTAGTCAAGTCAAGTTGTCAACTTGGTTGTCTTGTACAATGCCCATGATGTGTGTGCTTTGGTATTTGATAGCATGAAATTCCATGATATTTACACTGCATTGTCTCTCTCAGAGATGCATTCTTATTACTGTACCCCCCCAAATTTTATAGTCTTCCAAAATTCCTTATAGACTCTTGAAAAGTCTTCATTTCTTCCTATTAGTTATGTACCTTCTTACCTGAGGTAACTTCTTTTTCCACGTGTAATTAAGGATTAAGTGTGCTGCCAAGTATTCTGCTCTTTGGAAAGAGATTTTTTATTTTTTATTTTTTTTATTTTTCAAGGCTAACCCTGAAAGATACTGTACAATGATGTTATTTTATTTCAGTTTACTTCTAAATGAAGCTAACTCATATTTATTTCTAGTAACATTTTTATAAATGTTGGGCAATTTCCTCTTCTATCTGATTCACAAAGGGACCTTTTTCCAAAGGAGGAAATGAATAGGTGTTGTATTACTTCTTTGCTTTAAAATTGATTGGGGTTTTCTGAGAAAGAGAGTAACTTCGTGACTATATTCTTGATTAGTTATTTGCTAAAGTGTGACCTCAGGTGAAATGTCAATGAAGATAAAGAGTAAAATAAGTAGAAGGTATCAATTGATTATACTTTTGTATCTGCATATGAAAGACAGTAAAATGTGCAATTTTTGTAAGATTTAATGGGATAGAAGATAGTAGTATTGATTGTTCTTGATGGTAAGACCATCCCTCCAAGAGCAGCATTCATGTCTTGATATTGTGTGTCAGAAATGCTAATAAATTAGAGAAAGAAATCATTCTTACTTCTGGTGTGTGTTTTGTGATGAAAACTATTTAAAAGTCAAATTTGTGAAAATGCTTACTGGTTTTTAACCTTCATAAATTTTCTGTAGACAAAGAATGCAACACATAATTATTTTTATAAGAGAATAACTAACGGATGAAGCATGAAAACAGGGACTTGTAATTATTAAAAAATAGAGTGGGGTGTGGTGCTCTGTACAGATGCTGATACTCAGAAATAATAAAGTGTCCAATGTAGATTAAGCAAGAAATCACAGAACACATATCATTATGATTATGTAAATAATAATCAATAAACACTAAAGCCTTTCAATATTTGACTCATTAGGCCTGAAGAGAAAGAAGTGGGCCCATGAGCTAAATTGGTTTTCCTCCCTTGCTCATTGCAATTGAAAAAATAATGGGAACACCTAAAACATTGTGAAGGGTCTTCTATGTATATATTTCAAAATTATGGTCAATATCATAAAACTAGTAGTAGATATGGCTAAACTTAGTTTCCATTTAGAACTTTACATAGTTGCATATAGAGTGGAGGCTGCTGATTTGGGTGTAAATTTTGGCAACTACTGTTTTATAGAGTCCTGGTGATTGAACTTAGGGGTGCATTTTCATTCATATATATTCACAATTCTTTGATATTTTACTTTGATACCTGGTCTCAGTTACCAAGACTGCCCTTGAAGTTGTGATTATTCTGCCTCAGTCTCTATGATTTTTGAGAATACAGGTATATACCACCACATCAGGCCTGGACATTACCTTTTAATTTTTACACGTATCTAATAATCAAAAAATTTTAAATATTACTGCCTTTTCTTTTATATAAAATATTCAATACTAACTTTCCAAATTGGTCTTCACCCTCACATTGTTTTTTTCAAAAGACCAATTTTCATGTTGAGTAGTTATACATTTTTATTTGTTTTGTTTTGTTTTTTGTTTTTTTTTTTTTACCATAACATAATATGCTCATTAGGTTCTATTCTGAGTTAGCACGTCAATTTTATATATGTTTTAGAAAAACAAATTGCCTTAAATTGTTCTGGTCATGCTCTTAATAGAAGTACCTTCCTCTTAGTCATCATCAAAAGAAAGATAGAAGGAAATTTGTTAAAGTCAAAAGCTAAGATCCAACAGTTGGCTAGTTCTTGTTTCAATCAGATGTTTATGATTTGATTGCTTTTTTTAAAAAAAAAAATCATTCTTCGGATTGCCCTGATCGCCTTTCCTATGATATTTAATAGTCAGCTCCATTTAAAAGCACTAGTTTAGGTGAAAAGTGGATACTAAGGGAAATAAATATCTGGAACAAATTAATAGTACTCAGTGTTTCTCATGATTATATACAGCTTCCTCCCACCATTCTGGGATTGCAAATTATCGAGCTTTTAATGACTTCCATTCCTCACTACATTTCACTAATCAGCTAATGCAGAATTAATTTCTCCACAAATTTGTATTAAATAAGTAGCAATTTAGAGAAAACCAGATATAATTTACACCTGTGAAATTAAAACAATATATGTGACAGTTTGCCAAATACTTGGCATATTCAAAGAATAAAATGAAGAAGTTTAACATAATTTTGGCTTTCCTTTATGTGATAGGGGAAAGTTTATTGTCATGTTGTTTCAAAGAGACATTGACCACATCCTTATGAAAAAAAAAATAGTTGTTATTCTTTAACATGGATTTTCTTGATTTTTTTTAGTTTTTCCCATTTTTCTTGCACACTGAGAAGGTATTTGCTGGGGTCAAACACAGTGAGATAATGCTCAATCAATTGAATTTTCAACTAATGTTGTAAAATGCATCTCTGACACATTTGCAATTGTTTTCATGTTATATAGTAGGCACATGCACATTCAGCATGAGGTTGCTCATTAATTTTGGTATCAATACTGGGTTAGGTTCATTGAAAAGATGTTGAGAAAATTACATCTATAATAATGGAATCTCCCAATTCATTTTCTGGTTAAATCTCCCTGCACTCACTCAGGACAGTTTCTCTATAGTTTTTTTTTTTTATATCTCAGGAGAAATATTGGTAAAAAAAATATATCTTTCACCTGTAGCATAAAAATAAGTGGTCATGTCCTTCCTTCATCTTTCTGAACTCAGGACAAGCATAACTCTGAAATATGGTACTGTGAACTGAGATTTTCTGGAGTCAGTCTTGACATAGTTTTGAGGGTGCTGTTCCAAGAATTTCAAAATTTCTCTTACACCATTGATACTGAATTACTAGAGATCTCACTACATATTCAGAACAGTACATAAGTGAACAAATTCTTTTTTTAAATTAATTTTTATTGTTGGTTGTTCAAAACATTACATAGTTCTTGATATATCATATTTCACACTTTGATTCAAGTGGGATATGAACTCCCATTTTTACCCCGTATACAGATTGCAGAATCACATCAGTTGCACATCTATTGATTTACATATTGCCATACTAGTGTCTGTTGTATTCTGCTGCCTTTCCTATCCTCTACTATCCCCCCTCCCCCCTCCCCTCCCCTCTTCTCTCTCTACCCCCTCTACTGTAATTCATTTCTCCCCCTTATATTTTTTCCCCTTTCCCATCACTTCCTTTTGTATGTAATTTTGTATACCCCTGAGGGTCTCCTTCCATTTACATGCAATTTCCCTTCTCTCTCCCTTTCCCTCCCACCTCTCATCCCTGTTTAATGTTAATATTCTTCTCATGCTCTTTGTTTCTACTCTGTTGTTAGTTACTCTCCTTATATCAAAGAAGACATTTGGCATTTGTTTTTAAGGGATTGGCTAGCTTCACTTAGCATAATCTGCTCTAATGCCATCCATTTCCCTGCAATTTCTATGATTTTGTCATTTTTAATGCAGAGTAATACTCCATTGTGTATAAATGCCACATTTTTTCATCCATTCGTCTATTGAAGGGCATCTAGGTTGGTTCCACAGTCTTGCTATTGTGAATTGTGCTGCTATGAACATGGATGTAGCAGTGTCCCTATAGTGTGCTCTTTTTAGGTCTTTAGGGAATAGACCGAGTAGGGGAATAGCTGCGTCAAATGGTGGTTCCATTCCGAGCTTTCCAAGAAATCTCCATACTGCTTTCCAAATTGGCCGCACCAATTTGCAGTCCCACCAGCAATGTACAAGTGAACCCTTTTCCCCACATCCTCGCCAGCACTTGTTGTTGTTTGACTTCATAATGGCTGCCAATCTTACTGGAGTGAGATGGTATCATAGGGTGGTTTTGATTTGCATTTCTCTGACTGCTAGAGATGGTGAGCATTTTTTCATGTACTTGTTGATTGATTGTATGTCCTCCTCTGAGAAATGTCTGTTCAGGTCCTTGGCCCATTTGTTGATTGGGTTATTGAACAAATTCTTTGTTAAGCAAAAATGCCCTGTGCAGCCAGGGATGACTGAAATACTGATTATACTGAGACTCTGGAAATCTCAGTTTTTTTTTTTTTACCTCTAACTAGTAAATTTTTCTAGCTCAATAAATCTCTCTATATACCTTTTCTTGCTTTTAAAACCAGAGGAGCAATATTTGTCTTTTTTAACTTTCTGAATTGTTTCCCAATTTGACTGAAATAAAACATGTAGAAGTCTTTTGGAATATATTACAAAGCATACAAATGAAAGTGAATAATCATTGTTAACTTTGTAGTGACTCTTTTTCTTTCAAATGCTGTCCTAGCTCAAAGTTGGTAACATATCTTTCTTCACTTACCTCTAACTGATTATATATCCCCTAGCATTTGGAAGCCATACTTAATCCACTATTGGTCTTTTGCTTACATCTTTACAAGATTTTATTTGTATGCTGTTGTGTGTTGACCCCATTGATTTTTCTCTCATTTAGTGTAGTTTCATGTATAATTAAATTGTTAAAAATGTCTATATTAGAGAGTGTACAATGTCCCCAGATCTTATTCTTAACCATATGTTGTTGTAAACTCAGTTTTTCATGAATTATATGTAATATTAATACATTTTTTAATGATATTCAATATGATTTTTTATGGATTCCATGCATAAGAAGTCTTTATCCTATTGTAACTGGTAAGACAACATTTTATGATAAGAAACTTAATCTTTACATACAGCCTTCTCAGATTACCTTACTAATTGGTCCATAGAAAATAAGACTATGAAAAATAGCTCATTGATTATTCCTGCCTTGATACAATACTACCCACAGAATAACAGTGATGTCAGAATTTACTAATGTACATAAAAACACTGATCATAGAAAAAACATTCATTCACAGAAAAATTAAATGTCACCAATGAGGCTGAAGTCTAGAAGGCCATTATGCACACACAAGAAAGAAAAAGCTCTTCTCTCCACACGATCTACCTTTACATTTGTGGAAATTCAGTCTCTTCAAATGATTAGGAATTGTTAAAATGTTTAAATTTGTAATTCAAGATATGAAAATCTGGGGCTTATTTTTTTATACCTATGTCCTTCTTATAACACTTAATTTTACTATAAATACAAAAAGAAAATTATAATGATCTGACTTATGCAATTATGTTCCATGTTAAATTTTATTAAAATGTGTAAAAGTATTGAGAGATGCTAGAGTATTATTTACTCAATAGTATATTTTACTGTTGCATAAAACATTTAGTCAATTGAAACACTGTGATGTCTGTCATTTAATGACATGATGCAATACATGAGTGTTAACATATAAACAAATATTCAGTAATAAAGACATATTGAATACATAAGGTAAATATAGGTTACAAAAAAATGCACTGTAAACTGAACATGATGGTTTTTGCTTGTAATCCAAGCAAATTGGGAAGCTTAGTAGTTTCAGAAGTTTAAATTCAGCCTCATAAACTTAGTGTTTCAAGCAACTTGGCAAGACCAGTCTCAGAATTTGAAATAGTGGGGAGAGGGCTTAGGAATGCGGCTCAGTGTTTGAAAAACCTTAAATTTAAACTGCAGTACAAAAATAAATAAAGTGCAAAATACTACAATTCAGTGTTAAATATCAAAAAATAGATCTCTTATAACTGTTTTCTCTAGTATTCAAAAGTGAAAATAATAATATTTATTTAGAAAAAAAATATATGCTTTCAAAGATAAAGTTTCTGCACCATGCATGTATGATATTTATGACTGATATTTCTACCAAATAACTTGATAATGATTGATAAATTTAACAAAAGTTAAAGACAACTACTTATATTCTGTATTTAAATGAGTTGTGTCTTTTACTGAGCATATATTTTGTAAAAAAATTTTTAATGTTCACTACTGGTATGAGTTTTCAGATGCTCAATGAATTTAAAATTTGATTAAGTTTTGGAAATATCATTTAACTTTTTTGAGTTTCTGGGGACAACAAATTCTCCACCAATCAGTAGTGTTTAAGAAACATGTGGCAATGAAATGTTTTATCCCTCATTTGTTTTCTCTCTAACCAGTATATATCCAAGAACTAGTGTCTCAATCTACACTAGTTCTTTTGGTCTTCTAAGAAAAATATATGGTTGTATATGTCTGAGCAAACTAATTTGTTTGTTCATTTGTTGTTTTTGGGTTTTTTTAAAGCATCTACCTAATGATCATATTCATGTAATATACCTTTCTACCAGGTAATGTTGCCAATTTAATTAAGAGAAGGGACTGGGCTGGGGATGTAGCTCAGTTCGTAGAATACTTGCCTTGCATGCACAAGCACCTGGGTTCGATCCCCAGCACAATAAATAAATAAATAAATAAATAAACAAACAAATAAAAATAAAAATTAGAATAAGGAGGCCTGGAATAAATTTATCTTCCAATCAGTCATCTATCTACATTTATTAAGCTTCTCCAGAAGAACAAAACCAATAAATAATATATACAATATCATGAGGGGATTTATTGGTTTGGCTTTCTGATAAGAGATGGATAGTCCCACAAATGCTGTTTATATGCTAGAGAGCCGGGAAATCAATAGCTGCTCAGTCTAAAAGGCTGGATTGGATGCCTAAGAAGAGGGATCAGGGATGTGACCCCAGTCCAAGGCTGAAGAACTGAAAGATCCCAGGACAGTCACTGGTGTAAATGGAAGAATCTGGCAGAAAAAAATGCACCTGAAGAAGAAGGGTTGTTGAGCCTATATATGCACTTCCTCTCTCTTCCATTTTTTGTTCCATCTGGGACTCCAGACTATTAGATAGTGTCATACAGGTTGTTCACTCATATGCCAATCATTCCTAGAAAAGCCTCACAGACACACTAAGAATGCACCCAGCACCTCTCTCTCTCTCTCTCTCTCCATATACACGTATATAACTATATGTATATAATTATATAATTGTATTGCGTTTATATATTATTGTAATATATAATATTATCACATTCACATCCCACATGGGTGATGGAATTTGTGTTTCTTCTGCATAAAGGAGGCTGGATGCAAAGTAAAACTAAGAGAAGAAGGTGACAAAAAAAATCACAGGACACAGAAAGTAATTTTGAAAAGCAAAGGCAAGATGGCTCTACAACCTTAGGGGTCAAGCTTCCACACTGGAATGAGAGAGAGTAAGAGCCCACATTTGCTTTATTTTATGTGGGGAAAACTTCAAAGGTTTTCCACAGAATGTTCTTTTGCCAAATAAGGTAGAATTTTGCTTGTCCAGTCCCAATGGGTCATGCCAAGGGGAACTACGAAAGCAGCCTTCCTAGCCCAGTGAAGACTGAGGTCATGTGCATTGCAAAATCTATTAACTAGGAGGAGCCACAAAATGACTTGCAATGCCAAACCAAAATCTCCTAGGCTTAGGCTGAGTGAAGACACTAAATAGCTCAAGAGTGGCTTCCCACAAGTATATATATAATAAAATATTATTTCCCAGTGGTTACTACGTTTCTAGTTGTGTGTGTGCACAACATGGGCAATAGTTTACAGAGCCTGTGGAGACACAAATATGCAATTAGATGTTCTAGTGGAACATACAGAGGCTTTTTCTCTAAACATATTTAGGAAACAGGCTTTGTGAAACAAGAGTGTATATTGTCATCGATGCATCTCCACAATGATGGGCATAGAGTCATAGTATGTACAACAGTGTGCTAACTCTCTGGACTAGCACCTGGAAAGAAGGTGTGGCTTTCAGCAACAATAGCTACACCACAACCCCATCAACCACTCCTTACCACCATCTGTGGTGGTCATGCTATAGGGAACCTCTATGTTAACACCATTACCTGCATGATTTTTTTCCCCATTTAAGGATGGGAAATTTATTGAAGCTTCAGAACCATGGAGCTCAAGAAGGAGATCATCCTGTGATGTGAGAAAGAACTAGTTGAGGGGGCCTTTTTGGCTGGTTGGGATGTGAGCTATAGGGACTGTGGCCAAGTTAGCAACTTGTGTGAATCATCTTCATGTGGTTGGATTTCTGGGTAAGCTAGCTAAGGAAAAGGTCCAGCCCCATGATGAAGCATTGGGAGCACATGGACCTACTTCTGAATTTGTTTTTGTTTTTTAAGTTGGCATTCTATAACAATCTGCCTGCAAAAATTACACATGCTGGACAGGAAGTATGCCTCTTTTTTGTGTTATTAGGTTTGACTTGGAGGGTGATTATCTTACCCATTGTGGTCTGCATATAGACTTATCACTTGACCAATTATTTATGAGAAAGAGGAATGTGTAAAGGATGATCTTTATTAATCTCACAATAATTTTAGAATTTGGTATTGATCAGAAAAGGAAATTAAGACTCAGAAAGCCTATGTTTAACCCTGTACTGGACATGGGATTAAAATATATGGGACATGTTTCTGGGCCTGGTATCTATATTTAGTCCAAATTGTTTAGTTTTGTTTGTGAGAGGGAAACACTCCACAGGTAAGGAATGTTGTTTTTCCAGACAAGCATCTGTCCCTCTGATTGATGCTTCAAGTCACTCTATTCTTAATAAGGCCAAGGAAAGGATTTGTATCCCTTGGTGAGGAAGTAGCTGAAATACAGCTTTGGGGCAGCATGACAAAGTGGGCTACAGTACAGCATGGGTAGCCATAGCCACTGGAACCATGGTGGGGCAGAGTGTGATGCCTCTTCCAGCCCAGCTCTGTTTTGACAGGGCTAATCAAACCTTTTGCATCAGGGCCCCCTGGGATTTATTTCCATATCTATGAATCTGATTGTTCCCAAGAGAAGGCTAAGAGCACATACTTTGTGGGAAGCCAAAATTGCTTCAAATTGACATCAAGGACTCACCACAGGATGAAATTAAATGTTGTCAATGACCCAGGTGTTTTGAGTGGGATGGGGATGTCCATTTTCCAGTGACAGGAAAAAGTTTGGAGCCCTCCACAACTCTCTTTTGGAATCCTAAGTTGAAGAATCACTTCCTAACTCACTTTTTTTTACCTTCTGTGACATTTTATGATTTAATTCTCTGAATAAAATGTTCTTCTGCAGTGTCTTTACATTCCTTTATTGTGAGTCCCTTCTCTTCTTAAATGCACTATTGATCAATTGATGCACTTGTTCTTTTTGGACTCCTGGGGAACAGTTACAAATTCATTGTTAAACTCCTAAATGGATCAAATCAATTTCCCAATTTCCTGAGAGTAAATATCAAATTCCTGTCTTCCAGGATCCATAAGCAAACAGATCTCTCTCCATTAATGAAATAGAGTTTCTTTTAAGTGTTATTGCTTGTAAGAGGGAAAAATGCTCAGTTATTTTTTATTACCAAATAAAATGTTCTGAATAACTCTTTGAACCCACTGAAATCCAGCTTTTACAGATGCCTGTTAAATTTCACTGATATAAAATGTCTTTACTTGGAAAGTGACTAATAATAAACCATGAATATCTCTATATTTGTGTCATCAATTTAGTGAATAAATATTTTAGAGCCTTTTTAAAAGTAGTTCTCCTTTTTAAAAAATATATATTTTTAGTTGTAGTTGGACACAGTATCTTTGTTTTATTTATTCATTTTTATGTGGTGCTGAGGATGGAAACAAGGGCCTTGCATGCACTAGGCAAGTGCTCTACTGCAAAACCACTACTCCATCCTCTCCTTTTTAATAGTCATAAAATCAAGTTGAGTAGACTTAAGAAAATGATATGATGGGATTACAAAGGTAATAACATTGGAGTATAATAGCAAGAATGAATCTGTTGAGTCAATGCTATGTTAGTCAGCTTCCTCCTCACTGTAGTAAACACCTGAGATAATGAACTTATAAAGAGAGAAAGTTTTATTTGGATTTACAGTTTTGAAGATTCCAGCCCATGATTAGTTGACCCTGTTGCTTTAGGGCTGTGGTGACACACTGTATTAGGAGTATGTGGTAGAATAAAACTCCTCCCTCAAGGCTGGAAAGTAAAAGAGAGAGGAAGGAAGTGCTAAGCATCCAGAATCTCCTTCGAGGTCATGCCCCCTTTGACCTAAAGATTGTCACCTCTTAAAGGCTCCAACCAGTAGCATTATGTACTTGGGTCTAAGCTTCTAACACATGTCATTTGGGACCACTTAAGATTCAAACTGTAACAAATGGAAAACATGAAAAACAGAAGTGATTTGAACATAGGACAGTGACAACCTCAAAAAATCCAGAAAAACAGTCCAATCCACTGGATTCAATTTCAGGTCTGGTTCAGATAAAATAAATAAGAACAAGGTGAAAGTGGACTATAGAAAATGAATGAGATAGGAAACTTGATAAGAGTTAAATGCCACCACCAGAGATGTTACACATTTCTATACATAACTGAGAAATAATAATAGTTAATCTGTGCTAAATTCTACATGACAGGCATTTCTTTTCTTTTCTTTTTTTATTTATTTAACTTTTTATACCAGAGATTGAACCCCGGGGCACTTAACCACTGAGTATGAAAGGCATTTTTAATCTTAACTTGACAATCAATCAAAAGATTAATTAACTCAATCATCATGGTATGCATTTCTTGGGTTAGCTATGATTATTCCTATTTTACTGTTGAGGTGTAATAAATTGTTGTAGTTTACAAATCAAATATGCCTTGAGGCTGCACTAAGCGTCCAGTAGCCTAATTTCTGAGCTTTTCCTCAACCACTGCAAGACACTACCAGGGTAACAAGGGAGTGCATGGAGCAGGCAATTATAGAAACCTGGAGGGAAGAGATGGAGTGGGTCACCATGGGCACAGAAATGACATCCTGGAGATTGTTTCTTCTACCTAAAGATGTACTTCACATTTTCATGGGTGGACAGTGGTTGTTAGTGGAGACCAAGCAAAACAGAGGCCAGAACCCAGAGTCCAGGGCAACAACTATGAAGCCTTGTTTATAAGGCATGTGTGAGGAAGAATACTTAAAATGGAGAACTAAGATAGAGGATGAGTTGGCAAAAATAATTTATAGCCAGAAGATACAGCACATTGAATGGTGAGGAAACACAAAGAAAGATCATATGATGAAATCAATGTGTTAGATAGAGAGGCAAAAATATCTCTCAAAGGGAAAGACTTTAAAGATATAAGAACAGAGGGCCAAGAAAGCACCTGTATCAGTTGAATCCTGAGAAGAAGGAGGAGGAGGCCGCATGAGCATACAAAGACAAGGCATGAGGAGAGTGTGGCAGTCTTTGGAAAGGAATCTGCTTGTGGAATAGATCAAAGAGTATGGATTCATGAGTCAATGATATGAGAAAACTCAGTATGGTAGAGAGCCAGTATAGTGTAGAGGTCAAGAACAGAGATTTTAAACGAGACTGCCAAGAGACACAACTGAGCTCTGATAAGCTGCACAATCTTAAACAAGCTACCTACCCTCTTCTAGCCCAAGACCATCATCTGCATGATGGATGGTGTGTGCATTTCTGTACTACTGTAAGCTTTAAATGACTTGATACTTGACAGTGTGTGGAACAGTAAACAGCATACCATGGGCTGTACAAACATATTTGTTAAATAATTCAAGGAAAAGAAAAACGTCATGTTATGATTGGGGCACATAACTTCTACAGTTTTTATTAAGAAGTCAGATCAATGAGAGGTAGCATTCAAATATAAGCCTGGATACTGACCCTTATTGGAAGCCTTGAGTTTTACTTTACAAATGTCAATTTAACTGGGCAGGTGGTACACAACTGTAATACCAGCAGCTTGGGAAGCTAACGCAAAAGGATCACAAGTTCAAAGCCAGTCCCAGCAATTTAACAAGACCCTAAGCAACTTAGAGTGACTCTGTTTTAAAATAAAAATAGTAATAATAAATAGGGCTGGGGATGCAGCTCAGTGGTTACGTGCTTCTGGGTTCAATCCCTAGTACAAAAAAAAATGCTATTTGAATTGCATACCTACTATATGTGTTTTTCAGTTCTGATATATTGTCATAACTCTCTCTCTCTCTCTCTCTCTCTCTCTCTCTCTCTCTCTCTCTCTCTTTCTCTCTCTCTCTCACACACACACACATAAACACACACACACATACACACACACACACACACACACACAAACTCTCCCTCAGTATTCAAGAGGGATTGTTTCTAGTATCCTCTGTAGGCAACAAAATTTACAGATACTCAAATACCGTATAGAAAATGTTCCAGTATTTATAATAAGTTACACACATACTCTTGTACACTTTGATATAGCACTAGATTACTTACATTATCTAAGACAATGTAAATCTTATATAAATAACTATATTATTTAGAGACTAATGACCAAAGGAAAAAAAGCATATTGTTTTAAAAAATATTTTCAATACATTGTTGGTTGAAACTGGGGACATGGAAGTTGCCAATAAAGAGAATCAAGTTTATTTGTAATGTTTTACAACCATCTCACTATCCTGGACATCCTTAATGTTTAATAATACCTGCTAATGATGCTAATTCTAACAGTGAATGTGACTACATGATTTCATGACCTATCTTTGACATAGTCACGCAATATAATCTTTTGTTTATTTTAATTTGCATTTCTTCTCCTTGCTTCAATATTATCCTTCCCTTTACCAGAATCACTTTTGGGTGCATCGCCATTAGCCAGTGATTAATGATCTATTCTCCCTGGGTGTGGTAGTTTATACATATAGACCAAGGTTTAGATAGATTAAGTAGAATCTCTTAAGATTAAGAGGAATAATAGAAATGAGAGGAAGATATTTTGATTGGGTGTAGAGAGGTGCCAACAAACCAAGATATTTCCATTATTCTATGAAGGTTATTGTCTATATAGCCTGGGTCTGATCATTAAGATTTTTCCTTCCTGTAATGGGTAAGGAAAAGGTGTTATGACTTATATAATTAATTTAAGTGGCAAGCCTGACAGTATTCTCCTTGTTTTTTGCCGTTTGGGTTCTACTATATTTCAGAGTCTGACATAAGACATGAAAAATGTTATAACCTACTCATTACTTAAAATGAATAATGTGACTGTTTGCATTATGGTCAGAGGTACTACCACTGTCCTCCATGTCACCTACTAGTTTCTAATGACTAGAATACACCAGAATGCCACAACTTTTTGGCATTCACATTGCTTATGAATAATAAAAATGCAATTCAAACATATGCTTTCTCAGGCTGGGGTTGTGGCTCACTGGTAGAGAGCTCATCTAGCACATGCAGGGCCCTGGGCTGGATCTTCAGCACCACATAAAATAAATAAATAAAATAAATGTCTTGTGTCCAACTACACTTAAAAATGAATAATTTTTAAAAATATCATATTCCTTCTCATTCTGTGATCCTCTCATTGTCTGCTCTTTCTCTTAATGCACAATGTGAATGTCAAATCTGTTTGCTTTAATTATATTAAAAGGTTATGTTGGAAGGTTATTTATTTAGTCTTTAACAACATGAAATAGCACTTATATTATCATTGTCACTTTACACACATAAACAAGAACTTGATTAACAGTAGCCAACTATGAGAAAATAAATGTTCTCAGAAATGAGGATATTTTTAGTGCTTAAGCACTCATTGTCACTAGTATACTCTCAACTACAATTATCTGCACCAAAAGAATGTGAAGTGAAGCAAACAGATGAAGAAATACAGGCATTCTGAGCAAAAATGGACAACTGTTCTTTCATCAAATAACATTCCTTTGAAACAAAGGAGACATCTCTGAGGCAAAGTTTATGAAATAATAGTGAGTATGGTCGTTAAGTACCTTTGAGGTATGTGAGAAAGCATCTCTCTGCAATTAGAAGCATATGGAAATTGTGTGGGAATCAAATATTTGTAAGCTGAATTATGTTTTCCCATTGGCTTTCTTTCCAATTTTGGACATGTCCTACTACTTCATTTAATAGTTTCAGTTCTGCATAAAATAAAAGTTATGTCTAAGGGGGTGAAAATGTTCTGTTTCTAAATAGAGTTCCATGGGAACAGTTCCATGGAAGAATACAGATGGACAAAAGTCATTGTGTTATTTGAGATTTGACATTTTACTGTATAAAAATTATACCATGATAAAACACTAGCAACAATTACTATTATTCATCTTAATGTTGTTTCCAATAGCCTTTTGCTTTTGTAAACAGATATTCTGTGATATAGTAATGATTCTACAGAGCATTTCAAGTACATAGACAAATGAATGCTGAATTCTTCCAATCTTTGCATGTTCTAAAATATGCCACGTGGCTAATTCCCACATCTTGAGAACTGCTTACCATTTGATAAAGATTTGAGCTTTCATATTTAAGAGACCAGACTGGTGATTTTCACATTGATGTGTAACCATTTTGTGGATTGCAATAAGTGCCCCTTGAGTATGAAGAGATTTCATGAAGGTGAGCAGGCATACTATTGATGAAGGAACAGTTGTTTTAAATTTTGTCTATTACTTTTTCATAAAGCAGAAATCCTCACACTGTGTAAGCACTGTTTGAATTCAATTTATGTATGCAGGTTCTCTTAAAGTCAGGCATATATGCAATTTACCAAGTGAATTTGGCTGTCATATCATCTTTCAGCCCAATTATTAATATGATACTTAGCTTTTGTTTCTCTATAAACTGGATGAAGATTAGTCATTTCTTAAATATATAAAACCTGGAATTAAAAGTTTGTTTAAAACAATTTCAAAGAAATTTTTGATGTGTGTTTAAAAAATTTAGAAAAAGGAATAAAAAGAGAAAACAAAAATCCCAACATATCCAAGCATATTGTGCTTTATTTTGCTTTTATTAACTTAAAAATTTGCCTCTTTCACATCACCCTTGATAACATAGATTATTCTTAGGTTTTTATTTTTCTTGTCTTAGAAAAGAAAAATCATTTGGTTGTACCTAAACTAATATCTGAAATTCAAATAGAGTATGTCTGGACCTTACCTCCTAAAGTTTGATTCTGGAATATACTGATATACTCAGGCTTCAGTGAGTATATTACCTCTGGCTTTATAATTTTCCAATTAATTATGTACTTCTTAGAATCATTTAGATGCTTTCTTTCTTTTTGTCTCAGCTCTCCAGAGCTTAAACATTGATTTTATATATATATATATATATATATATAACTTAAAGAATATATATATTCTTTAAGTTGTAGATGAACACAATATGTTTATTTCATTTGTTTATTTTAATGTTGTGCCTGGGATCTAACCCAGTGACTCACGCATGCTAGGCAAGCATTGTAAACTACTGAGCCACAACTCTAGCCCCATAGCATTGTTTCTAAAATCTACCTGTCCTACAAACCAGCATAATGCATGAGTTGACCCCCATCCAAAACCTTATTCCCAATTATTTGCAATATATGGTACAGTATTTTGTTTGCTTCTTTTCCACCCTATTGTTAGAAGCCAGAAACAATTCAAGTAAAAGAAGATATTAAATTTCTACTATGTGCCAGGTACCAAGCTAATGAAATGATGTACACATGGAGGTTTAGACATGGTCTCTGATCTTGAATACCTCACAATACACTGCAGGTCATGTATTCATAAATTGGTCATTTAAATATCATTGTGGATACCTCCCATACACGAATGTTGTCAATTCCAAAATAAAATATAGTAGATAACTTGCTGCAATAATCTAAAAATAAGTCAGTATAATCTCATAGGACAGAATTCCACATCAGAGAGTTAGATTATCCCCAGAGATTAGACTAGATTGAAGGAAAAGTCTAACATACATTCTACCAGTTTTCACACTTGTCTCTTTTTCTCTTGTGTACTTTGGTATTCACATTATCCTCAATCCTAAATAAAGTTGAAAGGGAAAAAAGAGAAAAAATAAAAATAAGCAAGCTTTTTCATTTGTGAGAACAGAAAGTGAAAGACTACTATTAAATAAACTTGATAGTGAACTCCCATCTGAGAATCCCTGTTAGGCTAGAAAAAAGTATCATGAAAGATTGTTTATAGTAGCCCAAACACAAATGTGTGTGCATGTATTTGTCTGTGTGTGTGTTTGTGTGTGTGTGTGTGTGTGTGTGTCTGTGTGTGTTCATTATGAAGACAAAAATTAGATATCTCCCAATGAGTATGTTGCAAGCCACTTTCATACATAGGGCTGTGATAGACAGTTTCCTTTTCTCTTTCCTAACTGCCTGATTGCTTTTGAGTAATTTTTAACCCTGTTTTGCTCAATAATATACTATATGGGAGAAAATTGCTAGTTTTTCTTTTTTTTCCCTGGAGGAAAAAAAACTCCTCATAGAATTGCATTTCCTTCAGGATCCCCTTTGGGAGTCCACAGTGAAGACCTATAATAAAGAACAAGTGTAGAAGAACAGGTTACATGAATGATGATGAACAATATGTACTGTGGAGTTGGGAGTCATTGTTTGCTGCTGCTTTACATGGAGGCCCTGCTAGTGTTTGAGGAGACAGCCACCATTACTCAGGGCATTATGTCAGCTCTGGGCATGGTGTGAATCTCTCACGTTGTCCCTAGGCTGAGTAAGATGCTATTGTGTCTCTAGGGCAGACCCAGGTGGGAGAGAGGCACGTCTAAAGTCAGCAATATGAAAGATACGTTTGCATTTGATGTCATAGACCAAGAAATGATAGTTTAATATCAATCATCAGAAACAATTGCAAAACAACTAGATGTTCACACATAGAAGATATATTGTCCATTAAGAGACAAATGTATCATGAACAGCACCCTAACACTTACTTACTAAAATCTGAATAAGCATCATATGTCCAAGAGCAAACAACCTTAAGCTAATGTGTTTGTAAAGATGAAATTGGATTGACCTTCAAGTGCCTTGTACTTCTAGGGTAGCAACTACAGAATAGCCTCATTGAGGGCTTCATTATCATAATTAGGAGATTTCTCTTCTACCACTGTCTTGATGAATTAGTTTTCATAAATAAAATAGATATAAGCCTCATGCATGAAACACATATGTATTCTCCCATCATCATACCTGAGATCTTAGAATCCCAGAGATCATCTCTCTCTTGATCCCAAAACTTGCTCATTGCAGAATCACTAGAGGGCATAGAGCTTTTAAAAGACAGTTCTCTTTGCCTTACTTCTTGAATCAGGAGTTTTATTTGTTTCCTGTCATTGCCATAGCAAAATTCTAAAAATCTGGTGGTTTAAATAACAAACAACAATATTGTCTCACAGTTTCAGAGGCCATGAATCAGAAATCAAGGTTTTGGCAAAGCCATGTATCTATGAAGCCTAAGGGGAATTCTTCCTTATCTCCTCCTAGTTTCTGATACTTTCAGCAATCTTTGACACTACATTACTTTAGTCTCTGCCTTTCTCCTCACATGGCTTTTCTCTTGGTTAATGTGACTGTCTGTCTCTTGTACTCTTCTTATGTGGACTCCAGGTGGTGGAGGCGATCCCCCACTCACTGTCTTGACAGGGTCACAGTGAGAAAAAGTGTTGTCAAAGGCGCTCTCCCACTGTCTTGACAGGGTCACAGTGAGGATGAATGCTGGCAAAGCCACGCTGGTTGGTGGGTAACCGAAACCATTAGACCCTTTTTTATGTAATTGGGACTTTGCATTTTCATGCTTATGTTTCTCACAGGAGGCATGAGTATGTTAAATGCCAAACAAATTAAATTTCAGATGGCTAGAACAGAACAGGTAGTTCATGACTTGGAGGCCATTCTACCCACCCCTCAGCATATCAAGGACAAAGTAAAAGGCTATTCTTCTATCTTAGTACATTGTGGACAAACTTAATAATGGACAACAATCATCCTCTGAAAAACAAACTCTTTGAGAACTAGTGCACCTTGACTAAAAAATAAATTCTTTGAGAACTAGTATACCTTGACTGAGAAACAAAGAAACTCTTTGAGAAAGCAGCTCAACCAGTTTTATGAGAATAAATTTAGGAATCAATTAAAATAGGTTTATAAGACACAGTTTTAGAATAATGTTAAAAAAATTATTTTATTTAGATTCTTAAGCTTAGAAATTCTTAACTCTTTAAGTTGTATAGGTTTCTGATATGTTTTAAGGATGATTCATAAACTTAAGGATATTTTAAATATAAGATTTAAACGGACTTTTTTAGATGGGAATTTTAGATTTAAAATAAAGTACAAGTGTACTTTAGGTTAATGATTTACTAGGAGACTTAGAGTCTGGTTACGTAGTTTGGCATTAGTTAATAAGGAAATAACATATCTTGGGAAAAATAGTAAATCCTGGGAAAATCTGAAGGATGTAAATTGGTGACATGTTTTATTGATGATTCTGTACTTTGATGATTGTATGGCTGGGGGTCATATCCTGGCAGAATGTAGATTGGTGTGCTCTCAATCATGGTTAAGGAAATGTCATGTCTTGGCAAAGTTTTATGTTATATAATCAATGACGTATTGTGAATCTATAATGATGAGAAAAATTGTAATGAAAAGGGGACCCAGAGAAAGCAGCTTTAGCTCTCTCTCTGAAGATTGCTCAAATGGAACAACTCCTGTCTCATCATTTCGCTGACGCCACTCCTCATTCCGGACTCCCTGGACCCCGCTGGGGCTGGACCCTGGCATCCAGGTATATTAGATCAAGGGCCAATTCTATTCCAAGATTACCTCAGCTTAGCTAATTATGACTTCAAAGATCCTGTTTCCAAATCAGGTACTTTAGATAGAACCTAAACATACTTTTGGGTGAGGAGTAATAATTCACTCCATATCTTTGGCACTAGGGTGAGAATCACTTAGGTGATTTGGCGATAGCAACATTGAGAACTATTCATAAATCATTTCAATTTCCCTGGAAAGTAGATATGTCCAGGGAGTTTGGGTTGATGGAGTCAGAATACAGATGAGTAATCTATGTAAAACACAATCCTCTAGAATCCCAAATTATTCATTATGATAATCATGCAGCTTCCTTGATCTTGAATAAGGATAGCTTGATATTCTTCAATTTAATCAAAATCTCTATATAAAATGTATTCTATTTTGAAATCAATTACCTAACTTTAACCTAAAAATTTCACATTTAAAAAATTTTAGCAGCTGTGCTATTCAGTTATTCAAGCAAGACTAAAGAGATTGGATGCATTTGCAACTGCAAAGAAGAACACAAATGCATAGACATACACATTTATCTATGAAAGTGAAATGCATTACTCAATGTAGTCTCTCAGAAGTATAGTTATTATTTGGAGTAAGGCAAATTTGGGGCTAAATGTTACTTATTTTTTTAAAAAAGAACTTAGAGATGTAGAGTTATATGTCTGCAAAAATCAAATGTTCAAATAAATGTACAATAGCCTAGTCCACTTTCTGACACATGTGCCTCTCAAATTTCTTTTCAGCTATGTCCAGGGAGTCATTAAGGCTTGTCAGGTATTAATAAAATGAATTCAGAAACAAGGTTTATAGTTCTGAGGGGAGGATCATAAAAATTTTTCCTTCACAAACAGAATTATATGCAATCACTGTCATGGAAAAGGGCAAAATTTGGGCGAGATTGTCTCAAAATGGGTCACAAGAGCCATTGGAACATGGAATAAATAGGGACATGCTGACATCAGCCCCATAATATGCAGAGATTCTTTTAGCTTCTATAAAAGACTAAAAAAGCAAAATTGAGATCTGTGTGGGATGATATTTGACCACAGATCTTAAATCAGAACACAATTGCATTTTCAGTCCTACTCCCCGTAAATTAAGGAGATATCACTTACTTTCCTTATTATATGCTGAGTATCCCTAATCTGAAAATCTTGAATTGTTTTAAAAATCCAAAACTGTTTGATCACTGACATGAGCTTTGAGAAGAAAATTCCACATCTGGTCTATGCAATGGCTTATATTTAAAACACTGGTGAACTTAAACTATTATATACAATAACCTTCAGACTATGTGCATAAGGGCATAAAGTATATATGAAATATAAATGGTTTTGTGTTTAGATTTGACTGTCATCCTCGAGATATAGTTATATTTATACAAATGTATCAACATTTAAAAAAATTCAAAAATCTAAAATATTTGGTCTCAAGCATTTTGGATAGAGGACACTCAATCTGTTATAATTCAGAGGGGAGGATCATAAAAATGTTTCCTTCACAAACAGAATTATATGCAATCACTGTCATGGAAAAGGGCACATATAAAACAAAGGATCAAAATTAAGAAATTTGGAGAAAGATATTTTCAAATTTAGACAGAATTGAGAGTAATATGAAAAAAAGTTGGAAGTTAAAAAATGAACATAATAATCAAAAGGGTACATTTTGTATGTGTATACACACACAAACACCCACACACACAGGATTTTCAATTGCAGATGCATAAATTGGGACAATGAACTCTATGAGAACAAGTATTTACAATTAGCCTGTAAAATTATCAGGAACAAGGAGCCCTTATGTGTATATACTGATATATGGTACTGAATATAGTTTAATGAAGAGAAATGGGCCAGGAGTAACTAGAGAATTTACATCCAAGATAATTTAAAATTTGTGACATATACATAAAAATGTTTTTTCTTTTCTGATTTTGCCATTATCTCAGACCTTATCTCAAATTCATTCTTAGAAGCTAAAAGGTAAGCCACAATATGACCAATCTGTTTACAGACTGGTATGACATGGAAAATACATAAAGTTTTTAACCAAGTCACTTTATAAACGTCAGTGATTTGCCATCAAATCAAAGAAATAATTCTCAAGCATAGAATCAAAATTTATGCATTTGGAGAAAGATATTTCTAACTTGAGAGAGAATTGAGAGTAATATGAAAAAAATTGAAAATTAAATAATAAACATAACAAACAAAAGAGTACATTTTGTGTACAGTGGGTAAGAAATAAAGAGTAGAGGTCAAGTCTTCTCAGAAGTCTGGTGAATTGAAAGTGTCTGAGTGAGGTTCACTGATTCCAGAGACTAGCCTCAGAAGCCTCTGTCACATTTGTAAAGATGAAATTTTCCAAAATGGCTGAGTCAGAATATTGTTTCTTTGCACATATTATTGAATTCTCCCCCATGCTTCTTATGAACACTTATAATTAAAAGACAGTGCTTGGGTTTTATAATCCATAAAGAGGTTCAGGTGACAGCTATAAAGAATATAAGGAAACCGACTAGGATGGAACTGAGAAATTATAGTATGTAATTGAAAAGGGTTATATAAATTTCCTTAAAGAAATAAAATAGGTAAAGATAAAAGAGCAAGTTCATGAGCTGACACCTGATTCCAGTAAAGGAAAATTAATTCAGTGATTTAGATGCATGTGCTCAAAATTAAAGCACAAAGGTGACTTTCATTCAACTTGTAATGAATGGCAATGCCTTGGGATGTGTCCTTCTATCAGAATTCCATACTCTTGAATATGCTTGAGAAAAGATACAGCTTTGAAGGGCAAACAGAAAAGATATGATGAATAATCATGGGAGAGGGGAAGAAAAATGTTATTTATAAAAAAGGCAGAGATGGATTGGGACTGTGGCTCAGCGATAGTACCCTTGCCTGGCATGTGTGAGGCACTGGATTTGATTCTCAACACCATGTATAAATAAATTAAATAAAGATTTATCAACTGCGAAAAAAATTAAAAAAAAACAATTTAAAAATAAAAAGGCAGAGAGGAGACATTAGAAATTAGATATCAGTGATATCTAATGATATTGCAGAGTCGAATCTTGGAAGACAATTCAGATTGTGTTTGAACATCACAGAATGAACATAATATAAACCTAAATAATATGAGTCAAATATTCAATGTGGCCTCTTTATGAAATCAAGAGATGTGGTAAATACAAGATATATGAAGTTGCTGCTAATGTAACATGGTATTCTGTAGTACAATAAACATTTTTCTAAATAAAGGAGTACTCTCTAATATAACATACAAAATATACTAAATGCATAAATCATTTGTGGTAATTATTAAATTATCAAGTAATATGTATTGTACATACTATATATGTGCTATAATTTTATATAGATTTGGCAGTGTTGTTTACCGCAATACCTCCACAAATATTTGGGTAGAACATTGTGCTACAAAGTTACAATAGTCATGACAGCATTAAGCCACAGGAATTTTTCAGTATTAAAAAAACACTACTTTATGTACAAAATTAGAAAAATTAAAAATATTATGGGACCACAGTTGTATGATGTGTTGACTAAAATGTTTTAATGTGAAACATGACTATATTAACAGGTAAATTGCAGCAATTCTTATAAGCAGTGGTATTAACTTAATTCCAGACATAACATTGGGCATAGCTTTGTGTTATAAACCTAGGGTATCAGTTCCTCTTCTCCATGATTTTCATCTCTAGCATTAGCAGATATTTAAGCACAAAATACCCGTTGCTATATTTTGGAACTTGAATGTCCACAGGTCTCCAGCCTGTGGTGCTATTGGGATATGGTGGAACCTTTAGGAGGTGGGACCTAGTGGGAGAAAGTCAGTTTATTTGGAGCATGCCTTTAAAGGAAATATTAGGAGCCTGACTGCTCCTCTTCCTCTCTCTGCTTCCCCAGCTACCATAAGGTGAACAGCTTTGCTTCCTCATGTCTTCCATATCATGATGTTCTGTGCTTCATCATAGACCCAAAAGCCACAGCGCCAACTGACCATGGCCTGACAACTTTCAAACCATGAACAATATTGAAATTTTTCTCCTCTAAATTGATTTATTTCGGGGTTTTTTTCTCTTTAATCCATTTACTGATGCACATCCATCCTGGACTAGCTGAATGTAGATGCCTGAGAAACATTAGTGTTAAAATATTTCCTTTTTTTTTTGGCAGATGTAGAGAAAGCAATGTAATCGAGGGCAGAAGCTGATTTCTGCTTCTGTGGTGAGGGAGATGATGTGGAATCATGGGACTTGGGGAATGACTCCTTTTTGAGCTGGGCAGGAGCAGGGAATGAATGCCTTCCACTGGCCCTGGAAGAATCTGCTTTGCTTCAAGAGCAAGAAGGCTTTAGAGAAACTTTTACAGGAACAGGAGAAGAAGGGGATGTATTTGAAAGAGATGATTCTTGGCTTGCCAAGGCTGTTCTCCCCTTCTACATGCTTTTATCTGGCTCAGAAGTGCCTTTGGAGCTGGGGGATCTCTTGGTGTACTCTCTGGTTTCTTTGTGAGTGAGCCTGGGTGGCCTAGGGATTTCACTTCTTTGACAGGAGAGCTGTCCATGGAATCACTCTGATCCACTTAAGCAATCTGGTTATTGCTATCAAATGCATTGGAGACAGGAGGTAAGTGATGCCCTTGTGCTAAGTTTTTACTCTGTATATCTACAACACTGGAGTTCAATATGCAGGTATCTGACTCTTCTATGAACACAAGCCCCTTTATGACAGCTAGGGAGGCTTGGCTCACAGCCTTGTGTTCTCTGCGATTATCACTTGCTTCCTGATAACTGCTGGAAAGGTTCTTAAAGCTGCCAAAGAAAGAGATGAAGAGAGACCTTATCATCCCCTGCCTCCCCAATCTTCTCTAAGGTGGAGGCAGACCTGTGAGTCAGAGTCCCCTGAGAAGGGGAAGGAGAATTGAAGCATATCTGCAGCTTTGCAGACAGGAACCAACAAGATCTCATGCAATTTTCATTAACAACCAAGGAGCTGGTCACAGATGATCTGGAAGACAAGCTCTGGCGCTGGACACGCCTCACAAATGGCTGAGATGAAAAGCCACCACCATCTTCACTCCTTTTCCTGTCATCTCCATGGACTCGGAGATTGAGGCCAGGGATTTGCATTTGGAGAAGGCCGCTGAAGTCACACTGGCTTGCTTGCTCCCCGGAAGCCCGCTTACCCAGTGCTTGCACAGGGAAGAACTTGTGGAGCCAGCTTCTGAACTGTTAGCCGACTATGATGGGATGGCTGTCTGCCTTTGGTAGAAGAAGATATAGGCTGTGTGGGTGCACACCTCATCCTCCGACAGCTGCTGCACATCACTGTCATTAAAGCAATACAAGAGGCCATCCATGGAGTTCTTATAGTATGCTGTGAAGTGCCCCCCTTGCATGGTGCCATGGTGATTGCACACAGCATACAGGTCATAGATGTAGTCCTCAGGGTCCCTCCTGAGTCCATAGGTTCGCCTCCACAGGGACCAATGGGATGGCAAACTCCAGCTGCTCTGGCTTCTACTGACCACAAGAGGAGTCATGTCCAGGCCAGTCAAGAGGCACTTGACTATGTGCTGAAGTTTCACAGGCCTGTCTCCTTCCTGTTGAAACCTCTTGAAGTGTAATGATGAGCACAACAGGCAGAGTCCACAGGCTCAGTGTGATGCTCCCCTGCTGCAGCTGCTTGCAATGTGGGCAACGCCAGGCATCATCTGGGGCCAGTCGTTCCTCTCGACCTGGCCCCTTTGCGCTGCATGCCGAGGGCTGCTGGGGTCAGGCGAGGGCTCCAGCCGCCCTGCAGGTACTGGCCCAGCGCCAGGTACTGGGCGAAGAGCTCCGTGTTGCTGAGATACTGCATCACAGCATTCATGAAGCACGTGTTGCCTTGGTTTGGAAGCCCCGCCACTCAGGCACCAACTTGGCGGCTCAGGTGGGCGGTACTGGCAAGGCAGCTGCAGAGGCCGCCACGGTTTGGGCTGCTCCCTCAGAGCTAAGGTGCAAGAGCCTGGACAGTTTCTTGGGGACGTGGCTCATGAAGCTGCCCATGGAAGGCGCTGAAGAAGACTACCGGCCCGGATCCCCGCGCCGCAGCTGCTGCATGGCGGCTCTGGAACAGCCTCTTGCTGAAAGAACACTTCTCCTTCCAGCCCGCCGCCTCTACCTTGGATTGGCCGCGGCTGCCAATGCTCATCACCACGCCTGCCCGCCAGGCCTGGGACCCCGCCATTGCCGCAGCGCATCCCACGGCTCTGCGCCTTACCGGCCAGAGGGCTCGATGCCCCCACACACCTCAGAGCGCCTCAGAGCCAGCAAGCGGACCTATTTCAGGACAGTTATGAAAATCTGAAACTAAACACCTGTATCATAGGACTTCCATTATGGAAAAATGTTATTTGAATCCATATGTGCCACACACTGTACTCATTATGGAGATAGCAAGAATGAATGAATAATCTTCTTTGTAGGATGTGAAGCTAATGCAAAGTTATGCATGGGGAGACAGAATACAAGAACAAATAGTGGACCCAGCATGGAGGAGAAAACTTGCTGAGTGACAGAGGAATCAAAAGAAAAAATGTGGATGAGATGTGGCATAGTGGGATGTTTGAGTTTAACTCCAAGCAGTAGGGAACAACATCATGGCAAGATGTACTAGGAAAATAGAGAAGAAAGGGGGAAGCTCCTTTTGCCTCTGCAGTTTTACAAAGCCAATTCAAGGAGATAGATTTTTAATTTGGTCACAAATGAAGAATCAATTTTGAGAGGCAGACATAGAAGAAAAAGGATGAAACTGGCCCAGCAGACAAACAAAATTATTCAAGGCCTGGGTGCTCCAGGTCAGAGCCTGTGATGCCAGATTATCTAATTCAACTCTGGTGTCCCCTGGTGGTAATGGAAGATTCAGTTCATGTCAAGGAATATGCTGGGAAAACCTTTGAAGGACAAGATAAATCTTTTGAGTTTTATCCTGAATACAATGAATTGCCACTGGAACATTTCACAGGAAAACTTAAAAATGAGATGAAGAATATGTACTATGGGGGAATCTAGTCTAGGTATGTAGTTGGGTGCTTCATTTAAATATGCATTTCATCCTGTATCAGTTATTCATTGATGCCTCTCCATATTTACGCTATTTCTGGTAGACTTCATCAATATTTTTATGATTCATACAGGGTATTATTATCTGGAATAGTGATTTTATATAATTCTAAAATGCCTATTTTTCTCCTATGTTAAGGATTTTGAATGGATTTGTTAGTTCAAATAACAAGATAGTTTGATGGAATTATACTTTTACTTGTTCTGAATTATCACATTATATTAGTTTGTCTCTCTCTGCAAAAGTGTATTCCACATCCAATGCTGGTTACACCCCAAATAAATCAAACATTTCATTATTCTTCCTCTTTTAATAACATCAAGCAGGTTTTTAATCAAAAAAGAGACATTGCCAATTTCAGATATTTCTTGAATTTTAATTTGCAATTTACATATTTCTATTTAAAGCTCATTCGTTTCTATTCTAATATAACTAATGATTAAAAACATATGAGAATCAATTTTTAAAACTAACATTGAAAAAGCTTATTTATTTCTATTTAATTTTTACCTAGTGCTGTTGGAATATTCCCCTGAATGTTGTGGTGGGTTCTTTATTTAAGCGATAGCATTAATTGTCTTTTACAGAACTACTGCCTCTAGGAAACCTTCAAGGATTGATATTTTTCAATGTGTTTTTCCCTCATTCAGTGTCACTTAAGAACCAGTCATTTTTTGTATTTCTAAGTTGCACCTATTATTTGGAAGCAAAAGCAGCAGTAACACCCATTCATCGAAGACTTTAAGACTTACCTTCCCTCTGCCACAGAACTGCAAATCCAAATAGGACTCAATCACTAATGACTGCAAAGGAGATAAAAATATGGCAATTTACTAGAATGGATGTTCTTTCTGGGTAAAAAAATATCCTGCCAATTATATTGAGTCAATTATAAAATGCAAGGAGAAAACATTCTGTACACATCTAAGTGTCTCCACAAAGTTCAAGGCCACACCAAGCCCAAAGGTTAGAATAGGTTTTATAAGAGAAGTGCAAGAAGAGAAGTACTTTGGTTACCAGGAGACAAACATTTGTACTGTGAATGGACAGAAAGAGCTCAAAGTGTAAAAAGATTGTCACTTCTTTGCATTCACCCCAGGGCTGAATATTCACTGTTCCTAAAGATGGTAGCAAAACAGCTACTTTATTAAGTAGGGCAGATTCCTTTCTTGTCCAAAGAAAGAGAAAGTCAGAAAAACTAAGTATGCAGGAAGACATGGGGGAGGGCAGGCTGCCAGCACACTCCTGCCCTCTACTCACCTCTGAGTCCCTCAGACATGTGAACAGGACTCAAATGGCTTATTTTATCAAATTTCTTCTTTGTGGTGTTTGGCTCATTTTCTACATTTGTCAGAGGAGCATTTTTTTTCAGCCAAGTGTTCTCAGGTCAATAACAACAAAGTCTTACTGATATTCTATTTTCTATACATTTTGATGGAAAACTCCCCTCTGCAAGTGTTTCATTTGGTATTCCTTGCATGAAATATCAATCTTTCTGTGATCTATTTATACAGAGTATTTGTATTTTTTTCCATTTGTATTTATTTTCAGAAGGTGTCAATCCTTTTTTGATCCACATAGAACAAGCAATGTTTGATGAGTGGTAAAAAAGAGAATTCAAGGGGATAGGGCTATAAATGCATGCATATTATTGCTCTTGGGAGCCACAGCATTCACAGAAAAAAAATAAAAGTTGCTATATGACAATCAGTCCCTTGAATGTATACCCATAGAAATTGGAACCATAGTTGTTTCAACTGGTGGCCTTTGTGACATTTTCAGAGAGAGAAAATGCCCTTCCTTAAAATAACACACAAAAAAGTGCCATCCTTTGGGGGAAGTATTTAGTTTAAGACCATGACATGATGATCCTCCCTAGAAAGAATTAACCTGGAAACAAAAGCATAAGTGTGAGCTTCAGTGTCCTAGTACCATGGGGATGGTGATTAGTGGATTGTCTTGCTACACTAGACCACCACTGAAAATTGGGGACCAGTAATCCATAGAGAGGAGACACAAAGGAGCAACAATGAAAGGAAGTGAGTGTGCATGGCAGAGCTCTCTCACTTCATGAGCCTGCAGTCTCTAAAAAAAATGGACCTGAAGACCTGACAAAAAGGAGAGACCAGAAAACCGATGAAAATCAACAAAGAAGAGCTTTCAATTAAGCTAGTAATTCAGAAAGCAGCAGCTCTCAAAACAAGTCGAGGGTTGTCTGTCAGTTTTTCCTGAAATATAACCCAGCCAGATACTGAGTTGCTTAAAATAGACCTATTCCTTAGGAATTACCAAAAGGAGAGAAGGACAGACAATCTCCATTCTGTGCTCTTTTCCATAACTGGCTTGTCTTACTGCCTTTCTCTGCACTCGAACTCTTTATTCCAAGACCCACTAGAAAACACCAACATCCTAGATGACACTTTGGGTATCCAAGGCTGGCTAAAGAAATATGTGTTTCACAGCCTATCCACCCAGGATGACTATATAGGAAAGCCTTCCTACTGAGTCTCACCTCAGGGAAGTAAACTCAGAAAAGAGAAGTTGCCAGGCAAGGCCTGTCAAGTCCTCTAGAACTTCATAGGGTCAGAAAGTGGACCTTCAGGAGCCTGTGAATATCCACATGTGCTGTCAAGCTGCTTGTTATAGTCAGGCAGAACAAGAAATGAAGGGTAATACTGGGCTTAAAGGACAGGTGAACATCCCCAAGGATATAGGCCAAGAAGGAACTTTTCTATCTGGAGAGAGAGAAGTTAATGAGGTAGATGCAGAAAGGTGGGGTTTGGAGATTTTTGCAACAGCTCACAAACAAAAGGTTGATAGGCTTTTGGTTTTCAAACATAAGACAAAAATAGGAAATAAAAGGCATGAGAGAAATGAAAGGAGAATGTACCAGAGTGCACAAACAGCCTTCTCTCTTGTTATCTCTACCAAATGAACAAGGAGAGGAGATAATTTAGTGCCTCCATTTAGCCATCATGGGCAACTTTAACTTGAGCAGTCAGTGAGTATTATAAAACATGTTGCCAGTAACTGGAGTTGACATTGACCTTGGCAGAGTTATTTAACAATTCTCTACCCTTGTCCACTGAGTCTCCTTCTTGAAGAAACTTCCCTTCTTCACCCAAGACACTGCATCCCCTTGATTCCTCAAATCCTTCTCAGAAGTTTTCAGAGATTCTTAAGCCTTAAAATCTATTTGTAATTAAATATAGCAAACATATCAATGTTGCAAAAAGAACTAAGAGTATGGAATAAATTTTGATGGGAAGCTTTGTTACAACATACTCTGCTGGCCCCTTACTATGAATAAATTAGATAGACAGACAGACAGACACTCTCAATATAAAAAAATCCTCAAGTATATGAATACATTTTTAAATAGATATTTTTAAAAATATGTTCTTAGTTCATAGACATGATATCATTATTTTTTTTTTATGTAGTGCTGAGGATTGAAGTCAGGTCCTCACATGTGCAAGGCAAGCAATTTGCCACTGAGCCCAAGCCCCAGCCCCATAAATAGTAATTCTTATAAGATAATTCTTATAAAAAATAAAGCCATAGGTCAAAGGGCAGTATTTAATTTAAAACATAATTTTTTATTATGAAAAAAATGGATATAATAAAAGAGTTCATTAACATACTCTGCCATTATTCATTTTATAGCCTTTTGTAAAATTCAATACTCAATAGAAGATTCACTCTAATCTCATTTAGATCTATATCTATGAAAACTATAACCCAAAACAAAGTATGAAAATTATCAGTTACAGGAGACAGGAAAATCTTTCTAGAAATTGTTTTTTGGCATTTCCTGCTAAATCATCTGTATAAATAACCCTGCAATGTCTTAAATTTTGTTGAAAAACCCTCAAAATCAGAATCTGCCAACCTGAAGTAGTGAGCTTTTGGGAAGCATTGGAGAATAGATGAAGGGAGTTGGAACAACTCAGGAAAACACACATGCTAATGGCAGGCTGGGGGCCAGTGTTCCTGAGAAATTGAACTTGGAGTTTAATGTACTGTTTTCAGTTATGTTACAGCCTGCAAGTATTTGTAGCTTGACAAAAATATATCTGTGTGTTTGCTGGCCCCCCACATTGAGTGCTTGCTGTGTGTGGTGTGTTCTTAAAGGGTTTTTTTCAGAAACAAAACAATATTTCCAACAGCAGTCAAAAACAGATAAAGAAGGCCTGGGTAGTAAAAGAGAACTTTAATTAATTTTTCTTGGGTCTTAGGGAATCTAGAATTGAGTTTCTTAGGTTGTTGTGGTGAAGAAAGTTGGCATCTGTATTATGAACACAAGTTAAGAGGAATAACAGTAAGAGTCTCAGAATGTGCTCCCCAATCAGGTTGCACTGTGTATTTAGCTATATATTTATCTCTGGGTCTCTTATTTATTATTTTCTTATAATAAGGTTTTCCATGACCATCTCTTTAAATATCAAACATCTTTTTAGTTTTGCTACAAAAAAATGCAGTGGTTCATTTTAGTTTTGCTATAAGAGGAGATAATTTAGTGCCTCCATTTAACCAGCAGGGGCTGGGGATGTGGCTTAGCGGCAGAGCACTTGCCTAGCATGTGTGAGGCTCTAGGTTTGATTCTCATCACTGTGTGTAAATAAAAATAAAGGTCTACTGACAACTGAAAAATAAAATAGATATAGTGGCCCCAGAGACCAGGATGGTGCTAACAGAATAAAAAATGAGGGGGCCCATTGGACAAGTAGAGCCAGAGGACTACAGTTGGAGCCATGGAGTTCCCTTTTCTTTTCAAATGGTGAGTTTGTGTTCATGGCTAGGTTCAAGAGAGGGTTTTATTTTTATTGTGTTTGATAGTTGGACTCCTGATTGTTGTTACAGTGTTTGATGTACCATGTTTGATCCTTGGAAAATGAAGTAAATAAGAAGTCTTCATTGACACCAGAGAGGTCAAATTATCTTGACTAATTTCATTCTCCTTTTTCTATCAAAGAAATTTTAATTTGAGGACATATACCATGTAACTGTGTTTAAAAATAAGATGACTATTTTCAAGTGGCAACACTGTTTCCACTAAAACTTTACCTAAAGTTTGACCTTCATATTTCTCATTCCTTCAATTTGGATCAGAAAGAGTGATGAGCCAAAGGTGTAAGAGACTTAAAATATAATGGCTAACTTTTAAGACCATATAAAAATAGCTCTTTCAATGTGACCATATTTAAATGGCTGTGTGAATTTTTTTTTTCATGAAACATTTTGGGCCTCCTAAAACTCACAGGTTTCAATTGACATAAGCAGCTTCCAGTTGTGTCATTTGACTTATCCAGGAGAAATCACTTAGAACCCTAGTGTTCAGCTATGAATATATCATGCCTTAGTGTATGTTTGTAAATACTTAAGTATTGAATAAATCAATGGTTGAGTCTAATCTAGGTCTAGGGCAACATTGGAAAAGCAAAGTATCTACAATTTCTCTTGCTTGATTTGATCAGAATCTTATGTGAGGCCAGTAGTTGATTGATATTCCCTTCAAGATTAGGTTTGGTCCAGGTGCTCTGTGTCCTCCTAAGTTTAGAAGCTAAGATGAATTTGGCTCTATCACACCAAGGCATGCTCTGTAATTTGGGTATGTGTGCTATTTAGTTAGAATTGATATTCCTGACAAATACAGCATTATCCAAATCCTACAGAACAACAGCTCTGAGTTTTTAGGAAAAAAAATCCATTTGAAACAATTAAAACAAGGTTTACAGGTTTTTATGACTGTATCAAACTTTAAAGAATGTAAACTGAATTTATTTACCCATGGAGTTCTCAAAACCTTAAATAGGGAATGAGGAAAGTAAATGAGCTCTCTGAGTCCTAGCTCAGACTCTTAGTGACTTTGACCTAGAGCAAGTTATTTAATCTTCCTAAGGATTAATTTACTTATCTTCAAAATGAAGATACAAACACTTAAACCACAGAATTGGTCAGTGGACTAAATAAGATAAAAAATCCAAAACAGTAAGATTTATTTTTCTATTTGTTTTGAGATGTATTTTGTATTGCTATGCTTCTACATACTCATGTAATTTAGATTATGTATTTGGCATACTGAAAATGTAGATTTAATTTTAATGTACAAACAAAGCAGAAGTATTGTTGTTCATTTTTAATTGTAGATAATCACTCTTCTATTAGATGCCACAGTGGAACTGCACAGAAAATTTCTGGGATTTATCTGATCACTTTATGTCCTTTTCATGTGACCTCAGTATTATTCTCCACTGGTCAATTATTTTTCTATTGGAGTTTTATAGAGCTTTTAATGGCCCTGCACTAATGATTCCAATGTGTTTTAAAATATTGAAAGGTAAACCGATGCCTCCTACATACAGTGCATGCCCTTTCTGAGAAATTAAATCCCTTTAGAGGCACTGTCCTTTGTTCTCATATTACGGTGAGTTGAGTTGCCTGACTTGCTACTCAAGATCCATCAGGATATCTGAGCTCTGAGTTCCCAGACATGTACTTTATATATTGTCACATCATCCATCTTCTTCAGAGTGCAAAAAAATCTCCACAGAGGTCACTACCTTGGTGAGAGTTCAAGTGTTACTTTTAGCCCATGAAGAACTCAAAGTAAATCATAACATTTTTGGCTTTTCAGAATTGTTCCAGCCTATTTTATTAGATATCAATTTCAGAGATAGATGGGATTTTAATTTTTTTATATAGGACTTTGTAAACATGTCCTTTGGAAATACGAGAAAAATTGTGACTGTAGATAAGAAACCTAGTGACAAACTGAGGCTTAACTCATCTCTTTCTCTCAAAAGTAGGCATAAAATTTTCAAAGTTACTCTAGGCCAGTTCCAAAAGCTGACAGCATGTAATTCTGATTGTTATTTTACATGACAGATTTCTTAGGTATGGAACCTAAGAGTTAAATGGTATTTGTTGTTTTATTTTCTTATGATTTCAAAGTTGTTTGGCACCATCTCCATGTGAGATAAACAAGCTATTGTCAAAGTTTTCAGAGAGGGTATAGGAATATAAAAGAATGATTACCACTTTTAATACTCTGCTTATGTCAATCACAGTGCAATGAGTGTACACTATGTGCCAAGCTCCAAAAAGAACACAGAGGTACTCCATCCTCAAAAGTGTACTGTCTAATACTTGGAGGTGCAAATGATGAAAGACAAAATTTATGGCAATAGATAAAACATAGTGTACACTGCCAATGCTACAGGAGCTCAAAGAAGGAGAGAAGTTAGTGAGTTGTGGATAGGTAAGATGGCTTTTTTGAAAGAAAAGAACTTCAGTTAGGAAATTTGAATAGGCTAGGATTCGCCAAGAAATGAGGAAAGGAATTTATGGAAGTATGAAAGGAATGGCAAAGAGTAGATTGAGTGAAGGACCTGTAAAATGATTGTTAGGAGGAAAGTGAATTAATTAAATACATATTTTAGACAAGCAGTTTGGAACAAGTGGAAGACAAAAGTCTGAATCTCTAATTTGACCTTCATGGTTGTAAAATAGATTCTTTAGCTAGGAAGTGGCAGTAGGAAAATAGATCCCCAGGAAAATAAATTTAGTAGTTTTACTCAGGATGGGTTAGAAATGAATAACTTAATGGGTGATAACTGGGATGATCTAAGGTGGTTACTGAACTCTAAGGGTCACAAAAGTGGTGGAGAAGAGATGATTACAGAAATATTAAAATGAAGAATGGCAATACATGGAGAATTTTCTCAATTACTATGGTAATTAGTCAATGAGGAAAATGTTGCAAATTTATGTGAAATGTTGCAATAATTATGGATTTTTGTTAGAGTTTGAGTCTCCCTTTGCTTCTTGCCAACCATAAATATCAGGAAAATTATTATATTATTTGTACCTAAGTTTTCCCAGACCTAAAATGAAAATAAAATTGTTTATATGAGGACTTAACAAGTTAAAACATAAAATTCCCAGCAAATGCCTGGTATTTAATAGGCACTCAAAAAATATTATCTCCTATACCACGAAGTTAAAACTAAAACATTCTATAATTAGGGAGCTTGAAAAACCAAAATGGAAATCAACTTCAATCTCAGTGGCTAGAAATGCAATTAGGTATTTTCCACAAATGGTGGTAAGTTGAACCACAGTAAATACTTGATAAATGCTAGTTTTTATTACTGTTGTTGTTACTGCTAGAAATGGTGAAAAAAATCAGTAGAATGAACTCTGGAGAGAACAAAGTCATGATCATGAAATGAATAAGAAAAGTTAAAGTACAAGGTTATCCCTGGTGTATTATTTTGCAAAAAATTAAAAACTGAAGAATCATTCCAAATATAGATGTAGTTAGTAACCAAAATGACTGGCTTTTGTAATTCTCATTTCTGCTCAGGACTCCCTCTTAATTTAGGAACAACACTAGGTAATGCCTATTTAACTACCTTAATTGTGAAAAATGTATGACTTCTACACTGTTGCCAAACATTCCCCTTAGGAGATACTCAACCTGCCATGGAAGGAACAGAAAACCAAGGTTCTTAAATGCAACTAGCAATCTATTATAACATTGGGGAAAACAGGAAACTATGAATTAAAAAAAACACAGTTGCCTGTGGTGGTTTTTCATAAAACCAAACACCAAATATTGGATTTCCCTTGTGTTGGAAAATGAATAGATACACAGTTTTGCAATGACCAGGTGGCTTGAATAGAGAGAATAAATAAATTATTGACTCATGAGGAGTAGACAATTCTGCATCCGCTGTTGAGCTTTTCATTCTTTGTGGAGCAGATGATCTAAATAAAACAGCCAAAAATAATGGGGATTTTATTGCATTAAGCCATTGAAAACATTAAGCATCTACAGCTTAAATCACATTCAAGATAACAAGCCTTAAAACAACTTTGGATTTTTTTTTACATTTGTGAAACACCTTTGTCCATATTACTCAATATCAAAGCAGAGAGACTAATGTGCAGATGAACATATATTTAGGGACAACATGGAAGAGACAGATTGGAAGAAACAGGTGCTCTTTATGGAGATGGTTTAACACAGGGTTTTAAATCCTGTTGATAGACTCTAACTGATATGGATAACATCACCTTTTCTGAGGCCAAACAAATCTTGGATCTAAGTCATTGGCGCTTTAACTCTGATGATCTCACATATTCTACACATTTCCGTTTACTATATGGAAGTCAAATACAAAAAACTCAAGTACATTACACCTCCTATAATTTGTCATATGCATAAGTCCAGTTAAAATTCAAATATCAGTCTAATACTACCCATTCAATATTTTATGCATTTGTCATATAACAAATGTTTACATAGGTCAAGGAAGAGTCTGTGATGCAGAAAGAGATAAAGCAGAATATATTACCTGGGTTATCAATGGAGGAGATAATATAAATCTGTTCAACATTGTTATGTTTTTAAAATGTTTGTATTAGTGCATTATAGTTATTAATAGTATTGGAGTTCGTTTTGATATATTCATAAATACATATAACATCATTTGCTCCATTTCAATCCCCAGTACATTTCAGTCAACCCCTCCTCCCACCCCTGATCCTCCTCCTCTACTCTTGGTCTTCCTTCTGTTTAATTATTTATTTTTAACAGATAAATCATGGTTTCATACACAAGAGGAATGCAAGGGATGACTTGTGGCATACAGGTACATAATATAATAAACTTTACTCCCTAATACTTCCCCTTTCCTCCTTTTCTCCCTTCTATTTTTGAGATGTATGGTATTCTGTTATAAATAAGATGTGGTTTTCACTTTAAAACCCTACACATAAGTAAAAACCACAACTCTTTACCTTTTTTTCTTCAATATCTTGCTTTTCTGGAATAACCACGATTAAATTTTAAGAGAAGCCTTCAGAATCTGTGCAAGTACATCGACAGTTGAATAAATTTTCAAGCCATTAAGTCTATAGTGCATTTTAATAATCCTTTAAATTCATAAAATATGTTCATCCTTCTTGAATAATTTAAAATCTTAGCCACTTTCCTGGATGTAAGCATGAATTATATAAAAATGGGATCATGTCTCCACTCAATGTTTGCAACTTACTTCAAAAACTTCGACATTGCCATACAGCCTTTCTTCACTATTGTACATGGGGATTTACTTCATACTATTCAATGTCTATACCCTCCATTTAGATAGATCCTAGTTATTATCCAAAGGATGGGTATTTGCTTAATTCCCTTGCTTATAGACATGCTTTCTTTTGCAATTGTATCAATATTTCTATAGGAAAAATTAAGACATGCTATATCAAAGACATTATAGACTTTTATTTAAATACCTTTTGGAATGTCCACTTTTAAAAATTTCTCAATGTCTTTTACTTTCAATAATCCATACGATTTTTTAAATAAGTGTTTGATTTTTTAGGGGACTACAATGTCTCTTGTTGTTGCATATTAGCCTGGCTGCATTTGGGCATCAAAAAAGAATTATGTCCTATTAAAAATTTGTGGGGCAGGATATAGTAAGAAAGAAAAAAAAATTAACTTTGGGTCAAGTATACAGAACATTGGTACTGCCACTGAGATGTAATTATACAATTAATTAGTAATAAATAGGATATATTTGATAAATCACTTGATAAATAAATATACCTTTTGGGTTTTGATTCACAAACAAAATATATCTTATGTAAACTCAGTTCAAATACAGATACTTGAAAAAGAAAATGTAGGGTATATTTATGTGGTAGGGGTATAATTAGCAAGAGATAATTTCTACCTAACAAAAATAAAACATAGTGTGGCAATGTGATATTATGGTAGTCAGAATAAGATTAGATAAGTGAGAAGAAACAGAGAAATGAGAGGAAAATAAAAGAGAGAATTTGATCCTTGAAGATCCTGAAAGATTGAAAAGAAAAAGATATCCTATATGTAGAATACAGAGGTATAACATTAAGGTGCAACCCCCAGCCTTGTCTCTCTGGAATCAAAAGACATGGTATGCAAACAAATATAGTGGGATTGGGGTAGGAGAAGAGTAGAATTAGGAAATCACAATGACTAAGGTCCAGGCAAGGCCAGGCATAAAACAAAGATAATGGGGTACTCAGAAGATTGTTAAATGGACTTGTGCATATTTTGGCTTTACTAAACCATGATGAGCAGCTGCAATATGATTACTAGTATACAGGTTTTGTACTCTGTAAAGCAAATATTAGTGGATCAGGCACATCTGACTCCAAAGAATGATCGGAGGCCAAGAAAGATCAGTCACTCAGCTACACAGAGAAAAAAGCCAGACCTGAAGCACTCTCCTCTGACTCACTGAGCTGGATTTTCCTTAGCTGGGATTAGTCTAGACCAACAGAAACCTCCTCTTTGTAAGTAATATTAGCATCAAGGCAAGATACAGAATAATAAGCACTTGTTGGTCTATTTTTCCTACTCTGTCCTGGAGTATTTTATGTTTTATTCCATCTTAATTTATAGATATACACTTTACATATGTGCCTCAATTTAATATTATAAATAAAATTTAGAAAAGGACTAAGAAATTCTCCTTTCTCATCAAACTTGCATTCTAGCAACTCCAGGCCCATTTTTTCTAGCTCTTCTTGACCAGGATAGATAACCGAATTCTTAAGAGTTATTTTGGTCCATACAAGGTGCAGTTGTATTCTCCCCATGTTTATACTTTCTTCAGATGTTCAAGAAAATGAGTGGTACTACTTTACCTGCTCATTTCACTACAGTATCTTCCAAGTTTATCCATATTGTTACCGATTTCAGACTTTCCTGCTTTATTAAGACTGAATAATACCCCCTTGCAGGAATATATCACATTTCACATGCAATATTTAAAATATTTCAATTTATACAAGCAATGAGTAGAATGGTGTTTCCCAGAGGTTTTCAGGAAGGGAAGAAGGGGACTTGTTCAAAGACTCTAAAATTTCAGACAGTAAAGATGACCAAATTCTAGAAATTTCTATAAAGCATTATACCTATCCTTAACAATACAGCATGTTGAACTTATAAATTTTGTTAAGGTGATAGATCTCATGTTTTGGTTCTGGTTACCACAATAAAAAAAGTTCCAAAACAACTGTATAGGGGCATAAAGAAACTTTTGGAGGTTATGGATGCACTTGTTACCTTGATAGTGAGATAGAAATAGGTATGTGTACATTCAAACTCACCAAAATGTATATATTTACTCATAATAGCTAAACAATAGAATCAATCTAGATGTTTTCAACACATGAATGGATAAACAAAATATGGCATATATACATAATGGAATATTACTCATCCTTAATGAAGAATAAAATGAAGGGATTTTTTTTGCCTGTAAATGGATGGAGATGTTGAATATCATGCTAAGTAAAATAAGCCAGTCCCCAAAAAACAAAGGTCAAATGTTTTCTCTAATATACAGATGCTAATTCATAAAAAGGGGTGAGGCTAGGGAAAAATAGAGTCACTTTAGACTAGGCAGAGGTGAGGGAAAGGAAGGGAGGAGAACATGGGTAGGAAAAAAGTAGAATAAATTGGACATTATTATCCTATGTGCATATATGACAACATGACTGGTGTGATTCTACATCATGTAAAACAAGAAGAATGAGAAGTTAGACTCTAATTATGTGTGATATGTCAAAGGGCATTCTATTGTATAAATGTATAAATAATCAGAACAAATAATAATATATATACTAAATATATACATTTTTGTATATCAGTTATATCTCAATAAAGCTATTAATCAAAATGTCCTTATTCATGGGTTTTGCAAAAGGAAAGTGAAAGTGGTAAGAAGGCGAGAATTAAAAACTGCTAACCCTTACAAAGGCAACTATGTTCTGGCCCTCTCAGTTTCTGCCACACCCCAGCCACCCATCCCTGGGGTAGATAGACTTTGGTTTCTAATCAATCATTTTTGGCATAGGCTCATACTCCTTGAGCCTCTAGTGACAATCTACACAGCAAATTCATACTTCCCAATGGCAGCTCAAGCAAATTTTTAGGGTGAAGGAATTAGCATATTTAACCAAACATTGGCTGATCAAAGATCCTCCCTTCTCCTGTTTTTACTCCATGGTGCATACCTTAAAATATTTGCTTGTGTCAATCATCGTAGGTGCTTTTCTTTTTTTTTTTTTCAAAGGTGCTAAACATATGTCCTTTTTGACAGGACAGCCTGAGTTCAATCTTGCCTTTATCCATTGAATAGTAGTATAATTTATGGTATCTTTTAATCTCAATCTTCTTAAGAAGTAGGATAAACATAGTTCTTTTGTGTGAAAATTTAATGTGATCATGAATGTTAACTGACTGGTATACTATGTGACATAAGGATGCATTGAGATCAAGTTGTTTGGTCTGAAGACTGGTAAAACAGGCAGGTGAGCCTGAAGGCAGTGATCACAGAGAGTGCCCCAGAGCAGTGGAGGACTGTAGGAGCAGCTAGATACAGCTGTCAGAAGATCCCCAGGGAACTGTTGGAAGCAGCTGGCTATGGGTCCCAAGAAGACAACATGCGAGTTGCTATTACTGGAAGCTGAGGGTCCCTGAAATTCAATCTCAGGGCTATTAACACTAAGATATAAGAGCCACAAGTTAGTCCTCAGACCTCAAAAGTCTGAATACCAAGGGACATGCACTTTGCCTCTTTGTAATTTCTTTTAATAGCAGGCCCTCAGATGATTGGTAAGAGAGATGTGTAAGGGGAACAGATCATGGAGGGGTGCACATAGGAGATCCCCTAAAGCAAGAGAGGCCTTTTCCATGGGGTGATGAGTAGGATTCTGGGATCTTGACTGTTTTCTCCCAGGATTAGGGAGAGGGCCAGTTTAAATCTGAAAACAAGACCCAATAAGTGGATATTTGAGGGTTCTGAGTCATGGCAACTCCAGTTCTCCCCTCTCAGTTCTCACTGCATGGAATTGCACAGACAGCATGGCAGAAAGCAATAGCCAGAGAAGATTTTTTTCTACCAAACTGCCTTTGAAATTCCCACTGACATTCATCAAAATAAGACACAGCTTCCCACCCAGGCTTGAACATCCTCCCCTTTCAGTACCCTCCCTCTACCTTCCCACTGCCCTCTTTCTGCACTCCCTGTACCCTCCCACTCCTTCACTTTCCTGAGAACCCACAGAAGCTGTCTGGTGAGAGGAAGAGCCTTTGGCCCTTCTGGTGCAGAATAAAGAAAGGGTGAGATCTTGCCTGAGGGGCATCCACCAGAGGCCACCAGCCAACACTACTCTCTTTCCTCAGGGCCTCTTCTTCTTTTTTTGGTTGTCTGATGACTTGCATTTCCTCCTCTGAGACTGTGGGGTTTGAAACAGCTCCAGATCCACATCTTGCCCTCCAGTGGCCTGGAGGGGAGGCCCAGAGTAGGGCATCTTTTCCACATTGCATGAGCGTCCAGTGAGAGTGCTTTTTTTGGACATGACACCTAGAGTGGGGTGAGAACTGAGGCATCCTCTCTAGGTTGGTGGGGTCTGGAGTGCTTGATCTCCAGAGCATAGGGTTTCCACTGGAGGGGCCTCATTTTGGGACAGTCTGTATGGCAGCAGGAGGTGCTGGGAGGCTAGGAGAAAATCCAGGTCTTGGAGGTCATCATCCACACTGCAGCCATTGTCTGTCTTATGTGGCCCCCCAGAAGAAGTGGTTTTTCTGGGATCCACTACGCCTCTGTTTCCCAGGTTTGAAAAGGAAAATCTGTGGTTCTGGAGAGGCTAGTTGAAGTAGTTGACCCCCAGTGAGGAAGACCCATTACAGCCTTGGAGAACAGCTATGTCCTTTGAACCCAGCAACTCTGGTTCTGTGCCCCAATGCCACTTCATGACCTGGGAAGACACCTCTGTGCACCAGTTCTCCATGCTGACCCCTTGATCAGTGAGACATTTGCATTTCTCTGCACCTTGGTTGGCAGCTTCCTCGGAAGCTTTTGTGTCCTGTTGGAACATACCATAACCTTGAGGCACCTGCAAAGGTGCTTCTTCACATCCTGAAGGAAGATATGGGCACTGGGACAACTCTTCTTCATGCATGAAATGGGCCACAGGGACCAGGACAATTATATTTCAATGGGAGGTAAGAAGTGGAGCTGTCACTCTTTTTGTTCTCAGAGAGACAGACTGAGTCTCTGCTGGCCACCCTCCTGGGCTTTCTTTCTGCTTGATATTGTGAACCCATCCATGACTCTCCTGACTTCTTCCTTATTTTTTTTCTCCTCCTACATCTGATATCCTGGAACAGACTCACTCAGGGAGCCATCACAGACAGGATAGGGATAAACAAAATCCTGTGGGCCACATGAGTAAGGTCCTGTGCCTTCCTCATCTACCTGCTATCCCTTGCTTCCCTCTCCACCTGTGGTAACTCCCTTTATTGTCTACTTGTGTCCCTTTGTCTCCTAGTCTGCCATGTATCACTATCTGCCTTACCCACTTGGTTTCTGTTCCCAAGCCCCAGTAAACCTGGTGTCCCTACCTCCTCACTTATACCTGGTGCCCCTTTCTCCTTATCTACCTCTTATTTATCCCCAACACCTGTGTCCCTGAACTTGTTTATCAGGTGTTCCTGCTTCTCTTCTGTACCTGCTACACCTGGTCTACTGGGAGACCCTCTTTCCCTGTCTACCCGATCCTACTACTCAAGTGCTTTTGTTAGGGCCAATATATTTAAATATTCTTTGGAGGAAAGTAATTCTTCCAGGAAGTGGGTATGAATTTTATTCTCTGCCTGGGATTAGAAGGAAGAGAGAATGACTTTGGGAGGAAATGGTCCCAAGTCAGGAATAATTCTAGGAGAAAGAAGAAGCAATGATGAGTCCATGTTCATCTGCACCATGAGGCTGCTATATGCCAACTAACAGCTACACACACACACAAACACACACACACGCACACACACACACACAAACACACACACATGTGCGCACACACACATGTGCGCGCACACACACACACACACACACACACACACACACACACACTGCTGATATTCTAAGCTATGAAGCTCAATTCCTTGGGTCCTGAAACTTTTTATACATCAAGATTGTACGCCCAGCCCACCTTGTTGACAAAGTCCTCATCACATAACTCAGGAGAATTGGATGGGGGTATAAATCATCCTATATTGACTCTTGCTCCAGTCTTTCCTCTGCCAAGTTTGCAGGAGGCTCTTCTGTGAATAAGTGGGAGGGCTCCCATATGGCAAAGTTGGTAGGCCCTAATAGCTCATCCATGATGTCCATGTACCTTGGGTGGCTTCAGTTGGGATCTCCTTGGGTTCCTTGGTCTCAGACCCTTTGGTCTTAACCACCTTTTTCTCATGTGCCTTGGTCTTGCATGCCTTTGTCTCAGACATCTTGGTCTCTGGTGCCTTGGTTTTGTCTGCTAATGAGTGGCGAGTCCGTGCCTTAGGATTGGTCTTTCTGGAGGTGCACACTAGGACAGGGAGGGCCAGAATGGGCTGTGAATGAAGAATCCCATGTTCATCACAAAGACTTGGTAGTAGGCAGGGTTCAGTGGACCTAATATGGTATGCCATGTATGAGGACAACATGACCCGAGGACCCAAGGAAGGTAACTGTGCACCAGATGCAACATCTAGGAGAGTCAAGTGGGAGAGCATTTGGAGTAACTGATATTACATGCACTCTACCCTCCCGGGACCCAATTCCCAGACGGATGGTATGTTGTTTATTTGGACAGACAAGGAGAGAAAGAAGCTCTGTACTTGGTCCAGTCAATAGGCAGTTCAAAGTGGGGTGGCCAGGACCTCAGGTGCTAGGAGCTGTTCTTCTTGCAAGACCCAATCCCCCATACTGAAGGAAAAGGTCTTATTTGGGACAACGACTTGCTTGGCCTCTGTCACCACTTGCACACTATCATGGGCTCCAATGGGAAAGTGGGAACCTTACCTGACTTTTGGACAGCCTCAGGACTGGGCATCTTGGAAGTTCCAGCCTTGGAGTTACAGGAGGAGGTTGGCACTGGAAGACTCCTGACAGCTCTATTCTTGGATCCTCCATCTCATCTGCAGCCTCAAACTCCATGAATCTTGGTGGGATTTTGGTAAGGGAGGCACAGGCTGAGGTGAGAATCAGGTTATCCATACTGGGAAGGTGCTGGTGTGGGATTCTAAGCTATGTAGTATTCTAAGTTACCAGGCAGGATCTGGTAGCATGAATTGGAGCTGCATCCTGGAGTGGGTCAGGCCAGTCCCAGGAGGGAGCTGCTACATAGGAAGAACTGAAGTTCTCAGGCAACAGTACATCAAATAGCACCAGATGGGCATCAGGTCTGAGGGAACCAGGCAAGTCCCATAGCTCACCCTTGTTCTGGCTCTCTCCTGTTTCTGCCAGGAGACCACAAAATCAGATAAGTTCCAGAAACTGGTCAGAGGTGTGACTTTTTGAGAAAACACCAGGGGTCCCGACCCAATTCAGGGGTAATGAGGTTGGGACATGAGCCCTGGAAGGATCACCTGGAGACCAGGTTACAGGAGGGGTCATGTGGAAGTGGAAGCTACACTGAGAACAGTGGGCTTCTTCCAATGAGGGCTGGTTCTTCCCTTCCCTTGTTAGAATGGCAGGGATTACATAGAGCAAAGGCAGTAAAGACCAAGACATATCCTTGGGGCATTTCAAGGTGCTTGATGGCCCTGACCATATACTATCCATTGCCACCCTCTTCTGGAAAATCAGGTTGAATTAGTGGTCACTTTCATGATTTATGATTGACCCCACCATGTAAAGAGGTGCCAGTTCCCAGGCAGGTGGTCTGAGTGAATATAATGCAACATTTTTCCCTATGCAGAACCAGCAAAGCAGAAGATCCTCTGGGTGGTCTGGTTACTCGTCCCTATCCTGATCCTGAACCTCAAGAAATCAGGAGTATGGAGGCTGAAATTTCTGGGATTGTTGCAGAGAGAGTACCCAGCTCTCTAGCTAGAGGGAGCTGCTATTTGGAGAGCTAGATGTGGTGGAGGTAACACATAGGTAGGTGACAGGTTGTACCAGACATTGATGTGCAAACAATGGTCCCCCACCAGTAGGCTGTGGGACCTAAAAAAGTCTCACTTTTCTGCAGTGTCATACAAGATCATCCAGTCAAAGTTGCTTGTGTGCTGACATTCCTGCAAACCCTTCTGCAGGCCTTCTTACATGGTTATGGTGGGCTTCTGTTGAGACAGAGACCAAAGAACTGGGCTGAAATTTATCAGGATCAGCATCCACAAGGTCATTCTCTTTTCTCAGCTTACCAGACCAACATACCTTCCTACCTTCGTTACTTATGCAGATCATGTTCAACTCAAAGTATTGGCATTGGGACTTCAGGACACTTATACCAGACCTTAACACCAAGGGCTGCATTGACCAGTATGATTGTACTTGGATTCCTCAATGATGTAATGTACTATGTACTGAATGGTTTTATTCTCCAAATTCAACTGTTGAAGCCCTAACCCCCAATGTGATGGTATTTGGAGATTGGCTTTAGCACTTAGAAGTTTAGATGGGATCCTGAGGGTGGGGCTACATGAGGGCATCATTGGTCTTCCTGGAGAAGGAAGAGACACTGAAGAGTTGTCAGTCATGTGAGGACAAAGGAGAGCCAAGTGTCTTTTCAATCCAAGAGAAGAGACAGCTTTTATGGGACTTTGGGTCAGACACCCTTTATCTGGGAATGCTGACTCCAGAGCAGTGAGAAAGCAATGCCTGCGTTTGTGTTCACATTTTCCATAGTCTCATGTGTGGCAGCCCAGGCTGACTAAGAAAGTGCACAGAATGGACTGGAAGCATGGTAATAAACTGGGGCAAAGATGAACATCTCCATCCAGTATTTAAAGACAGTTTCCCCATGAGTGCCACATCACTAGAGGGTTCCAATGAGGAGTTCCTGACAATGTGTGTGGGTATCCATAGATTTCTGTCTTGGGGGCAGCACCCCTAACCCCACTTGTGGTTGTGATGTCCCTGTGTTGGGAACAATCAGGTCAATGCTAGAGGGTGAAATGACTGGGCGAGGCACCATTATGTGGAGTGAGATAGCCAACTTCAATTCCTGGCTCACATTACCCCCAGGAACCATCTCTGACCTTGAGTCCTTGATGTGATGGTGATGATAATTGGAAATAAAGATGGTCTGCACTCACAGGGCTGTGATGGCCCCCTGAGAAAAGGCATATTTTATTCCCTGGTGTGAGATGACTATGTCTGGGGATGTAGGTGTCTCAGCTTGTCCCCCACCATCAGACCTTTATTCAAGTTCCCTGAATCCCAGCCTCCTCTTTCCAACCCATCCTTTTTCTCCTTGCAGAGCTCAAGGAGGAGGCTGAGAAGAATACTCACACAAAGAAGCAGGAAATTACTTCCACATCGGGAGTCTGAGGAAGGTGCCTGTGAACCAGGGTCTTGAAATGGTGCCAGGGCCTGAAGTTCTCATAGACTTATGAAGTCCACTGGAGTCATCTGGTGGTGCTGCAGCCAGGAAGGTTGGTGATGCGCCATCCCAAACAATGTGCCTGGCCATTGGCGCACATTCATTGGAAACATGATGGGGGCCAGCTGGGCAAATGGTCATAGTGCTGGAGAGCAAAGGCCCAGGTGCCAGTGGATCCCATAGTTTTGGATCATCTCCCCACTGGCTGAGGCAGGCACAGTGGTCCTCAGGGTAGAAGATTGCCTCTGGAGCCCTCCAGTTGAGGGGTGCCAGAGTGTGGGTAATGTCCTGAATATGAGGAGGCCCTGCTGGCCTCAGTTGTGGCCCATGTTGTCCATAGGTGAAAAACCCAGGCACATATGGTTGTCAAGGGTAAGTGGACAGCACCAAAGGGTTACCCTGAAAGATGGATGCAGTCACACATGGTGCCAGGGGTGGCTCCCAGAATGGGTGGTGTGTTGACACAGGGGAAGCTGGACAAAAATGGAAGGCTCTTGAATGCAGACGTGTGGGCACCAGGATTGAAGTTCATGCATGGTCTCCATGATGCAGATGCTGTGGAGGCAAAGCAAAAGGGAGAGTGGAGGAGGGGAAATGGCAGTAGGATTGAGGACCCCCAGTTCCTTAGTCAGTGGGACTCTGAGGACAAATTCTAAGATCTCAGAGCCCTGGGGGCAGGAGAATTTTGCAGTTTGCAAATGTCCCTTAATGAATTTCATGCTGTGTTCCCTCAGTCATAATTATACACAGAGAAAACTTGTTTTCAGTACACCAGGATTCCCTGAACTCTATCTGTTGGCTGTGACACCTCAACTTTTCCTGCTTCTGAGAGACCCTTGTGCATCCTTTGCAGAAAATCCATTGGCCTTGTAGGTCACTCCCTAGAAATTGATCAATTTCACTCTGTCAGTGGCACCATACCCTGCTGCATGCTCACCAACAGGAAAGGGATATTCTCCAGAAAAGATTCAGGTACCCAAGGGTCACTTGTGATGATGACTGTTTCTAAAGTTTATTGCCCCATCACCTCCTCAGCCTTTCTTTTGCTAATACTCCTTGTATACCCCTCCACTTCTTTCCTAGGCTTCCACAAACAAGCAAAAAATATCTGAATTAGATCTCTGCCTAGCTAGAGGCTGAGGATTCCTGCAGTTCTCTCAGGAGCACGTCCTTCCCAGCATGTAGGTGCTTCTCCCCAGAACTTCCCACAGCAAACACTAATGGAGGTCAGATTCTGGCCACCTGTGTCCCAAGTGTTCACTTGTTTCTGCCATGATGCAGGGAGCTCCTTTCCCAGGGAAGAGGTCTATGTGGTAGACACTGAGTTCCCAAGATCCTCTCCTAGGCTTACCAGCAAAGGACACCGAGGTTTATGAAGTTGATGAGATGGTGAGGATTGAGGTTTCCAGAGATTTTCATGGACACTGGTCATTTTTTTACTGGGTCTGGGAATTGCAGCCATTCTGAGGTCCATTTCCTTTGTGCTCCAAATAATGGGAAGGAAAGTGTCACACAGATTCGGGCCTGCGCTAGCTGCTCCCTGTGGCAAGGTTGTTGGGAGTAAATTCCTGTCCACCAGAACATTATGCAGAGCACAGTCAAGGAATGGGAGGTCCATCACACATTTGCACATATTAATCAGGACACCTGCCTAACTAAGAACATTTCCATCCATTACCCAGTTATTATCTGAGACTCTCAGTCAATCCTCTAAGAATGATATCACAGGCAGCTTTCATGTGAATGACAAATGGACATAGGATGAAAGGACACAGCATCTCGACTCTAGGGAGCCCTAACTGACCACCACTGTGACACTGTCTGTGACTGCCTAAAAAGGAATGCAGTGACCTATATCCATTCTACAAGGAATCAATCCCTTGGTCTCTTTCCTTTCTACTGATCCAGTGTACTTCCCCTGATTTGTCTGTACCTGGGTCTTAGGAGTCCTCCTCCCCATGAATAGTACCAGTCTTTCCTGGGCTTCCTGGGGCATTTCAAGTGCATTGTCTAAGTCTCTTTTCTTCCTTTCATTCTGCTCAATGAGTTTAACACAGAGAAAGTACTCCATTCTAACTCCCAAGGATTTACAGGGTGACTGGTAGTCAGATAACAAATCCCTGATCCTCCAGGCTTACCTCCTTCTAAAGGTCAGGACACTGGACACAGTTTCTTGCAGTCTCCACAGTGGGAAAAATCAGTACAGAACCCAGAGGGTGACCTGCCTGTAACAGATGCTCAGAGTCCAAGTGAGCCAAGCTGGGCAATGTTTAAGTGGAAACCCCAGTGGAATGTTGGATCCAGACATTCTGCAGTGGGGTGGGGGGGCAAGGGCAGCTGGCCTTGGTGGGGGCCAGGCAGACATTCCATGAAGAGTTCTGGTAGGTATAGAAGAACCTCGAGTTTCCTTCAGGCAATTCATAAATGACACAAGTGCTGTGTGCCTCTGGATCATTTTGAAATAGTTCCTAAAATCCACAGGAGAGTGTTTTGACAGGTCCCACTCTGTTTCAAAACCCCAATCATCTTTGCTCCCCCTGATGGACAGGACCAGTGAGCCATGGCTCTCATGAACCACACAATCATGGGCATAAACAGTCAATACTCAGCTGTAGGGTATGAAATGCATTTTATGTATAGTGTGTATGTGTGTGTGTGTGTGTGTGTGTGCATGTGCACATGTTTTAAATCCCATCCCTCCTCTGCAAAACACATACTTGGATGTTTATGAAATATTCAATCCTTTATTATGAGTCTTTTCAATGAATGGGGGGGGCATGATACTCAGGCACTAAAAAGAAGCTTTTTTCATTCTTCCTTCACTGGTTATCTATTATTTGATATCACTGATGATATAGCTAGTGGGAGGTTTTTTATTTTTTAACCAGTGATATGAAAATGCAGTATAGAACAACTATCTTCTTCTTTTCATTCCAATCTTTTTAAAATAATCATTTACTGTAATGAATGCTGGAGTTGAGATTTTCAAAGCAAGCTTTACTTGCTAGACCCAGATCTAATTCAGGGGCCTTGTATACTCTTGGTCAGTGCTTTGCCACTCAGCCTCATCCCTTACCCCATGCAGTTTTGCACTGTTTCAAGCTGCTAGACCAAAAGTGCACATATAATAACACTAGCCAAATTCAATTTGTGCAAACTGGCTCACTGAAATGTCCTTTTGTTCTACTATCTGACCATTGCTCTTGTAAAGTCCTGAACTAACTTTGATTGTTGAAGGGTAAAAAAAAGAAAAAAAGAAAAAAGAAAATTCTGAACATGGAAGTCTACCTAATCAGGAACATTGTGGGAATGGCTAAGGAACCTGTCTGCCTCCTTTAGTGTTAACGAGATAGTTCTTTGCCAGAATTGTTCTTTAATAGAACCTACAGATGGACTAGAAGGAAAGCACACACTGCTGCTTGGAGGAGTGAACATGAATCAAATGGAAGTAGTGTGGAGGGCATAAAAACACTGAGCCCAAATGAGGACCCTATGCTTCCACGTACTGAAAGGGGGTGGTCTCTACTGCAGGTGTGGCCAATATGTAATAGTGAAAATTACTTTGGCATTTCAGATGCTCCCTGAAAGAAGGGCCATCCCAGAGGCTCTGGGACAAGGAACCTCACAGGCTTCACCTCGCAGGCTTTCTGACCCACTTCCTCCCTTCCTGCACAGCGCTCCTGGCTCCTCTCCTGTAGCCTTCAGGCATGTGCAGGTGCTTCGCTAGAAGTGAGTGCTCAAAGGCCGCTATCCAAGGGCTTCAGCATTGGTTGCTGTTCCAGCGGTGCAAGTTGCAGGCAGGAGCAGGGACAGCGGGCTCCAAACAGTCAGCCATTGTTACCATGGTAGCGTCCAGAACCTGTCCCATAAGGCCCCAGGTACTGGACCTGCAAACTTCTCCCTTCCCGCGTGTGTCCCTGCCCAGTCTTCCCTCCACGGGCAGTCGCCTACTTATGGGTGTGTGTCTGTGCTGGCAACCCCGCCCAGGCCCTTGCGCCTCGCTTGGCAGCCTGGGGTGCAGGCCTTTCCTCACCTCCTAAAGACATGGGCCACCCCGACCAGGCCTGTTGTGTCGCAGGCCGCCATGACTAGAAGTGAGGGGGCATGTTGGCCAGTGTGGCACCACTGTCAAGATGTCGTCCATGTCCCTTGCAGCCTGAGTGGCGCTGGTGCTCCTGGGAACCTATGCAGCGCTTGAGAAGAGTGGTCCTGGTCAGCAGATCAGCAGCTCCTGTCGGTGTAAGGCGAAGTGGTGACGGTCATCTTCTTATTCCCCGGTGAGAGCTGTGAATGTTAGAGACACTGTCAGCCGGCATCCAGGTTGTCAGGAGAAGGACGCTCATTTTTCATGACGTTAGTGACTGCAAAACGGAATACTGAGCTGCTTCTGCTGAGTCTGATGGGAGTCACATCACGATTGACGTGCCTTCATAGGTTGGCTTTTGGTGCAAGAGTTTGGACAGAGCAACTAAATGATTACAGGAGAAACATTTGACCACAAGTCGTTTTGCAATAAAGAGATTCATATTTTATTATTAAATTTTGCACAGTAAAATTGATTATATGCTCTCATGTGGGTGTTGGTGGGATGTTGGGGACTCCTTGTATGTATTTCTGGATGCCAGAAATTTTTCCTTTCATATTGATGGCCATGAAAATCATGGGGTGCTTATTTGGATGAGAAAATGAGACTCTATGCTGGTCCTGGAGGGATGGTAAGAATTCAAAGGGCTCCAGATATTTTCACTGTTACTTTGATGGGGTGGTGGTGTCCCTAATGTGTTAATATTGCATTCATAATTTGGAGCTTGCTGTGTTTTCAAAGGATTGACCATATTGTGGTATGTGTTCACAAGTGTGGGTGGTGTGGGTGGATACTTGAGATCAAGGGAAAGTGTGACTTTTTATGAGACTGATCAGGGTTTCATATATTTAGAGAGTGAGAGAAATAAGGGGCATAAACTCAGGGAGTTGTGCTTAGGTGTTTGTAATTTTTTTTGTAATATTTTCCCTGTGGTCTTCTTGTATATTTGTTTGACCCATAAATGAACACACCCTTGGAAGTTTGTGGGTAATATGTGTGTTTGCATATGGACTATGTTAATGAAAGTGTTTGGGTATATATCTCTGGGTTTGCATTGTGATTGCTATAATTGGAAAATGAAGGATGGGTATTTGTATATTCCAGACATGGTGTTTTGGTATATGAGATTTTCGACTAAATTTTATTTTCATTTTTCATGTATATGTACTAGAGTGTGTGAAGGCTTGTCAGTTACTAATTTTGTGGAGTAGTAGGATGAATATATTCACTGTGTGGTGTGGAGATGGCAGGTTTCTGTATTTTGGAAGACAAGGAGTTATTTCTTCATATTGGAGACTGTGTGAGCTTGTATGTGAAGGTAGTATAATATTTTGTGTATATTTGGGTATATTTGCATATTTGTTTGTAGTGGGTAACCATGTAAAAATGAGGTGCCTATGGAGAGTTAATTGTGTATTGAATTTGTACTAACTTTTACCACACCTCAGGGTTGTGTGTGTGTGTGTGTGCACATGTGTATGTGTGTGTATGTGTGTTGCAGGTAGTAACAATAGTTATGAGGAGGAAGAAAAATTAGGTGTCCATTAGTATGTGTATTTAAGGAACATGACAGTTGATGTCTGCTTTATGGGGCCATATATGTATTAAGTAGAAAGTTATTTGTAACTGAAAATTAAGAATATATGTATGTAATGGACATTTGTGTATTTACACAGGGTAGTGTGGGAATTGTGTTTATATGTGTTAGGGATACATGATACAGTTATTCTTAGAACTGGAGTAGAGGTAAAGTGTACTCTGCTTATCTGTGATTATCTGGGATTTGTAAGTGAGAATATGTGTATTTTATATGATCTGGTGGAGGTAGATCTTGTGCGTGCAAATTGGCTTGTGGATCTGTTGCTTTGTTTATTCGGAATGAGGTTGCGAGGAAAGTGTATTTCTTTGGAGAATGCTGTGACATTTTTAGGTGTGGATAGGAGAATTTTTGGCTGATGAGGTTGGCAGGGTGTTTTCTGAACATGTAGAATACTGTGTAGTGTTTGGGGGAATCTGTATATTAACATTTTGGATATATTTTTGTGTCTGTCTTGCCTGCGTGTAAATTATGTATTTATTAATCTGTATATAGAGATTAATGTGTGCATGGTTTTTCTTGTGTGCTGGTATTGAACTCTGCCTCATGCATGCAAGATTAGCAATTTTGTTTTGTGTTTAGGCACCCAAGTGATCAGGTGTATGTTTATGGATTTGTGGATGTGTGTATTTAGAATCTGTGTGTATACAAGATGCTCAGGAATTGTGTTTGTGTTTATTGTGACATGAAATTCTTGAAGATTCTGGTGGTATTAGTGCATGCGTGTAGTTCTGGTATATAATTTTGTTTTAGTTTCATGCATTTGTGAAGTCTAGGTTGTTGGTGGCTGAGCATGTCTTGAATTTATGGGAGCTCTTAGGGTATGTACTCTGGCAGATGTGAGAGGTTCATAGTGTGCATAGTGCATTTTTGTATGGAGATGTCAATGTGGTTTTTGTTTGTGTATTTGTGGTTGAAATTCAGGTTAGTACTCTGGGGGCAGGCAAATTTTGTGCACATATTCTTTGTGTGCTGGTGCTGTCAAGAACCACCTATGGTAGCTGATGCCATCCATCCCTTTCAGTTTGGTATTCAGGGGAATCAGGTCATTAGGTTGAAATTAGTCTTGAGATAGATATACCTCATACGCTAAAAGTAAAGGATTTCTTACCTACCCCATATATCTTATTAAATATTTACACACAAACCTCATGTGTATGTGTGTGTGTGTTTATGTTGTATGTGTATGTGCACAATTATTAATCTGGGCAACCATGTGAATTAAATGTATTCAGACAACCATATGTTCATATCTTGGAGATTGTACATGTATTAAGAGTGGGGCATCAGGGACCCTTTTGGAAAAGTGTTGATCCTGGTCATTGTGATCCACAGCATTGCTCCTAAAGTAGGGATTGCAAGTTGGTTTGTGGATTCTGTTAGTTTCTTCACTGGGAATGTTCAATTCTCAGAACCACATTTAAATCAATAAAGATTGATAGACAATTAAAATGAGCTGAAAGTTTTCAGAGCCACTGCCCACTACAACCTGTTTCCTTGGTGGTGTTTGCTGATGGAGATCAGGTAACTCTTCCCTGTGGAAACCTGAGGCTTCAGGGCTAGTCAGGACTTCCAGTGACCCCAAATCTCAGAGAAGATTTGAGTTTCTGTTTTGGTAGCTATGTTCCATTGAGTCATGTGTTGAAGTAACATTCTTTTTTTTCTGTTCTGAAGGTTAAGAATTCTCTTCCTGTAGGAAGCACATCCATGCTTCATGTTTGTCTCAAATTGTGGTGTCACCTTCTTCATTTTCTCTTTTCCCATTTAGTGGCTGACCTATTAGTTGCATGTTCAAGGTGGCCACCAGAGGACCCCACAACATATTCTTCCTTCCTGGGACTCACCTGAGGGTTTCTGTGTCTATCTTCTTAGGCTGATTCTCCTTCTGGCTGTGACCCAGGGATGGTTCCTGATAGGATGGTACATGAATGTGAGTGTGTGTGTGTTGTGTGTGTGTGTGTGTGTGTGTGTGTGTGTGTGAGAGAGAGAGAGAGAGAGAGAGAGAGAAAGGAATAAGTGAGGGATTTTCAATCCCTTCTAAGGGTTGGATAATCACCATCTGGGAAAGGCTCATGAGTTAAAAGTTTGGTCTCTAGTGGATGGTACTATTGGGAGGTAAGGGGATATTGTAGGAGGTGGGATGTAGTGGAAGTTAATCATGTCATTGGAGTTGTTCTCTGGAATGGGATATTGGGACCTGAGTTTTTCCATATCCCTATTTCCTTTCTTTTTCTCTCTGCTTCCTGGCCACATTAATGTGAGCAGTTTTCCTCCAGCATATTATACTGTGCAGCCTCAGGTCCAAAGGCAACAGAGCCAAACAATGAGTCTAAATTAATCATTTCTCCATTCATGGTGTTGATCCCAGGTATTTTAGTACTGTGACAGATGATCAATTAACCAAGAAAAAATGGCACCAAGTGTATTCATGTTTTTGTGATTCTACCTGGTCATGTGACTCAGAAGCCTTTGGAACTGGTTTTCAAGAGATGTTGAAAAAGCTTGGAGAAACAGGCTAGAGAAAGCCTAGAGTGCTAGAAGAGAGCTTTGTGAGTGATGCTGATGTGAGATCAGACCAGAATGTGTGGAAAAATGCAAACAATAGAGGCTGTGTCCATAATGTTTTGAGATTAAAGTAAGTACCTTATTGGGAATTGGATTAGAGGTCACTCATGTTACTTCTGGCAAGAATTGGCCTACATTGCACATGTCCTTAGAATTCATGGGAGGCTTATTTAAAGGTAAAATAAGGTTATACTTTAGATATAAGTTGTCTCTGGAAAGCTCAGGTATAAGACAATCCATGAAATTTTTGAGGTGAAAGAATTGTGTTTTAAGAGCTTAATTTTAATGAGTGAATTAATCCACTGGTATGGATTAACTGGATGGTAACTGTAGGAAGTAGGGTAGACCTAGAAGTAGTCAATCAGAGGGGGCATGCCTTTGGGGTTCATAGTTTGTCCCTGGTGAGCAGAGTTCTCTCTCTCTGCTTCCTCATTGCCATACCCTGAGCTGCTTTCCCACTCCCTGCACTTCCACCACTATGTTCTGCCTCACCTTTGACCCAGAGCTATGGAGCTGGTGGTCAGTGGAGTTAGACCTCTGAAACTATGAGCTACATAAACTTGTCCTGCTCTAAATGTTGTTGTTAGATTTTTTGGTCACAGTGATATAAAAGGCAACTAAAGCACAGACTAATTTATCCATCAGGGAATATTTCAAGGCAGTACAGCATTTGAGGTATGGCCTGGGTATTTATAGCAGCTTTCAGCCTGATTTACTATGGGGCTCAGGAGCAAAAGCCAGTGTAGAAAGATTTAAAATACTTGCAGGTTTTCCAGAAAACAAAACTTTGTAATGTTGGGGCCAAGGATGGAGTGGTTGGTAAAAAGATTCATTCTATTACACAGAAGCCACCTTTAGGCATCTCAAGAATTGGAAGGACACCACCCTTAGCAGGCTTAATAATTTGTGGAGAGAGTGTCAGGGTGCCCTGATTGCACAGGGCAGCCTTGGAATCCTTATGTCGAGATTCATTTTGCTGTGTAACTAACATCATATGGGCTCACAGAGGCCATGGTCTAGCCAGGTCTGGCCACTGTCCTCATTCACAGCAGACCTTGGTATTGTCCATGTGATGCTGGTTATCAGGCTTACAGAATGAAGAGTTGTGGGGTTGTCAAGGTTTGCATTGATACTTCAGAGGAAATGCTGGTGGCCAAGAAATGCATGTCACAGTCAGAGTGCAATCCAGTAGCCCCAGAAACAAACTGTGAGAGTGAAGCCAGTGTTGTAGTGGATAGCTCAGTAAGTTAGCAGTGGCAGGCCTATGAAACACCTGCTCATGGAAGTGAAAGTCAGTGGACGCACCAGCTCTAGGGAGTTGTCCCACATTAGACCAGGATGGAGGGGTGAGGAAGCTCAAGCTCTCAGAGACCCATATCACACCATCAGGTGCCCTAGTTTCACAGACTTAATGGAGCACTAGACTTAATGTGTGCCCTGCTGTGCTTTTTCAGTTTCCTTCTTGCTGCTTTCCTCTTCTTCCCTTTGGGACTAGTTGTGTTTTCTCTGTGTAGTTGTATCTTGGAAACATGTTAATTTTATTATTATTATTATTATTATTATTATTATTATTATTATTATTATTATTGAAGATTGCAGCCAATGTAGCTACAAAAGGTTTGAATATGCTGCTTTGCTTCCACACATGATAGTCAGTAATTGAAGAGGCAGAGAGTTGTGAGAGAAAAAGCCTTCATTGGCAAAAATCCAACATTTCAGAGATGAATGGCTAGCTCCTGGTTTTATATTGCTTAGTGCTGCTGAGTGAAAGTGTGTGCAGTGTGTTATGTGGAATTGTTCTCTCAGTCTTGGGCAGTTGGACACAAGCACAGTTCACTAGTGTTGACAGACTGTGCTTCAGAGGAGGCTGAGTACATGGCTCAGTGCTTGAGAGCTTGCCTGGCATGTGTGAGGCACAGGGTTCAATTCTCAGAACTGTATATGAATCAATAGATCTATGAAATATATATATAAAATGTCATTTAGAGAAGCTCAGATTCTGTGAGTTTTATCTGGGTCCAGTGGACACTGACTGATCCCAGATCTGTGAATCTAAGATAATGTGATTGTTTACATGCTTGCAACTCTGAAGGTGTGTGTGTTTGGTTTCCTTCCATCTGAGTCAGTGTCTCCTCTACACCTCTACCAATATCTTTCATTTGGACATTTTTTGTGACCTAGTAAGGAGGAGTGCCCCGTGCAAGGGCACTTTTAACTTATTTAGTGCTTTTAACTGACTCTATGGTTTGTCAGGGTTTTTAGCCTCCCATCTCCTTCTGACCTGAGGGAGAGATGGAGAAAGCACACCCGACCAGGAGGAACCAAGAAAGGAAAGGCTGACTGACTGCTGGCACCCAGCCCTCCCTCGCCAGAGGACAATAAGATGCCTCAGGGAAACCAGTCAAAGCAGGAGCTCATTTAATGAGAAAACAAACACAGCTAATATAACGTACAGGAGCCAATCAAGATAAATGTCAGCAGGGTGGAGAGAGTTCATGTCACACCCATCCTACAGGCAGTAATGGGAGACACAAGCTGTCCGAGAGGGCAGAAGGGTTCTGAGTGTATCCTAGAGGTGGTGTGATTTTTCATCATAACCCATGGCAATGCCTTCTAGCTAATCACCAGGCACTATCTTAGCCACATGTGGCCCCAGGACTGGGAAGTGGGTAGTAGCCAGCAAGTTAAGTTTTCTGTTTTTTGATGCAACATTCCCCATGTTACATCATACCCTACAATGGTTAGTCATTAAGGTAGGGTTGAGGGTATGGGGAGAAAAGAAAGCTATGCTCATGAATGAAAAAGAAGAGAATGGCAGAAAAAAATCTTTCAATTCAGGGTTCAACATCACTGTGTTCCCTTGAGTCTCAGAAGAGACTTTGGACAAGAACTATTGAGAATGCACTGTTGATATTTGTGGACTTTTGGAGTCCAAATGCTTATTTATGTATTTATTTATTGCTGTGAGACACACATGAGCTTTTGGTGAAAAGGAGTAGGTGTTCTGGCATTGACATTTGGTGTTCCTCAAAGGCTCACCTGTTAAACCTCTGGTTCCAAGCTGAAGGCACTATTGGGAGGTGTTGGAAGCTTGTGGAAAGTGGGGCCCAGTTGATGAAAATTAATTCATTGGGGATGTGCCCCTGATGGGGTACTGGGACCCTAATGCACTTTTGTCTCTGTCCCTCTCTGCTACCCAGCAGCCATAAGGTGATCAGTTTTTCTCTTCCATACACTCTTGGCCAGATATTGAGCTTTGCTACAGGTCCCGAGTTAAAAGGGCCAAGTGACTATGGACTATGTTCTCTGAAATCATGAGCCAAAATAAATCTCTGCTCCTTTGAATGTGGTAGTTTCAGGTATATTATCACAGGTTTGGAAACTGATTAGGACAGCTGCCATCTAAAACACAAGAGGCCCCAGACCCTTCCTCTAACCAGATTCACCTCTTCTGCCTGAACATAGCCCGAAAAAGCTGATAATTTACTCACTCACCTTTTAAGCAACAAACATGCCAGTAATATCTTCAGGTTAGAATTGGGGCGTGAAAGGATGCCAAAGGCCTCTTATGTGAGAACACTGCAGACCCCATTCAGAAATTGGAGCTGACATGGCTGGCGGGGGAGCCCAGGTGGACAGGCCCAGCCCTGGCATGGGAACACACATTGCACAATAGTCTGGACTTCCAGCTATAAGACATCCATCTGGGCTGATGGTGGATACTCAAAAAAGTCTATTCGGGGTGATTCTTTCCTTTAGACACCCCTAAAGTGTCTCAGAATACCTTCATCTCTAGAAGCATTATCTGAGAGGGCTCTCTTTCCATTTGATGGATTTTTCTTAATATTGAGCAGTTATTGAGTGGCTGGCAAGTATCTTTCAGTTTTACAGGAGAGAAAGTGCTCTCTCCTTTGCACTTTTATATTTTCTTACATTTTCCACCACAAGGTGTGTGCCTGAAATCTACATTTTCACCCCTTCACCTCTGTGTGCAGGTCCCACAAGATAATATTCTTGAACTGGATGTTTCACTGTCAGATTATGTATGTGATGTCCTGTATGTGTGTGTGTGTGTGTGTGTGTGTGTGTGTGTGTGTGTGTGTGAAAGAGAAAGAGAAAGAGAGAGAGAGAGAGAGAGAGAGAGAGAGAAAGAGAGAACACAAGAACTTGTCCCTCTAGCACCAGGACTTTGTGCTCTCATGTGTTTCTTGTGTATAGGTATGAAAAGGATATGAAACAAGACTCTATAAATTCTCTTGTGTGGGACTGTTTGGTTGTCATGTGTAAATATTTTCTAAGAGATTTCTTTGGTCATCGTTGGCTGGGTACCTTTCTGGCAGGACATGTGTTTAGGGATTTAGTGGTTCATCTGTAGGTGTTGTTGGCATTGTGGACTATTGTGAATGTGACTATTGTGAATGCATTTGAGAAGAGTTAGGATGTTGTCTTACCATTATGTGTTGGATCTGTGCATTTTCAGATTTTTAGAATGTATATGTATATTCATGGTGTCTAGGTGAAAATTTAGGGACATAATCTTTGGTGTACAGAGATTTGTAGAGAATGGAATTATTGGATATGTTGGGGTATCTGGAGTTATGTATATGTGGCACATAGGTGTGTACAGATTCTGTTGATAATGTCTCAAGTGGAGTGCTGTGTATTTTCTTATTTAGGGCTTTGAGTTGATCATGTTATTGTTGGTAATGGAGGGGTATCTTTGTGAGCATGTAGGAGGAGTTAGCAGTGTCTGTATGTCTGAGATTTGTTGTTGAACTTCATATTCTGAGGCATTCTGTGTACGTGCATGTTTGCAACATACAGGTGATTGTATATGTTTTTATTTGAGAATATAAATTGTTGTCATATATTAATAAGTAATTTGTTTGTTCTATTCAGTTACTGAGGGAGTGTTTGTGTGATTGCATTTTGGGTGATACTCATTGGTGTATGTTTTTCTGGAGTCTGAAGATATGTGTATCTGAAGCACACCAGATACTCTCAACCAAAATACCCTTGCCATAATTAAGATTTTTCTCTTGTCAGATCAGCAGCATGTATGCAGAGGTTTCTGTGTTTGGTAGCTTCCTATTTCTTGTAAATGCCAGGTTTGCTCTCTTTTTTTTTAATTTTTTTTTATTGATTGTTCAAAACATTACAAAGCTCATGATAAATCATCTTTCATACACTTGACTCAATTGGATTATGAACTCCCATTTTTACCCCAAATATAGAATTAGCAGGGAAATGGATGGCATTAGAGCAGATTATGCTAAGCGAAGCCTGCCAATTCTTAAAAAACACTGCCAAATGTCTTCTTTGACATAAAGAGAGCAACTAAGAACAGAACAGGGAGGAAGAGCATGAGGAAAAGGTTAACATTAAACAAAGACGATTGGGGGGGTGAGAGAGGGAGAGAGAAGGGAAAACATATGGAAATGGTAGGAGACCCTCAATGTTACACAAAATACATAGAAGAGGTTGTGAGGGGAAAGGGGCGGGAAACGAGAGAGAATTTTTTTTTTTTTGTAAAAACTTGTGAAGCCTGTGTCTGTCCTAGAGAATGGAATGAAAAGCACTTGTCAAGTGAATCTTCAAGCCACCTTCCCCCCATTGAATATAAAACTCAAATTATTTTAAAGTTATCTGTCCAGAGAATGTTTTAGGCATGAGCCACACTCTGGACTGGTTGGCTACAGCCAATAAACCTGCTTTTTGAAAATTCCTCTGGTATCCAGCCTCTTTGGTCCTACTTCATATCTATTTTAAGTGTTTCTTGGAGGTGACTGGAATATGTATGAGACTTTTTAAGGAAGGTTATTGATTGGAATTGTTTGGATTTTGCTGTGTGTTTGTTTTAATTTGGGCATGAGGATCTCTGGGTTTACAGTCAGGCATCTGGACGATAGGAAGTTTATGCAATTGAGAATTTTTAGAGTTCCACTGTTGACTGAGTATATCAGAAAGTATGAGCAGTTCTGTACATTAATAGTGAGTTCTATACCAATTAATAGTGAGAGAGTGGCTGCATGTACTTTGGGTCTGTGGGAGTACTGTGGATTTGTAGATTCGAACAGACAGTTGTGTTCTCAGACTTGTGTAATCTAGAACAGTGAATGTATTTAGGAAGTGTGATGGATGAGTAGTCATTCCTTAAAATGTAGATTGGTGGTGTGTGTTTCCACTGAGAGAATTTAGGAGTTATATTTATATGCAAATACAAGTTAGGAGGCTTGGGTACTGAGAGTGTATATGGGTTATTTATGACATGGTGAAACTTGTGAATAATTATTAAGAAGAGTATTTGAATGGACTTTTTGGTGAATACTTTTTTGATGTTCACAAAATACAGTTTTGTAATCAGGGCATATCTGGTTGCACTCAATCTTGGGGAAGTTCAAAGACCTTTTTGTGTATGTTGGGGATGAATGTGTATTTCTGTTGAGAGGATCAGGTCTGTGAGATTTTCCAGAGTACTTAGGATTTTGTTTATGTGACTCTGGTAACAAGTAGGGTTTTGTGTTTGAGGGGGGGTTGTATGTTGTATTTCTGTGTGCGTGCATACTCAGTGTTTGGTGATATCATGTGCATGTCTTCAGGAAGTGTTGAGCATATAGGAAGGTATAAACCTGCATTTGGTATATATATATATATATATATATATATATATATATATATATATATATATCATGAAAAAATAACAGCAATTTCTACTTCATCTTTAGTTCATGAGAATTTGTTTTGAGTCCTCATAAATACTCTGTATTCTTTTGGTTGTTATTGTTTCTTACTGGAAATTTAAATCAGGGGCACAGTGAGGCTGGGCCACACATTGTTGCTTAGGGCCTTGCTAAGTTTCTGAGGCTGGTTTTGAACTCAGGATTATCTTGCCTTAGCCTTCGAATCAAATGGAATTAGAGGTGTGTTCCATGGAACCTGGTTCTATTTTATTTTTATATTGAAATATATATTACTTCTGAAAATAATTTATTCTTTTATTATTTTTTTTAATTAATTTTTATTGTAGGTTGTTCAAAACATTACATAGTTCTTGATATATCATATTTCACACTTTGATTCAAGTGGGATATGAGCTCCCATTTTTACCCCATATACAGATTGCAGAATCACATCAGTTGCACAACCATTGATTTACATATTGCCATTCTGGTGTCTGTTGTATTCTGCTGCCTTTCCTATCCTCTACTATCCCCCCTCCCCCCTCCCCTCCCCTCTTCTCTCTCTACCCCCTCTACTGTAATTCATTTCTCCCCCTTATATTTTTCCTCCTTTCCCCTCACTTCCTCTTGTATGTAATTTTGTATAGCATTTATACACAATGGAGTATTACTCTGCATTAAGAAATGACAAAATCATAGAATTTGGAGGGAAATGGATGGCATTAGAGCAGATTATGCTAAGTGAAGCTAGCCAATCCCTTAAAAACAAATGCCAAATGTCTTCTTTGATATAAGGAGAGTAACTAAGAACAGAGTAGGGACGAAGAGCATGAGAAGAAGATTAACATTAAACAGGGATGAGAGGTGGGAGGGAAAGGGAGAGAGAAGGGAAATTGCATGTAAATAATTTATTCTTGATATTAAGAAAGCATAGAATACCATTTTTCCACACAAATAGCACCTTTTTTGGAAAAGATGTCATTTTTTTTTTTAAAAGATGTCATTAGTGCCAGATGTATACTTTATTGTTGTCTAAATGGCAAGTTGTTTATTATTATTATTAAGCTATGTATTAGTTACAAAAGTTTATCTGTTCATATTATTATAAAGTATATATTCTTTTATATAACTTTATAGCATACATGAGTGGGTATCAAAATGACCTGTTGGGGATTGGGAGGGGAGGAGATGGTTCATGGGGTTAGATATGGTGGTAGAATATGATATATATTATTATATAAAATACATGTATAAAGAAGTGGCTTTGTGTAAATATACTTTGTATAAAACCAGAGAAATTAAAAATTGTGCTCTATATGTATAATAAGAATTGTAATGCATTCCGCTGTCATATATAATTTAAAAATAATTAAAAATTAAAAATAAATGATGACATTATGTTCTAACTGGAAATAAATACTACTCCTTTTAAAAAAATTGAAAAAAAAGGACTGTTGGTCAGTGATAAACTTTATAAAGTATAAAATGTACCCTTAACATTTGGTAATTCATAAACCCAGATGTAGGTATTTATAGTGTTGTCACCAAAATTAAAAAAGATATTACTATATGTTAATGTCTTGCAATGTATACTCATAATTATATGAGCTGCATTTTGTGCATATACATGTATACTACAATTATATATAATTAATAAATGATTACTACATCTCACATTAACCACATTTATTTCAAATTAATTTGTCTTTTGAAAGCACCAATATATGACATTCTTTGGATATATATATATATTTGGAGAGATATATATTTGGAGATATATATATATATATATATATGGATAAATATATATGGATAAAAATACATATATATGGGTAAATATATACTTGGTGTGTCTTCAAATTTGTCACTTTTATATATTATGTTCTTTACTCTCCTTTTTATTGAATTTCTGTTTTCAAATTATTGCGATTAATGAATTTTAGACACTTCAGTTTAATAGTGAACTCTGTAGATTTTCTTTTTTGCCTCAGCTAAAATGCATCCTGCATTTTATAGGCTTATTGTTATGTAAATGACTTCTGAAAACCTACATATAGAATTTCCTAACCTTACCTTATTCTGGACTACTAATATCTGAGTGAAGGGCATCTCAAAATGATCCCTGGAAAAAGCAGAACAGGGACGGGTCAGGATGTAGGATTGGTGGATGCTGAGTATGTAGTAGTGAGTATTCATGAAAAAGTATTGGTGGAATAGATAGGGGTAGAGAAAAAAGTGCTGTGAAGGAAAGAGGGAAAGAATGACCAGATCAAGGGTTCAGATTTAAAATGTCTAATTGTGGATCAATGGTAGCATGAGGTAAGGGGTAGTTTCTTTAGAGGCAGAAATAAGGTAGAAGCGAAAGAAGAAGGTAACAGTCTCCAAGAAAAAGAGTCAGATTAATGGATTATGTGTTTATTTCTTCCCATGTTGGAGTGGAATTGATAATTCACAGAGTATGTTTCAGTAGGTAGTATTAAACCATTTCCAAGTAGCTTTACAAATTTGTGTGACCACAATCAACATTTTACAATTGAAGTAACATAGAATTTTTTTTTTTTTAAATTTGATTTCTGGGTCTTCCCAGGTTTTTTTTTTTTTTAAATATTTATTTATTTTAGTTCTCGGCGGACACAACATCTTTGTTTTGTATGTGGTGCTGAGGATCGAACCCGGGCCGCATGCATGCCAGGCGAGCGCGCTAACGCTTGAGCCACATCCCCAGCCCAACATAAAATCTTTATACATTTTCATCTGTTTTTTTAATTAATTAATTAATTTATTTATTTATTCCATTTTTTCATCCACTTTTGCTTTATTGTTATTGTGTATACACTCCTGGTGAGTATACAATGATATATATATATATATATTAGATTCCACTTTTCATATAAAATAGTGTCTGCTAATGGGGCTGATTATAAAATCTCATAGAAAGGGCCATTCAAGCAATCAAAAGCAGAAATTGATGTAACTGTTTAGAGAATATGTTTACATATCAATTAATTAAAGTATTATCAGTTTTTCTGAATATTTTCTGTATCCAATATTTTTATATGTGTATATGAAAGTGAATACCACAAGTTCAAACATTTTTAAACTGACAAAGAATTTTAATATTTAAATGTACAGTGATGGTGGAGAGTTTTTGTTTTATTTACTATTTGAACTTAAATTGTTCTCTCTGTAATTTATATGCAATTATTCAAAGTTATTCAGTGTTGAACTTCAAGTGGTATCTTCTCATTTCTCTTTCCTGGAGTGTCTCCTAAAATATGAATATTTTATAAAAGATAAAATGCAGAGAAGAAAGCTTATAAAAATTTGAAAAATATTTATTTGGTGAATAATAAGCACCGAATATCTTAATATTCAATAATTGAAGACACATGCATCAAAATAATTCTTTAAATAGAATTTTTGAACAAAAATATATTTATGATATTTTCCTCCAATCTGAGTGTCTTACTAAAAGGGGCAGTGCTGTAACACTTTTATATTTTAAAACAAAAGCTGAGGGACTGAAGATGTGGCTCAAGCAGGAGCACACTCACCTGGCATGTACACAAAACTGGGTTCGATCCTCAGCATCACATAAAAATAAAAAAATAAAGATGTTATGTCCACCAAAAAGTAACTAACTAACTAACTAACTAAATCTTTAAAACTTCTCTTTCTCTCTCTCTCTCTTTAAAAAAAAGGTGAACAGACCACCCATAAAAATCACAAAGTCTTTTACTGAGTAGTTGTAATCACAAAGTCTTTCACTGAGTAGTGGTAATTTAATATGCTTTATTACTACACACATAAAATGATATTTTCTGAAATGTGTGATTTAATTGTCCTAAAAATTAAATAATTTTATGTATCAATACATTTGTTAAAATATATATTTTAATTATTTACTATTAATTTAAGCTTAATTGAACTGAATATTAGATTAAATCACTATTCAAATTTTTGAGAGAATTAAAGATTTTCTACATACTATAATCTTGATTTTTATTATAATTTTCTGCATTTTCAACTTACGTTTAATTTCATGCAATATTCAACCAGGATAAGTTAACACTAAAAATGGAATAAATTCTTTTACAATTTCATGTTTATAGGCTATTAAAAATAACCAATAATGAATTTGAGTAAGAAAAACAAATTATATTTACTACTATTTAGTATAAAGCTGTTTTGTTTTTTACTTGAAATGCTCTCCAAAAACTTATGTGTTGAAGACTGTGTCCAGTGCAACAATTTTCTGGGGGTGAGGATGTGGATTTCAAAATATCTGACCTCATCAATGGTTTCATCCATTGGGAGTTCATCCATTGAGTAGTCAGAGCTAAATAAACTATTGAAACATAGCTGAAACTGTAGGAGGTGGGTCATTGTTGAAGTTGGTGGGCCTTACAGGGTACATCTTATATCTTTGCTTTTTTGATGCTATGAGGTGAGTGGTTTTCTGGCCACATTCTTCTGCCATGATTTTCTGTCTCAACTTGAAAAAAAAGAAATGCAGTTTTATGACCATGAACTATAACCTCTGCAATCATTAACTAGAATAATCTTTTTCTCCTTTAAGTACTTTGTTTATTATTTTGACACAGTGACATGGCTTTGAAGAGCTAACACTCAGCTACTTTGGAAGAGCTTTGAATTAAGCCATAAAACCTGAAATTATGTAGGATTTTTAAAATGAACTTTCATCATCAGGGAAAAGACACTTAATTTTATGAACTTCTATTTAATAATCATGTGATTGGAAAAGTACATCCAAATTATTCTATAATCTTCCCTAAAAATATACTGTATTAGTACACATATTTATTTATTTATTTTCTTATTTATTTTTTTTTATCATAGGTTGAATTCAGGGGCACTTGATTAAAAGTCTTAATCACAATACTTGTTGTAATACAGAGCAGTATATGTACCAGAGAATAACATTAATTTAAAAAGATAGGACATAATGACAATTAAACAGGAGTATTGCAAGTTCAAGGGCAGCCTCAGCAACTTTGTGAGATCCTTTCTAAAAAATGGTTCCATCTTTCACTGAAATATAATGTTGGGGATCTATCTCAGTTGTAGTGCACCCTTGAGTTCAATTTCCAGTGTTAGAAAGAAATGAATAAAAATAAATTAAAAAATAACCAATTAGTTGATAACAGTTTAATGAAATGAACATGTATATTTTTAAGATAATGTATTAAAAGTTTTTTTTATTTAGGTGGAACAAACAAAAGGATAAGGTTATTTTGTCCTAATCATAATAATATACAACTCATGGAATTTCTTTTGGTAATTTTTAAATTACTGAAAATTTGGAGTATTAGTTTAATTATTTATATTTCTCTGTGTTAACAACTAGTTGCCAAGTAGTTGTACCTAGTGTATAGTGGGCACGGTTTGGCCACCATTCTTTGATAATATCAATCATTAAATAGTAAATATGGCTTAAGAATCCTAATCTGGAGGCTTACTGAGCCTGGGGTGTGAGTGGCAAATATTGAAGTATGAAAATAATAACAAGGACTTTAGAAAATGTTTTTTTTTTATCTCTCTTTCTCTGATTGATACGGGAATCTATCTATATGTCTATCCATTTATTTAAAAACATGTTTGATTGGAGATTGAAAAGCCAATTTTATATTATAGCTTTTTATATGACAAAGGAGGAAACAGTCACCTTTTCCTCTATGAAGGATCTGAACATGTGCGTTCTCTCAAGTCAAGTCATCAAGATTTGAACCATTTGCTATTTGGAAATTGAGGCAATTTACTTATTTTTTCTGTGTCTTTTTCTTTATCTAAAATGTAGCAATAACTATAACAGCTTGTTTATAGTATTTTCCATTAGTTTTAAATAAATGACTTGGAAATGACTGTTATGTAGACAGTGCCCAGCAAAAATAGCAGCGACCCTTACCACTATCATCCATCTTGTGGTTCTTTCTCGTCATATTACAACAGTGCTGTAGGTTCAGAGAGATTTAATCCCTGACAATATCATTGATTCTCTGTGATACAGATTTTGACATCTAATCTTTCTGGGTTTGGTTTGTCATAAATCAGATGGCAATGAATGGTTCCTATCCGGCAGGCACAGATGTTTGAAAAATTTTATGCAATGTTCTTATACTGTTGGGTGAAATTCTTGGAACACATCCAACTGCAGCTATTTGAAATAGTATTACTAACAGCCTTCCAAATTGTCTTCATGACACCTATCTTCTGTAGATTTTCCTATTATTTTTACTTACATCAGACTTTTTTTCTAAAAATAAATTTACTTTCGTCACATTACTTCAGATGTACCTTTAGGATAAAAATATAAACACAAAAGAAACTAACATAAATATAATGAATTCCATTTGTTAGTCAAGAAGCTAAACATATTATAGAAGTTCTCTAATTTAGTCCTTTCAGTGATTCTTCAGTATAGGTGATTGTTTTCCCAATTTTAACTGCTGAAGAGACTGGCAGAAGTAAGATGAATCATGTTCTAGTGGCATCATCTTCTCCTTTTTATTGAGACTTAATGAAGAATCTGTCAGTGATTTTTCTCCTCCTTGAAACTTAGAAATTAACATGATTTTATGCACTAAAAATAAATACAAAAAAGGAAATGTCATGTTACACACCTTTGTTAAGGGAATAGTATAATAAAAATCCTAAATATCAGCAGTAAGATATAAGGTAATTTTTTTTTAATATCTGCATCAGCATTTCTGGGAATAATTTGAAAAAGTGATACAAGGTATTTGAAAAAAAAAAGCTATAACACTTCACTGAAATAAACAGCACTGTTATTGTTTTTGAGGAAAAAATAAACATTCTGGGTATTTTGAAGTAAAAGATAATTCATACGGTTAAGCTATAAAGGATAATACTTAAATAGTTTAAATTTAACAAAACATTTGTATAGGATGCATAAGTATGATCAAGTATAACTAATCATAATAGACATACCTGGAAAATAAAAGTAAGTACTTCTACCAAATATTTAAAAATATAATGATACTATAGTAAAGCATTATAGTGAGGTCACAAAATAGCATATCTATTATATGAGAACAACAATGGAGAACTAGAAAATTTCTAATGTTTTGAAAATGAATCTGATAGATTAATTGTAGAACTTGAAATTTTTATACTATAAACTCTATTTCTAAAAATCTTGTGAGAAGTTACAGAAAAAAATGTGTGACATTTATGGATGATCACATGTATTGTAAGTTAAACAGTAGAACACATTGTATGTTCAAGTTCTTACAAGCATACCATTAAGCACCTTGTAGCAGAAGAACAAGCTGTAGGTAAATTCTTGAGTGACATTATCACCTATATCTTTAGTAGAACTGCATAAGCATCTCAATAAAGTTTAGAATCAATGCACCATTAATAAAGGCTGACAGTAATTTTTATGTAATTTTTCATCTGCCATCTTTAGAAAAGTAATTAATATATAATTTCCCTACAATAAATATAACATTAGCATTTCAACTATTTTGCAGAGATATGATTCATGTCTCATCACAGTGAAAAACTTTAATAAACTTAGTATAACCATTAAAACATTTATTATAAGTATTATGCTAATTCATTATTAATGAGATCAGTCTGGTTTATATTCTTTTCTACAAATGATATTTTAAATAAAAAATTTCATATTTTTACCTACTTTCATTTCATTTTCAGATGTGCATCTATAAAAAAACCCAAATTTTTGTGAAAAGTAATAAAAAATTATTTTTGATTAGCTACTATTACAATATATATTATGCAATTTTCAAAGAACACTGAAGTATGTACACATTAAATACATTTAAGCATATATGTAAATATACACAAGTATGCAACATAATGCAGTGTCTTGATGTTCTAGAACAGAAGTATCTACAGAATCCATTACACTAAATTCTAAGTTGGCAAGCTGAAATGCATATATTTCTCTCAATGCAATATAATTTAATAGAAATAAAGAAAACTGATTTTTAAATTAATTTAACAACTACCTGTTGTGTTAACAAATAGTGATGTACTAAAATTAGAATTCAAATTCATATCTGTATATATATTTCAAATATTTGAGCTTTTTTTCATTTTTGCACATGAGTCCAAATTAACAATGAAAATACCTAAATCCACACACCCTAAGAGACCAAATTTTCACAATACTAATTACATACCAATTCTGTCCCTAGTCCGTGGCAACTCCTGACAATGACTAAAAATTTTTCTAGTAATAGTAATAATAGTAGGTAAACGTAAATGTTTTTAAACACCAAAATTATTTTTTCAATTTGTAATCTCTTTATGGTTTATCCATTATTTCTGCCCACGTATCGTTAAGAGATATATGACAGAGCAACCCTGAATGGGACTACACAACTTTCCTGGGAGTTACATAACAAAATACCACAAACTATATAGCTGACAACAGAAATTTATTATCTCAAAATTTTAGCAGTCAGAATCTGAAATCAAGGTGTGAGAAACGCTGTGCTCCTTCTGTGACTCCGGATAAAATCCATCCATTCATCTTCCTAGCTTTTGTGATAACACTTAATCCTCCTCAATTTTTGTCAGCTTGCAGCTATATCACTCCAATCTGCTTCTGTTCTCACAGGTCTCTCTCTTCTCATTATCCTGTTACATAAAAGTTCTTCAAGCATATTGGTTAAGGGCAACATTAATTTTCTCATCTTTACTGTGTGTGATAAAAACATAATGGATTTTACCATCTTAGCCATTTTTTTTAAACTCACAGATTATATTCTTCAAATTATAATGTAACATAAAAATTTACAAGAGTGACAGGTTTATTTCATTTTTTATTTTACAGTCCCACGCACTATTAAGTATCCCATTTTGTAATGCCATTTGAACATTCTTAAGTTAGATATGTACATAGTTGTTTTGCATTAAAATATGCTGGCATTTAAATCTCTAATTTTCAGTTCAGATTGAATTAATTTAAATGATACTTAAGAAAAATCAAATAGTAATTTCTTTAAAATAACATATTAGCCATTTTAAGTGTGAAATAGAATAATATTAACAATTCATATTGTTGGAACAACCTGGGGTTCCCTTCAACAGATGAATTGATGAGGAAAGCATGGTGTATATATACACAATAAAATATTACTCAGCCTTAAGGAGAATGAACATATGGCACTTTTTTGTTAATTGATGGACTGAAACTATCATGCTAAGTGATATAAATTAGTCTCAAAAAAATCAAAGGCCAAATGTTCTCTCTGAGATGTGGATGCTAACCCATAAAAAGGGAAAGTAAGTATAGGATTTCACTTACTTGGACAAAAGGGAATGAAGGGAAGGGATAGAAATGAGGTAGGATGAACTGTACATGATTCTCCTATGCTCATATGAACACAAGACCAGTGTACCCACACAAGAATAGAATAAAAATTGGAATGATTTGCACTCCATATATTTATAATATGTTAAAATACATCCTAGAGTCATGTTTAAGAAAAAAAAATTTAAAAAGGAGAAATTATTTTATAATTTCATTCAAATTAGAATATTTTATACTTTCAGTGATGAGAAATAAAACAAAGTTTTCTGAAGAAAAAAAAATCTGTATTTGTATATATTCCTTTCTCTGAATGTTTTTATGGTCATTTGCTTATTTTTGTGATTGCCTAGTATTCTTAAGTTTCTACTTGAAAGACTCCCTGTAACAATTCCCATAAAGTAGGTCTAGTGGTGATTTACTCAGTATTTTTTTTTCAAGAAAGTTGTTATTTTTTCTTAAGTTTATAAAGGACATTATTGCTGGTTCTCTTTTTCTTTGTTGTCAAATTGTTTTTAATTTGTGTGTGCATCTTTTATATTTGAAAAATTAATACATAAACTCTGACCTAAATTTTTCTTTCAAAAAATCTTCTGATGATTTTCTGGGAGCTCCATTATAAAAAATAAATCACTCTTCAGTTCTTGTGTTCAGAATTCTTTATTTTCATTTAATTTATTTATTTAGTTAGTTACTTTTATTTGTGGATAGACTTTACTTATTTATTTATATGTCGTGCTAAGAGTTGAACAGACTTTTATTTATTTATTTATAGGAGGTGCTGAGAATTGAGCCCAGTTCCTCAGACATGCCAGCCAAGTGTGCTACTGCTGAGCCACAGCCACAGCCCATCAAAAATCTTGATTTTTAAATTTTGGTAGTTATAATTTGGTAGTTACAATTAGGAGGAAGAGTGGATATGCTTCCCTCACTGTGGTTCCTTTGTGGATTTATCTTAATTATTGTTCTTTGAGCTTCTTGAATTTGAGTATCCATTTTCTTTCTCAGAATTGAAAAAAAAGTTCTATTATTTTTTCAAATGAGTTCTCCTCCCCCTTTTCTTTCTCTTTTTAGAGATACATGCAAAACACATATTGATTTTTCTGATATTATCTCATAAGTCCTGTAAAGATTGTTCACTTATAAAATTTTATTTTTTTGTTTTTCTTTTTATTTATATCAGTAATTTCAAAAAGCCTGTATTTTAGTTCAGTGACTCACTCTTTTGCTTGATCAAATCTGTTACTGAACACATATAGTGAATTCTTTTTCATATATTGTTTTATTTAGCTTTTATACTGTTGTGTTGGCATTTTTATATTTTACATGTATTTTCCTGATTTTTTGTAGTTTTCTTTCTTTTTTTTTTGAGAGAGAGAGAATTTTTTAATATTTATTTTTAGTTTTTGTCGGACACAACATCTTTGTTTGTATGTGGTGCTGAGGATCTAACCCGGGCTGCACACACTCCAGGCGAGTGCGCTACTGTTTGATCAACATCCCCAGCCCTAGTTTTCTTTTTTTTAATATTTATTTTTTAGTGTAGTTGGACACAGTAACTTTATTTAATTTTTTCATTTTTTGTGGTGCTGAGGATTAAACCCAGGGCTTTGTGCATGCTAGGCGACTGCTCTACCACTGAGCCACAATCCCAACTCCTTTGTGTAGTTTTATGCCTGTATTCTCTCATAACACATGTATGTACTTTTAAGAGAACTATTTTCATTTCATTAAATTATTCATATTACCTTCAAAGTCTTAGGATTGGTCTTTTTTATTGATTTATTTGTGTTTCTGTGTTTCTTCGTGTGTCTTGTTATTTCTGTAACAATTTTTTTTTGTTTTTGCATTTGAAAAAACAGCTACCTCTTCCACACTTTGTGAATCAGTTTTGTATGGGGGACAAGTTTCATAAATTAGTTGGAAATGTTGGAAGCCCCTCAAATCTTTTAAGGGAGTGTTTCTCTGTGGACTTGAATTATGGTTTCTAAATTAGACAGGTTTACTGGTTTATTTAGGAAGGTCTTGTACTCTCTTCTTTCCCCTGGTGTCTTATTGCAATATTGTAGAGTCTTAGACAGTCCTTTTGAGCTCTCTCTGGTTCTGAGCCCAACTCAGGTATTGAAATAAGAGATTTCCTCATATGAGCATTGAGATATGTAAGACAAATCATTTCCTCAGACACTGTCTCTCCCTAAACAACACCTTCAATATTGGAAGCATATCCACTCTTCCTCCTAAGAAAGTAGTCATGAATTATGTTTATCCTGCTAGATTGGGCATGGGGTTGACAACAGGTTAAAGAAAATGGCTTCTTTCCCTTCTTTAAATAAAACTGTATATTCTATGGAATACCCCAATTTAAAAACTGGCTTCTGGTATGTTCTTACAGGATCATTGGACCATAATCTTGCTATGTCAGTGTTTGTGAGAAAGTGAGTTCAGGGGCTTACTACTCTGAAAAGTTGCAGACACCACTCATGAAAAAAAAATTATTTTAATAAAAAAATTAATACTGTTATTCATATTATAATGTGTCTTTCATTGAAGTATAATTTCTTAAATGTGAGCATAAAATTTATTTTATGGGAAAGCTTAAATACACTTCAGCTGCTTTTATCTTGTAACCCATTGAGTAACTATAAATAATAACATCATGATATTTGTGGTATTGTTTAAATATTCTAAACCTGTTGGGTTTTTCAAGTAGAAATATTTCATAAAATTTGTAACATTTAAATTATTTTTCAATGCTGAATAGCTGAATATATCCAATTAAAGTCATATGCATTCTCCAAATTTATAATCCAATCTTCTCAAAAAAGATTAGTCAAATAGTATTTTTTCTGAGCCCTGAGATAAGGGAATCTGATGAGCACATTGAAGGTTTTTATATTCTAAGGTGTTAGATTATAAACCAAATCTGAAATCCATATAATTCCAGAAACTTGGGGAAGATAAAGGTTGAGAATCTTGGCAGGACAAGAAGAACTTTCTGGTTCATTTTAGAACATCAGATCACAAGTGAAGTTTTTCTTCAATGCTCCTCTTAACTTCCAATTCTTTTTATTTTTCTGATACTCCCCTTGCCAGCTTTGCTGTTTTATACCTGTGCTTCCCATTTAATAGAAACTTCATGATTTATAATGCCTAACTTACTTTTTTGTCTTCCTAGCTAAAAGATATCATATAATTTAGATATTGATCTTTATTTTTCTAGCATACTGTCATATCATGAAGTGATCTTTTTATGAATTAATGGGAAAAATTACTTTCTTTTACATTTATTGTTTTCCCATTTATTGTACCATATACATAATACACACATTTCATGGTTGCACATTTGTAAAATATCTTGACTGAAATCAAGATTAAGACACTGAATCTAGTTTTCCTAATAATAAGTAGGTTAATATTAACTGAATTGATAATTTATCGTATACAAATCAGCATCATAGGAAAAAAATCTACTATATATCACATGCTGTGGTGATAATAAATTTTAGGCTATGGAAAACTGAGGTATTGTTTCATAGATTTAAACATTAACTTTTATAATCTGCTCATAAGTGTCATAGTCATACTCTAAAATACTTTCCTAACATAACAATGAAGGATGGAAATTAATTCCAGTTGTGGATTTTGATTAAATGACTTTTGAAAATATATTAAAGTCTCTGAACAATTTGTAGTTTCTGAAGTTCTAATTTACATACTTATTTGGGACTTATTTTTCTTCCAGTGTGTGTGAAGAACTTACAAGTCATCATTCCCATGCTTCAACTGAGAGAAAAGAGTTAAAAAACTGAAAATCAAAAAGCCTTCTTAAATACATCACAGAAATGAGATTCTATGACCAAGAGATGCTTTTAAAACTGGAAAGGTTGACAAATACAGAGAACCATAGCTTGCAAGGAACAGAAGATGCTGGAGCTGAAATGGAAGAATGGTTGAGACCCATCATTGCTTTGTGTGAGATAGCTTAAGAGCAACAAACTCCTGAGAATTCAGTCTCACTGTTCATGCAGAGTTGTAGCTCCAGGAGCTCTTCCAAAATTAATAGTAAAACTCTGAAAAAATTTCATGCTTCCAAAATAGGCAGAGAAATTCACTTGTGTGGAATATGCTCACGGTAAAGAAACCATTGTGAGAGATTTTCAGGGCATTTGTTTTTCTCTGCCTGCCCACAGAGAAAACAATTTTGTCAGAGTTTGTGACAATGTAGTGGTAGGGAAATCACTCCAGCCCCTTCTATCTTTTCTCACATCAACAGGCAGGTGTGAGGGTGGGAGGGAGTTGAGAAACTTGAGAAGATTTCAAACCACTGACAAGTGCCCACTGAACTAGGATTTATAAGTTCATTTCATGATTTTTCTCTACTCATGAATTGAGATAACTATGGTTAATATGCTACAAATTGTGAGAAATAAATTATTTGTGTCAACTTGCATAAGTGTGGTACTTGGTGTTTTAAATGTTGAAGTGAAGACATTTTTAAGATATGCTTAATATCAACAATCAGATTATTTTAATGAAGGATATAAGCCCCATTAATGTATGTGGTCTCATCAAGTCAGTTAGAAGCCTCAACAATGATAACTAGTTTTCCTGGGAAAAGAATTCTATCCCAATGCTGGAACACAGAAATACTGCATGAATTTCCAGTTTGGCAGAGGTATGATGACATTCTGACTTGTGAGCTGTGACCAGTGGTTTTACTACATGTTTACAAACTCAGAAAGAGCACAATTTGAAATCTGGCAATAAAGAATTACAGGGAAGAGATAAGGGGATCCATATCTCTGAATGGGTTAAAAAATAAGAATATTTGTGAGAGAAAGTAACTGTGTACCGTTATTTCATATCACAAATATTTGGGATTTTTAAAAATGTTATTTTGCAGATGCATACCCTTACTCCTCCTCATTCTATGACTCTTCTGAAGTATTAACATTTTTGGCCAGTGATCTCTTCTCTCTGGTAAGAATAATAATGATGATTATAATTATGATGATAATAATAATATCCCTTTTTTCAGTGGGTTTTGAGTTAGCTTTATTTTCATTATGCAATAATCTTACATTGAAAGCACAAATTAAAACAAAAAATGAAAAATTCAAAAAATAATTTAAAAGTCATTTTGTTTATTAGTTAAGAAATTTTAAAATTTTATTCAAGTCTCATTATTTATTTATTTTAGATGGAAAAAGAAATAAATTTGCATAAATATTATATTAATAGTATGCAAAGATAGAAGATACACAAACAATATTGTTGAAAACGTGGAACAAGAAAGTTGCAAAATATTTTACATTAAGCAGAGAGGAAAAATACTAATTTTGTCTAAAAAGTTCTAACAAGGGAATAATATAATAATTTTTAATGTTAACAAGAATTTTATTTGAAGATTCATTCGATGCTAACATGTAATTTTAGTTTATTAAATCCCATGAAGTCAGGAGTTGTTTTTCTAATGCCTTAAAAAATTAGAATGATGCAGGGAGTAAAATTGCAAAATAAATATTGATAACATGAACCTTAATGTCTGTTTTTTCATTTACTAATTAATAATATATAGGACTGTGTTTAGAACTACGTTGATAAGCAAATTGTTTTCTTTTAAATCTCTAGATGATATGTGATTTTAAGTGTAAAAATACATATTTCTCATGTAGGAAAAAACCTGTTTAAAGTTGTCTAAAAAAGCACAGTAAAATCAGAAATATCATTCAATATTTAGGAATATAAACATTTTTCCAATTACAAATTTCAATGGCAGGTTAACATTTTTTATTTTTATTTAAATATAGTACAATATCTAACTTGCCTCTATTACTTTTAGTGTTGTCTTCTTCATATTTTGTTTAATAGATGCATTCCTGCTATAATGTATGTTTATATGTCTTATTTTTAAATTTATCTGGTATTTACAATATCTATATAAATTATTTAGTTTTAGATTTTATTATTCTTTGATACACGTGGTGGTGGCAATTGAACATGCTTTTCATGCTTAGGAAATGCTCTACAACCTAAGTCACATACCCCACCCTCAAGTCTATTCTGGAGAGATATGATTTTGTTATATGATTGAAGCTATTACCAACAATTAGCTAGGGGATGTTGTTATATACTGATGCTAGTGTTAAATATTTTTTAAAGTATAAAAAAGATTATTCAGCTAAATGAAAATTGATTAATTCAGAACACTATATTTATAAAGTTTAGATTTGTTTATACATATATCTTAACATGTTAAAAATATGTTCTATACAAACTTACTACAAAATTTCTCTAGGAGACATATTATTGCTCAGCAAAAGGTTTTAGAGTAGAATTCAATAGTAACACTACAGAAGTCAGGATCAGGGTAAGTGCTAAGTACTTTCTTTTGAATATGTGAAACTATACTAGCAGCAATCACCAGTTCCCAACTGGCAACTGGCCTTGTGCAGCTCTTGGAAAATTTGGGTTAAAACTAACTATACCATTTAGTCACACGTTATTTACAGATTTGGCAAAAAGTACCTGTTCCTACATCTGCATATTCCTGAAAGTTTGGACATTGTCTTAGTTTACCTTGTATTTCTAAAACTTCTTTAGTTGTGAGGCAAATAGAAAGTAATCAACAGATTTGTTTAAGATAATTGATTCACTTAGTTGAATAGTAAGATGACATTTCTAAAAAATATTCTTAATTATTTTTAAAAATTAATTTTGATAGCATCCATTATCTTTCAGAGTTTTGTATATATTATTTCAAGTTCTCCTAGTTTTTAAGGGTCTGGCTTGAAAAATCAGCTGAAATCATTTTTGTTTACTTCTAAATATGAACAGTCATTTTTTCTAGCTGCTTTTAAAATTCTGTTTTTATTTGTAGATTAGGCATTTGGCATATATATATATAAATGCCTAATCTACACTATACACACACACACACACATACACACACACACACACACATATAGTATTCACACATATATTTTTGTGTGTGTATATAATATATATAAAATATATATAATATATATATTAATATTAGATATATATATTATATTCAATTTTACATGGACACAATATCCTTATTTATTTATTTTTATGTGGTCCTGAGAATTGAACCTAGTTTCTCAAATGTGTGAGGCAGGCACTCTACCACTGAGTTATAGCCCCAGCCCCAAGGTTAGGCATTTTTACAATCATGTGCCTTGGAATGGGTTTGTTATAATTTTATATATTTGAAGTCCTGTATGCCTCCTGTATTTGATTTTCCATTTAATTTTTAAAACTTGAGAATTTTTCTTTTATTATGACATAGAAAATGTATTGCATTTCTTTAATTTGTACCTTAGAGCTCCTATAAATTCTAGATTTGACCTTTTAGTACTACCCCATATTTTTTTGAAATTCTGCTCATATTCTCTTAACATTTTTTCTCTTGCCAAGATTATTTTTACTGCCTTGGTTACCTCAATACATATTTTTCAAATGACCTAGTCTGTTGGTTATGCTTTCTATTGAATTTTTAATTTGATTTATTGATTCTTCAATTACAAGAATTTCCAATTGATTCTTCCTCAATATCTGTATTTCTTCTTGACAAGACCTTTCACTTCTTATATTTTCTCTCTGATTCCAATCCTTACATCATTTTTTTTACCTCTTAGATCATCTTGTCTATGAATTTTCTAAATTTATTCCTTGATATTTCCTGTACTGTAGTATCAGTGGAGTCTATTGTTAAATTATTCTGTTTTGTTTTCGATGTTTTTATCTCTCTTTTTTTTTATTGTTTAAGTGTCTACCCATATCTACAAATGGATCTGAAGCAGTGGGGTTTTTACTCTACCAACTTTTATCCTGTAGGTTTCCAGTTCCTCAGAGATTAGGGGGAGTCAAATAACTGCAAAAACCTATGCATATAACACATAGAATTAAATTAAGTACGTAGTTCCTATTATGACATCTACAATGTTGACTGACACCATAAACAGAAATTATAGGGTAAACAGTTTCTATCAGTAAAAATAGTAGTTAATCATGAATTTTGTCCATTGTAAACTCAAACAATTGGTATTACCTATGAGTTCCAGTGTTTTAACTGCTTCTAGAGAATTAGTGGTGGGGTCTGACATTTTACAAACTAACCAGTGGTAAGAGAAGTTAAAAATAGTGGTAAATAAGAGGAAAGAAGCAGAAGATATCAGGAAGACAAAGATTTGTAATTTCAAAATAAGGCTGATCTATAGACAACATAGGGTGCATTGTTTATAAGGAGGAAGAAAAGAAATAAAAGTAAAAGAAAAAATAGAGGAAGAGTGAAAAGGAGAACTATGAGTCTGGCTTCTTGGTGTATCTTCTATTCATTTATAAATTTTTAAATTAATGCATTATAGACATACACAACATTTAAATCCACCCTGCTTTATTCATAGATTTACAGAGAGAATTTGGTTTGTTTCATTCTACTGTTCATCCCTCTGTCCTCCCTGGCTTCCCTATAACCCCTTCCACAGATATCTCTGCTATTTGTGTTGGATTCTCCCCTTTTTCATTATGTGGTCAAGTATTCACATATGAGGGGAAACATTCGACCCTTGGCTTTCTGAGTGTGGCTTATTTCACTTAGAATTGTGTTCCCATTTCATCAATTTTGCACCTAGTGCCATCATTTAATTCTTAATGACTAAGTAAAACTTTATTGTGTATATACACCAGGTATTCTTTATTCATTAGTCTGTTGATGAGTATGTTAGCTGGTGCTGTAGTTAGGTTATTACGAATTGTGTTGCTATAAGCACTGATGTACCTGTGTTTCTATAGTATGCTGATTTCAGACATTTGGATATTTACCAAGGAATGGGACAACCAGGTTTGATGGTGGTTGTATTCCAAATTTTGAAAGAGATATTCATACAGTTTTATAGGATGGCTGTACTAATTTGCAGTCCTATCAACACTGCATTAGTGTAAATTTCACCACATATTATTCTTTTTAAATAAAATTCTTTTCAGCAAAGTGTATTTTAACATATTATACATACATGGACTATAACTTTCCATTCTTGTGCTATATATATACTGTGGAGTTACACAGATTGTGTATTCATATAAGAACATAGGAAAGTTATGTTTGTTTTATTCTACTGTTTTTCCTATTCCGATTTCCTCCTTTCCCTTTATCCTACTATGTCTAATACAATAAGCTTTATTCTTCCTTTCCACCTAAATGTTCTCTCTGATATGTAGATTCCCCCACATTACTCTTGATAATTGATATTTTGAGTGGAGTGAGATAAAATCTCCATGTAGTTCTTTTTGAATCTAATAGTTTTATTGAAGTATAGGGAAAGAGTGAGGGCACAATAATAACAGACTTTGCCTTCCTTGTAGTTTTGATTTGCATTTCCCTGATTTCTAGAGATGTTGAACATATATATGCCACTTGTATTTCTTGTTTAGATTTTGTCTTGTTTAGATTTTGTTTAGATTTTGTGCCCAATTAGTAATTGGGGGTTTCATTTATTAAATCTTTTTTTTAATTCTGTACATTAATTTTCTGAGATTCAGATGAAAAATATTTTCTCATATTGGTAGGCTCTCTGTTTACATTCTTGTTTTCTTTGTTGTGCAGAACTTTTGAAATTTGATTTTATTTCACTTATTTACTCATAGTTTTATTTCTTGTGCTTTAGAAGTCTTGTTAAGGAAGTTGATAATTTTGTCAATAATTTGGAGTGTTGGGCCTACATTTTCTTTAAGCAACTGTAGAGTTTCTGGTTTAATTCCTAGGTCTTTGATCCCCTTGGAGTTGGCTTTTTTGCAGGGTGAGACAGATAAAGTTTTATGTTTTTCTACATATGAATATCCAGTTTTTATAGCAGCACTTATAAAAAAAAGTTTCTGTTTTTTCCAACATATATTTTTGGCCCCTTTTTTTTGCAAATCAGGCACTGTATCTTTGTGGATCTGTCTGTATTTTCTATTCCATTGGTCTTCAGGTATGTTTTGGTGCCAACATAAATCTGTTTTTTTTTATAAAGCTCTGTGAAATAATTGGATATCTGGTACTGTGAAGCTCTCAGCATCATTCTTCTGCTTCAGAATACATTTGGCTATTCTATTTCACTTCTGGGTCAAGAATAATTTGAGAAATGTGTTTTGTCTGTGTGTTATGAAGGATCTCATTAATAGTTTGATTGGGATTGTACTGAGTCTGTTCACTGGTTAAGGTAGTATGATCATTATATAATACTAATTTTATTTATTCAAGAACATTAGAAGTATTTCCACTTCTAAAGGTTGTCTTCAACTTGTTTCTATTTACCATTTTATAATTTTTATTCTTGAAGATTTTTATCTCCTAGGTTAGATATTTTACAAAGTATTTATTTTTTAGGGTTTTGTGAATAAAATATTCTCCCCAATTGTTTTGAAGCAGGTTTGTTTTTGCAATATAGGGATGCAATTGATTTATGTATTATGTTCTTGTATCATCTCCTTTGGTAGATTTGTTATCAACATTATAAATTTTCTGATGGAGCATTTAAAATCATCTAAGTAAAATGTTCATGTCATCAGTACACAGAGGCAACAGGACTTCTTCTTTCCTATGTGTATGCCATTAGATTTCTTTTCTTGCCTGTTTGCTCTTGCTAGGGATTCAAGGAGTGGTGAAAGTTTACTTCCTTGTTTTGTTTTTATTTTTAGAAAAAAAAATTTAACTTTTTTTATTCAGTTTGATGTTGGCATTTGGTTTCTCACATACAGCTTTTACAATTTTGAAGAAATGTCCTTCTCTCACAAGTTCCTCTGGTGTTTTAAATATGAATGAGTGCTGAGTGTTGTGGACAGGCTTTTCTGAATCTATTGATTATCTCATGGGATTTTTGTAATTAAATATGTTTTTACAGTAACTTTTGTATATGTGTGTGTGTGTGTGCATATGTATATATACATATATATGTAATTAAATTTTTTTTTGGTATTGGGAATTCAACCAAGTTATAATTTGCCAATTAGGTTCATATGTCACTATCCACTTTTTAATCTTTTCCAAATTTTTGTTAATGCATTATACTTTTACAGAGCAATGAAATTTATTGTTATACATTCACATATAAATCTATTATAAAAATAAGCAATATCATTCCACAGTGTTTCCCTTTCCTCTTTCTTTCCCTCCTCCAGGTCCTTTTACTCCTTTTTATTTCTTCTTCTTAGATATATGTGACAGCAGAGTATATTTGGAGATATTATACATACATTGAATATACCTTATTCTAATTAGGTCTCATTATGTGGTTGTACATGGTATGGAATTTCACAGGTCATGTATTTATGTATAAACATAAGAAAGTTATGTCCAATTAATTCTAATATCTTGCCTATTCTCATGCTGTTCCCTTATCTTCATTCCCCTTTATACACTCCAATAAACTTCTGTTTTTCCCTTCCCATTTCTTATTGTGTATTAGCATTAATATAAAAGAAAATGTTTGGCCTTTGTTTCTTGGGACTGACAAATTTTTCTTACCTTGACAGTCCCTAGTTCCATCAATTTACTGGCAAATGCCTTAATTTGACTTTTCCTTAAGACTGAGTAATTTTCCATTGTGTGTGTGTGTGTCTATATATATATATATATATATATATATATATATATATATATATATATATCCACATATTCTTTTGGATATTTGATTTTAAGAGAGACTAGGGTGAAGGGTCAGGAGCTTGGAAGAGAAAAGCTATTGGTATGGTTCTGCAATTTCCAGGTGTCTTCATGGAGAATAAAATTTATGCTTCCACCCCAGGCCATCTGTTCAAGACTAGAACAGTGTATCTCAAATAGGGTGCATGACAGTCAATTGGAGAGCTCACTCAAACTCAGACTTCTGGGCCTCAACTCAGAGTGTCTGACTCAGGCGCCAGGGGTGGGCCTGAGCTTCTGTATTTCTTATAAGCCCCCAGGGTTTGCTAATGTTCCTGGTCTAAACACTTCGAACTGATGGACCTTCTCTAGAAATTTCAAGGGCAATGAAGGTAACATAAGGTCCTCTTTGGGTGCAGTCTTCACTTTCTTTACCTGCCTCTTTTCCCAGTGCCCTACCTGTAGCATCTGCTTAGATTACACCTGCATATGTTCATGATAAAATGGGGCACTTGGGATCCTCCATTCTCATGGGCCTTTCTGATTTGCAGACCTTTTCCCTGAAGACTGCAAGCCCTACCTCTGTACTTCAACAACTGTCTACGTATTAGTTTTTAGAATCTCATCTTTTGGATTGTTGATTTCCATGTGAATTTCAGAATATCATTTACTCTTAGAACTCCATACTGATTTTTCATGATATTTTATCCAAATCTTTGTGGACACAGGATGTTGCTGACCACATGGAATTTCTCTTTTTCCCTTTGATGACAGGAAGCTATCAGTCTGGGACTAACCCCTCTACTGAGTGTTAAGGGGGAGCCAAACATATGGGCCCTACTCTGAAAAATAATACTTACTGGGTGTCTTAAAGAATCTGCAATATGGTATACGGGGTAAAAATGGGAGTTCTTAATCTGCTTGAATTAAATGTATGAAATATGTCAAGAAATCTGTAATGTTTTGAACAACTAATAATAAAAAATAAATAAAAGAGAAAAAGAAAAAAAGATTAAAAAGCTTATGTAATTTAAAAAAATAAAATTCAAAAGTAATCCACTGGAAAAAAAAATCAAGTTACTGTAATACAGTTGTGGAGTCTAGGAGTCCAAACTGAATTATTATAAGGTATATGTTCTGAAAGATCTAGGGGAAATTTTTCCTTGATTCCTCTAGCTTTCAGTGGTTGTGGGGAATACTTGGTATACCTTCACATGTGCACTCATCTCTCCTTTTTCGGTCACCATTATCACATGGTGTTCTCTCTGCACAATTATACTTGTCCAAATTTTCCTCTTCTAAGGTGATGAGTCATCAGATTATAGCACACTCTAATTGACTATGGCCTCATATAACATTTTCATGCACAAAAACCTCAGTTTCAGATGATGTAATAAGCTGATGTGCTGGGAAGGACATGACAATTCAACCCAGAGCATGTACTGAGTACTTAATGTGCGCTATTTCCTCTATTTCTCATGGCAGCACTGTGAGGTACACACAGGCATCACTCACACTGAATAAACTAGGATATGAAACTCAGTAAAGTTGTGGTCCAGCTAGAAGCACATGGAACCCACAAGATTGTAGTCACAGTGTAGCTGTAGCATGGGTCCACCTGTCCCTTGAAAGAATAATTCTGTACCCCCTGCATCTCTGTAGACATGATAGTGTTTCCCAGAAATGGTCCTAGAGTACTACGAAAGACTCCAAATCTTTTTAGTAGCTGCCTCTTTGAGAAAATTAGAGCAGGAATTGATGCATAAAATCAAATTGCTCAAATTTACTCATCATGTATCCCCAAAGTTACAATATTACTCTTCTAAATTTAGATTACTAGAATTTCATTGAACATCCCATACAGGTTTACAGTATGAAATTTTAAAATTAATTTTCTTCACTATTTTTAGATATATAAATGACAGAAGAGTGAATTCTGAAATAAATATAGCATATAACTTATTCTATTAAGGATCCTATTTTTATGGTTGTATATGATATGCGGTTTCACTGTGTGTATATTCATAGATGAACATAGGAAAGTTATGTTTGATTCATTCTGTATTTTCTATTCCCATTTCTCCACCTTCCTTTTATTCCCCTTTGTTTAATTCAATCTACTTTTCTCACATCCTTGTCAACATGTTCTATTACTTGTACTCTTAATAATTGCCATTCCAACTGGAGTGAGAGGGCATGACAGTGTAGTTTTAATTTGCATTTCTCTAATTTATAGTGATGTTGAACATTTATTTTATATATTTGTTGGCCATTTGCATTTCTTTTTTGATGTGCCTGTTCATTTCCTTTGCCCATTTGGTGATTGGAATACTTGTTGGTACTGTGTTAAATTTTATGATTTCTTTATATATCCTGGAGATGAACGCTAAACCTGATGTGCAGGTGCAACAATTTTTCTCCCATTGTAAGTTCTCTTCATATGCTTGATTGTTTTCTTTTCTGTGAAGAAGATTTCTAGATGGGAAACTCATGTAACTCTTGAAGCAATTCGGTGATAAGTGAAATATGGAAACCAAAATATAACTTACATGTGAGTCATGCTCATTTAAAGAGCCATAATACATTCAAGAGATAAAGGCAGTGATAATCCTATTTAAAATCATGAATGTAGGTTCACAAAATGTAGGCCCTTTAACCAAATCCCAGTGTCAGTAAGTCATAGAGTACAGATAGAAACCTAGTTCTCCTCTGTTATTTGTGTTTTCCCTGAGGCAATCTGCAGTAACAGGCCCATCAATCTAATAAATTCAGTTTGTTTGAATAGACATAATAAGACATTCTTATTAAAACCCATCAGTCAAGATAATATGATGGTTTAACATTATGTCCTCTTTGCCAGGGTTAGATGTTGATGATTTAAAATATTGTTTAGCATTCATCACAGATTTTCTAAACACAGAAATGTGGGTGGGTAAAGTAGGGGGAGAAGCTCTGCTAATGATCATATAAAATAACAAATTGATTCATTCAAAACTTGACAGATGTTGCTGAAGGGTTTTAGAACAATCAGTGAAAGAAGCTCAAAAAACTCAGTGAGAAGTAAACCTGTATTCTCACTTCAATTGATACATATATATAAATGTATTAATACAAACTGCCATTCGTTTTGCCTGCTTTATTTCCCCTTGTATTTCTTTACTTCAGAAGAAAAGATTAGAGGAGAAAATGCCTAAAAGTACACAGGAACAGATAAGAGAAGCAAAATCCTTAGACAGGCATATGGAAAAGTAAGTAAAAAGGGTCTTCTTTCCTGTACCTTATACCTAGGAATAATTGTATTGTGCTTCAGAGTAACAGATTTATAACTAGACAGGGCTCTTCTGTGAATTTCTCCACTGATTAACTTTCTAAATGATCACTAAATTTAATAGAGCTCAATCAGGGGGTACTTCAATAATAATTTAGGCACATGCAATGCCTTCTAGATAAAAAAAACATAAGAGCTTAGAAGATAGTTAAAGCACCACTATGTGAATTGGCCAAGATCATTAATTTAGATCACATGGTGAAAACAAAGCTTGTGTCCTGGAGTCACCTGACCTTTGTACAACAGCTGGCAAATAGTTTCCTCCTAAGAGTTGAAAGAATGTTGGGAGTTCATTTTGAAGTGTGAGGTTCCAGATTAGTTGGTATAATGGTCTGTTGTTTCAACAAGATAAAGATGGTCTGCTTCTGCACCCTAGAGGTGGTGCATCAAGAGTTATATGGGTTCATGATTCTTTACACTCTTTACAAAACGTGTGAGCACTTTGTAAGCTTGTTGGAAACTTATGGAAGTAAATACCATGCCTTACTGTACCTTTTGATTACTAGCATCCTGCAGAGTTGTTACAGGTGTAAGCCCTCCATTATCAGTGTTTCTTCACAAACCACTATCTGTATAAAAAGGCTTACTCTGAAAATAGAATAATTTGTTGAAACAGGAGCCTTTAGACATGATGTAACAGGCAGTTTAAAAAAAATTGGAGTCATCATCAGTGATAGAGAAGACTTGCAGACTCCAGGTATTACCAGACCCAAGTCCAGGCACCTCATCACTGGAAAACCAGTAGTCAAAAGATGTGAATTAGTGGGAAAGAAATCAGGTTTACTGAAGGTCCAGCACATTGGGGGATTGTGGGACTGTCATCTTCATAGTGCCCTCTTGGGGATCTCAGGGACACAAAGGGTTTTTATAAGGACAGAAAGATGGGACTCTGAGGTACTGGGAGGGAAGGTTTCTCTTAGCAGGATTTTTGTCATCCAGGGTGTGATTCCTTTTCTTCATTTTTGAATGGACCATCACAATGGAGCTTGACTTTCTGAGGCTAGTACCTGTACTTTCTTTAAATAGACAAATTTATTTCTGCATGTAAAAAGTCACAGAAATTTACTTGCTTTGTGTTGATATATAAATAAAGACTAAGAAGAGGCATGACACATTTGATTTTATCTGAGAATCACCAGATGCTCTGAGTTTTTTAAAGGTGGTTATTAGAGTGCCATGTGAGGGACAGATAAGCCTACTAGAGTGCAGGTGGTCATTGTTTGTGGTGATGGTAAGATCATGGATGTCTGCCCTTCCCTTCTCAGGCTGACTGCTCAGAGAACCTCCCATCAAATACTCACTCTCCCTTCTTCTTCCTCCCTTTCTTCTTCTGGGAGAGAGATGCTAGTCTACATAGTAGAAAAACAAAACAAAAAAATGACAATAGAGATTGTCCTGAGTTTATGAAATATATCATTTTGTTATCTTCCATTTGCAAATCACAGAAAATCCAATTAAAACAGGTTTAGACAAACAAGAAGGAATAATATTTTGTATAGCTGAAGTATTCAGGGGAAGAGTGGACTGCAGATCCAGTAGCATCTAGGGACTCATCAGGGTACAATTTCTCTTCACTTTCATTTTTGCCTTCTGCTGTGTGTGTCCCATGGTCAGACAGGCTCTTCCCTCATGGAAGCAGCTCCAGTCTCACATCCCTCTGGGTTTAGAGCCAGAAGAACAGAACTTTCCTCAGGGAGTTATCCAGGCCTAGATGTGTTCTATTCTTATCCTGAGTGGAAGTGGAGGGGGCCTGGGTCTTCTGGACTCAGTCCTTCTTAGGCACTTATCTGCAGAAATGGCAGTGCACACAATGGCAAGGTGACCAGCAAGTCCACTGCAGTACTCATGGACACGGGGGAGGCTGTCACTGCCAGCCTGGGAAGCAGCAGGTGAGAGGAGGACGTGCTGTGTTCAACTGATGGCAGGCTTTTCATATGTCTCCAGGAAACCATTTCAGGGCTTTAGACTGATAGCACTGAAGAGAACAGAAACTTGGTGAAGCCTCTTACAGACCTCCAGGTGGATGAGCAGACGCAGCACAAAACCTACTCCTGCTCTGAACTTCACCTTCCATTAGATTTGTGCATGGCAGTGCCACTTTTCAAGGCCACTGAGCTTATTTTCTGTGGGCTCTGAGGTCACATGGCCATTTCCCTAAAAACTCCTCTGGTTGGAATTGTGTGGCTGACTCACTACCTTTCTCCTCCTCAATACCCATGATGCATTATGTACAGAGGATTTGCAAATGTGAAAATATGTGCAGACACCATGGAGAGCAGTGTGAAGGTTCTTTGGAAGAATAAAAATAGAACAACCATATGGCCCAGAAAGACCTCTTTTGTGTACATTTAAAAGAAATGAAATCAGCATGTGGAAGAGATGTCTGTACTCATGGCTTTGTTGCAACACCCTTCACAATAGGAAGGGACATAATCCATCTTGATTTCCTGCTCAGGCTGAACCCTTTCCACCTGCCCACACCCTCCTCACTGCCTGCATCTGTGGGAGATGTGCTGCATGTGCACATAGATCTTTGGCCAAGGGGCAAATACTGGGAATGTAGCCCTGCCCTGCTCTTCAGTCCACAATGGAATTTGAAGGAGGGTCCCAGGACTGGCTGCTGCCCTCCTCTTCTACTCTGCTTTTCTGCTCTATTCGATGTTTCTATCATACTTAGATTAGTAACAAATCCCCTGGTTTGGGGGGGTTGTGTGTGTGTGTGTGTGTGTGTGTGTGTGTGTATGATAGGATGGCCTTAGGCCCGAGCCTAAGCAACTCCATTTTAAAAAACCTGCAGTTTCACCAGGTACACCCACAGATCCCTCCAGTATGGCCTCAAACAATTTCTTTCCCTTACCCTGATAAAAAGAGTGAAGCCCCTGGCAGGCTGTCCTCACCTGATAAGAGGGAAAGGCAAGAAGATCAGGGTGGAGACCCAAAATCCAGATGTTTCTGACCCCAGGGCAAATGATGTGACTGAGAAATATGGTGGTAACTGATAAGGATTGAAAGGGAGGTTACAAAAAAAACCCAAATTTAGTATAAGTGATAAGTGATAAAGCAAATGAACCGGGATTCAGCCAGCCAAAAACTGAAATTTCAGTGTCAATGGAGACCATCTGGATGTCTGGACTTTCCCCCTGTCTGGAGGTAACAAGGCTATTTTTCCTTCCCAGTGAGTTGCTGCCAGACACAGCTAGTGGGGTGGGAGCAATATATCCCTGCTCAGAAACAACAACACCATCCCACAGCACAGCACCACTGGGGACTTGTGAAGCTATAATGAGGCACCTCTGCCCCTCAGTTGAGGGTGTTTCTAATGGAAGTGCAGTGGGCAGTTTGAACTCCACCCAAATCTATCAGTGATGAGCTTGCATTGAGGAAGCTGGACTTCCTCCTCCATTGGGTGAAAATGGAATGTGCCTCTCACCTCCCAAAAGAGCGGTTCCAATGTGGCCAATGAAAATAGAGAAAGTTGGTGCCTGCATCTTCATGATGGAGTGTTAACCCTCTGTTTTCTTCTAGAAGTTGCAAGGTTTCTATTCTAATTCCCAAGTTTTGGGCTCATTTAGACTTGACTTTTGTGCAGGGTTAGAGACAGGGGTCTAGTTTCATTCTTCTACATATGCACATCCAGTTTTCCCAGCACCATTTATTCACATGGACACAGAGGAATGGGCATGAGGGCTCACTGAAAGTGGAGTCCTCAGAACATGAGGTCCAGAGACAGCCCAGCCTCTGGAAGCACAGGCTTCACCTTTAGCTTCAGGTGGGCACTGTACAGTGAGCCGGGAAGGATGGAGAGAGCAAACCTGTCACTGAGGGGCTTTCATGGCTCCTTATCCTGAAGAGCAAATCGTGTATGAATTTTTGCAGAAAACCCTTATGTGTATGGTCAATATTATTATGTGCTGAGGCATCACCAAGAATGAATGGGCATGTGAGAACAGAAAAGAATCGAGTCAGACTCCCTACATCACTTCATACACACACACACACTCACACACACACACACACACACCCTCAAAATATATCACAGAACTCAATACAAAATTAAAATTACAGACTTCTAAAAAAATAGGAATGCGTTATTTTGGCCTTATATTTAGAAGTGGTTACTAATTTAAGGCACTAGCTATGCAATGAAAGAAGTAATAAGTAAATTAAACTTTATTGAAAATTATAGCTTTTGAGCATCAAAGAATGCACTAAAAAATGAATCTACAACTCACAGAATGGAAGACAATATTTGCAAATCATAGATTATAACTCAGAACTGATTGTTACCCCAAATATAGAAAGAACTGTTACAACTAAACAACAAAGAAAATCCAATAAAAAAGTATCCAAAGACTTGAATATGCACTTCTCTAAAGATCATTATGATTGATAAGTAGTCATCATTTATCATTTATCATTAAGGAATTGCAAATCAAAGTCATAACAAGAGAACACTTTATGAGTAGAAGGATGGCTACAATCAATGACATGGACAATAGCATTTGTTCTCAGGGACAAGGATACACTGTGACCTGGTGAAGAAATGTAAAAGATGTGCCTGCTTTCTAGCACAGTCTGGAAACCCCTTCCATATTAAACAAAGACTTACTAAATGACCCAGCAATACCACTCCTAGGTATACATCCAAGAGAAACAAAGTTATATGAGTGTTCACAGCAGCATTATTCAAATAGCCAAAAAGTACAAGTGACTAAGTCAACAAACAAAATAGTTTAATAAATAAGGCATATCCATCTAATGGAATGTTGTTCTATAATAGAAAGGAATGGAGTACTGATGACATGCTATGACATGAATGAACCTTGAAAATATTATGCCAACTCAAAGAACCAGTCACAAAAAGACAGGGTCTCACTAAGTTGCTTAAGGCACTGATTTTATCCTTGATGAAGGAAGGGTCACTTGGCACTTTGTCCCCCATGCAGATAGCCACACACCTCTCCAGGCACAGATAGAAACATGCTTACTGAAAAGTTCCTGGGAGAAGCCAGGTTTTACAGCATGCTTTGCATGGTCCTCTCCCAAGTTCCTTGATGCCACAATTCCTTTCAACACCTGTTTCTCTACTAGGTCCTCCAGACAGAAGGCAGCATCTTCTGGAATATTCCTTGTCATGCTATGCCATTACCCTTCCCAGACTTTTCCATTCCTGTCTTCCTCTGGACCTCACCAGACAGCCACTTTCAAGGTTGCTCAGGGCAGAGCACACTACTCTCAGGGAGCACGCCCTGCAGCCTCAGAAGATGCTCTCCTTAGAGGCATGGGATAATGGAAGAAAGGGGACTCAGGAAAAAGTGCATCATGTAATTTATATCAGAGAATTTTTCTATGGATACATAAAATATATTCATATTTTGAATAGAGGTTTACATGTTCCAAAGGAATTGTCATTTCTTATTTCCAGGAATCTGTCACTTTAAAACTCTAACAATAGGAGGCCACGTTTGTCATATTTTTGACCTTCATAAAGTTGTATGTTGAAAAAAAAAGTTGCATGTTGTCCTCTGACCCAATATTAATATAGCTAATGCCATAATGACTCATTCAACCAAAATTTCAGGCAAGGATTTATGAACAGCATGCCATCACCAACCAAGCCCTCCCAAATGAATCCTCAAATGGTCACCTCACCAGGCTGGATATCCTGGGATGTGGAACCATCTAAAACACCTATTGAAATTAGGCCACCTGCCATCCTTACTGAGAACCCACCTATCTGTTTTCCTTTGGACCCACAGCTCCCTCACTGGTACCCCTGAGTTGTTTATTTTCCATTTTACATGTTTGATTGTGGTTAAAATATACATGACATGAAATTTGCTATGTTAACCATTTTTAAAAATATTTTTTAGTTGTAGATAGACATAATACCTTTATTTTTTTATATGTGGTGCTGAGGCTTGAACCCAAGACCTCACATGTTCTAGTGAGTGCTCTATCACTGAGTTACAAACCCAACCCTCATTTTTTTAACATACAGTCCTTTTACTCAATATGAATACTCTCTAATCCATAGCATATTTGAGGAATATTGATGTCCCTGAGTGTATAAATTTAATTCATTTCAACAAAATTCTGCCATACCCATTTCCTCTATTGTAGAAGAGTAGATGCTCACCAAGTGCAAGGAAATATTTCAGGCCTTTGGTAAAACCACTATAGAATCAAAGAATCCCTGTAATGAATACAACATTAGAAAATAATTCAGGTCTAATTGTTATTGGTTATATATTTTTGGCTTGTATTTGTTTAATAATGGAGATATTCTCATTTTCTTTTAGATTATTGTTAGTGGTTATTAAAATATAATCATGAGCTGGGATTGTGACTCAGTGGCAGAACTCCTGCCTAGCATGTGTGAGGCACTGGGTTTGATTCTCTGTACTACATATAAACAAGTGAATAAAGTAAAGGTCTGTCAACAACTAAAAAAAGTTTGTAAATAAAACACTTAATCATATACCTATTAGTTTCATTCCCTTGTACTATATTTCTCCACATCAGTCATATAAAAAAGATTATTTCTTTAATTATGACAGATCAAATATCAAGAAGAGGATTCTTCTTAGTCATGGGAATTTTGATTTTTATAATAACAGCGCAATTATTTGGGTAAAGTACATATAACTATGTACTGTATATATTTTTGTGATGCTCCATGAATGTTTCCTGGAGGAGGTGGAGGAAGAAAAGGTCCTCTTCTCATGAACTGACTCCTTGGATCCACAGAAAACAATGGACCTCTGATTGTAGGGTAAGATGAGAAAGAAAAGTCAGAGCCAGTTGCTTGGTTTTCAGCAGGGAGAGATGAATCAGGTACATTGGAATCACCTAGATCAACTTTGGTATCATTTCTACTAGATTTCATTTCTGAATATGTAGACCCATCCATTTTATCCAAAGGCAGCATAGTGGAACTTCTGAGTTCTGCTGATCCAGATGGTCTACCATATTTAGAATAACATCCATCTTGCCTTTGTAGAGGAAGATGTGGATCAGAATATGGTTGGCCTGGTGAAGGGATCAATATCCTATGGGCCTGTTCCCATGGATGTTCCAGGGGCCATATGTCATAAGGTGCTCTCTGAGAATAAGTTGACTTATCACAGTTTGATTCTCTTCTTTCATTGCTAGTTGGATGGTCCAGAGGATTCTCTGGGCCCCATGAGCCTCTTTCTCCTCCTACTGGCACCAAAGTTGAGGGTATGAGTGTACCCTTCTTTTCCAAATGAGAAGGTCTTATTTCACATGAAGGTTGACCCAATGTGAGGGACAATTTGGAGAATTCTTTTTGCCAAAGGCTGTATTTCTACAAGCTTAAATTATAACTCTATTTCAGTTAATTTTTGTATATTGTGAGCATTTTTTCCTTAAATTATTGAGGTATCTTTCAGCACTCCTAGCTTTTTTCTCATAGTAAATAATGTGCCCCTGATAAAAACAAATGGTTCTCTCCAATTCTTCTTCAAGATCTTTTGATCACTTTCTATTGGTCTCCAGAAGTTTAGTTGTATGGCTGATATTTTCTTCCTCTTTGAAAAGTTTCTCTTATTGCTCTACCTGGTAATTTTTCTCTCCTATTTTCTTTGGAGTTTCATTACATTTTCTTGATATAATTCCATCATGACTTTAAGTTTCTGCTGAAGATTCTGATTCTCACTTTCAAACTGTGTATTTTCTGTTTGCAAAGATGCTTGTTCTGTCTTAAGATTTTTAATATGTTCTATTAGGTCTTCCTTTGTTTCAATTACTTCAGATAATAAAGTAAAAATTTGATTTCTTTCTCTTTCTATGGTTTTAAAAGAGGCCTTTAACTTCGCCTCATAAACCAGTGTCTTCCAAGAACCTTTTGGCTGATCTTCTAAGTGAGCACTAATTTCTGATTAACTCTTCAATTTCAATTCCAAGTAACCATCATCTGTTATGACTTTTTCAAGCATGGGAGCCAAACCTTTTATCTGCAGTAAGTGTTCAGTCAGAGAATTAATGTGATTTTATTTGTCTCCTAGAATTTGTTCTGCATGTACTTTAGAGTGTTCAAATATAATTTTCTGTTTAGTAAGGCCATTCACTTTTTCTTTCCATACTTCAACTTCTTGTAAAATCTGTTTATAACTTTCCTGAAGTCATTCAAAGCCTCTTTTATTGCTACTGTAATTCTTTCTTTATTCATTTGAAATATTCTCAAGGTTGCTTTAGCTTCAGGTATTTGTGATTTAAGGGATTTTGATTCATCTTCTAGGGACTTAATCCACCATCAATTTATCCTGTTGAGAATATTTAGTTTTCTCTTCTTTTAGCTCATTTTCTAGAAAGAGTATGTCATCCTCAAGTTTAGATATGGACCTCTCCAGGATTTCATATATTGCCTCCAAGTTTTCTGTTTTTACTGACTCCTTCACCAAAATAACATCCTTTAAAGGTAACTCTAAGCCTTCAAATGCTTTTTGAACAAGGCTAACATTTTCAAGTAATTGACTTTTTTCTTGAATTAGTCCAAAAAGTTTTAGAGAAAGTTTTTTTTTATCTTCTCATGTAATGCCTGCTTCACACAGACTGATAACTTCTCCACAAAAACAAGAGAACAACAAAAAATCCAATAGCTTTACATATCACCAACTCCCATGGACAGCCATAAGGACTAGGGTATGTTTCCATGTCTTCAGTCAAGGTAGACCACAACCCTACTTACTTCTTCCAGGACCACCCCCAAGTATGGCTGAGAGACAGCTGTTGCCTCTCCATCGTGCTAAGGCTACTTTGGCTATTCCCTCCACAACCATACAATCCCCAGCCATGCCAAAATAGGCTGTGAACACTCAGGCCTTTGGTCAGGAGAAAACCTGCACCAGGCAATGGAGCAGACCATTTTATACCAGTGAGTGGTGGAGAGGGGCTGTGCACATGGGCATGAGCATCCCTGGTCATGGGATCTCAGGGGCCTAGCACACTTACACTGCCTGTCAGGGAAGTCTTGGTCCCTCCACTATGCTATAAATTCTGAACCAGTGAAGGTTCAAGACAGTCCAAATCAAGCCAGAGAGAAGTCCTCTCCAGGTCACCCACCCATTGATTTGGTTTAGGCCAGGCTAAGGCAGAACTTATTATGTGCCATTCTATATAGTCATAATATCACCCAGTTTGATGTAACTAAAATTCTACAGCTCTGTAAATTTTTTAAAGAGTTAGTACACCATATATTAATATTTATACCACTTGCCCTTTTGTTTTAATTGCTCATTCCTTTCCCTCTCCTACTGTCCCCTCTCTTTATTCTTCCTTCCTTTCTTCTTTTTCCCTTTCCTTTTCTTTCAGTGTTGGGGGTTAAACTTCAGGGCCATGTACATGCTGGACAAGCTCTCTACCACTGAGTTACATCTTCAGCCTTGTTGACAATTTCTACAGAAGTCATCTGAATTATTCCATAGAAAAACTCTTGGTTAGACATTTGAAAAATAATTTGAGAAGAGTTGCAAACATGGGAATAAATCAGTTTTGATAAGTTGTTTTAAAATAGTATATGATATGTAATGTTTCTAAAAATAAATTGAGTTGGTTTTCATGTCAGTTTTTGTAGACAACTATTTATTTAAGAGTCTTTGAAATCTTTTTTCAGATGTTCTTTTCACTTCTCACAGGATATAAACACTTCTAAGAAAGCTGGTTATTATAAATATATATCAAAGAGAAGGATAAGATAAGTGAGATCCTGCCTCAAAGAAAACAAAATAAAATGTTGTGTGGGATTCTCACACAGACAGGAGACACCAGGGTATTCAACAGGAAGCAGTGTTTATTTATGTGCATCTAGCCTCAGTGGATTCTTATCTGAAGGCTGAACATTTAGTGTAGAAAGTGATCTCTTATATATTCTAGGTAGTTTCCTTTTACATTCTAGTCTTTGTCTTCATATGAGGTAATAGACATTCCTGATTGGACATTCTATTTCTATACTACAAAGTAGCAAGAATGTTCAAGATTGATTTCTGGAGGGCTCACAATGATACAGATGGCATCATGTTCTTTTTCTTTTCTTCTGAGATATCTCTACCATAAAATGTAGCTCAGTGGTAAAGCATCCCTGGTGTCTATTCCCAGTACCAAACCAAAGCAAATTAAATAAATGCATATGCACTTAACTTAGGGCAGAGAGTTTAGCAATTTAAGAAGTTATAGTGAGCAAAGTTTACTCTAGGTCACTTAGAAGAGCAGCTGTGCATCTTTGACTGGTTTAAGGCCTTTTCTAAAGAGCAGATTCTGAAACAAAGAAACAACTTCAAGTGAAGTTAGCTGTGAGCAACTCTCTGTCTGCAATCACAAGTGTTCCTAAGTTCCTGCCTGTCAGCTGAACACTTTGTAGGCCATTTCCTAGTGGGGAGAAAAGTCTGAAGGGGGAGAAAACTTGAATTCTTGGTTGATTCCCTTCTTATTTGTCTATTCTAATCAACTTCTGTCAGTACCTCCAGTATCTAACATACAGAGAGGTTGAATAGCCTCCAAATCTGAATCTTTGAGAACTGATCCTGGCCCTCACCTCACTCCGCATTCCTTGGTTGTTTTCTGAAGCACTTCAATACCCAGGTTTTGGAGGATTTCACTTCCTTCCACCTCTATGGCCTCCAGTTCGCTGAAATTCTATACAATTTCAGCACATTGTAGTACCTGAAATTGGGAAGGAGTTTCTCCAGGCAGGAGACTCAGCCTTTCTAGCAGGCTATCTTGACCTTGAACCTACATAAGGCAGTCCCTTTAGGGCTACCCAGTAGACCACATTTGGGCTATTACTTTTGGGGTTGAGTATTAGCAATTGTTGCCAGAAAGGCATTTCTCCCTTGTTCCCAGTATCTCTCTCGCTGAGGCAGTACTTACTATTTGATGGAGGATGAAGGCTATCTAGGTGCCCGCCACTCACTTTTTTCACCTCCTTTGCCAACTGGTATCAGAATCAGCTTTCTCTCACACAGTGCATTGCCAAGGCCCCGATGACCCAGGAGGCTTTAGAGGCTAGTTCTGTAGGAGGGCTGAAGCCATTCTGCATTCTGCAAAGAGACACCTCTGTTCTTACAGGCTGTAGTGATAGGAATCACCTGCATGTTTTCTTCTAGACCATCTTAACAGTAGGGTTGTGAGGGATGCAGTGAGGAATTCCTTTATATCAGATGTCAATTATGGCTAGAGATAGACCCAGGAGCCTGTAGTCTTGGGCTAGAGAGAAGAAAGCATATTGGTTCCTTCTATACAATTTCAGCACAACTTTTTATTTCTCTGGTTGTACCCGATGTAACAGCGCACTATATGTGCATTCATATATGTACCTAGGTTAATGATGTCCATCTTATTTCACCATCTTTACTCTCCACATGCTCCCTTTCATCCCTCCTCCCCCTTTCCCCATCACAGTTCCTCCATTCAACCCCTCCCCCCCCATAATGGATCAGCATTCAGTTATCAGAGAGAACACTCAGCCTTTGGTTTTTGTTGTTGTTTGAAATTGGCTTACTTCACTTAGCATAATATTCTCCAGCTCCATCCATTTACCTAAAAATGCCATAATTTTATTCTCTTCTAAAGCTGAGTAACATTCCATTGTGTATACATACCACAGTTTCATTATCATTTCATCTATTGAAGGGCATCTACGATGCTTCCACAGCTTAGTCATCGTAAATTGAGCTGCTATAAACATTGGCAGCATTACTAAGCCATAATCCCACCCCACATTAACCATTTTTAAGTGCAAATAGAATTCAGAAGTGCTCAGTACATTCACTATCACCACCATCTATTGCTAGACTTCATCTTCATAACAGAAACTCTGCACCCATGAAATATTGCCACCCCATTGCCCATCATCCAGTCCCCTGCTTTCTGTTTCTGTGGGTTTGATATCTCTATATACATCATCTAAACAGAATTACAGAGTAAGTGTCCTTTTGTGATTGTGTGACTTCACTTAACATAATGTGGGATGAGTTATATTCCATTGTGTGGATAGACAACATGTTTATCCATTCCTCCATCAATGGATGCTTTCATTGCTTCCACTCTTTAGTTTTGGGAAACTCCTACTTGGCATTTCTGGAAGCTTGAGCAGTAGAGGAGGTGGGGAATCTACAGGAAATGAGCTGTGGTTGGGATCTCATGGGTCCATTAATTCCACCTTGATGTAATCTGTAGGCAAGAGGAGACATGAGCTGATCCAGGTGAGGGAACCTGCAATTATCACAGATGCTACAGGTAAGGCCAGAACAACCTCTTGACTCTAAAGAAAGAGGAAATTATGAAACTCAAAGACAGACTTGACAAGAGGGCCTACACCTAAGGAAAGATGAAATTGCACCACACAAAGAACACTAATAAGAAATGAATATGAGTGAAGGATGAGCAAAGCTCAGGTACACCCTTCTTCCCAACATCACAGGTTGCACTTGCCATCCTTTGTTGATCAGTTGGTAAGAAGAAGGCTTAGTGTCTACTAGGTTTGAGCACTCCAATTCCAAGATCACTGTTACCTGCTCCATTTAACAGAAGGATACCATTTTAAAGACTTTTCTTTTAAGGACTTAGAAGTTCCCTGAGTACAAGAGCTAAGTCTAATCTTTGCATGTTCCAAGGTGCCTCATGCATAGTCAGCACTGGGCCTTTCTGCAGTGTCAGACTGAGGGCAGAGGTCAGGCCCAAGAAGCAAAATTTAGGAATCCATCAGTTGAAAGAAGATACAAGTCACTGGGAATATGGGTCATCCATTATTCAGAGGTGGCAATAGCCTCTAACAAGCCCCCAGGGACATTTCCATATATCTTTTCAATATAAAGGCCAAACAAAGAAGGCACATTGCCAACAAGTTGGTGCATCCCCACAAGCAAAAGTTTATGACCTCGATTATGAAGTTGCACCCCCTTTCTCCACAGAAAAGCCTTAACTGGTCTTCTCCAGAATCGTTACCATGGCTGATTTTAGGATTTCCAGCAAAAGAGTTCAATGTAGATAAACTCTCTATTTTTGTGTCACCTGTTTACTTGGCCACTGGCCAAGAAGATACCAGCACTTCAAGTGCTGGACACCCACTTACAGGTTTTTCACAAACATATCCAATATAGTAGTTTGTAGAAATGTGCAAACAAAGCCTCTGGCCTTGAGCTGGGCTTCACAGAGATGTCTGCATCTTTAAGATAACAGAAATTACTAATTGGGCTCTATAGTAACAGCTGGCAGGGGAAGGGAAAAAAGGGGAGAAGAAGAATCTCTCCACTTTTCAGGTGTTGTCCTTGAAGGGTTAACTTGCCCAAAACACTGAGAGAAAAAGCTGCTTTTATCTGAAGTTCTGTAGACTGCAAACTTCTAAGCCTCTCCCCTTACATGCTGGGTATAAAACTTTGAAACTACCTGAACTCAGGGTTCAGGGAATTGATTGATTACAGAAAAGCTGTGCCCTCTAAACCTGGCTGCAGCCAAATAAAACTGCTTCCTGATATCTTCAGGGCCTCACTTCATCTGTTCCTACAACAATCCAGGCAGTCCTCTCTGTTTTGCTCTTGCAAATGAAACTCTTGTAGATAAGTATAATAAGTCATATGCTGGATTATCTCTCACTGACCTTAGAGTTATAGTTAATTCTACCTATAACCAGAGACTGCCCCATGGGAAATGCAAAAAACCCTTGCTACCAACGTACCCAACAATGCTTTTTGGAATGTTTTCCTCTGATAATGATAACATCCAATAGAATCAATGTGTTACTGCCATACCTTCTCTGGGGAAGAACAACATCTATGTGCCTGGGCAAGTGCAGCCCCCTGGAATATAACTAATTTGCCCAAAAACCATATGGGATACTTCAGTAACTGCTATGCAGAACAAGCCATTACCAACGAGTATGCAGGAAATCAGTATGGCATGATGGATATCACACCAATATTGCTAGCGGCTAGACCCATCAAATGGACAGCAGCCGGCTGGATAAATTGGTCTATATTGAGTCCATACCCTGACCATGGATTTTGACAATTGCCTTGGTAAGGTTATGCATAGTCATAAAATAATTAGCATCCCAAGCACCCTTAATATACTATATATATATATATATATATATATATATATATATATATATATATGGATTTGTCTTTGTGCCAAATTATGCTTGTACCCACTATGCACAAGTTTGTGTTACACCACTCTTTGCCAGGCTAATAATCAATGATACTGATGGCATAAGTATCACTAAGACAGAGATCCCTTATGCAGTAAATATATCCTGCTGGCTAACAAATTGTCTAACCCATGCTATGAAAGCTTAATCTCTATTTATTCTCAGAGTGTCCCCAGCAGCCTGGCTTCCAGTGAACCTGTCTGGAGAGTGAAGGAGTCCATGGGACATGGAGATGAGGAATCTTCTCAATGAGATACTACACTGGACAAGGTAGGCAATTAGACTTATCATCACTGGGATTGTTGCCCTGGTTGCCACCATTGCTGCCACAACCACTGCTGCTGCTTCACAAACTCAGAGCATCTAGACTGCTCAGACTATAAACAATTTGTCTACTACCATGGCAGAAGCCTATGCCATTCAAAATGACTAAATATATTGTCTCAAGCCGCTATCTTAGTCATTCAGCAAGAACTAGACCTCTACCAGGAAAAACTAGATATTCTGTTTATGTTGCAAAGGCTCACTTGTGACTCTAAATTTTAGAGTATTTGTGTCACCCAATATGCTGTATCTGAAAATGTAACCTTACACTTCTCCAATTTTTCTTAGTATATTAATGGTGTTTGGGATGCTAACTATTTTATGACTATGCATAACCTTACCAAGAAAATTGTCAAAATCAATGGACAAAGGTGTCTATCTTGAAAACCTTTTTTTGCTTCCATGAATTGACTGAACATTGGAAAAACCTGATAGCCAAATTAACTAATCCTTATAAAGCTATTACCCTGGCCCTACTGTTCATAATAGTGATAATATTTTCTCTTGTGAGATGGTTATGTAACCATGTGAAGACAACACAACGAAAAACAGCAATGCTGGCTGAAATCTTTGCAGCAGAGTAAGAGTGGGAAGATGTGGGAAAAAGTGCATGGATTACTGCATACGTGGCATGTGTTAACAGCGTCTGAGTGGCAGGCCACTCCCCTTGTACTAGGCATGTGAGCGACAGGCCACTCCCCTCATGCTAGGCTTGGCTTGTGAGAGGCACAGCCCCGGGCCATACGTTGCAGTTCGTGTGCTTGCTCCATGGCCCACTTATTGATTGTTTGCTGCAAGGAAAGTTAGCAGACATTGCATTGGTGGCTTCCTGTAATCTGCTTAGCTACTGCCTGAGTATAAATACATGGTAACTGTTCAATAAAATGACACCTATTTTCTGTTTGGTCTCTGGAGATCTTGATTAGTGACTCTGAAGCCACACTCTTCTCGACCCTGTTCTGTGGACCTCCTTGTTGGATGAGGGCACACATAACAAAGAGAGTTAAACATTATTTTCAAAACCACATACTAGTACATGGCTAGGATAAAACTCACTTCTTGGTCTGTCATCAAAATTGAAAGAGCTACTTCTACTTGAAGCTATCTTGCTAAACTCTTGGTAGTCTCCCTAAAGATTAGGCAGTCTTTGAAAACAGACCTATACAGAGAGTCTGACATAGTAAAAACAAAAATTAAAAATAACAAAAAATTCAAAAAAAAAATGCTGAGGGACCTGTCATTGTCCAGCATCCACTGTGGAAGCTTGAGGGCATGGAGAAACCACTTCAAAGACGATTTCAGAGAACAACATCTGCTTTATTGTACAACAAAAATTAGCTTTTATAGTGGATATGTGCCAATTTATATATAACCTCATTATAGACCAGAGATGATACATAATATATCATCTTATGGGAATCCAGACACCAAGAGTCTAGAAATTGACATGTAGGCTGAACTTGCACCTACAGAGGAAATACTCCTTGTTAAAGAGGCAACAAAATTGGACTTGCCAATTTTGTGACAGCATTTTGTCCCAAAACATAGCATTCTATGTTAGGATTTCCCTGCTGAACAATGAGCAAGACCCCCAGGTAGGTCCAAGATCAGGGCCTGAAACAGTTCCCAACTCTAAGTCTTGAACACCCTGAGTTGTTAAGACAATTTTTTGTTCAGCTTCAGGCATACAGTTAATAAGACTTTTGATAGCAAACAAGGTTAACAAAAGAAGTATACCTAATATGTCATATGTTAACAGACTGTAGGGATTAAACCATGAAACTAACTTTTGTCATTGGTCAAGAAGTGTGTAGCCCACCTTTAAAAGAAAGTGGAAACCATAGGCATCTTAATTTGAATAGAATTAGTTTTTACAATTTGGGCAGTTAGATTGAAGATATTTTGTTGGAATTGATTGTCTCGAGTTCCATGAAAATAATTTGACACAATAGTATAATTTTATAGAGAATCATTTCAGGAAAATTGAGTACAATAAATGTGCATAAAATACACATCACAAAGCAGTCTTTAAGTTTGATGTAGAGCTTTGATTTTTTTATTTATATATGACAGCAGAAAACATTATAATTCTTACTACACATAAATAGCACAATTTTCCATATCTCTGGTTGTATACAAAGTATATTCACACCAATTTTTGTCTTCATACATGTGCTTTGAATATTAATAATCATCACATCCCACCATCATTTATAGTCCCATGCCCCCCTCCATTATCCTCCAAAACCTCTGCCCTATCTAGAGTCCAACTATTCCTCTCATCCTCCCTCTCCCTACCCCACTATGAATCAGCCTCCTAATATCAGAGAAAACCTTCGGCATTTGGTTATTTTGGATTGACTAACTTCACTTAGCATTATCTTCTTTCACTCCATCCATTTACCTGCAAATGCTGATTTTATTCTCTTTTATTGCTGAGTAAAATTTCATTGTGTATATATGCCATTTTTTTAATCCATTCATCTATTGAAGGGCATCTAGGTTGGTTCCACAATTTAGCTATTGTGAATTGTGCTGCTATAAACATTGATGTGGCTGTGTCCCTGTAGTATGCTGTGTTTAAGTCCTTTGGGTATATATCCAGGAGAATATAGCTCGGTCAAATGGTAGATCCCTTCCCAATTTTTCAAGAAATCTCCATACTGCTTTCCATACTAACTTCCAGATTGGCTACACCAATTTTAAGTCCCACTAGCAGTAAATAAGTGTACCTTTTCCCCCACATTCATGCCAACACTTAGTGTTGTTTGTCTTTATAATAGCTGCCATTCTTACTGGGGTGAGATGAAATATTAGAGTGGTTTGATTGGCATTTCTCTAATTGCTAGTGATGATGAACATTTTTTTATGTATTGATTGATTGTTCATAATCTTCTGAGAAGTGTCTATCCACGTCCTTCACCCATTTATTGATTGTGTTATTTGATTTTTTGGGGGGGTGTTTAGCTTTTTGTGTTCTTTATTTACCCTAGAGGAGAGTGCTATATCTGATATGAGAGGGGTAAAGACTTGCTCCCAAGATGTGGACTCTCTATTTACCTCACAGATTGTTTCTTTTGTTGAGAAGAATTTTTTTTAATTTGAGTTTATTCCATCTATTGATTCTTGATTTTAATTCTTGTGCCACAGGAGTCTTATTAAGGAAGTTGAGGCCTGATTCCACATATGAAGATTAGGGCCTACATTTTCTTCTATTAGTTGCAGGATCTCTGGTTTTATTCCTAAGTTCTTGATCAATTTTGAGTTGAGTTTTGTGCGTGGAGAGAGATAGGGGTTTAATTTTATTCTGTTGCATATGGATTTCCAGTTTTCCCAGCATCATTTGTTAAAAAGGCTATCTTTAACCCATTGCATCTTTTTGGCACCTTTGTCTAATATAAGATAATTGTAATTTTGTGGGTTAGACTCTGTGTTCTCTATTCTGTACCATTGGTCTACCAGTCTGTTTTGGTGCCAATACTATGTTGTTTTTGTTACTATTGCTCTGTAGTATAGTTGAAGGTCTGGTATAGTGATGCCACCTGCTTCACTTTTTCTGCTAAGGATTGATTTGGTTATTTTGGGTCTCTTATTTTTCCAGATGTATTTAAAGATTGCTTTTTATATTTATATGAGGAATACCATTGGAATTTTGACTGGAATTGCATTAAATATGTATATTGCTTCTGAAAGTATGGTCATTTTGATAATATTAATTCTGCCCATCCAAGAGCAAGTTAGAACTTTCAATTTTCTAAGGTCTTCTTAGACTTCCTTCTGTAGGGTTCTGTAATTTTCATTACATAGATATCTCACCTTCTTTTAAGTTTATTCTCAAGTATTTTATGTTTTATGAGCCTATTGTAAATGGGGTAGTTTTTCTCATTTCAGATTTCTGAGGATTTATCACTGGCATAGAGAAATGCCTTTGATATGGGGTGTTGAGATATAATATATATATATATATATATATATATATATATATATATATATATATATATATACACTACTTTTCTGAATTTATTTGCTAGTTCTAGAAATTTTCTGGTGCAACATTTAGGGTCTTCTAAGTATAGAATCATATCATCAGCAAATAGTGCCAATTGAATTTCTTTTTTTCCTATGTGTATTCCTTCAATTTCTTTCTTTTGTCTGATTGCTCTGACCAGTGTTTTAAGAACTGTGTTAAATAGAAGTGCTGAAAAATGGCACCCCTGTCTTGTTCCAGTTTTTAGAGGGAATGCCTTTAATTTTTTTCCATTTAGAATGATATTGGCCTGAGGCTTAGCATAGACAGACTTTATGATTTTGAGATATATTTCTGTTATCCCCAGTTTTTCTAGTGTTTTGAATATAAAGGGGTACTGTATTTTGTCAAATGCCCTTTCTGCATCTATTGAGATGTTCATATGATTTTTATCTTTAAGCCTATTGATGTAATGAATTACATTTATTGATTTGTATATGTTGAACCAACATTGCATATCTGGGATAAATCCCACTTGATCATGGTGCACAATCTTTTTGATATGTTTTTTATTTAATTTGCCGGAATTTTATTGAGAATTTTTGCATCTATGTTCATTAGAGATATTGGTCTGAAGGTTTTTTTTTCTTTTTTTTTAATACATCTTGGCCTAGTTTTGAAATAAGGATGATATTAGCCTCATAAAATGAGTTGGAAAGTTCTGCCTTTTTTTTCTATTTCCTGAAATAAATCGAAGAGTATTGGTACTAGTTCTTCTTTAAAGGTCTTTTAGAACTTGGCTGTGTATCCATTCAGTCCTGGGCTTTTCTTGTTGGTAGACTTTTGATGACATCTGCTATTTCTATTTTTTCACTCAAAATTGATCTGTTTAAATTGTTTATATCATCCTGATTCAGTTTGGGCAAACTATATGACTCTAGAAATTTTTTGATGCCTTCAATATTTTCTATTTTATTGGAGTACAAATTTTTAAAATAGTTTCTAATTATCTTCTGTATTTCCATAATGTCTGTTGTGATATTTCTATTTTCATCACATATGTTAGTGATTTGGGTATTCTCTCTTCTTCTCTTCATTAGCATGACTAAGGGTCTGCCAATTTCATTTAGTTTTTTTCAAAGAACCAACTTTTTGTTTTGTCTATTTTTTCAATTATTTCTTTTGTTTCAATTTCATTAATTTCTGCTTTGATTTTAATTATTTTCTGCCTTCTGCTGCTTCTGGTGTTGATTTGCTCTTGTTTTTCTAGGGCGTTGAGATGTAATGTTAACTCATTTAATTGTTGAGTTTTTTTTTTCTTTTAAGGAATAAACCCCATGCAATGAGCTATCCTATTAGAATTGCTTTCATAATGCCCCAGAAATTTAGATATATTGTGTCTGTGTTCTCATTTACCTCTAAATTTTTTTTTTTAGTTTTCTCTTTGATGTCTTTGGCAACCCATTGTCTATTCATTAGAATATTATTTAGTCTCCAGGTGTTGGAATGGATTTTTTTATTTTATAATTGATTTCTAATTTCATTCCATTATAATTTGATATAATGCAGGGTAGTATCTCTACTTTTTATATTTGCTGAGGGTTTTTTGTGGCATAGTATATGGTCTATTTTAGAGAAGAATCCATGTGCTGCTGAGAAGAAAGTATATTCTTTCATTGAAGGATAAATTATTCTTTATGTGTCAGTTAAGTCAAATTATTTTTTATTTTATTAAGTTCTATCATTTCTTTGCTCAGCTTCTGTTTGGAAGGTCTGTCTAGTGAAGAAAAAGATGTGTCAAAGTCACCCAAAATTATTGTGTTGTGGTCTATTTGACTCTTGAACTTGAGAAGAGTTTGTTTGATGGATATAGATGCTTCATTGTTTTGGATATATATATATTTAAAATTGTTAAGTCTTGTTGATGTATGGTTTCCTTGATAGAAGGTAGTGTCCTTCTTTACCCTTTTTGATTGACTTTAGTTTGAAGTCTACTTTATTTGATATAAAGATGGAAACTTATGCTTGCTTCCACAGTCCATGTGAGTGGTACAATTTCCCCCCACTCTTCACCTTCAGTCTGTGGATGTCTTTTTCTATGAGATGAGTCTCTTGGAGGCAGCAGATTGTTAGTCTTTTTTTTTCCCTTAATCCAATCTTCTAGTCTATGTCTTTTGATTGGTGAGTTTAGGCCATTAACATTCAGGATTATTATTGAGACATGATTTGTGTTCCCAGCAATATTTTAAAATTTATGATATTTAATGTGACTTGGTTTATCCTCTGATTTTCATCATTGTTTTTATTTCCTTATCTTGGAATATTTTGCTGAGGATGTTCCATAGTTCAGGTTTTCTAACTGTAAACTCTTTTAACTTTTGTTTATCATGGAAGGTTTTTATTTCAACATCAAGTCTAAAGCTTAGTTTGGCTGGATATAAGATTCTTCATTGGCATTCATTTTCTTTCAGAGCTTGGTATATGTTTATTCACAGTCTCCTGGTTTTGAGGGCTTGGGTTGAAAAATCTGCTGAGATATGAATTGGTCTCCCCATATATGTGATCTGATTTCTCTCTTTTGTGACTTTAAAAATCATATTTTTATTCGGTATGCTGGGCATTTTTATTATAATGTGCCTTGGTGTAGATTGGTTGTAATTTTGTATATTTGGTGTCCTGGAAGCCTCTCGTATTTGGTTTTTCAATTCATTCTTCATGCTTGAAAAATTATCTGATATTATCTCATTGAAGAGATTGTGCATTTTTTTGATTTGAAACTCTGTGCCTTCCTCTATACCAATAACTCTTAAATTTGGTCTTTTGATGCTGTCCCATTATTCTTGGATGTTCTATTCATGATGTCTAACTATCTTCACTGTGTGATTAAATTTATTCTCTAGATTGTATACTTTGCCTTCATTATCCGACATTGTTTCTTGTAAGTGATATAGTCTATTGGTTATGCTCTCTGTTGAAATTTTTATTTGATTTATTGTATCCTTCATTTGAAGGATTTCTGACTGTTTTTTTTCCTAGAGTCTCTATCTCTCTCTTAAAGTAATTTTGTGCTACCTGTATTTTCTCTCTTATTGTTGAAGTGATCAATTTCTGCCTGTATGTGCTCCTTTCGGTAATTTACAAATTCACAGATCATTTTAATTATAACATTTTGAACTCTTTCTCTGACATTTCATCAACTTCACTTTCCATGGGTTCTGTTATTATAGTGTCCTTGTTTGTTTGGGGCACTTTCCTCCATTAGATTTTCAAGTTGTGTTTGTGTCTTCCTTTATTGCAGTGTGGATCTGAGATATTACATTTTTTACCTATATTCTTGATGTACCTGTGCAGATTATCTGTACCTTGACTCGATGTTGGGCTTCCAGACTCAACTGCTGTCCCTCAATGAATACTTCTGCATACTGAATCTGGGTCCTGCATAAGTTGGCATGGGTAAATGTGGGCAGCCAGTCTGAATGTTTCACATTCTCCTCCCTGGAGCAGAGAGACTCTCACCATCACTACATTATGAAGTGACCTGGACATTGCCCCAGTCCTGAAGGTTGAGGATGCATCTTCAGAGGTAGGCATGTCACCCCATGGATTGAACTATGCTCACTTGTTCTTTTGTGATATTACCCCTTTGCTCTGTTTGGGATAGAATGTTACATGGAAATGCCTTTTGTGTGTCCATTTCTCTTGCTCTGGTTTTGGGTATGGCCTTCTTAGACGTCAGTCAACTTGCTCAATCCCTGAAACCAGATCCCTTGCCTCATTTGAATGGCTTCTCCTCAACAAAAAGGTTCAGTATGCACTTACTCTTTCTCTCTGCAGACACTTAAGGTCATAGGAGACATCACAGGACCCCCCCCCCAAAAAAAAAAGGAATCTCGGTCTCTTGGTGGTTATTTCATGCAGCCCGATTGCCCTGGAGTTACCCTTGGTGTTTTTATCATGAGAAACATGACAGGTGAATCTGGGCCACTGGGCTTGACCTCTCTTGGCAGTCAGGTGACTCTGGTTGTCTGGGCTGAAATTTGGCTCCCACAGTACTCTGCTGGTCAGAAGGGGTGGTCTTGCACCTGAGGCTAGGCTCCGATAGATGTCTGCCCCACCAGGGTAGGGTGGAATGGGATTGCTGTGAGCCTGAGACCACCAGGCCAGTGTTGATTTGTTCTTCTTGAAGCTTATTTTGTTGCAGGAGAACTAAGATGGCAGCATGTAATTTTTTATTGATTTTTTTTTTTAATCTCAAAAGCAGTGCTTATTTGTTGTGTTATGTTGTTATGAGCAAAAAGTAAATAAAAATAAAGAGGTGTCTCTAACCATGTACCAAACTTAACTCAAAATTGAATAAGGACCCAGGAATTAAACCAGAGACTCTGTGTCTGATATGAGAAAAAGTAGGTTCTGATCTTCTTCATGTGGGATTAGGACACAACTTTCTTATAGCCCAAGAATTTAAACTAAGAATCAATAAATGGGATGGAATCAAACTAAAAACTTTCTTCTCAGCAAAATAAATAATCTGTGAAGTGAACAGAAAGCCTACACCTTTTTACCTCTCACACATCAGATAGAGCATTAATCTCTTGGGCATATAAAGAAATCAAAATGCTAAGCACAAAAAAAAAATAACCCAATCAACACATGGACTAAAAACTGGAACAGGTACATATAAGAAGAGGATACACAATCAATCAACAAATATATAAAAAAATGCTCATCATCTTTAGCAATTTGAGCAATGCAAATCAAATATGCTCTAAGATATTATCTCACTTTAGTCAGATGGCAAGTATTATGAAGACAAACAACAATAAGTGTTGATGAGGATGTGGGGGGAAAGGTACTCATCCTTTCCTGGTAGGACTACAAATTGGTGCAGCCCATATGGCAAATAGTATGGAGATTTCTTGAGAAGTTGGGAATGAAACCACCATGTAATCCACCTCTCCCTCTCCTCGGTCTATACCCAAAGGACTCAAAAAGAGCATACTTCAGGGACACAGCCACATCGATGTTCATAGCAGCACAATTCACAATAGCTAAAGTGTGGAGGCAACCTAGATGCCCTTCAGTGGATGAATGAATAAAAAAACATGGCATATATACACAATGGAATTTTACTCAGCAATAAAAGTCAATAAAATCATGGCATTGGCAGGTATATGGATGGCTTTGGAGAAGATAATGCTAAGTGAAGTTAGCCAATCCCCCAAAAAACCAAATGGTTAATGTTTTCTCTGATATAAGGAGGCTGACTCATAATGGGGTAGGGAGGGGGAGCATGGGAGGAACAAATAAATTCTAAATATGATAGAGGGGTGGGAGGGAAGGGGAAGAGACAGGGAATTAGCAAGGATGATGGAATGTGATAGACATCATTATCCAAAATACATGTATGGAGACACCAATTGGTTTTCATCATACTTTATATAAGAACAGAGATATGAAAAATTATGGTATATATGTGTAATAAAAATTGTTATGCATTCTGCTGTCATCTTTTACTTTAAATCAATTTAAAGAAACAAACAAAACAACAACAACAAGAAAAAGAGCTCTGTCTGGCAAGGGAATGGAGAAGTTCCAGGGTACTTTGGAGAAACCTATTGGATGATCAATATCTGCAAACAGTTGAGAATTATTGCTAAAAATTTTAGGAAATGGTCCATCCCTTTCTACACCTATAAGGAAAGGAGCATGAGCCATGAAGGTCCACAAAGAAATAGTCTGTGTACTATTGATGATTAAAGTAGTTAAAGAATAAATTAAGAATATAGAAGGCTGGGAGACATTTTGATTTGAATTTATCCCATCTGTTCAGATTGTTTGACCAACACTTTGACATCACCACAGGTTTTTGGATATTTGGTTTGTTGTCGTTGATGATGCTTTCTCATCTTGAGAGTCAGTTTCTGCATCTGGGGAATCAGCCATCAAGTGTTGCACAAGTCTTGCTGGGATCCATATTGGTCTACATATTCTGGAAAAACACAAGCAAAAGCTTTCACTAGGGTTAATAAAGGGGCTGGTGGTTGCCATTGTTGTTTTTGAGGATATTTCCAGACCACTTACAGTAACTTGAGGGACTTGTTAATGGCTCCTAATATTTCTGTACTGGGTTATAGTTAACATCATCAAATTTCAAAAAACATAAGGTAAATAAAGCCATATTGGTTAACATACGAGGAATTGTATCAGTTAGCAAGGGATTCTATCTCTAATTTTTGTGTTTTGAGCCATAAAATTTTGATGGGCTGTCTCAAAAATGGCTTGTCCTTGGGGGTTAATAGGAATTATTGGGAAACATTTAATGTTCTATTGCGCACAGAATACAGCAAACATTTTGAAAGTATAAGCTGAACCATTGTGTGTTGTTACATTATGTGGAAAACATTTTGTCACAATGCATTTGAGCATATGTTTAATGACATGCTTAGTTTTTTCCCCCCAATCATAGGAGTAGCTGTAAGTAGTCCAGAAGATGTGTCAATTGTGACATATAAATAGTTTAATTTACCAAGCAAGGGTATGTGTATGACAACAATCTTCCATATAGACAATGCCTTTAAACCCCATGAAATGACTCCTTGAGGTTGTAAGACACCCCCCCCAAAAAAAGAAGCATAACTTTTACAAGTTTTCACTATCTGTTTAGTTTGTAGGATACTGAGTGTAGAAAAAACTGTTTGAGGGAGTGGACTGAATGATGGAATTGAGCATGTAACTCTTGCAGATTCCCAATCAGTGCCATATTCGCTTCACATGGCTTGATCTGTTAAATTATTAAACTTTGAGATAAATCCAGGTAAAACAGTATGTGATTAATCCAGCCTAATTCCATCTTAAAACTGGGAGCCATCTGTCACCAGGTCATGAAAAGTTTATTTCTGTTTTAATGTAAAATACTAATATTTCTATTTGGCCTGATCACACTTTGGTGTTTTAAACTTGCTTGGAACTCCTGCCCAAGCTTTGAACTTACTTATGCCTGGCTCTCCCTCACCAGATAACAACCCTTCCTAAAAATCTCAGCTGCTCCTCATTAATTCTGATGGTGGAATCTGAGTTTACTCCCTACCTTGAGATGTTAAGACATGTGGATTATTAACCTGCTATCTGCTTTTGCATTATGCTTCCCAGAACCCTGTCAGCTGTAAGCTGCCTAGACATCTATCTTTGTAACTTTTTATGTTATAAAAACTTCCCTGCTCTTAGACCAGGCACTGTCCTCTGGCCCTACTCTTGGGTGAGGCAATTCACTGATCTTGTGAACTCTATATATATAGATATATAATCTATATCTCTTGTGAACTCTATATAAGCTTGTTTTAATTTGGTTTAGAATTAGCATCAGTGGGCTTTGCTTTGCATTCTGGGTTCAACATAAGAGCTGATATGAGTGATGAACAGTGAGTTAGTACATTTTTGGAGCACTCTTTGAGAAGAAAGAAGGAGTATATCCAAAGCTGATTTTGCTTTCCCTTTAATAAAGAAACAGGGAAACCTGGCTATAAGTTAGGCACAATAAACACTATCAGTAAAGATGTATATCTATATATCTTTATAGATATAGATATAGATATAGATATAGATATAGATATAGATATAGATTGTGACTTAGCTTCAATGACCCAAGTGGTTGCCTGTAACTCTAATAATTGGGGTGAGGCAGGTAGCTCCTTTTAAGTTCAGGTTTTGTGTTTGTCTCTGGTAAGATTATAAATAAGAATTAATAGGCCACCAGAATAACTGGCATCAGTAAAGATAACGTCAGCTCCAGGAATTTGTTTATCACAAATTATCTTTAAAAAAGAAACTGTTTTATCAAATAAATCTTGGATAGGTTTGCAATGAGTAACTTATTAGCCAATGAAAAAGTCATAATTGAATGTTGAAACAGGATATAATTTTTCAAATGGAGGTTTACTTCCTGTTTAATTAATGGCAAGACAAATTTATCAGGTTTTAGACCAAATAATTGAAGAGTCCTAGTGTGTAGTTGTAATACCATTAGACAAACATACTAATTTGGGGGTAACTTTGAAAGAAAAAGCAGCAGAAAGATGCACTGATTCTAAATGGCTACTTTATTCCTGGAAAAGAAGACCAGTGGGAATAGGTGAGGTGTATAAACTATAGTAATAATGTCCTTGTCAGGATCCCATTGGCTAAGATGCAAATCAGCAAACTGATTATTAACCTCTTATAAGGCTTTGTAAGCTTCAGGAGATAATCTTCTTAAAGACAAAGAATATAGATCATTCTCCAAACATTGGAACAGAGGAGGTAGAGCCCTTCAAAGAACCTGTTGAAATATAAGCCAATTTCTGTTTCCTGAAACCTTTTGTAAATCATTTAAAGTAATGGGAGATTTTATGTAAATGTTGAGAGCCTGTACTAAGATCTCTGCAAGAGTTAATAAATGATTCACAAAAAGTGAAAATGGGCTAATTTTTGAACATTTCCTCGAGCTCTATTTAATTCAATTTCTTTAAGTGTTAATTGGACTTGTTGGAAGATGGAGTCTAGGTCTTGTGCAGAGGGGTGGGCTAAAATAATGTCATCCATATAATGGATAATCATGAGGTCTGGTACCTTGAAGAAAGGCTCCAAGGCCTGGAATATAAAATATTGACAAATAATAGAACTGATTTTCATGCCTTATGTTAAGCCTAACATCACCTGACATGGTACAGCTTGATTTAATATATGCAGAAAGAGTCGACTCCTCTATATGGCACTGTTGCAACATCTGTGAAAAAGAAGGATATAAGAGCTTATAGCCAAAGAGGAGACTCCTTGCTCTTTCTACATTCTTTCTCCTGTTCTTTCTCCATTTCTACTTAAATCTCAACATCTCATATCAGATACCTCTTTTCTTCTACATCTGTGTTACCCTCCTCTTGCTCACTATCTTTTGTTCTTGTTAGCTTTCTCCGTTTTCCTTCTGATCTTCTCTTGCGATAGCTGTCTCTCCCAAACAACAGTGGGCCACTGCTGCAAACTCTTCTCCACCTGGAGTGAGCCACTAACAGCTAGGAAAAAACCATAAAAGAAGTTTGAGGCTTGTTTATGTGTTTGCAACTCCTGCTGAGGAGCATTTTTCAGAGCCAGTTGGTCGCCAGACGTTGGTATTGAATATTCCTTCCAAAGGAAACCATGGGTTTGTAGCTAAAAATTTTTGCCAAAAAGTCTCTAATTCCTCATAGTTTACTTTTATACCCTGGGCATTTAAAAGCTGTTGTGTAATTAGTAGAAGAGCATGTTTATGTTAACCAGGTAAATTACCCATTGCCCTGACCGCTTATGTTTTGAGCTTTGTGTTTTCTTATGACCAGGAATCCCCCAAGCAAAATCACCTGATTATCCAATGTTTGAGCACCAGAATGCTGAAGGGCCAGCCCTTCCAACATCTACTGTGGGAGCTTGAGGGCATGGAGAAACCCCTCCAGAGATTGTTTCAGAGAACAGCATATGCTTTATTTCACAGCAAAAATAGCTTTAAGAGTGAGTATTTGCCAATTTACATATAACACTCATGATATGCCAGAGGTGATTCACAACAGACCATCTTATGGATGTCCAGACATCAAGAGTCTAGAAACTGACATGTAGGCTGACCTTGCACCAACAGGGCAATAACTCCTTGTCAAAGGAACAAGGAAGTTGCACTTGACAGTGTTCTGACAGAAATTTGTCCTCAAACATGGTATTCTATGTTAGAACTTCCCTGCTGAACAATGAGCAAGATAAGCATTCCTCCATGTAGTTCCAAGGTCAGGTCCTGCAACAAAAACTGAAATAAAAAATCTATAAAGTCTTACTTAGAACTAAGGCCTGTTTATCTGAACCTTTATGCTAGTGTCTCTTGAGTACCTGGAATTGTTTCTTGTAACAAAATCAGTAATGCATGTATATTGGTCATGGCACACACTACTTCAAATAGTCAAAAGGAAAATATGATTTGTAAAGGGCGAAAAGTACACTAGTGAATGAAAAAAAAACTATACTAACCTACTATCTTGAACATCACTATACACATATTCTGCATAATTTCAGTGCAAAGGCCTTTACTATATGCTGGAATACTTGCTCTTGACCTCTCTTGGCCTTCTACCTCTCTGTAATGACTTTTAAATGAATGCCCTACCGCTCTGTACTGTCTAGTAAAACCTTATGCATCCCTTCCAGACCTGGAGTAGATTTTCAGACTTAACCCATTAAATTCCCAGGAACTCAATTCTATGACTATTTCAATGAAATTGATACAGGTGCATTAAAATAGGTTTGAACTTACCATTGAGAGCTTATATATTATCATGTTGCTGATAATCAATATTATATTTATTTTAATGTACTTATAGTCTTATAACCATTACATATCACATAATTGTATGTCATATACTGTATTTAGGTTTTCATACATGTTCCACATCTGGGACGATGGGACACAGTTTCTCTTCCCATGGCTGCATCTCACACAAAGAAAAAAGGCTAACATCAGCCATTTGAGTACATATGCATAAGACACTTTTTGGGATGCAAATAATATTCAGAAGTAGGTTCTGCACAGATCCACCTTGGCTAGAATAAAGGCATGGAACATGAGATTTAAGAGATGGCAATAGCCAGAGGTTCTGGATCATTGTGCTGGGCGAGAGGCAATGTCTGCTCAGTATCAGTGGCATCAGGAACTTCCCTAAGCAATATGCAGTATAACTTTATGGTTTCTCCCAACCGTATAGATTCCAACCCAGATTCTCAGACCCCTTTATAAAATCTGTAAGCTACCTAATGCCCTTCAATAAATGTTTAAGTCCTGCAACTAAGTATTCTGGCAGATACATAAAGTACAAATTTTGCATCTTATTTCAAGATATTTTAAGACCATTAGTGGATCATGCATAACTTGGTTCTTTTAGAATACACAGGGACTTACACATTATAGTGATAGTTTAAGACATCAAAATGTAATGAAGAGTGCAGTCACAGGGCTTTTTGATGTTTTAACAACTTTTGGCAGAGTGAGCAGTCTGTTTGACCACTTCTTACCTGCCCACTAAGAATTAGGTAGTGTGTTTTCTGTATTGAATATGGGCAGGACCATAACCAATTGCATCAGTGTTAAAGAAGCTTTGTGACTTCCAAGAATAAATCAAATGACACAATAGACACATCTCTGCCTTATATCCTGAGATAACCCAAGCCATCATAGAAAAGTCTGGCTACCCAAATACCACATGCTGAAGGTAGCTGAGACCATATTGATGAGCCATATTAGGTGATCTCACTGACAGACCCAGCTGAGAAATCAGTTGTGAGACACAGTCTGGTGTGTTTTTGTTGTTGTTGTTGTTTTGGTTTTGTTTTTTTTAAAATTGATACTTGTATTGTCTGGTCTTCCCTTGACTTTCTTGCCAAGATTTGATTATTGGAGGAAAACTCTTGCCTGGTCTTGCCTTATCTGGCCTTGCCTTGCCTCTTCGTGGCATGGCTGCTGAGAAGTTAAGACTTGCTTGGCCTTGCCTAGCATGACCTTGACTTGTCCTTCCAGCCTTGTCATGGCTTGTGCATCAGGGGAAGCCAAAGCTTGCCCTAACTTGAATTGATGGCTTGCTTCATTGACTGACCATGGATTAGCTATGAAGGGGAAAACCAGTCTTGCCTTGCCTTTTTATTTCTTTTTCCTTTGATATCCCTTGCTGTGATTGAGCTATCTAAGAAAAGCCAAATCTTCCCTGATCTGTCCCAAACTTTCATGGCTTGGTCATAAGGGAAGCCAGGCTTTGCCTGGCCTGACCTTACCTTCTATATCAGGAAAGCCAACCCTTGTTTGCTTTTCTTCCTCACCTTACCTTTCTTCTCTTGCACTGCTATGGCTTGGCTACTGAGGGGGAAACAAGCCTGGCCTTTCTGCATTTTACCATGCATTGCCTTGAGATGGCTGTCATTGGGAAGCTAAATTTGTCTCATTGTTCCTGTCCTTGCCCTTAGCTTTGCTATGAAGAGGAAGTCAAGCCTTTACTTTTTTTGCTGTTTTTTCTTTTAAAGACTTGACTGTAGAGGGGAAGCTGAGCTCCCCTTGCCCCATGCTGCTTTGCTTTCACTTCACTGGGCTGTCAAAAGGAAGTCTCACCTTGCCTTCTTTTCCTTTTCAGGTCTAAGAAACCTCTGTATTCTCAAATATTAGTATTAAGGTTCTTATTCCAGCTGCCAAGAAGGGGAATAACATGGATGTTGGAAGGAGACAGACATCATTATACAAAATACATGTATGAAGATGTGAATTTGGTGTCAACATATCTTATATATAAACAGAGATATGACAATTTGTGTTATAAAGATGTATTAAAAATTGTAATGCAAAAAAAGAGAGCTCATGTATAATGGCATAATTTGGCATGAACATACTTTATATACAGAGTTATGAAAAATCGTTCTGTGAATGGATAAATATGAATGTAATGAATTCCACTATTGTCATGTATGTAAGAAATAAATAAGTAGATAAATATATAAATAAAATAATACCATGTCACATTTATTCTTTTATGTTTTAATACTCAGGGAATGCTCAGAAATATTCCTTTTTGTTTTTTTTTCTCTCTTTTATTGAGTGATTTCCTGCTGACTTAAGACACCCCTATATTAACTAGCTAATAAAATATACATTATTTTAGTGTCCATTAAATATAATGTACCCATTTTTATAGTCTCTTCAGCATTGTTTTGGCCATACTTACCTCTACATTATTTGCAATAAATATATTTTATATATATATATATATAATAAATATATTATATATAATATATTTAGCATATATATATATATTATATATAATATATATATATTATATAATATATATATAATATATTTAGCATTGAAAACATATATATATAATGGCTCATCAATATTATATATATATAATTTATATATAAAATATTTAAAATACTTTATATATAAATTATATATATATATAAAATATTGATGAGACATATTATATTTGTTTTCACTGCTAAAGATTGACAACAAGGCTTTCTTTCAAAGGCATAGCAAAATGTCATAATGGGGACAGATTTCATTTTGTTCTTGTTTGATTGTATGTTTCAATGATAACAGGATGATAGTGTAGTGTATATATAGCATTTTTTTTCTGGGTGCTACTAGGGACTGAACCCAAGATTGCATTACTTCTGAGCTGTACCCTGCAGCCTATTTATTTATTCTTATTTTGAAACAGGGTCTAAGTTTCTGATGTTCTTAATGAGTTGCTGAGGCTGGCTTTGATTTTGTGATCCTCCTGATTAACTTTCCCATTACTGGGATTTCAGGCCTGCACCATTATAGCCAGTCACTATTTTTTTTTAACATTACATGCATGTGGCCCAGAAACCACATTAGACCAAGATAGTTAATAATAAATTCAAAAAGATATAAATTAACTAAAAGACCCCTTGAATATTTCTTTTTTTTAAAGAGAGAGTGAGAGAGAGAGAGGGAGAGAGAATTTTTTTTATTTTAAACACAGAGAGAGAGAGAGAGAGAGAGAGAGAGAGAGAGAGAATTTTAATATTTATTTTTTAATTTTTGGCGGACACCACATCTTTATTTGTATGTGGTACTGAAGATCGAACCCGGGCTGCATGCATGCCAGGCAAGCAGGCTACTGCTTGAGCCACATCCCCAGCCCTTGAATATTTCTTAGTAATATATTATAAAAGCTAATTTTAAAATTTTGTTCATATGTGCACATAAAAGCTCCATGAAGAATAAATATTTGAAAAACAATATTTCTTTGTAGACACAAATTAGCTTATTTCAGGATATTTTGTACTATTCAAATATACAAATTGGTCACATGGATTAATTGAATTCAAAAACAGAAATAAAAGAGGAGAAAATTTTTAAGTAATATCATTTAGAAATCTGAATTTTTGAAAATTTTACATAGTCACTTGAAAAATGTTGTGTGACACAAGTTGAGATATGCTTACAAAGGAGCAAGAGAGGTACATAAAGTACCTTTAAAGTGATTTGCTACATTAGCAGAAAATTGGATATTGCATGAAGATCATCAAATTAATGCCTGTAGACCAATCCACAGCATGGTCATATGTGTAAATAAAGGCACTTTTTTGACTCTTTTGTTTTATTTTATAGCTGCTAGGCATCAACCTCAGGAACTTTCATGCACACTCATAGTAGGCAATCACCCTGCCATTATTCTAGTAATAAACAGATTTGGAATGAGTCCACTCCCATTTATTTATTGTCCATTACAGATTTCAGACAATAGCAACAGAAATTTATTGCATCCCAATTCCTAACATAAAAACATTATTATTTTCCAAATTTATCTCTTATTCATATCTCATTGTGATTTTAAGATATTGAGGATTTTTTTACAATATATCAGGTTTTCTAAGTGAAAAATTATAAGATTAATAATAAAGAACTTATAAACTTTCTTGTGTATATGTCATTCATCTCCTTTCTTTGCTTAAATGTTTCTATTTTCTATTTAAGTATATAAACAGCATTAGCTGGAATGCCTCAGGTTCAAGATTTTAATTGAAAAAATTAAGTGTTTTGCCATCTAAAAATGGTGCTGTCTCCTGATTTGCAGAAGTGGTGCTCATTTCTTTTTCACTTTCAGTGCTGTTTTAATTAGAAGTACTCACCAAGATGCACCTTTATCTGTACTCCTCATTAAACTGTTGATTAGAATAATCTCTTTAACTTATGGATTACTATATCTAGAATGTATTTTTCTTGTTTTATAGATTCTCTTTACAGATGATCTAATTAGATTTTTCCACTTCCATTTATTTGTACAACTTTTATGCCATTGAGTTTATATTCATGTTTTTTGATATTAATAAAATAAAACACCAAGACTTCCATGATAAAATTCTGCAGTACAGAACATATTGAAGCACCTTAGAATCTAATGATCTGATCCTTAAATTTACCTAGAACTCAGTTATTAACCTATACTATCTGCTTGCCCACCTAATGGTAGCTTATAGTCCGCTTTCTGATATAATTTATCCATTTATATTTGTTACTTACTGAGTTATTTTTATTTGTTTAAAATTTATTTTAAAAATAGTCCTCCTTCTTGATTCTCAAGTGAAATGCTATTAATTACCTGCCATATTCTTTTGTGATTTTGATTAATTTATTCATTAGTATAGGAGATTGAACTCAGTGGTAGTCTTTCACCAAGCTCCATCCCAAACTTTTTCATATACTAATCTGACACAGAGTCTCATTGTTGCTTAGGGCCTTGCTAAATTGTTGCAACTGGCCCTGAATTTGTGCTCTGATTCATCCTCCCAAGTAAAATCATTTGGAAAAATGTACATGTCAATCTCCTGAACTTTTTGTTAAATTCTCTTTACTGGACTGTGGTTATTATTCTTTCTCAATACTAGTATTAAAGTTTCACTTGCCTTAGTTTTTCCCTTTATTTAAGGTTGAGAAGCTTAGCACAGTGCCTCATGCCCTTAATCCCAGCATGGTAGAGGTGGAAGGAAGCAGAGCATCCTCAATTGGAAGCCAGCCGGGGCACTTCGTGTCTCAAAATTAAAAGTGGTCATTTAAAAAGGATGGTGTGTACAGCTCAGTGGTGGAGTACCCCTGGGTTCTATCCCCAGTACTGGGGGTCAGGGAGATTGAGAGCCACAAATTTAATGATCATTTGTATTTTCAGTTATATATTTGATAGATTTATCCCTAATATTTAATTTATTGTCATTTATTTTTCATTGTTTAGTATTTCTTAATACTTTTAAAACTGTAGTTTTTGACATCTTGTTTCTTAACAGAAACACTAAGAAACCTCATTTTCTAGGCCCCACAGATTTTACAGGATAGCATGGCTCTGTGTTATGGCTTTTCTTGGGGTGCTCCTTGAACTAGTTTGCCTTTGGTTGAGAATTTTAGTTTCAAACTTCTCTCTCCTGGTGGCTGCACACAGGGGAAGATCTTCACCAGCAAGTCCAGTTAAGTATTTAAGGGCTTTGTCACCCTTGCTGTGGACACACTCTCTCCAGACACTTAGCTTTCTAGGAAGAAAGCCGTGGAATTCTATCAAAAGTACATAAACTTTTCTTCCACCTGGTTTCTGCACTGTAGGTTCTTTGATGTTCAATGGTTTTTCCTGTTTCTCAATGTGACTAATTATCAAAATATGCCACCAGTTCTGTGTCACAGTAGACAGAAAACAGTTCCCTAAAAATTCAGAATATTGGAGCTACGTTCTCCTTTCTCTGATGCCAAAAGGGGAAAACTGAGAACTGGACAGTTTCTCCTGATCATACTGGTGTGTCAACTTGGGGGAAAAGCTGATCTGTTTTTCTTTACCATTTAGTGAGGCTGTTCTTGGTTTTGCCCTCTATCTCCAGTTCTTATTAGTTTTACTACAACTATTTGGCTGGGTATTGAGGCTGTTTATATACATTTATGTGTGGTTGTGGGAAAGAGAAATCATTTGTATAGCTGTTTTTGTGGAGTCTAAACTCCCTTCATCCACTTGGGAGATCTTGTTATTAGAAGTGGAAATGTTCCATTGATAAATGAGTAATTGTAAAATTAAGTGCATGAAATTAAGTGTAGCTATGTTAAAAGTAAAATTCAATGGTAACTTTGGAAAAAGTAATTCTTGGAGTTATGCAGGAAGAGAAAAACACAAAAGTGAGATTCACAAATGAATGGAAGACTTGGGATATGGCTTAGGGTAGAGCATCTTCTGGATTAGATCAGAATATCATCAATCAATCAATCAATCAATAAAATAAAAAAATTAAAAACTGATTTTAATTTAGTGTTTGCAGACCCTCCTTTTGAAAGACATTGTATCTAAGTGAAATAATGGAGAATAATCTTTGTTCTTCTTTAACTGTATTTTTCAATCTTTACATAATGATCATATGTAAAACTTTGAATATTTTAAAAATTACATATGTAACACCAACAATGCTAAAAAAAGTATTAAGTAATGAATTCATAAAAATTTAATCTACAGTCACCATGAAAATTTCTTCCTGATTTATTAGATAAACTGAGTATTAATTTTCTCATTCTTAATGATAACACAGGGCTGGGGTTATTTTTCAGTGTTAGAGAATTTTTATATCATGGATGAGGCACTATTTGTGATACTCAGCACCACATATAAATAAATAAATAAATAAATAAATAAATAAATAAATAAATGTTTATCAACAATTAATAATAATATTTTTTAAAAGATAACAGAATAAGTTTCAAGGGCAGATATGCAAAGTACTTATTAATACTGAAATGGTGAATTCAATAACAAAACCTGAGGGAAAATTCAGAAATTATTCTTATTTCATAAACTGAATTGTACAGAAAGTCTGTAGAAGAATGATGTGGTGCATATGAAGTGTGTTGTGCATACAAAAGAAAAAACATACATGCAGGTCACCACTCAAGTTTCACAGCATTAGAGGAACATTGGATCAACAAATCAAGACTAAATCCAGAATGTAGCTTGTTTTGGCAAATAAAGTGTTTCTGTTGTTGTTTTGTCCTCAGGCTTCATATGTGCTATACATGTACTCTACCACTGAGCCTCACCCCCTTACCCTGAAAATATAGTTTTATTGGAATGCCATCAGGCATTCAATTATTATATATTGCAGATTTTAGGCTATGACCACAGAGAACTTCTGGTCCACAAAGCCTAAAGTCTTCATGATGTGCTTCTCTAAAGAAATATTTGCAAATTCCATTGGTATTAGTTTTAATATCACCAAATATATTGACATATTGGTGGAACAGGGATCTCTATGTGCAATCTACCAGCAGCATTCAGGTTAGTTTGAGAGTCAAATATTTGAGCATTTATCCACTGGTTATGAAAATTAAAATCTAATTATAAACTGAAGAAAAATCTATAGAACTACGACTGAAATACACCATTCAAAAATCAAAATCAAAGATATCATGAATAGCCCAGAAATGCTCAGGAACCATCCCAGATTAAAAAAAAAAAAAAAACAGAAGAAACAAGACCACTGGACACAGTGAATAACTGATATAAAAATTTCCCAAAATTGGATTTATTTTGGTTCAAAGACAATTGTTAAAATAACTGTCAAATTTTGAATAAGATTTGTAGAGTAGATATTTACAATATAGTTTACTTATTTTGATCATTGCACCATAGTTACAGAGATAATTTCTCATTTTTAGATAATGTGAGATTTTTTAAATTACAAATAAAAAGACATTGTGTGCATCTTGCAAATGGTTCAGAGATAAAAACTGTTATGTACATAGACTTATCTAGAAATGAAGAATAACATTTGGGGAATGTTTGTTATGAATTCCTTTCACTGCTGTCTTAAATCTTCTATAAATCTGAGATTATCAAAATATAACATTTCTGAAAGAAAAATAAATTTTTAAAATATTAACAAGTAACAGCAAACACAATAAAATAAACCATGAATCTGTATAGGTATAATAAATGAACAAATTTAGTGGTGAATGATACACATTTATATTTATATTAATATTTATAGTCTCAAACTATCTTCACACAAATAATAATTACAAAGTAAAATCCTGCAAATACCACATTAATGACCAATATTAACATCAGCAGTAATGAGGATATTATAGGTCACATGATGTGATTCAAAGTGAAAATCATGGAATTGATTTCTGTGGTACTCTTGCAAAAACATGTAATCTAGCTCCAATCATAAGGAAACCAGAGAATCCATTTTAAGCACATTCTACAAGCTTTCCCCCTGAAAAATTCAAGATCATGAAGGTTAAGAAAAAACTAAGGAATATTTAATTCAGAAGGCATCTATAAAATAAAACAATTAAGTTCATTTCATGTCTGAAGAAAATATTTTTTTATAAAGAACAATATTAGGCTACTAGAAAAACATGAAAATAATCTGAGGATTAAGTGGTCCAAGGCATTATGATAGAATGTATAAGTGTTGATTTGAGAAACAGCATTTGCTTAATGTGTTTTGTTTTGTTTTGTTTTGCTTTGCTTTTTTTCTTTATACAATCTTGGAAAATACTAGTGAAGTTGCAGGTTCTAATGCAAAGTACTTTTTCCCACTGAAGCATTTTAAAATGAATTGTTAACATATGCCATCTTTCATGATAGGTTTAGTATTTTCTACAAGTCAGAACATGCTAGATAACAATATAACCTTCATAATGAAACTGATACAATTAACAACTATGCAGTTACCTGTGAATATTTGAAAAATATACTCATAATAAATGAATGTTGAATTGTAGTTATCTAGCATGTTCTGACTTGTACAAAATACTAAAAATATCATAAATGATAGCATATGTAAGCAATTCAATTTAAAATGCTTCAGCAGACAAAAGTACTTTTTATTAGAACCTGTAAATTTACTATTATTTCCCAAGATTGTATAAACAAAGAGAAAAGGAAAAAAATAAAGATAAAACACTAAGCAAATATTCTTATTAGAAAAATTATTAAGTCAGTGCCTGAAATATAAATTTAAAGATGGCAGTATAATAATTGCAATACATTAATCCATTAGTGAATATAGTAACCAGCATGTAAAAATAATGTTGCCTAATTCTCTGGACCCATATTCAGTGATATAATATAAATAATCCATCATTAATGTGATATTTAGATCTACCAAATTAGCGTTGACTTGGTTGCTGAATTGAGCTTAAATGCTAACATTTAGATAGTCTGAAAACACATCTAATAAAAACTGGTTTGCACTTGCACTTCAAATTTTCTTACAGATTTAAATAATTTTCATATTTTGATAATTTCATTATATATATGTTACACACATCCATTTCAATAAAGTATTTACATCATACATTTCATAAATAATTTAAATATTCTATTAACAGTCTGAAAAACACAATATTAGCTTTCATATTTTTTTTCTTAAAATCTCTGTATATCCTTATGTTGTTTCCAAAAGTAAATCTTGTCTTGTCTTATTAGTTATTCTTAAGGCAGAAGCTCCCATGGTCAGGATTCAAATTCTGCAACAAGAGAAAAAGAATTATATTTTTTCTCAAACATTTTATAAGTATAAATCACTGAAGAAGTTTAGAACTTTTCATTGTTTATAAGAAGAAAAAAAGATATTTCCACAATACAAAATCACTATGGAATGCAGTACGCCCATATTTTCATACACAGTTGTCATTATGGCTGAGTATCAGAGCTTTGGGTTTTCCACCCCTTATGCATAAATTTGACAACCATATGCTAGGGTATTCTGGCAAGAACTGGGATGACAACATGGAGATGATAATGGACACCTCTCAACAGTCATATACAATAGCTTCAAAAGCAGACAATCAGGCAATTTCCATACAGAGTCATTGGCATTAGGACAAGGATAAAACAGGATACTACTGGAACACTTAGAAGGGACTTCTGTCCCAAATTTGTGTCAGTGTTTGTTTGAGGTCCTTCAATGGAAGTGATACATGAGTTAACACCTGAAGTAAAAGGAGAAATTGTGAGAGAAAAGGAAGAGATGCATGCAGACACCGAGATGAGAAAGAACACTTGTGGAATTACAGTGGCCCAGTGTCACTAGAATCTAGAGCAAAGTGCCAATAAAGCAAGTGAGATGAGATAGCCTGAGTAACCTGACAAAAATCCAGTTGTTTGGATATTTTAATTTTTGGCTAAGAAATTTCATACTTTTCTTGAGGCAAATGTAAACTAATGATAGAGTCATGACAGGGTATTTTAAATGTATGACTGTTACTAAGTCAGTCTGGGATTTTGGCCATAAACCACAGAAAATGGGTGATGCCATTTTTTCCCACAAAAGAATGTCAGTGTATAGGCTGACAGTTTCATAGTGGGGCAGAAGGGGGAAAAAAGCAGTTTCACACTTAAGGTCTTTAATTTGTTGATATTCAGAATTGGAAAAAATACATAGCTCTTTAATTGTAATTGATTTCAGAAGTTATGACCAGCAGTTTTAAAACATTTGGCTCATTATAGATGTGCACTTGATGAGTTATGTGGTAAATACTTCCAACTCTTATATAAATATCACCATGTAGAGTGTTCTTTGTATAAAACTCTTCTCTTACTAATTCCCCAAATAGGGTCTAAAATATATTACTGAATATAGTAAGTATGTTGTAGTGATAACAATAAGGTGGTGTCTAATGCCTTTACACATTTGATGTGAAAACGAATGATTCTGACTGACAGAATTCCCATTCCTGTCTTTATGTTCTATTTTTAAAGAAAATTATTTTAAACAAAAATTTTTACTGGTGCATTTAACTATATATAATAGAGTTATTGATTATGACATATTCACAGATGCACATAAAATAATTTGATCACTCTTCCTTTCTAGTAGTTTTTTCCTCTCCTTCTCCCTTCACCTTTGAAGGCATTTTGCAGTGATTACAGAGACATATCTTTGAAATGTGATGAAAGAGTTTAAAAAACACTCTTCTATTCAGGCTAGCATGATATGGCAAACTAATGTTCCACAAGGAAATGTAGAACTATTACATTAAGTTTTAAATAAACTAGCTTATGCATAAGTAAAAAAGAAACATCACTTTCTCCCAAAAATACATTGGAAAAAGAGTTGCCTCCCAAATCCCCTTTGCATTGTGTCTACATTCATACACGATTTATCATTGTTTTGTAAATGGTAAATTATCTCATTTTTTTTCTGGTAAGAACTAATAAGAACAACTTATACTTGCATCCTGCATAATAACTAACTTTCATTCTCTTTTTGTAAATAGTCATCCAATTTCATGATTCTGAAGCACTTCAAACCTGATTCTCTCATTTTTTTCAGAAAGATATTCATGTAAGCTAAGAAACTGAAAAAAATATATATCAGCTATTAAATTAAATTGTAATTTATAAGTTAAAATTATTTCTTCCTGTCATAACTATTTAACTTCAGAATTGTTTTATAAAGCTTAGATTTGTTCTCCTGTGATTTTTTTTAGGTCAAAATGCCAAATAAAAGAATAAGGTTGAGGCCACATTTAACATAGATATGCATGGCCTTACTATGTGTTAAGAAGTTCATCAAAACACCATTGAAGCAGGGTGTGAGGGCACATGCCTGTAATTACAGTGGCTTAAGAGGCTGAGACAGCACAGTCTTGAGCTCAAAGCTAGCTTCAGCAACCGTGACGCCTAAGCAACTCACTGAGACCCTGTCTCTAAATAAAACATGAATTGGTTTGGGGATGTGGCTCAGTGGTCAAGTGTCCCTGAGTACAATCCCTGGTACAAAGAAACAAACAACCAAAAAAATAAATAAATAAAACCATGGAAGCTCTAAACCAAGCTGCAATGAAAGCAAGATGGTATCTTTTATTTGTTCATTTTCAAGCAGATATTTCATTATTGTAATCATACCCCTGATTTAAAAAATTGTCAAATATTATAGAAATATCTTCAAATGGGTTCAAAATAGCTGGACATTGTTTTTCTTATTAGCTCTTAAAAATATAGCTCATCATTTTGGGACTAATATTTGACTCGCTCAAATGAAGACTTAGTATGAAGGAAATCACCTGGTTGTACTAAAGGGCTCCTGTTATACAATGCAACTCTAACCCTAACCTAACCATAACCCTAACCCAACCCAAGCCAGGGAGTTGAGGACAGCACTCAGTGTGGAATAGTGAAATGAATCTGATCAATTTTTTTTTTTTGTGAATCCATATGAAAATATCACAGTGAATTTCACCTTCATGTATCTTCATAATGGATAATTCAAAAAGAATTATGCATTATGAATATACATGAGACTGCCCATTCATCTGTCATTCACAGGCCCCAACACTGATCATCAGAATATTTTTAACCACTTTGCAGGTTATACTTCCCATCATCACAAGTATGACAATGTAGAGAGGAAAAACTATATAGAACATTTTGTCTCTAGATACCATGTAAGGATAATATTTAAAAATTAAAATAAAAATCAGTGAATCTGTCAGGTGTCAGAATGTGCCCAGAGTGTAGTTATAGCAACACTGGATCTAATAGACCAGATTACATATAGGAGAACACTAAGGGAAGAAAGCTTAATAGTTTACCTTCAGATGTAAAATGCAAAGGTGAGTGAAAGATAAACTTCCTAGACTAATATTTCAAGAGGAGAAATCCAACATGGCGGCGGGCAGAGAGGCTGCACTTTCAATACACCCCCAGTGATGGGGTCATAAAGTCGCAAGGATAACGCTTGCATTCTACCAACTGAGAATCTCCTAGCAAAATTCCACTGAAGAGAGACCAGTCGGGAGCTACTAGGATTTTTTTGAAGCATCTGTGTGACCTGGTCGAGCAAAACCCTACCACGAGACGCGGAGTTCCAGATCCACCAGCCACAGTCCGCGCACCACGGGTGCAGCTGCAGATCCTTCCACCCACCCACAGCCAAAGTGACTGGGTCCTGCTAGACTCCGAGACGCAGCTTGGCAGGAAGAAGTCTTTAGCCAAGCCTTCATGAGCCAGGAGCTGAGGCCAACCGGGTCGGAACAGTCCCACCCCTCCCTTCGGACACTCTGGCAAGGAGCCTGGGGCCCGCCATAGCAGAGGTGACGTCATCAGTGTTCGGCCAGCGGAATTCCTTCCCAGCAGAATCCACTTTAGCAGGTGCGTGACTCCCCATTCTGATACAAGCAGCCAGGAAACTTCATTGACTTCTCAGGGGTCGTGTCCGTAGGGAAGCAGAGGGGATCCCCAACCCCCAGCCCCCCATATCACCAGCGGTGACTCCCAAGGTCTTAACCACCAGTTTACCACAGCACTGGGGCTTAAAAGGGACATGCGGTGGGGCTGCAAGTGTAACTAGATCTCTGGGGAATCACTTCTGGGGAACAGGACCTGGCTGGCAGGCTGACAGGAGGAAGGGGGTTAAGGGCTGGAGAAGTGAAATGGCTCTGGACTGACAAGTCTGAGAGACTCCAAGGAGATGCCTTACAGAGCTAGCTCTCGGCAGGTAGAGAGCAGAAGCTCCGCTTGGAGGGCACAGCTCCGCCTACTGGAAGAGAAGAAGGTGGATCTCTAAGACTTTAATTTTTTGTTGTTGCTGTTGTCAATATTTTTTTTCTCTCCTTCTTCTCTCTGTTCCTTTCTCCCCTTCTCCTTCTCTCTTTCTATCCCATTTCAAGTTTTATTGTTCTTTTCATTCCCCTCTAATCTATCTCTCTCTCTATCCTTTTTTCTTTTTAACAGCACCTTCATTCCCCTACTCCCCAACTTTCATCCCAAGCATTACATCTTCCATTTTGTGTAATTGTCTAAATGCAAATAGGTGAATGTCTCGAGGCTGTCTATAAGACTCCTAAATACCTAGCTACTACAAACACCCTGATCCAATTGCCTGGTAGTATCCACCTTCAGTGGAGCAATCTTCTAAAGTAGCCAAGACATACTAACCGTCGTACCACCAGAGCACCTAACCTAAACATATAGTCCTAAGAACAAACAGCAAATCACTATACACATACAGAACCTAGAAGCCTTATATGAATTGAATGAATCAGCTTTAAAGTACAACAAAGTCCAACATTTCTCGGCATAATCTCCCACCACAAAAGAGAGACAACAGAGATATACAAAGCCAAAACAAATGTATAGGAGAAAGCAGTTACAAAGCAGTCAAACAGAGCTGGAAAGCAACGTGAAAAATATGAAAAAAACAAGGGAAAAAAGGGTTACAAACAATGCAGGACAACCTAAATATACAGGAGGACCTAGAAGAATCAGAAACATGGACAGGGAAAGAAATCAAGGCACACCTAACTCAGATGGAACGGAATATTAGAGAAGACATGAGACAGCAAATCCAAGCATTGAAAGTATATTTTGAAAAGAAACTAACCACACATATTCAATCCGCAAAGAATGAGCTTTACCAGGAGATAGAGGTGTTAAAAAAAATCAAGCTGTAATCCTAGAAATGCAAGAAACTATAAATCAGATTAAAAGCGCTAATGAGAATATTAAAAACAGACTAGATCAAGTAGAAGTCAGAACATCAGATAATGAAGACAAAGTTTATCAACTTGAAAAGAATATAGTCAACACAGAAAAGATGCTTAAATCTCACGAGCAAAAATATCCAAGAGATATAGGATCTCATCAAAAGACCAAACTTGAGAGTCATTGGGATAGAAGAAGGCACAGAGGTTCAGTCAAAAGGAATAGATAGCTTATTAAATAAAATAATACTAGAAAACTTCCCAGAGATGAAAGATGGAATGGATTGCCAAATCCTGGAAGCCTACAGGACCCCAAACATCCAAAACCATAATAGACCAACTTCAAGACACATAATTATGAAGATAGCTAACATACAGGAGAAGGAGAGAATACTAAAAGCTACGAGAGAAAGGAGGCAGATTACATTTAGGGGTAAACCAATTAGGTTAACGACTGATTTTTCATCACAGACTTTGAAAGCGAGAAGATCCTGGAACAACGTATTTCAAACACTGAAAAATAATGGATTCCAACCAAGAATACTGTATCCAGCAAAACTAAGCTTCAGATTTGACAATGAAATTAAAATATTTCACGATAAACAAAAGCTAAAAGAATTCGCAGCCAGAAAACCAGCACTGCAAAGCATTTTGAGTAAAATATTACAAGAAGAGGAATTGAAAAATAGCACCCAAAACTAACAGTGGGAGGTATCTCAGTAAAGGGGAAGAAAAATAACCAAAGAGGGAAAACTACCCAATCTAAAATAAATAAATAAATAAAGATGACTGGAAGTACAAACCATATTTCAATTGTAACCTTAAATGTTAATGGCTTAAATTCACCAATCAAGAGACATAGGCTAGTAACCTGGATTAAAAAAACAAATCCAACAATATGCTGTCTTCAGGAGACTCATATGATAGGAAAAGACATACACAGACTGAAGGTGAAAGGTTGGGAAGAATCATACCACTCACATGGCCCTCGGAAGCAAGCAAGAGTGGCCATACTCATATCGAATAAAGTCAACTTCAAACCTAAGGTAATCAAAAGAGATAAAGAAGGACACTATATACTGTCAAAAGGAACCATCCACCATCAAGGCATATCAATTATCAATTTGTATGCACCAAACAATGGTGCTGCAACGTTCATAAAACAAACTCTCCTCAAGTTCAAGAGTCAAATAGACCACAACACAATAATTATGGGGGACTTCAACACACGGCTCTCGCCATTGGACAGATCCTCTAGACAAAAGCTGAACAAAGAAACTATAAAACTCAATAACACAATCAATAACCTAGACTTAACCAACATATATAGAATATATCAACCATCATCAAGTGGATACACATTCTTCTCAGCAGCACATGGATCCTACTCAAAGATAGACCATATATTATGCCATAGGGCGACTCTCAGTAAATATAAAGGTGTGGAGATAATACCATGCACCATATCTGACCATAATGGAATAAAACTGGAAATCAATGATAAAAGAAGGAAGGAAAAATCCTGCATCACCTGGAAAATGAACAATATGTTACTGAATGATCAATGGGTTACAGAAGATATAAAGAAGGAAATCAAAAAATTCCTAGAGATAAACGACAATACAGACACAACATACCGGAATCTATGGGACACAATGAAAGCAGTTTTAAGAGGGAAATTCATTTCCTGGAGTTCATTCCTCAAAAAAAGAAAAAACAACAAATAAATGAACTCACACTACATCTTAAAACCTTAGAAAAGGAAGAGCAAAACAACAGCAAATGTAGCAGAAGACAAGAAATAATTAAAATCAGAGTGGAAATCAACGAAATTGAAACAAACAAAAAAAAAACATTGAAAAAATTGATAAAACTAAAAGTTGGTTCTTTGAAAAAATAAATAAGATCGACAGACCCCTTAGCCATGCTAACGAAGAGAAGAAGAGAGAGAACTCAAATTACTAACATACGGGATGAAAAAGGCAATATCACAACAGACACTACAGAAATACAGAAGATAATTAAAACGTATTTTGAAACCCTATATTCCAATAAAATAGAAGATAGTGAAGATATCGATAAATTTCTTAAGTCATATGATCTGCCCAGATTGAGTCAGGAAGACACACACAATTTAAACAGACCAATAACAAAAGAAGAAATTGAAGAGGCCATCAAAAGACTACCAACTAAGAAAAGCCCTGGACCGGATGGGTATACAGCAGAGTTTTATAAAACCTTCAAAGAAGAATTAATACCAATACTTTTCAAGCTATTTCAAGAAATAGAAAAAGAAGGAGCTCTTCCAAATTCATTCTATGAGGCCAACATAACCCTGATTCCAAAACCAGACAAAGACACTTCAAAGAAAGAAAACTACAGACCAATATCTCTAATGAACTTAGATGCAAAAATTCTCAATAAAATCCTGGTGAATCGAATACAAAAACATATCAAAAAAATTGTGCACCAAGATCAAGTAGGATTCATCCCTGGGATGCAAGGCTGGTTCAATATATGGAAATCGATAAATGTTATTCACCACATCAATAGACTTAAAGATAAGAACCATATGATCATCTCGATAGATGCAGAAAAAGCATTTGACAAAGTACAGCATCCCTTTATGTTCAAAACACTAGAAAAACTAGAGATAACAGGAACTTACCTCAACATTGTAAAAGCTATATATGCTAAGCCTCAGGCTAGCATCATTCTAAATGGAGAAAAACTGAAGGCATTCCCTCTAAAATCTGGAACAAGACAGGGATGCCCTCTCTCACCACTTCTTTACAATTTAGTTCTTGAAATACTAGCCAGAGCAATTAGACAGACAAAAGAAATTAAAGGCATAAAAATAGGAAAAGAAGAACTTAAATTATCGCTATTTGTGGATGACATGATAATATAATTAACAGACCCAAAAGGGTCTACAAAGAAACTGCTAGAGTTAATAAATGAATTCAGCAAAGTGGCAGGATATAAAATCAACACGCAAAAATCAAAGGCATTCCTGTATATCAGCAACAAAACTTCTGAAATGAAAATGAGGAAAACCACTCCATTCACAATATCCTCAAAAAAATAAAATACGTGGGAATCAACCTAACAAAAGAGGTGAAAGATTTATACAATGAAAACTACAGAACCCTAAAGAGAGAGATAGAAGAAGATCTTAGAAGATGAAAAAATATACCCTGTTCATGGATAGGCAGAACTAACATCATCAAAATGGCGATATTACCCAAAGTTCTCTACAGGTTTAATGCGATGCAAATCAAAATCCCAGTGGCATTTCTTGTAGAAATAGATAAAGCAATCATGAAATTCATATGGAAAAACAAAAGACCCAGAATAGCAAAAGCAATTCTAAGCAGGAACTGTGAATCTGGAGGTATAGCGATACCAGAGTTCAAACTGTACTTCAAAGCAATAGTAACAAAAACAGCATGGTATTGGTACCAAAACAGGCAGGTGGATCAATGGTACAGAATAGAGGACACAGAAACAAATCCACAAAATTACAACTTTCTTATATTTGATAAAGGGGCTAAAAACATGCAATGGAGGAAGGATAGCATCTTCAACAAATGGTGCTGGGAAAATTGGAAATCCATATGCAACAAAATGAAACTGAATCCCTTTCTCTCGCCATGCACAAAAGTTAACTCAAAATGGATCAAGGAGCTTGATATCAAATCAGAGACCCTGCACCTGATAGAAGAAAAAGTTGGCTCCGATCTACATATTGTGGGGTCAGGCTCCAAATTCCTTAATAGGACACCCATAGCCCAAGAGTTAATAACAAGAATCAACAAATGGGACTTACTTAAACTAAAAAGTTTTTTCTCAGCAAGAGAAACAATAAGAGAAGTAAATAGGGAGCCTACATCCTGGGAACAAATCTTTACTCCTCACACTTCAGATAGAGCCCTAATTTCCAGAATATACAAAGAACTCAAAAAATTAAACAATAAGATACAAATAACCCAATCAAGAAATGGGCCAAGGACCTGAACAGACACTTCTCAGAAGAGGACATACAATCAATCAATAAGTACATGAAAAAATGCTCACCATCTCTAGCAGTCAGAGAAATGCAAATCAAAACCACCCTAAGATACCATCTCACTCCAGTAAGATTGGCAGCCATTAGGAAGTCAAACAACAATAAGTGCTGGCGAGGATGTGGGGAAAAGGGTACACTTGTACATTGCTGGTGGGACTGCAAATTGGTGCGGCCAATATGGAAAGCAGTATGGAGATTCCTGGGAAAGCTGGGAATGGAACCACCATTTGACCCAGCTATCGCCCTCCTCGGACTATTCCCTGAGGACCTTAAAAGAGCATACTATAGGGATACTGCCACATCAATGATCATAGCAGCACAATTCACAATAGCTAGACTGTGGAACCAACCTAGATGCCCTTCAATAGATGAATGGATAAAAAAAATGTGGCATCTATACACAATGGAGTATTATGCAGCACTAAAAAATGACAGAATCATGGAATTTGCAGAGAAATGGATGACATTAGAGCAGATTATGCTAAGTGAAGCTAGCCAATCCTTAAAAAACAAATGCCAAATGTCTTCTTTGATTTAAGGAGAACAACTAAGAACTGAGCAGGGAGAAAGAGCATGAGGAAAAGATTAACATTAAACTGAGATGAGTGATGGGAGGGAAAGGGAGAGAGAAGGGAAATTGCATTGAAATGGAAGGAAACCCTCATCGTTATACGAAATCACATATATGAGGTTGTGAGGGGAAAGGGGGGGAAGGGAGAGAACTGAACAACAACAGATGAGGTAGAGAGGGAAGATGGGAGGGGAGGGGAGGGGGGATTGTAGAGGATAGGAAAGGCAGCAGAATTCAACAGTCACTAATATGGCATTATGTAAACATTGTAAATGTGTAACTGATGTGATTCTGCAATTTGTATTTGGGGTAAAAGTGGAAGTGCACAACTCGCTTGAATCAAATGTATGAAAGATGAAAAAAATAAAATAAAAAATAAAAAAAAATATTTCAAGAGTACATTCATTTCCTAACATTACTTCCACAAATTACAGGGTCTAGTTAGCTTTTGCATGCTACCGATCTCATCAACCTGGCTCAAAGTTATGCAGTAGACACAAATTAAGGAGACTACGTTGCTCTCTTTCAGTCTAGGTTTTGACATACTTGTGGATTCTGGATTGTTCTATATGGAAGTGCCTATATTCTCTCAGTTGCACTTCTTAGAACTTTCAGTTCAGATTCCAGATGGCTAATTCTGAGTTCCATCTGACTTCTTATTGAAGTAAAATTCGTCTTTCTGAACTGCTCTGTAATTTCCGGAGCTGCTTCTTGTGTCTAAAGAACATAAAAAGAATATATTTTAAAAATTATTAGAACCCAAATAATTATTATGTAGTCATTTTATTTAGTTCTGAGTCAAAAATTCAGACAGCAATTTTAAATGTGAAGAAAAAAAAATTAGACTGTAAACTTCTGTCATCAGTGTCAATACATTAAATCTGAACCAATAATAATTGAGTTCTTCCTCTCCCCCTTTCCCTCCTCATTCCCTGCCCTCCTCCTCCTCCTTTCTACTGCGAATGGAACCCAGGGCGTTGCACAGGCTAGGCTATCTACCATTGATCTGTGCTCAAAGTAATGAATCATTCTCATGTTAGCACTCAGATCATCCAACAATTTAAAGAATAATAGAATCAATTCAAAATATGAAAGTTGAAATTTTTAACTTAACAATTCAAAAGTATATTTCTGCATCACATTTTTTTTCTCCTCACAGCCCACTATTATCAAATATCCAACAGTTATCTGATGAAAATTATTACTCAGATCAAATTAGCTGAAAGGATGATGTAAATTGTGGTATTTGAAGGGGCATCAAATGTCTTCCTTCTCTTAGAAATCTACACAACATCTTTCCTCAAGAGATATAGAATACACCTATAATACATATATCCAAAATACAGTTTACAATGAAATGAATTAAAGCAAATTGCAGATAAGTAAGATAGCCTGTAAAATCATCAATACTTGTTTTTGCTTCTCCTTTAAATCCCATCTTGCTCGATGTTCAATGTCACATTCCCACCATACTCCTTGGCCTCGTTCTACTCGAGTGCTCCGTGTGTGCCTTGGAAAGTTTACTACATTTTCTTCCAACTTCTTTTGATTCCTTTCTATTTTTTCAAATGTATCTTGTATACTTTTTATAAAAAACAAGTTCTGCATAAAACAATCATAGTTTGTTCTCAAATGTAAATGCTTTGAAGATGCATTTTTCATCTTTGTAGTAAGATCATCCATCTGCATGAATAAAAGAAGTATGGAAAACACAATATGAAAATAAGATACTGAAAATATTCGACACCAACTCAAACAACAAATTTTACATAATTTCAATTGCAACAAAACATAATCTATACCAGCATTATGAAGAGTAGATTAAGTTTCTATAATAAGGTATATTAGCTTTTCAGTTGGTAAGGATTACACCTCTATAAATCCCAATTCTGGCTACATAATAAATGTTGAGGAAATCTATATAGAAGATGATTTTTTCCCATACTGAATTTACTATTAGATTAAGTGAATTTAATTTTATATTTTGTCACTGAAATATAGTTAGAATAAAAGTCTTAACAGGCCAATCTACTAACAAAAAATATTGATTGATATCAAATAGTAATTTTGTTAAAACAACTATTAGGCATTAATATTTTCCATTCATTCTAGAATAGGTATGGATATCAGATATCACTCTCACCTTGGAAGAATTTATATCTCAACAAGATAATCACCATGCAAACACTGTTGGTGACAGAAAAGTCAGAGAAAGTGCATGAAAAATAAGAATTCATTTTATGTGATCTCTGAATAAACATGATCAAGTGAATAAAAACAGAAGAGTCAGAAAGTACAGCATGAATAAGACAGAGATATGGTACAATCAGCACAATTCATGAAGACCACAAAGAGGCAGGGTAATAAAAGCATGTCCAAATATTAACTTGTAAATAGATGCCCCCAGTCATGTAGTACTTGAGTTGTCAAAAGGTGGAAGCATTTTATAGTTTAGCAACTGATAACTGGCTAAGTGACATGGTCATAAAACAAAATTCTACTAGACAACAGAAAGAAATAAAATAGTGATGCTTGCTACAACACAGAGGATCCCTGAAAAAAGTATTCTAAGTCAATGAAACTGGTAAAAATCAAAACACCTACTGTTGTATAAATTCACTTGTATGAAATATCCATTACAGAGTAATTTTAGAGTTATAACTATAAGCCAACTTCCAAACAAGATTTCCAAAAAGCAAAAGTTAATATCAAGAATCAGCAAATGGTGGCTGGTAGTTCAGTGGTAGAGTGCTTGCTTAGCATGTGTGCAGCTCTTAGTTTGATCCTCAGCACCACACATGAATAAATAAAGATAATGTGTCCACTACAAATAAAAATATTTTTAAAAAGCATCAATATGGGGCTGGGGCTGGGGCTGTAACTCAGTGGTAGAGTGCTTGCCTTCCATGTGTGAGGCATTGTGTTTGATCCTCATCACCACATAAAAATAAAGATATTGTGTCTATATACAACTATTTTTTTAAAAAAAAAAGGATCAATAAATGGGTTGGTATCAAACTAAAAAACTTTTTCACAGCAAAGGAAACCATCACGAATTATAAACAGAGAGCCTTCAAAATGTGAGAAAATCTTTGCCATGTGCACCTCAGATAGAACATTAATCACCAGGATGTACAAATAATTCAACTTTTTTAACACCAAAAGAACACCAACCAATAATCCAATCAAAAAATGGGCAAAGGAACTGAAAAGGCACTTCCCAGAAGAACATATGCAAATGGTCAGAAAATATATTTTAAAAAATTTAATTTGAGAAATGCAAATGCCACACTGAGACTCCATCTCACTCTGGTCAGAATGGCAACTGAGAAGAATAAAATAATGATAGATGTTGGTGACAGTGTGGGGAAAATGTTCACTTACACATTGCTGATGGGACTGCAAATTGGTGCAATCACTCTGCAAAGCAGTATGGAGAGTCCTCAGAAATCTTGGAATGTAACCGCCATTTGACCCACTTATCCCACTCCTTGATTTACACACAAAATCCTTAAAATCATCATACTACAGTGACACAGCCACAACAATGTCTAAAGTGGCTCAAATCACAATATTGAAGCTATGAAACCTTCAATGGATGAACAGATTTTAAAAATGTGTCATGTACACAGGATGGAATATTAACAAGCTGTGAGAAAGAATGAAATTATGGTATTTGCCAGTAAATGGATGGAACTGGAGATTATCATCCTAAATGAAATAAGCCAATCCTCCAAATCCAAAGGCTGGAAGTTCTCTTTCATAAGTGAATGCTAACACACAGTAAGGAATGTGGGAAAAAAGAATAGAAGTTCATTGAATTAAGACAAAAGGAATGGGAATGAAAATGGAAACAGAAAAGACAGTAGAATAAATCTGAAACAACTTTCCTATATTCACATGTGAATACATGACCAGTGTAACTCCACATTATGTACAAATATAAAAATGTGAAGTTCTAATCTATGATGTAAATATTCAAATACAGTCTACTGTCATATATATCTAAAAAGAACAATAAAGAAACAGCGTACTACAGGGACATAGCCACATCAATGTTTATCGCAGCACAATTCACAATAGCTAGACTGTGGAGCCAACCTAGATGCCCTTCAATGGATGAATGGATAAAAACATGTGGCATATATACTCAATGAAATATTACTCAGCACTAAAAATAATGAGACCATGGCATTTGCAGGGAAATGAATGGCATTAGAGCATATTATGCTAAGTGAAGTTAACCAATCCCAAGAAAAACAAATGCTGAGTGTCTTCTCTGATATAAGGGGGGGTGACTCAAAATGGGGAAGAGAGGAAGAGCATGGGAAGAAGATTACCTCTACATAGGAAAGAGGGGTGGGAGGGAAAAGGAGGGAGAAAGGGAATTACATGGATGGTGGAAGGAGACCTTCATTGTTATACAAAATACATGTATGAAGATGTGAGAAAAAAATAATAGTGTTACCTTAGATTAGGTAGAGAGAAGTGATAGGAAGGGAGGGGAAGGCTGGGGAGATAGGAAGGATAGTAGAATAAAATGAACATTATTATTACCATGTGTATATATGTGAATGCATGACCAATGTGATTCTGCAACCTGAATAGTCAGAAAAATGAGATATTTTATCCCATGTGATTCAAATGTATGATATGTCAAGGTCATTTTATTCTCATGGGTAGCTAATTAAAACAAATTTAAAAATCACATAAAAGTAAAATAGAGTCTTGCCTAAAGTTAAAAAATAAATAAATAAATAAAAGTACTATTGTTTACATTAGTAAATTACTAAAATAATATATTGGTAGTTTTCTAGGACTTTGGACGTGTAGGGATTAGAAAACTGATAGCTAAGAGGTTCCAGGTTTCTTTTCAAGAACATGAAAATGTTCTAAAATTGACTGTGTAAATGGTTACATAACTGTTAATGTACTAAAAGACACTGTATTTTACATGTTATATGGGTGAATTCGATGTCAGGTGCATTACATATATCATAAAAATGCCTTTTAAGAGATGTACTGAAAAAAAAAAACTTAGCTAACATTTTTCATTGTCTAGTTTGGATATCAGTCCAGACATAATACAAATATTTATATGCTTCATAATGTATCTAAATAAATGAAACAAAATAAAGAAATAGCGTAAGTATTTCAATAATTAAACTAAAACCTAAAACATATCTGTATTTTGAGAAAAGCATAAAACAATTTGTACACATTTTTAAAGTCAATTTAGTAATTACTTGCAGATTTTGAATAGATGCACAAAAATGAAGTAAAAATAACAAATTTTCCTGAAACATTCTATTAAATAGTACCTCTAATTTAGTTTTCCTTGTTGTACCATAGAAGTAGAGACAGCATGAAAAGCTGCTGGGTTAAAGAAAAAATCTCAGCTTTCCTCAGACTAGATATTTTAATGAAAGTTGCTGATTTTGTAAGAGAAAAATTCTAAAAGAAAAATTTAAGTGTAAGAAATAAGTGCAGTATAAAGATCCCCAAATATAATAAAATCAATTATAATGAAAATATAAAGAAAGCTGTTCATTGAAATTAGTATCCCAGAATAACTTTTATTACTTAAGCAGGTGTTGATTTACAGATGACATGTTCAATTTTCTACATACTTGACTTGTCATTTGTCTTAGTTTCTTCATTAAATCCTGTCTTTATATTTTAAATTTATGTGAAAATGTGCTAAATCTTCTAGAGAAGACTCTGATACACGTTGTAGTTTCAGTGTACCAGCTGGTTGTTTTTCAAGATGTCTCGCAACTACCTGATGTTTCTGTTAATGATTTTGTTACTCAGCTCACTTTAAAAATTTATTATTATTATTGTTATTGTTATTATTATTACTATTGTTATTATTATTATATAATGATGTTTACTCTGAAAAAAACATCACTACACACAACAGTAAGCTGCTGTTTATTTCTGAATTCCCTTAAGAAAATAGAAGATTGTGTACTCCTGCTTAGTCACTATCACATTCCTTACACAACAGGGTGGGCCCTGTATCTCTACATACTGCCCTTGATAAAGTTGCAATATTTAACAAACTACTGAAATCTCAATCAAAAATGGTTACACAGGTCTCATTGGTAGTGGTGAATTCTACAGAGGTTATTATCCCTCTCTTATTAGAGACTCAAGTTAATACTCCACATCCTCACATCTTTAAAGCTTTGCTAAAATAATTCCAATATACTTTCACAAAGAATAAAGGAGATGCTAGGTAACCTGGTCTCCACCTCACTGCCTGTCCACATCTCCTAGATTTCTCACTGGTCCTCACACCACTCCTGCTTTACATAAACCCTGCCACCCTCATTAACCTGGACATGGGGGTTCAATGCCAAATTAATGAATTTTAGATGGCTACAATTATCTTTGTCACAATATAATAGGAATTAGGCCATGAAATAAAGACAACTATTAGCAAGTTATCATGAATATATGCATCAAATTACAGATGAAATCAACTGTGGTTTTGCTGCAATTCATCACATTAGTCCCAATTTATGATAATGACAAATAGATGTTTTTAAAGAGGTGGACAAGACATGAATGAAAACAAAAAAAAATATCAGGACAGTTATTTTCAGATTTATGTTAAACTTAAATGACTAAAAATAAATTTACCAACTAAAAATATACAAAAATATACTGAAGAAAGTCTATTACAAAATACAGCATATACATTTCAGTTCAACTGTAAAATCTGAAATGAACTGTAGAAGTAACTAATTTATTTGAAACTAGGTATGAGCATTTCCATTATGTGTTTCATTGTGATCTTCAAGTATAGCAACAAGAAGACATTAAAATTGTTATTCGGTAATGGGATGTAGCTCATTGGTAGGACATGTGTTTAGCATGTGCAAACTTTGGGTTGAATTAATAGCACCAAAATTAGATATTGTTTCAGCATTATTGAGACCATATTACTAATGTCAGCATATAAACCTACAAAAAAATCTTAACTCAACCTCTTAAATCTTTATAAGAAACAATTTCTTAAATTGAAGGGTCAGGCCCAAGTTTTAAAAATTTCCTCCTTTTTAAATATTAAAATACATTTTAACTAAGTCTTTTGTGTTTAGTTGACACATGAGTACCTGTAGTTATTTTAAAATATGTACACAATGTGTAAGAATCAGAGCAGGGAAATGGGAATACTCAGCACTTCAAACACAGATTGGTTGTGCTGCAAATGAGGTCTAAGTTATTTTTGCTGGACAACAGGCTGTAGTTCTGTGTTGATACAGAAACACATTCATAATATCTACATTTTTATATTCATCAAGATTCAACATTTAGCCATAAGCAGATATCACTTTGAGTATTCCTTTGAAGACTCTTTATAAAGATATCTTGCTTGATACTTACTTCTTCTGCTTTCTCCTTTCCATATTGATCCAGTTGTTCTTTTAAATGATTAGTTTCATTGATTAATTCCAAATATTTGTTTTCCAGCATGAGACGATATCTGTCATTTCGAGCTTGAAGTTTTTTTATAACATTATAAAATTGGGTTTGGACATTAATAATTCCATCTATTTTATTTTCACCTTTCTTCTGATAGCCACGCAATTGGTCTTCACGCAATGTAGTTTCTCTTTGTAGTTTAGGTACCTTCTCTTTAGAAGCTTCCTGCTTTCTGAGGTGTTCATTCCTTTTTCTTTCTTCGTTTTGATACCTGTGTTCCATCTCCATCAGTTGGCACTGTGTTTGCTTTTGGTGTCTGTTTACTTGATCTGTAGCCAAAGTCATTACTCTTGTCTGATGCAGCTCATTTTCTAGGTCACTTGTTTTTATTTCAGACTTTGGAACCTGTTGGGAAGGAATCTCACTACTGCCGTTTAGGTTAGATACATCAATATTCTTTTTTTCCTGTGAACTAAAGTCTTTATCTCTGCCTCTCTGGAAAGCAACTTCTAGATTTCTTTTTGGTGTTGGACTTTCACCTTGATGGGGTGGAGCAGGATCAGATCTGGCAGGGTGAGATTCGACATCTGTTTCTGGTCTTTCTGTGCTTTGTTTTTCACTCTCAGGTGTGAAATTTTGCAATGTATTCTCAACTTTCCAAATACCCAACTGTTCATTGTCCTGAAATATTTCCATAAGTGTTTCCTCATTCAATTTTTGTGTCCATGGAAGGCTGGTATTCTTTTCTCTTAAAATTTTAGTATTCTCAAAGCACTTCTTTTCCTGGTTCTGATATTTTACTGTGTCCATTCCCAGTCTCTTCATAGAGACCTCATCCTTCTTCTTGTGATATTTATGCAATAGCTTGTTCTCTGTCCCATCACTAGGAGAAACCTAAATAAAACCAAGGATACATTTAGCTAGCACTCAATAAAATGATGTTTCATAATTTTCACTGAAATTAAAGGAAAACCTGTTTATTTGTATAGTGAAAGGGTTTCAATAAATTGATACCCACAGAAGAAAAATTAGATGTAAACTTCTGAGCTTATAAAAATATAAATTCCCAAGAGTTCAAAAGTTAATTCAAGAAGATGGATCTATGAGAGTAAAGGAAAATTATAACTTAAAGAATATAAGAACTGCCAGGTTCAGGGGCTCATGCTTGTAATACCAGTGTCTCAGGATACTGAGGCAGGAGGATCACAGGTTCAAAGCCAGTCTTCAGCAATTCAGTGAGACCCTGACTCATTCATAAATAAATAAATAAATAAATGGCTGGGATGCATCTCAGTGGTTAAGCACCCTGGTTCAATTCCTGGTTATAAAAAAAGAAAAAAATTAAAGATTGAAAAAATCTGCATTATACCAGAATGAAAGAATAGATTAAGTGATTAGTTAGTTTGCCAATGTAAAAAAAAATAACTTTGCAGAAGAGAAGTGACAGAGAAAACCCCACACATATAGTTATCTAATACTAGACGAACACACTATAAAACATGCATTGGGGAAAGGATAGGTTCCTCAACCAATTGTGCAGGGAAAACTGAAAACCCATATGTCATAGGAGAAATTTAACCCCTATTTCTCAAAAACAAAGTGGATCAAGGACCTACATAATAGATAAAAGACCCTAGACCTATTACAAGACTACACAGGCCCAGCGCTCCATCTTGTCAGTGTAGGAACTGAATTCCTCAAAAAGACACTTAAAGCACAAGAAGTAAAATAAAGAATCAATAAATGGGGTGGTATCTTTACAGCAAAGGAAACCATCAAGAATGTGAGTAGACAGCATATAGAATGGGAGAAAATCTTTGTCACTGCCATGTCAGATAGAGCATTAATCTCCAGAATATATAAACAACTCGAAAAATAACTCACAAACAAAAAATAACCCAATCAATAAATGAACAAAAAACTGAGCAAACACTTCAAAGAAAAATATGTTCAGTTAGCAAGTATATGAAAAAAAATGTTCAACATCTTTAGTGATTAGAAAAATGAAAATTAAAACTACACTGATATATAAAGAATGCAAGTAACAATAAGTGTTGGTGAGAATGTGGGGAAAAGATTCACTCATACATTGCACCAAGCAATTTTTCAGGAAAACAGTATATAGATTTCTCACAAAACCTGGAATGGAGCGACCATTTGACCCAGTTATTCTGCTCCTCAGTGTATACTCCAATGAAACTATAGTGACACAGCCACATAAATATTTATAGCAGCTCTTCACAAAAGTTAAGCTGTGGAACCAACCTAGGTGCCTTTCAACACATGGAAGTATAAAGACAATGTGTCATATATACACAATGGATTCAGCCATGAAGAATGAAATTATGGCATTTGCTGGCAAATGAATGGAACTGGACACTGTCATGCCAAGTGAAATAATCCAGTCTTCCAAATCCAAAGTCTGAATATTCTCTTTAACATGTAGTTGCTAACACACATAAGGGTGGAGGATAAAAGAATAGAAGTTCGTCGGTTAGACAAAAGTGAATAAAGGGCTGAGAGGGGAGGGGAATATAGTAGAATGAATCTGACATTACATTCCTATGTTCACATATGAATACATGACCAGAAAAACTCTACATAGAAGAAGTTATATGCTGTGTATGTGTAATACACCAAAAGAACTCTATTGTAATGTACACCTAAAAACAATAAATAAAAATCAGAATTCACTATTTCTCCGTTGATCCACTTTTAGAATCATATGATCTACCCTTTAAACAGTTAAAAATTCCAAATATTTTATCATGTACCTATCTGTTGGGATGGCTTCAGTGGCAAATAAAAGAACACTTAACTTTAAGAAGAATAAGTGCAATCTGACACCTCGTGTATTCAACCAGACCATAGTAAGAGCCTTAGCTCTAAATCTACTGAGACATACAAAAGTTCTCCAAGGTCTTTTCCTAAAAATATTCCTAGCATATTCTGTTTTCTAACATTTTGTAGCTGAGAATGAGAATTGCATCTATTGATAAATTATAAATGTAGAAACAGCATTAAACACATGATCTATATCAATGAACAATGTATCACAATTCTTAAAAGGAGCACAAGGCTAAAAACATAGGCAAATTGCATGATTTTTCTGCAAGTCTTTTGCCTCTGCTTCTAGTGCTCATCCATAAAGCCAGTTACTTCTGTCCTCTGAATGGATAAACACCAAAGAAGGCCTGTGTCTCAAAATACAAATGACAAATAAGGCAAAATGTGTAAGGCTCTACTGAGAAAATCCTGAGATTTCTACTCAGTAGCATTTGTTTCATCTCAGTGAATATTGAAACATGAGTCAATATAAAATAAAGGAAACAAACAGATCTTATGTATTAGGAACAAATACTTACCAGTAATTTATTTCTAAGAACATATTATGGTATGCCATTTTTTCCAAAGGTGTTTTGTACTGAAGTAGGAGATTACTTGAAGCAAAGTGTTTGTTTCTCTTCTTAAAAGTGAGAAAATGATTTGCAAAACCAGAGTATTTGCTGGCCCCACTTTTTCTCCTTACTTAACAGTGGGAGTAGTAATGCACATTAATACAACAAGAGAGCAAAGTCACTTCCCCAAACTAGATCTACTATTAGAAGCAAGGGTTTTGAGATCATAGAAAAATCATCTATTCCTCTGGAAAATATTAAAAGTCTTTTCTCTTTATAAGGCTACTCTGAAAATCATCATGGGACTGCTGTGGAGAAATACAGTTGAATTAAGAACATTATTTAATTCAATGGGACAAAAATTGCACCCCTCACCTCCAAAATATGTACATTATGGTTATAAGTATATGGATTCAAAACCCTCTATACTTTCCCATAATTAATAAATTTACTATTTAACTATGTTACACACACACACACACACACACACACACACACACTCAATCATTTGAAAACAGAATAAATAATTCAGGAAACATGTCCTTTCTGCACATGTCTATCTTTTTTGTTTGCAAAGATGTGTTACTGAAATTTCATATTGTAAATTCTGGCATTATGGTCTCATGGAAATTGTCTGTAGGTTTCATTTGTTCTGCTAAAATCTACAAATTTATTTCAGCAAGGTTTTGGCTGTATATGAGCAGGTGACAGAAGTCTAAAAGCTTAATTTAAGAGTGGGACCTTCAAGATTAAAAAATAATTCCAAAAGGTAGATTTATTCTTTATGAGTAAATGTCTTACATTTCACTTGCACAAATGACAGATAAATTTGGGTGAGTGAAAACATTTCTTGGGGTGGGGATGTGGGTCAAGTGGTAGCGCGCTCGCCTGCCATGCGTGCGGCCTGGGTTCGATCCTCAGCACCACATACAAACAAAGATGTTGTGTCTGCCGAAAACTAAAAAATAAATATTAAAATTGTCTCTCTCTCTCTCTTTAAAAAAAATTTAAAAATTAAAAAAAACATTTCTTAAATGCAGACAGAAATGCAATTGTGAAACACTTTTTTTAAAAATGATTTAAATAGGTGCATAGATATTTAGTTTGCATTTTAACATAAAACACCTACATTTGTATTTATGTCAGTGATCAAACTAAACTTCTTTATTCAAAAAACAAATGCTGAACAACTACCAGATGCTAAGTTTTGCTGTAACTAGTTTTGTCATAAATATCATATTTAATTTTAGAGTCAGATAACATTGTGTTTTTTTCTGGTTTGTCAGATCTTTTTTTAATTTTTTTTATTGCCAAATAATGAACATTGTGTTTTAAATCAAAATAGTAGTTCACACCCCACATACCCATGCTTTGGGAAACAGCAGACTGCATATAAATGGAGGTCCTATAAGTCTGTGTTTCCTGGCATTGTGGGAGATGTCTGAAGTGTGTGGAAGTACACACACATGATGACTGCATGTTGGTGAAATTGCCAAACAGCACATTCATCAGACCACATTGCCATCACTAAGTGAAACATGGCCACATACAATAAGTTAAAGGGATTTTATAAATAATTCAAATGAAATACAGTAAAAATTTGAAACTTTACTGAACATTCATTTACCTGATTAAAATGATTTCTTGCAGTCTCCAATTCTGTATCTATTGTACAAACAGAGATTTCAGCTTGCTTTCTCACATGATCCTCTTTGTTAAATTCTCTTTCTTTTTCTTTTAATGGGTTCTCATTTTTTTCATGTAACATATCATCATTTTTTCTCTTCACCTCATCTTCTTTTAAGGTATATCTGAAGTTAATATGGATGCCTTTTAATTGATTTTTGCCAAAAATGCCTTTTTATGTTCTGGCTCTTTGTATGCTGATTTAGTATCTTAATAAAAATTCTATGTTCTCTGAAGCTTTTATAGTTTAACATTTTAAATTTCTCCTTTAATCTTGTGTAAAACATACATAATTGAAAGTCAATAATAAAAGATTGTTTTGTTATTTGATAAGTTTCTGTTACTCGCAAATCTTTTAGATACCACAGAAAAGAAATTTAGAAATGATTTGGTAAATTGACAAGTTTAAGGTAATTTTTTTTTTGCACAATCATAGGTCCTCGCCAGTTAAAAAAATAATTTCATGTCAAATAAGTTTAAAGATATTGTTTATATACAAACTTATGGATTCAGTAGTAATATCATTTATCTTCATAAAATATGTCAGGTGTACCTATAATTGGCTTACAGTGTAACAGCATATTCAGACATTCTTTTTTCAATATGTGTCTTTTGGGGCTGGGGCTGTAGCACAGTGGTAGAGCGTTTGCCTAGCATGGGTAAGGTGCTGGGTTTGATCCTTAGCACCACATATAAATAAAATAAAGATATAAAAAATATGTATCTTTTGTATTACTATAACCCTGAACTGGGATAAATAATCTAATACCTGTTATTATACTTTTTATGTTTCTTTTATGGTAACACTCTCAACTTACATTTTTGATCATTACGTATTTTACAAAAAAACTCAAAATCCATTTTTGAACAAGATGGGACCTAATATTTAATCCAATAATGAAGAGTAATATTCTTCAACAGATGAATGGATAAAAAAAAAATATGTGTGTGAGTGGGCACACACACAATGGAATATAAGACATAACAAAAATAAATTTATGCCAACATATAGTCTACTGTCATGTATGTCTAAAAAACATAAAAAGTATGAACAAATTTATGAATGAGAATGAATTTGAATAAAAATATGAACAAATTTATGAATTAAATATGAACAAATTTATGAATGAGAATGAATTTGAATAAAAAATAATCTGTTTTAATTTCATTTTTAATGAATGTTAATATTAGAAGTGTAGCCAAGTGTCTAGCTCAGCACTAGCACATCACACTAGTAACACAAAACCCTGAGTTTGATCCCCAAAATCAGCCTAAAAACTATAAATGTATAATAACATGTTTCAGGGCAGTGAAAAATGCCTCACTGTTGGAACACAAACTTTCTTGAGAGAAATTTAAAAATCCTGTAATCTTTTTAAAGTTTCCCAACTTTAACCAAATAACTCTATATTGAAATTTTTTTCAAAAGTAAACAGAAATATAGAAAGTTTTTTTTTTTCTTTTCTTCTCATCCCCAACTTTGGTACCAGGGATTGAACCCACAGAAGCTAAATCCCTTAGCTACATCCCAAGGTCTTTTTCATTTTTTTTTTTTTTTTTTTTTGAGACAGGGTCACATTAATTTGCTTAGGACATTGCTGCTATGTTGATGAGGATTATTTTGAACTTTTGATCCTCCTATCTTTGTCTCCCAAGCTGCTGAAATTATAGGCACATGCCATAGTATCTGAGTAGGAAATGATTTTTTTATAAATGATATTTCTTGAAATATTAATTGTAATAAAAAGTTAAAAATATAAACAAATAACAATCCCAAATTATGCTTGTTAAATAAATAGATTACTAGCAGATGGGGTTCCATAGAGTCATTAAAATTGTGATGGGGAAAAATATGAACTTAACTTTTAGAAGTAATCACATTTAATAATATGCTATCATATTTGTAAGAATTTTATAATTTATTCATGTTTTTTCCTTTGCAAAGTGCTAACAGATGAGGCAGCAGTTAAAAAATTTTGTCCTTCTTATTTTACTGGATTAAAGGAAAAGATTCCACTCCGTCTTTCAATCTAGGATATAATACCTCAAATTGTGGACTTGTTGTTTCAATTCTATATTTTCTTGCTTAAACTCTGATACCCTCTTTTTTAGCTCATGAATCTCATTTTCCAGTTGTGCATTTTTTTTAACATGTAGTGAACACTGTGTGCAGTGACTTTTTTTGCTTTTTATTATTCTTTGGAGTGATAGAACTGCTTTCTGGGTTTTCGACAGGCTAACAGAATCTGTCAGAAAAAAGAAGATAGAAATAAAGTATGTGACTATTTTAAATATATGAATGCTGTATATTTCACATGCATTATTTATACACTAAAGCAATGAGTGCATAAAACACGTGACACAATATGCTGAACTCTGAAGATATAGCAGATGAGATTAGACCCCTATTGTTCTTTAGCTTAAAGTCTAATGGAGAAGACAGACACAAAAAAAAGATCATTATAATTTTAGACAGATGATATTAGAAAAGAGGTTTGTGATCTAATACATAAATCTGATCTATAGAAAAGATTCCCTGAGGAAAATGAAAATACACTGAGAAATGAACAGAAAGCAGGTAGAATGTGAAGAACATTATTCTTTCTAACATAAAAATTCAAGTTTTCCAACTCCCCTGTGGTCTATACTTGTCTTGTACAGAAACTAAGAGGGACACTCCCACTATAACCTGCTGCTGGACTTTGGTCTTGAGAGAGACAACTCTTTATCTTTCTTGCTTTTTCTTTATTCCCTGTTTACTAGGTTCATTTCTCCCACTATTAGAATATATCAGCACTCATGTTATAAATCAATATTCTATCCAAAGAACTGTGTAGAATATGTTGTTCTTACCATGGACATGTCCATCTTCTTTCTCTTTTGCTTTATGATGTTTCTCTCCAGATGAGTGAGAAACACACATCTGCGGATGATCCTCAGAAAATACCTGCAAAGTAAAGGACCTCAATGAGCTGCATGAAGACTTCCCTATCATTCTTTTAGACAACACCCAAATTTTGGTCTTGAAAGCAGTTAACTAACATGTAGATAACTACAGACTGAGCAGTCATACTTTCCATAGGGTGTCTTAGCATTGTGTTCCAGATGAAGCTGAACACTTATTTTCCAATGGCTCCTAATTTGGTAAAAGCAGGGTGGATGTCATAGAAAAGGCATTCTTTGACAACATGCTAACAAAGGTGTATACACCCCAAAGGACGGGAGGAATGATATTCATTGTAACTCATCCGACTTTGCATTCACCATCAAATGTGTGAGAAGGCTTTCAAGTCTTATTTTAAAGAATTTTGAGGAGTATGTTTCATATTAAATAGGATTACACTTTTTAAACAATGAACTAACAAAGTTTTTGTTTGAAAATATGAGACTTAGGTGTTCAGTTGGGGATTTGACACTGAGATATGGCCCCTGCCCAGGATACACCCCAAAGGGAAAGCTGTAAACCCAAGAACCTACATATGCCAGCCAAATAAAATAAATCCAGATGTGTGCTAAATCTCACACCAGGAATGTTGGCAATGTGAGAAAAAAGATGAGACAACATCTCTAAATTCCATCATTCCCCCATTAATGCACACAAATACATTTCTTTAATATACTAAGACATTTTGATAAAATTATTCAACATATTGACTGAATTTTCTGCAAGGATGAGAAACAAAATGAAAAGGTCACTTTAATTGGCAACTGGAGTCCTCTGAGTGAACTGAAAAATTGTTTAATACATGTAAGAAGACAGAAATTGCATCAACATACTTTATACAAAACCAGAGATATAAAAAATTGTGCTATATATGTGTAATAAGAATTATAATGCATTCTGCTGTCATTTATTTTTTAAAAAATCAATAAAAAATAAACAAAAAATAACAAATAAACATTAACCAGGATGTAATATATATATATATATATATATATATATATATATATATATATATATATATATATTCAACTTGTAGCAAATAACTACTAATTTTCACTAGAATTTTGAGCCTTTGACAACATCACACTTTCACATGAATGCAATCAGTGACCATTACCATTCATAACCCAGGTGGTTATTCGTCAGTCTCAAATTTAGTCTCAACTTTTTATTTTTCAAAATGTTTATGCAAGTGGAAGCACAGGCAACATTTAGAATTGTTTTGCCTCCATTACATAGTAAATTTAGCTATAAGTTGACAGGACTACTAATGCTATTTTCAGATTCTAACCAGTTCAGAGTGGTTGTAGATGTAATTAATAATATATAATGCCTGGATTCCAAAAGACTATTTAAAAGGTATTTTCATTTGGCCTCCTTTACTTTCCTCAAGAAAGGAAAACAAGAAGAAACAGGAAGAAATGCTTTATATGTTGACATACCTGAGACTGGGTACATTGAGCATCATCAAAACTTTTGTGCTCTTCTTCTGAAGTCATATCAAAATGGGTCTCTGCTGATAAATGAATACATTTACTCACATTCCTCAGAACTGCATTAGAAAGCATGAACATCAATCCAAATAGAAAAGGTAATTGTAACACCAAAATAACTTAATATTCCCAAATATGATTTCCAATTAAGTTTAAGATTTGGTGAATAATTACTGGTTTCAACTTTCCACAGTTTTTCTTTTTTTTTCTTTTTCTTTCTTTGTATATACACCTTGGGAGTGGACCCACAAACTTATGCATTCTTGTCAAATACTCTACCATTTAGTTCTATCCCATGGCCACTTGAATTGGCAACTGGAGTCCTCTGAGTGGACTGAATACAGCCATCCTTCAAGGCTTGGACTTCCAAGTAGTTGTGAATAAAGATGTACCCATTTGCACCCAACAAACATTGAGTTCTCGGGGAGTATTTTTTCTTGATCCAAATCCTCAACACACATCTTATAGAGACATGACAGGATACAAGGTTCAGTGCAAACCATATTGCCAAGATTTGTCTACTCAAGATCAATGAAATTTTCTCAGAAACAAACTTGAAAATACACATGGAAAGAAGGGCTGATTCTGGGAAAATGTTAGTATAGAGTAAGCTGCATTCTAAGCTGCACTATTGCATGGAGACCAAAGAGTTGGTGAAAAGCTTCTCAGCAAAGTGAGTGAAAGAGGGATTTTATTCAAATCCCTAAAATTTCTGAACACTGAAAAGGTCCAGAGATTCAGTAATCTGTGTACCATAAACAAAAAAAGCCTACAACCTGCATGCAAATATCAGTGCAGATCTGCCTCAGACAAAGGGGGAGAGAGAAGAGGAAGTTGCATTCTAAGTTGTACCATGATGTGCCCTGCTAAGGAGAAACCTGAGATCAAAAATATTGCTTAAACTGATCTGACCAAAAGGTGCACTATGCACTGGTGCTTAAAAAGCATGCTCTTCTCTCAATTGGTGATAGGAGTGCTGAAGCCATAGCCATCCTTGGAAAGAGTTCAACAGTAATTTCTTTGATTCAGTTCCTCTAAACCACACACACACACACACACACACACACACACACACACACATGAGGATCCTGGAAGTGCCTATCAAGGGACCTAAGTTGTGCCTGATGGAAGGTAGAAAAACTGGTGCAGGCTAGACTATACCCATGTGACTCCAGTGAGAAGGGCAAAGGGGAACCTATGTGTCTGGAAGCTAATGTGACCAGCTGAAGTGTCAGAGAAAATGACCTAAGAAGGCAGAGAAAATGTGCCCCCAGGGATGGTGTTTTTTCTGGCTATTCACCCCTCAAAAAGACAGGTGAGAGGTGAGTAGCCAGAGAGCAGGAGATGGTGAGAGCATGAAATGCTGTAGGCCCACACAGAGAAAAGTATGAAATAGGTCAGGATTTGTCTCAGAATAAAGGGATAGATGAGGCCTAATGCCAGAGGACAGTTGAGGCAGAGGAGAGGTATAAAGATACAGAATGAGGCTTGGCTCATGTCAGGAAATATTTCTAAGAAATTTCAGAAGGTTGACCTTTCACATTCTAAAAAGATGCTTATGGTGACATTTGCATGGTAGCTAGTTCACGCCAAAGACTGGAAATAGGGAGAATGTAACAGTATGATATGTAGGGGAAACAATTCAGAATTGAGGGGATATTCCCAGAAACACAGAGGAGAGATCATTTTCTGTGACTACTGATGACATTGTGAGGAAAATCCTCCCACCTCTTTGGGAAAACCACCTTACATGTGAGAACACTAGTAGCATTTGAAGTGTCTTAACATTGTGTTCCCTGGAGTGTTGTAATGTGAAACTTACCCAATTTGACTGTCTTTTCTTTCACCTTGCCTAATCCTTTCCGTGGAAGGGCCTCTTTTATTGTGATGGGATCGGTGCGCTTAGAAAGAAGATAGTACATAAAGAGTGTATTTTTCATTGACTACAAAGTTAATAATTTAGAATAAATATAGAAATTTAATTACCTTTCTGAAATCAGATGAATCCCTAGAGGCTGAAAAACAAAAGGGGTATATAATCAAGCAAAGTTGAAGAGGACAAAACAACTCATACATTACAGATGCCTCGACATACATCTGAGGTCCATGGTTCAGCTGTGCTAAAAATTATGCTATTTCCTGGGTTTCTGTGCTGGCTGGTTTGGCTGACAATGATCATGTAACTAAAATCTGCCAAAGGAATTTTGTGAATAGGTTTTGTGAAACATGCTGTTCATTTCACAAACCTGAGATTATTTGTCCAATGACCATAAATAAAACAGACAAGGAAATATATACCAATGCAAAGATACAGATTGATGGAGAATCCAACAATCCTCTAGTGGAGAAGCAAAGAAGGTCCCTAATAGATTCAATGGCAAAGGTGAAGTCAAAACAAAAACAAGCCATAGAACCTATCTTACTGAAATACTATTGAAAAGATTTCATCTTTATAATTTTAAGTATATATATATATATATATATATATATATATATATATATATATATATATATTACTGCATTTGTCCTTTCATTTTTGTTTAGTAAGGCCAAAGCTGTGTTCAGATCCCAGGGAAATGTTAGGCTCATTTCTCAACAAAGATATCTGAAGGAGTCAGTTGAAATACATATTTTGACACTGAAAGCTATGATACCTATTGTTTGTTTCTTATATTCAGGTGGGATGCTGGTTCCTCTTGTGCATCCTCTATTCCTGTATTCTCTGGTTTAAACAGATTAGATTTTCATGATCCCCTTGTGTGAGAACAGATAGTTTCCACATCTAAGAAATAAGGTTTAATTGGTTTAAACTTTTGAGACATGAAAATTTAAAAGGAAAGTTGAAATGGAAGAGCACAGCTTTATCTGATAACAATAATATATTATTACACACACAAACACACGCATATATGACAAAGATTTTGGGTATTCAAAGAGTAAACTGTATAAAGAGTTCTGTTTACAAATGAGTTTGGTTTGGTGTGACTTGCCAGTATTTTAAGTGTATTCATAAAAGGCCAGGCCTATCAAAAAATTATAATTAGATTTTGAAGGATGAGGATGTACCTCTGTAATGAAGTGAATTTCTAGAATGCCCATGATCAAAATTTTATTTTCAGGCAAATAGGAAAGAAATACAGAAAGTAATTATGTAAGGAAAAAAAAGACAGAGAGGGAGGGAAGAGAGTAGAAAGGAAAGAAGGAAGAAAGGAAGGAAGGAAGGAAGAGAGGAAAGAAGAGAAAGAACAGAGCTGTCATTAAAAACCATGAATGATTCTGAAATGTAATTTTGCTCCTCAGAATGACTCAATTTAAACCACAGCAAGCAGTATGTCTGATAGGTATGGAGAAAAGATGGTCATGGCTGGAATCTTTCCCCAACTTACAAGCCCCTCATGATTCAAATGATGGACAAGTTACAATCTCTCACATATTGTGAAAGATAGATATACTGATAGCCCCTGAATTGCATGCTCTCAGTTTCCCCATCATTCCCTCCAAGATTACCCAGCTAACTTATTTTGTTTCTTCCACATTTCTCCTTCCCAGGAACTTTTCAAAAGCAACATCTTGATCTCTGGTCTTGATTATTTATATTTTCCATTTTGTCTATGAATTATCCCCACTCTTTCTTTTTCTTTTCTTTCCTTTTTTTAGTTGTAGATGGACACAATGTCTTTATTTTTATTTATTTGTTTGTTTGTTTGTTTGTTTATTTATTTATTTATATGTGTTGCTGAGGATAGAACCCAGTGCCTCACGCATGCAAGGCAAGCACTCTACCACTGAGCTACAACTCCAGTCCACCAGTCTTTCTTAATTCCCAATTTAAGGATTAGACCTAAGAAATATAAATTCTGTACTTTCAGTTCTTATCACTTGCCAAGAGACAAGATCAGAATAAAAACTAGATGTATGCAATAACTTGATTACATTTGATGTTCCAGTGGCTCTGCATTTAGTTTTGCTAAAAGGAAATCCTTTCCTGACCTCTTTACATGGTGGCTGGTAGATAGTGATCATTGGAATCACCTTACATGGAAGAAAACATAGATGTGCAGGCCAGGTAAGTCAGAGTATGCATTTTGAATAGGGATCCCCACAGATGATCTACTAGAGTCTGAGAGTCTGGGTCTGCACTTAGTCTGCTTCTCATTTCCCTGCCTTCAAATGCCTTACAATAATAGAGCAAGTTTTTCACCCAATGATGTTAACAAACCTGAACGATGAGAAGAAGTCCTTTCTCCTTCACTTACTCACTGTATTCTCTCTGCTTTTCTCAGTGTCTATTCTCCCTTCTCCTTTCCAAATTGTCCAAAGAATATTTTAAAAACCTATGAATTTAGGTATCAGTCCATAACAATTTGCACATTTTTTCACTTCCCATACTTCTGTGTCTGCCATCTGTGCTCCATCACAGGTAGTGGCAAGAATGTCTATGATATAGGTATTTTTATTTTTTATTTGTTTTAATTACAATATTGTTTTATATAAATTAATGACTAGACACATGGATTTATGAACATTTCACTTAAAAAGAAAATAAACTTCCTTTCTTCATGATCAGTTCTTCACTTGTCAATTCCTTTCTAATGACAACTCAGAAATGAGTGGTGAGAAAAAATATTCACACCTTGAGTCATTTGCACAACTGGAAACTCCCATTTTCCTTCCACATTTTGAACAGGTGGTCTTTTTATTCTGGTACATGACTGAAATTTATCAGCCTTCATGGCTTCTTTTTCCTTCATTTACTCGCTGCACACACTCTCTCTGCCTTTCCCAATGTGTATTCACCCTTATCCTCTCTACTTCACAATTTCCAACTCTAGTATGATCTATGCATGTTTTGTATAGAAACTAAGAGGGACACTCCCACTATAACCTGCTGCTGGACTTTGGTCTTAAGAGAGACAACTCATTATCTTTCTCACTTTTTCATTATTAGCTGTTTACTAGGTTCATTTTTCCAAGTATTAGAATAAATCAGCATTCATGTTAGAAATCAATATTCTGTCCAAAGAACTGTGTAGAGTATGTAGTTCTTACCATGGACATGTCCATCTGCTTTCTCTTTTGCTATATAATGTTTCTCTCCAGATGAGTGAGAAATGCACATCTGTGGATCACCCTCAGAAAATACCTGCAAAATAAAGAACCCCAATGAGCTTCATGAAAACTTCACTATCACTCTTTTAGACATCACCGAAATTTTGGTCTTGAAAGCAGCTAAATGTAGATAAGTACAGTCATATTTTCCACAGGGCAACCTAGAATTTGTGCTTCAGATGAAACTGAACTCTTGTCTCACAATGGCTCCTGATTTGGTAAAAGCAGGATGGATATCATAGAAAAGGTATTCCCTGAAAATTTAATAACATAAATGCATGTATTCTAAGAGTGTAAACAACCATATATCACAACCCCACAAGATGAGAATGCATTAAATACTTAATTAAACATTCTTGAGAAATATAATTAATATTATGTTGCATTACATGTTTTAAATAACAGACTTATGAGACTCAGTGTGATAAGAGATTTGGAATTATGTGATGTTGAGCAGGAATAAGACTTTATTGGACTTGCCTCATTTTGGTCATCACAGTTTCTCACAGGATCTAAAGAGCTTATAGTAAGTGTTTCACTGAGAGAAATTCCAGTTTAACAAAATGACAAAGTAGGGTGAAGAAATGTTTCTATCATACTGTTAGAAAGCAACACACAGGATCTGGGTAGAGTAAACAACATGTTCCTCTGAGAGAGAACTAAAAAGTACACCAATGAAGAAAAATGACAGCACAAAAATGTACAGCACTTCCTGACTATTTTCAGAGCTTGAGTCATATTGGCTCCTGTGTGCATTCTGGATAAAAAAAAAAAAAGAGCAGCTATGGAAAAAAGAAAACCTGGAGAGGCACCGTAGAGTGCCTCAGACCAAATGAAACCTAAAATTTTAGCTTTTAGAATAGTAAATGAATTCAAGGATTTCACCAGCCATCCATGGGCTGGGTGTGTGAGCTATGCACATTTGAGTGTATGAGAAAAACTGGTCTGAAATTGCTGTCTGATTAGGATCTGCATGTATGTGTGCCTTTTCACTAACTCTGCCTGTGATACCCACAGAGCACCTGAGATGGATGTGATTTTCCATGTTTATATGTAACTAAAACTGAGCCACTGGGAAGGACAATCTTACCATAAATGTACTCAATGACCATCACCACTATATATGTTCATTAATTAAAATGGTTATTAGCAAAACCACTAATTTCAACTTTTTCATCATTTTCAGGGGTTAAAAAAATGTAAACCCAAGTAATATTCAGAAAAAAATTCTGCCCGAATCACAAAGATAATATTTATCTACATGTTATCCTGAATTTTAATGCTATTTTCAGATTCATAACCAGTTAAATTCTATTAGGTTTCAATATTAAATTATCTTTGGATTTCAAACCACTGTTATGAAAGGTAATCAAATCTGCCCATATTGACTTTCTTAAAACAAGGAATAAAGTAAGAAATCAGAAGTTTTAAAAAAATATATCTGAGTGAACACACCTGTGGCTGCTTATTTTTGGTGTCATCAAGACCTTCCTCCTCTTCTTCAGATGATGAGAACCAAAGTGGTTCAGCTGAAAAATGTATGTAGATTTACGTAAACAACTTAGAACATTTAGAGAGAATGATAGTCTGCCAAAAATAAAAAGTAATAATAAGCTTGAATTTTAGGTGCTATTACCTCTTTAACTATTTATTGGTGGGGTATACTTGTGTGTACTCAGTGATTTAACCCTAGAACATTGCAACATTGGCAAGAGCTCTACCAGAGTTGTATATTTGTTTATTTTTGGAAACTGGGTCTCTTTAAAGTGTTTGTTTTGGCCTGAGACTTGCCATGCTCTTGTCTCAGTCTCCCAATAGCTGTGTTTAGAGGTGATCCACTGTACCCAGCAGAGAATTTTTTTTCAAGGAATGTTTTTAGTGGTATAAAACTTCAACAGTCTACCTGAGGAGACACTATGTATCACCAGGTTTAAGAAACAAGAATATCTCAAAGGTATATCCACTCAAGGTAAATGAAAATTTGCCAGAATTAAATTTTAAAAACACTATAGAAATGTGGGGATACACACAATTTGGTATTCTCTTCCCCATAACAGTAACTTTTAAAAACAACTATTCATCAGTAGTCATTTCCACAGTGACTTAGACTCTCTCTACTGTTATCAATGAACATCTTGCATATGCAATGTTTTTCTACATTACTCTAAAAAATGTGTTCTTCTGTCTTAGTCTGTTCAGTCCTGCATGATTATCAATCTCCTTGTCATAAACTGCTTTTTACCCCCTTGAGGTATCTCAGCATTTCAGCCACTGTTCAACTGGATATCTACCAGTTGACTTGTAAATTACTCCTTCCCCTGTCTAGCCCTTTGGCTCCTGAAATTGAGAAGACCTCTTTTATATCACCTTAGCATCAACAGTTTTTTTGAACCAAGAATTATTATGTTCCCTATGAGAATAGAGTAAAAAGGTGCCAGGAATAGTGGCTTTCCTAGAGCTAGGATTCAGCAGAGACTAAAGGAATGAGGTTACCAGTAAGAGGCAGAAAATGGGGAAAGCTTAAAACGCTGTAGCTAGACACAGAGTGAAGCATTAAATGGGTCAGTATTTGTCTGAAAATATAGGGACTGGTGAGGAGCCATCAAGATGACAGTAAAATTAAGGGAAAGGAAAAAGTGTTAGGCTGAACACATGAAAGATTTCTGGGTAATTTTAAAAGCTGGCCTTTTATCTTCTAGAGAGGTTCATAGTCACATTTGCATTTTAGCTAGATGGCTCCAAATGCTGAAGACAGGATGAGTGTGGAGAGCATATGCATGAGCAGAAATGAATAAGAAGGTGGCAGGAGTGCCAAATAGAGGGAAGCAGGCCAGAATGGAAAAAATGTTCCATAAAAAATAGAGGATATATCATTTTCTGGGACCAGTGTAGAATGAAGTTCCATTAAGTAATAAAGGACAAAGCTGGGTCTCTGGAATAAGAGGCTCTGTACTGTTACACAAGGTTTCAATTAACATGTAGAATAAAACACACCAACTGTTTAAGTTCTTTGTGTTTACCATGTATTATATGAATTTATCATTTTTGTATGTTAAGGGACTCATTTTAGGGCGTGGGGGTCAGTTTCCTGAATCTTGCATTTACCCAACCTTCCAATGAATAAGAGAAAAAGCTTTGTGGCAGAGCCACTGCTTAGCATGCCAAAGTATCTGTGTCCAGTCCCCACCACTGAAAAGTAAACTAAAAACAAAAGCAAACAAAGAAAGAAAGAAAACCATGAAGAGGGAATATATAAAGTGGTTTGTGTAAGTATTTTTGAATTTACAACTCTGGGTCAATAAAAATCATAAAAGAGTAATTTCCTAAAAATACTCTATTAGTTTTATAGAAAATGAATAATATAAAGAATATATAATAATACTTTGTATGGTTAATACACAGATAATCACAACTGATGAAGGAATAGAATCCACAACTGCATAAAGTACAACTCGGATTCAATGTAATTATTCAATAAAGTGGGTATTATATTAGAATTAAGATTAAATTTTAATTGGGTCTTGTTTCACACACTATACTTAATCTCTGGGTTCAGACACATATTTTTATGTTCATCTCCCAAGATTTGGAAATTATTGGCAGCTATGCAATAAGTTTTTATAAAATTTTGGAGGAAAATAGAGCCTCATAATTCACCTATCAGGTATAAGAATTCTGGGAAATTTAATTTTAAAAATGTCTAAGATTTTTTTAGAAATTATTTTGTTGTGACTTTAAAGGTATTATTTTAAACTTCTATGCCAATAAAGACACTGGAATGTGTATGTATGTGTGTATGTAAGTATATTATATATATTTTTACCTGATTTGCATATCCTTTCTTCTGTTGTCCCCACTATATTCTTTTGAAGAAAATACCTCCTGTCTAAGATAGGCTGTATGGGTTTGGAAAGTAGATATTAAATACGTGTTGTACATTTTATACTATACACAGTTAATAATTCAAGATAAACATAGAAGTTTATAATTACCTTCACAACAGGATGTGTGAAATTCTGAAGTACTGAAAAGCAAAAGGGGTACACAATCCACAAAACATGAATATGACAAAATCACCCACACCTTCCTGCTGAATTGACATGGAGTCAAGTTCCATGGGTTAGCTTTGATAAATAATATTTTAACATTTGGACTTCTGTGTTTGCTGGTTTTTGTTGAGTACAGCAGCATGATTCAAATATATTGAAGAAAAACATCCAATATTAGTTTAATTAAGCATAGAGTTCAGTTTTCAAAAGTGAGATTACCTTTCCAATTACCACAAATATAATAGGGAATGCACACATACCAAGTAAAGGTGCGGATTGATTGAGGGAATGGGGATATCTAATCAGAGGAGCAAAGGAGAAATTTTGGGGCATCAATATATAAAATAAAGAAAATAATTTAACAGCAGGTGTGTTTAATGTAGCCTATCACAATCATTTCATTAACTTTATTACAGGTATGTATCCTGTTCCTCCATTTGTCCTACAATATAGTAAGTCCAAAGTTGTGAAAACCATCAAGTGGAAAGTATAATTCATTTGCATTGAGGAAAGTTCTGAGAAATGATCAGCTTTGGTACACATTTATTAAAATAATCATTTTTCCATACCCATGGAGGACAGTGGTGTATCTTCTTTTAATATATCCTCTGGTCTGACACACTCAAAGTTTCTTGATTCATTCATTTGAGAAGACATAGGAACTGTATCTAATAAATAATTTTTAATAAGCATAAAATATTAATATATGGTAATCCAAAGGGAGAAAGTGAACTGAAATGCAAAAGAATTATCAGACATGAATAACCTTTTATATTTCAAATTCATTAGCATATATACAAAAAATAACAGCTTTGGTATTCAACAAATTAACCTAAAGAGTCTGCTGTTTACAAAATGAGTCTTGTTTTATATAACTTCTTAGACTTTCAAAGATTTTCATAAAATACCTGTCATATCAGAATACTAGCTATTTAGAGAAAAGGACTTGACAGAGTAATTGAGTGCATTCCTAGCATGCCCAAAGCCATGGTTTCATTAAAGAAAAAAACTAATTGTCTTTTAAAATGCCCCATGTTTCTTAAATGCTATGTTTCTGATCTCAAATACTGATATCAATACATCCCTATACTTGGTAGTTATGGAGCAAAGGAATTAAAGTGGCTGGTTGCCCCAATTCTAACAGTTTTCCCTGCTTAAAACCATCTCTGGACCAGAAATTCACACTTTTGTTTGAAGGCAAATATAATGAAACCAGCTGAAATGCATTACACCTCCGTCTCCTTATTATTACCTTCAAAATTACCTAGCTAATTTTATTCCCTCCTCACTACCCCCTCCCTTTGATTTTCAAAAGCTATCTGTAGACCTGTAGTCTTGATTCTTTTTTTGTTGCTGTTGTTGTTTAGATTATTCCCACTACTTTTTCTTCCCAATGCAGTAACTGTATCTTAAAAATACAATTTCTAGGAGCTGGGTTTTGGCTCAGTCTTAGGGCGCTTGTCTAACACATGTGAAGTACTGGGTTTAATCTTCAGCACTATATAAAATAAATAATATAAAGGTATTGTGTCAATTTACAACTTAAAAAATGTTTTAAAAATACAATTTGGGGGCTTGGGTTATGGCTCAGCAGTAGAGTGCTTGCCTTGCATGTGCAAGGCCCTGGGTTCGATCCTCAGCACCACATAAAAATAAATAAATTAATAAATAAAGTTATTGTGTACAACTACAAAAGATATTTTTAAAAATACAATTTCTATGTTTCATCCATTTGTTCTTCCCCTTTGCCAACAGACATAATCAAAAACAAAGCAAGATTTATGCTATGATTTAATATAATTATACCATTAACTAAGAAACAATGGCTCTTAATTTAGATTTTCTAAAGGGCAATTCATTCAACTACTCTTGCAAATCAGAATGTAGTCTGTGGATCAAGGAGCATTGGAAGCATCTTTGAATGTATTCAGGATGTAGAACCAAAGACCTGCTGAGTCAGAACATACATTTTGTACATGGTCCCCAACATATGATTCAATAAAATTTGAGAGTTCTTATGCATGCTTAATCTTCTACCAATTCCTCTAACTTAACATGCCTATTTGATGTTTCTTTTTGCTTTGTTATTTGTTATTGGTACTGGGGATTGAACCCATGGGTGTCTAACTACTGAGCAACATCCACATCCCTTTTTATATTTTATTTAGAGAAAGGGTTTTGCTGAATATCTGAGGGCCTCATTCAGTTACTGAGCTGGCTTTAAAATAAAAATTATTTCTCCGTCTTCAGCCTCCAGAGCCACTGGGAATAGAGGCATGCACCATGTGCCTGGCCATTTATTTCACCTATTTAAAATTCTCCCTATTTTGTACTCTAATTTGTACATGTATTATAAGTCATAATCTTTCCAAGGAATGTTTTATCAGGCCATCATCAATGTGCATCTGCTTATTTTTTTCTTTTTCTTTCTTTTTTTTTTTTTTGTTGTTGTTGTCTATAGTCTTTTCTCATTCTTCATTTCTGAATTCTTCTCTCCCCTTTCTTATGTCTCAACGTTCCTCTAATTTCAGCAGGTCTGTACCTAATAACTCAGCTCCTCTAGGATCACTCCAACTTACCCTGTGGTTTCAACTTGATAAGATACACTATTTCAACTCCCATTCTATTTATTATTTTCATTTCTTCCACTATTAAATCATACTAGTGCTCATGTTTTAAACATGCATTATATCCAATGATTTTATAATGAGTGGTTCTTACCTTCTGTATGTCCATTTATACCATCTTTTTCTCTTTGATGTGCATCACCAAATGAATGACCAACACTATTCTGAGGAAGAATCTGAGAGATAGTCGTCTGGTAAAATTAAACAACCAATGAATTATATGAAGATTGCCTAATCAGTATTCTAAGGAGACACCTAATTTTCCAGATTTTAAATAAATTAGATTTAAAAACTAGAGAAGTACACATTAAAAATTGAAATATTTTATATCACAGTGTTATATATACTCTGCAAATCAGCCAAATATTATATTCATTTGTCTACTAACTCTATAAAACCAAGATAGAAGGACAATAGAGAACTTCATCTTATCAAGATGAAGGCTAGGGTTTTGGATCATATATATATATATATATATATATATATATATATATATATATATATATATATATATAAGATAATGGGGTTCATTATAACTTACACAGAAATGCATATAACATATTTAGACAAATCTTACTGCCCAGTACATTTTCTATCCCTTCCGATATCCCTCCACTAATCCACCAAAAGCAGTTGTATGAGGACAGTTTATACTAAGGGCTACCTCCATTTGAAAATCTAAGATATTTCAATTTAAAAACCTCATAATGCATCCCAAGGTCTAAGAAAAACCTCAGTAATGAATTCTAAAACCAATACAAGAAAATAATTAATTAAAGTCAGAGCCAAAATTATAAAATAGATATTTTTAAAAAAATAGTAATAATGAAACAAATAGTTTGTTTTTAAAATGGTAAATAAAACTGATAAACCCTTGGCCAAGGGAACTAAAAGAAAAAAGAAGATACAGATGAATAAAGCTAGAAACAAAAAGTGAAATATTAAAACAGATACCACTGAAATCCAGAAGATCTCTAGAGACTATTAGAAAACTTATATTTCAATGAATGGGAAAAATTTAGACTATTTTAAAGAATAAAATTGAAAGATAAATAAATCTAAGGGATATTAATGAAATATGTCATAAAATGTTGAATCAAATAGCTAGAGGAAAACCATAGCTCAATAACAAGCAATTAGGTTGAAGCAATAATAAAAAGCCTTATGGACCAGAGGTTCAGAGGTGAATACATGGCTAAATTTTATCAGATATTTAAAGAAGAACTGATATTAATCCCCCATTACATTTAAGAGCAAAGGAAAGATGCTTCCAAAGCAATTCTGCAAAGTATTACCCTGACTGGAAAAGTGAATATTGGACAGAACAAGAAAAAAACAGATATCAATATCCTTGAGGAACATAGTATAAAAATTCTCATAAAATCTTTGCAAACCACATTCAACAACACATTACAAAATAACATACATATCAGGCATAGTTGTGTAGGTATATACTCTCAGAAAAGCATCAGGTTGTTTGAGGAACACTGTAATTTCAAAGCCAGCCTGGGAAATTTAGTGAGACCTGTTATCAAAGTGAACAATAAAAGGTGCTGGGAATGTGGTTCCTTCGTACCATGCTCCTGGTTTGAGACTCTAACCACATACAAAAAAAAATCCATAAAAGCTGATTTTGATCCAGGATGATTCAATACATGCAAATCAATAAAACTAATACATCACATATAGAATCAAGAGCAAAATTACATGATCTTTTAAGAAGCTGCAGGAAAAGACTTTGACAAATTCAATGGCCCTTATGACAAAGCCCTAAGAGATTAGAAATAGGAGAATTTTATTAAAAGATAATAAAGACCAAGTATACCAAATCCAAAGCCAATAGTAAAATCAAGAATATTTTCTCTAAAATCAGGAAATACACAAGGATGTTCATTGCCACCAATCTCACTAATCACAGTACTTAAAATTTTAGAAAAAGAGAAAGAAATAAAAGGGATTCAAATAGGAAAGTTAAAATGTTAAATTATTTCTATATGCAAATGATTTAGTCCTATTCTTAGAAGAACATAAATAATATATTATGAAAATTCTACTTTGATGAATGAATTCATCAGGGTAACAGGATACAAAATAAACATATAAAAATAAACTGTTTGTCTATATACCATAGCAAACCTAGAGAGAATAAAGCAAGAGTAATGGCTCATTCAAATAACTTTAAAAATAGCTAGGAATAACCCTAAACAAGAAAGTGAATGGCTTCTTCAAGAAAAATTACACATTGAAGAAAAAAAATAAGAAAACAATAGGAAGTAAAAAGATCTGCTATGTTCACAGAGAAGCAGAATGAATATTGTAAAAATGTGCATAGTACCATAAATGAATTATAGATTCCATGTATTCCCATTCAAATTCAAATGGTATTGTTTGCAGAAATGGGGGGAAAATAACTACTTCTAAATTTGTATGGAAGAAAAACAAACAAACAAAAATATACTTAGACAAAGTGATACTGATCATAAGAGAAACAATGGATAAACCACAATGCCCAATTTCAAAATATAAAACAGAGCCATAGTAATAAAAACCATGGTCCTGGTGTAAAGAAAGACCCATAGACCAATGGATAGAAAAGAAGTCAGAGAGCAAACCCACACAAGGTACCGTCATGTGATACTAGGCAAAGACACCAAAAACATATTTTGGAGATAAGACAAACAACATTTTAGAAATAGTGTTGGAAAAACTAGATATCCGTATGTAAAAGAAGAAACCTAGATGCCTATTTTCTAACACTGTACAAGAGTTTATTCAGAAAGGACTAAAGACATATGTACCAGACTAGAAGGTTTACAAATACTAGAAGAAAATATATGGAAAACACTTCAGTATGTAGGCAATAACTTTCTGAATAGAGCCCCCTACAGCTCAGAAAATAAGAGCAACAATGGATAAGAGAAGGTGCATCAAACTGAAAAATTCCTGCGTAGTAAGTGAAACACAAAACAGTAAGAAGTGGTAGCCTCCAGAAATGGAGAAAAGCTTTGCCAGCTATTCTTCTGACAGAGGATTAATATCCTAAAAATATTAATGCAAATATCTTAACACCACAAAAACAAAAACCTTTTAAATAATGAGCAAATGCACAGCTAGTTCTCAAAATAAGAGATACAAATGGCCAACACTTCAGGGAAAAAAAAAAGTAACATCTTTATCAATCGGTAATATGCAAATCAAAACAACATCAAGTTCCCATTTTCCACCATTTAAAAAAGCAATCATCAAGAAGGCAAATAATATTGGGAAGATGAGGAGAAAAATCTCTTACATGTGAATGGCAGGATCATAAATTACTATATCACTATGGAAATTCATATGAAGGCTACTCAAAAACTGAACATAGAACTACTTTATTATTCAAATATACTACTCAGTACTTACCAAAAAATATTAAAGTCAGCTTATTTTAGAGATATACATATGCCCATCTTGCCATGACACTATTAATAATAGGCAAGTTATAGAATCAGGCTAGATGCTAGTTAATAAAAGAATGGATAAAGAAAATGTGGTATATATAAACAAGGAAGATTTCTATGCTTAGAGAACAACAAAACTAAGTTAATTTTAGGAAAATGACACTATTAATAATAGGCAAGTTATAGAATCAGGCTAGATGCTAGTTAATAAAAGAATGGATAAAGAAAATGTGGTATATATAAACAAGGAAGATTTCTATGCTTAGAGAACAACAAAACTAAGTTAATTTTAGGAAAATGAATAAAACACGGAAGCATAATGTTAAATAATATAAGCCAGACTCAGGAAACAATATCATATATTTCTCTCACATGGAAAACTAGAGGTGGAAATGTTCAACATAAAAATAGATGAATAATAAATTTTATCCATTAGCTCTTCATAACTGAAATAAAATTAAAGTAATTTCAAAAACAAAAGATATCATTTACATTTAACCTTATTTTAGCTTCTCCAGGATATTTGCAAATATATTTCCTAACCTGGAATAGTTCATAAAATAGTAGTGTTTTACAATAAACATTAAAGTAAGTAAATACAGAAACATCTAAAATTTGAAATTTCAAAATTTGACATAGAATTTATATATTTTAAGAAACTATAATGGAAAAACAACAATTCTGAAACTAAAGTATTACCATACAATTATTGAGTGTTTCTGCTTCCAGAACTGGTAATTACTTTGCACACACCATTTATTCTTTGATTAGATTAAGAATAAATTTTTAGAAAATTTCATTACCTCAAATTTCTTTAGAATTTTTATTAGTTCTTTTCAGTTATACGTCAAAATAGAAGTCATATACTAGAATATAATTATAAAAGCATAGAATATAATTTGTTCTAATTCAGGACCCAGTACTTCCTTCTGTTCTTCTAATCTTTCTGCTATTTACTTATAGTTTTTTTTTTTTAATTACTGTCACTTTTAGTAGAAAGACTCAAAGTATGGATATCCAAGCCATTTTAATACAAGTATTAAGATACAGATTCTAGATTTCTGGGTTGCCATAATTCCCAATATTACTTTAGTATAAATATGGAGCCACAGAAAGAAATAGAGAATATAGGTCTCCTCAAATGCTATGATACCAAAATATCAAGGGTCCAAGTAAAAAAAGAAAAGTTATGTGCAATGTATATTATATATTCCAAACTAAAGGCACCAGGGAAATTCCACAATTTTATAAAAATTAATTTAGGCATGAGTATTGTAAGTCATGTAAGAATGATTTAAAAATCCCAGTAATGAAAACTGATACAAAAAATCCTTGAATAAATATTATATTTCCTCTACAGTTAGAAAGCTGTTTTTAATGCAATTTTTCTTTCACTACGTATTTCACAGCCCATTGTTACTTCCAGCCCCCACGATCCCCAAGTACTTGAGAGAACAGTGATACAAAAAGCATTAAAAAAAATCAACATAATTCTTTAAAATGGATTCTTAGCAAATATTCATATAAAATATAAGAAAAATATAGCTAAATTTTCAGCATTAACATCTTAAAACACAAAATTCAGAGCAAGAACATGAGGTTTTTTACAAAAGATCACTTTACCTTAATAGGAGCTTCATAGCTGTCCTGAACCATTGCAAACAAGGAATCACCTGAGTGTGATTTTTTGATAGATCTTTAAAGCAAAAATGTATAACAAAAATGGTGAATAGTTTTCTTTTTAAAATAAACTCTGTTTAATTTAAGGTATAACTTATTAAATGGTGTTTCTTGATTGATTCATTAAAATATGACCTCCAATTTAACAAAATAGCTTGTGTTCACCTCTTTCTGACTCTACTGCTGTGAATCTATAAAATATTCAATATAGATATTAAGGCACTCTTAGTTCCAATTCAGAGCAATAGCCAATACATGAGCAGAAACAGATAATAATTTGTTCTTGCAAATTGCCTGTCTTAAAGGCTGAATTTAAAACCCAATTAATGGCTGACATTTCTTTTTCACCTGAACTGAAACAAACCTCTGGTAACACAAGACAAGATAACAAGAGGCACAGTTCTCTCTCGTGAATATCCAGGAGTCAAATACTAAGCAATGTTGTTCTTCAGCATTGAAATCACCAATAATAATACACTATTTATTCCCTCTACCCACAAATAATGCACAGAGTTCTCTGGAACTTTAAAAATTATTGAAATTTAAAGAGTGAATATATATATATATGTTATTTAGAATACCTTTGTCAGAAACATTGAAATAAATTATAAAATTGATTTTTCCTGTATAGGTCTCACTTTATTCAGGTCCTCATAAACTAGCAAGCCCTTTAAAACCTTTACAAGCACTCAGACACCCGGGGGGGAAAGACTGCCAGAAAAGCAGAGTCTTGGTATTTGTACCTCTGTTTCCCTAGCTATTATGTAAATACCCTCCTTTCTCTGGGAATCCATTTCCCAGTCACTCATCTGCAAAACTCAGTGGCAGTCTGTAAACTTGAAATCTACATCCCTTGAATATTCAGATTCCTGACACAAGGTTAAACTAAATGGAGTCTCAATCATTGGCCTGTCTGAATACCTTTTCAACTACTCAACTGAAGATTTGTAATAACTTTCCCTGCCCATCACTCCTTTGCCCAGCACTACATGTACATTTTAAGGACATCAGCAGTTTGGAAAGAAAGTGAAGGTGAATGAAAACCTGTTTTGTGCCACAGATTCATGTATTCTAACAATTTCCACAGTCTGTTTCACTAGTCTCTAATCCATTCTTGCATCGCAGAGATGAAAACAGGCAAAATACATGCTATTAAGACTTCCTCTAAATTTTGTATTAATATGCCTTTATAGAGAGCTTTTAATATTCTGTGTCCTTCATTCCTGTTTTGTGCTCATCAAACTAATCATAAACCCTAAGATTTTGGTCTCTTTTTTAAAATGCTTATTCCTACCCAACACAATGTTGTTACTCTGGGTGAATACTTTTATAGCCCTTTCCTTCACTAGTTAAATTTTGAACCTCTACCAATGTGTTCACTTAAAAATTCTAGTCTTGTCCTCTTTAGTTGGATTCCTATAGTCAATCTTCAATCTATTATTTAAAAAATCACCTTAAAATGATAACCAAAAAATATACTGAGCTCAGAATTAAGAAAGTGGAGTTTAAATCTCATTGTTGTCATTGTTTGTACCCAGAAAACTCCCTTAAATATATTTAAGTTTCCGGTACATCCTCAAAACTATCATTTGGCTGGCATGTAGAACACATGCTGAAAGATAAGAAGGTTTCTAAAATTCCTTAAAATTCTTAAATTTCTAAACTTTTGATCTGTCAAAAGAAAAAAAATATTCAATTGACAAAATAAAATAGAAACACAAAGAGAACAAAACAGAAAATACAAATAGAAATTAGATAAAAGTTTATAGTCATAAAAAAGGAAAAAAATATAAAAGTAAAAGTCTTCATAAAATTGTTAGGGGTAGTAATTGAAGAGAAACTAACTGGAAAATCAGGAAGTAGAGAAATTAGAATGTCCTCTAAGGATTAATATAAGTAATACAACATTGTCTAAATAATGTTATTCATAACTTTCAGTAAAATAATTTCTCTACAGCACTTGCCTGATCTTCTTGTTTACTAGAAACCATGAGGCCATAGCTCTGTGAGATTTTCCATAAAAGCTTTTGATATATTAAGAAAAAATCCTGATTACTAGTGGAACTGTCAATATCAGGACAAAATCTTGGACTACAACCTGGCTTATCAGGTAAAATATAAATCAGAATTAACACACAACTGCCTTTGACTTTCTAAATGATGATACACAATTTGAAAGTTAAAATGTGAATATATATGTTATTTAGAATACATTTGTCAGACACATTGAAATAAATTGTAAAATTGATTTTTCCTGTATATGTCCCACTTGGTATCAACCTGTACAGTGTAACAACACAATGGAGTTGTCAGCCAGGTAAGACTACAGTCTAAACACAGGCCTGAAACTTATTAATTACACAAATATGAAACAAATAGTCAACCTCTATGAATGACAGCTCTTTATTAGTAATTAACAGATTATAATAGCACAGATACTTTCAAAGTATTTATAAGATAACTTTAGGAAACAAGTGTTAACTGAATGTGGTGTCTGTCCCACACTAGAATACTCAACAAATCCTTCTACCTTCACTCTCCACTTAGTTAATAGACATTTTTTATTTAAAATCTATAAATTCATACCTTCTTAATGAGTCATCTTTAGGACTTTCTTTAACTATTAAATAAAACAGTAAAATATATAATTAATCAAAAACAGAAATATAAAATAGAAAATTTTACAACTCTGATGTTTTGTTATAAAATGTTCCTCCAGACCCATACTCATAGAAATTTTTAGAATTAATATTAATTGTATTTATGACAGGTAAGTAATGAATGCATTAACAACTCCTATGCTTCCAACTTTGTACTTATCAAATGCAAGGAAGAAACAACAGGAATTATCAAAGTTTGATACTTAAAAGTAAATCATTGGTCCCATAATCATAATCCTTATTAAAAGTTGCAAAAATGAAAAAAAAAACCTTATCATTGTCAAATAAAGTAGCATAAATATATAAGTGTCAAACAAGGGGAGACATGATGGTGAATTAGCAGGAAGTGGATTTTCTCACAGCTCCACCATATGGGACTCAGAGAGTGAGAAAACTGCTTCTCTGTGAGGTGGGAGATAAAAGCATGTCACTGATACTCAATATTGGACAGAGACCTTGAAAACTGGGGAATTTGGGGTATATCAGACAAAGGTGAGAAACAGAGCTGGAGCTTAGGATCTGATGTGATTGGGGGAAATCTGTACATTAGGACAAAAAAAGACTAAAAATTGATGCAGACAAGGGGCTAGGGTTGTGGCTCAGTGGTAGAGTGTTTGCCTAGCATGCATGAGGCACTGGTTTCAATCCATGTAAAATAAAATAAAGATACTGTGTCTACCTAAAACTAATTACATATATGAAAAGTGCAGCAGACAGTCTTGGAATGCAGAATGTGGGACCACAGGGTCAAGCTATTCTACTCATTAAACTGTGCATGAAAGTCACCACCAGTCTGCCTGGAATGTACAGAGAGCTGAAGCTGGAGACATATTTAAACATCTGCACTGCAATGGCACCAACTCAGACTGGAAATTTAGATCCATGTGTTGGGGCTCAGTCCGATATATAAATCTGGCAGACACCATCCACAAGACATAAACTGAGCCTAGCAAATCAGGAGAATTTCTGACATGGACAGTATTTCTCCTGGGGGTAATACTAGTCAGACAGGCCAAAGAGAGCCTGTCCTCCTCTCCCCCCTTGACACAGCTGTGCCCAAGACCAGTGGCAGTTGCTTCAAAATCTCAATGAGCAGGAGTGATGAACCTTGGTGCTTGAGGGCAGACCTAAGGAGGTAAGAAAGAACAGTACCCTGAAAAAACAGAACTGGTAAAGGACTGGCTTCCCTGTCCCATGAATGTAGCCCTGGGGAGAAGAGTAAAGTCCTAGGTGTGCACTGATTTATTTATGCCCAGTAACTCCCCATGAAATGAAACACCTGGGGCAAAGACAGGACCTCACTGCCTCCCCTGAGAACATATTGTAGAACCTAGCATGACCTATACCCTGGGGGTGGAGCTGACAGCACCTTTCACAGCTCCCCATACCATCCCATGGAGAATAGAAACTGAGAGATGAAAAGACACTTTGGAAGAGACAGCAAGCACATACTCTCAGTAACAATCCTGTTTTTTTTTCTCTTTTTAGTTTTTGTATGTGTACTGATGGATACATGAAGGACATTCATACACTTGTACATATTTATTTATGCTTTCTCATTTGTACTATTCTGAAACAGTTATTTTTCCTTACTCTGTTGTTAAGGGTTAAAGTTTTCAATTAGCCTATATTGGATTGAGTGTGTGTTCTGTTTCAAACCTTTTATTTCTTTTTGTTTCTATTTCTTTTCTTTTAGAAACAGTCAAATTCCATTATTCTCACTTTACTCTTTATTTCTTTTACTTGTTTTTCCTTCTTCCTCATAAACAATACATCCTATATCACTTTGCTTCTGCCCTACTCACATCTTGAAAACGCTAATCCTTTTCTATCACCATTGCTTTTTTCTTCATAATGAACTCTATTTTTAATTTCTCCCAGAACTCTTGGTTTATAAAACTCCACACACCACCACTAATGCTAAAGCAACAATTAATACAATTGAAGCTATAGAAAACACTTATTCTTTTATTTTATGAAAGATATAACTCATGATTACTTACTGTTGTTACTGATATAAATTGATACAGTTCTGTTTATTGTGCCAACTAACTTTGTGTGAAAATAAAAATTAAGCATGCAATTTAGTTCTATATTTTTATGCACAGTTGGTTGCAATTATTTGGCTCCCCCCCAATCTGTGAGCCACAAGATAACTACAGGATCACTAGAAATCGACAGAATAGAAGTTCTGTTACTAGAGATCCATTTTGATACATGAATAGACACACAAACAATATGAACAAGCAAGGGAACAAAGCATCCCAAACAAACCAGAATGACCCAAAAGCAGATTCCACAAAAACCACAGTGAAGAAAATATCAGAGAAGGAATTTTGAAAGTTTATATTTCAACCGATCTATGAGATAAAAGACAAGGTAAAAAGTAAAATCACAGAGAAGACACAAGAAGTAAAATATCAATAAGGAAATAGAAGTTCTAAAGAAAAATCAATCTGAAATTTTCAAACTTCAGAAATCAATAAACCAAATTAAAAATGCAATGCAAAGCATCACCAATACACTATATGACTTAAAGGACAAATATTCAGGTAATAAAGAAGTAGTGCATAATCTTGAAAATAAAGTTCATCATGGAGAAAAGATGTTACCAGACCATGACCAGAATTTAAAAATATATATATGGGATAATAAGAAAAGGCCAAATTTAAGATTCACTGTGATAGATGAAGGTATTGAATTTCAAAACAAAAAATGAACAATCTTTTCAATGAAATAATTGAAAATTTCCAAAATTTAAAGAATGAAATGAAAAATCAAACACAGGAGGTATATACAACTCCAAATATACAGAATTATAACACTCCTAGCCATAATAGTATGAAAATGCCTAACATACAGAATAAGTATAGAATCTTACTTATAATAAAATTTTAAAACTTGATAGTGAAAAATGATTGGTGATATTCAGAGGCAAACCGATTCAGATCTCAGCTGATTTTTCAAAGACCCTAAAAGCTAGGAGGTCTTGAAATAATATATACTAAGCTCTGAAAGAAAACGGATTCTGCATAGAATACTAAATTATATCAGATTTTAATATGAGATAATAACATCCATAATAAACAAAAGTTTAAAAAATCACAACTAGAAAGCTGGCATTATAAAACACACTCAATAAATATTTTATTAAGAAAAAATAAAATATGCAAATAAAAACGTACAGAAACCAAAATTAAAAGAATAGTTAATCAAAGTAGAATCTATTTCAACTTGATAACTAGAAATGAACCAAAATAACAGGAAAAATAAATTATCTCTCAATAATAACACTGAATGTTAATGGACTCAACTCATCAACACACATATACTGGCAGATTGATTGGGAAAAAAAAGAAACCAACAATAGCCTGTCTCCGAGAGACTCACCTCTTAGACAAATACATACACAGACTAACTGTGAAAGGATGGGAAAAACATATCATTCACATGGATCTTATACACAAGGTGTATCTACATTCATATCTGATATAATGGACTTTGAGCAAAAGTTCATCAGAACAGATAAAAAATTCCATTTTCATACTGCTTAGTAGAGTAATACAACAGGAAGAAATAATAGTGGTAAATATATATGCTCCAAACTATGAAGCATCTAAGTAATCAAAGAGCTCCTTCCCAATATAGAGAATCAAACAGATCACAACACAATAATATTGGGAACTTTAAGATGTGTCTCTCATCACTAGAAAGATCATACAAACAAAAGTTAAATATAGAACTAAAATTACAATAAATAATTTAGACTTAACAGAAATGCACAGAATATTTTACTCATCAATGACTGAATACATTTTCTTCTTAGCTGCACAGGGAACATTTTCCAAAATAGACCATATTTTAGTACATAAAGCAACCTTTCACAAATACCAAAAATAGAGCTAATACCTTGAACTCTGTCAGACCATAATGGAATAAAACTAGAAATCAACAAGATGAAAATTTAAAAAAAAACTAACACTAAGAGACTAAATTCACTATTGAATAATGAACAGATAGATGAACAAATCAGAGTTTAAATAAAAAAATTAAATGTAAATGAGAATAGTGATACAATATATAAAAACCTTTGGGACACTAGTAAGGCAGTTCTAAGAGAAATGTTTATAGCATTGAGCCCATACATTAAAAGAATAGAAAGTTACTGAGTAAAATAATCTAACATTATATCTTAAGGACCTAGAGAAAAACACTAAAATCAGCAAAATATAAAAAAATAAAAGTCAAAGATGAAATTGATAAAATCAAGATATAAAAACTGAAAAAGAAATGAATCAAAAATTTTTTAAATGAACAAAATTGATAAATATTAACCAAGCTATCAGAGAGAAATGAAAAGTACCAAAACCTATGGTGAAAATGGAAATATCAGCACAGATACTACTGAAACAGATCATGAATAGAAGCTATTTTTTAAAATCTATACTCCAATAAGCTAGAAAATCTAAAAGACATCAGTAAATTCCAGGTGACATGAGCTACCCAAATTTAACCAGAAGTATATAGAAAATTTAAAGAGATCAATTTCAAATAATGAGAATAAAAAGTCATCAAGACTCTACCAACAAAGAAAAGCCTAGGACCAGATGGATGCTCAGCCAATTTCTACCAAACCTTTAAAGAAGAACCAATACCAATCCTTCTCAAATTATTTCATGAAATTGAAAAAGAGGGAATTCTTCAAATTCATTAAATGAAGCCTATCTCACACTGATACTAAGTCCAGACAAAGATACATCAAGAAAAAAAAATTCAGACTAATATCCTTGATGAACATAGATGCAAAAATTCTCAATAAATACTGCTAAATCTCATACAAAAAATATATTTTAAAAAATAGTGCACATGACCAAGTGGGTTTCATCCCAGGAATGCAACACTGATTCAAATAATGGAAATCAATAAATGTAATTCATCACACAAATAGATACAGAGATGAGGACACTTGATTATCAAAATAGATGTAGCATCTATTTTTTACATAATACCCCATCTATTCATGCTTCAAACACTAGCAAAAATAGGAATGAAGGAATCATACCTTAACATTGTAAAAGCTATACATGACACACCCAAGGACAACATAATTATGAATGGAGAACAACTACAGAATTTCTTCTAAAAACTGCAATGAGACAGGGATGCCCACTTTCACTACTTCTCTTAGTACACAATGCAACTCTTAGCAAATACAAAATGTAGAGATAATACTCTGTAATCTATTGGATCATAAATGAATAAAACACCAGAAGACCAAATTCACGACTGAATGATAGAGAGATGAACAAATCAGGTTCTTTAATCTCTTGCCAGAGCAATTTGGCAAAGGAATGTAATTAAAGGGATATGAATAGGAAAGAAAGGGCTAAAACAAGCACTGTTTGAAGAAAACGTGATTCCATATAAAGAAGATCCCCTCAAAAAATACTCACTAGAAAACTTCTAGAACACAAATGAATTCATCAAATTTCAGGATACAAAAGTAACATTCATAAATCAACTTTGTTTCTATAGTCCAATAAAAGATGAGCTAAACGAGAAATTAGGAAAGTTATCCTATTCAAAATAGCATAAAAAAAACACTTGGGAAACAATCTAACAAAAAAGGTAAAAGACCTCTACAATGAAAATTACAGAACACTCAAGAAATAAATTGAGGAAGGTCCTAGGAATAGAAAGACTTCCCATGTTCTTAGATAGGCAGAATTAATATTGTCAAAATTACCATACTACCAAAAGTGCTATATAATTTTAATGCAACTCCCTTCCAGAGCCCAAAGATGTTCTTCACAGAAACAGAAAAAGCAATAATGAAATTTACTTAGATAAACAAGAGACCCAGAATACCCAAAACAATACCTAGCAAGAAAAATGAAGCAGGAGGTATCACAATAACAGACTTCAAATTACACTACAGAGCTATAAAGGCAAAACCAGTATGGTATTGGCAACAAAACAGATAAGACCACCAATGAAACAGAAGACAGAGACAAACCCACATAAATACAATTACCTCATACTAGACAAAGGCATAAATATCATATACTGGTGCAAAGATAGCCTCTTCTACAAATGGTACTGAGAAAATTTGAAATCCATATGTAGTAGAATTAAATTGAACCCTAATCCTCCCACCATGCACAAAAACTCAACTCAAAGTGGATCAATTACTTAAGTATTAGACCAGAATCCCTGCACCAGATAGAAGAATACATAGGCTCAAAACTCCAACATATCAGCTCAGGAACTGACTTATTAATAAAATCTCTAAAGCACAAGAAGTTGTTGGTGGGCCTGACCTTGGATCTACATGAAGGAATGCTCATCTTTCTCATTGTGCAGCAGGGATGTCCTAACATACAACATTATGTTTTGGAACAGAGTGTTGTCAGAACACTGGCAAGCACCATTTACCTGCTCCTTTGACAAGAAATTACTCCCTAGTTGCTAGACTCTTGGTGGCAGGACTCCCATAATATTATATGTTGTGTATCCCCTAAGGCCTATCATGACTGCTGTATGTAAATTGGAACATAGGCACTATGAAAGCTATTTTTGCTGCATAATATAGCAGAAGCAATTATCTGCAACTGTCTTTGGAGGGGTTTCTGTATGCCTTCAAGCTCCCAAGAGTAGATGCTGAAAGGGCAGGCCCCTCAACACAAAGTAAAACCAATTTTCAATAAATGGTGCTCCATCAAACTAAGAAGCTTCTTCACAGCAAAGACAAAAACCCAGAACATAAAAAGTGAGCCGACACAATAGGAAAAAATACCTTTGCCACCTGCACCTCAGAAAATGCATTAACTTCCAGGATAGATAAAATAATAATAATAATAATAACAACAACAACAACAATAACAAAAACAGCTTAAAACTAATAATAACACCATCACCCACCTCCACCCATTTAATAAATGAGCAAAGAAATTCAACAGGCACTTCACAGAAGAAATTCAGATGATCAACAAATGTATGGAAAAAAAAAACTACTACAGAAATTACAGAAAAGCAGTAAACAGATCAGGGACAGAAAGCTTACAAAGACATTCCAGTGTAGGAGACAGCAAATATGCTCATCTCTTACTTCCAGCTACTTTTTCTATCTTATGTGTGGTACAAACAAAACTTTACTTCCCCTAGGGACAAAAGTGTTGAAAGATGACAACCTTCAGAGTTTATACACTCTTATCCATACCACATGGTCATAGGGAAATACAGAAAGAAGCACTAGGGAGGTAGCAGCAAGTTGTTATGTAGTAATAGCTGATATGATTAAATATTTAAATAGGCTATGAACTCACTCATGCTTTCAGAATGAGCCAAACATTGTCTCTCCATATAGAAGAAATTCTTTCCCACTTCATTAAAACTATAAAACAAAACAAAACAATACAACAACAACAAAAGAATAAGACATTTACTCTGAGAGAATCTACTGGTAGGGCAGAGGAAAGAGCTAAGTGGTAATGTATTGCATAGAATGAAGGAGCTCTGGCTTCAATCCCAACAGTGAAATAAATAATGATGATGATGCTGACAATGATGGTGATGATGATGATGATGATGTGGAGGAGGAGAAGTACAAAGGACTTGTACTGTTAAAATTATATAGACTGAGTTTATATTCACCACTCAAAAGAAGAGGAGTATTTCAATTCATGCATGCTATTCACATTCTAGTCTTATTTCACATGGCAAGGTAGATGTAAAAGACCATTTGATGACAATTTTATAAACTATGACTTTTTTTAAAATATTTTTTAGTTGTAGTTGGACACAATTTCTTTATTTTATTTATTTTTATGTGGTGCTGAGGATTAAATCCAGTGTTTATCATGTGCTAAGTGAGTGCTATACTACTGAGCCACAACCCCAGCCCAAACTATGATTTATTGAGACTTTTAAATTCCATAAAGAAGAGTTTAGCTGGTCCCAGGAGAGCAGGATGGTCTATTTAGTACTGTGTTATACAATGTGATGTCAATTTTCTCAATCCTCCTCATAAGTGGAAGATGTTTATAGACTTCACACTTCTTCAGCATGCAATCTATATGCCCTCATGTCCTATACTGATGTAAAAAAGTACTAAAAGTGGAAGACAACAGCTTTAAATGTAGCCCACTCACAGAGAATGTGCCTCAATTTCCTGATGTTATGGGTTCAATCACTGGCACCACAAAAGCAGTGAGATCTATTTTTTTTCAAGTATACTTTTCCCTTTCCTGTTTGTTACCTGAATGATTCATGGACATTTATACATATTCATAATTTTTTCTCATTTGTAGTTTTTTTTTTGGTACTGGGGATTGAACTTGGGGATATTCAACAACTGAGCCACATCCCATTCCTGCTTTGTATTTTATTGAGAGAAAGGGTCTCACTGTGTTGATTAGCTCCTAGCCATTGCTGAGATTTGCCTTGAACTCACAATTCTCCTGTCTCAGCCTCCCAAGCTGCTGGTATTATAGGTTTGTATCACTGAACCCAGAGATTTCTAGCATTTTTGAAGCAATTTATTTTTCATAGATCAACATTTTGACCTACCAATAAAGAAAAGTCCACAACTAGATAAATTCTCTGCAATCCCTACCAAACCCTTAAAGAAGAACAAACACCAATACTCCTCAAATTATTCCATGAAATAGAAAAGGATGAAACACTTTCAAACTCATTCTATGAGGGAAGAATAAACCTGATACCAAAACCAGACAGAGATACATCAAAGAAATAAAACTTTGGACAAATATCCCCAATGAATATACATGCATCAACTCTTAATAAAATACTGAAAAAAACTACATACAAAAACATATTAAAAACATAGTGCATGCTGGCAACATGGTGGTGGGCGCGGAGAGATCAAGTCTCTGACCTCTTCAGCTGAGTGGGCATAGGGAGTCGTAAACCGTCTAAATGCTGTTTGCTCAGGATCACTAGGCAATGCTGAGCTGATGTGGATCTGGGGCGAACAGTCTGGGCCTCTCAGAACACACACCAAGCCCGGATTGGCTGAATTCAAGCTCCTGTTCGCCTGCTTCTCACAGACAAACTGCTCTGACTCAGCACTAAACAATCTCGCTGAAACAACTGGTCGGCCCTTCTGAACCTGCGGAGGTTAATGCCAACTGAGCCTTCATAGGCAGTGGACACAGGATTAAGATGGGGCTTGGAAGAGCCAGTCAGGACCCACCCATTGCATTGGCCACCCAGCAAAGAAAATGAACTGTCGCCATTTGCATGGGATACCACCATGGCAGAGAGCTGACATCACCAGAATGCGGCAGAGGAGATAACTTCATTGAAACCAGCAGCGACAGGTGTGTAACCCCCTAGCCTTCCCTCTCCACACAGCAGGGAAACCTTAAGGGCCCCTCCCAGCTCTCCCTTGAGCATGATAGCCAGACCAAGGAAATCAGGAGTGGCGCGGGACCCGTGGCGCGGGACCCCCGGCTACCGCTCCCACCAGTGCTGACAACTGAGGTCTCTTGCACCAGCTACCAGAGGCGTGGCTACCAGAGGGCAAGAAAATTTTGCTGAGAGTTCTCAGCCCCAAGCTCCACAACTTAGGGTCTGAGGGAATGGCAAACAGGGAGAGTGTGCCCAGTCGTTCATGAAAATAGGGCTCCCGGAAGCAGCAGACCTGGCGTGTAGCCAGTATTGTGGTGAGCATCACCAGTGAGCAGGGCCTGGCTTGAGGAAAAGTGGGGAAGTGACTAGACACAAGAGAAGGCCCTAGGCACTCAGGATTGGAGACCTACCCAGTAAGGGAGGAGGAGCTGCTGTACACTGATTGGTTCCTGCATATTGAGAGGAGAAGCTTGGCCCGGTGGGCACAGCTCCAGAACTGGAAGAGAAGTTAATCAAACTCTAAGATTGCATTTATTAATTTTTTTTAAAATTTGGTTTTTTTATTTTCATATTTTTGTTGTTTTTTAAAATTTTTAAGTTATTTTTTATTTTTAATTTTTAATTATTTTTAAAATTTTTCTTTCTTTTTTATTTTCTATTTTTTTCTTTTGTCTTTTAATTTCTTTTCAATTTCCATCTTTCCCCTTCCTTGAATTCTACCTGCTTACTCTCATTCTCTTTAGTGACTTCTTCCCTTCCCTTCTAATACCTTTCCTCCCAAGCATCAAATAAATTTATAGGAGTAATAAGTAACTCAGCAGTCAAACAGAACAAGAAGTAACATGAGCAGCATGAAAAAGCAAGGAAGAAAAGGAGAACAAACAATGCAGAACAGCCTAAATATTCAAGAGGACCTAGAGGCATCAGAAAAATGGTCAAATAAAGAACTCAAGGAATACCTTAGACAGATGGAATGGAACCTTAAAGAGGATATGAGACAGAAAATTAAAACAGTGAAAGAACACATTGAAAATGAATTACATAAAGAGTTAAAAGAAGAAATTAAGCATCTTTATCAGGAGATAGAGATTATTAAAAAAACAAACAATAATTCTAGAAATGAAGGAAACTATAAACCAAATTAAAAACTCAAATGACAGTATCACTAACAGAGTGGAGCAAGTAGAAGCCAGAACATCAGAAAATGAAGACAAAATATATCATCTTGAAAAGAGTCTAGCCAACTCAGAAAGGCTAGTAAAAAATCATGAGAAAATCATCCAAGAGATATGAGATAACATAAAAAAAACAAACTTAAGTGTCATCGGGATAGAGGAAGGTACAAAGTTTCAAACCAAGGGAATGAGCAACCTGCTGGATGAAATAATTATAGAAAACTTTCCAGAAATAAAAAAGGAAACGGATATACAAATTGTAGATGCATACAGGACACCAAGCATACAAAATCACAGTAGACCAAGGCCAAGACACATTGGTATGAAGATATCCAATATACAGAAAAATGAGAAAATATTAAAAGCTACAAGAGAAAGGAGGCAGAATACATTCAGGGGTAAACCAATAAAGTTAACAATGGATTTTTCATCACAGACGCTGAAAGCAAGAAGATCCTGGAACAACGTATTTCAAACACTGAAAGACAATGGATGCCAACCAAGAATTTTGTATCCAGCAAAATTAAGCTTCAGGTACAACAACAAAATAAAAATCTTTCATGATAAACAAAAGTTAAAAGAATTTGTAGCCAGAAAATCAGCATTGCAAAGCATCTTGAGCAAAACACTACACGAGGAAGAAATGAAAAACAATAACCAAAACCAACATTGGGAAGTACCTCAGTAGAGACAGAGCGTGGGGGGAAAGCTAATCATGGAGAAACAAACTAAATTTTTAAAAAAAGATAAATAATCAAACATGGCTAGAAATACGAACCATATATCAATAGTAATTCTAAACATTAATGGCTTAAACTCTCCAATAAAGCGACATAGGCTAGTAACATGGATTTAAAAAATGAATCCAACAATATGCTGCCTCCAGGAGACACATCTGATTGGAAAAGACATACACAGGCTGAAGGTGAAAGGTTGGGAAAAAATATACCATGCACACGGTCCTCGTAAGCAAGCAGGGGTGGCCATCCTCATATCAAATAAAATCGAGTTCAAGACTAAGTTAATCAAAAGGGATAATGAAGGACATTATATACTGTTAAAGGGAACCATTCACCAACAAGACATAACAATTATCAATATTTATGCACCAAATAATGGTGCTGCGATGTTCATAAAACAAATTCTCTTCAAGTTCAAGAATCCAATAGACCACAACACAATAATTATGGGTGACTTCAACAAACCTCTCTCATCATTGGACAGATCCTCCAAACAAAAGTTGAATAAAGAAACTATAGAACTCAATATCACAATCAATAACCTAGACTTAACTGACATATATAGAATACATCATCCATCATCAAGTGGACATACTTTTTTCTCAGCAGCACATGGATCCTTCTCAAAAATAGACCATATATTATGCCATAGGGCAACCCTCAGTAAATATAAAAGGGTGGAGATAATACCATGCATTTTATCTGATCATAATGGAATGAAACTGGAAATCAATGATAAAAGAAGGAAGAAAAAAATCCTACATCACATGGAAAATGAACAATATGTTACTGAATGATCATTGGGTTACAGAAGACATAAAGGAGGAAATCAAACAATTCTAGAGATAAATGAAAATACAGACAAAACATATCAAAATCTATGGGACACAATGAAAGCAGTTTTAAGAGGGAAATTCATCTCCTGGAGGTCATTCCTCAAAAAAACAAAAAACCAACAAATAAATGAGCTCACACTTCATCTCAAAGTCCTAGAAAAGGAAGAGCAAAACAACAGCAAATGTAGCAGAAGGCAAGAAATAATTAAAATCAGAGCGGAAATCAACGAAATGGAAAGAAAAGAAACTATTGAAAAAATTGACAAAACGAAAAGTTGGTTCTTCAAAAAATAAATAAGATTAACAGACCCTTAGCCATGCTAACAAAGAGAAAAAGAGAGAGAACTCAAATTACTAACACACGGGATGAAAAGGCAACATCACAACAGATACTACAGAAATACAGAAGATAATTAGGAATTATTTTGAAAACCTATATTCCAATAAAATAGAAGATAGTGAAGATATTGATAAATTTCTTAAGTCATATGATTTGCCCAGACTGAGTCAGGAGAATACACACAATTTGAACAGACCTATATCAATGGATGAAATAGAAGAAGCAATCAAAAGACTACCAACCATGAAAAGCCCAGGACCGGATGGGTATACAGCGGAGTTTTACAAAACCTTTAAAGAAGAATTAATACCAATACTTTTCAAGTTATTTCAGGAAATAGAAAAAGAGGGAGCTCTTCCAAATTCATTCTATGAGTCCAACATCACCCTGATTCCAAAACCAGACAAAGACACCTCAAAGAAAGAAAACTACAGACCAATATCTCTAATGAACCTAGATGCAAAAATCTTCAATAAAATTCTGGCGAATTGGATACAAAAACACATCAGAAAAATTGTGCACCATGATCAAGTAGGATTCATCCCTGGGATGCAAGGCTGGTTCAATATACGGAAATCAATAAATGTTATTCACCACATCAATAGGCTTAAAGATAAGAACCATATGATCATCTTGATAGATGCAGAAAAAGCATTCGACAAAGTACATCATCCCTTTATGTTCAAAACATTAGAAAAACTAGGGATAACAGGAACTTACCTCATGATTCTATACCTAGACATGATTCTATACCTAGAAGACCCAAAAGAGTCTACAAAAAAACTACTAGAACTAATAAATGAATTCAGCAAAGTGGCAGGATATAAAATCAACATGCATAAATCAAAGGCATTTATGTATATCATCGACAAAACTTCTGAAATGGAAATAAGGAAAAACACCCCATTCACAATATCCTGAAAAAAAATAAAATACTTGGGAATCAACCTAACAAAAGAGGTAAAGGTTTATACAATGAAAACTACAGAACCCTAAAGAGAGAAATAGAAGATCTTAGAAGATGGAAAAATATACCCTGTTCATGGATAGGCAGAACTAACATCATCAAAATGGCAATATTACCAAAAGTTCTCTATAGGTTTAATGTAATGCCAATCAAAATCCCAACGGCATTTTTTGTAGAAATAGAGAAAGCAATCATGAAATTCATAGGGAAAAATGAAAGACCCAGAATAGCAAAAGTATCTCTAAGCAGGAAGTGTGAATCAGGCAGTATAGCGATACCAGATTTCAAACTATATTACAGAGTAATAGTAACAAAAACAGCATGGTACTGGTACCAAAACAGGCGGGTGGACCAATGGTAAAGAATAGAGGACACAGAGACTAATCCACAAAGTTACAACTATCTTATATTTGATAAAGGGGCTAAAAGCATGCAATGGAGGAAGGATAGCATCTTCAACAAATGGTGCTGGGAAAACTGGAAATCCATATGCAACAAAATGAAACTGAATCCCCTCCTCTCGCCATGCACAAAAGTTAACTCAAAATGGATCAAGGAGCTTGATATCAAATCAGAGACTCTGCATCTGATAGAAGAAAAAGTTGGCTCCGATCTACATATTGTGGGGTCAGGTTCCAAATTCCTTAATAGGACACCCATAGCACAAGAGTTAATAACAAGAATCAACAAATGGGACTTACTTAAACTAAAAAGTTTTTTCTCAGCAAAAGAAACAATAAGAGAGGTAAATAGGGAGCCTACATCCTGGGAACAAATTTTTACTCCTCACACTTCAGATAGAGCCCTAATATCCAGAGTATACAAAGAACTCAAAAAATTAAACAATAAGATAACAAATAACACAATCAAGAAATGGGCCAAGGACCTGAACAGACACTTCTCAGAAGAGGACATACAATCAATCAACAAGTATATGAAAAAATGCTCACCATCTCTAGCAGTCAGAGAAATGCAAATCAAAACCACCCTAAGATACCATCTCACTCCAGTAAGATTGGCAGCCATTATGAAGTCAAACAACAAGTGCTGGCGAGGATGTGGGGAAAAGGGTACTCTTGTACATTGCTGGTGGGACTGCAAATTGGTGCGGACAATTTGAAGGCCGTATGGAGATTCCTGGGAAAACTGAGAATGGAACCACCATTTGACCCAGCTATTGCCCTTCTCAGATTATTCCCTGAAGACCCTAAAAGAGCGTACTACAGGGATACTGCCACATCGATGTTCATAGCAGCACAATTCACAATAGCTAAACTATGGAACCAACCCAGATGCCCTTCAATAGATGAATGGATAAAAAAAAAATGTGGCATTTATACACAATGGTGTATTACGCAGCACTAAAAAATGACAAAATCATGGAATTTGCAGGGAAATGGATGGCACTAGAGCAGATTATGCTAAGTGAAGCTAGCAAATCCCTAAAAAACAAATGCCAAATGTCTTCTTTGATATAATGAGAGCAAGTAAGAACAGAGCAGGGAGGAAGAGCAGGAGGAAAAGATTAACATTAAACAGAGACATGAGGTGGGAGGTAAAGGGAGAGAAAAGGGAAATTGCATGGAATTGAAGGAGACCCTCATTGTTATCCAAAATTACATATAAGAGGTTGTGAGGGGAATGGGGAAAAAAACAAGGAGAGAAACGAATTACAGTAGATGGGGTAGAGAGAGAAGATGGGAGGGGAGGGGAGAAGGGATAGTAGAGGATACGAAAGGTAGCAGAATACAACAGTTACTAATATGGCATTATGTAAAAATGTGGATGTGTAACTGATGTGATTCTGCAATCTGTATTTGGGGTAAAAATGGGAGTTCATAACCCACTTGAATCTAATGTATGAAATATGATATGTCAAGAGCTTTGTAATGGTTTGATCAACCAATTAAAAAAATAAAATAAATAAAATAAAATGCATGCTGAGTTTAACCTTTAAAAAACAAAACAAAACAAAACAAAACAAAACAAAAAAACATAGTGCACCATGATCAAGTAAGGTTCATCCCAGGGACACAAGGTTGGTTAAACCTACAGAAATCAAAACAGGATTCATTAATAGACTTAAAAAACATAACATAATTATCTCAATAGTTCAAGAAAGAGCATTTGACAGAATACAGCATCCATTCATGTTCAAAATGGTAGAAAAAATAGGGATAATATGAATGTAACTGAACATTTTAAAATCTCTATACCAAAAAAACCCAAGAGTAACATGATTCCAAATGGAAAAAAATGAAACATTCTTTCTAAAAACTAGAAAAAGACAAGGGTGCCCTCTTTCACCACTTCTATTCAACATATGAATATTGAAATTCTAACCAGAGCAGTTTGGAAAAAGAGATTAAAGGGATATGTATATGAAAAGAAGAGCTCAAAATATCCCTATTTGCTGACAACAATATTTTATATGTAGAAGACACAAAACTACACCACAAAATTTTTAAAACTCATAACCACACTCAGCATAATAGCAGGATATAGAATTAACACTCATAAATCAATTATGATCCTGTACACAAATTATGCATCAGCTGATGAATCACAATGGATTCAAAACAATTTAAAAAATAAAATAATCAGGAAACAATCTAAGAAGTGAAAGACCTCTATTATGAAAATTACCAAACACTAAAGAAAGAAATTGAAGAAGACCATAGAAGATGGAATATTTCAAATGTTCATGGATTGGCAGGATTAATGTTACCAAAATTGACATACTACCAAAATGCTATAGTTTTAATGCAACTCCTATTAAAATGTCAATGATATTTCACAAAGAAATAGAAAAAGCAGACATAAAAATTCACTTGGAAAAACAAGAAGCCCAGAATATTCCAAACAATCCTTAGTGAAAAAAGTGAAGGAGACAGCAGACATCACAAGATCCGATCTCAAATTATACTATAGTGCTACGAAAATGGCATGGGATTGGCACCAAAACAGGCAAAATGTCCAATGGAACAGAAAAGACATCACAAAGACAATAATCACATACATACTGTCTGTTAATCTAGACAAAGGCACCAACAACATACATTAAAAGAAAAGACAGCCTCTTAAACAAATGGTACTGAGAAAACTGGAAGTATGCATGTGGCAGAATCAAATTGAATCGCTACCCCTATCCCTGCACAAAACTCAACTCAGAATACATCAAGGAACTAGGCATTAAACCAGACATCCTGTACCCACTAGAAGAAAATATAGGCCCAACTTTCCATCATCTTGTCTTAGGAACTGACTTCCTCAACAAGACTTCTAAATTGCAACAAATAAAATCAAGAATCAATAAATGGGAAGGTAACAAAGTAAAAAGCTTTCTCACAGGAAAGAAAATTATCAAGAACATGAACAGAGAACCTACAAAATGGGAGAAAATCTTTGCCACCTGCACCTCAGAACATTAGTCTTCTGGATAGATAAAGAATTCAAAACAAACCAGCACAGCAAGCTGAAAGAGGAGGATCAGAGTTCAAATCCAGCTTCAGCAATGGTGAGGCACTGAGCAACTCTATGTCTAAATAAAATGCAAAACAGAGCTGGGTATGGGGCTCAGTGTTAGAGAACTAGCCTTGCAGGTGTAAGACCCTATGTTTGATCTTCAGCACTACATAAAAATAAATAATAAACAAGTAAATAAGTAAATTGTGTCCATCTACAACAAAAATAATAAAAATAAAATAAAATAAAACATAGGGCTGGGGATGTGGCTCAGTGGTTGAATGCCCCTGAGTTGAATCCCCACTACTTGCCCCCATGAAAAAAAATCAAAAACTTAACACACACACACACACACACACACACACACACACAGCCCAATATAGTTAATATTCTCTTCTAGTGGTCATAGGATGTCAATAAATGTGCAAAGGATCTGAAACTGGTTGTTTACAGAACAAGAAATACAATTGGTGAGCAAATATACTTTTAAAATGCTCAATATCCAACCAGCAGTGTATGAGGGTACCCTTTTCCCACACCCTCACCAGCATTTGTTGTTGTTTGTCTTCATCATGGCTGCCATTCTTACTGAAGTGAGATAGTATCTTAGGGTAGTTTTAATTTCTCTTTCTCTAATTGCTAGAGATGGTGAGCATTTTTTCATATATTTGTTGATTGATTGTGTATCCTCTTCTGAGAAGTGTCTGTTCAGGTCCTTGGCCCATTTGTAGACTGGATTATTTCTGTGTGTGTGTGTGTGTGTGTGTGTGTGTGTGTGTGTATGTGTTTAGATTTTTGAGTTCTTTGTATACCCTAGAGATTAGAGCTCTATCTGATGTGTGAGTGGTAAAAATTTGTTCCCAGGATGTAGGCTCCCTATTCACCTCACATATTATTTCTCTTGCTGAGAAAAACTTTTTAGTTTGAATTCATCCCATTTGTTAATTCTTGGTTTTAACTCTTGTGCTATAGGCATCTTATTAAGGAAGTTGGGGCCTAGCTCCACATGAGGAAGATTAGGGCCTACTTTTTCTTCCATTAGATGCAGAGTCTCTGGTTTAATTCCTAGACCCTTGATCCATTTTGAGTTAACTTTTGTGCATGGTGAGAGATAGGGATTCAATTTCATTTTGTTGCATATGGATTTCCAGTTTTCCCAACACCATTTGTTGAGGATGCTATATTTTCTCCAGTGCATGCTTTTAGTACCTTTGTCAAAGATAAGGTAGTTGTACTTTTGTGGGTTAATCTCTGTGTCCTCTATCCTGTACCATTGGTCCACCAGCCTGTTTTGGTGCCAGTACCATGCTGTTTTTGTTACTATTGCTCTGTAGTATAGTTTAAGATCTGGTATAGTGATACCATCTGTTTCACTCTTCCTGCTTAGAATTTCTTTTGCTATTCTGGGTCTCTTATATTTTCAGATGAATTTCATAATTGCTTTTTCTATTTCTGTGAGGAATGTCATTGGGATTTTGATCAGAATTCCACTGCTGGTGAGGTTGTAAATTGGTGCAGCCAATTTGGAAAGCAGTATGGAGATTCCTTGGAAAACTGGGAATGTAACCACCATTTGACCCAGCTATTCCTCTTCTTGGACTATACCCAAAAGACCTAAAAACAGCATACTACAGGGACTCAGCCACATCAATGTTTATAGTAGCACAATTCACAATAACTAGACTGTAGAGCCAACCTAGATGCCCTTCAATGGATGAATGGTTAAAAATATGTGGCATATATACACAATGGAATATTACTCAGCACTAAAAAATAATAAGATCATGGCATTTGCAGAGAAAAGGATGGCATTAGAGCAGATTATGCTAAGTGAATTTAGCCAGTCCCCAAAAAACAAATGCCAAATGTCTTCTCTGATATAAGGGGGGTGACTCAAAATGGGGAAGAGAGGAAAAGCATGGGAAGAAGATTACCTATACACAGGGAAGAGGGGTGGGAGGGAAAGGGTGGGAGAAAGGGAATTGCACGGATGGTGGAAGGAGAGCCTCATTGTTATACAACCTACATGTATGAAGAAGTGAGAAAACAAAGGAATAGTGCTACCTTAGATTAAGAAGAGAGAAGTGATGGGAGGGGAGAGGAGAGGTTGGAAAGATAGGAAGGATATTAGAATGGAATAGACATTATTATTATTGGTGTATATAGGTGAATGCATGATCAATGTGAATCTACAACCTGTATACTCAGAAAAATGAGATATTGTATCTCATGTGGTTTAAATGTATGATATTGTCAAGGTCATTCTACTGTCATGTGTAACTAACTGAAACAAATAAAAATAAAAAACGAATTGTAGTGCAAAAAAAGTATATGTAAAATGGCATAAATTGACATAAACATACTTTATATTCAGAGGTAAAATTGTGCTTTATATGTGTAATAAGGATTGTAGTGCATTCCACTGTTGTCGTGCACTTAAAAAATTATAAAATCAATAAAAAGTAGGAAAAAAACCCACAAAATGCTAAATTTCTCTAGAAATTAGAAAATGAAAATTAAAACTACATTGATATTCCATTCTTGGTTCAGTCAAAATAGGAATTATCAAGAATACAAATAACAATAAATGATGGAGAGAATGTGAGAAAAAAGTTACACTCATACTTTGTTAGTGAGACTGCAAATTGGTGCAAGTACTCTGGAAAACAGTATGGAGATTCCTCTGAAAATTTGGAATGGAAACACCATTCAACCAGTTATCACCCCAGTTGAATCTTGATTTTATTTGTTGCAATTTAGAAGTCTTGTTGAGGAAATAAGTTCCTAAGTTGACATGATGGAGAGTTGGGCATATAAATATATATCTCCAAGGGACTTTAAATCAATATACTACAGTGACACAGCTACATCAATGTCTACAGCAGCCCAATTCACAATAGTTAAGCTATGGAAACAACCTAGGTGAGCTTCAAAAGATGAAGAGTGAAATTTATGGCACTTGCTGGTAAATGAATGGAACTTGAGACTACTATATTTACTGAAATAAGCCAATACCAAAAAAACCCAAAGGCCAAAAGTTCTCTCTGATCCTAAATAGAATCAGATGTAGCCCATGTATGTAAAAAATACACTCTACTGTCATACATATCTAAAAAAATAAAATAAAACCTGGTGTTGAAAAAAATTAAAAATAAGAACAGCGATAAAAAGCTTTAACCTAACATACACATTTAGTAATGGAAAGAGATGGCTAAAATTCAGTGGTCTGGACACACTAAAGCAAGACTAGAAATAAATGAAGAAACTCTTACAGAATTATGCGAGTTTGAGATCTTCATTTATGCAGGTTCTCAGCCTAGGTAGCTCCCATATATTTGAAGACACCATATTATTAACAAGTATGGAGGAACCACCACAGAAAATGCATTTCAGATACTCTACTGCCTATATCACTATTTCACTAACATGACTCCACTCTCACAACACTGACAAAGAAAGTTGTTACTTAACATTGCAAGCTATCACCACTCAGGAGTCACAGATAAGACATAGGAAACTACAATAGAGACACCATTTGGAAAATACTTCAACGTCACACATTTAATAAATAGCATAAGACACATCATCCAGGGAAAACAGTTTCCTAAGCAGACACTCAAATAAATGTGGAAAAGATATATATCCCTGAAAATGTACAAATTTCAATATAGAAATATAAGAAAGATAAAAAGCAAAGTAGCATGACTGTTTTATAGTTAATTACCCTAGAAACTATTTCCAAAGATAATGCAATATACAAAAATGCCAGAATAAAATTCAAAAAAAATGTTAAAATAGTGAATTATTTCAAAGATGAAGCAAAGAGAAACTCAGTAGATTAAGGAAAACAATGCAGGGCATGAAAGAACAATTCAATACAGATTCTGAAAAAGAATCAATTAGAAATCTTGAAAATAAAGAGCTCAATACCTCAAATAAATATATCCATTTTAAGTTAGACCCATAGACTAGATCAAGTGAAAGAAAAAAATACAGAGCTTGAAATTGATGATGAAATATCACATTCAGACAATACCAACAACAATCGAAATAATTGTAAACAAATTACAAAACCACTAGACACAATTCATAGATACTTTTGTGAATCACTGGTACACATAATGGAGAAGAGGTATAGGCTACAGGCAATGAAAGCTTTCTCAGTGAATACAAGAAACTATTTCTTATATCTTGTGATAGTTATGGACATCCAGGTATAAGATTTTAGAATACCAAATGGACATGGCCTGAAAAGAACTTCTTCAAATCATAGTCTATAAAATTACCAAAGGTACACTGAAATCTATAATAAGGGCAAAAGCAATTATAAACACATCAGAAAAATATTAGATTTCTGAGTAGAAATTTTAAGGCCCAGGAAATGGTATATTTAAAACCCCAAATAAAAATGTTAAAAAAGAAACAAAGACAATAATTGTAAAATGGATGGAAAGGGTGGTCATCATGTTAAGGTGAAAAAATCAGAAACAAAACCCCAATTATCACATTCTCTCCCTAACATGTGGAATCTGGGAAGAAAATAAGAATGACTAGAAAATAATGGAGGGAATACTAAGGAAGAGGGAAGGTAACTGGGGATGAAAAAGGGAGTAGAGGGGAAAATGGAAGTAAGGAGAGTGGTCAGGATTCAAGTATTGTATATGTGTGTATAGAAATATCACTGTGAAATTCACTAATGTAGGCACTCAATAGGAGCTGATATTAACAGTCAACAAGAACACCTGGTTTTATAACAAGTCCAATCTGCTATCATGTGACCATATACGAAACAGAATGTATAATTTAAAAATATTCTTACTTCTGCAAAGACATAAAATTTCAGGGTCAAAATTAATGTAAAATTTCTTCAGACAATATCATTTAGATGATAAATTTCTTATAGTTAATTATTAAGATATCCTGGATTCTATATGACCAAGAAAGATATAAAAAATATGAATGGAATTTGAACATTTATTTTTTTCCACTCTTCTTTTGTGATCAAACATTCTTACTCTTATTTTCACAGGGCATGAACACCAAAAGTAACTCATTTTTTTAAGTCTTACCTGGATTGAAATTTACTGATGTTCTAGATTGTGCTTTCATGTATTGAAGAATTAAATTCCTGTTACTGTATTTGAAAAAAGTAATAAAATTGGTATTTTAACACTCATATGAAAACACTGACCAAATATAATTCAATACTTAATAATGTTTTAGATCTAGTATCAGAACTTTTTCATATGCTCTCCTAATCTGTATGCCCTATAAACATTTTGTTAACTTGAAAATTATTTGTACAATGTTTGTTTTTTTCTGTTTTGTGAGATGGTATTTCATGATGATGGTCAGGCTGATCTTAAATACCTGGGCTCAAGCAATTGTCCTGCCTCAGGCTCTTAAGTAGCTGGGGTAAATGCATGTGTCACTGCACCCATAGCTTGAAGTTAAAGAAGAAAAAAGATAAAATGATCATTAATTGAGAACAGGACAGGTAAATATATTAACTAGTGTAGCTTGAACTCAGAAAATGTCTTGTCTCTGTAAAAAATAGTTTTTTGTTCTTGTGCAACTTCTTCCTCTTAGGCTTAAGGCCTTTTAAAAAATAAGGGTTGTATCACTTTAGTTCACCAGGTTGTTATGGAGACTTACTAAGATAATATTGAAACATGTTAAGCAAAATAGTAAAATAATGGCATACTTAACAACTTAAAATCTCAGCTAGAACTAATGTGCATTTTTCATAGGTTCTAATATTCAAAAGTTAAAATTATTTTTAAAAATGCTTGAGTCCTAATTTTCATGATCAATTGGGCTCTTCTTTGTGCTTTATAACTCAAAGCAAATCAACAATTAATTTATAACTATTTATAAATATCTCCTTAAATTAGAGAATATAATCATCCCCTTCTGTGAGACTAATCAATAATAACAAAGGCAAGAAATTAACAAATGCCAAAAACTTGGACTACTACTATTTCTTCTCTACCTAGTTGAACAGAATCAGCAGATAAGTGTAGCTACATTTCCATGTTGATCTCCAACTGACTTGAAACACAAAATTTTCTTTAAAACTATGGATACTGAGGAGTCATGATGGGGCTTAGATCTCTTAGATTCAATAAATCTGCTTAATCTATTCCTTTTGAGGCAGACCTTAATAAATGCTGAAAACTTTAGGCAGCGATTCCAACAGCTTGAAAATTTCCATTACTTGGGAATACTACTAGAAATGCCAATCTAAATTGGCACTCACCATGGAAAACAGTGATGTGGAACTCCCTGCAGTCAAAGGAAATCTATTTCAAGGGATGGAAGGATTTGGGGCACAGATCTGTTAGCCAAGATGACAGAAAACTCTGATCTCTTCCAGAGATTACTTGAAGCTTTACTTGAAGCTTTCTAATAGATTTGAATGATTTTAATTTTATGACAGAAAAGACAAAGTCCTAAAAGGATAATGCACCAAAAAGGGCAAGGCTAATATGGGGATTCCACATAAGGTTCCTAAAAGGGGGACAGGGTCAGAGTGCTTAGTATTTGTTGGCCAAAGCTAGAGGCCAAGCTGTCAAAGCAGAGTGCTTCTGCTAGGAAACAACTGTTGAATAAAAAAGCATAAGTGCATGAGAACTAAAAAAAGTGTTGAGTCTAAGTGTGGGTTACCATGAAGGCTCAGGGATTGGATCAGTCAGGATATTTTGAAATAAAAGCTCTTCACGACCAGACTACAGGTCCAGGTCTGGCAGAAACACCACAGCAACAGAACTGACAGAGACAAAGGAACAATTTAAAAATCTATTTATTCCCCTCCATCTGACTACAGAATTATCTTCCTTACACTTCAAGGATATCATTAGGTCCTTGATAAATTAAAGGGGGGTGGTAGAATAGCTAACTTCAGCTAAACAGGGAATTTCAAGACTCAAATAGCAAATTATAAAATCATAGGTGTGATACTATCTGTCCCTGTGAGGAGGGGTTATGCTTGAAATGAATTGGATAATGCTGGAAACCCTAAGGATGAAGGTTTACAAAGTCCTAAGATATTAGCTAGAGGTATATCTCAGTGGTAGGAAAATTTCCCAGCATGCATGAGAAGAAAAAGAAAGGAGAGGGGAAGAGAGAGGAGAGAACAAACCTTGAAGGTGACTCATGCACACATCACTACTTATTTTTTTTAAATAACTAATCCATTTTAATTATGTATATATGACAGTAGAGTGCAATTTGATTCATTGGACACAACTGCAACAACTTTCATTTCTGATTTTACAGGATGTAACACTGCATCCTATATGCAGTCATACCTGTACCAAGGTAATAATGTCTATCTCACTCCACCATCTTTCTTGCCTCCATTACCCCTCCATCCTTCTCTTTGCCCAATCAAAGTATCATCACTGCTTCTTGGCTACACTTTGAAGGGTTTCTGACTAATGAACTGTCCTAACTCACTACGGATCCATACATAGTAATGCTATGAAATCTCACCTCATATATAAGATGCAACAGGTGTAACTATTGTGGATATACAGCTAATGTTGATTAGTATTGTAATATAAATACTTACTCAGTATTTCCACTAGCAATGGCATAAGACAAGGCAATCTCTCCACAATTATCTGAAGCAGACACATTAACACCACATTGAAGAAGAAGCTCAGCTATGTGTGTTGATTTATGCTCCACAGCCAACATGAGGGCTGTTCTAAAATAAGAGAGATTACTTTAAATTTAGGTATTTTAATAAGTTTATTTAAAAAGCCATTGTAATACATTTTACCAATTTGACATCTAGCTTTACATACACTAACAGACATATACATCTTGGAAGATCAAATCTTTATCTTTCTTTATCTTTCTAAATCATTTGTAAGTCTAAAAGGAAAACAAACACATAAAAAAATAAATCACGAGTCCCAAAAGAGGAGAGTTACAAACTTAAAATCCTTCAATGAACATTAATTATGATGAGGCTCAGCTATGTGTGTTGATTTATGCTCCACAGCCAACATGAGGGCTGTTCTAAAATAAGAGAGATAACTTTAAATTTAGGTATTTTAATAAGTTTATTTAAAAAGCCATTGTAATACATTTTACCAATTTGACATCTAGCTTTACATACACTAACAGACATATACATCTTGGAAGATCAAATCTTTATCTTTCTTTATCTTTCTAAATCATTTGTAAGTCTAAAAGGAAAACAAACACATAAAAAAATAAATCACGAGTCCCAAAAGAGGAGAGTTACAAACTTAAAATCCTTCAATGAACATTAATTATGATGAGGTCATTCATCTGGAGTTGGCAAAGATTTCAATGAATAAAGCTCCATTTCTTTCTTAGAGTGATATAATATATTGTAACTCACAGTCAGCCAAAAGCCAAGGAGTAAAAAAGGTATTTGCAGGTACAACATAATAACAGCAGCACTGGTGATAATAATAATAATTGTTGCTTCAGTCATTCACTCTGAGAAGCATTTGCCAGGCATTGAAATCAATGCTACGTGTATAATCTTGCAACCAGATTTCAAGCATATGTTACACTCTTTTTCATTATAAATGTTCAAAATTTGTCAAGACTAATTAGACGTCACTTAGGAAAAATCTGAAATCAATATTCTACAAATTAAGTAATTTAAAGCAAATAGTCATATAAAGGAAAAAATAATTTTCAATGTCTATCTATACTCAACACAGCATTTCCAAAAGAAAACTATACCAGGAGAAGATGAAATATTACAGAAAATTTAAGAAGTTCAATACTGAATAAAAGCACAAACTAAAAGTCTATATTTTACAAAACTAACATGAAAACTCTAGCTAACTCAATATTATGTGATCAACAAAATCAAATAGTAATCATCAGCCAATAATTATAAGGGCATGTGAATCATACTACATACCCTTATTTGTGTTGCTCAGTTTGAATAATTGCTTTTCTCCTCAATTTTAGTTTATGTTCATGAATTTCACTCTATTCCAATGATTATGTCATTCCCATTAATTTAATATTTTCAACTTGAGTGATTTTACTACAATATTAACCCTTTTCCAAAAAATATAAAGTACTATACCTTCCCTTATCATCAACTGCATGTATGTTTGCTTTATTCTTAATAAAAAATTCTACCATCATCCGTCTGTTTTTCTTTATGGCGAGTAAAAGTGGTGTTTGGCCACTCTGAAAAACAATAAATATAATTTATTCACAAAATTACTACTTTTCAACTGAAGTTAACCTTACAAAATACTGTATGAATATAAGCATATAATAATAATGTAAATTAAGTGTGGCCACTCTCTTCTCTTCCCATTCTGCTTCCATACGTGCTGCTCTTTCATTTTGAGATGCCTCTCCTCTGCCTAGAGTGGCCACATGAACTCCAGAATTTCTAAAACTGCTTCATACATTCACTGTTTCCATGGATCTTTGCCGCTGTCCAGCATTCATCATGGCATCTTGGAGTTATGTAACATGAACCCTCCTCAACCAAGAGCATCTTTAGGACATAAACTGTATTTTATATCCCAATAGCCCCATTCCCTAATGCATATTAGTAAAGGATATAAGTATTATATTTCATTAACAAGCCAAATTCTCAACTCACTAGTAGGGTGTATAAATCACATTCTGAAGAACATCTACTTTTCCAGAAATACCAAGCAGCATAGAAAAGATTCCTTGTTTTACTGTTAGAAAAAATTTACACAACTGTGCATTGTGAGTCCAGAAGTACAGAAATAGCTTTTCCATTGCTTAACACCTACTTGACACCGATTTTTTATTGGAGATATTCACATGTGAACAATTGAAGTTACAGGAATATATTTCTGAGAGCTTTCCAGCAACATGGAAGTTTTCTCCATGTTATACAAGTCCACTTGATTCCTTTTTATTTATGAAATCAGAATCCCAGATTCCAATGTAAGGAATTTCTGCTTAAAATTGATAGAGTCTGAGTAAACTATGTTGCTTTTTCATAATTGTTCCTGTGTCTTCTCTTATTATAAGTTGAAAGATATTTATCTTACATGTCAGAAAGTTCAATACAAAAATATATTATTTTTATGCAATTGGAAAAAATTTTTCCAACTAATCCACTGAGAGGGGATTAACAAAGAGAAATAACCAACTCAAAAAAAAATATCGCAGAGCTGGGATTATGGCTCAGTGGTAGAGCACTCACCTAGCACATGTGAGGCCCTGGGTTTGATCCTCAGCAGCACATAAAATAAATAAAATCAATGTATTGTGTCCAATAAGAATTAAAATATAAATATTTTTAAAAACTCCAAGCAAACAAACAAAAAAACCACCCAGTCAATAACTGAGCAAAAGAACTAAACAGAAATTTCTCAAAAGAAACACAAATGTCCAAACTATATATAAAAAAGTCTTCTACATCTTTAGCAATTATGTTAATGCAAATAAAAACTACCCTAAGACTTTATCTTACTCCAGCCACAATGGTAATTATCAAGAACACAAACAGTAATATATACTAGTAAGAATGTGGGGCTGGGGATGTGGCTCAAGCGGTAGTGCGCTCGCCAGTCATGCCTGTGGCCCGGGTTCAATCCTCAGGACCACATACAAAGATGTTGTGTCCGCTGAAGATGAAAAAAATAATAATAATAAATATTAATTCTCTCTCTCTCTCTCTCTCTCTCTCTCTCTCTCTCTCTCTCTCTCTCCCTGGTTAAAAAAAAGAATGTGGGGGTAAGGCACATGTTTACACTGTTGGTGGGACTACATACTAGTACAACCACCCTGGAAAACACTGGAGATTCCCCAAAATCTAAGAAGGGAACCACAACATGAAACAGCTATCCCATGACTCAGTATTTTCCCAAAATTAGTAAAACAAAATTTTACATGTAACTGTATATTAATACCGTCACATGTGTGTTTACAGTAGCACAATTCACAACAGGTAAATTATGAAATTAAACCAAGTACCTGTGAATGGATGAAAGGATTAAGAAATTCTGGTGCACATACATACAATGGAGTATTACTCAGCCATAAAAATACATTATGTCATTTGTTGGTAAATGAGTTGGTATCCAAGAATATCATGCTAAGTGAAATAAGTCAAATAAGAAACTCAAAGGTAAAATGTTTCATATGTGGAAGCTGGAGTTAATTAAAGAAAAAGAAATGAAGAACAGAATATCAAAAGATGTAAAGAAGATCATTAGTGTAGAAAAAGAAGATGGAGAGGCACAGAGATAATGAAAAAGGGAAGGCAATGAAGAAGGAAATCTTTAAAATTCATGTTATATGCATATATAAATATACCACAGGTAATTGCACCCTTATGTATAAGTAAAAAAGAATCAACCAAATATAAATAAATAGACAGGTGAAAGGAGGTCCAGGAGAATAGGAGGGGAGAATGGAGGAGGAGGGGTAGACAGATGGAAAAGAGGAAATCAATGACTCAACTGGAATTCCATGCATGTAAGATTTTGGGGGAATGAATTCAACTACTATGTAAAACTATAAACTCTAATAAAAATAACATTGAAAATGTATTCTCACTTGTAATGACAATCCTGGTAACATAATGCTTGGTTATTTTCCAAAATTCTTTTTATTCTCATCTACTTTAATTGCTACTTAAAGTTACTTATAATTTTAGGCAAAATTTAATTCAGAAATTTTGTGTATCATCAAGATTTATGCTGATCTACACAGATTACTTGTAGCATCATAAAAGGCACTAAACATTTGCACTTTAAGGAACAAAGCTGAAGACTGATTCATAGTACAGCTGGTGAAATCCATGAGTTATCTACTTCTAGGAATAATTTATCCATTCTAGCAATGAGTGACATAATCAGCCTTTCAAAAATTCCAGTGGGAACATGATTTTTATAGTATATATAGAGAAAACTATTTAACTTCCAAATTCTAAATTCAAACACTTAATCCCATTTGCAAAAGATTCATAATATATTATGTAGTCCATATTCTTGTATATCAGTAGAAAACACCATGAAATCTTTATCACACTATATTAACAAAGAGGAGCTGTAACCTCATTTATACAGGCAAAGTCGGTGATTGGGAGTAAGTGCTGCAGTTGCCAGAAGCAAACTGAAGAACATGTGTGCCCAGCATGTGGGAGGCAAACCATGCACACCACACCACACAGTACTATGGCTCAAGGAGACCGCATCAGGTTCCTTCACAGAAGCTTGAAGTTCAGATTTCTGCATGAGTCTCTTGAATTCTAAGTGTGGATTCAACTGATGGAGGCAAACTAAATACACACATGAACTACAAAAGAAGGAGGAAGAACACGAGAACTCCCAACATTTACTAGTATTTTAATAAAAAGAAAATTTGCTTATAATCAGTATTTTTTAACATGCATTACTGTTAATTTTAAGAAAAAATTTAAATATTTTGAAAATAATAGTGATTGATGTATATACCATATTTTTGGCTTCAATATCTGCGTTGGATGAAAGCAGTTTTGTTGCTATTAATGTGTTCCTATAAAAGATAACATAGTGGAGCGAAGTTTCACCCTTGTTGTTGTGAATATTTGGATTGGCACCATGTTCTAGAAGAATAATTGCACATTCCTCTTCCTCATATTGTAGGGCCTGTTGGTTTTAACCAAGAAATAGATTGTAAATTTTGGAAATCCAAGAAAAATATTTCACATTTTACTCATTAGTTATAACTAAATGGCATTAACCAATTTTTCTTCTAAGCATTTCATCAAATTCATTTCCTGCAAAACCACTGGTATATCTACCTTCATCAATGGTGTGTTGCCATCACTGTCACACAAGTCGACATTGCATTTCCTCTTCACTAGAAGAGCCACCACTGCTGGATTGCCATAGGCACAGGCATAATGTAGAGGTGTTCTGTGCAAGTAAGAAGCTTTATTAGGAATTCATAAGGTACCTTTTGAAATATACAACTATTTATGCAATTATAAACATTAAGTAGCTCATAATTCCTCTATTTTCTTATGAAGAAAGTACAATATTTAGTAGCTGTCATTACTTATTTTATTAATGAATGATCAGCCTATGCCACTGACATTTTCTTCTTATTTCTTGTTTCTGATACTGCTGGGGATTGCACCCTGGGTTACTCAACTAATGAGTCATATCCTAAGCACATTTTTATTATATAAACAATTTTCATGCAGGGTCTCACTAAGTTGCCCACTGTGGTCTTTTTTTTAATTAATTTTTATTGTTGGTTGTTCAAAACATTACATAGTTCTTGATATATCATATTTCACACTTTGATTCAAGTGGGATATGAACTCCCATTTTTACCCCGTATACAGATTGCAGAATCACATCAGTTGCACATCCATTGATTTACATATTGCCATACTAGTGTCTGTTGTATTCTGCTGCCTTTCCTATCCTCTACTATCCCCCTCCCCCCTTCCCCTCCCCTCTTCTCTCTCTACCCCCTCTACTGTAATTCATTTCTCCCCCTTATATTTTCCCACTGTGGTCTTAAATGTCCAATGCTCTTACCTCAGCATCCTAAGTCACTGGAATCATGGGTATGTGTGACTGTGCCTGGTTCCATTGATTTTACTTATTTTTGTTTGCTTTGTTTTCATATTGCTGGGGATAGAACCCAGGCCTGAAGCATTCTAGGTAAGGAAGGGCTCTACCACAGAACCACATCCCCAGAGCAGAGCAGCCCACTTGCCTAGAAAGAAGATGAACTTGAGATTTAGTTCATCTTCAGTTTGAATTCCACTTTAGACTCTGTGATGTACTAGTTATCCCAGAGTCTTACTCTCCCTCAATTTCCTAAAAAAATAAGGATTAAAATGAGTATCTCCCTGACTACTACCAAAATGCTTAATGGAGAATCTATATAAAACATCTGAAGATTTTGTAGCAACAGCAACAGCTCCATAATTGGTAGCTATTGTAATCAATATTATTGCTTTTTATCAACTAAGACTATTTGAATTAATAAGTTAGTAGTATTGTAGTGATTTTTTAAAAATATATTTTTAAAACTATGTATTTCAATGAGTCTAAGAGGATTTTTTTTCTTATCATTTTAACAACACTGACAATGGAATCCCACTAATAATTTGGGCTGCATTACAACTATAATTGGCAGCATTTATTTTTTTCTTCATAAACAAAATAAAGAACCTCCATAATTAATGGTGCCTTACCTTAAGTGAAGTGTGAGTCAAACAATAGATTTATGGCAGTTCTCATGACATGGATGGCATTTAAATTCAGTTTTAAAAGTATGATAGGTAAAGTAGGCTGAATAATAACAGTAAAAGGCCAAACCAAAAGCAAACTTAATGCCAAAGGAAAAAGAACCCAAATGAATTAGTATGGTTAAATTAATTCAGTATTTATTTATATGGGATTTATATATAAATCAGGTATTTTCAATGTTCAGTATTTAATACTGTCTTAACTTTTCACAAGGGACTTTTACAATTTCTTAACTCTATGAATGCATGATTGAAAAGGAGGAAGAAATGTTTCATTTGAAATTGAGTCCTATCACGTCAGTTTTAATTAATGGGTCACACCTAGAAAGTTTTTATGTAAGAGTTCTCTGAGATAGTAGAATGTGTCAAATACAAAATAAGTAGCTGTGCAGTTCTTGCGCATTAAAAACATATTCATTTTATGAGTACAAATGAATAGAATTAAAGAATAATTCTTTAATGCTTTACTTTATAAAAGTTTCACTTAAAATACTAAAGTTGAGAAGTTTAGTATTTTTATGTGAAACTTTTATAAAGTAAAGCAATATTTTTTCAGGAGTAATAATCTTTTATACTTGCTCTCTTCTATTCTCACCAAAACAAAATTATTAACCTATAATTGCATATGTAAAATAAAATATACATATATAAGAAATGTATGTATAGTAATATATACAATAGATGAAATGCACTATAGGACATCTATATAGAAATGTACTAGAAGAAAACATAAATGCTTTCTTCATGTTGGCAAAGGCGTTCTAAGAAATAATGAATTTGAAAGAAGACTTCTTTTTTTCCTACCTCTCTTTTTAAAATTTATTATGTTGATGGTGATGACAATGTTATTGTTGTTGTTCTGCTGGTGATTGCACCCTTACCCTTTGCTTTGACATGCAAGAAGTGCTCTAACACTGAGCTACATTTCCAACCTTGGAATTCTAATTTAATCAGATAAAATATTCTTAATTTTACAGATGCTCAAGTGACAGTGACATATGAACATAGAAAAAATATTTATGTCCTTGGCAATAGAAGGAATTTAAGTCTAACAAGTGAAATAAATTTCTCAGCTACAATATTTTGAAGATGAAGAATAGTGGTATTGGGCTGTTGATTATGGCTTGAGCTGTTTATTGCTCCTCAAATAGATGATTTAATGATAACTGCTGTGCCACATTTAAAACTCTGCATGCCACTACCTACCTATTCCATTTTACTCTCCTTCCAGATATTTGAGTATTCTTTTTATCCTGTTCCAGTCACTTATCTTTTGGCCATTGGCAAACAAGTAATTTGTGAAAGTTAATAATGTATTTTGATACACAGAATGGCAAGTCTTTGTTCATTGCAAACATTTTCTTAGTGTCATCATGACCCTAAATGACTGCGTGTGGAACTAAAAAATGTACAGATATTTTTATTTGTTTTTTGTGAAATTGATAACCACAAAGAGAGCTCACATTTGGTGTCAATGAGTATTCTAATGCACAAACCACAAGCAGGGCCTACCTTTGATACTCTTAGTCCCTTCAGAACAGAGTAGGGCAAGCTACAGTAGGGCAGCAGCAGGCAGCACTGTACAGACTAGGCACCCTTTGTGTGCTACTCCCTTGGCCCTGGTGACTGAGAGCTTGCACTGCCTGGATGCTCTCAACCAATGCTCTACTCTATATGCTTGTACAGATACACAGTAATGGATAACTACAGGAAAGGGTACTGGAACAGTGGAATCAGCAATTTTGGAATTTTGTGCAAGAAGCTTTTGGCAGATGCTTTTTTACTTTAGTCTAAAGTGATAACAAAAGTGAAAAAGCATGCTGTGTTTGGTGTTTTGGAAAGTGTGAAAGCTGCCAGTGAACTCTAGTGTCCTCTGTGGAAAGGTAGTTAAAGGTAGTTAACTTCACTAACTGAAGTTAATGAAGTATTTGCAGAAAATTCAGGGCTTGTCAACACTGTTGTTATGAAAATGGTTGGATGATTAAGATGACACCAAGTTATCCTAAGAATTTCATAAATTAGTGAGTGAAGCATGTGAGAAATAAGTAAAATCTTATTTTTAGAGGTGGAAGACACACCCCTAAATATACTAGTGTGAAGGAATTTTAAAAATATAAAAAAGAAGAAAGAACATGGAGCCATCTTCCCAATTCAGAGTTCTTGTGAGGCTCTTGGGACACAACAGGTAATAGATTACATCTGAAAATTTTTCAATGCTTTTGAAAATGTGTACATTAAAATCTGTTGTGTGTATTTATTTAAAAAAAATCAGTGACCTTATAGGGAAATTTTAAGTGTCTGGGAAACCAGTTAAAAATTTGGTTTTGTTTAGCTGCCCATTAGAAGTCCTGGGTACTGAACTTCCAAGGTGTGCAGGTCCTGGATATTGAGGACTCCACAGGATATTAAAGTTAAATATTCTAGTGAAAGGAGAACTGGTATCCTTTCTGCTCTGCTCCCATTGGCACAGCCTGGATGGTGCAGGCTTCAATTCCATCAGCCCATTGGTCCCTTACCCCTCAGTCCCTGGCCTCCCAAACCCTATTACCTATCTTTATGATCCGTGCGATCAACATGACATCCACGTCCCAGATAACGTTTAATTCTTTCAAGTTCACAATTTTTTGCAGCCTGGTGGATCTTCCCAAGAGGGTTATATCCGAAAAACTTGATTCCCAGGCTTATATAAATAAACTTTCTCCAGGCTCTATCCATCCTAAAGACAATTAGGTAAAACCTCTGTCAAGTGGCCTACCGAAGCAGGTTGCCACTACCTATCTGCCAACCAACTGGCAAAATAGTCGTTGCCAGGTGACACTGATAAACACAAATGCACATTCCACAATTTGCATGGCCCTAGGTGATTGGCTCCTGGAAGGTACGCCCCCTTTACTGTGATCAGCGCCTGGCTATTCTGTACAGACCCCACCAAGAACTGGGTGGGACTCCCCTGAGACCCCCTCAAGACCCATACAGTGAGTGAGATGCCCCACCAGAATCAGGTGGGCCTCAATGGTGGGCAGGTGAGAACCCCCCACACACAGACCTGGGTGGGCAGGACTCATCCTCTCTGCCATTGCACAGCTGCCTATGTCCACAGCAGGAAACAAATACTGCACTCTTCCTATTACTTTATTCAGTAAATGGCAGAAAAGGAGATCCCTGACTTAAGATGTCCATTAAAAAAATCTGGAAAAATTCAGGAATGCATTTAACTTAAAACAACAGATTAGAAGAAAACAACAGAATAACTGCACCAAAAGCAATTTTAGTGTCACTCTGCTGCATCATCCACTCCCTGACATAGCTCTGCTCAACACAAAGAGGGAGTAAGCAGCCCACCAGTTCCACTCAAAAGCAAAAGGAGAATAGTGTAACAACCATCACCCTAGGCTTTCCAGTGTAGTACCAAAATGTCCTGATTCAGTTTCTCCCAACCCAGATTACTGAGCAGAGAAGAATAGATGAGCTATTTGGAGATGACCTGAAACAAAGAAGAAGTGGTGCAACACATGGATCAACTTGCAGCTGAAGAAATCATGATCCCCAATGGCTACTCTGCCCAGAATCCCCACAACCTCTGCACTGTCTCCTTCTGTAAACAACTCTAGCCTTCATTTCTGGAATTCCCTCAGGGTTTGCCATTACATACTACAAGTGCTTGCTCCAAACAGACTGCAGTAGTTTTTGCCACTGAGGCAACCAACAGCCACAGAGGAACCCTGCATCTTTCCTTACTACAAAAAGCCTCAAAGGTGTTTGCATTCACAATCTCCAAGCACCTGTACCACTACCTCTAGATTCTGCCTACCCAAAGTAACCTCAGCTATAGTTGCCACAAATCCAGACCCAAGGTCCCCAAACAGCCTTTTCCTGTGCAAGAGAACATGAAGGCTGCAGTCCATACTGGAGGCACAATCCCATGTGATGGGTGTACACCTGCAGCCATATCCACACACACTGCCAGATGTTGGACTGGCAGTTGCACATGCACAATACCACTTCCAACACCTGCCATGAGCCACTGCTTGCCATATTTAGCAGCCTCTGAAGTTACATACACATGTGTCACCAGCTCTGTTTCATGGTGATATTAACATATGTAAGCACCCAGAGTCCCATTAACCATTCCCACCACCATGTAGCTTTGCCTAAAGAGAGTTGTTTTGTGCCACTGCACATGTTTCTCCTCAGTTCCACTCACAAAAAAAAATAGTGCATGTTTTCAGCCATCCTCAACACCTCCATGTCCCTGCCACCATACTTCAATTCACAGGTGAGGTTTCTAGCTTTATGCATCCATGATTAGGCCCCAGATCTGTAGATATACAGCAGCCAGGCAAAGCTCTGCTTCTGGTCCTTCCCTGAAGCCCTATGTGTCTACAATCAGATCTGATCTTACAGTCCTGTGCTTTAACAAACTAGGTCCCACCTCATAGGCACTCTTTGCCAGCCCTGACTTCTGTCCTTGGTCCTAGCTTTTCCTTACTACTTCTCTACCCACAGGTAGCCTGTCTACATTGCACATGCCTGCAGCTGACACTGCACCAATGTGTGCACACTGCCTGGCCCATATGTCTTTCACCTTTTCTAGTCTTCTCTGCATGGATCTAGAGGCACTATCTATGACCCAGCTAGTCCTCATAGCAACTCTAGATTTCCCATAGCTCTAGCCACCAATGACCATGAAGGTTCTCATGTTACCAACAGTTGTGCCTGCTAAAAGAGGAGCAATGCATCCTTCAACCTCAGATAACAAAGATGTTGCTCCATGCCACTAGACCAGTGCTATACTAGGTCAGCATGTCCTCCCATACTGCTCTGCAGGAGAAAGCTTTCTCATCCTCAAATAAGTCCTTAAGTCTGGAAGAAGTAATGGTTTCTTCAAATGTGCATGCACCTTTTCAAGCTACTAGGGTCAAGAAGAATCAGAGAAATGTGGTAAAACAAGGAATACAAAAAGTCTTCATTAAATGAATGGTCCAACAAAATTAGAGACCTTGATATAATGAAAATGGGAGAACAACATAACAGTTGGGTTAAAACAAAATCAGTTCAATGAAGAAAGTCTATACCAGGAGCCAACCCATGACACCCACCCTGATTCAGGCACAGATGACTTCCTATTCCTCTTAGAATAAAGTTCAAAATACTCACCATGATCCACAGTCCCCATGACCAGGCAATGATCTTCGTAATCCTTTTGTACCCTCCCTTGATCTTGCTCCCTCCCCTCAGGGCCTGTGGCATTATTTCATATCCCTGCACTTAATCCAATGCCTCTGGTAGCACCTTGCTTCCATTTTTCCTGCCATCACAGGATGATGAAGCCCTCACTCAGAAGCAAGCCAGTCTTGGAACCGTGAACACTGAATGCCTAGTTTGTGTCCTTTACAGAGCCTTCTTTATTGTATTTATTGTAGTTAATTTGTTTTACCCCTAAATATTAACTGAAATGAAGGAGACCAGACATACTATCTTGGACACTGTTCTAACCTACATAACTGACTTGCACTTTATCTTCCAGGACTCAGTAAAATTTGCCAAATGAGTGAATAGATGCATGGAGACACTCATGGACTCTCTGCTTCTCTAGGCTTCCAGGTCAGGACCTCCACATATGGCCCACATCAGCCAGTATCCCTCAATCTCCCTTGATAAGCTTTTTCATTGGCAAAAATAATTTTGGCAAGTCATTTTTTATTTTTTATTTATTTTTTTTTTACAAGTCATTTTTTAAAGAGATAAGCACCATACTCAGGTTCTCATACACGCTAAAGCACTCTACCACTAAGCCATATACCCAACACCTGGGTCAATGCTTTTAAACAAAACAAGATTCCTATAAAATGGTCTGGTGTTTGGGGGGGGGGTGGTTGAGGTGACAATTGGAGGGAGCCACATATGGAACACAGAGTTTTTGTGGCAGATGAAAGGCCTTGTGAGGACCACACTGCATACTCTTTGCACTGCTGATGTTTGGGGAAACCTTTCTGTACCATGCCAACCCAAAAAGAAAAACCCTGCCAGCCTAGCTTCTTCAGAACTAAATAGAAAACATTAATCAGATAGATTGAACAGACAACTATGGACTATTTAATCCATCAACAATAAATTCATTTGCTTCTCCATGAAACAATGACCATTCTTTGAAATAGTTTATATTGTCAGGCGTGGTGGAGCACACCTGTAATCCCAGCATCTCAGGAATCTAAGACAGAAGGATTGCAAGTTCAAAGCCAGCCTCAGCAAACAAAAGGTGCTAAGCAATTCAGTGAGATCCTGTATCTAAATAAGGCTGGGGATGTGGCTCAATTGTCAAGTGCCTCTAAGTTCAATCCCTTGAACCAAAAAAAATCATATTTTTGAGTACAAGGTAAATACAAGAAATAGAGATAACTTCTTGCACCCTATAAGATCATAAATGAAAGAAATAAGAAGTTAATGACAAGAAACAAACCTTTTAATGCCTGGAGGTTAAAATATACAACTTTGGATTAGGATTGGATCACAGATACAATCAGGGGAGAAAAAATTTCAGAAATAAATGGGAACAGGGATACAATACGTCAAAATTCATTGGGTTAGTAACACACATAAATAATTTATGTACCTATATGTCAATGGCAAATGAACTGAAAAAGAAATTAGAAAAATATCCCATTCAAATTAGCCTCAGAAAACAATAGAATACTTTGGAATATATATAAGGAAAGGTATGAAATAGTTCTACAATGAAAACTACAGAATACTGAAGAAAGAAATTAAAGACCTTTGAAGATGGACAGATCTCCCATGCCCTAATTCTGCCTATCTTAGGCAGAATTAATATTGTCAAATTAACCATACTACCCAAAGTGCTTTGCAGATTCAATGCAATTCCTATAAAAATACCAATGAGTTCCTTTGTAGAAATAGAAAAATCACCCATAAAACTCATTTGGAAATATTAGAGAATCAGAATAGGCAAAGCAGTCATTAGCAAGAAAAGTGATGCAGGAGGCATCAAAATCAGTACCAGAACCATGACAAAGAAGAGAAGACACGGAGAAAAACCCACATAAGTACAGTTATCTAATATTATAAAACAGCACCAAAAACAAACACTGAAGAAAAGATAGCATTTTCAACAAATGGTGCTGGGAAAACTTGAAATACACATGTAGCAAAATGAAATTAAACCCCTACTTCTCACCCTGCACACAACTCAAAGTGGATCAAGGACTTAGGCACTAGAACATAGAGTCCCTGCAACTAACTGAAGAAAAAGTAGGAATGTAAGCTTAGGATCTTACTCTCTTAACAACACCAGTACAGCACAAGAAGTAAAATCAAGAATCAATAAATGGGATGGAATCAAAGAAGCAGCCTTTAAAATTCTTCTCAGCTCAAGAAACAATAATATGAAGAGAAAGCCTACTGAACAGGAGAAAATCTTTACCACCTGCACCTCAGTTTCAGCATTAATCTCAAGGATATATGAAGAACTCAAAAACTTTATACTACTACTAATAATAATATTAATAATAACAACAGCAAGAACAACCACCCAATCAATAAATGGACTAAGGATCTGAACAGACACTGCACAGCAGAAAAATACCATCAACAAATATATGAAAAAATGTTCATCTTTAGTAATTATAAAAATGCAAGTCAAATCTACACTGAGATTTCATCTCACTTCAGTCAGAATGGCAATTATCAGGAATTCAAGCAACAATAAATGTTGGGGGGAATGTAGGGAAAAAAAGGTTCATTCATACCTTGCTGGTGGGAAGGCAAATTTTCTATTTATCATTATGGAAAGCAGCATGGAGATTCCTCAGAAAACTTGGAATTGACCCAGTTATCCCACTTCTCAGTTCATTCTCAAAGGATTTAAAGTCAGAATACTACAGTGATGCAGCCACATCAATGTTATAGCTAAACTATAAAATTTGTCTAAGTGCCTTTCAACAGATGAATGAATAAAGAAAATGTGGTATACATACATAACCAGATATTACTCAGCCTTAAATAAGAATGAAATTATGGAATTTGGTGGTAAATGGATGGTGCTGGAGAATATCATGCTTAACAAAATTAACTAATCCCAAAGAACCAAAGGCTGAATGTTTTCACTGAATTTCAGATGCTAATTAACAATAAGGGTTGGGGTTCCTAGGGATGAACAGAGGTACTGTGGATAAGGCAGAGGGGAGTGAAGGGAGGGGGAAAGGAATGGAGGTAGGAAGAATAGCAGAATGGATCTGACATAATTACCCTATGTGCATATATGACTACATGACCAGCATGAGTCTACGTCATGTACAACCAGAAGAATGAGAAGTTATGCTCCATTTATGTATGATGTGTCAAAGAGCATTCCACTTCCATGTACAACTAAATAGAATGAATAAAAACTGTTTTTAGGTGCTCAGTAAAAAAGAAACACATATCAAATAACTGTAAAGGATTAAAAGGTGTATCAAAGATGAAATCAGAATTAGAAATCACCTGATCCAATCCACCTATTTCATTAATGAAAAACCTTATTATAATACTAACATATCCCCAACCACAAAAAAATGAGAAAGTCAAATAATTATCAAAATTATACTACATATAGAATTATAGTTCACATGTGAAAAATACTGTGATACATACAAGAAGAATAAAATTTTATAAGATGAAGGCAATCCTCATACTACAGACATTTTCTGGCTTAAAATTGGCACCCACGCTTCTCAAGGAAAAAAAGATGATGGACATGGAGTCAAACTAATGGAGTTCCCTCCACAGCCATCTGTTTTCTTCTCTGGCTTAGTATCCTTCATCCTTACCGCAAGTTATACTATTCCACCACAAGGATGAAAGATCACCCAAAGGATCATGGCAGGCACAAATGAGGAACACCAAAATTGGAGGCAAACGAGAAAGGAGGGCTGTGCTATTACTATCATCAATATGATGGACTAACACTTGCTTCCCTGTGTGCCTAATGCTAGGAATTCAAAAAGAAGTGAGATAATATGAAACTTTATTCAGCCATAAAATAAATGAAATTATGTCATCTGCAGAAAAATGGGTGGAGACCATAATATTAAACAAAATAAGTCAAACTTAGAAGATCAAAGATCATATGCTTTCTCTCATATGTACAAGCTAGAATGGTAAAAGAAATAGAAAGGTGTTGGGGATGATCTCAGGAAAATCAAAGGGAGATAATTAAAGAAAAAGACCAAGGGTTGAGAGGTAGGCAGGGAGGGAAGAAGTGCTGGGAAGCAATATTGGCCAAATTATATTGTTAAATTTTGTGCATGTATAAATATATAACACAAATCCTTGTTATGTACAATTATAATGCACAAATTTTAAAAATGCTGAAAAAAAATAATATCCAGTGTGAACTGATTGTTTCAGCTTAAAAATCTACAAATATCTATAATCATTTTATGATGCTCTGTCTCTTGGAAGCCCTATTACATACGTACACATGTATGTATAAGTTTTTCTGCATATTTATATTACTGTACTAAACATAGACATAGATAGATGATAGATAGATAGATAGATAGATAGATAGATAAATAGATAGATAGATAGATTATGACACTCAAGACTTACAAAAGAACTCACCCTATTCATAAGCAGGGTGAGCCCCTGACCTTCTAAATGTGGACCCACTTAACTAAAGACAGCATGATTTATGCTCTTTATATAATGGCTTCTGGTTTTCTAACTTAAGTGCTTTTCATTTGGGTCCTTTATTTATTTTAACCCGAATTTGATATCCCTACAGATATATTCATGTTCTAAAACAGAAAGGGATAGACAACCTGTCCAATATTAAAAGTAAAAAAATATTGAATACCAACTAAAAATGCTATTATATATTTTCCAGCATCCAAAATACTGCTAAATGCGAAAATAGGTTCCAAGGAAAAACTTTCTGAATAACAAAGGAATAAGAATCAAAAAATAAAAAACTATAAAAGTAACCTTACCCATATACCTTATAAAGGCAACATAAAATGACTTACTTACATATCATAATATAGAAGTTATGGTAGCTTATAGTTATAGGTATTTAATTATAGGAGCATTTACTCCCTGCTGAAGGGCATTTATGGTTCAAGGACAGAGCCTCTGTTTCTACACTAATATCAATCATTCTTCCAACCACAGGAAAGTTCATTACTGAATTCTCATTCTGTGTCATATGGTCAAGTATTAATGAGAGACAAGGGAATGCCATTCAACTGTAATTGAGATGCTCATATAGTTTTAAGAATTTCATTAAATTCATGTCACTCTACTACAATCATTTTTAAAAGAATGGTTTATAAGTATGAAGAAGGAGTGATTCAAAATCTTATTTTATTACATCTACAATAGAAACATACCTTGATGGTTTTGATTCAGATACATGGTCAAATGTTTATATTTTCCATTGGGTAGAGTTATTTAATGTTCCATACAAATCCACAAAACATTTGCTTTTGATTTAGAAAATAGATTTAGAGGTAAAAGTATCTGTTATTGAAAAACTGTGTAGTGAATATGGCTCTCAAAATATCAGTGGAAAACATACTTATTATTTGTCTTGAGAAAAATATCACTTAATATTAAAACAACAGTTGCAAGATAATAATTGGAACAGCTCAGTGAAATTTCCCACAGTTGGTTAACAAGTCACAATATATAAACACCAATATAGCTGAGAAGGATATGAGTTGGTTCCAAAATGCATTTATAACTTGAAGTTTTTAATTTAAATTTTCCTTCTCTTCAAATCAAGTAGCCCAGACTGAAGAACTCTCCAAATCATTTGAGATAAGCTTATGTATATTAAATAAGAATATATACTGGAGGATCTAATGGATCAAATTTATAGTCTCAATCAATTTTTTCCAATTTGACTTTGAAAAGAAACTCAACATTGAAGCAAAACCAGTATAAATGAAAATGTAAATCTTAATATATAAAATTGAGATACATTAAGTTCCACTTCAAAATAGCCTTAAAACCTGAAAAAGAATAAACTGAAAAAAAACCAAAAGCTCAAAATTTTGATTAAAAAGTATCTCCTTCCCTGTTAATAATTATCTATTAATATAACTACTATACCATACAACAATTTTAAGAAGGAAAGTTTATTTTTGCTTACATTTTCAAAACCTTCAGTACATGGTTGGCAAACACCACTGCTTTGGGCTCAAGGTCAAATAGAAAATCTTGGCCAAAGTTGGAGAAGAACATAGAGATTCAGGCTAATGGTGTCAACCTTTTTGATAAAATAACACTAAAAAATTTTAAACATTAAAAATAAGATAGACATATACATACACTATACATAGAGAATCCCAAAGAAAAAATATTAAGATAAAAAGCAGCTCTGCAAGACATATTATAATCAAAGGACCTAACAATGGAAATAAAGAAAAATAGTAAAAGATACACATGAAAAACATTAGGTCACATTTATATAAAATTATATTTGTTTGTATAAATTTAATTATATTTATGTTTATAAGCTTCACTTCAAACTTCTCACCTCAGACTCTAAAATCAAGGGGGTTTGGAATAAAGTATTCCAAGCTTTGAATGTATATACTTACCAACCAAGACTGCTATGTCCAGCAAAGTTATGAACGGAACAAGGAATGACATGATCAGTGACATAATCAGACACAGAATGCAAAGGGTTGAATGTTTTATACCCTATGAAAAAGCTAGAGAGAAAAATTAAGAACAAACAGGGATCACATAAAAATAGAAAGAAGATCACACAGTGATGAGCCACCTGACTGGTTACAAAGACGTAAGAGGGTAAAGCAGTAGCTCCAGGATGAAATGTACTTTGGAATATATAAAAATGCCCTGAAGTTTCTGAGAATTCTCTCTCAATGAGGAATAAATTAAAAACAATATTTATGCCCTTAAAAACATTATATGATTTTAATCTATACTGTATATTTCATCATATGCTGGCCTGGTCAAGAATTATCCTTCCATATTTAGTACTTTAGAGCTAAGTTTTTAAACAGTGTGATAACATAAAAGGGTGGGATGGTATTCCATGTACTTATATTTTTGTGAGTGTTTAAACATTTTAATAACAATATATTTAAAAAATAAAAATAAGTACTGCTTCTGTGTAACAGTTGCCACCCTTATCCAGGTGCACTGTTGTATATTTGTCACCTCATCTATTCAGTAGGCCGAGACAGAATATCTCAACTTTGAGGCAAGTTTCAACAACTTAATGAGAGATTGGAACAAAAAAATTTTTTTAAATTAAAAATATATAAGTTCAGTTGTATGGTAAAGTGCCTCTGGATTCATTAAAAAAATATCAATGAAAAAGGTGGGGAGGGGCGGGGGATGTGGCTCAAGCGGTAGCGCGCTCGCCTGGCATGTGTGCGGCCCGGGTTCAATCCTCAGCACCACATACAAACAAAGATGTTGTGTCCACCAAGAACTAAGAAATAAATATTAAAAAATTCTCTCTCTCTCTCTCTCTCTCTCTCTTTAAAAAAAAAGAAAGAAAAAGGTGGGGAGGACATCACCACTGGGAGCTGTCCTAGGTAGTTACTTCAGCTTTCCTCCTGTGCACCCCACAGAGTTACACCCTCTCTTCCACCCAGGTTTCTAAATTTCGGAGAGAAGCTGTGGCTAACTGATTAAGATGTGAACTGCTGTATAATGTTCCTTTAGATTTACAAAACCCAGAATATCTAGTGATTTTCAGATAAAATCAGAATGTGTCATGCCTCTTCTTAGTCTTTAGATATATACCAACACAAAACAAGCAAATTTCTGTGACATTTACCATGCAGAAAGAAATATGTTGATTCAAAAAAAGTATAGGTACTAGCCCCAGAAAGTCAAGCTCCATTGTGATGGTCCATTCAGAAAGAAAGAAAAGGAAACACACCCTCAATGACTAAAGTTCTGCTTAAAGAAACCTCTTCCACTGCCTCACAATCCCATCTTTCTCTCCCTATAAAAATCCTTTGTGTCCCTGAGATTCCCAAGAGGACACTATGAGGATGACAGCACCCTCCCTCTACCAGTGTGCTGGATCTTCAGTAAACCTGATTTCTTTCCCACTAATTCACATCTCCTGACTACTGGTTTTCCAGTAATGAGGAGCCTGGACCTGGATCTGGTAACACCTGGAGTCTGCCAGTCTTCTCTATCACTGATGATGACTCCAAATTCCTTTTTAAAAACTCCCTTTTACATCATGTCTATAGGTTCATGTTTCAACAAATGATTCTTTTCTATTTTCAAAGTAACCCTTTTATACAGATAATGGTTTGTGAAAAAACACTGATTATGGAGTGCTTACACCCTGTAGCAACTCTTCAGGGTGCTAGTGATCAAAAGGTACAGCAAGGCATTTTATATACTTCCATAAGTGCTCAACAAGCTCACAAAATGCTCACACACCATTTACAGAGTGTAAAGAATCATGAGCCCACATACCTCTTGATGCACCACCTCTAGGGTGTAGGAGACCATCTTTATCTTCTCCCTGAAGCAACGGATCATTTTACCAACTAATCTGGAACCTCACACTTCAAAATGAACTTCCAACATTCTTATTACTCCTAGGAGGGTACTATTTGCCAGCTGTTGGACAAAGGTCAGGTGCCTCCCAGGATACTAGTTTTGTTTTCATCAAGTGTTCTGAATGAAGGATGTTGAACAATTCAGATAGTGGTGTTTTAACCATCTCCTAACCTCTTATCATTTTATATAAAAGGCACTGCATGTGCCACAAACTTTTATTCAACTACCCACTGATTGATCTCTATTAAATTTACTGATCATTTTGAAAGTTAATCAGTGGAGAAATTCACAGAGAGAGGGGTCCTGTCTAGTTATAAACCTGTTACTCTGAAGCACAATAAAATCATTCCCAGATATAAGGTACAGGAGAGAAGACCCTTTTTACTTACTCTTCCATATGCTTGTGGTCCTATGATTTTGCTTCTCTTATCTGTACCTGTGTCTTTTTTATGCATTTTCTTCTTTATTTTTTTCTTCTGATGTCAAATGGAAAAAAAGGGGAATAAAACAGGCAAAACAAATGACAGTTTGTAATAATACATATATATTATCAATTGAAACGAGAATACAGGCTTACTTCTGAGTTCTTTGAGTTCTTTCACTGACTGTTCTAACATCCTTCAGCTATATCTGTCAACTTTTGAATGAGGCAATTTGGTTTTTTTTTATATTACAAGCAGAGCCTCTCTCCATACCTCACCCACCCCAAACATCTGTATTTAGAAAATCAATGATGAATCCTAAACAATATTTTAAATTGTCAACATCTAATACTGGCAAAGAGGACATAATGCTAAACCATCATACTATCTGGGCCAGTGGGTTTTAATAAGAATGTCCTATTATCTCTATTCAAACAAACTGAATTCATTAGATTTTGGGGCCTGTTACTACAGCTTGGCTCAGGGAAAACACAAATAACAGTGCAGAACTAGGTTTCTATCTGTACTCTATGACTTACTGAAACTGGGATTTGGCTAAAGGGCCTACATTTTATGAACCTACTTTCATGATTTTAAATAGGATTATCACTGCCTTTATCTCTTGAAGGTATTATGACTCTTTAAATGAGCGTGACACACATGTAATTTATATTTTGCTTTCCATGTATCATTTATTATTGAACTGCTTCAAGAGGGACATGAGTTGCCCATTTACAAATCTTCTTTACAGCAAAGAAAACAATCAAGCATGTGAAGAGAACCTACAATGGGAGAAAAATTGTTGCCACCTGCACATCAGGTTCAGCATTCATCTCGAGGATATATAAAGAAATCAGAAAACTTAACACTGTAAAAACAAGCATTCCAATCACCAAATGGGCAAAGGAACTGAACAGGCACATCACAGGAGAAATGCAAATGGCCAACAAATATATGAAATAAAATTTCAACATCACTACAAATTAGAAAAATGCAAATTAAAACTACAAAGGCATTCTGTCTCACTCCAATTGGAATGACAATTATCAAGAATACAAGTAATAATAAATGTTGGAGAGGATGTAGGAAAAAAGTTCACTCATACGTTGCTGGTTGAACTGCAAATTGGTGCAACCAATACTTGAAAGCAGTATGGAGATTCCTCAGAAAACTTGTAATGGAGCCACCAATTGACCAAGTTATCCCACTTCTCAGCATAATAGACCCTATCAACCAAAGGCCAAATAATCTTAATGATATGTGAATACTAACAAATAATCAGGGGGGAGAAGGAAGGATCCATATTGATTGGATTAAACAGATGGGAATAAAAGAGGGTAGGGGAAATGGGAATAGAAAAGACAGAATGAATCAGACATAACTTTCCTATGTTCATCTATGAATACACACACATAGTGAAGCCCCATATCATGTTACAACCATAAGAATGGGATCCTAATTAGAATAAGTTATATGCTATACTCTATGTGCATATAATATTTCAGAATTCACTCTACTGTCATTTATATATCTAAATAGTGAAGAAAAATATTTTTTAATTCCATACTATAAACCCGCATAAAATGTTCAATGAAATTCTAGTAATCTAAATTTAGAAGAGTGATATTGCAACTTTTGGGATAATTGATGAGTAAATTTGAGCATTGCTATTTTATGCATCAATTCCTGCTCTAAGATTCTCAAAGAGGCAGCTACTAAAAGATTTGAAGTCCTTTGTAGTACTCTGGGACTATTTCTGGGAAGCAGTCTCATGTCTACACATGTCTCATTCTTCCTTCTCCCTCCTGATTATTTGTTAGTATCCACATATCATAAAGATTATTTGGTCTTTGGTTCTTTCAATGGACAGGTGGACCCATGCTACAGCTACACTGTGACTACAACCTTGTGTGTTCCATGTGCTTCTGGCTGGAGCACAACTTTACTGAGCTTCATATCCCAGTTTATTCAGTGTGAGTGATGCCTGTGTGTACCTCACAGTGCTGCCATGGGAAATACAGGGAATAGGGCACATTAAGTGCTCAATACATGCTCTGGGTTGAATAGTCATGTCCTTCCCAGCATATCAGCTTATTACCTCATCTGGAAATGAGGTTTTTGCACATAAAAATGTTGTATGCTTCCATAGTCATTGAGAGTGGGCTATAATCTAATGATTCATGACCTGTGCAGAGAGAACAACATGTGATAATCATGACAGAAAAAGGAGAGATGAATCTACATGTCAAGGTATGCCAAGAATTTCCTACAACTACTGAAAGCTAGAGGAGACAAGGAAAAATCCTCCTCTAGACCTTCCAGAGCAGATACCTTATAATTAATCAGTTTGGACTTCTAGACTCCACAACTGTGGTACAATAAATTGATTTTTTAGGACACCCAGGAAGTATTATTTTTCACAGTAGTCCTAGGAACCCAAAAGGGCCCATGTTTGGCTCCTCCTTAACACTCAGTGGAGGAGTTAGTCCCAGACTGATAGCTTCCTTTCATAAAAGGGAAAAAGAGGAATCCCATTGTCATCAGCAACATCCTGTGTCCACAAAGTCCTGCATAAAATATCATGAAAATGCAGTGTGGAATTCTAGGAGTAAACAATGTTCTAAAATTCACATGGAAATCAACAATCCAAAAGATGAGATTCTAAAAACTGATATGAAGACAGTGGTTGAAGTACAGAGATAGGGCTTCCAGTCTTCAGGGAAAAAATCTGAAACTGTGGAAGGCCCATGAGACTGGAAGATCCCACGAGCTCAAATTTATCATGGACATATGCAGGTGTGATCTAAGTAGGAGCTACAGTAGGTTTCTCTGTAGGGCACTGGGAAAAGAGGTAGGGAAAGAAGGTGAAGACTGGACCCAAGGAGGACCTTATATCACCTTCACTGCCCCTGAAATTTCTAGACCAGGGCCATCAGTTGGAAGTGTTTAGACCAGGAACTTTAGCAAACCCTGGGTGCTTATAAGGAATAAAGAAGGGCCACCCCGGGCCCTGAGTCAGACACTCTGAGTTAAGGCCCAGAAGTCTGAGTTTGAGTGAGCTCTCCAAGTGACTGTCATGTACCCTACTTGAGATGTACTGTTGTAGTCTTGAACAGATGGCCTGGGGTGAAAGTGTCAATTTTATTCTCCATAAGGACACCTGGGAATTACAGAATCATACCAATAGCTTTTCTCTTCCAAGCTTCTGACCCTTCATCCTAGTCTCTCTTAAAATCAAATATCCAAAAGAATATATGGCTGTATATACACAATAGAACATTACTCTGCCTTAAAGAAAAATCAAATTAAGGCATTTGGCAATACATTGATGGAACTAGGAACTATCAAGCTAAGTGAAATACGTCAGTCCCAAAAACCAAAGGCCAAATATTTTGTTTTATATGTGGATGCTAATACACAATAAGGGACAGGGAGGAAATAATCAAAGTTCATTGGAGTAGACAAAGAGGAATGAAGGTAAGAGAGCAGCATGATAATAGGAAAGACATGAGAATTAATTGAACATAACTTTCCTATGTTTATATATGAATTCATGACCAGTGAAATTCCACACCATGTACAACCACATGAATGGGATCCTAATTAGAATAAGGTATATCTCATCCATATATAATATCTCCAAATGTACTCTACTGTCACATAATTCTAAAAAGAAGAAATAAAAAAGGAGTAAAAGAACCTGGGGGAGGGAAGGAAAAAAAGGAAAACACTGGGGTATAATATTGCTTATTTTTATATTAGATTTATATGTGAATATGTAACAATAAATCCATTGTTCTGTAATACTATAATGCATTTACAAAAATATGAAAAAAATTAAAAAGTGGATAGTGGCACATGAACCTATTTGGAAAATCATGCCTTGGTTCAATTCCCAATTCCAAAAAAAATTTAAGTACATATATGTGTACACATATACATATGCGCACACACATGTATGTGCACGCACACACACACACACACATATACAAAATTTACTGTATAAACAAATTTAAGTACAAAAATACCATGATATAATCAGTAGATTCAGAAAAGCCTGTTCACAACACTCAGCACCCATTCAGGTTAAAAACACCAGAGGGACTAGTGATAGAAGGAGAAACCAAATGCCAAGATCAAACTGAATTTTAAAAAAAATTGAAACATTTTTTCTAAAAACAAAAACAAAACAAGGAAGTAAACTTTCACCACTCCTTGAATCCCCAGCAAGAGCAAACAGGCAAGAGAAGAAACTAATTTCATACACATAGGAAAAAGAAGGCCTGTTGCCTCTGTTTACTGATGACATGAACATTTTACTTAGATGATTTAAAATACTCCATCAGAAAATTTATAGTGCTGATAACTAATCTACTAAAAGAGATGATACAAGAAAATAATACATAAATCAATTGCAGTCCTATAAGCAATAGCAAACCCTCTTCAAAACAATTGAGAAAAATTATATCACAGAGCTTTACTAAATTATATCACAGAGCTTTACTAATTATATCACAGAGCTTTACTAAAAAAAAAAAAAACAGCATTATATTGCACCAAAGCAGACCTGAAAATGAATGGAAAAGAAAACACAAACAAACCCACAAACCCACATAGACAAAGTGACCTGATATGCGACACAGGGGCCAAAAATATATGTTGAAGAAAACAGAAACACTTTAACAAGTGGTGCTATGAATACTGGATATTCATATGTGAAAAACATAAAACTTGATCCCTATCACCCTGCATAAAAGCCAACTCCAAGTGTATCAAAGACCTAGGAATTAAACCAGAAACTCTACAGTTGCTTAAAGAAAATGTGGCCCAACACTCCAACATATTGACAAAATCATCAACTTAACAAGACCTCTAAAGCACAAGAAATAAAACTAACAGTCAATAAATGAGATGAAATCAAATTTCAAAACTTCTGCACAACAAAGGAAACAAGAATGTAAACAAAGAGCTTACGAATGTGATAAAATATTTTTCATCTGTTCCTCAGGAAATTAATATACAGAATAATAAAAAAAACTAAAAAAAATTAAACCCCAATTACTAAACGAAACAGGCACAAAATCTAAAACAAACATTGCTTAAAAGAAAAAATACAAGTGGTGTGTGTGTGTGTGTGTGTGTGTGTGTTTGTGTATAAATATACATAAAACATATTTAGGAATCAGGGAAATGACAATCAAAACTACAAGGAAGAGAAAGTCTGTTATAATGTCCTTGCTCTTTCCCTATACTTCAATAAAACTATTAGATTCAAAAAGAACTGCATGGAGATTTTATCTCACTCCACTAAAAATATCAATTATCAAGAATATTGTGCAGAGATCCACATATCAGACAGAACATTTGGGGGGAAAGGAAGAATAAAGTTTATTGGATTAGACATAGAAGGATGAAGGAAAAGGAGAGGATGGGAATAGGAAAAATAGTAGAATGAAACAGACATAACTTTCCTATGTACTTATATGAATTACACAACCTGTGTAACTCTACAGTATATATAGCACAAGAATGGAAAGTTATAGTCCATGTATGTATAATATGTCAAAATACACTTTACTGTACATACACCTGAAAATAATTTTAAAAAAGAAAAAAAGAATAATTCGTGGGGAAATGCAGTGTTGGTAGGACTTCAAATTAGTACATCCATTCTTGAAAACTGGATTAATAGCCTGTAGTAAGCCATTGTTGTAGATTGTGGCCGCCATTAGAAGATGGCGCCGGCTTCCACTGTGGCCTGTGATAAACAAATTCTTTTGTGGAGAGTTGGCACGCTATCCCTTGCCACCCTATAAGAAAGATCCACGCGGCGGCTTAAGATTGGTACGTGGGAGGCTTTATTAGGCTGTGCTTGGGCTCTCGGGGAGAGAGAGAGAGAGAGAGAGGAAGGTCACTAAAAGATACTTTAATCAAGGCCTGAATAAACTGCTGAAAGAAGATTCCTGAGTTGCGTCTTCCTTGCGGGCAAGGGGTCGCGACAAGTGGTGCTGAAAACCCGGGAACCAGAACTTTCAGCAGTCAGGGGTGGTGCACCAATTAGTCCCAGGTAAGTTGGGACCCGCAGGTAAAGCGGAGATCAGTCCCAGATTAATTGGGACCCGCGGTCAAAGCGGAGATCAGTCCTAGATAATTGGGACCCGCGGTTAAAGCGGAGATTAATCCTAGGTAATTCGGACCCGCTATCAAGGCGGCAGCTCCTCTGTAAAGCCAGAGAGAGCATTAAATCTTATTGCAGCTGCACTGTGTACTTTCGCTCTTACTTTCACTTTTGTTTTTTGTGTGTCTTTTGTTGTGTCATGGGTGCCGTATCTTCAAGTCCGCTTCTCCTGGCCCTAGATAACCTGTTACATTCCAAGAGCCTAGAAGTGAAACGTAGTACTTTACAGAGATTTTTACAGAAGACAGATATTGCTGCATCGTGGTTTCCGTTCTCGGGCAGCTTTACTCTGCCTAGCTGGGATAAGTTAGGCACAGACCTTGACTTTGCTTCTGAGCAGGGCATATTAGAGGGTGGGGTGATACCCCTTTGGAAGATGATCCGTAGTTGCCTTGCAGATGGCAGATGTCAGGAAGTACTTACTAAAGGACAAGAAGTTTTAGAGAAATTACATGAAGAAAGATCAGAAATGGCAGGCAGTGAGGTATTTCAGGAGGGTGGGAGTGTGCGGAGCGAGAAACAGGGGAGGAAACAATTATCTCCGGCAGGCAGTGACGTATTTCAGGAGGATGGCAGTGTGCAGAGCGAGAAACAGGGGAGGAGGCGATTGTCTCTGGCACGGAGTGAAATTTCAGGAGGAAGGGAATGTGCAGAGCGAGAAACGGGGGAGGAAACGCTTGTATCCAGATCTCAGTACACTGCGCACACTCCCATGCAAAAGTGGGTCAGAAGAGGAGGAGAATGAGCAGGAGGAGCTCGGGAGACTGTCTCGGCAGCTAGGGAGTTTAACTATGGGAGAAGGGAACAAAAATAAACAGGAGCTCAAGAAAAATGATCCTCCGGACCCGCCGCCGTACGGTGAGGGTGTTTCGAGGAGAGCTTTCCATGCCCAAACATGGAGGGCTGTTAACGCTGAGATGGGTCTTGCTTATCCAGTTTTCCAGGATGACAATAGGGGAAGATTCCATGAGCCCTTAGATTTCAAAATTGTGAAGACCCTGGCAGAGTCTGTGCGCACTTATGGGGTGGATGCCGCCTTCACATTAACTCAGGTGGAGAGTCTGTCTAGATACTGTATGACTCCCTCTGATTGGGCTAGCCTTGTTCGGGCTTGTGTTTCTCCAGGCAAATATTTGGACTGGAGAGCCTTTGTGCTAGAGGGTGCTGTAGAGCAGGCTGCCCAAAACTATGCGGCGGGACACCCCCATTGGGACAAGGAAATGCTTTTGGGACAAGGCAGATTTGCTAATCAACAAACAGGATACCCCCCTGAGGTATATGAACAGATCAATAACAGTGTCTCAACATATCATGTCCCATTGGGACAAGGAAATGCTTTTGGGACAAGGCAGATTTGCTAATCAACAAACAGGATACCCCCCTGAGGTATATGAACAGATCAATAACATTTGTATCCGTGCATGGAAATCACTCCCAAATAGAGGAGAAGTGTCTGGCAATTTAACAAAAATCATGCAAGGCCCCACAGAACCTTTCTCGGACTTTGTTGCTAGGATGGTGGATGCCGCAGGAAAAATCTTTGGTGACCCTGATAGAGCAATGCCCTTGATTAAACAACTTGTTTTTGAGCAATGCACCAAAGAATGTAAAGCAGCAATCGCTCCTTATAAAAACAAGGGCATAGAAGCTTGGATGAAAGTGTGTAGAGAGCTTGGAGGACCTTTAACTAATGCAGGTCTTGCAGCTGCTGTCCTTCAGATTGCAAAAGGGGGCGGTCCTGGTGCCGGAACATGCTTCCATTGTGGTCAATCCGGCCATTTCAAACGTGACTGTCCCAAAAAAGGCAATTTTACTGGACCTCCTCGTGGTGGCCCTTCTAATGGCCCTCGTCAACCGGGGCTGTGTCCAAAATGCAAAAAGGGGAAGCATTGGGCAAGAGAGTGTAGATCAGTGAGGGACATCCATGGACAGCCTATTTCAGCTGGGCCAAAAAACGGCCGAAGGGGCCCCCGACCCCAGGGCCCACGAATATATGGGGCAATGGAGAATGTCACACCCGAACCCGAGACATGGCCTTCTCTGCGCCATCCCATGAGATGTGGAGAGCCACTACAGGTGCCGCGGGATTGGACCTCTGTTCCACCTCCAGACTCGTATTAACACCTAAGATGGGAGTCCAATTGGTGGAAACTGAGTTCAAAGGGCCTTTACCCCCTGGCACTGTAGGTTTGTTAATTGGACGTGCATCCTCTATCCTACAAGGTCTTCATGTTTTCCCCGGAGTTATAAACCCTGATACTGTAGGGGCAGTAAAGGTTATGGTGGAAGCTCCAAGGGGCATTGTGTCTATCTCCCCAGGGGATCGGATTGCTCAATTGCTAATTTTGCCTAGTTTGCATAATCACTTCCCTGCTGACTCAAGGTCACGGACAGGAAATCAGATTGGTACCACCGGAGGAAATTGTGCCTATTTATCACTGGATATGAGAAATCGCCCCACTTTGGAGTTAAGCATAGAAGGTAAATCTATTGTGGGATTGCTGGACACAGGAGCAGATCGTAGTATCATAGCCCTTAAGGACTGGTCTAGGGGATGGCCAGTGTAGGCTTCTGATCAATCCTTAAGAGGACTTGGATATGCCCAAGCCCCTCAAATCAGCTGTAGACATCTATCTTGGAAGGACTCGGAAGGACACGATGGTACTTTTCAGCCTTATGTACTTGATTTACCTATTTCTTTATGGGGCCGTGATCTGATGAAAGACATGGGGTTCACTCTTAGTAATGACTATTCCCCAGTGTCTCAACATATCATGCAAAATATGGGGTATAGTCCAGGTCTAGGACTAGGAAGGCACCTACAGGGACGTAAGCATCCTGTGCAAGGTCATCAAAAGCTTAACAGGTTTGGTCTGGGTTTTTCCTAGGGGCCACTGGGGCTCAAATGCCCATAACATGGCTCACCGAGGAGCCTGTTTGGGTGCCTCAGTGGCCTCTTCCCTCGGTTAAACTGGCAGCAGCCCATGATCTAGTCAAAGAACAACTTTATTTGGGTCACATCCAACCTTCTACTTCTCCATGGAATACTCCCATATTTGTCATCAAGAAAAAATCAGGGAAGTGGCGCCTACTGCATGATCTACGAGCAGTTAATGCTCAGATGCAGCTTATGGGGCCCATTCAAAGAGGGCTGCCTCTGCTCTCCTCTGTTCCTCAAGGCTGGCATATAATTGTTATTGACATTAAAGACTGTTTCTTTTCCATTCCTTTACATCCTAGAGATTCACAACATTTTGCTTTCACCCTTCCCTCGTGTAATCACGAGGAACCAGATCAAAGGTTTGAGTGGGTGGTGTTGCCACAGGGGATGGCTAACAGTCCCACGATGTGCCAGATGTATGTGGGGAAGGCACTCGCACCTCTCAGACATAAGTATTCCTCCACCAAGATCATTCACTATATGGATGATGTGTTATTGGCCACTAAATTAGAACAGACAGTTTATGAGGCTTATAAAGAACTCATGATGCTGTTGGCTCAACATGGACTGCACATCGCACCTGAAAAGGTTCAAATGGGGGATTCTATCAGGTTTTTGGGAGCGACAATTGGGTATGACAAATTAAAACCACAAAAAATTACCATCAGGACTCAAGATCTCCAAACTTTAAATGATTTTCAAAAATTGCTGGGAGATATTAATTGGATAAGAGGATATTTACATATTCCTAATATTGTGCTCCAGCCTTTGTATGCTACTCTTAAGGGTGATCCAGATCTTGCTTCCCCTCGTAGCCTCACTACTGAGGCTAGAGCGGCCCTTATAAAAGTAGAACAAGCTATACAGCATGCCACTCTATGCAGGCTCCAGAGTGATAAACCTTTCCAGTTATGTGTGCTTGCCACTATGCGGCAGCCTACTGGAGTACTGTGGCAAGATGGGCCTTTACTATGGATCCACCCACATGTATCCCCAGGAAAATCCTTAGAATATTATCCTGATGCTGTTGCAGCATTGGCACTTAAAGGGATTCAACAAAGCATTCAATTTTTTGGCCAATCACCTTCTTCTCTTATCATACCCTACACTAAAGCTCAACTTAATGTTTTATATGCTACTCTAGACAACTGGGCTATTCTGTGTTGCTCGTTTCAAGGGAGTATTGATAATCACTACCCTTCTCATCCATTACTCCATTTTGTTAAAGAACATCCCATCATTTTCCCTAAGGTAACTTCATCCAGTCCAATTCCGGGGGCTGTTAACATTTTTACTGATGGTTCCAAGTCTGGAATGGGAGCCTACGTAATTAATGACTCTCCCCCTATCCAGCATCAATTTGCTCCTGGAAATCCATAATGGGTAGAACTACAAATTGTTATTGAAGTTTTTAAATAGTGTTCTTTTCCTTTTAATCTTATTTCGGACTCCAGCTATGTGGTACAAGCACTAAAAGTCCTGGAGGCCGTGGGAACTATTAGTGATGCCCATAATGTGTCTGTTTACTTTACTCAGCTTCAACAGCTTATCTCTAACCACACTGCTTCTTTTTATCCAATGCACATCAGGGCTCACACCTCTCTTCCTGGTCCGTTATCCCAAGGTAATGCCTGTGCGGACTTAGCCACTAGAGGTCAATTGATATGCTTGGCTTCCTCCTTAGAGAGGGCTAAGTTGTTTCACCAAAACTTCCATGTTAATGCATTAACGCTGCGCAGGCGTTTTTCCATTTCAAGAGCGGATGCTCGGCAGATAGTATTGCAATGTCCCCATTGTGTCACATTTCTTCATCCCCCTAATTATGGAGTAAACCCACGGGGATTAAAGCCATTGGTTGTTTGGCAAATGGATGTGACACATATACCTGACTTTGGTAACCTTAAGTATGTGCATGTTTCCGTTGATACGTGCTCTGGAATTATCCATGCTTCTGCTTTATCGGGAGAAAAGGCACGTAATGTCATTACTCACTGTTTAGAGGCATGGGCAGCATGGGGTGCACCTGCATCCCTTAAGACTGATAATGGACCTGCTTATACTGGCAGACAATTTACAGCTTTTTGTTCTACTATGGGAGTGCAACTTACTCATGGTTTGCCTTATAATCCTCAAGGACAAGGCATTGTTGAGCGTGCTCATCGCACCTTAAAGGAAACTTTACAAAAACAAAAAGGGGGAATAGGAGCTGAACACACTCCTAAAGAACGCCTGTCCTTAGCTCTCTTTACCATTAATTTTTTGAATTTGGATATTCATGGTCGCTCTGCGGCCGATAGACATGTGTCCCCTCAGCCCTCTGTGATTGGTTATGTTAAGTGGAAGGATGTTCTCACGGGCCAATGGAACGGCCCTGACCCCGTGCTGACATGGGCACGAGGATCTGTATGTGTTTTTCCCCAGGATCGTACGGAACCATTGTGGGTCCCTGAACGCTTGACAAGAAGAGTCTCGACATCAGCTGACCAGCAACAAGAGATACCACAACAATCCTGTGATGAAGATCTTCATTCTGCTAAGTGCTCTGGCTCTGGTGCTGGTGCCGATGGCACAGGCGACACCAATGCGGTGGTAAACAGTGGCATGGGCATGGCCAATGCCGATGCCGGTTCATGGTAATTCTAGTGTCCTCCCCACTCTTTTTTCAACCTCATGTGAGATGTCTGCTCCCTGTGCCTCTCCTAGAGGGGACATGGAGAGAATTTTTAATCAATCTCAAGTTAATCTCACAGGAGTTTTTTGTTTCAGCCTTAGAAACGCTAATTGCATTAGCCTTAAGACCAAAAATTTGACTAACTGGGAGGAGCCATTGCGGTCCAATCAGGTCTCAGGAAGCATTATCAGTGCTGTATTGAGCAAGGTAGCTTCGGGGAAGCAATCAGGCTCAGGGACCCCCGCAAACAGCAGCTCTGCTCTTAACATAACTACCTTGGCTATTATCTCCGAGGTACTAATCCCAGTGCCTCCTTCTTCTAGTAATATTTATATTGCCACTCATTTCAAGGCCTCTTCTTACTGTTCCCCTAATCTTGATTTCCCCCCAACATTTACGCCTTGTCAGGATCATTCTTGGGAGAAACATCAAGTTGCTAAAGGTTTCTCCCTTTCCCCCTCTCTTAATAGGTATGTTTATAACTTTAACAATAGTGCCAGCTCCTCTACAGGAGTAGGTTGGTCCTGGTTTCAATGGCTGATTTCCAATGAAAAGGGGGCTTCAGCCGATATTTCTGCATTGGCTCAGTTGCTAGGAGCCAAAAGTTGGCTGGCTAATATTTCTGGTACTGTTAGGGAAAGTGAACAAGGTAATAGACTTACATCTGTTTCATTCAACTCTCTGTTGTATAATGCCACATTGCCTCCTGCAATGGTCTGTGTCCAATCCCCCTTCTTATTCCTTTTGGCTGAGGCCACCTCATCGGGGATGCTGGATTGTTCTCATACTACCTGTCTCTTATCTGAGTGTTGGAATGGTTCCTGGACTGTAGCAGTGATTATGAAAATTCCAACTTTCGTCCCAATCCCGGTCACTGCGGATCCTGATAAATTCCCTATTGTTGAGCTACTTAGAGTCCGCAGAGATTTTGGAATCACAGCGGCTATAGTGACAGCCGTGGCGGTATCTGCTGCTGCAGCGGTTACGGCCGGAGTGGCTATGGCCAATCAAGTACAAACTGCTGCCACCATTAATCAAGTTGTCCAACAAACTTCCACCATACTTGAATCCCAAAATACAATTAATCAACATATTTTGTCAGGGATTTTAGCTGCCAACCAAAGAATAGATTTACTCCAAGCTCAGGTAGAAGAATTGGCTGACTTAGTACTTTTGGGTTGTGTTGACCAACGTACACATTTATGCATAACCTCTGTCAGATTTAATGATTCCAGGAATGCTTCCCGCATCATTGGCGAATATTTGGCTGGAAATTGGTCCATGGAAGCGGAAGACATGATCCAGTCTCAACTAACCCAGATAGCTGTCTTGAATAACACCCGTGTTGATCCCGTGACTTTGGGTCAATTCACCGATTGGATATCTTCTGCCTTTTCCTTTTTTAAAGAGTGGGTGGGGGTAGGCATTTTTGGTGCAATGTGTTGCTTCGGTATGTTTCTCTGTTTGTGGTTTCTCTGTCGCCTCAAGGCCCGCAATGCTCACGATAAGGCTATGATCATCCAAGCTCTTGCAGCTTTAGAAAATGGCAATTCACCTCAAGTCTGGCTTGCGCAGCTTAAACAGTAAATCTTTGACATGGTCGTTGCACCCCAAGTTATTATAACATTGCACTGGGATCGGCATGTCTTTCCTCGTTATTCTCTTAGTGTTGGAAAGCCCTTGCACTCTGCTGGTCTTGCTGCCATTGCACGCAGGTGGGTTTCCACACTAATGCTTCTCTATCGCCTTAAAGTCCGTGCCTTTCTTTCAGGGTGCTGTCAACTCGTTTGTCGTTGTGTACAGCCACAGAACAGCCTCAGCTGTCCCCCTTCGTCCACCTTCATCACGATGCAGGATGCGAGGCAAAGCACTGCACTTGAGTGATCCCTCAACGGACCTCAAGGAAAGCATGTCCTATTGCATGCGGGTTTGACGTCCACACCCCCGCCCTACGAAAAAAGGCGTCGGCTGATATGGGGTCAGGTCTGGGGAAGGCGCCTCCTTAGGACTGAACCATACATTGCAGCCACTTCTGCACAGTGGGATAGGACCTCTACTTTCGCCTGCATTGTTTTATAAAATAGAAGGGGGAACTGTAGTAAGCCATTGTTGTAGATTGTGGCCGCCATTAGAAGATGGCGCCGGCTTCCACTGTGGCCTGTGATAAACAAATTCTTTTGTGGAGAGTTGGCACGCTATCCCTTGCCACCCTATAAGAAAGATCCACGCGGCGGCTTAAGATTGGTACGTGGGAGGCTTTATTAGGCTGTGCTTGGGCTCTCGGAGAGAGAGAGAGAGGAAGGTCACTAAAAGATACTTTAATCAAGGCCTGAATAAACTGCTGAAAGAAGATTCCTGAGTTGCGTCTTCCTTGCGGGCAAGGGGTCGCGACAATAGCCCTTTCAAAACTTGGAATAGAACTACCATCTGACCCAGTTGTCTCATTCCTTGGTATATACCCAAATATCTGAAATCAGCATACTATAGAAACACAGGCACATCAGTGCTTATAGCAACACAATTCATAATAACCTAATTACAGAACCAGCCATCAAACCCATCAACAGAGTAATTGATAAAGAATACATGGTGTATATACACAATGAAGTTTTACTTAGTCCTTAAGAAGAATTAAATTATGGCACTAGGTGGAAAATTGATGAAATGAGAACACAATTCTAAGTGAAATAAGCCATGCTCAGGAAGCCAAAGGTCAAATATTTCCCCTCATTTGTGAATACTCGACCACATAATGGAAAAGAGGGCATTCAACAAAAATAGCAGAGATATCTGTGGAAGGGGTTACATGGAAGGCATGGAGGACAAACAGAGGGATGAACAGTAGAATGAAACAAACTAAACTCTCTTTGTACATCTATGAATAAAGCATGGTGAATTTCAATGTTGTGTATGTCTATAATGCAGTAATTTAAAAATCTATAAATAAATAGATGTTAAACCAACAGAAGCCAGACTCATTTTTCTCTCTTTCACTCTTCCTCTAACTTTTCTTTTACTTTTATTTCTTCTCTTCCCCCTCATAAATAATGAACAATATGTTGTCTATGGATCAGCCCTATTTTGAAATCGCAAATCTTTGCCTCCCTAATATATTCTTCTTTACTCTTAATTATCTCTATTTTTAACTTCTCTTACCACTGGTTAGTTTGTATAATGTCAGACCCCACCACTAATGCAATAGAAGCAGTTAAAACACTGGAAGTCATAGGTAATACCAATTGTTTGAGTTTTTGATGGACATAATTCATGATTAACTACTATCTTTAATGATAGAAATTGCTTACCCTACAATTTCTGTTTATTGTGTCAATCAACATTGTACATGTCATAATAGAAACTAAGTACTTAATTTAATCCTATGTGTTATATGCATAGGTTTTTGCAGTTATTTGACTTCCCTTAATCTCTGAGGCACTGGAAAATTACAGGATAACTAAAAGCTGGTAGAGTAGAAACCCCACTGTTTCAGATCCATTTGAATAGATGGGTTGATACATAAACAATATGAAAAAAACAAGAGAAGAAAACATCCAAAACAAAATGATTCAACAATTGACTCTACTGATACTGCAGTGTAGGAAATGTCAAGGAATAAATTTAGAAAGTTCAAAGATAAGAAGACATAAGAGGTAAAAAAATGAGGTAAGGATTGGAATCAGAGAGAAAATATTAGAAGTGAAAGATCATGTCAAGAAGGAGATATAGATTTTGGAGAAGGATAATCTGGAAACTCTTGAAATTGAAGAATCAATAAACCAAATTAAAATTTTAATGGAAAGCATTACAAACATACTGCATCATTTGAAAAATAGATATTGACATAATAAAGGCAACATACATAATCTTGGCAAAGAAACTTGATCATGGAGAAAAGATGTTAAGAGAATAGGAGCTTAATTTCATGAAATATAGGATAGTATTAAAAGGTAAAATCTAGGATGTATAGGGACTCTGAGGAACAAATTAAAGGAATGCAAAATATTTTCAATAAAACAATGAGAGAAAAAATATCAAATATTAAAAATTAAATGGAAAACTCTATTTGATTTAAGATTTGGTTTATAATCTAACACCTTAAAATATAAAAATCTTAAGTGTGCTCATTAGATTCCCTTATTTCAGGGTTCACAAAAAAATACTATTTGACTAAACTTTTTTGAGAAAATTGAATTATAAATTTGGAGAATGCATATGACTTTAATTGGATACATTCAGATATTCAGCATTGAAAAATAATTAAATAATACGTATTTTACAAGAACATTGCAACTTGAAAACCTAAAAGGTTTAGGATATTTAAACAATACCACAAATATCATAAATATTATTATTTGTAGTTACTCAATGGTCATAAGATAAAAGTGGCCGAAGTGTATTTAAGCTTTCCTGTAAAATGAATGTTATGCTACAATGTAGCTCACATTTAAAAAATTATACTTGAGTGAAAGTCACATTATAATATGAATAGCCTAGTTTCAACTTTTTTATTAAATAAAAATGTTTTCCTTGAGTGATGTCTGAAATTTTTCAGAATATAAAGCCCCAGACCTCACTTCCTCACAAATATTGACACACAAAGATTATGGTCCAATGACCCCATAAGAACATTGCATAAGCCAGTTATGAAATTGGGGTATTCCAGGAATACACAGTTTTATTTAAAGAGGTAAAAAAAAAAAAAAAAGGCCATTTCCATTCACTTGCTATCAACCCCATGCCCAACCCAGCAAGACAAACATAATTCATGACTTCTTTCTAAGGAGAAAGAGTGGATATGCTTCCAATATTATAGGTGTTGTTTAGGGAGAGACAGATGTCTGAGGAAATGATTTGTCTCACTTGTCTCAAGGCTCATATGAGGAAATTTCTTACTTTCAATACCTGAGTTGGGCTGAGAACCAGAGAGAGCTCAAAAGGATTGTCTAATCATCAGACTCTACCTTACAGCAATGAGACACCAGGGGGAGGAAGAGAGTACAAGACTTTCTTAAAGAAACCAGCAAACCTAATTCAGAAATCATTTTTCAAGTCCAGAAAAGAACCACTCCCATAAAAGATCCAGGGGCTTCCAAAATTTCTGGCTAATTTGTGAAACTTGTCCCCCATACAAAACTGATTCACAAAGTCTGGAAGAGGTAGCTATTTCTTCAAATGCAAAAACAAAACAAAAAATTATAACAGAAATAACAAGACACATGAAGAAACACAGAAACACAAATAAATCAAATAAATGAGATAACTCTACAAAGACAAATCCTAAGATTTTGAAGGTCTATGAATAATTTCATGAAATGAAAAATAGTCCTTGCAAAAATACCTATATGTGTTATGAGGAAACAGCAGAAAACTACACAAAAGGGCTGGGATTGTGGCTCCTTGGTAGAGCACTCACCTAGCACACATGAAGTCCTGGGTTCAATCCTCAACACCACATTAAAAAAAATAAAATAAAGATACTGTGTCCAACTACAACTAAAAAATAAATATTTTAAAAAATGACACAAAATCAGGAAAATGCATGTAAAGTGTAAAAATGCCAACATGACAGTATTTAAATAAAACAATAATTGAAATAAAATATTTACTAGAAGTGTTCAGTAACAGACTTGATCAAGCACAAGAGTGACTCATTGAACTCAAATACAGGCTTTTGGAAATTATTTATTGATTGAAACAAAAAGAAAATTAAAAATATAAAATTTTAAATGTGAAGAAACTCTAAGGGACTTATGAGACAACATCACAAGGACAAATATGTGTTTTGCATGTATTTCTAAAGAAGAGAAAGAGAATGGTGAGTAGAACTCATTTGAAAAAATAAAAAGACATTTTTTTTTCAATTCTGAGAAAGAAAATGGATACCCAAATTCAAGAAACTCAAAGAAAAATAATTACGATGAATTCACAAAGGACCCAAAGTGAGGAAAATTGTAACTATCAAAATTTAAAAATAAAGATTTTTGATGGGTTGGGGCTGTGGCTCAGCAGAAGAAAACTTGCCTGGCAAGTGTGAGGCACTGGGTTTGATTCCCATCACCTCATATGAATAAATAAATAAAAGTCTGTTCAATTCTCAGCACCATATATAAATAAATAAATAAAGTCTATCAGCAACTAGAAAATAAATAAATAAATAAGTAAATAAAATGAAAATAAAAAATTTTGAATACAAGAATTGAAGAGTGATTTATCTCCTAAGATGGAGCTTTCAGAAAAACATCAGCAGATTTTTTGGAAGAAAACTTTAGGTCAGATATAATGTATTAATTTTTCAAAGAAAAAGGATGCACACACACAAACTAAAAACAATTTAACAACTGAGAAGAGAGCACCAGCAATAATTCCCTTTGAAAATTAAGAAAAAATAACAACTTTCTTGGCAAAAAAATAAAATCTTAGTGAGTTAATTACCACTAGACTTCCTTTTCGGAATTGCTACAGGCAGTCTTTCAAGTGGAAACAAAAGAATGGTATAACAAAAAAAGCAAATGATCATATAAACATTCTAGGAAAGGAAAATATGCAAATACTGATTCTTTTTATTTATCAGAAAACATTATTATATTTCTCATCACTGACAGCATAAAATATGTTAATTTGAATACAAAACCTATATAAAATTATTTCTCCTTTTTAAAATTTGTTTCTTTTTACATACACATGACACTAGGATGTATTTTAACATATTATGCACATATGGAGTGCAAACCATTCCAATTTTTATCCCTTTCTTGTGCAGGTATACTGCTTATGTGTTCATATGCACATTCAAAACTCATGTGCAATTCATTCTACTCTTTTTTTCTTTCCACCCCTCCCTTCATTCCCTTTAGTCCAATTCAGTGAACTCCTATACTTCCCCTCCCTTGTTATGGGTTAGCATCCACATCTCAGAGAGAACATTTGGTCTTTGGTTTTTTTGAGACTGGTTTATATCACTTAGCATGACAGCTTCAGTCCCATCAATTAACAAGCAAATGCCATATGTTCATTCTCCTTGAGGCTGAGTAATATTCCATTGTGTATATATACCATACTTTCTTCATCGATTCATCTGTTGAAGAGTACCTAGGTTGTTCCAACAATGTGAATTGTTAATATTACTCTATTACACACTTAAAATGGCTAAGATGTTATTTTAAAGGAATTACTATTTGATTTTTTTAAGTATCATTTAAGAAAATTTATTCCTAACTGAAAATTATAGATTTAAAATACCAGCATATTTTAATACAAAACAACTATTTACATATCTAACTTAAGAATGTTCAAATGGCATTACAAAATGGGATACTTAATAGAGCTTGGGACTGTAAAATAAAATACGCAATAAGCCTGTCACTCTTGTAAATTGTTTATTTTAAATTATAATTTGAACAAAATTAATCTGTCAGTCTATAATAATGGCTAAGATGGTAAAATCCATTATGTTTTTATTACTTGCAGCAAACATGAGGGAATTAATGTTGCCCCTTAAACAATATGCTTGAAGGACTTATATATAAGATAATGGGAACCGAGGGACCTGTGAGAACAGAAGCAGATTGGAGTGAGGCAGCTTCAAGCTGACAAAAATTGAAGAGGATTAATGGTTATCATCAAAGCTAGGAAGAGGAACGGATGGATTTTATCCAGAGTCTCAGAAGGAGCACAGCCTTGCTCACACCTTGATTTCAGATTCTGACAGCTAGAATTTTGAGAGAATAAATGTCTGTTGTTAGCTACACAGTTTGTGGTATTTTGTTATGTAACTTCCAGGAAACTTACAAAGCCCCATACAGGGCTGCTCTGTCACATAACTCTTAACCACACATGGGCAGAAATAATAAATAAACCATAAAGAAATTACAAATTGAAAAAATAATTTTGGATTTTTAAAAAATGACATTTACCAACTATTACTACTACTACTAGAAACACTTTTAGTTATTGCCAAGAGTTACCATGGAATCTGGATAGAATAAGTATGTAATTAGATATTGTGAAAATTTTGGCTAGCACGGTGTGGATTTAGGTATTTTCATTGTTATTTTGGACTCATGTGCAAAAATGAAAAGAGCTCAAATATTTGAAAATATATACAGATATGAATTTGAATTCTAATTTTAGTACCCTGCTATTTTTTTAAATATTTATTTTATTAGGTGTAGATGGACACAACACAATGCCTTTATTTTTATGTGGTGCTGAGGATCGAACCCGGGTCCTGCCATGCTAGGCGAGCGCTCTACCACTGAGCCACAATCCCAGCCCCAACCTTGCCATTCTGTAACACAACAGGTGGTTTTTAAATGAATTTAGAAATCATTGTTTTCTCTATTTCTATTAGTTTATGCTGTATTGAGAGAAATACATCCATTTTAGCTTGCCCATTTAGAATTTAGTGTAAGGAAATCTGAAAGAATTCCCTAGATACTTCTGTTCTAGAACATCAAAACATTGCTTTATATTGTGTGTGTATGTGTGTGATATATATATATATATATATATATATATATATATATATATATATATATATATATATATTACACACACATATATATAGTATATATATACACTAAAATATTTACATATATGATTATATGTATTTAATGTGTACATAATTCAGTGTTCTTTGAAAATTGCATATTATACATTGTAAGCTAACAAAAAAAGTATTTTTTATTACTTTTCACAAAAATCCACTTTTTCTTATACATGCACATCTGAAAATAAGATGGAAGTCGGTATAAATATGCACTTTTGTTTTAAAATGCCATTTTTAGGGAAAAATATAAACTAGACTGATCTCTTATTAATATTGGATTAGCATAATATTTATAAAAATGTTTTAAGGATTATACAAAGTTTACTAAAGTTTTCACTGTGATGAGACTGGAATAATATTTCTGCAAAATAGTTGAAATTCTAATTTATTGTAGGAAAATTACATATTAATTACATTTCTAATGATGGCAGATAAAAAACTACATAAAAATTACTGTCATCCTTAATTAAATGTGCATTCATTCTGAACTTTTTGAGATGCTTATGCAGTTCTACTAAAGAAACAGGTGATAATGTCATGGAGAAGAATTTACCTACAGCTTGTTCTTCTGCTGCAAGGTGCTTAATGTCATGCCTGTAACAACTGGAACACCAATGTGTTCTAATGTTTAACTTACAATGCATGTACTCATCCATAAGATGTCACACGTTTTTTTCTGTAACTTCTGGCAAGATTTTTAGAAATGAAGTTAATAGTATAAAAATTTCAAGTTCTACAATTAATTCATTAGATTTATTTTCAAAAAATTAGAAATTTTCTAGTTATCCATTTTTATTCTCATATAATAGACCTGCTACCTTGTGTCCACACTATAATGCTTTACTATAGTATAATGATACAGTTAAATATTTTGTAGAACTACTCATTTTTATTTTCCACGTATCTCTATTATGAGTAGTTATACTTCATGCACACTTATGCATCCTATACAAATGCTTTTGTTAAATTTAAATTATTTAAGTATTATCCTTTATAGCTTAAATTTATAACTTATTTTTTAATTAAAAATATACTGAGTGTTTATTTTTTTCTCAAAAACAATAACAGTGCTATTTATTTCAGTGAAGTGTTGTAACATTTTTTCAAATACCTTAGATCACTTTTTCAAATTATTCTCAGAAATACTGATACAGATATTTTTAAAAATTTTATTTTTACCTTATATCTGACTGATGATACTGAGGATTTTTAGTATACTATTACCTTAACAAAGATGTGCAACATGAATTTCTTTTATTTTTAGTATTTATTTTCAGTGCATAAAAGCATGTTAAGTTCTAAGTTGCAAGAAGGAGAAAATAACTGACAGATTCTTCATTAAGTCTCAATAACAAAGAGAAGATGATGCCACTAAAACATGATTCATCTTCCTTCTGCCAGTCTCTTCAGCAGTTAAAATTGGGAAAACAATCACCCATATTGAAGAATCACTGGAAGGACTAAATTAGAGAACTTCTATATGTTTAGCTTATCAACTAACAAAAAGAATTCATTATCATTATATTTATGTTAGTTTATTTTTTGTTTGTATTTTTATCCTAAAGGTACATCTGAAGTAATGTGACAAGAGTGAATATTTTTAGAAAGAAATTTCTGATGTAAGTGAAAATAATAGGAAAAGCTACAGAAGACAGGTGTCATGAAGACAACTGGGGGAGGGGCTCTTCGTAATAACATTTCAAATAGCTGCAGTTGAATGTGTTCCGAGAATGTCACCGAACAGTGTATGAACAATGCATAAAATTTTTCAAACATCTGTGTGGAAAAGGAACCATTTGTCACCAACTGATTTTTGACAAACCAAACCCAGAAAGATTAGCTGTCACTATTTAGATCACAGAGAATTAATGATACTGTCAGGGATTAAATCTCTCTGATACTTCAGCACTGTTGTGATATGACAACAAAGGACCAAAAGATAGATGACAGTGGCAAGAGTCACTGCTAATTTTGTTGGGCACTGTCTACATGGCAGCTTGTCTCCACGTCATTTATTTAAAACTAATGGAAATTATAAACAAGCTGCTATATTTATTATTACCTTTTAGACAGAGAAATAGGAACGGAAAAAAAAAAAAAGTAAATTGCCTCAGTTCCCAAATAGCAAATGGTTCAAATCTTGATGACTTGTCATGACAGAACACCCATCTTGGAGTCCTTTGTAGAGGACAAGGTGACTTTTTCCTCCCTTGTCATATAAAAAGAAATAATATCAAATTGCCTTTTCAATCTCCAATCAAACATATTAATAAATAAATGGATAAACATATAGATAGACTCATATCAATCAGAGAAAGAGAGAGAAAAATAAAAATTTTTCTTGTTATTATTTTCATAGTTCATTATTTGCCACTCACACCCCAGCTTCAGTAAGCCTCCAGATTAGGATTCTTAAACCATATTTATGATTAAATGTTTTATATCATCAAAGAATGGTGGCCAAACCATGCCCACTATACACTAGATATAACTAGCTGACAACTAGTTATTAACAAAAAGAAATATAAATAACTAAAGTAATATACCAATTTTTCAGTAATTTAAAATTATCAAAATAAATCCCATAAGTCATAAATATTATGATTAGGACAAAATAACCTTATCTTTTTGTTTATTCTACCTAAATTAAAAAAACAACCTTTAATGTGTTATCTTATAAAATACACATTCATTTCATGAAATTGTTATCAACTAATTGGTTCTTTTTTTCATTTATTTTTATTCATTTATTTTCTAACACTGGAGATTGAACCCAGGGATGCACTACCACTGAGCAAGATCCCCAACATTTTATTTCAGTGAAGCAGATGAAACCATTTTTGAGAAAGGATCTCACAGAGTTGCCGAGGCTGCCCTTGTACTTGCAATCCTCTTGTTTAATTGTCATTATGTCCTATATTTTCAAATTAATGTTATTCTCTTGTATGTATATAACTCTGTATTACAACAAGCACTGTGATTAAGACCTTTAAAAATATACAGATATTACCTCCCATTACACGTATTATAATAAAATAAAAAAAATTGCAACAATGTAAAAAACATACAAAGAGTTGAAAACATTTGTCTCAAACTTTAAAGATCATGTAACATACTGGAGAATACATTATAAATTTTCTAAACAATTTATTTAGGTAGCTATAGTATATGAGAAAAGGAGGTGGTGATAGTTTATACTTTGCAAAGAGTGAAAAAAACTAATATAAAACTAATAAAAGAAAAACAAAATGGAAACATAGCTGTTATTTTGGACTTCTCAAATACATTTAATATTGATGATCTTCCCAATAATTACTCTCACTGTGTACTGATATTATCTAATCAATATCTGATATTAAAAGATCAATTACAAAATAAAGAATGTACCAGCAGATAATACTTTTTCAAATTTCATTTTTCTGTTTATTATCAGATATTTCATTTTTCTGTTTATAAACTATTTATATCAGATACTTCATTTTTAAGTTCAGATTTTATAGCAAAATTATACCAGAGTTTCCATACAAATACAAATATATTTACCTAACATAAAAAGTCTTTCTATCCTTCTCTCTCCCCTCTCTCTCTACACACACACACACACACACACACACACACACACAGTCATACACGTTTATGCACACAAACATACACACACAGAGAGAAATATTCAGAAAATTCTGCTTTAGCTGGAAAACATTATTAATAAGAAATAAAGGGTTTTTGTATAAGATGTATTGAATAATATAATTTGTGTTAGGAAACAAAGGGAAAAATGCCAAAATATGATAATTTAAAAATTTGATGCTCAATGGTGAACATAGATTATTATATGTTTAATGGAATTGTTTTACTTCTCTTCATTTTGTTATCACCTTTGTAGAATATTTTTGTTTATGTGGTTCATAAATACATAACTTAAGAAAAAGTGTTGATGAAATAAAAATAGCTTATGCATGTCAAAATATTTTTACATATTAAATGTAAATCTTGAGGAGTCTATGATGCAAGTTAAGCAGAATACCTCAATAAATTAATACATTATGTCTACTAGAAATCCTTACAATGCCAGCAAAAAAGAAAAGATTAACAAAAAGAATTTTATTTAAATAATGCAGCAATAGTGATGTGTGACTTTTCTTAACTTTAGCACCAAATAAAAGCCAAATATTTTTAGACCTTACATGCATATATATACTGCCTAGATAATAATGCATGTGCTCATTTTCTTGCTGACTAGGTTGATTATTTGTCTTAAGTGCTAGAAAAATAGACATTTTAATTATTAGTAATATCTTAATTTATATCATCATTATTGATATTATTTTTGAATAATCTCAAATTATTCTTTATTCATGACTCATGTGGCCATTTGATTTATTCTTGCATCTCAATACATAAATTCAATGGTATCTATGAAATTCTCCATTTTTATAATATAGTCTGTGGCTGGGGATATAGCTCAGTTGGTAGGGTGCTTTCATCACATGCATAAGGCCCTAGATTCAATCCCTTGGGATATAAAGGTAAAATTGAGGTACTATTAACAAATATGGTAAAGTAAAAATGACAAATCAATTTTATAATAACACAGTAAACACTTAAAATTAAGTATACTGGAATAAACTATGTAAATTATTGAGAAAGTCAAAGATATTGTTGCATAAAAATATAGTAAAGTTCCAGTCAGAAACTGTCATTGTATGTTTGAGAAAGAGTTGTAAAAACTTTTTATTTACATGACAGTATTGAGGACAGTGAGATAATGGTTTGGCTAGGTAGATATTTTCATACTTGGAAAGCCATAATATTAGAGAACTATTGGGATAAATGTGGTAGGCAAGACACAAAAACCATTTTTGAAGAGTGTGATGGTTGGAATGTAATTAGTTCAGTTATTATAGAAGAAAGTATGGAGAGTCCTCCAAAAACTAAAAATAGAGCTACCACACAATCTTGAAATTCCACTATTGGGGGTATACAAAAAGGAATGAAATGAGCATGGCAAAGAAACACCTGCACTACCCTACTGATTGCAGCACTGTTCATAATAGCCAGGAAATGAAAACAACAGATGTGCCCATAAACTGACAAATGGATAAAGAAAATGTGATATATACAAAGAAATAATATTTGACCACAAAATTAAATGAAGTCCTGTCATACGCAACAACAGAGATAAACATGGAGGACATTAAGTTAAATAAAATAATCCAGGCACAGAAAAACAAATATTACCTGATTCCACTTATATGTGAATTTTACAAAAGTCAATCTCATAGATGTTGAGAGAATAGTTGTTACCAGAAGCTGGGAAGAGTGTAGAGGGCGGAAGGATGGAGAGAGATTGGTCAACCAGAACACCATTACAGTTAGGATGAATAAGTTCTTGTGTTCTATGGCAGAAGCGGGTGAATATAGCATTGAATAACTGAAACTAGATAGGAAGGAGGATATTTAAAATATATTTACAATAAAAAATGATAAAAGTTGAGAGAGATATTACCCAGGAATCAAAGTAATTACATTGTACATACTAATATGTACTTATGAGATGTTAAACAATATAAATCTTTGAGAGAAGAAATATTGCCTGGGACATCAGAATAAATGAGAAGAAAAGCCAGGCACTGTGGTGCACACCTGTAATGTCCATGAGTTTAGAGACTGAGAAAGGAGGATGCCTTCTAGGGAAGAATACAGGTGATTTGGATAAGGCAGAGGGGAGTGAAGGGAGTGGAGGAGGGTAAGAGGGTAGGAAGAATAGTGGAATTAATTAGTCATTATTAACCTATATACATATATTATTACATGACGAGTGTGAATCTACATCATGTACAACCAAAAGAATGAGAAGTTATACTCCATTTATGTATGTCAAAATACATTTTATTCTCAATTATAACTCATATGAACAAATAAAACAATCAAGTATGCATCCCTTTTATACCATCATCATTCTAAACCAAACCAGTAGCCAGGGCTTAGAGGCCCTGGGATACGTCACAGAACTGCTGTGGGAAACCAAAATTTACACATTTAGTTTCCTCATGAGAGCCCTCATTTGCATTTTGAGGTATTCTAAATAGCAAAAACTATGAAATGAACTTATACAAATATAATCAACACTCAGAAAGGTATTCTACATAACTGAAAATCAAAAGTGACAGGATTTCAAAGCATACACACACACACACACACACACACACACACACACACACACGTATATGTTGAGGTGTAGCCACAACCCCAGGCCAGGAATTCAGGGCTACATATTTTAACGGAAATATGTAAGCTTGGTTGCATCTGCTACACTCCTCATATATTCTCAATCCCACTGTGAAATCCCAAAAGTAAAAAAGAATTAATTATAACAGTGCTGGTTAATGTTAATATTCTTAATTGCCTACTTTGATGCTAACTTGTAAAACCCCTAAGTAAAACCTCGTTATTACAAATGACCTTGTGGTAAAAATAAAAATTAACCCTAACTTTGCTACCAGCTTCTTTTATCAGATGGTGATCATAATAAATTCCCACCTATAGAACATGAACAGAGGCTCAAACATATGGAATGATGAAGTGAAAAAATAGAAAACCCTTTTTTTACTAAAACTGGTTCTATGAACAAAAATATTGACATGAAATATGTATGTTACTATAAAGACATGTACTTAAAAAGTGCATGTCTCAACAGAGCAAAATGTCACCAGAAGACAAATACCTTAAAAACCTAACCATTTCAACTACAGTTTATCTCCCATTTTAAGACAAAAACAACTGATAATTAAATTTCCATGAAGCTTGAGTAACACACACTGGACAAAATACACATCAAAGTATTTCAGAATGAATATACCCTTTGCACAGCAAAAAGGGAAATGCCAATGGATGAGTAATTGTACTTACTGGGAAATAGTGAACTAAAAAGCAAAGTAAATGAGGACTTACAAAAATGGTTTCCATAAAAATGATTGATTTAAAATATGAAAGTCATTGATATATAACAATGAATCATTACAAATCACCTAATTGTAATAAAATATGAGGTACAAGAAAAACACATAAATTATATGTACAGAATGTAGAGAATAGACTTACACTAAAAACTTGCAATTTACTCTTTTGGGGGGACAAACAAAAAAAACACTGGCAGATAAAGTTGAGAACACAGCTTTTAAAATGATACACTGGGGCTGGGGATGTGGCTCAAGCGGTAGCGCGCTCGCCTGACATGCGTGCGGCCCGGGTTTGATCCTCAACACCACATACAAAGATGTTGTGTCCGCCGAAAACTAAAAAATAAAATATTAAAATTTCTCTCTCTCTCCTCTCTCTCTCTCTCTCTTTAAAAAAAAAATTCTTAAAAAAAAGAAAAAAATGACACACTGTACACACAGCTTTAAAAATGATACATGTGTACTCCCATTTAAACCAGGTGTTCTGCTTTCTCCCTTTAACATCCTCCCATTCAAGCCAGCCCCCAACCAAAGTTTCCCTTCACACTTACTCCCCCAACAAGGTTCCACTACTGAAGCCAGATACTGGCCCTAAAACCTCCACTACACAAACTCAGCTGCCTCCAGGAGCACCCAGGAACAGCACCCAAGTGCCTCTGCCCCACTGCCCTGCAACCTCTGCCACACCCACTCAGCTCCTGCCAAGAGCACCCAGGAACAGCACACTAACTCCTATGCCCCACTTCTCCACCTCAACAGGCCTTAGCACTAGTGCCCCCTCCAGGCACTCCCTCTCAGCAGGAACCCACTACCCCACCTAGCTGCCAGTCCCTCTGCACCTCTCCAGCCAGGGTTGCGTCCCCAGAGGCCTCACGACATGTGTCTGCTACAGTCATCACCTTGCAGCCACAGGCACTGACTGCCCCCTACCCACACACTACCCCACTTAGCCTCTGGTCCCAGGACACCTCTCCTGCAAGGGTCCAACCCCCACAGGCCTCAGAAAGAGGCCCCTCTCAAGGAACCACCTCAGAGGGGCCAGCACAGCATGCCCCCTCCACACACACTACTCCACCCAGTTCTAACTCATCCAGCTCCAGTCCCCAATGCCTCTCCAGCCAGGGCTGCGCCCCCCCCACCCCAGGCATCCCCTCAAGTAACTGCCTCCCAGAGACAGGCACACTGTGCCCCATCACCACACATTACCCACCGAACTCCTTCACCACCCAGCTCTGCTCCTCTAAAATCTCTCCTCCCAGGGCAATATGCCACATACCACTGGGGACACTGGAGTCCTCCCTACCTGAGACTGTCCTCATAAGTCCACAAAGACCAACAGGAGGTGGTGGTGAGGGCCATGCTGCCTCTGTGGGAGGCCCAACATCCTCAACCATAAATGAGAAAGGACGGCAAGGACACCTTACCAGAGGGTGACATAGTCTAGGGGAAAGACTGGAGCAGCCCAAGCAGCCATCCATAGAAAGGATCTCTGTGATTTGAAGGCCCCAGATTCTCCACAATCTGCAGTACACTTTTAGGCTGCCCAGAAATCCACTGTGCAGATGCAGTTTGGGATAAGTCCCTGCATGAATCAGTGAATGTGTGAAAACTGCATGCACATGTGTGTCGATGGTGGTGCTATGTGCAGGGATGTTCCCAGGCCCTACCTCACAGTTATAAAAACAGTTCAACCCTCCCAAGGTACTACCTCACCCAGCTCTGGTCCCCAAAGACCTCTCCAGTCAGGGTTGTGCCCCTACAAGCCTCAGGACGACTGCCCCCTCCAGCTACCCCCTAGCAAGAACAGGCACAGTACACCTCTCCCCACAAAAGTTCCTTCCCACCAAGTTCCACCCCATTCAGCTCTGGTCTCCCAATAACTCTCCAGTCAGGACTGCACCCCCACAGGCCTCAGCACAAGCACCCACTGTAGGCATTAAATTACAGCGACAGGCACAGCAAGTACCCTCCCCATGTACTACCCCATCCAGTTCCTGGTGCCCTAACACCTCTCCAGTGAGGGCCTTGTTCCCACAGGAAGAGCGCCCCCTCCAGGCATCTCCTCACAGGTACAAACACAGTGTGCCCCCTCCCCACCAACTACCTCACCCAGCTCCGTTCCCCTGAAGCCTCTTCAGCCAGGGCGGTGCCCCCAAAGGCCTCAGCATGAGCATCCTCTCCAGGCACCACTTTACAGAAACAGCGTGCCCCCTCCTCACACACTACCACACCTAGCACCTACCCTATCCAGTCTGGTCCCCCAACACCTCTCCAGCATACGCCACACATTGCTGAGGACACTGGAGGTCTCCCTACCTAGGTTCTGCTCCCAGGTTCAGCAGGAAGGATCTCAGGTACTTGAAGAACATGCTTCTCCACTGTCTACTGGCCACTTCTGGATGCCTGGAAACTCAGAGCACAGAAACAGTTTGCAATATGCCCGCCCAAGCTTGTGTGCTTCATGCATTCGCCTGTGTGTTGAGGGTGGGGCTTTGCCCAGGAATGTTACCAGGTAATGCCTAGTGGCAACAGGCACAGTGCGCCTCCTCCCCAGACACTACCCCACCCAGCTCAGGTCCCTTAAGATCTCCAGCCAGGACCCTTCCCCCACAAGCTTCAGCATGGTCACCCCTTCAGTCACTGCCTCTTAGGGACAACACAGGACATCCCCTCCCCTGCACTATCCCACCCAGCTCCTACCCCACGGAGCTCCTACCTCACCCACCTCCTACCCCTCCCACCTCCTACCCCACCCTGCTCCTGGTTCCCTAAGAACTATCCAGCAAGGTTCCTATCCCAAACAGGACTCAGCAGGGTCAGCGCATCCATGAACCTCCTTACAGGGAGAGAGACACACTTTGCCTCTTCCCCATGCATTACTTACCCTGCTCTGGTCCCATGACGCCGCTCCAGCCAGTGCTGCACCCCACAAACTGCTGGACACACTGGTGCCCTCCCTACCTGAGGCTCTCCACTGGGATCCACAATGTCCAACAGGAGCACAGTGGTGAGCGCCAGGCTGCCTTTGTGGGAAGCCTCACATCCTCACCAGGAACCGCAAAGTGGAAAGCCGGAAGGGACTTCATCCCAGAGGGCGACAAAGCTTCTTGGCCAGGAGCAGAGCAGGCCAGGCAGCCTTCAGAAGGTAGGTCCTCAGCTACGTGAAGACACGTGCTTCTCCACCATCTGCCTGAAACTTCTAGGCCTCAGGAAACCCACTGCACAGAAGTAGTTCGCAGTGCATCTGTGCATGCGTGCCTACGTGGGTGCGTCCATCGTGCGTGCATCGTGCCTGCATCGTGCGTGCATCGTGCGTGCATCGTGCGTGCATCGTGCGTGCATCGTGCGTGCATCGTGCGTGCATCGTGCGTGCGGGGGTACATCGGGCGCGCGTGCATCGGGGAGCGTCTTGCATTAGTGCGTGTGCGCATTATGCATTTACTTATGAGTTGACCACAGGGCTGTGCCCAACAATATAGGGGTGGGGCCACGTGGTGTGCAGGGAGGGTGAGCGGGAAGCAGAGTTCCCCAGAAGATGGCTTGTGTTGCAGGAGGGGGTGCTGCAGAACTTGCCCAGGAGGTGGCGTAGGGTGCCTTTTCCTTGTCTGCACCAGAGTGTAGGAGGCAAAGCAGGAATGTTGTGTCGTCCCCCACTCTCCTGCAGTAGCGCTTGAGGTTCTAGTGGATGCACAACTTTTGCTGTTTGGAGCCAAGGGAGTTCTCAGAGCCCTCCTGGCTTCAACTTGTGGGAGAACTGGAGTTCTGGCCAATGCGGTGCTCAGCACTAAATAACTCTGACCAAACATGGAAACCTGCCTGTGCCAATCCAGGGACCTGGTAGTGATGATGCAATTGCTTGGCTGCACAATACTGCTGAGGTCTCCTGTCAGGTATAGACACACACACACACACACACACACACACACACACACACACACACATCTGAACCAGTAAGCACAGCTAGCACTCACAGGCACATATATATACCTGATACACCTGATCACATGGATTTATGTAAAATTGGTTAATATGTAGAGGTAAGGTTAGGGTTAATATAAAATTTTGGTTTGAGTTAGTGGTAGTGTTAAAGATTAACCTGTGTATGTGAAAATATGAACAGTCCTAAGAAGTTACATTAAAAAATGTACCAAAACATATATAAACATACATGTTATGACACAGAGAAGAATACAATATGAGTCGTGTGATTACACATGTTGTATATAAGTGGAGGTGAGGATATAACCTATAAATGACATATATTAGTATAGATGCAGATTTATCATTAAATAATTAAAATAGAAGTCAAAATACAATTTAAAATTTATTGGACTACATGGATTCAAGTCAAACTGGATTTAGATAAAAAGGTAATGTAAAGATAATATAAAATTTTGGTTTGAGTTAGGATTAGGGTTAAAGAATGGACATGTATACTGGGAAATATCTGTATTCATAAATGAATGTGTGAAAATATGTTAAAAAATACATAAAAACATGCATGGTATGACATTAGGGAGACTGTTATATGAATCATATGATGAGACATTTTGTAAATAGGGAGTTTCAAGGATATACCCTATAAATTATATACAGTTATATGCATGTGAATTTAATATTAATCATTGAAAATAAAAGTCAAAATACACTTTAAAATTCTTATTGGTGTACAAGGATTGAAGTAAAATTTGCCTTTCTTATAGAAGTAATATAAAGGTCAATATAAAATTTTGGATTGTGTTAGGGTTTTAATGTAAGAATGAATATGTGAACTGGGAAATATCAATATTCATAAGAATATACTGTGAAATTATGTATGAAAGCACATATAAAACCACGTGTTGATACAGGCATAAGTAAAATGTGAGTCATGTGATTACAAATTTGGTAAACATGGGGATGAAGAATATATCCTATAAACAATATATACCAGTATATATGCAAATTTAATATTGATAATTGAACATATAAGTCAAAATACACATAAAATTTTATCATAGTGTACATGCTTTTAATAAAATTTGGTTCAGTAATTGAGATAAGGTAAGTGTTTACATAAAAGTTTGGTTGGAGTTAGGGTTAGAATTAGCAAGTGTTTGTGTAAATATAAATATTCCTAAGAATATACCTATGAAATTATGTACAAAAACATATACAAACATACATGAAGTGATACAGGGAAGAATATAAGGTGAGCCATCTAATTACTAATATTGGGAATGCAAAGATACGTATCCCATAAAAGATGTAGCATAATATATAAATGCAAATTTTACATTGGTAATTGAAAATAGAAGTCAGAATACACTTTAAAATTCATATTGTTGCCAGGTGTGGTGGTGAGCACTTGTAATCTTAGTTGCTCTGGAGGCTGAAGCAGGAAGGAGGATTTTGAGTTACAAGACAGCCTCAGCAGCAGTGAGGCACTAAGAAACTCAGTGAGACCCTGTCTTTAAGTAAAATACAAAATAGGTCTGGAGATGTAGCTCTGTGTTCAAGTGCCCATGAGTTCAAATCCTGGTTTTTAAAAAAATCATATTTTTGTACATGGATTTAAGTAAAATTTGGCTTAGATATGAGGTAAATTAAGGGTTTATATGATTCTGGTTTGTGTTAGGTTTAGAGGTAAAGACTGAATCTGTATATCAGGAAGTGTAAGTATTCATAAGACTTTTAAAATATGAATGAAAACATACAGACACATGTTCTGACACAGTGAAGAGTAAAATGTGAGTCATGTAATTACATGTTTTGTAAAGATGGGGAGGCAAGTGTATATCCTGTAAAGGATATAGTGAAATATATATGCAAATTTAACATTGAAAATAGGAGTCAAAATGCATGTGAAAATTTATATTGGGTTACATGGAGATATGTAAAATTTGCATTAGTTTAGAGGTAAGGATTAAAATAATATTTTATTTAGGGTTACAGTTGGGGATAAGAATGAATATGTATACAAGAAAATATCAATATTTATAAGATTGTATGTATGGAAATGTGTACAAAAACACATAATCAAACAGGTTCTGACACAGAGGAGAGTAAATTGTGTGTCATGATATTATACATTTTTTTAAATATGGGGTTGAAAAGACAAACTATAAATGATACATAGTAATATATATGCATATTTTAAAATGATCATTGAAACAGAAGACAAAATATACTTTAAAACCTGTTTTGTGTACATACACTTAAGTAAAATTTGGTTTAGATATAGAGGTAATACAAAGTATAATATTATAATTTAGTTTCTGCTAGAGTTAGGATTAAAAGTGAATATGTGTATCAGAAAATAAGCATGATCATAAGAATGTATGTGTGAAAATATATATATATAAACACATCATTGTACATATTCTGACATAGGAAAACATAAAATATGATTCAGGTGGTTACAAATTTTGTAAATATGTGGTTGCCCATATATATCCATTTTATGATATGCATATATACATATATAGACAAATTTCATGTATTTGAATATATGTCCTGATACACATAAAAATTCACAATAGATTACATGATTTTAAGTAACATTTGGTTAAGGTATTGAGGATAGTTAAGGGCTTATATAAAATTTTGAATTGAGTTAGAGTAATGATTAAAATTTTTAAAATATATTTGGGGAAACATGAATATACATAAGACTGTATGATTGAAAATATGTATAGATATACATATTCCAAAAAAAGGGAACAGGAAAATTTGAGTCATGGGATTTCATATTTTGTAAATATGGGGATGCAAACATATATTCTATAAATGGTTTAATGTAATGTATAGGCAAATTTAACATTGATAAGTGAAAATACAAGCTAAAATAAGCTTTAAAATTTATATCATTGTACATGGATTTAAGGGAAATTTGGTTTAGTTATAAAGGTAAGGTAAGGATTAATATTTCATTCTACTTAGGATTCTGCTTGCATTAAAGAATGAATATGTACATTGGGAAATATAAATATTCAAAATAATATATGTGAAGATATTACATCTCTTCTAACACAGAGGAGAGTACATTTTTGAGTCATGTGATCATATATTTTGTACATATGGGGATGTGAATATATATATATATATATATATATATATATATATATATATATATATATCTTACATTCAAAATTGAAATAAAATTCAAAAATAAACTTTAAATTCATAATTGGGGTACATGAATTCATGTAAAATTCTCCTTAGATATAAAGGTAAGCTCAATATTTAATTTTCTTTGGATTTGGCTTAGGGTTAAAGAACAATAATTGGGAAATCTCAATATTTTAAGCATTTATATGTGTGGAAATATGCATTAAAGCGTGTATAAACATACATGTTTTAAGACAGGAAAAAGTATAATTTGAGTCAGGTGATTAAATATTATTTACATATGGGGACACAAGCATATAACCCATAAATGGTACATTGTAATGTTTATGTAAATCAAGAGACTCATAAAAATTCATATTGATTTATATATTTTTAAATAAAACATGGTTTAGGTATTGAGGTAAGGTAGGGCTTAATATTTAAATTTGTTTTGGGTTAGGGTTAAGGTTAAGAAATGATATTGTGTATCAGGAAATATCAATATTCATAAAAATGTATGTGTTGTGATATGTATGATGACATATATAAGCATGCAGGTTGTGACACAGGAAAGAGTCAAATGTTAGTCAAGTGATTAAAAGTTCTATAAATATGGCTATGCAAGAATATATCTCAGAAAATGTGGGTAGTAATATAAATGCAAATTTAATATTGATACATATTATGATTACATAGGTGAAATACACATAAAATTTCATACTGGTATACAAGATTTTAAATAAAATTTGGTTTAAGTACTGAGGTAAGGTAAGTTTTTATGTAAAATGTTTAAGTTAGGGTTAAAGAATTAACATATATATGAGGATATATGAATATTCATTAGAAAGTACATGTGAAATTCTGTATGAAAACAGATACAAACATGTTCTGACAAAGGGAATAATAAAATGTGAGTCATGTGTTTACATATTTTATAAATATGGGAAATGAAATGATATATATTATAAAGGATTTATTGTTATAAAATATGTATATTAGATATTGAAAATTGTGTTAGAAGTAAAAATACCCTTTAATATTGATATAGGTGTACATGAATTTATATAAAAATTGGTTAATATGTAGAGGTAAGATTAGATTTAGTATGAAATTTTGGTTTTGAGTTAATGTTAGGATTAAAAAATTAGCATGTATATGTGGAAATATAAATAGTCCTAAGAATGTACATGAAAATATGTACAAAACATATATAAATATACATGTTGTGACACAGAGAAGTGTAAAATATCAGTCATATGACTACACTTCCTGTATATAGGTTGATTGGAGGATATATACTATAAATGATATATATTAATATATATGCAGATTTAAATTTGATAATTAAAAATGGAAGCCAAAATACAATTTAAAATTTATATTGGTGTATTTTGATTCAAGTCAAATTTGACTTAGATATAGAGATAATGTAAAGGCAATATAAATTTTGGTTTGAGTAATGATTAGGGTATAGAATGGACACATATGCTGGAAAATATCTGTATTCACATGACTGACATGTAAAAATATGTAAAAAAAACATAAAAGATACATGTCCTGACACAAGGGAGAGTGTTTTGTAAATAATGTAATGAGACATTTTGTAAATATGGAGTTAGAAATAGATACCCTATAAATGATATAGTGATATGTATGTAAATTTATAAAATTCTTATTGGTGTATAAAGGTTGAAGTAAAATTTCCCTTTCTTATAGAAGTAATATAAAGATCAATATAAAATTTTGGATTGTGTTGAGGTTTTAGTGAGAGAAGGAATATTTGAATTGGGAAATATCAATATTCATAAGAATATACTATGAAATTATGTTTCATAACATATATAAACACACATGTTGTGACACAGGCATGAGTAAAATGTAAGTCATGTGATTACAAATTTGGTCAACATGGGGATGAAGAATATATCCTATAAACAATATATACCAGTATATATGCAAATTTAATATTGATAATTGAACATATAAGTTAAAATTCACATAGAATTTTATCATAGTTTACATGCTTTTAATAAAATTTGGTTTAGTAATTGAGATAAGTTAAGTGTTTACATAAAATTTTGGTTTGAGCTAGGGTTATAATTAGCAAGAGTTTGTGGAAATATGAATATTTCTAACAATACACCTATGAAATTATAGTAATACATGTAGTAATACAAGGAAGAATTAAAAAGTGAGCCATGTAATTACACATTTTGTAATGATGGGAATGCAAGGATACATATCCCATAAAGGATGTAGCATAATACAAATGCAAATTTAACATTGATAATTGAAAATAGAAGTCAGAATACACTTTAAAATTCAGATTTTTGCCAGTCACAGTGGTGAACACCTGTAATTCCAGCCACTCTGAAGGCTGAAATGGGAGGATTATGAGTTTCAAGACAGCCCCAGCAGCAGCAAGGTGCTAAACAATCCTATCTCTAAATAAAATACAAACTAGGTCTGGAGATGTGGCTCTGTCCTCAAGTGCGAGTGAGTTCAATTCTTGTTTAAAAAAAATCATATTTTGGTATATGGATTTAAGTAAAATTTGGTTTAGATATAGAGGTAAGATAAGGGTTAATATAATCCTTGTTTGTGTTAGGATTAGGGGTAAAGACTGAATATGTATATCAGGAAATATAAGTATTCATAAGATTGTAAAAGTGAAAATATGAATGAAAACATAGACACATGTTCTGACACAATGAAGAGTAAAATGTTGAGTCATGTGATTACATGTTAGAAGTCAAATAAGTATCAATTCAAATTAACTTAATCAGATTCCCTATTTTGTTTTTCAAATTCATTCCAATCTATACAGCAGAAATATTAATGTTTATAAAATTTATAAATATTATAAATATTAAATTTATATATTTAAATATTATAAATATTAAATGTTTATAAAACATACTTAATTTGAAATGCTTTCAATACAAAACAATTCAATCACAAAACAATGCATTATGGTCTCATCAGTAGATTTATAAAACACTGTAATGAAAAACTAACAGTTGCAAATAAGTAGATGATATACACTATAGAAATGTTCATCCAACTAATGACTTTAGACACAAAGAACACACAATGTCAATTAGTGTTATTCTTTCAATTTTACTACATGAGATAATAAACCAAATGTTCAAGTTCTAGTAGTTGTAATAAAACTTTCTAAAATAGATATAAAAGTACTTAAGTTTGGGCTGCAGTTGTATCTCAGTGGTAGAGCACTTGCCTAGCATGCGTGAGGCACTGGGTTCTATCCTCAGCACCATCTACAACTAAAAAATATATAAATTAAAATATTTTTAAAAGCATTCAAGTTTTTAGAAAATTTTGACTTTCCAGTTGGCAACAGGACCACAATGTGCCAATAGAGCAAATCTTACTTCCGGACATTTTTAAAAGATTCAGTGATTTTTACTATAAATGTTCATGTTTTCTACAAATAAAGATAATTTATTTTTAAATTTTTCATTAGTATGATTTTTAGTGTTTTTCCCCCCTTAACTGAGTACATCGACAGACTCTTTAGTAGCAAACAGAAAGAAATGATATGTACAAAACCCCGTTTGTTTCTGAGGATTTGGTTAAGTATTCAGTCTATTGTCATTAAGTATTGTGCTTCTGATAAGTTTTTAATAGATTCCCTGAGTCAGATTGAGGCACTTACTTTCTATTCCTAGTTTGCTAAAATTTTAAACAGAAGTTGATATTGGGTTACTTTTCTACACTTATTGATTTTACGAATATATATGTGTATATGTATATACATATTACACATATATGCCATTTTATATCATTGATATGGAATTGCATTGATCAATTTAGGAATGTTAAATCAACTTTGCATCTCTATGTAAAATTTTGGTATGATATATTAACCTATTTTGTATATTGTTGAATTTTCTTTGCCAAGTTTTGCTTAGAATTTCTGCATCCAAGATCATTGTGGGGGGGGGGGGGGTGGGAGTGTTGGGGGGAATCATTAGGGAATTAGTGATCTTAGTTTGTAATAATATTCTCTGGCAATGCTCATTCCTGGTTTTTTTTTTCATGAAAATAATACTGGACCCATTAAGTGAGTTGAAAAGCACTTCATCTTTCTTTATAGTTTTGTGTAAAATTTTATTACTTCTTCCTTTTGTAATTGGAATTCAATATTGTTGCCACTTGAGATTGGATTGGTATTGGTAGAAGGGTTTTTAACTAAAATTTCTATTTCTTTTATAGATACAAGACAATTGACCAAATCTATTTCTTCTTGAGTAAGTTTTGGTTTATTTTGAACTTTGTAAGAATTTATTCATTTTATAATAGTTGTCAAATTTATTGGTATAAAGTAATTCATAATATTTTCTGATTCTTTTTTTTTTTTTTGAGGGGAATGTGGTTGAGTGCTTGTTTGTAGATATTCTGTCCATGGAAATAGACATGGAAGCATTTCCCCTGGTGAGCAAATTCCCAGGGGTATTAACTGGTGCCCTGATTCCCACAATTGGAATACCCAGCCTCCTCCCTGTGAGGTAATTAGACAACTAAACAGTCACTATCTGGTCTCCTTAACAATGTCCTTGGAGAGAAATTACTCTGTGTTTGAATTAAGGGGATCTTATCTCAGTTAGCTAGCACTTGGGTTAAAGAAATACTAATTAGAATATAGTCATAGTAACAGGAAGTATATATTCTTTGAGTTATAAACTCCCAGGCAGGGAAGAGTGGTCGTTTCACTTATGTACTTCTTCATCATCACTTCATTTTGCTCCTCTCCACTCCTCCTGTTTGCTTGTACTTGTGTGTCTGTGTCTGTTCTTACAGGTATTCCTCCACAGGTGTTCCTTTACACTTGGTATTGAACCCAGAAGTGCTTAACCAGTGAACCCACATCCCTATCTCTTTTCATTTTTTTTATTTTGAAACAGGGTCTCACTAAATTGCTTAGGGTTTTATTAAGTTGTTGAGGCTGGCCTCAAACTTGCAATTCTTCTGCCTCAATCTCCTGAGCCATGGGGATTACAAGAATGTGCCAACAGGACAAGTTGACTTTTCATTTAATATTCATAGAATATTTAGTGATATAATGTCTCACATTCCTAATATTGGTAATTTGTGTCTATTATTAAATTTACTTGTCATTCTTCTAAAGATTTATCAAGGTTATTTTATTTGTTCTAGAGACAGCTTTTGCTTTTATAGATTTTAGAAGTGTTTTACTTAATTGAGTTCTGTGCTGATAGTTCTTTTTTCTCTGACTTCATTAATTTCTTGTTTGTTTTTATTTTCTGCTGTTAAGGTGGAAATTTTATCAATATAAACTAATTGGACAGATAATACATGCAGTAACATGTATCCACACCATACCTTCCTCTCTATTACATCACATACTTTCCCCTGTGATTTTCATCTTGCATTAGTGGGACACATTTGCTGCAATTAATGACCCCAAATTGGCACTACATTATTAGCTGTATTCCATAACTTATATTGTTTCACTCTGAGTTACACAGTTTTGCAGCTTCTGATACAATGCACAATGATAGAATGCATTCACCACCCTAAAATCCCCTACTATTCACCTATTTATCCTTCCCCTCTTTCCTCCTAAATTCCTGGTAACTATTGAGTTTTCTAACTCTCTGTATAAATTTACCTTTTCCAAAATGTTGTATAGTTTAAACTTTTTAGCATATAGCATTTTTAGACTACCATCTTTCATTTACTAGTATACATTTATAATACCTCCATGTCTTTTATGGATTCATACCTCATTTAATTTTATTGCTGAGTAATATTCTGTTGTATGCATGAAGTACTGTGTGTTCATCTATTAACCAGGACAAAGACATCTGGATTGCTCCCCATTTTGTGATTATCAACAAACCTTCCATAAATATTCATGTGCAGGCTTTTGTTGAACATAAATTGTTGACTCATTAAGACAAATACTTAGGCATGAAATTACTGGATTGTAAAGTAAAATTATGTCTTTGCAAGAAACTTCAGAGTAGTCTTCCAAGTGAATGTACCACTTTTCATTCTGACCAACACTCATGAAAGTTCCTTTTACTTCATATTCTCACTTGTATTTGATATTGTCATTTTTCAAAAAAAAATAGCCATTTCAATTGTGGCATAGTATTGTCATGTTGAAAATCCCTAATGACACATGGTATTATGTAGTTTTCAATAAGCTTTTGTTCCATGTGTAGATTTCCTTTGGTAAAATGGGTTTTCAGGTTTTTTAAAATCTATTTACTAATTGTGTTTTTTCCTTATTATTGTGTTTTTGGAGTTACTTTTATACTTTGGACGCAGGTTTTAAGAAGATATTTGTTGTGTGAATATATTTTCCCAGTCTATGATTTGTTTCTTTATTCTTTCAACATTTTTTCCAGAGTATTAGTTATTGATTGATTGATTGGTTGGTTCATGCATTATTTGTGATGGTATCACACTATATTGCCCAGGCTTGTCTTAAACTACTGGACTCACATATTCCTACCACCTCAGCCTTCCAGGTTCTTAAAGGTTTTCATTTTATCAAACTTACAATTTACTAGTATTTTTTTTCATGGATTATATTTTGCTATTGAATTTTAATATCCACTGTCAAATTCAAGGTCACCTAGACACTTTGTGATGTTATTTTATAAATGTCTTATATTAAAATTTGGGTTTTGAAGTTTAACTCAATGAAGTAGAGAGTCAAATGATTGTTACAAGACACTGGCATCAAAACAGACATGTCCTCAGTGGAATACCATAGAAGACACAGAGATAAATCCCTACATGTACAGTCATCTGATCCTTGACAAGATATCAGAAACATACATTGGAGAAAAGACAGCCTTTTAACAAGTAGTTTTGAGAAAACTGGATAACATATGCAGAAAAATTTAATGAGAACCTTATTATATATTTCAAAATAACTAAAAGTAAGTTTAACATGTTTTACCAGAAAAATATCAGATCATTGAATGACTAGATAGATATGTTAATAAGCTTGACCTCTTAATAATTCCATATTGTATACATATATAAAAATCATGTTACCCCATAAATATTTATAATTATGAGTTCCCAATTTAAAATAATGTTAATAATGTTAATAAAAATTACATCTAAGATGCAGGTTGAATAAATATTGATTGAAAGGAGTAAGGATTGTTTTAGTGTTATGGTTTGGATCTAGTGTTATGGTTTTGGATCTCAAAGGGCTCATGTGCTGAAAGCATGGTCCCCAGTGCATCAAGTTGCACAGATGGTGATTTTAGGAAATTATTGGATCCTAAGTTCTCTAACCTCATCAAAGGATTAATTTATTGATAGCTGAATAGACTTCTGGGAGGCAGGACCTAGTTGGAGCTAGTAGGTCACTTGTGAACTAACCTGGAGATTATCTTCTCCATTGCCTGTTTCTTTACCTCTCTTTCTCTGCTCCCTGGCTGCCCTGAACTGAAAAGCTTTTTTTTTCCACTAAATGCTTCCACCATAATATTCTGCATCACCTCAGGCCCAAGAAATGGAACCATCCAGCCAAGGACTTCAACCTCTGAAACTTTGAGCCAAAATTAATCTTTCTTCTTCCAATTTGTGTCAGGTACTTTAGTATCAGCAATGAAAAATTGAATAGCACAGATCATATCTAGATTAATTTTTTCTTTTTCTTTTTTTCGCTGCTGCTGCTTTTTCATCTCTCCTTTTCCTCTTCCTCCATTTTCAACATATAAATATACAAAGATTTTACTTGGTATGGAGAAATTATCTTTCCTGCATTGAATTGCCTTTGCTTTTTTGTAAAAGAACAGTTAACTGTGTTTATGTGCTTTCATTTCTGGATTCTATGTTTTGTTCCATGGATCAATTTGCAAGTCATATAAGTTTTTTCTTCTTCTCCAATATTGTTGACTATATGGGTCTTAAGCCTTTCTAATAAGAACTTTAGAATAACCACAAAATAAATTTTTGGGTGTCTTCACTGAATTGTATTGAATGTATAGATCATTTTGAAGAGAAATGACCTCTTGACAACAGTGGTTTTTCTCATCTATGAGCATGAAACATCTTTTCATTTGTTTAAATCTTCTTTGATTTTTTTCAATCGAATTTTTAAATTTTCCTCATATAGACTCTGACCATATTTTACCAGATTATATCAAAGTATTCATTTTCTTGATACTAATGCAAATAGTATTGTGTTTTTAATTTCAAATTCCCATTGTTCATTGAAGGTATATAGGAAAGTAGTTGACTTTGTATAGTAACTTTATATCATGGAACATTGTATAACCATTTCTTAATTATAGAAGTTTTTCTGGTTGAATCTTTGAGATTTTCTACATAAAAAATCAAGTCATCTGTGAATAAAAGCATTTAATTTCTTTATTCCAAATTTGTATACATTTTATTTTTTTATTTTTTGTTGTTTTACTGCATTAGCTAAGAATCCAGGAACAGTAAAATGGGGTATTAATGCCATCCTCCTGATCTTAGGAGCAATCATTCAGTTGTTCACATTATGTATTATATTGCTGTTGGGTTTCTTTTTTTTTTTTTTTTTTTGGTAGATTTTTAAATCGAATTGAGGAATTTCCATTGTATTCCTAGTTTCCTGAAAGTTTAGTCATGAATGAGCATTGAAGTCTGTCAGATGCATTTTCTGGACCTTTTTATATGATCAAATGATTTTTCTTCTTTAGTCTGATTGATGAGTTAATTACTTTAACTATATTTTGAATGTTAAGCTAGTCTTGCACACCTGGAGTAAATATCACTTGGTCTTGGTGTAGAATTGTTATTATGTATTGCTAGAATCTTTTTGCCAATACTTTTTTTGAGGATTTTTTAAAAAATCTTATGTTCCTGAAAGATATTGGTCAGCATGTATTTTTTCTATTTTTGCCTTTATCTTGTTTTGGTATTTAGCCCCATGGAATAATTTGGGAAATGTTCTATGTTCTTCCATTTTCTGGAAGAGATTATAAGTCACTGTCATCATTCCTTCCTTAAATTTTTGGTATAATTTAACAGTGAAATTATCTGCACCTGGTGTTTTTTTCATTGGAAGGCTGTTGATTATTCACCTTTTTTTTAAGATATAAACCAAACCTACTTAACATTATCTACTTCTGCTTTTATGAATGCTGTACACTGAGTTAGTATCCCTTTAAAATATATTAGTTGACACATTGTCTCCTATGCGATGATATTAGGAGGTAGGGACTTTGAAAGGCAGTTGATTTCTGAGGGTGGAACCTCATGAGTGGGATTAGTGCATTGATAAGAGAAGCCACAGGGATCCTCACCCCTTCTGCCATGTGAGAACACATTCATCCATATTGCAGGAAGTGGATCCTCATCAGACACTGAAACTGCTGATGGCTTGCATTGATTTTGAACCCACTCATCCTCCAGTAAGATGAGAAATAAGTTTCTGGTCAATTCAAAATAACATCAATCCACCCGGTTTGTGTTTTTCTGTCACATAGCTTCATGAATATATGAAGACACTTCGTTTTGGTATTTAGTGTCTTTCAAGGAATCAGTGCATTTTAAAATTCATAAGCATACATAATTTTCATAATATTTTTGATAACTTTTAAATGTCCATGACATCAGTGGTGATGAACTTCTTTTATTTCTGACATTAGTAGTTTTAAAATATTTTATATCTGTTTCCTCTCCTCTTATCTTTCCTTCTCCTCTACCTTTTTTTTCTTCTCTCTTTGCTGTTTTCCCTTCTCCTTCAGTTACCTTGGCTTGGGTTTTATCAATTTTATTGGTCTTTTCAAAAAATGAACTTTTAATTTTGTTGATCTTTTGATATTGCTTTCCCTTTAAAATTTTCATTGATTCTTGTTCTAATTTTTGTTTCTTTTTTTTCTGCTTTATTGAGGCTCTTTCTCTATTTTCTTAAGGTGCATGCTTAAATTATTAGTGTTATATTTTTCCAGTGCTAAACTCTTACTTCTAAGTACTGTTTTCTCTACATCCCTCAAATTTTGACCAAAAGTTTTAATTTTCAAAATGCTTTCTAATTTCTCTTGAGGCTTTGGCTTATGTGTTATTTTGAAGTCTACGGTTTGATCTTCAATATTTTGGGAATTTTGGTGTATTATTCTGATATAGTTTTCTACTTTACTCTGTTGTTGTCCAAGGATGTGTTTTGTGTGATCATTATTCTTTTAATTTGTACAGTTGTGTTTTATATCCTAGCATTCGATCCATCTTGGTTGGAGTTCTATGTGAGCTTGAGAAGAATGTCAATTGTGCTATTGTTGGATGAAGTATTCTATATATGTCAGTTATTTCCAGTTAATGAGCAAGCATCACTCATCACACTTGGTCTCTTTAGACTGAAATATATGGAAATATTATTCTCTTGAGAGTGGGAAACATAGGATAAACTAGCCAGAAAAGTGGGTGTGTACCTCTCCCTCCCTAGCATTGCTAGCAGCCAGCCAGGTTTAAGATTTACTGTCCCTGCCTGCACTTCCCTGTATTACCACCAGAGCAGCCTGGACATGGGGCTCTGCGGGTGTGTGAGGCAAGGAGTGGATGTGTCTGCAAGTTCCACCTTCGCCCCACATCAGAGAGGAGAGAAAAGGCGGGGAGGATGTGTGCCAAGAGACCTCTGCATCTAGTAAGATATTGGATGTGGGATGGAGGAACCTCAGATAATGTGGACATGAACCCTGTTCCTGGAACGTTGCTCAGGATGCTCACTCTTTTGAAATTGCAGACCTGCAGCACAGTAGTGGTGGGAGGTACTTGTAAGTACAGCAGATGTTTTAAACTTATATTGAAAACTTAGAAATTGTGTTGTTATTGTTAATAAATATTGACAAATGTAATTAGTGGTCTGTTTCTGAAAATGAAGCTTTAAAAGTATCTCCAAATCCCACCACTAAAATTGTTTTTCCTCTTGTTGCATCTAAAGTATAAGAAGCATGTTTTGACTTTTGTGAATCCAAATGTAGGCTGCTGTTTTGCATATTCTTTGAGTAAGTGCAAGTTCTAGTGAAACCTCAGATTAGCGCTAGAATATTGACAGGTGAGATGAGGTGAGTGCACATAATAGGAACTTGCAACTTATGCCATTTCAACACAAATGTGTTTCATAGGAACTATGTAAGAAAAAGTAATAGAGGTTGAACTGGCTCTGTCCTGCATAGTGTAGTTCCTTGCAGTTGCTACTCTGCAAAGTAGAGTGGACCAGAGAACTATGGCACTGCACTGGCAGGCACAGCATCAGGTACAAGAATAAATCTGGATTTTTCTGGCATTTTCTGGAAGACTACCAGCTCCTCTCCCTAGAGGGTTTTTGCTTAGGTGAAAAATGGTTTGTCATTCAGGTTGTTTTAAATGTTCAAATGCTTATATTTTGTGATTTGTTCTGTTTCTGATTTTTGTGGGTTCAGGGTAGTCATGTTGATTGCTCTGCTCTGCATTAACCTTATGATATGCTAGCCAAATGCTTTCAGCAGACCTCAAGGCATTTTAATCTGGCAATTTAAAAAAAAGGTTTAAAAATCTGGATCACACGCCTTTTCTTTTCTTGAAGAATTTTTAATATATTCCTCATATCTTTCACTCTCTCCATTCCTCATTAAGTTTTTTTAATTAGTTGTGGCTGGGCATGGTGGTGCACTCCTGTAATCCTGGGGGCTCAGGAGGCTGAGTCAGGAGGATCATGAATTCAAAGCCAGCCTTAGCAACAGTGAAGCATTCAGCAACTCAGTGAGACACTGTCTCTAAATAAAATACAAAATAGGGCTGGGGATATGGCTCAATGGTTGAGTGTCCCTAAGTTCAATCCCTAGTACCGTCCCCCCCTCAAAAAAAAAGAAAGAAAGAAAGCACATTGTGGGCAGGAGGACAAATTAATGAGATTTTCAAGAAAGTCACTTTGCTGCCATGTATTCAGATTAAGTTTTGTCATCATGGGAAAGTTTAGCCTGAAGGGAAAGGCATTGCAAAGTTACTCTTCCATCATTCATCCCTCTGTGCCAAATGGCTTAATGATTTCATTTCACTCATTTAAGACCATAGTGTATGTGAGTCCCTGAAACAAATGAACATGCAAATACTGACCTGCATTTCAGACACAATTTTAACTTAGCTTTGTGTAACCACCTCCACAAATTAATTTAAATGGAACATTTACATAAAACCTAATCATTAAGTCCTGCAAGAAAACATTGTTATTTTGCTAAGAGATTTAAAAATAACTAGACTAATTAATTTGCTTGTAGAAATGAATTACCAGATAAGTCCACACACAGTCACTGAAGTACAATTAAAAAGTAAGTCACTGGATGTCACTATTACCTGGAGGAAATGTGGCTTCAGAAAACTTTGCCATGAGAGGAGCAGACCGCTTTGCTGCCTTTCCTGTTTCCTTAGTTTTAATTGCATAATATTGATGTTGTTAACAGTTTTATTCTTTGTTTTCCATTGGTATTGCATTCCCTAGAACCCAAGGGGGTGCCCCCTCTGACACTGAGCATTCTTGCTAAAGAGTCACATGTGCAGGTGCTCTGTGGGGAGGAGCAGTACACTTGCCTGCAGTGAATGTGTTTCTATGCTCAGCTTTCTGAGGCTCTCTGGATGACTCTGTAAATTTCAGTGCTAGTTTTTTCATGTATCACCTCTTTTTTAATTTGTTGTATTTAGTACTCAAATTAATGTTAAAAAAATAAATTGACATTGTCATGAACATTTTAGATAATAAGGTCAATCTCCATAGGGAAGAGATGGCTATTGATGGTTCTTCAAATGTCAAGATTATATTTAAATGGCTTGTGGCTTCAAAGGTTCACAGAGACTAGACAAATTGCATTTGATAATTCCTTAGGGCTCCAATTCTGATAGTACGAATTGTGGAAGTAGAAATAATGGAGAATAGGACTCGGGCTGTAGCTCAGCAGCAAAGTGCTTGCCTAGCATGCATGAGGCAGTGGGTTTGATCCTCAGAACCACATAATAATAAACAAATAAAATAAAGGCATTCTGTCCATCTACAACTATAAAAAAGAAATAATGGAGAATAAATGTTATTAATCTTATTAGGTAAGATAGAAAAGCTAATATTTCTTTGTTTTCTGAGGATTTGGAAACTATTTGTGTGTGTGTGTTTTTGCGTGTATGTGTACACAAGTAAGACACTTAAAACTTGTATTTGAAATCTGTTATTACCAAGTCATTAAGAGCTATTCTCATGTCTGTGCTATCCTCTGAGAAATTAAATTAGTTAATTAATTAATTAATTAATTTTGCTTTACTGAGGATTAAACCCCAGGGCACTTTACCATTGAGCTACATGCCCCGCCTTTTTTTTTTTTTTTTTTTTGAGATGGGGTCTCCCTAAATTGATTAGTGCCTTGCTAGTTTGCTGAGGTTGACCTCAAACTTGCAGTTCTCCTGCCTCAGCCTCCTGTGTTTGAGAAATTTTAATGAGGATATTGCCAACCTGGAAAATCAGGTTCCAATACAAAACCATGGACCTCAGTGATGCTCAATGCTTTTGCTGGCTAACCTTTGTTTTCATAAGAAGTGCTTTAAAAACTTAAATAGTAGTTTCCTGTAGACTTTATGACTAAACTGAAATGTTCTTGAGAACCAACATGAATGTAATGAGATGCACATACATATCTAAAAAAATGCATAGGTCTTCTTCCCACACAGACTGAATGCCATTTTTCCTCCATTTATAGCTGGTTCTCAGGAGGAAACCATTCTTCCCTATGTGTCAGCTTGCATGAGGTTTGGTCATGAGAGCAGCTCTTCCAGAACAGGACTTGCTGGAAGTTGCACTCTCAGAGATCATGCACATTTTTACATGATCTCTTTAATCAGCAGGAGATTTTTCAGTCAGACAAATTTTGCAGAGAAGGTAAAATGTTTCTAGATAGCCTGTACCATTGGCTTGTGTTTACTTTTTCCTCCTCCCTTCCCCTTCACTCCTCCCCCTTTCTCTATCTTTTCTTTCTCTATATACTCTCTCTGTCCCTGAGGATAAACCAAATTGTGTGGACTGCAACTATAGTCTATGACACAAGATCTATTATTTAAAAAATATGAGCAACTGCGTGGGCTGCTTTCTAAAACTCTTTTAGTCAAATGAGAGTGTTTTATGTGGAACTGTTCTCTTGAAGGGAACTCTAGGGGAATTTTGAACACAGATTCTGAGTTAGAGTTCTGTTTTCTGTATAAGCAGTTGTCATTTCCTTCACTTCCTCCTGGGAGACACAACTGGAGGAAGAAAAAAAATGTTTTATCATTTTCCCTGTGAATCATGCATTTATTAGTTTCTGGGTATTTGGAGGAAGAAGAGGGAGAATAATAAAATGTCCATGTTTTGATTGTTTGTCCAGTTCTTTAAATCTGTCTCATGGATTGTCACTCTGATATATGGGGTTCACTCTTCTCCCATGTAGCAACTACACAGTTAGAATCTAACACCTGCATCATTTTCTCCATTACGTAAAGCACAAACTCTACCTGACAGCTTCTTTGCCCCCACTACTCTAAGGAGGATTGAAGTACATATTGAAGTACATTTTATTCCTTGATGGTGATATCTGAGGAGTGGCCACACTTACAGATCCATGGAGTCAATTCAGTGGGTAGGTCTGTCTTGGAATCTCCGCACTTGTAATTTTTCTCCAGAAGCTTCCTTTTGCTTTCTTCCCCAGTCAAAAGTGCCCTTCATATTCCAAGAAAAGAAATTCTGGATCAGTATAAGTAGGACGTACACTTTGAATCACTCTTCTAAGAGAGATAATGTTTGTTTTCATCCATTTCCATTGATGTCTTCCCTCCTCTCCATTAAGTTCAAAAAATCGCTCATGGAAATGTCCCTGACCATGACTGGGGGTGCAGACCAATCTATTTTGTTGGCCTACATGGGAAGCAAACACATGATGTTCAAGTAATATGCTTGACCTGAGGAATCTCCATATTGATACCTTGATTTGAAGATTTGTATACTTTCTTCATTGAAGCCTTGTGGAAAGCATTACTTTTTATTATCTTTGTTATAGTGTATTAATCCTACAAGTTCCTGCACAGTATTACCAGTTTCAAGTATAAATATGCACAATGTCACCTAAGAGCAAGACAACTGCAGTGTATAAGATATTCTGGGTTTTTTTTTTTTTTGCAGAAATAAAAAATGCCATTTTATTTATGTTTCCTTCAGTAGAGGAGTCTAATTATCCTTTATATCCTGACAATGGTTGACATAGTCAACAAATAATTATGCGGTTAATCAGACTCTGTTAGCTTTCAGAAAACATAGCAGTCTGAATGACCTCAGACAATTTTAACAGAGGAAGATGAGATTTTTTTTCAGATGAATTTTACTGCTTATGGAGAGCAGTAGCTTCTTACCATGGTAACAATCAGGTTGCTAGGCTCGACAAGGCCAATGATGGAAGAATGATTCTCTAAACAGATCTACTAAAATGAATGGCTCATGCCACAAGCAACTTTCTTCAAGTTCTGATTAATATCCCATGAAATAATTGCTTTGCCTACTTCCAAGTAGTTCCTCTATTCATTGCTCTTTTGTCTTGCTGATCGGAGGGCCAGTCAACACTGAAACATACAGTATGAACCAAGCATGTGCGATGCCCACTGCACAATACACTGAAGTCAGTAACAAAGGGAAAAAAGGAGCACTTCAGCTTCCAGGAGGTAAAAGGGAATACAAATTCACAGGAGACTTCCAGAATCCCCAAGCCAAGGAGGTAGAAAATTTCCATCCAATTAAAAAGAGGTTTTTCTTTTCTGAATAGAATCTTCAGTGAAGAAATACTATAGATGGAGAATAGTAACATGAGTAAGATTTTAATGGGAAGTTCTGGGGCAGTGAAGAGCAGAGGGAAGAGGGAATAATGTCCTGTTGTGGTCAGAATCAGAAAAATCGAAGCATCTCCTGCTTTTTCCACAGACAAAAGGATCATTGGGAGAATTTCGAGGAGTATGGCTACTTGCCATTGAGGCCTTAGGGATCTTGTTGGGATCAAGAAGTTTCAATTCCAAACCAATGACAGACAGAACTTTGTCCAAAGCATTGTATAAGGCCCAGAAGTTTGAAGCCCAGTATGCATGGCAGAGGCCCCTCTAGAAAGGAAAGAGTTGGGAAAAGACTTGAGGAAGCTGGTTTGAGGCTAGGAAAGGACCCAGTGAAAGAGCAGAAACTAGGAAAACAATGAGGCCCAGCAAAATAACACGGACAAAGCTAAAACTGTTCCATCAGACAGACCCATCTGGTTTATTTGCAGCAAAACAGTAAGAGCGTAGCAGGTATATACTGTAAACTGGTGCTACATAGAAGTAGATGTGCTTCAAATGGAGGAGAATGGCAAAGAAAAATGCTCCTTCCACATGCCTTTTCTGAAATAACCATGCAATGGAGAGCGACATTAATCAAAATAGGAACCCATTGTACTGGAAATGAATATCTGTAATACCAGTGGCTGAGGCAGGAGAACTGCAACTCTGAAGTCAGGCTGGGCAACTTAATTAATCAAGATAGCTGGATGTAGTGATATAATTCAATCTCATAGACAGCATACACAAAGAGTGCATCTGAAAGGTGACAGAAAATTTCTGGAAAAATAAGGTTCTTAAACTGCAGTAGTTCATATTATGAACATTATGCATCACTTGATCAAAATATTTGGCAACAAGTGACAGGACGTATTCAAACCACACAGAAAAGCGGGGTAAGCCAAGGTCCACTCTGAAGTTGTCATAATACCAATGTGATATTGGCAAACTGTGAGTGATAGCAAGCCAGTTGTGGTGTACTTCAAAATCTGTAGAATGGTAGGTGGAAATAAGAAGGCATTTGAGGAGAGTCACCCGGATCGCCAAAGCAGAAAACCAATTGCCACTACCTGTTAGGGTTCCAAGCGCCACCATTGCTGCAGCACCGCGCACTTTCCATGTATAAGTTATTCTTACCTGAGAACACAATCAAACCTAAGTACTTTGTATAAATCACAGACATGCAGAATGGAGGTTCTTAACAGTTTCCCATTTCTAGGAATATAACGTCTTGAGCATTTATTAAAAAATTATTTAATAGTGTCTTTGTCAAACTCTTCAAGAGTTTTCTCTCAGTAGTCAAGTCATTTAGTGGACATGGATTGTTTGTCCTTATTTGATAAATGCTGTCCACACTCTTTATTGCTAAAGGAACATGTTCAATCTCAAGTAAAGCTATGAGTGCTAAGAGGGTCAATATAGTCTATAAAGTCTTGAATAACCGGGACTAAACTTTTGCTGATATTTTAACTGAATCAGGCTCTTCTTTCCTCAGTAACATGCTTGTTGTTTGCCTATAGTGAGTCTGATCTGTATCAACCTGGTGTGTATAGGAAGGCTCCCTGTGAATAGGAAACCATGCATTGATGTAGGCATGGGGAAATAGCCTTGGAAACAGTGATCAGTGTCTTTATGGGCATTTGAACTTGGAGTTTTTTAAAAAGAACTTTTGACAAACTAGTAAACAGATCTGTATTCATAGTATGTGAACACATTTCCCAGAAATATGAAGACTAGGATGTGTTTGCATACTTACAGAAAACAATAGTATTTTCTTTAATAAAAGTTCATATGACTGCTAAGCCCATAGTGTCAAGTGAGGAGAGATCCAGGTTTGGTGGGGTCTGAAGCTTGTGGAATTGTAGGAGATTCTTTAAGCAAAATCAAACTAAATGACCATAAGGACCCATTCTCAGTGCCCCTGCCAGGCCTCTAGGGTATTATGAGGAGAACTCAAGCCTCATGTGCATTAAGGAAAATCTTCTTTTCTGTGTAGATTGTTTGGGAAAAGTGAGATCAAGTCATTCCAAAGTACCTGATAATTATACTAACCAGGAGAAAAGATCCAAATAAATCAAAGCAATAATGGAAAAAAACAGATGTTACAACTAATCTGCAGATCCCTAGGGAATATCTTGAAAAACCACCCACTCATAATTGGAAAATCCAGAAATGAATGGATTTCTAGACACACATAACAACCAAAATTGAACCATAAGGATCTAGAAACCTTAACAGAACAGATGTATCCAAGGAGAGTACATCAGGAACAGACTTCCAACAAACTAAAGCCCAGGGCCAAATGGCTTCACTCCTAAATTTTATCAAAAGTTTACAGAACAACTGACAATTCTTCTCAAGTTATTTGGAAATATTGAAATAAAGGAAAAATCTTCCAAATGTATCCTATGAGACCAGCATTGCCCTAATATCAAAACCTGCACAAGAACACTAAGAGCCTGATGACCATAGATTTAAAATTCTCAGTAAAACACTAGAAAATTCAATCCATCAGCACAGCACAAGGTTTAAAAATCATGACCCCATGTGAACCACAGGAATGGAAGATGGTTCAATATATGAAAGTCAATACATGTAATTTCATTGCATAAACAGAATGAAGGATTAAAAATCATATATCTTGCTGGGCATGGTGGCACACGCCTATAATCTCAGCAACTTGTAAGGCAGAGGCAGGAGGGTCTTGAGTTCAAAGCCAGCCTCAGCAATTTAGTGAGGCCCTAAACAACTCAGCAAGACCCTGTCTCTAAATAAAATACAAAAAAAAGGGCTGGGAATGCAGCAGTGTGGTTATGTGCCCCTGGGTTCAGTCCTCAGCACCAAAAAAACTCATGTATGTCAACAGACCCAGAAAAGGTATTTGATAAAATTCAACACAGTTCTATTATAAAAACCCTTGAAAAGCTAGAGTTAAAAGTAATGTTCCTGAACACACAGGCTGCATATTAAATCCTAACCCACATCATACTGAATAGGGAAAGTCTCAGATTGTTTCTGGCAGGATCTGGAACAAGGCAAGGTGTTGGCTTCCATTGCTCTTCAAACAGGACTGAACACATTGACTCAAACAGTAAGAAGAGAGAGAGAAAGAAAGGGCATCCAAGTAGGAAAAGAGGAGGTTAAGTAATTATTAGCAAACACCATGAATTTGTATACAGAAAAAACAGATATTTGTATACAAAAATTCCTCCAAAATAAAAAAAAAAAACTATTACAACTGATAAATGAATGCAGGAACTGATAAATGAATGCAGTCGTATCCTCAGTTGGAAAGTACAAAATCAACAAACAAATATCAGTAGCCTTATTATACATCAAAAACAGAATTGTTGAGAAAGAAAACATGAAAGAAATCTCAATTACAATAGTTAATTTTAAAAAACTACCTTGGAACAAATTTAATGAAAGAAGTGAATGATCTCTACAACAAAAACTTCAAAACTGATGAAAATAAATTAAGGAGGACACACAAAAGAAATACATCCTATTTTCATGTATTGGAAGAATTAATATTGCTAAAAACCCTTAATACCCAAGACATATTCAATGTAATCCTCATATAACTTTTCTTCACATAGCTAGAAAAATAGTCTTAAACATCATATGGAAGCACAAAAGACCTCAAATAGAGCACACTTAAGCAAAAACAACAAAGCTGGAATCATTCTAATATCTGTCTTCAAAACAAACTACAAAGGGATAATAATCAAAACAGCATGGTGGGTTGGGGTTGTAGCTCAGTGATAGATAAGAGTATTTATAGCAGGTGTGAAGCACTGGGTTCACTCTTCACCACAAAAAAAATAAAGAAAGAAAATAAAGATATTGTGTCCATCTACAACTAAAAATATTAAACCACAGCATGGTACTGGCATAAACAGACTCCAGACCAACAGAACATAGCAGAAACCAATATTAAACTATTATTAAGGTATAAGATATTATATATATATATATATATATATATATATATATATATATATATATATATAATCTCCAACTGATTTTCAGCAAAGTAGCAAGAACATATGTTTAGAAAGTAAGCTCATCAATAATTGTGGGAAACTGATCATCCATATGCAATGTTAGACCCCATTCTCACCAGACAGAGAAATCAACAAAGTGGATCAAACACTTAATACCTAAGACCTGAAGTGATTAAACTACTAGAGGAAATACCAGTGAAACACAGACATTGATCTTGCAAAAAAACAACAAAAGCAAAAATTAACAAATGGAGTTTACAAACTAAAAACTGTAAAGAAAATATTTGCAAAATGACAAGGGATTGCCTTCTGGAAAATATAAGAATCTCAGACATTTCTCAAGAGAACTGCAGAAGAACTTTTAAAATGTATTCATGCACAAAAGCCAAGTTCAATATTAAGAATTATCTACAGTGAAAGTTCTTATGGGTATTTAATGCAGGAATACATTTAATATTAAGAACTATCCAGAGTGGAAGTTCAAACTATCTAGAGTAAAAATTTAACCTACAGAATGGGAGAAAATATTTGCAAACTATCTGAAAAGGGATTAACTTCTGGAAAAAATAAGGAACTCAATTCAATGGCAAAAAAAAAAATCAAATAGTTAAAAACCGGACAAATAATCTAAACAGGCATTCTCAAGAGGACACACAAATACCCATGAGCACAGGAATAAATGTTCAACACCATAATTATCAGGTAAAAGATCAGAATCTAAACAAGCCATCAGGACACCACTTTTAGGTGCTCATTATTAAGACACAGAACAAAAAAGCTGGCCAGGAGGCACTGAGAGGAAAACCTCCACACTGGTTCTAAAAGTGCAAACTGGTGCAGCCACTATGGGAAACAGTCTGCAGGTCCCTAAAACCTAGAAACAGAATGACCATATTTATAGCAGTATGGTATATATGTATTCAGGGAAAACTCATTTCTTATTTTGAAGAGGAACCTGCACTTGCACATTTACTGTGGCACTGCTTACAAAATCCATGATAGGTTATCAACTCTGATGTCCATCTTAGATGAATGGGCAAAGAAAATGTGGTATGTATGCACACGGGGCTGTTATTCAGTTTTTAAAAAATGGATTTGCAGCAACATGAATGGAACTGGAGAACATTTATGTAAAGTAAAATAAGTCAGGCACAGAAAAACAAGTACTGCATATTCTCATTTATTAGTGGAAGCTAAAGTTTATCAAAGATACAGAGAATGGTGGTTACTGGAGCATGGAAAGGCTGTGTGGGAGGGAGAGTGGAGAAGAGATGGTAATGCATGTGGTGGTGCACCTGCATAGGAGAATAATTTTAATATTCTGCATCAGAGAAGCATAATTAAAAGAGCAGAGCAGCTTTTTAAATATTTCAAAATATCTATTAGCTTTTAAATGTTCCCAATACAAACCTGCCTATTAATTACTGATAATTTGTGTAATTCACTATATACATGTACTGAAATGCCACACTTTGCCCCATAAATATGTGCAATTACTATGTGTAAGTTAAAAATATATAAGATAAACTTGGAAAGGCTGTGTGGGAGGGAGAGTGGAGAAGAGATGGTAATGCATGTGGTACAGGTGCACCTGTAACAGGAGGTGGCGCATACCTGTAATTCCAGCAGCTTGGCGGGCTAAGGTAGGAGGATCACAAGTTCAAAGCCAGCCTCAGCAAAAACAAGGCACTAAGCAACTCAGTGAGACCCTGTCTTTGAATAAAATTCAATAAAAAGGAAGTTGGGGGGCTGGGACGGTGGGGGGCACTGGGGATGTGGTTCAGTGGTCAAGTACCCCTGAGTTCAATTCCTGGTACTCAAAATTAAAATAAATAAATAAATAGATAGATAAATAAAAATAAGATAATAATACGGGATAAAAATGGGAGTTCATATCCCACTTGAATCAAAGTGTGAAATATGATATATCAAGAACTATGTAATGTTTTATGGGCTTGGGTCATGGCTCAGTGGCAGAGCGCTTGCCTTGCACATGTGAGGCACTGGGTTTGATCCTCAGCACCACATAAAAATAAACAAACAAGATAAAAAAAAGAACTATGTAATGTTTTGAACAACCAAGAATAAAAATTTTAAAAAAATAAGATAATAGTCGTATTAAAATTTAAAAATGATTCCTCTAAATACTGACAATGAAATTGCTTCTAATAAGATCACTGGGGCTTTTCACTCACCCAAGGACACCAGGCTGCTGTAGGTCTCCAGCATCACATTCCTGTAGAAGGTCCTCTGAGCCTCATCCAGGTCTTGCCACTCCTCCCAAGTGAAGTCCACAGACACGTACTTGAAGGACACCATCCCCTGTAATGGAACATGTCTCCTCAACCCAAGCCCTCCACTCTAGGTCAGAACAGAAATACAGAGTTCACTCTTCTGTGAATGTGTGTCTTACATACGTCTTTTATAAGATACAGCTTGATTTGTATTATGGGAGAGGAAAATACCAATAAAAATACCTTGTCTTTGTACTAATTTGGTAACCCTACATCACTATTATAGAATTTCCTTTATAGATTTAGAAGTGTCCTTGTTCACAGCAAAAACAGGGTGAAAAAAATTCTGTTCCTAAAAAGAGATAAATCTAATGTGAAGACTTCAATATGAACACATACTTGAAATACTATGTTAAATAAACTAAGCCACATATTTGTAGTAAGATAGGATGGGGAAGAAGGGGAAAAACAGATTGTTCCATGTTCCCAGCATGTATTTCACTTAGATGAATGTGTCCTGGCCCTGGAATCAGACTGTGAAATTACAAAGAACCCACGCCAGGCTAATGGAACTACAGTGGTGTCAGTCTAGGTGAGGCTGCCTAGGCTGTGACATGTGGTAAAGGCAGCAAGTGTGTCGGGGACTGACAACCTAGTGATGTGAATATAAATGCTTTGCCTAATTCCAACAGTTAAAATCTCATGTGCCCACTCTTCTTAGAAACTATTGATAGATTATAAAGTACTCTCACAGTGGGGGATGGAGGGGATGGAGGGGTTGGGGGTTTGGCTCAATGGTAGAATGCTTGCTTAGCATGTGTGAGTCACTGGGTTCGATTCTCAGCACCGCAGATAAACAGATGAATAAAATAAAGATCCATCAACATCTAAAATTTTTTAATTAAAATACTCTCACAGACAGTCTTGTATTTCCATTCTAGATTAAACAGATCTGCATTTTGGAAGTGTTCCCCTAAAGAGAATGGAAAAACTTAATAGGAGAGTCAGAGAAGAAACTGGTGACACATGACCACCTACACCAGGGAACAGAGCATTAAGAATGCAGCATAGAGAACTCACCCTAGAAAAAGAGAAAAAGAAAGGAAAAAGTAGAAATAGAACACGGTACTAATTTTAGCTTGGAAGTAAATGCCTACTGCAAAAACAGGCGTTTACTTCCAAGCTATCTGAATAAGCAGCTATGTAGACCCAGGTTGGAAAACACAACAATGGCCATGATGGGCAGTCTGACCTCAGATATGCTGTGTTCGAAGTCCCTGTGATCAGATGTATAGGGATGCCCACCTGGTAAGTGGATGCATGGTCCACAACTCAGAAAAGAGGTCAAAGGTAAATATAAAGATTAAGGAAGCAGCAAGACCTCAGGGACTGCTGAAGCCATCTAAGTGGATGAAATGGCTTGAAGAAAACCTAGAAGTTGAAAGAAGAATTTGATGGGAAGATAAAGACATGAGAACTGCAGAAGAACATTTAAAATGTATTTCTGCATGAAAGCCAAGTTCAATATTAAGAAATAAATGAATGTATTTCATCATACACATAGCACTGTGGAAAACCAAATGTCACCCATTATAGACTCTGAGGAAGTGTCTTTAAAAATAATATCCCACTTGTAATGAGCACCTTCAATATGATGGCATGACCTGAATGTGAACACATGTGTCTTAGACCCAAGGCAGCATGACAGTTCAAGTGGACACAGGGAGGAGAAGCATTCTCCATCATCACAGCACTGAGTGCTACTTGAGAGGCATTAATACAAACAAAAATGGGAAAACAAAAGTAAAGATTGTAAAAGAATCTCCTGAAAAGTGACTCAAAATAGGAATATTCAATAAAGTAGAAGACTATAAATACCACATACTAAAGTCTTTATGTATGTACAAACATCCATAAAATAATAAAAACATCAAAAAGAAAAATCTTCCAGCAAGACAACAAAAGGTAGGCAAGTGGATGAGAGGAGAATAAAAATGGAAGATGAAAAAAAAAGCAAATAAAAAGACATTCATAAACAGTAAAATTGTGCATAGGGATATCAGTGTTCCCTAAGCCAGTCACTGTAATTATCTCATACAAACTACACACTTGTAGATGCAAACAAGTTGATTCAAAGTTGCTTTGAGAAAGTAAGCAGGCAAACACAGACAATGTATGATAGGCAATCTTTGTGTCCCTCCCTGCTTCAGCGGCTGGGATACCAAGACAAATACCACAGACTGAGCTGCTCCAGTGGAACTTGGTTCTGGCAGTTCTACAGGCTGGGAACCCAGGTCCAGCAGCCAGCTGATTAAGTTCCTGGTGTGGTCTCCTCCTGGCTTACACATAACCTTTCATGGAAGAAGAGAGAGAATCCCATCTCCTTTCAACACCATCAATCCGATAGCCCACCCTGAGGACTTCACTTTACCATAACTACCTCCCAAATGACATCTCCGTGAGAAATGGAAAGTCTGGTGGCCATTTTCAAAATACAGTATTTAGCGTTAAATATAAATTCAGGAGGTAAGAAAAGCAGCAGGAGAGAACAGAATGGAAAGTTACAAGCAGGTAACACTAGAGTGTGGAAAATTCACAGTCCCTTTACAGATAGGAGGTGAGGGGAAAGGGCCTGCTGAACCAACAGAGAGGTAAACTGCAAGATGCACTCACCTCAAGAAGGCTTTCCAGCTACAAGAGAACAAAGGGAGGTGGGGGACAATTAAAGATGCATTTCTTTAAAAAACCCAATAGGAGACAGTAAAACCTAGGTGATGGCATACCCCACAGTAGGGGTGCAGGGGCAAGGAGGGGCTTGTGTACTAAGGGATAAAATGCTGATTGCAACTGCTCTGGGTGTGCCTGCTCCCTCAGACACCAGATCCTGCAAGATCATCATTAAAGTCTTGCTTTCTCCACACCTTTGTCTCTCAATCCATTCTTTGGGTTTGGACAGGTGAGTGTGTTTCTAACAATCTCCAAATACAATCATATTTGGATTTAGAATAAGCTTCCCACATAGATGGGGGCTGATGGGGGGTGGGGCGCGATTCTTACATAGTATTAACTGTGGTGGTTTTCTATGACAAAGGATTACAGATCCCCTCACAGTGAAACTCAAAGATCATTTATAATCTTCCATTTGCCTTGGTTGGCCAATGGTGTATAAATTGAAGTGATACATGCTAAGCTATGGCTTGATGTGAAATGTCCCCCCAAAATTCATATTTTTGAGGGCATTGTCCCTAGTTCAGCAGCATTCAGAGGTGAGGTCTTTGGGAGGTGATAGGATCGTGAGGGTTCTGCCTCATCAAAGGATTAATCCATCCGTAGATTCATAATGTGAGAAACAGAAAGTTTGGTGGTCCACTTTCAGAACATAGTACTAAGCCTTAATTGGTAAGATCCAATTGTACCCATTTTAACTTTAGCCCTTCCCTTTGCCCACCCCAATTTTAAAATTAGCCAACTGAAAGAGTATAACCCAGACCTCCTCCTATCAGGGCAAGGGGAGACACTGTTGGGAGTCTCCCTGAGAACTCCCCAGGCCTTTCAAACATGGCGGTGGGCAAATTGCCAGTGGGCGGCTGGAACTCCCTGGGCCTTTCAGATAAGGAGCCCCTAATGCAACATGGCGGCAGGCAAGTTGCCAGTGGGCGGATAACAAGTTGTTTTGAAATTTTTCTAATTGGTCCTCCCGTCTTCCGTGATCGTGGACAGCTCGTGCCCCCCATGAATCTTATGCAGGGTGGACGTTTGTGCACCGTAGGTGATGATCTGACCTTTACTATGATTGGCCCCGGGAGCTTCCTGGTTTAAGATAATTGACTCTCACTTTCTATATAAGCTAGAACCAGCTTGCAGTAAAGTGCTTCATCTTTGTCACTGCTATCTGTGTGTGTGCATTTTAATCTCCGACGACGAACCTTGGCCTTTCAGACGCTGTGTCAGGGATAAAAGCAGGCGGACTGCCCGCCCAGCACTTGCCAGCCAGGTTTGGTGGCACACCCTTCTGGCAGGAGCAGAGTCTGCCATGCCCATCTACATGCCTGAATTCTTGCGGCATCTCGGTGTTTCTAGAAATGACACATGGGCTGCTGGAAAGTAGTAAAACCTTAACAGGTGGGGTAGTTGGGGAGGCTGGTCACTGAGGGTGTAACCATAAAGGGTATCTTCTGTCTCTGTGCTTTCTCTCTGCTTCCCAGTCACCCTGAGGTGAGCAGCTCAGCTCAAGCATGTACTCCCATCATGACACTGACTCACCAAAGGCCCAGAAACAACAAAGCCAAGTGAACTACAATTTAAAAAAATAAATATTTTTGTTTAAAAAAGAATTTTTATGGCTTTTTTTTTTTTTTTGGTTTGTTTGCATGCTGGGGATGAAACACATAAACTCATAGGCTATAGGCAAAACCACTATACCACTAAGTTACATCCCCAGCCCAGAATAAGTAGTTTTGTTATTATTTTTTAACCTTTATTTTATTTATTTATTTTTATGTGGTGCTGAGAATCGAACCCAGGGCCTCGCACATGCTAAGCGAGCACTCTACCACTGAGCCACAGCCCCAGTCCCTTGTTATTATTTTTTGTGAATAATTTTGTATGATTTTGGCATCACTGGACTATTGACTCAAAATGAGATGAGAACTGCATCTACTATTCATGTTTTAGAGCACTGGGGAAGAACTAATATTACATCTCCCAGTGTTTGGTAGCATTCTCCAGTGTACTATAACAGGGACATGAGACTTCTTGGTGTGCAGTTGATAATTATTGCTGATGAAACCCTCTGCACTTGTGATAGGTCTCTTCACATTATTTTCTATCTTGTGTCTAGTCTGTGTTTCCAGATACTGGCCCATTTCATGTGAATTACCTAATACAATGACATAATCACTGTTCATATTACTTTTCTCTAAATATAATTTTGTTTTTCTAAGGGAGATAGTAACATCTCCTGTGTAATATCTGAATTTACCTGAGTCTTCTATTTTTCCCTGGTGTTTTGCCTTTTGAAAAAGCTGAGAGGTAAAAGGTATTTATGAATTTTGTCATCTTAACCTCATTTATTATCCATTGTTCTCTTAATTTGAATTTTTTTCTTTCTTTTTTTTCCTGATTTATCACCTGGAGTCACATTAACCCATTACAGCTTCACTGCCACCCAACTTCTTTGTATTCTAATTAGCAAATATGTTACATTTCCATATGGTATAGGAAGAAGAGTATGTTTTATTTGTAATTTCATACTATTGCTTTCTAGCTCAGTTAAGAGTAAAAAGAAGAAACTGAGCGTTACACTGCCTTTTACATCTTCATACATCCTGGAACCACTCCCAATGAATGAACATGACTATCTGTTGCTGCTGTTGCTCTGTTTAGCAATTTCCTGTGATTTTGCTGGGGGTTGGGGGTAGATCCACAGAGCTCTTCACAGGGCATGCTGGAAGTCCTAGAATTGCACAAGCTGACTGACCTGGGAACTATGTTTGTAATGGACACTGGGCAGTGATGCATCAACTCGTAAACAAAGTTAAACTGAACCAAGTGATGGCATCCTCTGAATAGTCCTGTTACTACCTGTGAGCTTAGTGGGCTTTGCACATGCTGTGATGATCTGGGTGGCTGAAACTTTTGCTTTGCTTTAAATTCCCCAATTGTCATTCTCGTGTTCACAGGTAAATGCTGAAACTGTCTGAAAATAATTCACAAAACTGTTAAATATCATAAAATTCTGCAACTGCTAGTTAATATACAATGTGGTTAGTAGAAAATGCTAAAAGGTGTGCTGAAGCACATGCAGATGTGTGCTTTCTCCTACAAATGTCCCTTCCCTGTGTGCCACGTAGACCTAAGTGCAAGTGTTCAGTTGTGCCAACTTAAAACTGAAGATCTATAGGAAGAAGTCACATTGGGTACAGCCTCAGCACCAGCTACAGCAGCAGGACCGTGATTCTTCTACTAATCGTTCCAGCTCTGCTCTACTTGAGAGGGTGCTGCCAGCCTTGAGGAGTTAAGAGGAAAGCGAGACTTGCAGTGGGGTTTGAATGCCACTTTTAAAGTGCACAGGTCCTCTTGTGGCCCCGGCTCTGCCCCTCAGCCCAGCTGCTGATTTGGAGGACAGACCCCATACACAGGGACACAGCCCCAATCAATTTAAGCCTTGACTCTCGATTCTTTTGCCACAAGTCCCAAGTCCAAGAGAGCTCACTTGGCTCATTCACAGGGAGGTCAATGTGGCTGATGGCAACTGTCACATGAGGCAGAGGTGTCAGCTTCCCATGGCTCAGGGGATCACTGAGATGCCTGCAACCTGGACCCTCAGGGACTATCCAGAACCCGGATTTCTCACAGTGGTCCCCAACTCAGCAACACACCTTTCACTGTCTTTTCCTCCCTTCCTGTCTCACTTTTCCTACTTCCTTGCACCTCCTCTTTGAGGTTACTTTCAAAAATACTCTCCTTATACACATTTCTACCTCAGGTCTTATAGAGTATTTGCTCAGTAAAAGGTGACTCTGATGATTCAGTCCTAATCCCCAGGGAAATGTCTGGCTCGGTTTCCTCCACTGCATTTGTGGCTCTTTTGATTAGTAGATGTTATTTCTGAGCAGCATGCTCAGCTCTTGGAATATCATTTTCTTCATTTCTCAATTAAAAATAAGGACTTATACTACATGATGTTGTGAAGATAGAAAGAGGTGTATGATACATCTTCTGGTATAGTAGATGATGTATTATGTTCTATTAAATTTTTAGTTTTTTGCTTTTTCACATTGTTATCAAACTTTCAACCAATGTTGCTAAATCAAATGGATATAAATGAAGAAAAATAAAATTCTGTCCCTATATACCTTACAAAATAATCACAGATTGAAGGCAAGAAATAATTAAAATCAGAGCTGAAATCAATGAAATCGAAACAAAAGAAACAACTGAAAAAATTGACAAAACTAAAAGTTGGTTCTTTGAAAAAATAAATAAGATTGGCAGACCCTTAGCCATGCTAATGAAGAGAAGAAGAGAGAGAACCCAAATTACTAGCATACTGGATGAAAAATATCACAATATCACAACAGGCACTACAGAAATACATAAGATAATTAGAAATTATTTTGAAATGTTATACTCTAATAAAATAGAAGATAGTGAAGGCATCAATAAATTCATTAAGTCATATGATCTGCCCAGACTGAGTCAGGAAGATATATACAACATAAACAGACCAATATCAAGTGAGGAAATAGATGAAGCCATCAAAATATTACCAACCAAGAAAAGCCCAAAATGATATACAGCTGAGTTTTACAAGACCTTTAAAGAAGAACTAATACCAATACTCTACAATCTATTTCAGGAAATAGAAAAAGAGGGACTACTTCCAAATTCATTCTACGAGGCCAATATCACCCTGATTCCAAAACCAGACAAAGACACCTCAAAGAAAGAAAACTTCAGACAAATATGTCTAATGAACATAGATGCAAAAATCCTCAATAAAATTCTGGCAAGTCTAATACAAAAACATATCAAAAAGATCGTGCACTATGATCAAGTGGGATTCATCCCAGGGATGCAAGGATGGTTCAACATACGGAAATCAATAAATGTAATTCATCACATCAATAGACTTAAAGATAAGAACCATATGATCATCTTGATAGACACAGGAAAAGCATTTGACAAAATACAGTACCCCTTTATGTTCAAAACACTAGAAAAACTAGAGATAACAGGAACTTACCTCAACATTGTAAAAGCTATGTACGCTAAGCCTCAGGCCAACATCATTCTAAACGGAGAAGAACTGAAGGCATTCCCTCTAAAATCTGTAACAAGACAGGGATGCCCTCTCTCACCACTTCTACTCAATATAGCTCTTGAGACACTGGCCAGAGCAATTAGACAGATGAAAGAAATTAAAGGAATAACTTTAGGAAAAGAAGAACTTAAATTAGCACTATTTGCTGATGATATGATTTACCTAGAAGAACCAAAAGACTCCACCAGGAAATTTCTAGAACTAGTAAATGAATTCAGCAAAGTGGCAGGATATAAAATCAACACCCATAAATCAAAGGCATTTCTGTATGTAAGTGACAAATCCTCTGAAAAGGAATTGAGGAAAACTAGCCCATTCACAATATGCTCAAAAAAAATAAAATACTTGGGAATCAACTTAACAAAAGAGGTAAAAGATCTATACAATGAAAACTACAGAACCCTAAAGAGAGAGAGAAATAGAAGAAGTCCTTAGAAGATGGAAAGATCTATTTGCTCATGGATAGGCAGAGTTAGTATTATTAAAATGACCATATTACCAAAAGCACTATACAGATTCAATGCAATTCTGATCAAAATCCCAATGGCATTCCTCATAGAAATAGAAAAAGCAATCATGAAATTCATCTGGAAGAATAAGAGACCCAGAATAGCTAAAGCAATTCTAAGCAGGAAGAGTGAAACAGGTGGTATCGCTATATCAGACCTTAAACTATACTGCAAAGCAATAGTAACAAAAACAGCATGGTACTGGCACCAAAACAGGTTGGTAGACCAATGGTATACAATAGAGGACACAGAGACTAACCCACAAAATTAAAACTATCTTATATTAGATAAAGGTGCCAAAAGCATGCACTGGAGAAAGGATACCATCTTCAACAAATGGTGCTGGGAAAACTGGAAATCCATATGAAACAAAATGAAATTGAATCCCTTTCTCTCACCATGCACAAAAATTAATTCAAAATAGATCAAGGACCTAGGAATTAGACCAGAGACTCTGCATCTAATAGAAGAAAAAGTAGACCCTAATCTTCATCATGTGGATTTAGGCCCCAACTTCCTTAATAAGACTCCTATAGCACAAGAATTAAAACCAAGAATCAACAAATTGGATGGATTCAAACTAAAAAGTTTATTCTTAGCAAAAGAAATAATCTGTGAGGTGAATAGAGAGCCTACATCCTGGGTACATATTTTTACCCCTCACACATCTAGGGTATATAAAGAGCTCAACAAGATAAGCACCAAAAAAATAAATAATCCAATCAATAAATGGCCCAAGGACCTGAACAGACACTTCTCAGAAAAGGATATACAATCAATCAACAAATATATGAAAAAATGCTCATCATCTCTAGCAATCAGAGAAATGCAAATAAAAACTACTCTAAGATACCATCTCACCCCAGTAAGAATGGCAGCCATTATGAAGACAAACAACAACAAGTGTTGGCAAGGATGTGGGGAAAAAGGTACACTCATACACTGCTGGTGGGACTGCAAATTAGTGCAGCCAATATGAAAAGCAGTATGGAGATTTCTTGGAAAACTGGGAATGGAACCACCATTTGACCCAGCTATTCCTTTTCTCAGACTATACCCAAAGGACCTAAAAACAACATACTACAGGGACACAGCCATATCAATGTTTATAGCAGCACAATTCACAATAGCTAAACTGTGGAGCCAACCTAGATGTCCTTCAGTGGATTAATGGATAAAAAAAAATGTGGCATTTATACACAATGGAATATTACTCGGCACTAAAAAATAACAAGATCATGGCATCTGCAGGGAAATGGATGGCATTAGAGCAGATTATGCTAAGTGAAGTTAGCCAATCCCTAAAAAACAAATGCTGAATGTATTCTCTGATATAAGGGGGGGGGGACTCAAAATGGGATAGGGAGGAAGAGCATGAGAAGAAGATTACCACTAAATAGGGAAGAGAGGTGGGAGGGAAAGGGAAGGAGAAGGGGAATTGCATGGAAAATGGAAGGAGACCCTCATCTTTATATGATGATGTGAGGGGGGAAAAAAGTGTGTCACATTAGATTGGGTAGAGAGAAGTGATGGGAGGAGAGGGGAGGGGAAGAGGGGATAGGAAGGGCAGCAGAATAAAATAGACACTAGTATTGCTGTGTGTATATACGTGACTGTATGACCAATGTGATTCTACAACCTATACACTCAGAAAAATGAGAAATTATACCCCATTTGATTCAAAAAAAAAAAAAAAAAGAACTCCATCTACTTTATTACTGCATAGGCAAGTTTTTTTTAATGATTTTTATTTATTTATTTTGCATTACAATTCTTAATGTACCATTATACAATAATTTATCATCTCTCTGATTATATATAAGGTATGTATATCCTGTTACTGGGCAGATTGATCTGAGGGTCACATAACCCAATGAGCTAGCAACACACTTAGGAGTGGCGACCCATGGACTAAAAGGTCAATGGCAGAAAAACAGCAGGAAAGGAACAGGCTGAGCACACAAGGGAAGCCAGGTTACCATGGTGATAAGACTGAGCATGGTTAGTGTGCCAACTGCAACATCTGGGTTCAGAGTGCTGGACCCTAAGAGTTCCTAACATAGGCTGCTTTCCAACTTACGGGCCCAACAAGGTCATATCAACTTATTAATTATGTGAATGTACATATTATTCACAAATGAAAGAATGTAGTGAATATTATTTTTAAAGTTCCCAAAGCTTTTCTGATCTTTGGTCTTGTGAGGCAGTAGCATGAACTTTGAACTGGGAAGCAATACCCTAAGGCAGCAATATCCAACACAAATAAAATGGGAGGCACTAGTATCCACATTAAAATACTAAAAGAAAAGATAAAGTTGATTGTAATAACAATACATCCAAAATATTATCATTACAGTATGTATCAATATGTAATTATTGTGAAGTAAATATACTTTTGCTATAAATCTTCAAAGCTCACTCTATTTTAAGCCTCCTGCACATGTCAGATCAGAGCAGTCACATTCCAGCTTTGAAAGCTGACTCCTCCCCTGAACTCAGGGAAGTGCAGGACTTGAAGCTCCATTTCATGCCACAGGTGATGAAACACTTTTACCTATCAATATTTCTCCTCAGGGTCAAGAACAGGGAGAGACAATGCCCTGACAGATGGCAGGGAACTCCACCAGGAAGCCTCCAAAGGAATTTCATTCTACCCATTTTCTGCTGGGCCAAGGCCCATCCCTCTTGCAGAGATGGGAGAGCAAACAAAGGAAGAGGAGGGAATCTCATGTCTTTAGATCTTCCCAAAGCCTTGACCTCCAGAGTTTAAATAGATTAAAGCAAACTTATTTTGCAGTTCAGCCTTGGTCTTAATTGTCAGGCTACCAATGTGTGTTTCTCCTGTAGCATGGGGTACTGTATAAGCTTAAGCCAAATCACATGCATGCAGTTCTACATGTATGTCTGTATAACTCAACAGTATCTACCAAAAGATTGAACTTTAAATTATGGAAACAGGAAATGACCTTGGCAATGTGCTTTTACTGCTGCTTCCATCAAGAGACAGAGTCTGTTTACCAAACCTTATATCTGGGATGGCCTTATTTGCTACAACTCATACAAAGCTGTGATGACAAAAGTGTATCAGTATGGTACCAGGGCTCAAAAGGTCTTGAATGCTTTCTCTTTTTCTTTTAGAACCCTGCTATCCATGAGAACGAGCCCACATTGGCCTACTGGAGGATGAGATATCAAGGGGAGAAGAATAGGTATCCCAGATGACAGCCAGATCACACTTTGAAGCTGAGCCATCTAGCCAGCCATCAGCTAACCACATACAGGAGGAGGAGCCCAGTTGAGCTCAGTATAAATTGCTGACCACTGGTTATAAGCTAATATATTTTGGGATGACCTATCATCTAGTGATAGATAAATTAATAGTGATAGGCAGGATGCTAATATTCAGTGACATGTTGATTACAAGTTGTCTGGCAAACAGTAGGTGCCTTATAGATTTTCTGTTCCCTCTTCTGTGGTATGAAATGGAGGTCAAGCCCTTCACCTCCCTGAGGTCAGGGAGTTATAGCTCAAAAAGTTGAAATGTAGCTGCTCGGCTGGACAGTGCTGGAGCCTTACAACAATATGAGATTTGAAGACTTAGTAGCAAGACTTAGTATATAGATGTCACGATAATATTATGTTAATAACAATGATAATATTTTGGATTAAAATATGACAATTTCATCTTTTTTTTTTTTTTGGTACTAGGGATTGAACTCAGCTGCACTCAACCACTGAGCCACATCCTCTACCCTATTTTGTATTTGACTTAGAGACAAGGTCTCACTGAGTTGCTTAGTGCCTCACCATTGCTGAGGCTGGCTTTGAACTCACAATCCTCCTGCCTCAGCCTCCTGGGCGGCTGGGATTACAGGCGTGCGCCACCACGCCCAGCAATCCTCTTAATTTTTAATATAAAAACCCAAGAAAATTTTAAATTATTTGTATTGCACATAGTTTCCTTAAGTGACTGTTTCCTTCAAGTTCCTCCTCACAAGAATAGACACCAAAGTTACAGGAAATTTAAAAATTATTTTCATTGTACTCTGTCCATTTGTGATTAACATACACATACACATACAATAGATAAATGAATATGATCTTACATACAAGGTTAAAAATGCAAATGTACCTGCATAGTAGGGGGAATGGAAAGGCCCAGCAAAGACTGTTATTTTGGCCTCATTCAGCTGAAGGTTATCGATTCCCTTTCACTCAGGGTATAAGATGGCGGGGTCTCAAGCTCTATCCAATCAGGGACACGTGCATGAGGACTGTCCAATCAAACACATTTCTAGAAAGGAGAAGGCAGGATTTCCTAGTCTCGCGGACCTTGGTTCCGGGATTCCGCCATATTGGAGTCCGTTCTTCGGCCAGCGAGGCCTCGGAGGCTCTGGCCGTCCCCAGTCGCCCTGTCATCCACCCCGAGTGCGCGAGCCTCCCCGGAAGCCGGATATGGTGAGTGTGCGGCGGAGTTCTGAGACCAGCGGCGCCAGTCGGGAACCGCGCGCTGGCTGTGGCGGGACCCGCCTCCGGGCGGAGAGCTCAGCCTCCAGCAGGCCGAGTCCTCCAGGGCGACCCGGGCATTGGTTACCCGCGGCCGTGGGTGGGCTGGGCGGCAGCCGCAATCCAGGGCTCCGGTCCCTCTGCGTGGCGACTTCGGCCCCGCTGGAGCCCTCTGTGCAGTTGGGAGTTGTCCTCTCAGGCTGTGGGGTGAGCTGGGCAGCAGCTTGAACCGTGGTCTCTGGTCCGGTCTCTTCGTGGAGACTTCAGCCCTGCTGGAGCCCTCCCAGGCAGATGTGAGCTTGCAGCCCCGTGTATCTCCCTCTATACACTGTGTGGAGGATAGGATGAGGGAGAGTCTTCACTTTGTGTGTGGGTTCCTGTGTTAGAGGACCTATGGTCCTTGGGGTTCCCTTCTTTCCCCCTGAGAGATCTTGCTTTTCCTCAGAACTTGAAGATACTACCTCTGATATGTTCATTATCTTTAAATTTTTGTTTAATGAATTTGGGTTTTCTTTATTCCCGTTTTGTAAAATTTGCCTGTGCTTTTGCTTTTTTTATTTCTTTTTTTTTTTTTTTTTAATTTTAAAACATGCCCGTGTTTTTGTTTTTGAATCTGGCCAAGTTGCTTGTGAGCCTTGCTGTGTTACTGATGCAGGCCTGGAACTTAATGATCCTCCTGGCTCAGCTTCCTCTAGTTGCTGGATTTACAGGGTACACCACCAGGATATATTTGCTTTTAAATCTGTGGAATTTTTGTGTTATGATATAGGAACCAAGTATTATTATTATTATTCTTTTGATTGGCAGTGCTGAGAAATATTGAGGTATAACAGAGAGCTACCCTTCCAGGACCTCTGAAATAAAATTGGCTGCCGGATAAAATTCTCAAATGGATTAAGTGCAGATATGTTGTAAAGTAGGAGAGTGACTCTTAGGCCGGCAAGATTAAACTCTGCCACTGGATAAAGGGGATCTGTTTGAAAATCAAAGTATGTGGTACCAAAGTCGGAAAGTCTTAGAGGAAATTGTAACATTGCCCATCCCAACACATAGAAGAAGATGGGCTGACTTAGTGAGTTCACCATCTGGAACTGAGGCAGGGGAAGGTGGAACATTGGATGCATTGTTCTAACTCAGCATTTTTTTTAAACACCTTTATTTCACTTATTTATTTTTATGTGGTGCTGAGGATCGAACCCAGGGTCTCGCATGTGCAAAGCGAGCGCTCTACCACTGAGCCACAACCCCAGCCCTAACTCAGCATTTTCTAAAATTGCAGGTAGAGTTGACTCTGGGGAGCTGATGATTACTTATAATTGAAATAGAACACAATGCAAAATAATACATAAGAGAAATTCACACGTTGAAAGATAAGCTTTATTTTGTTTGAATGTCTTTGAAATTTTCAAAGATGTATAGGTGTGTACTAGGATGATATAAAATGTATTTCTTACCATGGGCTGCCTTCCAAAAATACCTTGAACCTCAAATTGCTACTAACTCATTTTCCCTATGAACTGCCTTCATTGTGTTGTCCCTTGTTTACAATACACATATCTGCCTACAAGAAGGAAAGGGCCAGTCTTAATGATTCTCATTTCTTCCCATGCCTGTGTGTGTGTATCTTCTTGTATGTCCTGTGCTGCAGTAGCCCACTGCTTCACAGCCCCAGGCCTAGAATAAAGATCTCAGCATCAGTGTATCTGCCCATATTATTCTGACAGAATCGGTGGGGGTGGAGTTACTATGAATTAAAAGTTGAAGATGGGTTGAACGAAGAGGAGACTAGGGTACCTAAAACTACAGAGGCAACTAAGGCCAATTCAGATATCCAGCCAAAAGTGCTGGCTCCAACTATAGCAGGAGCTTTTTGTTCTCTTTATTCCAGAACTTCCTATTTCATCTCCTTCCCCTCAACTCTGACTGTGCCTCTCCTTTCCTTCCCCTGAACCTTCCTAACCCCTGCTTTGACCTCATGTGTAGTTCACATGCAGCATTGGAACTCCAGGAATTGCAGGTTGGGATCCAAATCCTTCAGTCTATTCAGAGCCCAGATTCTGGTTCTTCCTCCTCACTTTTGGGTTGTCAGACTGTCTCCCATCTCCTTTACTTCCACATTCAGTTTTTCTGCTTGTCATTATGTGGCCCCCAGGATGGTGATTTCAGGTAGAGTTAATGATCACCTTGGGGCAAATATTAAGAAGGCACTAAGCAGTAAAGAAGGAAATGATGATCAAGCAGAAGTTAGAATTTCTCCACCTGCTTTTAAAAGGTTGAAGGGGGCACTTGTGCTTTCTTATAAAATCGCCTCTGTACAAATTGAAGTTGAATTTACATAACTCTTTTTCCTAGTGTAACAGTATATTATAGATTAAAACCATTCTTTGCCATTGTAATGACATCTGGCTTTATCTTTCACAGAGGATTCTTTTATCACCTGTTTACAGGCTGGGAGAAGGGACTATTGGATTGCTTTGAGAATGCAGAGGTTTCCCGGTATTGGTCCAACGTTCATGCTAAGTATTGAAAATGTTATCATTTCACCCAGTCTCCACATCTCCAAGCTCCCTGAGAGTTTGGCAGGACCAGAGGACTAGCCATGTCCAATGAATCACTCCAAGGGAAGCAGGAAAGTACCAGTATCCAAGCTGGATCATCTTTCAGTGTTATAGGCTGGGGCCTTCTGCAATACTTAGGAAGCACCAAGCGCCCCCTTTCAAAACCTGATTCTTGTGGTCAAGTCAAGAAAGATTTCAGACATGTCACTCAGAGTAACAGGTATAAGTTTAATAAGGGTGGGAAAAAGTAAGGGACACACACTCAAGGGAGAAAGTTGGGTCCTCTCAGAAAGGAAAGGGACAGAGTGCCTCTCCTTCCCTCCAGTTTTATTGGGGGTTCTGGGAAGTTTCCAGAGAATCCTACCCACCCAGGTTTACCTCTTGACTTTTGACTGAGCAAGATGACAGCAGAGTTTCAAGTCCATACTGCCATGACAATTCTGGGTCACTTTGTCCTGTGCTGACCAGTTCTAATCGGAACCTGTTCTTATAGATTTTATGGTTAAGGGCAATTATTCTTAGCTTCCTTAGTTCTGGGATCTGATCTGTATGTAGGTCACAAAAGCCTCCCCCTTCAAGCTAACTTTTGTTATTTTCAGCATTTGGGGGCCTGCATATAACAGGTAGTTTGCTGAGGAAGGTAATAATACTCTCAACTTGAGCCAGGCAGGGCTATAGTAAATTGCTTCATAGGAAAGAAAGCATGTGGGTATCAGCACAGTGGACCCAGTTTATAGAATTAAGCCCTTAACTTCCTGTTCCCACTGCTCATGTTTGTCTGTTCCCTATCAACACCACTACCAGCATAGGTTCCTCTGTCACTCAGGGAAGCACCATATACCCCAAGTTGCCCTACCTGAGGAGTCAGTCCTCTGAAGCCACTAAGAGGGCATTATTTTTTAATGGATAATAATTGGCTCAAATTGGGTAGGTCTTACAATTGCCTCAGCTTTGCAGAGTACATGGAAGAGAGCATGGAGACATGCTGATGTGACATGACAAAAGTGTTTGTTTCACAGAGATGACCACAAAAACTCGCAGTACAGAGTTTTTGAGAGAAGGTTTAGGAGGGAATAATATACGCACAGAGTTAACTGACATGTATATACCCTGGGGTTTGAAGTAGATACGGTGTTCCACATGGGTTGTATGGGGAAGAACATGGGTATGCAAAGGATAACGAGAGTAACAACTGGGATGATCTCGGGCTTAGTGGAGCTGGGAAAGGCTCCAGGGTCTGGTAAGACACACAATTATGGCCCTCAGTCCCGACATGGTTCCATCCTCTGCTCTCTTTGTCTGGGTTTGCCTGTGTCCAAAGAGCTCATCTGATTTGGGATCTCTTAAATTTTCCCTGTGCAGGATATCAGAGGCAGTGTATGTGGCTGTCTTCTCCCCATGTCTCACTCTTTTGGGACTTCCACTACCTACTCTATTCTGCAGTCCCAAGGTCCCCTCCCTTCCATCATTCTCCTGTGCATGGAGCTGCCTTTTCCTAGTTCTGGCAAGCACTGGATGAGGACAGGTTCACTGGAGGCTGTGCCACGTATGTGGGGTTGGAAAAGCCCGCCTGTCTTCACACTTGAGGGTTCCCTCAAAACTTAGAGAAAGCAAGCACAGGTCACCATAAGCTAGACCAATCTCTTCTACAGCCTCTGGAAAGAGTGCGGTCGTGTTAACACTGGTTTAGTGCATCATCACTCATCCAGATGCACATCAGCCACCCCAACGAGAGTCTAAGTTTCTGTTACTTTAACCGTTGTATTTGTGATGGTTTCTCTCAACAGCAGAAGGAAACCCAGGTTCCTTGCATCTTAAATCTGTGGGACCATTTGCATCATGCCAGTGTAGCCAATATCAAGTGGTAGCAGTCAAAACTGTGCAAATCTGGAAAACTATTCTGTCAGCAACAGCTTGACAAGGTGACCAATTCAGTCTGATTGTAGAAGTCACGTACTGTGATTCTTTCCTCCTTAGCAGCAACCTTGGAATGTAAGGTACCTGGTGTACTTTGTGGCTGCATGTGGAGATATTCTCTTTGTTTTAAAGTACTTCTGATAACTGTTGCCTAAACAGATCTTTTCTTCTAAAGCTAATAGGCATGCATTATTATCTGCAGTTAAACAATTCTGGTTTACATATGGGGAAGGCTATTACTATCAGAAATTTCATACTTACTCTTGGAATTCGTTTTGGGGATGGGGTGATCTTTATAGCTCCTGTCTTCTCTTGATAGTTGCACAGTTTGCTGCCTGGTTGTTCTGTCATCTCATGTGTCAGGTGAATTTGTCAGCCTTGGAGTCCTGTCCTCCCTTTTTCTGGCTTATAGGGGCTAGTGTCAGGCTGAGGTTCCCACCAATATCTTGGAATTGGTTAAAGTAAGGGATGTTGTGATTTGCTTAGTTCTCTTGGTGTCTTAGTTTCATTTTTCCTCCAAAGAGACCTGAGGTAGAAGTGTGTATAAGGAGGGCTGAGAATGTAGCTCTGTGGTAGAGCTCCTCTAGGTACAATCCGTAGAATGAAAGGGAGGGGGAATCGGAAGAGAAGGAGAAAAAATATAGAGAGAGATGAAAATACTTAAAAAACATAAGTGAACAGAACCCATCAACATATAACGATAAATATATACTGTCACCTAGTTTGTTCGTCCCTGGAATATACGATGGATTAGTATCCAAAAATCATTTAATATAATAGTCTATCAGTATAATTTTTAACATATCACCTCAGTAGAGGGAGACAACAGGATGACAAAATTCAAAACCTATCATGATGATTCAACAATGTAGGAAGAAAAGGTAACTACTCAAGCTGAAAATGACCTCATAAAATTCCATAATCAGCATTACACTTTATGGTGAAATCTTTATATTTTTTCAAATTGAAATTAATTAGAATTAGGGGCTGGGGATTTGGCTCAAGCGGTAGTGCGCTCTCCTGGCATGCGTGCGGCCCGGGTTCAATCCTGAGCACCACATACAAAAACAAAGATGTTGTGTCCGCTGAAAATTAAAAAATAAGTATTAAAAATTCTCTCTCTCTCTCTCTCTCTCTCTCTCTCTCTCTCTCTCTTTTAAAAAAAAAAAAAGAAATTAATTAGAATTCAAACCAAAGATCCAGCAAGGTTTTTTTTGTTGTTGTTGTTGTTTTTAAGTTGTAAATGAACGTAACTGTATTTTTATGTGGTGCTGAGAATCAAACTCAGTACCTCACACCTGCTAGGCAAGCACTTTGCCACTGGGCCACAACCCCAGCCCCCTTTATATTTGTTTTCTAAGATTACAAAAGATAAACACATGCTCTCACATATCTGTTCTTAATTGTACTGGAGTAGTAGCGAGGACAAGAGGAAAATAATTCTAAGATATATAGACTGGAAGAAGAGTACTAGGATCACATATGTGCAGGAACAAGTTTAACAAAGTAACAAGACACATAATCAATGTATGATATCAGTTGTTTCTGTACACAAATAAAGAACAACCCAAAAACAGTTTGGGAAATAATTCCAGTTATAATGATATCAAAAAGAAAATACTTACTTAGGAATAATTTTTTTAAAAGATGTGAGAACTTGAACCTTGAATAATAGAACCTGTGGCTTGTGCTGAGAACACCTGGTATCCTCCCTGAGCCACCATGTCTTGCCTCTGAGGACTTCTCCTTTGTAGAGGGATGAGAGGGGTTGTATTGTTATCCTTTCTGTTATTACAAACTGGCTCAGGGTGAGGTCTGCACACATAAGTGTATTGCCATCTCCAATTCTGTCAATAGAAGAACCAGGCCCACTAAGTGAAGGAACAACATCCCACATCCCAGAGATGCTGCCAACTCCCCTCACCAAATGCCATTTACCTGTTTAAAAGATCCCCGGGTACCATACCCGTAGATGCTTAAGAGAGAGATCCAGGATCCACAGCTCTGAGGAAGGGAGATGAGAATTTCAAAGTATGAGAACAGAAGCCTTTGAGAGGATCCAGACTGGGTTCCCTAGATCTATGGAAGAGTTGGGGTCATTTTAATCAAGGGAGACAGAAGCATGTGAACAATGCAATGCATATATAGGAAAAGAGCCAGCCAGGAACAGACATTATGCAAGAGTCAAGCCTCTCTCACCCCTCCCACAAACCTCATTCCCCTTTCACTAAATACCACTCAATGCACATATCACCTTCGACTGCTCAAGCTGGGCATTTCCCTGCTTGAGGAGAAACTTCATTGTCAGTGGAACTCTGAGAAACCCCATGTCCTTGTCTAGTTTGTAGCAGAAGCCACAGAAGGAATACTTAGGGTAAATAATGTAGACACTGGAAGTTTAAACATGCATGTGGACTGTGGAACAGCCATATTACCCTGCCATTTATTCCATTATTTTCACAAGAGCAGTTTTTCTAACTGTATTATAATCCAAGGAAAACTCAAATTAGTGGGGTTTGGGAGAGATTTGCCATTTTCTTGTTTGTTAGCAAATCTAACATTTTTTCATATTTTGGCATGCATCTGTAAAAAGTAAACATGGGTTCTGTGGTAGTGATACTAATATGAGTACTAAAACAAAGCTGGTTTTTAATGTCATTAAGTGTCTCAACATCCAGATTTCCTTATTACTATTGCAACATCCCAGGGTGTTAAACCAGATTTAATAAGGAATAATAATTCCACCTGGCTGTTACATGAATAATGGACCCTTCTTGGTTTATTAGGACCTGGTTTCCTACTAACAGGACACTCTATTGGGAAGATAACAAAATTTCTTGTTCCTAATGGAAGAGCTCGGAGTGTTGTAGGAAATTCGGTGATATCTCTGGGAGAGGTCCAGGAGAGAGGAGGACTCTTCCAGGTTCTTTCTGTGTATGTGCAACTCCGTTCAGTCTACCATCTTCTGCACAGAAATTTTTTACTGTGTGGCTCTCCCTAGGATTCTCTGCAGACCAAATTGAATTCTGTGTCCCTGAAGATAGGTGAAAGTTGGAAGACAAGCCAGGGGCTTCGAGGAACCCTAGAGTTTCAGATAGCTGTCAGGAAGGGTGACATTGGTGTGGGATCTTCACGTCTGGGGATGATGAAGTTGCAGCTGCACATGTTTCAAATTAGTGTTTTGCCAGAAAACAGTTCTGGGAGCATGCTTCCAGACATACAAAGTCTGGCTCAGAAGCTCTGGAATAGTGTGGTTGAGTCCAAGATGAGGATAATGATGGGGTTTTGAGCCTGGAAGGTGTGCAGTGTGAGTTCACATTCTAGCTCTGCCACTGCAGGGTCTTCTCATAACCTGACTGACCCTCAGTTCACCCATATGTAAGATGAGTGTATTTTTATTACTAGTGAATGCCACTGAATTCCCAGAGAAGCAGTTGTGAAGTGTCCTAAGCGAAGTTAGTATTTGTGGGAGTTTTATTGTTGTTTTTGTACTAGGGATCAAACTCAGGGCCTCGTATATGCCAGGCAAACACTCTATCACTGAACTATATCCCAGCCCATCATGTGATTTATTAATGTCTCTGGCAAGAAAATTTTGAATCTAATCCTGCATTTCATAGCTTGCCTAGCACTCCTGGTGTGAGTTTAGGGAGTTCATAGAAGACCTCATTTCCAGGGACAGGGAGTTCTACAAGGCATATTGGGGTACTGGATGGTGGCCCTGTTTTTCTTTGGAACAAAGTAGTCCTTATGTAGTATGAGGTAGGAGGCTTCATGAATAGAAATTCCACCCTAAAGAATATCCTTGCAACTTGAATCCTCTCTCTAGCAGCCCAGGCAAAGGAGATTAAGAAAAGAGAAGGTCCTGATTTGATGTGGACCAAATAATTATTGATAGTACCACCTAGTGTGAATAAGATTTGAGCAATACTACCTCATCCAGAGGCTATCAGAGACAGGATGCTATTTGGAAATTCTGGATAACTTTCAAAAGAGCAATTTAAGGTGGACTGTGACCATTAGGGAAGGGCCTAGCAAATATTGCTTATTCTTGGGACAGTGAGGGTATGCCTGGGGTGGAGGGACAGCCTGTCCTGTTTGGCAAATCCTATCTACGTTGCTCCATAACACTTCTATAACTTTACTCTGTCCTCTTTATGTACAGAATTAAGTTCCCAAACCCCATCTTCATCACATTGTTCTCTAGACTTAGTGGTGTTCCCTGTATCCTGGTGGTTCTTCTTAGTAATTCAGGAAGTTTGCCAGCATCTTGCTGGCTGATGAGAAAGGTAGAGAAAGTTGGATTTGTGGTAGTAAGTGAACAGTACCAGGTCTCATGTTTTGTAGGTGTCAGGCATCTTGGCTTTTTGACTAGTGTTACCTATTTTGCCACAGTGAAGTAAAAGCTGTTGTTTTTGAGATCAGTTTCAGCAGTCAATTTAAAACAAATTTTATTTTAGAAGATTTTTGCCTTGAACATGCTTATCCTTTTAATCCCAGTGGTTTTCTGTGAATTGTATGAACCCAAGGAGATAATACAGATTTTTTTAACTTAATGTCTATAATCTGTTCTTGAAATTCATGAGTGCTACAGCCAATAGGGGCCTATTTTTTCATTATTTAAAATGGGAAATTAAGCACAATTGCTTTTACTTCTAGTTTCTTAAAACAGTACACTAGCAACACATAAATGATAAGATCACAATATAAAAATATAGACGTGATTTCCAGTTTCTCTGTTTGATTCCCGTGGCCTCAGTGCCTAAGTCTTGCTGAGGTCTCTCTGGTTAATATTTATTGTGCTTATGAAATCACTCGTGTGATTGTGAAGTTCTTTTAATTATTTTTGGCATATCATTAAATTATTTCTCACTGCTCTACCAGTATGTTAAAAACATTGAATACTATAAGATTACAGGTATCTGTTCGTTACATAATGTATCACCAAAATTTTTCTGGGCTTAAAAAAAAAATGGAAGCGTGTCATTTGTTCATGATTCTGTGCATCAGCATTTTGTGCTGGATACATCTGGGCAATGCTTTTGCTGGTGTTGACTGGGATCCCTAATGAAGCATTAGTCATCTTGTCCGTTAAACGACTGGCTCCTTGAAGATGGCTTTACTCTTGTCTGCTGGTTTGTGCTGGCCATATGTATCCAACAGATTAGCTCCAGGCTCCTTCACAAAATGTCAGGCAGGATTCTAAGAAGGCAAATTCTTTTCAAAAAGAATTTTTATCACATTTATTATTGTCCCATTGGCCAGAGCAACTGAAATGGTGAAGCCCAGAGTCATTGTGGAAGGGTTAGGGTTAATATGGAGATGAAGATGCACAGAGACACACCCTAGGGAGTGGTACTCAAAAGTGTACTATAGCAGATGCACAATATTCTCATGCTGTCTTTAGGAAAAGACAATAGGTTGTAAGATGCAAGCTTTCTATGAAATTTAAATATGTAAAATCAAGAGATGTTCTAGCAGAAACACTAATACAGAGTGCTACATTATCCATCTGTATTGTTGGGAAAACAGTTAACACTGCCTAAGTTTTGTTGTGTAACTTAAGTTTTAGTGATTACATAGTGTTTCTTTCTTTAGTTTCATTAAACAATCATCCTTAAAATTTTACATTATTTCTTCATGTTAACATTATTACTAAATCAATGGCAAATGAGTATTTTCATTAACCTAAGGATAAATTGTAAGTTTAATCTCTACCAATAATAGAATTGCTAGTGTTCCTTTAACAAGATATTTTCAATAATTCTCACATATAAGGGACTACATTCATAAAAGGAGGCTTTCTTGTTATTGGTTTTTAGCTTTTTTTTTTTTCTTTTTTTCTTTTCCACCAGCTACTGTGTAGAGATCTTTGTACAACAGAACCTAGGAACAAAGCACACCAACTCTCATGATTCCTTCCATTCACCTTGTCTTCCAACTGTAATTCCATAGTCTCCTGTCTGTCTCCAGGAACAAAGAAAATGAATACCACTGTGGTAAGTTATATTCCTCAGCTTGTTTTAGTGTATTTTAGGAGCTTTTACTCCTTAATTCAAATGGGATTAGAATCAAATAAATTTAACATCACAAAGAAGATAAAAGTTGATATGTTGATAGAGCCAGATTATAAAGCCTTGGAGCCATCTGAATTTCATGCAACTTGGTTTCTGATCTTTCTGATACCATGGCCAAAAGACCTATTTTATATGGCCTGAATTGACACTAAGAGGAGAACACGCTAAGTTCTCCTGGCATATGTAATCTAAAACAGAGGCTTGCGTAGATGTTGTGGACAGTGCTTCACTGTCAGACTGCAGTCACAGCATTCTGTCATATTAGAGAATCTAGTGCTAAAACAAATCAATTAAAACAGTTTTCTGGAGTTGCTAAAACCATGTGGTCCCACACAGCTTTGGAAGACCTGGAATGTGTGGAGGACAGAGTCTGGTACAGGGCTTTAAATAACTGCCAGTACATTGTTACATTGTCTGTGTATGTAAGTCATAATGCAGAGTGTCCAAAGTTGTCTTTTCTGATAAATGTGTCTAGTGCTCATTTGCATTCTAACCTACCCCTCCTTAGTCTTAGTTCAGTTTTTCAAAAGTTCACCAGGAACTTAAATGGTAGTCAACTCCAAAGCTATTCTTGTATCTGCCTTATTCAAGTCTTCTGTCATGACCTTACTCATGCTTTTTTCTTCTTTTCCCTGAGTTCTATTTTTTTCTCATTAACAAAGATTATCGAGGTGTTTTGTCCTGTTCCTCATTCACCTACTCTGCCATTCTTGTCTTATTGAGCCCTGTGGTATTAGAAGTACCAGGGTACCTCAAGGAATCAGACACATACTCAGAAGTAGCTGGGCAAGGCAAACTTTACTTCTGCAGAAGTGTGTGCTACTGAACAAAGTCCAATAAGCAAGCACAACTTGGTGGGCAGTCCACTTGTTTTTATCCCTAATGCAGTACTGCCCCTTGCTCTGGCAGGAAGAGCTCGGGGTCATGATATATGCAATTGTGGTTAATTTTAAAATTGGGGAAGGTAAAGAGAAGGGCTAAGTTAAAATGTCTATGTTTGGATACAGATTGGGAAGCTCCAGGTATTTGGATAGATAGGCTATAAGTTGCCTTTCTTATACCAGTTTACATTTAAGGCTAAATACTGTATTCTAAAAATGGACCCCTGGACTCGTATTTTGCACACTGGTTTGAGACTCCTACATATTTCTCTGTTGTGTGGACCTCTTCCCCAGCCTTTAAAGCAATGGTTTACTTACTTGAGGGCCCCTCAGGCTCTATGAATCTTAAGTGAAACCACATCCTCCATTCTTCCCTTCTATATGGTATTTCCATCAGCTACACCTGAAACATCAAAGGGAACTTTGCCCTGGTTCCTCCCTCCTCTCTCTGGTCTAGGAGTCATCAGTTGTCAAATCCAACTGTTTTTGTTTCTTGTTAAATTTTTATCTTAGTGCCTGTAGTGCACTAAATTAGGCCTAAATAGGAGATATTAGTCTAAACAGATATAGTAGTAGCCTTTTTTACACTGGAAATGTCACTGTTACGAAGACATGAATAGGTGTGTTTGCTTAGTGACGAGGTTGGACTCTCCTGGGCTGTGCTAATAGCAAGCAGGTGTGGTGAGGCCTAGGAGTACGCACTTAGTGGGTACAGTTTCAGTGAGAGTCAAGAGAAAGATACACAGAGAATAAACAGGGAGCAGTTCTTAATAATACCTTCCTTTTGTTTTTATATCATTATTGTTTTTCTGGTTTTAAGGATTAAACCCAGGATCTCAGACATTCTGGAAAAGCTCTCTATCACTGAGCTACAATCCAGCCCTTTTTAAAAATTTTATTTTGAGACAGGGTCTCCCTAAATTCTCAGACTGACCTTGAACTTGGCAATCTTCTGCCCAGGCTTCTGAGCAAATAGGATTTGAGGTAATGTGTCTCCACATTCCACGAATTTTTTCAGCTTTTATCATGGAAAGAATCTTGCTTTATATTAAATGCCTTGTCTACATCTGTTGATGATCATATGGTTTGTCTTTCATTCTGTTGATGTTATATATCACACTCATTGATTTGCATATATTGGACCATACTGCATTCCTGAGTGTAATCTCACTTGATAATGGTGAGTCATCTTTTGTTTGTTTATTTTGTGGTGCTGGGGATTGAACCCAGGGCCTTGTGCATTCGAGGCAGGCACTTTACCACCTGAGCTATATCCTCAGCTGGTGAGTCATCTTTTAATGGGCTTTTGGATTATGGTATTTTGTGAAGGATTTTGTTTATTAAGGATATTGGCTTGTAGTTTTTATGGTTTGTGAGCTCACGCACACAAACCGTTAAGTTTTGCTGTGCTTAGCAAAACAAGGAGTTCTGTGACAAAGTATGAACTCTTTGAACTGTGTCCTTGTTGCTGTCTTAAGATAGGAAAAAAAAAATGTTCTGCCAAGTGTAAAATTAATTATATGTGTGTGTGTGTGTGTGTGTGTTTGCCTAGAAATAACTAATCACAAATTAATTGATAAAAAATATGGAACACTATGATCATAAACAAAGTTTTCCTAAAAATGTTTATCCATGCTTATAAGGATTAAGCTGAAAAAAGGATGTTTTTTCTTTCCCCTTGTTTTAATTAACAATGCTGTATAAAAAAAAAAAGTAAAGACGGTACTCATTTTCTACTAACTACATATGTGTACGTGTGTCTTTCTTAAGCATCTCTGCTGTACCAAAAATTACAAATTGTCAACGAGTCTGACAATGGTTGTGTTGTCATCTAGTTTTGGTGTTCTCTCCAGGTATGCTGGTCTTATAGAATATGCTTAGAAGAATTCCTCCTGGTTTTATTTTGAGAATAATGTAAGGAAAGTGATATTAGTTCTTGAAAGTCAGTGCTGAAGCCATCCCGAGCTCTTCTTTGATGAGAGACTTCACTGATTCAGTCTCATTACTTGTTATTGGTCTGTTTAGGTTTTGTGTTTTTCCTGATTTAGTCTTGGTAAGATGTATGTGTCTAGGATTTTGTCTGTTTCTTCTAGGCCATCATATTTTTTAGTGTATAGTTATTTTTAATAATCTCTGGTGATCTTTTGTGTTTCTACATTGTCAGTTGTAATGGTCCCTTTTTACCTCTGATCTTATTTGTGTCATCTTTCTTTTTTCCTTAGTCTATGGGATTGACAATGTTGTTTATCTTCTCAAAGAACAAGTCTTTGTTTCATTTGTTTTTTATATTCTTTTTTTTTCTTTCTAATTCCTTGAGATGCAATGATAAGTTGTTTAGTTGAGGTCTTTCCACTTTTTGCTGTGAGCATTGATTGCTATAAACTTCCCTCAGTACTGCTTTTCTTGTACCCCATAGATTTTTGTATGTTATATCTCCATTTTCATTTGTTTCTAGAAACTTAAATTTCTTCTTGAGCTAATGTTTGTTCTGAAGTAAGTTGTATAATTTCCATGTATTTGCATAGCATTCCAAGTTTTTCTTATTATTTCTTTATAGTTTTATTACATTGTGGTTACTTGGTATAATTCTAGTGTTAAAAAAATGTGCTGAGACTTGTTTTGTGGACTTTGATGTAATTGGTCCTTGAGAATGTTCCAGTGCACTGCTGAGAAAAAATGTGTTTTCTGCAGCTGTTGGGAGAAATGATCTATAGATGCCTGGTGTGTGCATTTGGGTCTGTACATTATGCAGGCACCACCTAAAGTTAGAAGCTTTAGCAATACAGACCCTTTCTCTTACATCCCTGTGGACAGTGATAGAGGGAAGTTTTGCAGAGGGCAGAGCTTTGGGCAGTGTGCCTGGTGGTACATTTTGCTTGAAAGGAAATAAGGCCAGTGTGCTGCTATATATCACTAGCTGCAGCTGGTGGTTTGGTTGCATGATCAGGGACTTGGAAGCAACATGTGTTAGTCATCTATTTGTCACTGTGACAGAATACCTGAGAAAGCCAACAGAAAGACTAAGAAAAAATAAAGGGTTAGAGTTAGGGTTAGAGGTTTCACTCCATGCTCAGCTGGTTCCCTCATTTCTGAGCATGAGGTGATGTGGTACATTATGGTACAAAAGTGTGGTAGAGCAAATCTGCTCACCCCTGGCATCTGGGAGACAGTGAGAGAGGACAGGGCAAGTTAAAGTCCCCAAGGGTACATCCCCAAGGACCCATTTCCTTAAGCCAAGCCCTACCCACCTCCTATACTTTACACAATTTATGTTTACATTGGACCACTTCCAGCATGGAAGGGTCAGCACTTGGTTCTTACTGGAATAGTCAATATGCTGGGTATGGATTCTGTATATAACACTCTGCCAAACTACCATCGGTGGACTTAGCAAATGCTCACAGTTATGGTTTATTGTTATGAAAGGATCCACTAAAATTGACAAGAGACAAGCACATATAACAAGTTCCAAGAGTCCTTTTGCATGAGCTTCAGATTATTTTCTGTCAATGGAAGCCTGTTGTCTTTGGCTCTTTCTCCAAACAACAGTGTCCTGTAACAGCCATGGGATAGTAACAAGAAGGCCATCTTACCCAGGCCCATTTCAAAGTCTTTTTAGGATTTAATCACATTAACACCTTAGTCTCCAGTACATTCAGAGTTCAAGCTGATATCACATGACTCAAGGCCTGTCCCCACAGATCACATTGTATGCTTAGACTGTCTGTGTGTCCAAAGGCTTAAGGTGAACAAACATTCATACCAGCCAAGATACTCAGTGACAGAGAGAAATTCCCCGGATCTGGGCAAAGGCAGAACCTTTCTTTGGGAACAGTTCTTCACTATATAGTTTGTGACCTGTAGACAGGGCTTCTTGGTTCAGCAGGTTCTCAATTTTCATCACATTTGGAAAATGTTTCCTGTGGTTGGATCCATGGGTGCAAGGCACACAGACACAGAAAACTCCCTCTCTGAAGGTAGAACCATGAGGTTGGTCATGTTCTCCCTACTTCACAGACTGTGACCTTTTTAAGCTGTTGGAATTTTGTTAATTCTTTTAGGTGAAAAAAATGCATTGCAGTGTATTTTTAATTTGTGTTTTCAATTTTTGTCAGAATTTGAGCATGTCTTCATACTTTCAAAACTTCATATCTGTAGAGGGTGGGGAATGCCATGTCAGTTTGGGCTCCTTACTTTTCATTGAAATGCTCGCTCTTTCTCTGTTTTTTACTATGAACATAATACTAATTACGGGGAAGGTAGGTTTTATGTGATGTGACTTGTTTTTCTTTTGGCTTTGCTGTTTGTTTTTCCTTTTGTCATAAGAAGAAATGTTTTTATATTTATACTCAGGTTTCTCAGTTTTTAGTTGTATGCTGATAAAATATCCTTTCCTAACTGAAGATAAAAAGCAGAGTCATTTCATCATGTAATTCTTTTACTTTTTTATGCACTTACTAAATAAAGGTACCACTTATTAAAGTGCTTATCTGTTCATCCCATGGATTCCCTCTGAGTTTGGGTTGTCATCCATACACTAGAATGGTCTTCTCTAATTGTTGCCTTTTTGTGGGTTTTTAGAATATCAGGGGCAGAGACCTAGGTTGTGTTTTGGTAATCGCAAATTATCGAAGGACCACACATTTCCTGTGTGCATCAAATCTCTGTGGCTATGACAGCTCCACAGAATGGTGTTTCTGGAGCATTCTGACCATAGTGACTAGAAGGAAAGGAGCAATGAATTAAACACCAGCTTTTACTGCTCATCAGAAGTGACAGTTCACTTCTACTGACATTTCCTCGGCCCAGTGTGAGGTTTCTCTCCTTGCCAGAGTTCCTTCATCATGAAAGTGAGAATATACGGTCTTTTCTCAAAAACAGCAATGAAAAACATATGGGCTGGCATCACAACATCTGGAATTCCTCTCTTTACATGTTTTTCACTTCCTCTTTTTGTCACAGACACCCCTGCAGTCCCAACTGTTCAGCACTTTGCACTGAAAGTTCAGGATCTCTGACTGAGGCCATGTCACCCAAATGTGAGCTATCATGTTCCAGGGACTTGTGACCTAAAAAGGAAAGTTGCAATCTACTCTGGACCTAGTATACGAAGGTGGTGGATGGGCAGAACAACAATAAACTGGAGGGGGGAACCACTAGAGACATCTCCATGGCATTTGAAACCCTGGGTTGAGTCCCCTCTACCAAGAATGGACACCTTACTTCATGAGGCCTGGATTCTGCACCCAGGGACTCCCAGACACTCTTCTTCATGGCAGCTCTCTCTGCTTCTGTAATTCTTCTGTCACCCAGTTTGGTCTGTCTTGATGAGTGCCTTTAAATCTGTTATGTTCAAAGGTAGGGTGCCTTTTAGTTTTTGGTTTGGTTTTAGTTTTTTGTTATTGGTTGGTAGTGGGGTTGGAACCCAGGGGCACTTTAACACTGAGCTATATCCTGCGTCTTTTTATTTTTTATTTTGAGACAGGGTCTCACTGAATTGCTAAGGATAGTCTAGAACTTCTGATCCTCTTACCTCAGCCTCCAAGTCACTGGGATTACAGGTGTGCACCTCTGCACCCAGCTCGGGTGCCCTTTAGACATACTTACTGTTCATATCATTAAAAAGCCTTTTGGGGAGCTGGGGACATGGCTCAAGTGGTGGCTTGCTCACCTGGCATGCGTGAAGCACTGGGTTCGATCCTCAGCATCACATAGAAATAAAGACATTGTGTCCACCTAAAGCTAAAAAATTTTTAAAAAGCCTTTTTGCCTTAATAAATTAAGGCAATAAATTTTTCTTCAGTTTGATTGGTTTGGTAGTAGTTTTGTTTTTTGGTACTGGGGATTGAACCTGGGGTGCTTTACCACTGAGCTGCCTCCCCCACCCTTTTAAATTTTGAGATAGGGTTTCCATAAGTTGCCTAGACTGGCCTTGAACTTGCATCCTCCTGCCTCAGCTATACCTCAGAGTAACTGGGGCCACATACATGCTCCACCATGCCAGGTTGACTGTTTTTATGATGTTATGACTCTTAGAAAGCATAGATAGATTTATGTCTTTATCATTTCACCTATTTCTGAGTGTTTGTTTGTTTGTTTGTTTGTTTTTAAGATTTGGCTTTGTGGGGTTTTTCCCCCAACGTTAATGTATTTTTTTCAGCCTCAGTTTTCCTAGGAGGACTTCATTCTAAATCTGTTCCATTTTACCTCTGGAGGTAAATTTAATCTATTCATAGGTCTTAACAATGTCATAAAATAATTTTTTACTTATCATGAAGAGATTTGTTACATTTTGAAGGCATTTGTGTATGTTTTTCTGTGAGAACTATTAGAGACAACCTTAAAAGTTTTTTATATAGTAAAATAAGAAATGAAAAATACTTTCAGAGTTTTGGAATCTTACATGTCCTCACATTTCTAATAGTTCCTTATTCTTTTTTATTCCTGCCTTTTCTGTGGCTTTTTCTTTCATGAATTCGGCATTATGGTATTTTCCTAAATAATGAAAGTAACTAAAATATACTGCTATCATTCTACTTTTCAGCCTATTTTCCTTGAGCTGTAGGTAAACACATGACTTAGTAATATATTGCATAGTTGCTGTCATTCTAAGTAAGTTCATGAGTGACAGCTGCTTAAGTAGCACTGTGGGTAGATAGTGAGCCACTTGGTACTGTTTTAGCCCCTTCAATTAGCTTAAAGAAAGCATGGATCACCAGCTTTGTCTTGGTCATTGTCATTGTTCATGGTGTTGGTTTTGTTTTGCTATGGTGTTAATATTTCTAGGTAGATTAGAAGCAAATGTTTTCTTTTTGACTTATAGTTCCTATGCTTGAAGGGTCAGAGAAGTGTTTGTTGCTCTTTGCTTCACAGTACCAGAGAGAGGATTATTTTTTTTTTTTTTTTTTTTTTTTTGTAGCATTGTTAGCCCTCAGGAAAGAAGGAGATAGTAGAGACCTGTTTGTGGCTCCTGCAACTTCTGAGATCACATTTCACCTCATCCAAATGCCTTTGATCAGCTAAAAGCAAGTGAGGAAATACAAGCCTGCTTGAATTTCACTGCAAGAGGGTACTTAAACTTTTTTCAAAGAAAGGTATAACAATGCAGTGGATGAAGTGTGTCCCCAAGGAATTTATATGATGAAGCCTACTCCTAAAGCCTAATGTTACTTCATTTGGAGATGAGGCTTTTAGGAGGTAACTGTGGCTTAATGAGGCCATCAGTGCTGGCCCTAACCTCATAGGACTGGTGACCTCCACTGTGTGAAGATACATCAAGAAGGTAGCTGTGTAAGCCAGGGAGTGGATAGGGATACCTTCTCAGGACTAAACACTGGCCCTTGGATCCTAGGCTTCCTGAGGGTGAAATTACTCAGAGAACCTAAGAGAGGGTTAAGGAAAAGATAAAAACGTTAACAGCAGCAAGACCTCAGGGACAGCTGAAGCCACCTGAATGGGTAAAATTGCTCAGAGAGAACCTGAGAGACTGAAAGAAGAATGGAAACCTGATGGAACCCAAGGGAACATGAACAGCAAGGAAGGGAGAAAAACATGCCATGAAAACTGAAGATTTATAAATATGTGTTCTGGGAATTAAGAAAAGGTCAATATTAAGAAATCAATTAATGTATTCTATTGTATTCATCATTCTATAGAAAAAATCCTATGATCCACATAGATATGCAGAAGGTATCTAAAAAATAAGACCCTCAATAACAGAACTCAGGACATTCTTTTTAACATGATAAATGTAAATCTCCAGGCCTAAAAGGCAGCATGACCAGGGAAGCAAGAAAGGGTGAAGTTGCTACTTCACTATGACTATTTTCCACTGTAGGAAAAGTACTAATTAATTTAAGTGAAAAGAAAAACTCAAAAATGAGAAAGATTATGATGATACCCTTGTAATTTATACCTAAAAACAAAAAAGAGTATTCTCAAAACTATTCCAGTAAGAGAATTCAATAAATTAACATTCAATAAGATAATAACAACAAAAGAATAGGAACTGGGATCAGATAATCAGATAGCTTGGTTTGGGGAGATGGGATCAGGTAACCATGTAGCTTGTTGGAAATCTTAAGCAAAATTTTGAAACATTCAGTAGGAATTCTGGCATAAATCTTTTATAATAAATCTGCCGTTTTTGAAAATCACACAAGAAAAATATGTTCCATATTTAAAAATGAAATGAAAATGTAAATAATTGAACTTTATTCAACCTACCACTGTTAACATTTTGGTATTTTATGTGGTATATATAAATATAGATAGAAATTTATAGATTTGGACATAGTATAAGGTGGAATCATACTACACAGAAAAACACCTAAATATATAATTTCCTGATTAAAAGGAATTTGAATTTTAGAAATCTTGAATCATTTTGCCAAATTGTCTCTCAGAAAACTTGTACCATTTGTACTTGGGTGAGAAATAACATTTCTCATTTCAGCTAATGGTTTTCAGGGGGAATTCCCTTTGTGTTTTGAGATCTATCATTTTTAACTATCATATTTCCACCAAAAATCCTCCTTGGACATCTTTCAATAATAGAGGAGATAAAACCTAAGTCTCAAGAGCTTTCAGTCTAGAAGATGGATTTTGAAGCTGCCTTCTTTTTTGCAATTTGTTTATTAAATCATCATTAGAAAAAAAAAATCCTCATGTTCAAGAGAACATTAGTACAATAACAGAAACACCAAAGCAAAAAAAAAAAAAAAAACCTAGCAATTCATTTAAGAAGAAAAATATATGAGTATATGAAAGGGAAAAAAGTAAAGGATGCAAAACAGAACTGAGCAAATGAAAAGACTACCATATTCATGGACAGAATTTTACTAGCCAGTAACCTAGTTTAACATTATATTAACAGAAGCATCATGTTCTCAGGTATAGATAGGTTGATTTAAAACCTGTTATGGAAAAATAGTGTGAGATATGTCCTACTTATGCCCTCCCAACCCAGTCTCCAGCAGGCTGAGACACCATGACAAACAGGACTACATCTTAAAAAACACAACTTTTGTCTCCCAGTTCTTTCTGAGCCATTCCACCCACTCCAGAGGCTTTAGCTGCCCTGTAGTCACTGTTTCCTGAATCTTTATCCTCACTTTAAACCTCTTCTCTGAGCTCTAGAGCCTGTATTCACTTGCCAGTTGGCCTTCCCCACATGTCGATGCAGAGACTTGAACACTGTGCTCACATTTCATCCCATCTTAGTCATTATCCCTTCCCTCCATTTTAGTTTACACTCAGCTCCTTTCTAGCTGTTGCCCAGACAACTTGGAAGTAGACTCCCATTTCCACTCTAGGCATAACAAATAAGCACCAAATTCTACTCCTGATTCGGTTTTTGTGTCCCCCCACCCGCACTGCCCAGAACTCCCTTGAGTCCTTCTGCATTCTCCTTTCATCACACACCTTTTCAGGTAACTTACAACTTTTTACTGACCCCTCATTATTTACATGCTGTGTAGGAAGTGGGTGATGCTCACTTTTATGTGGACACTACTAGTATATCTTTTGAATTTGGGAGGGAAATATGACTATGTACTTTAATTTGTAAGTGATTTGCCAACAGTGGGCACATGAAATTTAAGGCGTTGGAATGGTGCTAAGGGTTGAAATGCAAAAGCACCCTGTTGGGAGTTATCTGAACACATTTCATTGGTCAACTCACACAGGAATATTCACCTGTATATGTTGCTGTTTGTAGTTCCATTAACCTGCAGGTTTTGTGGCTTTCACATCTTGACTTCTGTTGCTTCATATTCATGAGAATTCAGATAGAAGATATAACAGTGAAGTTCAACCTGGTAACAATCTGGTTTTGTCATTTTCTATTTCTTTATGCCCTGTTCTATGCCAAACATGTGGCTTAGTTCAACTAACACATTATCCCTAGTATGTGTTTATGTCTTCAGACTGGATTCAGCTCTTTTCAGGAGTAGAATCGTATTCATCCTGTTCTTTCTAGGAAAAAAAGAATAGTTATGAATCTATAAGAATTCTTTAATATTATTTTTTTTAATTACAAGACAGGGTCTCACTAATTTGCAGAGGCTAGCTTTGAACTTGGCAGTTCACCTGCCTCAGCCTCCCAAATTGCTAGGATTACAGGTGTGCACCACCACACACAACATAAGTTGCATCTTACCTAAGATACTTGTTCACACACAAGAGTGAGCTCCATATTCCTTTTCTGACCCAGGGTGGAAGGCTTGGCCTAAAGAGACATGTACCGTTACAGGGGATGGTGTCCTTCGAGGATGTGTCCGTGGACTTCACCTGGGAGGAGTGGCAGGACCTGGATGATACTCAGAGGATCCTCTACAGGGATGTGATGCTGGAGACCTACAGAAGCCTGGTGTCCTTGGGTGAGTGAAATGCCCTTGTAATCTTACTAGAAGCATTTTCTTTGTCAGCAAATATAGGAATCATTTTTAAGTTTTAATATTACTATTATGTGTTTTTAACTGACATAGTAATTGCACATGTTTATGGGGTAGAGTGTGACATTTCAATACAGGTATATAGTGTGTAATGATCAGATCAGGGTAATTGGCAAGTTCATCACTCACATATATATCACTTCTTTATATTGGGATCATTTAAAATTCTTTTTACTATCTTTTTTTATTTTTATTTTTAGTTAAAGATAGATACAATACCTTTGTTTTATTTATTGTTATGTGGTGCTGAGTTTTGAACCCAGTGCCTTAAGCGTGATAAGCAAACACTCTACTACTGAGCCACAATTCCAGCCCTTTACTAGCTATTTTGAAATGTTCAGTTAATTGTTGTCAACCATAGTTGTTCTTCTATGCTACAGAGTATTAGAAGTTATTCCTCCTATCCTAAAGCACCCCTGAACGTACTAACCCACCTTCTTTCCCCTGTGCCCTTCCCATGCTCTGGTAAACACAGTTCTCTCCACACATGCGAGAATATGCAGGATTTGTTTTTCTCCTCCTGACTAATTTTAGTTAACATAATGCTCTTTAGTTACATTTATGTTGCTACAAATGATGGAATTTTGTTTTCTAAATGTGTATGTGTACCGAGTTTTCTTTATCCTTTTATCTGTCCATGCATACCGAAGTTGATCCTCATCATGGCTTTTGTGAATAGTACTGCAGTAAATGTGCTAAGCATAGTTTCAGCCACGCGACCAGCACGCTACCTTCATAATAGAGGTTCGAAGCATAAAAATTAACTAGTGAGTTTTAAAATTAAAGAGACATAATTCTCATTTCCTTATTTGCCCAACCCAGAGACGGCTCCTCCTAGCTCCTGCCACCAGCCACCTAATGTGGTGGCGAGGTTAACATGAGAGGCCAGCGAGAGAGAGGGAACATGCCAGGGAGTGAGCTTTTATTGGGGAACAAAAAATTCAAGGGAAAATTCCATCCAGTGAAGGTCAAGGGGTCCAAGGTAAGGATCAGTGATTGGTCTTCGGATCAGTGGTCAGGCACACCCTCCACACGGACAAGCCCTCGCACCTGGGACAGGGTGGGGAAGGCTCTGACACAGCTGTGTCTAAGCACCTCTCATCCAGCCAGGGAGGTAACCCAAATCACCTGCGAGAATGGCTTCCCACAATAGTTTTCTCTTCAAAGCACTGGGTTCGACTCCTTTGGCTATGGGCAACTGACTGTATCATGTGGTAGTTCTATTTCTAATTTTTTGAGGAAACTTCCTACTGGTTTTCATAGCATCTCTCCTCTTTCTCATTCCCACCCACAGCATGGGAGAGCACTTCTTCCTCTGTATCCTACAGACCTGTGTTACATTGTATCATTTTGATAATAGCCACGCTGACTGCAGACTGCAGACTGCAGAGCATTAATGCCTCCTCCGGGTTCTGATTAGAGACCTGGAGGTTTAGTCATATACTTGTGGATTATTTGTGTCCTCTTTTGAGAATGCCTATTCTGGTCATCTGTTCAGTTTTTAATTGGTTTATTTCTCCTTTGGCTATGGGCAACTGACTATATCGTGTGGTAGTTCTATTTCTAATTTTTTGAGGAAACTTCCTACTGGTTTTCATAGCATCTCTATATATATTTCATATATTCCAGAAATTAATGTTTTTGGGGTAAATGGTAAATATTTTCTTCATTAGATGCATTGACTATACACTCTGCTAATTGTTTTTTTGTCAGAAGCCTTTTAGTTTGACATAATCTTTTGTTGTTGTTGTTGTTGTTGTTTTGGTGCTGGGGATTGAATTTAGGGACAATTGACCACGGAGCCATATCCCCAGCCCTATTTTGTATTTTATTTAGAGACAGGATCTCACTGAGTTGCTTAGCACCTTGCTGTTGCCAAGGCTGGCTTTAAACTCGGAATCCTTCTGCCTCAACCTCCTGAGCTGCTAGGATTACAGGCATGCACCACTGCACTCAGCCTACTTTGATATAATCTAATTTATAAGTTTTTGCTATTTTTGTCTGTGCTTTTGGGATCATGTCAAAAAAAAATTTTTGCGTAGGGCTTGCTGGTGCATGCCTTAGTCCCAGCATTCAAGAGGATAAAGTGGAAGAGTCAGTCCAGCCCAGGAGTTTTGAGACCAGCCTGTGCAAACATAACAAGATCCCATATCAAAAAAACAAAAACTTTGCTTTGATCAATGTCCTGAAGTGAAATCCCCTGTTTTCCCTTTGCAGTTTCATAATTTCAAGTCTTAATATTGAAGTTTTTAATATAGTGTGTGTTGATTTCTGTATGTGGTGAGAGGTGGGGTCTAATATCTTCCATCGTCACGTGTCCAGTTTTCCGAGCATTTACTGAAGAAAGCTTCCTTTCTTAGCATATGCTTATGCTCCCCCTCGTGAAAATCAGTTGGCTGTAAATATAAAGATCTACTATTGGTTTCTCTCTCATGTTCCATTGGCCTATTTGTCTTTTCTTATGCCAGTATCCTGATGTATTTGTTATTGTCACTTTGTGGTGTGTTTTGAAGACAGCTTTTATACTAATTCCAGATTTATTCATTTTGTTCATAATTGCTTTTACTATTCAGGATCTTTTGTGCATCCATATAAAGTTTAGAACTCTTTTTTTCCAGTAAATGCTCTCCCAATTTATAACAGTGGTTTGTCCTTCTCTGCGCATGTGCACGCACACGCACACACATGTTTGTCTTTAATTTCTTTCAGTATTTCATAATTTTCACATAGAGATTCATCAGTTGCTTGGTAAAATTTATTCTAAATGTTTTATTTTTCAGTAGCTATTATGAATGGGATTGTTTTCTTGTTTTTTAATCTCAGCAATTTCATTATTGTATTTTAAAAACTACAAATTTTTATGTTGATTTTGTTCCCTGAAATCATACTGAATTCATTTATTTATTCTAACAGTTTTTTTGTTGGAATCTTTAGGTTTTCCTGTAAATACAAAATCATGTCATTTGTATATAAGGACAGTTTGACTTCCTTTCTGACCTGCATGCCCTTTATTTTGTTCACTTGTCTTATTTCCAGTACTATGTTAAATAATTGTGGTAAAAGTAGACCCTTTTCTTACTACATATTTTAGAGGAAACAATTTTAGGTTTTCCCCATTCATTAAGATGTAGGCTGGGGCTGGAGTTGTAGCTCAGTGGCAGAGCACTTGCCTAGCACGTGTGAGGCACTGGGTTTGACTCTCAGGACCAGACAAAAATAAATAATTAATTGGGGCTGGGGATGTGGCTCAAGCGGTAGCACACTTGCCTGGCATGTGTGCGGCCCGGGTTTGATCCTCAGCACCACATACAAGCAAAGATGTTGTGTCCGCCGAAAACTAAAAAATAAATATTAAAAAATTCTCTCTCTCTCTCTCTCTCTCTCTCTCTCTCTCTCTCTCTAAAAAAATAAAATAAAACGAATAAATAAAATAAAGGTATTGTGTCCCATTAAAGAAATAAAAAGATGTAGGCTGTGGGTTTGTCATATTTAGCCCCTATGGCACTAAGGTATATTCCTTCTAAGTTTTTGAGAGTTGTATTAATAAAAGGATGTTGAATTTTATGATCTTCCTTTTTGTGTCTGTTGAGATATGCGTATTGTTTTGTGGGGTTTTTTTGCTACCCCCAAGTCTCCTCTCTGTCCCTCCCTCCCCTTTGCCCAAAGTTCCTCCATTCTTCCCATGCCCACCCATGCCCTGCCCCATTATGGATGAGCATCCCCTTATCAGAGAGAACATTCGGTCTTTGGGTTTTGGGGGTTGGCTTACTTCGATTAGCATGATATTCTCCAACTCTATCCATTTACTTGCAAATGCCATAATTTATTCTCTTTTAATGCTGAGAATTGTGTATGTATACCACAGTTTCTTTATCCATTCATCTATTGAAGGGCATCTAAGTTGCTTCCACAGTTTAGCTACTGTGAATTGAGCTGCTATAAATGTTACGTAGCTGCATCACTATAGTATGCTCATTTTAAGTCCTTTGAATATAGACCCAGGAGTGGTATAGATAGCTTGGTCAAATGGTGGTTCCATTCCCAGTTTTTTAAGGAACCTCCTTACTGCTTTCCAGAGTGGTTACACCAATTTGCAGTGCCACCAGCAACGTATGAGTGTACCTTTTCCCTCACATCCTTGCCAACACTTATTGTTGCTTGTGCATATAGTTTTAATTCTCCATTCTGTTGATATGATGAATTACATTTATGGATTTGCATATATTGAGCCAGTGTTGCATCCTTGGGATAAGTCACATATGATCATGGTGTATGATCTTGTGTGCTCTTTAATTTTATTTGTTAACATTTTGTTGAGAATTGCATTCATGTTCATCTCCTTGGATTATTGGTCTTTAGTTTTGTTTTTTTGTTGTTGTTTGTTTATTTTTGTTGTTGTGTCTTTTGATATCAAGGGTAATGCTGTTCTAATTTATTGAGTTTGGAGGGTCCCCTCCCTTTCAAGACTTGGGAATAACTTTAGAATTCATGTTAGTTTTTCTTTAAAAGTTGACACAATTTACCAGTGAAGCTCTCCAGTCCTTCCTGGGCTTTACTTTGTCGGGAGCTTTTTCATTCGGGATTTAGTCTCATTGTGAATTATTAGTCTGTTCAGATTTTGTATGTCTTCGTGGTTCAATTTTGGTAGGTTGTATGTCCAGCAATTTATCCATATTTTCCAGGTTTTCAATTGGTATATAGTTGCTAATAGTCCTTTGTGTTTCTGTGATTTCACTTTAAATGTGTTCTTTGTCATGTCTATTGTAATTTATTTGAATCTTCTTTCTTCTTTGGTTAGCTTAGCTAAAAATTTGTCAGTTTCATTTATCATAAAAAAGAAAAGAAAAACTTTTTATTGGTCCTTTGTATTCTTTTTTTGTTTGTTTTCAGTCTCAATTTTTTTTTAGTTTTGCTCACACTTTTCTTTCTACTTAATTTGAATTTGGTTTGTTTTTCCTTTTCTAATTCCTTGCATTGCAACACTAGGTTGTTTATTTGAAATTTTTGTTTTGTTTTGTATGGATGTAGGTACTTATTGCTGTAAACTTCCCCTTTAGTGGCGTTTTTGCTCCATAGTACTGATTTTGTACCCATAGGTTTTGGCTACTGTGTTTTTCAAATTCATTTATCTCAATAAATTCTAAAATTTGCATTTTAATTTCTTTCTTACCAATCAGACATTCGAAGAATATTTAGTTCCACATATTGGTAAAATTTCTAATGTTTCTTTTATTGTCAACATCTGGTTTTTTCCATCATAGTCAAAGAAGGACACATAGCATGATTTTAATTTTTTTTTTAATTTGTAGAGACTTATTTTGTCTCCTAACATTTGATCTACCCTAGAGAACATTCAATATGCTTATGAGAAGAATGTATATCTTTCAGCCATTGAGTGAGATGCTCTGGAGGTGTCTGTAGGTTCAGTTTGTCTGTGGCCTGGTTTAACACCAGTATTTCTTTGCTCCTTGATTACCCAGACGACCTGACTGTTGAAGTCCCCATGTATACTGTATTAGCATCTGCTTCTCCTTTTAGATCTAGTAATGTGTGCATTATAAATGATTGCTCCAACATGGGGTGTATGGGTCCTTACAGTTGCTGATTCCTTTATCACTGTGCAGTGCATTCTATAATGCAGATTTGATTTAATATGCTTTGTGTGATGCAAGTATAGGTGTATCTTCCTCTAGGTGGTTCCTATTTGCAGAGCATATCCTTCTCCACCCCTTCACTTTCAGTCCCTGTGCTCTGCCCTTGTGAAGTGGTTTTCTTTTAGGCAGCATATCATTGCATCTAGTTTTCTTTTTATCCCTTCAGTCATCTCTTGGGAAATTTCTTCTTTTTACACATTCAGGGTTATTACTGATATGTACAGATTTACTCCTGTCATTGTTATTTTCTTTCCTGGTTGTTTTGAATATCTGTTTCATTTCTTCCTCTCTGGTTAATTCTCGTTTGGTGATTTCCTATATTGATAGGGATTTATTCTTTTTCTTTGTCTGCTCTGTACTCTGTGTGTCTTGATGGTAGTTATCATCCTTTCACTTCTAGTGTAGGACTCCTCCTCCCTTAAGCACTTTTGTACATCTGATGGTAAAGAATTCCCTCAACTTTTGCTTGTCCTGGAAAGTCTTTCTTCTTTATTTCTGAAGGATAGCTTTTCTGGGTACATAGTCTTGGCTAGCATTTTTCCCCCCAGAACTTTCAATGTTATCCTGTGAGGTTTCTGTTGAGAATCTACTGCTTCTCTAATGGGGGTCTCTCTCTCTTTTTTTTTTTTTTTTTTTGTAGGTAACTTGATGTTTTTCTCTTGCAGTTTTCACAGTTCCCTTTGTCTTATAGTTTTGACAGTTTTACTGTAACATGATTCACAGGACCATTTTTGCTAAAATTCATAAGGGAGCTTCCTGGACTGAATGCCCATATGTTTCCCAGATTAAAAAGTTTGACAAGTTGTTTCATTGCATATATTTTTTAAATGTCTGTCTATTCTCTGTCTGGAATACATATAATGCAAATTTTTGCTTTCTTTATGATGACCAAAAGTCTTAAAGGCATTCTTCGTTTTTCTTAACTTTTTCTTTTTAAGATCCGACAAGATTATTTTAAAATACCTGTCTTTAAGATCAGAAACTGATTCTTCTTTCTGATCAATTATGCTGTTTAGGCTTTTAGCTGACTTGTTTGCTTATGTTTTTCCCTTTCTTCTTACTAATTTTATTGAGTTTTTTATCTCCCCTGATTTCTGATTGGGTTTTTTTTTATTTCATCTATGTCTTTGTCCAATTTCTTCTACATATCATAACGTGTGTGTTTCTAACTTCTTTGTATTGTCCATCTGTATTCTTCTGTCTCCTCAGTTTTCTTAAAAATCATTCCTTGAATTCTTTCTCCAGCTGTTTAATTCTGCCCCAGTACATTGTTCCAGACCATAAGAATGTGAGTGAGATGCTCTCACAAAGTGTTTAGATCAGTCTCATCATTGCACAGCTCCCAAAAGGCTGTGTCATCCCTAAGTGCACCTGACAAGCAGCCTGGCACAAATCTTTCACTGTTTTCTGTTAATAGGGCACTGTGTTGCAAAACCTGAGGTGATCTTCAAGCTGGAGCAAGGTGCTGGGCCATGGACAGTAGGCGAAGCCTCACACCAGCGCCTCCCAGGTCAGTCAGTGCACGCTGTGCAGGAAGACCAGAAGGAGAGCCCCACAGACACCAGCCACATTGAGCTGTTTTCATCTGTGTTTCCTCAGGTCCCAATCCTGAGGAAGCAGGTCTTGTGCTTCAGCCCCTTCCTTTGTACAGTCTCCAAGGAGTGCTCTCTCATGTACACCCATGTTTATGTTCTCATAATGTATACTTCATTAAATTTTCCCAAACCCCCAACCCCCATATGACATTTTGATTGGTTACTTTTCTTTCCTCCAGTTTCATAGCCTACTGTTTCAGACATTTTATTCACATTATTTCTTTAGCACTTGCTAGTTGATCACTTTATAGGCAGTGTTTTTTTAAACTGTGGGGATATAAACATTAATGAAACAAATGCATCTTCTCTTTACATTTTGTTGAGGAAAAAAATAGAGCACATGTATATAATATTTGGCAGTAAGAGCCACAAAGAATATTTTATTAGGATGAGAGAAAGAAAAACATGTTGTTATGATTTTAGAAACGTAAAGAGAAGACATTTTTAAGGAAATTGTCATCCCTTGGGCTCATTTTGAGATGATGTTTTCCAAGTTTGGTATATAAAACATCGGTAGATGTAAAAATCTAGATTTTGAGACTGGTCATGAGTATAATGGAGATACAGATTTGGAAATCAATAGCCTAATGCTAGTATTTACATCATAGTTATTCAGGTTGTCACCTAAGGAATGGATAAGAAAATCAGAAGAGAGGTTCAAGGCTGGAGCCTTGTGCACCACATCAGGACTCATGAGGTGAGGAACACCCAGCATAAAAGTATGCGGATTGATAGTCCTGGACTGGGAGGACAACCGGGAGACCTTGGGTCTGCAGGCCAAGGGAATCAGGAACTTCATGTTGAAAGGCTTCAGTGTCTGTTGGGAAATGGAATTTGTACTTAGCCTTTACCCTTCATGCTGTGGAAATCATTCAAAGACAATAGATTTGTACAGGAGACACTCTTTTCTGTGAAAGTAGAAGACGGCTGAACCTCCAAACACAAAAGCCTATAGAAGCAGTGAGTTGCCAGCCAGGGTACATGTGCCTGGGACTGGGAGAGGATGGCATTAGTGTTGAGGCAGAAAGGCAGTAGCAACAACTGATACAAACAACATACATTTCAAAGATGGCAGGTTCAGCTTGGTTTACTGAGCCAAATCCTTTATATTCCAGCAAGAAGATGGATTGGAGCTTCCTGAGAAGCATAGATACATTAGATTAGGAATTAAGTGGAAGCTGTCTTTAGTGTGGGAAGGGTAACTTGAATTCTTAAAATCCCAAAGGTTTCTACTACATTTCCTTAGGGAAAAGTAAAAACTAAAACACACAGATAGCAGTTCTTTCCTAAACTATATTCCTGCTCACATGAGAGACAGATCAGCCATGCCTGCATGATGTAAGTAGCTAACCCAAGAAAACTTGGCCACTACAAACCTGAAAGAGAAGCACAGCAGGGTGGAATTGATATCTACAAATGTTGTAAGAAAGAACTAGAGAAAAAGAACAGAACAAATAACAGATGAAACCAGTGAAACCTTCAGCTAGGCACTCGGTAAGTGTTTTAACCAAATATCTTCCTACATTTCAGAAGAATAAAGTAAACTCAAGCAACAAAGTAACATGATAGATACTAAAATTATTAATTATAATTTTTACATTCATTAAGGACAAAACACTCATAAATCAACACAGTTATTTTGCAGTTTCACATCATTAGGATAAGAAGGCACTTCTTTGTGTTTGAATTTCATAGCAAATGCTCATGTGTTTTTCATGGATATTGTTCTTTTTTGTATCATTTTAGATGTCCAGAAAGTGAATGGCCTGAATGAGACCAGCCAGGAAAAGCAAGAGAGGCATTTCTGGCAAATTGTACTCCCCAACAGCAGCACCTCAACTGAGGAGAGGTTCACATTAGGAACAAGGTTTAACTTGAGCTCAAAGCAGGTTTCAAGTCCGGCTCCAAAGAGTGGGCCAGAGGGGCTTAATGTGTGGCAGAAGGAACTTCTCCCTAGCAAGCCTGAGGAGGTACAGGATGGAGAGGAGCCTAGTGGTCTTAACATTCCTGAGAAGCCCCCCAGGCATCCTGATCAAAGAAGTCTACTAAAGGTTCAAAGTGGGCAGCAGCAGTTCCATCACTGTGGACAGGGAAAATCCTTCACAGTGAAGGCATTGTGGACACTGAAGAGGCTTCATGTGGGAGAGGCCTCCAGCACACTCAGTGGAGGTGGAAAAACCCTGGATAAGGTGGCACTTACTGCCCAAGAGATGACTCAGGTAAGAGAGAAAACTTCAGAATGTAATATGTGTGGGGAAACTTTCTGTAAAAACTCTAAAGTCAATGCACATAAGAAAATACAGAGAAGACTGAAATGTGATGAATGTAGTGGTGGCAAGAAGCTATTGGTTAAGAAGCCATATCTTACGAAACTCCACAGATCACAATCAGAATCAGAGGGAAAGCCCCATACATTCAATGAATGTGAGAACTTTTGTCAGAAGACACGACCTACTGGGCACCAGAGGACTCACAGAAGAGCAAGACCCTTTGAAGGTTACGAATATAGAAAGCACTTTCCCCAGAAGTCACACCTCAGCAGGCATCAGGGAACTCCCAGAGGGCAGAAGCCCTATGAGTGCAATATGTGTGGGAAATCCTTTTCCCGGAAGTCCCACCTCAGCAGGCACCAGGGCACACACACAGGCGAGAAACCCTATGGGTGTAAGGAATGCTGGAAGACGTTCTACCATAAGTCGTCCCTCACGATTCATCAGAGAACTCATACAGGTGAGAAGCCCTATGGGTGTAAGAAGTGCAGGAAAAGCTTCTACTGTAAGTCAGATCTCACTGTGCATCAGAGGACTCACACGGGTGAGAAGCCCTACGCGTGTGAAGCCTGCAGGAAGACTTTCTACTCTAAGTCACACCTCACTGTGCACCAGAGAATTCACACGGGTGACAAGCCTTATGCCTGTAAGGAATGCAGAAAGACTTTCAATCGCAAGTCTAACCTCACCGTGCACCAGAGAACACACACGGGTGAGAAGCCCTATGAGTGTGATGTGTGCGGGAAAACCTTCTATCAAAAGTCCCACCTCAGCACACACCAGGGAACTCACACAGATGAGAAGCCTTATGAGTGTGAGCACTGCAGGAAGGCTTTCCTCCACAAGTCATCCCTCACTGTGCATCAGAAAACTCACTCAGGCAGCAAGCCATACACCTGTGAAGAGTGCAGGAAGACATTCCTGCATAAGTCTTCCCTCACCGTCCATCAGAGGGCTCACACAGGCCACAAGCCCTATGTCTGTGAGGACTGCAGGAAGGCTTTCTACTGCAAGTCACACCTCACTGTGCATCGGAGAACCCACACAGGCGAGAAGCCCTATGAGTGCGGCGAGTGTGAAAAAGCCTTTCACCAGAAGTCATACCTCAGCAGGCATCAGATGACTCACCAGAATGAGAAGCAGTATGAATGTCAAGAATGCAGGAAAACTTTCTACCGTAAGTCATCCTTCACTGTCCATCAGAGAACACACCTGGGGAAGACGGCACGAATATGATATATATGGAGAGTTCTTCCACCAGGCATCATAAAATGCACACATGGGAATCCTCCCACAGTGAGCAAGTGTGGGGACAGAGTTAGCGAGAAGGCACATGTCAGCAGATGCCAGGATGCCAGAGAGAGAAGTCCCCGCAGCAGGCTCTGTGGTCCCCAGAATCCAGTTCTCTCTGGGGTTCTCAACCTCCGGGGGGCACCTCTCCCGTGGGGACCCTGGAGCTGAGTTGCACAGCAGAATGTGTACCTGTGGCAGTCATTCCCCACAGCCCAGCCCAGCCCAGCTCAGAACTTCATCAGGTTCTGCTCCCTGAGTTCTCATGCATCCTGGGCCTCATGTGAGCATGACATACCAGGTGGCTGGCCTTGAGAGCCAGAGATAGAGGCACTGGGACTTAAGAGAAATGTAATTTATTGGAGAGAGCAGAGGTCTTTCTACTTTATCCCAGAATGCTCCATTCTTATTTCACATGAGCAAGAAATATTCTGTTGGACCAGTGCATGAGCTATTTGCATTTCATTGCAAACTCACTGTAGTTAATTCACTTTATAAAGTTTCTGAGAGAGGTTACCTCTCTTTTTATATTGCAAAATTTTCCACATGAGAGAAACCTGTACTGTCACCTTTGATTCCCAAGTCAGCTTATGGAAAATAGGAACAATCATATGGAAAAATAACAAATTGAGAATGTCTTATCAGGCAGGCAACTTTCATGAACACTTTATGAATAAAGTAAACCTTCATACATTTCTTTAACTTGTAAAAGCTTTTAACACACCTTCTGACTTTTTATGTATAAACTTTGTAATGAAGGAAATTATCAGTATATGTAATTTATATGTTAATTTTCCAATGAAAGTGTTGAATATAGTATTGGATATTATTTTAAAATATTTGACTATATGCCAGAAAATACTGCCTGTCGGAGGGTCCTTATCATTATGTACAGAGTCACTGCAATTGGAAGGAGGCAAGCAGGTGGCATAGCAAGATCCCATCTCAAAACAAAGAAGCAGATGGGTGCTGACTAGGCTTGCATCAGGAATGCCATAGAGGCTGCTCAGGACCTTTCTGAGTTACTGTGGCTGACTTTGAACTTGCAATTCTCCTTCCTTGGCCTCCTCAGCAGCTGGGATTACTGGAAGGCCTGTGCCACCTCACCCAGCCAGGGGGTCTCTCACATTTCCACTGTCCCTAAACTCCGGGTCCCACTGCTCTCCTTCATTTCCTGAAAGTTAATAAGACTGCTCTGGAAGGCAGGCAGATCTAAGTCCATCAGAAAGCCCCCTGAAGCATTCCTAGTCCCATCCTCACCACCCTCATGCCAGGGTCAGGAGATCAGACAGTGTGAATGAAAAGGCCTTGGACTTGCATCCAGCTTTGGGCTCTGTAGAAGGGACCAGGGAAACTGAAGCCTCAAAGAAACAATGCCCATACTGTTGTCCACATTGGACCTTCCTGACTTTGGAGGACCCACCTGAGTCTCCTTCCCTGGGAACTGCCTGAGAGGCACTCAGCCCAGCTCAGCCGCTGTCCTGTACTTTTTTCTCAGGCAGCCCTTGATCTTCTCCATGAGGAGAGCAGGCTGGTGTCATGTGCAGGCCCAGTGCTCACAGTGGGCAGGCTGATAAGGTGTCTGTGAGTCTCAGGGAGGAGGTTCCAAGCCCTGAGACCTGAGGGCAGACTGGGGTCATGTGCAGGCCCAGCACTCACAGTGGGCAGTCTGTGTGGTGTCTGTGAGGCTCAGGGAGGATGTTCCAAGCCCTGAGACCTGAGGGCAGGCTAGTGTTATGTACAGGCCCAGCGATCACAGTGGGCAGGCTGGTGGGGTATCTGTGAGGCTCAGGGAAAAGGTTCTGAGACCTGAGGGCTCTGTACAGGCTCCCTAACCATCAGACTCCTGCCACATCGCCCCCAGTCACCTCCACCATGGATCCCAGTCACACCTCACCCAAGTCACCATGAGCCAGCTCGCCCTGCTCCTGCCCAGTTTCTGTGCTGGAGGCACCTCTCCTAGCCACAGCAGAAGGGAAGAACTGAAGGAGAAAGCTCACCTGCTCTCTTGATCTGGAGGCCTCTCCCCACCTCAAGGCCCTCACCTGCTGCTGCTTTTTCTTCTGGACTGCCTGGGGTTCATCCCTAGGGGGCTCAGGTTGAGGTGCTCCACAACCATGGTCAGAGAAAAGGTAATGAAAATTCCCTGCACTAGTTAGCACTTGACCCTTGACTGTGGGCCCTGGATACGTGGGTGAGCCAGGTACGGTGATGCTCCCAGATCCAGCACTCGGAGTGTCACCTCAGGCTGATCTCTGGTCTCTCCAGCCTGACCTCATCTGGAACCTGTGATGTGAACTCATGCCTGCCTCACGGTGCCACAGCCCTGAGAGTACCAGTAGCAAGCTCTCTCACATGCTCTCCCGCCTAAACCTAGTGCACATGCCATGCCTGCACATCAGGGTCATCAAATACCCATTTTCCAGATGAGAATCAGAGACCTAAAGGAAGACGGTGACTTCCCTCCCCTAGGAATACATCCCATCTCAGCTATGTTCACCCCATACCCTGGCACCACTAACTACAGTCCCATCCTCTGAGCTCTCGAGGTGTGTGCAGGGCCCAGGAAGGCACAGCCATGGTAGGAGAGGGGCAGGGTGTCCCAGGCAGGATAAATGGCCCCTGCTGTCCTCACCCCAAACAATCTTCAGAAGCAGGCCCTGAAGCCATGTTCAACTTCACCTCCTGAGGGAGTTTGCAGAACGGAACACTCCCTCTCCACTCAGGAGGTGCTCTCCCAAAGGGCCTGTTCTCACTGAGGGGGCTGAGCTGAGATTTTACTCTTTGACATGGAAATTTCTAACATCTGGTCAGGAAGAATCCACTAAGCATGCACAACCTCACAGATACACTCATAAAACATCTGACGATTGCATTGATTGCATCACTGCTAACGGGTCATCAGTGTTACAGTCCTGGGATGGTTACTCAGCAAGTCACCTGAGAAATGACCAGTGGGACCCTTGTGCTGATGCCTGTATGGAGCAGCCTGCCCGCATGTCCTCCTCAGGTGGCCCTCACAGGTGGAGGGGCCAGTGCAGGAAGCATAGGCAGACACTCTGTTTTCCCACTGCAGTCTTGTATACAATGGTTGGTGCCCCCCAAGGAGAGGGTTGTGCCCTGTGGATCCTGCCCCTGAGTGTCTGGCACTCCCTCTTCCACTCACTCATTCCGCAGATACTCTCTGCCCTGATTTGAGTCCAGCACTGTGCTTCCCCAGCCATCCTGGCCCCTGTGAGCTTCCCAGGTGAGCTCAGGCCCACTGTGTAAAGGAGGAAGTATGGCCCTGGGGTAGGCAGGGAAGGTGGGCACCAAGAATCACTCATTTTATTGCGTGGGAGGTTCACAGTTTCAGGAAGTGTCAGAGATTGATCAAACTGGTATATAGATTCAACTCCATCCCTAGGAAATCCCAGGGAGGCTTTTTGGTTTTATTGCAGACTTCTATGAGTTAATTTTACAATCCATATTACTCCATGATGGCCAGTAACAAGTGTTGTCAAGGATGTGCAGACAGCGAGACCCTTGGAGTTTGGGAATGGGAATGGGGGCACTGTGAGCACGGCTGTGGAGCTCCAGGTGGTTTGACAGGCAGTTGCCCTGTAAGCAGGCAGCTCCTCGGTTGGACTGCATCCTGGTTGATGGAAAGGGCAGGCACGCCTAGAGCCTGGGAACACTGTGAACAGCAGAACTCTTCAAGCAGCCCGCAGTGAACGTATTCCAGGGGTTCATGAGCTGAACAGGTGAGTTTATTCCATCCCGGATGGAACCTGAAGTCTGTCAGCCAAAGGAGAAACTAAATGGTCCACCACAGGGTGGGCTCCTTCAGCCGACAGACTTCAGCTTCCTTTGGGTTGGAATCAAGACCCTCCATGTGAATAGACCATAGTGGGTGGGTGGCTGGGCTGACTGTGGGTTTCACATCCAAGGCAGTTGTGGTTCTCTCCCTCCCTGGGGCAGGAGGCTGGCACTCTCCATGCTGCTTGGCGTTGTTAGGTGGTGTGGGCACCTGCTTCCTCCCTGCTATATTCAACTGAAGCAGGCAGAGGGCCTCTCACCCCTTTTCCTTAGCCCTTGTGGAGGCAGTTTGGTATAAACAGTTCTTCAACTAAAAGTCTTTGGGGAGTTGATCATCAGTGTTAGTGCCATCTTGCTCTGCATCCTCTGTCCTATTATTTATTTCCTTCCACTAGTGTTTGGGTTTGTTTGCTGTCTCTCCTGGAACTTGAGACCAACATCAGCCTTTTATTTTGAGTCAGGCTTTGTTGTTGATGCACCATGTATGGCTGCATTCTTCCCTCTTGGTACTTCTTTGAGCATCCTGTGAGTTTTCACATTTTCACATGTTGTGTTTCTGTTGTCATTTGTTTCAGCACACTTAAAATTTTCCCTTTTTATTTTGTCAATGGCCTGCTATTCATTCAGTAGCATGTTAAGTTTCCATGAATTTCTATAGCTTCTTTTGATGTTTATTTATAGTTTTATTTCATTTTGATCAGAAAAGATATACAATATGATTTAAATTGTTTTGAATTTCTTGAGTCTTGTTTACTCAGCCTTACCCAATGTTATGTGTTAAAATAAGACCAGGAAGTTCACAATTTTATGAAGTACTGTCATGTTCCCATGATGCCAGCTCCCCCGACTGGGCGGCAAGTCTGTCCTGAGACTTCCCTCCAGCTGGAACCCCTGGTTTGTGGACTGTTGGAGTTGGCTGGGTCTTCCCCTGGAAGGAGCTGACCCTGGATGACTAGCCAGGTCACGGTTGCTAGGGGCTTGTTGCCCTTTCTATGTGCTGTCTCTAGTCTCCAAGGCTCCCAAGGTCCAGCCTCTCCCTCCCTCAGCTCCAGTTCTCACACAGTCACTTACCTCAAGATGCAGTTTATGCACCTACTACCTTGGTTCTTGGAGGAGGAGGGGAGCTTGAGGTTTCAATTAGGCCATCTTGGAACTCTATGATTTTTAATATGCAGAAATACTTTTATTTTCTCCTGGTTGAGTTCTGAATTAGTTCCTTAAATTTTCCTCCAGTTCACAAATCTTCTCTTCATCGGTGAAGAAGTCTGCTGCTTAAGTTTCCTATTAGGTTTTAAATTCAGTGAGATTCAAGACAGTGGATTAGATAGAGGAAGGTTTCGTTCCTAGTTGCTCCATGTCTTGGGATTCAAGCAGCATGAATACTGCTGCTCCGTGAGATGGGTGAAAGGAGAAATCACTGAAATTCATCAACAGACAATCTTAGAGACTCAGAAACAGGTACACTGAACAAAGGACAAGAAAGAGTACAAGGGAGGCAAGCCAGATGTAGAGCCATGGGGCACTGGTTCACCACAGAGGAGTGGGCTAGCACACAGAAACATGGGGACTGATTGGCATGGAAGCACCTGTTGATCAGAAAAGCAGCTGAGCTTAGCTGATTCAGAGCCTACACAGTGAATTGGTCTTTGGAAAGTACTCTCAACCAGCAAGTGGAGAGCTGAGGTGGGGAGCCACCTGAGCAGACCTTGCTGCAGCCTGCTGCTGAGAGAACCCAGGAGACCAGAGCACACACATTCATTCTCCTGAACACCCACTGTGTGGCCTAGGGTGTACCACACAGAATGCGAGTGAAGTGGGCACAGAGAAGGTTGTACCCAAGGGCTCAAGTCGGAGACACAGTGGGAAGCCCAACTCACTCTCCCTTTGGGTCTGAGGGCTCCTGTGGCCAGCTGAAAAGAGAGGGGAAACTGAAAAGGCAGGTTATACCCTGGGGGACTAAGCCCAAGGCCTCACTGTGGCCAGCAGAATGTGGAGGACTGGCTCTCTGCCCCACAAGTAGGATTATTGGGGTGGGGGGGCTCCTGAGATGGAGACCCCAACAGAGATCAGCAACTGCTAGGCCCTAGTGGTGTGTTGATCTAATCTCTCCAAAGGAGGTACCACCCAACAAAGCCCCTGAGACCTCTTCCTCCTCTTTCTCCTCCTCCTTCACTAAGCCCCAGCTGCAGAACTCTCCACTTAGAACACTGCAGCAGCAGCAACACACTGGGAATGTTCTATCTGATCTGTCTAGACAAAGGTCTAATGAAAACGGCCCAGGCCATCCTACCTTATCCTGGACAGAAGGGGAAATGAGAGCCTTTCAACCCACCTCAGCTTCAGGCCACTTCATCTGGCAGCTGGGTGAGCATCAAAAGGGAAGTTAAGAACTCCAACTCACCCTCCATCTAAACATAGCCCAAGGAAAAATGGAAAGAACAAGGGGCAGAGGCAGTGATCCATATCCATTCTCATGGAAAATTTTTACCACCTCAGTGGAGAAAATTCTTTCATTTTTCATTAAGAATTTTCCTCCTCCTTCTCCTCCTCTTCTTCTTTCCCCTCCTTTTCCTACTTTTCCTCCTTTTCCTCTTCCCCTCCTCCTCCTCCTCTTCCCCTCCTCCTCCTCCTCTTTCCCCTCCTTCTCCTCCTCCTCCTCTTCCTCTTTCCCCTCTTCCTCCTCCTCCTCTTCCTCTTTCCCCTCCTCCTCCTCCTCCTCCTCTTCCTCCTTCCCCTCCTCCTCCTCCTTTTCCTCTTTCCCTTCTCCTCCTCCTCCTCCTTTTCCTCTTTCCCTTCTCCTCCTCCTCTTTCCCCTATTCCTTCTCCTCCTCCTCTTTCTCTTTCCCCTCCTCCTCCTCCTCCTCCTCCTCCTCTTTCTCTTTCCCCTCCTCCTCCTCCTCCTTCTCCTCCTCCTCCTCCTTCTCCTCCTCCTCCTCCTCCTCCTCCTCCTCTTCCTCTTTCCCCTCCTCCTCCTCCTCTTCCTCCTCTTTCTCCTTCACATTTTCTTGCTGTGATGATTGGCTTGTGGATATATATACACATACATATTTGTTTCTTTTTTTCTCATTTTTAGTGACAGTTTTCCTTGACTTTTGAATATTAAGGAATTTGATTTGTTGGTTTTGGTTTTGATTGCTTGTTTCTCTTATTTCACTTTCTCTCCTTCTATTGCTAACAGCCAAATTCTATTCTCTCTTTCTCCCTTTGCTTTTTTTTCTATTTTTTAAATTATTCTTTGTAGCATCACCTGCTACATATTCTCTACTTTCTCTCTTTTCACATTTTGAACATTCTAAACTTTCTTTTACCTTCCTATCACATTTTATTTTCTCATAATAAACTGTGTTTTAAAAACCTTTTAGAATCATTTGGTTTATGTATCTTCTGCCCCCACCATTCATTTGCAGTTATTAGTATGGTATTTGGCACCAGATGAATGGGGAAAAAATGTAGTGGGTTTTATTTAGCCATAAAGAAGAATGAAATTATGCCATTTGCAGGAAAATGGATGGAACTTGAGAACATTATGTTAAGCAAAATAAACCAGACTCAATGTCACATGTTGTCTCTCATCTGTGGATAAGAGGAAGAGGGAAAAGAAAGGTGGGAGAGGGCGGAGATCTCATGAAAATCAAAGGGACATCATGGAACATAGGAAAGGGACACATAAGGGAGGAGGAGAAGGAAACAGAAATACTGGGGGTTGATAATGGTCAAATTGTATTATTGTGTCATGTGCATATATGGACATGTAACAGCAAATCCTACCATTATATGCAACTGTAATGCACCAATAAAAAAAATAACGATGAAGAATTTAAATCATGAAAAAAATAAAGTGAGTGACAATAAATTTTACTTCTCTAGCCTTTATTTCATATTCATCTTTTGGATATATACTCTCTTTAACATATGGCTTTGAAAACTCATTTTAATTCTTTAAATTATGTACTTTCTCTGTTAGTTTATCATGATTTATTATTGATTCTGTTGTCACTGCTTATTTTCTTCTTGCGGGTTTTTCCTTACTGGTTAAATGAATCTTTAGTAGGTCTTGCCTCCCTGCCCTGCTGAGCCAGGTCAGCCCTGGATTATAGATGTGCTTATGGTAGGAACTTTGTGTGTTTGGGGCCTCCAAGTTCTCTCTTTGGGTATCATAGACAGAGATGATTGATAGATACAAAACAGACAATAGGCAGGTAGGCATAGATGATAGGTAGGCAGATGTAGATTTAGGTAAAATACAGGTATAAATGTAGATTTGTAGACACTGGTGATGTTGGGCTCCTCAGCTTCTGGGTAGCATGAATCTGAGACTGGGCCTGGCATTTTCATTTCCCAACCAGGTATCTTTATTTTCCACACAGAATCTTCCTGCCTGCCTCCTAAAGAACTGGAGGAGCTTTCTCTGGTCTCTGCTGTGGGTGGGTGCTGAATGTCCCCCACAGGCCCATATGTTAAAGGTTTGGTCCTGCGTGGCCCTAAGGAGAAGAAGTGGACACCTCACCAATGGTCTTTGGTTATTGGGGGCTGCCTGGTAGGATCCAGCCCACTACTCCTACTCCTTCTTTCTATGTCCTGGTGATGAGATGGGCAGCTGGCTCGAGAAAGTGTCCACACACCACAGTCATGGTGACGAGCCAGTCTTCTCTCAGGGCATGTTGATGGTTTCAGATGTTTTGCTGTGGTGATGGAAAGGTGATGAACACAGTCACATTCACAATGTGGACAGTCCATCCTTGGCCTGAGGGTGGTGTAGGTGTCCTTCTTCCAGCTGTCAATCTAATCCTAGCCCAACTTATGATGATGGCAACTGCAACCCGCCTGTCAGACTGTCTGCCTGTCCCACCCAGCCCAGGGATGCTGCAGCCCCTGTCTCTGCACCTGAGTTCCTGCTTCCTGCTCTCAGCTTCATCCTCACTGCTCTGAAGCTGCTTCCCTCTCAGTGTTGATACCTACAGATGGCCCTTGATTTCTTTCAATCTCCACTATGAGTTTTAATGCATTATTTATGAGAGTTTTGCATATTGGGGAAAATGTCCACATCTGTAAAATGAGGACGACAGGGCCATTTTCAAAGTCAAGGTGATAGTGCATATAAAATACATAGCACTATACCTGGCTTATCACTGATTTCTGATGATGACAATGGCAATGATGATGACAAAGATGTTGTCATCTCCAGCCCCCCCCTCTCAGACGGTTTCCTCCATCTCTACCTAAAAGACATCTACCTATGATACAGACCAGGTATCCCCCATCAAAGAGACCCTCTACCATAACTGTAGCATACAAGTTTCTCTCTTGATCAACAAGATCTTTATAGATGTCAGCAGGATTTCTGCAGACAGCATTGTGGTTTGAAGGTTCCTTTTCCTTATAAGTGCCCGGTTTGCAGACTAAAGTTGTGATGGAGTCTCTCAAAGAGAGCTTGTTGCTATGCTACAGATACTATCTCTGTTTTCTTGGTAAAAACTTGTGAAACCTCTGTCAAGCCTAACCCACTGTCATGTAAACACCCCACTGAATATAAATCCAAAGGAATTTCCAGACTCAGGGTCCAAAGATGCTTAGGTATTAGCCCTTCTGGACTGCTGTGGCTTAAATAAACCTGCTTCCTGAAAATTCCTCGGTGTCCTGCCTCATCTGTCCAACATAACCTACTTTTCAGGAGTGTCTTGAAAAATACCCCTGGACCCTCCCATGAATTAGTCACTGCCCCTGGTTTCTTGCAGCACCTTCTGTGAGCTTGGTCTGTACAGCTTGGACGTTTCTGTGAGACATGGTAAAGTAAGTCTCTGACATGACACTGACAGCCCAGGGCAGACCTGTCAGCCGAGCATGTTCCCCGGGAGCGGGATCTGGTTAGCAGTCTTTGTGCTGCTTCCAAGCCACCCCCAGGGCCTTTTCTCTGCTGGTCTTCACCTGTCCACCTCCTGGCGATTTTCCACTCTTTACTCTGTGAGGCTGGGTTCCTCTCTTTCGCCTACTCCCTTACATTTTCTCTGTGTTTTCTCCTTGTTTTTACCTCACAATGCAAGTGCTATTTCAGCAGGTTATTATCCCTCACCCTGCTTTAAGGACTGGAATAATGGGGACCTTGCAACACTTAAGCTATGAAATGACCTGTCTGGTTTCAACATGCATCTGGCTCAATTGAAGCAATGGTGATAATAAAAACAAAACCAACTCCGATATTGAAAAGTCCTTGAAATACATCCAAGTCATTCTTATTTTACATGGGTTTTGCCTTTTTACTTCATGACTCTTATTGAGACAGGACATCAGCACATCCATGGTAGGTGCAGTAATTGAAAACAGAGATCCAGGCAGCAAGTGAGATTCCTCATCCTCAATACCCTTCACTCCAGTCCAGGGAACAGACATTCTCTTGGTGTTAGCTGAAACACAGACAGCCCAGGTTCTTGCAGAAGATACTGCAGATCCACACTATTTCCATTCCCTTTATTTATCTGAGGCCTACAAAGATTAATATGAAACATTAATTAGTCAAATTGACTACATATAGCTTTTATTATAACCGAATCTTGACTCACAATCAATTCATTGCTTTTGATTCAAAAAGCTGAAGGATGCTTTAGTTTTAAATTTACAAGGACAAGTCTTGGCCAAAGGAAACAGCTGCTAGAAACTCAGCCAGATGTGGCCCTCTGGTGGCTGTGCTTGGGAAACGCAGCTCCCCTCCTCTAGTTGGCAGGGCTGTTGAATCCAGCCATTCATTGTCTAGGGTGCCTGCTAATCACATCGAACCAAAGACCTAAAGCAGAGTGGTTCAAGAAGAGAATCCTGAGGTGAGTGGACCAGACCTGCTGTCACTATTTCCAGTGTGTGACCACCTACAGAGGAGAGAAAATGCTAGAATTCCTCAAGGACATTATGTTCAATGTGCTGAAGAAACATAGAAGGAGCCAGGGCTAAGGAGGAGGGAGAGGAGAGGAGGGGGATAAAGGGAAGAGGAGGAGGAAGAAGGAGAGGAGGTGGAGAGGTGGGGAGGGGGAGAGGAGGACCTGAGGCTAGGGACGAGGAAGAGGAAGAGGGGTCAGAGCTAAGAAGGGGGAGGAGATGGAGGAAGAGGGGCCAGGTTGGAGTGGGGAGGGCTGGCAGAGGATCCAGGATCCCTGCAGAGGGCGCCCAGAGAGCTCACAGGTCTGTTTAGGGGAAGTTGCTGGGAAGGGTTCTTTTTTCTTTTCTTTCTTTTTTAAAAAATTAATCTCATCTTGAGTGAGTAATCATGTACCTTTTAAAAAAATTTTTTCCTTATTCTGTTTTATCCCTGTTTTTCTTTTAAAAAAAATAGAATTGAAATTCACATAGCATAAAATTAACCACTTAAAGTATAGCATTGCGGGGCATTTATGACACAATGTTTTCTACCACTGTTGTAGGGACAAATGAGGCAAGGCACTGAAGATAGCAGGAAACAGTTTTATTTGGCTGCAGCCAGGTTCAGAGGGCACAGCTTTTGCTGTAATCAATCAATCCCCTGAATTCTGAGTTCAGGTATTTTCAGAGTTTTATACCCAGCATGTAAGAAGAGGGACTCAGAAGTTCACAGTCTGCAGAAGTTCACATAAAGCAGCTTTTTCTTTCACTATTTTGGGCAAGTTAACCCTTCAAGAACAACACCTGAGAAGGAGAGAGCTGTTTCTCCCCTTTCTTTCCTCCCCCTGCCAGCTGTTACCATGGAGCCCAGTTGATAACTTATCTTAAAAATGTAGACATCTCTGTGAAGCCCAGCTCAAGGCCAGAAGCCTTGTTTGCACATTTCTACAAGCTACCGTACTGGATATATTTGTGAAAACTAGTAAGGGGGTGTCCAGCACCTGGAGTACTGGTATCTTATCGGCCAGTGGCCAAGTAAAACAGGGCAACATGAAAATAGGAAGTTTTTCTACATTGAACTCTTTTGTAGAGACTCTTTTGCTGACAGTCCTAAAGTCAACCATGGTGAAGATTTCTGGAGAAGCCCAGTTAAGACTTTTCTGTGGAGAAAGCGGGTGCCACTTTACCATCTCTGATTTCAAAACATTCCCAGCATGCTCAAGTAAAACCTCCAAACCACAAAGCAGCTGCACTCATTTCCACTTCCACCTCCTGCCCAGTCCCCGTCCTTGACACCCAAAATTAATTTTTGTGGGCTCTCTGCCTCTGTCCTTCTCTCTCTCTCCCTCTCCCTCCCTCTCTCCCTCTCACCCCTATGTCCCTCTGTCTCCCTCGCACCCTCCCCCATATCTCTCTCCCTCCCTCTGCCTCTGTCCCTCTCCCTTCCTCTCCCTCTCCCTCTCTCTATCTCTCACCCTCTCACCCCCAATGTCCCTCTCTCTCCCTCCCACCCTCCCCCTCGCCCATGTCCCTTTCTCTCTCCTTCCCACTCCCTCTCCTTCTCCTTCCCTCTCTCCCTCTCTCCCTTCTCTCCCCCTCTCCCATGTCCCTCTCTCCCTCCCTCTCTGCCCCTCCCCCTCTATCTTCTTCTCCCTCTCTCCTTCCCTCCCTTGCCTCCCTCTCCCTATCTATCTTCTTCTCCCTCCCTCTCTCACTCTCCCTCCTCCCCTTCCTATCTCCCTCTCTCCTCCTCCCTCCCTCCCCTTCCTCCTCTCCCATCTCCCTCTCTCTTCCTCTCCCCCACTCACTGTTTCTCTCCCTCTCCTCATCTTCCTCTCCCTCCCTCTCTCCTCTCCTTCCCTCCATTCCCCTCTCTCTTCCTCCCTCTCTCCTCTCCCCCTCCCCTTCTCCCTCTCTCTCTTCCTCTCCCCCTCACTCACTGTTTCTCTTTCCCTCTCTCTCCCTTTCCCTATCTCCCTCTCTCTCCTTCTCTCCTTCCCCCCTCCCTTCCCCCTCTCCCTCCCTCCCCTTCCCCTCCTTATCTTCCTCTCTCCTTCTCCCTCCCTCTCCTTTGCTCCTCTCCCCATCTCCCTCTGTTTCTTCCTCCCCCCCACCCCCCACCCCGTAACTCTTTCTCCCTGGACTCACCCCTTCTGATCACTTCATGGAGATGGAGTCCCACAGAGGATGGTGTTGAGTTTGTGGTCCTCCTGCCTTAGGACTTCAAGCCTGGTACCTGAGGCACCTGTGTCTGGGCAGCTTTTGCTGGAGGCTCTGCACCACAGTGAGCCCCTGCTCAGCAAGGAGCACCCTCCCTGGGCCTTCAGACAGATTTCCACTCCATAGAAAGGATGGTTCCCAGTCTCTCTAGATGTTGCTGGCACTTAGCCCTTCACATCTGCTTCTATCACAAATTGTTCTGCTAATCTTGGGAGCACGCTGTGTTTCCTTAAATGTAAAATTTGTAAATGGAAAAAATAAAATGACACTTATCCCTGGGGTGTCACGTGATGTTTGGGTGCATGTGTACGCTGTGCCATGTTTGAACCAGGGACGCAGGTCTTCTCAGTTATTCACCACCCTTTCTGCTAGCTTCTAAGCACCAACTGTGCCTCCCCACCCCTCTGCCCTGCTCTCCCCACAATGGATGCCCTAGGCCCTGAGCTCCCACATCTGCTTGAGACCCTGCAGGGCTGGTTTTGTGTGCCAGTTCTGGTCACTTGGTATGAGAATCTCTGGTTCCATCCATGTCAACACAGAGGACAGGACCTCTTTCTTAGATGGATGAGTGTCTCCTGTCCTGTGAAGTCTCCACATTTCCTTTAGCCACCCATCTGCTGGATGCCTGGCTGCTTCTAGGTCTGGCTGCCATGGATAGGGCTGCAGGGAGCATGGCAACTTAGTGCCTCCCAGGCATACCATCCCATGTCCTCTACACCTATGTGGAGTGGGTTGATGGATCTCTGGTGCTTCCACTATAGAAACCTCCCTACTGTGCTCCCTAATGACTGCACTGGAGCACTCTAGGTGATCAGGACCCAAGCCCTCCTTCCCAACTCCGAAGGACAAGTGAGAGGGATTGCCTGGTGAGAGCCACTCACAGGACCACATAAACAAGGTGTGATCCTTGTGTTTCTACCTGAGAGGGGACAGCTGACTTACAAGAGAAGGCTCCTCCTGAGGAGGTAGGGAGGCATCAGGGGCTTAGACTTTCTCAGCAGTAAGTGAGCACCTCAGAGTCCCTAACACCTCTGTTGGGTGAAACCAGATACCCGCCCCCTCGATGCCCAGCAGCCTTCCCAGTGGCTCTTCTCCCACCAAACCTTTCAGAGGTGTGTGAGGCTTGAGGGGAGAACAGGCAGAACAAGGGGCTAGGGGCAGGCCTTACAAGGGTGAAGGGAACCCAGTGAAAGATCTGCAAGCAATCCAGGGAGGACAGACTCCAGGACATACAGTCTCAGCGACTGGGAAGCAATGAGGAAGGGTGTCTCCAGGGACAATGCCAGAATCAGACCAAGGTCACCATGATCTGGAGAACTTTCCCAAAGGAACTGCAGTCCTTGGCAGCTCTGAAGGTCTCCAGATAACCATGGAGCTTTATCTGAACTCTCTGGCTCTGGAGGTTGGCTGGGCTCCCAAGCCTTGGCGATCTGAGCCCCTCCTTAGGGCTCCTGGTGGCCCCAAGCTGGTCCTGCTGGCCATCTTCCAGGGGCCGTACTTGATCTCAGACTCTTCCCTTATCTCCTGCTACCAGCATCTTCATCCACCTTCAGGACTCTTGGCCACACCCCTGCCTGTTGGAATCTGTTGCAGCTGCCAAAAAGGCACAGTTGGTTATTTTTGCGAAAAGTAATAAGGGCTCTGCAGAAGCTCTGGAGCTTGGCGCTTCCTTGGGATCTCCAGGCTCTCTCTCTGATCACTACCTGGAGACGTTGTCCCTGCCTGGGATTTGCCAAGAACCAGGCTGATCCCCTCAAAGTCACCAAGATGTCCCCAGAAAGCAGGGCAGCTGCATCAGAGCAAGGTGAGTGTCCTCTGTGTAAGGCCCTCCTGGAGTCTTTGCCTCCTCACTCTCTCCCCATGCTCAGGGGGCACAGAGCCCCATGGGCTTTCCTCCAAGGCAAGAGCCAAACTTCGCAGGCCTCCCTGTTCATCCAGACATAAGAGCAGACCCCGTGAGGCTGTGTCAGAATCCGCCCAGGATGGCAGAAGGCTTCCACACCCCTGCTCTCCCAGTCAGTTCAGGACAGCCAGCAACAGTGGCTGAACTCCTGTCAGGAGGGACCATGTCCTGCACCCAGCTGTAGAAGTCCTGTAGGACAACAGGCGAAGGGGCTTTGACGGGGGGAGGGGGGGGGCTGTTGTCATCCTTCTGACCTCAGATTTGCCTGGTGGGAGTTTGGGTTTTTCCACACACCTTCTGGTGATTGGTGGGTGTAAAGAGCTACTTACTGGGTGAAAACCCTCACATGAGCAGGAGAATAAGGCCTGGGATATCTCCATGGCATTCTGCAGGGGGGGCACACAAGTGGAAGGTGATCTCGAGAAGGTGACATGAGAGAAAGGGTCGTTGGCCTGCTTGCTGGCTACATGTGGACCTGATGGACCACCTCTCTCTGCCAGGGCAATTTCCCCTTCTTTCCTATGAGAAGGGGGCTTCTCTCCCTCCATGTTCAATGCACGTCCCACCTCATGTGTCTCTGTCCCCAACAGGGATGGCAAAGTCACGCTGTGGATGTGCATCTCTACTGTGCTGCACTGTTGCCTTCCTCTTCCTGCAGCTCCCACCTCCTGGAAATGGTAGGAAGTCTCCCTTGCCAGCTCTGGAGGGCACCAAGAGGGACATTCCCAGGTGGGGACGAGCTGAGGTCTCACTGAGACCCAGGGTGGAGGGACAGGCCAGCTGAGGCCTTGCTGCAGCGCAGGGTTTAGCGTACGCTTGCACCCTCAAAGGCCTTGTGGGGTAGGGAGCACCATCTCCCTACACGAGGCTTGACCCCATCCTCGTGGATCTGTCTCCCTAAGGAAGAGCTGATTTCCAAGTCCAAGGGCCTCATGCCCCCGTGCTGGCCCTGGTGGGGGAAGATGCAGAGTTGTCATGTCGACTGGTCCCCAGCATCAGCACTGAAGGCATGGAGCTGAGGTGGTACAGGAACCAGTCCAGCCCAGCTGTACTCGTGCACAGGAATGGGGAGGATGTGCATCAAGAGCAGATGGTGGAGTATCAGGGAAGGACGAGCTTTGTGAGTGACCGTGTAGCCAGGGGCGAGGCCACACTGAGGATACATAACATCACTCTTTTTGACAACGGCACCTATCACTGCCTCTTCAAGGAGGGCACTTCCTCCAACCAGGCCACACTCTGGCTGACGGTGGCAGGTAAGGGCAGCATATGGCCATCTGCCCTGCTGGGGAGCTTCCTCACACCTGGCCCCAATCCTGGCGGTGTGACCAGAGTCCTACAGCTTGAGAACCTGCTGGACACACAGTCCCAAGCAAGGCCACCTGAGGGTCAACACAGCTGTTTTCTGATCTTTCCCTTTACTATATTATTGCACTGATAAGAGGGAAAGACGGGGGAGCTGAGGCAGGCTGAGAAGGAGGGCATGGAGGGACAAAGGCATTTGGGGTACAGTTTTCCTGGGTGGCTCAGGGCTGTTCTTTGGAGGCAGGCCAGCGAGCTTCTTCTTGTTCCCTGCACTCACTCACCTGTGTGACATGGGAACCCCTTCTGTCTTACTGAACTGTCCCTGCCCCACTCTGCTATTTTATCTAGGACAAAGGCGTACCTGTTAGGGATGTGCTTACTTCAGGGAGTGATGACTTGTGAACAGTTGGTAATACACACTAAAGTCTTCAAGATGTGTTTTAATGGAGCAGCTGTGGTGGCAACGTCCCAATTGATGTTTCTTCTCCAGGGCTGGGCTCAAAGCCCAGAGTGCAAGTGGTGGATGACCAGGGCACAGGTATCCAAGTGAAATGCACCTCGGCAGGCTGGTACCCAGAGCCCTTGGTGGAGTGGAGAGACCTCAGAGGACAGCCAGTGCCTGCTGTGACCAACTTCTCACTGTCGGCCACCACGGGCCTCGTGGCTGTGGTGTCCAGGGTGACCATCCAGAATGGGGCTGTGCAGGGTCTGTCCTGCTCCATTTCCAACCCCCTCCTCCCCAAGAGGAAGGGGGCTGAGAGCTGGCTGCCTGGTGAGTGTCTGTTCAGCCCTGACAGCACAGTACTGAGACCTGTGCCAGGACTCCAGGGTTCCAAGTAAGATCTGGTGGGAACTGGTCCCTGTGCACAGCCTGGCAGAACTCTGGGGATGCAGATTTAAGTAAATGCTGAGGATGGGGCAGAGATGGGATACAGGGAGAGTACCAGGGGAGCTTTGCATTTATGTGGAAACAAGAAGTTTCACCCCCATGTTGTTTTTGTAATTCTTAACTCTTTACAAAATGGGCTATTTTTAGAGCAGTTTTAGCTCACAGCAAAGGTGAGCAGAAAGTGCATAGATCTTCCGTATACCCCCAACATGTGTAGCTTTCTCAATACAAAAGTCCTGCCCCAGAGCAGATTTCATTACCACCCGGCACCCACAATTTACATCTGGGATCACTCATGGAGAGCCCCCCCATTCTGACCTCAGCACCATGTACGCTAATACAGAACTGCTGTTCTCAGTTCCTATGTCCTCAGCTCCCCTCTCCAGGCCTCCTCTCACAGAGTGGCAACTAGCTCTGTCTCTGGCCCTCGCTGCTCTGGGATTCCTGGTCTCTGGAGTACTCTGCTGTTTAGGGAAGCAGCAAAAGAAAAGTTCCCAGACACTGCTAGAAGAAACAGAGCGAGAAGAAACAGCACAGAGGCCACAAGCCAGCAGTACAAAGGCTGAGCTATCCCACGGTGAGTAGGAGGCTTAGCAGGACACGTGATGCCCCTCAAGCACGGGGCCTCAACACGCAGCCCAGAGCAGAGGCTGTCTGTCCTCAAACCCAGCAGGAACAGAATGATCAGTAGGGATCCCAACTCCAGAGCTACCCATATGATCCACACAGTGAAAACCCTTATCTCCAAAGTAGTCTTCACTACATAATCTGGGCAGCCTGGTTGGTCTTCCCAAATACCCAAGGCTGGGTGATATTGTGAAGAAAAGAGGTTTCCTTAGCTCCCAGTTCTGGAAGCTGAAAGCTCACTCGGGCCTGGGGACCTGTCCCTAGCCTCAGGCTCCTGTGATGGAAGTAGAGATTGTCCCCTTGCTGGCTGTCAAGGCTGTGTCATGACAGACTGGGGAAGGCTGAAGGGAGGCTGAGGACAGTGGTCCTTGGCAGTGAATGCCTCCCTGTCGTGTCACTAGGCACCAGGCACAGTCTCCAGCTCTCATCTCCAGAGGCACTCTGAGAGGAGCCCTGTGAGGAGGACTAGAGGCTGCAGTACATAAGTTCAGCCCCATTTCATAAGCAGGGCCCCACAGTATAGGGTCTTTTTGTTTCCCTGCAGGTTAGAGAGTGGAACTTCAGGTACAGCCTCCAAACCTCATGCATTTGTAGACCAAAGATCCACCCCTGACCAGCTCCCCACAGGGAGAAGACCCAGAAGCACAGACCTGAGCCCATCTGGCAGGGATGAAAAATGACTAGTGACACCAGGAGACCCTGAAATCAGAGCTAGTCTCAAAGAAAAAGAAAAGGGTGGGATTCTTAGTAGCTTATGGGTCTTGTTTTCTGACCCTCACCCACTCTCACATGACAGAAATAAGAAATTCCAAGGGGGTGGTGAGAGAGGGACACACATGAGGACGTCTCTGGCTTCTGTCTGCTTTCTGATGTTCATCCCCACATGTATACACAGACCACCATGTCTGTGCATGAGTGTATACATATATGTGTGTCCACACATGTGTGTATATGCATGTGTACAAGCATTAGTGCCTGTGTGTACAGTTTTCATGTGTGCTTGTGTGTTTGTGCACACATACGTCCATGCAGGTGAGTGTTCATGTGTGATGCATGTCTTTGGTTTGTGTGTTTGCACATATGTGTTCACATTGGTGTCTGCATGTGTGGGTCATGCATGTGAGTGCATGCCTGTGCAATCATGTGTGTATGCATGTGTTATGAAGGTACACATATGTACATGTGAATGCATGCATGTCCATGCATGTGCATCCAATTTCATCTGTGTGCCTGTGTGCTCTGTCTTGATGTGTCAGTGTATATGCATGTGTGTGTACATTTGTGTGGTATGTGTATGTGTGTTGTGTATGCATGTGCATGTGTGTATGTATCTGTGAGGTGCATGCTTATGTCTGTGAATGTATTTCTGGATGTTTGTGTGTGTGTGTATGTGTGTGCATTCATGTGTCTATAAGAGATGCTTACATCTGTTCCAGAGAGCAGAAGCACTGTGTCAACTGCTGATGCCACATCCTTATAAGTCAGACTTTAGCTGCCCCAGGAGACCTTAGTTCCTTTCTGAGCTCCTGGGAGAGGGAGGTGTGCTAACAAAGGCATCCTGCATATGGCAGATGCTGGGAGGAGGCTGTTTTTTTAAGACTGGGCACCCAGGGGAGGCCTTTACCATGACAGTGGAGAAACAGTGACCTTCCATCTCCAGGCACAATCTCCTTAGTGAGGACTGAAGAGCAGAGAGGTGGGAAGGGAGAGCCAAGGCTGCTGGGCATCAGAGAGTGATTGGAGGACTGGAGATTGGAGTCCAATCTCCAGGATGTCCCGCAGATTTCATGATGGCATTTAATAATATTGTATCCATGTTAGTATTCAGGTTTTGGTGTAGTGCATTCTCTCTCACTTCTCTGCATTGCTGTCTCTGTCTCTGCATTACCATCTCTGTCACTATCTCTGCATTCCTGTCTCTCTCTCTCTCCATCTCTGTCATTCACACAGAGACACTAGCCACGAAGGAAGCCCAGGGCACATGTTGGGAGCTAGCAGGGCCACACTGGGTGTAGTCGTGCCCACAGCTCCCAAGAACCCTTCGGCTCTGCCTCCCAGTCTGGTGTGCTCCTCTGCCAGGGAACAGGCTGTTTGGACAGGCTTTTGGCACAGGACTGGAACAGTAGTGGGATTCTAGAGCAGGGGACACCCTGATGTAGGAAACAACCCTGGGAGCCCTGGTCTGCAAGGAACATAGGGTGCAGACCCACTGACCCTCTCCTCTTTCCACAGTGAGCCCCTCACTGGACCCTGATACAGCAAGTCCCAAACTCATGGTGTCAGAGGATCAGAAAAGTGTGAAAAGGCTGATCTTTGACCAGTACCTGCTTCCCAACTCCAAGAGATTTGACCAGGACCCCTGTGTCCTGGCCCAAGAGCGGTTCTCAGCTGGGAGATACTACTGGGAAGTTGAGGTGGGAGACAGACAGGCCTGGATTCTGGGGGTTTGCCTAGAGAACTTAGGTCGAGAAGGCTGGATCCCCAAATCCCCCCAGCATGGCCTCTGGGCAGTGGAGTTGTATAAGAAGAGATTCTGGGCTCTCTCCTATCCAAGGACTCGCCTCTCTCCTTCCCAGCCCCTCCGACAGCTGGGCATCCTCCTAGACTGGGACACAGGGGAGATTTCCTTCTACAATGCCACCAAGGGGTCCCTGGTCTACAGGTTCTCTGGACTATCTTTTTCTTCCCCCCTGCAGCCATTCTTCTGCCTCTGGACCCATGATCCTAGACCCCTGACCATCTGCTCAGTGGCCAGAGAGACCCAGGAAGACACAAGCCCCCCCTGGAAGCCTGTCCTTTCCCCCAGAGGTCCCGGAGACTTCTGCTGAGGGAGAACAGCACCCATGAGCCTGGCTTCTGCCTCCTGGTGACATCAATCAGATTCTGTGTGCATGAGGGCAGTGTCAGGGCTGGCTTGCTGCCTTTCCCAAATCCCTGTGCTGAACTCCTAAGCCCAGGACCTCAGAATGTGACTGCCCTTGCAGATGGGCCTTCAAGAGGAAATCAGTGCCTTCATGTGAGTGGCCCTGATGTCACAGATCTGGTGTTCCTGTGAGAAGAGATCGGCACACGCAGGGGAAAGCCTGTGAGGACTCAGACAGGCGCTCTCACAAGCCACAGATCTGGCCTCAGAAGGAACCAAGATGCCCACACCTGGTCTCAGACCTCAGCCTCTGGAAGTGAGAGGACAGGGCTTTCTGCTGTGTAAACCACTCCATCTGCAAACTTTGTGATGGCAGCTCTGCTGTGATAAAACCACACCATTATCAGCTCAGCATTGTCTACTTCTGCCATGTACCTGGGGGCATATGTAAAATATCCAGCTCGCATTGGACAGGTAGTAGTCACACAGTAACTGCCAGCCTTCCCCTCCTGTCCTCCCCCTCCTCCTTCTTCATCATCTTGGCCATTCTTCTCTCCTTCTCCTCCTCTCCTCTCTTCCACCTCTCCCTCCTCACCTCTGTTCCCTACAGCAATCACTCAGACATCTGGTCTACCTCAAGTCCCTTCCTCCCTCTCTGTGAGAAGTCAGAACAAGCCAAAGATTCCTGGGCATTGGTCAGCATTCAGCCAGGACTGGAACCACATAAGCCTTTTGGCAGAGAGAGTAGACTAAAAGCAAGTGTCAATGAGGCACTGAAGAACCCAGGAGACCAGAAACAAGGAAACATGGGAGGAACGAGCTGCCAACTACCATGGCTGAAGGCAGAGAGGAGAGAGAGCAAAGGAAGGCACAGAGGTGCTGCTCAGGACACCCAGGGCAGTTGGAATGTAGTCTGGCCAGGTGCCATGCTGCTGGGTGGCCCTGAGAGGGTCAGGCTCGACTGTGTCTAGCCATGACCCTCCTCCTGCTGCCAGTGGCAAAGCCCACCAGGCAGCAGTGGGGGGTGAGCTTTTGGAGCCCAGCCCACTGTAGGAGGCCTGCCGTGTGCGCTGGGGCTGCTGCAGAACCAGGCACAGGGCTCAAAACAGGGTCTGTTCTTCCCAGTTCTGAAGCCCAGCTTTGAAATCGAGGGTCAACAGGGCTAGTTTCCCCTGGAGGCTATGAAGAGAATCCAGGCTGGGCTCATTTATAGCTTCTGGGGCTGCCAGTCTTCCTTGCCTCATAGAACTGCTGCTCCGAGCAGTGCCTCTTTCATCACACCACTGACTTCTCCCTGTGTTTAAAATCCCCTGGCCTTTCTCTCAAAAGGACACGTGTCGTTGGCATTAGGACTCACCTCATGCAGGGTCATCTCTTGTTGAGGTTCCTGCCTTCATTTATTCTGCAAAGACATTTCCAGAAGAAGTCCAGTTCTCAGAAGCCAGGGGTCAGGACCTGGACATGTTTGGGGATCCTGAATCCACCCAGAGTTCTGGCCAGATGATTGGCACACCGTTCCACGTGTTGGCACCTCCTCAGAATGGCAGGGACGTGTGGTGAGCAAGGGCCCTGAAGGGATCTGTAGATGTTTTGAGACACAAGTTCTTCACACACAAACAAGGAACTCCTAGTACTCTAAGTTTGTAATCCAGAGCACAGGCGTGGATTACCAGTGGAGAGACCAGACAGTCTAGGGAAGCAGGGGTCCAGACTCAGCCTTTGGGAGAGGCCAGGATTTGTATGGACAGCAATAGGAAGGGTGACATAAAAGTCCACCTCCCTGCCCTCCTCATAGCCCTCTCACTCGACCTCAGGGTAAAGCCTTTCTTAACAATGTTCTTCTCTTATGAGTGTGATGCTTGTATGCAGTGAGTGTGCTGGTTCTAAGGGCACATGCTAGTGGATTTGGTCACAGCATACACTGGTGCTATGGCACCATCAAGAGACTAGACATTTCCTCAAGTCTGGTAGAAATGGAGCCCCTCTTCCACTCTCACCCCTGCCAGTCCTGATCTGCCCTCTACAGCTCTAGTTGTCTTTTAATTATCTTTGGTCTCACTTTGGAATATCCATTACATTTAGTGACATCATTCATCCACCAGTTTCCCTGATTTTCTGACACAGCTACGTGGTGTTCCCTTCACCCCATGCTGCAATTTCATGGAAGCAGACCCTGTGTTTGTCCATTGGACTCCCGTGGTAGTCCACTGTCCCCCGTCATACAAGACACCTGTGGCTGGGAGACTTGTAAATAAGAAGCTCCTGTAGCTCTCAGTGCAGAGACTGAGGTTCACACAGCATGGTGCTGGCTCTGGGGGACTCTCTGGCCTCATTCTATCTTGGTGGATGGCATTGAGACAGAAAGAAAGACCACCCACAGACAGCCAGGAAAAAGGTCTTGGAGAAGAAAAGGGGGAAGAGAGAATTGGGAAGTTGAGCTTCTGACTCCAGCTACTTATAGCCTCAAGGATAGCTCCTTAGCTCCTAGACAGGACCAACCATCAATGGTACTTTCTCCTGCAACAAAGCCTCACTCCCATTCATGTGCTGATTAAGGCTTAGAGATCACTTTTCTCCAGATTTGCTGAAGGCAAAATAGAGTTGATTGCCCCCTTTCTGAATCCTCTATTCCACCAATCATCTATAAGGACAGACCAGCCCAGAAAACCTCTAGATAGCCGACATCTTGGGACCCCTCCCCTTTTGGAGCCCTGCTTGCTTCCTATTTCCCTAATAAATCCTGTTAATTTTCTCTCACCCTTGTGTCTATAGATTTCATTCTTTGAATTCATGAGACAAAGAACACATGTGACATCCATGTTCCATGTTACAACATCATACCAGGAGCCATGTGAGAGGAGAGATGGCTCCTGAGACAGGAACCCTGAGGGAAGGGCAGGCTGGCCGCTCTCCAATGGCAACTTGCTCTTGTGGGGCTAGGTCAGCGCGAGCACCCATTTTCCCTTCTGAGGGCTTAGCCCAAGGACCTCAGCATCTTCCACCAGGCCCCACCTCTCCAAGGACCTCTCACCTCCTGGCTCCCACCCTGGAGCCAAGCTTCTAGCACGTGACCCCTGGAGTCACAGTCAAACCCTGTCCACAACATAACAACTTCCCTCCCTCAACATAGCCCTTGAGATTCACCCATGCTGTTGCCTGTTGCAGAATAAAATCCATCACATTCATCACTGAGTAGTTTTTTAAGTTGCCATCAGCCATTGGGTATGATAAGTAACAGTGTCACAGGTCCACATACAGGTTTCTATGCAGATTCATGCTTCACTTCTCTCAGATACTCAGGAGATGACAGTTGACATTTGACAGGAGATGGCCACGCTGTTTTCCAGCATGGGTGCAGGGCCTTACCTTTTCACTAGCAGGCACCAGAGTCCTGTGCGCTCTGATTCCTGCCTGCACTGCAGTCTTGGTGGCCTGGATCTCGACCCTAACTGTACCTGAGACACTGCATGTGTGATTTGGTCCTCAGTGGGAATGTGGTTTGTTTCCTCTAATGACATCAGGTCTGAGGGCTTGTTCCTGTGCTTATGAAGATCCATATATCCTCTCAGCAGGATGTCTGCTTCCATTATCTGCCCATGGCTTAGCACTGGGTTCCGTTTCCGCATGACCGAATTATAAGAACTCCTCATGTGTTCTGCATACGAGCCCTTCACTGAATCTGTGTTCTGTAAAATGTTCTGGCACACTGTGGTTTGTCTTTTTGTTTCCTTAATTATTCATCTAGAAAAGTGGGCTCGGGAGGGAAAGGGAAGGTGTTGGTGCAAGAGTATAAACTTTCAGTTATAAAATGCAGAAGCTCTTATCATGGTCTGGACTGGGACTGTCCCCCAAAGTCCCTGTGTGGAAGACTGCTCCTCTGTGGCAGTGTGCCAGGTGGGCCATGAGGCCTGGGGCCTCGCCTGGGTGGGCCTGTGCATGGCCTCCTGACAATGGACTACTGGGAGGCGTGGCACCACAGGAGATGGCCTCGAGGATGGAGCAGATCACGGGGTGTGCCTGGAAGGCTGCCTCTTGTCCCCATGATGCCACTCTCTCTCCGTCCTGATCCAAGCTCAGCAATCTTGCTCCACCATGTCCTCTGGCCATGATGTGCTGCCTCACCACAAGCCACATGATGGAGCCGGTGACCATGACAGAGACCTCTGACACCATTTCAGTTGTCTATCTCAGGTATTTTGTTAAAGCAATGAAATCTGACCACAGCTCTGGTGGCCTAACATAATGCTGCACAATGATCCTGGTTAATAACAACGTATTGTGTCCTCAAAATTTGCCAAGAAAGTATATCTTAGAACTGTGTGATGTGATAGGTATGTTAATTAGTTTGTGATAATCCTTTCATAATTATACATATAAAGTATATACATATACATCAAATCATTAGTGTGTGTATCTTAAATATATACAATCTTTTTTATTTTTTAATTTGTTCGAATTAATTATAGATGACAGCAGAATGCATTTCAACTCATTGTACACAAATGGAGCACAACTTTTCATTTCTCTGGTTGTACATGATGTAGAGTCATACCATTCTTGCAGTGATACCCATACATAGGGTAATAATGTCTGTCTCATTCCACGTCTTTCCCACCCCCATACTCTGTCCCCTCCCCTCACACCCCTTTGCCTAATGCAAAGTTCCTCCATTCTTCCCTTGATTCCCCCCATATATAATCTTTCCTTGCCAATTGTACCTAAATACATCTGGAAAAATAAAATAAAATTGCACTATACTGAAAAAAAAATGGCAAAAGCCCTTTTGTTACCAAACTCACCTTGGAGGTTCATCTCACATTAAAATCAATGTCTCAGACACTAGCATTGGAGAACAGGAAGGGCATTAGAGGCCAGAGAATGGAGAAGAAAGTGCTCTGCTAACCACAGCTGCTGCTAACCAATCAGCAGGTGTGGAAGGCCACAGGTGCAGGAAGGGAATAGGAAGGAGGGACTAGCTAATGGCTCCAGGTGCCCAGGGCCACAGGTGCAGGAATGGCAGGAAATGGTAGGCTGATGGCTCCAGGTGTCAAGGGGCACAGGTACAGGACAGGAAAGGCAGGCAGGAGCAGGCTGGAAAAGGGAGAACTGTGTCTCTTTTCTGGAACTCTGTACCGCTTCTTTCTCACTCTCATGGCTTGATGATTTCACTCATGGTGCTGAGGTGTCTTTAGTCTTGAAGTTCAGGAGAGAGAGCCTGGGAAAGTCTAGGGCAGAACATTTCTGGTCAACAGTCTACATGCAGAGCAGAGCAGAATCTAACATAAAAGTGACCAAGCACAGGATATGAAGACAGAGAGGCCATGCCCTTTCCTCCCACCTATCAGACAGCACCATACCAGTGAGGGGTTAGGGTTTTAGCAAAAGAGGCCTCAGGTCCCAAGTAACCACAGCAACCATTATCACTGAACCCACACTCCAGAGGTGTGGCCTACAGCACAGCCAGCAGGAGGCCCACGGTGTGCTCCCCAGCAATTCCCAGGTCAGCTGAGAGGAGTGACACGAGATCGTTTGTTCAGGTTTTTTCCCTCAGCAATACCACCCCCCTTCTTCTGTTGAGTTACCTGCTTTTGGTGTACTCTTTAAAACTTATTTAATCTGATGTCACAAAGATTTATCCCTGTGTTTTCTTCAAGATATGTTATAGTTTGGGATCTTACATTTAGGCCTGTGGTGAAAGGAAAGTGACTATGACACTCAAAGCAACCAAGAGATCTTTATTGTGGCATTGTCTGATCGACAGGAGAAGGAAGAGAAAGAGATAGAGAGAGAGAGAGAGAGAGAGAGAGAGAGAGAGAGAGCAGTGTGCTCGCTCACAAAGTGAGTGGGGGGAGGGCCCAGAAGGAGGGAGTTTTTATAGCCAAAATCTAATGGGGTCTCTGGGTCTGCAAGCTGCCTTATGGTACAGTGATTGGATCATACAATAGTTGCTAAGAGTGTCATCTTCTGCCTTCAGGCAGACCGGGCAAAGGCCTGATGTAGGTTTCTGTTGCACCAGACAGGTGGAGGTCAAGTGTTCAGCCTTGAGTGGGGTTGAGTGTTCAGCCCACCCAAGCAATAAGAAACCAGATGGGTGGGGGTTCAGCCCACCCTGCAGCTAACGTGTGGTTCATTGTGATTTGATTTTTCCATATACAGTGTGAGGTAAACACCAAAATACATTTTTTAAAATACAGCTGTGTACTTCTTCTTTGTTGGAAAGATTGTGGGTTTTGCCACTGCAGCCAGAGGAGACTTTTAAAACTAAACTCTGTATTTTGAGGTCATTACAAATTGATTTGCAGTTGTAAGAAATAATACAGAGACCCCCTGTGTCCTTTAGCATCTGGCAGAACTACACAACAATACCCCAACTGAAGGTGTCGACATTTCCACTATCATCAAGATACCTCACATTTCTCATTCCCTAAGATCTTCAGAGAAAAGTTTTGGGTTTGCAGCAAGGTGAGGAAAAGATGCAGAGAGCCCTATGCACCCCTTGTCCCTACGTGTGCATAGCCTCCTCCGTGGTTCATCTCCCAGCAGAGTGTCCTTCTATCAGGGTCAGTGAGCCTGCACTGCATATGGTCCATGGTAGGCCACAGAGCTCCTTCCAAGAGCTGGGCACTCTGTGACCTTGCAGCATGCAGTGCCATGCAGCACCAAGCACTCCACCGACTCATCTCTCCCACTCTGCCAGTCCCTGGCAACCACTAATCTTCCCACCACCCGCTGGCTCTTGACCAACACTGGCCCTGGCAGTTTGCAGCCTCTCCGGCAGCTTCTCCCTTAGCCATGCCTTGGGTGCCCCATCCATCTTCTTATGCTCCAAGGCCACCACTCTGAGCGCTGAAAGAATGCTCCATTATCAGATGCACCCAGCTTTTCCATTCACCTACCAAAGAACATCCTGGTTGCTTTGGAACTTTGACATTATTAAGAAAGTTTCTGTGAACATCAGTGTGCAGATATCCGCATGGGTAAGTTTTCAGGTCATCTGGGTAATCACCAAGGAGCATGGTGCTTGGCTCTCTAAGAAATGGCCAAATTGCCTCCCACAGTGGCTACACCATTTTGATTCCTTCCACCAGTGAATGAGAGTTCCTACTGTCCCCATCCTCCCCAGTACTGGGTGGTGTCAGAGTTCTGGATTTGGGCCATTCTAACACAGATGCAATGCTCTCCCACTGTCCTTTCAATTTGCACTTCCCAGGAAGTGATGTTTGAACTTACAAATCCAGCAGTGTTCTTCATCTGCTCCTGGCCACTTCTTCCTGCCCCAGGGTGCCCAGCGTCTTCTCAAGGCCTGTGTCCACCACCACAAACCTGCTCCACCTCTGAGGACTCTCCTCTCCTTCCCACCTCAGGAAATATCTAGGGGGCTGCACAAATGGAAGCTCTGACCTCAGTCCACAGCATCCCTCCCATGTCCCTCAGGGAGCCCTCTGGGCTATGTGCTCTCTCAGTGGGCTGCTGTCTCCTTGTGTCCTGGAGTAACCCTGGTGACACTCATCTGTGCAAACACTGACAGGGATCCCCCATTGTGAGAAGATTTGCCTGTGCTGACAGAAAGCTGGAGTGTCACAAAGACTTGGTGACAATGTAGACCAAGTGGGAGGGGTGCTGCTATATGTGAGCTACAGAATCCTCCGCTGTGAGATGGATCCAAACAACGCTCCATCAAGCAGATGGTTACTCCTCATCCTTTGCCACGACTGCTCGTTCTTCTTTTGCACATCTCTCTGTTCAGTTGTGTGGGAAGGGTGGGTGTGCTGGGTGCGACCAGGCCTTGCTCCTGGTAGGGAAGTGCTCTAACTCTGGATACATAGCCCTTGCTGTGCAGTGCTCCCGTGAATGTCCACACGGGGGCAGCAGCGTCCTGGAAAGCCATGGGAATGGTCCTGCTACCTGAGTCAGTGGGCCCTGCCTGTCACTCCAGACCCTCAGCATCAACCACATGCCCATTCTGCAGAGTTGGGTGCAACTCAGGTCTTGTTGGGAGAGTCAGGCATCTGGGACCTAAGAATCAGAACACAAAAGATCTTTCTGTAGGTAGGGCCACTGCAACAAATTAGAAACAGCTGATCACTGAGGTGGAGTTTCTGCTTCAGATGTGTGCCTAGATTTCTTTAGCAGTCATAAATGGCCCCCAGGAGGAGAACAGTCCAATGAGGCATCTCCAGCCCCTAAGCCCAGGAGTGCCAAGGACAGCTCCCTGCCCCTGGCTACTTAGTGACCTCAGCTCAACTTCCTGGGGCCCTACCTAGAGGCCTTGTGGCCTCTCCCAGCATCCCAGCCCCATGCAGTGACCCAACCCAGCTGGCTCTCCCAGACCAGGCAAAGACAGGTCCCCTGACTGGTGAGGAATCTAATCTCAGCCCTGGCTCCACATATAGCTCCGGATTGAAATGTACAATCTCTTGCACCCTTATATTTTCCAACCTGGACTTCGAACAAATCATTCAGAACAACAAGCACAAACTACCATAATCTGCCTCTTAGAGTTCCTGTGCATTCATCCCTGACAACTCACAAAATGATAAAATTTCCTATTCTTTGTTCTTATTTTTATTTAAAACACTTTATTGAGACATGATTGACAGTTTACTGAGATATGGTATGACAGTTGTGTATATTTAATGCACACAGCTTGCTGTGATTGGGGATAAGTAAGCACCCATGGAATCATCCCCACCATCAGAGCCATATGCATGTCCCTCTCCTCCAGAAGTGCCTTTTTAATCATTATTATTGGGGCTTTGTCTGTTTTTTTTTTTTTTTTTTTTTTGTAGGAACTGAATGTAAGATCTACTGTGTTAGAATTGTAAGCTTGCAGTATAGTATATAACTATCAGCAGTGTGCTCTACAGTATCTTCAGAACTGACTTCTCTGTACTACTGAAACAGATCCCATGGTCATCACCTCCCCACTTCCCCAGCCCTCAGCACCAGAAGCCATCATTCTGGTCCACTCTTCTTTAGTCCATGTATAAATAAAATAAAGCATTGGTTTTTCTGTGCCTGGCTTATTCCAGGTTCGTCAGTGCTAACAGGATTCCCTTTTTTGTCTTCAGGACATGTCTGAGGCACCCTGTGCCTACTGGGAATAACCAGGAGGAGACTTCTCCAGTGGGTAGGGGGCTCTTTCACAGGTTTCCCACCCATAGGAAGGTCTTGGGACATGTGGAACTCAGTGGAGGCTACCCTTTAGCCCCACACTCCCTTCTGGGTAATGTCTTGGAGTCTCTCCTGTTTGGTTCAAATTCCCATGGGAAGAGAGGCTGCCAACCTCTGGATACTCAGGGATGTGAGCCTGAGGCAAGACAGACCACAATGGTCACTTTGGCATCTGGCACAGTTGTCAGACCCCAGCCTGTCAGCAAGGCCCGCTCCATGACAGTCTCTGGGCTATCTGGGGCAACATCATGGGTTGAACTGTGCCCCAAAATTCCTTTGATGAAGTCTCAACCCCCCTTGAGAGCAAACAAAGCCTGGATACACCCAGCAAGAATTCCTGAAATACCAAAGTGCTCAAGAAGTCTTTCAGGAAAAGCCTTTAGCACTCACTCAGAGATGAACTCAAGAATGAATAGGCGCAGAAGCTTTTGGACATCAAAAACTCACAATTCCCAGTGCAGAACATGATACCTGCTCCCAAAACATACATGTGGACAGAAGAAACGAGCAACGAGCAAGAGAACCTGAAACAACCTCCCTTTCTGGCCAAAAGGCCACAAGCAGCTCCACACCCCCTTCCTATAAATTCCCCAGCTACCACCTGATAGGAGAGGCAGATCAGTTGAGCTTTTTGCTCCTGGCCTCTCTGCCAGTCAATCTTGCAATGAAGTCCTTCTTTCTGCAAGAACCAGTGCCATGATAGGAGCCTATGTGCACATTGTGCTAAGCCCTTGTTCAGTGTCATCAGTACCTGAGAGAGTGACTGTATTTGGAGACAGTGCTCCTGGAGTGTCAGCATTCTCCATAGAGACAGAACCAGCAGGACATATATGAGGATATTTTTTTATGACAATGTGCTCAGATAGTTATGGAGGCAGATAGGTCTTACTACCTGACGGCTGCAAGCCAGAGACTAGGACAGCAGGTGATACCTCTGAACCAGGAGGTCTGATGGAGTAAGGCCCCAGAGTACAAATGTAGCACAGGATGTAGAACAGGAGCTTGGGTGTTCCAGGTTACCAGATGGTTAAAATATCAAGTAGAGAGAGCTTTACCTTCCCACTGCCCTGGGTTCTATTAAGCCTTTAGCAAATTGGATGGGTGTCTGCCACATTGGTGAGGAAGGATCTCTATTCTGTTTCCGATACTTCTGTCCAAACAACTTTCACAGACACCCAGCAATAGTGCTTCACTAGCTGGCTGGGTACCCGGCCTCCAGACAAGTTGACACAAAAAGTTAACCACAGCAGGCCTGGGAGGGTAGGGGATTACATCAGTAACTGCCAGCAAGCAAGCCAGAGAGGGGCCAGAGGACCCCCTCCCCTTTTTGCTTCTGGCAACATTTCATTTCCCTGTCTCTATGGAGCCTTCCTGCCTCCCTCCCATTCTCTCATTCTGGGTTAAAATATCCAGTGACCTCTGTACACAAACAAGTCAAGTCCAGTTCACATGCGACTCTTTACCACAGCAATAGTATGTTCCTTCTGTCCTGAAACTCTGTCCTGACCACTTCTGTGTGTGGCTTTATCTTCAACAGGGACATCAACCCACCACACCTTAGCAGGCACTCATTCTGAAGAGTCCTCTGATTTCTCGCCCCTCGCATGTTGAGGGTATCTTGTGTCCCCATGACTACTGCAGTCCATCTCACAGGATTCTGAAACGGGCCATGGCACTGGGCTCTCTTGCATTCTTGGGAGCAAAGAGCTGTTCATGAGAGGAAGGGTCGTGCTGGTGCTAGCCTGGAAAGTGCACCTGTAAGAAATGCAGGATGGTCCAGTTGCCTGCCCAGATCCTGGTGGAGCTTTAGAAACCTCTGGGTTAATGAAAGATGTGTGTGACAGGAGGAAGAGTATCATCTACGTTAATAAAAAGAGTGAAACTACACTATGCTCACGGTTATGTCATTTTCATTCTCAAAAACAATTATCCCGGTTTTCCCCAGAAACATAAAATGGGCAGTTTGGTATTAATAACATCTGTGAGGACTTTAGAAAGTCTCCAGGCATGGGCCCAAACTCAGCAAGGGGCAGCTACTGTTGAAAACACCAGAGCATCTACCTTCAAAAAGGCTCGCCAAGTCTTCCCGCAAGCTTGCAAGAAAGGTCAGAAAAGGGACTGCAGTTCAGAAACCCTCGGAGAAGATGAGGGTCGGTGTGAACAAGCCCATGGAGGGCCGCAGGTTTCCCAGTTTTGTTTTGGTTTGGTTTGGTTTTTTGTCAACGAAAAAGCGCTGCAGTGCCCGCGCCCTCCAGGGAGGGCGCTAAATACCAAGGGTGCAGTTGGGGCGGCGATCGGACCTCGTGAGGGTGGCTTTCAATCTGGTCCGCTAGTTGCTTATAAAAGGAGGTAAGCACGCCTGACTCCACCGTCATACTTTTCTGTGCATTCTTCGTGAACTGGACTTGGCTGTCTGTATCAGGCCGCAGCCGCAGCTTCTGCGTGGAAATGTCAGGGGACTTTGACGCAGCGCAGAGACTGGCCCCAGAGCTTCTTGGCGCAGGACAGCACCCATCCGCGGCCTCCTAGCTGTGTCTTCAGTCCGTAGTAGTCCAGAGTTAGGACGCTAGACTTTGAGGGTTTGTATATATTCAAACTGTGGATTCTGCTATAAGGCTTTCAAGTTAACATACCAAAACTATGTGGCTTGGCTTAGAGTGATTTTTAAGCTGTGTATGCTAAGCACCAGAATGGATTTCTCGATGTAGGAGCTGTGGCTAGAGTAGGCATAGGCAGTGCTCCTTCTCTGGCCATTGTCTGATCATGCGGGTTAAGCCATGGTTGGGCCTGTTTGGAGGTTTTGCAATCCAAAGAAAAGTGTTCACTACATATGTCATGTAATCAGATGGGTGGAGACTTTTGCACTTAAGTGGAGTTGACTTCTGTCACCTGAGGCCACCCACAGGTAGAGACGATCCCTCTGGAATCACCTCACATGTAGGTCTTGAAGATTGAGTCAAAGTCAAAAGCTCTGGCTGGAGCTGGAGCTCTGGGGCAGAGTGCTTGCCTCGCATGAGGCACTGGATTCAGTCCTCTGCACCACATAAAAATAAAGGCATGATGTCCATCTACAACTACAAAAATAAATAAATACATAGATAAATAAATAAACAGTCAAAGGCTCTAAATTAGAGCTATCTGAAAGTTTTGAAATATGCATTTCAGAATCCTACAATTAACAGATTTAAAAACTTCCTGAGCCAGTAAGAGTGCTATTGGGTGTGTACCTGAAGGGGATTTGTGAAGGTGCAAGACTCAAGTGAAATCTGCATACAGTTTGACATGTAACCTTATTGTGCAAAATAAACTAGGTAACTAATGATTTTTATTCCAATAACCAGGAAATCAAGTCATTTCAGACTGGTCAATCAATGTCTGAACAAAAAACCACAACTTACTGAAATGTTTATCAACCAAATGTGAACCTTACGAGGAGGTCCTGGGCTGATCTTGACTGTTAAAACAACTGTCTCTTGGTCAGGTGTATGGGAAGTCAGAACCTCCGGTGTGGGATTTACTGAGCTAAGCAGGGGGAGAAGATGTGCCTTCTCCAACTGCCAGCAAGCAGGAGGGGAGAAGCAAGCCACATGTTCTGGTTGTATGTGACCTTAATCAGTCATAGAAAAGGGCACTGTGATGATATTTCTCTCTTCTGAAACACTCTTACAGTCTCTCTGAGCTGAGAACCTAGGTGTTTCCCTGATTGCACAACACCCCTATGAAGGCTAGAATAGCAGACTTCTGGGGTCAAGAGGTAATATGTGGGGACACCATGTCTCAGTAAGAAACCGGGAAGAAATTACAATGTGGGAAAAACAGGAATGCATGGCCTGGGTGATGAATGGCAAGCACATTGTGCGGATATTTCCAGACCACCAGGAATGAGGGTGACCCAAGGATTCAGGAAATTGAGGAGACATTCACAGCTAAAATAGAGCAAATACTTGGAAACTTGCCTGTGCTGTTCTTCATATTTGGAACATCCTCTCCCCATTTCCTCTCATTGTTCTTTTTCTTCATTGAAATTTTTCCCGATATTTCTACATGAGCCAGATGCCTCTTTATATTTATAGATGTGAGCCAGCTGGCTCTGAAGATTTTGTGCTCTGCTGGGAACCACAGAGTAGATATTAACTGCTTTTAAGTTTTGCCTGTTGCTGAGTAACTGTTTCCACCCTACTCTCCCATTTGGACTGAAATTATCATAATGTAGATAATGGTTTGCTGAATGGTTTTTACCCATAGTGCTGAGCACCCTTTTGGGCATAGAGCCAAGATGCCCAATGTTGATAATTCAGAATGGAGGCAGGCAGGGCCAGAGAGCATTTCTACATTTCCTGGCACCAGTGCTCCTGCCTTCTCACCCTGTGCCCATGCAAGAACCCGATAGAAATCCAAGGGTCCTGACAGCAATTACCAGCTTTTAAAGACTCCAAGTCAATTCCCTTAATAATGTAGGGTTCTTGCCTTGTAGTTAGCGATAGTGCTGATTTGCGTAACTATTTCTCCCTCTAGGCAGCAAATCAAAAGATTCGTCTCTTTTCTAGCTTTAGAGTGAAGCACTGAAACAAATACCAAAATTGATGGAATTTATTGTTTCTAGATTCCCACCATTTCTTGATCTCTCAAACACACAGTAAAGTATGAACTGATTTTTTGGCTCCTGTGTGGACTGGACCTATCAGAGGCTCCGCCTTTTTTGAAACTGTCTTTCTGACATTGTCTTTTGTTCTTCACTAATTATTCCAGACTTTAATTTCTTAGGTGGCTTATACCCTCCTTGGCAAGAGAGATTGGAAATGAAGCCATCATCATAGTGCACATTATAATTGTATATACACGGGACAAAAGTTGTAAGGTTGAATATCAACTTTCCTCTTAATGTGTAGTATTGCTAATTTGCTAGTATAAAAACAAAATTCCTTGGGCTGGGGATGTAACTTAGTGGTAGACTGCACGTGCCTACCATGCGTGAGGCCCCAGGTTCAATCCTCAAAAATGGGGAAAAAACCCACACCAATCACAGCCTATGGAACAGAGACTGTGGTACTGTCAAAGCAACCAGAAATATTAAAATGTTTCTGTCAGTGAGAGAGGGTATGGCATTGAAGGGTGATAGAATTGGGAAGCTAAATGTTTATAAGAGCTGCTAATTGAAAAGAGAGGCAACAGCAAATCAGATGGAGATGGCAGGGTTTCACATGGTGAATTTAAAATATGCTTGTCCTTCTCAGTTGAGAGGAATCCTAGAGCAAGTTGTTCTAAGAAGTTGAGCGTGTTGGTCCTCCACCAAGAAAATAATTACACATATAAATATAAGATGAACATATACAGTCAGTGCTCATTATCCTTGGGGGATGAGTCCCAGAACCCCATAGATACTTGGATGCTAACTCCTTCTATAAAATGGCATAGTATTCATCTCCAATCAGTGTAAGAGGTGCACCTTCCAACCTCTAATGGACCAGCCCTTGGGTATGGGGAGGGGCCAGCCCTTCATTAGGGGGTTCTTCTTCCTGCCATATAAACCACCTAAGAAATTAAAGTCTAGAATAATTAATGAAGGACAAAAGACAATATCAGAAAGACAGTTTCAAAAAGGTAGAGCCCCTGATAGGTCCAGTCCACACAGGAGCTGGACCTAGACAATTATAAAATGTGCCCCATGGTTGACTTAAGGGTAGGGCACATCAAAGGGAGGGATAAGGTTTCAGGGGTGGAGTCTTGCTTCTTGATATCTTACAGTCAGCAGGTTGATTGGCATCTTGGCAGTTCACACCTACCTCAGAGGAGCTGTGCGGCTACAGCAGGTCACCCCATCTCCAGTGCTATGTGGGACCTTTGGCAGAGCTGAGGGGGAAATTCACTTACACCAGGCAGTCTATCCCTGTGGGGGGCCATGGGACATTCCAGTGCCAGACCCATCCCCTCACTGGTTGTGATGCTGATATTCCATGTATAACCCACGTATGGCTCTTGACACTTAAGGGTGTTGTGATACCTTGCGGGAGCCTGATATAAAGCCACCAGCTACAAATATGCTTCACATAATTCTCTCTGCCATATGACAACCCAGTTGGATTGGTAACTTTATCCCATTTTTACTAAGGCCTGGAAATCTGGTGGAGAGGGGCTAGGGTATGTTGGCCATGGGTAAAGAGAACCTAATCTTGGGCTGGGGATGTGGCTCAAGCTGCTCACCTGGCATGTGTGGGGCGCTGGGTTTGATCCTCAGCACCACATAAAATAAAATAAAGATGTTGTGTCCACCGAAAACTGAAAAATAAATATTAAAAAATTCTCTCTCTCTCTCTCTCGAGAGAGAGAGAGAGAGAGAGAGAGAGAAAGAGAGAGAGAGAGAAAGAAACCTAATCTTGAGGGACTGTCTTTCAGGCCTTGTGCAAGACCAAAGGGTGAAGCCATCATAGAGTAGCATCCCTGAAACATATAGGAGTTCCCTATTTCATCATGATAGCTATGGGTTAGTCAAATGAAGTCCCAATCTTAAATTATTTGAGTATTAAATCCCTTCGAGTTGATTTTTATACAGGGTGAAAGGTAAGGGTCATGTTTCCATTTTCCCAGCTTATTGAAAGACTGTACTTTCTATAATACGTTTTTGGCAGCTTTGTCAAGAATCAGTTGGCTGTAGATGTGTGGGTTGATGACTAGGCTCTTTATTCTGTTCCCATTTGATCTGTTTTTATTATAACACTATGCTGCTTTGCTTATTTTAGCTTTGTCATATATTTTGAAGTCAGATAGTGTAATGCTTCCTACTTTGTTCTTATTCAGGATTGTTTTTGCTATTAGGGTTTTTTTTTAACAATTCCATATAAATATTAAGATTGCACAATCTCATTCACATGGAATCTAAAAAAAGTTAATCTCAGAGAAGTTGTGAATAGAATAATGGCTAACAGAGGCCAGAAAGAGTAGTGGGGAGGGAGGGATAGGGCAAAGTTGATCAAAGGGTACATTACAGTTAGGTAGGAGCAGCAAGGATGCACAGTGGGTAACTATTGGTAACCACAAGTACTGTATATTTCAAAAAAAAGCCAGAAGGATTTTCAATGCTTTTAAATCACAAATTATGTGCTTGAGGAAATACATATACTTACCCTGACCTGAACACAATGTATACATGGATCAAAACATTACAGGATACCCCAGAAATATATACAATTTTGTCAATTAAAAATAATTTTTAAAATGAGTCCTGAATTGCCCTTGAGCAACTCTTTAAGAAATCTTTCCATCTTTCTGAGTCCTCACTTCCTTATCTATAAACTATGAGGATTTTGTCAGTATCACCTCCAAGACCCCTGGCATTTCATTTATTCAGGCATGAATAAGCATCTTCTACATGCCAAGTGTTATTCTGGCACCAAGGATAGAGCAGCAAACAAAATATGCCAAAAAAAAAAAAAAAAACAGAGTCCTGTTCTTATTCCATAGGTGTAAATGCTAATAATCAAATCAAACCTGTTTATCAAAGAAGGTGGTATTGCTATAGCCATGCTCTGGGGGAGGAGAGACTTTAAGCTGGTGGTCTAGGAAGACAGCGGATGGCACCTGGCCACCCCACTGCAGGAGATGATGGTAAAGTAAGCCAGGGCAGGAAAGACAGAAGTGAATTGAGGAGGCTTGGGATTCCATAGGATTTCAGGCCTATGGGAGTTGCCCCAAGTGCTCATGGCTAAGAAAAACGTTTGTGCCTCCCACCACCTTCACCACGTATAACAAGCCTTGCCCTTCTGGAATCCATCGCAGTCTTGCTGGGCCTTCTTGCTGTCTCTGGCATATTAACACACCGTGCCCTCCTTTTCTCAGGCTCATTCAATTGCTCTCTGTTCTTAAGGTTTATGAGCTAATTCCCAGGACCAGCTAATAGGTATCTAGAGACTTCTCAGCCACTGTACCTGTTCTGAGCTCGTCAACAGGCTTCCTAGAGGAAGTCTTCCTCTGGAAGACTTCAGAGATTTGCTTGGCTAGAGATCAGAGGTCAGCTACAAAGAAGGAGGTTGCCTGAACAGCAATTTCTGTGTCCTGCTAAAAACACTGACCCTTTTGTTCTCATGTGTGCATGTGAACACAGCATACACACACACACACCCTGGAAACTGACAAATTTTCATTTTCCCTTTCTCTTCCCAGATTGTGCCCCACTCCTCATAACCAGAACAGACTGTAACAATCCTCAACTGAAATCTGAGAGTATCCATGACTGCTAAGACACTGGGGTCAGTTGTGCCAGACTTCACTAGGTCACAGCATTTGAAGGACAGAAAGCTCCAACTATTTATGATTCCTAGTCATGTAGTTCACAACACATGGGGAAAGGAGACCAGTTAATCAATGTTTATGTTCCAGTAGGATCAGGGAACCACAGCAGAATTAAAAGGTTCCATACAGAGGCCTAAGTGAAGCAGGAGGATCCAGCCCCACAGCATCTGGCACTGAGTCCTGTTTGCCAACTGGCTCCTTTCCCCCTGTGCCTGTTTCCCAGCTAACTCCCTGCACAGGCTAACATACCACAGACTCTCACATGTGCCTTCCCCTGGGGATGATTTCTGCTCAGGAAAGGATTCCCTCAGCAGGGAAGTGCTGGTAGCCATCCCTGGGCTGCCAGGTCACCTGGGGAAAGGCATTCTACCTGCTACAAAGCACCATCCATGCCTGCGGGCACCATAAGGGAAAGGACTGGTTAAGGCAGGCAGCTCACAGCTGTGGACCAGGTTTGGAAAACCTGCTTAGGCCAACAGAGTTTCCCATCTTGCACCTCTCAGGTGCCGACCTCCACGCAAGGACTTCAGAGGAACAATGACCCAAATGGGGTTAAGAGAAATGACATATCAGTGACTCCCCCCTTGACAGAGTGGTTCTGAAAAGAGACTCTAGTGTCCGTCAAGGAGTTCACGAGGGCGGCACCACCTCACCGGACCTGTGGAGGCTCTCCGTGTTCTCTCACAGCCGAGATGTCAGACAGCACAGGACGGCAACCTGCGCAATGGTCACGCGCCCTGCAGCTGGAGGCCGGGGCGACAAGGATGTCTTTGCGGTCTCTGGGTCCTTGGGTGCTGGAGCGCCCGCGCCCTCACGCTTTAAGCGGCGGCAGATGCTAGAGGCCCGCAGGGAATTAAGCGTGCGCGTGAGGACCACGCCCTTCCGGTGGCGCGCTAAGACCCTAGAGCGAAGAGGCCGAAGGAAACCAGCGCAGCAGAAACTGACCAGGAGCAGCGACTGGCTACTTACACCGTCAAAACCTTCGCCGCCTGTTATACAGAACTGTGGATGCTGTACCCACCAATGGGCTGAAGAGGCTCTGCAGTCCTGGAGTCCCATTGGCTGCTCCATGGAGCTCTTTGTCCAATCAGACAAGACCTGGAAAGTCGCCTCTTTTGCATACAGCCCTGAGTGCCTCAGCTCGGGGCCAGCGAGGTTCGCTCGGCGCCTCCTTGCCTTGGAAGCCTGCGGCTCTTGGGATAGCTAACTCCCAGCGCTCGAATCTCGGTGCCGCCTGTGCTGGTTGGAAGGCGGAGGAGCCGGCGTTTCGCCTCAGCACGCTCCTTAGGTGCTACCCGCCGAGGTTGGGTAATTGGAACGGGCAGAGTCTGGGGAAAAGGTACACAGAGGTGCGTGCCAGGGTCTTACGGGGGAAAAAGTGAATGCTCCCCCTAAAAGCGAGATCTAGGCGCTTGTGTTCCATCTTAGGGGAAAGCAGAGGGGCCGACCAGGGCAGAGTAAAGGACTTTCAGGAAATGGTAAGCAGGAATAACCAGAATAGTTCCTGACGCTGGAGTTAATACGGCTTCGAATTCTGGTCTCTGTGGTCTGAGTTCACCTTCGCCGAAACTCTGGAGAGGCCTACTGCTTTGATGCCAAGTTCCCCTGGGCAGATATGGGGAGTTTGGGGAAAGCTTCTGCATGCATTTGCGGTTTTCCAAGTGCCTTTTAGCTCAAAGCAGTCACCTTCCCAAGGTGGAGTATATGGGGAGGGGCATACTGGACTACTCCTGGCTCGAACTCCAAGTTTTATTTTTTTTGTTTTGTTTGTTATTACCGGGAATTGAACCCAGGTGAGCTTAACCACTGAGCCACATTCCCATCCTTTTTTAAAATTTTATTTAGAGACAGGGTCTCACTGAGTTGCTGAGGGCCTAAGTTGCTGAGGCTGACTTTGAATTGTGATCCTCCTGCCTTAGCCACTGGGATTACAGGTGTGCACCACCACACCTGCTCACACTCCCAAGTTTTATGAGGTATGTCAAGCCTCAGTTTGGCCACATCCCTTTAGGGTTACAGGTGGGTGCTGACTCTACCAGTCGCAATCCTTTGGGTGGGAGACCTGGGCCTAGGTAAGAAGCCGGGGTCAGAGGTTCTAAGGGCCAGGTGCTTGAGAGGGTGCAACGGGGGAGGCCAGGCTGCTCTGGTGACTGCAAAAGGACAGCACCCTGCAGCCCACCCAGTTTAATGATCAAGGCCTCCAAAGCCTAGTACAGAGAGTATCAACCTTATAATTAAGAAAAGAAAGAAATCTTGGAAAGTACCCAGAAGTTGCTTATGCACAGGGAAACATACTGGTCCTAGTCACAAGACAAATTCAGTGGCAGATCCGCATGGAATTGAACTCTTAACAAGACATGCTGTTCTGTAAACAGGAGCCATGAGGCATGTGTCTATTACTAACATGTTACGCTTCCTGACAGTGTTTTTAAAACTTGTCTACTCTTGTTTGTATCAGCAAGGGTCCTATAAAAAGTACTTCAGCATCCTCCTTTGTCCGTTGAGTTTAATTCTAACTGGCTGATTTAATCTCTTAGGCTGTGTCAGTGGCAGCATTTTTAGTTGACATTTCTTCATTTACAAATGGAATACTTATAAATTCAATACTTATTTGCCAAATAGAAGTGTCTTAATAGCACATGCCTCTTAATGAATGAAAATTTAATTATAAACTCAAAGTCCAAGATTATCTTTCCAGAGGCAGGGGAAGACTTCAGGGTCTTCAGTCTCCAAACTGAGTGAAAGTCTCTGAGGGAATCAGCCCCTTTACACAGGACATAGGTGCAAGGGGCACCTCCTCCTGCCCACCCCACAACTCATGGGAGCCTCACTTTCATGGTGATGGCAGCTGTCCTCTGCTTATCATGTGCCCCCCCCCACCTTCCCTTGAGAAAATGCTGGGCAGAGGCTAGGGCTGGTCTTTAGGCTGACCTGCTGTCAGGGCAGGGGCAGCTGACCCATCCTGGAGGCCTGACAGAGATCTTCAGAGCTCACTCGTATTTCACACACAGCCTCCAGTCTTCTGAGATGAGAAGGACGTGCTCAAGAGCACAGCCTCTTGAGAAGTTCCCAAGGGAAGCTGAGAGCAGTCCATCGGAAATCTGAATGAGGGGCACTGCCAGAAACCCACATGGGTCTTGAATGCTGAACTGGTTTCCTTGCGACGGAGTATTCCAAGTATAGTTGGTCCTCCACCTGTGGGCTCCACATTTGTGTGTTCAACTAAACACAGATCAAAAACACTTGGGGTGGGAGGGAGTGTACTTAGCAAACATTTTTTTTTCTTGTGTGTCCTTTATAGTACAGTAGAATAAATATTTACACAGCACTTACATTGCATTAAATATTCTGTTATCTAGAGATGATTTAATACACACAGGAGGATGTGTGGGATTGATAAACAAAAAGGACTTGAGCACTACTAGTGTCCACAGGTCCTGAAACCCATCCCCGTGGATACAAAAGAAATGTCATGATACAAAAGAACTGTCATATGGCCCAAAACTTTCCCAATATGTATATGACTATAATACTCCAAAAACGTCTATGGTTCTTTTCACCAATTTTGTTCCCAAGATGTGAAAGGGTGCTAGTCACAGAAACCCAAAAAGAAAGGCAGGAACTGGAGCCTGGTGTCCTCCCACACAAAGCAATGAGCATGGACATCCCTGCCCCTCCCCACCCCTTCTCGTATTGATATTCCCATCATCCCCCTCATGACCCCATCCCATTCCCCTATTCCTGTCCCATAGGCAACCAGTCCTCTGGGCTCCACTGGTTCATGTCTGAAGTGTTCTTTTAAGCCATGGGTAGCTGTTATGTGTGCATGTTTTATGCTTTCTGCGGTATCCAGCCCCTACCCATGTGGCACACAGCTGGCTTATCTTATTATTCCCAGGCCGCAGTATCCCTGTGTCCCCATCCCCATTGCACCCTCCACCCCTCCAGCAAAGGGCACTGGATGTCCACCATGCCTGGCCCAAACCAGTACAGGGACAACAAACATGTAAACCTTTGTGGGTGTGTGGCAGTGGATGCCTGTGGAATGTAACACCCAGTGGGGTGGGGACTGCTGGTCCTCAGGTTACTGTACCCTTCATCTGAGGGATGCTGCCAGACACTGGGAGTGACATGCCCTCTGCACCAGCAGCAAAAGCTGGAGGCTGGAGCTGGGCAGCCACTTCCTCATCTCCACCAGCCCCCAGGGAGGAACCATTGTGGGTACACAATTTGTTACTCAAAAACCGACATGAGGTGAAGCATCCCTCTCCCTGGGAACCTGAGCTTTTTGGGGTTTGTGTATGGACCGTGATGCCACAAAACTTATGCCAAAATCCTCTCCACCCCATGATGGTATTAGGTGAGGCCTTTTTAGGGGTGAAGTTATGAGACTGGAACCTCTGATGGGACCAGGGTTCTCACCAGATCAGAGGGAACTCAGGAAGCCCCTGCCACCCTGCCACAGGAGGACACAGTGAGAAGGGGCAACTGTGCACTACAAGAAGCCCTCACCAGGCAGGAGTCTGGTCTAAAGACAAGGGAAGGAGGCCCATTCCCCACTGGTGTAGTTGAGGACAAGGCTATCAGCACAGGGAGGCTGCAGGTAGGGGCCCACTCCCCCACAGTGAAAAGGCCAAGGGCCAGATCTAGTGGGGCCTGGTGACAAGAGGGCTAGAAGATATGGATAGGGCCAGGGCTTCACTGGGCACAGGCACTGATGTGAACAGGACAGAAGGGAGCCTTCTTCTGAGCAAGAGATGGGGTAGAGTGGAGGTGTTCTTGTGCCAGCCACACTGCATTCCTCTCCTGGAGCCAGATGTGGATGTCTCTCAGTGCTCAGGTTTATGTGGAGAGGCCTCAGGCCTGGCTGGCAGCAGGCAGCTGGGATGCAGGCTGGAGGCCTTCTCATTAAGCACTGCTTTTTCCAAGATCCAGTTGGCCTTGCTGGAGATGGAGGCCTGAGGATAGAGCCCTGAGAACTCCTAGTGCTGATCACACATCTTAGGGGTCAGTCAGTGATGTTCATTAGGCTCTTTACCAAGGTCAAATGGTTTTTCTGGGCCAATATTTAGAATCAGGGTGAACCAGTCACTCTTTCCATGACACAAAAAGGCAGTGTGTTCCAGTCTGTTCAGAATTCCTTACATCTGCCACTTGTGAGAGGGAGGAGAGAGTTTCCACCCCACAGCTGACTTAAGAATTCTGACTTCTACATCCACCCCCCCACACCATCAGACTACAGAGATCTCAAGGGGGAAGGCTGCTTTCCCATCACTTCCCACCCCTCATCCCATTCTTCTGACACCCATGAGGCTGTGGCTCCCCTCTCTGGGCTACAGGGAACCCCACCCTGGATACACAGCCACCCTCGCTATCTGAAGGGTTCCTCACCCCACCATCCCTAGGTGATGTCTGGTCATTGGCCTGCCTATAGCAAGAATCCTGTCAGCTGGGTCCAGCTAGAACCATTCACCTGTGTCTGTTCCTAGTCACCTTCCAGCCCAGGACACTCCACCTTGGCCATCAGCTTCTACTCACACTCACTGTGCTTGGAGTGGAGCCCCAACTGTCTTCCCCACCAGAAGACCCTGCTGCAGTAAGCCAGTCAGCAATCTCGATGATACTGAGTGAAGTCTGCCCTATGTTAACCAGTATCAACGAGTAACTTTTCTCCCCCAGTGGAGACTGGTCAGGGGCAAAAGAAGAGGTCACCTGGACACACAGACCAGAGGAGGAACACATAGCAAACAGGCTGGAGCAAACCCACTTTATTTGGCACCCAGAATCTGGCCCACACAGGTAGGTCGGACTGTCAGCCCACCTGAGGCCAGGGACTTCCTCCCCAAACGGGCCCCACTCACAGCGACCCAGCTACCGACTCATGCACTGGGGCAAACCTAGCCGCTCTGCATCTGCACACCCTGACCTCCTGTTCTTGCTCACTTGGTCTGGGTTTTGTCACATGGACTAATCTACACACAATGCTACGGGCAACCACGCTACTGCTACACCACATGTTCTGTCACAAGTTTTGTGAAATCCACCTATCAGAGGAGACAGGAAGCAAGAAGCCAAAGATGAGCAAGGTGGAACATGGGGTGGGCTGGAGGGCTGGCAGAGCCCCCTGTACCCTGGGGAGAATGGGCCTTCCAGGGGTGAGGGGCCAGGAAGGTTCAGGTGTCTGTCAGCACCAAGGGCCACAAGCCAGGAAGGAAGGGGACAGGAAGGGGAAGTGGAAGGCAGAGCTGCCAGGACCCCAAGGGAGGAAGGGCAATCTAGGAAGGGTGGAGAATACTCCACTTACTTTCTCTTCCCCAAGAGCTGCGTCCCTGGTGCTAACCCCTCAATGTGACCTTCCTGGTGTGTCCCAGGGCCCTGCCAAGGCATCCAGCCCCCTGGAAGGGAAAGAGGTTCACAGAGCAGCCTGCCCTGGGCATGGTGCAGTGCTTGGTGCCCTTGATGCCAGATGCCCACACACCAGGCCCCAAGCCATAGCCAGCTGGAGAACAGGACCATGGAACCACCAGGCCAGGGCTGGGACACACTGGGGAGTGTGTCCCAAGGCTGGCCTCTGATAAGAACTGGCACATCCCTGAACATACTCACGCCCTGGGGAAAACTGAAATGACACTTTGTTGAGACTTGGAACTAGATGCACACCAAAGGTATGGGCACCTACAATGCTTCACCCCACGCCCAAGCACTGTCGGAGCCAGTGGAGCTGAGAATCCGTCCAGGATGGAAGGTGATGCCAGGAAGAGGGACCGAGGGGTGGGGCAGGTGGGGCTGCTGCAGGCCAGCTATGGAAGGTAGAGCCTTCTGCTCTCACTCTGGGGACCCACCTGCTGGGCCAGTGCCATCACTGCAGAGGAGGGGAGAAGGGAAGAGAGTCAGGGGGAGAGACAGGGAGACAGGAAGGAGATAGAGATACACAGAAAGACATAGAGAGACAGTGAGACACAGAGAGACAGACAGCTACTGTCTTGGGCACAACCTACCCAGAATCTTACGACTGGGGCCCCCTACACCAAGCCCCAACCCTATCTCCCCAAGACCACAGCCCATCACCAGGTCACTGCAGCAGCTGGGCTGAGCAGGCTGAGCTCTGCTAGAGGAAAACCAAGGCCTCGCAGTTAAGAGCTTCAGGCTCTGGCACAGTAGGCCCAAGTGCAGAGGCCCAGAGGGAGTACTGGGGGTCTCAGGCTCAGTCCAGGCCTCAGGGCTGACACCAAGGGGTGTCACAGAGCCCCAGCGTGGGGCCAGCCTCTGATGTTTCCATATCGGTGATACAAACACCCCACCCTCGTAGGCTAGGGATGATGCACTGTGCACTCCCGAGTGTCAAACTCCCTCACGCCATTGTCCTTGACCACCTCTTCATTGTTGAGGTCCAGCCCAGGAGGCCACAGCTGGGCCAGCCAGGTTATGGCTCTGGGCTTCTCTGAGCCCCCCCAGGGACCTGGGCCTCCTGCTACCCAGCCCCACTGCACATACCTGCAGCAGCATGCTGAGTCCCAGGTTGCGGTGCTTCTTCTCCAGTTCCGACACCGCCTGCAGCAAGGACTGGAACCGCTCGGCTGGGTCAGCCTGCTCATCCTCTGGGACACCCTCATCCTTCCCAGCCTCCTGCAGAAAGTGCTGCTCCTCCTCAGCAAAGAAGGCCCGCAGCTTCTTGTAGTCAGTCAGGGCCTTCTTTCTGCGGTCCATGACATGCCCCTGTAGGGTGGGCAGGTGGCAGAAGGGACCCATCTTCCATGGCCCCCATGAGAAAGTTGTCCCACCCTCCCCAATGCCAGGAGAAATCTGTGCCCTCTAAAAGGAACTGAGAATACGACACCCCAAGATGGGCTGTCCAGACATCGCAAATCAAAGGCCCAGGTGTGACAGACTGTCTGACCTCCACACTCTCAAAGCAGATGAGAATCCACGGCAAAGGTGCCCTCTGCCAGGGTCTGGGCACCTCCCCCAACATTCTGCATGGGAAGGTGGAGGTGGTGGGCCTCAGGAGCCCGCTAGGTCACTTACGGCCCTGGCCAGGCAGGCACCAGTGCTGGTCTCACAGAACTTCAGTGGTTCTTGCAAGAGCAAGCTGTCAGGAGGCAAGACTAACTGAGCTTTCCCAAGAGGATGCTGCCTACCACCTCACCAGATTTCAAACAGGGGGTTGCTCAATCTGGGTGTCCAGCCCCCAGAAAGGTGAGCTAAGTAAGCCTCTTATCTTTAAAAAGTACTTGGGCTTGAGTATTTTCTTAAAAAAAAGCAGCACACCCTCCCTTCATCAAAGTACTGATGTTCTTATCTTTGAGGATGAAGCCGAGGCTGAGGGGATTCTGTACAGACCTTATCAAATAACTCATCCCCCTGCCTGCTGACCAATCGGCTGCTTCACAGCCTGCTGTTCTTTATCCGTTTTGGTACAGGGATATTGCGACTCTGCTTCTTGAGATCTTCACTTCCTCCCAACAGCTTCAATGACACATAAAACTCATGCCAATGTATGTGCATGCTCTTCTGTTATCTATCTTACATCATCTCAACTCTCAAGCCCAGCCTGGGACCCTAGGAGAGCAGGGAATTTTCTCCCTCAATGTCCGTTGGGGACTGGTTCCAAGATGCCCCTCAGGACACAAACTCGTGGGTCTCAAGGGTCTTTTATGAAATGGCATTGTATCTGCATATGACTGACGCTCATCCTCAGACATACTTTATAATACCTAATACAGCCTAAACACTGTGAAGTAGTTTTTCAGCTGTACTGTTCAGGAATAACGACTAGAGACCATCTGCATGCTGGGTACAGATGCACTTTTGATCTGAGCTGGGCAGCATGCAGGTTTCCAGGGGCCCAGCACTGGGCTACATCTGAAGATGAACCAATCCCAGAGCCAAGGAGCCCATGACCTGTGGGCATGTGACCCTCAATGGCCTCAGGACATACACCCACCTTACTGGTGAGTTTCCCTGCTGCACCTCACCTGGCACCAGGGGTGAAAGCCATGGGCCACCCTTCAGCCAGTACCTCATCTAGAAACAGGAGCAAAGAAGCTACACTGACTTTACTCAGCCTCACCCACGTCTCCATCCTGGCTCTGGACTCCCACCCTGGCCACCTGTGGTTGAAAAGGGCAAATGCTTCTATGGCTGAGAGAATACAAATGCCAGCAGGACCCTGCTGGCCGGCCAGCATGGTGAGCCACAAAGTCCTTCCTTTGAATTCAGGATTCTTTCAATGCCTCCACCACCCTCTCCTAAGTCAAGTCAGATGAAAGTTCCAGGCTACTGAAACTTGTGGGTCAAACAAATCCTCTGGGACGGCAGGGTCACTGAGAAGCTGGAGCTCCCAAGGGCCAGACAGCATCACAGCACTCTGCAGTTTGCACTGCTTAGAACACAAAGTGCAGACTGACCCCAGAGGGTGGTGTGCGCTGCCAGAGGTCCAGCAGGCATCATATGCTCTATCTGTCACCTCTCTGCCCACTGTCCAAGGGAGCTGAGTCAGGCTCAGAAGACGATTACCCCACAGTGCAAGCCTGGAAGCAAAGCCACTCTCTGACCTCCTCTCTCACCCCTGTCTTCCTAAAGGCAGGGCACAGAAATACAATTTCTTTTCCTCAATGCAGATCCTAGAAACTAGAACCCATCTTCCCCAAAGCAAGCCATAAAGCCTAAAAATAGTACTCTACTCTTCAGGTTTTTCTGTCTTGGCACTGGTCATAGAGAAATCCTCTGATCTGCCCAGCTCACAGTAGTTCCTAAGACCCATTTCAGAAGGTCCTTCCCACACTTGGGAGGATGGATACTGCACAAACAGGCCTGCAGGGCTCCCCAGCCTATCACTACTAGCCTACTAATACTACCTGCACATCCTTTCTGTCCAGACCTATTTCTGCATTGTTGCCCCTGCTACATCACACTTGAGCATAAAAATGGGAAGTTCATCCTGGATCTCTTGAGTCTTCAAGCTCAAGGTACCACATCAGGTGAAGCCAAGATGAAATTAACATGCCATGCTATTTGCCTGCCAGCCTGTCTTTTGATGTGAGACTATTGGCCACAGTTCTCTATGGTAAACAGGAAGGGATCACCCCTTTATCTCCACCTCGTGCTCTGTGCAGGGAGCAAGGGCTGAGCTGACCCAGAGCAGTGAACACTACCCCTGGACAGGACAGGTGGCCTCTGCCTCAAGGGGCTGGTCATGTCCGAGAGCTTCAGAACCTCTGCAGTCTTCAGAAGTGCTTTGTTTCTACATGATTAAAAAAGTTGTGAAACCTAGAGAAAATGGTCATAGATTTTAATACATACGAAGAAAAGCCACCAGGTCAAGTTAATGTGTAGTTCTGCTGGCAACTGACTGAAAAGAACTATAGTGCTCGGTCACCTTGGGGGACAACAAGGTAAGGCCCCAGAGAGCAGAGGCAAGTGCTATGGACTGAATGGTGCATACCCCAAATTCCATGACCTTGATCTTCTACCCTCTAGAACTGCAGCAACAAACGTCTGATTTCCAGGCCCCCCAGTTTTTAGTATCTTGTTCCAGCAGCCAGGACACTTACCAAATCACTACACATAAAATGTGGGGGAAAAGTGAATCCCTGTTTGCTTTGGCTAGACTTCACTTGGGAAACATCCTCAAGCATCTAGAAAGCTACCCTGGAGTTCCTACAGTCCACTCAAAGGTTCAGCCAACCAGGCCCAGCAGCTGCCTAGCCTATTCCTGGCACCCAAGTCCACCAAGATCCGAAGCCCACCACCTGCTCCCCACTTGCCTTCCACACAGCAGCCGCTGACTCTGCCTGGCCATGCAGATCCCGGGCATCATTCAAGTCCTTTCTCATGATTTCCACGGACCCCTTGTTCTCCTAGGAGAGAGAAGCTGGTAACTTGGGGATGGGTGGGGCACCAGCTCAGTGCAGGGATCCTCACACCTGCCAATTCCAGAAAGTCTCACTGTCCCAGAAATAATCCCCAAGAACATGGCCTCCAGCCACAGACGGTGCAAAAAAAGAAAAGGGCTGAAGGAGCTAATGAGCAACAGATGCCCTGGCACTTCACCCTCTCAGAAGGAACTGGAACCAGCCAAGGCAGCTCTGGAGGTCATCTTTGAAACCCCACATTCTTGAACAGGCCCCCCAAGCTGAACTGTGTCCATACCAACAGGCTGCCTGGCCTCTTCTGTGCTCTGCTTGGCCCTTGCTGGGTCAGTCCGGCCAGGAAGGGGAAGCCAATGGTAAAACTGTCCAGCCACACCACAGGACAGGCCACCTACTCCACACTGGGACTGGAAGGCAGCCATCTGCCCTCATCTCCCACTGTGAATGGGCAGTGACCCCCACATCCCATGCTTGAGGTGTATAGTCCCCAAAGGGGCTGTTAGCAACACTCAGGCTGTTATGCAAACACACAAAGCTGACCTGTCTCTTCTCTGCTCAGCAGGAACCAAGCAGAATTATCTTGGTCCCCAGGGACTTGGCTATCTATTCTCTCAAAAATAGCTCCAGGGCCTCAGGACCCAGCTATGGACAGATTCTGGAGGTGGGTTCTGCTCAATCAAAGGGCCACAAGAGAGCAAATGGAGAAGGTTCCAGAACCAGGTTGATAGTAGGAACCTCAAAGGTCTGCAAGATGCACAATGAAAGAAAGACCTAGTCCCCAAGACAGAAATTTTGGGCTCCATCAGCAAGGGGGTTGGATCTAGTGCACTGATGTCCCAAAGCAGTGCAATGAGGGGAGGGGTCATCCACTGGGGTGAGATGAGACCTCTCAGAGCAGGGCCAGAGGTGGGAGTAAGGAGAGGATGCAGAGGATGGGGAAAAGGTCCTGGCCTACAGGTAGAGAATAGGGAGATGAGGCGCTGCGGTTCAAGGACCGGGGTTGGGGAGGGAAAATGGCCATCCTCCAAGGTCGTGGATGGAGGGACAGGGAAGGGTCCAGTAATGCCAGTAAAGATTGGGGGAGGGACAGGGCTTCTCACGGACCCAGGAGGGGCACGGAGCTCTGCTGAAACCATGAGGTAGTAAAGAAGGCACAGGGCACTGCAGGGCCCCCTGGGGTGAGCACAGCGCTGGGCACGTGGGGAGCTGAGCACCGCGAGGAGCGGCAAGCCTGGAGGGGACTCTACAGTGACCCCAGAAAAAGAAAATCAGAGCACCGCGGGGACCCCAGAATGGGCAAGAAACAAGGTCCCCCAACCCCGGTGCACCTTGCCGCGCAGCGCCTTCCTCCAGCGCGGCTCCCACTCGGGTGGCTCGGGGCCGGCGGCCATGCGGCAGGCGGCGCACAGCGGGTCCCCGTCGGCGCGGCACAGCAGCTGCAGGGCGGCCTCGCTGGCCGGTCCGTCGCGCGCGGGCGCCGCGGCCGCTTCCTCCAGCGCCAGCAAGCGGCGGCTGAGCGGCGGCCGGCTGGGCTCCACCGCACGCTGCCAGCAGTCGTCGGCGCACTCGGGGCACGGGAAGGGCCCGTCCTCCTCTGCCCAGAAGCGCACCACGCACGCCCGGCAGAAGCGGTGGCCGCAGTCAGCGCGCACGGGCTCCCGGGGCGCGCGCTGGCACAGGGCACAGGCGGCCTCGGCGGGGCCGGCGGGGAGCGCCAGGGTTGCGGGCGGCGGGGCCGGCGAGGGCGCTAGCGGCGAGGGCGCGGGACGGCCGGGGAGCGGCCTGAGAGGGAAAGCTACAGCTGAGAGGGAAAGCGACAGCAGGCCACAGACGAGGACGGGGACCGGGACGACGCTGACTACGCCAACGCCGGGGACGCGCGTGCGGGGCGGGGTCCCCGCAGCCGCGCTCTCCTCCGTCAAGGTCCTGGCAGCGGTGAGCTCCTTCACTGGCGCCCTGGCTCCGCGTTCTCCTCCTACAGGGTCCCGGCAGCGGTGTATTCCATGATAAGGATCCTGACGTCAGCGCGTTCCTGAACTACACGAACGAGGATCCCGATAACCGAAAGCCCGCAGCCCCAGTCTTGGCAGAAGCGCGCCCGAGCCCGGATGCTGGCAGCGGTGCCCGTCACCCCACAGGCTGTCCCAAGTCCTCAGAATGTGAAATCTTAATAGGACTGTCACTTTTGCATAGACGAATAGTGGGCGAAAGGGAAACAACATATTATCACTTGAAGATTCCACTTTTTAAAAAAGCCTTTTTTGTAAGCTGCTAGGACCTGGGCCACCAGCTCCCTCCCAGGGCTCCACGCCTACTTGTGGGTGGGGGCGAGGCCGGAAAACGACCCTCGTGGGCCCGCCCCCAGAGCGCCGGTCCTCGAGAAGTGCCCTTGGTGGGCTCACTCTGCGCGCTCCCTCCTCTAGCGCACGCTCCCCGCGCGGGCCTCTTTACAAGGCATGAGTTCTGCTCCGACCCACCCTGAGCGCATCTGCCCCCAGTGGATGTGTCTTGAGAGCACCTTTCCTGAAGGGCCTTCCTCTCCTGCACCTGTCCTGTGTGCCCCTGTCCTGCCTGCGTCGACCCGCGTGGCCATGCTCCACTTGCCCCTTCCTGCCTAGCCTTTCCTGGGCGGGCCCTCCTAGCCTGCACCGGTTCTCCGCAGACCCGTTTTTTGTGAATAGTCCCTTGTGGACTGCCCTTCGAGGACTTTGCCCGGGCGGGCACTCCTTGCTGCACAGGTCTCCGCATGTACCTGTCCCGCGTGGACATCCTTCCATCCTTCCTGGACCCTTATCCTGCATGGATACTCCTTCCATACACCTGCCCTGCTTAGGACCTTCTTGCGTGGACCAGTCCTGCATGGATGTTAGTTGTCAGTTGTCGTGGCCTCTCTTCTGGCCCCCTGGGGAGCCGACCTTGGTGTCCACTGTCTGCCAGGGGCCTGACCCCTGGAATGGAGTATCTGACCGTAAGGAAGCTTTCTGATTCAAGAAGGAAGGTTGTCTTTTGTCCTTTTTCAAAACATCAACTTGAGAGAAGCAATCTGTTTTTTTTAAACACATTTTTTGAAAAGATGTAAATTAGAACTACATACTTTTTAAGTTTTAAAAACGTTAATTTCGGGCTGGGGTTGTGGCTCAGAGGTAGAGCACTCGCCTAGCGCATTCGAGGCCCTGGGTTCGATCCTCAGCACCACATAAAAAAATAAATAAAGGTATTGACAACTACAACTAAAAAATAATTTCTTGTTCCATACAAGTGAAAGTTATTCAGATGTATCACTGTGTCTTTGAGGTGTGTTTTTAAATATGGTGTCCTTTTGCAAAGGCATTACATGAGTAGTTGAAAGTAGTTGAAAAGCAAACTCAAGTTAGTTTTGTGTAGAGTGGTTAGAAGGCTTCCAGTCCAGCTTGGTTTGTCTGTTGAACCGGGAAAGTCTGGAGGTAGCATGAAACCAAGCAAATGCATAAATAAATGTAGTTAAACCAGAAAACTGACAAAAGTCAAATTCCTGAATCAAAGGGACAACTATGAGAGGAATTTTATGTTGTCTGTGAAATTGCCTTTCCAAGAGGTGGAAACCGTTTGTGGATGCCTGTTTCACAGCACCTAACCACAGTGCAGACATTGCAGTTACCAAGCGAGAAGTGAGAAAATCTCTGTAGAGGTCCCTAGTTTGGGGAAATATGTGGGAATGCCTTGCTAGTTCTTAACTAGCTCTTCTGGTTGGCATAATATTTAACTTAAAATATTAACATAAGAGCAAAGAAAAGGAACTTAGTTAAGACTTATTTTAAAAATTGAGTAAGCTGCATTAGAGAGTGTAAGTGACAAAAAAATAATAATAATAACCAGGAATGATAATCAAACAAAAACATCAAAACTAGGAAAATCCTAGCCACAAATCTTCATAGTTCATAAATTTGGTAAGGAAGGGTGCAATGGAAAGACATCCCAAATGGGATTTCCCAGTTCATAGGAAAAAAAAAAAAAAAAAAAAGACCACAAATGATTGAATAAATAGGAAAAAAATGTACACACTAAGAAATAGGAAAATAAAATGAGACCTTTTTTTTACTATTAAGTATACAGACCCCACCAAAAAAGTATCTGATTTTGCAGATACTGCTTCAGGGAGCCATGTGATTGATGAGTTGAGGACATAATGCAGTCAGACTCTCACAGAAAATTGTGCTGGATGCTGAGCATCTTTCTTCCCAAGATAATAATTTAAATTGATTCATGTAAAATGTTTGAGGGTTTCATTGAAAACTATTAAAAAAAAAATCTCATAGTGTGATAGTCTTTTTTTTTCTGCTGGGGACTGAACCCAGGAGCACTTTGCCACTGAGTTACATCCCCCTCCCCAGTCTTTTTTTTTTTTTTTTTTTTTTTTGAGACATGGCCTTGCTAAGTTTCTGAGACTGGTCTCTAATTTATGATCCACGATGCCCAGCTGAAGTGTTTTGTTTTGTCTTGTTTTGAGTTGTAGATGGACACAATGCCTTTATTTTATTTGTTTATTTTTATGTGGTGTTGAGGTTCAAACCCAGTGCCTCACATGTGCTAGGCAAGTGCTCTACTACTGAGCCACAACCTCAGCCCCTGAAGTGATTTTTGTTTGGTTGGTTGGTTTGGTTTGGTTTGGGTTTTTAGGCAACAGAAAATAGACTATTAGAAGTAAGTTCTAACTACAGAAAGTCATGAAGCCACACCTTAGTCGAGTGATGTGTTTGTGGAGTGCATTTTCTAATGTAGAGGGTAGCCCTAGTGGAAGGTCTGCACACCACGCAGGGGGCCACATTCCACAGAAGACAGTGCGCTACAGTGACAGATACACCTGTGGAGACTGGACAGTACAGAGTGAAGAAAGCCAGAGACAAATGATAGGATATGGCACTCCTACAAGTGGAAAACAGGCAACGCGCACATGAAACAGCACACATTTCCCAAGAATTCACCCGAAAAGCATGTCATACAAATAGAGTCAGTTCTCCACAACCATGAAGGAAGCTCTGAATCTGCAGATTGAGATTATTTTTTTAATGTAAACTTGTTAACATGTACCATGTAGTTACCCTACAATAGCTACCTCTGTAGTGAGCATGTACAGACTTTTTCTTTTCATTATTCCCTAAACAATGCAGCAAGACAACTATTTAATAACATTTACATAGAATTAGATGTTAAGAGTCATTTAGGGATGATTCAAAGTCCACTGGGGATTGTGTAGGTCATGTGCAATTTTATGTAATACTATGCCATTTTATATAAGGGACTTGAGATCTAAGGGCTTTGGGATCCCTGGAGGTACTGGACCCATCTCCATGGGTCCATGGAGGACCCATGGGTCCTCTGTGCACAGAGTGGTTGCCAGTGGATGGTGGGAGAGTGTTGGGAGCAAGGACAGCGGGCACAGCCATATGTTCATGCCCTCCGCATGCAGGGTTTCATCCTTCTTCTCAGGGATGAAATTGTGAAATTGATCAACTTCCCTGTGAAATTGATCAACCACAGATGAAGACTGTTTTTTTAAAAAATTGAGTGTGAACACGTACACATTTTGTTCTTACAGTTAAAGGATACAGTACAGCAACTATTTAGGTAGCGTTTACATTGTAATGGATATTAGAAATCATCTGGAAATTTAAAGTATATAAAAGAATGTACACATTACCTGAAAATATGAGCTCTTACATGAAAACTTGAGTGTCCTAGGGTTTGGGTATCCTTAAAGGCCCTGGAACCATCCGCTGCAGGTGTATACCACAGTGCCCAGCAGATTCTGCAGATACTGACAATCTCTACACACATATATAAAATTTGAAATTTCTTTCTGGTTTCTTAATTTGATTTGCATTTAGGCACTCCTAAGCTTGCCTGAGTTACATGGACCACCATGGCCAGATCCAGCATAATTCTCAAATTGTTACCAAGGGCTAAGAGTGTAGCTCAGTGATAGAGCACTTGCCTAGCATGCACAAAGCCCTGGGTTTAAGCCTCAACACCAAAAAAATTAAAACGAACAAACAAACAAACAAAAACCACCCTGCACCAGGCCCATTTTGCCTGCCACACAGTGTGCCGATCACTGGAATGGCAGGTTGTGAGGCGTTTATGAGACAGCCAAGTATAAAGTCAGGACATCAAGTTTCCAGTCAACCTTCCTTAGGATAGGACTTGAGGATATAAACAGGATGGGGAAGTAGGGTGGTCTAAGGTGTGGGGAAAGATGAGTGGAGACAAGGTCATTGGTCTGCACATATGTAGTCAATCTTCATGGTAGTTCATGGGACATGTGTTCAGAAACAGCCATGCTAGTGTAACACAAGGTGGAGATTCCAGCTTCCTGATGTCAAAAGTTTCCCATGGGTGTAGAGTAACCTCGGCAACCCTCATCATCATGGCCCACAGGCCAGCGGTACCATCCACAGCAGTCAGTGGGAACTAACAGCGTATTGCCCAGCTGTGTGACCACCAGATTTAGGAGGGGTTTTGTTTTTATTTGGCACTGGAGATTAAACCCAGGGGCACCGAACCACATCCTCAGTCTTTTTCATGTATTAAATTGAGACTCATGAAGTTACTTACAGCCTCACTAAGTTGCTGAGGCTGGCTTCAACTTGCAATCCTCCTACCTCAGCCTCCCAAGCTGTTGGGATTACAGGTATGCGCCACAGTGCCCAGCTAGAATTAGTGATTTTTAAAGTCAACTAAAAACAAGAAACTACAAACAAATGAAGCTAGAAAGTTTATTCAGGTTTTCCCATGGTTTAAAAATCCAGGCTGCAACAAAAAATGGGTTGATTCAATCCACTTCCAGACACATCTCTGTCACATCTGAACAAAGTAGCCCAAATAACATTTCTAGGGAATCAAATTTCAGCTTCAAGTTGATGCATCAGGACTACTGGATGCAGGTGACAGGAGCACACTGGAAACAGCAGCACATGGAAAAAAGGAAGGGTTAAACTCCTGAAAGACCATCACAACCCAAGACCTTCAGGTGGAGGGAGCTGTGGGGGCCTGGTAATACCCCCACACACTGGGACATGCACCTCCTCCTCCTTCCAATCTCCTCCCCAGGTGGTTGTCTCCCCATAGACACTGGCTATATGGACTTCCATTTACAGTCACCCCAGCCTAGCAAATAAGAGCTCCTATCTTCTAAATGTCTGGCTCAAAAAAAAGGTAGATGTTGTGCTGGCCATAGCAGTCATCTCCTGTGACCACAGAAAGAGCCTGAGAACTCAGTGCCAGACCTCCCTTCTGGGGTGGGGACTAGCACCAACAGACAAAGGGTGGATGGTGGTCATATCTCGACTATGCAGACCTACAACAGTAAGCTATTTTCTGTTGCTGTTGAAACAATACCACAGACTGGAGAGTTATAAAGAAATAACAAAGGTTCATTTGAGCTCATGGTTCTGGTCCAAGGTCAAGAGACTGCATCTGGTGATGCACTTACTGACAGAATCCCAGGGCAACATAGGATTATCATATACAGAGCACAGGAGAAACCCCACCAAAGTGGATTTTATTGAAGACTCACTACGAAGATGACTCATTAGTCATCTGTTTTAGTTAGCTTTTTCATCACTTTCACCAAAAAAACCTACAAGAACAACATAGAGGAGGAAACCTTTATTTGGGCTCATAGTTTCAGTAGTCTTAGTCCATAGACAGCTGGTTCCACTGCTCTGGGCCCAATGTGAGGCAGAACATCCAGGTGAAAGGGTTTGGAGGTTGAAAGCAGCTCAGAACATGGCAATCAGGAAGCAGAGAGCTCTGTTAACCAGGGACAAAATAAAAATCCCAAAGTCACACTCCAAGTGACCCACCTCCTTCAGCCACATCTCACCTGCCTACAAGTGCTGTTCAATTAATCTACATCAGTGGATTAATACACTGACAGTTTATGACTTTCATAATCAAATCAAATAATCAAATCAAATCAAATAATCAAACCAGAGGTGAAAACCTCTGAAAATTATTGCATTGTCTAACACACAAGTTTGGGTGGACCCCTCATATCTAAACCATAGCAATCACTAATCTATTAAAGAAGGACAGATGAATCCAATCAAGAAATCAGAGCCCTAATCACTCTCAAAGGACCCAGCTTCTACTATTTGCTAATGGTGATTTCAACTTGCATTTCAGTGGGGACAGACCGTATTCAAACCCTAGCAGGAATGAAGGGCAGAGGAAATGTTGGGAGGGACGTGAGGAGAGCTAAAGAGTCTGCCAGGTCCAGGAGGCCGTACAGGCCTTCCACAGGCATTATCCACATCCAGACACTCTGGAGCTCAGGCTGTCCCAAAATCACTGCCAACAAGTAAGAGAAAGTGCCTCAATCCCAAACGTCACATTGAAAAGGGAGAGAAATGAATTTTTCAAAATAAATGGCTAACTAAAAAAAGATAAATGATGAGTTGACTTTAACACCAGATATAATGAAAATTCCTGACATACTTTCAAACTTTTGATGTTAAAAAACTACATTTAAACCAATTACCAAATTTGGCATTTTAATAAAAACACCAATTTTCAAAATATTTCAGAAGCAAAAAAAAAAATGCCCTTTCCATAAACTAAGAAACAAAAAATCCAAAATGTACCTCTGGGGTTTCCAAGCACAAAGAAATAAAAAAGACATAATTAAAGGATTGACTAGAACTACTTGGAATTTCCACAAAAAGTACAAAAGTGAAGAAATCACAATGCCTTAACCAGAAGAATTAATGACCCTTACAAAGCACTGACAGGACCCTGAGGGGAAGGAAGAAGGTCAAGACCCTGAGGGGAGGACTGACAGGACCCTGAGGGGAAGGAAGGTCAGGACCCTGAGGGGAGAAGTGACAGGACCCTGAGAGGAGGACTTGAGGGGACCCTGAGGGGAGGACTTGAGGGGACCCTGAGGTGAGGAGAGGACTGACAGGACCCTGAGGGGAGAAGTGACAGGACCCTAATTGGAAGACTGATAGGACCCTAAGTGGAGCACTGACAGGACCCTGAGGGGAATAACTGACAAGGCCCATAGGTTTAGTTTTGACAGGATTCTGGATTTGGGTTGACAATGTCCTCAATGAAGTGCTGATTCTCTGTTTCGATTCCTGGTGGGATCTCAGCTTTGCATGTTTACAGAAATCAAATCTAATGTAATTGGTAGCTTAAAGTGTCCTGCTTGGTACTTTTTCAGTCTTTTAGATGCCATTTATTACTGTCTGACTTCGTTTTGTTTTCTCTTCTGTTTTCTCTTTTTTTCTCTATAACTTATAACATGTCTAATTGTTATCCAAGAAAATACTAGGACCCAGAATGCATTAAAGAGCTAGAATTTATTTTCTCATAATTCTGGTAGTTCAAAATCATGGTGCTTGTAAGAAGGTGGTTCTTCCTGATGCCTCCTGCTACAAATGAGTGTCCTCCTCCTGAGTCCTATAGTCTTGCTCTGTGTGTGTGTGTGTATGTGTGTGTGTGCACGTGTGTCCTAATATATTCTTGAAAGGACCCCAGTACCATGAGGTTAAGGTGCTTTTTATTTCCTTTTTAATGGTCATATCTCCAAGTACAAGCTTGTTTTCAGGTGTGGGAAGTCAGGCTAATAGTTATGAATTTCAGGGTACCACAATTCAGACCTAGCAACCCAGTCTCCCCAGTATATGGGGCTGCTAAGAGCCATAGCCAAGTAGTATGATGCATGGCATTTTTGGTTGAAAGGTGACGCCAGCAAGCCATTGAGATGATATGATTATGTTAAGAACTGCATTCATATGGATATTAGACCCCTGCTGTCCACCTCCGCCTGCTAAGGGACTCCTGGAGAGTTCCCATTGGTTGGGGAAGTGCGGTAGGAGGGAATTCGGGAGGAGGGATTTCCTGTTGGGGTCCGGGAGAACAGCTGCATATTTCCCGGGAGCTTACAGGGCATTGGCGGGAGTTTCAAAAATAAAATTTGTTCCTGTTTGAGTGGCTCGTGATTTTTGTGCCCAGCCAGACTGCGGCATGGGGCCATACTGGGGCAAGGTGGTGAACTTAGGAGGCTATTTGGGGAGCACTTTGAGAGTTTGAACCTGTAGATTCTGAGCTTTGAATGGATTACATCACAAAACTGGACCAGCCCTGGTAGACCTGAGAACATCTGGCAGATCTACTGACAAGCCCTGAAAAGTCACAGATAGAATCAGCAGAACTCCTCACAGTTAAACCTTCTGTGTATTTGGCTGGCCACTGGTGAGGAGGAAGAATACCACCAAATCTACCACAGGTCCTAAACATTTTCCAAAATATATGAAAATCATACAACTGAGTTTCATTTATGATCCCAGGGCAAGCATGCACATCTCTAATCTTGACTGAGGAGCCAGTTAAAACAGAAACAAGAATATGGTTCTGGTTGTTTATTCTCTTTTTATTATAAAAGCATGCATGATGTGAATTTGTTCTAGAAAAGATGGAGGAAAATGTGAAGGGAATGAAAGCACACAGTAACCTGTCTAGTCCTGAACCAGTATTTTGATTTCCCTTATCAGACTTAGATTTATACTACTGGATCATTTGAGTGCCTATCATATGCAGGAAATAATGGAAGCTTTGAGGAATGGAGGTAGGGGTTGGAGAAACAGCTCATTTCCCAAGAGAGGTGTTGGGGGAGCAAAACCAGCTGATAGGTACTGTGGGAAAGCTGTCTTTTAAGGTAATGCAAGTGTGCCTGTCTTTGTGCTGCTGAGCAGACCAGTGTTTGCACTGGGGTCCAGTAACAAAGGAAGGCAGGGGTGGAGTAGGTAAGAGTCCTGAGAAAGGCCTCAGCTGGAGGCCTGGAGCAGGGGCTTGGAGCAGAAAGGGGCCTTGTGTAAGCTGGAAGGGCCCCTTTCAGTTACATCCTCTAACTTACATTGTGGTGGTCCCTGGGAGAAGCAAGCAATGCAGGCTTCCTTACTGCTGTGTTTCAGTTAATGAGTATTATTACCTCATCATTAAATAGTCTTTATAATGTTCAGTAAATTCATGACATTCATTGTTAAAGTGGGCTGTGATTCAAGGTTGTTTCTATTTTTTTTTTCTTATTATGGATGCTATTGATGGAGCTTCCTGCCAAGCTCTGTTCTAGCCATGTTTATTTTATTTTTTTAATATATTTATTTTTATTTATTTATTCTTATGTGGTGCTGAAGATCAAACCCAGGGCCTCAAGCATGTGAGGCAAGCATTCTACCACTGAGCTACAACCCCAGCCCCTCCAGCCATGTTTATTTCCTTAAGAGACTGATGCTTGACAGTGGAATTTCTGGAAGGTAGTATATAATGTAGACACATATTGGAATAGATTGCCATCTTGTTTTTTCTTTTAAGCAATGTATGAAAGAAAGTGTATGCCTGCACTGCATAGTGTATATTTTATTTTCATCATTTTAATAGGTGAAAAGTGATATCTCATTTTGTTGTTGTTGTTGTTATTGTTTGGTAACAGGGATTGAACCCAGGGGTGCTTAACCACTGGGATGTGGCCCAGTGGTTAAGCACCCCTGGGTTCAATAAGTTGCTTAGGGCCTAGATAAGTTGCTGAGGTTGGCCTTGAACTTGTGATCCTCCTGTCTCAGCCTCCTGAGCCACTGGTATTTCAGGAGTCCCCCTTTGCACTCAGCTATCATTTTTAATATGCATCCCTTTGATATTAGTGAAGTTAATGTTTTTCATGTTGTCTTTTCATAGTTTACTAGTCTGTAAAATGTTTTCCTTTACTAATAAGTTTTTTATTATATTAAGAATATTAATATTTTGTTTGTCTCCTATTGCAAATAATTTTACCCCCAGTTTTGTGTGTGGAAGGTCATATTTCTATAATTTTAAAAATACTTTGAAAGCCTTTCCTCTAGCTGAGAACAATTAATTTTCCCCCAAGTAGTTAATACATTTTCTGACACAATTGGGCTATTTTTCTCTCCGCTGAGTTGTGATGCTATCTTTATTATATATTAAATTCCTGGGGGGGCGGGTTGTTTGTTTGTTTGTTTTTAAGAGGAAACAATATGCTGAGAATAGGCACAGCAGCTCTGGAAGCCCAAGATCTCAGGAAGCCCCTGGAGACCTCAGCAAACAGAACAACCTACGGTAGAGGGCGCTGCCAGGCTAGCAGGATTGTTCATTTTCCATGCTCTGACTGGCATCTGTCAGGTGCCACGCTGTGTTCTACCTGGAGATGAGGAGGTGATAGGCACACCTTTGCCCTGATGATCCCAGCTGAGTCGGTGTTGCAGCGGGAAAGAGAAAGGCTCATGCTATGCGTGAATGTACTAGAGCTGGAAGAGGAGCTTGGAGGGGCGGCCCAAGCTGCTGCTGGCTGGATGGCTTCTGAGAAGGAAAGAAGAATTAAACACACTTGCGGGCATCCTACAAGCTGCTTCCAGCACATTAACTCACAGCAAGCCCACTGATACCTCATTTTAAAGATGAAGAAGTGGAGGTGCGAAGAAGGTAGAGGTAGAGCAGCTAAATGGCTTCCAGCGCAGGACTTCTCGCTGTATATAACGCGTGCAAGGATCTTTCTAAAATGGGATCTGACTCATCCATTTGGGGGGGGCGCCTAAGATTCTGTTTTTCTAGCCAGTTGTCCAGAAGATGCTGAAATAAGTAAGAAATGGGAATGTGTAACACCTTGTTTCTGTACTGGAAGGCACTATAGTAGGGGAGGCACCCGGGCTGGGTGCCCTAAGCCTATTACAGTGTAACAGTAATCGTGCCTGCCCCTGGAGATGTTAGAACACTGGTGAAATCCCAGTTTCAAACATATAGCAATCGGGTTGACACTTCAGGGTTTTCATGGACAATAATAACAAAACAATATGAAAAACTGACGTTTTATTCTTCTCCACGGTTAAAACTGTCTGGCTACAAACTTCCGATGGAAGTACCTAAGTGCATTCTCAGTATTTCCCAAAGAAACGTTTGGATTTGCTCTTGATTTCCTCCCCCCACCACGCCCCCGCCCCGGTCTCGCTCTGGAATTCTAAAAGGAGTGCATCTCTTTGGTCTATAGAGGGCTGCGAGAATGAGGAAAATAAACAGTTACTGCAGTGGGAGCTGCCATTTCCTCCGTCTTGCTGGAAAAGCATCAAGCTTTCTCTCTCTAGCTGTTGCCTGCGTATTTGCCTCATAGCAGAGAAAACAGACCCGAGGTTGTCATTTTCCTTTTAGCCAAGCCCAGATACGCAGAGTACCCCAAGATCTCCTCTGGGTTTCAAACAAAGGGTTTGAACAAAGACACACAACCTGAGCGCAGGCGCGCGGCCGATGCGTTTTTGGATTGGTTGAACTATGGTCCAATAGGAAAGCAGAATCGGCATCTCTCATTTACATAAAGTCTTCGTCGCCTCTGCCGCGGCAACAGGCTGTCCAATCAGATGCTAGAGATTTGGAGCCTTCATTTGAATATAAAGATGACAAATAGCCCTGCTCTCCATGCATTACCATCCCAGTCCGTTCTGTCGCCACCTCGTCATGCCGGAGCCTTCTCGCTCAGCTCCGGCCCCCAAGAAGGGCTCCAAGAAAGCCATTACGAAGGCACAGAAGAAGGACGGCAAGAAGCGCAAGCGCGGCCGCAAGGAGAGCTACTCTATCTACGTGTACAAGGTGCTCAAGCAGGTGCACCCCGACACGGGCATCTCGTCCAAGGCCATGGGCATCATGAATTCGTTCGTCAACGACATCTTTGAGCGCATCGCCAGCGAGGCCTCCCGCCTGGCGCACTACAACAAGCGCTCCACCATCACGTCCCGCGAGGTGCAGACGGCCGTGCGCCTGCTGCTGCCCGGGGAGCTGGCCAAGCACGCTGTGTCGGAGGGCACCAAGGCGGTCACCAAGTACACCAGCTCCAAGTGAGGCGCGTCCCTGGCGCCCCGAACCCAAAGGCTCTTTTCAGAGCCACCTCTAAGCTCAAAAAGGAGTGTGCCACCTCCTCTTGTGACCTGTGATCCAATCGGGTGCTGGGGGGAGGGTGCACTGCGCAATGGAGGACATAACTCCTAAGATTGGACCTCTTGTTCCTTACGGCACTTCCCCGCCCCCCACATCCCCTTCCTTTCTTTCTGTGTCTGTTTTGCTTTAAATCAATCAAGTCAGCCTTGGCCATAGGAAGCTGGAACGGTCCAGGCGATGGCACCGGAGGAAATCAGGCTACGAGGGGAGTGTACCGAGCTCCTCTGGCCCATCCTCTGCCACCCCACACCCCACTCCGTGTCTCCTCGTGCGTGAGGCTGGAGGATGCCTTGGGTGTTTATACCGCCCTGGCTGGAGCGCTTGAAAACATCATTCTTCGCCTTCCCTCCCTCCCTCCCTAGCCTCCATTAATCACCGCGAACGTCTGTGGGAAAGCAAACTGCAGTTGCGTTTCACATAATCAGCCCTTTATGTCGCGTTTCAGTTCGGAAACACTACATCTGGTTCATGGGCACCCGCTTCACTCAACTAGGATATCCCAGCAAGATCTGTGTTCTTCCATACACATATATACATGGGTTTTCCCCCATAGCAAACGGTGAAAAATCTATTTTATTTCATCCCCAGAAATGTGTGTGTATCTATGTGTCTGAATATGAATGTATCTTACAAACATATAACTAAGCCTAGCAAACAGTGAAACATCTTTTTTAATAAAGAAGATTTTTAATAAGAAAAATCCAATACGTTATATGCAAAGTAAGTATGATGTCTACTTAATGGTATCAAGTAATAACCAAGGGATGATTACTTAATGGTATCAAGTAATAACCAAGGGACTGAGGTGCACTCTAAAATGGGTGAAATATCGGCGATTTCTCAACCAAGAATACCGAGGGTCTACCCACTCTGGAGACCAGTTTCCATGAATTCGGATTTGCAGCTTGGTTCCCACCAGTGGACAATGGCCTGTCTTACTCCTCACACCACCTCCAATGACAGCCAAGCATTTTTGTCACTGTTTAACCTCTTAAAGTCTCTTAACATTCGCTTCCTTGTGTTTGTAGTTTCTTCTTAAAGAGACAGACAGTTCCTTGTCTCCCTCCAAATTCTTTGCTCTATTCCCAAATTAGCAAATTGGAATTGAAAGGTCTAGCTGAGGTGGGGGAAGGGCAGACTCTTCAATACATTCCAGACTGGATGCCTGCAAAATCCCACTTTTTTCTAAAGCCCTGCTTATTTATTAAAATATTTTATAATATTTTAAACTGTTTCAGATCCATAGAATGCTTAATTAAGTCCTAGCTCAGTCTCTGGATTTTCAAATATTTGATGTGCACTGTCTTCTTTTAACTTAACCTGATTGTTCTTTTTATCTGTTATATAATAACGTAAGTACAGGGGCTGGGGATGTGGCTCAAGCAGTAGTGTGCTCGCCTGGCATGCGTGTGACACGGGTTCCATCCTCAGCACCACATACAAAACAAAAGATGTTGTTTCTGCCGAAAACTAAAAAATAAATATTAAAACACTCTCTCTCTCTCTCTCTCTCTCTCTCTCTCTCTCTCTCTCTCTCTCTCCCCCCTCTCTCTAAAATAATAATAATAATAATAATAATAGTACAGACATGGGTACCATAGACAATCTCCCAATTTTCTTGATGACAAAAATCTCAATAGCAGTTCTTTGGCACTCCCTTAACATCCCCAGGCTAGGAGAGAGGAACAAGTTCTGCCCATTCTGGCCCTGGTCCTGCCAGTGTATCGAATAGAGGCAGTCTATTACTTCAGGCTTTAGTCAGAGCAGTTAGAAAACCTGAAAAATCACTCCATGTTTTGCATTATCTACAACAAAATGTATTCTTGTAGAGTTATATTTGGAAATTACGGTGCTATGTTTTGTTCATTGACTCTCTGGACTAAACAATGTTGTCTACTGCTAACACAATCACTCTGCTAGAGACAAGTTTCATTTTATTAAATCTACGCATTCAGCTCTTGAAGGCAGAGAATCACATGGAACTGTGGGCCTAGTTCTAGTGAATATAAATACTCCTTTGAAACAACTCTGGGCTAAGGATGTAGCTCAGTGATAGAACAATTGCCTAGCACTGCAAGAAATAAATTTAATTTAAAAAATATTTTTAAAGTCTTGACTCTCAATTTAGGTTGTTAGGAGGCTTAGGGTTTGGAGGTCTCAGTCATCTGGCATCTGTTTCATAGTGGAAAGGACGGAATTCAGTGGTTCTCTATTGATCCTATATCTTGAGAGAATTAAGACTATTGACAGGTCCTGCTTACATTCAATGACAGATCACTGTTTTAAGCTTCAGATTATTACTGAAAGTAAAGAATTGAGTAAAATATCTATGGCAGAATTTCCATTTCTACTGTGTATATACATAAACACACACACACACACACACACACATATATATATACACATACATATATACATATTTATATATATATATATATATACATATATATATATATATATATATATATAACATAAAATACCTATGGCATATATATATATATATATATATATATATATATATATATAACATAAAATACCTATGGCAGAATTTCCATTCCTACTGTTTATATATGTGTGTGTATATATACATAAACAATTATTTTATATACATATAAAAATATATAAAATGATTGAACCCAAAAGTGCTTTACCACTGAATTATATCCCCGTCCTTTTTATCTTTTGAGACAGGATCTCTCTAAGTTCCCCAAGTGACCTTGAGCTTGCGCTGCTCCCCTTGCCTCAGTCTTCCAAGTAGCTTAAAATCACAGGTGTGTACTACAAGGCCCAGGAATTTCCTTTTTTTTTTTTTTTTTTGGTACAGGGGATTGAACCCAGAGTCGCTGAACCACTGAGCCACATCTGGAACCCTTTTTAATATTTTTTTCAGAGATAGGGTCTTTCTGGGTTGCTTAGGGCCTTGCAGAGGCTGGTTTTGAACTTGTGATCCTCTTGCCTTAGCCTTCAGAGTTGCTCGAATTACAGGCATGTGTCACTGTGTTTGACCAATTTCCTTAAGTTTTTTTTTTTTTTTTTTTTTAAGAGAGAGAGAAAGAGAATTTTTTAATATTTATTTTTTAGTTTTCGGTGGACACAACATCTTTAATTTTTAGTGGTGCTAAGGATCGTACCCGGGTCCCGCCCATGCGAGGTGAGCGCTCTACCGATGAGCCACAATCTCAGCCCCAATTTCCTTAAGTTTTTAAACATAGACAGAAAACAATGGAATGGAGGGGAAGCTGTACAGTACTAGCATGAGACTACACAAGACCACCTATGCCGAAGGAGGCACAGGTACTTGCAGCAGAAGTCACCAAGAAAAGAAGAACAGAGGAACTACCAGCCATCTCATTAAAGAGCCAGTTTCACTAAACTTTTCTTATTTGCTCATGATCTATCAAAATATACTTGTCTTGCTGGCAGGGTAGAGCTTGCCTGTAATCCCAGCTGCTCAGGATGTTGAGGCAGGAGGATTTTTGAGTTCAAAAAAAGCATGGTGCTAAGCAACTCAGAGAGACCCTGTCTCTAAAATATATACGTATGTACTGCCCAGATATTTTCTTTTTTTTTTTTTTGTCTCTAAGATATATATAATTGTGTACTGCCCAGATATTTTTTTCTTTTCTTTTCTTTTCTTTTCTTTTTTTTTTTTTTTTTTTTTGGTACTGAGGATTAAACCCAGGGGCTCTTAACAACCAAGGCATATCCCCAGCCCTTTGTTTTGTATTTATTTAGAGACAGGGTCTCACTGAGTTGCTTAGGGCCTCACTAAGTTGCCAAAGCTGGTTTTGAACTCACTATCCTCCTGCCTCAGCTCCTGAATTGCTGAGATTATAGGCGAGAGCCACCACACCAGGCCTCTGCTCAGACCAAAGAAATCTTTGGTTATCTAATGTATTCAAATCTTTTCTTGCAAAAAAAAAAAAAAAAAAAAAAAAAAAAAAACCTTGATTTTTTTTTTTTTTTTTGCAAGAAAAGTAATAGATAAACCATAATACCTATAATTGCTGTAGGGTAAAATCCTGAGGCAGAAGAAAAATAGAAAAATAATGGTTCAGGCAGAAATTAAGCATCTCCTGAAATATCTGGCTGATATAGAATTTGATCATGTATTTTATGAACTGATTATGATATCAAATTGATGTTCCAATAGGTATATTTAAAATACTGATGTGGCCATTTTGCTTTTTAAAAAGTCCTATGTTGGGATGTGCATCCTTGCAGCTATTTGAATTTTTTGTAAAAATACAGTAGGTGACAACTTTAAAACGTGTGAAATTTCCAAAAAATCCTTTTATGTGGACCCAAGCAGGAAAGAGGTGGGGTGGTGATACAGCCATTTTAGGGAGGACCTTGTTGTGATGACATTTCCTCCCCTGACCCACCAGTCTGCCAGTTTGCACCAGTCCAGACACATGACAGGCTAGGGCCCTGTGGAGACACTTAAAAGAAAAAAGAAAAAAAAAAAAAGCGTGTGTTTTACAGAATTTTATTTAAAAATTTCTTTGCTGGAGACAATGGTACAAACTCTCAATACTTCTCACAACAGCTCAAAGAATCATTATTAATCCTTTTTTTTCCTTTTAATAAATAAGAAAAGTCAAAGCAAGAAAAAGATAAGCCGTGTCCCTTCCAGTATGAAAGCTTCATGCCAAAATGCTTTTCCTGAAGCACAATGGCACTCTTTAAATAAATGCCATGAATGTGAAGAAAAGAATTCAGTTACTAACACTTCACAGAAAATCATGCGGCCAAAAGGGGAGGCAGTTACATTTGCTCAAAACAAGGTAATTCCGTTCCTCTAACCTCCCCCCACCACTAAGGGTGAAAGCTGCTGGCAACTGTGGTCACTTACTAACCCAGCTCGCGCACAAAGCGCTGCGGTGATCCGCCAGCCTCCACTTCCCTCTCGTCCAGCATACTGTCATTGCAGGATCTTTCCAGGCAAACATCGTACCGGGATGTACTTTGCTTGAGGATAAAGATGTCGGATGCGGGCAGGGATGGAAAGGTGGTATGGCGCCACCGCCAGGCAGCGTTACAACACCCAAGGCCTCCGCAAACTCGTGGTCTGGCGCACCCAGGGTCTCGCCAAGGGAACACAGGGGAGAAGACCGACGCTAGAGCCTTCTGGGGGAAGTAACGCCCCTCATCTGCACGCCTGCTTTTTCGCAAGGGCACGTTTCCACCGTTCCTCTACAATGGGCTGTTACATTCCCACACTCCGCTCACTCACTGGCGGGACGCACCCAGTAACTGAGAATTGCTAAGGTGTATAGGTAAAACATAGCGTTAATAACCCATCACCGTGTTTGAAACCCTTTCTCGACTGTGTGGGTGGCTCTGAAAAGAGCCTTTGGGTTCGGGGCGCCAGGGACGCGCCTCACTTGGAGCTGGTGTACTTGGTGACCGCCTTGGTGCCCTCCGACACAGCGTGCTTGGCCAGCTCCCCGGGCAGCAGCAGGCGCACGGCAGTCTGCACCTCGCGGGATGTGATGGTCGAACGCTTGTTGTAGTGCGCCAGGCGGGAGGCCTCGCTGGCGATGCGCTCAAAGATGTCGTTGACGAACGAATTCATGATGCCCATGGCCTTGGACGAGATGCCCGTGTCGGGGTGCACCTGCTTGAGCACCTTGTACACGTAGATGGAGTAGCTCTCCTTGCGGCCGCGCTTGCGCTTTTTGCCGTCCTTCTTCTGCGCTTTGGTCACGGCCTTCTTGGAGCCCTTCTTGGGGGCGGGAGCGGACTTGGAAGGATCTGGCATGATGGCGGGTCTCCTCTGACAGACTCCAGGGAGGATCACAACAACTCTATTTGTACGCCTTGAATTCAAATGAAGGATCAGGAACTACTCGCTTCTGGTTGGATAGAACGTCGCACTACGTCATCGCTCGGAAAGACTTACGCAAATTAGGGGGGCGGGAAATGCTGGTGTCCTTTTCTGATTGGCTATCGATGCCATCCTATCAGACGGTGCTTTTTAGCCTACCTCCGGATCGTATATAAGGGCTCGCTGGAGCCTGGAGTCCTGATATCCCCTGTTGTGTTTTTCGACTTCTTCTTCTCTGCGTCAGAAATGTCTGGCCGTGGCAAGCAGGGCGGCAAGGCGCGCGCCAAGGCCAAGTCCCGCTCCTCGCGCGCGGGCCTACAGTTCCCGGTGGGCCGCGTGCACCGGCTGCTGCGCAAGGGCAACTACTCAGAGCGCGTGGGCGCCGGCGCACCGGTGTACCTGGCTGCGGTACTCGAGTATCTGACGGCCGAGATCCTGGAGCTGGCCGGCAACGCGGCCCGTGACAACAAGAAGACGCGAATCATCCCCCGCCACCTGCAGTTGGCCATCCGCAACGACGAGGAGCTCAACAAGCTGCTGGGCCGCGTGACCATTGCGCAGGGCGGCGTCCTGCCCAATATCCAGGCGGTGCTTCTGCCCAAGAAGACGGAGAGTCACCACAAAGCCAAGGGCAAGTGAGGCCCTGCCGCCTGTGCGCGCCCCGTGGACACCAAAGGCTCTTTTCAGAGCCACCACTGATTCTAGAAAAGAGCCGCTTTGAGCTCGCAGCCTTTTGGCCTGGGGCGGGGTCCCTTTCGATTCCTTTAAGAGCATTAGTGCGCATTAGTCAAAGCAAAGGGCTCAAACTGGGACCGTGGTGCAAGGGAGGGACACGCACGTGCGCGAGGTGGGTGACGGGCTTCTGCTAGAGGCCGGGAAAACCGCCGGACTTGTCCATTTGCTTGCGAATAGTGGGGCTTTATTCTCTGTTAAGTGTCCCCAGAATTACCAATGACAGGTACTTGGGATTCCAAAAAAGTCAGGATTGCGTTTTTTTCTCCTAGGGACAATTGGGTCGGTTCATCTGATATTAAAAGTGTATTACATTTTAATAAAATTTGCCATTTGGAATTCTGATAGGTGAATCTTGGTTTCCACTTGGAACGAGAGTGAACCAGTTAAAATATCTAAATTTTAACAAAGTCCTCCAAAATCAGGATCTAATTGAACTGGGGTTTCAAAAGGTCTTGGTAAAGGGTTTGTTTGCTAGACCTGTTCTCATTACTTGAAAAGAACCAAGTTGTTAGTCTTAAAGGATGTGTAAACATTTTTAAGATTTATTCATGAATGGGTAAAAGGAATTAAGTTTTATTTTAAATCTGAGTTGGTCAAACGTTGAAGATTCACTTTTGCTTAAGTCAGAACAAAATTTGTACACTGAATTAGGTTTCTGAGTTTAGCATATTTAAATTTACATTTTAATAAATAGCAAATTAAAACTGCTAGTGACAGATAAAGTAGCATTTGTGTGGACTTTTCAGAAGATTACTTAATTATCTCCACTTTTTATTAAAAAGGAGGACTGGAGAGCTCCAAGCAAATTGGACAGAAATGGCCATTCTAATAGCATCTACCTAATAGAGGGGACTAGGTGAGCTCTGTCATGATCTATCAGGATCCCTTGAATGATGCATGCCACAAAAATCAGAGCTCAGTAAATGGTACCTTTTTTTCCTTGTTATTACTGTACTGTTTCTATTAATTTTATTATAACAATAAATACAAGCCAGCAATGCAATTCAGGAATATTATGTAATATACATTATATAATTTTGCACACAATATGAAAACTGGATCTGCTCAAACCAGGGCTCCCTAGATACCATCTGTGGAGCTAATCACAAATCTGCTTGCCTTTACAAAATATCCCAGTGTGGGAAACTAGTGCATAAAAATTGATAAGGAGCTGCTCTAATAGTATGGTTTTCAGAAATAAAATATTCACAGAAAGTATGTAGTTCATGCAACATGTGTATATGTCCTACTTCAGTAAAACGGGCTGCAAAGACTGATCTTCCAGAGATTCCTCACGTTTCTAGTGATAGCCTGCAATTCTAACTGTATGTATTCATGACTCTGTGGGTCTCAGTGGCATTTAAGTGGCATTTTTTAATGATTTTGTTTAAACGAATGACAGCGGAATGCATTACAATTCTTATTACATAGACACAGCACAATTTTTCATATCTCTGGTTAAACATAAAGTATGTTGACACCAATTCGTGTCTTCATACATGTACTTTGGATGATGATATCTATCACATTCCACCTTAAGTGACATTTAACAAGAAACTTTCAGGGACTGGGATGTAGATATTTCAAGTATCACCATGGATTTTCACGTCTACAAAAAATTACTCAAATGAGTTATTAAGAGGGCAGCAATGGCAGTGGTCTACTCAGGGTAGCTTTTCATCTTTTGCCACTAAAACTGAATCATCCAGTACACAGCAAAAAGCCACAGGGTGTTTATTTTCTTTCTTTCTTTCTTTCTTTATTTTTTTTTTTTTTAAGAGAGTGAGAGGAGAGAGAGAGAGAATTTTTTTTTTAATATTTATTTTTTAATTATCGGCGGACACAACATCTTTGTTTGTACGTGGTGCTGAGAATCGAACCGGGCTGCACGCATGCCAGGCGAGCGCGCTACCACTTGAGCCACATCCCCAGCCCAGGGCTGTTTATTTTCAATTGATTAAGATTTAATGTAAATGAGTAATTTCATTTGAGCTCTAGCTTTGCATGGTCAGCGGGTACCATGTTAGAAATCAGAGATGGAAGATGTTTCCATCATCACAAAAAGCTCTGATTGGTCAGCTCCTAAGATCTGGGGATCTATCAGATTATCAGTTTCAGAAATGTAAAGAACTACCTGTCTCTCTAAGAGAACACTTATTAGATTCTTGTAAAAGGAAGAAAGCACCACATGACCGGCAAATCATTTCTAGGAATATGCCCAAGAGAAATGAAAATATGCACCCAACAAACACTTGTACTTAAATGTTCACAGCAGCATTGTTCACACTGTCTGGAAGGCAGAAATAACTGATGAATGGGTCAACAATAATGGCCTTATCCTCACTGTAGAATATTACTTGTCATTAAAAAGGAATGAAGCACTGATTCACGCTACAACATAGATGAACCTCATACATTGCGCCAAGTAAGTCAGACACAAAAACACACATATTGTATAATTCCATTTACATGAAGTGTCCAGAACAGGCAAATTCAGAGAGGCAGCAAGCAGATTAGTTGCTTGGAGCTGGAGGAGGGGAAGAGTAACAGGGACTGCCTAATAGGTACAGGATTCTTGGTGGTGATGAGAATGTTTGGGAACCAGGATGAGATGACAGTTGCACAACACTGTGAATGTACTTAATTTCCTGGAACTGTTCACTTAAAAATGGTTCACCATGCGTCACATGAATTTCACCTCAATTTTTAAAAATCTGATCCTGATAACTGAATGTGTATGAAATAATAAAAAGAACAAAGAGAACCAAAGAAGAGAAAAACAGATAGAGGAGCCCTGGAAGGGCCAGGTACAAGTAGACCAGATGTCTAAAAGGAAGAGGGGTGGGAGGAATGTTTTTTAGGTAGAATGCTTTCTAGGTGGAATGAAGTAGCGCTGGTGCTGCTCCTGCCATCACCTGGAGACCACTTATAAGGCGGGACATTGAATCATTCTGGGTGGTCACAGCAGATACCTCTGGACGTGCCCATGTGCAGCTCACTTCTGCTGGGCCAGCCCACTTCTGTGTCTGTAGGAGCAAGGAGGCCTCTCCAGGCCCACTGTCCCTGCATACACATCTTTGTCAGGATTAGCCCAGTCCCTTCACACACCTCCCTAGGACAGGCATTTTAGGAAGTTAAGAAAAAGAAGTATGAGGTTCCAGAAGAAGAATGCAGCCTGGGGCAGACTCAGAGACACCCCTAGAGACGGTTTGTGTCATGTGGGGCTCCAGCCTGGCTTTGCTGTGTCTGTATCCCTCTCCAGGTGTGGGTCTGTCCCCCTCCAGCCCTCATGTTACACTGTTCTGCTGGGTCTGTCCTCGCAGCCTCATCCATATAACCAATAATCTCCTATCTCAAAAATGAAAAGTAAAGCCACCATAGGAAGCAATTGCACTTCTGGGCACATATCCAATGGAGATGAAGTGTGTGTGTTCAAGAGACACCTGCACTCCTGTATTTACAGCAGCACTGTTTACAACAGCCAAGATAGACAATCCTCTGTGTGCCCACCAAGGAATGAATGACACTGAAAATGTGATATCCAGACAGTGGAAGGAACACCATGCAGCCTTTAAAAAGGATGGAACCCTGACATCTTTGACCACATGGATGAACCTAGAGGACATTACAGTTGTCCTCAGTACTCACAGGGGACTGACTTCAGGATCCTGTGGATACCAAACCTTAAGTGTGGTCACAACCCTTATATATGATAGCATACCATTTGTGTCTAACCTAAAATCTTTAAGTCATCTAGGATGACTTCTAGTACATAATATAATGTAAATGCTATGTAAGTATTTGTTCTGCTATATAGTTTAAGAAACCGTGACCAGGGCTGTGGTTGTAGCCCAGTAGTAGAACACTTGCCTAGCATGCGTGAGGCACTGGGTTCGATTCTCAGCACTGCATATAAATAACTAAAATAAAGATCCATTGACAACAAAAAAATATTAAAAAGAAATCATGACCTCCCCCCCAAAAAAGACTGTACCCCCCCCAGCTCCTGCGCACCAAAAAAAGACCACACATGTTTAGGGCAGACACAATTTTTAAAAATGGTTTTTGATCTTGGATTGGTTGAACCTGCAGATGTGAAGGGCCAGCTGTACACAAATGGAATAGAAAAGAAGGGAATCCTCTTTTCCTGACATGGATGAACCTGGAGGACCTTATGCCAAATGAAAGAAGCCAAGCACAGAAGGACGCTACCACATGGTCTCTCTTTTGGACTCTGCAGCTAAGCCATCCCTGATCCTCCAGCTGTGGAATGTAGAAGCCAAACTCCCAGAAGCTGAGCAGAATTGTGGCTATGGGGCTGGAGGGGATGGTGCCAGGGAGATGTTAAAATCCCCCTACGAAGAAAACACTGACCACTCACCTCTGGGTCCCCATGGGCTCTGACTTATAGTGTCATTTAGCTGACACCAATTCTCCAGAAAGACATCCGGCTGTGCTGAGCTTAGCATCTCCCCTTGGTGCCTTATCTGTCCTGTAGCAGTGATCCTGAGTTGCCTTGGTCCCCAGAAGCCTCTGTGTCCTGGGTATAACTCGGCAAGCCCTGGCACAGGAAGAGGTCCACAGCCACACTGATCATGCCTCTAGCCATGCCCCCTCCCTATAGGTGCCTGCCTTCTCACTGCCTGGCTGCAGCTACCCCTGCTCAGGTGGCTGGGACGCCAGGTCCCCTTGCTGCTCAGTCAGGCTCTGGACGTTGGAGGTGGGAGCTGCTTCTCCTGGAGGGCTACCTTTGGGCCCTAGGCCACCTCCCTGGGGCCTGGGCTCTGGCCTCACCCTCAGCCCAGGGCAGAACTCTTCCAGTTGGTGGACAGACTAATGCTGGTTTATGGGCATTTACTGCCCACTGGAGGAAGATAGTCAGTGATGGTCAAGTGTGGGTCAGCTGGGGGATGAGGGATGGGTCAGCTGGAAGGTCAAGGATAGGTGAAATGGGGGGTCAGGATGAATCAGTTGGGTGTTCAAGGATGTCAGTTGGCAGATCAGGATTAGTCGGGAGGACTGGTCATGGGGAAGGTCAGGTAGAGGGTTAGGATGGGTCAACTAGGAGATCGGGATGGGTCAGCTGAGGGATCAGGTATTGGTCAACTGGAGGATGAGGGATGAGTCAGTGGTTAGTTAGTAGTTTGGGCTCAAGGAGCCCCAAGGCCCCATCTGGACTCTACACTGTCCCTCACAGGACACTGGGGATCGTAATAAGTCATAGGCCAGCTGGGCTGATGTTGAGAGCCATAGGCCTGAGGTAGGACTGGCCAGCATTACTGCCACTCACCACAGGCTCTGGCTGATCCTCCCTGATCCTCCTCTTTTCTTGTGGTCTTATCCATACCATGGCCTCTCCCTAGAGCCAGGCTTTACCTGTGCCACCCACTTCTCCCAGCACCAGAATCACTGAGCCACATCCTATTCCAGTGGCCCCACAGGTTTCCCCACCTTCCCCAGCCCTTAAACAGCTTCACCACCTTCCTGCTCCTCAATTAAGTAAAATAGGCCAGTAAAATATGCCTGTTTTAACTTCTTGGGTTTCTAAAACAAAATACTATAGGCTGGGTGATTATAGACAACAGAATTTATTCTCAAGGTTCTGGAGGGCTGAAAGTCCAAGATCAAGTTTTTGACAGACATGGTGTCTGGTGTGACTCTCCTTCAGGGATGGCGCCACCTGCTGTGCCTTCCTGGTGCAGGAAGTCCACTCAAGTCTCTTATGAGGCACTTAGTCCAATTTCTGTTGCTATAACAAAATGGAACAGACAGAGTAACTTATAAAGAATAATTTATGTAGCTTACAATTCTGGGCCATCCATACCGTGGTACTGGCATCTATTGGCATCTGGTGAGGACTTCCTGCTGCACCTTGACCTGGGGAGGGCCTCATGTGGCCCCCCACGGGTGTGCCAGAGACAGAACACTTTGCTAACAAAGCCACACCCACCTCGACCCACTAGTGCCCTGGTGACATCAGGGCCTTCCTGACTCTGTCCCTCCATAGACCACCAACACATGACCTTGGGGATTGAGTTTGCAATGCAGGAGACTTGAGGGCCACCTTCAAACCAGAGCAGGCCCTGATGCCATCCCGAGGCTCCATCTCCAAGGCCCTGCCTCCTAACACCATATCTGTGGGGTTAGGCTTCAACACACAAATTTGGAGGGGACACAAACTTTCAGACCACAGCAGGGTCCATGGCTCATTTTTGTCTTATTAGCTATTGCAGAAACCACCAGAATATCCTACTGGAGTCAACCCTGGACAGTCCAGATGCATGCATGCATTCCTCTCTACTTTAGCTATTGCTGCCCTGTCTTGAATATTAACTGCACTGGCTGAAGGACAGCCTTCCACATCCCAGTCTCCTCCCTATGGCCATAACCTTTGGAAAAAGGGTCTTTGCAAGTGTAATAAAGTTAAAGAGTTTTAAATGAGGAGATCATCCTGGATCATGAAGCCAACCATAAGTGTCTTTAGAACAATGCCCAGAACAAGAGACATAGAAGAGGAAAAGCCCCATACATGGGTTTCTTGCCATTCCCCTCAGAGTCCCAGCAAGGATTTTTGCAGGCATAAACAAGCTTGTTGTAAAACTTCCTTCAGAGCTAAAACAACCTTGAAGAGGACAGCAGAAGCGAGAAGACTCCTTCTGTGGATGTTATGGCTACAGAAGGTGCCGTATGTTATCCGTGGAGGACTCAGAGATCAGTGCACAGGACACAATACCCAGAGGAGCTACAGTTCAATACACACAGTGTGCACTGTGCTTGTAAAAGCAGGCAGACAGTCAGCAGGCGAAAGGCAGCCTTGTCAGCAAACGGGACCAGAGCACTGGACATCACAAAGGGGAGAGATGAACTTATACAATTATCAACTCAAAGTGGACTGTGGACTTCAATGAAAAATGAAACTGCCAAAATTGTAGATAAAGAATAAAGAAGAAAACTCTCAGAAGGCAGGGCTGGACAACACACTACTAAATGTGACACGTAGCACATGATCCATAAGAGGAAGCACTGATCATTTGAATGTAATCAAAAGGAAAAAAAAAAAAGCTCTGCAAAAAAGGCCAGGTGAAGAAAAGAGCAGGCTTCCTGTAGACCAGAAGAAGTCACTTGCAAGTTGGACAGCTGGAAGCTTGGGCTCCAGAATATGTGAGGAACCTCTCCAGTTAAAAGAGTTAAAAAAAATATTTGGTTTTTGAACAGGCCAAGCCCTTTCATTTCCGCTTGCCTGACCACTCTGTTGACATGAGGATGGAAGAATTCCCTAGGGTGTGCTACGCAGAGATAGGTAGAAGGGAGAGTGCGAGAGTCTCAGAGCAGAAATGGGTGAGGAGACCTAGGCACTGCATGCCCAGGAGGCAGGGAGCAGACAGGAAGCACTAAACATGGATAAGTCAAGCATGCAGGAGGCACTTAGGCCCTGGACATCCAGGTACACTCAAGGGAATAGCACACCTGGGGCATGCAGAGCTGCCATACAACCAGGGCAGACCCCCCCCATGCAAGCCACTTTCCCTTTGGCATGGCCAGGGGAGCCTGCCCCCGAGTCATATCTGTGTGCCACAGTTGCAGTACCCTCCTGATCCTCATAACACACTGCCCACAGCAAAGGCTGACAGCAGACAGAAACAGCACCCAGGGACCCCTATGCTCAATATCAGCGGCAGCACCTCCCCGGACACTTAAGTCCCTTTCTGCTTGCTTCTCATTTTGTGCTTTAAATCTGTTTAGTGACTTGTGCTATTTGGTCTTTTAAGAGGCCTGTGAGCCCTTTTGTGGCATGACCTGTGGCCTTGATGGGACTTCTACAGGTCTCTGGTACTGTGGAGTTTGGGGGCCACTCCAAGAGCAGTGAGCCAGGGCACATCCCTTCCACTGATTCCGTTCCCCTGCCCCCCCCCCCCCGCCCCGTCAAGGCACTATGTGTTGGCCTGACTCCCAGTTCTCCCTTCTGCAAAGCTGAGCTCTCAGCAGGCCAAAGAAACCCACCTGGTGGAGCACTCTGGACAGTGTGGCCCACCAGAGCATCCCTCCAGGTGTGCAGGGCGCAGGGCTCCTCATGCCCACGCAGATGGGCTTGTGCTTGTGCACAACACACTCAACATACTCACATGCTCAAACTCTTGTTTCTGGCCTGAGGAAATTTATTACCCACGTGGTCTCAAAGCCCTCGAAGGCAGGTCACCTTGGGTGGCCTTGAGGACACCCTACTGGGCTGTGCAGCCTCTGAGAAAATTTTCCAGGCTTCTCCAGCTGCCATCATAATAAAGGGTAAAGGTGACCATGGGGTCTTAGTCAGCTGCTCTGAGACCTAAACCAGAGAACAGGTGTGAAGGTGAAGAAGTCACCCCGGTGCTCACAGGAGGCAAGAAACCAGCCAGGGACCTTGCTCAGTGCACCCCACAGCAGAGCAGGGAACTGATTCTAGGCCAGCGCCAGGGCAGGGGCAGTTCCCAAGTGGGCCATGTGCCATCAGGGAAAAGAGCTGAGCTGAAGCCCTCAGGGTTGTGGGGAAATGGAGGCTTTTTGGTTGTGGCAGTCTGCTGTCAGGCAGAGGGTGAAGCTCAGGCCTGGGAAGCAAGATTCAGGGCTCGGGCAATTAAAAGAAGATGCAAGGCAGTTGGGCTATTGGTCATCTTTATTCAGAGGTGGCAATGGCCCCTAGTCAAACCAGGGCCCCTGGAGGTCAGGCAATGGAGCAGCTGAATGTTACAGAACATACCACATGTCAGTCATACACCCAGGCAGCATTAGTGGGCTTGGATAAGCTATTTGCTAGCAATCTGGGGAGCCCCTGGCATCAGGGCTTTGCAACTGTGGAACCTAGGGATGGATGCATTGTTTGGTCTCTTTACCACCCACTTCTCCCTGAGACAGCAACTGCAATCATCGCAAGAGTGGAAACCATCATCGCTGCCTGATAATTTGCTTTATGCAGCTGCATGAACCGTGTGGATTGACCTGGAAAACTGCCAGAAACTGTGGGTAAATGGCAATCCTGTGCGAATTTGGAGCAGATTCAACAGGAGCTTGGTATGTGTCAGGCGATGTTTAATCTGAATTCCTGGGGCCAGGTGATGGAAGATGTACCAATGGCATGAGAGACTTGGTTCTGCAGCCTGCTCCACCTGCAACATTGGGTCCTCGATGGCTATTTTAGACCCATATGTTGGTTACCCATTTAATGAGGTTACTACCATGATGGCTAGCCTGGGAGAAGCTGAGAGCAGACAGCAGTCCAAAAATGTGTACAGGAGAGGGCCTGTATGCAAGACAAAGGAAGGAAGAAAGGGCCATCAGAGTGTCTTGCATGAAATGAGGGCTGACCTGGCAGCAGGGGTAGATAGCCATAAGAGACAACCAGCCTAATGTGGTCCTTCTGGAGCTGTGGAAGCAGCTATGCCAAGAGCAGCAACTCATGAGAGTGGGCACAGGTGAGAAGCACCCTCTGCTGACATCTATCCACCTAGAGACGCCTGGAACTGACAGCCTGACAGACAGGTGGGCACACACTCCTGCAACTTCTCCTCAGATGGCTTGTAGGTGAGGGGGTTCCATCTGGTGTGACTGATGAACAAGTTTCCATGAGGTTTGATAGACCCATGAGTCTGTGGGCTTGATTCAATGCAACACCTTCATAGGTGAGGAGCACCACCAACAGATTTAGGGGTCTGTGCCTTACTTACTTAGGGTGGTGCAGGTGCTGGCTGTGGACTGGTACAAACAAGATGCAGAGCCCTTCTCCTCCGGGTAAACCACTGCTTCGAAGAGTGGAGTGGAAACTCAGAGCTAGGCACGGCCTCAATGGTGCCATTCTGGGCCTTCCAGAGTTCCTGGGAGGGGGGGCACAGCCTGCTCTCCACACCTACCTCACTACCCAGGGATGAGTACAATTTCATCACTCCTAGGTTTGAATCCCAGATGAACAGATGCTGGGAGCACATCTGAGCAGAGCTGAGCCAACCAGGCCCTGCAGCCACCAGCAGGCCCCTGGCAGATAGGAAGGGCATGTGAAGTTATGGAAGTCTGCTTTGCAGCAGCACAGCATCCAAAGCTGACTGATTTAGCCCTGTAGTCCCTGATTTGGTTAACTAGAGATATTTAGAAGTCTACAACAAAACTGGCATTACTTTAAAATCCCAGCAGTTCTAGAAAGTGCTTCCCTCTAATCACTGGGCATACAGTTGCTGGAAGGGCTGGGTTTTCATTGTTCAGTCACTTGATTTGTGGGCAAAGCTAGGTCTGAATTACCAACATGACAGGAGTAGCCGGTGATTGAGTCAGGGGCAGAGGCCTTGTAGGTGGAATGAGGTCCTTGTGAGGGGGCTTGTAGGCATGGTTCTCTCTTCCCTCCTTCATCAATAAGGATGCTAGCAGGCATCATCTATGGCCATCTATGGCCAGACACCAAGCCTGACTGTGCTTCACCTTGGACTTCTTACCCCCAGAACCTCGAAAATGAATTCATGTTTTGTGTAAATTATTTACTCTGTGGCATTTTGATGTTATTTTGTACACATACCTACACATCTACGAATATGGTGGTGGTTGCTGGCTTTGGTCTGGTTTTGCCCCTGGCTCTGACTTATCATTACCATAGCCTTAACATCTAGAACAATGGGAACATCTTCCATCAAATCACCTGACCTTTCTGTTCTTGGTTCCTGGTATAGCTTTCCACCCAGTCTCTTTGCCTTAATTCACAACCTTTGTGTTCAGTTACATTTATACATGGTTGTCCCTGCTTCAATCATGTCTGTGCAATGAAGTCTCCATAAAAAAACAACCAAACAAACAAAAACACAAAGTAGGGTTCAGAGAGCATCTGAACACTTGGAAGCTCATAGGAAGGTAAACATCCACATGTCAGGAGGGTGGAACACCCCAACCCCACAGGACGGAAGCTCCTGCACTGGGGACCTTCTAGAACTCACCCTGTGTATCTCCTCTCATTGATATTGGTATCCTTTAAAATACCCTTTATGGTAAACTGGTAAATGTAAGCATTTCCTTAAATTCTGTGAGGACTCAAGGGAAGAATTCCTAGTGATGAACTTGACTATGCTGTAAAATGCCACTGGAACTCAACTTTCTCTATCAAACGCCAAGGAGTCAAGCCGACTCTCTCATAAGCTCTGGGTTGGTGCTCAGCCAGTCAGTTTTACATGAGATATAAGCAGCCCCCTTAGAGTTGGACATGAGTTGTCTCAAAGTCTGTGGCCCAGCCCTACTCCAACTTTCTAACATGAGCCACACCTAAATGTGAACCTGTTCTGAATGCAGAAACAGACTTCCAGTGGACACAAGGCAAGAGCCTTGAAAAGGTCATTAGCACAAGTTGCCCAATTTATATAACTTATGTCTAAATAATGGCTCAGGGAAATGTAACATCTGATTGGATTAATGTGCACAGTTGAACCAGGTGCTGTCAGTCTAGCTGTCTAATTGGATAAAACGGTGACAGCATGTCAGCCAGTCAGAACCTCTCAATGGACCTCCTGTTCCAGAAAAAAAGCAGGTTATGTGCAGGAATGCCAGTACTTTTCAACATAAGATGACCAATAAATAAAAACCAAGGTGTTTGATAAATTGAAAAGGATTCCCTATCATTACTGAAAACGTTTTGCTGATATTGAACAGTTATCTTTTTAAGCAAGCAGTAAACTTTGAATAAAGTAATAACTGAAGCCAGGCATGATGGTGCCTACCTAATTTAATCCCAGAGGTTTGAGAGGCTGAGGCACAAGGACCAGAAGTTTGGGGCCAGTCTCAGCAACTTATCGAGGCCCTAAGCAACTTAGGGAGACCCTTTCTCAAAATAAAAAATATAAAGGGCTGGAGATGTGGTTCAGTGATTAATTGCCCTGGGTTCAATCCCCCAGTGCCAAAATAATAACAAAAACAAACAAACAAACAAACAAAAAACACCTGACTGATCATGTCTCATCCTGATAAAGCAAGACCTCTCCAACAAAAACCCCTGCACCATGTATGATGACAAAATACATCATTGCCCAAGTGATAAGAAAGTCCAGTTTTAGGGGCTGGGGTTGTGGCTCAGTGGTAGAGTGCTCACCTAACATGTTGGAGGCCCTGGATTTGATCCTCAACACCCCATACAAATAAATAAATAAAATAAAGGTAGTGTGTCCATTTACATTTTTTAAAAATTAAATAAATAAATAAAAAGGAAGAAAGTCCAGCGTGACCTGGAGCAGAAGCTCCTGGAGGGATAATCTAGTGGTCATGCTGAGGAATGCTGGAGATGGAATGTGGACCAGATGGACTCTAAGAAGTTCCAGGGGCCTCAGAAGTTTCAACTTTCAATGTTTTCAATGTCTGGGAAATTGAACTGGAAGCATGGGGTGAGTGACTAATGAGGAAATAGGATAAAGAGTGGCTGAGGGACAGGTCTGAGAATGCTTTACCCTGAGACCAGCCTATTCCAGGAGGGCCCTGGAGGGAGGACTGAGGCGGATCCAAAGCTGGGCAAAAGGGTGACTTGCCTCTCTTGTTTGAATTGATGAGTGAAAACAAGCAGTACAGTTAATCATTGATGAGGCAAAGCGTGCTTGGGCCAGGGTAGTTAACTGGGTGAAGAAGTGAGTAGGTTTAATTGCTTACACACTAGGTTGAACAGAGTAGCAACTGTGGCGGAAAAGAACTAGAAAGATAAGTGTTGGTTTAACAAGATTTGTTTACACAGGTTGGTGTGAAGAGCTGAGTGGGTGACTCACCTCAGCCTCTCTGTCCTGACAAAATGTTACTTTCTTTTTTTTTTTTTTTTCTTCAAAACATTACTTTCTACTAATACAGTTTTTAATTTGTTTTAGGTGCGGTTAGTTCATATTTTTAACCCCACAGCATCCCTCTTCTCTAGGCCATATGGGGAAAGGAGTTATCTGACCATCATAAGGGATGGGAGATTCCTTTAAATTATGGCTATTTTCCAGATTCCCAGAACTCCCAGAAAAATTCACCATTATCACCATGTAAAAACGCAAAGCACAGTGCTGGCTTCTAGAAGGTTCTTGCCACCTTGATAAGCGAGGAGAGGGTAAGAACAGGGCTGAAAGGAAGTGAAGGAATCCTGCAGAGGCGAGAGACTGAGGGCCACGCACAAACTGATTGGCCCTCACATGCTGCTGCTGTTGCTGGGAGCTTGGAGATCAAACGTGAATATAAGAGGCAGGCAGCCGACCGACGTAGCCCACGGACCAATCAGAGTGTAGTCTGTCATCACGCCACCCGGTGGCCAGCCAATGGGAACACAGGAGGTTCTATAAAGGTGGGCTGGCTCGGTAGTTCCGACAGTGAGAGAAAGACAGAAGAAGTACTAGAGCTATGGCTCGAACCAAGCAGACAGCTCGCAAGTCTACCGGTGGCAAGGCACCACGAAAGCAGCTGGCCACCAAGGTGGCTCGCAAGAGTGCACCTGCAACCGGAGGTGTGAAGAAGCCACACCGATACCGACCAGGCACTGTGGCCCTGCGTGAGATCCGCCGCTACCAGAAGTCTACTGAGCTGCTGATTCGCAAGCTGCCGTTCCAGCGCCTGGTGCGCGAGGTTGCGCAGGATTTCAAGACCGACCTGCGCTTCCAGAGCTCCGCTGTGATGGCTCTGCAGGAGGCTTGCGAGTCCTACCTGGTGGGGCTCTTCGAGGACACCAACCTGTGCGCCATCCACGCCAAGCGCGTCACCATCATGCCCAAAGACATCCAGCTGGCCCGCCGCATCCGCGGGGAACGGGCCTAGGCCCTAGGGTCACCCACTTCGTGCTCTGTCACCCCAAAGGCTCTTTTAAGAGCCACTCAATAAGTCGGAGAAAGTGGCTGTACCACTCTGGGGTTTCTGGACCACAGAGTTTCCTCTCCTTTTGCTCCCTTCTGTCTCCCCTGTGTAACGTTTAGTTAGGCTGGTTATGTGTATGGGGTAATTCAAACTTACCCAGTCTGCTCCCAGTTGAGTGCCGAGTTATGAGCTTTGTTTCCAACAGGTTGTCCTGAATCTGGCCTTGACGCTGTTCCAGATGGTAGAGCCAGGAACTAGTCTGGGTCAGTGTTACAGGAAGCCCCCCAGGAAGCTCACTGGGATCAGAACACACCACTCTGCAGCACAGCAGGCTCAGGGAAAGCCACTATCTACACCTGCAGCCCTCTAAAATCCAGAGCCAGCGATGCTCACCCAGAACAGGACATCTACACCCAGACATCTACACAGCCCTGGAGATGCCTAGCCTCACAGGGCTCTGTGGCCCTACTGGTCCCTACTTCCTCTGTGCAGCCCTAGCCTCCACTTCTTCACCTGACCCCTCTACCTCCAGGCACGGGCTTGGTGAGTTTGGGTGGGGAGTGGCTTTGGGGGTCAAATCCATCAGCGGGTACTGAAAAGAACCTCTTCCCACCCCAGGCCCAGGGGACGCGATCATCTGCACCTAAGCCAGGACCCCAACTCCTGCTCCCACTCTCCACCCCTCAGTAATGATAAGGGAGAGCACCCCCTTCATCTCCCCACACGTCGCCAGCTCCCTTTTGCTTCGCCACCCTGAGCCCGCGCTGCACACTCCTCCAAGCGACCTCCAACCCCACTAGGTACCGCTCCCTGCCTCTGCTGCCTGTCCTATTAGCCCCTCCCCCTTTCCCCAACGGAGAAGCTTGTGCAGCCTGGGGTCCTCACCTTTTGCATCTTCTCCTAGTAGGGAGCCACCTCCTTGCCCTCCAGGCAGATTTCCTCACCGCACAGCAATCTCTCTATCCTCCCCTGCCTCACCCCCGCCCAGGCTTACCTCCGCCCTCACCCTCAACTCGGACTAGCCAAGCCCTTGCTTTATTTCCTCCCCTTCGAACCCTACCTAGGGCTGGCGAGGCCCAGCCTCTATCTCCTCCCAGCCTCTATCTCCTCCCGCGTCCAGCAAGCCCCGCCCCATGGCAGAGGCCCCGCCTCCATCTCGCTCTCCCTGCAAGTCCCGCCCCGTGGCCCCTGCCCCTTGCTGACCCGCTCGCCCTGCTGACGCCACAAAGACCCTGTGCCGCACTACCCCGGCGCCCCCAGGCCCGGCGGTCACCCCATGGACTCCGCCGCGCAAACCCAGCCTTTCCCAGCCGCGTGTGTGCGTGCTGGGCCTGGGCGCCGGGCGCAGTGTAGGGCCCTCTTTTGTGAGTACTAGCTCCTCAGAGACCCCCTCCTGCCGTGTCTGGTCAAGCCTCTGACTCCCCGCCCCGCGCGCGCGCGCCCCCAATGCCATCCTTCCCGCTTCTGCTGGGCTTTTCTGTCCCTGGGGAGGGTCACACTTGGGACCATGGACCAGTCTGTATTCTCAGTTCCTTAGATAAAGCCCAGATGGCAATGGGACATTAGTGGGATATTAGAAGTGCCCAGAACCCTGAGGGCCGCCAGAGCTTCAGCCTAAGCCAGACACCCATGTCCACCTTTCCCCTGCCCAGCGGTGTCCCCCTTCGGGCTCCTGAGGACTGGGGGCTGGGAGCTAATGTCACCTGCTTTGCTTACAGAGGGCTCTCTTAAAATTAACGTGGACTCACTTCAGAACATCTGTGGACTCCAGAGACGCCACGTACGGCTTTAGGGATTGCAGAAGAGTGGGGTAGGAGTGAGCGCTGGGAGCTTAGACAGGTTCAAATCCGTTCTCTCTACTGGCCCCAACAAGGACCCTGTGAGGTAGGGAGGGGAAGGGTCTCCCCATGCATGAGTCCTGCCTCTTCAAATTTGGAAAGGTGCCTGTGTGTTGCATGTGCCCTGTGCATCTGCATTGTCTCTGTATGCAAGCCTATGTGCACATGCATGTATAACTGTGGGCATGCATGTTTACATATACCTGCGTGTGGTATGTTTTAGTGTATGCATTTGTACCCATATACCGTGTAGTGCACATGTTTACATGCCTGTGCCTATGTGGTGTGTTTGTGCATTTGTATGTTTTCTATGTGCACGTGTTTGTAAATGTGCACATTTGGGGGGTATTAGTGTGAGCCCATGTTTGCATACACCTGTGTATGTTTTGTGTTTATGTGTGCATGTAAGCACCTGTATTTGTGTGTTTGTGCACGTGTGCACATGCATAGTCATGCACATGCTTGTCTTTTCCACACTACACTTTGCTCCCTAATGGAAAAGCTGTCATCTCCCTGAAGTAGTTCTTCTTTTGTTGTACTGGGGTTTTGTTAAAGAAAAAAAAATTATTCTGACAATGTTTAAAAGGCTCTTTATTGGAACATGTTGCAATGGAAGTGTTTCCTTAGTGCAGAAATGGGGCTCCCTCAAAACGCAGCAGAAGCAGGCAGGGACACACTGTGGCTGAGAGGATGGAAGCCATGTAAGGGGAAACTTGGAGGGAAGGGGGCTTCCAGCTAAACTGGTCCAGCAGGGTACCCCCACTCAAAAGGCAGATCAGGATTAGACACCAAAGGAGGGAAGGAGGGCTTGACCAAGTACCCAAGTGGGGCTACTCAGCAGGATTCTCTTTGAAGACTGGGTGGGTAGGCTGAAGATAACCCAGGGCTAGGGTCAGGCTGGAGGATGGGTTGGAGGGGCCCTGTGGCATTTAGCTAAAAAGGATCCTTGTAGTTTCCAGGAGGCATTTCTACCTGTTATTAAGGAATCTAAAAATAACAGCTGCCATGTGTGGTGGCACCTGTAATCCTAACAACTGAGGAGGCTGAGGCAGGAGAATCACTAGTTTGAGACCAATCTTAGCATCTTTGTTGAATCTCTCAGCAGCTTAGTGAGACCTTGTTTCAAAAAATAAAAAGGACTGGGGATGTAGCTCAATGGTAAAGCACTCCAGGTTTAATCCCCAGTATCAAAAATAAACTTTAAAATACAATAAAATGAATCAAACAGCTGTCAACTCCCTAACTGGCTTTCCTCCCTCATCAGGAAGAACAATGGGGAGGACAAGGGGGAGTCTTGCAATAGCACTTTTGTTTTAGTTCCCTAGTTCAAATAATTCTCAAGTCAGAGTTGTGTCAGGCTCCTGTCCTCATCTATAAAGGGTGACTTTTAGAAGGGGCAGGCAGTGTGTAGAGACAGGGAGCCAGCCCAAGCACCAGGTCTGAGGCCGAGCTGCTATACAGGAGTTTCACAGAAACCCTCCCTCATACTCCAGGAGACATGGATGCTGTGGAACTTGCCAGGAAGCTGCAGGAGGAGGCCACATGCTCCATTTGCCTAGACTACTTCACAGACCCCGTGATGACCACCTGCGGCCACAACTTCTGCCGCGAGTGCATCCAGACAAGCTGGGAGAAGACTAAAGGCAAGAAGGGGAGAAAGAAGCAGAAGGGCTCCTTCCCCTGCCCAGAGTGCAGGGAGGTGTCCCCCCAGAGGAACCTGCGGCCCAACCGCTTGCTCACCAAGGTGGCCGAGATGGCACGCCAGCATCCTGGGCTCCATAAGCGGGACCTGTGCCAGATGCACCAGGAGCCCCTCAAGCTGTTCTGCCAGGAGGACCAGACTCCCATCTGTGTTGTCTGCAGGGAGGCTCGGGAACACCGGCTGCACAGGGTGCTGCCGGTGGAGGAGGCTGTTCAGGAGTACAAGGTGGGCACCAGGTGGGTGGCATCTGGGACAGAAGTGTGTTTGTGTATTGGGGCTCAGGAGCAGCACTAACAGCCCCACATGCAGGATCGTGTGGTGCAAGTGTCCTCTCGCTCATGGACAAAACAGGTGGTAATCAGGCCTCCACGGTCTGGGCCAACTTAGGCGTGTTGGTATCCCTGAACACTACAGGACAATCTCCTGATTTGAGAAAAGAGGGGGAAATTGTAAAAGTTAAAGTCAAAGGGGCTCAGCCTAGAGCAGTCACAGGTGAAGTGGCAGGAGGAGAGTGAGTTTCACCAGGCTTGCCTGTGTAGCTTACTCTGGGTTCTCACCTCCCACCCTATCAGGAGACCTTTGCTTTTCTCCTGATATAGGGAGAATGTCTTCCACGTGGTGGTTTCCTCCTTCTTCAGGAAGAAGAAGGGACGAACCAAAGGGAGTCTTGCAGCTGCACTTTTTTAAGTTCCTTTAGCTCAAATGATGCTTATGGCACAGTTGTGTGTTAGGGTGTCAGGCTCTGAGGTGGGGTGCTGGGTGTTTGCTCAGAGGTGAGTGTCAGGGTGTGGGTTCTGAACATCACTGCTGGCTTGTGTGTCATTAGGTGGTGTATCTGAACCCCATGCTTTTCCTTGGGAAGGTCTTTGGAATCAATGCAGCTCCAGTGACTACAGTTTAGATTTTTTGCAGAGGTGGGGGAAACACTGACCCCAAGTTCCTGTGGTTTTGTGTACCCCACAGTTGAAGTTAGAGGAGGACATGGGGTACCTTCGGGAGGAGATGACCAAGACAGAGAAACTGCAAGCCCAGGAAGAACAGACCTTGGCTGAATGGCAGGTGGGTGCTGGTCCAGGTGGGTCCTGTAGCCCCTCTCCCACCCTTTTCCATCTCACAGGTCTCCGTGTCTTACCTTTGCTCAATGGGAGATGCTGTGAAAGGCTTCCTCGTCTCCATTGCAAGGCTACAGCATGAGGAAAAAAAAAAATCCTTCTACCCTTCTGGGTTTGGTGGCTGGCCCAGGAATTAAACCTACATAAGACAGGTGAACAGGAGGGAAGGAAGACAATTTTTAATTTTATAGATATGCAAGGGAGGAGGAGCCTCACACAAAAATTAGATTCAGATGGTAGAGCCTTCTAGGCCATTTGAAGCTTGTCAGAGGACATATTCCAACACATTTAAAGATTTTTTTTTTAAGATGGGGTCATGCAATCTCAAAAAAAAAAAATTAATGTTCTGTAATTCAGGCTAGCCTGGCACTCCTGGGCTTAAGTGATCCTCCTGCCTCAGCCTCCCTAGGAGCTGGAATTTTAGGCTATTCCACCAGGCTCAGCTGGTTTATTTCATTCATTCATTTCAATTGGGTTGAAAGAGTCAATAGGCAAGAGCCCTACCACCAAGCTACATCCCCAGCCCTTTTTTATTTATTTTATTTTTTGAGACTATGTTGCCCAAGTTCAAAGGGGGGTCCCCCACCTGCAGGACAGAGTGAAGGAGAGGAGACAGCGCATCGTGGTAGAGTTTGAGAAGGTGGCCCTCTTCCTGGTGGAAGAAGAGCGGAGACTCCTCCAGGCTCTGAAGGAGGAGGAGGAGGCAATGGCAGCTAGGCTGCAGGACAGCAAGGCCTGCCTGGACCAGCAGGGCCATTCCCTTGACTTGCTGCTGCTGCAGCTGGAGGACCAAAGCCATCGGGAGCCCCTCCAGATGCTGCAGGTGAGACCAGCAGGGCTGCCGTGGCAAATACAGGTGGAACCTCTTGTATCAGAAATGCGGGGACCCAGGACCATTTCAGTCGCCAGATCTTTTTGGATGTGGGATTATTTGCATAGACATAATGAGATATCTTGGGTCAGGACCCCTGTCTAGACAGGAAATGCATTTGTTTTACTAAAGGTGGTTTTGTACAGTGTTTTTAGTGCACCTGCATTTTAACTGTGACCTACCCCATGAGGACAGGTATGGAATGTCCTACTGTAGTGTCAGGTCAACGCTCAGAATTAGTAAGATTTGGGAGTATTTCAAATTTCAGATTAGCGATGCTTAACCTGTACCAATGGCTTAAAAAACACAAGTTTACTCTCACAGTCCTGAGGCTGAAGTCTGGGGCCTCTCCCCTGGGCTTGTAGAGGGCCCTCTGCTCCCTGTCCTCCCCTGGTCATCCTCTGTGTGTCTGTGTCATGATCTCTTATGAGGATACCAGTCAGGTTGGATCAGAGGCCACCCACCCCATTGAATTGTCTCCAAATACAAATGGCCCTGCTAAATGTTTTCGATTCCGACATTTCAATTTTAAGGTTGTGCAAAAGCAACTGCATTCAGTAAAAATGGAGCTTTGCATTTTGAATCTGGGTCTTTTCCGGGACTGGCAATATCCTGCTTTTTTGATACTGCTGTGGCAGTAGTGAGCTGTAGCTCTGTCACCCCAGGAGGCCAAGAGTGAGCCAGTCTGCAGCAAGTGCACTGCTCAGCTGGGGTGCTAGCCGGTCAGGTGTGCTAACTGCACTTTCCTCTTATGGAATCTTCAGTTTTCAATGAGTTGATCAGGACATGGCCTCATCACCAGCCTAGGATCATTCCAAGTAAGATCCTGGGGCCTAGGACTTCCAACTTCCAGGCCCAGGGATTTGGTCTGGGGCCCCTGGCATCCACATGGGCAACTGGGGAGAGGACTCACTGTCACCTTGTAGGGGAGGCACACTGGCTAGCATTACTCTGGGACCTTTTGTGGACAAGCACAATCACAGGGCTAAAGGAATGTGCTGTGTGCTATAGCCCTTGGCTGTGGCCAAGGGACAACGTGTGCTGATGTGTGTGGGTAATGCTTATGGAGTACATGGAGTCCCTAGAATCTATGGCAAAAAACATCTCACTGTGGACCTTGAGGACCCCCCCCCCCACACACACACACACATTTACAGAACTGAAGCTGGATCATGCAGGACCCCAGGTGTCTGATGAGGGTAGAGGGAGTGTGTTGGGTTAGGTGAAGCAGACGGTCTCCTTGTAGGAATAGGAGGGAGGATACCAAGGGTGGGGGGGGGGCTTGATTTCCAGCAGAAAATCACATCCCTGGTCTGCTCCAAAGAAGTGGCCGACAAAAGTGGCCCGCAGATGGAGGGACAGAGGGGAGAGTACAGCTGCAGCCCACGATGGGTCCCACTTGCACACCATCCCCAGCTCTCCTCCTTGTTGTTTGCAGGACATGAAGGACGCCCTGGACAGGTATGCTATGCAGTGCAGTGCAGTGCAGGTGGTGGCAGAGGTGGGCGAGGGAGGCCTTGGCATGGACCCAGAGGGGACAGCGAGTCTGTGTTCACTGGAGGAAGAAAAACCTGAGTGTGCAGTACCCTGAGGTGGCCCTACCCATGGCGCTCAAGACTGTGTGCAGGGTTCCCGGGCAGATAGAGATCCTCAAAGGTTTCCAAGGTAAGGGAGCCCAGGTGTGGACCAGATCCATTCCAATCCTGCTGGCAATGCCCAACCCCACCCTCCACCATAGGGCTAGAGCCTGATGGGGGTGGTTTTGGGCTGCACTGTGTGGTCAGATTCAGCCCTGCCCTTCTACCTGGTCATCTTACTGGTTGTCATATTTGGATTAAGCTCCCCTTTACCCTCGTTTACACATGGCCACCAAGAGTCACATGTCATGGGGGATGGGACCATTAGATAACCCTGACTCACAGCTGGACTCAAGGAGGGGAGGCATTGAGAAGCCAGGGAGAAGTGGGGCCACTCAGCCACAGCCACCATCTGCCCCACCACACCTGGGGCTTGTGCCCTCCCACCTTTGACCTCATGTCTGCCTGGGCCTGTCTACAGAGGATGTACTGCCGGACCCCACCTCCGCATACCCGTATCTCCTCCTATATGAGAGCCGTCAGAGACGTTACCTGAGCCACCTGCCAGAGAGCAGCGCCCCCCAGAGCAAGGACAGGTTTATGGCCTACCCTTGCGCTGTGGGCCAGAAGAGCTTCTCCTCAGGGAGACACTACTGGGAAGTGGGCATGAACCTCACCGGGGATGCACTCTGGGCACTCGGTGTGTGCAGAGACAACGTGAGCCGCAAGGACAGGGTGCCGAAGTCCCCTGAAAATGGGTTCTGGGTGGTGCAGCTGTCTAAGGGGAAGAAGCCCTTGTCCACAGTGCCCCCTGCACCCCCAGTCACACTCATGGAACCTCCCAGCTACATGGGCATCTTCCTGGACTTTGAGGCCGGGGAGGTGTCCTTCTATAGTGTCAACGATGGGTCCCACCTGCACACCTACTCCCAAGCCACCTTTCCCGGGCCCCTGCAGCCGTTCTTCTGCTTGGGGACTCCCAAATCGGGCCAGATGGTCATCTCCACGGTGACTCTGTGGGTGAAAGGGTAGGCTCAGGCATGGGGTGGGGCAGAGGCCCTGCAGGGCTACCTGGGTCTCCTCAGAAGGGTCCTTCCTTTGCTTGCCATGGCCACCTGCCAGGCTCCTCCCTGTGACTCAGAGTCATCCACTATGCAATCCCTCAAAGTATAACCATGATTAAAGGGGTCAAATGTTGAGACTGCATTGACAGATGCTTCCAAGAGGGAACTGTGGAAAGAAAGGGCATTTCCTAGTGACCACTGTGTAAACACCAGCACAACAGCAGTCTAGTGTGTGTGTAGCTGTACTTCACCCCAAATTTACTAATTACTTGTGTCCTGGCTTCCCGGGGCCTTCTTCCGCTATGGGGTTCTTCACAGGAAAAAAGGAGGGTGGGGGGTGGATTTGAGAAGGGCTGAGCCCCTAAAAAGCCTCAGCTGACCACCCTATCCTTCTGGCCCCCTTAAGTTGCATAAGAAACAAAATCCAAAAACGATAAGGATAATTTGGGGGTTTCTTCTCCCCTTCCGCCAACCCGTTCCTAACAGTCCCTCTCCAAGAACAGTCACCAGCGCCCCCAGAATTCCATACTACAGATACTCCTGGCCGGGATGAAGGGGTGCCCCTGGAACCCCGCAACTCCAGGATGGTTTCTACTGTGGGCGCGGAAGGGAGAAGGTCGTGGCACGATACTCTCTTCCACTCCCATCCTAACACTCCCACGGTGGCCCGCCCCGGAACGCGTGCGGAGCCTGGTGCGTCTAACCAGGTCCCGGGATGGGCGTCCGAGTTTCCCGGTCCTGAGGTGGCGGTGTGTGCACAGCCCCGCCCTGCACCTGCACGCGCTCTGCACCCCACTCCTGGCCCCGGGAACCCGAGCCGCTGGGACACCGGTCGCAGTGCCTGGTCACCCAAGGACACACCCGAGTCTGTCCGGGCCGCGTGACAGACTACCGCCAATCTGCAGCAAAAGCGGGTGGTTCCAAAAAAAAAGTCCGTTTCCTGTTTCCGCCGCGGTTCCGCTTCCTGCCGACGTCCCGGAGCCCCACTGCCCCAGCGGCTTGGCGCTCCGGCCCAGGCCGCCCGACCCGGCGGAGAGCGCGCCATGGCCGCTCCTGACCTGTCCACCAACCTCCAAGAGGAGGCCACCTGCGCCATCTGCCTCGACTACTTCACTGACCCGGTGATGACCGACTGCGGCCACAACTTCTGCCGCGAGTGCATCCGGCGCTGCTGGGGTCAGCCCGAAGGCCCGTACGCCTGCCCTGAGTGCCGCGAGTTGTCCCCGCAAAGGAACCTGCGGCCCAACCGCCCGCTCGCGAAGATGGCCGAGATGGCGCGGCGCCTGCACCCGCCATCGCCCGTCCCTCAGGGCGTGTGCGCCGCGCACCGCGAGCCGCTGGCCGCTTTCTGCAGCGACGAGCTGCGCCTGTTGTGCGCGGCCTGCGAGCGTTCCGGGGAGCATTGGACGCACCGCGTTCGCCCGTTGCAGGACGCGGCCGACGACCTCAAAGTGCGTCGGAGAGGGGCACGGCCTGGCGGGGAGTTGGGGTGGGAGCGCAGCCTGTTCCGGGGCGGGGAAGCTCTAGGCGAAGCCTGTCCTGGTTGGGAGGAGGGCACTGGGTTGCCTGGCCTCTGAGCACAGTCGCGGCTGGGGGACTGAGGGGAGCCGGGGTGGGGTGGTGTCGGGACAGCTAGGAGGCACATACTATCCCAGCCCTTGGAGAATTGGAACGGCAGTCACGCCGGGGTAGGGGACTCAGGAGGCTGCTGACCAGTTCTTGTGAGAATAGTGGGGTTCCTGGTGGCCTCCGGGAGCTGCCGGTCCCTTGTGAAGGAGTCCAAAGCAAGGGAAAACAGAAGAGAAGGTGTGGGCCTATTCCCCTAGGTGAACTCCTGCTGGCGGACTCAGAGCATTGTGGGCAATGCAGAGATCTTCCTTGGGGCTACTGCTGGGTCCTGGGGAAGATGAGGGAACAAAGGCATTGTTTGCCTGGGTCCTTCCATGACTGCCCTGGATTTCTAGATGGAGTAGTGGGGACCTTTTTTCCATGTGGGACCTCACCCACCTTCTTTCCTCACGTCTTTCTGGTTTAAGCCAAACAAACCCATATTGAAGAGTCTCAGGGCTTCTGGTTTCCTAGGTATTGAAAAGATGGGTCAAAGTTTTTAAAAGTTTTGTGCCATGCTGAAGGTGGAATCTGTGACCTTGGGGTTACTAGTCAACCCCCACCCTAGCCCTCAGGCTTCTTGGCTGCATCTTGCCAGTTTTGTACATTTGCTAATAAGTACATCAGGTCTACCTTGAGCTGACATTTGGGTCAATACTCAGCCCCATGTCACCATCAGGGCAGGAAAGTGGGGCAGCATGGCCAGCCCACCCCTATAGTGGATGAGTATGTGGATCAAAGTAAACACATCCTTAAGGAGACTTAGAACAACCCAAACTGAAGCCACCAAGTCACTTATTTATAGAACTCGCTGTTCAGTGGTGCACAGAACTAAGAAAGAGTGGAAATGAGAAGTTGGGATCAAGGGCAGAGCAATATAATTATACTGGTCCCAGATCCTTTTGATGATGCTAAGGGCTTGGAGGAAAAGCACTGGAAGTCAAGGGTCCTAGCTGTTGCAGGCTGCCTGAACAACCCTGGCCAGGGCAGCTCATGTGTCACCCACATGTACAGCTCCCAGTTCTGCAGGCCAGAAGCCCAAGGTCACAGTGTGGCACATTTATCTGGTGAGGGCTGCTTCTGCTTCTGGTTGCCCTCTATACTCACATGGAGAAGGAGTAGAGGGTTACTGGGGTCCCTTTATAAGGGCACTGATCTCATTGTGAGGCTCCCATCTTGTGACCTCATCACTTCACAGAGACCCCACGTCTTGACACCATCATCTGGGGTGAGGATTCCAATCTCTGAATTTGGGAGATGTACACATGCAGACCACAACAGCATCTGACTTAGCACAGGTCTTTATGAACCAACAGGTTGTAAAGAAGAGAAGGGGAGGGAGGCTTGGAGAGTGAGCTGGGTGCTTCCAGAGCCAGCTTGGTAGAGGGGAGGGAAGGACACTGTCCTGTTCAAGGAACCTGAGCACGCAGAGCACTCTGCAAAAGTGAGCAGGGCCTGGAGTAGGGCAACAGGGTTGAGAACCAGACGTCCAGCCCCATGTGAGGAAAAACAACTTGGCCTTGACCATTGATTGATAGGGGAAAAGGGGGTCTAAGCCAGGGTGGCCAGAGGAGGATCTGCCCATGGAATCACACTCTTCTCTGGGCAGGGTTCAGTCTATGCTCCGAGGAGGAACTTGGGATGAGGTCAGGTGTGAAAGGCAGATTCCCATGTGTGGGCATGGGCCCTGCCTGGTGTGTCCCAGTGCTGGGCTGGGGTCCATGGCTCTGCCTGGTCTGTCTCCCCAGGGGAAGCTGGAGAAGTCCCTGGAGCACCTGCGGAAGCAAATGGAAGATGCTCTGCTGTCCCAGGCCCAAGCAGAGGAGACCTGTGCCTTGTGGCAGGCAGGTGCCAGGCTGTGGGCTCCTGGGGAGATAGGTCAGCAGGTGGGGGTGGAGGATCTGGTGGTCATTGCTGTGGCCTGGCCTCACTGGGACCAGGCCAAGGTGGGTGAGGGAGAACTGACTCTAAGAGTCAAGTAGAATGCCTTGGTTGTAGCGGGGTGTCTTGCCCCCCAGCATCCCTGCTGGGGTCCTGGCACGCTTGGGATGGTACATTGCCAGTGGGAGGAATGAAGCATGAGAGGAGGCCCAGAAACAGATCTGGAAGTTGGTGAGGAGCTGGACATGGAGAGACCCCAGGTGGTGTGTTTAGGGGTCAAGGATGATGGTGTTGGGCCTTGAAGGTGGATTTGGGGTGAGGGTGGGTCCAGATGGCAGGTTTGGGACCCTGGTGCCAGCAGTGGTCTGGCTTAGTCAGCTGAGCTGTCCTGCTGTCCATCTCCCCGACCCCCACCCCGCAGAAAATGGTGGAGAGCCAGCGGCAGAACGTGCTGGGTGAGTTTGAGCGCCTGCGCCGCCTGCTGGCCGAGGAGGAGCAGCAGCTGCTGCAGAAGCTGGAGGAGGAGGAGCTGGAGGTGCTGCCCCGGCTGCGTGAGGGCGCTGCAAGGCTGGGCCAGCAGAGTGCCCAGCTGGCGACGCTCATCACAGAGCTGGAGGGCCGCTGCCAGCTGCCGGCTCTGGGACTTCTACAGGTGAGCAAGCCCCAGGCTGGCGTGCACATGACTGGAGACTGGATTACCCGAGGGGTGGAGCGCGAGAGTGCAGGCAGTGTGGGGCAGAGGTGACCCAGGACTCAGGTTGGTCTGTGAAGGCTTGGACCGGCTGTCCCCCGCTGTGAAATGTTGCAGGGCCAAGCAAGGTGCCCAGCCGTTCTCCCACCCCACACCCAGTGTAGAAGAAAGATTGGTTTTTCCTCCCTGCACCCAGATGATCTCTTAGGTACAGTCTTCCCTTGTATCTGGGAGACACTGAAATCCACCTGGCTGTAGTTCCCTGCCGTGTGATATTGTATATCAGCTGCATGGTCCCCCATGTGTTTAAGTGGTCTCTAGTGACATACAGCACCTGCTGAATGGAATCGCAGTGTAAACGCAGGGAAAATGCTGGTGTGCCTTCAAGTACGGACATGATTTGTTTTTTGGAAAAGTTTTCAACTCACTATTGGTTGAATCCGCAGACGCAGAACCGGTGCATGGGGAGGGTCAAGTGCACTCTGCAAGAACCTGCCATTTATCTTCAGTTTTCTCAGGCTCTTCAGGGCAGCTGCTCTGTGGACACAGCAGAGTGGGCTTTGCTTGGCCTGCCCCATGACATGTGTGGCCCTGGAGAACACTCCTGCTCCTCTGCTTCTGGCTGCCCTAGATCACCCTCGCCCATCTTTGCCTGGACTCCCCATAGGGGCTCCTGTGTTCTCAGCAGGAAGTCCATGCCCCTTGTCCTCTGTCCCCACCACTGGGCACTTGAGTATCTCCACCCTGGCCTGCTGGCTTAGTCTGTTGTAGCAGAGTACCTGAGATGGTAATTTATGAAAAAGAGGTGTGAAGAGGTTTACTTTGGCTTATAGTCTGGAGGCTGAGAGGTCCAAGGTTGGTGGGTGCGTCTGGAAACAACCTTCTTGCTGGTGGGGAATCTGCAGACACTCATGATCCAATGCCCTCTGGAAGGCCCCACCTCCTGACACCTAATAGAGTGGTCAAGTTCAATTCCAATGGGGATGTTTGAACCATGGCAGGTGCTCCCATGTGTTTTGGGAGAGCTGGTTCTGCTCTGAACCTGGCCTTCTCTTGCTGTCTTCCCAAACCAGAACACTTGGCATGCCCTTTCCCACTGTCTTGGTGGCAGGTCAGTTGACCCTAAAAGGCTTGGCCATTGCTTTGAGACCTGCTGGTCTTTCCACAGGCTCCATGCCTGAGCCTCCCTGGCTGTCAAGTAGTGGTGACTGCTGAGTGGCCCATGCGGGCTGGAGTCAGGACTCAGTGGACTTTTCTGTAGGAGAGGCCATGAGTGCCCAGCAGGCAGGGCTCTTGCCTTCCATGGGGCAGCCTGCTGGCAAGGAGCCTCCCACTCCAGGTGGCTCTTTCAGGGACAGGGAGAGGTGTCCTGGGGACACTGAACCTGACCTTGTGCCTACCCTGAGCTGCCAGAGGGTTGGAGCCTGTGCAACAGGACTGGCTAGGGAGAAGATGCTGGTCGGTAAAGCAGGGGTCCACTGTCCAGAAGGCTGAGGAACCCTTGTGGAGGACTGACAGGTTTGTTCCTTAAATTTCTTTAGGTTCTTAAAACTCCTTGTTTTTAGCCAGCAGGTAACAAGCACACATTCATGGGGTGCAGTGTTGTATTTTGATACTTTGTGTCATGTATTTTTTTAAGTTGGGGTAACTTGTCTGTCTATCACTAGGTCCAGTTGTCTTTTCTTTGTAGTGAGACCATGGAAAACCTCTCTGCCAGCTACTTCAAAATATTCAGGATGATACTGTGAACCACACTTACCCTCCTGAGATCCTGAACATCAGAATGTCAAGAAGGCTATAGGAGGAAGGGGTGATCAGAAAGGGGGGTGCACACGGATTGTGGGGAGGGCCAGGCTTTCACCAGGCAACCCACCTACGGCCTCCTTCTCCACCTGTCCCCTCTCTTGCTCCTCCTTCCCGCTTACCTGCTACCTACCTGTTCCCCTCAGTCAGGAGGTTGCCAGCACCTGGGGAGGGTCACCTATTTCCCCAGGGACAGATGCCCTTCGGTGAAGGGAGGAGGACCTTGGTGACTTGAACCCACCCCTGGGTCCTGCTGCCCTCCAGAACTCCTCAGTGGCCTATTTTGTGGTGCAGTGAGTTTCCTAAATGGACGTGTCTGTGTCACACCCCTTCCCTAGGGGTACAGACCCCCCCCCCCTTTTGCAGCCCTGCCCAGGCCACATGACCATCAGGACAGCTGTGCCCTGCTGCTGTGTGCTCACCAGCCTGCACATGCCCAGGCCCTTGCATGTCTATCTTCCGGCCTGTGCCAGTTGGTCTGCCTGGGGCCTCATGACCCTCCAGGAGTCTCCCTTTTCCGTCCAGGTCTGTGTGACCTGTTGCCCTTAACAGTTACCTCCTTGTGTGAGAGAGACTGCCTCTGTCTGCCCCACCTGCAGGGAGCCTGGGACCTGGGTGAGCTGGCCTCCAATAACTGGGTGTGTGACTCACCTGGGGCTGCCACATAAAGTCCAGACTGTGCCTTAAGTAAGTGACAGGTTTGTGTTCTCATAAACCTGGAGACTGGAAGTCCATGGTGTCAGCAGGTTGGACGTGTTGACTCAATTTCTGTGGCTATGAAACACTTGAGGCAGGTACTTCATGAAGAGAGTTGATTGTTTAACTCATGATTTTGGAGGCTGAAAGTCCAAATCACCCAGCACGGCTCTGTGGGGTCCCTTGGAGTGTCACATAACAGCAGATGTGACAACACAAGCACATCCAGGGGAGAGGCCGCAGGAAAGCAGGAAGCAGAGTGGCGAGGCTCCACCAAGGGTCAGGCCCACCTTCCAGGTCCACCTTGCCAGCTGCACATACGAGGTCCCCACCCGGGCCCTCAGGAACACACACTATAGCCAGACCATGGCCGCACACGCCTCCTGGCACCATCTTCTCGTGCCCTCCATGGTCAGCACTCTTGTGTGTCTTGTGTCCTGATCTCTTCTTGCGGGCATATGACCCCCATTGGGTTGGGGCCCACACTAATAACGGTTTCAATTTCACTTCCTCTTAAAAGTCTGTTGAAGGCTGGTCCCCACTGCAGTGTGTGGGGGCTGCGACCTCACTGTGGAGTGATCAGGTGATGGTTTGTCACTGCTGGCATTACAGGGAGGTGCTGGTGAGCGCAGGAGGGAGCCTGGTTGGAGGGCGCAGGTCCCCAGCACTTCCCCACCCCCTCTGTCTGTCTCTCTGTCTGTCTGCCTGCCTGCTTCCCAGCTGCCGTCAACTGACACCTTTCCTCCACCACACCCTTCCATCATGGTGTCCTCTCTCACCCCAGGCCTGAAGTAACAGAGCCACCCAGTATGACCCAAACCTCTGAGACTGAGCCCAAATGAATCTCTAGGTTGCGTGTGTTGTTTTGTTTTGTTTTTTTAGTTGTAGATGAACAAATGTCTTTATTTTGTTTATTTATTTTTATGTGGTGCTGAGGATGGAACCCAGTGCCTCACACATGCAAGGCAAGCGCTTACTACTGAGCTCCAGCCCCTCTAGGTTATTTCTTGTTGCTGTGATGGGAAGCTGATGAGCATCCCGCTTCTCCAGATACAGTTGTGCTTGGAGGTCCCAGGGGTCAGGACTTCAGCGTTGCATTTGGGGGGCAGAGGGCAGGAGTCTGCCTTGATGTTGAGTATGCTGCTATCACCTGTCAGCCTGAGATACAGGCAAGAAGAGCGTCCAGGAGGAAAGTGGAGCTAGGGCCCTAGGGGTGGTGGGGCAGAGCTGGAGACCTGAGGTGCCACAGGGTGGGTTCCTGGTGGCGAGACACCCATATACAGTGCCACCTGTTTCTAGAAGCCTGGACACAGGCCCTGCCAGCCCCTGGCACGTGGGGGGATGGGGGATACACTCTCCTTCATGTTCTCTGCTCAAGTGTCCAGGCCTCTGCCCAGCATCTCATGACACATGTTCAGGGTGGTTTTCTGAGCCCAGTGCTGTTTCTGCTGCCCCGGACCAGGTGGCAGGTGTTAGTACTGAGCATGTATTTTTTCTCCTTTTTACAGGACATCAAGGATGCCCTGTGCAGGTATGAGCCCTTGCCTTGCCCAGGGCAGGTGGCAGGGGGTGGGGTGGGGCCTACCTGCTGGCCATGGTGGTAAAATGGGCTGTTTCCCATAGGGTTCAGGATGTGAAGCTGCAGCCCCCGGAGGTGGTGCCCATGGAGCTAAGGACCGTGTGCAGGGTCCCGGGGCTGGTAGAGACTCTGCGGAGGTTTCGAGGTGGGTAGCTGACCCTGGGAGGGGGCTGCTGAGAGTCCAGGTGACCAGTGAGACCAGCGGTTGGCACACCCAGCCGTCTACAGTGTTCTGGACACCAGCAAGGTGTCCCAGTGACTCAGCTCAGCTCTGACCGTCTCCCTGGAGTTCCGCAGACCCCACAGGTTAAGGCTCAGCCCCTTGGCACGCAGGTGGCATCCATAGTTCTAACCTGCCTGCTGTAGATCAGAATTCCCGTGACCCCTGCCTCACACGAGATAATTTGCCTCAATAGATCACAAAACGCAAGGGAACACTTACTATTACCAGTTAATTATAGGATACAACCGAAAAGCGGGGATGGAAGACATGGGTAGCCCGAGGTTTGGGGAAGGGCACAGGTGCTCCGTGCCCTCTCCGAGCACCATCCTCCTGACACCTAGGAAGGTTCCAGCCTGGAACTTGCGCCCCCCTGCTCAGGGCCCTTCCCAGAGCTCGCTCCTGGCTGGTTTTGGTTGGTCATTGGTCATTGGTCATTGGTGATGAGCTCAGCTTCTCCCCTGCCTAAAGGGCAGTCTGTAGAGACATGCCTGGACATTCAGTCTTCTGGGGCCCTAGACTCCAAGGGGCTGTCTAGGACCCACCTGGGCCACGACAGGAGCACCTCTGTGCTGGGCCCCGCCTGGCCTTGAGGTGGACACTCAAAGACTACCTGGCGCACAGCTAGGGTGGGGATAGCCGCCCTCTCGTCCCAGAAAGGGGTCTTTATGTCACTCTGGGTGTGGCCTGGTCCAGCAGAGCCTAGTGAGGAAGCTGGGCCAAAGCTGACAGACTGGAATTTAGGATTAAAAGAAGGGAGAAAGCACTCAGTATTTCCTACATTATCTGATGTAGAAATGGGGAGCAGTTTCTAGAACATTCTCAATCATGACCAGTAGTGGTTAGGTGAGGTTTTTCCAGGGAGGTCAGTAGCCTCCTGAGGAAAGCTAATCCCTTTAGCAGACTGTGAGGGTGAATGAACTTGGGTGGACAACACACAGGTTGATGGGTGGGTTTTGCCAGCAGGGCCCGAGCAGGGGTTGCCGCCTTGGAGACCACCATGCCTGGTGACCTCCAGCTTCTCTCTTCAGGGGACGTGACCCTGGACCCGGACACCGCCAACCCTGAGCTGGTCCTATCTGAGGACAGGAGGAGCGTGCAGCGAGGTGACCTGCGGCAGGCCCTGCCCGACAGCCCTGAGCGCTTTGACCCTGGCCCCTGTGTGCTAGGTCAGGAGCGCTTCACCTCGGGCCGCCACTACTGGGAGGTGGAGGTGGGGGATCGCACCAGCTGGGCCCTGGGCGTGTGTAGAGAAAACGTCAACCGCAAGGAGAAGGGGGAGCTGTCCGCTGGCAATGGCTTCTGGATCCTGGTCTTCCTGGGAAGCTACTTCACCTCCACGGAGCCGGCCTTCTCTCCGCTCCGGGACCCTCCTCGGCGCGTGGGGATCTTTCTGGACTATGAGGCTGGACACCTCTCATTCTACAGCGTGACTGATGGGTCCCTGCTGTTCATCTTCCCAGAAACGACCTTCTCTGGGACACTCAGGCCCCTGTTCTCGCCTCTCTCCAGTAGCCCCACCCCTATGACCATCTGCCAGCTGAAAGGCAGGCCAGGGGACACCCTGGTTCCCCAGTGACTGATGCTCTCAGGGACTTAGTCATGAAGTCTGGGTTTCTCGGCCATGTGGGGACCCTGGAGGAGGGGAGTGTGTCCTGAGTGGTAGGAAGAACATATAGTGCCTTCTGAGTGCTCCAAGCCCTGGCTCTGGGGACTGTATCAGGGTGCAGATGGGCTCTCCTCCCTGTGGGTCCTCCACAGGCCCCCTGAACCCTCTGTACCAGCGTCTCTGGCCTCGAGTTCAAGAGCTTGGTGAGCCTGGCTGGAAGTGCACAGTAGGCCCTGTCCTAGCCCTGGAAGCTCCCTGAACCCCAGATCAGTGAAGATGCTGGGCAAGGCCATGGGGAGCCCTCCAGCCCCTCAAGGCTTGGTACCATGAATTGGAGGGCTCTGGATAGGGATGAGGGGACAGCAGACAGAGCCTTTAGGGAGGGGATGGCCTGGGCAGGAAGTGAGGGGACCCGCCTGGTGACAGGTTGTACATGCTCTATATACCGGATGCCTGTTGAGCTGGTGAGTGGCGCTTCAGGTGATATTCCCTGGCTTCACCCTCACACATGCTTCCCTGGCCTAGTGGCCTCCTGCTGGTGGCTGTGCAGGCAACCCCTATGCACCTCCCCAGGCCTCCTGGCCCGCAGCAGGATAGCAGTGACCCCAGGAGAGAGAACTCCAGGATTGCTTTTTTATTAGGTTGGGGTTTTATTCCTGTTTTATTTATTGTGATGACAGTGTTTCCACCCTAAATAAACTTTGACTACAGTTGCCGCCTGCTTCTCCTGTGGGTGAAAAATAGGAACCCAATGGGGCCAGGCTCCAGGGACTACCACAGCCAGGACTGACCCTGGGTCCTCCCCAGCTCTCAGGCGTGACCGACCTTGGTGAATGTTTCCCAAGTGCCTGTGATTGACTCCTGGCCCATTCTGCTGTTCCTGTTGGACTTCCCTCAGGGGCCTGCTAGTGCTACTACACCATCTTGCACCAGATCATGGGCAGTAAGGCAGTGGCATGGCTTGCCACCTGTTAGCTGACAGTGCTGTGAGTGACTGGGATAGGACAGCCACCAGGGGCTTTGGAGGCGGTCCCAGGACAGCTTGGCCATAGGGTGAGAGAATGTGGGGTACGGCTCAGAGAGGGAGCTGACCCTGAGGCTCCTGACTGGAAGTACACATTAGGCCCCGTCCTAGCCCCAGAAGCTTCACAGTCTTCAATCCCGCCACCCTTATCATTGGCCAGCAGCTTCTATGGGGGGGGGGGGGGGGGAACGCAGGCTCTTGCTGGGGCTGGTGGTAGGGCACGCCCAGGTCAGGGCCAGGAGCTGCCCGCTCAGTGGGTTTGTCCTGCTCCACCAGAGGGCGATGGTTTTAAGTGGACCTGACTGGCTCCTGTTTTTTCAGAGCCCCACCCTACTTGCCACTATTCTTTTGGCTCACTTGGGGCTTGTTTTGCTCCTGCACTTGACCTTGGTGCTTTGGCCACAGATTCCAGGACAGTGTCCTTGTACCACCCTTACAACTGTGCTCCTCAGTTCCTCTGCAGCTGCGGCTGCCCACTTCCCTTTTCCTTATGTTTTGGGATGGCAGCAGGGCACCACTGGAAGAGGTTCTCCACACTCGTTTCCCAAGAGAAGGGGGCAAGCTGCCACAAGCCAGAGAGTCTCCCAGGGCCTCCTTGGAATCCCTGTAGGGGAAACAGGTAGGACAGGGCCAGTAGGCCAGAGCTGGCTGGGCCAAGTGGCTCCAGTGGCCTCTGGAGCATGGGACAGTCCCTGGTTGTTATACCTGGCCCTGGGTGACCAAAGCAGGGCTACCCTGTGCTGTGGGCGAAGGCTCTGGGCCTTTGTGGTGAGGTGTGCGATCTGGACAAGCCCTCTGCTCTCTAACAAGTGGCCAGCCCCACAAGGATGGCAGTCTGTCCCTACTCTGGGCAGCCACAGCACCAGAGGCCCGAGATCACAGAAGAACCCCACGGTGGCCGTGGGCTCTGATGAGAGGCTGCCAAGAGCCAAACTGGAGTCCAGGACACATGTGGGCCTGCTTGCCGAGATCTACATCTGCAGACCCCCTGCAGTCCCTGCATGGAAGCCTGGCCTCCAGCCTGTGCTGCTGCGGAGGGACCTGTAGGAGGTGGGCCTAGGGAGGCTTGGTACCAGTCCCCAGCACCATAGAGGAAGTGGGTGGGAAGATAGGTCATGGGGGCGTGCCCTTAAAGGGGGCCTGGGGACATCCAGTGTCTGGTGAACAGAGCCCCTCCACCGTGCCCCTCTCTCATGATGTACTGTGCTGCCACAGTCCAAAGCAACAGGGCCAAGTGACCTTAAAGCCCAAATAAACCTTTCCTCTCTTTAAGTTGAAGATATTTATTACAGCAACAGAAAGCTAACATTTGCCAATTCACATTTTTCCCCTTATTTTGTACATTGTTCATAGGAGCTATTGAAATCTCTATTACTGTTGAATTGTCTATTTTTTCTCTTTAATTTCAACAGATTTTGCCTTGTGAAGTTTGAGGCTGTTTTATCATGTCTTCTTGATGAATCAATCTTTTATCACTATGTATCCATTTGTTTCTAATTTAGACTTTAATTAACATGTGTTGTGCAACATGCAATGATAAAATCAAGGTAATTAGTGTTTCTGTCTCCTCCAAAATTTACCATGGCTGAGCACTGGGAAGCTAATCGCTGGGGAAAAGCGAAACAGAGCCATGGTGAGTCATCATCTGCCCCCAGCTTGAGAGGCTGTTGTTGAAGACAGGCGCACTGGCTCCCTGAGCAGGGCCTGCACTGCAGCTGGTGGTGTGGACAGAATGGGAATTGGGCAGCCACTGTGCAGACAGGCCGGAGCCTGGGGCCTCTAGACGGGAGGCAATCCGCCAGGCCCCTTGGGGGGACACTGCTGTACTCTGAAGAGTTGTTCTTTGTTTTCTTTAAGTCCATTCTGTTGGTCTAACGGGGTCAGTTCTCTCATGGTTCTCTTTTCCAGGGTTATCATTTTCTGCTTTTAATTCTGAACTGTTTGTGTCATTTGATCTGAAGTGTGTGTATCTTGTAAAGAACACTGTGGTGTTTTTTGTTTTTTTTTTTTTCCATTCAGTGCCAATCTCTGCCTTCTAAAAAATCACATTTAAAAAATTTAATTTCCATGGGCCATGTCTGACTTTCACCTAGAGCACCACGCGCTCTTGCCTGGGTTACGTTGCATGGTTTATGTACTCTAACCTTTGGCTATTTTCTTTCTATTGCATGTTTTGAGTTTATTGTCCCTTTGCCACTTTTTTGTAATTGTTTTCTAGTGGTCCACCTTAGTCTTTTTTTTTTTTTTTTTTTTCTATTGATGGGGACAAGGTTAGCGATTGCTCTCAGGATTACAATATGAGGGAGATGTAGAAGAGCCTCCGGCGTCCAGGGCAAGATGGCGAGGAGGAAGTCAGGGGCAGGTCCAGAACAAAGAGGTCTGGAAAGGGGCTTCTAGGGAGGTCAACTTCCTGGCTGACAAAAGAGCTTGGGGATGCCAGCAGGGGACCCAATCAGACAGACCTTCTGTACTTGTGCTCCAAAGTGGGGGATCCAATATAAAAACCAAAACAGATGCATGTACACAGGGGACACTAGTCAATAATAGTGAGGAGAGCGTGGGCAAGGGAGGAGATAAGAAAAGGAGGAAATTCCAGAGCCATAAAAAGAACAGGCCAAAACTCCCCACGGACTCCTGACTCAGGGCCCTTCTCTTTGGAGAAGTCTGTGTCCCCTGCTTTTGCATCACCCTGCTGCTTGCTTGCTGACCGTGTCCTGCTCTTCAATTCTTTGCTGAACAGAGACAATGAACCCAGCACCCCTACATGTATCTTAATTTATCAGTCCCCTTTAGACCAATACTTAATTTCAGTACAATATTGAAATTATGCTCCATTTTCCTTCCTCCTCTTTATGTGGACACTCACCACTCAGTGTCTGCTGGGGTCCTGTCCCTCCTCCTAGATGCTTTGGTCGCCTCTAGATCACAGATGTATGTATGCAGTACAGTTGCTGCTCATTTTCAGATGTTTTAGAACATGGTTGATAGAGTCCTCAGAAGCAAAACCCATGGATAAAACAGTAATAGCTTATTATCCTCGGAATTGTCTTAGGTCTTTTTAAAAAGTCAGCAGAGAAACGTGTTCCTAGGCACCTGTATATTAATCCACATGAGTGTTGTTCTGAGCACTTTTATTTCTTCCTGTAGATCCATGTGACTGCCTGGTAACTATGTGGTATCTGTGCCTTCCTCTAGGGTAGCTTCAGACACCATTGTACATATGTTAACTGTTCACGTGTTACCATCCCAGCCTTACAGCTTTATGATGGTTTTCTTTAAACTCAGCTAAGAGGAAAATATTTCTACGTCTACCTAAGCCCTCACCTTCACTGACCATTTCCATCTCTTCATGCGGATCGAGCCAGGGGACTTGTGTCTCTCCCTTCACTATCCGCGACTCTTGCTGCACGTGTTGGTGTAGCTGATAGTTCCCCAGGTCTGGGCTCTTTTCAGCTTTAATGAACCCTTTTTGTCTTCCTTTTTCAGTCTGCAGCCATATTGATGGATATGACTTAGCTTTTCAACAGTGTGACCAAAACACCTAACACAGACAACTGGGGTGTGCAGGATTCAGCTCATATGTTCAGGGGTTCATTCTGTAGTTTGTGTCATTGCTCTGGGCCTGAGGTGAGGCAGGGCATCATGGTGGAAGGGTGTGGCGGAGAAGGCTTCTCAGCTATGGAATCAGGGAAGGAGAGAGAGGCCTGGAGAGGATGAACCCTTCAAGGGCAGCCCCATGACCGACATCCTCCAGCCAGGACCTGAGCCCAGTGATCCACTTAGCTGTCCATGGATTCATTCACCCTGAGGCCTTAGCTCTCACCATCCAGTCTCCCTTAAAGCCCACCTCTGTGCACTGGAGACCGAACCTGGAAGCCTGCAGGTCTCTAAGGCCTCAGATGGAGACGGCCACACTGCCTTTGGGAGGACAGCAGAGTGCTCCTGAAGCTGGGAGGGCGGAAGGTCGTGGCACAACCTTCACCTGTGCTGAAAGAAACCTGTACAACATGAAATCCGTATCTGTGCTGAGAGAGAAAGGAGGAGTCAAGACATTCATAAAGTGAACTCAGATAACTTTTCACTAGTAGAACCACCCTCAATAATGCCTAAAGAAAATTCTCCAAAAAAAAAAAGAAGAAGAAGAAGAAGAAGAAGAAAACATGGCCAAGAACATGGCAGAAAGAGCAGCCAGAGGAGCAGAGACATGAGAAGATGCACAAGCTACTGTCCCATGAGTTTCATGAAACAAAAAGTAACACACCTGGAACAGTCAGAACAATGGTATTCAAAGGCAAGGAGGATGTTGACATGTTCCCATCAGGAGTCTCTCTGTGTAGCACTATCTATATCAATATGCAATGGATATTGACCATTTCCATCTCTTCATGATTATCGAGCCAGGGGACTTATGTCTCTCCCTTCACCATCTGCGACTCTTGCTGTATGTGTGTTGGTGTGGCTGATGGTTCCCCAGGTCTGGGCTCTTTTCAGCTTTAGTCAACCCTTTTTGTCTTCCTTTTTCAGTCTGCAGCCATATTGATGGATATGACTTAGCTTTTCAACAGTGTGACCAAAACACCTAACACAGACAACTGGGGTGTGCAGGATTCAGCTCATATGTTCAGGGGTTCATTCTGTAGTTTGTGTCATTGCTCTGGGCCTGAGGTGAGGCAGGGCATCATGGTGGAAGGGTGTGGCGGAGAAGGCTTCTCAGCTATGGAATCAGGGATGGAGAGAGAGATGCCTGGAGAGGATGAACCCTTCGAGGCCAGCCCTGAGACCGACATCCTCCAGCCAGGACCTGAGCCCAGTGATCCACTTAGCCATCCATGGATTCATTCGCTTTTCAACACTGTGACCAAAACACCTAACACAGACAACTGGGGTGTGCAAATTCTTGAGCTGAAAAATACACTCAGTGAAATTAAAAGCATGATAGAAGGCATCACTAGTATAATAGATCAAACAGAAGAGGCAGTGAGCTCAAAGACAGGTCTCTCAAAAAGTCACCAAGGAGAAAGAAGGACAAGAGGAGGAAAGAAAGCTCCTTTTTCAGACTGCAGCCATATTGATGGATATGATGGGAAGTTTGGGGAGGTCCTGAGAGTGCACATGGCTGACTTGGGTCAGGAAGGACTTGAGAAAGCCATGAGAACGTGGAGCCAACTCAGAGAAAGAGCAGAAAGCTCTCCAAGTCTAGAGAAGGTCACAAACCCAGGTGCTGGGAGGGCGGGGTCCTGGGTCAGGCAGCTGAACCCAGTCCACCCCAAGACCTGAAGGACTGGAAGGTTCTCCAAGGCGCAGGAAAGTGAGCACAGGGTGCCAGGTTGGCCTGCAGCAGACGGCAGCAGGGGGCGCACCAGAGCCCGGGCACCACCTGCTGAGAACATTGTGCTCCAGAAATGAAGTGATGCTTCATGTATTTATTGGCCATTCACATTTCTTTGTTGAGAAGTATCTATTTAAATCATTCACCCATTTTTAAATTGGATTTTTTGTTTTTCTTAATTTTTTTAGTTCCTTATATATTTACATTTTAAATATTTATTTTATATATTTATATATAAAGCTATCCTTTAGAAATGAAGGAGCAAGAAAGACATCCCAGACAAAAGACAAGAGGATGTATTTCTGCCAGATCTGTTTTATAAGAAATGCTAAAAAAATTTTTTCAAAGTAGAAGTGATGTTACTGTATAAGGAGAAAACAAAAATATATAAGGAAGTCAAAAATTTTAACAACAGAAGAACAAATAATCCAATTTAAAATGGATGAATAAACACTTCTCAATGAAGAAAAGCAAATGTCCAATAAATATATTTAAAAATTGCTCAATATCTATGTATCAGCAAAAAGCAAATCAAAACCAGTGTGAGACAGCCTTTCACCCCGGCTGGAATGGCTATTATCCAAAACACAAAGTAACAATGCTAGTGAGGCCATGGACGAGAGGGAGGGACACACTGTCAGTGGAGCACGGAGGCCCCTCAAAGAAGTCAGAGTGCAGTGTGCATCGCAAGGATACAGCGAGCTTCTCCAGAGACCCCCACGCTCAGCTCACTGCTGCCCTGTTCACAGTACTGAAGTGTGCATAGGTAAAGAGCCCATGTGTTGGTGAGGGGTCAAGAGGAAGGGATATGTGTGCATAATGGGTATCATGTGGTCACAGAAGAGTGAAATCCTGTCACCTGCAGGAAAATGAGTGGAAGTGGAGGAGGTTAGGTAGCAAAACAAGCCAGACACTGCCATGTCAAGGTGGAAGCAAAAACCACAATGCTGACCTGAAAGTAGATGAGTGGTTCCAAGGGATCCTGAAGGGCACGGGGTGGGAGTGGACAGAGAGCAGCTGAGTTTTTCTGGTGTGTCACACTGGTGTTAAAGCACTGTACTTAACCCTAGAGGTATGTACAATTGGTACATGAAGCAAATTAAAATCCAAAGGAAAACATGGGAAGGTATAAAACTCACCGCTAAAAATTATCATATGAACAAATTCAGATTGCTCTAATATTGTCAGTGTGGTACATAGACCATTCATGTATCTAATATGAAGATTCAAAAACAACACACTTCAAAATAATAACTACTCCACTGTGTTAGAAACAGGTAGGATGGAAAGATGTGAACTAGGATCTCAAAGTGGACATGTGGGGAGGCCTGGAGGGCAGGCGTGGGGTCCGGTGGTCTCCTGTTCTTTGCTCTTTCGTTTTGATAGTGTGTAGCCATCAGTACGTTGGCTACAGGAGTCGTGGGTTTGCTGGGAGGTGCCCACACGGCACACCCTCCTTCCGCCCTCTCCCCAGCCTACTTTGCCATCCCTGGTCTACTTTCAGGTCATTTTCTTTAAGTTTCCACATAGGAGAGAAAACAGTTCTTGTCTTTTTGAGTCTAGATCCTCTGAACACAGTGTTCTCCAGCTCCATCGTTCCCTGCACGTGACGGGATCTCGCTCCTCTTAAAGGCTGAGTACCACTTCATTGAGTGAATAGGCCTCACTTCCACATCCACCATCCTTGAGGGGATGGGCGGGTCCCCTAGCTGGGCCACGTGAACACAGCAGCAGTGAACACGGGAGTGAGGCACCACTTTGCATGACCTTGCCTCCTTCAGATAAGCAACAAAGACCAGGACAGCTAGGTCACGGGCAGTGTGTTCTGAGTCCTCTGAGAGCTGTGGACAGTTCTCCAGGTGGCTGCACTAATCCACACTCCAGCTGCAGGACATGGTGCCCTTTTTTCTCTGTGCCCTTGCCACATCTGTTATTTTCTGTTCATTTGGTGACGACCACTCTAACTGGGGTGAGAGGGAATCTCACTGAGGTTTTGATTTGCATTTTTCTGGTGACTGCAGGTATTGAAGAGTTTCTTTTCTTTTTTTTTTTAAATGAGTTTATGATCCATTTGTATTTCCTCTTTGAAAAGTGTCTATTCAGATCATTTACCTTTTGGGGGCAGGAGGTTGTGGGATTTTGGTTTGTTTTTGGCGCCCGGGATTGAAACCAGAGGTATTCAACCACTGAGCCACATGCCCAGCCCTTTTTATTTATTATTTTTTGAGACAGGGCCTTGCCAAGTTGCTGAGGCTGGCTTTGAACCATCTACCGTTTTTAGTAGGATTGATTAGTAGGTTTGTTTTGTTTGACATTTAGTTTGTCGGGTTCTTTACAAACTCTGGATATTGATCCTCGTCAATGAATAGCAAGCACATCTTTCTCTGGTCCTGTAGGTTGTTTTTCACTCTGTAGATTGTTTCCTCTGCTGTGCAGAAGGCTTTTCATCTGACACAACCCCACTAGCCAGTTCTCCCTTTGCTTCCTTGGACTGTCCATCCTGTCCAGGGCATTGCCTTCTGTGCCAGCATCTTGAAGTGTTTCCTCAGAGCTTTTCTCTGGTGGTGTAGGAGTTGGGTGGATTGCTGTGCAGGTGGGCGACGGGGTCTGGTTCCAGTCTTCTCTGTGTGAACACCCTGGCTCCCAGCAACATTCGCTGAGATTGTTCTTCCTCCAAAGGATGTTCCTGAACCTTGGTCCGAAGACAGAGGCTGAAACTGTGTGGACTGCTTCTGGGTCCTGCATGTTGCACCATGGGTCAGCGTGTCTGTGCTTGCTTTGTTAGGCCGTTCGGCTGCGTGTGTCTTGAGCTCAGCTGCTTCTGCTCAGCATTGCTTGGATACTTTGGGATCCTTGTGCCCCCTGTGACTTCTAGGATTGCTCTGTCTAGCTCTGTGGAGAATGTCACTGACTTGGGGGAGTCACATTGAATCTGTAGGCAGCTGTGGGTAACACAGGCATTTAGTAATGCTAATTATTCCAATCCACAGGTGTAGGAGGTGGCTTCTTCCATCTCCCTCCTCAGCGTTTGGTTGTTTTCATGTAGAGGCCTTCTGTGTTCTTATGAGGTTCATACCTGGGCGTGTGGTGAAGGTGTTCCTGCTCCCACTGCCTGACAGGGTCACAGTGTGGGGGATGCTGCAGCAGGGCCACGCCATCTGGAAACCAGAACCATGGGGAATGTTGAGGGTTTTGTTTATGATACTCATGATATGGATAACAGGACATACATCAATCAGTAATAATAGTACGTATCGCCTGAGATTGCAGGAAAATTCCCAGAATGAGACTAAGGATACGATGGAGACATGCCATGAGGTGTGCTTTCAGGATACAAGCAATGGTGTTATTCCTCAAGAAATTCAAGGGAAAAAGATTGCAAATCGAGGTTCCTGAGAAAAGAACAATTTGTACTAAGCCCCCCCATTCTAAAGCCACAACCTGTACAACATACATTTCCCCCATCAACAGACCCTCCTTTGCCTTACACAGGAATTCATGATGAGAATGGAAAACACATAGTTAATATAAATGGCAAATGGGTTGAGGTGCAAAGCCTGCCCTTTAGTTAAAGATTACAAAGACATAAGAATTGGTGTGCTTTGACCAAGGATCAAGAAAACTCTGTAAGAAAGCAGTTAAATAGGTCATATGAACAAAAGTAAGAAAGTTTATCAATAATCATAGGTATGCTTTAAAGTTAAAGGTTAATGAAATAGTTATGGGTACGCTTTAAAGTTAGAAGTGAATAATAGGTCTGGAGATATGCAGTCTAGTTGCATAACCTAGCACCTAGTGATCGAGGTAAAAACATAAAAGCTTAATCATGATTGGCTAAGGTTACAGAAAAATACTTTAAACAATGTAAGAAAAGATTGTAACTCTTGAAAAGGCTTTGAGGCTATCCATTAACAACCAGATAAAAACACCTGTAAAAAAGGTATAAAAATAAAGGCCCCTCCGGGGGCGGCAGATCCTTCTGGAGGCTGCTTGTAGCTTGCAACCTGTTGTCCTATTTCTTCTTCTTTCGCTGATGCAGCTCCTCCTTCAGGACTCCCGGATTTCTGCTAGGGCTGTATCCTGGCAGGCGCGTGTGTTAGGAGTGGGAGTGCCTCCAGATTTCTTGCCAGGGAGTTCACTGTGGCTGTATGTACAGTGGCTCCTGACTTTCTAATGTTGGGTTAGCACTCTGCTGCTTGGCTGGATTTGCTCATCTGCTCCTAGAGTCTCTGCGCAGTCTTCAGGTTCTTCTGTCTAGCATCATATCATCTCCAAACAGGGATAGTTTGACTCTTCCTTTCCTCTTTGCATGCCTTTCTTTTATTTCTCTTGCCTGATTGCTCTGAGTGCAACCTCTAGTATTGTACTAGTGCAAAAGTGGTGCGAGTGGACACTCTTGTCTTGCTCCTGATCTTGGGGGAAGTACTTCAGTTCTTCTCTGTTTGTGTGATGTTGGCTGTGGGGCTGTCTCTCGCTTGTTATTCGGGGACTTTGTCATGAAGGGGAGTTAGATTTCATCGAATGTTCTTCCTGGGTCTCTTGAGATGACCACATGAGTCTCACCTTAGTTCCATTTATGTGCTTTATTAAATTTGTTGGTTTGCAGATGTTCAACCGTCCTTGTGTACTTGAAATGAAACCAAATCGATCATGTTGTATGACCTTTTTAATGTGCCATTGAATTTGATTTGCAAGTATTTGCTAAGGATTGTTGCCTCTGTGTTCATTGAGTTTATTGGTCTGTAGTTTTCTTTTCCTTCTTTCGTGTGTGTGTGTGTGTGTGTGTGTGTGTGTGCGTGTGTGAGAGTGTGTGTGTGTGTGTGTGTGTGTCCCCAAACATGTAAGTAGCAGAGTACAGTGAGGCTTGGTAGGGTGAGCTTGGAAGGCTTCTTTCCTCCCTTTCTATTTATGGAAAGATCTGAGAAGCAACTGTTCGTACTTCTTTGGACGTTTAGTAAAATCGGCGGTGGAACCATCTGTGCTGGCTTTTCCTTGTGGAGACGTCATTGCTGACTCAAACTCACGGCTTGTTCTTGGTCCTCTAAGTTCCTGTGCCCTCTTGATTCAGTTTTGATAGGTCTTGGGTGTCCAGAAATTTGTCCCTTTCTTTTAGGTTTTCCAATTTATTAGCATGTACTTTTTCTTTTTTTTTTTTTTTAAATGGGAAAGATGTACGGAAACAAGAACTTTCTTTTTTTTTTTTTTTTAAAGAGAGAGTGGGGGGGGGGAGAGAGAGAGAGAGAGAGAGAGAGAGAATTTTAATATTTATTTTTTAGTTATCGGCGGACACAACATCTTTGTTTGTATGTGGTGCTGAGGATCGAACCCGGGCCACACGCATGCCAGGCGAGCGCGCTACTGCTTGAGCCACATCCCCAGCCCCATAGCATGTACTTTTTCAAAATGTTCTCTAATGATCCTTTGAACTTCTGTGGTATCAGTTATAACATCTCCCTTTTCATGTCTAATGTTGTTTATTTGGGTCCTCTCTCTTTTTTGGTTAATTCAATTAAGTATTTGTCAATTTTGTTTATTTTTAAAAGGACAGCTCTTTATTTCATTGCTCCTTTTTCTGGTTTTCTTGGTCTCTATTTCACTAATTTCTGTTCTGATCTTTGATATTTCCTTCTTTCTCCTAACCTTAGGTTGGGCTGAATGGGTCCCGTCATTCTGCTCCTGAGTTGCACTCTTGGGTTGTTCATCTGAAGTCTTTGTGCTTTCTGATGTGGCTCCTCTGCTCGGAACTTGCTCTTGAGACCGATGGTGCTACACTCCACGACCCTGAGTGTGTGGTGCTTCTATCTTCACTTGCTTCCAGCAAACTCTAATTTCTTTTCTGATTTCTGCCCTATTTGTTGTTCAAGAGCATGCTGTTCCACGTTCCTTTACGATTTCTAACAATTTTTCTTGTTAGTTTCTAATTTTATTGCATTGCAGTCTGAGAAAATAATGATTTTTTGATTTTTCTGAATTTACTGAGGCCTGTTTTATGGCCCAAGATGTAGGCTGGCCTTGAGAAAGCACCGCAGTCTGTTGAGCCTGTATGTCTACAGCTGTTAGACAGAGTGTTCTAGAATGTCTGTGAGATCCATGTGGGGTGCGGTGTGCCGTGGAAAGCATTGATATTATTCCAAAGGCAGCTTGAAGACAAAGAATCCTTACAACCACTGAGCAAAGAACCCTCCAGGACTTACAAGGTACTCCTCTGCTCATGCCTTTTAGCAAGAGTCTAGCACAAACCCAGGCAGCCTGTGATGGAGCTTTCTCCACAGGGTCACCAAGACGAGAAAGATGTGGAGTTCCTGCTCTCGGCAAACCGGGCTCTGGAGACTCTGGTCATGACCACAGCTTATGTTGGGGTTCTCGTGAAGGGGGCAAAAGCTTGTCCTAGCCAGGAACACCCTAAGGTCCCCCATGAAAGGGACTGAACACTCTCGAGTTCTGAGAGTACCCTGGTTTGAACATTTGCCCCGGGCAAACGTGTGCAGCAGAGAGGTGGGCGTTGAGAACATAGGCTGCCCTGGTCCACACCCCAGGGCTTCTCACCACGGCTCTGTTAGTAACACTGCGTGGGACGCCCTGTGGGATCCCAATCTGTACCCTCTGCCAGCGAACATGATCCAGACCACTACCATTGGCCCAGCTCCTCCTGTTTGGCCCTGTTCCAAGTCCCTTCCATGAGTCACACCATCCACTGCCTGCTGTTCACATGGTCCCTGAATGTCCCCTCAGTGGTAGTGTGGCTGTTCAGTGTCTCCCTCCAGCACCTCAGGCTGAGCTTCTCCTTCCTCCCTGAATACTGCTCACTTCCTCCCAGGAGCCACGTCCTTGGGGACTTGTTTTGTAACATTAGTGTTGAGGACGTCCTGTTGGCTGCTGTCCAGCTCTTACTTGGCACTGTCCAGGCTTCGAGGCCACCTCTGCACCTCCATGGCACCTGCCTCTCCCCAAGAACCCCCAGCCATGAACCTTGGCACCTTGTCCCTTCACTGTCCTGTTGTGCAGACACCTGTGGTCAGCACTATGCCACTCAGCCATCTGTGTTGACCCGAGCCCACACAAGGGCAGCAGAGCTTCTGCAAGAACCATTACTTTCCTGCACATGGGTGTTCATCTTGAGCAGACTCTCCCAGCACCACAGAAATCATTTGTGTGGCTCCAAAAATCCGTCAGCTGTGATTCTGCAGTCTACAGGTTGATGGGCTCGGGGGCACCTTGTGGGGCAGCTTCATCACCTCAACATAGGTGCTGGCTGTCACTGGGCGTGAGAGGCCCTGCACCTGCAGCCTGTTGGCCAGGACACTGCTCTGCAGCCAGTGGCTGGGCGAGGACAGGGCAGCCCTTGCTTTTCAGATGCCCTGCCCTGGCTTCTGCCGTCATCCTTGGTTCTGCTCCTGAGAATCCTCTGTCCCTGGGAACTCCATGGTAACAGTGAGCATATGAAAACCGCTTGGTTTCTAAATTAGAGAGTGAGCGCGTGTGTGAGTGTCTGTCTGTCTTCTATACCATCCACTATCTGTCAGTCTAGATATCGATCCATTCATCCATGTCTATATCCACCTGCTCTGTCTTCCACAGCCGCTGACCCATGTGAAACCCTCAGTCTCTGGTTGAATCTAGGCCTGCACCTGTCTCTGATCTTAGTCTCCTGTATCTGCATCTGTCTACTTTACCACTCCTGTCATCCTGCCATCTCTCTGTATGCATCTCTGTTTCCCTCTACAGAGACTCCCCTCTCATCCACAGGTTCACTCTCTGTGGTTTCAGTTACCTGTGGTCAATTGTGGGTTAAAAATAGTAGGTGAAAAATTCCGAAGTTTTTAGCTGCACACCAGCCTATGTAATGTGATGAGCTCCCATGGCATGCCCCTGTGCCCTCCTAGGAGATGAAGCATCCTGTGGAACATCTGTGCATCTAGGTATTGTCTTCATCCAGCTGCCATCTGCCTATCATCTGTCATCCACCTGTCTAGGTATCGTCTTCATTCACCTGTCTATTATCTGTCTAACTCTGCCATCTTTTTGTCTGTCAACTGTCATCTGACTATTACCGCTCTCAGCCCCGTTGCCCCATGTTATGGTTTAGATGTGGTGTCCCCCAAAAGTGTCAGACAATGCAAGAAGTATTGGAAGAGAAATGTTTGGGTTATAGCCTTAGTCTAATACGTGAAATGATCTCTAATGGGATTAACTGACATGGTGGGATGTGGCTGGAAGAGGTGGGAATTGGGGTGTGGCTTTGGGGTATATATTTGTATCTGGCAAGTGGAGACCTCTCTCTGCTTTCTGATCATTGTGAGGTGAGCTGCTTCTCTCTGCCACATTCCTCCTCCATAATGTCCTGCCTCACCTACAGCTCCGAGGAATGGAGCTTGCCTTCCATGGACTGTGAGCCCAGTCCTCAAATAAACTCTTCCTCCCCTATGAATGTGTTGGTCAGTTCTTTAAGTCACAGCAGTGAAAAAGCTGACCGAGGTTCCAGCATCTATATGTGCATGGGACGTGAGGTATCTGTGTTGATGTCACACTGACCCCTTGTTATAGAACACAGGGTCTCAGGAAAAGGTGAGGGTGTTCTCAGTGCTCTTTGTATCTAAGGTCCACGTGGTGACAATGTTCTGCATGGTGACATTTCAAACCTTGAGTTGTCTTTGATGCTCTATGCTTTGTGCTAATCTCATTACTAGTTCAGTGCAGAAAACTGTATATGCCTAGAATCTGAGGTTCTCCTGACACTGACCCAAGAACTCCTAGAGCTGGGAGAGAACTTGGCTGCCAGACTCCTGCTTCCTCCGTGAGATACTCTTTAAAGTTGATTTTTAGTTTGTTTTTCCATTCAACACAGGTATCATTTAGATTGTTCTCTAGAACTTCCAAATGGCTAGCCCTGCTTGCTGGTCATTCTTTCACCGATAGTCACTGACATCATTCCACAGTGGCCAGAACATGTGGCCTGCACTGCCTCAGCGAGGGAGGATTGTGACCCCTCTGGGGTTCTGCATGTAGCACAAACCTCTTCTGGTCTCACAGTCCTACCTATCTGTCTATCACACAAGTATTTCCAACAATTTTTGAAATACTTGTACAAATCCATTTATTTTTTTCTCTACCTGATCTACTGACTTCTAAACAATGTGGTAAAATCCCCTGATATGGTTGTGGATGCGTCAATTTCACCTTTTATTTTCACTTCTTTCCTAGACACTAAGTAGGGAGGCATTACTATTGGGCACCTGCTCTTGCCTGATGGGGAGACACAGGCAGAATGCAGGTGCTGACAGCACTGCCCAGGTCACTGTCTGCCCACACGGGTGTGAGGTCGCAGGGTGCAGATGCATTGCACACCCAGACACGGGTCTCGTCCCCAGGACATCTGGTCACCTCATACTTCCCTCTCAGAGCCAGCCAAATCTGACACCTGGACCATGTGTCACTGGGGGGATGCTGTGGGAGGGCTTCTGGCCACATGCTATTTGCTCTGGGTCAACCTAAGCAATGAGTGCTGTGTAGGGTAGGTGCTGTCTTCAGTGGCTAATCCCCATTGCCATTTTCGTGCATGGGTCCCAGGCTGTGTTGTATTTGTCCTTACTGGAGAGTTCCATGGGAGGGACATGCAGACCTGACCTGCCTCTGAGACTCCAACCTCATGTATTTCATACAGTGACTTGGTGGACATACAGGCATTCCCACTGCCCGCATTCTCCCTGCCCAGGGCTGCTCTAGTTCCGGCAGGTTCTTTCTTTCCTCCTAATCTGCTTTGTGCTTTTGACTCAGAATAGAATTTCTGAATGTAATTTACAATACCCAAATGTGCACTCAGGGATGGCTGAGATGAAAACTAATGATAATAACAATAGCGGCCAGGACAGCAGATTGTGATTTTACCAAAATCAAAACTACCACAAGTACCTGATTCACTTCCCTTAGAGTTTCCCCTGTGCATCGACTGGCCTTGGTGATTCAATAGAGGTCATCTCAAAGTCTTCTTTAGTCAACACCATTTACTGTGACCTGATGTGGCCAGGGACCCCAAGCCTAGGAGAGTCCATGGGGTCATATCCAGTGTGATCTGATGTGGCCAGGGACCCTGAGAATAGGCAAGTCCCTGATTTAGTGCAGGGACTCCAAGGTCACTCATGAAGGATGATGGGAAACCTCTTTTCCTTACATATTTCCCAGCCTTGGGTACAGTGATGGAAGACAGACTCAGTGTCCATGCATTGACGCTGGCAGAAATGCAAAGCAGGAGGGAAGTAGGGAGGGTGGGGGACCCATCAGCTTGGTTTTTGAGATGTTCAGGTTTTAGGTCAAGTGTCCTGGCTTCAGTAAGATTGGATGGGTGGCAGTATTCCAGCACAGTGACCTGGAGATAGGGAGGTGGAGGCAGGTTGGACTCATGGCACTGGGCAGTCACTGGGTCCCTGGGATTGTCTGAGACCAAGAGGCTGTCCATGCCTTCCAGCCCAGTGCCCCCAGGAACACAGCTTCGGGTTATCCTTGGTTGCAGTGAAGATTGCCCTTCTCCACCCCAGCATCCACAGCATGCTCAGGAAGCAGGCGTGGAAAGAACCAAGGGACTGGGGTTCATCTGGGTCATCCCAAAGAGCAATTGAGGAGGTAGGTATGTGTTTGCTTGGCTACTGTCAGAGGGCGGGCAGTTGTGATGGTGCCTCCCCACACCCCACCCAGGGGTGGCCACACAGCCGGTCAGCAGTGGCTGTTTTGGGCTGGTGTGCTTCAACTGTGCTGAGACAGAAGTGGGAGGTGGCCTGGTTCTCAGAGGGACCTCGAGGCTGACATGAGAGAGGGGGTTACATGGGAGAGAAGGATCCCAGGCCAGTTCTGGGATGTCTCCTCTGGGCTCCTGCTGGAGCAGGGTGTTGGACATGCCAAGAGTCGTGTATATTGGAGGCTTGGTTCTAGGTGCTGCTCTTGGGAGGCGATGGAGACTTTGGGCTGGTGGGAGGGCATTAGGTCATTGGAGTGTGCCCTCCAGGGGATAGTAGGACCTCTGCTCCCTCCTCTTCCTCTTTGCTTCCTGGCTGATGACCTCAATGGTTTTTCTCCACTGTGATGTGCTGCTTCACCACTGGCCAATCCATCATGGCCTGGATCCTCTAACACTGTGAGCCAAATACCTTTTATCTCTGTATAAAGTTAATTATCTCAGGTATTTTGTTGTAGTAACTGTCCATCCTTTGGAATGTCAATCTACTTTTCACTATGGCTGAGAGCCAGCAATCGCCATATGCGGGGTGAAAATCCCAGACTGCTGTGGTGAGCAACTCCCCTCTGCCTGTCTGCGTGTTTTGTTCAAGAACTGCCATTGATCCAATGGGCGGAGCTGCATGCATGGGGGAAGGCGATTGGCCAGGGTGTGGGGTCTTATGATAAAGCAGAACTCAGGCGCCCTAGCATAAACGTACACAAGTGAGGGCTGTGCACACGACCCCACAGGGTTGAGAGTGCACGGGTTCCCAGGAAACTGTTCCCAAGCCCGCCTTCCATGGGGGGGCCCAGCCACCCGGGGGAGGCGGAATACCCTGAGCGGTAGGGGGCCCTGAGTGAGGTAGGAGACACTTCAGTCGGAATCGCACTTTTATTGGTCTGTGCGTTGCGTGGCCCAACGGAGCGATTCCACACACGCGCTTCTGCAGGGCTGGCACTCAGCGCACCTGGGCCAGGTTGTGCCTCTTGTACAGCAGCGCACGCCGCTTCTCGCGCTCGCGCACGAAGGCGCGTAGCCGTGCGGTGGGGAAGGTCACTGGCGCTGGCCGGGAGGCGGCGGGTCCCTCCTCGGTCAACCAGCGACACTGCAGGCAGCTGGAGGCGCATGGCCGGCCCCTGGGGAGGAGGGAAGGTCGGTGAGCGGGCCAGAGAGCAGCCGGAGAGCGGGGCGGGGCGGGGTGGGGCGGGGCGCTCTGTACCAGGGTTGGGCGCACAGTGCACTGCGCAGGAAGGCCACAGCGCCACCTGACAGCCCCGCGTAGCAGCGGCTCAGCCGGATGAGTCCCTTGCGCAGGCCCTTCTGCAGGTCGCGTGTCCCCTCGCTGCTCACGGGGTATTCGGCGCTCAGCCTGAGAGGACAGGAAGCGCAGGGAGCTCTCCATTAGATTTGGTGCAGGGACTCCAAGGTCACCCGTGAAGGATGATGGGGCGCAGGGACTCTGAGGTCATATTTGGATGGCTCCGTGGAGATTCACGGGGGCTCTGAGAGCACCCTCAGACAGATGGGGCCCTGCCCTGCCCTGCCCTGCCCATCTAGCACCCCTCTCCCCAGACACATGAAGGGCTCACATGATGAAGGCTGTCACACCAATGGCCCAGATGTCTGTCTGAGGAACAGCCCCATGGCCTTCCAGGAGCTCCGGAGCTGCAGAGGGGCATGGGTGGGTGGGCACAGAGGGAGGGGCACAGGTGAGAGGTCAGGTAGGTGGGCACCACAGATGGGCACAGGTGGGTGGGCCCAGGTGGGTGGGCCTAGGTGTGAGGCTGGAGGATTGCAGTGGAGTTGAGGGGAGAGTAGAGCGGGTAGGGAGGGGGCTTCCTCCTGCCCCCCCCAACAGGTCAGGCGCCCATGCCTGCCCTCTCACAGTGGCCACACACGCACCCATGGTCTCCAAGTAGTCCTTAAAGTTGTCAGAGGGCAGCACCTTCTCCTGTGTGAGGCTCTGGGCATTGCCCAGGTCCACAACCTTGAGCAGGTTGTACTCGGTGACCATCATGTTTTCAGACCTTAGGTCCAGATGCAGGATATGCTGGGCATGCAGGTACTGGGTGGCACTCAGCATCTGCCAGAGGTAGTCCTTCACCTCGGATTCTGAGTAGGAGGTCCTGGGGGCAGAGGTGGCTCAGGACAGGTCTGGGGGTGGGGGGGGCATGTGCACAGGGAAGGAGCAGTGGACTGGGAAAGGCACCCGGTTCTGACATAGCTCTGGGTCAGGCATGCGGAGGAGGGTGGCAAGCCCGGCATTCCCTCCCAGAACCCTGCGTCATCTGCCTGTCCACCCAGCCCTCCACCCAGCCCTCTGCCCCCACCTCTCGGCCAGGCATGGGAGCAGCTCTGGCCCAGAGCACAGCTCCAGGATGAGCACCAGGTGCCGGGGGCTGAGGTAGGCAGCATGCAGCTGGGCTAGGTGTGGGTGGCGCAGCCTCTTGAGCGCCTCGTATTCCTGAAGCACGGCTGCCCTGTCCTCAGGCCTGTAGGGAACGATCTTGGCGGCCAGGGCCCGCCCGCTGGCCTTCTCCCTGCACTGTCGGACCACGCTGAAGCGGCCCCTGGGAGAGAGACGCAGCAGGACCTGAGTGGCCCCCATGCACTCAGAGCAGCAGAGACCAAGCTCAGCAGGGGCAGCAACCAGACACAGGGAAGAGGCTCTGAGCTGAGCATGGGAATGTGGGGGTGGGAGCAGGAAGAGCCAGCAGGGCAGCTTGAGGAACCATCCCACCACCCGCTGTCCCCAGAGGCCCCTGCACCTCCGGATCTGCATCTGGAAGGCGAAGTTCCTGGTGCTGGGGAGGGGCGGGGCTGGCCGCCCCTGGCCACTCTCCTCCTCAGAGGCTGTTAGGGAGGGGCAGGTGACAGGTTCAGGAGGATCCCAACGCAGGCTCTCCCCTCCTCTTCCCTCACTCCTCCTCAGACACCAGACAGTGGCCCTGCCTGAGTGCCCGCTCTGGCCTCTGCTCCCTCAGGTCATTTTGCAGGGGAGAAGGGAACGTGGATTCAGGACACAATGAAGCCCTCATCATAAGTGTGTTTGGGGATACGCATCCTGAGCGGCAGGGCGCTTTCCAGGATGGACCAGGGATCACCATGGCATCACACCACCCTCTCCCAGGCCCACAGCAGACACTACTGATCCATCAAACCACTCTTCCACCCAACCCAGACCCAGCACCCAGGAAGTCACTGCCAACTCTTGGGGTGGCACCAGTGGGTGTGGGTGAGTGAAGGGAGCTGAAGGGTGAGGGCCCCAGAATGTGCAGGCTTTGAATGCTGGCTGAGTGCAGGAGCACTCTCTCGAAGGCAGTGGCCACCACAGGGTTCGCAGGCAGGAGGGTGCCTGTTATCTGCCAGCCACCCCATCCACTGGCTGCCCAGGAGTGGCTCACCCAGATGGCGGGGCCCTCCCAGGAGGACCTGCTCCGAGGGGCTGCTGTAGGGGCCCATTCCTGCCTTGCTGATGCATGCTGTCCGGAAGGTATACAAACCGCCCCTGGACAGCTTGTTGGTGAGGTAGCAGCAGTCGAAGATGTCAGAGGCCAGGGTGGTCCAGGTACCACCTGGTCATAGATGGAGTAAGAGGCAGTTGGGGAGAGAGGAGGAAAGACCTTCCCCAGACAGAGAGCAGACTGTGGGCAAGGGCCCTCCATGCTGACCCTGGGGGCATGACCTGAGCCTCAGGGACCCCAGGGAGAGAGGGCAAAGGGCCCACACAGTACCTTCTATGCAGCACTGTACGATGTATGTCACAGAGCCATAGGACTCCACGGGCTTCCAGACCAGAAGCACCCTGTCTGTGTAAACCTCCCCGATGTCCGGGCGTGGGGAAGACGAGGGGCGCTCTGCAAGAGGCCACCCATGGTCTGGGTCAGCATCTGACCCCCCAGGGCTGATTTCTAGCTGGCCCTGCCTCACCCTCCCTTACTTTCGGCAAATGTTAGGCTCCTAAGCCCACCCTCTCCCAGTGCCAATTGTTTGGGGTGGGTGAGGTCCTAGAAAGCAATGGGAGGAGGGGCGTGCCTCCTTCCCTAGTGGGCAGTCGGATGTCTGCCCAGCCCTCCCCACCAGGATCCCTCCTGGCCAGCCCTTCGCCAGGGTATGTTCAGGCCTTGGTGGAGTGGCCCAGGCTCTGGTCGGGGGGCCTTGCCCTGGTTTCTAAGCTTGGCTGAACGCCCCAGTACAGGGCCTGAGGTCAGACTGCAAGTTCCAGACTGGGCCAGCAGCCGTCTCAGCTGCCCACACACTCCAGGCACTGGATACTCAGCTCCTGACTCAACTCTGATGAAGACACAAACAGGATGGGGCTCTTCCCTCCTGCACCACTGGAGGGCAGGGTGGCACCCTCCACAGGGAGCTCCTCCTCCTGGCCAGGGGAGGCAGCAGGGTGCACAGCAGGCTGGAACACTGCCACACCATTCTCCTTCTTCTTGGGCACACTGCTCCCCCACCCCTGCCTTCCATCTGTCTCCTGTCAGTCTCCTGCCTCCTGCCAACCCCTGAAGACCCTGGACAGTCCAGAAGGCACCCACAGCAGTCACATGCAATGCCCCGCCCATCAGGACTGGACTGCTTGGTAACTCGGACGCACCTGTGGTCACCTCCTGAACCCCAAATTCCACAGCCCCACAGCTGAGGGAGTGGCCCAGTTCAGCTCATGAAACGAGGCTCAGCACCCCCAGCCCAGCCTCCCTGGCCTGGCAGGGACCTCTGGCAAAGCCTACCTACCTGCCTTCCGGAGTATGCCCGTGGTGGTTGCTGTGCCCAGAGGGTTGCTCACACTGCAGGTATACATGCCCAGGTCCTCAGCAGTCACCACTAGGATGGTCAGCAGCTGGAAGTTCTTCAGGGTGGAGGAGATGAGGAGGTGGCCGCTGCTCTCCAGGAGGGCCCCATCTGTGACAGCACAGAGCCCGACTGAGTTTCCCCTAGACAGTGAGGGCCCCTGCTGCCTGCTTGTATCCCAATCCCTTACCTTTACTCCAGGTGGCCTGGGCAGCTGGCTGGGCTAACACCTGGCAAGCCAGTGTCACCGACTGACCCAGGACCACGGTCTCATCTGAGAGCTCCCTCAGGAAGGTTGGTGCTGAGGAGGAGGCAGGAAGAGCCTTCAGACGGAAGTCCAGGCCAGAAAGTGTGGGCAGGACGCAGCACTGCCTCCTCCTGGAAGCCCTCCAAGATTGCTCAGCCCCCATGCCCAGCCTGCCTCTGGGCTTAAGCCCCATAGGTGGGTGGGGGCTTGCCCCTCTGGTGTAGGCACCATGGCGGTTGGGAAAGGACCTGAGACAGTGGGGCCTGCTCACCTTGGTCCCTGTCCTTCAGACCTGACAGCCGTAAGGAAGCCATGCCTGCCTTCTTCCTGGGGGGCTCCTCCAGGCCTGCAGGAGGAGTGGGAAGGGTCTCAGCAGGGAGGTCTGTCCTCGGGCAGCACCAGCTTCCTCACACTGCCTGTCCTCCGAGCAGGCCCAGGTCTCAGAGACTGGGGTGGTGAAGACAAGCTGGACCTGCTTCCCACCTCCCTCATCAGTGGGCTGTTGGGGGCTCTAAGGCCTACAGTGCAGGAGGGGGTTTCTTGGGGCTGGGGTCAGGCTGGGGTCAGGAGGGTGGGGGGTCACAGAGGCTGCTCTGGAGTTGGGACTTCCAGGCAGCTCGGGGTCAGGGAAGCTGGGGTTAGCTGTGCCTAGGGTCGAGTTGCTCTGGGATCAGGAGAGACCTGAAGTCAGGAGGGTCTGGGGCCACAGGACTGGGCTCAGAAGGTCTGAGGTCACTGAGGGTGGGCCATAAGACTCCTGGGTCAGAGGGTCTACAGTGGGGGAGACCTGGGTTCCTGGCTGCCCTCTCCCCAGGTGCCCTCCCTGCAGCTGTCTCCAGGATGGCCTCACATGCCCAGTAAGGCAGGTTCAGGTCAGCAGAGGTGCCCCCAGGACTCAGGTAGAGCCGTGGGTGCAGTTGGGATGTAGGGGCAACAGCACCAGAGTGGGGACCCAGCAGAACCCTGAGCATGAAAGGGTGAGTGATCCTAAGGGGCAGGGATGTGCCAGGGGATAGGACGAGGAGAAGGTCACCTTCCGGCCTGCCCTTCAGGATCCGGGAGATGTGAGCCATGGAAGCCTTCACCCTCTGGCGCAGCCCAAGTTCCAGGGGTTCCTCCAGTGGCAGACACTTCCCAGGGAACTGGAATAGGCCACGGGAGGGGGACCACTTGCGCTTTCTGCTGGCCGCAGCCTCCCCCAGCAGTGCCTCCAGGTCCTCTGGCTCCTCTGTGATCTCCAGGCCAGCTCGAAGGCCCAGCTCCCCTGGCCAGGGCCACGCAGCCTCAGGGAACTCTGCCAGTTCCTCCCCAGCCTCAGCCTCAGGAGAGGGCGGCTCTGGCTGCTCCCAGGGCTTGGGGACCCTCCTGAAGATCATGAACTCGAATGGGAGATACTTGATGTCATACAGGTCAGAGAGGTTGAGGTAGGCGGGATCCACCTCTGAAATGTCTAAGGATACAGTGTCGGCAGCCTCCGTATCCCCTGACAGGTCCCGGATCTGCACCAGGGACACCTGCCCATCTTGCTCCCACGAGGTCAGCTCTGGGGAAGCCCTCAGGGTAGCCCCTCTGGTCTCAGGCACTGGCCCCAAGTCAGCCTGGGGTTGAGGGCTTCCCACTCCAGCCTCGTCCTGCTCCTCGGAGGACTGGGATACAGCCCAGGCCATCCTGGCCCACAAGGGACCCTGTCCTAGCATGCCCCCTGCATCCCCACCAAAGGCAAAGGTACCATAGCCCGCCACCCCCGCATAGCCCCCACGGTACCCCAGGGAGAACTTCCGGGTGGTGGCCTGTTCCTGAGGCCTTGGTAAGGGGGGTGTTGGGTCAGGGGAATGCTCAGCCTCCTGGGACAGGCTGCCAGTGTCCAGGGAAGGGCTGGACTCCATGCCTGTGGGGCAGGTTGGTTCCAGGGAGCTGGAGGAGCTGGTCCAAGGCCCCCCAGGTCGAGAGATGCTGCCAGGCTCCTTCTCAGAGCCTGGCAGGGGGCTTGTTTGGGCTGGGCAGGGGGGCTCCAGAAGTATCTCCTTGATAGACCCTGGAGGCAAACAGCCATGAGTTTGTGGTGACAGTGGGCCACAGCCCTTTTGGGGGGCAGAACTCTGCTCAGGGTGACAAGAAGGAGCCTCCTGCCCCAGCCTGGACGACCCCGCTTGCTGAGTAGGCCCTGAGTCTCTAGCAGGTGATGGAGACAGACTGGGCCCTTTCGGGGGCTTCTGGTCTCTCCCACCAGCCTCCACAGGGGAGGCTGTGGGAGGACACTGTCCTTCACTGCAGGCCTCACTCAAGGGGCTGATGGCACTTGGAGGGTCTTGGTCCAGGGAGTGGCTACAGCCGGGGGCCTCACGGGCACTGGCGCTGGGCAGGCCCAGGGCCGTCTCAAAGGAGGGCGTCCTGGTTATCAGCGCGGCCTGCTCCTCCCTGGCGGCCTCCTCCTCCAGCACGCGATGCTCCATCAGCGGCTCACGCAGACCAGGCAGAGCCCTGGCGAAGTACCCACCCTTGAGCAGGTGCCGCCTCCGGGCCGCGTGTCGGCGGCCTCCAGGGGCCAGGGTGCCTCGCTCAGGGCCCTCGCCTGCCTGCTGGTAGAACAGGCTGCTGATGACGCTGTGCCGGGGGACGCAGCCGGGGGCTGCCAGGGGCCCTGCGCTTTGCTGTGAGGCTGGTGGGGCCTCCGCCTCCTCCGGCAGGCTGGCCGAGGGCCGCAGGAAGCCCCGTGGGTGCAGCAGCGGGGAATGGGTCACCGGCGAGGATGGCAGCGACTTGGCCCTGGCAAACGGGGCGAGCTCATTGTCTGAAGAGGAGGAGCTGGAAGAGCCGCTGGCTTCTGCGCGCAGGTGCCGGGCCACTCCCAGGGAGGGGCTGTCGGGTGGGCCCTGCAGCAGCTCTGGGATGGAGCGCATCACCAGGATGGACTTGTAGCTCATCAGGGAGCGCTGGGGGCGGCACAGAGCAGTCGCTGGGTGGGGCCGTGGCAGGGAGCAGGCCCTCTCCCTCCACCTTCCCAGTGGGCCAAAGCGGAGGGGACCCAGAGCAGTGGGGACCTCTGCACCAGGGCTCTTGGCTTCTGCCTGGCCACTGGTATTCCTCTGCACCTGGCACACTCATGGCTGAGATCCGATGAGGTGCCAGGCCTGGGAGTGCGCTAGGCGGGCTTGGGCTTGCGTTTCTGCCCCTGCTCTCACCCCCCTTTCAGGGGACAGCTCACCTGCCAGCGACTCCTGGCCAGGAGGAACTTGAGCTGCTTAGTGTTTATGAAGTGGGCCTCCTCCGCAGGCATGGATTTCTGGAGTGTGAGGGAGCAGCCACATTGAGGAGAGACCCCAGCGCCCTGATGGGGGCCCCTCCTGGGATGGAGGCCCAGCTGGGCAGGGGCAGGTGGACTTGCCCTCAACCCTGGGGTCTCATGGGCTCATCCTCTTACTTTGCCCAGACAGGGCAAGGCAAAGGCCAGAGGTCGTAGGGGAGCCCCTGACCCCCTGTGAGGGTCTCAGGATCCCAAGCTTGTCTGAAGGGACAAGTGTCCTCTGAACTGGGGCACAGGGGCCTGGGTGCCACCACCATATGTGCTGATGCAGGCAGGCCCTCGTCCCCCTTGGGTTGGATGTCCCTCCCTGCAGGCCTGGGGTTGAGCCAGGCTGGGCCTACTCACCAGGAACCAGGGGTGGGTGAGGCACTGGGAGGCACTAGGCCGGGCCCTGGAGGGAGAGCAGAGCCCAGGTCAGCCAGGCAGTCATCTGGCCCTGGGCAGGGCTGGCTGCACCCTGGGCAGGCAAGAGAGGCATGCACTCACCCTGGGGCCCTCTGCAGCGTGGCCTTGAGGAAGTCCTTGGCGTCCTCACTGAGGTGGGCAGCCATGGGGCTGCTCCAGGACACCCGCCCCTCCAGCACATTCAGCAGGGTGGCACGGTCACTCTCTCCCGCAAACGGGGAGGAGCAGGTCAGGCTGGAAACAGGCAGAGCCTGCCCTCAAACAAAGCCCCTGGGGACGAACTCTGGCACCACTCCCACCCAGCAGTATCTGAGGTTCCCCAGATACTGCCTCAGCTTGGAACACCAATCCAGGCAAAGCCTAAGAGGGTGTCTGGGCTCAGACCAGGGTTGGGGTCCCCACTCAGGCTGGGACAGGGATCAAGGAAACGTCAGCCTGCATGGGGTCCCTGCTTTAACCTGAGGCTCTCATGGCCAGAGGTGGGTACAGGGCTGAACTTACAAAGGAGACCCAGGCTAGCTTGAAGCAGGGATGGATGCCAAGGCTGGGTGCTGGTTCAACCTGGGGTGGGTACTTGGCCTCAGCCTGAGCTAGGGATCCAGGCTCAGCTGGGACAGGAGTCCAGGGAGCCTAGATAGGCACCAATCTATGTCTGAGGTGGGGACAGGTCTTAGTCTGCAGAGGTCAAGGATCAGTCTGTACCACCAGCATCTTCAGGGAAGCAGTGACTACTATGAGTGGACTCTGGACAAAAATCCCACAGACCCTACAGGGTCAGCTCAGCTCTGCCTAGTGATGACAGGGTGTTTGTGAGGAGCAGTGGGCAGGACCCTCTTATCAGGGTTGGCTGACTGCCTGTTCCCAAGATAGCTGCCCCCGGGCTCTTGGGTCTCTGGTCTGGGGTGTGGCCAGCAGCACACGTGGCCCTCAGGATTCTGCAGAAGGGTTGGCTTTGAAGAAGCAGCTGCCAAGAACAGACTGTGCTCACCTGAGGTAAGAGATGACCCCCATGGCCCTGCAGAAAGAAAATCACCCACTGTGAGTCACCCCAGGCCTGGTCACAGGCAAGGGGTATGTGGGAGGAGGCATGGGGGATCCCAGGGGTGTAGAAGGAGGCAGAGGTTCAGAGAGGACCCTTTGGCTGGCTGCTGGGCTGCCAGATGACTCCCCAGCATGGTCCCAGGAGGGTCACAGTCCTGACTCAGCCTGACCACTCACCAGATGTCAGAAGCCTCGCTTACGGGGGTCTGCTCAATGATCTCAGGGGACACGAACTCTGGAGAGCCGTACTTGCTGTACTGTGGCTCTGAAGGGGTGATTTTTTGGGCAAAGCCAAAGTCGCAGATTTTAATGTCTTCCCGAGCAGGATGCACCATCAGGATATTGGGGGGCTGTCAGAAAGTATTGGGGAGTCTATGGGGGTTGGGCCACCTGGGGTTTCCAGGCCTCAGGGAGTCATTCAGGGTCCATGAGGCCAACGTGGGGCATGGGGAGCCCCAGTCAGACTGTCAGAGCAGAGCCCACGGATGAGCTGCCAATTAGCAGTGCATCCAGTCCCTGCAGGACAGCAAGCCCTGTCAAGGAAACTGGACACGGTAGGTCTGTCCCTTCCTATCCTGCAGGCCCAGGGCTCCCCTCTCCCACCCAGGTTCTGGAGGGGCCCGAGGGACAGTACCTTTATGTCCAGGTGGAGGACCCCGTGGCTGTGCAGATAGTGCAGTCCCTCCACCAGCTGCTGGAGGTAGACCTTGACCTGTGGCAAAGGCTGTGCTCAGGGAGGGGCCCCGGCCCTCCACCTTGACTCATCCTGCTTGAGTGCCCCAGTCTAGCACCTGGGACAAGCCCACAGGGTAGGTGGCACCCTGAGCCCTAAGTGCCAAAGCCAGAGAAATCCCCAGGAACAAGCAAGGTGTGCAGGAAGCCAGGCCGTGCAGATGGGCACAGAGTTCGGGCAGCCACGGGGCCTGGGATCCAGAGAGGCGGGGCCTGGGCCACATCTGGGGCAGCTGTGTCTGGGTGGGGCTGGGACCCGCATGCAGCTCAGGCCAGTGGCAGGCAGGTGCAGGGTCACCTCGGCTTCTGTCACCACGCTCTTCTTGAAGAGGCGATCCAGCAGCTCCTCCGATGAGCACCTGGGGCCTGGTCAAGGAAAGCAAATGAGGCTGGAACCCACCAGGAGGTGGCCAGGACAGGGTTCCTGCGGTCTCAGGGGTGGAGTACTGGTGCTCAGGTTGAGGGGAGGTGCCATGGGCCCCTGGAACCCCAGACAGCATCCAGCCCAGATGACGGGGGCTGCCTGGGGACTGAGGCCACAGGGCAGTGGTAGGGTGGGGGCACCTGGCCTGTCTGCACAAATCCCTCCTCAGGGGAGAGACAAGAACACAGGAGCAGATCCAGCCACAAGGCTCTCCACACTGAGACCCCAGTCAGGGACCTATGGGCAGTGGGCAAAGACCTGGAGTAACCTGCGTAGGACACTCCTCTCCTGCATCTGAGAGGTCACCCATAGGAGGAGACCCCTGGCCGTCTCCACCGAGGACATCTGGACCCTCAGGACCAGCTCAGCCACTGACCCTGCCTGGTGACCCCCCTGGACAACCCTCAGAGAGAAAGAACCCCCTGACCAACACCATCACAAGCAGCAGGAACAGGGCTGCTTGTCACACAGCATTGGCCACAGGAAGGTGGGCTGAGGCCGTCACAACCTGCCAGGCCCAGGGAGCATACGCTCCTCCAATCCCCAGCCTGGTGGCCACTGCACCCCTCCTCAAACCCCAAGGGGCCAGGAGAAGAAAGGATACAGTTCCAAAATGAGGATGAGGGTCTTCCGGGTCTCAAACTGGTCCAGCAGCCCAGTGACCAGCGGGTGGCTGAGCGTGGCCAGGATATCTCGCTCCTGGTATGCCTGGGCCCGAGTTCTGCTCCGCAGGGGGATGAACTTGGCAGCACAGAATACCTTATTTCCTTTGTGCTGTACCCTTTTCACAAAGCCAAACACGCCTCTGGGGAGGAGAGAGAGGGATCAGGATGGCGACGCTGTGCCACGGGTCCTGGGCATCCCTGGGGCCAGAAGGGCTGGAGTGTACCTGCCAATCTCCTCCTTGACTTCGTAGAAGGAGTGCAGCTTCCTCCGATGGCTCTGCTCTTCTGAATCTGGCTCACTGTCTCCTGTGGTCAGCACAGAAGGTAGTTAGGACGGCAAAGGCACTGCCCTGGCCCTCGTCCCCAGTACTGTGGGGCTGGCAGGCTGTTCCCTGGGCCTGGGCCTGTGGCCCATGGGAACCTTGAACTGGGGTCCCTATGGGGACTGGGGATGCCATGTGGAGACCGAGCAGCCCTGGGCCTGGGAGGCTCTGCGGCTTACCCCCATGGACCAGCAGCTCCGCCTTGCAGAGCACCTGGCCAGCAGAATTGTGTGCGAGACAGGTGTAGACGCCTGCATCTTGCTGGACCACATCCTTCAGTAGCAGGCAGTGAGTGGTGCCATCCTTCTGCTGGCTCAGCCGGGCACTGTCCTCCAGTTGGACACTGTCCTGAAACACCAGCAGGGCAGGACGCCATTAGCCCATCCCAGCATCAGGCCCACCTGCCCTTCCCTGACACCTGCTGTGTGTTGGCCCCAGGTCCAGCCCCATGCCCAGCCACGATGGGCTTGGGGATTGCAGGAGGGGCCACACAGCTAGGATCGTGTGGTGCAGTTTTCACACTCACATGCACACACAGGTGCCTCCAGCCTCTGAGGGCCCCACCCTGCCTCCCTGGGCCAGCTCTTACCTTGAACCATGTCACAGTGGGCTGTGGGTGCCCCTCAATGACAGCCTCAAACTGTGCCGTACCACCCGCTTGGACCTGCACATCCTCAATGGTCACCTGCATGGTTGGGGGCCCTGGGAAGAGGTGGAAAGGGGGACATGGGGAGGGATTCCCAAGCTGCACAGCCCATACATGTGGTCAGTGAGGCTCTGAGTACACCCCAGGGCAACAGGCAACAGGGCCCCCTGGTAACTGGGAAGTTCTTCCATCCAACCACTGTCTCCCTGCTTTGCCCTCAGCTGGCCCAGCAGTCACAAGGACAGTCAAGCCAAGGCAGGCAGAACATGCTAAGGGGCAGTGGCTCTCTCCAGGACTGGGTCCCGCAGACACCAGATCTGTAGTGCCTGCCTCTCCTGGAGAGCTCCAGCCCCAACCCCATTGTGGCACAAGAGAAGGGGTAAGGAACCTGGGCTGAAGCAGGCGGGGACCTAGCGGGCCCCTCCACCCTCCAAGCAACTGCCCCCAGCCCAGGCACTGCAGGGCCACCCTCACAGCACGCCCTGATCCCCTGACCCCCATACTTGAACTTGTAGCACTGGTGTCAATGGGCTGGTACACATAGGTCCTTTGTGTGGTCTCTGTGACTACATGGCTGTGGACATCCCAGAGCATCTGCCCGGCACCTGCCCCTGGCCAGGCAGCACCCTCCACCCTGGAATCACAGAGTTAGGTGAGCTTCTGCTGGCTAGAGGTGACAAGATGGGGTCCTAGGCTTTCCCCACATGCGGGGGGATGAGGTGTTCAGATGGAAGACCCTGGTCCTTGCTGTGGAGGCTTCCTGCACCTCCTGCCCTGAGGTTGGCCTTCTTCCCTGCCTACTGGCTTGGCCTGGGGCAGTCAAGGAGTGCACAGGAGGCCACAGGACCACCCCATTACCTCTGCGTGCCACACGGCCAGAGTGGATGTACCTGCCCACCCATGAGCTGTCCTTGGCAGGACTGCCCCCATCTCATGACTCAGTTAGCCAGGGGATGTTACCGGATGGGGACGGTCCGTCCCTGGGCCCCAGAATCAGTCACCGTCTCCTGCTCCAGGACTTCCCGGATGAGAGGCTGTGGCACCTCTGGGGTCTCAGCTGCTGGGAGATGAGGAGCCTCGTGAGACAGAGCTGGGCTGGGGCTCAAGGGACCCTCCTTGGCCCTGCACTGTCCAACAGTCCCCCACATCACCAGGCCAGGGTGTGTGTATGCTCAGCAAGACCACTGCTTGCAGGGACCTGGGGGCCATGGGTGAGACTGTCCCCAAAGCCCAGGTTCAGCCCATGGCTCAGCATGTGCATGCTGGCTGGGGTCCATTCTGCAGGCACCTGCCCCACCAGGGACACCCACTTCAGTGTCCCTGCCCAGCAGCTAGGCTGCCATCCAGGGAACATCCTGACAGCATAGGTCAGTGACCCAGGAAAGTGGCTATATCCCACGCCATGGGTGCCATAGGCTCTGGCAGCTTCCTACGGGCAGGAGAGACTGCAGGTGACATCACCCAGCACTAGAAGTTGTATTGTGGCCACAGCACACAGGCAAGGCCCACTCTATCACTGGCCATGGACAAAACAGAGGATAGCCTAGCAGACTGGCTAGAAAAGTATGGCTTAAGGTGACCAGGTGGTCACTTAGAGCAGGCTGTGGTGCCCTTGGGGAGGCTCTCCAGGGCCCTGAGGCTGGCTGCAGGTGAACTGAGGCATCTCAGGCTGGAGCCAGCACTGGGGTGGCCAGGGAGGGGCAATGTGCTGGGCCTCCAAGGACAGGGCTGGATGGAGGCTGAACTTAGGGGAACCCCTCCATCTTCAAGCAGGACACAGGGAATGAGTGGAGGGAAAGGGACCCCAGGATGGGAAGGGGCTCGGCTTGCTTCCAAAGCAGCAGCAGGAAAAGTGAACACCAGCACAAGGCAGGCCAAGCAACACCAGGGGTTTGCTCCATTACCGCGTTCCTGGACACCAGAACTCTGTGGCCACTCTGATCCAGCAGCCTCCCACAGAGATGCCATCCCTAGCCTTTGCCTTTCCATCCCCTGTGGGCACCAATCTGTCACAGCTGGTGGTGGTGACAGACGAGACGAAGCTGCCTAACTCTTGGTCCTGAGAGGGACACTGGGCCAGACCTGCACCTAACTGACACCATGCTGAGGACGCTGGGGTGGCCATGTGCAAATTCAGAGCCCGAGGACATTCCTTGGCCAGGACAAGGTCAGCACAGGATGTGTCTTTGCAGCCAGTTCCCTGCAGGGCTTACCAGGTGTGCCCGAGGCTTCTAGGGCCTGGGGGCCAGCCTCCTGAAATGCCAGTGGTTCCCTGGGGCCAGGGGTGGGGCTGGCAAAGTCCCCTGCAGAAGGGCCTGGAGCCTCAGGGCCCAGTAGTCTCTGCAGCACAGATGGGACTTCCTGGTCGGCTCCAAGGGAGGGCTGGGCGGAGCCCTCCTGGGTAACACCTATGAAGAGGTGGGTCAGCAGCAGACAGTAAGGCCCAGGGTCTGGTGTGGCCTGACCCCAGGTAGGGGCCTCCAGAGACCAGTCCCTGTCACAGACAGCCCAGTGGGTTGACCCCCAGCTGGCCCCTCCCACCTGCCTCACTCACCCACCCGCTCAGGAGGCTGTGAGGGGTGGAGGCTTGGCATAGAGAGAGAAGCCCCAGAACCCACACTGGGGACATCCTCTTCCTCCCCTGGAGGTCACGCCTGTCGTCACCCAGGTGCCCCATGGAGAACAACTCCTCCTCCTGGGCCAGGGGAGCGGGAACCTACCCTTCACCCTTCATGTGCCCCAAATCCCAGCACACACTTCATCCCAAGGCTGGCTGTCCTGCAAGGCTGACTCTGAACCCCAGCTCTAAACCTGGGGGCAGCCTGATACCATGTCAAGGTCCAGGGGATCATGGGGCTGGTGTCCAGGTGGCCAGAGCCATTGGCCCCCCTCCTGGGGACAGACCCACTGCCCTATCCTTACCCAACTCCATCTGCATAGTAACCGTCCACCCTCCACTTACAGCTAGTCCAGGCCATGCTACCCTTCCCTGGCCCCTTCCACCTATCCCTGAAGGACTCCCCAGGCCCCTGCCTGGCATGGCCCCTGCCCTTCCCACCTGCCAACCGTCTGCAGCCTGAGGATGCTGAGCACTTCCATCCCCAGAAGGTCCTTGCCCAGAGCCTTCCCCAGCCCTCCTGAGCCCCTGCCCAGGAGTGGCACCCAAAATGGAGAGGCAGCTCCAGGATGCCCTCTGCGGGGTCAGGGAACCCACCCTCCCCTTCCCCATCCAAGAGGTCAGTGGATCCCTGGGAAGCCTCAGGGTTGGAGCTCAGCAGAGAGTGGTTCCTACCCCTCTGACAGATGCTAGGTTGTCCTGGGTCACCTCAGCTGGGGACAAAGGGGTAAACCTCTAGATGCCAAGAACTTGGGACCACCATATCACACCCCCATACCACATCTGTCCTGACACTAGCCTCAGCTGCCAGGTAGAGGAAAGCCTGCTCTGCTCCTGGTGGGCCAGAGGGACAATTATGGGTGATTCTGGTCATATCATGTGTCCACAGGACCAGCCCCACAGCACCTGCCCTGCCTGAGAACAAGACAGGCCCATGTGCTGCCACAGCCCGTCTGGCACACAAGAGCCAATACAGGGCACCCATGTGGCTCCCAGCTTGACCTCAGAGTGAAGGAACAAGGGAAGTTGGTCTAGGCCCAACCAGGGCTATGGGTGGAGGGGATCCCGGGGTACTGAGTGCGAGAGCGAGAGGAGCAGAGAGGAGGCGCAGACTGGTTTATTGCTCTATCAGCCAGAATACAGGTGCACTTCCCAACACAGACCCTGTGTCCACCCTGCAGAGCCGCTGGTGGCCACTAGGTCCTGGGTGTGGCTTTGGGGGTCTGGGTCCCATCCCTAGCCTGGGGACAGGCAAGGCTGTACCCAGTGGGAGCAGGACACAGGCCCAAGTCCACATCTGTGTTCAGAGCCTGGAGGCTCCTGCAGGCCAGAAGGGACAACCCAGAGCTTGGTCTCTGAGCTGCCCCTGGCCAGGGCTCTCTTGAAGAACTTCAGTGCATCCAGCATTGTAGGCACTGTGGTCCTCTTTGTTGAGGACCAAAGTCCAGTGAGGTAGGAAGGGCCCAGGACAGAGGGCATGGCAGGCTGAGCCCCGAGCTCAGAAGAGCAGCACATTAAGCACAGGTGACTGAGATGAGCTGGGGTTCCTGAGCAGGTGCTGCTGCCCAGCAGGGTGCAGGCCCCATGCTGCAAGGATGGCACAGTAAGCGTGCCCTGGCCTCCCTGTCTTGCCAGGGTATGTGGCCTCAGCCCTGGGAGGGGCCAGGGGCCTCATCTCCATCTGGGCGAATATGCAGAGTTACAGTCTCTCCCACAGTCCCCAAGCTGACCATCTGGGTGGAAACCTCCGTCTTGAAGCTGCTCTGCCTGCCGTCTGTAGAGTGCTGGACCCGGGTGCAGGAGGAGGTCCAAGGAGCGCTGCCCACAGGCCCAGCTCGGGCCCCTCGCACGTGGAAGGACAGGTCCTCAGGGCTGTGGACCTGGGATCCCGTCCTGAAGAAGCCAGGTGGACCCACATGTCTGGGTGGGCGCCCCACATTGAGCAGGATGGGCTGCCCCACAGTGGGCTCACTGATCTCTCTCTGGAGCACGGAGACCTCACAGGGCATGTCGTCGGAGGTGCTGCTTGCTGGGCCACGGCAGCCAAAGGTCTCCCCTGCCTGGGGTACATAATCTTCCAGGTCAGCCAGGGTCAGCACACGACCGTTGTGTGTGAGGATCTTGGGATCACGGCTGCAAAGGCCATCCGTGTCCTGGGGTTCCTCCACCACAAAAGGGCTCTCCCCATCACCCTCTCCTCCTGCCCACTCCGTGCTGCTGTCCCTGAGGGAAGCCCCAGTCTCCTCTGGCTCAGGGCTGACTGCTCCGGAAGCAGCCCAGTCCACACTGCCCCCAGCATCCACATGGAAGACGAGGGGCTCCCCAATGCGGACCACAGCTGGACCCTGGGCATGGGGCTCCTGGTCCAGCTGCTTGTTGTTGGAGTTGTTGGCGTTGGGGTCCCCACCTGGCGTCCCACCAGGCAGTGTGAAGAGCAGTGCCCCCATGCCTCTGGGCACCTCCCTGGTGGGAGACACAGCCCGAGGACCTGACTTCTTCACTCGGACTTCAACAGTCTCCTCAACCTCCACCCACTTGGGCTGGGGTCCTGTGCCCCCTGGCAGGGCTCCAGAGGGGGCCTCAGCCTCCGTCACGTACAGTGTGGGCACAGTGGGCTTCCGGCCTGGCTCTGTCTCAGGCCTGTGAGGCTGCCTGGACCCCGGCAGGAACAGCAGGTCAGGGGCCAACAGAACTGGCCTCTGTGGGCTGGTGGAGCGGCGGGAAGGCGAGCGGGAGGGGGACTTGCTGGGGGACCGTCGTGGGCCACGGGGACTCTTCACCACAGTGGTGATGGTCTCCTCTCTGGTAGGGGAGAGGGCCCAAGAAGAGATGGGCACAGAGATCTGCAGCCTCACCCAGCTCCAAGCCATCAGCACATGCCAGAGACCAAGTTAAGGTACAAACAGGTGAGGAGGGTGAGTGTGCAAACTCCTACACATGCTCTTCAGCCCCACCTGCAGAGCCCCTGGCGGGAAGCCAAGGAAACCAAGCACAGTGTTTCACATGGCTAAGCTCAAGTTCTGCTCTGCTCAAGACATGTGGAGGCACCTAGAAGGCCCATGCTACATCACCCAAGCTAAAGCCTCTGGACACCAGGACTGCACTGTCTCCCCGTCCCCCTCTTCAGCAGGCTTTCTGCTCTGTACCTCAGGCAGGGTGCCCAGCCTGCTACCAGGAAGTGCCCGCATGCCGTGAAGTCCTTGGCAAGTGACAGGCTGCTGGCCTGCGGCCTGTGCTCCTGGCCTCTGGATCTAAGGCCAGTGAGGCCCCAGCAGGCCAAGGGGAAGACTGGCTGAACACTGAGCTCCAGATGGCCATGTCCCCCGCCTGGCTGGCATCTCCCAAGGTGGGAGGGGCAGAGCTCAAGGTCAATAGCTCAGGAGTGCATGCTGGGAGGGCCAGCGACTCTACAGCCCTGGCCTGTCTCAGCAAGGGCCCTGTTCTGATCCCCTTTACAGGCATGGACAGGGGGAAAGGCTCAAAAATGCCCAGATCCAAGGGTCAGCAATGCACTGGTTAGCCCAGGTCCTCCTCTGCTGCCAGTGATCCCAGTTCTAGCAGGAGCTGAGGTAAAGTGGGCCATGAGCAGGGAGCAGGCTCCGGCTGAGGGAGGCAAGTCCACGGTGCTCAGCTGAGGATCTACCCATGGTCAGGACTTGGTGCTTTGACCAAGGCACTGCCTATCTCTCTCTCTCTCAGCATTTATTTTTATTTCTTGCTCTAACTTCGGGGCTCCAGGAAGAGTTGCTCCCAGGGACGGGCCCAGAGACACATGGGCACCCTCAAGGTGCACAGCAGGGATGAACCCTACATTCCCTGTCCCTACATTCCCTATCCCTTGTCCAGGAGGAAAGGAATCTCCTACTCCACTGACTGGTGGGGAGGTTAAGGCTCCTGGTGGCCTATTGAGGGCCAAAGCTGAGGGGGCACAGCCTTCTCTGCAGGACGAAGGTGGGTACTTCCCAGAATGTTTCTGATCCCCAGTCCCCCTCAGGTCGCCTCTAAAGCTTCGCAAATGGGATCTGGCTCCATCTCTACAATGCTCCCCCTGTGGAGGGAAAGGAGCAATAACCTGTCTGAGGCCCTAGAACACCTGCTTGTTCCCAGGATGGCACTCTACCACCCAACTGTTCCCATCTGTTGGGTGGCACAGTAGGAGAATCCTACTTTCAGGGAGAAGGGAGGTCAGGGAAGAGCTAACCCAGGGCCTCGTCAATTCTGATGACAGAATTCTTCTGCAGCACAGCCACCTTCAGGCCCTTCTGGCGGCTGCTCAGCCCCTGGGGAATGGAGGTTTCTATCCTGGAGCATCCCAGCCTGTAACCTATAAAAACCTCAGCCAGTCCTGCCTACAGCTTCCCACACCTCCACCTGCATACCTCCTCTGCAAGTCTCCAGGACTGTCCAGGTCATAAGCAAGCCTATGTTCTGTGAGTTCACCCAGTTCTGATCCCCCAAGTCAGCTCACCAACATGCACAGATTTTCTACAGCATGAAGGTACAGAAGGACAAAGAGTCCACGGGCATGGCTCTGGGGAAATGGGCTCTCAGCTGACTTCTGGGAGCCACCCTAAGCCTCCTCACTTCCCTGAATCTCGGTTAGGCTTGGGTTTGGAGACTGCTAAAATTCCTTCATTTAAAAAAATTTTTTTGTTTAGTTGTAAATGGATCTTTTTATTTTATTTATATATTTATGTGCAGTGCTGTGGATCAAACCCAGGACCTCACACATGCCAGGCAAGTGCTCTACCACTGAGCCACAATTCTAGCCCCTAAAATTCATTTCTTAGGCTGCACTAGACACTTCAAGTACTCAACAGACACACTTGGCTAGTGGCTGCCACACTGGGCAGTGTAGAGAGAATACTCTCACCACTGCAGCAAGTTCTGTTGGATGATAACGTCCCAGATGTGGGGTACCAAGGGATAAGAGTCTGTCTCTAGTCTTCTGAGGGAAGTGGCTCAGTCCCAGCCCCACCCTAGTGGTGCGACTCTGATGAGCCATTGTATTGTGTGCAGAGCAAGAGAGCCATGATGTGTGGAGGGACCTGAGGCCACGGCTGTGTGAGAAATCTGCAAGGCACTGGTGGCCAGAAGTGAGCCAGGCTGTTAGTGCAGCCACTGCAAGTGGCCAGGACACACAGCAAGGTCCAGGAAGGTTAGTGGCATGCAGGGCACTGCAGTCCGAGGACGGGTTAGGAACACGCCTGCACTTACATGATGACGGTTTTCTTGGGGACTTTAGTCGCCTGCTCAGTGACTACAAAGAAAACAGTCAGAATAGCAAGGGTTACAGAGAAGCCAGTGCCTGGGGCTGACTCCCTGATGGCACTGCAGTGCAGCCACCTGCTGGGCTTAGAAGCACTGGCCATGTGTCCCTGGGCAGCCTGTCTCAGCTAGGAGGTCCAGTTTCCTCAGCTACAGACGGGTGAGAGCATCTGCCCCGAGGGGCTGGGGTGTGACAGCAGGCACCCCAAGGATAGCCCACTCTCCCTCCTGAGCGCCACAGGAGCTGTGGGGAGGAGAACGAGCTGGCATCTGTTGCCCACTCAGAGGGCCCAGGCTTTTCCTCATGCTGACCTAAGTCTGTGAATTCCTCAAACATGTAGCCCAACATAGCCCTGAGGCTTAGGGAAAGGGAAGAGTAGCCTGTGGCCATGCAGTGGGCCACCAGCCACAATGGGGCCAGGATGGTTGATGCCTTTGCCACAAAACGAGCTCAAGTCCAAAAGGTGTCTCCAGGGGAGAGGGACACAAGAGTCCTGAATGTGAACATCTGAACCCCATGCATGTGGTGAGTGTCTCCAGGGGAGGGGGCACCAGAGTGCTGCACGTGGCACATCTGAGCCCCATGCATGGGGGTGCCTGAGATCTGAGTGTGAAGGGCAGCTGTCCCAACTGCGTGGCCTTTCCTGGTTTTCCCAGCTGTTGCCCTTACCAAAGCCAGCCCATGGGGCCTATGTTTCCATCTTGCTGCTGGGGACTGGAGTTCCAGAGAGGATGAAACTCATCTGGAACCAGGCAGCACCTACTCCCAACCACCTTGAGGCTTCTTCCCTTGACCTCTGGGCAGGCCTGGGCTTGACTACTGCAGGCCATCTCCAGGCTCAGCAGCCCTCTCACTGCTCAATGGGAAGGTGGAGGAGGTGGCCAGCAAAGTCAAGTGGCCTGTACTGGGACATGGTCCCACATCTCCTGGACCAGGGGACTTTCTGCTTCACTGCACTGCAACACTGAGACAGGCTTTCCCTAGGCAACTTATGGCATTTCAAGCTTGTCTCAGATGATGAGCACAAGAATTAGACACTATCTGTGTGTGTGTGCATTGGAGGTCACACTGGCTACGTTTGTGTGCCTGCACATGGATGTACCTTGCATACAAATGTGCACACAGGTGTACTTGTCTGCACACATATGCATGCTCAGACACACTGCACACACATTCACACACACAATTGTGTATACATGTATGTGCACATCAGCACATGTACATGTGTATGCTCAGGCATGTGTGTTTATATGTGTGCATTGCTTGCACAGGCTGTGTTCAGGAGTGTGTGTGCGTTTATATGTGTGCATTGCTTGCACAGGCTGTGCTCAGGCAAGTGTGTTTATGTGTGTGCATTGCTTGCACAGGCTGTGCTCAGGCTTGTGTTTATATGTGTGCATTGCTTGCACAGGCTGTGCTCAGGCAAGTGTGTTTATATGTGTGCATTGCTTGCACAGGCTGTGCTCAGGCAAGTGTGTTTATATGTGTGCATTGCTTGCACAGGCTGTGCTCAGACAGTGTGTTTATATGTGTGCATTGTTTGCACAGGCATGTGTGCTTATATGTGTGCACTGCTTGCACAGGCTGTGCTCAGGTGTGTGTGTGTTTATATGTGTACATTGCTTGCATAAGCTGTGCTCAGGAGTGTGTGTTTATATGTGTGCATTATTTGCACAGGCTGTGCTCATGCATGTGTGTGTTTTTATGCGTGTATTTTTGCACAGGCTGTGCTCAGGCTTGTGTGCATTTATATGTGTGCATTGCTTGCACAGGCTATGCTCAGGAAGTGTGTGTTTATATGTGTGCATTGCTTGCACAGGCTGTGCTCAGGCAGTGTGTGTGTATGTTTATATGTGTGCATTGTTTGCACAGGCGTGTGTGCTTATATGCGTGCATTGCTTGCACAGGCTGTGCTCAGGCAAGTGTGTGCTTATATGTGTGCATTGTTTGCACAGGCTGTGCTCAGGCAAATGTGTTTATATGTGTGCATTGCTTGCACAGGCTGTGCTCAGGCAGTGTGTGTGTGTGTGTTTATATGTGTGCATTGTTTGCACAGGTGTGTGTGCTTATATGTGTGCATTGCTTGCACAGGCTGTGCTCAGGTGTGTGCGTGTTTATGTGTGTGCACTGCTTGCACAGGCTGTGCTCAGGTGTGTATTTATATGTGTGCTTTACTTGCACAGGCTGTGCTGAGGCATGTGTGCTTATATGTGTGCATTGCTTGCACAGGCTGTGCTGAGGCATGTGTGCGTTTATATGTGTGAATTGTTTGCACAGGCTTTTCTACAGGGAAGTGGCTGATGGCGGGAATAGGAATCCAGTCAGGAAGCTGTATGTATTTAGACTAAGTTGGGCACAAAGAGGGACAACCTGTGTGCCAACTGCAGGCAAGCTCCTGTGCACAGAAGGACAGGAAAGCCCAGGGCCTCCACCTGGGTCCTCCCTGGCAGGGACCTGGCTTACTGCTCCATCTTGATGCTCCAGGATACCTTGGGTTGCTAAGCTGGCACTTTATTCATGGTCGCCAACTGCCCGAGACCAGCTGTGGGCCCCAGTGAGTCTGCCATTACAGGAGGGCTGCAGCCGTGCAAAGCAGCATCCTGGCCTGGTGCAGACACTCAAGCCAGGTCAGTGCCACTGACAGGAGACAGCCAGGGCCCCTCTGGCTGCAGAGCCACTGGTTAAGACAAAGCAGCAGGACAGGATTAGGAAGCAGGAGGCACAGGGCTCTGATTGCATGGCCTTCGAGAACCAGCGCTCAGTGATGTGCCTGGCCCCAGTGGGCTCTGGAGGCCTGCTCTTCACGCTGACACCCGCCTTCTTCCAGAAAGGGACTCGTCGTGACCAACAAGAGAACAGCTGCAGAGGACACTCCTGCCCCAGTGAGAAGGGCACATCCCCAACCATGAGACACGCAATGCAGAGGAAGTGGACGAGTCGGTGGCGGCAAAAGCATATATGCATGGTGCTGCTGTCTCCGGGTTGTGGGACAGTACATGTCACGGGTCCCCAGGAACACAGGTCCAATATGGCAGGTGAGGGTCACAAGCCCTCACACAGGGACTTGCCCTTGGAGAAAGAGTCCATGAGGGCCACGGGGGCTTCAAAGTTCCTAGGGTTGGGATCTAGGGTGTTGGCTGGCCCGATTCTCTGAAGGTCCAGAGGGACAGAGACCCTGTGTGTTGGTCCCTGGGATGGACAGACTGCAGTGGGAATACTTCACAGGAACCTGTGCTCAGGAATTGGACGACACATTTTCCAACCACCCTCTTGTGGAAGCTGTGGCTCCACCAACATGGGTCCAGCCTCTGCGCGATGGCTCTAGGGACAAGGACTCCCCACATGCCAAGGCAGCCCTTCGAGGGGGACAATTCTACCTGGGAGCCAAGACATATAACAGTGGCCCTCCTCCGGTCACGGTGGCCTGGACACTGGCTCACCCAGATGGGGCCTTGTAGGAGTGACTTGTTGTGACCCTGGGAGTGACCTAGGCCAGGGCAGGGACACTAAACCACAAATGCTCTGGCCTCTCCAAGGCCAATTCAGCCTGGTGGGAAAGGGATAGACCAATATCTGACTCTCCACTCATAAGTTTAGCCCTCATTGGAAACGCCCTTCCTCAGATGGCCTACTGTCCTGCCCTCTGCGCTCAGTGGAGACACCACTTCCAAAGATGTACTACTGTCCTGCCCTCTGACCTCAGTGTAGACGCCATTCCCAGACATTCTACTGTCCTGCCTCTGCCCTCACTATAGACGCCCTTCCCTAGACATCCTACTGTCCTGCCCTATGTCCACAGTGTAGACACCCCATCCCCAGACGTCCTAATGTGCTGCCCTCTGCCCTCAGTGGAGACGCCCCTTTGCCAGACGTCCTACTGTCCTGCCTCTGCCCTCAGTGTATACGCCCCTTCCCCAGATGTCCTACTATCCTGCTTATGCCCTCAGTGTAGACGCCCCTTCCCCAGACATCCTACTGTCCTACCTCTGCCCTCAGTGTATATGCCCCTTCCCCAGATGTCCTACTATCCTGCTTATGCCCTTAGTGTAGAAGCCCCTTCCCCAGACATCCTACTGTCCTGGCTCTGCCCTCAGTGTATATGCCCCTTCCACAGATGTCCTACTGTCCTGCCTCTGCCCTCAGTGGAGACACCCTTCCCAGAAATCCTACTGTCATGCCTCTCCCCTCAGTGTAGATGCCCTTCCCCAGACATCCTACTGTCCTGCTTCTGCCCTCAGTGTAGATGCCCCTTCCCCAGACATCCTACTGTCCTGCTTCTGCCCTCAGTGTAGACACCCCTTCCCCAGGCGTCCTACTGTCCTGCCTCTGCCCTCAGTGTAGACGCCCTTCACCAGACGTCCTTGTGTCCTGCCTCTTCGAGCAGTGTAGACACCCTTCCCCAGACGTCCTACAGTCCTGCTCTCTGCCCTCGGTGTAGACGCCTCATTCCCCAGATGTCCTACTGTCCTGCCCTCAGCCCTCAGTGGAGACGCCTTCCCCAGACGTCCCACTGTTCTGCCCTCTCCCCTCAGTGGAAAGGCCCTTCCCCAGATTTCCTACTGTCGTGCCTCTGCCCTCAGTGTAGACGCCCTTCACCAGACGTCCTTGTGTCCTGCCTCTTCAAGCAGTGTAGACACCCTTCCCCAGACGTCCTACAGTCCTGCTCTCTGCCCTCAGTGTAGACGCCTCATTCCCCAGATTTCCTACTGTCCTGCCCTCTGCCCTCAGTGGAGACGACCTTCCCCAGACGTCCTACTGTCCTGCCCTCTGCCCTCAGTGTAGACGCCATTCCCCAGACATCCTACTGTTCTCCCCTCTGACCTCAGTGTAGATGCCCCTTCCCCAGATGTCCTACTGTCCTGCCTCTGACCTCAGTGGAGATGCCCCTCCCCAAATGTCCTACTGTCCTGCCTCTACCTTCAGTGGAGACACCCTTCACAGATGTCCTACTGTCCTTCCTCTGCCCTCAGTGTAGACGCCCCTTCCCAGGTGTCCTACTTGTCTGCCTCAGCCCTCAGTGTAGACGCCCTTCCCCAGACGTCCTTCTGTCCTGCCTCTCCCAGCAGTGTAGACGCACTTCCCCAGACATCCTACTGTCCTGCCCTCTGCCCTCTGTGTAGATGCCCCTTCCCCAGACGTCCTACTGTCCTGCTCTCTGCCCTCAGTATAGACACCCTTCCCCAGACATCCTACTGCCCTGCCCTCTGCCCTCAGTGGAGACGCCACTTCCCCAGACATCCTACTGTCCTGCTCTCTGCCCTCAGTGTAGACGCCCTTCCCCAGATGTCCTATTGTTCTGCCCCCTGCCCTCAGTGTAGACAACCCTTCCCCAGACGTCCTACTGTCCTGCCTCTGCCCTCAGTGGAGTGGCCCTTCCCCAGGCGTCCTACTGTCCTGCCCTCTGCCCTCAGTGTAGACACCTTTCCCCAGACATCCTACTGTCCTGCCCTCTGCCCTCAGTGTAGACGCCCTTCCCCAGACATCCTACTGTCCTGCCCTCTGCCCTCAGTGGAGACGCCCTTCCCCAGACGTCCTACTGTCCTGCCCTCTGCCCTCAGTGTAGACGCCCTTCCCCAGACGTCCTACTGTCCTGCCCTCTGCCCTCAGTGGAGACGCCCTTCCCCAGACGTCCTACTGTCCTGCCCTCTGCCCTCAGTGGAGACGCCCTTCCCCAGACGTCCTACTGTCCTGCCCTCTGCCCTCAGTGTAGTCGCCCCTTCCCCAGACGTCCTACTGTCCTTCCCTCTGCCCTCAGTGTATATGCCCCTTCCCTAGACGTCCTACTGTCCTGCCTCTGCCCTCAGTGGAGACACCCCTTCCCCAGACGTCCTACTGTCCTGCCTTTGCCCTCAGTGGAGACACCACTTCTCCAAACGTCCTACTGTCTGGCCTCTGAGCTCAGTGTAGACGCCCTTCCCCAGACGTCGTTCTGTCCTGCCCTCTACCCTCAGTGTAGACGCCCCCTTCCCCAGACGTCCTACTATCTAGCCCTTGGCCCTCAGTGGAGAGGCCCTTCCCCAGACATCATACTGTCCTGCCCTCTGCCCTCAGTGGAGACGCCCCTTCCCCAGAGATTCTACTGTCCTGCCCTCTGCCCTCAGTGTAGACGCCCTTCCCCAGACATCCTACTGTCCTGCCCTCTGCCCTCAGTGTAGACGCCCTTCCCCAGTTGTCCTAAGGTCCTGCTCTCTGCCCTCAGTGGAGACGCCTTTCTCCAGACATCCTACTGTCCTGCCCCCTGCCTTCAGTGTAGACGCCCTTCCCCAGACATCCTACTGTTCTTCCCTCTGACCTCAGTGTAGACGCCCCTTCCCCAGATGTCCTACTGTCCTGCCTCTGCCCTCAGTGTAGATGCCCCTTCCCCAGACATCCTGCTGTCCTGCTCTCTGCCCTCAGTGTAGATGCCCTTCCCCAGACGTCCTACTGTCCTTCCCTCTGCCCTCAGTGTCGACACCCCTTCCCCAGACGTCCTACTGTCCTGCCCTCTGCCCTCAGTGTAGACGCCCTTCCCCAGACGTCCTACTGTCCTATCCTCTACCCTCAGTGTATATGTCCCTTCCCCAGACACCCTACTTTCCTGCCTCTGCCCTCAGTGTAGACGCCCTTCCCCAGACACCCTACTGTTCTGCCCTTTTCCCTCAGTGTATATGCCCCTTCCTCAGATGTCCTACTGTCCTGCCTCTGCTCTCAGTGGAGACGCCCCTTCCCCAGACATCCTACTGTTCTGCCCTCTGCCCTCAGTGTAGACGCCCTTCCCCAGATGTCCTACTGTCCTGCCCTCTTCCATCAGTGTAGATCCTCTTCCCCAGATGTCCTACTGTCCTGCCCTCTGTCCTCAGGCGAAAACCCCCTTCTCTAGAAGTGCCGCCCATCCCAGCTGCTGCCTGCAGGAGGCCTGTGTGACCACTGCCAGGCAGGCTCCCCTGGGTCAGAGGTGACACCGTGGGTTTTCCTGCAGGCCAGGGGCAGGGCTCACACTTCCCCACCACAGAGCAGTCTCTCCAGCGCTCACTCCCAGTTCCTGGCCACCTCCACCTGCCCCACAGGTGCTGAGACCAGGTGGCCTGCAGCCTCTGGGCTCCTCCCCACAGCCTCCTCTTCTCGCCAGGTCTTCCGTCCAAAATGCCTGCCCAGCCACCCCCGCAGGAAGTGCACCTGCTCTGAGACATGGTAGGTCTGCTACCCCCAGTCCTGGCTGGCTGTGCAGCTGTGACACAAGGCTCCAGCCTGAGGACCCACCTAGGCAGCATAGGCAACAGGCTCGGTGGCACCCACCTTCTATGGCAGCCACAGTCTGCTCCCTGTGGCACTGCTCCCGGGCCGGCAGCACAGGGCTCTGCATGTACAGCTCCCCACCACCACGAGTGGAGCCAAGCCGGTTCACCAGCTGCAAGATGGACAGAAACCACTCAGGACCCCTATCCTCAAGGGACCTAGCCGTCTCTCGTCCACTCTGGTGGTCTTTAGTTCGAGGTCCCCACTAAGACTGTGTCCCCCAAAGGGGACAGGGCTCCCAGCCAGGGCCTCGCCCAGGCATCTTGCGCTGTACAGATGGCTGCCGGCAGTGTGTGGCTCTGAGCCCCTGAAGTGCAGAGCTGGCTGGGTCTCCCTGCCTCCTGGAACTTGCATGTGGGGCCCACAGGCAGGAGGCTGGCCTCTAGACAAGAGCCAGAGACTGGAGCCTGGGGCTCTCGGGGGCCCTGTAGCGGGCACACACCTGCTCAATGTCACTGTGTACCAGGACAGGCCCTGAAGACCAGAGGCTCAGACTGGGCCTTGCCTTCAGGAGCCCCAGCCTTGGGCCTCTGGACAGTGAACAGGGACAGGGCAGCTCTTCCCTCTGTAGGGTCCCACCTATGTGACACCAGGCAAAGGTAGAAACTAACACTACTTTTTACATAAATGGATGAAAGTTGAGGTCAGCACTGGGTTCCCAAGAAAGGCAAAAACCAAAGGGCTTCTTTGAGAGGGTGGGAACAATGGCAGGTGGCAGGGCTCAGCCTCGTGTGGAAGAGGAGCAAGGCCAGACACGGTGTGGTGGGTTGGGGATGATGGGTGGTGGCCTGGTGTCCCAGGGCCTGTGCCAAGAGCCCAGGCCCTTCCCTTGTCAATCCCCAGTGGACAGCTGGCCATGAGGCCCCTTGCCCACCCATCTTACCTCGCATTCATAGTGTCCCAGGTCATCCTTGCCAGCTGCTTTGACCACAAGCACCAGCAGGCCGCTGCGGGGCTCACTCAGCATCTGGTACTTGTTGCCCGCGGTCAGCAGGGCCCCATCTTTGTACCACCTAGAACCCATCCCAAGAGTCCATGAGGCAGGGTGTGACATTCCCTGTTCTGCAGACCCGCTGCCCTGGCCCAGATTCTACAGTCCTTGGTGAACCCACCCTCTGGATGCCCACATCCAGCTTGGCCATGCTATCTTGTGGCAGAGGCCCCATGCCCAGTGGGTCTCAGCCCCACAATGCCCACTCTTCAGTGATCAGACAGTCACTGTGCCCAGCTCCATATAGCTGCACAACCCTTGTATTGCAGACAGGAGCCTGAAGCCCCTCCCCTGGTGCCCTACCATGTGCTGGCCCACCTGATCTGAGGGTGTGGGGCGCCTTCGATGGTGCAGGTGAGCTGGGCATCCTCTCCCTCCACAAAGGGCGAGGCCCGGACCTTGTTCACAAACCGTGGGGGGACTGCAGGGTGGAGAGAGACAGGGAGCCACTCTGATGGAGCTGGGGGTGTCTGCGCCCCCACATTCCTCCATGAGCCCTAAGTGAGCCCATGACCACAAAGGGCTTCCACCCCCACATGCCTGCCTGCCTGCCCTTCCCTCCCACCCACAACCAGTCCCTCATCACAGCGAGCAGAGGGATGGAGGGCCCTTCCACCCATCCACCAGAGCCACGTGGTGGGCTTGGTCAGGGTGTCTCCCTGCCCCACGGGCCTCCAGGCTCACCTTGCACCAGGATCTTTCCCAGGGTGCTGGTACTGCCAGCGGCGCTGGCCGCAAAGCACATGTACTGGCCAGAGTCGACCCCAGTCAGGTTGTCCAGGATGAGGGTGCAGGAGCCATCTGGGTCTTCAATGAGGATGTGGTGAGGGTCCACTTCCACTGGTTTCCCATCTAGAAAGGAAGAGTGAGGGCTGTCATCAGGGCAGGGACCTTGTAAGCCTGCCCTGGTGGATGAGAGGCTGGGGCTGGCCTGCACCTCTCTGGGTCTGTCTCTGTTTCTCTTTCTTTCTCTCTCTACCCTCTCTCCACAGAGGGTGTGGCCCAGACCTCTGTCTCTGTGTCTCTATGTCCACCTTGGACATTAGCTAGATGCAGGGCCAGATGTAGAGACCTAAACCTGACAGAAGACATCCACATGGACAGCTAAGTCTGTGGTCACCCCACCGCCCTAGTGTGACTCCCTGCGGACCTCCCATGTGCTGATCATGCCCAGCTCCCTGGCTATGGGCCCATTCTCACTCAATCCCACCAAGCCTACAGCTACATAATCCACTGCCTAACACCCCTTCCCTCCCACCCACACCTGGTCCCTCATCACAGCGTGCAGAGGGATGGAGGGCCCTTCTACCCATCCAATCTGCAGGGGGCTTTGAGAAGGAACTCAGATTTCCATGGCTCTGCTGGACACAGGCACCAGGACACCCAGTTGTGGACAGGGACCTCTGGGTGCCATGGCGATAATGTCTGCATCTAAACTCTGGCCTGAAACTGCGTGTGACTCTGAGTTCACACATGGTGGACCCTTAGCATCAGCCTTCTGCTCAGGGGGAGCCAGGCATCCTGCTGGTCTTCCTGAGGCCACTCTTCTGGCTAGTGCAATGTGCCCTTGTTGACCCAGGGGCTGCTGCAAGTGGCATGGCCATTTGGTTTGACAGTTAACCAGCTAAGCTGGGACAGCTCCACGCAAAGACCTGGCAGTAGAGCGTGGACACCACACGCCAACTTCCCAGCCTTTGCGTGGCTGGCAGAGGAAGTGCCAGGCCTTGCTATAGCACAGAGGCAGCCAAGGTAATGAGAAGATGAATCGCAACTTGATATCCTTGTATGGCCAGCAGAAATGGCCAAAGGGAGCTGGCCGCTAGAGTGATCACCACCAGCTCTATCCACTTGTTGCCCCCCGTGGCCCCAGGTGGTAGGCACATACATAGGTCCTGCAAGCCCAGCAGCTCCGGATGGGGTGGCTCCGAATGGGGTGCCCTGGGAGCACTCCCCTCCTGAGAGGTGGGGCCCGGCAGAAGTGAATTCAGTCACTGAGGGCACTGACTTGGGAAGGGATGGGTGCTGGTCTCCAGAGGTCAGCAAGCTGCTATAAAAGCCAGCCTGGTCCTGAGCCCCTCTCTTCCTGTCACTGCAACTGCTCCTTCCCCCTGGCAAGACTCTCAAGAAGTCATGAGGCCACCAAGGGGAACCCCACCAGATGGCACCATGCCCTTTGGACTTGCAATCTGCAAACAATCTCTTCACTTTATAAGTAACCCAGACTCAGGTGTCTTGTTGGCACATCAGGAAATGAACCAAGACACGTCGCACGTTCCTGAGACAGACCGTTTTGCGGCTAGAGTCCTTGATGAGTGAAGCGTCCCCTGGGTCTGGGACTTATCCCCTGCCAGACATGGCTATCAGATACCACTTTTGAAAATAAGCATGCAGTGGGGCTTTGGAGGAAACCAGACGCCCAATCCAGTGAGGCCTTGTGATCTTCCACTCAGGGATAGGCCAATTGGACTCCCTGAGGAACAAGAGATAAGGGCTTCCCAGCCGCATTCATCAAAAGGAAGAGAGCTTCGTGAATGAGTGGACATCCCCCAAAGGAAGGGTGGGCTCCACTCTCTACTCCACTCTCTGATGCAAGGCAGCTGACTCCATGAGGATCTGGGTCCAGGGGTCTCCACTCATGGGCTTGGGTTTACATGGTCTAGCTAAACTGAAGCCCACTGACTCGGCAGCTCGCTAGCCTCATCACCCAGGAAAGAGAAGCTGGACTCATTCATTGTTTGGGGGGCTGGCCAGAGCTCTGGGTACTCCTGGGCCCTCTCTGCCTGGCCGCCCTTCCTCGCTGGCTTCCTGGAATTCCTCCCATCTCTCTGGCTTGCCGCCTCTTCACTTATGTTCCTTACCTCTGTGACTCTGTGAATCCCAGATCCCAAGCCTTGAAGCCTGAACCTCATCTCTTCACGCTCATTCCACATTCAAACTGACCACAGTCTCAGTCTCTCTCTCTCTCTCTGGTACCAGCGATTGAGCCCAAGGGCCTGAATCACATCCCCAGCCCTTTCTACATTTTATTTAGAGACAGGGTCTTACTAAGTTGCTTAGGGCCTCACTAGGTTTCTGAGGCTGCTTTGAACTTGCATTCTCCTGCATCAGTTTCCTGAGCTGCTGGGATTGTTTTGGGGGCTGTGCACTAGACCTGACTCATAGTTTCAGACACACTGTATGCCAAGGACCCGCCTGTCATCTCTCACCTCCAGCCAGACATCTCTCCTAAGCTCTAGATTTATTCTCAAGCTATCCCCTCCACAACCACCTGGAGCCCAATGGGCACCTGGATTCTTCAAAACCTCACAAATCTGGGTTTCTTTCCTCCCTGCCCAGCTCAGAATGTGCCAGCCTGCCTCCCTGTGGGTCTGCCCCACCTCTGTGAATAGGACCAGTGGCCTCTGCTGTCCATAACCCCCTGTGCTGCTCCCTGGATCCCATCTCTCTTCCACACACCCCATGCAACCCATCAGCAAATCTGGCTGGCTGTGCCTTCAAAATGCATCCAGGATGCAACCATGGCCATCACCAACATGATGCCACATCCCTAAGCAGGCCCTTGGCATTACAGCCAAGGTGACAGATGACAGATCTGAACCATGCCCCCTGCTGCTCACAACACCATGGGATTTCCATGTAGTCAATGCTCCATGCTGCCCAAAGGAATCATGTTGATCCCTGGCACCAGCAAGGTGCCTCGGGACCTGAGAACAGTCTGCCAGGGAAGAGCCTCGGATTTTCTGGAACCTTGGGCCACAACAGATCGGCTAGCCTAGGGGTTTGTGGCTCAGGGACAGACTGGAGACTCTATTTTACAATGGCATTCATAGAGGAGGCTCTGGGCCATGCTAGCCTCCACACCAACTAGGAGATTCCTGGTGGGTGACCTGGGCCACGCTAGCATCTATGTCAATGAGGAGATTCTTAGTAGGTGACCTGGGCCACACTGGCATCTATGCCAACAATGAGATTCCTGGGGGGATTCTCAGGCTATTCTGTGTCTATGTCATTGAGGAGATTTCTAGTAGGTGACCCAGGCCATGCCAGTGTCTATGCCAATGACGAGATTCCTAGTAGGTGACTCAGGCCATGCTGTGTCTACACCAATGAACAGATTCCTGGAGGATGCTCCAGGCCACGATGGCATCTATGCCAATGATGAGGTTCCTGGTGGGAGAACTAAGCCACCGGCAATGCTGGCATCTCTAACAATAATGAGATTCCTGATGAATGCTCTAGGCCAAGCCAGCATCGACGCCAACAAGATTCCTAGTAGGTGACCCAGGCTATGCTGGCATCTACGCCAATGACAAAATTCCTGTGGGTGACCTGGGCCATGCTGGTGTCTACACCTTTGATGAGATTCCCAGTGGATGACTAGGGCCACGTTGGTGTCTACGGCAACAACAAGATTCCTGGGCCACACTGGCATCTACACCAATGAGGAGATTCCCGATGGATGACCCAGGCCATACTGGTGTCTATACTAACAATGAGCTTCCTAGTGGAGCTCCATGCTGTCTTCTATGCTAATGTGAGATTCATAGTGGGCTTCAGGCCATTCATCTTGACTTCAGGGAGGACTAGAGCCTGAGGTCAGCCACATGAGCAGTCAGCCATGCAGGTCTGACAGAGTCCCAGTGACAAATGCTGACGTCAAGTCTCATTAAGCCTCCTGGTTGGAATAGGTCTGTTTGTGTTCTCAGGTGTCTCTGGGAGGAGAAGGTGTTCTTCCTCACTGCACTGGGAGTGGGCGGCTGGCAGCTCATAAGTGGTGACACTGGACCCTCCCAAAGTGCTCTTCTTTTTTCTCAGGGGCTGCAGTCTTGTCTTTATGCTGAAGTAAACCCTAACCCCAAGCAAAATAGCTTTGAACTCCAAGACCTTCTGGTGAATCACTGAACCTGAAGGCAACCTTGGGGACCAGTGAACTGGACATCAGAAGTGAGAGTGGTCTCGGGACCCCAAGCCTGTGGTGGTGCAGGAAGTGAAGATGGTCTTGGGACCACAAGCCTGTGGCAGTGTCAAGTGAGACGGACCTGGGAGACACCTGACCTTTCTTGACCTTGGCAGCTCCCATCCCTGAGCCACGTAAGGCCTGTGCTCCGTGACCCTGAAGGTGCAGTGTGATCAGCACCCTTCCTGGCCCATTAAGCTCACAGGCCTCTCCTGCACCCAGGTGCCTGCCTGTGGCCTCCTCTGTGGTCCTGGTGCTCTCTCGGCTGCCCTCAGGCACGTCTGTCTCGGCCCTGTGCTGACTCCTCACCCTGCTCATTCCCCCGGGTGGCGATGGCACCACCTGACTTACCTGTTCACTGTCCATCCCCAGGATGTTTGCCCTTAAACAGGCCTGGACTGTCTCTTGTTCCCCATGCCCAGCCCATTGACCAGACCCCATGCTGTCCTCAGCCCCCGTGCAGCCCACCCCTGGTAGGGGTTCCTGTGAAGGGTCAGTCTGTAGGCCCTGGCAGGTACCTTTGTACCAGCTGACAGTGGGCTTGGGTGTGCCGGTCACGCGGCAAGCCAACTTTACTGTTTCCCCCAGCTCAGCCGTGCAGTCAGCCAGTTCCTCTTCAAATTCCGGTGGACCTGAGGACACATGTGGGGATCTGAGGACATCTGAAGGTGGGATGTCAGGCCTATGTCCCCTGGGTGCATCCTGACAAGTTGCCCCCAACAACAGCAGTGGCCCCATATGCAAGGGCCTGGTTACTGGCTAAGCTGGGTGTGGCTGCACAAGGCAGGGACAGACCAGGGTGCAAGACCATCACACCCAAACATGACCTGGTCAGATGCCCCAAGTCTGGAGCTATGCCGTGTCCCCACTACATCCCTTTGTGTTCCCCATTTGGGTCAGGGTCAGCTCAACACCTGCTCTGGGGCTCCCTGGGAGGCCAAAGCCACCGCTCCCTCAGCTAGATCTGACCAAGGGGAGAACTAAGCCACCAGTGCAGAAAGCAACCCATGCCCACGTGCCCAGCATGGGTGCAGCCAGCTGGGCATCTAAGTGATGTTCAGGTCCCCACCCCAGCACAGCACCAGGGACACTCACGCCACACAGGCAGGGCCAGGCGCTGCTGGATGCCGCTGATCTCCTTCACCCAGGAGTGCTTGATGATGACTGTGCGCGCCTGCAGCAGGTACTTGCGCACAGAGTCCTCCCGCTCATGCCACACTTCAAAGGCACGGTCGTCCCCTTCCACCTGGTCGTTCAGGTCGATGCTGCTTAGCTGTTGAGGGGTGCAACATTAGTGGGAGGACAGAGCTAAGCATCCCCAGACAGACAGGGTCCAGTAGGGCCATGCCCAGGTCACCCCAGAACAATGGCAAGTTCTGCTCCAGTGGCCACCCTGGAGCCCAGGAACAGGGAAACCTCCACCGGCCTGCATGACACCCCCAGCCCCTGGCACCACAGACCTTCATCATATTCCGGAACACATAGCTGAAGGTGTCGGTGCGTGAGTCTCGTCGGGGCTTGCAGATCACCAGGTGGTTCCGGAACAGGAAGACGTGGCGATTGTGGCCCTTCCAAGGCATGCGGGCCCCTGGTGCGCCCTCCCACACAATGAAGTGGCCCTGGGGTGTGAGTAGATGTGGTTGGACTGTGGTCCCATCCTTGGGCGCAGACCCCAGGGTCATCTATGAGCCCAGCACCCACAAAAGCCACACCCCACCACATGGCAGCAAACGCAAGTCCCCCCACCTGGCGGATGGGCTCCCCCAGGGCCTCCAGGGTGCCGGGGTAGTTCTCCATGAGGGACACGTGCAGCTTGTTCTCGGCACGCTGGGGCAGCGCCGACACGACTGCGTAGGCCTGCTCCAGAAGGGCGCAGTTCTGCCGGTTCCGGGCCTTGTTGCGGATCAGCTCCTGAGGCGGACCAAGGGTCAGGACCCAGACCACTTCAGCCCCAAGGCCTGGCCTGGACATTCAGGGCTGGGGTAGGACAGGGCTTCCCACCTTGAGCAGAGCCTGGTACTTCTGCACCCGCTCCACCGGCTGCTCCAGGTAGTGCTGCAGTGGGGGTGGGGGTGGCTGCGAGGGGTCCCCAGCGGACAGCATCTCCTCAGAGCATTTCTGTAGGCATCACAGGGCGGGTTTCGGGCAAGAAAGCACAGCCCCAGTTAGGGCATCCTGACAGTAGAGGACATCCCAGGGGCACTCTCACACCTGGCCCTGAACCTGGGCAATGACTGTGTTACCATCTAGCCGGAGGCAAGCACAGAACTTGGGCAGTGAAGTGGCCAGCCCAGGAGCACAGAGCTACAAGGCTCAAGGGGCCCTGGGAACTGTGGGGGAAGAGATCAGGGAATATGAACTAAGGCCATGAGCACAGGACAAGGGCTAAGCCTCAGGGGACTTTCAGGTCAGTGAGTTTTCTGGTGGGAGTCAAGGCCAGCACTAGGCCTGGGAGCAGCCAGGGAGGGGCCCGGTGGCCAACACCAGGGAGCCAGGCATGGGCACCTTGTAGAACTCCTGGACGGGCGTGCTGACAACCACGGACTCTGCCTGCACACGGCCCACCAGGAACTCCAGGTACTTCTCAAAGGCTTCCTGGTTCTTGATGAAGCACATGGCCACATCGTCATCTGTGTCACAGCGCTGCAGGTCCTGCAAGAAGCTGCCACAGAGAGGGACAGGGTCAGGGACAGAGTCAGGCACAGCTCACAGCCCAGTCCTGGGCTCTCTCCTTGAGAGGCTATGGTTCTTGCCCAGGAGTGGGTTCTGGGCGTGTGAGATTGAGTATACTAAGCTGAGTGTGCAGACACGTGGGCACGTACAGAAGTGCATGGGTATGTACACTTGCCCATGAGTGTGCAGATGTGTAGTATGTGAGCATGTATATGTGGGTACATACATGTACATGTGCACGTGTGTGGGTGCATGTGTGCATGCATATGACTGTGCATGTATACACAAGTGTGCAGATGTGACCGTGCATGTGTGGCATGTGTGTATGTGTGCATGTGTTTGCCTGAATATGTCTGTGGATGTGCACAGGGCACACACGTGCACTCAAATTGCCTGTGTGAATGTGCAAGAGTGCACGTGCATGGAGATCAGCATGCATGTGAGTGCACATATCTATGTGTATCCAGCATGTATGCATATTTTTGTACAGGATTCACATATGTATGTGTGCACACATGTACACTATGTGCACACACATATCAAGCACATGTGCATGCACATTTGAGGCTGGGTGCGTGAGCATATGTGGTGTGCACATGGGACTTCCCATGTGCCCGTGTGCATTCATGTGCATGCACATGGGCCTGTGTGAGTGCTCATGGGTGGCAGGTATTCTGCAGCCTTCAACCCATATGGCGAGTGTCTGTCACTGGGGCATCACACAAGTGGGATGTGCCCATGGGTAAATCGAGCTCCTACCCCAGCTGCTGAGTGTCACCCTCCACGAGGCCTGACCCACAGCTGTGCATGCACCTCACATGCATGTGTGTGGCCTTGCCTACCTGCTGTGGAAGCGACTGATGTCCTGCACATTGCGAAAAATGACTGCCTTCTGGCTGGCCACGGCTGCTGGTGCTCGGGGAGCCCGGTCCAGTTGCTGTATGTAGTGGCTTTGGAGGAACTGAAGCTCACCCACGAAGGTCTGCTCTGAGCTCAGCAGCTCCTGGATGACAGAGCTAGTGGAAGAGTGGCATCAGGGGTGGGGCCCAGCAGCTGCCCTGCTCCCACTGTCCCTAGTCTCCACATGGGGACTAGGGACACATGGAGAGCTTGCTCCCTTGCACTGCAGTTAAACGGGGTTCCTGTGATCAGGAGCCTGTCACCCAGCTTCAGAAAGTGGGTAGGTGGTGGAACAAGGGCACCACCTCTTCCCCAGAAAGCCCTCCCGCATGAGGCTCTGGGAGGGCACAGCTGCAGAAACCAGGGGCAGGACCGTGACCTAAGGAGGCTCACACAGCTTCAGCAAGCACAGGTCCCCCATGAAGAAGCAGGGCAGAACGCCAGCTGGCCCTTGAAGCCCAGCAGCCAGCTGTGGCTCCATCCTCAGTCCTCCCCAACACATACCTCAGCCTGGTCTTGTACTCATCCTCGGACATGGCCTCGGGGAATTCGGGGGCCTCACTGGGCCCCCACTCAGGAGACAGCTGTTGAGAAACAGGAGTTTGTCCCAGGGCACCAGTTTGTTCCACCTCTTCTGTGGCCACCGGGCTCCTGTCTCTTACTTCCAGGGTTCTCTGGCTAAAGGCCAGGATCCCAGGGCCTTGGCACCCTCCCCCAGCTCCAGACTACCATACCTTGAGCCTCTTGTCCAGGTAGGCTGGTGACACCCAGCCTTGTCTGGAGGGGCTGGACTTGGTGGGCTTGGTGCGCACAAGCCAGCGCAGCGGGTGGGCTGAGTCCAAGACCTCCACATACTGGCCTTCCCGCAGTGTGATGGCGTCCTGCTCAGCCCCCAGGGGCAGGTAGTCGGCCGTGGCCACGTAGATATCAAAGATCTGATAAAGAGAAAGGGGCCTAAGTCCCGGGGCCAGAGGGGTGAGGCCTGCCAAGGCCCCCCATGGCCCCCCACCTCTGAGGAGGGAGAGGTTCTCCCAACCCCCTAAAACCCCCAAGAGCACAGAGGGGAGAGTGCTGAGTCCAGGGGCCGAGGAGGTACCCAGTCCAGGGCCACAGGGCAGGAGCTCCCAGGGTCACTCTGCACAGGTGCTGGCTCCTGCCCACGTGGATGGGTGCCTAGACTGTGGTTGCTCACAGCGCCTTGCTGCCCACTGCCCCCTGCAACCCAAGAGGTGGTGGGGCTCTGGAGGCAGAGGCACACTCTCCACAGATGGCAGTGAGAGTGACATCAGAGGTAGTGCTCTGCAGGAACCCACATGCAGAGACCCTGCCCTCTGCTCCAACCTCTGGTGTCCCTTGGTGTCTCTGGGGGTGATGTCCCTCCCTTGGTGGCACCCAGCCCTTGCAGCCCCCCATCGTCTTTTCAGCAGGTCAGGCCCCAAGCCCTCCTCCCAAGGGTCCCAGCCCACCCACCTCTCCTCGGGAATCCCCATCCTCTGACTCCGAGGATGACTCCTGGACGCTGGAGGAGGGCCGCGACCGGCCATGCCGGGGGGAGGCGGACGGAGTCTTGGACTCCTCATCACTGTCACCTCCAGGCACCTGCAGCTTGGCTGGGCGAACACAAGGGTTGTGATGTCCCTGGAAGGCTGTCCCCCTACTACCTACCACCCAGCCAGTCTCCAGGGCTCCCAGGCACAGAGTCCTGGCCAGGCTCCATGCGAGGACACAGGGTCCCAGCCTCCCCTGGGGACCCTGGATGCCCATCCTGGCCCCCTCACCCTGTGTGATCTTGGCCGACACCATCTCAGTGATCTGGGAGGTGAGTTTCTGTAGGAATTCCTCTGTGCCCACCTCAGCGAGGGACAGGTGGCCATGGGCCTCCTCAGCCACCAGGGCCTCCCCTGGGGGAGCAAACACAACACTGTGTGGTCATGCTTCCCCCAAAAGTTCACTGCAATTCCCCTAGGGGCTGATGGTGAGCAGGAGACCAGGCCCTAGCAGGGAGACCATGAGGTGGTGCCAGCAGGAAGAGAACAGTGGGGCCAGCAGGATGCAGAGCCTGTGACCAGGGATGAGAATGAAGGGAGTGGGTCTGGATAGAAGAGGCAGCAAGTGGCCAGAGAACGGCAAGCACAGCTAAGGGGCAGCAGGTGGCAGGCAGGGCTGCAGGCAGATGGTGAGGGAGCTGAGGACAGGGCTGGGCAGGGTCCAGGCTGGCATCAGGCTTGAGGCGGGGTTGGGGCTGTGGGGGCTGAGGTGACTTTGTGGCTCTTCTTAACATCTGGAACCCAAACCTCCACATAGCCCACTGGGCATGGGCTCCCTGACCACAGAGGTCAGAAACAGCTCTGACTCCAACCAGAGCTGGGAGCTGGCCATGAGAGGGCAGGGACCTGCCCAGAGCCCAGGCTGCTCAGGTCCAAAGGGCGGCCTCCCCTGCACCCAACCCAGGCATACCTTTCCTCTGCCCAGCAAGGCCGGTGAGACCAGCAGACTCTGACATCTGTGCTGAGATGGCTTGGGTGGTCCTGAGGGGAGGAGGGGTGTCCTGCAAGCCCAGCTTGGACCCCACCACTCTACTCCCCATAGAGGGGGGCCTAGGGGCCAGGACACCATAATCAGGGGCCCATAAAAACTTCATTTTATAGTGTGGAGAAGCTGCACAGGGAAGGGGGTGGCCACCCACAGGGCTACACCACCCTAGCTCACTGGGTAAGTCAGTCAGGGCTCCCACTCACCCCTGTAGGAAGGTAGAAATGAGAGCCTCCTTCATCTTCTCCTGCTCCTCCTCCTTGGGCACTGTCCAGAGAGCCAGGGGAGCTGTCAGGACCAGTCCTGCACTCCGACACCTTGAGTCCTGGGCTGGGACCCCTACCCAGGACATCTAGACCACCCTGGGGGCCCTGCCTACACTGTCCCTAAGAAGCCCTGGCAAGGGTCTGTGCCTAAACCCACCTCCCTGTCCACTCTCAGCGCTTGGTCACCCATGGGGTTGGGGGACAGGCCTGCCCTCCAAGCATCATCCCTCAGAGGGGCTGAACAGAGGGCTTGGGGCAGGACCCGCAGGCCATCTGTGCACCATGCGGGCAGGGCTGACGTTCCAGGCCAAACTGGCCTGCACCATTGGGCCCAGACTGCTCTTGGGCTCTGCAGGAGAAGGATCATAGGTGGGTGAAGGCCGTACATCCCAAGCTGGTCCCTCACCACACCCAGGCTTCCTACTCACGGCCTGAGACATGCAGGCTGGCAGAGCAGAGGGCCTGGCCAGCGGCGTTGGTGGCAATGCACGTGTAGGTGCCCTGGTGTTGCCGGCCCACGTCTAGCAAGACCAGGCTGTGCTGCTGGGCAGAGCTGGCCACAGTGTAGCCTGGGGTGTTGGGGCCAATCCACAGCACGCCTCTCTCGGCCTCCTCCTTGAGCCAGTGTATGGTGGGGGCCGGGCATCCTGTGGGCAGGAGAGGGCTCAGTGGGTACACAGCCCCACTGGCTATGGGCCTCCAGAAGAGGGTGCTTGGTCAGAGTAATATGAGGGGTGGAGCAGGAGGCCATGCAGGGTGGCATGGGCGACCCGTGGGAGGGTGGCATGGGGACCCTGGGGAGGTGCTCTTTCTCCGGGGGATGAGGATGCCCACCTTCCACCTTCACCGAGAATGTGATGCTGGAGCCCCTCTTCACTTTCTTGGGGGTGAACCTCTCCAGAATGCGGGGTGGCACCAATTGCTCACACACATCTGGGAGAGCAAGAACAGCCATGGGGTCCTTGCTGGCACCTCTCCTCCAGCTCCCACATCCTGATGTCCTTGTTCTGGGAACCCTAGGTAGGTCTCTGCAGCCTGTGCCTGTGGCCCCAGAGAGCCCTCTTCCTGCACCTCCACCACTATCAGGCCCAGGGTTGATCCACTCTGGCCTCACGCCCACAATCCACCCAGCCTCTATCTGCCCACAGGGCCATCTCACCTGATGCTGACTTCTCTTCTGGTTCATCAGGACCTGAAAAGTGCAGAGGGAGTCAGATGTGCAGCACGCACAGATTCCCCTGCTTCCCTACACGTGGGAAGGTCCTGGTCCTACTGCCCAGTGGGGGGACCTGGGCATGGCCCCACCCATGGTCAAAAGTCCATTACCCTGCCTGAAACCTTGGCTGGGAGGCCAAGGAACTCACACTCCAGTGTATATCCGTGTGACATCCCCACCCTCCCTGTGTCCACTGGGAGTCTGGGGCCCCGCCTGGAACCACATGGGCACTGGGAGATGGCAGCTGGGGCTACACCCTGAGAGGCAAGAGGAGGACCCAGCAATAGTCTCTCCGCAGGACCAGTGTGGGTCAAACTGGGAGTCAGCTCTCAGTGCTCAGAACGTTTGGGAAAATAAGGACACAGGAGTTTTCTTGTCAGAGCTGCCACTGGGGCTTTGTGTGGGTCTGCTGGGCCCAGTGTTCGTCCGCTTTCCCCAAGAGCCTGCCCATCACTCAGGGCATCCAAGCCCCACTGGGCACCCGCTCCTGTGGGGCAATTTTGCCATCTGTGCCACTGTGCACAGGGGCAATGGGCTGGGCCCCGGCCTGATGGGGCCTGGCATGCAGTACATGTGGCACTGCTCACTCCTTCAGGGCACACACCTCGGACCAGCAGCCGGGCAGATGAGTAGGCAGCACCAACAGCATTGCTGATATAGGCCGCATACTGGCCAGCGTCCTCCCGGGTGACAGAGACGATCTCCAGGGTGTGCAGTGTCTTCTTGTCAGCCATGCGAATGTGGGCAGATGCAGACAGGGGCTGGCCGTCTTTGAACCAGTACAATCTGGGGACTGGGTGGCCTACCCGATGGAGGAGAGTGGTCAGCACAGGACCATTCTCAATGGGCACTGTACTCTTTCGATGGGAGGCAGACAAAGGCCCAGAAAAGAGGTTGCTCAGAGGCCAGCGAGCCTCTGGTGTGGGAGTGGGGTGGCAGCCTCCTGTTGCCCAGCAGCAGGCACACATGACCTCCTGACCTCCACTGGTCAGGCCCTTCCCACGTGTGACCAACGGGAGACAGCTCCTGGCCTCCCTCCAGCTACGGTGCCCACACCCCAGCACCTCACCTTTCACCTTGAGCTGAAATTTGGCCAGGCGTGTACCAGGGGCCACCTGGAGGTCCCTCAGCTCCTCCACCACCTGGGGCAGCTGCCCCTCATCTGATTCGGTTCCCTCTTGCTCCCGGCTGGCAAAATAGACAAATAAGGGGGTAGCCATAAAGTGGAGCAGGCTGAGGGTCCAGGCGGGAGGGCCCACGGGGTGAAGGTCAGAGGCGGATGGGTTTGAGGTTCCCTGTCTGCTAAGTGGAGGGGCAGAGGGACAGAAACGGCCAGGGTCTGACTGAAAGCTGCAGGGTTGGGACAGTCAATCTAAGCCACCCAGCCCAGATCACCACTTCCTGGGAGGCCCTGGGTGACCCCACCTAGACAGGTATCCCTGGGCACTGAAGTAGGATGAGGTCTCCGTGGCGTCTGCGGCAGTGTCGTAGTCTGTGCTGGTCACTGGGGAGGAAAAGTGAGTGGAGGAGGCTCAGGACTTTGGGATTTCAGGGGGACGCGCCCTCCTGGGCCTGCCCACCCCTGCTGTTCCCAGCCTCGTTCTTCCACACCCATAACTAACTGCAAGCCTCTTAGGCCCAGCACAAAATGTCATATGACCTGAGTCTCCAGGAACAGCAGACAGGGACAGTGGCAGAACCTTCTGGTTCCATCCCACCAGGGCACGAGAGGTTGGAGACACAAGCCTCAAAACCAAGAGAAAGAGACTTGGATTTCTGGCCAAGAAGGGGCAACAAACTGGACTTCCATCACTGTGGGCCAAGCGAGAGTCCCCAGAGTGCCCATGCTGAGACACTACCCCAGCAGGATGGTTAGGAGGTGTGGCCCTGGGCCTGGGGCCAGTGGGAGCTGAATGGCAGCTGAACCTTAGCCAAGGACCTGAGATCCCTGGCCCTTCTTGCCACGTTCTCAGTGACATTCAGGTAAAATTGGGGGACTTTACAAGATTTCTTAGACAATAAAATGGAAGAAAATAGTCTTTTACAAATGGTGTTGAGCAAGAGTGAACTTGGAGCCTTACCTCACACTCACAAATTCCCTCCAAGGGAACCAAAGACCTCAACTTAAGAGCTACCACAAAGTTTCCAGAAGAAAGCACACATGTGGGTCTTTATGAGTCACATTCAGGCAGCACTTGCATAAGTGTGGCGAAGCCCAAGCAGGCAAGAAAGAGCAGAGACCCTAGCCTTCATCAGGCTAGACACGGTGCCCCCAAGAACATGGCCAAGAAAGGGAAAGACCGAGGTCATGCCTCTGATGCAGCCCGGAATCAGGAACACGTGAAGAGCTCTTTCAGCTCTGGAAGGAGATAAGCCATCAGCGCACACTATGCCACGGCTCCAAGCATGCCTGTGTGCAGGGGAGCCTCCACCACGACCCCACACACACCAGCAGCAGTTCTGCAGCCAGGGCACCCACCAGCTGCATGTCCTCTAGCCCAGCTCAGCTCTGACCCTGTTTGCCTGGGTACAGGTCAGGCTCCAAGACAACCTGCTTCAGAGGCCAGTCAGAAGCCCAGACTCCTCGCTGGGGTGGACCCAGTGGCTATAAATCAGGACTCATGGCCTCCCTGGGGCAGAAGTAACCTGCCAGGGCAGTTCACAGAAGCCAACCAAGGGTCCTGTTGCCTAGGCTGAAGGTGTCTTAAGGACACCTCAGGAGCAGCCAGATGTGAGATCATGTCGGGCAAGGTGTGGTGGGCACAGCCCCTGCCAGCACCTCTGTTTCCATCAGGCCGAAGTTCCCTGAGGCCCACAGCCTGGGCACCCTACTCCAGCTGTGTCACACGCCATCCCCAGTGGATGGGGTGGGGCCCTTTCCAGGGCCCCAAAGCTTGGTCTTCCTGGCCAGCCTGCCCACCAAGGCTACAGGGACCCAGCAAGAGTCACCTCATTAGAACAACAGAAACCCTCAACACCCAGGAGATCCCAGGCCCATGAGCACCATCAGGAATCTAAACAAAGAGCAAGTGTCCTGACACTCAGCCCGCATGCCCAAGCATCTCCTGAGGGCTCCTGCAGCAATAGCCAGGGCTCCAGAGCAGCCCTAAGGCAGTGGCTGAGCAGCTGGGCTCCCCTGGCTCCTCTTCCACACCTTCCTGGTCTCCCCAGCCTGGATGCCTTCGGCAGACACAAGAGACCTCCACCCTCCACCATTGGGTTCCCAGGGGAACTGTGGCCTTGAGCTTGGCTCCAGGGAAGTCTCCACCAGCTTAAGACCTGAAGGCCCTAACTCCTGTCTGGTCTGAGACCAGAGCCCTGGATCACTCCTGAGCCCTGCTCAGGAGACTCTCATCCCCACCCTGGTAACACTGACCCCCAGAGTGCACTCACGCTCTACTCGGAGCTCAGCCTTGGTTGAGGAGACGCCCACGCTGTTCTCTGCCAGGCAGCGGTAGACGCCCATGTCTGCAGGCACTACAGCAGTGATGATGAGCTGGTGGCCACCCTGCTGATCCTCATTGATCATGTAGTGGTCATCCTCCTCCAGCAACTTCCCGTCCTTGAACCAGCGAACACTGGGCACAGGTTGGCCCGTCACCACACAGTCGAAACTCACAGGGTACCCATCCTGCACCTCCTGGTTCTGCAGCTCCGTCAGGAACACGGGGGCTAGAACAGCAGGTGGGGCATGTAGCATGTTAGCCTGGGCATGCCACTCACACCAGCTGGGTGGTCTGACAGGCATGAGCTACCCAGTCACCTGCAGACCTGACGTGTGACACAGACCCTGAAGCTTGCCTGCTAGGCTTAGCCCTCTCCCCAGCTCTCTAAAAGTCTCTCCTGCTGCCCAGGCCACCAGGAGGCAAGAGGGATGAAGTGCTAGACAGGGATGGGAAGAGCAATAACTGCGGAAGGCTGAGGGCTGGTCGGGATCTGGAGTGCAGGAGAGCAACTTCTGGGCGTGCCAGGGTAACTGATCCCAGCTACCTCCTGTCCCTGCAGAAATGCAGGCACAGTGGCGTGGCTGATAAGTAACTCAGTGGGTGAAATGGAAGTGGAGTGCCTTGTGGAAGTTGGTGCCTGTTCTATATGGGTTATATCTCCAAGACTCCCTGGAAAAAAATAAATAAAACTTTCCAGAAAGTAAGTATTCGCATTCCCATTTTGCCCACATGAAAGCCGAGGCTCCGATAGACTATGTGGCTTCCCTAAGCGGACACAGCTAATAAGAGGCAGAGTTGGGACTCAAATTCAGCTCTGTTCAATGAGTTGGAACTTTTTACACCCTGGAGGCCGCACTTGCAGAGTGCTAGAGTCCAGATAACCCCTGGACCTCTCAGCTGGTGCTGGCCACTGCTGGCCTCACTCCTCCTCTACCCCCTTGAACTCCAGCTCCCGACCCAACTCTGTGGAGCAGTTGAACTCACCGGCATCAGAAGTCAGCTGAGTGGACACTGGCTCCGGAGGTGCTGCAGGGGCAGGGGCCACCTTGCCAATGCGCATCTCCACCCCCCTAGGCCCCTGCTCCACCAGGCTGATCTCCACCCCGATGCCCATGGTGGTGAACATCTCTCGGAAGCAGGTGACTGCCCTGTGAGCTTCGGCCAGGGCCTCGAAACGGATGCAGACAAAATTCTCGTCTTCGCGGTAGGTCTGCCAGTCCGCAGGCTGCTCTGGCTCCCCGGGACCCTCGTCAGCGCTGAGAAACAGCTCCTCGTCAGAAACCTCTGCTGGGCCTTTGGTGCGGAAGAGCCGGTGCAGACGCCGGGCAGCACGGTGGAAGGCGTCGTCCAGCTCGCCCCCGGAGGAGCTCTCGGCCTCGCTTTCGGTGCCACTGACCACCACACAGGCGCTATGGCTCACACAGCCAAACTTGTTGCTCACCTGACAGGTGTAGCGACCAGTGTCGGCACGGCCCAGGCCAGTGACCAGCAGAGTGCACGTCCCATCCGCGAGCTGGTCGATGTGGTGGTGCCGCCCGTCAGTGAGCTCTACGCCGTCTTTCAGCCAGCATGCCCGCACATCAGCCTTGCTGGCTACCACACACTCCAGCCTCAGGGCATCCCCCACCTGGGCCTCAGTGTCCCCAAATGTGTGGGAGAATACAGGTCCTTCCTGCTGCTTCATCTCCTTCCGGACCTTGTAGCCCTTAAAGGCAGCCTGAATCTTCACTGCTGCCTTGTCCATGGAGGGGTCGCCCAGATCCTCAGCACTCAGACCTATCGGTGGTGGGTGCACCTGGGCTGGGTGCTCCTGCTGCTTCTGTGGTTCCACAGAGGAGGGTGCTGGGGCCCTGGCCTGTGGGCACAGAGCACAGTATCACAGTGAGACAGGGGCCCCGAGGCCAGACACACAAGACCAGGGCCCAGCAATGATCTCCGGATGGCTATCCATTCTGCCTCTCAGGCCCTGGCAACTGTGCCAGCCTCATGGAGTATGAGGTACCTGCTGGCTCTTGTTGCTATCACAAAGCAAGCCCAACTCCCTGAAATCACTCTATACAGTCCCCAGTGGGGACTGATGGGTAATGAGGAACACCAGAGAGACTGGCCCCAGCTTTATAGGAAAAGGCTTTAGCAGTGGATGGATGATGGACGGGTGGAAAAATCGGTGGAAGGGGGGACAAGCACGTGGGTGGTAGTGGCAAGGGTAAAACACTGGGCCTCCCCTTGCAAGCCAAGCAGAGGCTCACCTTGCTGACCAGGGGTGAGACCCCAGGCCGCCCAGCCTTCTTGAGGTAAGTAACCAGGGAAGGTGTGCCTGCCCGGGACTCATCGTCAGAGCTGGTGTGCGACAGGTCAGCCTCTCCAGTGCGTGCCAGCTCATCAGCTGTGGAGTAGCCCTCAGAGAGGTCAGGGGCCACCTCCTCCACCTCCTGCCGTAGGTGATGCACTCGGCCATCCTCCTCTGGAAGCTCACTGATGGAGTCCAGTGTGGGTTCACGGCTCATGCGACGCTTCTTGGCCAGGGCCTCCCACAGCAGGTGCAGGTCACCCTCCTGGGCTGCCTCAGGGGGCAGGCTGGGCTGTGTGGGGGCCTCGTCCCGAGAGCCAGGAGTCAGCACCACTGAGGAGAGCAGGAGGGTATCACCGGAGCTTTGACCCCAAGCCCATCACTGGACTTCTGTTCCCCACCTGGCACCTGGTTTTACCAGGTCTAGAAGCACTGAGACTCATTCTTCCCTCCCTATGTCAGTTCACCTCCTGTATAGACAATGTGGTCACCAGAACAGAAAATGGCTCTGCACAGTGAGCCTGGGCCTAGATTCACAGGCCCACACTGCAGGGGTGGGACACATGCACAGGGAATGCATCTGGATCAGGCTCAGAGATGGGGCACTGAGCCTCCCGGGAGAAAGTGATGGGGAGGGACAGGCCACCCCCTTCCACATTCAAGGTTTCCCAGTCCGAAACCTAGTACTCACCCTGGAAGGTGGCAGCCTCCATGGAGGCCAGGGCATGGGCAGGGCCACAGCGGTACTCGCCCTGGTCTTCTGCCCTGAAGCCCTTGATCACCAGTGTCTGCTGCCGACCCCGGGAAAGGACCTCAAAGTGCCCACTGGGTTGGATGCACTCCGTCCCCTTGTGCCAGACGACCTCGCCGGCCTCAGCTGCCACCTCCACCTCCAGACAGACATCCTCTCCGGCCACCACCTGCCGGCTCACCGGGGTAGGGGGCGGGGGAGGTGCAGGCTCCACTGGTTCTGCTGGGGAACAGTGTCCATGGAGGACAGGCCACATCAGGTGTGGGGGCATTTCAGGGTCCAGACCTCACCCTGCCAACTCTTCCCTCCACCTTGGAGAAGCTGGGTATTCTCCAGGACCAAGATGGCTACTCACCCAGCCTGACCATCTGGGGCAGGTGCACAGGCTCCCCAGCACCTGCAGGGCCCACAGCAGCCACTCGGAAACGGTAGGTCTCCCCAGGAGTCAGTCCATCCACCACACACTCAGGTCCAGGCACGAGCTCATGGCACAAACGCCACTGGCCCTTGGACCCCTCTTTCATCTCTACCCGATAGCCACACAGACCCCCTCCACCATCACTTGTGGGAGCCACCCAGGACAGCGTCACAGAGTGGCCACTGCGACCCACCACTTCGGCATCCTCTGGGGGATCAGGGAGGCCTGCAGGGAAGAAGAGTAGGTCAGTGTATTCACTGGGACTTGCGGGCCCCCTCCAGCAACCCCTGAGGAACGGTTTAGACATAGTGTAGGCACTGGGCAGATCACCTCCCCTGAGCCCTGGTAGCAAGGGATGCTGACACATTTCTCTACCATCGTGAGACCATACCCAGAGCCCACTCTGAGTGGGGGGCCAGTGAGAGCCCCCAGCATGTATGGATTGGCAACCTTGCTCCTCCTGCCCACCCCTCCAGGGCCCAGCTTGGACCTCTCCTAGGTTCAAAGCAGGGGAAGGTAGGCGGTGATCTGGGGACCATGGCCTCAGGGGGTACTCAGGGCTGAGCCAGGACACATCTGATCAATAGCAGCCCTTAGACTTTAGTGACCTGGCCCACACACCTGCAGAAGAAGCCACCTAGGAATGGAGGGAGCATCCTAAGACTCTGGGGGTGGGACAGATTTCATAGCAGGACCCAGCCCAATCTGCAGAGAAGTGACACAGTCAACCACCCACCCAACACCGAAAGTCGAGCTGAGGTCACTGCGTCTCGGGCAGCAAAGGTGACTTCCCCAGCATGGTGTAGCTGTGCATTGTGTAGCAGCAGGGTGTGGTGGCTGCCGTCGGCTGTGACAGTCCAGTCGTCGTCAGGCTGTACCGCAGTTCCGTTGATGTACCAGGTGGCTTCACCCACTGGCAGGGCCTCGCTGAGCACGCAGGTGAAGCGAGCCTGTGTGCCAGCTCGCACAACTACATCCTTGGGGGCCTCCAGGACTTCTAGGCGCCAGCCTGCAGTCAGGGGTGGAATGAATGCAGGTGTGTAGGAGGGTCCAGAGAGGGCAAGCTCAGCACAGCCCATTGGGTCTCCCACTGAGTGGGAGTGGACAGAGACTCCATCTCCACCAGCTCTCCCTACCTGCAGAGCCCCATGCTGGAGGGGCCTGGGAGACACACGCCCTGCATTGGAAGCTGCACTCCAGTCCTGGGAGCACTGCCCAACCCCTGGAGGAGTCTTGGAGACCCCCTTCGGGCTCCCCACTTCTCACTCCATTCCCTAGCCACAGGGCTTATCTCAAAGACTGATGTCCTGCCTCCAGCCAACTCTCCAGGCCCCGCCCTCTCCCAGGTGTTCACAGACGACAGACTCACACCACCCAGCCGGCTCAGTCACAGGCATAGACAAAACCTGTCCTCATGTCCCAACAGCACACCTGGCCCTGCTGCTGCGCAGGTACACTCCCCCCATGACCCTGCTGATGGAGGCCTCCCTGGTCCTCGGCCCCTGTCCCCACTCCCTCTCAGGTTCTCTTGGACATGGTTCCCCCAGAAGCACAGCTCAGCAGCAGCATGCTCTGATCTGGCAGCCCTGCAGGGCCCTAGCACTCTCCCAGAGACCACCAGCCCAGGTGGAGGACACTCCTGCAAGCTGCTCCTGTCCCAGGCCCTATCCTCCGTTTCCCTGAGTGAGCAGCCCAGACAACTCTTTTTGGAGGTAGAGTGGTGGTTCCCAAGGAGCAACTTCCCTTCTAGTGGGAGAGTCCTGGAAGCCACCTTGGGCTGCCCAGAAAGTGGCCCAACCTCCTGTGGGAGGGGTCTCACCCACCTCCGCCCCACCAGCTCTCATTGCCATTACCTCTGACGGTGAGGAAAGCAGAGGTGACCATGTCCCCAGCCAGGAAAGTCACCCGACAACTGTCCTGTGGCCTCAGGTTTTTGAGCAGCAGTAGGTGTCGCAGGCCGTTCTCAAAATATACCACTTCCGCGTTCTCCGAGGTGTGCACGGGCTCATCATCCAACAGCCAGGTGTGGGCAGCCACCTCAGGCCGGGACAGCTGGCACTCAAACAAGGCCTCCCCGCCCTCAGGCACATCCACATTCTCCAGGCCCCGGACCACGGTGTTCTTGGCTGTAGGAAGAGCAAGGCTCAGGGACTGCTGACCTCACTGTCCCTTGGGAGAGTCAGCAGCTTCAGGAGGGCGGCACCCAGGCCTATAGGGTTCCCTCCACACCCTGCCCACCCTTTGGGCCCCTCACATCAACAGTGGTCTCCTGACCACAGGAAACTCACAGGTGTTCACAGACCGCAGACTCACACCACCCAGCCAGCTCAGTCACAGGCATGGACACAACCCTGTCCTCGTGTTCCAATAGCACTCCTGGCCCTGCTACTGCTCAGGTACACTCCCCCATAGCCCTGCTGATGGAGGCCTCCCTGGTCCTCGGCCCCTGTCCCCCCCTCCCTCTCAGGTTCTCTTGGCCATGGTTCCTCCCAGAAGCACAAGCTCAGCAGCAGCATGCCCTGATCCGCAGCAGTGCAGGCCCAGGGCAGGTTGCCTGCCACCTCCCGGGCCTGTTCCCACTATGTAGGTCCCCTGCAGTGCGGAGCTGGCTGTTGCTGCCTGCCACTCCACCATTGCTGCATGGCCAGAGCCACGCCAAAGCCGTGCTGGACCTGGGCTGCCTGCCAGGTGGCCTCACCTTGCACTTGTAGCAGTGCCACCACGCGAGTGCCTGCGGCCTCACAAGAATAGATGCCACTGTCACAGGGCAGGGCCGGCCTGAAGGTCAGCCTGGCCACAGTCCAGTCCTGCTCTATGATGACACGGTGCCCATCTGCGTGTACCTCCCGCTCGTCCATCTTCCACGTGGCCTGCACCGGCCGTGAGTATTGGCAGAGGAGTTCGGCAGAGCCACCCTCCTCCACTGCCAGGTCCTGCATGGCACTGACCACCTCCACCGTAGGATCTGTCGGCCAACACGCCGGACACGCATCAGCCCTGAGAAACAGCACCACCATGGCCCACCCACCCCACTCAGTGTTAGTGGCTTCAGCAGCTGCAAGCATGGAGCTTCATGGTGACAGTTTAGCAGGAGCTGCCTAGAATGTGGCTAGGAAGGGAACCCACACGGCAGCCCAGAGCCCTCCACCAGACACACCTCACCCATGAGCATAGTGCCTAGGCTTCACCTCTGTCCAGGCAGAGCTCCTCTGGCCCCACATACCTGCTGGCCCCCAGAAACATACGCCACTGGAAAGGCTCCTCTGGATGCCCTAGGGCCTGCTCCAGAACCCAGAGCCCCTGCCCTGCTTGCCCCTCTCCGGGGGCCTTGCTGCCCACCCAGGGCCCCTATTCCATCTCCATTTTTGAAATCTCAACATGACAGCACACAGCAGGCACCAGGCAGAGCTGTCGGGAAGAGGCTAGGGAGACCCTAGCAGCTGCTACTCTCCCTGTCTGGCCAGCTCCTCCCCAGAAGGGCACGGATCTCAGCTGAGCTCACAGCAGAGGAACAAATGTGAGCAGGGACAGGTAGGCCAGGGCCAAGGGCATGGGCCTCCCCTCAGAAGCCCAAAAAGGCCCCCGAAGGGACTGGCCCCCGTGGCTGGGGATGTGCAGCTAGCTAGGTGACTGGTGGCCAAGCAGGCGGCAATGTACTGGCCCTACCTGGCAGGTGGCAGTGGACGTAGCCTCCAGCTAGATCTCCCATTCAAAAGTAAGAGCTGCCCACTGCATCTCCTGGGGGTGCCCAGGGTAGGTGGCACATGTAGAGTGATGCCCAGCCTCTGGCTCTGGGGACAATCCCCACCCTCAGTGCCCATCCTCCCCCTTTCCCCAGGAGCCCGCAGGAAGCATGTGGCAGCGGGAGCAGAAGCACCAGCATGGGGAAGTCCCCAGTGGTCAATACCTTTGACCAACAACTTGGCTGTGGAGACCAGGGGCCCTGTGCGGAAGGTGATGGTGCCTGAGTCGGCCACCCCCAGGCCCGAGAGTGTGAGGGAGTGAAAGGTCCCATCACGCACAGTGATGGCACTCTGGGGGCTGTCCTGTAGCAAGGTGCCATCCAGCCACCAGTGGGCCTCTGGCCCACCCGCACGAGACACCTCACAGGAGAACGTGGCCACCTCCCCTGCGAAGACGTCCACACTCTGCAGGCCACGGACCAGGCACAGTGCAGCCTCTGCATAAGAGGGCAAGAAGGAGGGCTAGGTCCATCACTTAGAGGCCACCTGGGGCTACTGGTGCAGGTGTGTCCTATGATAGCAGGTTTTGTCTTTATGCCCAGTTCCTGGCCCAGAGCTCCTAACCTCAGCAGAATCTCCTGAAAATGCTGCAAGTCCCTTCGTTATACATAACAGGTTCTTTTTTTTTTTTTTAATCACACCTGAGATTATGTTAACGAGGTGACTCAGGCCCAGCCCTGAGATAGCTTCAGGAAAGGACTGGTCACCAAGAAGATCAAGTGATTACAGGGTTACAAGGCTCAGCCCCATCCTTTGAGAAAGCAGGGTGGTTGGACATCAATCTCCATAAGACAAACTCTTAACAAGACCAGATAAGCTTCCACAGTGCTGAACACAGGCTGGGAGGGCAGCGTGGAGAGGACATGGAATCTGTGTCCTTTCCCATTCTTGTCTTTCACCTGGCTGTCCCTGAGCGGGATCCTCTGCAACAAGCTATCCAAGGTGAGTGTGTCCCTGACTTGTGTGAGTTGTCCTAGCAAACTGGTCAAGCATGAGGAGAGGACAGTGGGAGCCCTCACTTGAAGCCACTCAGAAGTTTGGGTAGCAACCTGAGATTTGCCATTGACATCTGAGGCCGGGGAAGCCTATGAACTGAGCCCTTAGCTTGCAGGGTCTGTGCTAAATCTGGGTAGATAGTGTCAGAACTGAATCACAAGACACCCAGTGGGTGTCCACTGGAGAACTGCTTATGTCTGTTGGGAGTGTCTGGTCAAATGTTCTAGGTTGAGGTAGTATGACAGGAAGAGAATAGTGACCATTCTCTAGAACAGATGTCAGAAATGAGATGTGCTGGCCTAGTTCTGAGATTCACTGGTGTGGGGCCACCCTGGGGCCTGCTGGCACCATCCAGACCAAAAGGATGACCTGAGCCCTGGGGTCTAGAAATCCACCCTCTTCACAGAGAGAGGCACAGAGGCCACCACGGTGAGCCCAGCTCACACCTCATCAGAACACTACAGGTTTCACCCAGAGGAGGCCATGCCATGCATGGTACCCTGATCATCAGGAGAGCAGACAAGCCCCAAGCCCCATGACTGGGGCTCCTTCTAGTGTGGATGCCTCGTCTGACCCAGGTTAGGGCAGAAAGCAGAGGCTCCAGCACCTGCTTCTCCCCAGGGGTGGTGGCTGGCCTCAGAAGGGGACCTCTCTGCCCTTGGGGGCACCTTCAATCCCAAGAGGGCACCTCATCCAGTTGTTCTCTGAAGTCCCTCAGCCCCAGGGTTCAGGGCCCTGATGCTGGATCCAAATATTCCTGTCCCTGTCACACAGAAGGTCCGAGCTCAGGGCCTTCCCAGATGAATCATGGCTGCCCTCCTGTGTCCTCCATACAGTCTCCATCCTGTCTACCTCCTGATGGACACTCAGGGTGGTTGGAGGGAGAGGATACCAGCATCCACGTCTAATCCTCCCATCCCCCACAGGCCAGCCAGTAGGACCAGACAGAGACTTCGTCCACCACCTGCTGCCTAGGGCCAGGCAGGGAGGATGTCACCCCCACCCTGTGCTTCTCTGAGCGCTTTCCATGGGCCATCCTGGGGCCTCCTTGTGAAGACAGAGACACTGTTCAGCTTGGTAAGGCCTAGATGCCTTTACCCCATGAGGCAGGCCACAAGAGACAGGTGGGAGTCACTGGCAGACACCAGAGCCCATCAGGACAGTGTTGTGTGGGGCAACCCCCATGCCCACCCCAGCAAGCCCTCCCTCAGGAGCCTCTCCACAGTCCTCCCCATCGATGCACCCCACCAGCAGCCGCCTTCCCCAAGTGTACACCTGCACCTCCTTCTCCTGCTCTGCCAGCTCCTGGGTCTTGCCTCCAGAACCAGTTCCCAGGCCTGCCTATCACACCCCTACCTGGACATCCATTCACACACCTAGGTCCAGGGCCCTCCCCCTGAGATCACAGTGAGGTATGCATAATGAGCCATCTTTCCCAGGCAAGGGACACTGAGCCATGTCACCCCCACATAGTCATCGCCCCAGGAACACACAAGGCCCTTCCTGCACTGCTCCCATTCAGGAAACCCATGACACTTCATCTTCATCACTCAACCTAAGGCACTAAGTAGCCTTTCCCAGCCTCCAGGCCACAGAGCTGACCATATCTGTCCATTCTTTAGGTTTTTGGGGAGGAGAGCATGAGATTCAAACATACACTGTCTCCATGTCCAGCTCCTCCAAGCAGACAGGGAATCCCTGAAGGCAAAGCTACTTTTGGACCTCAAGGTCCAGGACTTGACCATGGTAGGGGCTTGCTCAATGGTGAGTAAAGTGGTTTGATAGTGGCTGGTAGATGGTTGATGGGTGGATCGATGGATAGTTAATGGGTTAGTGGATGGACAGAAGGATAATGAACTGGTGGTAGATGGATGAATGTGTGATAAATGGATGGACAGAGGATGAGTGAAAAGGTATGTGGATAGCTAGATGTGGAAGATAGATGAATGGAAAGTGGAGGGATAGACAGATGGATAATGGGTGCATGAGTGGACAGTGGACAGATGGTGGTAGTAAATGAATGAATGGTAGATGGATGGATGGTTGATACATAAATGTATGGATAGAGATGGATGGATGGGAGGGTGGATGGAGAGGTGGTTAATGGGTGGATGGATGAATGGATGATTGGTGTGGACTGATGGGACCAGTCTGAGAACCAGGAATAGGGCAGCAAGGGAATGCACTCAAGAGTGACCTGTGGAGTCAAGGTACAATCCAAGTTGAAGATTCCTAAAGTCCTGTTTGCATTCTGGGGCCATGTGCACCATGCCTGAGTCCACACAGGTGTCACACATCAGCTGTGCATCCACACCTTTGAGCTTGTGTGGTATGCAAGAGCGTTTCAACATGGATGTGTGTGGGCCCACATGGACCATATCAGAAGGACAGGCTTTGGAAGATGATGTCCAGAAGACCCTGTCTCCACCTCAGGGTCCAAGGCAGCAAGGCTCTCCTACAGAGAATACCAGTCCTGGCCTGTGCTCCCCCCATACACAGCATTCCTCAAGATCTTCACCAGCCTACCCCACTCCATGACTTGAGGGATCAAGGACTGGAAAATTGCTAAGTCTAGGGTTTCTTCCCCACACCAACACACACACACACACACACACACTCTCTCTCTCTCTCTCTCTCTCTCTCTCACACACACACACACACACACACACCAGCTGCCACTAGGCAAGATTCTGTGGTGCCCAGAAAACAGGCTTCCACAGGCCAGGGCCTAGGTATGGGAGAGAGCTGCCCACCTGTGACTTTCAGCTGGGCTTCTGAGCTGCATGAGCCCACTTGGAAACTGATGGTTCCTGCATCTTCAGGGGTCACCTGAGGACACAGGGAGGAAAATGCTCAGCCCTGGCCAACTCATCCTGACAGGAAGGACTGGTCCATCTAGCCATTCCCCAGTGATGGGGCTCATCACCTCCCTAACCTGACCCCTAGTAGAGGGTCTTTCTGAATGGAGCTGGAACCATCCCTGTCCAAGTGGAACAGGTCCCAGAGCCCCACCTTGTGCAGGGTGAGCAAGTGAAGCGTGCCCTGTTCCACGGTGATGTCATTCATCTCGTTGGCCTGCAGAGGTACCCCTCCCAAAGCCCAGCGGGCTTCCTGGCTTGCAGCTCTGGACAGCCGGCACCGGAAGTGGGCATCCTGGCCTTCATTCAGCTGCATGTCTTGCAGGGGCTCCAGGATGGTCACCTCTGGGACTAGACATAGGGTAGGCATGGGTGTCAGCCTCTGCGTCCAGGATGCTTCCTTCTTTAGCATAGCTTCCATATCCTGGAGGTCCTCCCTGGTGACCCCACCCCAATTCCTGAAGACAGTACATGGGGGTGTGTTATCAGTCCTTCCTCTAGCCAGGGCTTGGACTAAAGGGAAATGCCAAGATGGCTGAAGGCTGGGGCGGCCAGTCTGCAGTGACCCCTCATGAAAATCAGGAGAGGGAAACTGAAGCTTTAAAACTGGTAAGCTCTGGGGGGCCCACCACTGCCTGCTCACCAGCATGACTCAGTCTTCAGCCCAGAATCATTCCGTCCTGACTGGGGCTACTAAGAAATGGCCAGTTCATAGACCCTCTCTCTACCAACAACCAAGGATCCCAAAAGTAGGGACCCTTGCTGTCCACTTCTGTCCCAAACAGAGGCTGGGCCAGGACAGCCTCCCAGGGGTAGTGATAGGGCAGGCCCACCCAGAGCTGGCTACCTCTGACAGTGAGCTGAGCAGAAGATGCATGGCTGCCCACGTGGAAGGACACGGTGCCAGCGTCCTCAAGTGTCACACCCCTCAGCTGGAGTGTGTGGATGCAGCCATCCCGAACAGCCACCTCTGTCACCTCGTTGCTCTGCAGTGGCAGGCCCTGGAGGCGCCACTGGACATCTGTGGCCCCAGCCCGTGACACCTCACAGCTGAACTCCACATCCTCGTCAGCCTGCACCTCGGCATCAACCAGGCCCCTCACGATGGTCACCTCAGGCTCTAGTGGGTGGTAAGAAGGGTCCCTTTTCAGGCTGGGCCAGCCCCAGTGCCCCTCTAGAAAGCCTTCCTGGCCACCTAACACTCCTCTGCCTTGTGTGGCATTTGCCAGCTGCTTCACTCAATGAGTCTAGAAATAGCTGGGGCGGCTGTCTCCCCAAGGCCAAGGGTACAACTCTGGTTGCAGGACAGTGGATAGATGCCCTGTTTGGCTCCAACATTGCTACAGGCCCAGTCCTGGCCAGGTCACCAGGAAAGTAAGACCTTCAGGAAGAGCAGGTAGGTGCCAGAAAGGGCCACCAGGCCAGCTCAGGCCAGTCTGCTGCCAGCTGGGGGGCAGGAGGGAGCACTGCCTTTAGTGCTGCAGGCTTCATGCCTACCCCCATAAAGCCCTTCTCTTGGAGGATCAGAATGGGGGTGATGTAGGAAGAAGAGAGCCTATAATCTGAGGGACCTCCACCACCCTGTGAGCTGCACTTGTCACAGCCAGGTATGCCCCCAGGGGAGCTGTCAGGAAGAGGGTGTGGCACAAGGTCCTGGTTGGCTCACCTCTGACCCTGAGGGAGGCCAAGGTTTTCTGGCCACCCACCACACAGGCATACTCTCCCGTGTCCTTGGCCTCCAGCCCGTGGACCAAGAGCTCGCACGTGGCCCCTTGGCACCGCATCTCATATTTGGGGCCCACAGGCAGCTCCACGCCCTCCTTTAGCCACTGCACAGGGGCCCCTGGCTCAGCCTCGCTCAGCTGGCAACAGAGCCGAGCCACACCGCCTGCCTCCTGCTCCACGCTCTGCAGCCGGGTCTTGAACTTGGGCTTGGGGGCTGAGGGACAAGAAAGGAAAGCTTAAGACTGCAGGTTCCCACCTCATGTTCGCCTTGAGCAAGGTGCCTGCCCACCCCTGAGGTATGAGGCTGCTGGGGAAGCACAGGGGCCGGTGGGCAGCTCACAGCGGATGGAAAGAGAGGCTGTGGTCTGCGCCTGACCCGCATCGCAGGTGTAGTCTCCCGCATCTTCCTGCTCCGCCCCGCGCACCAGCAGCTCGGCGGCGGAGCCCTCCAGTACCATCTGGTACTTGGCGCAGGGGAAGAGCTGCAGGGAACCCTTGCGCCACTCCACGCTCGCTCCCGCCTGGCTCAGCTCGCAGCGCAGGTGCGCTGTAGCTCCCTCATCCACCTCTAAGGCCTGCAGCTCCCGGAGGAACCGCACGGGCGCAGCTGTGGGGCAGGAAAGAGAACATGACAGCGAGACTCTGAGCATTTAAGACCCAGAACCCTGCAGGTGGAGAACCACATCCGGTCAAATCCTGAGTCGAACCCACAAGGCATACCCTTGGGAAACAACTGGGGAACTGCATGGGGCAGAGGCAATACTGGCCAGCAAAGCTACCAGAAAGGGAGAGACCCAGGGAAGCGAGGTCCTGGAGCGGATATAGAGAAGCGGAGCACACGCTAGCGGCTTCGCACAGGGGCAGGACCCCCGCACTACGGGGAGGGGGCGGGATCACAGCCACCAGGAGGAATTGGGGGACTGCACAGGAAGAGGCGCCCAACGGGTAAGGGAGAGAGAAAGAAGAAAGGTTAGGTGATGCGCCCTGTCCTGAGGTCTGGGAGGAACAGGGCCTTGTCCACGGCCTTGTCCTGTGGTCTTGGGGCGCAGGGAGGAACTGGGCGGGCAGAACCACGAGGTGGGAGGAGCGAGCAAAGTTATTAGGGCAGGTCCGCCCCGCCCTACTAAGCCGGGTCCTCTCTGCTGGCACCCCCCAGGTTGCAGCCTTGAGGGTCAGCGCGGACTCTGCACCCACGCTAGGCTTCGCCCTGTCTTGGTCGCCCACCTGTGACCATGAGGGTGGCGCTGGTAGCCTGGGAGCCGCAAGCACAACTGTACTCGCCCGCGTCCTCGCGGCGCAGGTCCCGCAGCACCAGCTCGGCGGTGCAGCCTTGCTGCTGCAACTCACGTCGCCCATCAGCCTGCAGCTCCAGGCCGTTCTTGCTCCAGACCACAGTGGCATTTGGAAGGGACAGCTCGCACTGCAACCTGGCTGTGGAACCCTCCTCGGCCTGCAGGCACTGCAGGGGCTCCCGGAACACAGCCTGTGGAACTGCAGATGGGGAGGAGGCAGGGTCAAGATCAGGCACACAGCTGGCCAGAGCTGGGAGCCCAGCTTCTCCCAGCCCCTTGGCCTACCTCCACAGGACTGGTCTATGTAAGGAGGGAGGTGAGGAAGCTGGGGGCAGAGCAGAGATCTGCCACAGGCTTTTCTAATGGTAGCCTCCCCCTCAGAACCTCTAGCCTTGCCAGAGGGCTGTGTCCCCCTTGGACCACCAGAGCAGGGCCAAGTCCAGTCATACAGTCATTTGGCCAGCACAAGACCTTGTCCCACTCCCACCAGACTCCAGGGAAGGGTGATTCTCCCCAAGACCACAGGACAAGGCAATATCCTTCCCAGACTGTGGACAAGGCCCTGTTCCTCCCAGACCCCAGGACAGGGATAGGAGGCTCAGATCACAGGGCAGGGCTTTGTGTCTTCCCAGGCCAAACCCTAGGGCATGGCTGAGTCCACGGGAAAGGCCATAATTCCCATTGCAGGCCAGGCTGTCCCAGAAATCCCCAGGCAGGACTGTCCCTCATGCCCCTGAGATGCTGAGAGGCAGCAGGTGCTGACTGCCTCATGTGGACACACTGGCAATCAGGGGCAAAGTGCAGAGCCCAGGCTGGGGAACCTCCCTGGGCATCAGAACCCCCAGGGCTCCCAAAAGAAAATCTTGGGCTATACGTGGCATGCAGAGATTGAGGAGGAATGACAAAAAGTGATTAGGAAAACAAGGTGGGAACTCTGTCCCTCCATGACAGCTGGCCATATGAGGTCCCTGGGGAGACTGGCAAGGCACTAGTACACTGGGCAGTGCTATGACAGAAATCCAAGCAGGACAGAGAAACAGCATGAGACAGAGGGAAAGGGCACCCTCCCTCTGGACAACAGGGGCAGCATGGCCATGGCTAGACACAGAGCAAAGGCAGAAACCCAAACAAGCCCACAGTCATGGGAGGTCTTTACCCCTGACGGTCAGCACGGCCGAGGTCCTCTCCTGCCCACACACGCACGAGTACTCCCCAGCCTCTGCCACAGTCAGGCCCTGGATCTGCAGCTCACACGTGGCCCCCTCCTGCCTCAGCCTGTACCGGTCCCCATCTCTGAGGGTCTCAGACCCCTTCGTCCACTCCACAGGGGCTGCCTTGCTAAGTTCACACCGCAGAGTGGTCGTGGACCCTTCTGTGGCCTCCTGGTTTCTCAGATCTTCTATGAATCTGGCAGGCAGGGCTGGGGAGGGCCAAGTGGTCACTGAGAACATGGGGCCACACACTGCCAGAGGACCATGGTGTGGACAGGTGGGTGGTGGCACAGATGAGGAAGGAAGCAAGTAACCACAGAGGAACAGAGTACGCAGTAGGATGGACATGGACACGAGAAGGAGAGGTGAAAGAAGCCCAGGGGAGGAAAGGACAGGTGGCCACGGGGCTGCCACAGGAGCTGGGCCGTGTGTGGATGCAGGAGGTAGGAGGCGGAGACAGGGTGCAGACACCAGCTGGAGGTTCACATGGCCACACAAGGTCTTTACCCCTGACTGTCAGCGTGGCCGAGGTCCTCTCCTGCCCACATACACACGAGTACTCCCCAGCATCTTCCCGGGCCAGGCCCTGGATCTGCAGCTCACACACAGCCCCGTCCTGCCTCAGGCGAAGTCTGTCCCCACTGGTGAGGGTCTTCACACCCTTCCTCCACTCCACAGGGGCCTCTCTGCTCAGCACACATTGCAGCATTGCCGTGGCCCCTTCCACAGCCTCTTCATTCCTTAGACCCTTTGTGAACTTGGCGGGCAGGGCTGGTGGCCAGAAAGACATGGATGCTATCATGCTCTCCAGGCACGTAGAGAGGATGGACGTGGACAACAGAAAGGACATGAAACGCAACTGTACATAAGCCCCCTGCTGGGTGTGCTGAGCACGAAGGCCTTCATCTTTCCCCAGTGCAGCCTGAGCACATGTGGCCCCGGCCCACTCTGTGGCCTCCACAGGCCTCCCTGTGAACCTGACGTGCAAGGCCAGGGAGGGTCTGAAACACATGAAGAACCTCAGGTGTGTTGGGGAACTTCAGGGGACAGAACATGACAATAATGAGGACAAGAGACAGACTGACAGACCAGCTGGCTACAATCCCATGCAGAGGTAAGAGGGTGTCACAGACCCAGAAGAGAAGGTGGACTGAGTGGACAGTTGACATGAGGTCAGTGTGTGGACACCAGAACACAGATCTACTCGGCCACGTAGTCTTTACCCCTCACGGTCAATGTGGCTGCTGTCTTCTCCTCCCCGCACACGCACGAGTACTCCCCAGCATCAGTTGTGGCCAGGCCGGAGATCTGCAGCTCACACACAGCCCCGTCCTGCCTCAGGCGAAGTCTGTCCCCACTGGTGAGGGTCTTCACACCCTTCCTCCACTCCACAGGGGCTTCTCTGCTCAGCACACATTGCAGCATTGCCGTGGCCCCTTCCACAGCCTCTTCATTCCTTAGACCCTTTGTGAACTTGGCGGGCAGGGCTGGTGGCCAGAAAGACATGGATGCTATCATGCTCTCCAGGCACGTAGAGAGGATGGACGTGGACAACAGAAAGGACATGAAACGCAACTGTACATAAGCCCCCTGCTGGGTGTGCTGAGCACGAAGGCCTTCATCTTTCCCCAGTGCAGCCTGAGCACATGTGGCCCTGGCCCACTCTGTGGCCTCCACAGGCCTCCCTGTGAACCTGACGTGCAAGGCCAGGGAGGGTCTGAAACACATGAAGAACCTCAGGTGTGTTGGGGAACTTCAGGGGACAGAACATGACAATAATGAGGACAAGAGACAGACTGACAGACCAGCTGGCTACAATCCCACACAAGGGTAAGAGGGTGTCACAGACCCAGAAGAGAAGGTGGACTGAGTGACAGTTGACATAAGGTCAGTGTGTGGACATCAGAACACAGATCTACTAGGCCACGTAGTCTTTACCCTTCACGGTCAATGTGGCTGCTGTCTTCTCCTCCCCGCACACGCACGAGTACTCCCCAGCATCAGTTGTGGCCAGGCCGGAGATCTGCAGCTCACACACAGCCCCGTCCTGCCTCAGGCGGAGTCTGTCCCCACTGATGAGGGTTTTCACACCCTTCCTCCACTCCACAGGGGCCTTTCTGCTGAGTTCACACCTCAGTGTGGCTGTGGTCCCTTCCATGGCCTCCCTGGACTTCAGATTTTCAGTGAATCGTGCAGGCAGGGCTAGGAAGGATCACATGGACAGAGGCCATCAAACCTTCTGCAGGTTCTGAGGTCAAGACCCGAACATCAAGGAAGGAAAATAAAGCAGGACGCCTGGAGGGTCACAGGAGTGGGAGATCCGTGAGGGTCTGAGTGAGGTCCTGCACGCGCCTGCTCCTGATCAGGTGGCTGGGAGAAGGGCTCCGTTCCACGTCCTCCTTCTTCAAAGGCATCTTTCCCACCCACAACTTCTCATTGCTGGGAAGCACACCAGGTGCCTAGAGCTGCGAGCTCACGTCTGTACCATGCGGTGACCCCTCTCCCTGGACCCTGTGGGAGGCAGCTCCCAGTTGTGAGCCTCCCTGCCTCACAAGTGAAATTCTCACTGCAGGCTCCAGCTACACTGTCAGTAGGTCCCACAAGAACTACAAACGGCTTTGGAGCTGGATGGTGGCCAGAGACTGGAAGACTTTTGAGGTATATGCTAGAAAAATCCCAGCTAGCCAGAAAGGGCCTGACAGAGGAAATACAGACACTAACAGTGCTTCTGGCCAGGACTAGATGGACACAGGGAAACACTCCTGGGGAGTGGAAGAAAGGTGATCCTAGCTATGAAGTGGCACAGAAGTGGCCAGATTGTGCTCCAATGTTCTGTGGAGGGCAGCAGTGGGAAACAGCAGGACCAGATGGATGTCCAGCTGGGAGACAGCTAAGCCAAGTGTGGCAGGCATGGCCTGCTGTCTCCCTATGGCTCACAGGAGAGCGTGAGAAGGCAGAACTGTCCATGAACAAGGAACCAGTCCCGAAGACTTAGAAAACACCTGGATCCACAGTGAAGAGAGTGGGAGATGCCCTGAGAGCGTCAGGCATGGCTGAGCACCTGCTAAGGGGACTCACGGGTGGCTGGTGACCAGGCAGCTCCTCCCCGGGAGCCAAGACTGCCAAGGGTAACAGGAAAGCCCTGCGCAGGACACACGTGCCAGAGGTGTGACACTCGCCAACTGCGAGGCAGAACAGAGGTCCTGAAGATACACACGTGGTTGAAGACTGGTGATGGGATCCAGGGTGCTCTACCACCACGCCACATCCCTGGCCCTTTTGAGTTTTTATATGAGACAGGGTCCTGCTAAGTTGCTTAGGGCCTCACTAATTGCCAAGACTGGCCTCAAACTTTCTGTCCTCCTGCCGCAGGTTCCTGAGTCACTCAGATTACAGGCATGGATCACCATGTCTGGCTGAAAATGTTATAGCAGCAGGAATGCTGGCAGCGTGGACTTCAGGGACAGCAGTCAAGTGAGATGAAGGACGCTGCCACAGGATGAGCACAGCCACTAGCCACACACATGGGCTTCCCCTCAAGCAAAAGATGGCCATGAAGGTGGTCAGAGTGGCAGGAGTACCACTGCCACAGACCTGGAAGAGCATGAGGCTGTCCCCTGCTCGGTTTCAGAGGACCGGCCAGCTCCACTCAGGCTGGAGGCAGACTTCAACCTTGGTAGGTTTGCAGGACAGAGCACCAAGTCAAAGCAGAGTGCTGTCCAGCCTTGAAATCCAGGGAGCTTGGTCCTGCTGTTCCCGACTGTCTGGACTCGTGACCCACATCCTTGTTCCTGCTCCTCTGAGGGTCTGTCCCACACTGGGCCCACCACGCTTTGGAAGCATGTGCCTTGCCTAGCTCTAGTCATAGCCAGGGAGGAACTCTGCCCTGGGGTGAGCTGGAACCCAGTCTCAACCTGGGGACATTCAGACGAGACTAGACAAGGTCTGATGCTGGGTGGGGCTAACTCAGTGTATTTTGTATGTGAGAAGGACCTGAACCCTGGGGTCACTGGTGGGTGCCACAGGTTGGTGTCCTAATCTGGCATCTCAGAACATGACTGTTCAAGGAGGAAGAAGGTTATCAGATGGCCCAAATCCAGGGTGACCAGTACCCATAGAGGAAGAGATGAGGACACAGGGGGAAAGATGGCATCTGCAAGCCCTGGAGTGGCCTCAGGAGGGACCAGCCCTGCTGAGAAGCTGTGATGGACGATGGCCTCCAGAGCTAGGAGAGACATGCCCCTGTCCTTTCAGCCACCCAGTCAGTGGCACCTCCTTAGAGAAGCCTGAGTGGACTAAGGCAGCAGCCCTTCACTACTGCTCCCCAAGTCTCTGCCCTGCACCCCTGGAGTCTACTCTGACTCTGGCCCAGGACATCCCTGGAGCACACCTGGGAGGGACCACCCAGAAGGCTGGCAGGGAATCAGAGGACATCATCAAGAGACACAGAGAAGACATAGACCACCTGATAAGGGGACAGGAGACAGGAGGCACGGGGAAGCTACAGTGGCCATTACCCTTCACGGTCAGCGTGGCCGAGGTCCTCTCCTGCCCACACATGCACGAGTACTCCCCAGCCTCTGCCACAGTCAGGCCCTGGATCTGCAGCTCACACGTGGCCCCCTCCTGCCTCAGCCTGTACAGGTCCCCATCCCTGAGGGTCTCAGACCCCTTCCTCCACTCCACAGGGGCCACCTTGCTCAGCTCACACCGCAGAGTGGCCATGGACCTTTCTGTGGCCTCTTGGCTTCTCAGGTCTCCTATGAATCTGGCAGGCAAGGCTGGGGAGGGCCAAGCGATCACTAAGATCATGGGGCAGTCTGGAGGACTCCAAAGGCACATGTGATTCACAAAGAACCACACACATAGCCACACGGTGTGGATGGTGAACTAATGTACAGATGTGGAGGGAAGTGGCCAGTGGGGAGGACAACACAGCACATGAACAAGAGCAGGAGGACCCCAGGCAGAGGACTGGGCCACAGACCATGCAGGAGCAGTACTACAAATGGAGCAGAAAGTGGCAGTGGACGACACAAAGATGCCAAGCCACAACCCATAAGGACACATTCTTTACCCCTGATGGTCAGCGTGGCCGAGGTCCTCTCCTGCCCACACATGCAGGAGTACTCCCCAGCATCTTCCAGAGCCAGGCCCCGGATCCGCAGCTCACACACGGCTCCCTCCTGTTGCAGGCTGTGTCTGTGGCCTTCCCTGAGGGTCTCTGTTCCTTTCCTCCACACCACTGCTGTTTCTTTGCTCAGCTTACATCGCAGAGTGGCCGTGGCCCCTTCCACGGCCTCCTCATTCCTCAGACCCTCTGTGAACCTGGCAGGCAGGGCTGGGGGCCAGAAAGACATGAATGCAATTATGCTCTTTGAGTGCACAGAAGAGACAGGACACAGACAGTACAGAGAGGACGTGAGCCCAACTGGACATGTCCGGTGAGCTGCTCAGCACCAGCTGTGGGCTGAGGCTTCCCGTGGTCTTGCCCACATGCTTCCCAACCAGGGTCTGTTCCAAGCATCCATGGACCTCATGCCTGGCATGAACGGGACTGGCCTGAGGAGGCCACAAAGAACACCAGGGTCTCCGCAGAACACGTGGGGTAAGACATGGCACTCAGAAAGGGAGACAACCTGGAAACAGGAATGGAAGCACCAGACACAGACGGCCCAGGGGGTCGGGCAGCAGACTGACTGTCCATTCATGTGGAGGCCAGTGAGACGTGGAAGAGGGCCTCAGCATGAGGACAGGCCCACAGAAGGTCACAGGGCCCAGACGGATGGGCAGGAACATGGGTTGGAAGGGCCATGCCCCTCCACAGTGTCCTCTGTGGCCTGGCCCAGCTCAGATTCTGTACAGCACCAGACTGAAGGGCCTAGCCTGCCCAGTGGCTGCATTCAAACCACACCTGGCCACAACCTCTCTGAAGCTCTCTGTAACAGCTGTTCTCTGATCTTGATAGATGGCTGGGGACATCGACAGCCTATCTGAAACTCCCATAATCATACCTGACTCCATCTTCCAGAGCAAACCAAGAAAAGGAGCACCCTGGCCAGGGAGAGAAGCCCCCACTCTCCTCCTGGAACTGTCACCCTGGAACATACAGCCACAGGGCCCATGCCCATTGTTCACAGTGCCAGCAAGCTCGCCTCCACAGCAGAGTTGACGAGATAACCCACAACTGAACAACGGCCCATCCATGGCAGCATATGAATAGCCCCCACAGAGAGGACAGCTTGGCTCCTGGGGCCCTCTAGTCACCAGCCCAGGTCCGTCCGCCCCAGGGGCTTCAGGGCAACAGTGCCTCGGGGCATCCTAGAAAGTGAAGCACTCTCTGGAAGGGCCCAGGAGGGCTGTGCACCTCTGGTCCTTCCTGGGCCACGCCCAGTTCTGGAAGCAGCTCTCAGGTGGTCAGCAGGGTCCCACTTCCCAGCCACAGGCAGCGCTCCCTGAGTCAAGAGAGGGAGCATCTTCCCGGTGGCCTCCCTCCAACATCCTGCAGCAACACGGTGGGCTTTGGTGTGCACATGCTTCTGTCACACCGGGGTCTACCTCTGTGCAGGAACACATTCCGTCCATGCTCCAACACGCCATGGCACTGGGGCCTCTCCACAGAGGTCACCAACATCCGTGCACATAGTGGGGCCTCCACTACAGGTGGAGGTGAACAGATGGCCATGCCCCACCCCACAATACACTTTACTGCCCCAGGAGTCCCTCCCTGACTCTTGACATGGGAACAGAGACAGCAGCATCCTGGGTGAGAGGCCCCTCACAGCTGGGGGAGATTCTTCCCGCCACACTGAACAGACACTGGGGCCCTCACCTGCTCATCAGACGGCCCCAATGTAGGCAGATGCCCTGGCTGCAGGGACGCCTGTCAGAGTACCCTCCATTTGCTCCTCCTCTGTCTCCCGCCCACCCCTTCTCCAGCGTGCACCCCTTGAAGGCCTCCTGTACCATCTTAATGCTTTGGCCTCACCCATATCTTCCATCCCAGGCTGTGACCCACAGGGCCGGGAAAAGCCCACTCTCTGCTGCTCTGGGTCTGAGCCAGGCCCCACAGTGCAAGTGTGAGAGAAGCCTGAGAGCACACAGCAGCGGAGGACACAGCAGACACAGCACACAGGGAACCTGAGATTGTCTTCAGACACACAGCAGCCAGTGCCTGAGTACACACATGGTCCTTACCCCTGACGGTCAGCGTGGCCGAGGTCCTCTCCTGCCCACACACACACGAGTACTCCCCGCCGTCCTCCTCAACCAGGCCCTGGATCTGCAGCTCACACACAGCCCCCTCTTGCCTCAGGCTCAGTCTGTCCCCATCTGTGAGGGACTCTGTCCCCTTCCTCCACTCCACGGGGGCCGCCTTGCTCAGCTCGCAGCGCAGCGTGGCCGTGGCCCCTTCCGTGGCCTCCCTACTCCTCAGTCTTCCTATGAAGTGGGCGGGCAGAGCTGGGGAGGGTCAGAAGACACAGGGCCTCAGGTTCACTGTGATGTTAGGAGACAGCACGTGACCAGACAAAGGACAAGACGAGCCAGTAGGCTAACGGGAGGCCACAGTGACATCAGGGACACTGGCCATGGCCACTGGAATCTCCTGGTTCATGACAGCCCAGGAAGCAGGAAGGACCCTGTGGTCCACAAGAGGAGGGTGGCACAGACGGGAGGGAAAGGGACAAGCTGATGGAGAGTGGGGTCCATACTTGGTACCAAGACACGCCTGCACAGCCACAGTGGTCCTTACCCCTGACGGTCAGAGTGGCCGAGGTCCTCTCCTGCCCACACACACACGAATACTCCCCAGCATCCTCCTCTGCCAGGCCCTGGATCTGCAGCTCACACACAGCCCCCTCCTGCCTCAGGCTCAGTCTGTCCCCATCTGTGAGGGGCTCTGTCCCCTTCCTCCACTCCACAAGGGCCGCCTTGCTCAGCTCGCAGCGCAGCGTGGCCGTGGTCCCTTCCGTGGCCTCCTTATTTCTCAGTTTCCCTATGAACTGGGCAGACAGGGCTGAGGGGACCAGAGACACAGAGAATATCACTTTGTTCTGCAGTGGCAAGCAGCCAGTCCAGTTATGTGGGCAGGCAGGCAGGCAGAGGTGCTCACCCTTCACAGAGAGTGTTGCTGAGGTCATCTGGTCCCCAAAGGAGCAGGAATACTTGCCCCCATCCTGGGGCTGCAGGTCCCGGATGACCAGCTCCAGCACAGCACCCTCCTGGCGCAGGCTGTACTTGCTGCTGGACCTCAGGACATCTTCCCCGTGGCGCCACTCCACGGGCGCCGCCACCGAGGAGAGCACACAGCGCAGCGTGGCGGCACCACCCTCTGGCAGCTCCAAGTCCCTCAGCGCCTCCCGGAACCTAACTGGCCGAGCTGCGGAGAGACATGCTCTGCTCACCTCCCTGAGCAGGAACCCCCAGCCACGAGGTTCTCAGCCAGGGTGGGAGTGGTCCCAGCCCTGCTGACGCACTCCTGAAGGGTCACAGGAGGCAGGCCAGCAAGGCAGGCACACGGCAGACCTGCGGCAGACCAGCATGCCCCAAGAAACGGGCGCCGGAGCCTGACCCAGGACCTCCAGACACAGTGTGGGAGGCAGATAATTAGAAGTGGACCCTAATTCCAGACACACACAGAACATGCAGGTGGGTGGCTTCAGAAAGCACCAGCCCTGTGACCTGCGACCTCAAGACCCTAAGCCTCCAGGCTGGGAGGTGAGGTCATGGTTCCCATCCGCCCAAGCTGGGGCAGCCCAAGCAATCTGTGGCCAGAAAGCCAGGGAGCCAGGAGCGAGGCAGGTCAGCAGCAGGAGGGCAGCCATGCAGTTCAGGCCACCCACCAACATGGACACCCATGCACCCCAGCCCTTGCCTACCAGGTAGACTGGGAGCCACAGGCACTGAGCTCACCTTGGACCCTGACAATGGAGCTGCTCCAGGCCCCACCAGCCTCACACTTATATCGCCCACCATCCTGCGGGGTGGCACCTATGATGACCAGCTGGGCACAGCAGCCCTCGTAGCTCAGCTGGCACCGGGCAGATGGCCGCAGCATCTTCCCATCCTTGGTCCAGTGCACGGGGGTGTCAGGAGCAGTGGTCTCACATGTGAGGGTCAAGTCCTCGCCTTCTGTGACTGTGGCATCTGTGAGCTCCCGGGAAAAGATGCTTGGCTTCTCTGGGGGAAGAGAAAGGAGCCAAGGGTCCCTAGGGCTGTGGTGTTACTGCAAGAGGGGCCCCTGCTGCAGATGGTCATCATCCTGTCCATGTCTGCCGCTGCCTCGGGCTGCAGCCACAGATGGGAACGCTGAGGCAACAAGGTGGGCTCTGCGTGGCTCTTGCCCTGGCAGGGAGCAGGCCACCTTGAAACATGCTGACCAGGATTCTGAGCATTACCGAGGGGCGTTCATCCCAAACAGCCCCAGGGCACACACCTGCCTTCCTAGGATCCCCATGCTGAGGACAGCTAGTCTCACATCACCATGAGTCTGCACCCACGCTCAGACATGACTCAGCTGCCACCTGAGCTTCTGCCCACCCTCCTCAAAGCTGTACCCTGAGCAGCATGAACAGTATGACATCCCCACCCCAAATGGCCCTGGCCTTGAGGTACAAAACCTACCAGTGACCCGCAGGGTGGCTGAGGTCCTCTGGTCACCCGCCTCAAAGTAGATAGTACCCGAGTCCTTGAGCGCCAGCTGCCGCAGGGTGAGCACATGGTACCCCCCAGGCTGGACCACGATTTCGTTGAGCTCATTGGCATGCAAGGGTGTCTCGTCCAGGAACCAGCGCACAGGCCCGTGGTCAGCAGGGGCAACACGGCAGCAGAATGTGGCTGAGGAGCCCTCATGCACTTCCATGTCCTGCAGTTCCTCTGTGATGAGCACCCTCTGCCCTGCAGGGCACAGACAGCCATCAGGGCCTGCTGCCCAGGGAAGTCTGGCTCTCTCCAGACCCAAGGAGGGCTCCCAGCAGCAAGCAAGTGACTGGTTAGCCAGTCAGGGTTGACAACAGGATGCACGTGGGTGCAGAACAGTCTGTCTCAGGGTGACTTCTGAGTCCCAGTCCCATCTCCCAGCTCAGGTCTGAAAGGCTCTCGACACCATTCTGCCATCCCCAGAAGACAGACCCAGAAAGAACTTCTAGCAAACTTGGCCCTGGATGCCAGCCCAGGATGCCAGGGCCAGGTGAAGGATGGTCAGGAGGGCTGGGACGCACTTGTCCTGATGCTGGTGGTACATCCTGCAACCCCAGGCCACCACAGACCCTTTTAGTTCCAACTTACCTGTCTGCAAAGCAAGAAAAATGGTGGCTCTCACCCAGCACACCAGATGCAAACAAGCCCTCACAATCACTGTGAAAGGCCATGATCCAGGAGGAACGCTCTTTGACACCCTGGCAAAACCAGAGGTGGAAGTTTCCCCGGGGAAGGCTCCACCTGCCCATCTCAGATGGGCACATTCTCAACACCTCCCAGCTCCTACACCTCACACCCAGCAGCTCAGGAGCAGAAGTCGCTCCGTTCTTTCAGACCACAGCACTGCAGACCAGACCTCTGACAGAACACCTGCGCAGCAGTAGCCTCCACCTACGCAGAAGCCAGCACCTGCATGGGGTCTCCAAGGCCACCAACTCTGGACCTGGCTATCTCCCTGCTGTGCCCTAAAGCCTTCCCCTGGCCTTAGCTTCCCTGGCACACGCTTAGTTTACCATGGCCCTGCAATGCTCCACTCTTCTGAGTGACATCATTATTCTTTGGAGAATCTCCCTCCACCTGTTTAGACATCTATTGTCACAGGCACACTATCAGCTCCACTCTGGGAACACCTGGGCTCCCTGCTGTCAGCATCTGGGTCAGGTTGCCCCTCTGGTGGGCGGGGAGAGGGAAAAAGGTGTGCAGGCCCAGAGCAGAGTGTGCCTCAGCCCTGGAGGAACATGCAGCAGGCAAGGACAGCTCCAGGGGAAGAAGCCATCGACTCACCCACAGAAAGGCACAGGGAGCACCCCAGAGGCCCCCAGCTCATCCCCTCTACCTCAGAGATGGAGAGGCTGGGCAGGCCAAGCAAAGCCTCTAGGGTCAGTTTCATTAAGGCCCACCTGAGCCCCCGAGGTGCTGAAAGCCAAGGTACACGTGAGCACTGTGGCTGCACCAGCCACTCACCTTGCACAAGGAGCCGGGCCTGGCACTGGGCCTGCCCAATGTCACAGGTGTAGGTGTCACTGTCCGTCTTCTCCAGGGTGCGGATGGTGAGCCGCAGGGCCAAGCCCTCCTGGCTCAACATGTGCTTCCCCGAGGCCCGCAGCTCCTTGAGGCCCTTGCGCCACGTCACGGTGGATGCCGGGAGCTCTGTCTTGCACTCGAACACGGCCGTACCCTTCTCTTCCACCTGCAGGTCAACCAGCTCCTCTGTAAACCTGTTGGCCTTTTCTGGGAGAGAAGACAGAAGAGGTGAGTGTAAAGCTTGCATACATCCCAGGCCAGCCTTGTCCCTCCGGCTGGCCGTGGAAGCAGAGCCCTGAGAGAGACCTCCCCTGCTCTGAGGCAGGGGTCCTGGGCATGCCAAGGGAGAGCTGCTGTGGGGCCGTGTGGGCACTCACCGTCCACACGGAGTCTGGCTGTGCTCTTGGAAACATCCGTCTCACACGTGTATGTGCCAGAGTCCTTGAGAGAGGCTCCATGGACGACCAGCACAGCCCGCGTGCCTTCGCGGAGCAGCTTGTACTTCTGACTCTCACGGATGGCCTTCCCATCCTTCAGCCAGCGCACAGGGGTGCCTGCCCTCGACAGCTCACAAGTCAGCACCACGTCCTCCCCCAGCGTGGCCTGCTGGTCTTCTAGGGGCTTCATGATGTCCACTGGCCTCTCTGAAGGGAACAAAGGTGTCTACCCAGGAAGCACAGACATGCTCAGCCAGGGGCAGGGGCAGGGATGGGCATTGGGAGCATCCATCTCAAGACCAACACCACAGAGCCTGGACCCTAGGCCCCAGGAGCCTCCAACACTGACTTGCCAGGAGCCCTGGCCACCAGGGGAAAGCACCCAGCACAGCAGTGCTCAGGCCACTCCTGAGACTCAACACTGAGCCCACAGTGTGCACCAGGCATGTACAACAAGAGCACAGGTCCAGACCGCTGGGAACCTCCCAGCCAAGCATAGACCCTGTGGCCCTGGCTCAAGAGTCGCGGGATGGTAGAATGAGCCATGTGCATTGGGAACCCCAGCCAGGGGAGCAGTCAGATTAAGACCCGAACCCTGGGCCTGGCCCAGGGACACTCGCTCAGAGTGACCCCCTCAGAGGGCCAGAATCTCTCCCAGATCCAGCAGGTGCCTCTATGCCCCCACATCCTTTAAAGGAAAGCTCACTGAGGGCTGGGGTCAGTCCCTCAACCACTCCTGGCCACCTGGAGAGGATCTCAGGCTCAGCAGCCTGGGGGCCTCTGGTGACAAGTCCCCAGCTGGGTTCATCATACTCACCTTTTACGACAAGTGAGGCCTTAGAGGTGAGACCCCGCACAGAGAACACCACTTCCCCAGCATCGCTGAGTGCAGCTTCTTGGATGATCAGGGTGTATTTGCGGCCCTGGCGTGCTGCCCGGAAGTGGCCAGAGCTGCCCACTGTCTTCCCACCAACAGTCCACATGGCCAGGTCGCCTGCACTCTCGTGGGACAGGACGCACTCGAAGCTGCAGCTGTCCCCCTCCAGCACTTCCACTGTCTTCAGCCTCTTAGTGATGCCCACATGCAGGTCTGCAAGCCACAGAGACTTCTCAGGCCAGAGCCAGACACCAGCAGCACTGCCCATGCAAGACCCCAGGCAGGGCTGGCCCCAGCAGGTGGGCTGGCCCCCTGCCCCCAGGCCCAGGACCCATGCAGGGCACGATCACCAAATCATGATGCACCCTTGGCCTGGGGCTGGCCATGTCCTGGTGCCTGTGTAGCCAGTGGCTATGAGCTCCAAAGAAGGGGAAGCAAGGACCACCCACATTTCCCACCACTCACAAACCCCAAGGGAAAAAGGACAGGAGCCCCAGGAGAAGAGCCTTCAGACAGCGTGAGCCCCACTCTGTGACAAACACTCCACCCCCTTCTCCTTTCCTGTCTCATCAGAAACCACCAAGGCCAACCTGGGCCAGCAGCCACAAGGTCAGTAACTAGTGAGCCTGCCAACCACACACCCTGGAAACAGAATATGTTAGGGACTGAGCTCAGGATGACCAGACGCTGAACCTGGATAGGGGGTGCTGGCCCTGCAGTTGGAACCCAACCCTGGCTGAAAAGGATGCACTCAAAAGACCCAAGAGTTCAGGGTCCAGGGTTGGGTCTGGCTCCTTAAGAAGGGAAGTGCATGTCATGTGTGTGCAGCTGCCCTCACTGCATGACCAGGCTTTGCCCTTGGCCAGGGAGCCCTTCCTAGGCAGGCCCTGCCCGGACCCTGAATTCTTGGTTTCTGCTCAGAAACCTGCTCCTGAAGCACAAAGCAATGTCTCTGCCGACCTCAGCCCCCAGGCATATCCAGAGAGTCTCCCATCCCCCTGCCTGTCCACTCTGGGACCTCACAGGACCTCCGTAAGCACCAGCCACTGTGGGAGCTCCCGACTTCTCCCGGCTCTGCAAAGCAGCCCCGGGGTCTTGCAGAGCAGCATGGGCCTCTTGGGATACAGGAAGACCACCATGTGCCGACCCTTCCCACACCCCACCTCGGCCAGCCCTTGGCCACGCACCATGCACGCTGACCCGGGCCCGGGTCTCCTCACTGCCCACATGGCAGGTGTACAGGCCAGCATCCTCGTGGCTCAGGTCATGCACCACGAGGCCCCGTGTGCCCGCCGTGTGCAGGAAGTCGTACTTGTTGCTGGGACCAAGTTCCACGCCATCTTTGCGCCAAACCACACGGGCCTCGGGGTCTGACACTTCGCACTGCAGGGCCAGCGTGCCACACTCCTCCACGGACACATCGTCCAGTGCTTTCAGGAACACCACTGGCTTGGCTGCAGGGAAGATGGGGCTGGTGAGGGAAGCCTGATAGCTGTCCGTGAATGGAGGGGACCCGCAGACCCCACAAGCACAGCTCACCTCGGACAACCAGGCAGGCAGTAGTGGACACCTTGGGGGAGCTGGCGCGCACGGTGCCTGCATCAGCCCGCCGGACGCTCTTCAGCACCAGTGTGTGGCGGTGGCCCTCGTGGCTGATCTCGTGGAAGCTGTCGTTGTACAGGGGTGTGCCGTTGAGTGACCACTCCACCTCCTCATCCTCACGGGACAGCTCGCACGAGAAGCACACCCGCTCCTCCTCGGTGGCTTCAGCATCCTGCAGTGGCTGCGTCACTGCCACATCCCGAGCTAGAAGGCACACACCGGGCCTTAGTGCTGCCCATGGCCACAGTGCACCCCAGGCCCTCCGACGGCCTGTCCACCTCATGTCCTACCTTCCACAGTGACCTCAGCACTGCTCTGAGCATTGCCTGCCTGGCACCGGTAGGTGCCAGCATCGGCAGGGGTGAGCCGGAGAATGCGCAGCTCTGCCATCTGGCCCTCCAGCGTCATCTTGTATTTGTCCGACGGGGCCAGCGGTGTGTCCTCCTTGTACCACTGTACGGCCTTAGGGGCTGGCCTGAAGTCACAGGACAGGACCACCGACTGCAGCTCACGCCCGGCCTTGGGCTCCAGTGGCCGGGTCAGCACCACTGGGATGTCTACAGCGGAAGTAAGGCAGGGCTGTGGGGCCACAGGACTGGGTACCCTGGATCTGAGCTATATTCTTCTGTAGTCTTCTACCCACACCACTGAGTCCACATTCTGCCCTGAACATCATGACCTGCCCCTCCTCTCCTGCCCCACTCTGCTCCACGTGCCTCTCCCTGTCCCCAAGATACCCCGCATCCCACACACCTACCCATGCATGCCCTGGCCCCACACATCCTGCCCTGCCCTGCCCCAGCGCTTGCACCCTGCTCTGCAGGCCTCTGACCACTGGTTCCCAACCCTGCACCAGCTCCAACCAAAATCTCCCATGCCCTGATCCTTCCCCCAACAAACCACTGAGCTGTGTCCACCCACCACCCCGGGCCCAGGTACCACAAGCACCATGGTGTGCCCAGCCCTTACATACATCCTGCCCACCTTGTCCTGTGTATCCCCACACACCCCCACCTTGTGAGCCCAGGCCATAACTACCCACCATTTGAACCAGGCCCACTGGAGGCCCTGAGCCGTGCCCACCTCAGCTTACCTGAGACAACCAGGCGGGCAGACGAGCGGGACTTGCCAATGGTGAAGTGCACAGGCCCAGTCATAGTGGAGCAGGTCCTCCGCAGGGTCAGCCGGTGCACGGTTCCCTCCTGCTCCAGGCCCACGTTCGCCCCCGCCTGCAGCACAGTCTTGCCCAGAAGCCACTTGGGTGGCCTCACGGAGGGAATGGAAGTCTCACACTCGAACCAGGCAGGAGCAGGCTCCATCACGGTCACATCCTGCAGGCCCCGTATGATGGTGATGGACTGCTCTGTGGGAGAGGAGGTAGTCACGGTGGACCTGGAGACTGGACCTGTCCACCCCCGCAGGCTCTGAGGTCCTTCCTGAACACAAACCTTCCCCACAGTGCACTGACACCCCGAGTCTTCACACCCCCTAGGTTGCTCCTCCCTGTGCACCCACATCTTCCTGTGTCCACATCCAGCTGCCTGGATGTCCCCAGTCGGGCCACCTCCAGGACTTCCAGCACAGATCTTGGGAACCACAGCCACCCCCAAGAACCTGAGAGCTGCCGCTGGCCTGGAACACACCTTCTACAAAGAACTGGGCACTGGTTTTGACATCGCCAGCATCACATGTGTAAGAGTCCTCGTCCTCTGGCTGCACGTCGTTGATGACCAGCTTGCGGTAGAGGCCATCACTGACCATCTCATACTTGGGTCCAGGCTGCAGCTCCTTGTCACCCTTAAACCACCGCACCTGTGCACTGGCTCTGGACACCTGGCACTCGAGCACTCCGCGGTGCTTCTCCATGGCAATCTTGTCCCTCAGCGGGCGGAGGAGGGTCACTGGCAACTCTGCGGGGTGTGACCAGTGGGTTCAGGGCCCAACCATGAGCACTTTGGCAACAGGCTCCCCTAGCAGGGCTGCTGAAGGACTGGATGCTGCCCCCAACAGCCTGTGCACTTATACCTGAGGCAGCAGGGGCCAGACTGTCCCCATCCAGGCTGGTCTAGGACCAGCTGTGTGCCACAGACCACTCGCACCGTGGTCGTGCCCCCCACCACGCCTCACACATCACAGCTGATATGTACCCTGAATGTGCATGTCCAGCTCCACACACCACAGTCTCAGTGCCCAAGCCCCATCCCACATGCTCCCACCCTGCGCTCACCCCCACCCACAACCTCAGACCCTCCCACCTCTCCTGCCCTGGCAGGCCGCATCGCCACCTGCCGGAGTGCACACCCTCCTCTCCAGTGATGGCTGCAACCCAAGGAGGGAGAGTTCACTGAGACCTTGAGTCCTCACACCCCCCAGTTTGCTCCTACCTCTGGGACCACATCTTCCTATGAAAGATGTGACACTCCCATTCCTCCTCCTGACCACTGCTGTCCCAGTCCCAGCAAGCGGTCTATTCTGGGATGGCGGGGCTATCACATACCCCATACACCCCCACACCCCAGTTCCTCCCCTCCACACTCCACTCACCTTTCACTCGGAGGTGGGCTCGCGATTCTGCATTTTCTGCTACAAATTTGATCTCCCCTGCATCTTCTGCCAGGACCCTCCGGTAGATGAGAGTGTATGTCCTTCCTAGGGACAAAAGCCCCCAACCCTGGAATGAAGGGAGCAGCCTGGGGGCGGGTGCACCCCACCTGCAGCCAGCCTGCCCCACACGCACCTTCCTGGCGAATACGCACAGTGTCACTGGGCCGCAGCTTAATCCCCTCTCGGAACCACTGGCCAGGCACCTCGTCATGGGAGACTTCACAGGAGAAACTGGCACCTTCCTTCTCCATCACCTCCACGTCCTCCAGGGGCCTCACAATCTGGACACTTCGGCCTGAGGAGGGAGCAAGACCCAGCCATGCCTGCAGGTACAGTGGCCATCCTGGTGCTCCCACCCAGGGCTCCAGTTTGCTGAGAGCTAAGGGCACAGGCAGCCAAGCACCTGGCTGCAGGCTGCAGGTGCGCAAGGAGGCACTCACAACCCTAGGCCCTGCCCTTTCCACCTGTCCAAGCCTCACCTTGCACCTTCAGAGAAGCAGAGCTCTGAGCTTCACCAGTGTCACACACATAGATGCCCTGGTCCCCCATCTCACACCGGTAGATGATGAGGCTTCTGCAGGTACCCTGGGCCACTATGCCTATGGTCTTGCCTGACCGTAGCTCCACACCATCCTGTGGAACCAAGAGGCCTGGTCAGGCACTGGTGGAGGGCAGCTGCCACTGGTGAGGCAGGGAGGGCATAAAGGAGTGGGAGAGAAGCACCTTCAGCCAGCGCACATCAACGTTGGGACGGGACAGCTCACACTCCAGGGTCACCTTCTCTTTCTGGGTAGCCACCATGTCCTGCAGTGGGCGGCTGAAGCTCACAGGCAGCTCTGGGAAGACAGGAGGAAGGTTATCAATGGTCTAGAAGGTGCTTCCCAGGAGGGTGATAGGGAGTTCTGGCTGTCTCAAGTCACACATCCTGGTCCTCAATGTCCCCACTGCCTCCCAGGTCACCTTGGGGAAGGAGGTAAGCCTCTCCGGAGTAGGTCCTGGTACCTCCACCCACTCACCAGTGACCACCAGTCGGGCAGACGTGTGCACGCCCTCTGCCTTGAAGGCCACTAGCCCACTGTCCTGTGGCTGCAGCTCTGAGAGTGTGAGAATGTGCGTGGCCCCATGTGCAGCCACATGGCACCTAGGCCCTGGCTGCAGCCGCAGTCCGTCGCGTGTCCAGGTACCCTCCACTTCGGCATGCGACAGCTCCACCTCCATAGTAGCTGTGCCCTGTTCTCTCGCCTCCACTGCCTGCAAGCCCCGAACCAACCGGACCTGGCGCACTGTGGAGATGCAGGAGAGGCGCCAGTGGTCTGCAGTAGCCAGAGCCCTGCCCTTCCACCAGCCAGCATTGGGACTCCAGTGTAGGCACAGCCAGCTTCCCCAGGAGGTGCTAGAGGTGAGCAGAGGCCAGCGGCCATCGGCCCACACCCCAGGATCTGCCCCTCGGGAGAAGGTGGCGCCCCGCCCCTCCCCACGCCCCGCCCCTCCCCACGCCCCGCCCCGCCCCACGCCCCAAGCCCCAGCCAGCACAGCGCCACTCACTTTCCACAGTGAGCTTGGCCTGCGTCTTGTCATCTGGTGTCTCGCAGCCAAAAAAGCCTCGGTCAGTGAAGCCCACGCTGCGCAGCACCAGGCGGTGGCGTGTGCCCTCCGCCTGGATCTCCACATTCTCCCCCGGCACCAGGACTGCGGCGTTCCGGGTCCACTTCACCTCGGGCCACGGACGCGTCAGCTCCACCTCCAGCGTCACAGAGGTCCGCTCCTCCACGGTCTGCGGCTCCAGCTTCTTCTTGAACAGCACGGGCGCCTCTGGGATGGCGCAAGAGCCAAGGTCATCCTAGACACCCAGGGCCAGCCCGCCCATAGCCCAGATGGCCGCACTGCCCCCACCAGGTCCCTACGTTGCCCAGCCTCCCAGCTTGGAACAACCGTTCTATGCCCTAGTGCCTGGAACTACCAAGTGTGGCCCAAGGCCAACAGTATCTGGTCTCCAGCAAATGGGTGGTGCCCATGAGAGCCACTAGAATCCCTGCACTTTACTACAACCAAGAACATGTGCTTGTGTAAAGGAATGAAAAGCAGACTCCAGGGGGCTTCCCCACCCCAGGCTGCTCTGTGAGTGCCCCAGTGCATTTGTCCCCATCACTCCCCCACTTAGGAACCTGCCATGGCTCCCACTTTATTTCAGGTGAAGTTCTGGCTCTCAAAGCTTTCCCCATCTCCTGCCTCTGCCTCTACCAGCTGCCAGCCTCACTCCCTTCACCTTCCCATAACCAGATCAGCTGGGCCCCGACTCCTCCAGGAAGTCTCCCTTGAGTGCCTCAACCTCGGTTGGCCCTTCCCCACCAGATGCATCTGCAGGATGGTATCTTTCCTTCTAGGGAGAAGGCGCCCAGCTCCTCATGTTACCCAAGTCACCTCTGTCTCCTGGTGGACAGGTTCTGTGTCCCCTGAGGTCAGCCAGACTAGCTGGCTGCAGGAACAATACAGCTCCTTGGAACCAGCCTGCAACGGAGTCTGTGGCAGGGAGCTGCTTGCCCCACAGGTCCCTTTCCCAAGCTCACCTCTGACCCGGAGGGCAGCTGAAGAGGCGGCGCCCTCAGACTCCACTGTGACCTGGCCTGCATCCTCCATTGCCACACTAGAGATGGTCAGGCTGCGGCTGGCACCACTCTGCGATATGAGGAACTTCTCACTGGGCTGCAGCTGGATGCCGTCCCGGTGCCAGGTGACCACTGCATCGCTGGGGGACACCACACACTGGAAGGTGGCCTCGCAGCCCTCCTCTGCAACCACTGCGCTCAGCCCAGATGTGAACTTGACCACGCGGGGCACTGCAGGGGAAGGTCTGCTTGAGGAGGTAGGAGTATCTCTGTGAAGATCTCCACCCCTTGCACACCTTCTCAGGGAAGTTGCTGGAAGGTGGCCCACTGCCCCATCCCCTTACCATCCCCAGCTTACACCCCCCACCCCACCTAGCATACCACGGACACTGAGCTGGGCGCTGGTGCGGTCATCACGGCTCTCACACACATACTCTCCTGCGTCTTCCTCACGCAGGCCTGACACCGTGAGCAAGCGGAGGGTGCCCTCGGCGGCCATCTGGAAGCGCTTGCCCGCCCGCAGCTGCGTGCTCCCACAGTACCACACCACCTCCGCCTGTGGTGGGCTCAGCTCACAGGCCAGGGTCACCGTGCCACCCAGATCCCCTGTGATGGACTCCAGAGGCCTAGAGAACTTGGCAACCACCTCTGCAAGCACAAGGGGATGTCCGTCAGCTACCTTGTGTACCCCGAGCTCCACGGGGCTCTGCTATGGGTGGCTGCACCAGGTGGGTGCAGCAGGCCCAGTGGTCCTGAAGGAGCTCACCTTCCACCTGCACTGGGAAGTCCTGACTCTCCATGCCTACCCGGCAACTGTAGACTGCACTGTCAAGCACCTGGGCTCCTCTGACTGTCAGGGTGTGCCTGTCCCCCAGGCTGGTGGCCTGGTGCCGCTTGCTGCGCCGAATCTCCACACCATCCTTGAGCCAAGTCACTGCCGCCACAGAGGGTGTGGCCAGCGTGGCTGTCAGGATGATGTCCTCATGTTCCCTGATCACCAGAGGCTCCCTGCGGCCAGATCTCTCCAGGGCTTGGGACTCAGGTGCTGTCTCTGGGGGAGGTCAGTTGACATGAGGGTGTAGGACTCTCCACACTAGCCCTAACCACTGCCTCTGTTGGGCCAGCACCTAAGGGCCACCATTTAGGGTCCCCAGGGTCATACAGGATGGCCAGAAGAAGTTGCTACCAGGTTGGGGGCCACCAGCTCTGTACCCAAGGTCCTGCCCTTCAGAGAGAAATCTACCCACAGATACCACAGGGAGAAAGGGCAGCTAGCAGTCCAGATCAGGCCTCCCCCACCTACAGGGAGGGTGGCATCCTCAAAGGCAGCCCAAAGAAACTGTGTGGGTGTCAGAACCCCAAAAGCAGAGACTGACAGGTAGGCACTGGGAGACACAGAGAGAGCCCCAGAAGTGAGAGGGCCAGTGGAGGCAAGGGAGGCCAAGAAGGCCCTCACATCCTGCCCTTGGAGCACTTGGATAGAGCACTGGCTGCAGAGTTGGTGGCTGGTGGGCGAGTGGTCAGGAGCACAGTCAAGGTCAGAGACTGCCACAGTGAGAAGTCTAGTGTGGGATGCTCTGCATCAACACTGCTGGCAGTCTTTGGGAGGGTGTCAGCCTGCAGGGACACTCCTGCCAGCCTTTCTGACAGAGGTACTGTGTGCTCAATAGATGCCAAGCCCACAGAGTGCAGAGAGGACCATATGGGTGGGTGGGGCTATGGAGGAAAGGGAAGGGGGCTGCGAATGAGACTGAGGTGCAGCGGGCAGGGTGCCATCCCACAGTGCCCACCTCAGAAGAGCTGGACTGTCAGGACCCCCAGGATCAAGACAAGAGCCAGGATCTGCAGAGGACATTGGGGCCAAGACTTCTGACAGCTAGGCTGGAATCCCAGCATGCAGGGGGCCTTAGCATGGATGGAGACTCCAGCGGGGGAGGAGCTCTTTCCACCAACTCTGGGCCCTAACAGCTTCCTGCACCTCCTGTGCCCCAGCCTCAATCACAGGAATTATGATAGGGTTGTGGTGGACAGGTACAGGAACCTGGGCAGGAGACCCAGAAATGTGCAGAAATGGCTAGGTGCTCTGACCCAAGGACTTTCCAGCACCTGGAAGCTCCAGGAAGGGGTCCCTCAAGGGCTCCAACATGCACAAGGCCAGAGAGCCCTGTAGGTAAATCTTGATTGCCCCAGTTGGTCAGGCAAGCATCCGTCCTGACCAGCCCTGGCAGGACATCACCTACCTGTGACATCCAGGCGGAAGTAGACCTTCTGGCCCCCGGCCTCGCAGCTGTACTCCCCAGCATCCGCCTTGCCCACCTGCTGCACCACCAGCTGCCGCCTGCAGCCAGAGGCCTCCATGTGCACCTGGGAGCTCTGGCTCAGCTTCTTCCCATCCTTGTACCATGTCACCTCTGTCTGGGCCTGGGCCACCTCGCAGCTCAGAGTGGCACTAGCCCCCGCCTCGGTTTTCACCTCGCTGCGTGCCAGCTGTTCTTTGGCAAACACCACCTTGGGCTCTGGGTACACAAGGGAGGGACACAGGTCAGGGACTCTGTCCAGGGCAGGAAGCCACCTGGAGAAAGACATCTGGCTGGACAACTAAGGACAGATCCTCTGCAGGCCACACTAGCTCATGCCCTGGAGAAGCCCTATCACCCTCAGCACAAGGGACCACAGTGAGTGACACAGCCCCCTCCCCTGCTGCATGGGGCTGTTCCAGGTGGGGACTCTCTGACAGGTTCCTGCATAGGCTCCTCCCTGGGGACACTGCACCCCCCTGTCAATAACCAGGAAGAGTCTCCCCAGGACCATGCAGGGCATGAGCTCTGGGCAAGGCCCTGGCAGAGCCCAGCTCCTCCTGATCTGAGCATGTTGGCAGCTCCTCTGAAGCCTGGGCCACTCCTGTTAGCCACCAGTGTGTACTCATCCTGGGTGTCAGTCCACAGTTTCCACTCCATGCCCAGTAGCACTGTCCTCTTCCCTTCAATTTCAGCTTCTTTGTATAATGAATGCCTGAGATCTGACCACTGCTATGATGTGAACGTCTTCCCATCTTTCCACAGTGCCTAGAGTCTTCTGATGAGTCAGTGCATTTAGTTCTAATGTGATCAAATATGTTGACCTCGCTCTTGTTGTGAATGCATTTGGGTTCTATGCAGGAAAGCTTTCCTTCCTCAGGTCCTTACAAAGTACACACCATCATCTCAGATGTTTATGGTTTGACTTTTGCGCTGAATTCTCCAACCCATCTTGAACTTATCCCTATAAGCTGTGAATTACTGGTCTAATTCTTTCAAGTGGTTAAATGTTCAAAGCTCCATTTGTCAAAGTAAGGCAGGAGACACATAGGCAAATAGAAATCTGGACCTCAGAGAATGGGGTCCCACCACCCCAGATTCAAACCCTAGGCTAGAGCTGATGGCTTGGGTTCTATTTTGTTTTGGCTCCTGACTGGAAGACTCTACTCGCGCCTGGAGCCCACATTTCCTGCTGTTCCCCCAGGCTCCTTGATGACCTCAACATTGGTCAATGCCAAGGAGCTGCTTTGAACCTAGGCAATTCTTCTGTTTTAAAGAATGAGAACAAGACACATTCAAGTTAACAAACACATTACACCATCCCACTGTGGGAATAAGAAGTTAAAATTGCACACTCTGAATTGAGTCATAGGAAGACAACAGTCAAGTGAACTCTCCAGTCAAAGGTTAATTCCTCATCAAAGCAGTATAAAGACTCCTGGACAGAAGACTCCTGGACAGAGGGTCCCACAGTGCCCTTGGGGGCCCTCCCATGCTATGGGAGCTGGCCTTGCTTCTAATAAACCTGCTACCGAGCTCTCACCCAGCATCGTGTGCATACTTTGTTCTCAGGTTGTGAGACAGGAACCCTCCCATGCTCACACGACCCTGTGTTACAGAAGAGCCATCCTTTCTTCACACATGTGCAGAGTGGGAAAAGGTAATGCAGACTGGGTACTGGGACTCCACCTCTGCACAAGTCTGTGTGTGAGCTCACCTCTGCACCCCATCCCAAAACACACTTGCTTAGATGTTAACTGGGACTGAGCATCCCTGATCCTTCCACATATTTCTGTCCATTTATGTATATCTTTGTCATCTCTCAAAAAAGCACACAGGGTCTCTGATATCTTTTATCAGGCTTGAAATTACTAACAGAACTTTTGAAGCTCTTTCAGATCTTTCATGGGGTCGTTTTCAAATCACTTATTGCTAGTGTGCTGTGACACACTTACTTTATATTGTTTTTATATATGGCACTTGCAATGTCTCAGATCTTACTGAACCAGTGGTTTAGCTTTTGGACAAATCATACCATCTGTAACCTCCACTTCTCCCTGATTTCACGCCTCTCATTTCCTCTCCTCCCTAACCGTGCTGTGCACTGTGGCTTCACCTGTGACAGCTGCTGCCTTGGAAGGCTCCTGCTCTCAGAGACACTCTCAGGGTTTCCCTTTGTGAATTTTGTACAAAACTATTTACTGAATTGAAAAAGAACCTTCTACTTACATCTTTTTACACTGCCTTACAAATCTTAAGACAAACAAATTTTATAGCATGATTGAGGATACATTTTGTCAAACATTTCTTCTGAATTTACAGTGTCAAATTTTTATCAAATACTTTATTCTGCACTTATATTGATGAACTACATTTTTTTCAATCAGATATGATAATGCTTCATGTTGATTTCCTGATATTTGTAATGTTAAGCAGACATGTATCCCTGGATGAAGAATTCCATTAGCATTCTGATTCTCTTAATATATTACTGAATTCAGCCTGCTAAATCTTTGTTCAGTTGATACTGACAACAGATTGACCTAAAATATGAATTCCTCCTATTTTTTTGGTTTGGTGTTAGTACCAATGTTACTACTTCTGTAAGTGAGACTTAAAAGTTCACCCCTTTCTATTCTCTAAAGGAACCTCCCTGGATACAGGAGAGTTCACTTCCAGAATATGTGGGGACTTCTCCACTGGAGCCACTTGGCTTCTACTGCCCCTTGAAAAGTCACTTTCCTCCTGGCTCCACTGTTAACAGCCCTGAGAACTATGTAAGATTCTATTTCTTCTTGGGTCAGTTTTTATTTAGTCTTTAAGAAACTGGATAATTTATCAAAACTTTTCAAATCTGGTTGCATAAAATAATGTATATTTTTTATTAAAATAATGTATCAAAAACAGATATTACAGAGTTTGGTATGTAGACCAAACATGGGTTGAGAATCCCTTTTCCAAAATGCCTGGGCCAAAAGTGCTTTGGATTACAGATTGAAAAAAAGATCTTTGCAGACAAATGTTGAACTTTCTTGGGGATGAGACCCAATGCTAACCACAAAATTCATTTATGTTTCATGAAGACCTTAAACACTGAACCTGAAGGTGATTATACAGTGTTTATAATAATTTTGTATATGAAGTGAAGCTGTGCAATATGGAGCCCATGACTAGTGGTGTCATGTCAGCACAAAGCCTCTGCCTTGGGAGCATCTGGGGTTGCAGGTTGCAGATGCTATGTGGTATCCCTGTGGACCATGCCCACACTGACAGGAAGCTCAACTCTCCTAACAAGCAGTCTCCATGAATCAGCAGGGAAGCAGACACAGAGTCCCCAGGGAAAGGGACCAGCCTGGCCACATAGTAACCCAGCCTCACCAACTGTACCAAAGCACTATATTGATGAACTACATTTTTTTTAGAACTACGTTCTACCTCTAAGTCGCTAAGTAGAACACCAAGGGGAATTCTGGTCCAGAATATTGGAACTAGGGCTGAGGATGTAGCTCAAAGTAGAGCACTTGTCTATCAAGGCAAGGCTCTGGGTGCCCCAGCACCACAAAAAAAAAAAAAGAGAGAGAGAGAGAGATAAAATAACACAAAACACGAATTGCTTTAAAAACAGGATTCCAACCTCTCCTGTGAGTAGCACAGCACATGTCCACAGAGGGGTAGACAGTATGTCCGAGTCCTTGGAAAGAAGGGAAGAATGTTCCAGAATACCTACACAACTGACCCTCCATAGCCCATGTCAGCGTTGGTCAAATCCTGATCTGGCTGAGTGTCTGGGATTTCTCAGGTTGGTTCAACAAACTCAAATATCTCTTGGCAGGAAGAGTGTGTGTGTGGGGGGGCTGGGTGAGTCCTGGAGGAACTGTGGTATACTCTAGAGAGGGACCCTTGTCGGCTCAGCCCTGAGCACCAGGGAAGAGTAGAGTCCAGGAAAGACTAACACTGCTGGGTCAGGACAGGTTCTGGGAATATGAGATGGACATCACAGGTGGACATGCCAAGTGCAGCACACAGCCGTGGCCTACTCACACACTTCCTCTCACACCCAGTGGCCTAGCCATAGGTGTGAGTTCAGGAGACGTACAGACATGGACATGGATGGAAAATACACCAGGTCACTGTGGGCACTGGCAAGGCTCCCCTTCATCTCCAAACACAGTGATGGTAGAACCGCAAGAACTCACCTGTGATGTCCAGATGGAAGGAGACCCTCTGGCCCTCGGCCTCACAGCTGTACTCCCCAGCGTCCGCCTTGCCCGCCTGCTGCACCACCAGCTGCCGCCTACAGCCAGAGGCCTCCATGTGCACCTGGGAGCTCTGGCTCAGCTTCTTCCCATCCTTGTACCATGTCACCTCTGTCTGGGACTGGGCCACCTCGCAGCTCAGAGTGGCGCAGGCCCCTGCCTCGGCCTTCACCTCGCTGCATGCTGGCTGCTCCTTGGCAAACACTACCTTGGGCTCTGGGTAGAGAGGGGAAGGACACATAGGTCAGGGACTCCAGAACAGACCCAGCCCTGTCTCATAGCCTGAACCCACCCCAGGGATGGCCGAACAGAGTGTCCATCATGAGCAGAACATTGCATGCCCAGCCTAAGTTCTATCCTACGCATGACCCAAGCTGCAAACTCCAAGGCTGGTGGGTGGACGGCTGGGCAGCCTGTCCTCATCAGAGCCCTAAGCACTTCCTGATCCACTCTGATCCTGCAGGTAACTGCACTGTCACAACCCACAAGGTCACCACAGCCAGGCCTACCTCCTGATGCCAACACCCTCCCAGCCATTGGGAATAGACCATGACCCTCTTCCTCCCTGGGACCCCAGCCCATCAGTGACTTCCCAGCTCTCCCACCATGCAGGGGGCACAAAAGCAGGGGGAGGCAGACACAGCAGGGAAGTCCACCTGAGCACCAAACCAGAAACCCACATCTTTGTTGGCCACAGCTACCAAAGGAATGCAGGAGACCAAACTGCCAGTGCTAGCCAATCAGCAGAGACCTCAGAGCCTGTACAAGCCAATCAGCAGAGAGCCAAGTGCCAGCCAATCAGCGTAGAGCTCAGTAACAGTGTGGGCCAGTTAGCAGACAGCTCAGTACCAGATGGGGCAAATTAGCAGAGAGCTCAGTGCCAGCCAATCAGCAGACAGCCAAGTGCCACTGTGGGCCAATCAGCAGAAAGCCAAGTGCCAGTGTGAACCAATCAGCAGACAGCCAACTGCCAGCAAATCAGCAGAGAGCTCAATGCCAGTGTGGAAAAAATCTGTAGGGAGCTATGTGCCGCTGTGGGCCAATCAGCAGACAGCTGTCATCCTGGACCTATCCAGAGAGAGCCCAGCACCAGTCTGGCTATCAGGAGCAAGGTTCCCAGCTATAGGTGGCACTTTCCCAGGCTGAGAGACAGATCACAGTGGGGAGGGGAGGAGATGAGGAAGCAAGAAGAGATAGAAATGCAGGATTCCAAAGGGCCCAAGCAAGGGCTTCTGGAGCTCTGGGCCCAGCAAGTAGGCACAGGTAGGTAGAGGGAGCCCCTGCCCCTGCAGGACACGCTCCCTAGCTACAAACAACTCCCAGTGCCCAACTCCATCCAGAGCTGGGCCACAGATGCTGAGGTCTAAGGTCAGGAAGGACATAGGCCTCACAGAGCCTAGGCTGCCACAGGTGCCCTAGAGTTACCACCCTCCCTCCATTCATCCAGCCCCAGCAGCACCCACCTGTGACGTCCAGGCGGAAGGAGACCCTCTGGCCCTCGGCCTCGCAACTGTATTCCCCGGCGTCTGCCTTGCCCGCCTGCTGCACCACCAGCTGCCGCCTACAACCAGAGGCCTCCACGTGCACCCGGGAGCTCTGGCTCAGCTTCTTCCCGTCCTTGTACCATGTCACTTCTGTCTGGGCCTGGGCCACCTCGCAGCTCAGAGTGGCACTCGCCCCGGCCTTGGCCTTCACCTCGCTGTGTGCCAGCTGCTCTTTAGCAAACACCACCTTGGGCTCTGGGGACAGAGGGGAGGGACACACAGGTCAGGGACTCTGTCCAGGGCAGGAAGCCACCTGAGGAAAGCCATCTGGCTAGACAGCTGAGGACAGACCCTTCTGCAGGCCACACTAGCTCGTGCCCTGTAGAAGCGCGGCACCCTCAGCACAAGGGACCACAGTGTGTGACATAGCCTGCCCCTGCTGCATGGGGCTGTTGCAGGTAGGAACACTGTGACAGCTCCCTGCACAGGCTCCTCCCTGGGGATTATGCACCTGCCCGTCAGTGACCAGGAAGAGTCCCCCCAGGACTGTGCAGGGCATGAGCTCTGCTGGGTCACCCAGCTCCTGCCTGCTATGAGCCTGACAGCTTCTCCTCTGGTGATGTTCGGCCACTCCTGTGCCTTATCCTGAGGCCCATGTGGCTGAGGCTTTTTCTTTTCTAGCCAATGGTGCTTGGTCTCTCTGCTGAGACTTGTACTCAGTAGTCAGTAGCGTGAGCTCTCCTTCATGTTTGTTCTGGGGCTCGTTACATATTTCAATACTAGGAGACATATTTCGATCTGCCTCTGTGGGCAGCGCCATCATGTCCTGTGTAGGAACCTGTAACCCTGGGGTCATACACGATCTACACCACCTGCTAAGAGCTGGTTCTACTCCAGGTGGGAGTCTGACGCACCCAATTGATGACTGTGTGTGGAGAGAGGGAGACGTCACTTCCATTCTCTTCCATGGAGACCTGTGGCTGAGGTCTCCACACCACTCACCTGGCAGCCATCCTCTTTCTGTGCCCCACACCCTTGCCATGGTAAAAGGTGCTCTGAGGATGCTCAGGTCTCTGGGCTCCATGTGCTGTTCTCCTGGCCCTATCTCTATGCCCTTGTGGTGCCCAGCTGTCTTCTGTACTATGGCTGAAGAGTACATCTGGGTTTAGACAGATTGAATGTTCTCTCTTTGCTCATGGTACTGTGTCTCCACCTGGCCTTTGGACTCAGCTTGACAATCTTCACACTCCCTGAAAAAGAACTCTGTGGATCATCAGGAGCAGATGTCTCTCTGTCTTCTACACGTTTCTCAACACTGACTCATGTCACCTCTGTATCTCCCTAACATACTTACTAATTTGTCCTCTGAGGTCTTAAATATGCTTCTTCTGCATGCAGTTACAACCACGGTACTGGGGATGCTATGGTAGTTCTGTTACTTTCTGACTCTCTGCAGCCCATCTACAGACAGAAATGTTGACCACCGCCTCTGTGGAATCTACGCTCACTTTACCCAAGCTGTGAGTCTCTGTTTGATATTCCTCCTCAGTATCTGCCTGAGGCTGGACACACTGTCATGTGGCCCTGTTGTCCTTAAAAGAGAAGTGCTCAGAGTTATGCTAAAGGGTGGCGATTGCTGCTATGGTACCCTCCACAGAGGGCTTAGGAAGCTCCTCTTCTTACCAGGGCAGGGGTTTGCTGCAGTGCTGGGACCTCATAGGCCTCCCACACGCAGGCAAATGCTCCACCATGGAGCCATACCCCAGTCTAAGAAGGTCTAAACACAAAAGGAAGCTAAACTATGTCTCTCAGGTGAGAAGTCAAACTTCTACTGCAGCAGCAACTCCTTCCTGAGGGGTCTCTCTGTGTAAACAGCTGCAGTCTGCAAATCTCTGCTTCTGTAATCAAGCTTGCTCAGCAGCTGTGGCAGCTGCCTGGAGATAGAGGAGGGAGCAAGGCCACTTGCATGAGCTAAGTCTTGAAACTCAGGAGTCTGTATTGTATTAAGATGCTGAGAACAAAGGGGAGAGCTCAGCCTTCGGAGAAGACTCTGTCGAGCCCGCACAGGAGCTGAAAGAATCTTGCTCTTTACATCTCCAAGCATAGCTTGTCTCTCTCCAGTGCCACATTTTCTGTAACATTATCGAGCACTCCATTCTCTATTGTGGGAGATCAACCTTGCACTTGACTTGAGTCATACTCCCCAGCTGGGTGCTGAGGCGCTCAGTCGAAGAAATGTGGCAGAGCTTTCCCCACCCTTCTTGGGTCCGAGGGTCGGTGTCTCGTGCATGAGTGTGTCTTGCTACAGCCCCATGGGTGGAGCTATGCTCATCTGTTCCTTTGTAATATAACCCCTTGCCCTGTTTAGGATAGAATCTTCCATGGAAGTGCCTTATGTGTGTCCCCTTCTTTTACTGTGCCCTTGGCTGTGGCCTATCCAGGTGTCAGTCAACCTGCTGACAGTGGACATCAGGAAGATAGACTCAGACTCCTGAAACCTGACCCTTTGCCTCATTTGAATAGCTTCTCCTTAATAAAAGGGGTCAGCGTGTGCGCGAGCGCTCTCTCTCTCTCTCTCTCTCTCTCTCTCTCTCTCTCTCTTCCTGCAGAGCCTTAAGGTCAGAGGAGCCGTCACAGCGACCTCAATGAAAAAGGTATTTGTGTCTCTTGTGTGGTTATTTTGCTCAGTACAGTCAGCCCAGTTTCCCTGGAGTGACCCCTGAGCCTTTTAGTCATGAACTGAAACCCGGCACTCTATCTTCTGAAGGAGACTCATGCCTTTTCTCTCATGGTCTCTTCAAGCCCTAATCATACTGATTTGTTGATGTTCTGATCAATAAACAACCTTGTGTCCTGGATTCCAATCTTCACCCAGTGTGTACTGTGCTCTCAGTATGGGCCCCATGCAGTTTGCCAGTGTTCTGCACAGGATTTTGGCCCTGGTATCCATCTGAGATGAGCCTGTGATTGCAAAGTTGAATGTACTCTTCACCAGATTTTGATGTCAGTATTATACCATCTATATAAAATAAGTCAGGGGGCACATATCCTCTTTCTATTCTCTAGAAGGATGATCATGAACAGAGTAGTTTATTTCAAAAATGTATGGAATAATTTACCCATGATAAATGAATTTAGCTCTTATGAGAGACTTTATAAATTAGACTCCATTGCTTTAAAAAACTATAGGATTGTTTGAGTTCTCTACTTTTTCTTGTGTAAGTTCTGATGTAGTTTTCCAGGAATTGGCTAATTTGTCAATTTTTTTCAAATTTCCTTGCATGAAATCATAAAATGTCACAAATACCTTGACAAGAACACACACAGTGAGCCTGTGTTTGGTTCCCATGGCAACAACTGCTCATACGGGGCACAGGACCAAGCCATCACACGGCAGCTCGGGGCACCTCCCCCCAGGTGCACCCTGACACAGGGCACTACACCAGTTCCCAGAGCTCAGGGGTCAGCAGTGAAGCTAGACACAGGAATCGCCAGAGAAATGCTCAGAACTCTCTGCCTGGCCAGCCAGGTTGCTGTGGGAGTGACACAGCTCCAACAAAACCCACAGGTGTGCCATAAGCTTCACACTCGTTCCACAAATTAAACTCTTAAGAGGCACATTGATGCACGGTGCTCTAATCAAAGAAAGAGAAAAACAAAATTTGCTCTAAAAAGAAGACTCCAAACCTCAGAGGTTTGCCTAAGGAGCGTGTCGACCAATCACTGCTCCTGGCATATGCAGCACAGGCGTTGCCACAGACTGTGGACCTGCACGATGCCACGGTGGGCACACAGAGAACGTTGAATCCACATGCCAGGAGGGAAGCAGGTCAGACACATAGGTGCGATAACCTGTGGGTCAACCCTGAGATAACTCCTAGTATGACCGGAGCTTGGGTTTCCCCTCATCAGGGTCAAAGACACTGAAATCAAAAGCTGGATGTGGGCCTCTGGAGCTGCCAGAACCTCCAGCTCAAGCTCAGTCACAACCCTCACAACTGGGAGAGTGACGTCGGTCTACCTCAGAACTCAAAGCCTGGTAGAGACGCAGTACTGGACCCAGAGGGATATCAGGACAGTTCTGAGCAGGTGCCAGGCATGACCAAGCCTCTGAGGCACAGAGGGCCCTCGTCCTTCCTGTCTTCCCTTCCAGTACCCCCGGCTCAGCCTTAGGCTTGACCATGGAGTGGGGAAGAGGGGGTAAACAGTTGGGGGAAGTCAAGTGGAAAGACCACTGGGTCAGCCATGGGTACAGCCAGTCATCACCTCCAAACAAGCCAACTTAGTGTCCCATAGGAACTCACCTGTGACGTCCAGGCGGAAGGAGACTCTCTGGCCCCCGGCCTCGCAGCTGTACTCCCCAGCGTCCGCCTTGCCCGCCTTCTGCACCACCAGCTGCCGCCTGCAGCCAGAGGCCTCCACGCGCACCTGGGAGCTCTGGCTCAGCTTCTTCCCATCCTTGTACCACATCACCTCTGTCTGGGCCTGGGCTACCTCACAGCTCAGGGTGGCACTGGCCCCCGCCTGGGCCTTCACCTCAGTGTGTGCTGGCTGCCCCTTGGCAAACACAGCCTTGGGCTCTGGGGACAGAGGGGAGGGACGCACAGGTCAGAGATTGTCCAGGAAGCCACCTGGGGAAGGACAACTGGCTGGACAGCTGAGGACAGACCCTTCTACAGGCCGCACCAACTCGTGCCCTGGAGAAGTCCAGCCTCCTCAGTACAAGGGACCACAGTGTGTGACACAGCCTGTACCTGTTGCTTGGGGCTGTACCAGGTGGGAACACTGTGACAGCTCAGACTCCTCCCTGAGGACACAGCACCCACCCCTTAGAGACCAGGAAGAGTCTCCCCAGGAATGTGCAGGGCATGAGCTCTGGGGAGGGTCTGGAAGGGCCAGCCCGATACCGCTCTGGGTGTGTCTGCACTGCTCTGGCTCCCACCCACTCTCCTTAGCCCCATGAGGTAGACGCTGCCGATGTCTGCTGCATTGCTGTGCGCTGCTCTGGGCTGCTGTGTCCTGCTCTGGGCTGCTGTGGGCTGCTGTGTCCTGCTCTGGGCTGCTCTGGGCTGCTGTGGGCTGCTGCTGTGTCCTGCTCTGGGCTGTTCTGGGCTGCTGTGGGCTGCTGTGTCCTGCTCTGGGCTGCTCTGGGCTGCAGTTTCCTGCTCTGGGGTGCTCTGGGCTACTGTAGACTGCTCTGGGCTGCTGTGTCCTGCTCTGGGCTGCTGTGGACTGCTGTGGGCTGCTGTGTCCTGCTCTGGGCTGCTGTGTTCTGCTCTGGGCTGCTCTGGGCTGCTGTGGGATGCTGTGTCCTGCTCTGAGCTGCTGTGTCCTGCTCTGGGCTGCTCTGGACTGTTCTGTACTGCTGTGTGCTGCTGTGTCCTGCTGTGGACTGCTGTGGGCTGCTGTGTCCTGCTCTGGGCTGCTGTGTCCTGCTCTGGGCTGCTGTGTCCTTCTGTGGGATGCTGTGGGCTGCTGTGGGCTGCTGTGGGCTGCAGTGTCCTGCTGTGGGCTGCTGTGGGCTGCTGTGGGCTGCTGTGGGCTGCAGTGTCCTGCTGTGGGCTGCTCTGGGCTGCTGTGGGCTGCTGTGTCCTGCTGTGGGCTGCTCTGGGCTGCTCTGGGCTGCTCTGGGCTGCTCTGGGCTGCCCTGGGCTGCTGTGGGCTGCTGTGTCCTGCTGTGTCCTGCTGTGTCCTGCTCTGGGCTGCTGTGTCCTGCTCTGGGCTGCTGTGGGCTGCTCTGGGCTGCTCTGGGAAGTTCTGTGCTGCTGTGTGCTGCTGTGTCCTGCTCTGGGCTGCTGTGGGCTGCTGTGGGCTGCTTTGGGCTGCTCTGGGCTGCTCTGGGCTACTGTGTGCTGCTCTGGGCTACTGTGTCCTGCTGTGTCCTGCTGTGTCCTGCTCTGGGCTGCTGTGGGCTGCTGTGTCCTGCTCTGGGCTGCTATGGGCTGCTGTGTCCTGTCATGTCCTGTTGTGGGCTTCTGTGTCCTGCTCTGGGCTGCTATGTGCTGCTGTGTCCTGCTCTGGACTGCTCTGGACTGCTGTGGGCTGCTTTGGGCTGGTCTGGGCTGCCCTGGGCTGCTCTGGGCTACTGTGTGCTGCTCTGTCCTGCTGTGGGCTGCTCTGGGCTGCTGTGGGCTGCTGTGTCCTGCTCTGGGCTGCTGTGTCCTGCCGTGTCCTGCTGTGGGCTTCTGTGTCCTGCTCTGGGCTGCTCTGGGCTGCTGTGTCCTGCTCTGGGCTGCCGTGGGCTGCTCTGGGCAGTTCTGTGCTGCTGTGTGCTGCTGTGTCCTGCTCTGGGCTGCTCTGGGCTGCCCTGTGCTGCTGTGTGCTGCTGTGTCCTGCTCTGGACTGCTCTGAGCTGCTCTGGGCTGCTCTGGGCTACTGTGTTCTGCTCTGAGCCACTGTGTCCTGCTGTGCCCTGCTGTGGGATGCTCTGGGCTGCTGTGGGCTGCTGTGTCCTGCTCTGGGTTGCTCTGGGCTGCTGTGGGCTGCTGTGTCCTGCTCTGGGATGCTGTGTCCTGCTGTGGGCTGCTGTGGGCTGCTCTGGGATACTGTGGGCTGCTCTGGGCTACTCTTGGCTATTGTGTCCTTCTGTGAGCTGCTCTAGGCTGCTCTGGGCTGCTGTGTCCTGCTCTGGGCTGCTCTGGGCTGCTCTGGGTTGCTCTGGGCTGCTGTGGGCTGCTCTAGGCTGCTCTGGGTTGCTGTGTCCTGCTGTGAGCTGCTCTGGGCTGCTCTGGGCTGGTGTGGGCTGCTGTGCACTGCTGTTGTCTGCTGTGGTCTGCTCTGGGCTGCTGTGGGCTGCTGTGTCCTGCTCTGGAGTGCTCTGGGCTGCTGTGGGCTGCTGTGTCCTGCTGTGGGGTGCTTTGGGCTGCTGTGTCCTGCTCTGCGGTTCTCTGGGCTGCTGTGTCCTGCTGTGGGCTGCTCTGGGCTGATGTGTCCTGCTCTGGACTGCTCTGGGCTGATGTGGGCTGCTCTGGGCTGGTCCTGCTAAACTATCCTGCCCACTTTCAGTAGCACTGTGTTTTCCAATTCCTTCTTAGCAGCTCTGCATATAATTACCTGCTAGGTTGTGGACAGTCATGGGTCCTGAGTAGGCCCCATCTGAGGGGCTTGCCCTTTCCTCCTATAGAGTGTCTTCTGATGGGGCAGTTTCAGTTTCACCACAGGTAAGTACATCCATTTGCTTAATAGCCAATGCCCTACGTTCTCTCTAAGAAAAGTACAATTAACTTGAAGTCATGGAGAAACACAGGACACCTGCTAAGAGTCCGCCTCACCTCCACTGAGGTCCACCTTGAAGACCTGCTTCACCTCTATGCTGAGGTACAGCCTGTATTGGATTCCTTTCGTGTTGAGTTGGATATCTGATTTTCCATTTTTTTTTTTCTAAGTTTAATGGTCTTAGAACTAGTTTGGAAAATAACATCCCTCTCTATACCTCATGGTAGCACCAGAACAGAGTCATGAAGGAGGAGAGGGACCTGGTTACACTCAGAGCTGTGTCCCTTTTCTTTCCTTTTTTTTTTTTTTTTTTTTTGTATGTGTGTGTGTGTGCATTTGTGTGTTTGTATGATGTTAGGCATTGAACCCAGGATCTTGCACATGTTAGGCAAGCACTCTAGCACTGAGCTACATCCCCAACTCGCTTTTTAAAATTATATTTTTTGAGACAGGGTTTTGCTAAGTTGCTCATGCTGGCCTCGAACCTGCCTCCTCCTGCTTCAGCCTCTGAGTCCCTGGGGTTACAGGTATGGCCAGCCCACCAGCTACCTAGTTGTTCTGAACTAACTGCTCAGTTGCCCCTGTCCTCTTGTCTGCTCCTGCCTTCAGCCATGCGGATGTCCTGACTCTGGTCGCCCGTGCCCTCCAGTTGCTCTCCAGGAGTGGCTCTGCCCATTTGGCCTGTCGATATTCCTACACCTGGAGAGAAACAGCAGGTGCCTGTGACTTTGAACCTCTGGCTCTCCCACAGACTGCCTCCATGCACTTAGACCCCTTCTGCTTCCTCTCGAGTGTCTAGTGATGTGCATCTTCACCACATCTGTGGGCCTGTGTCTGAGAAGACCTGGAACAGTAAAGCCACGCTCTTGGCTCTGCGCTAGTTCTTGGAAACTCCACTTCCGTCATCTGCTTGCTTACTTGTGTGGGTGAAGAAGAGTCTGTACACTAACACCTGAGCATGGACACTGCCCCTGCTCTCCTCCTGGACATAGTCAATGATATTTCCGGCATTCTGCACTGATAACCCTGTTCTCCGTGAGCCCCAGCACGAGTGTCCAAGCCCCATTTCTTCCCTTTCCAATGCCGACAGCAACCCCTCCCTTGTCCACTCCTGGTCTTGAAGGTGACACTCTTAAGTCTGCACCACTGGTGTCCCTTTGCCCTCACTTTTCCTGCAACCACTTTGTTAAGCTAAGGAGGAATCATCTCATCCAGCGTTTGCTAAGAACTGCATGTTGAATTGTGTCAAACAATCTTCACAACTTCTGATGTCACACTCATCAAATACTGTCACTGCATGCCCAGGAAGAGTCATACCCTGTCCCTCAAGCCTGTTAGCACTGGGCCCTGGTGACCACCTGATGTTCCTGGGTGAACCAGGCCTACACTCCTGCACTTCACATCTCCTAGAGCAGACAATCCCTTGACACATTGCTGGACTCATTGGGCTAACATCAGCAGAGGAGCTTGAACTTCACACTGGCGATATAAGCCTCTTGCTGACCTTGTATGCTTTGGCGTTGATCATGTACTACCTACATAAAATGAGCTAGGAAGTGTACTTCCTCCTTCAGCATTCTAGAATTTCTATTAACATGGGATAATATTTGGTATGATTTGTTAGCAGAGCCACTGGGCTAAGATAAGGCTCTATAAGATTATTACTATGATCCTACTTCTTTAGAAGATTAGAGGACTGTTCCACTCCCTAGTTTTTCTTGTGTAGCTTTGACATGATCTTCTAGTAATTGATTACTAAGAAAAGGTGCCTTGTTGCCTTGTATAAAATAATGGCTTATCCTCACACCATGACATTTCCAGTGAACTCAGTGGGATTCCCTGGTGTCCACATATACCCACAAAACTTTAATGCAGACGCAACTGCGGAGCACTGTGCCCATGGTCCTCTCTCTGTGACATTAGACTCCTTCGCCAAAGGAAATGAAGCTGCTCCCAGCTTTCCTGCCAACCAGCCAGGAGGAGCAGACACACGGCTTATTAGGGGGATGCTGTGCGTTGACACTCTTCCCATCAGCAGCTAAGAGTGTAGAAAATCAATTTTAATGAAGCATGCAGATGTGACTTCATTGGTTTATTCCTTTTCATTTCTGAATTTATAAAACAAGCCATGGAGGGAATGTAGACACTGACTGCTCCAACTTGAGACAAAATGAAAATAGGTCTCATTAAAAGAGACTTTCTGGCCTCCCACCTTCCCAGCAAATGCATCACCCCGCCCTTCATGTTGCACAGATAGTGCAACAAAATTAGGGTCCGTATGTTTCCCCCATGAACTTGCTCAGAGAGCTTTCAGGTCCATGAGGACAGAGGGAAGAGTGTCCCAGAGCACTGAAAGGGTGATGATCCCAATGGCCTCAGGTCTCTGGACCATCTCAGCCCGAGCAGTAGGTAAAGCCACAGCCCGTAGTGCATAGTTTACCAGGTGCTGAGAAACACCACACAGCATTAGACCTGGGAGGGCAAGTCTGGTGCAGAAGCCTAGCTATCCACATGGATTGGCCATCAGTACTCACACTAGGATTGAAGACCACAGGTGAGCACAGGGTATGTGGAGACATGGAGTTTGAGGGCAGGAGCAACCAGGAACATCTGCTATATCAGTCTCATCCTCACACACCAGCAAACTCAGAACTCACCTGTGACGTCCAGGCGGAAGGAGACCCTCTGGCCCCCGGCCTCGCAGCTGTACTCCCCGGCATCCACCTTGCCCGCCTGCTGCACCACCAGGTGCCTCCTGCAGCCAGAGGCCTCCACGCGCACCTGGGAGCTCTGGCTCAGCTTCTTCCCATCCTTGTACCACGTCACCTCTGTCTGGGCCTGGGCCACCTCGCAGCTCAGAGTGGCACTCGCCCCCGCCTGGGCCTTCACCTCACTGTGTGCCAGTTGCCCCTTGGCAAACACAGCCTTGGGCTCTGGGACAGAGGGGAGGGACACACAGGTCAGGGACTCCAGAACAGACTCAGCCCTGTCTCACAGCCTGAACCCACCCCAGGGATGGCTGAGCAGAGTGTCCATCATGAGCAGAACATTGCATGGCCATGCCTAAGTTCTATCCTATGCATGACCCAAGCTGCAAACTCCAAGGCTGGTAGGTAGACGGCTGGGCAGCCCGTCCTCATCAGAGCCCTAAGCACTTCCTGATCCACCCTGATCCTGCAGGTAATTGCACTGTCACAGCCCACAAGGCCACCACAGCCAGGCCTACCTCCTGATGCCTCCACCCACCCAGCCATTGGGAATAGACCATGACCCTTCTCCTCCCTGGGACCCCAGCCCATCAGTGGCTTCCCAGTTCTCCCACCATGCAGGGGGCACAAAAGTGGGTGGAGGCAGACATAGCAGGGAAGTCCACCTGAACACCAAACCAGAAACCCACATCTTTGTTGGCCACAGATACCAAAGGAATGCAGGAGACCAGACTGCCAGTGCTGGCCAATCAACAAAGACCTCAGAGCTTGTGCAAGCCAATCAGCAGAGAGCCAAGTACCAGCCAATCAGCATAGAGCTCAGTACTCCTATGGGCCAGTCAGCAGAGTGCTCAGCGGCAGTATGGACCAATCAAGAGAGACCCCAGCATCAGGCAGGGAAGAGAGTCCAGCACCAAATGAACCATCAAGAGAGAGGCTCTAAGCCCTGTGTGACCCCTTCCCAGGTTCAGGGGCAGGTCACAGTGGGGAGAGGGAGGAGATGGGGGAAGGACAGATAGACATGCAGGATTCCAAAGGGCCCGAGCAAGGGCTTCTGGAGCTCTGGGCCCACCAATTAGGCACGGGCAGGTAGAAGAAGCCCCTGCCCCTGCAGGACACGCTCCCCAGCCACAAACAACCCCAATGCCCAACTCCACCCAGAGCTGGGCCACAGATGCTGAGGCCCAAGGTCAGGAAGGACATAGGCCTCACAGAGCCTAGACTGCCACAGGTGCCCTAGAGTTACCACCCTCCCTCCATTCACCCAGCCCTAGCAGCACCCACCTGTGACGTCCAGGCGGAAGGAGACCTTCTGGCCCCCGGCCTCGCAGCTGTACTCCCCGGCGTCCGCCTTGCCCGCCTGCTGCACCACCAGCTGCCGCCTGCAGCCAGAGGCCTCCACGCGCACCCGGGAGCTCTGGCTCAGCTTCTTCCCATCCTTGAACCATGTCACCTCTGTCTGGGCCTGGGCCACCTCGCAGCTCAGAGTAGCACTGGCCCCTGCGTCGGCCCTCACCTCACTGTGTGCCAGCTGCTCCTTGGCAAACACCACTTTGGGCTCTGGGGACAGAGGGGAGGGACACATGGGTCAGAGACTCTGTCCAGGGCAGGAAGCCACCTGGGGAAGGACATCTGGCTAGGTGGCTGAGTACAGACCCTTCTGCAGGCCACACCAGCTCATGTTCTAGAGAATCTAGAACCCTCAGCACAAAGGACCATGGTGTGTGACATAGCCTGCTGCATGGAGCTGTTCCAGGTGGGGACTGTGTGACAGCTCCCTGCACAGGCTCCTCCAGAGAGGGACTGCAGGGCCTGATGCTGCACCTGTCCCTCAGTAACCAAGAAGAGTCTCCCCAGAACTGTGCAGAGCATGAGCTCTGGGCAGGACCTGGGAGGGCCCACCTCCTGCCTGCTCTGAGCATGTTGGCAGCTCCTCTGGGGACATATGGGTCACTTCTGGTTCCTGGGTCCTGTCCTGAGGGTAGAGACCTTCTCATGTTTTTGGCCATCAGTGGTGCTTCTCTGTTGTTTCAAGGTTCAAGCCTGATGTGCATTTTCAGTCGATGGTTTTTCTTTTAATCTAGGTGCTCTCTTTACATGTGCAAGCTTTTCTGTCCCCCGCAGGATGGCTGTAGACTCCCTCTGTGTGTTGCATGGCTTGGATGTGCTCTTCCCCAACACTCCCGTGCCTTAAGCTGGTTCCTGTGTGCAGTGTGGAGGTCATGGGTCTCTTTGGAGGAGACCCAGTGGAAGCTGATGAGCTCAGGGCTTCACCCTCTTGTGTGAATCGAGGTTTGCGGGGAAAGCTGGCTCCTGCAGGTATGGATCAGGTCTCACAAGAGCAGGCTGTCACAAATCTTGGTGTGTCTGGCCCCCTCTGCACGTGGCCAGTCCCCTTCTGCTTCTCTTTGTGGTGCAGCTGGGACCCTCACCAGGAAATGGGCTCCATGCTCTTTGGACCTTCAGCCACCAAAATTGTAAGCCACAGGAACTTCTCAGATATGTTACCCAGCCTGTTGTTGAGATGCAGCAACACCAAGCACACTAAACCAGAAGCCTCCAACATGTCTGAGTCTTTGTTTTAATATAGTCAGATTGTCACTCTTGCTCCACCGTGATCATGTCTTGTTCTGTTAGAAATCTTTCCTTGGCACAGTCTCTAAGCATCTGTGATGTCATCTAAGACCACCACAGCTCTCCCAGGATCCTGAATCTCTAGTTCTCCTGACTAGCTTTTGTACATGGTGAGAAGTACCAGACAGCTGTGTTTCCATGTGGCTTCATGTCCTAAAAACGTTCCCAAGAATGAATACAGTGTTGCCTGTGTGGGGGCCATGGGGAGTCCTGTAGGAACAGCTGGGTGCAGGGCTCCTGTGTCTCACACCATGGACCTGCTGTCTGCTACCGTAGCTTTAGTCAATTCTCAGCGACGGGGGACTGGGGGACGCTCAGCTTGCCTGTCAGAGCCTGAGGGCCAGCATGCTCTGCACCCTGCACCCGGGCCTGCTCTACAGCGTGGGGACCCTGCAGGCTGATGATGGTCTGACTCTTCCATGCCCTTATGTCCACTTACTTAGACGTTATTTGGTGTCTCTCAAAAATGTCTGGTTTACCCTGAAGAGCCTTTCAATGTCTTGCTTTACACTTAGCATCAGAAAGGTGCTTCTTATGTAAACACAAGTGAGCATCCCTGATCTAAAACCAAAATGCTGCAAAATCCAAAACTGTCTGAGCGACTATATGATTGCTCCAGGTGGAAAATCCTACACCAGGAGCCTCATTTCATGCACAAAATCTTCCTAAAATGTTGTGCAAAATCGCCTTCAAGCTACGTGTGGAATGTGTATGAAACAAGTGAATTTCACATTTACACTCATGTCTCATCCCAAAGATAGCTCATTATGTGTATGCAAATATCCCCAAATCCAAGAAAATCTAAAACCCAAGCACTTCTGGCTTAACATTCTGGATAAGAGGCCTTCATCCTCTACTCTGAGCTTTCATTTTCCACTGCTCGCTGCTCGTCCCCCGCAGAGTGGACTCAAATCTGCACAGGCTACCTTGGTAAGCCACTAACTCCACCTGATCACATATCCTTGGATTTCCGGAACAGAGCCACAGAATTCCACTCAACTACAACTGCAGTACCTTCAATTCCATTTCCTCTTCCCATCTGTGCCTTCCCCTCAAGGTCCTGCTCTCGCTGCACGCCAGCTAGCGCTTCCTACTGTCCACGTGTTCACTTGCTGTCGTGGTCAGTGTCCTGGTGGATGGCCTGATGCTGTATCCTTATCGCACCTGCTCTTTGGGTTCCCCAGTGTTTCACTCTCAGCCAGTGCTGCGTTCCTGGACACTGCCCTGGGAGGGGGGGGGTGCACCGTCTCCTCCTGGCCACTGCTCCATCACTTTTGCTGGGTGCTGTTGAAGTTGTGGTCTGACATCTCGGGAGATGCATCTCTGTCCTCCACACTTTCCCGGTGTACTGTGCTGTCCACGTCCAACAGGATCGAGAGTGTTTCTTCGTGTTCTGTTCTCTGGAAGACTCTCAAGGAAGGTGGAGTCAGTTCTTTCCAGAACATTTAGCAGGAGAGCTCCTGGACTCACACCCTTCTCTATGAAAAATATTTCTTATTTTTTTTTAAGTTATAGGACAGTTTGAGTTGTCTATTTCTTCCTGTGTGACATCTTCATATTGTTTCCCAAGAATCTGTCAATTTGTCAAGACTTTCCAAATTTATCACCATAAAAATATCATAAAACAACATGTTGGAGTTCCTAAAATAACATCTTAGAAAGACACACAGGGTGTTGGGGACCCATACATGATCACAAACCCCTTCTGTTGCTAGGCCATGCCATTCTGCTGGGCACCTGGAGGTCTGCTGTGCCACAGCCCACCTGATTGATGTTAAGACTCCACAGTGAAAGGAAAGTAAACTGGGCTCTTAGACTCCCTGTAAGTCAGTCAGGGAGGCAGACACACAGGACTCACTAGGAAGTTCTACAACATCAGCTCTGCTCTACCAGCTAGTGGATCCTGCTACAGAAACTCAACTTTAACGAAAACTGATGTAGCTTCAACTAATGTATTCCTTTGCAGTTCTAAATCTGCAAGTCAAATTCCAAAGTAAAATTCTGACATAGAACAGTGCTAACCAAAGACAAAAAGGAAACAAACTTTCCCTTGAGGGCCCACCCTGACTCCAGAGGCAGCCCAGACACGGCTGCCAACCCTCTGCCCACACATACTGCAGGAAGGCCCAGGCCTAGAGGTTGCCCAGCGGTGCACGGAGATCTCTGCCCTATGAGAAAGGGCATAGGAGCATCCCAGATACCTAAGGTCAGACTTGAGATAACACCACGAGTGACTGTGTCCAAAATTTCCTCTGACCCTACCTGGCATCAATTAAAATGTCCCTCACCAGCAACTACCCATGTGGTCCTGGGGACAGCATTCAGGAGCAGCCAGATCATAGGAGGCAGAGGAACATTCAGCGTTCCCTGGGGAGACACCTGGTCTATCAGGGGTTGCAGGCCAGAGGGAGCAAAATGCAGACAGCAGAGAACATCAGCAGGGACAGGGCAGCGTTCAGGGTGCTAGTGTACCCCACGGGAAGTTATACTCCAGTGTGAGGGGTGGGCAGTCCTCCTCCACAACTACCAAGCCCAGCTACATATGAACAAGGAGGGAGGGAGGAGGGGCACGGCTGAGCACAGAAGTCTAGCGGAGAGCACAGGGCCTGTCACCAAACAAGGCAAGGTGCTGTACAGGGACTCACCTGTGACATTCAGGCGGAAGGAGACCTTCTGGCCCCCTGCCTCGCAGCTGTACTCCCCAGCGTCCGCCTTGCCCGCCTGCTGCACCACCAGCTGCCGCCTACAGCCAGAGGCCTCCACGCGCACCTGAGAGCTCTGGCTCAGCTTCTTCCCGTCCTTGTACCACTTCACCTCTGTCTGGGCCTGGGCCACCTCGCAGCTCAGAGTGGCACTCGCCCCCGCCTGGACCTTCACCTCACTGTGTGCCAGCTGTCCCTTGGCAAACACCACCTTGGGCTCTGGGGACAGAGGGAAGGGACGCACAGGTCAGAGACTCTGTCCAGGACAGGAAGCCACCTGGGGAAGGACATCTGGCTGGACGGCTAGGGCAGACCCTTTGCAGGCCACACCAGCTCATACCCTGGGGAAGCCTCAGCACCCTCAGCACAGTAGAGGCATCCCCTTCTCTACTCAGAACACACCCAGGACCCACAACAGATGCCTGGACACTGGTTCCACAGAGCCCTGTGTGGTTCTGGGTTTCCCTGTACACACAACATGATGAAGCTTATCTTAAAATTAGGCACAGTAAGAAATTAAAAACAGTGCCTAATAACAAAAGCAAACAATTATGAGAACACATTGTAGTAAAGCCTGTGGTTTGGGGGCCATTACTTGAACATCAGACTGTGACACTCTGACTACCTTGACCACGCCACCTGATGACTGGCCAGTGGGCAGGGGCTCACGCAGCATGTACACACTGGGCAAAGGGGTGATTCTTATCTGTGGGATGGAACAGGAGGAAAACCTCCCACATTAGGTCAGGGTTTCCCACCAGCTTTGAATCACAGACCATGGCCACACCATTCACAGGAGGGGAAGCTGCCCCAGAACACCAGAACTCCAACATGCCCATATGCCTTGAACAATTCCACACACCCTGAGATGGGTGAAATACCCATTACCCCAGTTGAGAAATTCAGACCTCTCTCACTAGTGAGAACTAGCTATGGTGCAGGTGAGGGGACGTGGAGGGCACCAGAGCATCCGACAGAAAGAAATGCACAGACATGACATCTGGTCCACGTCAGACCACAGGGAGAGCCAGTGTCATGCACACCAAGGAGAACCAGGAAGGCTCTGGGTAGACTCTGTGGTGTGACTGGTCATTGGATAGTGGAAACCCCACTAGGGGTTCATAAAAAGCCCTCTCCCTGTGAGCCATTCCCAGCCAGCTACTGTCCTCCAGTTAGGAAGATGGAAGCAGGAGAGATGAGATCTAATAGGAAAACATCTCACAGGAATGTCCATCTGGGCCAATAGCCAGTCTCATCACCTCCAAACAGGTACTACAGGACTCACCTGTGACGTCCAGGTGGAAGGAGACCTTCTGGCCCCCTGCCTCGCAGCTGTACTCCCCAGCATCCACCTTTCCAGCCTGCTGCACCACCAGCTGCCGCCTGCAGCCAGAGGCCTCCACGCACACCTGGGAGCTCTGGCTTAGCTTCTTCCCATTCTTATACCACGTCACCTCTGTCTGGGCCTGGGCAACCTCACAGCTCAGAGTGGCGCAGGCCCCCGCCTCGGCCTTCACCTCACTGCGTGCTGGCTGCTCCTTGGCAAATACCACCTTGGGCTCTGGGGACAGAGGGGAGGGACACACAAGTCAGGAACTCTAGAACAGACCCAGCCCTGTCTCACAGCCTGAGCCCACCCCAGGGATGGCCGAGCAGAGTGTCCATCATGAGCAGAACATTGCATGACCATGCCTAAGTTCTATCCTACGCATGACACAAGCTGCAAATTCCAAGGCTGGTGGGTGGACGGCTGGGCAGCCTGTCCTCATCAGAGCCCTAAGCACTTCCTGATCCACCCTGATCCTGCAGGTAACTTCACTGTCACAGCCCACAAGGCCACCACAGCCAGGCCTACTTCCTGATGCCACCACACTTCCAGCCATTGGGAATAGAACATGACCCTTCTTCTCCCTGGGACCCCAGCCCATCAGTGGCTTCCCAGCTCTCCCACTACGCAGAGAGCACAAAAGCAGGGGGAGGCAGACACAGCAGCCCCCGGCCTCACAGCTGTACTCCCCGGTGTCCGTCTTGCCCGCACCAAACCAGAATCCCACATCTTTGTTGGCCACAGCTACCAAAGGAATGCAGGAGACCAGACTGCTAGTGCTGGCCAATCAGCAGAGACCTCAGAGCCTGTGCAAGCTAATCAGCAGAGAGTCAAGTGCCAGCCAATCAGCCCAGAGCTCAGTAACAGTGTGGGCCAGTCAGCAGACAGCTCAGTACCAGATGGGGCAAATTAGCACAGAGCTCAGTGCCAGCCAATCAGCAGATAGCCAAGTTCCACTGTGGACCAATCAGCAGACAGCCAAGTGCCAGTGTGAACCAATCTGCAGACAATCAGGTGCCAGTGTGGACCAATCATCAGAGAACTGTCATCCTGAACCAATCAGAAAAAAAACAGCACTAGGCAAGTCACTGGGAGAGAGTCCAGCACCAGGTGGGCTATCAGGAGAGAGGCTCTGAGCCTCATGTGGCCCCTTCCCAGGCTCAGGGACAGGTCACAGTGGGGAGAGGGAGGAGATGGGGGAAGGACAGATGGGCATGCAGGATTCCAAAGGGCCCAAGCAAGGGCTTCTGGAGTTCTGGGCCCAGCAAGTAGGCACAGGCAGGTAGAGGGAGCTCCTGCCCCTGCAGGACATGGTCTCCAATATCAATCAATCCCTAGTGCCCAACTCCACCCAGAGCTGGGCCACAAATGCTGAGACCCAAGTCAGGAAGGACATAGGCCTCACAGAGCCTAGGCTGCCACAGGTGCCCTAGAGTTACCACCCTCCCTCCATTCACTCAACCTCAGCAGCACCCACCTGTGACGTCCAGGCGGAAGGAGACCTTCTGGCCTCCAGCCTCGCAGCTGTACTCCCCAGCGTCCGCCTTGCCCGCCTGCTGCACCACCAGCTGCCGCCTGCAGCCAGAGGCCTCCACGCGCACCCGGGAGCTCTGGCTCAGCTTCTTCCCATCCTTGTACCATGTCACCTCTGTCTGGGCCTGGGCCACCTCGCAGCTCAGAGTGGCACTGGCCCCTGCCTCGGCCTTCACCTCGCTGCGTGCCAGCTGCTCTTTAGCAAACACCACCTTGGGCTCTGGGTACAGATGGGAGGGACACACAGGTCAGGGACTTTGTCTATGGCAGGAAGCCACCTGGGGAAGGACATCTGGCTGGACAGTTGAAGACAGAACCTTCTGCAGGCCACACTAGCTCGTGACCTGGAGAAGCCCAGCACCCTTAGCACAAGGGACCACAGTGTGTGACACAGCCTGCCCCTGCTGCATGGGGCTGTTCCAGGTGGGAACACTGTGACAGGCCCCTGCACAGGCTCCTCCAGGGAGGAACTGCAGGGCCTGATGCTGCACCTGCCCCTCAGTGACCAGGAAGAGTCTCCCCAGGACCATGCTGGGTGTATGTCTCTTGGCAGGTCCTGGGAGGGCCCAACTGCTGCCTGCTCTGAACTGTGGGCTGCTCCTCAGGGAGCCTAGGCCACCGTGGCTCCTGTGCCCACTGAGGCTGCACAAAGCCGAGCACCTGTGACAGTTACTGGTGCTTTAGGTGTCTGCTCAAGTCTTCTGCCCACTTATCGTGCGGCCCTTCTGTCTTCATTGGAGGTGCTCACGTGTGGGGGTGGTAGAGAGTTGGCTCTTATTTCTTTTGTGATTTCTCATGGCCTCCGTGCCCTGTTCTGTCTCGCAGGTGTCTTCCTAGGAGCCACGGATTAAGTTGTGTTGCATTCAAATAACGCTCTCTTGCCCCAGGGTTAGGGATGGAGTTGGGTAGGCACCTGCCCCCAACGTCTCCATCAACTGTGCGACACACAAGGTATCTGTGGCTTCAGCTCATGAAGCCCTGACCCCCTGGAGCATGTGGACCACACCCAGTGTCATTCCATCTTTCCACACATTCAAATGGACAGTCACTATGAAAACATCATCTTTCTCTACCTCTCACACAAACGCAAGGCAGAAAGAAACAGGAGAGGGCTGGCAATGGTAGGTAGGCCTGGTTCTGAGTGCCAAGCAGTGGCTCTGTCTTCACCCCTGGCCTGTATGGAAGTGTCCTGTCCACCTCACAGCCTCTCAGTGCCTTTCTGTCCCCTCCAGTGTGTGGTTGCTGCACTTGTCCTTTGTCTCCCACTGGCCCTGCCCCCAAATGATCCTTGTTTGGATTTTGATTATTAGTAAATGTCTTTGATTTTTTAAATTAATTTTTATTCATTTATTTAGCCCTGTTGACTGTCATAAAAAAAAATTATGCCCCCAAACCTTAAGATCCTTATTAGAGGTAGAACTAGGAACATGACCGGTTTGATGTGTTGTGAATTTTCTGAAGTTTCACTTCTGCTGTCACCTGTGTGTGTAGGTAAAGACGTATTTTCTGCCCGTTGTCATCTATGTGATGACCGTGCCCAGCCGCACCTCCAACCCCACAGTTCTGTTGGCTCCTCAACTGATGATCATCACCCATGAACTCATTTCTACACTCTTATACCTATACTGTCCACTTTTCTTTCCCCTTGCTCCCGGACAAAGGTGCTGGACAAAGGTGGTAACAGTGGCAGTGCCTTCCAGGCACCCCCGACAGGTGCCCTGGTGTTCTGCACCCATCCTCAGCTGAAGAAAGCTACACTCAACCATGCTAAGTGCGTCCACTGATCTCTAGATTTATAATGTTGGACTTGGTCCAGCACCTTAGCTGGGAAAGCTGTGCTGAAGCTGGTGCTTCCAGGCTGCCCTCCTGCCTGCTGCTGACGGGCTGGCCAGTGCTCCGCGGCTATCCTCCAGAGTCTGATGGCTGGTCTGTGCACTGATCCCCACTTTCCTTGTCAGGTTCTGGCCCTGCTGCCCCGTGCTCAGCTTAAAATGACTCACAGAGGCGTATCCTTGCTCCACTCATGACGGCAATCTCCACACGTGTGAAATAATTGTTTCCATTAGTATCTCATATATTTTACCAGAAAATTATCAGGCTTAGATCTGGTCACTAATTCCATTTATCTAGAAGCCACAGGACGACTTTAGATTTCTGTACTTTCTATGTCCATTTTCACTGTATACTAGGAATAAGCCAAATGATCACAGCCTGTCAATCTGTCATCAGAGAGCACACTCCTGGAAGCCACAGGAACCAGAGCTGGCGCCACCTACAGGTTAGCTGGCCCTGCAGCCCACCCACCCTGGGACCCTAGAGAGAGGAAGATCACTGAGCTTCTCAGGCTTCTCCACCGAGGCCTGCATACTCCAACCACAGAAGGTGGGCAGCTGCTCGGCCGCTAACGCACTGAAGAGCCTGCTACTGTGGCAGAAGCTGCTCGCTCCTTCTTATTCCTACATTTCTGCAGGGCAGCTCTGACCTAGTATGGCAATGAAAACTGTGGACAACACCTGGCATAAGCACCATCAGCCTCAGTGCCAATACCTGGTCCCTCTGGAAACAAGCAACAATGAGGTCCCTTGAAGTCACTGCACATAGGAAACAAGATAAAACAGCTCCAGGCCCATGGGAGGAAGGGTCCAAACCAAGAAATCGACCATGAACAGCTCACTCCTTTGGCACCTTAGAGCATGACCTACAGCCAAACTTCCACCTCATTAAAGTTCAGCAATATTCAAGTCTCCCTCTGACCAGAGCCAGGTGACACACGTCCTGAGAGGAAGAGCTCACACACTCAGGTGACAGACACCTTGGAATTCAGGAACCCAAGCACAGGCAGAGCCAGAGATCCAGACACCAAGGAGCACCAGGAAGGTGCTGGGTGCTAGGAGGTATGGCTAAGGGTCACTCCATGAGACACCATGTACACAGCCCTGGGCCCTCTCCCACCTGGCCCACTAGGGCTCCCAGGAAACACTGGGGTCAGGCGACATTGGGAAACTAGACAAAAGAAAGCTACAGACACAAGCAAAAGATCTGCCGAGGTCAAATGCCCTACTCATTGTCACCTTCATGCAGGTTAACTTGGAACTCAGAGGACTTACCTGTGACATCCAGATGAAAAGAAACCCTCTGGCCCCCGGCCTCGCAGCTGTACTCCCCGGCGTCCGCCTTGCCCGCCTGCTGCACCACCAGCTGCCGCCTGCAGCCAGAGGCCTCCACGCGCACCTGGGAGCTCTGGCTCAGCTTCTTCCCGTCCTTGTACCATGTCACCTCTGTCTGGGCCTGGGCCACCTCACAGCTCAGAGTGGCGCTGGCCCCCGCCTGGGCCTTCACCTCACTGTGTGCCAGCTGCCCCTTGGCAAACACAGCCTTGGGCTCTGGGGACAGAGGGAAAGGACACACAGGTCAGGAACTCCAGAACAGACCCAGCCCTGTCTCACAGCATGAGCCCACCCCAGGGATGGCCGAGCAGAGTGTCCATCATGAGCAGAACATTGCATGGCCATGCCTAAGTTCTATCCTACGCATGACCCAAGCTGCAAACTCCAAGGCTGGTGGGTGGACAACTGGGCAGTCTGTCCTCATGCCCTAAGCATTTCCTGATCTACCCTGATTCTGTAGGTAACTGCACTGTCACAGCCCACAAGGCCACCACAGCCAGGCCTACCTCCTGATGCCAACACCCTCCCAGCCATTGGGAATAGACCATGACCCTTCTCCTCCCTGGGACCCCAGCCCATCAGTGGCTTCCCAGCTCTCCCACCATGCAGGGAGCACAAAAGCTGGTAGAGGCGGACACAGCCAGAAGTCCACCTGAGCATCAAACCAGAAACCCACATCTTTGTTGGCCACAGCTACCAAAGGAATGCAGGAGACCAAACTGCCAGTGCTAGCCAATCAGCAGAGACCTCAGAGCCTGTGCAAGCCAATCAGCAGAGAGCTCAGTACCCCTATGGGCCAGTCAACAGAGAGCTCAGTGCCAGTGTGGACCAATCAAGAGAGACCCCAGCACCAGGCAGGAGGGAGAGCCCAGCACCAAATGAGCCATCAAGAGAGAGGCTGTAAGCCCCATGTGGTCCCTTCCCAGGCTCAGGGACAGGTCACAGTGGGGAGAGGGAGGAGATGGGGGAAGGACAGATGGACATGCAGGATTCCAAAGGGCCCAAGCAAGGGCTTCTGGAGCTTGGGCCCAGCAAGTAGGCACAGGCAGGTAGAGGGAGCCCCTGCCCCTGCAGGACACGCTCCCCAGCCACAAACAGCCCCAGTACCCAACTCCACCCAGAGCTTGGCCACAGATGCTGAGGCCCGGGGTCAGGAAGGACACAGGCCTCACAGAGCCTAGGCTGCCACAGGTGCCCTAGAGTTACCACCCTCCCTCCATTCACCCAACCCCAGCAACACCCACCTGTGACGTCCAGGCGGAAGGAGACCTTCTGGCCCCCGGCCTCGCAGCTGTACTCCCCAGCGTCCGCCTTGCCCGCCTGCTGCACCACCAGCTGCCTCCTGCAGCCAGAGGCCTCCACGCGCACCTGGGAGCTCTGGCTCAGCTTCTTCCCGTCCTTGTACCATGTCACCTCTGTCTGGGCCTGGGCCACCTCGCAGTTCAGTGTGGCACTCGCCCCCGCCTGGGCCTTCACCTCGCTGTGTGCCAGCTGCCCCTTGGCAAACACAGCCTTGGGCTCTGGGGATAGAGGGGAGGGACACACAGATCAGGGACACAGTACTGATATCAACCCATCTGACAGGACTAAAGCTTCAAGCTCCATGAACTGGATCCTCAATGAAGAGACATCATGTGTCCACTCCCATCAGGCTTGTGTTCACAGAGCATTTCCTGTCTCAGGGGTCAACTTCTCGTGTTGGCCATGTCTTGAGCCAAGGCGATCTGAAGCTGGAGGGAAGAGGCTGGACCATCAACTCCCGGTCCCTGGTTCATTGTCTGCCTCGGGACAGTGGCTGCATTGGCAGGTCCTGGCTGTTCATTACCACACTCCAGGCTGACACACCTTTGTCCTCTACAAACCAATCGTGTCTTTCACTTCAGTGTGAACCCACATCAAGGTGTTGGCTCCACGACCTCAGGTGTTCCCATTTCCACCCAACCAGAACACACCAACTAACCTACCCAGGGGCCACCCACACAGCAGAACGGGGGCAGCCGCTGCTCTGACCCCTGTAACATGCTGCCAGGGCCTGGCCTCTGGTTGTTCAAGGACCAAGTCAGTTGTGCACGTGTAGCGGCAGCACACATGGTGGTCCCGTGGGACCTCGAGGCACCCCATTGACAGCCTTTCTCAGAGCAGGCCCACAGCTGAGCATGCTGGGGTTGGTCTCCTTCCTCCAGCACAGTGTCTGTGAGAACCACCACGTGGCCGCACAGGCAACGGTCTCTGTGCTGGGACAGAGTTGTGCTGCACAGCGCCTCAAGGGAGTCCCTTACTCTTGGGGCTTGTTGGGGCTTTTTCCAGGATGGGGATACAATGAGGAAGGCTTCTGTGGACGTCCATGGCAGCACAGGATGTGCATGGCCTTAGGAGACCTCTCAAACAGGGCACCAAGTGGCACTCTCAGCAGCGCAGGCAGCTCCCGTCTCCAACCTCCCACAACCTCGAGGGTCTTGAACTGTGTACGTCCCACTCCAACTGAATCATATGCCCCCTCACAGCACTAGTTTCCATCCCTGTCCATTTCGCCATGTAAATATGCTGAAGAGAGTCTACCCGGTAGATGTGGTGTTCACTGACTCACTGGTCTCCACGGCTACCATTTGTGGAGAACTCAGCAGCCACAGACAACTGCAGACCTCAGCAGATGCTGCCCCATTCAGCCAGAAGGCTGTGCTCCCACAGCACTTTCAGAAGGGGAAGAAAAGGCAGATAAACCATGGACACCAGGACACACTCTCTGTGAGATCAGTCAGGGCGCTATGCTAGAGGAGGGGACTGAGCAGGAGGACACACACTCTGTGAGATAAATCAGGGCGCCATGCAAGTAAAAAGACAAATATGCTAAGCAAAATTAGTCAATCATGAAGAACCAAAGGAGGAGGGGACCGAGCAGGAGGTCCCACACTCTGTGAGATTGGTCAGGACGCCATGCTGGAGGAGGGGACTGAGCAGGAGGACACACTCTCTGTCAGATCAGTCAGGACGCCATGCTGGAGGAGAAGACCAAGCAGGAGGACACACTCTCCATGACATCAGTCAGGATGCCATGCTGGAGGAGGGGACTCAGCAGGAGGACACACTCTCCATGGCATCAGTCAGGACACCATGCTGGAGGAGGAGACTGAGCAGGAGGTCCCACACTCTGTGAGATCAGTGAGTGCCCTAAATTGGAGGAGGAGACTGGTGGTGCAGATACAGAGCCAGGGAACACCATGGTCAGAGTGATATTTGAGGACCCTCAGCCCTGGTGAATACCAAGGATCATCCTGCAGCAACAGACATGGCATGAGCAGGAAGGTGGACATGTGCACCTAGCAGTGTGCTTCAGAGCAGTCCAAGGAGTCTGGGTGTGAGGAGGCAAAGTCCTGAGGGAGGTATTCTCAGAGGTGTGCTCACACTGGGCCCCTGTTTGTCCTTGCTTCTATGACAGAACAGTGAAAATCCATGCAAAGGGCCAGGTGCAGTGCAGCTCTAAGAAAGAAGGGAGCCAAAGATGCAGGGACTTCTCACACAAATAGAATAAATCTGAGATTGAGGAACCAAGCCCCCAAGGAAAAGAGCAGTAGAGAATGAAGCCCACTTTTGAGTCATTTCCAATCCAGACTTTGAGGAGTTTGAAGCTGCATGGGGGCAGGAGGCTTCCGAGCTGTCATGGTTCATTTTGTATTGCTAAAATATATGGCTGAGGCCAGATGTTAGAAAAGAAAATATTATGTAGCTTAAGACCTGCAGGTCCAAAGCTATGGTGTGGCACTGCTGTAGCTCTAAGGGTTAGCAAGAGTATGTGAGATGTCATTGAGGCACCAGGATTCTTAAAACAACCCTTTCTCACAAGAACCAATGCATCCCAAACATCTTGCCCAACACCTGCCGGTAAGTAATGATCTGGTCACAAAACCTGACCTGACCTCCTCCACGAGACAGTGTTCATGAGGGTGGAGCCATCTCATAACAGACCCACCACCTCAAGACACCAGTGCACTAGGTACCAAGCCCACACACAGACATCCGAGATACAACACATCTGAACTACAGCAGAAGAGAAGCAGAGAGCCTCTGACAGTTAGTGTGAACATTTCAGCATCTTGCTTTCCTAAAGAAACAATGGTTACAGCTGACGGTAACCTAGGAAAGGGCCATAACAGTACCCTAATCTTTGGAGAAATCCATGGAGGACTATGCTCAGGATCAGGGCAAACCAGAGCTAAAAGACCCTGATCAAACTGCAACTCAGCCTCGAGTCAGAGGATTCTGGAATGTGCCCAAATAGGTCAGTGATCCTCCACCTGCCTAGAAGAGCAAAGAGGAATCCTCTCTCTGAAGCAAGACAAAGTCATCCATATTCAACATCTTTTCTCATATAATGCCAGTTAATTGAAAATTATTTGACATGCCAGAAACTGGCATAAATATTAGCAAACCTCCCACACACACAAACACAAAAAAAAATGCCATGCTAGAGGAAAGGTGATCTCAGTTATTACAGCTATTGGACAGGCATATAACCATGCTTAGTAGTGCTGAAAAAATAAAGATAAGAAAATGAATCAACTCTGGCAACTTACTGGAGATAGAGTTCATTAATAGAATGTTGGCTGAACATGTACAAGACCCAGGAATTATAGGGTGACTTTCACTACAAAATCTCAAACCTTAGAATCCATAAAAAATTGATGAAGTGGAAATTATGAAGCATAAAATGCAATAACTCAAAGTAAACTCAATTTTGGTGGGACTGACAAACAATTAGATATAGGAGGACATGATATTAGTAAATTGAAAAACAGGTCAAAAGAAAATATCCAGGCTAAAGCAAAGAAAGAAGAAAGGATTATGAGGCAAAGAGAGGATATACATGTAAAAAACATGCAAATGTCTAACAGAGCCAAACAGGAGTCCTGAAAGGGGACACACACAGAACAGGACAGCAAAGGCCAAGAACACCCACAGCTGATTAAAGATATAAGCCCACAGATTCAAGATGCTCAGCAACCCCAGCTGGGATAAATACAAAGGAAACCATATAAGTTTCATCAAGGTCATGTTGCAGAAAATCAAAATTGAAATGAAAAAGTCAAAAGTAATAGAAGGAAAAAAATACCTGACTCTCAAAGGAACCATAATAAACCTGGTGTGAAAATATTTCAAAGTACAATATGGAAGCCATGACTTGCCCTCCTCCAGGAGATAGTGTTAATCCATTCATGAGAGTGGAGCCACCTCATAACAGACCCACCACCTCAAAACAATGGAATGGCCTCTTTAAATAGGAAAAAAAGTAACTACTAAGCTCAATTCACAGTATCTAAACTATGGAATCAACCTAGGTGCCCTTCAACATATAAATGGATAAAAAAACTATGGTATATATACAAAATGGAATATTACTCAGCCTTAAAGAAGAATGAAATGATGTCATTTGTCAGTAAATGAATGAATCTAGAGACAAATATGCTAAGCAAAATTACCAATCACGAAGAACCACAGGCCAAATTTCTTCCCTGATATGCAGATGCTAGTTCACAATAAGGTTGGGAAGGGTGAGGTAATTTGGACTAGACAGAAGGGAATGAAGGGAAAGCAGGCGGTATGCAGGTAGAAATGACAGTAGAAACAATCAGACATAAATACCTTTTGTTCATACATGATTACATACAACCAAAAGAATGAGAAGTTTTACTCCATTTATGTATGATGTGTCAAAATGCATTCTACTGTCATGTATACCTAATTAGAACAAAATAAAAAAATTTAAAAGTCTTCAAAATAAAAAAATATATGATAAGTGTCTCTTTCAAAAAACAAAAAAGTAACTGCTGAACTATAATTTGATACCCAGAGAAAAGATCCCTCAGCATTGAAAGAGATCTTGTTTTCATACAAGCAAAAGGCGGGGACTCTATATCACAGCAGGCCTGCTACATAAATAGGGAAGCCGGAGTTCGTCAAGCACACACACACCCCTGATGGTGCAAATCCTTACTAGACAAATCTTAGCCAGTTATAGACCTTACCTGAGCCTTATCTTAAAATAGGTATAATCATAATCCTTCCACATAGAGTTGTTGTAAAGTGTAAGCAATAAAAAGACAAAAAAACAGTCAACAAATTCCAGGTCTTCAGGGTGAACTTCCAGTGGCAGGCCATAGTGGTAGGGAAGCCTTGTGAGAACAGGGGCAGCAGTAGCACACACCCTAACTTCCTGACACTTATCCCAAGCAACACAAGGAAAAGCCTCAAGAAACCCACCTGTGACGTCCAGGCGGAAGGAGACCCTCTGGCCCCCGGCCTCGCAGCTGTACTCCCCAGCGTCCGCCTTGCCCGCCTGCTGCACCACCAGCTGCCTCCTGCAGCCAGAGGCCTCCACGCGCACTTGGGAGCTCTGGCTCAGCTTCTTCCCTTCCTTGTACCACGTCACCTCTGTCTGGGCCTGGGCCACCTCGCAGCTCAGGGTGGCGCTGGCCCCTGCCTGGGCCTTCACCTCACTGTGTGCCAGTTGCCCCTTGGCAAACACAGCCTTGGGCTCTGGGGACAGAGGGAAAGGACACATAGATCAGGGACTCCAGAACAGACCCAGCCCTGTCTCATAGCCTGATCCCACCCCAGGGATGGCCGAGCAGAGTGTCCATCATGAGCAGAACATTGCATGGCCATGCCTAAGTTCTATCCTATGCATGACCCAAGCTGCAAACTCCAAGGCTGGTGGGTGGACAGCTGGGCAGTCTGTCCTCATCAGAGCCCTAAGCACTTCCTGATCCATCCTGATCCTGCAGGTAACTGCACTGTCACAGCCCACAAGGCCACCACAGCCAGGCCTACCTCCTGATGCCAACACCCTCCCAGCCATTGGGAATAGACCATGACCCTTCTCCTCCCTGGGACCCCAGCCCATCAGTGGCTTCCCAGCTCTCCCACTATGCAGGAAGCACAAAAGCAGTGGGAGGCGGACACATAAGCCCTCGGCCTCGCAGCTGTACTCCCCGGCGTCTGCCTTGCCGGCACCAAACCAGAAACCCACATCTTTGTTGGCCACAGCTACCAAAGGAATGCAGGACACCAGACTGCCAGTGCTGGCCAATCAGCAGAGACCTCAGAGCCTGTGCAAGCCAATCAGCAGAGAGCCAAGTGCCAGCCAATCAGCCCAGAGCTCAGTAACAGTGTGGGCCAGTCAGCAGACAGCTCAGTACCAGATGGGGCAAATTAGCACAGAGCTTAGTGCCAGCGAATCAGCAGGCAGCCAAGTGCCACTGTGGACCAATCAGCAGACAGCCAAGTGCCAGTGTGAACCAATCTGCAGACAGCCAGGTGCCAGTGTGGACCAATCATCAGAGAACCATCATCCTGAGCCAATCAGAAAAAAAAAAAAAAAACAGCAACAGACAAGTCATTGGGAAAGAGCCCAGCACCAGGTGGGTTATCAGGAGAGAAGCTCTGAGCCCCTTGTGGCCCCTTCTCAGGCTCAGGGACAGGTCACAGTGGGGAGAGGGAGGAGATGGGGGAAGGACCGATGGACATTCAGGATTCCAAAGGGCCCAAGCAAGGGCTTCTGGAGCTCTGGGCCCAGCAAGTAGGAACAGGCAGGTAGAGGGAGCCCCTGCCCCTGCAGGACACGCTCCCCAGCCACAAACAACCCCCAGTGCCCAACTCCACCCAGAGCTTGGCCACAGATGCTTAGGTCCAAGGTCAGGAAGGACATAGCCTCACAGAGCGGAGGCTGCCACAGGTGCCCTAGAGTTACCACCCTCCCTCTGTTCACCCAGCCCCAGCAATACCCACCTGTGACGTCTAGGCGGAAGGAGACCTTCTGGCCCCCGGCCTCGCAGCTGTACTCCCCAGCGTCCGCCTTGCCCGCCTGCTGCACCACCAGCTGCCGCCTGCAGCCAGAGGTCTCCATGCGCACCTGGGAGCTCTGGCTCAGCTTCTTCCCATCCTTGAACCATGTCACCTCTGTCTGGGCCTGGACCACCTCGCAGCTCAGAGTGGCACTCGCCCCCGCCTCGACCTTCACCTGGCTTTGTGCCGGCTGCCCCTTGGCAAACGCAGCTTTGGGCTCTGGGGACAGAGAGTAGGAGAATTCAATTGGTATAAATAAATGAGGGCTTACCTTCTTGTCCTCAAATTCTGGTGCCTGTAGGATCCATTCATTAGCCTAAGTTGGATCTTCTTCCTTATACAATGCACACATTGGTGACTCTTTGGCCATCTTCTGGACAGTAAGCTCTCTGAACATGCTTTCTGAAAATTCTTCGTTTACCTCATTTTTTAATGCAGTTGAGCTGGGTTTGGGGCTCACGGCTGACCGGTGACCCTTACAACTTGGAACACAATGTCATCATGTCTGTGCTTCTCGTTGCTGCTGGGAATTCCCTCTCAATGAGGAGAAGCTGACGAACACATGTGTAAGGAAGACCCAGCTTCCCGGATCGACAGGCCCACAGAGAATGAACATAACTGTCCCCTCCTCATGTCCGCCACCTGGAAACCCCCATCCTTTCAAGGTCAGGTGCTGACATCCCCTCCTGTGTGACAGTTCCACCAGCATCTCTTGTTGTTCATGAAAAGAGGGTTTCCACACTACAGAAGTCCATCATACTGGTGGGACCAGACACACAGACTGGCCGATTGTACCTCTGCCACCTCACACTTTGTCATCTAATAGAGACTTCTGCCTTAGGGACGCCACTCTGAGATCTCAACACAAGTGTACAGAAACTTTCAATGCCCTGGACTGGATTTTAAAGTCTTTTGTTTTAAGAAATGCAACCACATCCACCTTATGTATGGTTCTGTTGTCATGTCTGCTGAGATTTGAGGGTATCCCCAAGGTCACACGTGCCCTTTGGGTTGGCAGGTGGAGGGCCCACCAAGAGCTGGCCTGGTGGGAACCCCAGGTTTGGACGGAGCCCAAGAAGACCTGGGGGAACCTGGGGGGATTCTTGGCTCTGGAGGAGGGTGTCACAGAGAGGTGAGCCCCACCACACCTCTCTGGCTCCTGTCTGGGGACGTGACCCCTCCTGCTTATAGGCTTCTCTCACATGGTACCACCTCTGGAACCTCCAGAGCCACAAGCCAACAACTTCCTTCACGAAAATGCACCCTGGCCTCAGGGACCGTTTTGGTGTCAAAGACTGAACAGAAACAATACCCAAGCCTGTCTTCAGAAAAGGTGCAGGAACGCCCTGTTTTCCTATCCCTCACCCACCACCCCTGAGGACCTGGTGGCCAGGACAGACAGGACCACAGCAAGAGGGCTGGAGACCCCACCATCCTCGTAGACTCAGGACACAGCTATGGACAGGGCTTTTGGGGCAACGGTCAGCCTCCACCCACTGGCTCTTCCCCCTACTCTGTCCCTCATGCTCAGAAACAGGCCCACAGGAGAGTGGTCAAGACACCTGTCCCACTGCAGCCACTGATCTCTGCCACAGCCCACATACCCACATCCAGGTGGCTCTCCCTTGGGCCTCCGTGGCCTGCCCATTTCCTGTGGCATTGCTGCCCTCCTCTCACCCTTGGCAGAACTCCTTGGCCCCACAATGCTCTCTGAATCCTGCCTTTCATCTTCTTCCATGAGTGAGACCCCCTAGCTCCCCAGGAGCGGCTCACATCACCCTCTTCCCACATTGACATCCCACATCTCCCACCACCCACCATCGCCCACCACCCAGCGCCCACGAGGTCCCAGCTAGGCAGCAGCTGCCTCTGTGGGTCCCAGGAAGCCTAGGCTGGCTCCTGGACAGGCCCAGTTCTCTGACATGACCAAGAAACATAGGAGGCCTCCGTTGCTCTGTGACCCGGCCAGCCGAAGGCTTCCGTGCAGCCTTGAGCCACAGCAGGGCCTTGGACTTGCAGGGATGGGGGAACTTCGAGGCTCAGCAGGCAGATGGGGCTGGGCCCCGGTTCCCGCACTTCATTGGAGCTGTGCACCATGAGCTCACAGTGGACACCAGGGGACCCTCAGCCCTGCTCTCTGCTTGCAGCCCTCTCAGCATTGGTCGCTAACCACGCTGCACTTTGTTTTTCACTTGGAACCTAATGAGGACATGACAGGATGGTTTGGGCCATCCCCAGTGGGGACTGGGAACCACATCACTCCACATACTGCAACAGCCAGAGAGATCAGCTCTCGGCCTGACCACTGCCAGGTGGAAACTGCACTGTGTCCTTGAGCAGCCTGGACTCCACTGGGGAGAATGTCTACACCTCGACCTGCCCCTGTCCACAGCCCACCCAGGTGCTCCCTGCCCTACACCTCTCCCAGCCTTCTGTCCAACTCAGGGAGCCCCTCCTCCTCAGATCTGCCCCTGTCCACAGCCCTCCAAGGTGCACCCTGCCCTGCACCCCACCCTGTCTGCAGTCTACCTTGGGGAGCCCCTCCTCCTCAGACCCGCCCCTGTCCACAGCCCTCCCAGGTGCCCCCTGCCCTGCACCCCTCCCAGCCTGCAGTCCACCTCGGGGAGCTTCTCCCCCTGATCTCTGCGTCTGCTGGAGCCCAGTCCACTCTGCCCCACCCCTGAAGCTCTCTGCAGCCTGGGTTCCTCTCCATCTCTTGATAGCTGCCTCTCCTCAGACCTGGTCTCTCCAAGTTGCAGCACTGCAGAGCCTCCTGCCTTTCTCCCTGTTAATAGTCTTAAGTTGTCACCCTCCTTGCCTACCCCCAGGAATCACAAGGCCATTCCCTTTCTTGGCCTCTCCAGTTGCTCCAGGGTTTCCCTGGAAGAAGGGTCACATGCTTTTCAAATGTACTTCCAGTTCCAAACCTGAGTTGGTGTGTTTTCTGTTCTGTAACAAAATGCCCGAGGCTTCACTGTGTGGAGAAAGGAGCTCTATTTAGCTTATTATCACAGCTTTGGAGGTTGAAGTTCCAAGACTGGGCTACTCCTGATGAGGGCACCTTGCTATGTCACATTATGGAGGAAGTGTGGAAGTTAGGAAGGCAAAGAGGTTCTGGGGTCAGGCTCGCCCTTCAGGAACAACCCATCTGGAAACAAAATCACCCTGGGAGGCAGTGCTAACCCTCCTGAGGGACACCCTAGTGCCCAGCCACACCCACCACTCCCACACTCAGGAGCCTGGGGACAAACCCCTCCTAAGGATAGCAAAGCTGTCCTCAAAGTCAGGGCACAATGCCCACAGGCACAGCTGGCTCAGAGCACTGGCCTCTCTGGCCAGCAGGAGGGCGACCCCTGCACATACTGGACCCAGGCCCACTCCCTACAGTTGCCTTCCTGGCCACTGGAGCCCAGGTGGAGACCCAGCTGAGCACCTGCCCACCTTCCCTCAGGGCACAGCACCTGTCTAGTGTCTCCTCTTCCTGTGACTTCGCAACCACCTCCAACAAACACATCCAGACCCAACACGCGAGATGCCCTCCTGGACCAGCCTGTCTCAGGCTGGAACCGGCCACGTCCTGCTGTTTGACAGCCAAAACCAGACACAGTTCTAGTGCAGGGCTTCCCCACGTCCTCCCTCACATTCAAGGTTCACCTTATGGAGAGTCACAGTGGACCTCAAGGGGAACCCAGACCCTCTGGAACTCCCAACCACTGTGTGTATGTGTGTGTGTGTGTGTGTGTGTGTGCGTGCGCACACGCGTGCATGACTATTCACAAGTGTGTCTTTAAATGTGTGGATGCACATGTGTCTAAGTGCCTGCATGACCTCATCAATGAGTGTGTTACTGTGCAGTGTGTGGATGAGGGTGTAGATCTGTGCGTGTGTGTTCGAGTAAGTATATGTGTTTAAATGTGCTATGTAAAAGCGCACATACTATGTGTGCATATATTCACATGTGCTGTGTACTAGTGTGTGGGTGTGACATGTGTCTGTGTTATGTGCCTAGTGTGAGGATAAGGCACGCGTGTGTTATATGAGTATGTGTGCAGGCATGTATGGGTGTGCCGGTCTATGTGTCAGGGAGCACATGCAAGTGTACATGTGGCTGTATGTGTGTTGAAGTGTGTGTATGCATGTGTGTAAATGTGTGCGTGGCCACAGGATTGCACAATCTAAGGAACGTAAGGCCGGCTGGACATTCAAACACTCCTCCGCAGTATCAGCAAACAGTGACTTCTGAAAACTCTCTCCTCCTCCAAAGCAATGAAAGTACTAGAGGAAAACAACTGGAATTGACCTTTTCAGAACTCTGAAAATTACCCAAAGGACTGAAGAAGTCTGGGGAGTGTGACTCCAGGCAGACAGCTGAGGCCGGGGACAGCCATCCCCTGCCGGGGCTCTGAGGGGCTTGGAGGCGACAGTTGGGCCAGGCAGGGCCTGTGGGGGTACTGCGGAAACCCGTGGCTGTGCTGCTGCCTGAATGCAGAGCCCTGGAAACTCCACTTGCAGGGCTCTCGTGGTCAAGGTCCCCCAGGGAAATAGCCTTGCCCCCAGGGGGGTTCACTGGACTCTAGGTGGCTGAGGCAGTGGGGAACAGGGAGCAGAAGAGCCGGAGGGGGCCCGGCTGAAAGGTACCACCACACGCCTGCCACTCACGCCTGGGGAGGGTGGACTGCACCAAGGGCCCCTAAAGACCAAGCACCTGGGCCTTGGGTCACGGCCCAGCCACATGGGAGGGCACACGGCTTCACAGCAAAGTGCAGCCGACACTCTCTGGGCCACGGACCTGGAGAGTCTCCCCGGCACCCCGTAGCATTTCAGACCCACAAGATGCGCCAAGAAGCAGGGAAAGCAGCCATGCGAGATCGCCCCTGGGCGGCCCCCACCCGCCTCGGCAGCTGTGAAGCCCACCTCAGTCCACCTCCGGGAGCCCCTCCTCCTCAGTCCTGCTCCTGTCCACAGGAGGACCTGAAGGGGCCCAGCCTAGGCGGCCCCCACCTGCCTCAGCAGCTGCCCTCGAGAGCACTCCAGAGGGACTCACCCAGAGGGCATCCACACAAAGAAAGTGCTTTTTAAAGGAACTAATAGATTTGAAAAGTACAAAAGATGAAATTATAAAAACACTGCAAGAGGTTCCACATGGCCCATCTGAGCAGGCAGCAGGAGCCAGAGCGCAGGCGGGCAGCGGGCCTAGGGGGCGGGTTTCCACCCTTCACACACAGGACCAGGAACAGCTCCACCCAGCCTAGAGGCTCTTCTGCATTACCCAGCAGTCTGGAAGCAGGTGGGAACCAGCTGAGTCACACGCCTGGGGAGGCCCCTTGTAGACCATTTAAAACCCCACAAAGCAACAGTAAAGGCAACAGCCTGGCTTAAAAGCAGGCAGAGAGACCAGGGTGCATCTCAGTGGTAGAGGTTGCCTAGTGAGCACAGAGCCCTGGGTTCCATTCCCAGCACCACTTCAAAACAAATTCACAAACAAAAAAACAGGCAAAGAGAGCATTCAAGAAGATTTTTTCTCCAAAGAAAATAGCCAATTAGCAAATGAAAGAAAATGTGGCATATATACATAATGGAGTATTACCCAGCCATAAAGAAGAACAACTTGGGCTGAGGTTGTGGCTCAGTGATAGAGCGATCACCAAGCATGTGTGAGGCCCTGGGTTGGATCCTCAGCATCACATAAAGATAAATAAATAAAGGCATTGTGTCCATCTACAACTAAAAAATATTTTAAAAAAAGAAAAACTTGATATTCGCCAGTAAATGGATGGATCTAGACAAGTTATGCTAAGTGAAAGAAGCCAGTCCCCAAAACCAAAAGTCAGACCTTTTCTCTGATATGTGGAAGCTAACCCACAATAAGTGAAGAAAGGGAGATTAAGAAACAACAGAATAGAAGCCCAGTGGAGTAGACAAGGGGCGAAGGGGAGGGAGGAGAACTGGGGCAAGGAAAGACAGTGGCCGAACCTGACGAACCTTCCTGTGTGCATGTGTGGACATACCACGAGAGTCTCATCTTCCTGTCACCCACAAGAAACTGACTTAGAAACGGCAGAAATATCAAGAGCAGAAGTGGGAAGGGAAAGAGAGGCACTGGGACTGAAGAACAAGAGGGATACCACCCTTTCATATTCATGTCAAAATGGACTCACTGTCGTGTGTGACTAAAAAGGACCCTAAAATAGAATAAAGATGCTCAGTGTCATTCGTCAGTAAGGAAATGCACACCGAAGCACAAGGAACACCACTTCTCACCCAGTGGGGAGGTTGTCCGGCAGACAGACAGGCAGACAGCAAGAAGCCTTGGCGACCTTGGGTCCACTCAGCCCGCAGCCCCTCTCTCTTCCCTGGAGGCTGACCCTGCCTTGGTCTTTCAGGGACCAGCCCTGGGCTGCCAGTCAGCAGTGGGCTCAGCAGCGAGCAAGACACAGCCCCTCAGAGACTCCAGGGCCTCAGGAGCGGACACCAGGAACCAGCAGAGACCAAACACACATCTCACACCACCACGAGCTCTTCCTGGCCAGACGGGAAGGAAGGGACAGGATCTCAGCTCCGACAGCAGCCGGGCTGACCTATGGCAAGAAAACAGGGCCATGGACCAGACCACCACCGAAGAAACCAAGTTCCTCCCACAACTTGGAAGAGGAACCAGCAGAATGAACCAGCCAGAGACACAAAGCACAGGACCCAGCCACAACATGCCCAGAACTGACAGAATTGTGCGCCACTGAATTCGTGCCATTTTAATCCACTATGTTTGTGACAATTTATTACACAGCACTGGTGTGCACGTGATCATGCACGCGCACACACACACACATACACAAACACACACACACAAAACTTCATACATACTCATTCCGTATTCTTTCTGTTTTTAATGTTAAATGTGATGGCTGGAGCTGTAAAAGCCATGTTGCGACCATAAGACAGCAAGTATCCACCCTCCCGCTGCCCCGAAAAAAAAAAAAAATTCACAGTGGTAAAAAGTTAAGTAAAGTGGTAAAAAATTAATTAATGTAAGTCCTTGGAATAGACTGTCAAAACGTCTCCAATGGGTCCAGCCTCCCTGAGTCCACAGCCTCTACAATGGGATATGCTTCTCCCATCCCAACAGTCTACTCTGTGTCCTTGGGATTAGGCTGGCATTAAGCTTCTCTGACCAACAGAACCGTACAAAGTAACATTCTGACCTGCAGAAGGTTGACGTTTATGAGCTTTGTGGCTCTTCCTGAGCCTGGAGTCAGTCCAGCCAAGGCAGAAAGAAACCAGGGCTCTCCACAGAGAACCCCACCCAGGATGAGAGCTGCTGGGCAGCAGTGACCAGAGGGAGACAGGGCTGCAGACACAGAAATGGCCAGCCACACCACAGGGGTAAAGAAGTCCCTGTGCAGCGAGCCATTCCACCACAGCCCAACGGGGAGCACCTGTGTTAGGCCAGGGGGACCTGCCACCACAGGCCCAGGTGACCACCATGGCTTCGCTCCAACTGGTGTTCTGGGCCTCTGAGGTTCAGGGTGACCAGTTACTCGGCAGGAGAGCACGAGTTCACACAGGCCCTGGATGGCCCATGATGAGGACATCCCTCCACGCCCATCCCATGTTGTGACCAAAGTCCTTTCATCAACTCACCTGTGACGTCCAGGTGGAAGGAGACCTTCTGGCCCCCGGCCTCGCAGCTGTACTCCCCAGCGTCCGCCTTGCCTGCCTGCTGCACCACCAGCTGCCTCCTGCAGCCAGAGGCCTTCACGTGCAACTGGGAGCTCTGGCTCAGCTTCTTCCCATCCTTGTACCATGTCACCTCTGTCTGGGCCTGGGCTACCTCGCAGCTCAGAGTGGCACTCGTCCCCGCCTGGGCCTTCACCTCACTGTGTGCCAGCTGCCCCTTGGCAAACACAGCCTTGGGCTCTGCGAACAGAGGGAAAGGACACACAGGTCAGGGACTCCAGAACAGACCCAGCCCTGTCTCACAGCCTGAGCCCACCCCAGGGATGGCCGAGCAGAGTGTCCATCATGAGCAGAACATTGCATGGTCATGCCTAAGTTCTATCCTACGCATGACACAAGCTGCAAATTCCAAGGCTGGTGGGTGGACGGCTGGGCAGCCTGTCCTCATCAGAGCCCTAAGCACTTCCTGATCCACCCTGATCCTGCAGGTAACTGCATTGTCACAGCCCACAAGGCCACCACAGCCAGGCCTACCTCCTGATGCCACCACCCTCCCAGCCATTGGGAATAGAACATGACCCTTCTCCTTCCTGGGACCCCAGCCCATCAGTGGCTTCCCAGGTCTCCCACCATGCAGGGAGCACAAAAGCGGGTGGAGGTGAACACAGCAAGGAAGTCCACCTGAGCACCAAACCAGAAACCCACATCTTTGTTGGCCACAGCTACCAAAGGAATGCAGGAGACCAAACTGCCAGTGCTGGCCAGTCAGCAGAGACCTCTAGCCTGTGCAAGCCAATCAGCAGAGAGCCAAGTGCCAGCCAATCAGCCCAGAGCTCAGTAACAGTGTGGGCCAGTCAGCAGACAGCTCAGTACCAGATGGGGCAAATTAGCAGAAACCTCAGTGCCAACCAATCAGCAGACAGCCAAGTGCTACTGTGGACCAATCAGCAGACAGCCAAGTGCTAGTGTGGACCAATCATCAGAGAACTGTCATCCTGAGCCAATCAGGAAAAATCCAGCACCAGGAAGTTCATTGGGAGAGAGCCAGCACCAGATGGGCTATTAAGGGAGAGGCTCTGAGCCCCTTGTGGCCCCTTCCCAGGCTCAGGGACAGGTCACAGTGGGGAGAAGGAGGAGATGGGGGAAAGACAGATGGACATTCAGGATTCCAAAGGGCCCAAGCAAGGGCTTCTGGAGCTCTGGCCCCAGTAAGTAGGCACAGGCAGGTAGAGGGAGCCCCTGCCCCTGCAGGACATGCTCCCCAGCCACAAACAATCCCTAGTGCCCAACTCCACCCAGAGCTGGGCCACAGATGCTGAGGCCCAAGTCAGGAAGGACATAGGCCTCACAGAGCCTAGGCTGCCACAGGTGCCCTAGAGTTACCACCCTCCCTCCATTCACCCAACCCCAGCAGCACCCACCTGTGACGTCCAGGCGGAAGGAGACCCTCTGGCCCCCGGCCTCACAGCTGTACTCCCCAGCGTCCGCCTTGCCCGCCTGCTGCACCACCAGCTGCCGCCTGCAGCCAGAAGCCTCCACGCGCACCTGGGAGCTCTGGCTCAGCTTCTTCCCATCCTTGTACCACGTCACCTCTGTCTGGGCCTGGGCCACCTCGCAGCTCAGAGTGGCACTCGCCCCCACCTCAGCCTTCACCTCGCTGTGTGCCAGCTGCCCCTTGGCAAACACAGCCTTGGGTTCTGAGGACACACATGGAGTGATGTTGGTTGTAAGCCCCACCCAAACCTCTGGTTTCCAATTAACAGGCTCTGGACCCCGGGCCAACAGGGCCTGTCATGTGGATCCCTCAGGATACATTTCCCTAAGCAAAGTGGGAGGGGATTTCCCATCCCTCCCCGTGAGACCCTGGTGTGCACAGAAGAGTCACAGGACAGACCTTGCAAAAATTGCCAAGATGTCCCTTATAAGCCAAGAGAACATCTCCCTTGTCCCCAAACTCCTGCCCACCTCCATAGCACACTTCCCACAGATTGAGTTTGCTCCAGCAGGGAAACCTGACAGCACCTGCCTTCAGCTCTGCATATAGCCAACCAGCCCCTGGCAGTGACAGCTGGTTGTGACTTCTAGTGTGAAGTGTCCATTGCTTGCCTCTAGAGCTGGTGTGCGAATGGCATTGCAGGGCCTCCTTGTCCCTGGGTCCACAAGCTGCACCCAGCCTGGAGTAGCCCAGGCTGGGAACCAGAGCCCATCATGGCCACACTGGAGCAAGCCCTCCTGGGGTGGGCTGCCCCAACAGCCTCACAGAGGCCTAAGAATCCCTTGTGCATTTGTCCTTGAACTTCCCAGCCTATATCTCTGAGGCCTGGGACCTTCTAGGAAGGTCAGGGCCTTGGCCAGACCCACCAGACTTAAATCTCAACCTCAGAGGACACTTCACATATCTGTGGGTCCCCTCAGCCCTTGGTTTAAATAAAAGGAGGGCTTCAAAATCCTGTAAGCTTCCCAGCCAGAGCCCAGCCCACAAGCACAGAGTAAGCAAGAGGCTTTCAGGACTACAGAGTGGCCCCCTGCAGGGCAGGCACAATGGGCAATGGAGGTTCAGGCAGAGGAAAACTCTCCCAAAGCTGGGATAGAGTTCAACCTTTGTTCCTAAATTTCCTTCCTGGTACTTTCTTTTCCATGTTTGGATCCTTCAACCTTCTAAGCATTAGTTTGGCATTTTATTTTATTTTCCCAAACAGGGAAGAAGCTGCCCCCAACCACTGGGCACAGGTATACATAAGGCACTTACCAGAGACCCGTAGGTGGAAGTCCACAGAGTCCTCACCCACACGGCAGGAGTAGGTGCCCTCATCCTGCCTGCTGACTGAGGCCACTACCAGCCGATGCCAGGTCCCCACATCCTCCTGAGAGAAGCGCTGGCAGGAACCACCCAGCTCCTTGCCATCTTTAAACCAGGACACAGGGACGTGGGCATCCGCGGTCTCACACTCAAACCTCGCCGGGCCCCCCACCTCAGCATCCACACAGCCGCCCACTGTGTCTTTGCGTAGGAAGGGCGTGAGGCCTGCAGGGTATGGCAGAGGTGGTCAGGGACCACAGGGCTCCTGACCACGCACCTGGCACAGAGACTGCAGGCTGGAGGGTCCAGGCTCACAGACCACACAGGACACTGATTCTAACCCAGATAAGAGGCACCCTGGCCAACTTGCTGAGTCCCAACCATGGTACTCACTGCTCACCCAAGTGGCCACCCACAGTTATCCCTCCTACAGGGTTGGGCCTGCCCTCCCACCCTCCCCATGCTGCCCTGCTGCCCAGAACCCCTTGCAGCCTGGGGAAGGGGATGCATGTCCCGCACCACAGTAGGGCCAGGAAGGACGTTGGCCCTGGCTTGCCTTCCCAAGACCCTCACCTTGCACAGACAGTTGGTAGGCAACACGGCTCCCGCGGCTGACACACTCGTAGAGGCCAGCGTCGTCCTGCCCCACGTCGCGCACCAGCAGTGCCCGCCGCCCAGCTGAAGCCTGTTCCTCGTACTTGGGCCCAGGAGGTAACACACGGCCGTCTTTCAGCCACGTCACAGCTGCAGCCTGGTCCGACAGCTCGGCCAGCAGCTGAGCCTCCTCGTGCAGCCGGGCCAGCACCTCGCGAGCGGCCACCGCTGGTGGCTTGTGGGCAGTCAGCCCAGGAGCTGCTGGGGGCCAGGGATGGGTGGACAGAAGGGACCAGGGCAATGGAAGGCGGTAAGGGAGGGAAAGGAAAAACAAGGTCAGAATGAGGAGAGGATGGGGTGGGTGGATGAAGAGGAGGGTGGAGGAAGGAGGCAGGCGGAGGGGCAGGGTCCAGCTGAACCTGCTGTCCACACACACCCTGCCTGGCCTGCCTGCCTCAGCGCCCCACCCCCGGCCCTGCTTCCTCTTGCTGCTGCGGGCTAACTCCACAGGGGCAGCTCTCCTAGGACCCCATGCTGACACCGCCTTAAGGAAACAGGCTCCTGGACCCAGGCCTACCTCGGACCTCCATCCGAATGCTGCTTTCAATGCCATCAGCCACAAACTTGAGCTGTGCCCCGTGCAGGCTGGCGGGCACCTCTCGGATGGTGAGTGTATGCCGGGTACGATCACAGCGGATCACATACGTGCGGCTGGCCTTCAGAGCCACCCCGTCCAGGAACCATTCACCAGCAGAGGCCACAGTGAGGTCCACAGAGAAGGTGACTTCTCCACCCTCCACTGCTGCCACTGCCTTCAGGGGCGTCCTCACGGCCAGCTGGGGGGCTGTGGTGCAGGCAAGTTAAGAGGGGACCAGGGCAGGTGAGGTCCCTGCTTCCCCTTCCTCTTCCTCCAAAGGACAGGTATTTGGGCTCAAGTCACAACAGACAGGGAGCCATAAGCACAAGTCACAACAGATAGGGAATGAGCCAGAACCACCTGGCAATACCCCAGGATCCCACAAACCTCTGCAGCTGGGCAGTACTGAAGCTGCATCCCCTGGGGCTACTGGAGACAGGCAGGCTCCAGGGGACCTGAGTCCTATCTTGGGTCCCCTCCCTTCCCACTAAGAAGGCCCCAAAGTCCCCACCCTCACAAAGAGTCTCTTCAAGGCCTTGCTGGAGGCTGTGCTCTGCTCTGGCCGGGGCAGCCCCTGGTGCCAGGGGTCACTCCTTTCTAGGCAGCTTCACTTACCCAGGTGGATGGTCCCCGGGAACTCCAGGTAGGGACTCTGGCCAAAGCTGTTGACAGCTGACACCCTGAACTGGAAGTCACCCTCCTCAGTCACACCTGTGACGGTGAGCTCAGGTGTGGCCACCCACTCATCCTTGTGGCACCGACTCCAGATGTAGGTGCCCAGCCGCCGCTTCTCCACCAGGTAGCCATCAATGGTCACAGGGCGGTCCCCGGGGGGTGGTGGATACCAGCCAAGGGTCACAGAACTCTCCGTTCTGTCCTTCACCACAGGGTCCACAGGGGGGTGGAGAGGTGGCCTCCTGGGGGCTAGCAAGAGATGGGCCAAGGTCACTAATGGGGGCCCAGAAAAGGAATCACAGAACCTCAGCCCTCCAAAAGACTGGACCACCAGCCATCAGGGAAGCTGTGGCCTCAGGACCCTACCCCAGACCTGCAGTCTCTGGCTGATACCAAAGAGGCCTCACCTGGAAGGAGGAGCCTGACCCACACCTCCCCCCAGCCTCCCCACAGCCCTGATCAAGGATCACGGGCTGCCGATGGCCATGTGCCCAAGGACTGAGGCAGGGGTCCTAGGGAAGACTTCACTGCAGTATCACTCAGGGTCTTACCAGACACGCAGAACTGGGTGGAGGTGCGGGAGTCTCCAGCCATGAAGACCACCTCGCCCATGTCTTCCAAGCTGCACTGAAAGATGGTCAGCATGTGGCACGTGCCTTCTGCTGTGATGGCCACTCGGCCACCAGTCACCACCTCCTCCTGGTTCCTCAGCCAGCGCACAGGGCCCTCAGGCACTGCCAGCTCCACGCAAAAAATGGCAGTGTCCCCCTCACGCACTGCTGTCTTCCGGGGCAGTTTCCGAGTCAGGTTCCCTGGGATGGGAAGAGCCCAGGCTAGTCAGCCTTGCCCCTAGCTCTACCGGCGGCCAGCATACTGGCTCGCAGTCGCATTTCCCCATCCTGCCCCTAATTTGCCCCTGCCCCCCCCTCCGCTCTATCCGGTGCTGGCCCCATCCTCGCCCCTTTTGTGTGCGCCTGCCTTGACCCTCCGAGGCCAATCTGCCCTCCCCGCCCTCCGCCGCCTGCCTTGGACAGCGAGCTCCGCCACGGTGCGGCTGCCCTCCGTGGTCTCACAGATGTACACGGCGTCGTCGTCAGCCGAGACGTTGCGCACAGTGAGCCTGCGCTCGGTGCCCTCCTCCTCGATGCCGTACTTGGCGCTTGCCCACAGCCGCGTCTCCTCCTTGAACCACGCAGTCTCTGTGGTGGGCTGCGGCACCTCGCACTGGAACGTGGCAGACTCCTTCTCCCGCACCTCCAGGTCCTGCAGCCGCCTCTTGAAGGGCACGGCGGGCTCTGTGGAGACCGGCTGGTGAGAGGGGCCGGGAGGATATCGGAGGACAGGAGGCTCCAGAGTGCAGGAGTTGGGATCTGGGAGTTGGGAAGTGGCGGGGGGGGGGGGGGGGGGGGGGGAGTGACCCAGAATTCGGAGACAGAAGAAGGTGGAGGAGGTGGGAAGGGGTAAAAAGGGTGTAGGATATAGGGTGGCGGTGGCAGGAGGCCCCAGGGGATTGGGACCAGAAATGGGGGGGAAGAGGCAATGTCAGATAAAGGTGGGGAAGTGGGGGTTTGGCAAGGAAAACATGATAAGGGAAAGACAGAGGGCTAAGTATTAAGGTTCCGGAAATGGTGAGGTTTGGAGGGGTCTCCGCCGGGTAGGAATAAGTGCGGTGGGAGAGGGGCAGGAACTTGGCGGGTTGCGCTCCTGTGGTGGGAAGCGAGTCCCTACAATCAGCAAAGATGGAGGATCTTAGCCCCTGCATTGTGCAAACCAGAAACAAAACCTGGTTTGGGGGAGAACCACCCAGACTTCCAACTCTGGTCTATATTCCACGACCGACTTGCGCCATTGGGCTACCTATGGCAGCGGCGGCTAGGGCCAAAGGAGGTGGGCACAGGGACCAGGGAGGACCCTTGCCTGCGCGCAGGCAGCTTCTCGCTGGGACCGCCGCCTGGCACCATGGTCCTCACCTCGCACTACCACCAACACGGAGCTGTAGGTCTGGCCCACGAGGTTGGACGCCGTGCAGGTGTAGAGGCCGCGGTCCGACTGCTTACAGAACAGAATCTTCAACACGAAGTTCTCTTGCGCGTCCTCATACACCACGTGTCGCCGTCCCTCTGTCACCAGCTGCCCATCCTTCTTCCACACCGTCTCAGGCTTGGGCTCACCAGTCACGTAGCAGCTGAGACGCGCGTGTTTGCCCTCTGTCACCGTGCAGGTGCGGGTGCCGGCGCCGGGTGGTGAGGCGGGGACGCCCTCTGCGCGCATGGCTTCACGTCGCTGCTGCAGGTGAGCCAGGAGCGCTGCCGTGGAGGCCCCAGGTGGGCTGGCAGCTTCCGTGTCTGAGTCTACCACCAGCGAGGCAGCAGCACTGGCTGCACCCAGCGGGTTCTCTGCCCGCACCTCGTAGGTGCCACCGTCCCGCGGTCGCGCCGCCCGGATGCGCAGCTTGCTCGCCTCGCCTTGCTCCTCCACGCGCACACGGGGGGCGTCGGGTGCACCCAGGCGCCGCCCATCCTTGGACCAGCTTACAGCCGGTGGTGGCGAGCCGCGCACGCGGCAGCTAAATGTGGCCTCAGCGCCCTCGCGCACGCGGATGGACGTAGGCCGTAGCAGAAAGTGTGGTGCCTGCTCAGCACACGCAGCCTCAGCGTCCACTTGCAGGCCCACGGCCGCAAAGGCTTCGCCAATCGCGTTGCGCGCGCGGCACACATACTGCCCGCTATCGCCAAGCGCTAGGTCCAGGATAGTGAGGCGGTATATGTCGCCGTCCTGGGCCAGACGGAAGCGTGCGCCTGCCTCCACCGGCTGCCGGTCCTTCTCCCAGCTTACGTGTGGCGTGGGGTTGCCCACGATCTGGCAGCTCAGTGTGGCGTCCTTGCCCACAGAAACTACGAAAGCCTTGGGCCGGGTCAGGAAGCGCGGTGCACCGCTGAAGGAGTGATCCATGGTGGTGCCAATATTGGGGACCTGTGAAGGAGTGGAAAGAAGGTCCCAGTGGTGTTGGGATGAGCCCCTCGCCATGCCCCACCTACACCCCTCCCTTCATCAGTGTCACCTGCAGAACCCAGTTTAAGGTGGGGTGCTTCCTCCCCAGGAGTCTCTTCTTGTCCTGCATATTACCCCACCCACCAAGCCTGGCTAGATGGCACCATGGCCCAGCAGTGCAGAGCTCTTTAACTGTAAAAGCATCTCCTCTTCCTCCCCCTCCAGCTCTAGTCTCCCCAGTTGAGGTTCCTCCAGCAGCCAGGCAGCCCTGCTTCTCCAGCAGCTTTGCACTTGGCCTCCTGCCTTCCGATAGCTCTCCCCACAGACCTACCCAGTGCACCTGGGCCACTCTGCCATCCCCTGCCATCCCCTGCCACACACTGCTGCTACCAGGGTCTAAAACTCCAATTTGGCTATGTTTCCCTGGCAGTAGGAGGGGGAGGCCAGGCAGGCTGGGCCTTAGAGGCCCCCAGTGGGCACCAGTTTTCTGTCTGCTACCACTGTGGATGCCATTGTGTACCATAGGTGGCAGTTCTCTACACAACCAGCTTTGCTCTGAGCCTCCTCCAGGTGTGCCCACATCCTTTATCCCTCACCTTTTCTGTGGGGTTCCACACATCCCCTTGACCCCATTCTTCAGCAGCAGAAGAAAAGGAAAGGAACCCCCCAGCCGGCCAGGCTTCTCTTAGCCAACAAGCACTCCAAGGCCACTCAGCTGCTCCAGACCCCACACCCTGGCTCACAGTGCTCATCTGCTGCCTGCCTTTCTCATGCAAGTCTCTGGCCCAAGTAGGAACAGGGAGATTCGAGAGTGGGACAGTGTACAGTCAGTGACATGGCTGGAAAGGACAGCTGAAGGATCCTGGCCAGCTGGGGCTGGCAAGGTCAGCAATGTCCCCTGGAACAGCCTGGGGTCTCCAGCTAGTCTGGGGCTGTGAGTGGCCTGGTCACTCCACAGATCTGTCATAGCTCTGCCAGCTCTGGGCTGGGAAGGGGTCAGAAGCCTCAGTCAACCTGAGGCTGAGCCCCAGCCAGCACCCAGTACAAGAGAGGAGACTGCCTGCCTGCACAGGGTCTTGCCTAAGAATGACAGGAGGAAGCACTGATGCTCTCCACCTGGGCAGACACAAGCACCCCACTACCCAGAGGTCGTCACCATGTACCCTGCAGAGCCCCCAGTCTCTTGGCTGGGCTGCCCAGGATGGAGTAGTTGGATCCATGTTCCCAGCAGCCCTCCAGCTCCCAGTGCTCTGATTCAGGTACCTAATCTCCCCTAATCCCCTTCCAGGAGGCTGAGCCTGGACCAGGGCTGGGCTGCAGTTGCTGTCTGCTGACTCACTGTGCAGTCAGCACCTCTGTTTCTCCACCACCACGGCCCAGGCCCCACCTCTCTGGGCCTCGGTAGGATTTAGGTAGGAGTGGGGGTCACCATGCAGCACAAACCAGGACCCCAGTGTAGAAGCTGCTGAGGCACCTTTATATGAAAGTACTACTTTGGCATCAGCATCCAAAGACCCTAAGCACCTAGGTCTTAACAGTGCTTCCTGAAATTATATGGTCAATCTGTGGGTTCCCAACCCCCACCACACCCAGAGCCTGAGCTGCCCACCCAGAGAAGATTGAACAAGCTTGTGCAGGCAGCCAGTCACTGCACAGGTTTAAGGGGACCTGGCCACAGCCCTCAGCACGTACACAGGTTGACTCTGGCCTAGCAACAGTGGTGGACACCCCAAAGTGTTTGTAGGCTTCTGGGGGACAGTGTCTTGCCCTGCGGTCTGCTCAAGACCTACATTCCAGCCACCAGTATGTTCCGAGTGGTGATTTACCCCAGTAATGACCATGGGGCCCAGGTGTTCATCCAAATATATCAGCTTCAGGGGACCTCAGCCACCCTGCAGGTAGACATCCCCATTTGTCAGCAGGACTAAGGCCAGAGAGAGGCTGCTGCATGCACATGCTCCAGGAAAGGGCAGCTGCTCACCTTCCCAGGCACCCATTCAACAGAGGAGGAAACTGAGGCCCCCAAGAAACCCACCCAGGGACACGTGCAGAAGCACCTTCCTCCTGCCTGGTTTGAACTGGGGTCTTAGGAATGTGCTTCCTCATAAACACAGCAGAAGCTTCTCAGCAGGGGAAACTGAGGTCAGAATTTTTCTTCTCCGATGTCTATGGACCACACTGGGTTCCTCAGCCTGCAGAGGGCTTCTCCAGCCTGGAGGACTCTTGGATCCCTCTCCCACCTGGGCTATCCCCAAGAGTCCCTGTAGCTGGCCCCAGCCCACCCATGCTCCTCACCCCACCCCACCCCAGGGAACCCCTCCGAGCGAACTCGCACAGAACTTTGCTATTCTCTGCTCCTTGCAGGGCTGGGCCTGTATTTCCAGGTGAACCTAGAGTGGGAGGTGGCTCAGGGACCCTGCAGAGTACCTCATCCCATTCCCAGGAACCCTGCTTGCAGGCCCTCTGCCTCCAATGGAACAGATCCAGTGACCTGTGGCCTCTGTGTCCTTTCAGAATGTATTTCCAAGGGCAGCTCCTGAGCCTGCGCCTCACCTTAGACCCTGGGCATACTGACCACCCCCACTCCAGGGGAAATTCTTTCCCGGAATCAAGTGTCAGTGCCCCTCTGGCTGTCCCCTCCACTGAGCCAACAGGCCCAAAATAGCCCCAGCTGTCAGCAGGCATCTATCTCGGTACAGCTGGGGGCAGGGCTGGCCGGACCCCCAGGCAGCTCTGGGGGGCAGACAGCACAGAGGGGCAGTGGGTGCACCCTGCCGACCCCATACCTCCCAGCTCCAGCGGGACAGGCTGCTTCTCCCCCTGTGAGGGCCTGGCACTGAGTTACCAGAGGACTGGGGACTGGAATCCTCTGCTCCCTGCTCAGGAGGGACTTGGCCTAGCTAGACCCCTGGAGTCGCAGTTGCACAGAACTGCGACCTCCACTCAGGAGCCAAGGATGGCGGCTGCCCTCACCACAGCTCTCCTCACCTGTCTCTACGGGAGCTCGGGGTGGCGCCAGGCGGAGGGTACAGGTGGTGCGTCAGGGGCTGCCGGGTCTTGCCTCCTTCCTAGGGCCCAGGACCGACGTGGTTCCCACCCAGCAGCCCACACTCCAGCTGGCCCTCAGACTGGACAGGGACGAAAGGACAGGCAAACGCAGTCAGCTGGAGCAGACTGGGCCCGCCCCACCCCGCCCCCACCATGGAGAGGCCAGCCCAGCCCAGCTCCAAAATAGGCCTGGTGTCACTGTCCCTGATTCAGTTTCCACCTCGGCCCCCGGGAGGCAAAGGGCAGGTGGCCAGGGGCACAGCCAGGGGCAGGAAGATGCCTGTGTCCTCCAGCAATGATGTGGACTCAGGGTTGGCACAGCTGGCCTAGTCCCTCCTCAGAGCAGTGTCTAGATCCAGGGGGAAGGAGCTGGGCAGCAGGACAACTCCAGGAGTCAAGTGATCAACCCTGAATGAAACCTAGCACTGAGCACCAGAGAGACCCATTACCACCTTGATGGGGACCCAGGATACTCCATAGACCCAGTACCACCCCTAGGGGACCAAGACCACCACAAGTAGACCTAGCACCATCCCCAGGGAACACAGGATTACCCCCCGGGGTACATAGGACTGCCACGATGGGACACAGAAACATCTCAAGGGGCCCAGGACCACCTCAAGTAGATCCAGCACCACCTCAAGTGGACCCAACACCACCTCAAGTGGACCTAGCACCACCCCAAGGAGCCCAGGACCACTGGGTTGCTCACCACCTGAACTTCTGGGGTCCTTTCAATGGAACAGGGCAGCCAGGAGCTAGGCACAGTTCCCTGGGTCATATCTACCCTGCCCTGGCCACACCTGCGACCCAGCCCACCTTTTATCCTTCCCTACTGTGTTCAACCTGGCTGTCAAGTCGCCTGTTTCAGTGGGAGTGAGGGTGGTATAAGAACCCAGTCTGCCCAGGGCTGAGGACCTCTCCCAGAGGCAGGGTACATGCCAACAGCACCCCCTGCCTCGTAGCCCAGGAGGACCCTGCCCACCACCCTCCCCCAAACTCAGGGACAAAGGTAGAATGGACACTGTGCAGCCCCCACCCCCACCCCATAGGGAGAGGATGAATTTTACCTGGCAGCAAGGCACCCAACAGGAGCCAGAGGGGTCACCTGATGAGAGTCCTGGCCCTTCCCCAAGGAGCAGAACCCCCTCGACCTGGATCTGAAGAAGGTGACTGGGCTCTTCCTGCAGGCTGCACCTGAAGACATGGGGACCCAGGGCAGATGCCAAGGCAGGTCCCATGTGGCCCATACTACACCTTTGCTGAGCTGCTGGAGCCAGAGTAGGGGTGGGTGGGCAAGGGTTTAGAGCTGGGTATGGGGGGCTGCTCAGGCTGCTAGAGGAAAACTCCTGAGCAAAGCCTGCAAAGCAGGAGTCGGGGTAGGGAAGAGGGTGGCCACCAAGAGCCAGGGTGCGGCTGCTCCGCACCTCCAGGCTTCATCCTCCACCCCCAGCTGGTGCCAAGGTCCCATGTCCTTGCCCTCAGCTTCTGGTGAGGAGCCTCTTATGTCCTCACAGGGAAAAAGGAAAGAAAGAGCTCCCTGGGGTCCTATTAGTCCCACTGAAGAGGCTCCACCTCTCGATCCAAGCACCACCCAAAGCCAGCTCCTAGCGCCATCCCCTGGCAGGGAGGCACTCAGCACAGGGATCTGAGGGTGTACTGACTTTCAGGGAACAGCACCAATTATGGAGGAAAGAACTTGAAGCACAGCTGGTCCCTAAGTGTGAGTGCCTGCACATGGTTGCAGGCATGCATGCATATTCTGACGAGCATGCACACGCTTGCTTGAATGTCTGTGTACATTGTGCTGTGTGCATGCCTGTGTACCTGTATGTGTGCACATGCATGCATTAGAGATAGCTTTGTGAATGTGTGTGTGTGTTAATGCATGCATGAGTAGCTGCCTGTGGATATGCGTGTGTGTGCCTGTGGGTATGTGTGTGGGCATACCTGTGTGTGGAGGCAAGCATGTAAGCATGCCCCACCCTTCCTAGCACAGGGTCACAGGAGGCCAGAGAGGAAGTCCATGCTGAAGGAAAAGAACTGTCTCTGTCCCAGAAACTGCCCCCAGCTCCTGACCATCTTCCCAGCTGTCTCACTGGAGCATCACCAGCCCTGTGGCTTTTTGCCCTGCCCCCCACCACCCTTCCAATGTAGAGGACCCCTCCTTTTGTTTCATATTTCCTGCCCTGAATTTCCTATTATTTTTGCTTAAACTATTATTTTAACTGATACATAAAAACTGTTATCATATTGGCATCAAAACAGATAAAACGACCAATAGAATAGAAGACAAGAGACAAACCAACATACAGCCATCCAATACTTGACAAAAGGGCCCAAAAAATATGTTGAAAAAAAGATAGTCTTTTTAACAAATGATGCTGGGAAAACTGGAACTCCATCATGAAATTTGGATTCCCATTTTTCACCTGGCACAAAAGTCAAATCAAAATGGATCAAAGACTTAGGAGTTAGACCAGAAACTGCAACTGCTAGAAGAAAACAGTTGACATTCCATAATACAGGTGCAGGCACCACTTCCTTCACAAGACCCTACAGCTCAAGAAATAAAACCAAGAATCAGTAAATGGTTCACCATCAAATTAAAAAGACTCTGTACGGCCAAGGATATGATTAAGAGCAATGAAGAGAGAGCCTACAGAATATGAGACCTTTGCCACCTGCTCCTCAAATAGGCAAATAACATCCAGAATATATGAAGAACTCAAAAACTGAATGCTAAAAAAATCATACAATAAATTAATGGGCAAAGGAACTAAACAGAAATTTTTAAAAAGAAGAAACACAAATGGGCAACAAATACATGAAAAATGTTCAATATCTCTAGCAACTGGGGAAATGCAAATCAAAACTACACTGAGCTGGGGTATACACTGTTATAGGTTATACACCTATAACCCCAGTGGCTGGGGAGGCTGAGGCAGTAAGATCGCGAGTTCAAAGCAGCCTCAGCAACTTAGCGAGGCTCTAAGGAACTTAGAGAGACCCTGTCTCTAAATAAAATATAGAAAGGGCTGAGGATGTTGCTCAGTGGTTAAATGCCCCTGGGTTCAATCCCTGGTACCACAAAACAGCAACAACAAAAAGACGACACTAAGATTTCATCTCCATTCCAGTCAGAATGGCAATTATCAAGAATATGAATAATAATAAATGCTGTTGAGGATATTGGGGAAAGGGTGCACTCATACATTGTTGGTGGAACTGCAAATTAGTGCAACCACTCTGGAAAGCAGTATGGAGATTGCTCAAAAAGCTAGGAATGGAACCACCATATGACCCAGCTATCCACTCCTTGGTATTTATCCCAAAGAACCAAAATCAGCTTACTATAGTGACATAGGCACTTTAATGTTTACAGCAGAACAATTCACAATATCCAAGTTATGGAAGCAACCCAGATGTCTGTCAATAGGTGAAGATGATCAAGAAAAGGTGTTATATAGAGACAACAGAGTTGAACTCAGCCATAAAGAAGAATGAAATAATGGCATTTACCTGTAAATGGGGAAATGGAGAAAATCATGCCAAGTGAAATAAGCCAGAATCAGAAAAATCAAGGGTCAACTCTTTTCTTTCAAGTGTGACAACTGGAGCAAAATAAAGGATGGGTGGTTGGGGAGGGGATTGGATATGGTAAAGATGCAGGAAGATCAGTGGAGTAGGAGACAAGAGGGAGGAAGGACGGAAAGGGGAGGAAATGTGGAATGAGTTTAACAAAATTCTGCCATATGCAAATGTAAATGTATAAAAGGGAACCTCACCTTTATGTATATACAAAGAGTACCAATGAAAATAAATAAAGGAGCGAAAGGAAGATCAGTAGAGGAGAGAGACTAGGGTAAGGGAGGAAGGGAGGAAAGCGGGGAGGAATGGGGATTGAAATGAAATTCCTTGCATGTATAATCCTGTAAAAATGAACCCAGCTACTATATAGATCATAATGCTCTAATAAAAACGTTTTTAAAGTCAACAGAAAATGTGAAGAATTTTAGAAAAAAAGTTTTTGTAACTGCAGATATTGAAGGATGTCTGCCCCATACCTCTTGGAGGAAGGGTATCTGTTCCCCAAGCTCTGGAGCTGTGACTTGCCATGCCACCTGGTATGTGGTTCAGCTCACACTCAGTGCTGGACCCAGGGTCCTGCCACACACTTGTGGGAACCCCTTCACCAGACAACAGCCACATCCGGTAAGCAGGGACAGGTGGGTCTGTCCCTTTGCATGCCACTTCTCACCAACATGCACCAGGAGGGGCTTTTGAGCATGGCATGCTAGACACACGGGGTGTACTTCAGTGCAGATGGTGCTCCACAAGGCGCTACACTGGACAGAGGAGTGTGTGGGGCCAGGGCTTAGCACTTGCTCCTAATGCCCAGGAGGCAGACCTGGCTCCACAGAGCTGCAGGGGCCACAGAGAGTGACACGAACACCTAACCCATGAGAGAGAAGGCAGAAGGCAGGAGAGAAGGGACAGGCCAGACTGGGCTGTGCTGAGAGCTCATCTAGACCATGAGGGTGCAGGATGAATGTGGGTACCTGTCCAACTCTTCCACAGCCCACCTGCTCCTCTGTGCTGAGTCCTCCTGCTCCATGAACATCTGCTCCTCTATGCTCCCTCATGTGCTAAGTCCTCCTGCTCCACAGCCCTCCTCCTCTTCTGGGCTGAGTCCTCCTGCTCCATGACACACCTGCTCCTCTGTGCTCCTCCATGTATGAGCCCTCCTGCTCCACAGCCCACCTGCTCCTCTGTGCTCCTCCATGTGTGAGCCCTCCTGCTCCACAGCCCACCTGCTCCTTTGTGTTCCTCCATGTGTCAGTCTTCCTCATGACCCACCTCCTCCTCTGTGCTTCTCCATGTGTGAGTCCTCCTGCTCCACAACTCACCTGCTCCTCTGTGCTCCTCCATGTATGAGTCCTCCTGCTCCACAACTCACCTGCTCCTCTATGCTCCTCCATCTGTGAGCCCTCCTGTTCCACCGCCCACCTCCTCCTCTGTGCTCCTCCATATGTGAGCCCTCCTGCTCAACAGCCCACCTCCTCCTCTGTGCTGAGTCCTCCTGCTCCACAACCCACCTGCTCCTCTGTGCTCCTCCTCCTGCTCCACAGTCCACCTCCTCCTCTGTGCTCCTCCATGTGTGAGCCCTCCTGCTCCACAGCCCACCTGCTCCTCTATGCTCCTCCATGTGTGAGTCCTCCTGCTCCATGACCCACCTCCTCCTCTGTGCTCCTCAGTGGGTGAGTACTCCTGCTCCATAACTCACCTGCTCCTCTGTGCTCCTCCATGTGTGAGACCTCCTTTGTGCTCCCCCATTTATGAGACCTCCTGCTCTACATCCCCCTCCTCCTCTGTGCTGTGTATGGGTCCTCCTACTCACAGTCCCCATAGTTCCACGTCATTCATATGGAGCAGGACAGAAGGCAACCATGGCCAGGAACAGGAGGAAAGCAGGGCCCCACAAACACCCTGGCCACCAGGGGACAGCCACACTGGCCAGGCTGAAAGACCATGAAGAAAGGACAAAAGCTCTGGGTTGCTAGCCCTGCAGAGAACACATCCCTGAGCCCCCAGCCCTTTAGCAGGTGGAAACTGGGCCCCTCGGGTTCAGGGAGAGATGTCAGCATAGATACCAACCAGAGCGTGATTCTCCAAAGAATAACAATGTCACTCAGAACAGCGGAGCGTTGCAGGGCCATGGTAAACTAAGCATGTGCCAGGGAGGCTGAGGCCAGGGGAAGACTTTAGGGCACAGCAGGGAGATAGCCAGGTCCAGAGTTGGGGGCCTTGGAGACCCCAGGCAAGTGCTGGCGTCTGCGTGGGTGGAGGCCACTGCTGCACAGTTGTTCTGTCAGAGGTCTGGTCTGCAGTGTTGTGGTCTGAAAGAACAGAGCGACTTCTGCTCCTGAGCTGCTGAGTGTGAGGTGCAGGAGCTGGGAGGTGTTGATAATGTGCCCATCTGAGATGGGCATGCGGAGACTTCCCAGGGGAAACTTCCGCCTCTGGTTTTGCCAAGGTGTCAAAGAGCGTTCCTCCTGGATCATGGCCTTTCACAGGGATGAGGAGGGAGCCCAGGGCACAGATGTTCCGGGGAGAGACAGACCAAGCTGAGGAAAGGGAGCCAGAGAATATGTGCACACAGTATCTCAAGTTCAGAGGCAGTAGCCAGAGGGCGTTCAGGTGCCACCAGGGTCCAGGTACAGTGTGGGGGCATTGGGCCAGAGCCCACTGCTATGGAAGGACAGGAGGCCTGGGTGCAGCAGGGGCAGCCTGGGCCAAACAGCAGGGGAGCCGGGGCACCGCCAGGTGAGTCCATGGTTCAAGCAAGGGCAGGACATGAGCCAGGACTGAGCTCCAGGAGGGGAGCTGGGCACTTGCAGCTGCTCCAGCCTCTGCTCAGGACCAGCTGGTGCTGCCAGTCCTCTGACTCCTATCACTACAATCTGTCCCCAGGGACCCTCAACTAAAAGGCAGAAAGCAGCAATCCCTGACAACATGGCAGGCCAGCAGCAGGACCCAGGAGACGTGGCCAGACTATGGAAAGTGAGGCCTCCTCCACACCCCTCTGCCTGCCTGCAGGGACTCATTCCAGGACCCTCGGATACCAGGTTCTACCAATGCTCAAGGCACACATGGGAAGCAGGGCACTGTGCTCCTGCACCCCATATTCCCTGGACACACTCTGGGCCCACGTGGGAAGCAGGTTTCTGTGCTCCCGCACCCCCACACTCCCTGGACACGCTCCAGGCCCAAGTGGGAAGCAGGGCGCTGTGTTCCTGCACCCACACTCCCTGGACATGCCTAGACTCTCACCTAGGTGACTCCTGAGGCCCGATGCAATGTGAGCAGCTGCCACCGCACTGCTCAGGAAGACAGCCAGAGCCAGTGCTATGGGCTCTGTGCACATCTGCCACCACGTGCAGACCTACCTCTAAAGGAGGGGAGTTGAGTGTAGAAGAGACCCCCCAATGCCCACGGCGACTGCCACCTGTTCACAGTGGCTTAGGAGGGCAGCACCACAGCCCTGCACTGAGTGTCAAGGGAATGTGGAGCCTGATACAGCCAGAGCATGGTAGGCACGTCCAAGGAGATGAGTGGGCAGGAGGGCAGTAGCTGTCACTTTGGCCACGTTGCCCTCCAGCCCAGACTGGTGGAAGGCACACAGGAAGCTCTGGTTAGCGTCTCTTTCTCTTCCCCAGCCTGACGTGCAGTGACTGAGGTCAACATTGTCCACACCCTTGCTAGAGAGTGGACTAGTGTGTGTCCACAATGACGATGAGTATGGGAGCTGATGGTTTTGTGGAGACACTTGGCTGCGTCATTCCAGAACACGCCCACTAGACTCCTGAGCAGGGTCGTCATTAGAAGTGGGGTTGGGGGTTGATCTGACAGATCTGTATATTACAAGTTGGGTAATGTTGGAAATACTGGGGACCAGAAGTATTCCAGAGTTTTCCTCGTATTGTAGAATCTTTGCATAGCCATAGTGAGCTGTCCTGGAGAGGAATGGAGTCTGGACACAAGCCCACTTCTGCTTCACACACACCTTACACACACGTCTGAAGGGGGCTTGGACAGTTCTGAGTGCAGTGTTGGCTGCAGTCCATCTCATGGGCCAGTGAGGCGTGGTCTACTTTGGCATGAAGCTGGCCACAGAGAGGTTCAGCCTGGAACTGGGTTGGCTCAGGGATGAAGAGCCTGCCTGGGCTGCACGCAGCCCACTCAAAAAGTTTGGGATTTTGAATTTTTATATTAGGGACGCTTGGTCTGTATTGGAATTTTGAATGGTGAGCACATCTCTCTCTTTTTTTTTTTTTTCTGGGGAGAGTACCAGGGGTTGAACTCAGGGGCACTTTATCAATGAGCTGCATCCCCAACCCTTTTTTAATTTTATTTTTTATTTTGAGAACCTAGGTTCTCACTAGGTTGCTAGGCTAGCCTTAACCTTGCAACCCTCAGCCAGGCACAGTGGCACACACTTGTAATCCCAGAGGTTCGGGAGGCTGAGGCAGGAGGACTGCAAGTTCAAAGCCAGCCTCAGCAACTTAGTGAGGCCCTGTCTCTAAATAAAATAGTTTAAGAAGGGTTGGGGATGAGGCTCAGTGGTTGATCACCCCTGGGTTCAAAACCTTCATACAGAAAAAAAAAAAAAACACTTGTGACCCTCTTGCCTCAGCCTTCCAAGTTGCTGGGACCACAGATGTGCACCACTGAGCCCAGCTGAGCACAAAAAATAAAAAGAGAAGGACAAAAACGAGTTCCAGCAAAACAGGAGGTGCTGTAGATAGAGGTCCTCCCTGCCCTCTGTGCATGTGACCCACAGGCGCCCCAGAGGTGGAGGGCACAGGGGTGTACCACACAAAGAGGAAGGCCACCAGGGAGAGGGGGAGGGCAGATTCTGAAGAGGCACTCCTTAGAGCCACCTTCAGCTCTTCTGCAAACACAGCCACCTGCCAGGGCACTTCCGTTAGTGGAAGAGCAGAAACAAAGGCTGTCCCGGAACCAGGAGTCAGCTGGTGGCAGGAGGTCCCCATGACAGCACAGCACAGTGCCACACCCCTGATGGGGCATAAGGAGACCTGAAGGACTGCTGTCTGTAGAGTACAGGTGTGAGTGTGATCACCGTGCTCCCTGCTCCACTGCCGTGCCAGTCAGCCCTCCACCATGGCACAAAGCACCCAACGCAGGCCAACCTCACAAGGAACAAGAGGCTGTTGAGCTCCCACTTCCAGAGGCCACCATCCCTACGAGCTGTGGGAAGAAGGGTTTGGTAAGGTCTGCTACTCCAGGCCTCCCCTGGGAATCTCGGGGCATACCCGCACCACTATGGGGTTACTACCCATCTGCAAAGGAGGAAGGAACACTCACTCAAGAAAGCAGACTCACCCTGAGGCTCCCTAGCCCACCCCACATCTGTGGTCAGCCGTGGTCAGCCGGCTGCTCCTCTGCTCCTGGCTGGGGTGGGTCTGGCCAAGCAGGTGGGCCACTCCCACACCCCTACCAAGAGCCCAGGTGTCTCATCAGGAGGGCACACATTCCTTGCCGTCCAGCAGGTGGAGGAGGCTGAATTCCTGGCCAGTGCTGAGAGGTCGAGCTGCCCTGCCTCCGCGCTGCCACCCTGTTGGCTGTGAGAGCAAGGCGCTGTGGCCTACCCAACTCTACTCAAGACCCACTTGACCAAGGAGATCGCCAAAGCTCTCCCGGAGGAAGCAGTCCCATCTGAAGCCATGTGGCAAGGTGCACACCCATTACTGTTCTTGAGAACAGTAGTGGCTGGGACATGGCCCGCGTGTCCCCCAAAGGTCGTGGGCATATTGCAACAAATACAATGTTCAAGCCCCGCCCTTAGGTGTTCAGAAGGTGGAAACTGGATGACAAGGGTATTCAGAGAAGGAGCCTTTGGGAGGCCACAGGTTTAGGTAAAGTCATCAAGGTGGTACTCCAGGAAGAGTCCTGGTGGCCTTGGGAGATGGGAGAGAGAGAGCAAAGAGGACTGGGAGCCACACGAATGTTCCCTGTCTCCTGGCATTCGAGGCACCACCTCAGGACTCGCCAGCAAGAAGGTCCTCAGCAGACGCAGCCCCTCAACCTTGAGCCACAAGTCAAAATAAACATCTTTCCTTTTCAAGTTGCATAGCCTTAGCTATTTTATTATAGTAATAAACAAATACAAGCTCCTTTTGTCCAGATCAACAAGCTCAACCACAGGCAGCTGAGTCACCAGAGACCATAGAAAGATGGTGAAAAAAAGCCTCCTGGGTCAGAACCAACCTCAGGACTGGGTCAAAACACACGGCTAAGAGATGCCAGAGCAACTCATGCCCTAGAGCACCAGGGATCAAGGAGAGTCAAAGAGAGTCTTCTGAAAACCACAGTCCTCCCGCACAGGTAGCAAGGACCCATTCCCTGGGGAAGTCACCCTCTCTCTCACCAGAACAGAATCCTTTAAAATGCTAAGCAGAACATTGAAACAAAGGCAACACACTTAAAATTGTCAATGTCATCCAGATCCATAACCATCACTAAGCCTCATTTAAAATCCTGAGGGATGCTTCAAACAGCCTGCTGTGGGGTTCTGGTGTTCTTGGTGGAAACCCTCCCGACGTGTCCCAGGGTGGATGTCAGCAGCATGGCTGTGAGCCTTCCTCTGCCTGTCATGATTTAAAATTAGACATGATGGGGCCACAGCCACCATGGAATGGAGTGACATCTCCACCCAACAGCTGCCATCTCTCCTTGAAATGCTAAGATTAGGACTGCACAGATTCTCAGAGTAGAAGTAAGGGCCACAATTAACAGGGTGACTTAACTGGCAAGCGCAGTCCCACTGTGGCTGGAAAGGGGCCCATCTCCCCTTCCACAGCTCTGCCAGAGTGGCTCAGAGCAACCCACGTCCCAGGTCTCCCTAGGAACCGACTCGTGCTCTCTCGGCTGTCACATTCTGGACATCAGCTCTGCCACCCTCCTGCCCCTGTGTCGTGTCACGGCTGTGCTGGGACATACTCCCAAGACCTCCAGGTGGCCACTGCTGGCTCTCCAGGGACCAGGACCAGGACCGCTCCCTGGGGAGCTGAGAGGACAGGTCCAAGCAAGATCAGTGTGCAGAGAAAGCTGTCCACACAAGCAACAGCCGCTGCTGCCGGCCACCAACAGCTGGCATAACGGTCAGAGAGGAGTCAATGGTGGGACTAGCAGGGCACCACAGGGGACTGCACAAGGCAAACACTGTGAGTGTGGAGACCTCCCGAGAAGAGAGCGCCTGGGGGTGACATGAGGCCATTGGGTACTGACACTCTGATCCCATAAACCTTGGCCACAGGCTCATCATAAGGGTGGCGTCCACCTGAGCAGGAGCACAGTGGCTGGGCGCCTGTCTTCCAGGAGGCTGTGTGTGTGCACGGCTGGTGCAGCTGCTGTATGAGGTGTGGGCCATATTCTCAGGCCCTGTGCATGAGATTCCTCCATTGTCTGGGCTCTCGGCCTTTTTCTTCTGTCAGAGAACACACAGGCCACTGTTCCAACGCTGGCAGCTCACGTGGGGCACCTGAACCCGCCAAAAGCTCGGGAGTCTGCGTGCTGAAGCTGGTGCCTCGGGGTTGGCGAATGGGCCGTGAAAGGCGGAGACCGCTGGAATTGAGACAAGGTGATGGACACATGTAGAGGGGACAAGGTAGGTCAGCAAGCACAGAGGCTCGGGGGGGAAGGTGGGTAGATAGGTGGAAGAAGGATACCACAGGTGAGGAACCACTGCCAAGCAGATGGCAGATACGTTGAGGGATGGGTGATGTGAAGACACATAGAGAGATACAACACTATCCATGAGTCACTAAGGTGTACGGGCAGATGGCACATGATGACAGGTGATATAGTCACAGAGTTGTATAGATGTATGTCTGAATGCAGAGACATGTCCCAAAATGAGCAGACATTGACTGTGGTGACATTTTTGAGGATGGAAATGGGAACAAGTTTTTCCTTCATGTTCAACTATATAGTTAAATTCTATTCAGTTAAAAAATAATAATAGGTGCCAGCTACACTAAGAGCAGGAATAGCCAAAAACACACAATGGGTGCCAGTCTAAACATTTCCTGAAATGAAATCTTGAACAGAGCCCAAACCCACAAGGCAGACAGGAACAGCAGTGCCTGGAACTTTGACTCTCACAGCACCATCACAGCATAGCAGGAGAACCTGGGGACCTGTCAAGAGGCACCAGAGCTCTATGTACCTATCTATCTCCTCCGATGATTCTAGAGTCCTCCACATCCCCTCCATGAGTGTGGAGTCCTCCCAAGGCCACAGGACTCCAGGGCAGAGGGTCCAGTATTTTCATGAAGCAGGTGTTGGAGATCTGCTCATGAGGACCATTGCCACGTTTTCCCCCTACATTTTTTCAGAAAATATTGATTTTTCTATAGAAGTATGCTTTCATCAACCTAAAATGTACTAATTTAAATTGAATGCATTAGTAAACGATGACAGATTTCTTCAGTTTTGACACTGACACTTTATCCCACAGAAACCACAACTCTGGGGTGCACAACTGTTTAAGGGTTGTAATAATTCCTAGCCTGAGTGTGGTGAAACCTGCTCTTGACCTCTCCAGGGTTCACAGGCATAAGTCTATACGCGGCTCCCTGACAGGACCAATCAGAGGCGGGATGGAGGAGTGGGTGCCAGGACTCACCTGCGTGAGCCTCGGGCACATAGCCCGCACTGCAGAGCCCCAAACCAGCTACAAGAGAGTTACCAGGAGTCCCTGGAAATTCACCAAACTTATTTATAAGCATTGGTATCAAAATAAAATCAAGTAAGAAAAAAAAATAGGTAAGAACCATTTCACAAGTATGCCGTTTGCCACAGGACCAAAATTATTCTTTCCTTGTGTAGATCATGTTCTATATTCATACAAAGACAACTGTTTCTAATCTAACAAACTGTGCATATTAAAATCAAAAGCTAGTCTAATCTTCTCAGTATCATTCCAATTTTAGTATCTGTGCTACAGAAGTAAGCACCCAAAATTATTATCATTATTATTTTGTTGTTATTATTACCATTATTTAGATACCAGGGATTGAACCCAGGGGCACTTAACCTCTGAGCCACATCCCCAGTGCTTTATTTTTTTATTTTAATACAGACTCTCACTAAGTTGCTCAGGGCCTCTCTAACTTGCTGAGATGGGCCTTCAGCTTGCTATCCTCCTACCTCAGCTACCTGGTTGCTGTGATTACAGGCTTGCAACATTGCATCCAGCCCAAAATTATTTTAAATAAATAAATTTAATATGTAGCAAGAACTGTAGAAGAACAATATGGATATTTTAAAATTAAAGTAGGCCTAAATAAATGGAGAGACAGGCAATGTTCATAAAATTCAAGAGTCAGTAACACAAACACATAAGCTCTCCCTGGTGTGATCCACCATTTGAGGCAACGCTGGTGGGAATGTGACTGCACATGAGCATGAACGTGGGGGCAGGTTTGGAAAGTCTGGCTCTAAAGGGCACACTGAGAAGCAAGAGCCAAGATACCAAGACACTGTCTGACAGCACCGCACCTTTACTGAGAATCGCGCTCAGGGACCAACAACCCTGTGGGAAAGCATCAGAGCCCAGAACCTGCTCCTGAGTTGCTCAATGTCATCCCATGGCTTGACATCACATGATCAAGTAGAATCTCACTTCCTCCATAGAGACTATCCAGAACAATAAAAAATGATCTTACACTGAAAAAAGAAAACTGCCCTTGTCTCACTCTCGTTGAGTGCATCCATGACTTCTCATGTTCCTGAATTCTCACTGACCACCCATGAATGCTGCTCTTTGAAGAAGCTTCCTCCCTCCCACCATGTTCCCTCCCTCCACCTCTCCCTCCCTCTGCCTACCTCCCTCTCCCCTCCCTCCCTCTCTCTCCTATCCCCTCTCACCCACCCAAGGGCCTGCAAGAGCAAGCCCCATCTGTGTGGGCTGCAGGAGCTCATACCTGGAGCTGCCTGCTAGGGGGAGCCACCTGGGCACCAGCCCTCCTCTCCTCCCACCACTTCTAGATTATTCCTGGGGCTGCAGGAGCAAAACCTGCACAAGTGACCTCACTATACCAGTGTCTCAACACCACCTCCCACTACATTAGAAAGTTTGCACATCATCTACACTGAATCCCCCCAGAGGGTCTTTTCAAATACTCTATCACTGTGTCAGAAGCCCCAATCATCATGATTTCCAGTCATGGCTATAGCAGCACTGTTCACAGTGGCCAAGAGGTGGAACCAACCTGGACACCCACCACTTGACTAAAGTGGGCAAAGGATTTGAGCAGAACTTTCTCAAATATGGGGCTCAAACAGCCCACAAGCAAGTGACCATCGGGAGTGCAGGCCTGACCAGTGAGACCTCTTGCCCATCTGCACAGCCACCATCACAAGGCAGAGGATGCCCAGTGCTGGCGAGGACAGGTGTGGACCTTGTGCACAGGCAGGGAGAGAGAAGCAGGTGCCCACCACGGAGACAGGAGGACGGTTCTCCACACTCACGCTGAGTTGCCACAGGCCGGTACAGAGAAGATGGTCTGCATGGTCTGCACTAGCTCACAGCAGCAGTGCTCACAGATGCACAGTGGCACACGCTCCTACACTGATGGCATCACGCTGAACACGCCAGCCACGTGGCTGCACTCACAGGAAGCCCTGGGAGCCTAGCCACTCCCCCAGGTCGGAGTGGAATGCAGGGGGTTGAGGCCCAGGTCTGCGCTTCGGGGACAGGGACAGAGCCTCCATCTGAAGGTGAGCCGTGCCAGAGATGGGGGTAGTGACCCTGAAGGGACACCGAGCTGTGCACTTGAAGATGGTCACGGCCATGAGTTTTATGTATACTTCCTCCCAGTTTTACAAGCCAGCATGGTACCAGAAAGGACACCAGAACGCATCCAGAGGACAGCATAGAGAACTGGAGAACGCCCCCTCCGCGCAGGACTGATCTGTGGCACAGCTCCAAGCACTCAGTGGAAGACATTTGCCTCCACCAAAGAGGGATAAGCAGCTGGACACCCACGTGGGAAAAGCCACAGCTGCCACACACTCACACAGAGGGTCAGAGGTGTCAGCGTGGGTCCAGACCCCTGTGTGTCAAGACCTGGGAAAGAAAGGAAGGGTACTCACACTGGAGGTTGTGGAGGAAGGAAGAGCCCTTGCTCTGCTGCCGGGCAGTGTCTGGACCAACCTGACAGAGGCCCAGCCTTCTTAACCTCCTTCCACAGGGCATGGCCTGACCACCCTATTACGTTTCAAAATCTATGTGTAGCCAGGCGCCCTGGTCACATCTGTAACCCAGCCTCTGGGAGAACGAGGGAAGAGGATCACAAGTTAGAGGCCAGCCTGAGAAACTTAGCAAGACCCTGTCTCAAAATAAAAAGGGCTGGAGGTATAACTCAGTGATGGAGCTGCCAGGTTCGATCCCTAATGTGTATACGCCTTCTCTTTCTGACTCAACCTCCTTTAATTTGCCCAAAGCTAAAGTGCATCTCTGGTCTCAGCATCTACACACAGAAGCAAATCTCTGAGCATGAAAGGGGATAGCCACCCTAGACAGCAACCGGACCATGTTTTATAAAATAAAACAAGTGAGGGTCAGACCACCAGCAACTGCACTCCCAGCATTTATCCCAGAGTTGGAAATGTATGTCCACACCCAAATCTGCACGTGGATATCTAGCAGTTTTCTGTGGAATAGCCCCAACCTACAGACAACCCAAATGCTCAAGGGTGTCTCCATTTGCTCTGCTGGCACATCAGAGTACCATAGACCCAGCAGCCTGAACACAGAACTGTGCTCTCTGACCACTGGGGGGCGGGGCCTGGAAGTCCAAGGTCAGGGTGGGGACAGGCTTGCAGACACCACCCTCTCCACCCTCTCACAGCCGCCCTGCGGTCTGCATCCTGGTCCTCTCACCAGGCACTGGTCCTGTAGGATGAGGACCCACCCCAGTGACCTCACCATACCTTAACACCCTCCTAGGAGGCCCCACCTCAAACAGAGCCTCATTCTGAGGTCCTGGGGCTAGGACTTCATCGTGGGAATTTAGGGGCAGAAGTCAGCCCTCATCAAATGGGTGCAACTAAACAGACTGTGGTACATGTACTGGAGAAGAGGCCACTCCACAGCAAACAGGAAGGAACTGTCCCAGGGGCCTTGCCCTGCTGGATCCCAGGGAATGATGCTGGGCTTGCAAAGGCAGACCTTCTCCAGGTCCATGCTGCCCACGGTTCCTTTCCTACAATTTTTTTTTTGTTGTTTTTTGTTTTTTGTTTTTTGTTTTTTATTGGTTATTCAAAACATTCCTTTCCTACAATGTTTTTGAAGAGGCAACATTTAAGAAAAGGAGGGCAAGTGAGTTGCTGTTGGGGTTGGAGACTGGGGGAGGAGGAAGCTGCAGAAAGCCCCTGGGAGGATCCAGTGGTGATGGACGGTTTGCATTTGGTGAGGGACACACCTGCCTCCACTTGTGGCACAGTGCATGAAACTCCACCATTCTCTCCTCCCCTCCAGCTGTCCTGAAGTCTTCTTACCTCACAGGTAACGTGTCACCCCACCTAGCAGCAGTACACCAGAACTCCTTTCTCTGGCTATGGCACCACCCGCTGATTGGATCATAAGCACCATACACACACTGCACTCCAGAACCATGCGCTACAGTCACATATCAATCACAAACAAATCCTTGAGTACTTTTCAAAAATGCAGGGGCTGGGGATGTGGCTCAAGCGGTAGTGCGCTCGCCTGGCATGCGTGCGGCCTGGGTTCGATCCTCAGCACCACATACAAACAAAGATGTTGTGCCTGCCGAAAAACTAAAAAAATAAATATTAAAAAATTCTCTCTCTCTCTCTCTCTCTCTCTCTCTCTCTCTCTCTCTCTCCACTCTCTCTTTAAAAAAAAAAAAATGCACACGGCTGGGGGTCAAGTTCAGCCATACAGCACATGTGTAGCATGCGCAGGCCCTGGGTCATTAAAAATTAAAACTGATAATGATAAATTTAAAATTCCATAGAAACAAACACAGGTAAATATGGGGGTGTCTGATAAGGAGAATGGTTTGCATCAAATCCCACTTCTTGACCAGATGCTGCCAGTGGTTTGCAGAGTCCCCCTTGAGGAAAACTAGGTAAAGCAGCACAAGGAGTCCCTTGTCGTTCCCTATAACTATCACTGCAGTAAAAACTTCAGTTAAATCCAGCACCAGGCGTCCCCCACGACGGCCCTAGGGGACGTCCTACTTCAGAGCGGACTTCTTGGTGCTTTCTCCCAAGCGTCTTGCCCCCCCCCCCCCCACATCTGAGGGCACCTGAGTGCAAAACCATGGTGCTCACAGCCCAGGGCGACAGCGCACTTCTGGCCACGCACAGGGCCTGCCTGACACATGCAAGGCCCACCCCACCATGGGCTCTCCCAAACGAGGACGTCCCCCTCACAGGGCCCTCCCCCTCATAGAGCCCTCCCACACACAGGGCCTTACACTCACAGGGCCCTCCCACTTACCAGACCCGCCCCGCCACCAGGCCCTCCCACTAAAAGGGCCCTCCCACTCAAAGGGGCCCCCCCCACAGGGCCCTCCCACTCACAGGCCTCCCCCCTCACAGGGTCCTCTCCCTCACAGTGCCCTCCCACGCACGAGGTCTACCCCGCCACAGAGCCCTCCTGCACATGCGTTCCGACGCCACTTCCGCGGCTCCATTGCACTGCAGTGGATGCTGTGTGTTGCACTTCGACAGCCGCTCCTGAGTTGGGGAACAACGAGGCGGAAGGCACCCAGAGCCCATCAGTCTCCAGGCGTGGTGTTCACTAAGGTTCTCATGCTTGCTGCTACTGGGATTCCTAAGGAAGCTTCCTCTTTTGATTGGAACAAAACAGTGGCACTCAGTCATGGGGGACAGGGCCGTCGAGTGCATGCTCAGGGTGGTGACACCAGCACATCCACGGCCCCTAGCTCCTTCAGTTCCCAGCGGCTGTACACTGGGCCTTCACTATGCCCCTCCTGGGTTCTGAAATGCACAAGCCACTCTGCTCCTCCTGCCCCCCCTCCTCCACGCCTGTCACCTACAGTCCCACCCTTCCTTTTCCTCTGACATAAATCGCACACAGTAACCACTAGTTCTCCCCAACACCAAGGGCCAACCTAAGGCTGACAGCACATCAGGGAATTCAGGCAGGGGCTGCAGAGGTGGTAAGGCGCCCAGACCCCTGACGGCTGGCAGCAGGCCAGGGCTCCACCTCGGGAACACCGCCTGGGCCTCCAGGGCTCCCTGGCCCACCCTTCCCCTTCAGTGTTCACCAAGCCAGTCCTTCCACCCACCTCGACCAGAATAGAAAAACTGCCTGGAGTGGGTGCACTTCAGTGCAGAGCACTGCCTGGCATGCCCAGCCCTGCAGGGCACTGGCGCACTGCCTGAGGACTTCTCGTCCTAACAGGCAGCACGTGCAGTGCTGGTCCTGCCACATTAAACAGCAGAGACAGTCCCAGAGCCTCGTGATGAGGCAGCCGTCCTGAGGATAGCAGGTTGCTTCTGCATTTGTGGAGACACTGTGCAAACCAACCAGGGAGCTGGGCTGTGGGAGAGGTGGCCCATGGTTACGGACAGTGGCTCAGTCACCACTAGTGGTGGGGGTTACTTGTTTGTATGTTCACTATGCCACACTCTGGTCCGTTCAGCTCTGTTTACCAATCCACTTTAATAAGAACTATAAGCTTTCCAACGCTCCATGGGGTTCGCACAGAGGGCAGAAAGTCAGCCAGCGAGGCACAGGGACAAGAGACGAGACTGGTTCATTCCTCCAAGTGCCTGGGAGATGGGTCTCCGCCAGGTCCACAGTGCTGGGCCATCCCCAGTAGTGCTCAGGCCATGAGCAGCGGCCCCCAGCCTCTCTCTTGCGACTGCCTTGAGGCCAGTCTGAATGACTGCTCCCAGGCCAAGGGCCTGAGTGACCAGAGAGGTGACCCAATCTCAAGAGGCGCAGGCCAGGACAGGATGACCTCACAACACCTCATTGTTTATGAGCCAGGCCAGGCCCGGCCTCCAGGTGAGGAGTGGAGACTGAATGTCCACAAACAAAGCCAGGGGGCTGGCTGGTTCCTCCCCTCCTCCTCCCCAGGCAGCCGTGCAGTTGGGATCTGCAGACTTCCCCTAGTGCTGTGTTCCCAGCCAGCATTTCTTTGGAGATGCTCCTTCCTGTACCCTGAAATTGCCTTTGAGCCACCAAAGGTCACGTACAGCCACCTCTCTCCTGACCTCTCAGCCCAGCTCTCACTTCTTCCCTGGACCTGTGATTTTCTTCCAGGAGCTTCTCTGTGCTTCACAACTATTGATCCTCAGACGCTGCAGTCTCCAATTCTTCCGGAAACACTTGGGATTGGATTTGGTGGGTTTTGTGACTCTTGTTTTTCTTGGTACGGGTGATTAAACCCTTGGGCGCTCTACCATGGAGCCACATCCCCAGCCCTTTTTATTGTTTAAATGAGATGGGGTTGGCTACATTGTTGAGGCTGGCCTTAGATGTGCATCCTCCCGACTCAGCCTCTGAGTCAACAGGATTACAGGCCATGCCACAATGCCCAGCCTGAGGGTTTTTGACTTTTAGGACCTTGTAGTTCTGGCTTCCCAGGAAAGTGGTGCTTGTTTCTTGTCAGAAATAGATACCCATCCTCCCCTTGCTGGTTCGAGTGGTCAGATTGCTGGCATTACGAGCAAATGCCACCATGCCTGGCTGGCATATTCTATTTTTATCACTGGAGATTCTCTTGCTTTTCCAAATCCACATGACCATTTAAACAGCCTCTTGCTTCTTTTCTGTTTAATATTTTAGTTATAGCTGGACACAACAACTTTATTCGAGCCCAGGGTCTCATACGTGCACTCTACTGCTGAGCCATTCCCCAGTCTGCATCTTGCTTCTTACACCTACTTATTTCCCATAGGCTGATCATAGTTGTGCCTCCTTAGGGGTAGTGTGATGTTTTGGTACGTCTGTGCCCCCCAATGATCCCTCGGGATAGGCAGGTAACCTGGCTGCCCATTTAACTCACTGACCATGCAGGACCTCTGGCACACTTTATCTGCGCTGGTCACCTCCAGTGCAACAATGCTCCTCCAGGCTGCGACTCCCAGGCCTCTTCCTTACTCCTGGCCTCTGGTGACCACTATTCTGCTCTGGACTTCAACTTTCTCAAATTTAAATCCCTTATTTTACTTCGTTAAATGAATTTGATATACTTATTGTACGTGTCTGGCTACACTAACACCCTACTCTTGCAGATTGATTCCACTGCCTGTTGTTCTGCTGGCTCTTGCTCATGGTATCACTGTGTGTGTGTGTGTGTGTAGCTTTCTCCTGCATGTTATATCTTAAAGATCTCTTAAAGACCCCTCTGGCTGGGAGAGCCCCCTTCTCCCCCGACAACTCCTACAGGAAAGGCCCTGGGAGCCTCTACTGTGCACACTAACCACCCTCAGGAGGCAGTGTTTCTCCACCTTTCCCCTGCAGTGGGCGACTAGAAATACCCCCAGCTCCAGACAGGGAGCCCTCTACAGTGAGGGTCAGGGTATGCCTGCCTTGCCTTCCCAGAGACCTGCAGTCATCACCTGCAGCCTGCCCGTTAACTGCCCTGGTTTTCCCAAGCCCTCCTGTCCCTGGCAGCAGCTCCCGACTGACATCTCAGCAGAGCTCAGCTGGATGAGTAGGACTTCCTAAGGACCACATCTCCTCTCAACAGTCCATCTGTGAGGCCTGGTGTGGAAACGGTTTTCTCCAAAAGGTTTTCACTTGTGTCTGCCTTAAATTATGGCAGTACATTTTTCAAAATTTTGTACTTTTTATAAGACAAACTAAAAAGCAGAGTTGAAAGCCAGCAAAGAATTTTCCAAGTGTCTGCACCAGCTTTCATACAGATCAGCACTCCTAAGGCTGGTGTGGCCATCGTAAAGGTCAGGGGCTGTGTGCAGCTGGAGGAGGCCCAGGGCTCTGCATGGAGCTGGGTTGGCTTGTCAACAGGGAAAGCATGTTTATCGCAAGCACATCCTTTTCTGAATGCTGGGACAAAACATGGCAAACACCCATTTCTTCAATGCAGACCCAGTATTCTGAGATCCCAGCCCTGGAAGGCTCTGAGGACACCAGGGATGAACGGGCAGGAGGGGAGCACCTGTGACCACAGCACATCTGTCTCCTGGCCTCCTCCCCACCAGGAAGCCATCCAGGCCCCTGCCAGGACAGCACAGCCCCTGGGCAGCAAGGAGCCCCGGTGGTTCAAGCTCACTGCATGAAGTCCTATTCCAGGGGTGCAGACGTGGCTCAGCTTGGTGCTGGGCTCAATCACGTCTGGCTGCAAGGCTGCAACCCAAGAGGAACCTGGCCTAGAATCTGCTCAGAGGCATTAACGTCAGTGTAAAGTGCAGCCTGCGGAGCTGGAAGGCAGGGACAAAAGGTCAGTCCCTTGCGGGGCCTGAGGCACCAACAAGCAGAAGTTTCCAGAGCACAGAGTCCTCATCACAGGTAAGGATGGCAGTGGCCTCTGCCCTCTACCAAAATGACCCCCTTCATGCCCCAGTGCTCAACAAAACGGAGATGCATGTTTCTTCAGACAGAAAAGAGGGAGGACTTGGCTATTTTTATGGTCTTGGCCCTGGCTTCCCCTTGGGGCCTTGTGTGCACATGCTGGGGCCTGGACAGCCTTTGTGTGTCCATGAGGAGTCCATTCCATTACCGTCAGGCTGGTAGCCTGGGCACTTGAAAACATGCCTGGGCACTCGGCAGTTAGCAGCCACAAGCAGCACTGTGGCAGGGTCAGGCTGCCTGTGTCCTTGCCCGAGGAGTCCACCTGTGCTCGCCAGCTGGCCGAGCCCTCATCACCAACTCACCAGTCCGCTGCTGCTGATGACAGTCAGGCCTTCTCCTCCTCTCCCTGTTAGGGTAGGACATGAGGTGTCCCCAAAGCTCATGAAACAACAATACAGGAATGCCCAAAGGTGAAATGGTTAGACTGAGATGATCATCTGCCGGGCTGATCATCTGAACTGACTCCTGCTCTGGGGGTGGTGACCACGGGCAGGGGCTCTGGCTGGAGGTGGTGGTTCACCAGGGCCTGCCTTGGGGTTGATATTTTGCCCCTGGTGCCTCCTGTTCTCTCTGCTTCCTGGCTGCTGGGAGCTGAGCAGCTTTCCTCCACCTCGTTCTTCCATCCTGCCGTCATGATGCCCCACCTCTCCTTGGGCCCAGAGCAAGGAATCAGCTGACTGTGAACTGAGACCTCTGAGACCATGAGCACAGTAAGCTCCCTCCTCTAAGTTCTCCTGAGAGGGGTTCTGGTCACAGTGACACAAGTCAACTAACACACGCCCGGCCTCCTCCTGAGCCCCTGTGCTCAGGCCAGAGTTCACTCTGAGTCCCAGCTCCCACCCGAGGCGACAGGTTCTAGAGGGCCCTCCACTCACCCAGGCCCACCCCCGGGACTTCCCCAGTCTTTGCAGTGCAGCAGCACCCGCAACTCTGTGAATTACAGGTTACTTATCTGCTTTTCAGGTGGGGCTGGGGATCTGACCCAGGTCTGCACATGCTAAGCAGGGGTTCCTCCACTGAGCTACACTACCAGCCAGATTCAGTTCACCTGCTGTGTCTACTTGTTCTCCAGGGAGAGCTGTTTCCTGTGTCCAGTCCACCAGACCCCCAAAACAAAGAACAGCCTCCTCCCACCCAGAATGAGACGAGACTCCCAAGGCACTGCTTCAGGTCACACTTTAATAGTTCCTCCGAGGGCTACCCCAGTAACCAGTCCACTTGGCAACAGAGGGAAGAAGACAGTGGTTCAAACAGGCCATCATTCACCAGCAAGTCGCTCACTGACTGAAAGCACACATATATGTCCCCAAACCTGCAAACAGGTAAGGCGGGAGGAAGCAGCAGCAGCTGGGCCCTGCCCTTCCTGGGGCTTCTGGAGGAGGGGCTGGATTCCCAGTGTGGAGTGAGCAGGGCTCACCTGGCCACCCAAGACCAGAGCTACCTGGCACACACAGGTGCCCGTCTCCTCCAGTGACCCACTCTGGAGGCACACAGGACCCATCCCCCCCCAGTGGGGGACAATGCCAGGAAGCTGCCAGGACTGACAAAGGCTCACGCTCTTGTGCTCACAGACCGTGTATGAGCTCATCTGGGGCCTGGCCCAGGCAAGGACTCAGCACCGCGCATGGGTGGACGCGGGCTCTCCATCCTGTCCCCAGCACTGAACTCCCCACAGTCAGTTCATGAGTCTGGGACCCTCCACAGGATGCACCCACCTGAAGCCTGGGGCAACCATGCACACTCAGGAACCTCCCCAGGTAGGTGTGCTCAAGTGGCCACCACAGGGAGCACCCACGTTCACCCTGCTCATACCCAAGAGGGCACAGCAGACAGACTGAATACCAGGAAGAGAGGCCCCAAGGCGCCCCGTAACTCTAAGGCTTGCAGAGTGGAGGGTGTCTAGGACTACTTGGTGGCCACGGGCCACCAGTCTGGCACGGATGCAGTTACTGCCACCTGATCACTTTCAGAGATCCTAATGTGGAGAGGACCCTTGATTTTCTCCAAATGCAGCAGGGCCAGCCCCACATTCCCCTGGCCAGCCCTGAATTTGCCTGCCGCCTGTCCCGATGCAGTTAGTACTGTAGTGCCGGGGCCCACACCGCCTGCAGGGAGGGGGCCAGTCAGCAGCACAGGAAGGAGCCGCTTGCGGATGACACCCATGTGGTGGGTGCGGGTGGTCAGCTCCTGGCCGATGTAGCAGCCCTTGGTGAAGCTCACGCCATTCATAAAGGCCAGGTTGGACTCCAGAGGCAAAGCCACCCCTGGGGGCAGGTCACGGACCCCCTCAGGGATGCCTGTGGGGATCAGAAACCAGAGATGGGCCTATCAGCAGGCTTGCCCTCCCATGGCCCACCACCTGTGCCAACCACCCCCAGCCCCTGCCCTGCCCTCCAGGAGCCCCCAGCTGTCCTACCCTGCTACCCCACAGCCCTGCCCCACTCATACCTTGCTGGTATCGGTGCGTATGATAATCCTGGAGGTCTCCAAGCTGGGCCTGGGGCAGCAGGGCTGGACCCTCCTCCTGGGTAAGGAGCCGCCACCCCATGCATGTAGTCCGGGGATCGCGGGTGAGGATGGCAGTGGCCTCTGCCCTCTCCTGCAGCGGTGCAGTCTGGTCAGCCTGGGGAGAGTTGGGCAGCACCGCCCACACTCGGAGCTCTGGGCGTGGCTCCATTGTAACTTTCCGCCGTATCTTGTACAGTGCAAGGTGCTTCTGCAGTGCGCCCAGCACAGAGCTGTCACACTCCAAGAAGAAGCCCGATGCCTCCTCTGCATACCCGGGGAGCCTGCCAGGAGAGAGGCAGGAGGCTCAAGGGCAGGCAGGAGCACCCGCCCCCAGCCAGCTCACCAAGCACATGATGAGGAGCAGTGGGCAGAGAATGGTGCCCCAGGCCATGATGGGCTGGGCCTCCAGGGCACACAGCACCTAGCAGACAAGGATGCCCTGCACACCAACATGCTAAGAGCCATGGCCACAGCCACAAAGGACTGCCCCTCCAGACACATGTCCTCACAGCAAACAAGTGACCTGCAGAGACCAATGTGCAGAAACTCGTGATCCTGGCTGGGTAGGGCTGCAGCCTGCAGTCCAAAGAGGGCCTTGGTCTGAACACCCAGGAAGTGACAAGAGAGCCCTGCACACGGCCACCATGGACCATATAGCTCCACAAGAGCACACAGACACAGTGAGGACCAGCAGGCCAACAGTTGTGACCTGGCCACCCAGAGCTGCACCTGCATAGCACCGCCCACGTAGGTAGACAGGGGCACTGCGGGAATAGGCACAGGGAGCCTGGCACCTGTTCTCCCAGGGCTGCTCCTGCACAACAGTACGTGGGAACTGAGAGCCACGCTTCAGTGGGGCCAGACCCATCACAGGCTGCAGAGTGACAACACCCATGGAAAGGCATTGTGCTGAGCAGCTGCTGAGCCAGGATGGGAAAGATGAGACTTGGCCAACTGCCCTGCAGAGAGGCAAGAGGGTGAACCTCATGGAAGGGACACAGAGGTATCCTGGCTCCAGGAGGTAGAAGGCCATGGACAGCCAGGACCTGCCTTCTGCAGTCCCAGGAAGACACTGAAGAGCCCAAGAGTCCTGAGGTGGGTCTTGAGGTGGAGGGAGTGAGAGCCAGTGGGGCTCAGCCAGGTGCAGTGTTCTGAGAGGCCACACCCTGCCCATACTCATGCCCATTACCCCAAAGTAAGTCCCAGAAACACACTAACTTTCACACTGCCCACTACAAGGGATTTGAACCACACCACTCAAATGACCCTGGCCAGACAGAAATCAAGGCCACTTAAAGACAGGGACTCATACAGACTTGCTGGTGGGGAACGGAGACATCCAGGATTCAGCCTGGGTTGCGGTGGTGGACTGAGCCTGGATCCATAGCCCCAGGGGAGCCGAGACTCCAGGAGGGGCACAGTAGAGAAGAGCCATAATAAGCAGGTGCCCCAGCCCCTCCCAGGCCAGAGGGCACTAAGTTCTCTCCAGAGAAAGAGCTATGGGCAGGAACACACTCCACGGCACCATCTCTGGCCTCACCCCCACAGTCCAGACACTGCCTGGGCACCCCTTGTCACCTGGCAACAGGCAGGTACTGAACCCTGGCACAGTGAGTCAAAGCAAATACCTCCCAAACAACATCACAGAATTCAAGGTGTCATCCACGGGAGATGGAAAAGCACACTGTTCACAGGTGTGGATTTAGAATGCCAGTGTGTGACAAGGTTGGCACCACTGGTCACTAGTGAAACTCAAGTTGGATACACCTCAAGATTTATGTCACACCACCAAAATGGCCAAAGCAGAGAGAGGTGGCAACCTGCATGCCCACAAGGATGTGGAGGAGACGAATGGTCACTCGGCACCTCTGGTCAGAAAGCAAACAGCTGGCAGTTTCTTATGAGACCAAACATGCAGCTGAAGTGGGACAGGAGAAGTAAAAGGCAAGAGACAGGAAGAGAAAGGAACCCTGTGGGGTGCCTCCCCAGTCTCCAGGCCGGGTTTCCTCCCCGCTGGCCACCACCAGACCCCTGATAAATGGGTACACCTTGAAGTCACTGCAGGTTCACCCACAGTCTTGACCACCGTGAATCCACTCATTAAAGAAACTGCCCTGGGCACTTGTGATCACCCGTGCAAGGTACCCACACGTGTGCTTTTAAAACAGATACAACAAAGGGAAATACCATGTTTTAAGAAACCTATGATGGGGGACTGAGGCTGTGGCTCAGCCCTGGGTTCGATCCTCAACACCACATAAAACTAAACAAAATAAAGGTATTATGTCTTAAAAAAAAAAAAAGAAATCTACGATGGGGCTGGGGCTGTGGCTCAGCAGTTGAGCGTGGCCTAGTATGTGAAGGCCCTGGGTTCAATCCTCAGCAGCACATAAGAAAAATAAATAAGTAGAAATTTTCAAGAATTAAAAAAAAAAAAAAGAAGAAGCCTATAATGTAGGGTACACTCCAGATGTCACCTACTGACCAGAGAGAGGAGATAGCCTCCATCTAAAGAGCCTGAGAATGGCCATATCACCATGAACAGTCTTGTGATCCCAGGGTGACACCAATCCCACATGCCTTCCCAGGCCCCTTCCTCACAAAAGCTCCTCTAAAACAGCTAGAGACCCCAAGAGGCACCTCTCACTGTTCAGATGGCCTGAATTCTACTCTGAGAATGTGCACCTTCACACCTCACTCTCTAATGAAGTTCTCTCTCTCTGCTGAAATCTGACCTGTCCTCTGCCTCTGGGGAGACCTCCAAACTCCCTCACGAGTGACACCACACCACACAGCCCAGCATCTGCCTCCAGGGTACCTTTCCTGCAGAAATGACAACTGCACACTGAGCACCCAAGAGTTCACAGCAGCCAGCTAACTGCTAATTGCCAGAAGATGAAGGGCAAAGGCCCACGAAACTATGGCCACCTGGCTACAGCAGGCAAGGAAAAGGAACAGTGACCAAGTGGGGAGGCCTGAGAGCCAACCCCAAGGTACTGCAACTGCACATATCCCCCCAGGATGCTCCTGAAATGACAGAGATGTGGGGGGCTGGGGCAGGCACCCGTCCAGAGCAGGAGAGGCTACCTAGGCATGGAATGTTCTGGATCTGGATCATGGTTGAGCAAATCTACATGGGCGTAAACCCTCAGAGCTGTGATCCCTGACAGATAAGACATCTGGAAAAGCCCAAGGTTGGCCGCCCTCTGCTTCCTGCTTGTGGTCCTACGCCACAGTTGGAAAACCAGGACCTCTCGCACACAGTGCTTTTGCAGTTCTCTGGGAACCTATAATTATTCCAAACAAAAAGCTAAAAAGGAAAGGAGGGGCCTCTAGGTAGGGGGTTCACGCTGAGGCAGAAGGCAGCACAAGGGTACTTTCTGTCATGACCCTTTTCACATTATTATGGATTTTACCCAAATGCATGTTTTCATTTTAAAAATCTACAGTAAAGTCAGCAGAAAGACTAAGTGAAACCCGGGAAGCAGCCATCAGAAGTGAGTATAGAGCCAAACAAAAAAGGAAGAGCAAGGGCGAGCTGTGGGAAAGTCCAAGGTGGGAGAGTGGCACCAGCAGAGGGAGATGGAGAACCACAGGTAAGGCCAGTATGGCAAGGTGACCACCTGGCCCACCTCACAGGCCGGGCATCCTGGCTGCTGGCTGCCAACTGCCCGAGAAGGGACAGGCCGGCTGCTGCCTGTGGATGAAGGGTCCAGGTGAGCAGGGGAGACTTTGAGCCCTGCAGGGCAAGAACAGGAGCTGCAGAGGCTAGGGAGGGCCACAGCCTCAGGGCAGGGAGGGGCGAGGGTACAGGAATGGGTCATAGGCTCACAGCCAACCAGTATGTCCTGAGCTCCAAGGCAGCCCTGGTTCCCAGTGGGCTGCAGAAACTGGCTTAACTGCTCTACTTGGCTCAGATGCCCCAGGCTGAATTAACCCCTCCACCCCGCATTTGCTGGGCACCCCCAGCCTCACTACTTCTCACGGGGCCTAGGTTCTGGGGGCAGGGCACTTATACCCAGGTGTGCCTGTGAATGAGAACAACATAAGTTCCTTTGTACAGCCAAGGCTGGGTTGTGGCCCCAAGTCCTCGCTGCAGCACTGGGACCAGAGGGAGGTCTAGCTCCCCGGGGATTGACGGGGACTGATGGTAGCAGTAGCCTTGAGGTACGGGTGAGCAGGATTGGGGCAGCTCTCTTGACCCCAGCACTGTGGCACTGTCTGTCAGGACACTGGACATATCCACTCAGCCCTGAGGACTACCACCACAGACAGACACTGCCCGGTGTCTCCAGGGGGCAGAACCACAGATGAAATACAGGACATCTGAGTTATATCTGAACTGAAGATCAGCAGGGTGTGAGTCTTAGCACTGTCGTCCCTCAGTATCCAAAGGGCCCTTATATCAAATGGCACAAACTCTGCATAGAACTCACACACACCTCCCACCTTCAGGTCACCTCGGGTGGCCTGGAATAGCTGACACAGCGCACACCCGTGTGATGGCTGACACTATGCACCACTGAGGGAACGGAGAGGAGTGGAGTCTGCACACATTCAACACAGGCCAGGTTACCTTTTCAAACTTTCCACTGAGGTTGGTCAAAACCACATAGCAGAGCCCAGGGAAATGAAAGACCTACTATGTGAGTATACCCCAAATGCTGCGCAAGGATACCAACAGTCACCCCGTGCTCTCCTGAGTCCTGCAGCCCTGCCAGCGTGCAAAGCCCAGGCAGAGGAGGTGGGCTCTGGGCAAGTCTGGCCCAACAGGAGGGCTGCCCCCATGAAGCAGCACCCAGGCATGTACATGCCTCCACTTCTACATGGCCACAGGTGCATCCTGCAGAGGGAGGGCACTGCCACCAGGGCAGAGAAGCCAACCCCCCAAGCCCTACATAGAGGTCTCTTCCTGATCCCATAGAGCCCCATCTGGAATACCAACTGCCCCTACAAAGGCTGGTGCAGGCCCAGCCTCCACCCCACCTTGCAAGGGAGAGCCCCAAACCACAGGATCCTGAGCAAGGACAAAGGCTCAGGAGTCCTGGGGACTGGGGTGCAGGACACACAGGTGGACAGGGACCAGGTCCTAGCATCCTAACGAAGGGCAAGCTGCATGCCCCAGGGGAAACCTATCCAAGGGTCAGGTCCAAGGGTTTGCAATCATTCTTCTCCAAACAAGTCTCTCCTGTTCCTTGGTGCTGGTCTTATGGTAACCAGAGCCCAGATACAGTGGAGACCAGAGACTCAGGCAAAGCTTGTGTCGATGTGGGTCATGGAACCCTGGCCACTTGGGAGGGAGGAGAGCCAAGACAAGCCCAAGTTGCGGCTCATCATGTGTACCCACAGGGCAAGGGGACATCTCAATGGAAGACAAACAGGCATGGGATGCCTTCTGACTCCTCTGGGTTCCTTCTGAGAGCAACACTGCCCTAGGACTGAGACTGCACAGGAGTCCCACAGAGCTCAGCACACACTGAGGCCACAGTCCAGTCCTGCCCTCCCAGCCTCCAAGAGAAAGACAGGTCAAAACCACTGACAAAAAAGGCACCAGAGAAAGCTTCAAAACACTGGAGTCTCATCTGGGAGTGGAAGCATGCTGCGCCCCTCCCCTGACTCAGGCAAAGGCAAGGCCCTACTGAAGTGGATGGCGCAGGGCATCCATCCTCCGGAGGAGGGCGGTATGTTTCTGGGAATGGGCTGGTTTGTTTTTCTATTCCTGTTAATAAGTATAGTTGCGACTTCTCATATGACCATTAAGTATGAAGGAAAAAACATGACTTTCCAATTGATGCAACTACTTCTAAAGAATAAATCTGTTTGCTCTAAATGCAATGATTCAGCTGTGGAACGTAAATTGCTAATGTTTAATGAGAAACCCCCTGTAGGAAAACCAGTCAAGGAAATTTTTGAGAAATTAAGTTAAAATCTAGAGAAGAAGAATTAATGTTAAGAAGACAGATTAGTGCTTGGTACTGGGCAATTTGTTCTTGTTCCTGTGCACAATGGTTTGTGCTCTTACTCTTTGTTTGATTAAAATTAGTAGCCTTTTTTCTTTTTCCTTTTTTTTTTTTTTTTAAGAGAGTGGGAGGACTGGGGATGTGGCTCAAGCGGTAGCGCGCTCGCCTGGCATGCGTGCGGCCTGGGTTCGATCCTCAGCACCACATACAAAGATGTTGTGTCCACCGAAAACTAAAAAAAAATAAATAAAAAAAAAGAGAGAGTGGGAGAGAGAGAGAGAGAATTTTTTTTTTAAAGAGAGAGTGGAGAGAGAGAGAGAGAGAGAGAATTTTTTAATATTTATTTTTTAGTTTTTCGGCAGGCACAACATCTTTGTTTGTATATGGTGCTGAGGATCGAACCCGGGCCGCACGCACGCCAGGCAAGTGCGCTACCGCTTGAGCCACATCCCCAGCCCGTAGCCTCTCTTTTCAAGTTACCCACTTGCCATAACCGCGGCGCCGGTTCTAGTCAGTAAGTCAAGAAAGAATAGTCAAGGTATAGGCCAATAGTCTGGGACATTTCTAACTATTATTAAAGGCTAACTAAGCAGAAATAGCTCAAAGCAAAACATGAACTGAAAATAAAAATGCTTGCTTATGCATAAACCAAGATACATTCTTCTTATCTAATTGTAACTACGTAAAATTTTGTTTCTTTGAATAACGATTCCTGTTTTGTAACCACAAAGTACTATGAGCCTGCCAAAATGAAAAGTATATATGATTAACTTCACAAGTAAAGATTGGGATTCAGCACCTTCACTTTTGTATATGTGTTGTTTCTTCACCCCCTTTCGCCAACTCCTCACCATCCATTCGTCTCCTGAGACCCCCTGTTGGAGCTGGACTCCAATAGAAACAAAAGACAATGAAGAACTGATATCCAAGGCAGAGACTTTAAAACTCAGCAATCAGCTAACGAAGGCGAAACCCACAGGCACACCACTAGGGAAAGAGGCCTTCTGAAAGGCTGCATCCTGAGTGCCTCCAACTCTGGTCATTCAGAAAAGGCTGAACTACAGCGAGATGCTGAGGAAGGAGGAGCAGAGGCTGAGCACAGAGGTGGCACGCATCGTTCACCCCACAGAGGGTCCAGAAACAAGAACCAGCCCTAGTGCACCCAGGCCTGGGGTCACCTGTCTCTCCATTCACGCCAGTAGGTGCTCCCTATGATGCAGATGCAGACAGTGGGGCGGGGGTGTTGGCATATGGGAACTCTGTGCCCTCTGCTCAACCTCACTGAGAACCTAAAACAGCTCTAAAAAGTCAGTTCTATCAGCCCCCTGCCCCTGCACAAAGAAGCGGGGCATGATGGCTCCGGCCTATAATCTCAGAGACTCAGGAAGCTGAGGCAGAAGGGTCACAAGTTAGAAGTCAGCTGGACAACTCAGGGAAAACCTGTCTCAAAATTTAAAAAGGAGGGGGAATGTGCTCAGTGGTTAAGCACCCATGGGTCCAATCCCAGTACCAAAAAAAAAAAAAAAAAAAAAGCACAAACACTATCGCTGCATCTGAGAGAAAGTGCAGCACCCAGGAAATCAGACAGGGTTCTCTACAAGGGAAGCCCAATGTCAGGAAGCTGGAAGCGCAAGAGTAGAGCGCTGACACAGAACCACCGGTGGGGTGGCCTGACCCCAGCAACTGGGTGTGGCCTGAGTAGAGGATGAAAGTTTAAGGCCAGCCTGAGCAACTCAGTGAGACCCTGTCTCAAAATAGAATAAAAAGGGCTGAGAGCGTAGCTCTGGGGTAGAGGCCTTATCTAGAAATGTCCTGGGCTGGGGATTGGGAGAGGTCCATGGAGAAGAGGATGAGAAGGTCAGAGACAGAGACAGAGGGGAAAAGAGACAGAAACAGACAAAGAAAGAAAGATGGGGGGATGGGTAGGCGAAATGCAGAGAGAGTGCCCAACAGCACTGCCCAGGACAGCAGGCTCCGCAGGCTGAAGCTTTCCAGGGAGAGCTGCCCTGACTCAGCGCTGCTCCTTTGCCCAAAGCAGCAGCCTTGGAGAGAGAAATAAGCAGCCAGCAGCAACTCAGACCCAACCTCAGAAGCCCAGGCAGGCATGCAGGGAAGGACCAGGCTCAGTCCTAATCCACCCCACGTCACACGCAGAGCAGGGGCAGGTGCCCTGTGAACCACACTGCAAACACCCCAAACCTGGTAGAAGCCAGCGAGGGGAGCCTCATGTGGCCTCTCCTTGGACTACTGAGGAGAGGCAAGACCACAAATTTGAGGGGAATCCAAGCTGGAGGGTTGCAAGAAGCATTATTATGATGATCCTGAAGTAATGCCCACCCCAGCCTCTCCCAGATCTCCTGCCCAGGTATTCCCTGGCACACACCCTGAGAGTAACCTCAGAAGGAAGGTCAGAGCAGGTGATGCTGTCCTTCTGTGCCTTCAGCATACAGAACAGCAGGAGGCATACTGACTGTGTAGGCCACCAGCCGTGGGGTGGGGGGTGGTTCAGGAGAGTCACACACACACAGGGTACATAACCAGTCAGCTGGGAAAGAGCTGCAGAGGAATGACAGCTGCTGGCACAGCAGTTGGGCAGACACAACCCAGACCAGTGGGAAGGTAGGAAGAGGAGAGAAAGCCCTAAGAAACAAACCAAAGTCCCTCAGTAGAAGACTCACTGAATGGGAATTCAATGGAATAAGACTCAGAGAGGAGGAGAGGGGTTAGAAAATTTGAGGAGGGAGCCTGAGGCCTGAGACAGCAGCTAGAGGAACAGGTTACAGCAGTGATCACAGAAACGGCGTTAAAGCCCTATGCATTCAACCTGTGCTGAAATGCCCCATGTGAGGACCCTCTGAACACGCCTAACCTGTTGAACATCCCAGCTCAGCGGCAGCACAGCAGTGCTGATTGTGGCCGGCTGCGCACTGCAGCTTGCTGCTGCTGCCTAGCAGAGAAGTTTGGACCAGATATTGCTAGTTCAGGAAACCTCCAAATTAAAACTCAGTAGAAACTGAATACATACTACTTTTGCACCACATCGAAGGTCAAACAAGTTGGCAACCATCTGTACTACAAATTACCATACAGAAGGCTCAAGATGATCAAAGATCATTAAATTAAAATTAGAAAATTAAATAAGATTAGGAAATTCAGCTGGTTATGGTAGTGTAGACCTGTAATCCCAGCTAACTGGGAGGCTGAGGTAGGAGTATGGCAAACTCAGGGCCAGCTGGGCAACTTGGATAAAAAATGAAAAGGGCTGGGGATATGGTTCAGTGGTAGAGCTGAAGTGGGTACCCCCTTTCTCCACAGAAAAGCCCTCTTCACCATGGCTGATTTGGGGACTGTCAGCAAAAGAGTCTCTGCAAAAGAGTCCAATGTAGATAAACTTCCTTTTTTTGTGTCACCCTGTTTACTTGGCCACTGGCCGATACCAGCACTCCAGGTGCTGGACACCCGCTTACTAGTTTTCACAAACATATCAAGTATAGTATAGTACTTTGAAGAAATGTGCAAACAAGGCCTCTGGCTTTAAGCTGGGCTTCATAGAGATATCTACATTTTTTTAAGATAAGTTACAATTGGGCTCCATGGTAACAGCTGGTAGGGGGAGGAAAGAAAGGGGAGAAGAAGCTCTCCCCTTCTCAGGTGTTGTCCTTGAAGAGTTAATGGGCCCAGAACAGTGAAAGAAAAAGCTGCTTTTATGTGAACTTCTGCAGACTGTGAGCTTCTGAACCCCTCCACTTACATGCTGGGTATAAAAATCTGAAACTCCCTGAACTCAGGTTCAGGGGATTGATTGATTACAGCAAAGGCTGTACTCTCTGAACCTGGCTACAGCCAAATAAAACTGTTTCCTGCTGTCTTCGGTGCCTTGCCTCATTTGTCCCTACAACAGAGCAGCCCTAGGTTCACTCTCCAGTATTGCAAAAAAATTAAAAGCGGGTGGGAGGTAAGGAAATTAAAGCATTAGAGGGAAAGAAAATAAACATATAAGGCAAACAGAGACAATGGCACCAGTGAAGCAGTCTCAAGAGACTCAAGCCTCTAGGGTTTTCTGCAAAAGGCAGATGGTGACTAGCTTAGGCTTAAGGTCCTGTGGTCTCTACCATAACTCTGCCATTGTCTGGAAGAACAGCTCCAGACCAAGGGGAGAGGAACAGCTATGGTAGGGTTCTTCTGGCAGGACTTAACTTACCAAAGCAATGGCGGGGGCCTTGGCTCCACAGCTGTCATTTGTTTAACCCTGTTCTAGATTCAAAGAGCCCACTAAGACATGTGATGGGAAAGACCCCCAGAAGGCCCATCATCATTAAGACTCTGAAGACAATACATATTGGGGCTGGGGCTCAGTGGTAGCATGCTCGCCTAGCATGCTCAAGGTCCTGGGTTCGATCCTCAGCACCACATAAAAATAAATAAAGATCCATTGACAATTAAAAAAAAATATTAAAAAAAAGACAATACATACTTGTATAGAAATGTCACAGTGAAAATCCATCAACTCATACAATATGAGTTAGTAATGAATGACACTGGAGACAAGAAGAATGGCACCAGGCTTCTCTGCAGACACACAAGCAGTGAGAGCACAAGCCATGCTGCCACACTGTGGGGGCCACTTTCCACCTTGAATTTCATCCTTCCAGGCACTCAGGGAAAGCCCCTTGCAGAGACACAATGAGTCCCAACATTCACCTCAATATCTGACAATCACAAGAAGGTGTCCCCCAACTCCAGTGCAGGAGGACAGGGTTCAGGAGGACCTCTTCAGGAGTCCACAAGAGCCCAGTGCACCCAAGAGGACCAACCATGTTCCTGGACATAGGAACACATTCAGATTACATTGAGTGTTCAGATTCAAGTCCTGGAAAGTTGGGCAAGTGAAAACCTAATGCTACATATACTACAGGACCCCAGCAACCCTATTTACAGTCAAGATAATGTCAGCACAGGAAACCAAAAAGATCTATTGGAAAATGGCAGGCCTGTAGAAAGAAACAAGAGAAGCACCGGCACAACCCAGCAGGGAACTATGAGGCTGCAAGAGGCGACCCTGAATCAACAAGAGGCCAGTGACCTTTTTCTTCATGTGGTGAGGAGGAAGTGGCAGGCAGAGCTGAAGGGAGTCCCCACCCAGAGAGTGCCCACCTCCAGACGCAGGGCACAACAGTCCCTGACCTGAGCATTTGGGAGCCCAGGCCCTCAATAGATGCCAGTCATGGCTCGTCCCTGGATGCCCTTCTCTGGGTTCTTCTCCAGAGAATACAGCCCAGCCTCACTGGGCGATCTCCCAGAGGTGTCTGGTAGAGCCTACCCTGAGCATCCTCTCCGGATGTCCAATCCACCCTTCCCTGGACGTCCTACCCCGGGTGTCAAGCACAAGCTCCCCCTGGGTTCTTCCCGATGTGTCCAGCTCACCCTTCCCCAAGCATCCTCCCCTGGTTGTCCAGCCCACCCTCCGCTGGGTGCTCTCGCCTGGGAGACCAGCGCACACTCCCCAGCCCTGAGCATCCCCTCCAGACAGTCCAGTCCATCCTTCCGCGGCTCAACGCCCAGCGCCCCGCCTCTCCCTCGGAGGCCCACCCCTTACGCATCCCCCGCCCCTCCCCAAGATTACCACCCACGCCCGTGCTCACCCGTACAGGATGACGTCATAAAGCGTGCGCCCCTGAACGTTTAGGAAGTGGGCGTAGGCCGCGCGCACAGGAGGCGTGGCCGCGTGGTCCGCAGGACCCGGAAGCGGCAGCTCATTGGTCAGTAGCCCCAGCAGGAAGGGCGCCGCGTCCGGGCCGCGCACGCGCAGCAGGCAGCGCTCGTCTAGCAGGAAACACGCCCAAGCCGCCCTATCCGTACGGTCCCTGCCAAGACGGCCAGAGCTATGAGCCAGACGGCGCCTCGGGACCGCGTGCAGCCTCCAGCGCCAAGCTGGGCCGCCGCGTCCCGGAGCCGCGCCCCTGAGAAGCGTCGCGACCGCCATCTTGGGCACTAGTGAGGCGGCGGGAGGGCAGGCGCTACAGCGGCCTCTGGCGGCAGCCGCCGGTAGAGAGGGACAGGCGGGTGCGCGGGAGGGGTGTGTCAGGGTGGGGACAGGGGTGTGGCCCCGCTGGCAGAGATAAGGGCGGGGCGTGCGCGAGGGGCGGGGCTGCGTGGGTGGGAAGAACAGCGGTGCCGGCGGGGCGTGTGGGGCGGGGCCCGCGCCTGTCTGCGCCCTGGCATCGCCCCGGAGTATTTCCAGGCTGGCTCCCCGTCTCCTTGTGGGGAGGTTCGTTTCATTGTGGGTCAGAACATAACGCCTAAAATTGGTCTTCTTAATCACTTTTTTAATTGTGGTAACAGTGCTTGTCCTGGTAAAGGTGTGGGCTTTCAGTTCAGCCCGTTCCGCTGCTCTGTAGCCACGCCCATCCCCAGCACCTCTTTCCAGACGGAAGCTCGGTTCCCCCATGTTCCTCTGTCGGAGTGGGAGGGCTCTAGGGGCCTCCTGGGGTGCAGTCACGCCGTGGCTGCCCTTCGTGTCTGCCTAGTTCCACGTGGCACAGTGGTCTCTGGGTTCATCCCCCCACAGGGCTTACTCTGTTGCCCAGGCTCATCTTGCACCTCTGGGCTCGAGCGTCCCACCCGAGTATCTATGGGTGTCCACCACACCTGGCAGAATGTTCTTCTTTTGGAAGATGAGTCGTATTCAGCTATATGAGTAGATCGCACTTGGTTCACCTGTTCATCCTTCAGTGGGCCCTTAGCTTGCTTTCAGCTTCTGGCCCCTGTGAACATGGGTGGACAGACAGCTATCTCTTTGAGAACCCACTTTGGATTCTTGGGGGTATGTTCCCAGAGGTAGGATTATTGGGCCATATGATGATGCTAAATTTTTTGAGAAACTGCCAACCTGTTTCCTAGAGAGCCCTCGTCCATATTGGCTACCATTATAAAGTGCTGCAGCCAGGGTGTGGGGTCTGTCAAACAGTAGTTTCTTGTCTGGACGTTCTTGAGGCCAAATCTCCAGATGTGCCACAGGTCTAGTTTCTGGTGAGGCCTGCCTGTCTTCTCCGTGTCCTTGAATGGTCATTACTCTATGTATGTGTGTCCTAATCTTTTCTTATGAGGACACCAATCCTGTGGGATTAAGGTCCTGGCAGTGACCACATTTAACCTAACCATGTCCTTTAGGGCCCATCTCGAAGTCACACTGAGGTCAAGGACTGTGGTGGCCTGAGGCTCCGTGAATGCCTATTCAGCTGCTACAGCTCATAAGTAACTTCCTGCAGGCTGGAAGTCCAAGGTCTAGGCAGGGCAGGTTACAGTGTGGGCTGCTGCCTGTGGTATCCTCACCTGGAGGGGCAGGGACCTCCTGGGGTCCTTTTATAAGGACTCATCCCATCAGGAGGCTCCCCTCATGACCTCATCATATCCCAGAGGTCCTACCTCCTGACACCATGGCCTGGGAGAGGATTTCAACCTAGGTGTGGAGAGGTGAGAACGCTCAGTATCCTGTGTTGATACACCCCCAGTTCACTGACACCAAAGGAGTGACAAAAGGAACAGTCATGTGGCTGTCCCCTCTGTTCCTGATGGCCCACTTCTCACTGCCTCTTCCTTCTCCACAGTCTCTCACATTTTGTTCTTTTGTTTGCTGGGCCCTGGGGATGTTGGCTGCAGGCATAGGACTCACCATCTCCATGTGTCTCCCAAGGACAAGGACAAGTGCCTATACCTCTGGCCTCTGAGCAGTGACATTGTGGCATGACAGACACCACCTGCCTCTCAGCTACCATCATGCCCCCACTGGTCTCCTTCTAGCCAGTGTCACACATGGTTTGGCTGTGATGGTCGTGTCTCTCGCCTCGTGGACCCTCCCCAGGACCACCCATGGCTGAACTTGGGACACCATGGCAGGAATCACCTGCCAAGGAGCCACAGCCACTCCAGGGCACTTCTTGGGGAAGGGTAAGGGGACCAGTTGTGGCCCCGGTGCAGGGCACCTATGCATCAGATTGCCCTGGGACCTGCATGCCAACTCCTTTCTCCACAGCTGTCCACTCTGGTCCAACACGTCAGAGCTCCTTTGAAGGTTTTGTGTTTATGGTCCTGAGCTCCAGGCGGGAGGGATGTTTTGTGCAGCTACTCACAGTACCTGTTCAGATGATAGCAAGGGAGCCTGTATGGAGGGGCCGTAGTGACAGGCAGAGGAGAGTTGGGGCTCCACGGAGGTGGGTGGGTTGGTAGCTGGAAAAACAACCAGGAGAAGATGCAGGTGAGGGCTCCGACTGGACCCAGTGGCAGGATTCTGCTGTGGGTAGGCCAGTGACTAAACATCCCTGGGGATGAGAAACCATCAGATAGTGAGGGTGGGGCTTCTAGCTAAAAGTGGAGTTTTCCCTCCAGGACTGGGAACTGAAACCCAAGAGCATTCTACCACTGAGCTACATCCATAGCCCTTTTTATTTTGAAACAGAATCTCATTAAGCTGTCCAGGCTAACCTTGAACTTGAGATTCTCCTGCCTCTGACTCCCAAGTAGCTGGGATTACGGCTGTGTGCTGTGAATGTCTATTCTTTACAGGTATGTGCCACCATGTCCAGCTTTTATGAGGTTCTGACTGCAGTTTGGCCGAACAGAGCATCTTTACCATAACTCGCTGCTGTACCCCAGGTTCTGGGCAGCCCTCGCACATACTGGCACTCAGTTAATACTGGAGGAATTAGCAAGTTACCTGCTAAGGCATCTCTACAGAAGACACCTGAGCTTGTGACTCTAGCTGTGATCAGGCCCAGTCTCTGGACTTTGCCTTTGAGGCCCCTCTGTCTAGCCCAAATCCTATGGGGCTGTGGATCCCTCCCAGTTGGGCCTGACCACTGTTGGGACAGAGTCTAGACTGGCAGAGGCCCAGGCAGAAACCCCAAAAGTTCCCCCACCCTGGGGGCCCTTGGGCCACAGGCTTCCTGATTGACAGCAGCCAGGCTGAAATGCACTGCCTGCCCACCGCCCCCTCCTCTTCCCTGGGCTGGAGGGTGACCTGTTACCTCCCTGCCAGCCTCAGTGAGGAGAACGGAAGCCAGGCAGGACAGCACTGGCAGGGGGCAGCACCCAGGGCTGTGGTCACGTTCCGCAGCCCTCATGTCAGCCCATCTCTGGCTTCCCACCCATGCAGGGCTAGCAGGAAGGGTACACAGGCAGCTTATCTGGCCTCTCAGAGCTGGTCTGGCCTGCAGCGCCCTTCTGGCCCACCCTGACTGCCAGCCAAGACCTACTGGGCTGTCGAGATACAGGCAATCAGAGGAAATAAGATGGACTTCGCCTTTGTGTGGCCAGGTGTGGGAGGGAGGCTCCAGGAGGCAGGGACTCATCCTGTGGGGCTGGCTTCAGTAGGTGTGTAAGAGCTGGGAAATGGCCAACCTGTGTCCCAGCCCAGTTTCCCCAGGTAGCTATGGTTTCCCTTTCTCTTTCGTGGCTTCCTCCCACCTAGGGGAAGGAGGAAGGAGCTGCCCCATTCTGCCTCTGAACCTGGCCCTGTCCAGCCCTGCCCTCTGCACATTCCCCCCACAGCAGCTGGTTGGCTGAGACTGTAGAAACAGATGAGGCAAGGCATTCCAACCTGATCCTGCTCCAGGGCCTGGCCCCGTGTCCCAACAACCCCTGGGCAGTGTCCAGGCTTGGCCTGGTGCCCTTGTGGTCATCCCACACAGTCAGGGAAACAGGCACGGGGAGTTTTGTCTTAAGTAGCTCAGTATCTTGCCTTGTGGTACTAGGGAATCAAACCTGGATCTCACACATGCTGGGCAGATGACAAGCTACCCCCCACTGCCTTATTTACTTTTGATACAGGGTCTGTCCCAGCTGGCCTTGAACTTGTGATCCTCCTACCTCCGCCTCCAGAGGGGCTAGGATGACAGGTATACCACGGGCGTGGCACCTAGTGACTGTCAGGCAGCAGATCTGTGTGGGTGGGTTTCTTCCCCAGAATGAGGAGGCCAGTAATCTCTGGGCTGCCTCTTGCATCCTTTGAGGCAGCATTCCTACTAGGGCTCAGACTCAAGCTGGAGGTCACCGCTCTTCCCAGATGTGGAGGACATGACCTTGGAGGTGGGACCTGCAGATCCACGGGGGCCAAGGACAGTGGGGGTGCTCCGGATGGGAGGATGGGGCAACAAGACCTAGCGATCCCCATGAAGTTCTCACCGAACTGATGGGCTCAGTGGCCCCTAAGCCCCAGGTCTCTGGGAGGAGAAGTTATCCCTTGGGGCCCCTTTGTCCACCTCCATGCCTTGGGGCTTCCAGCTAGACATACGCCATTGTACTTGGGCAGCGTGGAAGTCCTAGCCTTAGGACCTCAGAACGAGGCTGTGTTTGAGGTGGGCCTCCTAGGAGGGTGTTAAGGTACAGTGAGGTCATTGGGGTGGGTCCTCATCCTACAGGACCCAGGGCTGCTGCGAGAGGAGAGGAGAGGGTGGAGAGGAGAGGGTGGAGAGGAGAGGGTGGGAAGGGAGGCGGAGGCAAGCCCAGGTGGAGGCTGGGGAAGCCTGCCCTGCCTGCACTGTGCCTGGGACCTGGGGATGGAGAAGCAAGTGGTGGCAGCCCAGCAGGCTGAAGCTCCCTTTGCAGCTTCCCTGTCACCTGGGTCCCTCTGAACAGGCTCCAGCCAAGGGGTGTGTACGGGCTGGAGATCTCCAGAGGAGCAAAACCAGCCCAAGATCTGGAGACATCTGCTTGGACTGTGTGACAGTTCCTTCACACGCCCTCGGCTGGGCCACAGGGTGCCCAAGCGCCTGGCCAAACATCACTCTGTAGTTGATGACAGTTATTATATATGTCATAAAGAACCAGGAGGCAGGATTAAAAGGCTCTGCACACAAAGACGTTTTATACATTGTAGACATCTAACCCATAAACGTGCAATTATACGTCAATTAAAAACAGAATTTCAAAAACCATTATTGTGAGCGTGTCTGGAGAAGTGTTTCCCTACAAGATTAGCCTTTGGGTAGAGGAAAGCCAATGGTGGGCCTCATCCAATCAGGTGAAGATCTGAACAGCACTAACCAGTTGAGAGAGGGTGAGAGCCATGCCCAATCCCAGGCTTGGCACCATAGTTCCAGCACAGAGACCTTCCTTCGCTAGCAGCAGCTCCTCCAGCAGCACAGCTCCAGATATGGATGGCCTCTAATGTGGAACTTTCATTAGGAGATGCTGGCAGGTAGCCCCGCTGGAGGAGACACCTGCTCTGGGGTGGTGTTTTCCTACCCTCTTAGAGACCACGTCCAGAATCACCATCCATGACTTCGTGGGGCAGTGCTTAGTGTGGAATGAGGATTCACCTGGGGACAGAGGTTCCCTAGAGCCAGGGTCCATCCGGTGCTGAGCCTAAAGTCAGGGCTCCTGGAGGTGAAGGTTAGCTGGGGCCAGGGCTCAATCAACTAGGCCCCAGAAAGGAAAGGGACTTAGCATGCACTTGGCGCCTGGCCAGAATCAGCCTGCCATTAGACTTGGGACTCGGCCAGGGTTTAAACCAGGGACTCCAGAGAGGGGTTTTCAGCCCAGGAAAGTGGGGAGGCAGCTGTGTCACCTGGGGTCTGCACCAAGATAGCCCCCTGCTGGGAGTGGCAAACTGGCCAGCATTCCAACATCTCCAGGGCCTGAGATGGACTGCCCTGTCCATGAGTGGCAGAACAACCTTGTGCATGACTGTCCTTTGTTTCCTGAGAAGTTTGGCCTCCATCTCCTGGCCCCAGCACACTCCCTGGCACCCAGTGGCACCATCTTGTGTCTGATAATGACCTTCAGGAGCTCCATCTCAGGCCTTGCTCCCTGCTTGACCCTGGGGAGAGGTCTCCCAGCCAGGCTGGTGCTGAGCTAGGTGCCCCCTGTGGCTGGTAGTGGACACTTGGGCACACATGTGCCTGCTTACATGTATGCAGTCACATACATAGCCACAGTGCATGCAGTTACCAGTGTGCATATTAACACAAACTCACTCGTGGTGCTCAGATGTACACAAGTGCACACACCCTGTTGTAAACAAAAGTTAGTTTTATTTTGCTCCCTTAGTTCCAGAAGCTGGCTCTGAATTAGGAAGGCAGGCAGAGAGGCCATGGGCAGGCTTCCCAAGACCCCTTCCTCTAGCATAACCCAGCCACAGGTCCCCAACCACTGCTTTGTCAGTCTAGGCAGCAAACCTTAGCTGATACTTTTTGCCATAGAGGCTCAGAGAAGGGGTGGTCCTGTCCATTCAAGGTCCTCTGCAGAGTGTCACCCAAGGAGAACCAGGAACTAGTGCAGGTTGGGGCTGAGCCCAGGACCCTCTGCCTGTCCTGGGATTGCTGGAACCAGGGCTCCAGGCTGAAGGTGTGGCAAAGGAACCACATATTGTGGCAGCGAGTGGAAACTGTGCAGTCCCCAAAATGTCTGTTCCAGGGACTCAGGTGGTCAGTGGGTTGCTGCAAGGGAAGGAATGGGAGGCAGGCAGTGGTCATCTCTGAGGGCCCAACAGCTCAGCAGGGGCACGGCCAGTCATTCCTGGGCCCCTGCTTTGCCCACCCTTGGGGGCACACAGGCTTCCTCCTCCCCGTCTTTCAGCCTCAGAGGTGCCCAGACCCTGCCTCCTATTGGCCTTCAGCCCCTTCTCCTCCCTACAACGTCCCTCCCCAGGCAGGAGAAACAGCCAGATCTTGGGTGCCGCTGTCTGAACAGAATTGAGATCAACTTTCCTCCAGAGCCCCCCACATCAGCCCTCCCTCAGCAATCCCCGCCAGTATCCTCAGATCCACACAGTGGCCTTTCCGTCCCTGCTGCCGGTACTGCCCTTCTCGGAGCCAGCCCTGGTTTTGGCGCCTGGCCGCTCTTGGGCCCCAGGCCGGCCCTGCTCTCCGGCGGTGCCCCCAGATGTGGCGCTGCCGGTTCCAGAAGCCGGTGCGCCGGCTCTGGGAGGCCCCCGGTTGGCCGCGGAGAGCCCGGGGCAGGGCGGGCTATCCCGGTCTCCGCCTGCTGCCGCCCCGTCACGCAGCGCCTGCAAGGCCAGATTAGCCAAATTCTGGTCATGCACGCGTGCACGATCAGCAGCACGCACCACCAGGCTGTAGTCGGGCGGGCAGGCCAGGCCAGTGGCTGGGGCCGGGAAGGCACAAGGTGGTGGGCGCGGCCCTGGACCAGGCGCCTGCGCTGGTGGACCCCGGCGGCCACGTACGGCGTCCTGCGCGCTACCCAGGCCCAGATGAGCCATCTCGCAGAGGTTGAGCAACAAACACAGGCAGCTGACCACGTACATGACCAGCAGGAAGACGGTCTTCTCAGTGGGCCGCGACACGAAGCAATCCACCACGTGTGGGCAGGGCTGGCGGCTGCAGGCGAAGAAGGGCCGTACCTCGAAGCCATACAGTAGGTACTGGCCCACCAAGAAAGCCACCTCAAAGGCAGCCCTGACCACCAGTTGGGCCACGTACACGCGCATCAGTCCCTCCCGCTGGATGCGTCGCCGTCCATCGTGTTGCCCGGCTGGACCCGGGCCCCCAGCTGCCTTGCCGTCTACCCCAGCCCCCTTGGTTGCCACCTCATCTGCACGCTCCTCCTCCGTGTCCTCTCCCGGCCCCTCGGGCACTCCTGGCTCTTCCTCTTCTTCCTCCTCCAGCCCAAGCATGGGTTCCGCCTCGCCCAGGTCAGTGGGCTCCGGCCATCCAGGCGGTGGCAGGTGCGCCCTGAGAGCGCGTCGGGGACCTGGGCGGCGGCGTAGCGCGCGCCTGCGCTCCTGCTCCGAGGCACGGGCCAGGCGGTGGACAGCGTAGCCCAGGTACATGACGGAGGGCGTTGAGATGACCACGATCTGAAAGACCCAGAAGCGCACATGCGACAGGGGTGCGAAGGCGTCGTAGCAAACGTTGTCGCAGCCCGGCTGCCGCGTGTTGCAAGTAAACTTAGACTGCTCATCGGAATAGATAGACTCGCCGCCCACAGCAGTCAACACGATGCGGAAGACCACCAGCACGGTGAGCCACACCTTGCCCACGAAGGTGGAATGGTTGTGGATCTCCTCCAGCAGCCGCGTCAGGAAGCTCCAGCTCATGTTGGTCATGGGCGCGGGCGGGCAGGACCTGTGGGCGTGGGCAGCAGTCAACGACGGCCAGATGGGGGCATCTGGAAACCCGGCACTCAGGGTTCAGTCGAGGGGGCTGCAGTCGCTCAGCTTACCTATAGCTGGTGACCCAAGCTCACCATCTTGCCTTCCCTGGGTGGGAAAGGCATTCCCCACCCAGGCCTAAGACCCTGTCCGTGGGACTTAGGGAGAACCTTCCTTGGCAGAGCTGCATCTCTTGCTGAGCACCTGCCCAACCCTCTCTCCCCCAGAACTCCTCAGGGGAGCTCTGTGGTCAGATCCTGCTGCACCACCTTGCCCCACTCCCTTCTGCTCCCACAGAGTTATGCCCCAGTATCTGAGGGTCTCTCCCAGGACCCAGTCCCCAGCTTGCCCAGCCACCCAAGCCCCCACTACTTCTCCAACTTCCTAGCCTCCACAGCCCCCAACCCTAGTAGCCCCATCAACCCCCACAGCCCTGAGTCCCAGCAGCCCTGCCCTTCTCCCTCCACACCCTGCACAGCAGCTCTAGAGATCCTCTGCCTCGATAAAGGACCCCATCCTCTCCAAGCCCCTGCTGGTTCTGCTGCACCTAGCCTGCCAGCTGCCTCTCCCAGCACAGGACCACTGGAGCTCCCCATGCAGCCCCAGCTCCTTCCCTCTAGACTGTTCCCAGCTAGGGGAACCAAGGAAGCCAGCATCTATCCAGGTGGGACAATGTCTGGTGAAGCTGAAAACACAATGATGCACAGCCACCTTGGGCAGTGACAGAGACAGCTACATCTATGTGCTCAGAGGGGCTCTGGGGCCTGGTGAGACCCTCATATTTACCCTACCAGGAGTCACCGAAGGGCAGCAGGGGTGGCCTGTTGGGTGGGAATTCCAGGCCACAGGAGGGAGAGGTGAAGCAGCTGAGACCCCACCAGGCAGTGACGCCACAGCCTGGCCATACAGAGGGGAGTCTGACCAGGCAGAGTTTGCTTATGGACCTAGTGGGGATGTGAGGAGAAAGCCATGGAGGATAAGGACCAGGGACAGGGAGGCCATTTTGGAGGGGAGATTGGCATCTGGGTCTGGAATTGAGGGTGCCTGTCGGTGTCTGGGCAGTTGGGGAGGCAGCTGGACCCACGAGAATTACCAGGTGACTCCTGGTAGGGTAAATATGAGGGTCTCACCAGGCCCCTGCACCAGGCAACCTGCCCCCTACCTCTGACCTGGGTCCTGCTGCCCCTTCTGCTGGCCAGAGCCAACTGCTGCCAGGCTACAGCTGCCTCACCCCACACAGAGGCACAGTGCATAGTACTGCACACACAGGTGCTCCTACACACCAACATGCCTGTGCACGCGCACACACATGCGCCTGCCCTTCCCCATCCCTTCTCCACGCGTCATCTGTCTGTGTAGCGGGTGAATGCTCTGTGGATAATGATGACAGCCAGACCCATGGAGCTCCTATCCAGTCTGCCAGAGAGGTGGACAGCTTCACAGAGGAAGTTCACAGACAAAATGCAGAAAACCATGGGTTTGTGCACACACTTGTCTTTGCTGTCACCTGAAAGGGCCAGAATGCAAAACGCCTGAGGATCTGGGGACGCGCCTGGCCCCCAGGCTGTTGTCTCTAACTCCAAGCCCCTGAAAGGAAAGAAGCGCTGATGCCAGAGCCAGGGCAGGGACACAGGTGGCTTTGGAGAGGAGGAGCCTAAACACGAGGCGGGTGCACAGGAGCAGGACACACAGCGGGGCTTGTCGGAGGGAAACCAAGTCAGCTGAAAGCGCTCCTGGTGGCTAAGGCTGCTTGGACTTAGACTGGGCTTAGACCCCTGAAGGCTTCAGTGACGGGTGGAGCCAAGCTGAGGAGAGCAGACAGATCCTGCCAGGAGATGCACCTGCCACCAGACCCACCTCCCACCATTGCAGCAGGAAGGACCCTGCCTCCCAGGGTGGCAGGACAGAGGAGTCCCACCTTTGCAGTGATCACTGCTGTCTCTGCCATGACCCAGGCCAGTGCCGTGGCCGAGCACTGTATGGGTACCATTTGTGAGATGGGCTCTTCCTCCCCAAACTCACAGCCCCGCAAAGCAGAGAGCTGGAGTCCTCCCCATGGGCCGTACTACAGAATGCCCGGGCGAATTCGTCCAGCATCCCAGGGCAGCGGGGGGTGGGCATGGGAACTTCGTGACCTTCATGGAACTTGCATGAACTTCCCAGCTTTCCTGGGAGTCCGCACGTGTTTAAGGTAAAGGACACACCACAGAGGTGCCAGCCAGTGCAGGGCCTTTTGAGCAGGGGAACCCTCCCCCAACACTAGGCCTACAGTGGGATCTGGGAGGGGGTCCACTCCAAGGGGCGCCCTGGTGTCAGGCTCCAGGCAGGCAGTGAAGAGCATGGTGGTACGAGGGAGGGGTGACCCCAGCTGGCCCTGGAGCAGTCAGTCAGAGGCCAGGGAAGAGCAGGAGGTGCAGGCTCTGGAGTTTGGAGGAAGGATGTGGGTTCAGGGCAGGAGCAGGGACTCACAGAAGGCCCACAGAGATGACAGGAGTCTAACAGTGGGGTTGGGAGCGCAAACCAGGGCTCACAGGAGTGTGGGGGCCGGGGCTCACTACAGGGCTTGCCTGTGCCCAGCAGCCCTGGGTGTTCCCTAGCCCTGGGCACTCTGAGGCCATCAGGCGGGAGGCTCCCAGTGATAGGGGAGGCATGGAGCTGGTGGAGGGAGTACAGGCAGTGGGGACTGCCTCTGCAGGGGTCTCTTCCAGGGAAAGTAGGAAAGGCTGCCTGTCAGCAATCTCCAATGTCAGGGCCTGGTCAGCACGCCCAGTCCTGGCACAGTGGGAGACCAGTAGCCCCAGACCTACCAGCAGTAGGATGGGCTTTCCCCCCGAGCCCTGATCACTGGCTCTGAGCTAGGTCCTGGGAAACACGCTCAGGCATCCTCATGCGTCCACCCCTCAGAGTGGGGTGGCTAGGACCCGGCTTCCCCTGCTCTGGTGGCTGCTGGAGGGGCACCCTCAAGTGCTTAGCTCTCTCCAAGCAGGGGCTGGGTGGGGGACTGTCCCTTGTCCACACATCAGCACCCCTCATGCCTGAGGCCCCAGTCCTGATTGTCCCCTCCCAGGGTTCTCAGAGGTGGCTGTAACACTCACCCACAGCAGCCTCGGCGCCCACCCTACAGGCTGGGCCCTGGCACACCCACCTGAGCTTCGACCATGAATCTCCTGGTGCTGGCCCAGAGGGGATGCATACCCTTAACCACTAGGACCCAACCCTCAGGCCCTGGTGACCTTGGCAACCCATGGCAGTGAGCCTGCTGCCCCTGTGTGCACGGGCAGGCCACCTTTGGCCTTTCTCTCCTGCCTCCTCGTCCCAGCCTGCTTCCCACGTCTCCAGCCTCCCCTCTCGACCACACAGGTGTGCTCAGGAAGGCACAGAGCCCCCTGGACCAGGACCCAGGAGGTGAGGGGCCACCCCTTCCTCAGAGATGGAGAGACCAGGTGGGATGAGGGAAAATCACTGCCCTGCCATTGAGATAGCTGCTGCTGCAGTACAACCTGGAACTGAGTGGCCGGTCCTCCAGAAGTGGGGCTGCTGGCCTGAGTGTGTGGGGGAGACAGAGGGATGGGGGTGACAGCCTCCTCCAGAGTCACCAGGGAGACCTCCCACAACTACCGCAGGAAGGACCCTGTTTCACAGGGTGGCGGAGAAGTTGCACCTTGGCAGTGATCACTTCTAACCGTCTCTGCCATGACCCAGGGAGGGTGCTGTGCTGCCCACTCCCACAGGGGTCCACATGCACCCCCTGCACCTTGTCCCTGGACCCACATCCCTCATGGCCTCCCACAGCAGAGGACTGGGCTCATGAGTACCTCCTGCGCAGAAGCTTTGGTGGCCCTGGCACAACGGTCAGCAGGGCTATTCTGGACAAGTCCTTCTTCCCCCAGGCCTTAGTACTCCTCCTTGGGACCCTAACATCAACCACCCATCCTTGCCCCAATGCCTTCTTAACAGGCCTGCTCCAGCCACTTCCAGATCCCCACCCAACCTACTCAGCACAAGGTTTGCTATCCTTGCATGACCTGCTCCTTGGCCATATGTCTGTCTGCTCCCTGCTGAGGCCCTGGGCCCAGCAGGTGAGAGGGGCTTGCTCAAAGGACAGCCAGCCTGCCTGGGGTCCTGAGTGATTAGAGGCTGAGTGCCTCCTGGCAGTGGAGCAGGCCCTCTGGGTGGGACCCCTTGCCTCTGGATTTCTCAGTCAAGCCAAGTAGTGCCCAGGCCCAGCCTTTGAACACACAACTGGCTGGGGGTTCATCAGCTGCAGCCAAGGGGCCCCAGCTGCTGGGGGAGATGCCAAATGCACGCCTTGCTCACCAGGCAGGCCCTGTGCAGCCTGAGGCCCCATCTCCCCCACCCACTGCCCAGAAGCCCCTAAGTGGCCCCTGCTCACAGATGGGCAAAGATGAACAGACACCCAGAGGGGCCCCTCAGTACACAATCCAAGCAGTTGCATGCTCCCCAGGATGGGTCCTTCCGTAACCCCCCTACCTCCCCACAGGTCCTGAGGCTAAGCCAGGATTGGGGTGCAGCAGGGGTGAAGCCACCCTACCTCAGCTGGCTGAGGGGTTCACCGCTAGTTTCTGCTCTGGATGAGTCTGGGGAGGTGGGTGGGGTTCCCAGGCAGAGCCCTACCTTCTCCAGGCTGGGAAATACAAGTCTCACTGAGCCCTTCCACCTGCCGGACGATGCTGGTCCTTCCCGAGGGTGTGTGGCTGGGCCAGGGCCACCTCTCGCCACCAAGCACAATGGGGGGTGGTGAAGGGGGGCCTTCAAGGGCTCCATTGTTCCCCCTGCAGGCCTCAGGGTCTGAATCCCTGATTGTCCCTGGGGGTGGGGTAGCTAGGAGCTGGAAAGGCCTGCCTAGGCCCACAGCAGTCCCGGACACTGCACCTAAGGTCCAGGCCTGGCTCTGGCCTGCCTTCCTTGAAACACATCTGGCCTTTTGGACAGGGCCCAAGACGCCTGGTCTCCCTAGCTATTTCCGCCTGGGCTTCCTGCCTGCTTCCCTCTTCCAAATCCTCATCCACCCACATGTCTGGGTCTTCCCTTGAGTGGCTTCACCTGGACATTCATAGGCAGGGCTGGGGCTGACCCCCACAATGTGGTACCCCTCTGCTGGGGCCATTTTCCTGGGCCAACCACACAAGAGGCCCAGCACAGCCAGGGTTTGAGGCACACCACTGGGGCCCAGGACAAGATGGACAGCTACCTCTGAGGAAGCATCTCCCTTGGGAGCCCCCAAATCATCCTGGCCTCCAGACCTCAGGGATCTGGAACCTCTAAGGAGGCTCTGGGCATCTGCTCCTACACCAGCCCCTAGGACCCTGATCCCACAGCCTCAGCTCCCTGTTCCCTACCTGGATTGCCCCTAGCTGGCCCAAGAGCAACTGGGAGAACAGGCAGCAGTGGACTCCCAGAGCTGGGCCTGGGATCCCCAAGGGGACATGCTCAGGACCAGCCCTGGCTGACATTTCCATGACTGGTGGACACTGGGTCAGGTCATGGGAGTAGGTGCCAGTAGACACTGTCCTTAGGGCTGGCTGGGTAGAAGTGGAGGGGACCAGGAGTCCCATGTAGAGGAGTGTAGCTGTGGCCTTACTCAGGATCAAGTCCCCACCTCAGGGTGGCAACACTCTAACCCAACAGTCACTTTATTAGGATGTCAGTCCCGCTCCAGCGGGAGGGACAGGGGAAAGGACAGAGACAGCTCAGGGAAGGCAGATGGGAGGCACCTCAGTCCTCCAGCCACAGTGAGGGAGGGAGGTGGGCAGCAATCCCACCCCACATGCCAAACACCAGCTGAGGTGCAGAGCTGCCATGTGGCCAGCAAGGAGCAATTGTGCCCACCCCACGTTGGGAAGCCATCCTGGTTGCTGTGTGGATCCTCAGCAGCCCAGACAGATGCAGGACACGGGAAGCGTCTGTGGGTTGGACAGCTGGTCCTCAGGAATGGCTTGTCCCCTGAGCTTTCTTGATTTCCTGCCAGGAGGAAGAAAAAAAGGTCAGGGAAGGCTGGGTTTGGGGAGGACTGGGCCTCCCATCTACTGACACCCGGTCTTGTGCCAGTGTGGGTACACCAGGCCTTTCCAGAGTCCACCCAGGACGTAGCCTGAGCAGGGGCTGCCCAGGACCAAGGAGGGAGGCCCACCTCAGACAGTGCCTGCTTCAGTGCCGCGTAGGCTTCATCCAGGTTATCATTGATGATCACCAGGTCGAACAGGCCTGGCTCCTTGCCTGGGGACCAGATGGGGTCAGGGACAGACAGCATCAAACTCATCACCTAGCTGTGTTCCCTTGCTGCTATTCTGCGAGGCAGCCCTGGCATGTCCAGGCTATGGGAGGGACAGACCCCGAGGGCCAGGTGCCAAGCCACACTCTCCTCCCTGCAGAACCCCAGCAGGGGCTCAGTCCTGTCAAGCTCTTGAATCCAAGCTCAAATTCACGATTGTCTCGAGACACTGGTCAGGGCTAGCAGTGCGAGTGATGTGGCTGCCCCACGCCCTTGCAGAGACAGCAGAAGGGCCAAGCAACCCCCGCCTGCAGCAAACTGAGCACAGACCAGAGAGAAGAGGATCCAGGTGGAGATGGGGGTGTGAACCTTTAGGGGACCCCAGCTGCACTCACTGCTGTCCATGTCTGCCCGAGCGGCGGCCAGCCGCTTCGCCAGGCTCTCCTCTGTCTCCGTATTACGCTGGCGCAGCCGCTGCTCCTAGAAAGCAGGCCCACGTGGGGTCAGAGCCTCCTGGGTGCCCGCCCAGCCCTGCCCCAGGCACCCACCAGCACATCCAGTGAAGGAGGCTGCACAGAGATGTAGATGGGGCAAAGGTCTGTCTTCTTGATGTTGCGTACGCCCTGCAGGTCCACGTCCAGCACGCAGATGCGGTTCATGGCCTGCACGGCCCGCACGGCCGCCTTGCTAGGGTCAGAGATGGGCGCAGCCAGAAGCTCAGTGGCACTGCTCTGCTCTGCCAGGCCCCAGGCCTCCAAGACTTTCAGAGGAACTTGGTCCCTCCCTCCCAGCCTCCCCTGGGCAGCTGTAGGGCCTCACCTGTCCCCAGCACCCCCTGCACTTTCCAGAGTACCCCAAGCACACCCCCACCAGGGCCCTGCCAGCATAGTCACTTGTCCTGCAGCCACATGGGGTTCCTCTTGGTGGGCACTGCCTGACCCCGGGCTTCTGGACAGGCCTGTTTCTGTGCCTCCTCATGTGCTCCCTTACCCACTAGATGGCTCAAGGTCTCCATGGGAGCTGGGGAAGGGCACGCTGCAGCAGGCAGACTGGGTGGAAGGTATCGGAGGGGAAGACTGGAGAGCCCACTGCTGCCATGACATGGGGACCCTGACCCACGGCGCCAGGTGTTTTGGGCCTACCCCATGCACAGCTCACCTTGTCCCATATAGGTTCCCTGAGAACTCAGCATGTTCAATGAAGTCCCCAGCGGCGATGTCATGTTGCATCACCTCCCTGGTCACAAAGTAGTAATCTGGAGAGGAGGAAGGCTGTCTAGAGGTGCCCACCACGCGGCCCGGCCAGCATCCCCATCTCCTCGGAGTACTGACAGCCCTCCTTCCATCCATGTCCGGGTTGCTCTGTCCATGTGTCATGTGCACTGCTTGCACTGTCCCCTCTGTGGGGACTGGAGACTGCCAGGTTCCACAGAGGAGGTGGGGACCCCTGGACCACACATCAGCATGGAGTGTCTGGGACATGCTGGAGGAGCACACTGCCAGCACACCACACAGCAGCGGGGCCAAGCTCAGGGCAGCCTGAGTCAGGTGCCCAGGACACTACTTCTGTAGCTTCCCCCAGGCTGACAAGAGGCACAGAACCTAATCACACCCACCACCCCTGAAGGCAGGGACCCTCTCACAGGTGGGAGACCACTGTGTGCACTGCAGCCAAGAGGCAGGGGATGATGAGACCTCTCAACACCATGCCAGCTGCAGCCAGGGCCCATGGACTACCCAAGCCAACTCACCTCTGCCGTTCTCCTCACCAGGCCGCGGGTTCCTCGTGGTATCTACAAAAAAGACCCACCACCCACTGAGAGACCCTGGAGCCCACCAGCTCCACAAGTCTTCTCTGGCAGGTATGCTCCACCCAGGGGCCCGCCGCAGGGCTGTGCACCAGACTTGAGGCCTGCACCGCATGGGCAGGAGGCTGTGGCAGCCCAGCCCTGGGCTCTGGGGGCCATGGAGACCAGGAGGCTTGCTGCAGACTCAGACCCCAGGAAAGGGGCATAAGCAGAGCACCCCCAGGCTGTGTGTGTGCCTCTGGGGCCTCCAGAGTGGCTCCATGCTGGGGACAACACCCCTAACCTCTGAAGCCCATATCTTCATGTCCCCAAAGTACTCACGGGACACACTGAAGCCAAAGATGCTGCCATGCTCCTGGAGCAACCTCTTCAGCAGGGTGCTCTTCCCAGCCCCGGATGGCCCACTCAGCACCACGGGCCTGGGTCCCGACATGCCTGTGCAGGGGCAGGTGCAGATGTGGGCAGCTGTGCCCTCACCCATGCCAGCACTGGACCACACAGGAGGCAGTGGGGTGAGGGCCTCCCTGTGCAATGTGCACCATGCACAGAAGAGTACTAATCCAGCAAAGATGACCACAAGAGCAAGGAGGCCAACAGGGCTCCAGCCCCACCCTTGTGTCTCCCCCAGCTAAGCCTGGGCCAGATGACACTGTCCACTCCAGTTCCATCTACTCAGGGCTGCCTCCAGGATCCCATCCTGAAACCCCTGCCCCACCCAGGGCTGCCCTACCCAGTGCCACCCCTCTGAGACCCTGAGACCTTTAGCCCATGTGGGAACCTAGCTTTGGCTCCTACAGGCAGTACCTGCCTGCTGGGTGGCCGGGTCTGAGGTGGGAGTGTTCCTGTCCCCACAAGTGTGGTCTCATTAAGGTCTGCTCAATCCAAGTCTGTTCTGGGAACCTCCCACTAGTCCTGGTCTCTGATGCCAGAGTTTGGGAAGCACAGGCTGCTGGCAGGTGGGGCAGCCCTACGAGGGGAAGCTGGAGTGGCTAAGGGCTCAACACCTGTGGCAGGAAGGCACTGAGCAGCCTATGCCAAAGGGGAGGTCTGTGGGATCAGCTGAGCCCTACCCCACAGCTCAGCACAATCTTGCACCAGTTGCCTTCCTTATGGATCTGCTGGCACTGCCCTAGGACAGGGACCCTTCCCTAGGATCTACTGAATTCCAGCCCTGACCCCACGGTCTCTCAGCGTTTGACTGCTCCAATTCACCCTCCCACCAACCTGGCCCTGAGCAGGCCTCCTTTCCCTGGGGGACAGCCCCTCCTGTCTCCCTGGGACAGCACCCACCTGCCTCCTCTGTGGTCAGCCTGGGGCAAGACTGCAGTTGCTCTGCACTCAAAGCTGGGGGCTAATCTCTGACAAGACTGCACCCTGCCCTTCTGACAGCTAAATCCCCAGGACACCCAATCCTGCCCTTCTTAGAACTAGATCCTCTGGGTGCCCTGCCCCACCCTTCTAAAGCTAAATCCCCAAGCACCAACCCTGCCCTTCTGAAAGCTAGATCCCAGGGGCCCTTACCCTCACAGGGAAGCCAGCCCCACCCCCACACCGAGGAGGAAGGAAAAGGAAGTTTCTTGCCCTGCCCTACCCTAGCCCATGTGAGCTGAGGGGTGCAAGACCAAGTCTGCCCAGGGCAGCACATGGGTGAGAGTAGGAGGGAGGAAAATCCAGGCAGGATTTTGGGGACTAAAGCTTCCCCTCTGTGCTGGCCTGGGCAGAGGGAGACCCTGGAGGCTGTGTAGGAGCTGGAGGGGTTGCCTGGCAACCCAAGCACCTTAGCCCTGGGCTGTTAGCAGCACAGTGCCTGCAGAGACAAGCACCTGTGTGGGCAGGCCTGCTTCTTAATCTCCAATGTAGGCCATGAGGTCATCTCAGAGCACCATGCCGGCTCTTCACATACAGCGGAACATGCCACAGGACACTGCCCGCAAGTGCTCCTACAAGGTACACGCACTCAAAACATGCACATCCGCACATACACACTGAAACGCACGTTTGTACATGTTCTTGAGATGAAACACTCGGGACCGCTTGCGAAATATGCAGGAAGGAGGGATAGGGGAGCCTGGACCACATCACCAGCAGGTCAGTAACAGACTGCTCTGGCCTGCCTGTCCAAGGTGTCTTCTCACCTGTCACGCTGCTCTGCATGCCACCTTCTCTGGGGCGTCCAGGCAGAGCTCATGCCCCCCGGCCAGCCCTTGCTCACCCAGGCCTGCTGCCAGCTGCACATCCTGGCTCCACAGGGCGGCCCTCCCTTCTGCCTACACCAGGCACTCAGGTGGCCACAGGATGGTGGCCTGCTGCTGCCAGTGGGGGCTCTGCATCCTGCTGACTTGGCACATTCAGTTTCTCGTACCCCAGAGTGTCCCAGGACACAGGAGCCCTGTAACCCAGGCCAGCTTCTAGAGCTCCTGGCTCGCGTAAGGGTAATTATGGGTTCCCGGCAGGGCTCACCCTGGGGTTGTCCAGACTCAGTGCATACCCCAGCACTGTCCATGCAGTCTGTCTGGTTTGCCCCACTCAGTTGGCTTGTCTACAAAGACTGAACACCTAGAAGGTGACTAACAGGCCACGTATGGCCAGCTGGGCCAAGGGCCTCAAGCTTCAGTATCACCCGACTTCTGTGCCAAATGACACAACTACCAGCACTCCAACAGTTTAGTCACCCTGGTAGCAACCAGGAAGGACCACATAAAAGAACAGGTGGCATGTGGATTCCTAGAAAACAGACACCTTCCCAAAATCCCTGATTTCCACTAACCTAGTCTATGATTCTGGAACCCTCAGGGGTGGAGAGGTGGAGTTGTGAGGAAACCCTGCTTTTCCATTCTTTAGCCACTGAATAAAGCTTGTACTGCTGATGCTCAGCTTTGGTTTTGTTACTGGCTGCCCAAACCTGAACGAGGAAAGGTCTCTACCTTGAAGGTCTCTCCCTCATAGGAAGGGAACATTTCATCCCTAACAAGTATATGGACTCCTATAAGCAATCACAGCACAGCTACTTTGGTTGCTGAAAAGAGAAACCCACCTGGAAGAATGATGAGTACTACTGTACCAGGAGGAGGAGCACTGCTGGAACAGGAGGAAGAGTACCACTGTACCAGGAGGAGGAGCACCACTGTACCAGGAGGAGGAGCACCACTGTACCAGGAGGAGGAGCACTACTGTACCAGGAGAAGGAGCACTACTGTACCAGGAGGAGGAGCATTACTATACCAGGAGGAGGAGCACTTTTGTACCAGGAAGAGGAGTACTAGTGTACCAGGAGCACTACTGTACCAGGAAGAGCACTGCTGGAACAGAAGAAGGAACACTGCTGGAACAGGAGGAGGAGCATTAGCATACCAGGAGTACTACTGTACCAGGAGGAGCACTACTGGAACAGAAGGAGGAACACTGCTGGAACAGAAGGAGGAATACCACGGAACAGGAGAGGAGTACTACTGTACCAGGAGGAGTAGTACAACCGTATCAGGAGGACAAGCACTGCTGGAACAGGAGGAGGAGCACTACTGGAACAGAAGGAGGAGTACTACTGGGACAGGAGGAGGAACACTACTGGAACAGGAGGAGGAACACTACGGAACAGGAGGAGGAGTACTACTGTACCAGGTACTGCGGTATCAGGAGGCTGAGTACTACTGTACCATTAGGAAGAGGCTGTCCCACATTTTGGGAGGATGAGAGTCTGTACCCCATCCCCAGGGCCACTCACCTATGGGCTGTGGTAGCAGTCAGGGGGACAAATGGGTGACAGTGAGGGATAGGGAACAGACAGGCATGAACAGTGAGAATCTGAGATTAAGGCGATAATTTTGTAAACTGGGCCCACTTTGCTTTCTTTTAAAGAGTAATTTACCTGCAGCCCTGCCTGGCTCAAGTCCACAGGATACATTCTCAGCTAACTACCTGCTACCTGCATGAGAAATACAGGCCCAAAATGTCAAGAAGAACACAAGTTACCCCGAGGGAGATTTCTGTGGCCCCCAGAACACGGGAGATAAAGGATAATTCTCCCAACCATAAAATTGGTAAGAACAGGTTCCAATCAGAATCAGTCAGTATAGCCAAAGTGAACTAGAGTTGTCATGATAGCCTGATGTCATGACATGCCTGATGTCAACATGCTGTCAAAGGGCTGGGGTTGTGCTCAGTGGTAGAGTGCTCACCTAGCACATGCGAGGCCCCCTTGGTTCAATCCTTAGCACCACGTAAATATAAATAAAATAAAGGTATTGTGTCCAACTACAACTAAAAACAAACAAAAAAACAAAAAAACAAAAAACATGCTGTCAAGAGGTGGACCAGGGTGGGACTGTCTGGCAATTTCCCCAGGACTCCAATAAAACTGGAGAGCAGGAGGGGCATGCTGTCCCCTCTCTCAGAGGACCCACTCTCTCCCTTGAGAGTCTCCTTTTCCTTTCCCTTCAATAAACTCATGCCTGCCACTCTGAGGGACATGTCTGGTATCTTCCTGGCACGACCCCAAGAACTGGGTAAGAAAGGACTGCTGCGACTGCCTCAGCTTAGCAGCAGGTCTTGCTCTAACAGAAGCACATGTGCAGGTGCCTATACCCCTGCATCACAACCAGCTCCATCCCTGCCATGGTCCTGCTGCGCTGCACACCCCAGGCCCAGCTTGCCAGCCTCTTCAGGAGGATGCACCCCTCCTGACCTATCTGGAGGAGAGGCAGGGAGATACAGCTGGAAGACACCAGCTTGGCCTGGCAGACCTGGCACATGTTCTAAGGGCTCCACAGAGTCTGGCCAGGGCACAAGCCACACACTGAGCACCAGGAGCTCACAACCAGGAGTACCTGTCCCTCTTCCACAGGACCACATTGCCCTGGCCAGCCCCACCAGAGGAACCACAGGCTGACAGCAGGCCCACTTGAGCTGGTGTAGGCCCCTACTGGAACAGTAGGGTGTGTGCGCCTGCGCTGGGGAAGCCGGCACAACCAACGTGGGACACAGCTGTAGCCCCAGGCACCTCCCCTGGGAAGGAAACTGCACAGCTGACTCTCACCCTAGCAACTACCAAGAGCATTGAGCCAAACCACAGGCCAGAGGCAACTTGTTTTGGGGAGAATGTGGAAAGTACTCTGGACCCTTTGCTCTTTGGTTCTTTCAGTTCCAAACCCTGGTCATGAGCCAAAACCCCCACATCTGTAAGAAGTGGCTGAGATACAAGAGAATTCCACAGGAGCTCAGGAGGGACTGTCACCCAGAAGCATTTGCTGGGAACTACTTGAATTGGGCTTCCCTTGCACCAGCAGCCCCACTCCTCTCCTCCCTACAGCCTGCCCCTAAGACTGGATTCTGCCACAGCTGCCCCCTCCCTTTGCCTTCCAGAAGACACCAAAAGAACAAAGATGTCAGCTCCCTCTAACCCTCTCCTGAGAAACAAGTGGCTTTGGGCACCCAGGTGACATGTCCCAGCTTGAGACCACCCAGCCCTATGGAGCTTCTTCTAAATAAGGTGACACCTAGACCAGGTGCAGTAATGCCTGTCTGTAATCCCAGCAAATTGGAGGGTTAGGTAGAAGCATCACAAGTTCAAGGTCAGCCTCAGCAACTTAGCAAGGCCCTCAGCAACTTAGTGAGATCCTGTCTCAAAATTAAAATAAAATAAAAAATAAAGTGCTCCTGGGTTAAATACCCATTACCTGCCCCCTGCCCCCCCAAAAAAACAAAACAAAACAAAACAACAACAACAACAAAAAAAAAACCTAGCACCTGGAACGGTCTGAGCATTTTCTGTCTTATCCTCCTACCCAAGTGGGACAGGATCTACCACTGTCTTCAGAGGAAGCCAGGGCAGGGCGGAGCACCCAGCCCTGTACAACTGCCATGCCTTGCTGACACTGCCCTGTTTGAGATTCTCCCCACCCAAGAAAAAGGAACAAGGGCAGAACAAGCATAGAAAGTAGAACCAAACAACAGTAGAGTGCAAGGACCCCACGGGGCTGGCCAGCAGCCCTCTTCTGCAGGGGGAGACCCAGCCCAGCACAGGCAGGGTCAGAGAGGAAACTGGAGCTGAGTACAGAGGCACCTTCCTCCTCCACCTGCTTTCCTGGGCTTACCCCCACTCCCTCCCTTCCCTTCCTAATGATGTGGGATCACTCTTGTCCCATCCGCTCCTTCTACCTCTTTCTCAAATCATCTCAACATGCTTCCTGACTATTCTGCATGTGCCTGAACAGACAGGGGAAAGTGTGGGGTGGCTGGAGCAAAATGTAATACATTCAAGTTCACAACTTCAGGACGTGCTGGTCTTGTTTTTTCCAGCCAAAATCTAGTGCCAGGCCAAGGTTTCCAGAGCCTCAAGGAAAGGCAGTGGCACCACTGGCCAGCATGGCAGGAAATTCTGCTATCAGTGACTGAGACAGGAAAGCCCCAAGTAGCAAATCCCATCCTATCCTGTCCTTCCTGGGGACTGAAGAAGAAAGTTTTCCTGAGTTCCTCAGAGCAAAACATGGTCTGGGAAGTCTAAGAGTGACAGAAAACGCCAGAAAAGCCCACACTGTGGCAGGCAAAGCCCTCTAAAGACCCTGCAAGGGTGAACTTGAAGGACACCCTTCTACAGAAGTAAACTGCATTCCTTCTCTTCCCTTGGCTCTACCCAAGAGTGGCCAGCTATCACCTGGCTTCCACCCTCTCCTCAGGACAGGTACTACATGGCACCTTCACCTACTCCAAGCATCACCTATAGGAACTCCTGCACTCCTCGCTTGGAGAGCAGGCTATGTATGTTCTCAGTTCTCAGGCTGAGCCTAAACTTGAGTTTCTCCATTTTATGAAGCAGTAGTTTGCCATAAGCTACTCATTTTGAGTGCAAGTGCCAAGATAGAATGACTCCATGCCTTGTTTATACAAGTAAACCACCACCATCTGCCCAATACAACCAACTGTAAGGCACACATTGATAAATAACTTATATATGCCAACTTATCAAACTAAATTAAGGAGCACTTGGACGCATGGGCAAACCAAATCACATCAGGAACATCAGACATGGGAGCTTATCCATCTCACCAGTTGCAAACCCCTTCCTTGCTTGAGACCCAATAAAAGTAGGAGCCTTGAGACTGAATGGCAGTACCTTGACCCCATCCCCTGGGCACTCATCAACAGCCTTGCTCAGGAAATTCACTAGTGAGGAGCTTCCATTTCCTGTCCCCGTTGGGCTGCAGCAGAGATGTCTGTCCTGCTGGGATGGCCACACATGACCCCACTCTAAGCTGACACCGAAACTGCCATCCACCTGGACTCTTGACAACTCTGCAGAACTGATTCGTTAAAATTCTTATCTGACCACCTACCTGCAGTGACTGAGTCTTGACTCATGTCTCAGCCTGGGCTCATGATGCAGCACCCTGTAAGCCTGCACCGCCTTGACCCTTCCTCAGTCTTTTTCCTGTATACACCATTGTGTGATGTGGGACTTGAGTGTTAGACAGGAGGAATTAGGGCTGGATAAAAGACCTCGTATTTTCCTGGATTACGACTCTCAACGAACCCATTCGAGGAAGGCGTGTCGTTCAACAGATTCTGACATTGTGGAAAGACATAAACGTGTTTGGCCTGTTAGTGACAGAGCCTCCTCACGACAGCATCCTGTGCCCTGCAGACTCCATCTCGGCTCAGACCGTGCTTGGGGACAGCTCCGCACCGGCGGCTTCTGGAAGCCAGGAGGAGTCCGGCCCCGTCGCCACAGCCGCGCTTGGGACACTTCTAAGCGCCGGCCTACCCAAAACCCCACAACTGCCCGCCCGCGAGCCTCGCCGGGGACCTCCGGGGCGGGCGCGGAGCGCGCGGACTGCCGGCGGCTGCAGTTCGGCGCCCGATCCCGCCACGCAAGGTTTTAAGGACCGGCGGGGACGCGTCTGCCAGGATCCCGAACAAGGACAGTCGCCACCGCGGCCCAGGAAAAGCCGCCGCCAGCAGCCCGCGCCGCACTCACCGTCCAGAGGGGCCCGGCCCAGGGCGGCCGCCGCCAGCCCGGCCAGCGGGCGCCGCAGCATCAGGGCCGCTGCCGCCGCGCCGCCCCGCCCCGCCCGTGAGGCCTACGTCACAGCGCCGCGCCGGCCCGCGCGCGCTTACACGTGGATGCGTCACAGAGCCTCGCCGGCCCCGCCCGCGCGGGCCTCCGGCCGCCCGCGCCAACTACCTCCGTGACGTCACAGCCCTGCGCCGGCTGCCCTCGGCTTCGGAGGCCCACGGCACTGGCCGGTTTCTACGCATCGTCCCCCTGCTGCCCGTGGAGGGCAGGGGCTTGCTCTTCCAGGACGCAGCGTGGGCTCCGAACGGTTAGGGGTCGCGGGCGGAAGAGAGCAGCCCGCTGTCGAGGGAGGACCACGTAGCAGCAGGATCTCGGGTGGGACTGGCCCGTGCTTGCGGCGTGTAAGCCAGGCAGCCTCTGTTCTTACTGGGAAGCTAGGTCCTTGTCACCGTTTCCGAACTGACAATGGGGACGAGGGACTGCGAAATAGGAAAGTTTTATTGCAAAGGAGAAACAGAGGACTTTTGTCTGGAAGCTGTGATTCTCCCAGCGAGGGAAGACGGAGGACTTTTAGAATAATAATAGTACAAGAGCTTGGCCCCAGATATTAACAGTAGCTATGATTAGTGTCCCTTGGTGTCCTTGAGAGAGCTGTTGCTCCAGTTCCCAGGCTTCAGTTCTTTTACTCTTGTGGGCAGTGACACGTCTGGTCTATGAAGGACACAAATAGATTATCCTGGGACAGAAAAAATGTTAGTCAGTTTTATAAAATAAGGCACTTGGCGGTGGAGGGGCAAGGTTTACCCTCAGCATGAAGTTGACCCTGGTTACAGTTCTACAGGATGTAAGTAAAGCTCCTCTGCTCTTAGCAGGTTTGTGGGTTCTGTAAAGTGGGGGCAAGGAGAAAGAAAATAACGGATAGATTAAATTAGGTTACTTTTTGTAAGGATTATTAAAAGACAAGAGTCTGGCATGACATGTTGAAGTGTGAATATTAGAGAAGCACACCTAGGCAAGCATATAAAGCAGGGTTTATTAAAAAGGGGTACAATAGACTTATCTCAGGAAGGAGAAGGGGGCTATACTGGTATCCTAGAATGGTTCTAGGATATCCAAGAACCCAGGCGTTTGGCCCTTTTTAAATGTCCTAGGCTTCCTTTGTTCTCCTGCCCTCTTCCCCTTACCTTTCTCCTTCCTGCCAAGGTGACTAGGCCCGGGAATGCTCCAAGGGATGATAAAAAGGTGGGCTGAAGGGGGAAGGGCAGGATAATGCAGCTCAAGACACATTAATTAACAATCTTATAGCTCCCTGTAGGGAGGGGCGTTTCCTGGGACAGGTTACCTTAGAACAGGTTGGAGCAGGGGCAGGTTCTTGAATAAGGGTGGAGGAAGGGCTCTGAAGGAATTAACATTTCAATCTCTCTGGGCAGCCTTCAACTTCCAGGACTCACTCAAAATTGGCCTGACTCTATCTGACCTGACTTTATTTACCTCTCAATACTGACCTGCCTGTCTAATTCTGGCTTCAATATGATTCTTGAAATTCTAAGTAGAGCCTTATGCTGCCAAATAAGAAAGGCAGGTGGGATCAAGGAAAAATTAAGCTGTAAGTGAAAAATCAGCCTCTACCTCAGAGCAAAGCCTGTCCAAGGAAAGGGACATGACCTTTGTCCTTGGAAAGACCCACAGAGCACTCCTAGGCACATTACCACCCTGCTAAGTTGTTTATCTACAAATGAGATCTGCTGCGCCAGGTGTCCCTGACTCAGTCAGGCTAGGTGGGGACCCACAGCAAACCCTTAGCAGCCACCAATCAGCATGAGGGTCACCTGGGATGCCAGATGACCCTCCCAGTAGTTTATGGTGTTGGGAAACCATGTAATTCAGCATGAACACCCCTCTTGGCTTAAACCAATCAGTTCAAATGAATACCCCTTTTGTAGTAACCAATCACCCCTACCCAACCTGTTCCTGCCAGTGAATGTGCTAATCATGTTTTAAAGTTGTTATTTGATTTTCCCGTGGTGTGTGATGATTTGCTAAGAGATGCTATGACGTATGTGAGGGTCCCTGCCTTCTCCAAAGAATGTATAAAACTGCTGCAAACCCTGGGCTCGGGTCTTTCAGCATCACCAGTTGCTGTGTGTGAGCGCGCGGAGGACCGAGCTAGCTCACAATAAACACCTCTTTGCTGTTTACATCGATCTTGGTCTCTGGTGGTCTTTTGGGGGGTCCCAAATTCAAGCATAACATAAGAGCCGCTTGGAAAGAGCAGCCCAGTGTGAGGCTATCAACTTCGCCAGGTATGCAGTTTGTCTTTTTGATTATGACGTTGGGCAGTTGGGTCAACTTGCTATGACCCACACTTCAGACATGAGATTTGTCTCCAGAAATTTACATGCAGTGTTAAACCACCATGCAAAGAAAGACCACTGACTCCAATTTTCAATCAAATTAAAGCAAGCTTGTATTATGTACACAAAGAAAGCTGGCCAGGACTGTCTTTCCAATCAGGGCTAGAGAGCAGCCCCCCAGCTTTCCAGGAACAAGGTTTTACAGCACAAAAAGTTGCAAAGGAGGGTGTCTTGAGAACTTACACTAATAGGATTTTGAATGCAAAGGCAGCAGGTTAGTGATCTACATGGCATGATATTTCAAGGTAGGGAGTAAATTCAGATCCCAACATCAGGATTTATGAGGCACCAATGAGGTTTCAGAGAGGGTTGTTATCTGGTCAGGGGGAGCCAGGATTTGTGAGGCGCCACTAAGGTTTTAGAGAGGGTTAAGTAAAACAGAAATTAACTTTACATGATTTTGTGATGATATGGCTCCCAATCTTAGAGTTCATCATCGTTGTCCAGCTCCAGTTTATAGGGCTTCAGGAAGTACCAGGTTTCTGTTCTCAAGACTAAAAGGCTCAGGGTTTACTCCAGTTGAACTGGTCTGACTGGGCTGTATAAAATAACCACACAAGAGACACAAATACTTTTTACTTTGGGGTCGCTGTGATGGCTCCTCTGACCTTAAAGGTCCCCAGGAAGAGAGAGAGCAAGAGCACGTGCTGACCCCTTTTATTGAGGAGAAGCTATTCAAATAAGGCAAGGGGTTAGGTTTCAGGGGCTGAGTCTATCTTCGTGATGTCCACTATCAGCAGGTTGACTGACATCTGGGCAGGCCACACCCAAGGACACAGTAAGAGAAGAGGACACGCACAAGGCACTTCCATGGAAGATTTATCCTAAACAGGGCAAGGGGTTATATTACAAAGGAACAGGTGAGCATAGCTTCCCCATGGGGCTGTAGCAAGATATACCCAAGCATGAGACACTATCCTCGGACCCAAGAAATGTGGGGAAAGCTCTGCCACAATTCTGCTACTGCATGCCTCAGCACCCAGCAGGGGAGTGTGACTCAGTCACGTGCAAGGTTGGTCTCCCACAAGGAAGGAGCATTCTTGTTCTTGTTTGGAAAGTTCTCAACCAGATCTTGGAGGAAACTAGAACATCCAGTCCAGACTACAGGCTGGCAATAGCAACTTGAAAATGTTGTACAGGGTTACAGTCCAATGACAAGCCTACTATCTTGTTTTTCTTCTAAAACAGTTTTTCACATTAGTTACCCCTACTTCTATCACTCATATATGACTAATCTGTTTGGAAAATAAGTTGAGACTCATCAACTTGTCCTGATTGTTTATAGAACTGCATCAAGGACTTCTGATAAGAAATCTCAGATTGGGTATTTAAAAACTTCCCAGCACTAGGAAGCCAAAACAAGGCTGATTTCAGATGTTACTTGTAGTACCTATCAATTCGTTCTGTATACATTCTAAAATGTGACATGTGGTGAAAGCTTTGTAATATAAACAGTATTTCCAATTGTACTCTATTACAAAGAAAACAATGCTTAATAACTATGCAAATTACTGTGTTGCCATAAAAATAAGGATACTCATGATAGACCCAGCCTAATTCCCTCTTAAGATTGGGAGCCATCTTGTCACAAAGGCATGAAAAGTTAATTTCGGCTTTACTATAAATTACTGTGATTTCTAAACTTGCTTGGAATGCCTGCCCATGCCTTGAACTCACCCATGTCTGGCTTTCCCTGACCAGATAACAACCCTCTCTGAAATCTTAGTCTAATAAATTCTGGCTTTCCTTGACCAGATAACAACCCTCTCTAAAACCTTAGTGGCGCCTCATAAATTCTGATGTTGGGATCTAAATTTACTTCCTAAGTGCTGAACCATTTAGACCATTAACCTACTACCTGCCTTTTTATTATGCTTGTCAAAATTCTGTTATTTGTAAGTTCTCAAGACACGCCCCCCTTTTGTAACTTTTTGTGCTATAAAACTGCATTCCTAGAGAGCTGGGGCACTGTCTTCTATTCCCACGGGTTTCAGGAGAGACAGCCCTGGCCGGTCAGAATTACAAGCTTGCTTTAGTTTGATTTAAATTGGAGTCTTTTCTTTGCATGGTTTAACACTCATGAGTACTTTCTGAAATCTGAGGGGATCATGTAGGGAGAAAAGCAAAGATTGATTTTTGTTCACAAAGATATACTTTTACCAAATTGTAGCATGCTATAGGTAGCTTAAAAATAAAAATGCTTTTTAATTTAAGAAATTGTCATCAAATTTAAGTTAACTGATATCTCATAATTGTTCATCCACTGTCACCCATTCATCCAGTCTGGTATCATGTTTATTTTTGTGGTGCTGGGATTGAACTCAGAGCCTTGTCAGTGCTACACAAGTTCTCTACCACTGAGCTAATTGCCCTAATATAATTATTGAGTCCAGTTTTTCCATTAGAGTTTTGGAAATTCTTACACAATCCAAGGTATATCCTTAAAAGTTACCATAACCAGCATTTGTCAGTAACTTTTCCATCCTTTCCACAGTCTCTTTGAAGACACTTTATAATGATAATCGCTTGCAAAAAAACTTCTAGAAAAGCATAAGAATAAAGCATTTAACTCTAAACTACATGAAGGGGCCATGGTTGGAGATTAGATGAGAGTTCATTACAATAATCATGTAACTGACAGGGAAATTTAGTTATTTCTGTGGCCTGCACTTTAACATAAATGGCAGTTGATAACATATCAGACTTTTAGGAATTTTCTGTTTGTTTTGGGTTCTCGCTGTGTTGCCCAGGCTGTTCTCAAACTTGTGGGTTGAAGTTGTGAGAAATAGAGGGTTCAGTGATCCATTTTCAGAATATAGTATCCATTTTAACTAGTATCTAGTTAATACAATATTAACTTTAATATTGTAGCCATTTTAACTATAGCCCTTCCCTTTGTCCTCCCCAATTTTAAAATTAGCCCATCCTGTGTATTGTAACCCTGAGCTACTCCTATCAGAGAAAGGGGCAGTGCTATATTAAGGATAAAATAGGTAGAATCCTGCCCAGGTGTGCTTGCTTGCCAAACTTTGGTAGTGCATCATTCTGCAGAAGCAAAGTTTGCCTTGCCATGCTACTTCTGAATACCTGTTTGATTCCTTGCAGAACCCAATTTATTTCTAACAATTTTGGCACCCCAACGTGGGATCGATGCATTACCTAAAGGGTCTTGGGGACTCCCTCCCATTGCCTTGACTGGGCAGCCAGCAGCCTTGGAGTGGAGAGAGTACCTGTGATCTCTGAGGCTGACAACGGACCCAAAATCAGAAGTGGATGGGCAAGTCCTTTGAGTATAGATCAAGGAGAGGGATAGCGGGGTCAAATGGTGGTTCCATTCCCAATTTTCCAAGGAATCTCCATACTGCTGCTGTCTGTATTGGCTGCACCAATTTGCAGTCCCACCAGCAGTGTATGAGTGTGCCTTTCCCCCCACATCCTCGCCAACAGTTATTGTTGCATATATTCATAACAGGTGCCATTCTGACTGAAGTGAGATGATATCTTAGAGTGGTTTTGATTTGCATTTCTCTAATTGCTAGCAATGATGAATATTTTTTCATATATTTGTTGATTGATTATATATCATCTTCTGAGAAGTGTCTGTTCAGGTCCTTGGCCCATTTATTGATTGGGTTATTTGGGGTTTTGATATTTAGCTTTTTGAGTTCTTTATATACCCTAGAGATTCGTGCTCTATCTGATGTGTGAGGAGTAAAAATTTGCTCCCAAGATGTAGGCTCTCTGTTCACCTCACCAATTGTTTCTTTTCCTGAGAAGAAAGTTTAGTTTGAATCTATCCCATTTATTGATTCTTGGTTTTAATTCTTGTGCTATATATGGCAGGAAAATCTGTTCTTGAGTTCCAGAGAGAAGCACTTCTTGGTGGTTGGGACATCTCAGAGGTTGTGTGAATGTGACTGAGATGTGAGTGCAAGAAACCACAGGGTGGTGGTGATGCGGTTGAGCCTCTAAGTAAAAAACTCTAGAAAAAGAGGGTTCCAGAAGGGGAAAAGACAACAAAATTCCCCCAGGTAGCCCTCCAGGCCACATGTTAAAATATTAGAAAGATAGTCCTGGGATGAAAGGGAAAAAGAAACCAAAGATGATAGAATACCATTGTTTTATTTGGACTCATTGAGCATGCAGGGAGTTTGTGGTGTACAGAAATCTCCAGAAATAAATTCTAGGGGGCTGGGATTGTGGCTCAGCGGTAGACCACTTGCACTTGCCTAGCATGTGCGAGGCCCTGGGTTCGATCCTCAGCACCACATAAAAATAAAATAAAGATATTGTGTCCGACTACCAATAAAAAGTAAAATATTAAAAAAGAGAAAAGAAATTCTAGGCCCAGGGACAGGAAAGAAAAATGGAAATCACATGCCCTTCCCAAATCTGTGATAGGCTGTATTTTAATTTCTAGAGGGTTAATCAGTTCACATGATGTAAATAAAACTTAACAAAAAGGATCAATCTAAATGAAAGATGCTTTTGAAATTACTAACCCATACATTTTTCTAGGGGCCTAGCCAATCAGCATGTTGGTTTCTATAGAATGTTTAAAGTGCAATGTCTATTGCTTCTAAGGATTTTTCTTTGGCAGAAAAAACTGACAGTGTTAACTTTGTTGTTGTTGTTCTTTTTGGATATATATGACAGTAGAGTGACATGCTGTGAATACATGTAGTATAATTTATTCTAATTAGGATCCTGTTCTTGTTTTTGTGCGTGATGTGGAGTTACCATGGTCGTGTATTCATATACAAGAATAGGAAAGTTATGTCCAATTAATTCTGTCTTTCCTTCATTCCCCTTTGTCTAATCCAATAAACTTCTATTTTTCCCTCACCACCCTCCCTTGTTGTGAGTTAGCATCCACATATCAGAGAGAACATGTGGCCTTTGGATTTGGGGATTGACTTATTTCACTTAGCATGATACTCTCCAGTTCCATCCATTTATGGCCAAGAATGCCACAATCTCATTCTTCTTTATGGCTAAGTAATATTCCATTGTGCATATATACCATGTTTTCTTTATCCATTCATCTGTTAAAGGGCACATGGATTGGCTCCATAGCTTGACTATTGTGAATTGAGTTTCTATAAACATTGATGTGGCTGTATCACTGTAGTAGGCTGATTTTAAGTCCTTTGGGTATAAACTGAGGAGTGGGATAACTGGGTTAAATGGTGGTTCCATTCCTAGTTTTCTGAGGAATCTCCATACTGCTTTCCAGAATGGTTGTATCAATTTGCAGTCCCACCAGCAATGTATGAGTGAACATTTCCCCCCACATCTTCACCTACATTTATTGTTATTGTATTCTTGATAATTGTCATTCTGACTGGAGTGAGATGGAATCTCAGTGTAGTTTTAATTTGCATTTCTCTAATTTCTAGAGATGTTGAACAATTTTTCATATATATTTTGACCATTCATATTTCTTTTGTGACGTGCTTGTTCAGCCCATTTATTTTTGGGGTTATATGTCATTTTTTTGGTGTTAAGTTTTTTTGTTGTTGTTGGGTTTTGGTACCAGGGATTGAACTCAGGGGCAGTTGATCACTGAGCCACATCCCTGGCCCTATTTGTATTTTATTTAGAGACAGGGTCTCACTGAGTTGCTTAGCACCTCACCATTGCTGGCTTTGAACTCACAATCCTAATGTCTCCTGAGCTGCTGGGATTACAGGCGTGGGCCACTGTGCCTGGCCGGTGTTGAGTTTCTTTGAGTTTTTTTTTTTTTATTAGTTGTTAATGGAACTTTATTTGTATGTGTATATGGTGCTGAGAATTGAACCCAGTGCCTCATGCATGTTAGGCAAGGGCACTACTACTGAACCACAGCTCCAGCCCTCTTTGAGTTCTTTATATATCCTGGAGATTAAATCTCTGAGGTGCAAGTAGTAAAGATTTCCTCCCATTCTGTGTAGGCTCTCTGTTCACATTTGTGATTGTTTCCTTTTCTGTGAAACTTTTTAGTTTGCTATCATCCCATTTATTGATTCCTGATTTTACTTCTTGGGCTTTAGGATCTTATTGAGGAAGTTGGTTCCTAAACCAACATGATAGAGAGTTGGGCCTACTCTTTCATTCTAGTAGGCACAAGGTCTGCAGTCTTATGCTTAGGTCCTTGATCCACTTTGAGTTTTGTGCAGAGAGGGGTTCAATTCCATTCTACCATATATGGATTTCCAGTTTTCCCAGCACCATTTGTTGAAGAGGATATCTTTTCTCCACTGTAGGTTTATGGCGCCTTTGTAACTAGACTTGTTTAATTCTTGGTTTTCACAGGTAACCCAAGTTAGAAATGGGTAGTTTAACACAGATGGAATTAATCTTCATAAATGGGTTTGTTAGAAGAGACATCTGATTAATTTGAGAAGTTAAAATACTAAAAAATCAATTAAGTTCAAGTACTCTTGGCTTCTTGAATTCCATGAGGTAACATATTCGGGTCTATTAAATGTGGGTTTTTTTGTTTGTTTGTTTTGGTTTTGGTTTTGGTACCAGGGATTGAACCCAGGGGCATTTAACCACTGAGCAACACCCCCAGCCCTTTTTTGTATTTTCTTTAGAGACAGGGTCTCTCTAAGTTGCTGAGGCTGGCTTTGAAATCACAATCCTCCTGCCTCAGCCTCCCAAGACTCTAAGATTACAGGCATGTGCTACTGTTCCCAGCTTTTTAAATGTGTTTTTATAAATTAATAAATGGGAAAAAAAGTTTAAAATTACTTGTTTCTAGGTCTTAACCTAAAAGCAAGGTAATTGAGATTTAAAATTGTAACAGGTATAATTCTATAAGCAAAGAGTATAAAAAGTTTCAGCTCTGTTTCAATTAAATTACTGTAAAAAGCTTATTAAAAGCTGGGTGTGGTGGCACATGCCTGTAATCCAGTGACTTGGGAGGCTGAGGCAGGAAGATTTCGAGTTCAAAGCCAGCCTCAGCAATGGTGAGGCACTAAGCAACTCCGGGAGACCCTGTCTCTAAATAACATACAAAAAAGGGCTGGAGATGTGGCCCAGAGGTTGAGTACCCCTGAGTTCAATCCCCAGTACCAAAAAAAAAAAATTATTGAAAAGGAGTAATTTGTCTCAATTCTGAAATTTCATGATTGTTTCAGAATTTAAGAAATTTAAGAAAGAGTAAACAACTGGGAAAAAAGAAATAAAAGAAAGTTGTAGGTATGGAAATATATTTTAGTATGGAAAATTAGGAAAAAGAAATGTGCAGGACTTGATCAATGAAGTATGAATGTATGGAAACAACGTCACTGAATGCCTTGATTTGTAGAATTATATGTATTAATTTTAATAAAAAAGTGAAAAAAAGTTTCTGGATGAGAAAGTATTTTGTGTAGTAAAAAACAAGTTGTAGAATGTCTAAGTTGCAAAAGTTTGTGGAACATAAATCTCAAAAAGTTCATGTGTGTGATTGAGTTGACTATCATTAAAGTTATTCAAGGTTTTTTCTCCCTAAGGCTAACCTTTAATAAGCTATTTTTTTAATGTTTAGAAACAACAAGGAATTCTTAAAACTTGGATCTGCTCTTATCTATCAAGATGATTACTTGTGTCTGTTTGGTTTTATTAGGGAACTACTACGTCTTAAAGAGATTAGGGTTTGTACCTGTTTTAATTTTTTTTAAATGATTACTTCATAACTGGTTAAATAAACATCTGTTATGTATGCATCTGAGAATTGTTTGAGCTTTAACTTTTAATGTAAAAGTAAAACTTAGTTATAAAGGACATCTATAATTGTGACTCCCCCAGCCATTACTGGCTTCTCTGTACATTAGGTGTATTCATGTTCTTCAAGTATACAAGCCTTTTAAAATGTAAACCTTAGAAGAGCATTTTACCAAGTTGTTTAGATGTTCTCTAAACTAAAATTGTCTATATCAATAGTGTCCTTCAGATTTATATAAAAATAACCAATTTGGTTGGTATTTATGTCGTTTAATGTTTTATAACTGGATAAAGGCAACCTATTATCAATAAGTTATATATATAAATTTGTGTTACTCTTTATGCTGGGATAGGAATTTAAGTCATTTTTGGAAGGTAATAAGGAGAATCTGATCTTTTTAAGAGGTCCCTTAGCCTTTCTGTGTGATTCATGTTTCAGATGTAATGTTGTATTATGTCAACTGATATTCAGATAGATTGAGAAAAATCATGTGAGAGCTTTGTAAATGATATTTAAGAAAAGGCAAAGATGAGCTTCAGAAATAAAGCACTTTGCTGGGTACAGCAGCTCATGCCTGTAATCCCAACAGCTTGGGAGGCTGAGGCAGGAGCATAGTGAGTGCAAAGGCAGCCTCAGCAAAAGCGAAGTGCTAAGTAACTCTGTGAGACTCTGACCCATCCTGGTAGATGGGATAACTGATAGAGGAAAGCTAAAGGAACCAAGAGGCTTCTCACAAAATAGGGAGGGATATGGCTCAGTAGTTGAGTGCCCCTGAGTTCAATCCGAAGGAAGGAAGGAAGGGAGGGAGGGAGGGAGGGAGGGAGCAAGGGAAAGAAAGAGAGAGAGGAAGGAAGGAAGGAAGGAAGGAAGGAAGGAAGGAAGGAAGGAAGGAAGGAAGAATTTTGCCTAAGATTTGTCAAGCTCTGCCTCATTTGAGATAAGGCTCTGCCTCTCACCCTAGTGCATATGAGAAAGGCTCCAAAGTAGGCCAGAATTAAACACATTTAAGTTATGTTCAAGAGGTTGATTTGTTGTTGTTGAGATCTCTAAATAGGGGATATAATACATAACTAAGTAAAGTTTTAGGGTTATAAAATTATGTTTCTTGGTTCATAGCTATTATATAAACTATGTTTTTGCTCTTTTAAATTTCATTTTGTATTTTCCTTGTAAAACTTTAAAACTGTTGCCTATGTTTTGCAGAAGCATACTTGTATTAGAACAAACTGAGTTAATCTGAGACAATGAGCCTTCACCTATATTACAAACAGGATGTACTACAGACTCCCAACACAAATACTGAAAGCTAAAACCTAGTCCTCCTGCTTTAAGACTGAAGAAACCAGCCCACTAGATGGTAAAAACTGAAACTTAGAGACCAAAGCCAAGAAGTAAAAGGGCCAAGGAAAAAGCCAATTGTTCACTCTTATCCTCTAAGGTAGCCAGGGCCCAGGAATGACAGGATGCCTTCAGGGGGCCTGCCACTCTGACTCATTGATTAGGGGACTCAAAAGGGCCCTAGAGAATGGGAAGCTAGGCAGTGTACATTCTACGAAGAGGGGGGTTATTGGAGAAGGAAATGCCTCTGATGCTCCCAGGGGAAGCCACATGGGGTCGAAAGACTGACCCATCCTGGTAGATGGGATAACTGGTAGAGGAAAGCTAAAGGAGCCAAGAGGCCTCTCACAAGTTATCAAGAGTAATCCCTGACAAGTCAGCTGGCACTAACAGTAGATAGGAAAGAGGTCACTTCTGACCAAATTGGTCTTAGACACCTGGCAGGAGAATGTGACCAAAACACAGCCTGACATTTAAAGGATAAAGACAATGGCTCTTTTACTTGAGATGAAAATTTGTGTCAGTCATCCTGAAAGTGAATATAACTGGGAGGTTGCAAAGGGAGGGTTTTTATACAGAGTGCCTGATAAATATCACAAAAAGCTCTGTCAAAGTCATAAGTTTGTTCTAGTGAATTTGGAACTTACAAATCTTCCTAACCTCTTGCATAGGTGGACTTGATCTGTGTCTGTTTTGCTTTTGTCTTTTGCTGGTATGCTTATTATGACCTGCTGCTCATACTCCTAGAGTTCACAAGTCATTACTTTCAGCCTCATGACTTGATTTTATTTATTTTCATTTTATTATTATTATTATTTTAAATTTATTTATTTTGCATTACAATTCTTTTTTTTTTTAGGGAGAGAGAATTTTTAATATTTATTTCCTAGCATTTGGCTGACACAACATCTTTGCCTGTATGTGGTGCTGAGGATCGAACCCGGGCTGCACGCATGCCAGGCGAGCGTGCTACCACTTGAGCCACATCCCCAGCCCTGCATTACAATTCTTAATACACCATTATACAATAATTTATCATCTCTCTGATTATGTATAAGGTATGTTGATACCAAATTCACATTTTCATACATGTATTTGTATAATGATGAGAGTCTCCTTTCACCACCCATGTTATTCCCCTTCTCCCTCCCTTTCCCTCCCACCCCTATTCCCTATCTAGAGGTAATCTTCCTCCCTTGCTCTCTCTCCCAACCTCATTTTGAGTCACCCCCCTTATATCAGAGAAGACATTCAGCATTTGTTTTTTTGGGATTGGCTAACTTCACTTAGCATAATCTTCTCTAATGCCATCCATTTTCTTGCAAATGCCATGACCTTATTCTTTTTCATTGCTGAGTAATATACAACTTGATTTTAATCAAGACCTGGAAAGAGGACAAGCTTCAACTGAGCTGGAAAGGACCTTACCACCTAAGGGCTCCTGATAACTGGGACAGCTATCTGAACTGACAAAAAGGGGAGAACTCATCACCATGGGCGTTTCCACCTTAAGAAGTTCAGGGCTGGGGTTGTGGCTCAGTGGTAGAGTGCTCACCTTGCACATGTGAAGCACTGGGTTCAATCCTCAGCCCCACATAAGAATAAATAAAGGAATTTTGGTATTGTGTCCATCTATAAATATATATATATAATTTTTTTTCATATGTCTAGGATGGATGGCAACACCAAAGGGTAGAAGAATAAAAATAAAAACAAGACCAAAAGGAATAAAAAGAAAAAAGGGGAAGTTGTGAGAAGTAGAAAGTCTGGTGGTCCATTTTCAGAATATAGTGTTTAGCCTTAATTGGGATATAAGATCCAATTGTAGCCATTTTAACTCTAGCCCTTCCTTTTGCCCTCCCTAGTTTTAAAATTAGACAATTGTGTAGACTGTGACCTGAGCTCCTCCTGTCAGAGCCAGGGGCTGTGCTGCATTAGGGATAAAAACAGTGACTGCCCATCCAGGTGTGCTTGCTTGCTGGACTTGTTCAGTAGCACACCCTAATGCAGAAGTAAATTTTGCCTTGCCCAGCCACTTCTGAGCATGTGTCTGATTTCTTGAGGCCTCCCAGTATTTGAAATAGTGATCCTCCCACCTCAGCCTCCTTGGTATCAGAGACGAGGAATATGTACCACCTCCCCCAGCTAGGAATTTCAGTTTTTTAAACAAATTAACATGTCCATACCAACTCAAAGAAGATTTAACACCATTTATTATTTAACAGTGCATTATAAATAACGTAATATTTCACATATGCCTAATTGATTTCATATCTCTTATGGATATTTCAGGAGCTCTCTGGAATTCTCAAAGTTAGTTCCCAGTCAAAAAAGATAACTTATAATTTGATTTTGAGGGTTTGTTAACAATGTCCAAAAGCATAAAAACACTTGATCAAAACAGGGTCACAAGTCATTATGAAATAACAGTAATCCATTTAACCAGTGGGATGATCAAAAAACTTCAACAGGTTACATGATTGTCAACAAACACTCAGCTCTTCTTTGGACTGAAGGTGTAGCTTAGTGGTAGAACATGTGCCTTGAATACTCATCTTCAGAACAGCAAAACATAATAACCCCCACCCCAAGTTTAGCTGTTTTAAAGTTGAGAAGACTTACTATAGTAATGGAAGATAATAAAAGATCACACATAGCACAAAAAATTACCTTGATAAAACACAGAACCAGTGTTTCCTCAGCCATTACTTAACAGGTAAACAAAAACTTGTCACTTTCTTGGCCCAAAACTCCAAGAAAACTTTGTCATTTTTAACAGAAAAGACAAAATTCCAGTTTCGCATCAGTGTACTATTAATACTAAGGCTAATTTTCATAAAACCTAATAAATCCACCTTATCCAAGCTTTGATCACACAACATAAAATTTTAACCTTGTATAGCTCTCTTTTTAAGACAAAAACATGTCTTTCATAACTTACCTTATCAAAACATTTTATTTTCCTTGAACATAGTTGTTTCTTTCCAGTGGCTTAATTACATACAATTTTTAACTCTTGTTATCCTTAATTTCTAGTGAATACTCACAAAAGCTGGTCTTAGATCAATATTCACTATTTCATAATCTACTCGAAACAAATTTTCATGTTTAAGAGACCTAAATATATTTAACTTCCCTTTACCATATGAAAATAAGACACCACAGTGTGTCAACTTTTTTTTTTTATGCTTAATAATTTATGTTTTGGTACTTTACTTAGAAATGATCCAGATATTTAATTTCACTTTAAGTTTTCAAGTAATGAAATGAACTTTTTTGGGGGGGGGGTGGTACTGGGGATAGAACATAGGAGTCCTCTACCACTGAGCCACATTCCTGGCCCTTTTTATTTTGAGACAGAGTCTCATTAAGTTGCCCCAGCTGGCCTTGAATTTGTGATCCTCCTGTCTTGGACTCCCAGTTAGCTGGGATTACAGATACGCAGCAAGGCATCCAGCACTAGAGATCAATTTCACAGAGGCTCCATGTTCTGTGTGTGTGAGTGGTGCTGGGGCCTGGACCCAGACTTTGGGCATGCCAGGGAGGTGCTCTGCCATTGCACTGCATCCTAGCCCTGTAACTTGGTCTTGAGGCTCCTGGACGGCCGGTCAGGTTGCACTGTAGGAGAGCCCTGACTGCGAGGGTAACCAGGCTGTAGCATGCCCCCTGAGCCCAGAGGAGATTTCACACTGGCAATGACAGCAAACAAGACTCACAGGACTGTATGAGCAAGTACACACAGGAGCCTTAGAGGACACTAGCCTGCACAAAACAACTGGCTGGGTGCCAGAAAGGTGAAATTTGGAATCCATTAAAGTTACATTGGTGGCCTTCTCTTACAATGGAATTCCCATTTCTGGGAATTGTGGTGTGTCCCCAAGGTTCATATGGCCCCCAGGGTGAAAATGCTAAGGTGGAGGGGCCTCTAAGAGGTGGGGCCTAGGGGGAGGAAGTCAGGTCTGTAATGGGGTTAATGCCCTACACCCACCTGAGCACATTGTTGCTCTTTTGGGAAGTACTATGAGGGTGGGTGGTTGTGAACCTAAGTCCCTACTCTGCACACTCCTACCATTGTGACATGTCCACCACAAACTCCTCTCCAGGGCCAAGCAGATGCTGATGCGCCATGGCCTTGAGACTGTGAGCTAAAAAATTTCTTTATAGAAAGTTAACCCAGCCTTGAGTGTTTTGTTATACACCTGCAATTCCAGCTACTTCAGAGGCAGAGGCAGGAGGACCATGAGTTCAAGGCCAGCCTGCACAACATAGTGAGATCCTGCCTCAAATAAATAAATAAATAAATAAACAAACAAAGGATGGGTATGTGGCAGTGTTAAGAGCACTTGCTTAGCATTTGCAAGGCCCTGGGTTCTCACACACACACACACACACACACACACACACACACACTATCTGAAGGTCTTCCCTGACCTTATGAAACACTGCGAACAAACCCAGGCCACCAGTAAAACAGGTGTCCATTATAGGACCTGACACTATAGTCCCCATAGTGCTTGCTAGCAGATCTCTGTCCCATCACTGGGAGCAGCCCTGTGTGGGCAGCTAGCAGTTGCTTTTATAGGCAACGGTGGGAGTGACCCTTGCCTGGGATCTATACAACGTTCAGCTTATGAGGGCACAGAAGGGTCTGGAGGGCATCTCCCTCCTCACAGCTCTTTCAGTGTTCCGAACTTCCAAGTCCCGCTCAATGTCCTTCAGAGATGTGGAGACAGATCTTCCAAGGCCCTCTGCCTGCTGCATGGTATGGACAGAGCCTCCCAGAGATGCTAAGACAGGTCATATATAAGCCCACCAACAAAGAGAGCTTCATGGCCACCCTGGGGAGCCAGGGCAAGAGGTTAGTACTACAGAGACACTGGGTGCTATTTGTGGGGCTCCCAAATATTTCCAGTGGTTACCAGTCTGTTTTGGTACCAGGGATTGAACTCAGGGGTGCTTAACCGAGTCATGCTCCAGCCCTTTTTGAGACAACCTCTCACTAAGTTACTGAGGCTGGCTTTGAACTTAAAATCCTACTGCCTTAGCCTCCCCAATCACTGGGATTAAAGGCATGCACCATTATGCCCAGCAATCAATCTGTTCTTGAGCATAAAAGTGTGTGCAGAAAAAACAAACCACTGAGGCCTGAGAACTGCCTGGGCAGCCACCAACATGGAGACTTTGTACAAAGTCCCTTCTTAGTGCTCAAATGTCCCACCTGAAGCCGAGAAGTCACCTGGGTGCATATACAACCAACCAAGACGGTTTATGCTCTGGTGGTGTCTTTTCATCATCCCTGGAGGAATAATTTGTGATGTTACTGTTGAACCTCCAAGTGTTGGCTCTATGATTGAGGAATGTGGGCATCAGAAAAGAGTAGGCTTCTTGGTCTACACAGTAAATGGGCAATACATTATGGTAGGACTTGCATCCCGATTCCTGTTTACAATGGGAAGTATAGGTTTCATAATCCTGGACTGATGCAATGCACCAACTATTCCAAAACTCAAGATATTTCTTCTGTTCATTGAAATCGCTTGTGTCCTACTAAACTTCCATGGCTGGAGTATTCATGAGAATTAAACTGCTGGGGTATCTGATGGGTTCTTTTGAAAGAAATCAGTGGATTCTGGATTTGCTCCTGTGAAGAAGTTTCAAAGGCTGTACCAGTCCTCTGCTATGAAACGTGGCAAAGAATAACAAGAAGCAGTGAAAAAATTATCAAGTGAAAAAATGGGAAGCATATTAAAGCTTGGGCTAAAATTTCTTGGTATTAGAGACAAGTTTATCAATATTTTTTTCCCTGACCTATTTTGATGTACCAAAGATGTCTTGATTCAGGTGCCAGTCACAAGCCCAAGCTCCTCACCTTGGCTGACTCACTGAGCCTCATTAGGCTGGATTAACTTGCTTATGTGACTCAGAGGAGACATGTTTATCACCTTTATATGGAGGCTATTTTAAAGACTACAGATAAACCTCCAGATGGAAAAAAGATACATGGGATTTTGTGTCCCATTGCCACAGGACTTCTGTCCCCTATACATTCCTGCTGCACCAGAAGCTGATGCTGGGACCATGCTCTTGGATCTCATAACTAGAGACAAGATGTGATACCGCCAGAAACAAGAACTCATCAGACAGAACAGACCAGGGCAGAGTTCGTCACACACCGAACCGTGCACCCAGGTTTGAGCCTCTGAATTTCTAGAAGCTCTGCTGCCTGACTACAAACAGATAAAAGCACATCCTGACACCGCCCATGAAAAGGGGTGGGGGGAAGTGAGAGAGGGACACACACATGGGATGGAGTCTCCAGCGTCCAGCCAAGAGTTACGTTCCGTGGAGTGGACGAGTGGGCGGGCGTCATTTCCACCTTCCAGTGAGCCCTGGAACCCGTCCCTTCGGGTTTCTGTGGAGGCGTCGCTGCGTGGCTCTACACCGCGGACGACCATCCAAGCCCATCCACCAACACGGGCTCTGGCCTGCAGACCAGCCTCCTGTCCCCGAAGGGCCCTGCACACCACCCGGGCCTCCAGTCTACGGCCAGGCAGGCGGCGGCCCTTCCCAGAGGCCGCCTTTCTCTCCTGGCCAGCGTCCGTTCGCTCGCCCGGGCCCGCGGACAGTCCAGCAAGTGCTCACTGGCCGGGTATTCAGGGCACCGCAGGCTACGCCCCCCAACTGCACGTTCTGTCAAGCGCACGTCACGACGCCGCGTCCACCAGCCCGGGTCACGTCGCGGCGGCGCACCGGCCCCGCCCACTCGGCCCTCGTCCCGCCTGTGGAACGCGTCACCGCCGCGCCGGCCTCGTCCCCGCTCGTCAGTGCGGCGCGACGCACGGTCTGCGGCCGACCGCGGCGACGGCTCCGGGGTCTCTCAGTCCCTTTCCCGCCTGCGCAGCGGAGACCGGACGCTGGCCTTTCGGGCTGTCGCCGAGACATTTGCGACCGCAGGTTGTAGACGGCGCGGCGTGCAAGCCGGGGCGGACCGGGGAGCGGGCGGCGCTGCCCTGTCCTGAGCGCGTTGCTTTGTGTCTGGTGGGAGGGAGACCCGTAGTGGGTAGGGGGCTCGCCCGCTGACTCCTGGGCCGGGGGAGGGAGGTCGTGGGCGTAGCAGGTGAGGAGCGCGGTTTTCATTTTGGAGGCAGCAGGACCCCTTCCTTCCTTCCCTTCTTTGAGTAGAAAGGAAGCGCGGAAAGAAATCTGGCGCCCAGAGTCAGTCTCGAGTCCTCGACTCCGAGTATTGGAAATTCTTGGCCTCAACCTCGGACGCCCGTGCAGACTTCTCTGTGAATTGGGGCAGAGGAAAAGCGGCCTTGGGCTTCCTTTCTCTTCTTTATGCAGGTATGCTAATCCTCACCTCGCTTTTTGTGAAAATTAGCAGGTGTCTTATCAAGGCCTGAGCCAAGCTCCAAGGTTAGAGCTCTGGCTCTAACCCACCGGAATGGGTGAGCCTGGGCCCTGGCACAGAGTCTGACTCAAGAGCTTCCAGAGTAAAGCTCTGGTAGCTGCTTTTAGGAAAATTAATCACAGGTCATTCTTTTTTTTTTTTTTTTTTTTAACGATTCTATTTGTTCTAATTAGTTATACATGACAGTATAATGCATTTTGACATGTTGTTCACAAATGGAGCACAACTTCTAATTCCTCTGGCTGTACATGGTGCAGAGTCACTACAGTAGCATAATCATACATGTATATAGGGTAATAACATCTGTCTCATTCTCCCATCTTTCCCATCCCCACAACCCCACCTCTCCCTCACTCACCTCTCCTCACAGGACATTCCAATTCAAGAAGACCAATAAATTAGTGGGATAGATTGGCAGTTGACTTGGTGATCACTCTTCCCTCTATCCAAGGAATTAACCAACCATAGATTTAAAATATTAAAAACAACATTTGAGTCTGCAGTGAACCTTTACCAGTTGGTGTGTTTAGGATCACCGACTTCAAGAAGGAAAGTGGGCCTCCTGAGAAGTCAGTTCCCCAAATTTCATTGAAATCCATTCATCAGACTTTTTTCAGAAAACTCACTTGAAATGCAGGTGCCTACCTGCAACTAACTGCAGTTTACCAATGGCACAGATGATTCAAAGTGAAATTGTGCCTACCAGCTCTGAGAAGTGGTTCTGCTTCATGCTTCAACAGGGAGAACCCCAGTGTGCTCAATTAGAATAAAGTTAGTTCCTACAAGTTGAAACTGATAGCACAGACTGCTTCAGTTCTGCACTTGCAAGCTGTTCTCAGCAACTGCATTGAAGGCACAGTTCAGGCCCAAAATATAAAGTTTGCTAGCAAGAGAGTCCTTAAGATCAACAGTTTTGGGGTGGGGATGTGGCTCAAGAGGTAGTGCGCTCGCCTGGCATGCATGCGGCCCGGTTTCGATCCTCAGCACCACATACAAACAAAGATGTTGTGTTCGCCGAAAACTAAAAAAAAAAAAAAATATTAAAAAAAAAAAAAGATCAACAGTTTTGAGGTTTCCCTCCCTTAGTATACACTAAATAAAATAGTATATTGCTTATGAGGCATTTTCATTCTATTAGGCTTTATAATGGTCTAAAGTATTTGGGAGCATATGTACAGGTCATATACAAGTACCACCATATGTATGAGGGACCTAAGACCTATGGATATTGGTATCTGCTGAGTGCTCCTAAAATAAATTCCCCACATATACCAAGGAACAACCTGGTATGTATGTCAGACACCTACATGGGTCTGTGACTCATTCCTGGTCAGGATTTTATGAAGAGCAATGAAATAGAAAAGCCTTTTTGTAGAACTCTCTCCTTTCCTTGGCTAGCAGATTACACACCAGGGCCAGTGACTGACCAAGTCCCTGAAGAAGAATGGCGGCTGTGGGCAACCTGCTTGGGTAAGCATGCATTTTCAGGCCCCTCAGGACTTCTGCCATGCCACCTCTCACCAGGACAGGACAATGTTAAGCTGCTTGTCCTTGTCAGCTCATCAGTGCTGGGAGACATGTTCCCTCAATCATCTACTGTTGCCTTTTCCTGATTGTGGGGCCAGAGCTGTTTCCACCATGGCCTGTAGCTCCTCAAGGACCCCTAGGTGTGGATCACCAAGTGTTGCTGGCAGCTGTGGCAGCTGGGGAATTCTCTGTCATGACAACATGATGTCTGGCTTGCCTGACCATGTTGGTACTCTCTGCCCCAGCATTATCCACTGATCAGCTCTTTTATGTTTGTCTGTAGCCTGCTCCAACAGAGTGCTGTGAAGGCAGCTGCCCCTAGGCTCTGCTGCCTGCACACATCTTCCTGGCTGGCTGACAGCAGCAGGGCTGTGCTCACTCGCCTACATCGCCAGGCCTATGCACGCGTCTACCCAGTGCTGCTGGTCAAGCAGGACGGCTCCACCATCCACATCCGCTACAGAGAGCCACGGCGCTTGCTGACAGTAAGCATCTATCACCAGGTGTTGCTAGGGGCCCTGATGGAGGCTGAACCATGGTGGTGGGACCTCTGGCCACTGAATGATGACAGGTGTAGCATGGTCATTGTAATGCACTACCAGAGGAGGGGGACAGGTTGCTGGAGGAGAGGAGGATGGTTTAGACCAGAATTCTCTCCATTTACCAGATAGGGTAAGTACGTCACTGTCTTTTAAAAACACCAAATCTGCGGAAATGGAGCAGAAAAAAAAGTCTCCTAATAAAATGAAAGGTTAGTTGGATGCGGTGGTACAGGCTTGTAATCTCAGCATCTCAGGTGGCTGAGGCAGGATCACAAGTTTGAGGTCAGCCTGGGCAACTTTAGCAAGAGTATCTCAAAAAGGGCAGGGGGTGTAGCTCGATGGTATAGCGCGCGTGCGCGCCACACACACACACACACAGAAAAACAAGATTTTAAGGGAGAAAAAAACAATGTATAAAAATTGGACTGAGGCCAGGTAATGCACACCTGTATTTCCAGTGGCTTGGGAGGCTGAGATAGGAGGACAGTGAGTTCAAAGTCTCAGCAAAAGTGAGGTGCTAAGCAACTCAGTGAGACCCTGTTTCTAAATAAAATACAAAATAGGACCGGGGATGTGGTTCAGTGGTCGAGTGTCCCCGAGTTCAATCCTTGGTACCAAAAAAAAAAAAAAAAAAAAAAAATTGGCCTCAGGACGTAGCTCATTGGAAGTACAATGGTCTAGCATGCACAAGGACCTAGGTTTGATACTCAGCACTGAAAAAAATAATTAAGTTAGCTTAGTGCAGAAGACATAGGCAACTGTAAGTCTCAGTGGCATCATCTTAGTAGTTCTATTTCTCAGAACAAGGTATGGGGGCACACCTTGGCATCTCTCCCACTCAGATGCCCTTAGACCTGGACACCCTGTCTCCTGAGGAGCGCCGGACCAGGTTCCGGAAACGAGAGGCTCAGCTCAGACACAAGGAGGAAGAACCAGAGTTTGCTGATGACTTTGACACAGAGCGTTACAGACAGTTTTGGATCAAGACTAAGAAGTGACAGTGGCTTGAAACTGCCTGAGGACAGTCTGAGGATGGAAGGACATCTTTCTGTAAATTGCATGTACCTGAAATCACCACCTCTTGTCAGTGTCTTCCTTTAGTTGTGTGCCCAGCATAATAGCTCATCACCTCTCACAGACTCAAGCTGGGTGTGGTGGCACAGGCCTGTAATCCAAGCAACTCAGGAGGCTAAGGCAGGAGGATGGCAAGTTTGATAGGGTGGGCAATTTAGCAAGACCTTGTCTCAAAGTTGGGAGTGTAGCTCAGTGGCAGAGTGCCTTTGAGTTCAGTCCCCAGTACATACAACAGGGACATACACATAAAAGCTCAGAGCAGATTGGAGGGTTTGGGATGGGTTTAGGTGAAATCTGTGAGTTTTAGATAGAGCTACAAAGCCACGGAGCATGTGGGCAGCCAGGGAAGGAAGCATCCAGAAACTGCCAGCTCTCCCCTTCTAGTCTCAGGAGCACTCAGGGCTATTGCTCCAGCTGGTGTTCTGGGAGGCAGAAACTTCTAGGTTGCAGCCTACAGCTGCCTCCCTTCACAGGTGCTCCCTAACACTAGGAGCAGTCACATCCCCAACCTAGGGGCCTCTGTGCCCTGATAGGGGAACCATGCAATGTCCAAAACCAGGATGTCTGCATTTTTGGGTTTGGTTACATATAGCCAAGGCCTGTGAACACATACCTTGTGTTCTGTACTCCTGATGTAGGTAAAATCTAACTCCCTCCAGATGCCAACGTGCATCAAGCAAAGGAGGACACAAAAAAGGCTTGTGCTTGTCCTGGGTCATCCCAGGTCGTGGTTCTGTTCATCCTGTCCGTCTTGGGTGCTCTCAGATCCTGATCCTGGTCAAGTCTGTACCTAGCTGTCTCAGGTTTCGGTTCTCATTGTGACTGGTGGCCACTCCTCAAGGTTTCTTAGGCTAATGGCTTTGGACTATAGCTGCCCAGCCACATACCCGCTGTCCCCTCTTGGCGACACTCAGCACACATACTGTGATCAAACACTATAACTGAGCTTCCACATACACCTGGCCTGGCCCCAGAAGTGGGGCCCTCAGGAGTTGCCTACCTTCCTGAGAGTTCTTTCCTGGGAGCCTGCCAGATGACTTCTCTACACATACTATGGCCCACACTGCTGCCCAGTGCCCACTGCTTCCTGCTTGCCTCCCGTAGACTGCCCATGCCACAAGCTTCTGCTTCCATGGGATCCATGTATTCTTCAGAACCAGAACACAAGCTCAAGGTTTATCCCAGTGCCTCACTTGTTGCCCCAGTAGATGCTCAGTGCATATGTAGAGTAAATCCATTGGGGGTGGGGCGGGGGAAGGTGAGGCTGTCTATTTGTGTTCCTATCTGAAAGTACCAGGGACTGGGTAAGAAAAACCACAGGACCCTGGGTGTCTGTTTTTCCCTCACTGAACCTGCAGCTGGAGTGGCCCCACAAACGGTGGCAGAGTAATTCCCACAAAGGAGTGGCCCCAAATTTCCCAAGATAGGGTTGGTTGGGATCTGTAAGAAAGAAGCACTAACTGCCAGGGTGATGGGTCCACAGCATTTATTAGGAAACTGGTTATAGAGGGCTGCAGTTTATCTTCACCAGGGGCAGCAAGATGGTGGGGATAGGACTGGGGCTGTAGCTCAGTGGCAGAGTGCTTGCCTAGCACATGAGAGACTGGGTTCCCTCAGCACCGCATAAAAAAAAATAAAAGCATGCTGTCCTTCAACTACAAAAAATCGAGGCAGGATGTCTGCAACAGAGGGCTGTGGTGTGCAGTTACACAGGCACTCAGTGTTAGGGCAACTGCTTCAACCAGAGCCGCTTCCTTCGGGGTTTGGGCAACACCCTCAACACCGACGGAACATTGCGCCTGGGGTCCGTTGGGTCAGGGGCGCCCTCACGCGCCGTGGGCGGGCTTGGGCGCAGTCACCGCCGCCACCGGAACTCGTGGGACGCTCTGGGTCCTAGTGTAGTGTACACAGTGGCTTTTTTTTTTTTTTTTTTTGATATTTATTTTTCAGTTTTTGGCGGATACGACATCTTTCTTTGTATGTGGTGCTGAGGATCGAACCGGGCCGCACGCATACCAGGCGAGCGCGCTACCACTTGAGCCACATCCCCAGCCCCACACAGTGGCTTTCTTGATGACGGCTGTCGCACAGGCACTGAGTTCGGTCCGTCCAGCCTCTACACAGGGCGCTCCGGGCCCGCGGCCGTGAAGGCAGTGCGCAGGCGCGTGAGGCGAGAGGGCAAGAAAATTTGCAAGCGAGCGGAGCGGGATTGAGGCTGTGCGGAACTCAGGCTCAGTGAACGTCCGCAGTGGGCAGGCGCGCTTGGCCGAGTGGGCGTGGTGATTCCGCAAACTGGGACCAGATTCGTGGTAGGGCGGAGTGGAGGCAGCCCGGGTGATGCATTGCGCAGGCGCATGCAGCGGCCGGGGCGTGACGTCACGGCGCGCGTCGGGATCGGCAGAGTAGTCCGGTCTGGTGTTCCGCGCTCGCTGGTGGCCCTGTGGCTGCCCCGGCGCCAGGCACCATGTTCGGCTCCAGCCGTGGCGGCGTGCGCGGCGGACAGGACCAGTTCAACTGGGAGGACGTGAAGACCGACAAGCAGAGGGAGAACTACTTGGGCAACTCGCTGATGGCGCCCGTGGGCCGCTGGCAGAAGGGCCGCGACCTCACCTGGTACGCCAAGGATCGTGCACCGCGCGAGGGACCGAGCCGTGAGGAGGAGCTGGCTGCCGTGCGGGAGGCGGAGCGCGAGGCGCTGCTCGCCGCCCTGTGAGTGAGCGGGACTGGAGGGCGGGGCTTAGCGGACCGGGGCGGAGCCGCGGGGAGCTGGGGCCTGGCTTGGCGGGGCGGGTCTCACCCCTGATTCCACCCCTGGCCCTCGTAGTGGCTACAAGAACGTGAGGAAACAGCCCACAGGCCTGAGCAAGGAGGTAAGCCGGGCGCAGGGCTCCGGGGGCCGGCGGGGGTCCGTCAGAGTCGGCCGAGCGCCTACCGTCCTCTCCGCACCTGCAGGACTTCGTGGAGATCTGCAAGCGGGAGGGAGGCGACCCCGAGGAGAAGGGTGTGGACCGGCTGCTGGGGCTGGGCAGCGCCAGGTGAGGTGGGTTGGGCGGGGAGGGGGCGGGGCGGGAGTCCAGGGCCATCCTCACCGCGCTGTCCCCACAGTGGTTCCGCCGGCCGCGTGGCACTGTCCCGGGAGGACAAGGAGGCTGCCAAGCTGGGGCTGTCGGTGTTCACGGTAAACCCCCCCACACACACACACACCGCTTAGTGCTCTGGGAGCCAGGGGGTGCCGCTGGGGAGAGCGTGGGGGTAGGCGGGCCAGGCCCCAATATCCCCGCCTGCCCTCCACATGGCACTGCTTCCCTCGCAGCATCACCGCGTGGACAGCAGCAGCCCGGGCACCTGTCCAGCTTCCAGGAGGAGGCCGCGCACGGAGGAGGAGGCTGAGCCGAGGTAAGGCAAGGGGCCTGAGTCCCAGCAACTGGAACTGCCTGTCTCTCATGTGTTCCCCCGGGGAGTGTTTGTGGGGCTGCAGTGCTCGCAGTTGGAGACAGAGCCCACTTCACAGCTGGTGGGGGCTTTTCCTGCATAGGCCAGGCGCCAGCAGCCCTTGAAGCTTCCCTGGGTTGGTCCCAGGCTGACCTCACAGGCCTGCCTGCCAGGAGGCCAGAGGAGCTTGGCAGAGATTGGGGACACAGAGATTGGGGAGCCAAGCGGGTTGACGGGGAGGGCACAACTGTCACTTCAGAAAAGAGGATACCCCACTTAGTTTAGTGGGAGGTGCAGTGGCAGGACCTGAGATACCCCCAGCAGGCACTGTCCTGCAGTGCTTTCTTTCCTAACAGGATGCTCCAGTCTATTGGCAGATTGTTACTGTCCAGTTCTTGAAATGTGGCCCAGTGAATGAGGAGCCTCTTAGGCTCCTTTACTACTGTCACAGAGCCATAAGCCATGAGTAGGTGCAGGAGCATGTGGATTGCTGGTGGGACTGCCCTGGCCCCTCAGCTGGCTGTCTCCTGTACCCCAGTGCTAGGCCTCTGACTCTTTTTATATTTACTTTAAGCACTGAGAGCCACAAGAAAAGCAAGAAGGAGAAGAAGAAAAAGAAAAAGAAAAAACATAAGAAACAGAAGATGAAGAAAGACAAGGAGTCCAAGAAAGAGGTTGATGCCTCTTCCTCATCCCCTTCTCCTGTTCGGTAAGCCCAGAGTCAGCTTGCTCTGCCTTGGGGATCCAGTGCTGGCTGGGGCCTGATGGAGTAGTCAGGAATTCCTGAGCAAGGCCCTGGGGCTCCTGGAATCTAACAGCTGGGTGCCCACCCAGGGTCCTTCCCCTGAATGTGTCTGGCTATCTTTGTTTCCTCAGATCTGGGCGCCAGAGGCATGATTCTGACTCCTCTTCCCCTTGCTGCAAGAGGAGGAAGCGGGGACATAGCAGGGACAGTGGAAGGAGCCCATCCTACAGACGTCAGGACCGAGGCTCTGATGCTTGAGACTGCAGCTGGGTCAATGAAGGCCAGAACCTTGAACCCTGCCCACCACTGTACCTTGTAGGGTATGAGAGGATGAGTGGATCCTATGTGTTCTGGGTGCCAGCTTGCTCTTCCAACCCTGTTGGCCCGCTGGACCACCCAGGCAAAGGCCGTGTACTGTGCCTGCCGGGCCATGTGAACTGGCTGGCCAACTCAAGAGGAACCTGCATTGTGGAGACCCTCCAGATTCCTGTGAAGGGAGTCCATAGAACCCAACGGGTTCTGGGACAACCATCCCTGGTCTTGCCTGCTGCCAGACAAGATCTGCACCTGCCTAAGAGTCTCTTGTAGAGACTAGACTCCTGTGTAGCCATCCAGGCCCATCAGAGGCTTAGCTAAAAACAAGCATGGTTATCTGTTTCTTTTTGTATGGACTCACTCTTTGTACTTTAATAAATACCTTAAAACACGAGTGTGTCATCAAGAATGAAAGGATAGTGTGGAGTTTCCTGAAACCCCACTAAAGGGAGACAGTGGCAATGGCCTTGCATTCACAGTATGGTCTTGGCCTAGCAGTAGTGTGGAGCTGCCTGACAGCTGGGTAGCTGATGACAAGGTCAGGTGGTGGGGATACCTAGAGCCTCTAGGTACTTCTTCAGCCTGCCCAGGGGCTTAGCCTGCCTTGCCAGTGGGCTAGACTGCTACACTGACCTGGGGCAGAGCCCAGGCTGGATTTTTTTATGATGCTTAGTTCTGCTGATTCTAAAAGAAACTTGAAAATGCTGGGTGTGGCCCAGGACAGATCCTGAAGCTGTCCTCTAGAGGTCTGGACTCTGACTTGTATGCTGCCCTCAGCCCTGCACATGGATAGCCTGAGTGGAGGCTGCTATCTCTTATTCCAGGAAATGAAGGTGAGTTCCATCTTCCAGGGCAGCCTCTTCTTGGGGACACTGTCCAAAGGGAGAGTAGACTTTGGACCTGCTTGCCAGGTGCTGAAAACTGAGGCGCTGAGGTGGCCAGGGCATTTGCTGACTCCTATTCTGGCTACCTCCTGTGGCACTGATAAGCTGGAGGATGCTTTCATGGTAGAAATGAGACTTCCAGAAGGCTTTCCCTCTTATGCATGGTCAGGCCTGACTTGGGGAGCAAAGTACCACCTGTACTTCCTGGCATGAAAGTGACTCTTTCCTACCTTGCAGGAGACAGAAACATTGGAGCCCGTGAAATAGTTAAGAGACTTTATTCTAATAGCTATAATTACAGTGCTTGTCGAAATGAAAACTGAAAACAAGTATACAAAACAGTTGATTACTAATTGTGTATTGAAAGCATTAAGAGGTTCCACGACACCAAATAAACCAGTTCTGAGGTTTTCCCAAGATAAATTTAACAGCTCCAGCTTCTTCAGTGTTTATCAAAATACAAAAGAAAAAAGTAGAGGTCGTCTTTTTCGATGGCAAATCGGACCCTTGCAGGCTGAGGGAGGAAGCTACTTCACACATGGAGATGGGGGTGCTCCGGGACCTGTGGGTCTGGAGTGGACCAACCCTCCCAGCTTGCACGCACTCATGCTGGTGAGACCCAGACCTCCTGCCAGTGGGCTGAGCAGGTGCAAGAGTGAGTGGGTGCTGGGAACATGGGCTACTGCTCTGGCCACACGCCAACAAAGGGCGCATCTGGGCCATATCCCCTGCAATGGCTCTCCCAGCCCGCCCCCAGGTGACTGTGTGAGCACAAGTACAAGCACAACGCTATGGAATGCAAGTGACCCAAAGACAGGCGAGTCACGGGGTCTCTACTGGGACCATGCAGTGGATGGCGGTTTGTGTCACCGTCTTTGTGTTCCCACAGGGGAACAGCTGATCCGATGGACTAGCATTCAGGCTGTACACTAGGCATAGTCTCCCTTCTGTGTGTTCAAGTGTTCTCCTTATCTTGTATTTGTAACTATTTTAAAAAATGCACTGAGTTTGGGTTAAAAACCAACCACCAAATGGATCCCAACACCAATCTACAGCCCAGGAGCTCCTGGAGGCCAGGTGCCCACATGCCTAAATCCCTCCTCAGTACTGACAGTGAGTTGATTCTCTTTTTACAATAAAAAAGCTGAGTAATATTGCATAGGAGTACCAGAAACTGCCTCAGTGGAAACAGAAACTATTTACATTAAATAAAAACCTGGCTGCAGGCTGCGTCTGCACATGTACAGCACGGTGCGATGCACACTGACCAACCCATGGAGACAGCTTCTGGCACTCAGGACCACAGAGTCGCACGTTTGCCACATGAGAGGAAAGCGAGGGCGGAGAGGAGAAAGTGAGGGGGTGGGGGGTTCTGGTTCACTTCTGGTTCCGGAGCTGATTGGACAGCCAGTCCAGTCCTTCATAGAGCCCGTCCCCGCTGGTGGCACAGGTGGCCTGAATGTACCAGTTCCTGTGACGTAGCGAGTGCAGCCCCAGCTTGTCTGTGATTTCGGCTGCGTTCATGGCATTTGGGAGGTCCTGGGGGGAAGAAGGGGTCAGTGCAGAGCCTGAGCTTGGCACCAGGCCCACCCCCGCTCCTGGGTGGCACCCACCTGCTTGTTGGCAAACACCAGGAGGACAGCGTCCCGCAGCTCATCCTCAGCCAGCATCCTCATGAGCTCCTCGCGGGCCTCATTCACACGCTCTCTGTCATTGCTGTCCACCACAAAGATCAAGCCTGCAATGCAGCAGCATTACTGCAAATGTGGACAACAGCCCACCCAAGCATACCCACGGGCAACAGATACAACCACAGGCTCACAGGCAGCCCTCACGGCCCTGGGCATGGCTTTCCTGGCCATGATTCTATAGCGTGCCTTCTGCCCTGTCCAACAAGGCTACAGAGCTTCTATTAGGAGGCAGATGACAGGAACCTGGGGTGAAGGTCAGCTGCTCACCTTGGGTGTTCTGGAAGTAGTGGCGCCATAGTGGCCGGATCTTGTCTTGGCCACCCACGTCCCACACAGTGAAGCTGATATTCTTGTACTCAACGGTCTCCACATTAAAACCTGAGGGTGAGATTGTAGCTTATGGTCCTCTGGACCCATCAACCCGTCCCTGGCCTCCCGAGCCTCCCCAGCCCCTGCCACACAGCCCATCCAGAAATCTCACCTATGGTGGGAATAGTGGTCACAATTTCACCCAGCTTCAGTTTGTAGAGAATTGTCGTCTTCCCTGCAGCATCCAGGCCCACCATGAGGATGCGCATTTCTTTTTTGCCAAAAAGGCCCTTGAAGAGGTTTGCAAAGATATTCCCCATCCTTGTGGGTGGTTGGAAGCGACACTGGCCAGAGACCTGGGGAGGCAAGGTGTCCGGGCCTGTTTCCATGTTGCAGTGGACAGAAACCCCCCACCCAGGCACATGTTCCTCCTGAAATCCTGTGGGGGTATGACAAGAGCCCAACAAGGCCTAGCCTAGCTGGTGGTCCAGGAAGGCAGAGATGCCAGAGTGACCTCTTGCCTCCCAGCACATTTATTTGGCCTGATACCATCAGGCTGCGGGGACACTTGACACAGCCACACTTGCTCCTACTTGTGGAGTAGGCAAGCAAAGATCTGAAAATTGGGTTTTCAGAAGCATGAAATATTGCTACAAAGACAGCTCTTAGGGTTTAGAACCACTCAACATCCCTCCCCACACAACTAGAGAGGAGGGGCTAGGAGGCCTCCCCAGAGGGTTAGAGAGCAGGTGTCACTAGTCTCAGGACCACATGCCAAACCTCCCCAACACACCCAGGAGCTCAATGTGCTGCCTCAACACAACACAGGATAAGCCAGGGAGCACTGTGGTGTCACCTGAGCCAGTCAAGCAGGCTCTCTGCCAGCTCAGGTCTCAGCATCACCTTTCATTCCAGATGACCCAGGTAGCCAGGACCCTGAGGAGCACATGGTTCCGTGATGCCATGCTGCCACAAGGGTATGCATGTCAACCCACACTACAACCACAGGATCCATTAGAAAAGAAACGCAGGAGACACCAAGCAAATCATTTGTTACCAAATCACCAGAGCCTGGTCCAAGACTTGAAGTGCCTCTGGGAAGGTGATGAAAACTGCCCAGGCTCTGGCTTTACCATCCAGGGCACTTTCATCATTTTTCAGTTGTTTTTAGCCAAAATAGAAATTTATCACTTTTTTAAAATGTTGATTGCTGGAAAATTAGAGACCGTTAGAGCTAACAGTGAAGGCCTTCAACTGGGGGCTGTGCAGCCCTCACCAACCAATAGGAGGGCAAAGCAGCTCAGTGAGATAGGGTGATGAGATGGCTACAAAAGAACACCCCCACACAGGGCAGCTCATCAACGTGTGTTTACTGCTTACAGCTCCAGGGCTGGAAGTCCAGAGTCAGGGCCTGGCAGGTTCCATATCTGGTTCTAAGATGGAGCCTTGTCCTACATCCTCCAGAGGGTGGAGGCACAGGAGAGAATCCACCCCTGAAAGCCCCTTTCAAGGCATCACTGATTCATTCACCAGGTCAGAGCCTTGTGACTTGAACACTTGCCTGCTACTGTTGCACTGGGGTTCAACCTCCCACACACAAATCTTGGGGGACACATTCAGTCCACAGCACCGTGTGTCAATCAGGAACAACAGAAGTGGGAGAGATCACCTGCAATTAACTGCACCACCAAGTCACCTCAAATGGCTGTCTTCCTAGCACCCACCTGTGGATCTCCACTGCCCATCCATCTCCAGTGACCCTGTGTACCCAGAAGCATTCTGGGAGATTCCACCCCTCACTATACCTTCTCCTCCTCCAGGTTCAGAGCCCCCGATGACGCCCAGCTGCAAGGGTATGTATGTCTTACAGTTAGGATGACAGTCAAACGTTACTTTCTAACTTCCTCACCTGCAGTGTAGTACTCACTTCAGGGACACCTTCCCTTCTCCATTCTTGGTACCCACATGGCCTGCTCAGTGGGCACCTGTCTTGCTCAGGGGGTTAGACCCAGCTGCCCTGCTGATTTGATATCACCATTGTTCCATATATAGCCTCTGGAGCCCTTTCATGCTGGATCCTATGCCTTGGGACAGTTTCCCTTTTTGGATTTGCACATTTCGTATTAAAAACTTACTCAATGTCTACAATGTAAGCAGACTTTGCTAATTCGGTCCCTTTTCTGGGATAGCTAAGCTCCCTTTACCCTGGGTAAAGAGCCTTTGGGAGACAGAGCAGACAAGCACCACCCTACCCCTCAGAGCACTCCTGAAATCACTGCCCATAGGGCAATAAAATCTCAAGAGAGGAGAGAGAGAGAGAAAGGAGCGAGACAAATTTAGGACTACATGTGTGGCTCTCACCTTTAGTTCTCATCAGTCAGGGGTAAGAGAAGAGTAACAGTAATCTCAGGCCCACAAGCCTCCCACTGGGATCCAGGGTCAGGGCGAGAGGAATGGAGTCCAGGAGACCAACACCCATCTATGCAAAAAGCTGCACCTCCTGAGACACAGGCTGTGGACAGAGTCCAGCCCTGAGCACCCTAGGAGCAGATGCACCAGGCAGACACCATAGGGAGGGAGAACAGGAATGTGAGCACACGGAGAGACCTGGAACACCCAAGCATATAAAGACATGGTCAGTCTAAGGCCTCAATGCAAGGACCCACTGACTCAGCATCTGGAGGCCCCATATTCTCTCAGAAAGCCTCCAATGAGCAACAAGCAAAAAAGGAATTTGGAAGGAAGCAGGAAAAGACAAGAGATGGAATTTATCTTCAAGGAAAAACAGGGCTGGGATGTAGCTCAGTGGTAAAAGCACTTGACTAGCATGTTCAAGGCCCCAGGTTAGATATCCAACACCCGAAGGAAAATCAAATAGTAAATAGGAAATAAAAACCAAAAAGGGAAAACAATTAAACAAACAAAACAACAAAAATATTCCAGACCCACTCTCAAGACCAATAGGTTAAAAGATACTATGTCTACAAAATAAGAATAGGATTCTGAAACAAAAACAAGAGACTTTTATTTTATATACAATACCAACAGCCAAAATGAAAAGTTTACAATGAAGGCTCTCAGAAAGCAGGACAAAATGAAAATATGGGAAATAAGGAGCAAAATGAAGATCAACATCAAAGGAAGAAAAAAGAAAAAAAAAAAAAAAAAAACATCAAGGAAGAACCCAAGGAACTACAGGGAGATTCTTAAAGGCTGAGGCCTTGCCTGTGGCACTCTGGACACAGCAGCACCAGCAGATCAAAGGCTGGCTCAGGTAATATTCTTGCTCCTCTCTCAACACTGAAAACAAGACACTCAACCAGGTATTAGGAAGGAAAAAAAAAAAAAAATCTCCCAGAGACCCAGGTACAGGGTAAGAAGGGAGCCCAAAGTGATGGGAAGCAGCTGGGAGACAATCCCATTCAGATTCAGTACTGCCCACTGCTGCCACAGCCTCCTTCTTCTTCTTCTTTTTTTTTTTTTTAATGGTGCTGGGGATTTAATCCAGGGCCTTGTGCATGCAAGGCAAGCACTCTACCAACTGAGCTATATCCCCAGCCCATTGCTGCCTTCTTGTGCCAAGGATGCCTCAGAATTACATGTGCTGGCCTGGCCTACCTTGCAGCACCCTCAATAGAGGAGCTGTGGGGACCACAGTGGTCACAAACCCCTCCCCATAGGTGGTTTTCTTTTTAAATTTTAAACAAAGTACTAGAGTCACCCCTCCCCAAGGGGAAAAGCAGACACACAATTTAGTGGGGGAATCAGGAAGAGGCGAGCCTGAAGTCTCAGGTTCAAGACACATCCCACAAGCACTCAGGCCTATTCTACTGTCTTCACAGGCAGAGGAGGTCAGAGCTTCCTGCCTCGACACGCCCCAGTGTCCCTGTGGGGCCTGGGTATCATCCACTGCTGCTTTCATAGGCCCAGGTCCAAGAGAACCTCTGCAGTTGGAGGAAAAAAAGTCACTGCCAAGGTACAGGCCCCAAATAACTGTGCAATGCCCAGCCTAGGTACTGTCACCTTTCCTCCACCAGAACTCTGTACAGAAGCCAAACCTGCCTTTCAGGTTCCTCTGAATTACCCTGTTATTAGTAAGCAGTGAAAACCAACTTCCCTGAGAGTCTCCTGCCCCTTCCTTCTGTGACCCCACACTATCAAAGGTCATGCAGTCCCACCATGGTTCTTTCCTGCCAGGCTTTGGGCTCCACCTGAGGCCAAGAAAGATCCTTCACAAACAATGTGCTCTAAGACACCAGTGCAGGTGGTCTCTGCTCTGGAGTCTCTCTGGCAGGAGGGAACCTGCTGGCCTCCTGAGCTGGGGTGAGGAGATAGAGCAGCTTCAAGGAGTGAAGACTACCTGACTGGTCCAGGTGCTAAAGAAGATACTGACTAGCAGCCAGCACCCCAACTGTCCCTCCACAGCTCTCAGGGAGACAGCCCTTGTCTAAATTTGGCTTTGGAGAACAATAGGTTCAGGTAGAGAGTTCAGTTTTCCTCCAACTATTAGTGCTGTTCACAGAACCTAACTAGGAAGGCAAGGGCCTGCCACTGGAGCACACAGGGATGGATTCCATGTGCCCAGACTTCTCCCGGTTGCTGATCCAGCTGGGGGCTATGCTCATGAATGTTGTGCTCACACAATGTGTTCTACTACCATGGAACACTGGTGACATTAAGAGTTCTTCTTCTGGGCTAGGGATGTGGCTCAAGCGGCAACACACTCGCCTGGCATGTGCGGGGCGCTGGGTTCGATCCTCAGCACCACATAAAAATAAAAAATAAAGATGTTGTGTCCATCGAAAACTAAAAAAAAATTTCTCTCTCTCTCTTTAAAAAAAAAGTTATTCTTTTTTTAAAGCTTTATTAAAGTCAAAATATTATAGCATTAATTACATACAGTAAAATGCACTGATAAGTGATTCATAATTTGAGGAAAATTTAAAAATTTGAAGATTTTCTGGAGGAACTTATATCATAAAACATTTTAAGACTTAGCAAAGAGCAACCGTGTTCCAACAGTGATGCAAGCACAATCAGTTGTGTGAAAGCCTGATTCATTTCCAATATAGGAGATTCTTAATTTAAAGCGGCTCTTTTACCTTCTACTTTCATGCGAGACTTGGCGAAATGTACTCTGCACACACTGCTTTCTGTGTAACAACACGGGGTCTTAGCACATCTATTCCTAAAGTTTCAGGTCACTGCATGCACCTCAGTCATGTCCAGGTTTCTAGGTCTGCTGTGTATCTGCACTGCACATCTTGACACCATTTTATAAAACGTGTGTAAGAAAACCATATGTGCTGATACTGTGGACAGGCAGACACACATTGGAGGCCTGCAGAACTGTGACAAAGGTATGACCCAACCAGTACACTCGAAAAGGCCCAACCCCAGGCACTCCCCACATTCAACCAGGTTGACTGCGCCTTAACTGCCAAGGAAAGGGCACACCCAGTGCCAAAGGCTGGCTATGCAGGAGTCCACAGGGTAGGCCCAACCTTGCACCTCAGCTGAGCACAGGCTATATAGCTGTCTCATAGCTGCAGGTCTTCTCAGTTAAGGGAGGGGTATTACCCACCAGGTGTGAGGCTTAGGTGGGGTGATGACTAAACTGTGGGGCGATGACTAAACTTCAAGTTAGATCACTCTTTTCAGGCTTGAAATTCAAGATGAAATCAGTTTGAATCTGGACAGCTAGAACGAATGTCACTCATGAATCTATCCTAGATTCACAGTAGCTCAAATGCCAAAGAGACTTGTCCACGGACTGCTACACGTTTATATTCTGTGCTCCCTGTTATTCAAATGTTTGTTACTAATTTTACCACAACTGCCTTAAAGCACTTTATTAAACACATTTAAGGCCTTATGAACTTCATACCTGGGTAGCTCCGAGCAAATATCCAGATGGGCTCTCACATGGCCTCCAACAGGAGCTTCAATAAGGAATAATGCAGCTCTTCAATAAGGAAACATGCAGCTCTGGGAGTCACGGAGGCCTTCTCTAGAGCTTGTACCAGGAATACCTTGCAGTCTCCATCCTTGTAGTCGACAGTATTCATCCCTCAGTGTTTTGTCCTGTCTTTCTCTCTCAGTAACAGAAACCTGACTTGTCACTGGACACAAGACCTTCCAGAATAAAAACCATAAACTCCACACTTTCTGGCCATCCCTGGTATCATTGCATGCCCATGGCCAGGGACACCAGCAGAACCCAAATACTGGAGCATTTCTACTTTGGCAGGAAGGATACAGACTGCCTCTACCCAACTTGAAATGTAGTTAAGTGTGAAAGACCAGTCACTGAAAAGCAAAATCCAGCATCCCAAATCTGCATCAAACTAAAATGAAAATGGAGTAAACCATGATAACTTATGGCAAAGATGCAAGTAAGAAACCACCTTGTAGTTAATAGGTGGGGTCAACCCACAGGCTGCCCCAGCCATGCCATAGTCATTAGTCAGCAGTCCTCACACTCAGCCCACCCCAGGGCTCACAGGATTGTCATGTGGGGGTTATTCTGTTGTTTATGTAGAAGACCCTCCCCATGCTCTCTGTGCACAGTCTGGACTCCTGGTAAGACCCCAGGTCTTGGGTTGCCTGCATTCCCCAGAGCCTACCCCTTCACACAGATGGAGGGCATACTTGTGCACCAAGGGCAGTGCTGGCCACAGACAGGTACAATACATCCTTGTGGAGCAGAATTGAGGGAGGACCCTGGTGGTGACCATGCCCCAACCTCCATCTTGAGATCCACAGAACCCTAGTTTGCTAGCAGTGCATGTTCCCAAACCTTACTAAGAGGTCTCTGGTTGCAGCAATGACCTTCCAGCATAGCTGTCGTCTTTTCATTGAAGTCCCCCACCCCAACTCCTCATGGAGGGTAGGCAGGCACACACCTAGACTATGTAACAGATGCTCATAATAAACACCACTAACCAGGATTCAGTGGGATATGACCTGGGAAGAGAAGTTGACCGGCACTCTAGTTCTGCGGCAAGGCAATTTGTAGCAATTTAGCTTTGCCAGTTCACCTCTTTAACTACGGGTTCTCTATAGAATACAAAGGGCTTCCCTCCCTGCACAAGGGTAGGGGTAGGGCTAGGGGGCTGGTGTCCTGGAGGCCCCTTTCCACACCCTAACAAAAAGGGAACTGGAACAGCTAATGGCTGTGGCGCTTTCATAAAATAAGCTCCCAGAGAGCCCAATGGTGCTTCCTCAAACCACTCATAAGGGGCAGGGCCTTCCAAGGGTGATTAAGCCAATCTCTAAAATTTGATTTCTGTCTTAAGGGATCTTTCATTTTTGCAGGAAGGCAGGCAGGAAGCAGCCTACTTCTTTTGAAGACTTGTTCTTCCAAAGGAAACAGAAGAGTAGAGTAGAGTTGGAAGGAGCAGTCACAAGGTTCTCTTCGCTCTCAGGGTCCACCCTGCTCCAGGGTCTGCCAGACATACAAAGGGACAGGGACCTCCACCACACATATACACACACAAGCCCTGAAGAACATTGTCCTAGCTGAGCCTATGGTCTCTGGCCACACCCTTGGCAGCCCCAGTGTCTGGAAAGCCTAGCACCTGTCTCTGCTCTCCAGGTGAATATGGCTCCTGCAGATGACCCCATGTATACTTTTCCATCAAAAAGCACCCCCCTTCCAAATGTGTAATATCAAAAAACTCCAGTTTTTCTGACTCAACTCTTGGTGACATGCCACCTCCTCTCACCTTCCCCAACACTGTATCAAAACATGCTTTAAAACACCCCTGCCACTCCAAAAGGCAGCCAACAGACAACCTAACTGACATACACACACCAACTGTAGACTACAGAGAATCGGCGAGGCTGCCCCAGCAATGAAGTCACCCGGAGATAGAGGGGGGTGACTTCCACTGAAAGGCCTGTTTCAGTGCTGGGCATTGCCTTGCCTGAGGATGGAGGGAAGTGGCCAGAGAGCCCCCCCTACCCAGGCCACTGGAGCACTGAGTGCCAATCTCAAGAGCATTCTAGTTCTATGAATGACTTTTCCCCCCTGGAAACAAAGAACAACCCTTGGTAAGGTTCTGAATGGAACAAAACACAATTACCCTTGACTTACAAGGTAACTGCATTCCTGGAAAATTAAGAACATGTTAAAACCATGCCAAAAACAAGCAAAAAAAAAAAAAAAAAAAAAAAGCAGCTTTGTCTGTAAAACAGATCAGGCTGAGGATATTACAGATAAATTTCCCACCTACATGAAAGCCACACAAGTGCATTCCTGGTGCTGCCAAACAAGCACCAGGGCTGCTTCCCAACCTGGGAAAGCAAACATGCTCCCACTAACTTCAAAATGCCCTTTCTGGGGACTGTATTGCACTCAAGAACCAGGACCACCCAGCAGGCAATCTACCCTCCCCAACTGCTTCTGGCAAGCCCAAACCCACCCACCTCACAGGACCCTTGTGCCAACTGTCCTGGGCTATGGAGAAGCTGCAGATCCCTCGTTCCTTCATATCTCTGCTCAAATGTCACCTGCCAAATGGCATCCCCACTAGCACAGGCAGCTTTGTGTCTCCTGCTGAGCACAGCCTCCCCCATCTTCTTCTGCTAGGCCCCTTGCTGAGAAAGGGGAGAAATCAGAGGGATAGAAAGAAAGCAATGGTTAAAGAAAGTTATCAGGGCCCTTGGGACCAAGAATATCAATCACACATGTCCGAAGGTATGCTTTTTCCTAAGAACTAAGTCAGGTAAAAAACTGCAGTGTTAACAATGAACACTGTGCTGTTTTAACCTATACACAAATATGGTTCAGTCTGAAAATTCCTGTGACTCTAACAATGTGGAGACTCAGGCCTGCAGAGACACTGGGAACTGCTGAAGGCAAAAGTACTGCATCTCCACTGCTTTATTCAATGTCCAAATCATGAGAGGGAGTGGAGTATGCATAAAACCTGCCCTTAGGTACCTCCAACAATAAAAATAATGTTATGGTTAATTTCCCTGGTAATTTTCAGGATCAGGTATCATTTTGATAAAACTAAAACACTAAATGCTGTAAGTATTTTGAGCAAAATTTCACCACCAAAGTTGCCAAAAGATATAGTATTTTTAAAATAGATTAATGGATTTAACGAGTGTGGAACGACAGTCTGACCTAGAGAAGACAGGTAGCTTCACAGGAAATCAAACTTATCACCTGGCAGGCACATCTAACTCTGCCTTCATTTCTTTTACTCTTCAGAAACAAGTCTAGATTAAAAAATCTAGAAATCCGCTTCTTGGCCACTTGTGCCTGAAACATACTGATAGAATACTTAAAGACCTTCTGTTAAAAACCCCAAAGGATAAGTACAAAGCTTCCTACTTAGGCATATGGTGCAGCAAAAGTTTTGAAGTGAGGCACAGACAAAAAGGTGTTAAATCTTACATATAGGCATCTACCACCAGAAACTCTTTGGAAATTATTCCTAGCCTGCTACCACCATTTAAGGAGTAAAACTCTTTTTGCGATACTAAGGATTGAACATAGGGATGCTCTACCACTGAGCTACATCCCTAGCCTTTTTTATATTGCCCATGCTGGCCTTGAACTTGCCATCCTCCTGCCTCAGCTCTCAAGCAGCTGAGATTAAGGCAAGCACCACCATAACCAGCAAGGAGTAAAACTTAGGTTTTTGAAAATGTATCACACACTTCTTCGTGGCACGTGCATGGATCATACCAAGTCTCCTAAACATTAGTGACCCCTGGGTCTCAAGAGGTATGTGGAAATAAGTGCCTCCTAAAGTGAATCACTCCTAAATGCTATCTACAAATACCTGCCTGCTTTTTATACTTTCTTCTGTCTCTTCCCTTTTACACTTTAACCTTCCCTTTATATGGGCTTACAAGAAATGCCACTCTGCCTTGTTTGTTGGCTAACCACTGTTAATAAAATTCAGGAAATGAGGACCTGTTAGAGACAATATGGAGGTGGGGCCCTGATCAGACATCCTTACCACACCTCCCAACCTTGGTGGCAGGCTGGGTTGACAGGACTCTGGGTGAGGCCCAACAGATCCTCCTAAGAACAAAGAACTTGGACGTGCTTAACCGTGCAACATTTTCCCACCTAGTCAGGCCATTTGATCAATCTGAAAATGCTGAACAGTGATATTGTTGCACAGCTGCCATCCATGAGCTGCAACTGCACTTCAAAGGGTTTATGACAATCAAAAAAAGATATAGTATTTTTAAATAGGAACCTGAGTGGGGTGCGTGTGCTAGGAATCCCAACGCCTCTCTATCCCCTACGTGCACCTGCAAGAGCACTTCCAATGAGGAGTGGATATGGCACAAAAAAAGACATTCTTAATTAAGATTACAACTGAAAGAAATTTTCCTGTTTCTCTGCCAGCCACCTAGGACAGATGTGCATTTACTTCCTTTCACTATCCTCATTTTATGAAACTGAAAGGTCAAAGGGGAGATGGCCCAGAAGAGTCAAGGAAGAGGCAATGAATGGTATGGCAAGCCTGTTCCAGCTGGGGTCTGAGATCTGCTCAGTGAGTACAGCCATAGCTCTCGGAGGAGTGTCTGGAAAAGCCTGGTAAGCAGGGCTTGTGATTAAAAGCAGATTTAAATCCTCACATAAGTGTAACATTTAACTTGAAGAAAAAAATAAATAAATGGATCCAACTCTCTCAAACCACAGGAAACAGGAACACAGTATCCCATGAACCTGCATAACAGGTTTCTTCTCTTGTTTAGTCTACTCCATGGCTGCCTGACTGGGGTCACCTCAGCAGCTGGCAGGCCACATTACCTTTTGCTGCAGGAAAATAAAAAAGCCAAACATCCCTTCCTCTAATTTCAAACCTGCCTGGTCCTAGACAGAGACACCTGATGGGTGAAGATGTCTGAACACCCTCTACTCTCTCCATACTGAATTGTGCAAGAGACATAGCAAAAGGTTTTGCTTTCTACTAACTTTCTTTCCACGATAGGCAGACGATATGAGTCAGCTGTTGTCCACATCAACTGTAATATGTGTATGTGTGTCTGTGTTTTGATGGTGGTGCTGGGGATCAAACCCAGGGCGTGAGCATGCTAGGAAAATACTCTATCACTAAACTACACCTCAGCCCATAAACCTTTTTCAAGTAGTGACTCTGTGTATCTGCTTCATGGACAAAAGCAAATTGCTAGAGTTCCAACAACTCAGGTTAGTTCTCACCAAGATAACTGAGGACAATAACAAATGCTTCCCTGTCCAACATGACCAAAACTTTATGCCAAGAGACAGTGCAGCCAACTGAACTGTGCCTAGCACTTACACACTCATATCTCAAGTTTGGACCCTGCTGTAACACTGGATTTCAAGTCCTTAGTTTTGGCAACTTGTGCTACTGAAAACGCAGATGAAGTAAGGACACCATCCACCAAGTGATGCATGTTAGAGACTAGTCAAGGCCACTGATGGCCAGCAGACCACTCACTGTGGCATCTCACTAGCCTTCAGACAGACACTGCAGAAAACGCCAGAACCAACTGGCAGGAAAAACTGCTGACCACTAGTTCTGAAACAAAAACTACAATTGACCGTTCCAACATCAGTAGTGACACCAACCACACAGCTCTCCACAGAGATTTCTGAGACCACCCAAAACAGCCATAGATCTTCTTTTCCTGCCAGCAGTTTCATGTACAATCCTACCCTATTTCTGCAAAGCAGCCACTTGCTGTTTGGATGGAATGGGAAAATGCCCCCTTCTCCCAGCCAATTATCCAGCACTTCAGGTGTTCTACAATGGTCCAGTTACAATCTGACACGCCATGACCACCCTGATTGTGCAACCACAACTATGCAATGGGTCTCGCCTCCGCAGTGAAGGCTGTGAGCACACCATTCCACACGCAGGTTAAAGATTCACCAGCCTGAAAGAGCCCTTATCTACCCAGGACAGCACCAAGGAAACCAGCCTGGAGTTGAAGCAAGGATCAGCCAGCCCTCCCTCCGCAGGCCACGGAGCCTTGAATGCACACCACAAATCTTGTCTCACGTGAACAGCAGAGTTAAAGGGGACGCTCTGGATTCCCCTGCAGGCCCCAGGCCCTTGAGTGCACACTGCAAGAAGGGAAAAGAGGGAAATTCTGGGAGAGCTGACCCCAAATCACGTCTCACAGAATCAGGGGGGCATTCTGGGCTCCTCCTGAGGTCCGCAGATGCTCCCTCCTTCCATTCCAAGCAGTCAGTCCCCCAACCGGGGTCCCTGCCCACCGAATGCCCTCCTGGCTCCTCCCGCAGCCCCCGTCCCCGTGAACAGGAACTGGACTCCGGAGGCTAAGATACAAGCCCTTGCCACCCGCATGACCTTGACGACGTCTCGGGGTCGCCCAAGCCTCAGTTTCCCCATCCCCACGGCTAGGACCGCGACTGAAGGCAGCCGGATCGCCCTTCTTGCGGGGGCAGACCCCGCGGCTTCGCCCGCCCCCGGAAGCCCGCTCCCCTCCACACCGCACCCGGGGTGCCGGGCCTCTGGAGGAGTGTAGAGCGGAGCGGAGGAGGCAGGAAGCCCAGGCTTCTTCAAGAGCCCGGCGTCCCGGGCGGACTTCCGGACTGCGGTGGCCGCGGGAGGGTCGGGGCAGGAGGAAGCGGGGGACGCCGCGGGACGAAGCCGGGGCCTGAGAGGCGCGCCCGGCCCTCTCCCCCCGGCCCGGCCGCCCAGGCCCTCTCGGCCCCGATCCCGGCCCCGGCCCGGCCGCGCCCGGCCCTTGCCTCGTCCGGCCCCGCCGCCGCCGCAGCGACCGAGTGTCCCCGCGAGGCCTACGCTGCCCTGCCCCCGGGCCCGACCCCAGGCCCGACCCTGGCCGCTGGCTCGTCCCGCGCCCTCACCTCAGCGGCGGCTGCTCCGAGCCAGGCGTTGGTTTCGCTCCCACAAGATGGCGGCGCTGACGGCGGCCACGTCAGCGCCTGCGGCCGCGAGGCACACCGGGAAGAGGCAGGCACGGCTGAGGTCACGCCCACAACTCGGCGCACGCGTACTGACTATAATTGGGCTGTGAGGGGCGGAGCCAGGGACGCCCCGTTCCCGGATCGCAGCCCTTTGCTCGCACCCGCGCTCCCGGTCGGCCGTCGGGCGTGGCTTCTAAGTCGGTGGGCGCGTGCGCCCATTTCGCGGATGAGGAGACTAAGATTGCTCCGCGTCTTTCTTGCCCCAAAGCGGCAGGCCCGGGGTGTCACCCTTACCGTCCACAGCCAGGCAGTGGTCCCGAGTTCTGGGAAAACCATATGAGGACCAAAAGGGTGCGATATCCCTCTCAGGATTCTCCAGGGTCCCAGATTCTCCTGCTGGAACCGGACACTGAGGAAACCAATGTCACTGACAGGTGGCCAAAACGGTTAGGGACGCAGGCCAAGTATCAGACACCCACTATGTTCCTGCGCTAGCTTCATTACCCTGGAGACTGCAATAACCAGAGCAGACTTTTGCCCACTCTCCAGAGCCAACGAAGGGGAGCAAGGGTCAGAAGCTAGGTGGGGAGCCGGCTGATCAGATTCAGTAAGTGACAGAGGCCAGGGTGGGGACATCACTGCCCCAGAGTGGTCAGGGTCCGCAGGGGACAGAGGCCAGCGTACAGACCAGGCTGCCCTGAAGGGTGGTCAGAGTGGCCTCTGGTAAGGTGGCCTTCAGCTGGGATGCAGGTGCAGCAGAGGCACCCCTCCCCCTTCGACCCGTACGACAAGAAAGCAGCAGAGGACCATCAGAGCCCTTCTCCATATTTGAAGGAATGAGCCTGGCAACCTTTGTGTTGGAGGGCAGTGGAGGCTCTTTTCAGCCCAATACCCTGTGTGTTATGGAGAGTTAGGAAGTAGGTGGTCCCCTGGATCCTGGCCCAGTTACCCACTGTGTCCAGGCTGAGGCAGGAGGCAGGGCTCAGCTCAGGGGTTTCTGGGCCTGGCCAAAGCCTTCTGCTTACTACCCTGTCCTTCTCGCCCACTCTCTCCCTTGGTCAGGGCATCTGGTGGCTGACACTTCTGGAAACTCCTCTGCAGCTGATCTTGTGGAGGCTGCAGAGATCCCAGGCAATGGTGACCCCTGTCCCTGAAATGCAGCCCCTTCCTCTGCCTGGGCCCTGGCATGAGTCTCACTGCCATCAAGGAGCAGTGGGTGGCTGTTTGGAGGTTGTTCTCTCCCACCCGAAACACAACAAATGCTCACACAAAGCCTCAGGAGGGTGCAGAGACCCACTGGACTTTCGTGGTGCTGGGGAACCCCCACATCCACAGGGGGACCTGCAATCCCAGCCATCCTTTGAGGCAGCAATGATGGCCACTTTAGAGGCATGCAGACCAAGAAAGGGGGTATTCAAAAGAAAAACTGAAAAAAATGCAGACAGGGTGATGGACTTGCGGATTACTGTGATTTGGTCATTACACGCTGTATGTACTTATTGAAATGCCTCAGGTATCCCATAAACATATGCAATTACTATATGTTGGTTAAAAATGTGTTTTTTTTTAAAAGAGAGAGAGAGAGAGAATTTTTTTTAATATTTATTTTTTAGTTTTCGGTGTACACAACATCTTTATTTTATTTTTATGTGGTTCTGAGGATTGAACCCAGCGCCCTGTGCATGCCAGGTGAGCGTATTACCTCTTGAGCCACATCCCCAGCCCTGTTAAAAATGTTTTAAAAGTTCTTGTATGTATAAATAAATACATACATAAATCAGTAAATAAAATATTGCTATGTTCCAGCAAGCAATCATACCCTAAGTAGGGCTAAGCCCTCAGTAAAACTGCACTGTCTTGGTGGTGTTTGAGTGTTAAGAAAAATTACATATTTACTTAAAAGATTTATATATTAAAAATTAGACAATAAAATAAATTTCCATTTTTTTGAGAATAGTCAGTAAAATGAAAAAAAATAAGGAAAGGAAGTAGTTTATTTAAGATACATTCAGTTAAAAAAAAAAAAATGCCGGAGGCTGGGGGTGTGACTTAATGGAAGAGCCCTTGCCTAGCATGCACCAGGCACTGGGTTTGATCCCCAGCACTGCAAGAAAAACAATAATAAAATGAAATAAGAATACATTTGCATTGCTTTGAATGTGGAAAAAAAATGAGACAAATTGATCAATGCCCTCCTTAAACTAATAAATGGACCTTCCTTCTTGTTGGGGCGTCTGTTTGGGATCCATCCTAGGGTAAGAGAGCCAGGCAGGTGTGGAGAGCCCTGGAACAGGTCCTTGCCAGAAAAGCTGCAGGGGAAACTGGCTTTGCTCCCTGAAGTCGTTTGGAGACCGGAAGCCTCTCTTTCCGGAGCACCGAAATGGGAGCAGCTTTGGCCAGGAGGGGGCGAAGTGAGTTGGCTGAAGGGAGCTGTTTCTGTGGAGGCAGCCTGGAGACCCCTGGTGCAGGGTGGCACCTGCACCAGCCAGCTCAGCGCCTAGCTTTTAGTTAGGGCTCCTCTCCTCAGTGCCTCCCTGTGCCTAAGGACTGGGTCAGAGACAGGGATGCTGAATAGACTGACCTCCTGGAGAGAGTGGCTAGAGAGATGGATGGTCCAGAGCCAAGGGGCGAGGCAGGAGTGCCCAGGAGGTGAGAACCAACAGAAGACCAGTGACAGCTGTTTGTACCCAAAAGGATCCCACTCTTCACCCAGGCATTTTGTGCAGCTTCTGTGTACAGACTGAGGTAGGTGGCATTTGTGCCAGGCTTCAGGTGCTCAGAGTAGTTGTATCTGTACCTGAAATGGAACACAGCTGGGATGGAGCCCCTAGGTCTGCCTATGGCCAGCTGGTTGGCTCTTTCCCCAGGCCCTTCCCTGCCTCTTGGGACTTGATGGCTCTGACGCCTCTGCAGGTTGCAGTGTCATCTGGATTTCTTTGCCCAGGAGCTCACTATTGAACCAGGCAGTCCAGCCTGTTGGGTTGGTTGTCCACCACATTGGACAGATCAGAGGCCACCTCTTTGGGGTTTTCTGCCCAACTCTGCCCTTCCATGAATTCTCTCTTCCCCCTCACCCAGCAGGAGACTCAGAGCAGGCTAACTTTGGAGGAATCTCAAGCTCAGCTGAGCTGGGACGGTTCTGTGTGGTATCCTGATTCTCAGTTGGATTTGGTCTTTTGTCCACCATACAGACACCACCATACAGGCACCATACAAGCACCACTGTTCATGCACTTCAAGGCACCACTATACGGGCACTATACAGGCACCACCATACATACACCATACAGGCACCACCATACATGCACCATAAGGCACCACCATACATGCACATACAGGCATCACCATTCATGTGCCATAAGGCACCACCATACATGCAACAACATCAGCATCTGAGTACAGGAAGAACTTTACGCCCTTAATGGTTGCCTAGAGGGTGGGGTGGGGAGAGGACCATGCCCTGCTCTCTTCTCCAGAGCTGTGACACTGTGAGATATGTATTTGGTCATCCTTAAGGTCCTGGGAGTCTCTTAAGGGCTGTGTTTGCCTGCTGCTGAGCCCCCTGCTGACTGGCAGCCCAGGCAGCTTCAGGATAAGGCTGGTCCCTGAAAGACCAAGGCAGGGTCAGCCTCCAGGGAAGAGAGAGGGGCTTCGGGCTGAGTGGATCACCAGTGGCCAGTGATTTAATGTGTCACACCCATGGAAAGAAATCTCCATAAACCCCCAAAAGCACAGGGTTCTGAGAGCCTGGTGGCTGAACCTGTGGTTCCTGGAGTATGGAAGGCATGAAGCCCTCTTCCCCTACCTCAGTGATGCGTCTCTTCATCTGCATCCTTTGTAATATCTTGTGATAAAGCAGTAACTGTAAGGAAGTATTTCCCTCTGCTCTGTGAACCACTTGAGCAAATTAATCCAATCCAGGGAGGGTTGCAGGGATCCCAATTTATAGCCAGTTAGGGCAGCCTGGCTGGCATCTTAGATGGGGGTTTCCTTGGGGACTGAGCCCTCAATCTGTGGAATCTGACACTGTTCACAGAATCAGAGCTGAATTGAGCTAGAGGACACCCAGCTGGTGTCCAGTGCTGCAGAATTGCTGCTAGCATATGGGGAGAAAATCCTGTGGTGTGGGGTGACAGCAGCCTCCTGCACTGGGTGCTGAGAGTATGGGAGAAGCTGAATTTGATTTTTCTTTTCTAGGCTATCTCACCCAGAAGATCAGAGGCCAGGCTGAGAATGGAGATGGAGTGAACTCAGGAACCTCTCTCACCTCTGGAACTTTCAGACAATTTCTTTTTCCCCTTATACCTGCTCCAGCCTCATTCTCTCCATCCCATGCCAGCCTAGAGAGGTATGTGGCCTTGTTGCGCAGGCCAGGTTTCCTCTGCTGGGACAAGGCCTGGGGATGGGGCTCCTGATGCCCCCCAAGGTGTATCTCAGTCCTGGCACAGCAGCCCACACTGGCAGGTCAGCACCACCAAGCAAGGTGGTGTTCTGTGCGGTCCTAGCCTCATCCTATAGCAGGAGGACAGGTGTGGAATGGTGAGGGAGAGTCAGCAGCAGGTTTGGCTTTATCAACCTCTGATTGACATTTAGCTTTTTCTTCCATTTTGAATGCAGGCAACATTGCCCAAAGCAGTATTAGCAGGACCTGTGTTTTTAAAAACTCTTTGGTTGGCACATGATAATCGTGTGAGCTTATGGGGTACATTGATAGTTGACAGATGTCTGCGACTTGTAATGATTGTCAGGGTAGTTAGCATTCCCATCTCCGCAGACATTCCTCATTTCTCTTTGGGGGCCTTTGAACCTTTCTCTTCTCATTCTTTAAGAAATATGTAATAAACTTGTGAACCGTAGTCACCCTGCCATGATGAGGGTTGCTCCTTTCTAGCTGTGTGTCTCCCTCTGCATCCCCCCTTAGTCCCTCTCTCCCTCCCAGGGGCAGATAGTCCTGGCCCCTCCCTGGGATCCCAGCACTCTGCCTCTTACCTGCAGTACAGCTGCTTTCATTCTATGTGGACCAAGGCCAGCCAGCCCAGAGTCCTGAGGCCCTAGGGGTTCTAGGGGGAGACAGAATCCCTAGTCTCCTTTCAATGCAAATGTCCATGAGTTGGGATTTTCAGAAATTTGGAAAAACCCTCTCAGAATCTGCAAAGGGCCCAACTTGAGCTCAGGGCCTGTTCAGAAACCCTTTGTCCCAGGGCTTAGGCAGCCCTAGGGAGATCTCCCACTCCTCCTGCTGCAGGGCATGTGGCAGACAGCCAGTTGCTAGCTTCAGTCACTCCCCCTCCTGGGATGCCACTATGCCCTCGTGGGCCCCTCTACCATCCCTCCTACATAGGACTGGGGATTTGGCTCCCAAGCATGGGTTTGGGGAGACCCTTTCAGACCACAGCAGCTTCCAGGGGCTCTGGTGACTTGGTGGCAGTCCTCACATTTGTTCTCCCTTGGTCCTGGGGGTCAGGACCTTGGGAGGGCTCTCCATATGGTCTCTGCACACAGCAGCTGAGGGCAGCTATCTTTCTTAAAGGTGGCTACTGGCCTGTTCAGCTGAATATGTGTCCTGCCCAGGTCAGTGTGGACAGTAGTTGGTTGGGAGACAAGCTCCGAGGCAACCTGTTGCCTTAGTGACTGTCTCAGGGGAATGAAGTGGCTCTCTGCTGGGAACCCTCTGCTAGGAACCCCAGAATAACCCAGGGAGCATCTGGCTCAGTAGACCTTGGGCCCTTAGGTCTGGGGAGAGGGCCAGGGTTGCATGGGGCACCTGGCCCTCCTGAGTAGGTGAAGGGCTTAGAATGGCCCAGAAGAGATCCCCTACTCCTCCTCCCTCACTCATCACTCCCCAGAACCCCCCCCCCATGCACGTGTTTGGAGAAAGCCAAGCATGGAGAATGTCAACTCTGCAGCTGCAGGTATTGCAGAACTGCCCTGAATAAGGGCAGGCAGCTGCACAGCTGGACACTGGTGACTACCCACCTGCCCACCAGGCCAGTGTCCTCAGATGCGTGGGTCATGATGCACAAGTGCTCTCTCAGGGACCCATAAACGTCTGGCCTGAGGTCCTAGGGCACAACCCCTCCTGCAGGGCCCCAGGGTCATGTTCAGGTCAGGCACATTGCCGGTATTCTTGTTCAGGAGCCTGTGAGACCTCTGTGCCCTGGAGAGGAGCTTGAAGTCCCTGGTACTCGCAGCCCTCTCACTCAGGTGTGGATGGCATCACACTGTAGATCTGGTTTGCTTCTCCCTGGTAGCCAAGTGTGTTGAGCATCTTTTCATGTGTTGTTGGCCATTTGTATATCTTCTTTGGAAAAACATCTGTCTTTTCTCTCATGTTTTCTTTAAAATTTTATTTTATTTTTGTGATGCTGGGAATTCAACTCAGGAGCCTTTTATCACTGAGTGACATTCCCATTCCTTTTTTACTTTCTATTTTGAGACAGTCTCTCTGTTGCCAGGCTGGTCTGGAACATGTGATCCTGCCCAGGCCTCCAGAGCAGCTGGGGTTACAGGTGTGGCTAGCATGCCTGGCTCCCTCCTGTAGATTTCTGTCCCTTTCTTGGCTGGAACAATCTTCTCTGCTTCTCTTGCTGCTCCACTTAATTTCACTGTGTATGTACATTTGACAGATTTATTTATTTATTCTTTTTGGCTGTCTTTGAAGTGAACACACCACAGATGCTCAGGACAAGCTTATAGAATGAAGGGTTGGGTGGCATTATTCCAGGATAGGAAAGGAATGAGCAGGGACCAGAGAGGATGAGGTGGCTCAGCAAGGGGCCACCTGGTCTGGGGCCATGCAGACTGGACAAGAGGGGCTTAGGACAGTACTGAGATCTGGCATGTCTCCTGCCTGCAGGCTGGCAGAGCTTCCCTGTCACCCACCAGCTGGACTGCCCTTGGAGAGAGCAAAGTTGTAAGGTGGCCGTCAGGTGGGGGCGCTCCTGCCCAGGCTACTGCACTGAGATCACATGGCCCCTCTCCTTGACCCCACTCTGCCATCACATTCTCTACTTAATTGGGGCCCTTCAGAGCAGCCAGCAGAGGTTAATTAAAAAGCCCAGCTGAAGGCATCTGCCGCCAGCGTGGGCCCCACCCCCAGCATCTGGACTCAAGGCTGGGCCAGGAGCATGGGCAGGACCTAGCCCCAGGGAATGGCCCCTCCATGTTCCCTCAGGCTTGTCACCAAACCTGGAACCACCCTTTCAGCCTGGACAGCAACTTCATGCTCCTGTGCTGGGCATCTTCAGGCAAAATGTCTCCTTGATCTCATGGAAGGGGCACTGGCCCTCTGGTACTCCAGCATTCTGATTGCCTAACTGTCCCCCATGGGATCTGGGTGTTGCACGTGGCTTCTGAGCCTGCTCCCTCCAATCCCTGGCCCTCCACTGCAGGTTCAGTGGGCTTGTCACTCAGAGCCCCTTCTCAGGAGGGATTCTCCAGCTTCTGCCCGCTGGCCACTGCAGAGTGTGGCCAGGGCCTCTGGGAGGGAGGGTGCAGCAGGTGTGTACAGGGATAGATGGCTCCAGAAGGGAGGCAGTCAGGGAGGGAAGGGGAGCCTACCACAGGGTGTCAGAGTCTGCAGGCCTCAGGCCCTCACATTCCCCTGGGCTTAGCTGCAGTGAGGGAGACCAGGGATGGGGGACAGAGAAGGAGAGACACAGGCAGGTGGACAGGTGAGCCTGGGCCTCTGTTCCCAAGGGGATGGCAGAGATCCTTCCCTGGCCTGCAGGATGACAGCCCACCCAGGGCTAGAGCACCCATCTGGGTAGTGCTCAGCTGCTGTTCTGGCCCAGAAGTACCTGCAGTTCTGAGAATAGGAACAGGGCATGGGGCATGGAACATGGGGGCAGGGGGTGTGGCCTGTGGAACCTGGGGGCAGGCCAGGTGGGATCAGGGCGTTGTGGAATGTGGGGACAGGCTATGTGGGAATGGGGCTGGTGTGTGAAGCATGGGGGGCAGGCCATGTGGGAATGGGGCGTGGCCTGTGGAGCCTGGGGGCAGTCTATGTGAGGAGACCCAAACCAGCACTTTGTTTTATTTATTTATTTATTTATTTATTTATTTAAATTAATTTTTATTGTAGGTTGTTCAAAACATTACATAGTTCTTGATATATCATATTTCACACTTTGATTCAAGTGGGATATGAAATGGAACCATCATCCGCAGGAGAGAAAAGCCCAGAAATCCACCTAATGGCAGAATAGAAGCTAGGGACCCAGGTTATGCTGGGAGCTGGTCAAAGGTGTGTCTATGGGCTGGGCCTTCTGCCCGAATGCTGAACTTCCTGCCAGCCAGGTGAAGCACAGACCTGGAAGTCCACTGGTTCTATAGGGCCAGCCCGATGTGTCCCACATACTTCACAACCAGGGACTGTTCAAGGACCCCAGGCCCCAGAGGGAGGGACATGACGGTCATCACACTCTCCTGCTTGTTCATGAACTGCCTGGCTCTGGGAGCAAAATAGTGGATGGTCCAGCTCTACCTCAAAGCTTCCGCAGGATGACCTGGACCAGGCTTACCTATAGTTAGGAGGAGCCAGACCTGGGCTAAGGAAACTTCTATCTTTACCTGAATTCAAGACTGGGCCATCAGACAGGAAAGGCAAGGAGGATGACCCAAAACCTGTCACCACAATGTCCCACTTGCACCATCCCCACCTGCACAATCCCAACCTCTACCATCCCACCTGCACCACCCACCTACACCATCCCCACCTGAACCATCCTCACCTGCACCACCCCACCTGCACCATCCCACCTGCACCATCCTCACCTGCACCACCCCACCTGCACCATCCCCACCTGCACCATCCTCACCTGCACCACCCCACCTGCACCATCCCACCTGCACCACCCACCTGCATCATCCCCACCTGCACCATCCGCAACTGCATCATCCCACCTGCACCATCTTCACCTGAAATATCCTCACCTATACCATCCCCACCTACACCATGCCCACCTACACAATCCCCACATGCACCATCCCACCTGCAAATCACACCTGCATCACCCCCACCTATATCATCCCACATGCACCATCATAATTTGATCTATCCCCACCTGTACCATACCCATTTACACTATGCCCAACTGATCATCTCCACTTGCACTATCTCCACATGCACCATCCCCACCTTTGCCTCCTACCTGCACCATCCTCCTGATTTATAGCCACCTACCACCACACCTGCACCATCCCACATGCACAATCCCCACCTGCACCATCCCTACCTGTACTATCCCACCTGCACCACCCCACCTTCACCATCCCCTACTTGCACCACCCTCCTACATCATTCCACCTGAACATCCCACCTGCACCATCCCACCTGCACTACCCCACCTGCACCATCCCACCTCCACCATCCCACATGCACCATCCCACATGCATCATCCCCACCTGCACCAGCCCACCTCCACCATCTTACCTGCACCATTCCCACTTGCACCATCCTTCACATCATTCCACCTGCACCATCCCCACCTCCACCATCCCATCTACACCATCCCCACCTGCACCATCCCCACCTGCACCACCCCACCTGCACCATTCTCTCTTGCACCACCCTCCTACATCATTCTATCTGGACCATCCCCACCTGCACCATTCCCACTTGCACCATCCTCCACATCATTCCACCTGCACCATTCCCACCTGCACCTCCCCACCTGCACCATCTCACCTGCACCATCCCACTTGCACCATTCCACCTGCACCATCTTCACCTGCACCACCCCACCTGCATCACCCCACCTTCACCATCTTCATCTGCACCATACAACCTGCATCATCTTCACCTGCACCATCCCCACCTGCACCACCCCACCTGCACCATTCCACCTGCACCATCCCATCTGTACCATCCCCACCTGCACCACCTCACCTGCACCATCCCCACCTGCACTATCCCTACCTGCACCACCCTACCTGCATCATCCCCACCTGCACCATCTTCACCTGCACCATCCCCACCTGCACCATCCCATCTGCACCATCCCCACCTGCACCATCCCCAACTGCATCATCCCACCTGCACCATCCCCACCTGCACCACCCACCTGCACCATCCCCAACTGTATCATCCCACCTGCACCATCCCACCTGCACCATCTTCACCTGCACCATCCCTACCTGCACCATCCCATCTGCACCACCCCACCTGCACCATCCTATCTGCACCATCCCCACCTGCACCACAACACCTGCACCATCCCCACCTGCACCATCCCACCTGCGCCATCTTCACCCACACCACCCCACCTGCATCACCCCATGCACCATCTTCATCTGCACCATCCCCAACTGCATCATCCCACCTGCACCATCCCCACCTGCACCACCCCACCTGCACCATCCCCACCTGCACCACCCCACCTGCACCATCCCACCTGCACCATCTCCACCTGCACCATCCCACCTGCACCATCCCCACCTGTACCACCCCACCTGCACCATCCCCACCTGCACCATCCCACATGCACCACCCCCACTTGCACCATCCCATCTGCATCATCCCCATCTGCACCACCCCCACCTGCACCATCCCCATCTGCATCATCCCTACCTACACCACCCCACCTGCACCATCCCCACCTGCACCATCCCACCTGCACCATTCCACCTGCACCACCCATCTGCACCATCCCCACCTTCACTATCCCCACCTGCTCCATCCCACCTGTACCACCTCACATGCATCATCCTCACCTACACCACCCTCCCACATCATTCTACCTGCTCCATCCCACCTGCACCACCCCATCTGCACCATCTCACCTGCACTATCTTCATCTGCACCATCCCCACCTGTGGCTTCCTCACTTGCAGTTTCCCCACAACAGTGTGCCCACAGTAGATGAGAAGCAAGCTTTCATTATATGATAAGAAGCAGTCAGGTCTGGCTTGATGAACTGTGCCTGGGGCAGCTGCTTGATGGCCAGAGGTGCCCAGTCCTCTGACAGGTAGGCAGCTTGGGAGGGGAGGACTGCAGGCCCATGTCTGGGGTGTCCAGAAGTCTGACTTGGCCACCTCCTGCACACCATGGAGGCTGTCCACACATCCTCAGGGGCACCTTCAGTCCTCCTCATCAGGCTGAGCTGACCTGGTCTAGAGACACAGGCCCCATTGTCCCCCCTGGTTGGTGCTGCCTGAGTGGAGAAGACCAGCAGCAGCCCGCAGACCCTTGTCTTCCAGCTGGGCTGGCTCAGCATTACAGCCTCGCTTGTTCCTGGCCCTGGGTTCCTCATTCCTAATGAGACTGGCTGTGGTGCCACAATTCTGAGACAGGGGCTGTTCCTCGCAGCCATGCCGCTGTGTGAGGGCAGTCCCTCCTGGGGCAGGTCTGGGGGCAGGACTCTTGGCCCAGGATGTGACTCCTTGGTACACATGTCTCCAGGGACCATTTTATAGGTGCCTCAACTCTCCCCAAATCTACCCCAGATCATAGGGCACTCCCCACAATGGCCCTGCAGTGCAGATTGAGCTGACTGTCCAGCCTGCTGGAGGGCTGGGCCTGGGGAAGCAAATATGCTGGGAACTGGGACTGTGGGAGCCAGCGGAGGTAGAGAGAGAAGAGCAGTGCTGAGCTGAGGGCCTCCCTTGCAAGGCACGCAGGGGTGTCCAGGGGGAGAGGCCAGGAACACATAGCTATCCCCTTCCTTACCATGCATGGGCCTAGTGAGTCCCAGGTCCCTTCCAGGGCCCCTAGGAATGTGGGCAGGGGAGGCCAGTGAGGTAGAGTTAACCTTGGAGTCAGTGGGAGTCATTAAGGGTTATAAAATAGGATGGAGAGAGGTGAGCACTTGGCTCCTGCTAGAGGTGATGAGAATGCTGGTACAGAGATTAGGGGGTATCTGAGGCTGAAGGAATGGAGGCAGGGGACAGAAAGGTAGTAGCCCCCTATTGGGGGCTCAATTCTTGCTCCATCGATTGGAGGCTCCACTGCAGAATCAGATTTTGACGGGGTACAGATTGAGAACTCAAATTCTATCCCTTGGGCACTGGGGAGCCATGGAAGGTGCTTGAGCAGAGAAGATACAGGATCAGGTCTGTGCCCAGAGGAAGGCTGCCTGGACCAGTCTGCTGCAGGCCCTTAATCCAGACTCCAGTGATAATAATGTCTGTTCCAGACTCTACATGTCAATTGGTCTTCCCTGTAGCTCCTGCACTTGGGCCTCTGCAGTCTGCACTGGGCTGGAGCCAACTTGCTTTGTGAGGGCTGGTACTGCAGGGCAGCAGGGCAGCTTGTGCCAAGCCAGGGACTGAGAGGGGACAGAATGAGGCTGCTGTGATGCCCAGGTTTCTGGGCAAAGTGAGGGAGCCAAGGAGCCTGGGTGGAGGCCTGCTGAGCAGCGCAGCATGTAGAGGCTCTGCTACCGGCCTCCCCACCGTTGGGCAGGTATCTGGAGGCCCCTTCTCCCAACAGGACCTCCAGCCTCCATCTGCCCAGCATGAAGTTCCCCTGGGCACCCTCTGCACGCAGGCCCTATTCCTGCTCCCTATCTGCAGATGGCCACTGGGCGAGGGGGCCTGTGTGAAGCGGGGCCTGAGAAAACTTGAGCTTCCCTCTCTCTTTGGGGACTGAATCCCAGCCTTGCTCGTGCTGAGCTTGTACTCTGCCACCCAGTTGCCCCAGCCCAGGGGTCTCCTCAGAAGGGCTCCCCTGCTGTGGGAGCCTCAACTCTTCTAGGAGCCCTCCTGCATCAACCCACAACCCCAGCTGGGCCTGGAGACTGGGGGGTGCCTCCCTCCTACCCTGCGCCTCCTCCCTCCCAGCCAGCCTGTGTTTGGGTGGAGAGTCCTGGTCTTCACACCATAAACACCAATTTGCAGGGCCCTGAGAGCCAAATGACTATTTACCGTGTGCCTAGAAGCTCAAATAAAAAAAGAGAGAGAGAGGGGAAAAGGCAAGAGCCAGGAGCAGGCTCCAAGCTAAACAGCAATTAGCACCTTCTCCAGCCCCTGTCCCAGCTGCGGCCAGGAGGGGCAGGCAGGCAGTGGGCAGCTCCTAGGCTCCCCAGCCATGGCCCTGTCCTGGTATCACAGGGATGGCCTCTCAGAGGATTTCGGAGCCTTGGAGACAGGACCTGTGTTGCCTCCTGCTGAAACCCTTCCAGGCAGGCCTGAGGGCAACAAAAAACGATGGGTTCAATTCTCCAAGGAGAGACACTGACCCTTTCCCCAGCCTGGGGTGTTACCCTGGAAGGTCATGCACTTCTCCAGATCACTGGACTCAGGATGGACAGCATGCCAGCCCAGCATGTGGGGCAGTGTGTGTGTTGGGGGGAGGGTGTCCAGCCCCTGCTCTGGCCCTGGAGGCCAAGGGCTGCTGGAAGGGAAGCTGCTGCCCCTGAGGGCTCTGACCTCAGTGTCCTGTTCTTGGGTGTTCCTTTGTAGAGGGTTTCTGAAGGAGACTGGGGTATTCTCAAGGGTAGTAGCCAGGCAAGAGGTGAGCCTGGGGCCTACTGGGGCAACTGTAGGGGAGAACTGGAGGGAACAAGGGCCCAGCCCAGTCCACCAGCTAGGCTCTGAGCAGGGCCATGTCTCCCAGACCCCCAGGCCCCAAGGCAGAGGCATGTCCCCCACATCCCAGGTCCCCAGGGCAGGGCTGTGTTCCTCAGATCCCAGGGCAGGGTTATGTTCCTCAGGTCCCAGGGCAGGGCTGTGTCCTTTGGGTCCCAGGGAAGAGCTGACTCTCAGACTCCCTGGTCATGTGGAAGGTCAGTACTTGTCTGACACTTGCTCCTCGCTCCACTTGGGCAGTTCAAGGAGGGTAAGGACTGTGGGTGGGAGGGCAGGGGCTGTAGCCAGGGCCCTGAACAGAAGGTGGACCATCGACCAACTGAGCGCCACTTGGCTGACTGGAGGCCTGGGGACCCCACTCGATGATGCCTGGCTCTGAGCTTGGGCTGCAGTGTGGCCATGACTATTATCTCAGGTGAAACGCTCTTGAAGGGGAAAAGGCATGTGCATTGTCAGGTTAGGCTCCGGAAGTCTCCAGGGAAGCAAGGAGCGAGGCCAGTTGCTGGATCCCAGTGGCTGGGCCACCCTTGTCAGGACTGAGTTGACCAGACAACCTCTCGGCTATATAGACTGGTAAACTGAGATGATGAGGTGATGAGAAGGCTGGTACAGAGGTTAGGGGGTATCTGTACAGAAACCTGGGGCTGGTGTTACCACAAAACACCCCGTCCTCAGAGGGGCTGTCCCCGGGGCTGTCACACCCCCAGCTCTCTTCCTTCTGGGGCACCCCCGCTCCTCCCAGTCCTAGCAATAGGCTTCTGGATGATTGCCTCTTCCAGGATGCCTGGGGACTTTCCCTAGTTCTTTCCTGTGCCTCCTGTCCCCAGGCATCTCCTGGAGACTGTGAAAACCCCCTTGCAGCCTTAGGTGTAGGGCTCCCTATGTCTTACCCTAGACTTCTCAGCCCACAGGGTCACCCTGCTGGTCATGGCCTCCAGGTGTGTGTAGGTGGCTGGTCCTTGGCACCTTGTGCCAGGCATGGAGATCCAAGTTTTGCTGGCACCTGCTGCCCTGGGGTCCAAGCCCAGCTGGCTTCGAGTGTTCTGGGTGGGGGGCTTGGCCAGGATAGCAGCCTTTAGGCTTGTCCCCAAAGGAAGGAAACTGAGGCCCTAGGACCTCCCACCTCCCAGAAAGTGGGAGTCCAGGGGAGGGTTGGCAGGGGGTGGGCCCCAGGTGGGGCCGGCCACACCCCCTGCAGGACTTCAAAGCCCCTGAGTGTGAGATCTGCAGGGGCTGTGGCAGGGGCCCCTGGTGGGGTGGGGCCCCACAGCCTTTTATATGGTTATTCGTGGGCTGTCTCAACGACCTGTGAACAGGCCCACCAAGCTCATTTCCTCCCTGCCAGGGCGGGGAGGGGGCTATAAACTCCCCAGAGAGGCAGCTTCTGACGCCCCGCCTGGCTCTGAGTGGGGCCAGGGGGCTGGGGCTCCTGGGGGGCATGCTGAACTCTTGGCAGGTGAGGGACTCCAGAGTGGCCTCTGATGGCAGCTGGGCCAGCAACACCGTGGGGGAGAATCCTGCAGGCCACTTTCTCTTCCATGAAAGGGAAACTGAGGCCCTGAGCAGAGCTTGCTCAAGGATTTCTCATTACAACCCCCACATGGGCATTAACTGGGATCTGTCCTGTGGCCCTGTGGGCTGCAGATGCCCAATTCCTTGGCACTCTTCTGGGATCTGCCCCTGTCTACCCCAGGGCCATGGCATTGGGGATGGGAACAGCTGGCCAGGCGTCTCCCTTCTAAAGAGCTGAGACCATCTTCCCAGTGATCTCCCGTGCCCAGCCGGGTCAGGATGCTGCTCAGGGACCTACATCTGAGCATGTGGGCTCTGCTCCTCTGAAAGCTATGTGGGATTCTAGGCATCTCAGTCCCCTGGGAATCTCTGGGCATGTCACCCCTGCATGACTCCAACTTCTCAGGTATCTGTGGCCTGGTGGCCATGCCCACACTTTGCCACCTCCTCTGCCCGCCTGCCCAGCCGCCTCCCGGTTGAGTCTGTCTCTTTCATCTGGGATGCCCCTGGCACTGGGCCCCTGGCAGGTGCCAATTAAGGTGGCTCCTGCTCAGGGCCCCAACTCAGAGAAGCTGCACACCTGACAGACTGGCCTAGACCAAGGCTCCCATCACTGCCCCAGGGACTGACCGTCTTATGGCTATCACCCAGGATGGCTTGACAGGATGAGTGGGCCTGGGATCCCCTGTCCCTCCCATTGATGACTCATTTCCCAGAGGGGAGAATGGTTGCCTGTCCTGCTTTGGCTGGGCTCCGCACCCTTAGTCACAGGCTCTCTTTACAGAGCATCTGCTTGCCACCTGTCTGGCCCTGGTTGACCCCTGCTCTACCTGGGAATTCCTCAGTAGCCCTATCTGGTGGTAGGTCAGGACTACTGCACCCCTGCAGCTCCAGAGAGTGGGCTACCTCCTGGAATGTGCCTGGTGAGGGTGCAGCGAGTCCCAAGGCCTGAGGGAAGGAGTCCATGGGTTGGAGAGTGACATGGGAGCACCTGCTCAGAGGGCGCACAGGGCTGAAGCGGGGACTCAAAAGGCAATAGAAGGGATACTGGTGGTCCAGAGTCTGGGCCTGGGCCCTGCTTCCCCATGGGCATGCCAGGCTCTGGCCAGTCAGCCCTTCAGGGACTGCAAGGCACCAGCACATAATTGTTCCCAAGACCATTCAGCAGCCGTGCCCCCAGCCATCCTCCCCTAAGGTCTGAGAGCTCTAAGGACACTGTGAGGGGACAGTGTGCCTGAGGGTCTGCGTGGCTCTGCGACCTGGCCAGAGTGGGTATGTGTCTGTGCAGGATGTCTCTTGTAGGATCAGAATAAGACCCCAAGACCTTCACCAGTATCCATGCTCAGCAAGTGGTCACCATTCTGTCTTCACCTTGGCTCCCACACATGCCCCTTTTCCCACCCTGACCATGGTACCCACCTTGACTCCCACACATGTCCCATCCTGCCCACACTGTCCCACGATGCCCATCTCTGATCCCACACATGCTTGCCTGTCCCCACCCTGTGTGACGTTGGTGTCCTTGACAAGATGATGTGACCAAGGAGGCCTTGCACATTTAATGTGGTGGGCAGAACTGGCAGAAGTCAGCCGGCCCTGGGATGTTTTGCACATTGGATCTGTACAAGGACTGCACTGGGGGTCAGAGCAATGCGAGGCATAGCCCCCAGGCCATTGGACAAGGGGTAGATGTTGAGGTGAGTGTGTGTGTGGGCGGGGGGCACTGGCCCTGTGTCACTGCATCTCAGGTCACCTTCTTTCCCCTAACCCCTCAGACTCCACAGTGCACTCCTTGGAGGGCCTATGGGCCATATTGGCAGGGTCTGGGCCTTCCTCTGTCCGCTCAAGGGACACTCAGGGGCCTCCTGGGCAGCCCTGCCACAAAGCCAGTAAATGGGTCCTTTGACTCAGAAATGGTACCATAGTACCAGCCTCACAGTGTAGGTGTCATGCTGCCAGCTCCGTGGGGCTCTCTGGAGCAGGTGCATGTGGCAGGTCAACAGCAGCCTTGTCCTCTCTCCTCCAGCCTTCACAGCTTCAGTGCCCAGGGGTCAGCCTCCTCCTGGGGTTACATGTGGTTGGCAGATTGAGAAGTTGTGTTGGAGATGAGCGGGCCTGGTAGGGCCCTGCCCATGACCCAGGCAGCCCCAATTCCCCATGTTGGCCTGAGGACTGTGTTCCTCCTCCCCCAGGCCAGGCAGCCCACCTCTGCTGAGGGTGGGTGTGTGCTGTGCCCACCCTTCTCCAGGGCTGCCTCGGTCCTCCTACCTCCTTACTCCACATAGCTGTGCTCTCCTTTCTCCCTTGCCCTTGTAGGACAGGTGGGTTTCCCAATTCCAGAGCTCATGGGTGAATTACAGCAATCGGACATCAGGCTGAGAAGGACTGCCAAGGCCTTCTCTAGACCCCTGGCCCTGTCTTACCATCAGCTTGCAAATGGCCTGTAGGAATGGCTGTGTTGGACATGAGCTTTTGAGAGTGTGGGACCAGACCTGCTTCCTTCAGCTGCTCCACCTTCTCAGCTTCCCCTGGAAGACCTCAGCAGGACATCAGGGCAGGACCAGAGGTAGGGACAGTGAGAGGGGGCAGACATGAAAGGGCAGAGAGGAGAGCAGAGACCCAGGCAGGGCTTGGACAGGCAGGAGTGTGGTCTTGAGAGGGGCCTCCAGCTTGTTTCTAAGATGCACTTTTATTCTGAGAGAGGTGGGCATGAGCCTGCTCAGCAAGCAGTGGGATGCCTTGCTTGTTCTGGGGACTCTCCCTGCTTGGCTTGGCAGAGGCCCTGGGCTGACTAGAAAGCAGTACAATTCTGGTCCATAGATTCCCACAGATGGGGTCTGAGACATTCCCGGTTGCCAGCCCCACTCTGGGGTCCTGTGAGTCCTGCAGGATCCAACTGACTCCACTCAGAAGCCAACAGCAGACAGGCTGCTATCTCCAAACCTAGAAGACTTGGAACATGCAGGGTGATGCTGGGATGCTGGACACGTGAACGTGGACATATGTGGAGGTGACCTGATCCCTGTCTCCTCTGCAACACTGACTTGCATGAAGTTTGGCCCAAATCCCTTCTCAATGTCTGTTCATCAATGGCTGCCTGGTGCCCTGCTCCCACACAAGGCCTCCTACCACTCCCATCGTCACCCCACTACCCAAGGACTCTGGTCCACACTGATCTAGACTGTGGCACAGCTGCTGGGTCCTCCTCTGCTTGGCTGAGCTGCCTCTGCTCCTTCCTCCTGGAATGCTGGCCCTGGGCCCCCTGAAGAGGCGTGCTGCTGACAGCCTCCTTGTGGCTGGCCATGTGTCCCCTGTCCCAGATCCCTCTCCTGAGCAGCATCTTCCCTTTCCCAGCATGGGCCCAGTCCACCACAAACGGTAAGGGCAGGAGACTGCACGTGTCAAAATATCACCCTGAGTCTCACGTATGTGCAATTAGTAGATGCTCATCCAAAATAACAAGATCAAAGGGAAAAAAACCCAGCACAAGCCACAAAAAAGCATCCTTATTTATTTTATTTTCCCCATTATTTGAAACTTACACACTATCACTAAAATAATTTCTTTCATAGAAAGAAAAGAAAAAAAGGTAACACATCTGTTTGTCAAACTCCAGTGATAGCAGCATCGGAAATGAAATTAAGACCCAGAATGAACAATTCCAGGCCGAGGACGTTCCTGGCACATGGCCTCTTCTAGCCTTCAACTCCCCTTCCTGGCTGTGTTCCCTCCCCTACCTGGAGGGTGGGGACATTTCACAGTGGCAGAAACAAAGGAGAGTTCTCTGTGGACAGCCCCTGGGCACCAGCTGGATGGGTCCAGTGTCCTCTCACTCCCAGCCCAGGCAGAGACTTCAAAAGCTCCTGGATGTTGGCTGGTGGCAGGCAGGTTTGGACACCTTGGCCTCAACAGCAGGGTGGAGGGTTCAGTGCTGGCCATGTGGGGATGGGAGGGAGACTGCCGTGGCTGTGGGTCCTCTGTCTAAGGCAGGGTCTGCACTGATGCCCCCACAGTTTTCACAGAACTCATCTCTGAGTGGCCTTGGGGGCTGGGCACAGCCCAGACCAGAACAGGAACTTCAGTGGCCTGGGAACAGTGGCACATTTCCTGGAAGAGGCCTGGGATTGGAGGCCAGACCAGAGGCAGGCCTCAGTGGGAAGAGGCCCAGGGATTCAGATCCCCCTCCCCAGCCACCCTCTACCAAGTCAGTTCTCCCAGGTCTGAGCTGGGTTCTCAGGGTTGGAGGGCAAGGGGACGCGGGAGACTTTCCTCCAGAGGGGTCCCAGTGGGGAGAGTGGGAGTCCCTAGGTGGAGAGAGAGGTGCACAGGGTTGGAGAAAAGCTCCCAGATTCCAGAAGCATGGAAACGGGGATCCAGTACCGCCCGCGGGTTCTCTGCAGCTCACTTCATCAGGGGATGCGCTTTGCTCAGCCGGCAGGAGAGGAGGGTAGTGGGCCCTCAGGAGCCCCGCCCCACAGGAAAAGCCCCACCCTCAGAGAGGAGCCCCGCCCCATCCAAAGTCCCACCCACGGGAGGCCCCCTCCAGTCAGGAACTCCACTTAAACAGGAAAAAGCCCCTTCTCCAGGGGCCCAGTTCCCGCAGGTCCCTCCCTTCAAGCCGGGCCTGGGACAGCAGCTCCACTCCAGGGAGAAACCGGTTCCGAAGTTCCGCCCCTTTCAGAGCCTGGCTCTACTGGAAGGGGCTCCACCCAGTCAAGCAACCTCTGCTCATTCACCAGCCTCACCTGTCCAAGGAGTAACTCCACCTGCCCCTGTCTAAGCCCTGCCCTGTCAGAGAGGAGCCCACCTCCAGGTGGGGGTCGGGCCCCAGTGGAAGCCCTGTCCCGCGGTCTCTGGAGAGCCGCCTATTTGCAGGTGTGCACGTCGTAGACACGCGCACACTCCTGGCAGCTGACATAGCAGCACCAGTGGAACACGCAATGGCATTTTTCCCTCCGCCGCTCGGTGCGCGCATTGTGGCCACGGCCGCAGCATAGCAGGTCGCAGCCGTCAATGCCATGCGAGCTCACGTTGCATGTGCGGTCGCGCGTGCCAAAGGAGCCGGTCTCCGGGTTGGGCTCACAGAAATTGGGCGAGGCCTCGTAGTAGACCAGGTCACGCTCCGTGGGCACCTTGAAGTAGGTGTAGCGCGGCCGCAGGGTCTCCACCCAGCCTCGCGACTCGCGGTGCTTCTCCACCACCATCTCAGAGGCGCTGTCATACTTGTCCTTGAGAAAGTCACCAATGGTTCGGAAGTCGGGCTGCGACCACCAGCAGGTCTTCACCTCGCAGCTGCCCGACAAACCGTGACACTTGCACTTGAGGTGCATATGACTGGCAATGGCCTGCAGAAGTGCCCATGTGAGTCAGGGTCTGCTCAACCTCCTGCTGCTTCTCTCCCTGCTCTTTGCCTGCAGCCCACCTGCTCCATAAAGCCCCCGGGGCCCTTCGTGCTCCCCCAGTTCCACCACCTTCCCTATAGCATCTAGTGCTCCAGCCCAGAGGTCTGTCCTGCCAGGTCCAAGGCCTCCAAGTCACAGGACCTGAGAGGCTTCCTTTCTGTGTATGTCCTGTGGGTGTGATGGGGGACATTAAAATCATATGTGTCATGGTCTGTGGATGCCAGAAGGAAGGCCTTCATCCAAAGAGGGAGAATTGGAGGGCTGCCCAGAATAGGTGCTTGAGGGCTGGGAGTTCTGAGTAGGAACCCTGGGAGTGATCCCTTATGAACTCAGGGAGGCCTTGGGGGCCTGAGGACATTGGACAGGGCCTGGATGAGGAGTGTGTTTGGTAATAGAAAATGCTTCCCTTCTCTGGGGAAAGGGGGGAGAGGTGGGACTTCAGGAGGACAGTGGGAACACAGCCTCCCTCTCCTTCTTTGGGGAAAGGGGTGTAGGTGAAGGCAAAGGGGCAGCTGGCATTCAGAACTGTCTATGGTGACACTGTTGACTGCGGTAGGACCTGGTCACTCATGACCCTCAAGCTATGGCTAATCTTAATGGAGAAGTGTTGCATGTGCAAACCCAATGCTGGATTCCCAGGACTTAATGAAGAGAAGGATGAAGAGGATCACTTTCATGATTTGGGTATTGACTGCATTCATTCCTAACCTGACATATCGGCTGGGTGGGGCTGCCATGGTTTGGATGTGGTGTTTCCCCCAAGGTTCATGTGCTGGGAGCTCGGTCCTCAGGGTGGTCCCCAGGGTGGTGATGTGGAGAGATAGTAAGACCTTTAAAAGGTGAGGCCTAAGTTGGACAAGAGAAATGACTTCTAATGTGACATGGTGAAGTGGGGGTAACTACGGTGTTGACCACAAAATGACCAGTGGAGAGGATTCTGAACATTCCCAGGACAAAGAAATGATCAACGTTTGAAGTGAGAGAAATGTCAGTGACCTCGATCTGATCTTTACACACTGTATACATATGTATAATGTCACATTGTATCCCAAAATATGTGCAATTATTATATGTCAATTAAAAATAAAAAATACACTTAAATAGAAAGAGGCAAGAAGTTATTAGCTCACTGGGGACACAGCCCCTGTTGTGTCTCTACTAAGGGGCCTGCTCTTTCCCTGCAGCTCACCGGCAGGAATCCCAGGCAGAACAGAGGCCCTCTCCATGTGCCCCAAGAGCCATCACGTTCCTATGGAAGGATGGTACTCCTGTCAGACTCAAGGCTCCCAAAGCAGCAGCCTGTGATGTCCCTCCTTATGGACCCCCTTGGCTGATTCTGCTTCTATAATGTCTTGATGAAGGAAGAAATTGAGAAAGTCCTTGTGGGCCCTGGTTAGTTCTTGTCAGAGGGTTTATAGAAAATCAAGCCTGGCCCTCCCTGCTCCCTGTCTCTCCATGAGATCTCTCCCTCTCACTTGTACTCCCACCATGGTGCCATCTACCATGAGTAACTCAGCCAAGGGGGCTTCTCACCATGAGATGGAAATTTGGTTCTCTGTCTCATCACCCAACCACACTTCTCAACACTCCTCCTCCCCAATCTAATAACTATAGCAGAATTTCAGTAAGATCAACATTTCTGCTGATGGTATTAGCCCCATGTTAAATGTCATACTCCATGAAGCCATGTGGTATATTATTTCTTTTCCCACATGACTTTTTCTCTTTGCTGTTATTAATGTATCTGTCATTGATTCATCCTCCAATTCTTCCTTAATTATCTAAATGCCTTCTTCAGGATGCTCATGCATCTATCAATTCTATAAATTTCATCTTCTTGGAGATATTTTTTTTTGCCAGAAGATGACTTCTGGTAAATTTTGTAAAATATGTATGTCTGAAAACAAATATTTTCTACTGCATATGCTGTTTAATGTATAGTTTAGCTGGGTCTGAAACTCTTGGTTTAAACCATTTTGTCCCTCAGAGTTCTGAAGGTATTACCCTATTTTATTCTAACCTTCATTGTTGTTCTGAGAAGTCTGATCCAATTTTGATTCCTGATCTTTTGCATAAACCCAAACATTCTTCCTGAAAGTTAGTGGGCTTCATTATGTTGTAGGCTCTGAACTTCACATCAGTGCATCTTGTGGGTCTTTCCTCCTTGCTGTTCAGCCACTGACAGTTCTGGGGAAACTTCCTGATTTTTTTTTTTTTTTGGTGTGTGTTTGTCTGTGTGTATGTATGTATGTGTGTGTGTGTGTGTGTGTGTGTGTGTATGTGTGTGTATTTCTTTTTTTTTTTTTTGGCTAAATTGCTCCTCTTTGTATTCATCTTTGTGTCTGTTGGAAAGACCTGCCACATTTTCTGTTCTTGCTTATTTTTCATCTCTTTGGCTATTTTTGGCTCTTTCTGTCTTATGGGAAAGTGTCTTAACTATCTTCCAAAATTTATAGATAGATAGATAGATAGATAGTACCAGGGATTGAACTCAGGGGCACTTGACCACTGAGCCACATCCCAGCCCAATTTTGTATTTTATTTAGAGGCAGGGTCTCACTGGGTTGCTTAGTACCTCACTTTTTGCTGAGGCTGGCTTTGAACTTGCAATCTTCCTGTCTCCACCTCCCAAGTCACTGGGATTACAGACATGTGCTACCATGCCCAGCTAAGATATTTTGAATTTTTAAAATTCACATTTTATATTACAAATAGCTCTTTTTTTCCCTCTGACTTTTATTTAAATTTACATCCTATTCCAATGTCATGGATATGGTGTTTTGTTTCTCTGTAGATACTGACAGTTTTTTGAAGTTCTCTTCTCTCTTACAATACTCTTTCCCTTAAGTTCTGTTCTTGTTCGTGTATTTTACTCTTTACTATTGTTGGTAGCAGAGGCTTTCTTCAGGTGTCTGGTGATCCCTGGCTGTCTGCACACACTGAAAGTGGTACACTGAGTAGCTTGCTGGAAATCCTCATGTGTGTGTGTGGCGGGGATACATCAACTTTGATGCTCACTGAAGTATGATCTGGCTGCCTTATTTTGTTAGGGACTCCCCCCATGAGTATCTTAAGCCTTTTCTTCTGGGTGGGTTGGATTACCCAGAGAGACTCTTCCATCCTCCTGCCTAAAGCTAATGAAAGTCTGCTCCTGTAACTGGGGTTTCAGGAGAGAGATGAAGGTCTGAACTTCACATGTGGACACTATTTTCATGTTGGCAACTCTCCCTCAGTTGTGCTTAGTGTCCCTCAGGCAGAGACCCCTGCTCACCCTTTTTGAAATACACCCCACACTCCTGCCACATAAAGAGGTTGCTCCTGGCTACAAGAAGCTAGGTAGAGGGCTGGGGTTGTGGCTCAGCAGTAGAGCGCTCACCTAGCATGTGTGAGGCCCTGGGTTCAATCCTCAGAACCACATAAAAATAAATAAATAAAGGTATTGGGTCCAGTTACAACTAAAAAACAAATATGTATAAAAAAAGAAGCTGGACAATGGGAGCCAATGGGTATAAAATACTTTTAAAATAGACTTTCATTCCTGGGTCTACCAGACATGGAGTGTTCATGGTCTGGAAGTTTACTCTCTGAAGAGGGCGAGCAGTGAAAATAGCCCTCTGCACAAGAAAATTCAGGCGTCTGTCTTTCTTCCTGAAACCCTGATGCAAACAGCAAGACCCTATTACCTCCAGGCAAAAGGTGGAAGCTTTCAACGTTTTGTTCCTGTCCTTTTCTCTTTTGTTTTTCACATTCTCATGAATATCTGCTTGCCCTTATCCATCCACCACCTGTCCTCCCAACTGTCTTTGTTTCCCTCCCCTTGGTGTCTGGTCGCCTCCTGTGCATGTCCTGGTTGCAGACTCCCCTGCCTGGCTCTCTTTCTCTCTAGATGGCACAGGGGATCATGTAGGCCTCCCTCCTCCCAGTGACCCCACACACAGGTGGCCTCGCCATCCCATAGGCATGCACGGGATGTTTGGAGTGCAGGTGGACAGTGCTGTTCTTCAGGCATTGCTGGACAGGACGTGACAGACCTCCAGTCTGAGCACCACAGGCAGTCCTCCCCCCGCCCGCCGTGCTGCCCGCCAGGCGCTTCGCCCTGCTGAGGAAGCCCCCATTGCCCCAGGACCCTTGATCCCAGGGACGTACCTGGCGACCGGCCTCGTTGTTGTGGCGGTTCATGGCGGAGCGGGCATCCGGCCGGTTCTCCCGGGCATCAGCGAACTCTCGAGACACCATCCCGCCAAACTCGATGTCCTCGCTGCAGCCGCCCCACTTCCAGCCCTCGCCGGGCGCGCCCTGGTGGCGGCTGCTGCAGCCGCAGATGGCTGCAGAGCCCTCTGCACACGAGCGCGTCACCGCGAAGGCCACGCCGGCGGAAGCAATGGCGTGGACGAAAGCCGACTCCCGTGTGGCTGCGGAGAGAGGAGGGACGGGGTCGGCGGGGATGGCAGGAGGCTGGGGGAGGGCGCGCCGCCACCAGCCTGGGAGAGCGGGAGGAGCGCGGGGTTCCGGCGGCCTGGGTGGGACGTCGTGCCCAGACCAGGTCGGGGAAGCGTTTCCCGTTTTCTTCCAGTGGTTTGACATTTCAGGTCTCAGGTTTATCTTTGGTGTGGTTTAGTCTCCTTCCTCTGCAGGTGATCTCTAGTCCCCCAGCACCATCTATTGGAACGACTGTCCTCTCCCCAGTATGCGTTCTTGGCGCCTTGTTGAAAAATCAGTCGGCTGACAATATGTGGGTTTATCCCTCGGGTCTCTGCTCTGCTGCATTGTGTGGGTTTGTTTTCATGCCAATACCATGCTGTCTGGGTTATTATTGCTCTGTAGTATGCGCAGTGAAAGACTGTTCAGTCCTTAAAAAGAGCGAATCCTGTCAATGGCCACATGGATGGAACTGGAGATCATCATGCTAAGCGGCACAGAAAGGCAAGTAGCACATGTTGTCACTCATACGTGGAAGCTGAAACATCTGTTCTCATAGAAGTGGACCAGAGGCTGGGATGCGAGGAAGAAGGGCATTAGGAAGGGGCTGGTCAAAATTGCAGTAAGACAGCAGGAATGGCTGTGTATAATATATTGTTACAACTGCTATATTTCAGTGCGGAGAGGGCTCGGGAGCCGCCACCAGAACCATCCTGCTGTCTTATTGCGCACGCACACACACACCCCACACCAAAAAAAAAAAAAAAAAAAAAGGAAAGATAGGAAGAAAAGAAGGAAGAAAGAACTCATCAGTTTAAACAACACAGTGGTCTGAGTAGTGTGAGCCTGCTTGGTCCTGCGAGGGTGTGAGTCATCCCTTCCTCCAGTGAAACCACCGTGTACACATTACCCATCTATTAGTTACTCAGTAGCTACCGTGGTTATCAGATTGACAGTTGCAATATCACAATGCTGTGTTCAAGTTACCCTTGTTTACCTAATAATGGCCCCAAAGTGCAAGAGCAGTGAAGCTGGCAATTTGGATATGCCAAAGAGAAGGTATTTATTAAGTGCCTCTTGGATGTGAAAAGGAGCAAGTTCTCAATCTGAAGAAAAGGAAAGGAAAGAAAGAGTATGCTGAGGTTACTAAGAAGAAGAAAAAAGAAACACATGGTAACTTTCCTGTAATATCTCAGACTGCAGAAAAACATGAGGTCCACAGCTCATAAAGGAAAACTTACCAATATGTTGAGAGAGACCACATTTGCTTAACTTCTGTATAGTATACTGTTAAAAACTGCTTTATTTCAGCATTAGTTGTTAATATCTTACTGTACCTTATTGAAACATGAAATGTCATCACAGGTTTATAAGTTTATACAGGGAAAAAAAAAGCATGGTTTAGAGAGGGCATGGTACCATCCATGGTTTCAGCATCCACTGGGGGTCTTGCAGTGTATCCCTGTGCATAAGTAGTAACTAATGTAACAGGACCTCAAAATAATCATGGGACTGCAAGAAGGCAGCAAAACAGAAGTTACTTGGGCCTGGGCCTGTGACCCATTTGGACACCAATACCCCGCCTCCCAGTGCAACTCTTGTTCTGCCTATGGCAACCTGCTCTCACTGTCCCCTCTGCCACCCCTCACTCCAGGAACCTGCAAGGCCCAGGTGTAGGGCTGCCTCTTCTGGAACTGTCTCAAGGCCAGTGGCCTGCAGTGCACACTCTGCCTGTGCCAGTTTCACTGCCCCCAGCCTGGGCCCATGGCCATTGAGAGCTACAGGGAACATACGCTGGCCGATATTGGCTCATGGGTAATTTTGGAGCTGCCTAGTGTTCCATGATTCTTCCTACAAACAGGGAAACTGAGGCTGAGGAGGAAAGTGGTGGTATTTTTGTGGAAGGGCAGTTGGGGAGGGCTGGAGTTTGTGAGAAGGTTGTTGGTGTGGGGGGCTGGGATTCAAGGGAGGCAGACAGCCTTCAGACAACCTGGGCTTGGAGATGCAGGAATGAGTGGTACCTCTGTTCCTGAGTGCATGCAGCCTCTGCTGCCAGGTATCCAGTCACTGCCTGCTGGGTGGGGGGGATGTGGGCCCTGTGGTCCATGGAGGTCACTCTCTTTTCCACCTGCCATCTGACATAGGTGTGCTAAGCGCCTGCTGTATGTTAAGCATGGCATTCTGAGTGGGAGAAAGTGCCAGAGCAAGATGAATGAAAATCTGACCTACTGATTAGCAGGGATTATATGAACCTAGCTAAAAAATGCTCTGGGCTTCCAGTGCCACAGGCCTAGGTCTCTGGGGGCTCACGCACCCTTGCGAGGTTTCTTAGTGTCTCTGCTGTGGTCCTGCAGGGACCTTTTCTTATCTATCTCTCCTTGATGCCCTGGGCTGTCAGGAGGAAGAAGAGAGCAGGAGACCTCCCTCAGTGGGACAGGAAGGGGTGTGGAGGGTCTCTTGGGCAGGCTCCTCCTGGGCAGACGTTCCCTCAGGCCCCTTGGGGTTGGAAGGCTGTGGCCTCCTTAATTCCATCAGGATACCCAGGAGCTCTGTCCCAGGGTAGGCAGGCAGGTTGCAGGGCTGCTTCCACACCTTCTGCAGCTCAGTCCTGGGAGGGAAGCCCCGCAGCTTCGTGTGCCCCAAAGCCCAGGCAGGCAGGGCACGGGAGCAGTAAGCAGGCACCCACATACTGCAAGGCTCAGCACATGTTCACGTGTCCATCACCTGAAGCATGCTTTCCCCTAATCTGAGGATTCACAAACCAGAAAGTGTTTTGGGTGGTGGCTTCCTGCCACCTTTCCCCTGGCTGACTGGTCACAGCCTCCCTGGGTCCCTCTGGGTGACCTGGTGACCCTTTCCATGGATTTGCACACACTCCCTGGATGACCCTTTACAGGCCCCAGCTGCTCTTTTACCCTTCCTAGGGCTCTATCAAGAGCCTGGACAGCCCCTGCATCCAGCCAGGAGCCCAGAAAGGAACTCTCTACTCTCCCAAGTGGGCCCTGGGGTCTCCCAGCCTCTTCCACCCTTCTAGGCCCTTCTCTGTGAGTCTGTCTCCCACCTGGACCCCAAAGAGTTTCCTAATTGGGCTTGGCATCCCCAGTTCCATATAACTCCTCTGACACACACACATGTATGTGTACACACACACACACACACACACACCTGCCACACAAGCCAAATTCTTTGTATAAAGCCAAATGACAATGTGGCACTTTCCAAGATCTGCAAGGCTACTCCTTGCGTGACCTTGCTTTTCCATTGATTGCTGCTCCCCATTCTTCCCTGGCTTAGGCTGTGCTTGCCACAGTCCTATCTATTCTATGGGGTAGTAGCCAGGGTCTTGGATGTTGTCTGTAGCTGGTATGGCCCCTGACAGCCTCCAGGTCTCCCAGTTGGGGGGTCCCCCCTACACCAGCCTCCACTGCTCCTCAGCTGGACCTGCACTGCTCCTGTGATGTGTCCCCAGCCTGGACACTTCCTAGGGCAGGGATTGTGTCTTGCTCACCTTTCATTTCCAGTTTGGAGAACAAGGCTACTCAAAGTTTGTGGGGCCAGAGGAAAGGGTAGGAGCCCTGGGGTAGGCAGCGAGCCTACCTTCAGCAGGCCAGCCCCTGCTGCTCTAAGGCACCCAGGCTAATGGCACTGGGTGAGCCATGTCCTCTGGTGGACCCAGGATAGTCCCCCTGCTAGGTGGCCACTTCCTTGCACCTTTCCAAGGTCCTCCTGTTCTCCTTTTCTCATATGAATCCTCAGTTCACAAACAGGCCTGGAGTGGACTTTCCCAGGCCCTAAGGCATTGAGTAAGTAGATGCCAGTATATGCCAGACACCAGCCACTTCCCTCCTGCCTCCATTCTACAGAGACCTCTACTTAATCTATTTCTATTTTTAAAAATTTTATCTTATTTATTTATTTATTTATTTATGGTACAGGGGATTAAACCCAGGGGTGCTCTACTACTAAGCTATACCTCAGCCCTTTTATTTTTTGAGACAGGGTCTTTCTAAGTTGCCCAGGCTGGCCTTGAACTTGTGATCCTCCTGTCCGGGCCTCCAGAGTCTCTGGGATTATAGGCCTGGCTACCACACCTGGCCTTATCCTATCTTTCAAGGACCTGAGATGCTCCCTCCCTGCCCCTCTGGGGTGGGGGTTGGGCATACTTTCTTCTTAACCCTCTGGGACTGGCCTACCCTTCCCTGCAGTCCCTGAGCCTAGGTTAGGAATCCTAAGCAAGTGGCCTGGGGGATTTTGCAACATAGCTTTCCTGGCTGCCCCTCCCAGGGCAGCCCAGAGGGAGCATCTAACTGACCTCCTGGAGAAACACATTCGGCTTCTCCACCTGCCCTCTCTCACTCCAAGTTTTGCGGACCTTCTCCAGGCTGACACTCCAGTTCCTGAATGCTCTGACCCAGACAAGAAAACCCGCTTTGTCGCAGGAGCTGTCTCCCAGCTGGTCCCTGCTCCCTGCCCTTCTCTGTCTTCTGAACAGACCCTGAGAGATAAGGAGAACCAGGGACCAGAGCTCTCTAGGCCTTGCCCCTGCCCTGCCCAGGGTAAGGGCTGGGAGATCCCTGCTTATCAGAACTTAGGCAAATAGCACAGGGCTGGCAGACACACTTGAGGGCAAGGGTGTGCAGGGGAGGGAGGGTGGAGCTCAGGACTAAAGACACAGGAAAGGGACCTCATTTTTGCTTGGCTCTGTCACCAGCAAATTGATCAGTGCTCTCTGCTGAGCCTCAGTTTCCTCTGATGTCAAATGAGGAGGTGAGGTTCCTTCCAGAAAATGTCAGGCTGGCCAAGCTGAGGAAGCCCTGAAACTGTCCTTCAACTGGCTCAGGAAGAAATGAGATGCCAGGGCTCTGCAAACAAGTTCAGACCACCAGGACAGAAATCCCCAGCTGCGAGGCCATCATAGAAGCTGCAGGCCAGAGAAGTGAGAGATGGTGTGTTCTGAAGTCACTAGTCCCCAAGCAGTTCCCCACAACACTGATGGAGAGACCTGTGGCCTGTGGCTGTGTGCTGGAGACCCAGCAGACACCCTAAGCAAGGGATGGCATCAGCATCCCAGCAATGGACAGGCACCATGGGCACTGCTCCACCTTCAAGGGGCACAGTCTGCACCTAACCTAACTGTCAGAAGACCTCCCGTGAACCAAAATCAAGGGCCTTCCTAAAAATACCTGGCCATGTCCTCGGTGGTCCCAGGGTCAGGACAGGGGAGGAGGGGCAGAGGAGCCTGAGCAATGTGGTGACAAAAAGCAATGAAGGACCTGAGATGGGATTTTGGGACAGAAAAGGGAAGTCAGTAGAAAATCAGTGACGTGAGTCAAGCCAGCTTACTTGGTAGACTGGAGTCCTGGCTTCGGTGGATAGTGCGTGGTTGTTCCTATGTCAGCATCCTGGAGCCAGACAAGGGCTCTGGGACTCGCGGTGTGCCTCCCGCCAGGCTTTTACAGATCGAGGACTATGTCAAAGTTGAAAGTCAGAAAACACCCTGAGGCTGCCCAGGAGAATGGCCCCAGGTGACATTCCGAAGCACAGGGACTGCTGATTTCACCCAGGGGTCGAGGGGCAGGCAGTCCTCTAGGGTTGGCAGCCCTCTGAGGTTGTGGCAGAATGCATGGGTGTGTCTGGGAAGGAGTGTGTGTTCCTGGAAAGAGCATCTGTTGCTATTATCAGATTTCCTCAGGGTGTTGCAATAAGCAGGTTGTCAATGAACCAGTCCAGAGTAATCTCCTTCCTGGAGTTGCTGGGGACAAGGCTTCATGAGGTCCCTGAGGAGGGCAAGGCTGCTGCCTTCATCACAGCCAAGTTCTTTGCCACAAATAACACCGTTGTTAGAAATTTCCGTTTCTGTTGGCACAACAGAAGTCTGTGGGTGGGTGTGGGGTGAAGCCATCAGCCATCACTCCAGAGAGCAGGAGACCTTTCCAGTCTGAGGTAAAATGCCTTATTTCAAATGGGCTACTCAAAGACAAAGGAGGAGGGGGAGAGGCTATAGGCTGAGGGACCAGGACACTTAGACTAATGCTGACATTTGGCCAAGTCACCCAGGGCAGAGCCTGGTGAACTTTTCAGGCTATAGAGAGCTTGTTCTGTTCAGACCCAAGATTCTTCCTACACTGTGGTCAGGTGTAGGGAAAGAGAAAAATAAGAGAGATATGTGGTAAATTGTTCCAAAATAGAAGTGAATGACACCTGGGGAAACCATCTTCGTCCAGCACTTGCTGTAGTTTCATTTAGCAAGTTCAAGCAAAGTATCAACTATCTATCCTTCCTTCCTTCTTTCCATTTTTTTAAGTCAACGCATCCACCCATCCACCCTTCATCCACCATTCCCCACCCATCCATCTATATCCATCTATCCTTCACTCCCCATCTATTCAATCCATCCACCATCCATTGATCTATCCATTCATTCACTCATCCATCCATCTGGCTACCATCCATCCAACCAACCAACCATCCAACTAACCAGCCATCTATACGTTCTCCATCAATCACCCATTCATTCTATTCTCCAGCTTCCATCCACCCCCATCCACCCATCATCATCTATTCTATCCATTTTGTCTTCCAGATTCCATTCACCCAACCGCCATCCATTCACCAACCTACCATCCATCTGTCCATTCATTGATCTAGGATCTGAGAGTTCATTATGAGCAAGGTGCAGGGAAGCTCAAATCCAGCCACAGCCTGCACAGACAGAGCCCTCTCTGGGTCCCCCTCTGCCTCAGAATTCTTGAAGCACAGGACCTATCCCGGCTGAAACTGCCAGTGCACAGGAATGGACCTTAGGGAGGTCCTGGCAGATGGTCATAGAGAGCACAGCAGACTAATCCACCAGCATCAGCACTTTACAACACTCCCCCTCACCTGGCCCACACAAGGGTCAGGGTGGGCACGGGCTGCCCCAAATGCACCAAGCCTCTTCCTCAAGCTCTTTCAGTTTCCACCAGGGTCCTGTTCACTCTGAGCTGGGATGGGAGGACTCAGCAATGGAGTCCATCCTGGTAGGGGCCTCCAGGCCACTTTGGACATGGTCCTGGCTGCTCCAATCCTAGGTCACTTGGAAGCAACCAAACCATCCTTCCCATTTCGGTAGGGAGGGCTCGGTGGGCTTCCAGAACTCCCAACGGTGGGCACCCCTTCCCGGCCTAGTACTACAGCTAGTCAGGTTGGCGGGAGGACCAGGCACTGCCAGGCAGACAGGAGCGGGCGGTGTGCCCCAGCGGGTGCGCGCTGGCGGCCGACGCCCCGGCGCCTCTTGTCCAAGCTGCCCACCTTCCCTCCTTCCCGCGGCCCCTCTCCAGGCCGCTGAGGAGCCTGGCGGCCCGGAGGGGGTGTCGCGGTGGCATTTGGTAATCACACGGCGGCACAAAAGGCCCAGGAGCCACCTGAGAGCGGAATGCGCCCGCGCCCCAGCGTGGCCGCGGCCCCTGACACCGCCCGGCGGCCCGCGCGGCCGGACGCCTTGCTGACCCGCTGGGGCTGATGAATCCGGCTTTGTGCCGCACTGTCACGCCGCGTTAGGCCCACAATGGCCTGCGATATTTTATATGAATTTCCCCCTGGCCGGTGATTAGGCGATCCCCGGCCAGTCATAGCAACCTGGAAGTATGCGCTGCCCGCCGGGCCGTCGGCGCGAGGGGAAATCCCTATTCAGTCGCTCTAATTCAACACCCCGAAGGGCGTGTGAATCGCCAACAGCATTTTCACTTTTCTCTTGTGCTTAATCTTGTCGTCGTCGCGGGGACATTGTGCTCAGAGCCGGGCGCGGCGGGGTGTCGGCCGGGGTCCCCCTCCCACTGCGGAGAGTTAATGATATACCGGAGAGGCCCCCGGAGCCAGCCAAGCCCCCACCCCCAATGCGCCGTGAATGGCAACACTTTCGGATGGGAGGGGTCAGGGGTCGCAACCTGGATTTGGGGATGCTGTTTCCCTAAAGAGCTGCCCTTTGGTCCCCGCCTAAGCACGCAGGCTGGGGACGCCGGGCTGGCCGGCAGCCCCTCCCCTTGGCGGCCCTCTGGGTAGGCTGTGGACACACAGGACGGTGCAGGGACCACCCCCTGAGGGGTTCCGGATGTTGGAGACAATCATTAGGAAGGGGCTTTGCCCTGGAGGGAAGGAAAGCTGGGCTGCCCCTCTCTAAAGAGTACAGGGTTTAAGTTTGGGAGACGTGGGGGTTTGTCTCTGGGCTGACCAAGGGCACACACTGAGAACCTGACACCCAAAAACCCCCACCTCTGACACCCTTGGGGCTTGAGGAACACCGGGAGTCTGACCATACCCTATATTGAGTTGGGTCAGCCACCCCTCAACAGGAGGCAGAATGTGTGGGCTGGGGACTGTCCAAGTGGGTGAGGTTCCAGTAAGAACCCTATAGTGAGTAAGGGCTGCCTCTGCCAGCAGAGCACCCCCAGGGGCTGCTGGGGACAGTGGAAGAGAAATGCCCCCAAGGCAGGTTCAGAGAGGCAAGCCCTGACAGGTCCCTCCTACAAAAGGAGCTGCATGGCCCAGGAACCTGGGCTTAGGAGGACTCTGGGATCAACTCATATCAGGGTGGGTGCAGCCCGAGGCCCCAGCATCCAGGGATCCTGGGGCATCAGACCTCATCCTCTTATGGTCCCTGTAATTCTTCTCTGAGGTATAAACGGCCCACTCAGCCAATAGAAAGACGGGCTCCCACCAAAGCCACATGTCACCCCCAACCCTGCTGGGCAGCCACATCCACTGCACTTCCCACTGGCCTCCTCCCAGGAATGTCTGCTGCTCTTCTGACGTCCATCGGTGGGTCCCAGGCCCTGGGGCTGAGCAACCTTCTTTGGACAGCCCTGGCAGGCCTCTGTGCTTACAGCCTCCCCACTGGCTTCACCTCACCAGAGGTCAAGAGAGGGTGTCAGCTGGCTCAGGCCCTCCAGGTGTCCAGGGCCGGCCTTAAGGAACAGATAAGCTGCACCAGTCTCCATGCTCTCAAAATTCCTCAAATGCTTTTCTGCCCAGAGCTAGGTTGGATTGAAGAGGAGAGAACTCTTCAGAACCTGCCCAGCTCTGCTTCTCTGGCTGTCCTAGGCATCGGTGCTTCCCCAAGCTATCTGGTGGGCCTGGCCCACAGTCCCAGGCCAGATGGACCAAGGGCAGATGGGACTAGAAGCAGAAGGTGTACATGGCCCTTCCTTTCTATTCTCACAAACTACTACAGTGCAAACACGCCGCCCACATAACACACATTCACACACATGCATGTGCACTCCACAAGCACAGCATGGCGCATCATACACATGCCCGTACACGCAGACACTCCCCACACAGCACACATGTGCACACACATGTGCACACACGCATACACATACACCTCCACACACAGTGCATGCTCAGATGCACTTTCACACGCATACTTGCGTGAGGTTGGTCCCCCTCACAGATTGGCCGATGTTAAACTATGTTCAACGAGGCCGCCTCAGCAGGGTGACCAGGCATCCCCATGGTGTCTGCCACAAAGCTGGGTGTGACCTTTGACATGATTAGGGTCACCCTGACCCTAATCCAATCAGATTGATTACTGTGAGCCAAATTGAGCCTCTGAGGCTGGCGGGGTTGGGGGATTCCACAATGGCTTCCCTAGCTGGCCTCTCTCTGGGGCACCTGGAGGGGCCCACTAGGAATCCTGCCCTTTAATCCCAGGCATCCTCTTTCCTATTTAAACCAAGCAGTGAGAGTTCCCTGCTCATCCAGTGGAAAAGGGAGGAGGGTGAGACAGTCTGAGAGAAGTACAAGGAGAGGGGAGGGAGCCTGAGAGAAGGAGGGGCAGGAGAGACAGAGGAGGCTGCTAACTGATGGCGGGCGCTCAGACATGTTTGCAGAAGGGACAATGTAGCCTGCTCCCACCCTGAGGCAGGACAGGGTCTGCATTGGTGGGGAGAGGGTGTGGGATGCTGAAGCCAAACAGTCCAGGTGCCAGCACATAGGCCACTATTAGGAAGTGAAGGAATGAATATGAGGGTCAGGGGTTCCTCTAGCCCTCTGGCCAGAAGCCAGCTTGCCTGTCCGCTCCTTAGGGCAGTACCAGACACCTGCAGGGGTTGCTTGGCCTTGGGGAGCCTTCTGAGTTTATTCAGGCCCTTTGAGAACTCTTCAGTGACCTGCAGACCCTTCACCCTCTCCCCAAACAAACTTGGGAGTGAGGTGGGGGCTCAGGAGTCTTAACCCATTCCTGGCCTCCATAGCAACTGTCCTACCCTCCAGGCAGTCCCCACTACCTCCACAGGCCTGAGCCACACCAGGGGGACCTTGTTGGGCTCATATCTGAGGCCCCACCCTCTGTTTGGAGACTTTGCAGCTAAGCCATTGAGGCTGGAGGCCCATATGGCCACAGTGCCTTGGTTTTCTCTCTTGGAAAACAGACTCACATCAGCGTTGGCCTTGTTGGATGGGTGTTAGAACTGAGTGGCTGCCAGGTGTTGAGTCCTGAAATGGTACCTGGAAAGTACCATCTGTGTGTTGAGAGGGAGAGTACTAGGAGATCTGGCCAAGGGTGCTTCCCCTGGGGGAACACTTCCCACTGTACAGCCCCAGGCACAGCCCTGTCTACCCTGGATACACCTTCATAGAGCACCTTCGGAGAGCTGGAGCACACCTCTGTGTTACCCTCAGGGCACCAGCTGTGTACAGGCCCCGGTGTGTGCCTGCAATAGGGAGGACTGTATACATCAGGCCCATGGAGACCCCTGTGGTTCTAGGATATCCCAGAATCTTCCTGGAAAGCCCTCAGCCTTAGGGATTTGTCCCAGAAGTAGGGTGCTATTCATAATGATTGGATCTTGTAAGAATCAGTTACTTCTAATTTCCTGTTTTCCACACAATTTAAGGAAGATCTGATTGATTTGTGTGCTGACAGACTTTTAAACTTTTTGTTAATAGATGGCCTTACAGTTTTTGGCACATATAACTCCAAAAAATTCCAAAGAATTGAATGATGCATTATAATAAAACTCTCTCGTTTCCTCTCTTTATCTGTAAGGACAAGGTTTTCACACCTAGATCCATAAAGCTAAAAAATGGGCTGGGCCCACCGCTGACATGGTACCCAATGGTGAGAAGCTGGATCTTCCCGATTTGGAGGGAAATGCGAGTGTCCCACCTCTACTGCTGTTCAACACGTCCTGGCTAAAAGGAACCTGGACTGGGAGGAAGAGGTAAAACCCTCTTATGTACAAAAAAGATATCTGCAAAAATCCCATCTGTTAGAACAATGAACAACTTCAGCCAGGTTACAGAGCTCCTGTGGCATACTAAAAATATACAATGCTGGGTGTGGTGAATACCTGTGATCCCAGTAACTCCAGAGGCTGAGGCAGGAGGATCGAAAGTCAAGGCCAGCCTGGGAAACCTAGTGAGGCCCTGTCTCAGAATGAAATACAAAGGCCTGAGAGGGTAGCTCTGTGGTGAAACACTTGCCTACCATCTACAAGGCCCTGGGTTCAACGTCCAGGTCTACAAACAAACCACAAACAAAATCCCCCAAACAAACACCACACACCAGGAATGAACAATCTGAACAGAAGATGAAGAAAACAACACATTTATGACAGCATCAAAAATGAATATGGACGTTGGGAGTGGATTTAATCAAGGAAGAATAAGAATGGTACTCTCAAACTGTGCCACATTGGGAGAAATTGAGACCAGTGTAAATGGAAAGATTCTGTGTTCATGGATCAGAAGATTTAATGTTGTTGATATGGCAGTACTCCCCAACTGACCTGCAGATTCCCAGTCTTTTGTGCTAAAACTGGTAAGTTGATTCTTTTTTAAAAAAATATATTCATTTGCTTGTAGATGAACACAAGTATCTTTATTTATTTTTGTGTGGTGCTGAGGATCAAACCCAATGCCTCACACATGTGAGGCAAGCGCTTTACCATTGAGCTACAGGCCCAGCCCCTGATAAGTTGATTCTAACATTCATGCAGAACTGTCAGAGGCCTCAAATAACCAAATAAATCTTGAAAAAAAGGTAAAAGTTGGAGACCTCTCAGTTTTTGACTTCAAAACATGCTACAGAGCTACAGATACCAAAGCAGTACAGCAGTACAGTACAGTGTAGAGTCAGGCAGAAAGACCAGTGGAACAGAAGAGGTGGCCCATAAATAAAGGCAGTTCAGCTTTGACAAGGACGCCCAGACCAACAGGGCTGGCTGTGGAAGTGGGGAGCTGTCCCTGCAGCAAATGAGGCTGGAACAGTTAGACTTTCACATGGAAAGGAAAATCCATGTCTCACACCGTACACACAAGATCAACTCAAAACAGAATCAGAGACTCAAACGCAGCAGTTAAAGCTATAAGACTCTTACAAGAAAACTTGAGGAGAGTACATCTTTGTGACCTTGGATTAGGCAGTGGTGCCCCAAACCAAGCAACCAAAGAAAAAAGAAGATGAATTGGACTTCATCAAAATTGAAAACTTTTATGCTTCAAAGTGAAAAGACAATCCACAGAGTGAGAGGAAATATGTGCAGATCATGTCCTGGATAATGGATTGCACACCAACTATACAAAGGACTTCAGAACTCCAGAGCAAAAAGACAACGCCATCAGAATGTGGTGGAAGGACTGAGCAGACATTTCTCCAAAGAGGACACTCAGATGGCTAATGAACACACGAGAACACACTCCACACCCTTGGGCCTCTGGGGAATCCAAGGGAAAACCCCAGTGAAACACCCCTGCTCACTGAGCAGGGAGCTCAGAGCAGAGCAAAAGCCAGAAACAGCAAGTGCTGGTGAGACGGAGCGGAGGTCAGAGCCCTCATCTCTGGACGAAGGAAGGTGAAAGGACACAGATGCTTTGCAGACATTTAGCTGTTTCTCGAATGCCAGTGGTCCTCAGTGGCCAGTAACACTGCCCTGGCTGTATTCCCCATGGAACTGGAAACATACACCTCAACAAAGAGTGGCATTGTTTACAGTAGGCCAGAAGAGAGAACAACCCAAATGTCCACTGACATCCAAGTGGATAAGCAAAGTGTGGTCTAGCCACACAGGAATACAGCCCAGCCCTGAAGATGAGTCCCAAGGCATGCCAGGGGCTCAGAGAGGGACACGTCTGCAGGCTCCTCCAGCTGACTGAGATGAGGCCACAGGCTGACTTTGGGGTTTGCATTCACCCAGCTGGTCCCAAAGTCAATCTCCAGTCTAGGGCCCTGGTGTGCAAACCTTGTGCCTTTCCAAGGTTGTGGTCCAGTCCAGGCCCTGGTAGCTGTGCTCCCGAGGGTTAGTCTTGGGGACAGACTTGCTGTTTGAGTGGCAGCCCTACAGGAGTTTGTCTACCTGCTCCCTGCAGCCCCTCACTGAAATGGGGTCATAGGGCCATCGACTCTCCTGGCCCAAGGATAGCAGTTACGGAATCATGCAGGTGTCCTCCCCTCTCCTGAGAGACACCCTGACTGGTGTGGCATGCCCCCAGGCTCCCTGGATGGCAGCAGGGCTTCTAGGGAAGGATGGTGTCCCCTCCTCACCCCACTCTGCACACCCTCCTCCACCACCTGGGCTGGCTGCCAGGTGGACAGGCTTCTTGCCTTCTTTCCAAATCCCTGCTGCTTACTCCTTTTCTGGGGAGGGGGAAGCCCTGGGAACTCTACCTGGCTCTCGAGCCACACACCCACCTGACACCAGCACCCTGTCTGGGTCTGCTTGGCAGCATCACACGCGGCACACTTCTCCCTGTCCGGGCCACTGTCCTGCACCATGTACACATGTGCGTAGCACACACCAAGCTACATGTGCTACCTGTATGTGCAGCACACACTACAGTGGGTGTGTGTGCCACATGCATACACATCCTGCACCCACACACACCAAGATACACGTGCTACCTGTATGCACAGTGCACACTGTAGCAGGTGTGTGTGCCACATGCATGCACGTCCTGCACCCACACACACCAAGACACACACACTTGATAACTGTGTATGGCCAATAAACACACATGCACACAGACCATTGTGTGTCAGCACTGCATGCACTACACATACACACATCCCACACTCAAGTGCACATGCCTACACAAGTAACAACCCCATACCCTGACATTGCTGGGGAGCCACATGGCCCTGAGGACCCAACTCCTCCATTTTCAGAATCAAGATGCGATCAAGTCTGTGACACCTGACCAGCAGCTCTGTGAAGTGGCAGGCTGCAGCATTCTCCCCTTCATAGACAGGATGCTGACAGTTCAAGACGTGAGCCACTCTCCTTCAAGGGCACAGGGGCCTCAGGCCCCCAGCTCCAGTCTCTTCCTCTACCTCCAGCCAGACTGCTGTCCTGGATTGCTGCCCCTCATAGGGTGGGGCATGGCCACACCTGGGTGCAGACTCTCCCAGGCAGGCTGCACCAGCCACACACAGGCCTCCTCAGCTGGCTTCCATCAATGCCTGTGGCCCGCAGGGCTGGCTCCTCGACTGGACACCTAACCTCCTGAATCCCAGCTGCTGGGCTATGGCAAGGCCACTTGCTCCTTCCTTGGTTATCAGACATTGTGTGCAAGGTGGGCTTCCCCTGGCCTTGGGCAGGGTGGGCTGCACTGACACTGTACATGGGAAGGCAAATTGAGGCAGGGCTGGTGGACTGAGAAGCCATGTGAGGGGAACAGAAGCACTGGGAGGGGGGGCACTATGTATAACAAAACCTGTTGGCATGAGGACAGGGCCCTGTGGGACCCAAGTGGTGAGCCATAAAGACAGAGTGGGAAGAGTGCTCCTGGCAGCCCTCCCTGGTGTGAGTCAGGAGTAAACTGTGCCTTGAGTTTGAGAAGCAGCCAGGAGGCCCACGGGTGGATGGGTCAGGAAGTGTCTTGGTCCACTTGGGTTGCCTGACAAGGACGCTGGCCCTGGTGGTGTGAAACACAGATGTGCTGCTCCAGTTCTGGAGGCCGAAGCCCAAGGTCACGGCCTGGCAGGTTCCGGCCTGGTGAGGGCTGCTTCTGGCCCACGGCCACCCATCTTACTGTCCTCACATGGTGAGGACAGAGTGGATCCTGGGGCAGGGCTCCCTGGGATCCCTTGATAAGGACACTGATCCCATTGTGAGGCTCCCATCTCATGACCTCATCACCTCCCACAGGCTTTACCTCCTGATACCGTGGCCTGGGGGGCTAGGAGTGCAGGGGCACACACATTCTATGCATTGCCAGGACGGGGCCAAGGAGGCAGGTGGGCAATGTGGCATGGCTGTCAAGGGAGGGACACCAGCTCTCTTGGTCATGGGGCATGGCCAAGGGGTTTCATGGGAGCGCCTGCAGTGACTGGGATCTGGGTGGTGGGAGGGCATGGTGGGAAGTACCAGGCTCTGGATTGAGGCTGAAGGTGTTGCCAAGGGGCTCTGAGCCTTAGAGGCTCATTGGGAGCCCAAGGTTTTTGAGCTGAGCAATGGAAGGCTGGGGCTGTGGGCGCAAGCCCAGGAAGCCAGAGGAGAAGGGCTATGGAGACGGGAAGTGGACCCCAGCTGTGGCCATGCTGTGAGGAACACTGCAGGATGCAGGGTCCCTGGTGGGCCCTTCCCACAGGACCTGGCCCTCTGCCCAAACTCCTCCCTCCTGCTGGTCACCCACTTCATAGACAGGACGCTGACAGTCCAGGACGTGAGCCACTCTCCTTCAAGGACACAGGGGCCTTGAAGGGTGACTCCATGGACAGTGTGTTCCTGGGCCCTGCTCCAGGAGGCGATGGTCCCTTCAGGAGCAGACTACACTGCAAACTTCATGATGCTCCTCCATGGTGACCTCTATGCCATCGAGTGGTGGGGTCTGTGGTCTGTTCCCACCCCAGGATCCAGTAGGAAACTCCAGGAGCTATGGAAAAGCAAGCCCAAACTTTCAGACCCCACAGTCAGACCTCTGGAAATAGCCAAAGGGCACAGTGTCCAGCAAAGGGTGGTGTGGGTGTGGAGGCTGAGCCTGGCACAGGGAGGTCTGGGGACAAGTGGCAGCCAGCATCCCAAAATGAACCTGGTATCTCTCTGAGTCAAGACATTGCTTTGCTGAATTCTGAACTCTGTGGGGGCAGAGCAGCGACTGCACAGGGTTTTCCTTGAAAACATTCAAAAGTGAAGTACAGAAACCTCTGCCACCTGGGGACCCCGTGGGGACCTGTAACCAAGTGGCACACAGCGGTGAAGGCTGAAGGCCTGCGGCCTGGTGGGGGCCAGGCAGGCTGCCACTCTCACCACTTCTCTTCAGCAGGGCTCTGGAGGTCCCAGCCAGAGGAGTTAGGGAAAGAGGTAAGGGAAGAGTAGTTCTGCTTCTCTTCAACCTGTCCCTAGAGGATTACAAGGGGCAAACGGTATGCACACAGACGTGCATACAATACACACACACACACACACACACACACACACACACAAACTTCACAGACAATAATCAAAATTGCAGGATACAGACTCAAAGCACAAAAAACTCTTATAATTTTTAGGGGTACTGGGATTGAACCCAGGGACTCTTTACCACTGAGCTACATCCCCAGCCCTTTCTACTCTTCATTTTGAGGCAGCGTCTTGCTAAGGCCTTGAACTTTGATTTTCCTGTCTGAGTCTCCCAAGTTGCTGAGATTACAGATGTGCACCATGGCACCTGACAAGATGTGTCTCTAAAGATCAGTAATGAACAACCTGGAAAAAGATTCAGGCAGCAATTCCATTCACAACAGCACCAGGAGAACAGAGCACTCAGGAATACATTAACCACAGAGGTGCAAGCCCTGTGTCCTGAAAGCCACAGCATACAAGTAGGCACAGAGAGGGTGCTCCATCCTGCGCTCTTGAGGGAAGACACAGTATGGTTGGCAGGGCAGGACCATCCCAAAGCAGCCCACAGCTTCACTCAATCCCACCAGAAGCTCAACTGACTTTTTGCAGCAATGGAAAAGCTGATCTAAAATTTGTATAGAATTGCAAGGTAGAGTGACCTTGGCCAAATTATATTATCATGTTGTGTGCACGTTTGTATATATAATAACAAACCCATCAACATGTACAACTATAATGCCTCATCATCAACAACAAAGTGGAAAAAAATAGAATTGCAAGGAACTCCAATAGCCACAATGATTTTGGAAGAGAAATCCAAAGTTGGGACACACATTGCCCAAAACATCCTCCAAAGCTACAACAATTAAAATAGTGTAGTATTCACAAAAATATAGACACATAGGCCAATGGAATGGAATTGGCCAACGGATTCTTGACCAGGGTGTCAAGATCATTCAGAGGGAGAGGGACAACCTTTCAACAGAAAGTACTGGAATGACAGGATTCCACAGGCAGAGGAATGTGACCGGATCCCCACTTGATAGCAAATGCATAAAGCTCAAAGTAGCTCACTCACCTGGCCTGAAGGTAAGAGAGAAAGCATAGCTGTGCATCTTTGTGAGTTAGGCTTAGGAAATGCTTGCTTTGATATGACATCTAAATTTATTGGACTTCATCAACAGTAAGCTCTTTTGTGCATCAAAGGCTGATATCACAAAAGTGATACACATGGTAGGAAATATTTGCAAATCATGTATCTGATAAACATTTAGTATCCAGAATATGTAAAAAGCACATGTAACTCAATGATAAGAAGACAAACGATTCAATTAGAAAATGGATCAAGGATTTGAACAGACAATTCTTCAAATACAATATTTAGAAGACCAATGAGCACACTTTACCATTGGCGTGTGCACATAAAACACAGACAGATGCCTCATACATACACCACAATGGCTCACAAGCAAAAATGAGCGTTGCTGAGGATGTGTAAAATCGGCATCCTCAGGCATTGCTGATAGGAATGCACAATGGTTCAGCTACTATGGAAAACATTGGGCAGTTCCTTGAAAAACTAAGTATAGAATTAGCATATGACCCAGCAATCACCACTCCTGATTTTATTCCCCAAAGATTCAAAAAGAAATGCTTGCCCAAGAAATGATGTTCTTAGCAGCACTCTTCACATAGTCAAAAGGTGGAGACAACCCTGGTGTCCACCAACTGGGGAAGGGATAGACAATGTGGTCCATCCTTCCTGGGAGAGTAGAGTATTCATCCACTAAAAGCCACAAAGTGCTGACATGCTCCTACAGACGTCCCTTGAAACGCCATGCTGAGGGAAGAAGCTAGCCCCAGAAGTCACACCGTGAGTGACCATGCTGTAGGCAATGTCCACAATAGGAGAGTCCATAGGTACAGGCAGCAGGCCAGTGGCCAAGGGTCTGGAGGGGAAGAGGGCCTGGAGGGGCCACTCATGGGCATGGGTTTCCTTGAGGGTGATGCAAACATTCTGGAACGAGAGGTTGTGTCACACAACTCTATGAATGTGCTAATGCATATGATTGTATGCTTAGAAGTGATTCCAATCATTTGATTTTCCTCAGTTTTGTTCCAAAGCCACAAAAGCTTGCATTTTGTGTGTCCTCTCTCCCATGGTCCCCCTCTGTGTCTCTCTCTCCACCTTTGCCTCCTGTTTCTTCTCTTTGTTTCCCTCTGTCTCTCTGCCTGGCTGTGTCTGTTTCTGGGTCTCTGTGTCTTTGTCTCCCTACCTGTTTCTCCCTGTCTCTGTCCCCTAGTCCCTTGTCTCAGTCTCTTTGTTTCTCTTTGCCTCTCTCTGTCTTTGTCTGTCTCTCTCTCATCTCCATCCCTGTGCCTCTTTCTCTCTCTCTCTCTCTCTTTGTATCTCTGCCTCTGTCTCTCTGTCTCTGTCTGTCTCTTCCTCTCTCTCCCTATATCTGCCCTGAGATCCAGGCCCCAGGCTGTTAAGAAGCCCCCGTCCAGTAGGCCCTTCATGATGTCCAGCTGGGCTGGCCTCATGACATGGGCAGCTGCACCCCTGGCCAGCAGGCTGCAATGGCACATGGTAATCATTGCTCTAGCCACTACATTATGGGTTAATTTGCTCTTTGGCTGCAGCCAACCAACACCCAGTCTCCCACCGTCCTCTCTTTCCTGGACCAACCCACAGCCCCAGCTCCTCTGGGGTTTTCTCCCTAGAAGCCCTGGCTCCTGAGAGGGAGGGAGGAGGAGGCACACCCAGGGACCCTGCATCTGCGCATCCCAGGCCAGCCTGCCCCTCCCTCACAGGCTTCCCAAGTCCCTGAGAGGACACATGGTGGCAGGGCAGGTACCTTTGTCGAGCACAGGCCCGAAGATGGCCAGGCTGTCATCCACAGTGGTGCAATTCCAGCGGCGGCCACGGAACTGGTGCTGGCACTCCTGGATGCCCAGCTTGACACCCTCAGCCACGCTAGGCATGATCTCCACGTAGTTTCTGCAGAAGCGCAGCTGCTTGGGCACCAGGCCCGGGATGCTGGCACAGAGGATGGGGTGTGTGCTCAGAGAGGAGTACTGGGGCCCGATGGCCAGTGACCTAGCAAGGAGGACAGGTGGTTAGGGCCAGCCGGGAACACAGTGGGGAGGCTGCCCTGCCCTGGGGCACACATAGGCCTTTTGCTTTGGGGGCACATGTGCACTGAGGGGCAGGACACTTCTGCTTTGAAGGAAACTTGATATTAAGGAAAAGCCAGGGCCCTGCCCATCCGTGTACCTGAAACAGCACTGAGCAAACTGATGGATGTGGGAGGGAAAAGAAGGGCCCACACCCCCACCCTTGGGAATGCAGGAATCCCGGGCGCATTAGGACACTGGTGGAAGCCCCCAAAGCCTTTGGAGAATGCAGAGACTAGAATTGCTGGCTACTAAAGAGCCTTGGGATGGACCCCAGAGCAGGTAGCCCCTGGTTTGCCCAGGGGCTTCCTAAATAGGGGCACCTTAGAGCCCAGGAGGAGAAGCTCAGCTTCTGGAGTAGGGGAGTGATCAGGACAAGAATCACATGAAACCCATTCCTGCCCATATTTGGCTATTTACCCCAAAAGATACAAGACATGCACCCTCAATAAGATGTGTTCAAGACACAGCACCCCTCAGTATCCACAGGGTGGGGACTGGCTCCTAGATCTCCCATGGATACCAAGATCTGCAGTTACTCAAGTCCCTTGCATAAAATGGCACATTGTCCCCTATGCCATCTCTAGATTACAATGATGCCTGACACAATGTAGCATGGTGTAGATGGCTGCTAAAGTGTATCATTCAGGGAATAGGACCCCAGGGTTCAGGACACACGGATTTTCTCCCAAATATTTCAATCCTCAGTTAACCCTGCAGATGCAGAGCCTCAGATGCGGGACCAGCCCTATAAAACTGCACCTCAATCTAAAAGAAAGATTTGCCCAGTCCTTTTGGAGAAGGGTGGGGTGGGAAGAACAGAAAGAGACTCCAGTGGGTCCAACTGCCTTTTGCCCACCACCACCCCCTCTGTTGCCTCCAAACCCCACTCATGGTGTCACGGGTCCCCTGTGTGCAGGACATTGTGGGTCACGCTTGCTCTTCACCCCACTATTGTGGGGTCTGCGGGCAGGTGACACCTGCCAAGTTTCCTCACATGTCCCTGCCTGTAGTGCTACTGGGAGGGCTGGCCCTGGAGCACCTGGGGGGCCACCTCTGGTCTCAGAGTCACATGGTCTTTCCCCTCCATGCTCCTGTGATTCTCTCTTAGATCCAGCTCAGAGTACACCTGCCCCACATGGGATGGGAATGGCTCACATTTTCCTCTCTGGGTACAGACCACAGAGATCCCCTAGTGTCCATGCTAGTGCTGCACAAACCACATGGGTGCTCCGAGTGTAGTCTGAGTGGCACTTGGCAGGACAGAAGGACAGCTTTCCTCTTTCTTTCTCCTTGAACCTAAGGCCTCCTGTGTGCTAGGCAAGCTGTATTGCTGAGCTGCCTCCTGCACCAGCCCTTTCCAAGAATTTTTATTTTGAAGCAGGGTCCTGCTAAGTTGCCAGGCTGACCTCTAACTTGCAACCCTCCATCCCGAGCTGGGTTACAGCTGGGATCACAGGCACGTGCCATTATGCCTAGCAGAAGGTCAGCCTTCTGCCTGGGCCCTGGCTCAGGGGCTGAGAAACTGGAATGGGGCCAGGATCAGTGGTCCCTGCCCTCAAGAGTGGGACAGAGGAGGGGCAGGCCAGGTGCCCCAGAGCCCAGAGAGGGGAGGACTGAACCAGGGAGAAGGGTGTGGCTGTATCTCATGCTCCTTTATACTCTTGGCTGACCACACTGAAAACCAGAGGCCCCCAGATGTACCCATATCAGGCCTTCCCACTGGGCACTTGCTTACCTCCTGCAGCAACAAGTCATGAAAAGCTCTAGCCACTCCCTCCATGCCTCAGCCCGCCCTCTGGTCCAGCTTCCACTGGCACCCACCCTGTTCCAAGATACTCCTAGCTGTAAAAACTAAGAAGAATCTCCCCTGGACCTCAGTCATGCTTCCCTTCAAAGCACCCACACCTCCATCACCTGTTGTCCAACTCTCTCCATCCTGGTTTCTACGTCCCCCACTCTGATGACTGCTGAGGCTTCCTCCTCGGCTCCCTCTTGGGTCCCCTCCTGCACATGGCGCTGGGGCTCTGAATTCAGCTGTGCCTTCTCCTTTTGGGGTCCGCCCTCACAGGCAGCCCGAGGTGTTGGGATGACACCCTCAGCCATGAGTGGAAGTTTCAGGGAGAGGGGTCTCTGAGGACCAAGTAGCTGGGGGTTGTATGGGTGTCCAGCACACGGGCAGGCACAGACTGGAGGAGACATCTGGTCTCCCTCTGGCTGGCCCTTCTCACTTCCTGCCAGGCCTCCTGAATGAGAAGGGGGTGCAGAGGGAGCCTCTGTGGAGGTTGAGCATGGTGGGAGCCAGGAGCCCCAGCCCCAGCTGAGGTGCCTCAGGGGCAAGTAAGTGCGGTGAGCTGGGGGACTGACCACTCATGGCTGGGAGCCTTCTGTCTAATTGGGGATGGGCTAGTTACCCTGGTGGACCTCTCCTCCACCAGGACCAGGGTGCTTCACTTCCACCCCTTCTATGGGGTGACATTATACATGTGATGTCACTGGCACACAGGAGGTGCTAGTTAGTGACGTGCATGCCCGAGTAGTGGAGGGCGACGGGGGTTGGCTTGTACACAAAAGCATGAAGAGGGAAGGATGGACCAGAGAGGATGGCAGGTCCAGGGTGCTCCAGGCAGCGTGGAACGTGGGGTGTGGACCTGCAGTGTTTGGGGTTCAGGTTCTGCATCTCTTCTGGATGTTCGACAATCTCCCTGACAGAAAGTTGTGGGGAGAGGTTTGTAGGTTGTGGCTCCATCTGAGAGCTTCTCAGAAATGGCTCAGTCCTGAGGCCCACAGAACCTGTTCTTCTCTTTGGTTACTCAAAGCCACCAGGGAAGGGGTGAGCTACACCTGTCTTGTCCATCCGTCCATCCATCCACAAGAAGGAAACTGTTGTTGGATGTTTTGTTGACTCAGAGACGGAGAACAAGTGGAAAATAAAGGAATCTGTTTAGACAGAAAAAACGAGGACTCATCTCTCTAGCTGTCTTCAAAATAGGAACTGATCCTGGGGCTGTGACCATTTCTGAAGGACAGGTGGCTTCCACGGCTGGATGCTAGAGGTCGCCTCTTACTCCGGGGCTGCCGATGGTGGATGGGGGAAGTGAGCTGATGAATGCCCAGCCCTGGACCCTGCAGCTTCTGCAGACAGGACAGGGCCTGCAGTCTCAGCACCTTTCCCACCTCGCCGGGCAGTCAGGACGGGGTAGGGTGGGGTGCTGCTGGGAGGCAGAGGGGGCTCCCCAGACTCTCCCAGCGCTAGCTCTTCCGGGTGCTGAGTCAGCTCCTCTGCTCCCCTCACTGCCCTGGCAGGCCCCAGCTTGCCACCTTCCCCAACCAGGGTTCCAGCAGCTGCTCTGGCCCCCACCAATCCTCACTGGGTCCCTCTGCTTGTCCTCATGGACTTGGGGAGGTTGGAGGCGAGGCCTCTCTTGTCTTCTCTGAACCCCAAGGCTCTTTGAGTTAGGGTTCCCAGACCCTTTCTCCTTCCTAGAGAGCTGGGCCCAAGAAGGCCCCAGCACTGCAGCGTCCCGGGGTGGGGGCAGCAGCTGAGAGGGCTCTCACTGATGAGGGAGAGGCATAAGGCCCAAGAGGGCTCAACTGGGCCTTAACAACCCCACACAAGATATATTGTCCTATGAAACATCATACAGAAGTACACACTGTGCACACTGTCCCTTCCTTCCCCCAAATCCCCAGGACACAAACTTCTAGTCCAGGGAGAACACAGGTGCTCCTAATGAATCAATAGCTGCAAAGCCACCATCTGTGGCACCCTCTAGGAGGACATGGGGGCTCTGGTCTGGGACAGGGGCCAGGAGAGGGGAAGGCCTGGATGGGCCTCCTTTGGGAGCTGTGGCTAGGATGGTGGCGCTGAGTGGCAGAGGACTTCACAAGCTGAAAAGTGCCCCACCCAGGATGGCACAGAGTGCTCATGTCTTCCAGCCACTCTCAGAACAGTTTCTCAGGATGCACAAAATATGACATCAAACTCACCTGGGCTCTTGGGCCAGTCACACAGACATGGGAGTCTGCATTTGTGGGTTGAGGTGCCCAAGTACTAAGAAGGGAGCAGGTGGAGAGGGAACAGTTTCAAGGAACCAAGTCCAAGCATTTGATGGCTGAGGGTTGTCAAATTCAAGTTCCTGACCTAGCCACTCATCAGTCCTTAGTGAACAACATCAAGAGCACCTGCTACTCATGCAACCCTTGGTCTGGGTGCTGGATATGTCCTCCTCAAGTGCTGGCCCAGAAAGGACGAGTGGAGCACAGGTACAGAAGGAGGAATCAGACGTGTGGAAAGCAGGCTCCTGGTCCCCGGCCGTGACCCTCAGCTCACCCAACACGTGGTTGAGTTCCTACACAATTTTAGAGAATTGATGGCATTTGTGTTCTCCACATCAACTGTTGCCTGAGATGAGAGTGCCTGCCTTCTCCCTGTGACAGTGTGGCCACAGCCACCCCCATTTAGGATGGAAGGCAAGACCCTGCTGCAACTAGTGGCAGGTGAAAATGAGATGTTGTTTTTCTGTCTGTCTTGGGAGGCTGGAGAGGTCCTTCTCAGTGGCCTGGCACCTGGAGACTGCCCTGAGCCTTAATAGAGATGTGATGTGAGATCTGGGGACACAGACCTCCTCCCAGGGCTCTTCTCCACCTCAGCTCTCCTGATGCTCCTCTCAGCTGTCTGCTCTGCACCCAGAGGACCTGGCCTGGATAGTAGATGGCACCTGCCTTATCCTTATCCCCAAACCTCTGCAAGCTTAGAATCTGGCAGGACCCCAAATTCCCCATCCCAGGGCCCAGAACTGTGCAGAGGATGTCCCAGTGGTATTTTGCAGATGAAAATCAATGTCGGGCAATCTGAGTTACTGTGGCCACCCTGAGCTCTCTGAGTCTTCTCTGAAGCCTGGGATGCACCTTGAAATTGCTGGCCCTGAGAAGGGGGCCACACTCCAGGACCATAGACTGACCACTAAGAGCTGAGAGGGACCCTGGACCACAGCCTTCCAGGACTGGGAGAGTAGATCCTACAGGTAGCAACTGCTCCTTGACCACGAGGACGAGGGTAGAGACAGGCTCTTCCCAAGCCCAACAGACTCTTTGATTTTGGCTTCCTGAGACCCTGAGCTTTGGATGCAGACAGGCCTGTGAGCCTCAGGAGCCCCTGTCTTACAGCAGTAGGAGCCTAAGGTTTACCACCTCCCTTCTCCCTCTCATACTGGACTTCCCACCTTCCCTGAGTCCCAGCACCCTCTAAGCTCTTGGGTCCAAAGGGGAAAAGAAATGTGTTGAGGAGGGACACAACTTCACGAGCCCAATGCCGCAAGCTCTGGGGATGCAAGCCCTCCCGGAGGATCCACCTCCCGCCACACCTGTGCCACAGTGCCCTGCTTTGCACAGGGCCTTGCTGTGCTAAATTGGTTCCTCCAACCCCCAGCTGTCTCCCCCTTCCTATCTCCCATGTGACCACTGGACAGAGCTCATGGATGATGATGACACCCTCTCTCCCGTGTATGGCTCCCTCCAACACACAACCTGCAGGACAATTGGAGAGCCTTCAGGAGCTTGTGCATGCTGTTGGGTTGGGATGGCAAAACAGGGTTTCCAGCATGTTGGACCCAAGGTCCTCCCTTCCCAATACCCTATGGTGATCCTAAAACGTACTAAGCCCGGTCCATGCAAAATAACATTTACGATGAGTCTGATCTCAATGGCATGGCTCAATAGCTCCCACATCCAGCCACCACAGGCTAAGGACATAGGATGTCACAGGATGCCCACCTCCCGTCCTGCTCCATTTGCATATTAGGATAGTCCTTGAGGGGGTCAAGGGTGGTGGCCCCTTGTCAAGTCTTGCGCCCCCCCCCCCAGGGCTGGTCTACTCTGTCCTGTCCTTTGAGACTCTTGGCACCTCAGCTGAACTGGGGGGAGGTCCCTGGTTTAGAGCAGGGTCCTCTCAGGTGGTCCCAAGACAGCAGAGCTGATGGTTTAAGACAAGCTGGATTCTGAGGCTACTTGTGGCTCAGATGTTCCAAGATGTCAAAGGCTGGTGGGCAGACTGGAATTTTCAAAGACTTGAGTTCAATGCAAAATGTGTTTGCCCTCCACAGCCCTGAGTATAAGTTCACAGGGATCCCAAGGTCCCTGCCACCTGCTCTCCTGCTTCCCTCCAGCCCATCTCCATAGAAGCAACTGGGAGGGTCCGGATGTCTAGACCTTCAACTTGCCTTCTGGAGGACACAAGGATGCTACAGAGAGCCAGGTGTACCATTGATACACAAGCAATGGGGACACCCCAGAGTAGGCTGGCACAGGATGCAAAGCTGCCAGGTGTGGGCAGGGACACAGCCAGTGGACCCTGAGTCTGGCAGTCGGTCCCAAGAGACATCTACAGGCCAGCAGCCAAGCTAGAGGTCTCACCCCTCCAGCATGGATCCACCCCTGCCTGGAGCCTCAGGTGCCCACCCAACTCCCACCGGGTTCCTGCAGGCTTTTCACTACCTCTCACAAAGGGGCTTCAGAGGACGAAGACCAGCGTCCAGACCGAGAGGAGGCCTTTATTCAAGGTCACTCACTTGAAGGGCCATGGAGTCTGGGCTCAGATCACACTCTCGGCCTGCCCAGGTGAGCACTGGGAGTGGGACCCTGTAATCAGTAACTTCCACTCACGCCCTGCATCCCGCCTGTCTGTCCATCCAGGTCACAGGGAGGTCCATCCCTGCCTCGGGGATAGTGGCAATAGCAGAGAACTGGAGGGCCCTGCCCAGCCCCAGGGGGAGAAGCCGAGAGGCTGGCCCGCCCTCGCTGCACCCATTTCCCTGCACCTGGCCTTGGTGATTCACCCTGTGAGGAATTCACTCCAGTTCCCCTCTCACAGCCAACCAAGTCTCAGAAGGTATGCACAGCCCCTGTTCAGCTGCCCCCTGGCCAAGCAGAAAGGCTCTCAACTGTCCCACTATGACAAGGCGATGTCCCCCAGACCCCCAAACTTGGTGTCCATGTGGAACACACCGCTGTGCCTTCCTCTGGAATCACAGCCTTCAGAGACCATGCCCCGGCCAGAAAGGGCCAATGGCTAGGCTTGGGCAAGTGGGTCATGGCCTGAGCACCGGCAAGTGGAGGCCACCCCATGGTCACTATCAAGGAGGAAGACATTGTTCAACAATGACAGGAGACCTTAGAAAGCAGAATGGGCCTCTCCTTCCGTGGGAAGCACGTCTGAGAGTGAAATGAGCATGACTGGAGAAGCCTGCGTGGGACGTGTGTCCTGCCTCACTCTCTCACGCTGGTGGCTTTTTGTTTTTCAGTCCTACTGGTTTTTAAGGGGAGACCATTGCCTTCAACTCTGAGCTTGCAGAATGCTGTGCTGGAAAGCGGACCCTGTGCCTCGCTCACAGCTTCAGCTGTGGCCGCAGTCACACGAGCCACGCCCGCCATCCGCCAGCACTAATGGTTTTCCCTCCTCCCCTCGCTCCTTTTGAAAGGCCGGGCACCTGGCCAGGGGTACAGCAGAGATGCTGGCTGTGACATGCTGGAGGAAGGAGGCCAGCCCAGGACTTCAAGGCAGGCAGCCGGCCAGCCCAGCCTGGGACAGTGCTGGCCTCTTTGGGCCGAGGGCCTCCAGCTTCTGTTGGGTCTCAAGTGTGTCTTAGTGTTCATGTGTCACGTCTCTGGTGGCACTTAGCTCAGGGCAGGCCCTGTGATGCTGGACTTGCAGGCCTCCTCATACCCTGTGGATGTGGGGTTCTGGTAGCCCATGGGGTCCTGCTCCAGAGTCACTGCTGCTCCCCAGCAAGTCTTCCCGGGGCTGGCAGGCTTTCAGGTTTCTTTTTGTAGTACAGTTTGGCAAGGTCGGAGCACCTGTGCATCAAGGACATAACTCTGTGCTTGCATGTCCCAGGGAGGGGGTCCAGGTGCAAGCAGGGGACCTGCCAGTCATTCTTCATGTAGGCTGCTGGCAAGGAGAAGGGCTTGGTAGTAGGGCTGAGGCCAGTGGTATTGCACTGGGCCTGGATGTGGGCTCCGGCTGGGCCCCAGCATTCGCTGGCTCACTGTGACAGCCTTGCCCGGCCTGGGCCTCACCTTTCCTCTCTGTCAGACAAGGTGATCGGGTCTTGACCTACCCAAGGCTCCAGGAGAGAGGTTGAGGAGGGGCTGGACTTGTGTCCACTCCCAGGTCCGCATTGCTCCTTTGACCTTACTGGGGATAGACCCATCCCAAGACAGCTCTTCAGGGGTCACCCCTAGTAGGAGAGCTGTGTGCCCTGGCCCTGCTGGTGCCTTCCTGGTGCCTCTGACCCTCACCCAACTTCTCCCACATCTGCATCTGGGGTAGAAGGCACCTCTCCTGTCTTATTCTTCACTGGCACAGAGTTTGATCTAGGCAGGGAGGATACAGCGGCTCTGCCCAGCCCTGAGCAACAAGGAGAATTCGTGTGTGTGTGTGTGGGGGGGTCTCTGCTGCAGAGGACCTGGCTGGGCTGCGTGTATGAAGGCCTCCGGAGCACTGGTCCTGTTTTGAAGGGTCTTCTGACCTCAGGGCCTTTGCGGGCAGGATAAGATCTCCATCCTCAGATCTATGACCTCAAGTGTGGGGCTGTTCACCCTCTCAGTGGATGGATGACCCAAGTAGTCTGTCCTCGCCAGCAGGGGCTGCCCGGGAGCCACCTGGACTTTTTTTATCCATGGGAGGCACTTCTTAGTGGCCAGAGACTTTCTGAGCTGGGGGGTTCCCAGTCCCCTGGGGTCGGGGCCACTGCCTCCCTCCCCAGGCTGCACAGCCCTGCCTGGGGCCCTCACAGTCAGCGCCTAGTCCTGCCCCACCGGGCCTGCGGATTACTGACACATACCTTGACGAGTCCCAGCAGGCGGGGAGGCTCCCGTGCCGGCGGCCATGCGTTTGCCAGCCTCCCTGGGCGGCGGCAGCACGTTTTGCTGGGGAAGGAATGTGGAAGCTCCAATGTGTGAGACACCTCCAGGGTGTCACCTGGGGAACCTGGGAGGGAGACCGAGGCACAGGCAGAGGCCGGGCCCCTGAGCCTCAGGGCTGGGATCTCGTCAACCAGTGGGACGGGCAGGTGGTGAAAACATTAAATTGTGTCCTCCTGTCCGCCCAAACTCAAGTGCAGTGCCTGTTTTCCACAGGAAAGACCCTTTGCCCATCTGTCCACCTGTTCTTCATTCAACATGACCTTCCTGATGGTGGCAGAGGGGAAAGGTAGGACCAGAGGAGAGGAGAACAGTGCCTCCTGCTCACTGAGCACCCCGCACCCACATCCAGCCCCAATGGTGCAGGTGATGTTTGGACCATTCTCAAGGGAAGGACACATCCCGTGTGAGCAGGCGTCAGGTCATGTGGCAAGTCCATGCCTCAGTCCTGCTCCTCAGCCCAGCGCCCTCAACACCTGTCCTCTGGCTGTGGATTTAAGGGTCGTGCATCTACTGGGAGGACTGTGGTAGTGGCTGTAGCATGTGGTTCTGTCCCCAGTGGTGTCACAGGATCGCCGCTGTGTCTACGGCCGGCTCCCGGCTCCCTGCTTCCTGTCCTCAGCCTCTGGTTCTGCAGATCGCCATCTAACATCAACCCAAGCAGCCTTTCCCCACTCTGAGCCCAAACCAGCCTTCTTGTCCACCACCTGCACCCTTGGGTCCCAGCTCCTCTCCTGGAGCCACACAGTGGCTTTCAGAGATGCCAAGCCAGCCTTTTTCTGAAACCTCTCAGCAGTGTTGTCCCCAGCCTTTTAACTTCTCTCAACAGGGGCAAATGTAAACCTCCAAGGACAGGGGCAGGGGCAGCAGTGTGTGTGGAAGACCCTCCCTTCTGGAGGTGGTCCAGACAGGCCAGCAGGTGTGGAGGTGCTCTGCAGACACCAGTCACTCTGGTAAAGGGCATGGAACACTGCAGCATGTGACACAGCTGTGACAGCACCGGGAACTCTTCTTCCAATTTCTGTTTCTATTTCTTCCTAACAACTGACCAGCTGTGCACAGACAGGCTCTGGTGGGCGAACCATACCTCGAGAAGTGCCGGCCATGTTTCTGGATACAGGTAACAAATCTGAGCTCTGCTTCCTCCTTCCTGAGTCACACCATGAGAAGGGAGGCAGAGCTGCCAGGGGGCTGGAATTTTCCATCTGCCTAGGCTGGAGGTTTGTCCAAGAGACTCTGGAAGAAGTGTCCACCAGGCCATTGGTGGTCCCCTGAGATTGCATTCAATGTGACTGTACTACCCATCCATCACCTCATCCATCCAGCTGATTACAAAGGGGCTAGAAGGCTTATGCAAATAAGCATCATTTGAACAGGGTAAAAAGGCACAAGGTCTGAAGAAACGGAGCAGCAGCCTGGGAGATGCAGCCCTAGGCAGGCTCCCAGGCACCGCAGCCCAGGAGGGACAAGTGAGCTGAGGCAGGAGCTCTGTGCTCAGGAAGGGGCTTGCCATGAACTAGTGTGTGGGTTCTGGTCCTGGTCCTGTGTGCCACAATGATTCTGGCCACAGATTCTCCTCCAGAAGCCATTTCTGATTGTGCCCCTTGTAAAAAGTTTGATTTTTGTCGGTTCTAGAAAGAAATCCTCACCGCAGTTCCCTGAGATTCCTAGCACAGGCCTAGGATTCATCTAGCCTGTTGGTTTCTCTTGCTTTTTAAGTTCTGTATGCTGAGTACTGATCTGGCCAGCTAGAGGTGCAGAAAGGGGCCCAAAAGACAGAGAGATGGGATGGGGGAGGCTATCCTCCTGGGCAGGCTCAAAAGAGCAGGCCAGCTCTGGGGGGGGGGGGCGGTGGCGAGACACCTTGCTCAGCCTTTCCTGTGTCCCTGTTGTCACCAGTACCTGCCCAGCTGGCCTCTTGATTCTCCTCATCTGCTCTGCACTGCTGGCCACATGCTTCTCATCACAGGAGCTTGTGAATCTCATCTGGAAACTTCTCTCTATTCCACCCCTCCCTAGGGTCCCAATCATTCTCTGTACATTCTCCATCACCAACCCTGATTCCACTGGGATGCTTGGTCCCACAAGCAGTGGGACCACTGATGACCATGCACCTCCAGGTGGAGCTAAGCTGGGAGGAAGGGCTGCGTGCTCCACCCCAGGTCATCTGTGTTGGTGGGGCCAGCATGTGGGGGTTGGGGTCAAAGAGGAGGCAAGAGGCCACAGAGGGCTGACACTGAGCGGAGGGATTCAGGTATGGTCCTACACTCATGAAGTGTTACTGTCACTGTGATATGGGCATCAGGCTCTGAGGGCACCAGGGAGTCCTTCAGAGGGGGAGTTGTCTAAATCTGAGCCACCAAGGAGCAGGGAGAAGGCTGGACACTGGCCTCATACTGCTCTATAGCATGGCCTCTGTGCTTAGGAGCTCATGTCCAGCAGGCACAGAGGGGCAAAGCAGCAAGAGAGGGGCCAAGCAGCAAGAGAGGGGCCCTGCTGGGAGAGAGGGGCCAGGGCATGGGCTCACCCTGCTTTGCAGGCAGTGGGCAGTGGCCAAATCAGATGGGAAATCCAAGTGACAGTAAGGGCATAGGGCCCAAGGGAGGGACAGTGGGTGAGAACTGTGAAGGGAGGTCAGAGGTGGCTGGGCAGGAGTGCAGCCTGGTGAGGGAAGCACAGGAACTTGGAAGAGGGCCAGTAGCTGCTGAGGTTGGGGAGGAGAGGCTGGCCTCCAAGGGCTTGCTGGGGACATGATGAGATGCCATCAGCCCAGACATGGGAAGGAGGAGGAGCTCACAGTACATCTCAGATCAATCAGTACCTATGGATACTGTCCTCCATGTCCTCTTAGCCGCGTCACCTGACCGCTGATATGTGGGCTCTTCTGATGAATTATACTTCCATGAAAAGAGAACTGAATAGGCGAGTGGAGGGAGCAAGAGACATACCTCCCTGCAGTGTGTGTTCCTGTAGGGCTATGCCTTGGTCTGGTCCCTTCACCTGGCTCCCCTCTGTCACTTGAAGATCCCAGGATGGACCTTCTTGGAGTTCCACCCAGCTCTGGACTGCTCTGGTCTTGCTTAGAATGGCTAGTTTCTCTGGGCTCACTCCTACTCTGCCTTGGGACTCCAGAGCACCACATGGAGGGTTGAAGGCACAGCCCCACTGAGCAGGTCTGGGGGTGGGCAGCCCTTCACATTCCCACAGGGCTGCCTGCAGCAATGGCTGCAGTGACACCTCCCCGCTCCCCTCCCCCAAGAGTCACACCAGCATCAAAACCTAATTGCTCCTGATGTGAGCTGCTTCCTGGCTGGGCTTATCCAGGTGAGGAGGTCCCAGTCATGCACATTCTATGTGTGGTGCTGGGACAGGGAGGAGATCGGTGGGGCTAGCTGCTTTGTTTTAGGGAGGGAAGGTGAAACTAAATAGCCAATCAGGGAGGCTGAGGGTGAAGGTGAGAAGTCATAAAGAAAGTCCTCTAAGCACCTTCTCTGCTTGCTCACCACCAGCTCACCCAACAATGGCTAAGATGGCCCTTCCTCTCCCTAGGAAATGATCCGCCTGGCCCAGAGTGGGAACAGGAAAGACCAAACATTGGAAGCTTGGGCAGGTAGAGGGTGCAGATGAAAGAGAAGCTTCCTGAAGCAGCTGCACCTGACTGCACCCGCCTGGCCGTGGTCACTGAGGCACTGACTTTTGGAGCCTTCCTCTTTGTGTGCTCTTGCCCAGCTGCGGGTGGGGCGGGGATGGATAAGGAGGCAGGAGGAGGACTCTATCTTGTCACCCTCCACAAGGGGGGCGGGGAACCTCTTCTCAGGAAGCAGAATTGCTAAGTGTGAGAATCCCACTGAGAACAAAGTGGGAGTGTGGGCCGGTGGAAAGGTGGCCCTCCCACCCACCCCTATCATAGGGGACGGACTTCCATGCCACCCCCTGCCTCCTGGGGCAAAAGGGCTGCCCAAGTCTCTTGATGGGGGGGTGGGGAAGGCTGCATCCCTCCTGGCTCACCTGAAGAATGCCAGGGTGCGACTGAGTGTATCTGAGAGTCCATCTGGGATGGAATTCATACAGCCCAGGTGAGAAGGGTTATGAATCTGTATTGGGGTGGGTGGGCAAGGCTAGGGACCCTCAGGACGGTCGGCCGGGGCAAGGATTCCAGGTCGCAGGGCAGCCCAGAGGCTGGCGACGAAGCCCATCTCCATGGGAGGAGAGCGGGGGCGAAGCGCTTCCTCTTGCGCGCAGGAATGCGGCGGCGGCGGGTTCTAATTAGAAGCCTGGCGCAGGAGCGGGCAGCCCGCGGGGCTCTCCTGGACGCGCTGCCCCTGGCTCCCCACAGCCGGCGGGACGCGCGTCAGTGTCCCTGCGCCCAGGGGCGCGCGCCGCCTCAGCCGGCGCCCGGGGAGGCCACCCAGCGCCTCAGGTGCCACGCCGCGACTCGGGGACGCGGGGCATGCGGGGATGTCTGAAGCGGATGTCGTGTCCGCTGCCCTGCAGCCTGGCGCAGGAGCGGGCAGCCCGCCGGGCTTCAGCAACCCTAGCTGCCCACCCACCCTCCCCGCACTGCTGCGCCTGGCCCCGCGTCCCCACCTCAGGCTCCCTGGCTCCTCTCTTGAACCATCTCGAAGAGAAAAATTATTATCGGATTAGATGTACTTCGGCTCGCTCGGTCTCCCCGCTTCCCTTCGGTGTAATTATTATAATTCTAGGCAAGCCGTCGGAGAGTTGTTCCTGGGTGGGAGGGGAGAGCGTGCATGTTTGCGGGGAGGCTTCTGTCCAACTAGGTCCCCATCAGCGGCGCTTTCCAGCCCCTTGGCGCCCGCATTCCTCCCACTTGTGTTCCTCACATCAGGGCATCTGCAAGCGTCCCCGCGTCGGAGCTGGGATGACCCTTGCACGATGGTGGGGTGCTCTGAGGAATTACCCGTGGGGAAGAGTCGCCCTTATTCTCCCTCCCTTCAGGGTAGATGCAGCGGAGACTGGAGACAGGAGAACGCAGACCTTGCTTTTGGTTTATCTGTACTTCCACCCCCAAGTTGAGGAGGGTCTCGCAAGTAGCGTGCCTTGTGTGGAATGGATCAGACAGCACGCTGCTCTCCGATGCGAGTACTGGAGCCTCCCCCTCGCTCTCAAATCCATTGCTTTATCCCTCTCTCCAGCAGCCCTTCCTTGCTAGACATATGCAGGCAGCGGGCAGCGGGCTCACAGAGAGTGTCCCTGGGGACCCCCACATCTGCAACGGCCGGGCGGCGCGCAAGGCTCAGAGCTGGCTCCTGTGCGCCCGCCGCCCGCTCCGCGCCACTCCCCGCCGGGTCCGGGCTGTCTTTACGTAACTGCACAGCTCCGAGCTGTTCAGTCTTGTCTCTCTGACTTTGTTTTAAAGTGTGTGTGTGTGTGTGTGTGTGTGTGTGTGTGTGTGTGAGAGAGAGAGAGAGAGAGAGAGAGAGAGAGAGAGAGAGAGAGAGAGAGACCCTAAAAGAGTCTCTGGAGAAGCGCTGTTTCCCGCTTGCCCTCTTCCCTCGCCCCTCGCCTAGGCTAGTGCTATCTAAACTGACCCTCTTTCCACCTCTGTCCGATGCCCGACGCCGATCCATGCTGGGGACAGCTGGAACCTTCTCCGTTCCCTCTACCCAGATGGGGCGGTAATTGCCTCCAGAACCTCGCTACCCGCTGCCTGAACAGGTCCCAGTGGAGACGAGGAAGACAACCCGCTCCGCGCGCGGAGCGTCTTCAGGGGCCATGCCCGAAGGGACGGCTGCTCTGGGGCGGCACCCGGGCCGGGGAGAACGCGAGGAGCTCACTCACCACCAGATCGGGTAGCTGCCCAGCGCCTGCTCCAGGCTGCAGAGCATTAAGAAGTATCCGAGTGGAGCCATTGCCAGGCTGAGGACCTGAGGGCCAGGAGTCCGCCCCGAGAGCGCGGGCGCCGGGGCGGGCCGGGCCCGGGGAGCAGGAGAAGCTGCGGCGGCACTCGACCCTCCTGTGGTCGCGGGGTGCGCGGGGTGCACGGGTGTGCACGGGTGTGCACCGGTGCGCGGGCTCCGAGGGCGGCGCTGCGCCAGGTGGGCAGGCGGCCGGGCGGCGGGCCGAGGCCCGGGGCGGCGCGGGGCGGCGGGGGCGGGGCAGCGCCGCAGGGGGCGCCCGCCGGGGCTGGGGCTGGGGCGGGGCGGGCAGGGGGCGGGCGGGGCCCTAGGAGTTAGAGCCTTGTGGTGCTGGCCCCTCCTGCGGCCGTAGGTGCGTGGGGTGCTGGGGTGAGTGGGAGCGCTTGGGGTACTGGGGTGCTGAGGGTGTATGCGGGGTACAGGAGTGTCCGAATGAGTAGCACAAGGTGTTCAGATGTGCGCGGGGCACTAGGGGTGCTAAGGGTGTGCAGTTGCACGCAGGAGTGGAGAGTGTTGGGGTATCCAGGTGGACGTGGGGTGTTGGAGTGTACGTAAGCTGGCTTCGAGGACCAAAGCTGCTCCCGCCGGGATCCGGTGCGGTGTAGTCCCTAGGCGCCCCCAGGGAGCACCTGTACCGCGCCCCTCGGGATTCCTGGGCTGCTTCCTGGGTTTCCAGCCAGGTGCGCCTTTTGCTTAGGGTGGGACACACAGTCCCCTATTCGTTCCTACTCTGCCTCACCCTCGCCTTCACAGTGGTCGGGCTGCTCCCTCAACCACCACCTTGCCCAGGGAAATGTTTGTCAGGGGCGGATCCCTTGGTTTGAGCCTAGCAGCTGTACCTGCAGCCTCATCCCCTAAGCAGTGACCACGGGAGTTGGGGGGTTGCTGGGTGACCAAGGATCAGCCCAGCATCTGCAGGTCACCCTTAGGAAGTTGGGCTCTGTTTGGGGGGGTCAGCGGTTGAGGCTTCCACTTTCTCCCACAGAGCAGCCTCTGGGATAGAGTGGGGTGAGGTACAGTCTGTTGCTCCCTGGGACCATCCTGCCTGCTCAGGGCTGTAACCTCTCCAGCAGAGGGACTTCTTGACAATTTAGGTAGTTTTGCTGATGGAAAGGGAACGTGAAGTGCCCTAGGTTACACACAGACCCGACTGCTCCTCAGTGCCAGGTTTGTTTGCATGCTCAGAGTAGCCCAGGAAGGGCCTGGGGAGTTTGGTGATTTGGGAAGGGGAATATCCACGTCTTGATGTGTCCTCGGCTTCCCCTGGGGCACCTGAAAGCATGACGGTTAAGTGGGGCCTCTCTACCAGCACTGGTCCTCATCATAGCAACCTTGTGACTCAACTTGGCAGAATTCTTATCAGCATTTTGAACTGAGAGAGAGAAGCTCAAGGGTTTGCCATCAAGGGCAGAACCGCAGCCAGAGAGGACAGTTTCTGGCTCCTTAGTGTTGTGTTTGCTCCCTAGAACCCTGGGCCTTGAGCCTTTCCTCACTGTGTTGCTTGCAGAATGTTGTATGGGGGTCCCCAGAAGGTTGTGGCCTGGCACATGATTGGTTCTCAGGGCAGGAGTGGGCTTGGTAGTCTCTCTAGATTTAGCACAGGATGGAGAACCAAGGCAGGTCCCACCTCAAAGGGTGCCACTCCCCCCGTTCTCTACCTTGGTTTCCTACCTGCATGGGAGCCAGCGGGTTTGAAAATGCCATGGTCCTACGGATTTTGGCCCCAGGGGTCACTTGGTGACCATCAAGAGCCCCTTCCTGAATTCAAAGTGAGAGCTATCTCTTAACAAAAGTTCCTTTTCCTCCATACCACTGTTGAGATCCAGTTCAGTCTAAGCATGCCCGGCCCATCCACCCCCCTCCTCTGAGTCACTGCATGCCCCCCACCCTCACAGGGAAGAATTCCAGAATGAGGCAGGGAGGGGAGCTGGCTCTCCATACTCTGGACTTTCCCTCTCTCTTAGCGAAAATCCCACCCAATTATCGCATTACTGGGGGAACCTGGCTGTGGGGTGGGGTGGGGGCCTGAGCCCAGGCAGGAAGACTCCCACTGTCTCTGCCTCCCCAGTGCTGGGGCCTGGGGATTAGAGCCCTGGTGGGGCACCACAGCTGCTGTGGCTCTTCACACACAAAGGAGAGTGGCCATGCCCACCAGCAGGAGGCATAGCAGTGACCCTGTGTGCAGGCAGGTGGCACTGCCTTCTCAGACCTCCCCCCACCCCGCCTCTGGCCTTCCAAAGCCCTCTGCGCACCTTCTCTTAGCTTCCATCTCCTCCCCAGCGGCCAGCTCTGTGCCTGTGGGTAGAGGCACCAAGAGCTGGTAGCCCCCCCCCAACCCCGCTCAGCACTGGTCAGTAAGAGGGGTTGCTGAGAGCCAGGTAAGATCTCGTCCTCCTCAGCCAGGCTCCCTGCTTCTGAGTGTTTGCTGCAGGCTTGGATCATCTTGGGATGAACGAGCCAGGACAGGTGGAGGAGGTGCTGGGCGGGGGCTTCCAGCCTGCTCCTTTCTTTCTTGCACAGGGCACTGTGCTGGGAGGGGCTTTTCGTTCCCCTCATTTTCTGTGAGCACTGGCCCCTGGGCAGCCTGACTTTAGGTACCCTCCAACCTGAGCAGTCTTATTAGGCAGCACCACGGTGCAGCTGTGGAGGGCGGGTATCCTCCCTGGGAGCGCCCTCTGCTGTTCCTTGCCTGTCAGGCAGGGTCAGTATCCTCAGGGACCATGCACTTAGGGGTGGCATGGCACCTGTGCCCTGGTCACAGGGCAGCTGCTGGTGAGTTTGGGGTAGATGCTGGAAGACAAGCAGGACCTGGCTGCCCTGTCAGCCACCTGCAAATGGAGGGACCACTTCTGACTACAGGGAGGGGCGAGACCCAGAAGCCAGCAGGGAGTGGGTAGTGGTGACTGGAGAGAAGGCATTTGAGAAGCCCTCTTAAAGGGGTGGCTTTGGAGTTGAACCTTGAGAGATCTGCCAAGGCTCTGTGAAACAGGAGACCCCGCCATTGAAGCTGAATGCTGGGACTCCGGGGGCTGGGGCGGGAGGAGGCGCTTCTTCCCACCCCCAGAGCTCTGGGGGCTGGGCAGAGACACAACGCTGGGGAGGGAAGTGCCTCTTATGAGCTGTTAGCTTTGTGACAGTAAATTCCCCATCAACGCTGAGGTCGGAATCCTTGTTCCCAGCGGGGCAAGCTGCAGATACAAATGGCTTCATCTTTTGCCTGGGAGCTCCAAGGACGAGGGACCCAGGGGAAGAGGCAGCCAGCAGTGGTGGTGGATCCAGGTATGAGAAGGAGCAGCCCCACCCCGCCCATGGCCTGTTGGGTGCTCAGGTGCTCCCAGCACTGCCCTGAACAGCCTGTAGGGTGCCTCTGCCTTCCTTCTCTGTGACAGTGCCCTTTGAGCTCAAAGGCAGGGACGGCAGCTTCTGTGCTCAGACTACAAGAAGTACCTAATGACTCTATGTATAAACAACCTAGTCATCGCTATTTGGAAAAGAATCCACACAAGATAAAAAAGAAATGCACACTGTTATGTTGTGTGGTGCTGAGTGGAACCTGGGGCTCCTGCAGGCAGGTGCCAGCCAAGGAGCTGTTCCCTGGCCGGTGAATGCTACCTTAGCCTCTATCTCAAACAACCGCAGTTACCTGCCCACCAGAAGTGAGAAGCAGCACCCTCATGTTGCAGCAGCGCTCCCCCAGCCCAGCCAGCTTCACACAGGGGTGGCTTTGAGAGGAACACAGCCAGTGGAACTGATTGGAGTTTGCAGGTGTCCGGCTTGCAGATGATGGTACTGCTGGGCCTCCCTGGGCAACCGAAACTATCCCACAGTGTGCTGGAATCTTCTGTGGCGCAGGCTGCCTGGTGCGCGCTTTGGCAGTCCCACTCCAAGCGAGAAGCCTGGCTGCTCATAGAACTGACCCAGAGAGAGGACTGAACCCACATCTCCTGGAGCAGGTCTCCTGCCCCTGCTGCCCCCGGTCCAGTCTCTATGATCCCCATGTCCCTGCTGCTTCCTGCGCAGCTGCATGGCTCTTTCTGTGTGCACCCTCCCTCCTCTCACCCCTTCCCACCAGCTCAGGACCCTGCATGACTTGTCACTTCCAGGTCCATCTCTGGCAATCGCTGATATGGGTACATACTGGTAGGGCCTTCGCCAGCAAGGCTTCAAGCTCAGGATGGTCCATCTGTGTTTGGAGGTCGCCAGGCCCTCAGTACCGGCTGTTGTATGGTTATGTCCTAGCTGTTCTGCTCCTAGAATCTCGGCTCAGACTGGGCTCCCACTTGCAGTCTGGCTGCCATCCAGATGGGCACAGCCAGTTGGCCACTCTGCTTACACTGTTGAGCATACCAGCCATCAGGACCCCTCTGCCACCTGTTGCTCAGCTTGCAGCACCTCACCTGCTGGTATGCCCCCATGGGCCCCTCCCACCTACCCATAGGGCTGTGCCTGGTCCTTACTTCCTCAGTCTACAGTTGCGTTTATAGTACCCCCTCGTTATCTGATGTTTCTCTTCCTGCAGTTTCAGTTATCCTCGGCCAATCACAGTTCAAAACTATTAAATGGAAAATCCTAGAAATAAACAATTTATGAATTTCAAATTGTGCCATTTTGTGCATCCTGATGAAATCTTTCACTGTCTCCCTTTGTCCCACGTGAGACATGAATCACCTGTGTGCAGTGTTTCCATGCTGGATACCTCGATTGTCTGTTAGTCACCTCCACTGTGAGGCCAACAGTCGCAGTGTCAGTGAGGTGTTCAAGCCCAGTTATTTCACTTTGTAGTGGCTCCCAAGAGGCATGATTCTGGCAATTTAGCTAGGCCAAAGAGGAGCCAAAGTGCTCCTTTCACTGAAAAGATGAAAATTCTTGAATTAATTAGGAAAGATAAAATCAGATGCTGGGGTGGCTAAGATCTATGGGAATGAATAACTTGTGCTTAGTTGCAAAGAAGGAAGAGTTCTTTTCATTATTAGTAATTTTTCTTTATCACATTTGCTGAGTTTATGAGCTGGACTTCATCGCAGGTGTATGACTGGGGGAAACAACCCGTGCAGGAGGTGGTCCAGTCCGCGGCTTCAGGCGGCATGGAGTCTGGGACATGTTCCCTGAGGATGAGGCGCCGGTCAGCTTTCCCCCATGGTGACATGCATTTAAAGGAGGGGGAAAGGGAAGGGAAAGAGAGAGGAAGGAAGGGGAGAAGGGTGCTGGGACCAGGGACCTGCAACCTCCAACCAGGTCCCCTCCTGCACTTGCCAGCACCTCCCTGTAATGCCAACAGCTACAAACCATCAACGGATCACTCCACGGTGAGGTCGGAACCCTCATGATCCCACCACTTCCCAGGAGCCCACCTCTGCACAAGCCGCAGTGGGGACCAGCCTTCAATGCGCATACCTTGGGGGACATTCCAGGTCCACACCCTGACAGGGGCTACTGTGCATTCTCCAGGTCTCTCCTCAGGTCTCTCTTCAAAGTGCCTTGTGGAAACCCCACCTGGCCTTCTATCATTTTAGACCCTGTCTCAGCCTGTGGCTCAGAACACACATCACAGGCTGAGGAAGTTGCCAGGGGCTTATTCAGCTCATGTTTATTTGGGATGGTGTTTGGAGATCCAAGGAGGAGCGTCTACCTCTGGTGGGTGCCTTCTTGCTATCAGAGACCCAAGATGGTGCAGAAGGTTACACAACAAGATAATGTGTGTGGCTGTGTTGTCCCCTCTGATCTATCTCCCAGAGCCACCAGGCCTCCTCCTGGGGTGCCACTCTGATGATCTTGTCTGATCCTCTGGCCTCCCAAGGCTCTGCTTCTGAACACCACTGTCATTCAGTTTTCACCCTCTGAATACCTCCCAGAGGGGGCTGAACTTTAGCCCAGGAGCCTTGGGGGACATGCAGTCCACGTCTGAGATACAGCAGAGCCTGCGAAGCAGCCAGGACCCTTGGGCAACCCTCTCCTTGTTCAGGGTGAGTGGCACAGAATGAGGGGAGGAGGGCTGACCTTGGCCTCCACCTGCCCCCAGGTCCTTCCTGCTGGCTCTGAGATTCCTCTGTGCCTGGTCTGCACCTTGGATGCCATCCAGGGTCTGCCAACAAAGCCCTGACATGTGGATGCCCCTTCGGACCAGGAGGCTGTGTGTCTCAGGTGGGCAGCCCTCGGTGCCACTGGAGGTCATGCCTGCTCCTCTCTTGTGGTCACGCTCAGCTGCCTGGCCGCCCAGCCTGGCTCCACGGTGCTCAGTGCTTCCTCCAGGGCTCATCCCACAGGAGAAGCCTGCTCTCCTTCTGATTGCATGCAGGCTTAGCTGGAACCTGTTCTTCCTGGAGATGGGGACTGTGGAAGGAAAAGATGGAAAGCTGAGTCACGGCTCCCACAGAGCTGAGAGAGCAGAGCGGTGGGCTCTTGGGACCTTGTGATTCTCTAAGTCGTGGACGGAGAGTCTTAGGACTGCAAGAAACGGGTTAGGGGTTGAAATGCACACATGTGTCACGGAGTTCTGGAGCAGTAGCCGAGGTCAGTGCCATGAGAACTTCCAATCAGTGGTGTGGTGTGGTGCTCTGGTTCCCCGGGTCAGTGTAAATGGGGTCCTTTGCTAGGCTGTCCTTGCAAAAAGGCTAAGTTTTGCACTGACCACGACTGGCTAGGGTCATGTGTTCTGAGTAGCCGCCTGCTACTGGGCCAACACTGCCACCCTGTGGAGATGCTGGGAGTGAAGTGGCTTGGAAGGGACTCTATGTCCCTGTATCTGGAGGCAGTGTCCCTTTTGGGTACAATTGAGGACAGATTTGGTGACATCTCCTCCCCAGCCCTCAGCTTTGCTGTGGCCCGAGTGGGGTTTCACATGAGATGGGACAACTCATCTCCTGATAACGGTGGTGACCGCCACAACTGCTTGCTGGATCCTGGGTTTCTTGTGACCCAGTGTAGGTCCCACCTGGGTGGTGGTACCACTACCCTTGAAGCATAAACTGGAGCTGGTACTGCACTCCTGAGCACGTATCCAAAGGAAACCAAATCAGCACATCACAGAGACACCAGAACTTCACAATTACTGCAGCACCTGGGTGTTCATCTAACAATGAGGATAGAGGAAATTGGTGCATAGTGTCAACAGAATGTCGCTCAGCCATGACAAAGGATGTCATCATGAAAACCTGGTTGGACAGGGAGCACATCATGGGTACTGTCAGCTTTCATCACTGCGACAAACACCTGAGTCGACATCAAGGAAGAAAAGTTTATGTGGGCTCCCAGATTCAGAAGTTTCTGTCCATGGTTGGCACAGCAGTTTGGGGCCCAAGGTGAGGTAGAACATCGTGGTAGGAGTGTGTGGCAGAGGAGGATGCTCACTGCATGGCTGCCAGGAAGCAGAACAAGAGCTCCCCAAACTCACTGAGCTCTGAATCCATACATGGTGGACCCACCTGGAGGTAGAGCCCTCATGACCCTGTTCCCTCCCGGAGCCCTGCTCTGAGTACTGCCACACTGGATACCAGCCTTCAGCACGGGAGGCTCTGGGGGACGCTCCAGGTGTGAACCACATGCGTTAAACCATGTGAGCCTGACCTGGAAAGGCAGATGTGGGACGTGCTCTCCCACACAGCAGCCAGGGGGCGCTGAGCCCAGCCAGAGTGGGAGGGAATAGAGTGCCACCAGAGGCCGGCAGGGCTGGGCTGGGCACTGGAGGTGGCAATGGCAGGTCCAGGAGCACAGCCAGCAGGTAGATGATCTTGCATTCCAGGGGCTGCGGCTCAAGACCACCCCGAACAGGAGAGGGGAGCTCAGAGGTTCCAGGGAGTGTCGGACAGGGAGGCGCTGCTCTGCCTGCTTGACCCCTGCACTGGGCAGGCCTGGGTTGAAATACCGCACCACAGCCACAGTCAGCACAGTCACTATGTGTTAATTAAAAGAAAAAGAGCACGGCTCAGGGTGACTGAGAGCGAGATGGTGGGGCTGCTGTCCAAGCATGGGCAGGGTGGCTCCAAGGCCACCCTCTGATCCAGGATCAGGATTCTTGGGCTCTCTCAGCACCGGATACCCTCTCCTCTACTCTGGACCCCCTGGCCTCACTCTTGGTGCCTCCCATTGCCCTGAACTGCCCCACCTAGTGCAGGCTCAACTCTAGGAACGTTTTGGGGTCCCCTGGGCCTGGGATAAATGCTCCTGTGTCAGTAGATTTTGTGGGAATGTGGCCCTAGGGAACAGCAGAATGGGGAGCTATGGCAAGGAGAAGGGGACCCAGGGACTGTACATTGGCCACCATCTTGCCTGGCCAAGGGGGACAGGGACATCACTCCTTCGGCCTCTTTCCAGTCCTGTGGACCAGCCATTCGCTAGCCAGGGGAGATGAGGTCTTGTGTGCAGGGCCAAGTCCCCATCCGTCCACCCCTGTCACCCTGGTTCCCAGGAGAGGGAATGCTTTGTTTCCTACAAGTCCATGAGCTCTCCCAGTACCCCGCCTCCCTGCACACCCCCTACTACGGTAGCCCCTGCTATCCTGCTTACTGAGGGAAACCGAGGCCCCCAGCTTCTGCTGAAGCAACCTGCAGACAAGCCACCACCTCCCCAGCCTCAGAGGGTGACAAGTTCCCATTTGTTACCTGCCAGTCTGGCGGGTACAGAAGGTTTGGAAAGTCCTGCTCTCCCTGGGGCTCTCTGGTACCTGCTAAGAGCCTTCCTTGTCTCTCCTGAATCTTCTATCCAACTCTTGTGCCAGCAACTTCCCCTTGGTGCCAAAGTCCTTGGGCTGTTTTAAATGGTGGTGTTTCTTTCCATCTCTGTGTCTTGTTACTAATTCAGGTGGTCCCCAACAGCAGAGGCTCGACTTGGACTCCATGATGTATTTGTCAGGGTGAGACATCAACTTGTGGTGGGTTTGTTGGGAGGCAACCCCATTACAATTGAGAAGCAGCTGTACTGACTTTGGTATATCCATCTTCTATCCTCCACCCTTCCTGAGCCCACTCATTCACTCCAGTGGGTTGTTCTTTTTCATAGATTAGGTAGGATCTTTGCACAAAAATATGTGTCACCTGTAATCAAAGACAGGTTTTCCCTTCCTTCCAGATCTGGAGAACTTTCTTTTTCATGTCTTATTGCACTGGTTAGGAACTCAAGAACAATGTGCAGTAAAATCTGTGAAGGTTGGATATCTTTGGCCTTGGATGAAGCTTGGTGGTACATGCTTGCCCAGCATATTTGGAGTGGGTTCCATGCCCAGGAGAGAGAGAGAGAAAGAGAAGAGAAGAGAAGAGAAGAGAGAGAGAGAGAGAGAGAGAGAGAGAGAGAGAGAGAGAGAGAGAGAGAGAACAAAAAAGAATGGCCATTGCTTTGTTCTTGACATTAGGGCACCAAGCGTGCAGTGTGTCATGAAGACATCAAGCCCTTTATCAGGCTGAGGAAGGTCCCTGCTATTCCTAGCTTGCTGAGAGTTTGTAACCAAATGTCAGAAATTGTCAAATGACTTTTCTGCATCTATTGAGACAATTTCATGGCTTTTGTTTTTAGTTTATTTATTTACTGTATCTATAGTCTCTCTATCACTCACCAACACACCACCTATGGTTCTATCACCTACTTAATCTGTCATCTGTTTTTCCATCTGCCACGTATCTATCCTATCTGGACTTTTATCTATCTACTCAAAATCTTTTTGCATATCTATCTAATCATCCATCTATCATCCATCTGCCATTGATCATATCTATCTGATTTACTATATCCCTCCCTGTAGCAGAATCCAAGTTTGATGAGGGCAAACCTCTTGCCTAGCTTCCTGTGTGCCCAGTACCTAGAACAGGTCACAGCCCTTAGTATTTAAGAAACATCTGTCACTAAAATGCACAAGTCTGTCTACATCAGCACCGCCCCATAGGCACTTCTATGGAGGCAGGAGTGCGGAAGCCACCGCTGATGGCTACAGGTGGCTCCTGTGATTGGGACCTCGGTGCTAGGTTCTAGTTCATCTTAGTCAATGTGTGGGCAACGACTCCCCTTGGTTTCTGCCATGGACGGCCTGGCCTCTAGTGCTCTGCCTCTAGACTGTCCCATCTGCACAGTCTGGGAAGCGCCATGCTGAGGGTGTTGGCCAGAGGGGCCCCTATGAGCCCCCTGCCCTTCCCAGGGTGTGCCTCCAGTTTCAACCTTCCTCCTTTGCCCAGTTGCTCTACCAGAACCTCAGTGCCACACCGTCTCCGCCTGGCCCACCTCTCACCACCAAGTCTGGGGTCAGCCGGGGTGTCCATACAGGGTTTTTGTGGGGGAAGCACCTTCTAGTTCTTGTTTACTGAGGGATGTTTGATTTTGTCCAGTGATTTTTCTTCTTCAGTTGAAATGATCAGTTCTCCATTCTTCATCTTGCTAACATGGTCTTAGGTTGATTGCTTTGAGTAAGAATAAATCCCACCTGAACAGGTGTAAATCCTTTTAATTGTTGCAGAATTCATTATGTTATTATTTAACATTTTTTTTTCAGTACAAGAGATTGAATCAGGGGCACTGAGCTACATCCCCCAGCCATTTTAATTTTGAGACAGGTCTTGCTAATTTTGCCTAGGCTGGCCTCAAACCTGTGGTCCTCCAGCCTCAGCCTCCCAGTTGGTGGTGGGACGACAGGTGTGGCCACCTCCCGTTTTTTGCACCAGTTTCCACAGGGATGTTGGTCTGTGGTTTTCCCTGTGGTGTCTTTGTTCAGCCCCTGGTGTTGGGGTAATGCTGGCCTCGTGGAATGAGCTGGGGGGTGTTCTCTCCCCTAGGTCTCCTGAAGGTCTGAGGGTGTGCTGCTGGCTCTCTTCAGAGTGTGTGGCAGTGCCCTCTGGTGAAGCCCTCCTGCCCTGGCTTCTTTGTGGGCAGGTTTGTGATGACTGACTCAGCCTCCTGCTGGCTATGCCCCTCACCCCTCGGGAGTCAGTGTCAGCGCTGGGTTTGTTTCTGGAAGCTTCTGTCTTGGCTGAGTTGTGCAGTTTCTGGGGAGAACCACTGGGGGTGCTCAACTGCAGGCGAGATGAGCTGGGTTCAAAGGCGCTGGCTGCGGCAATAAAGTGAGAAAATAGCGAAGAAACCATGCAAAACATGAACGTGGGGGGCTGGGATTGTGGCTCAGCGGTAGAGCACTCGCCTAGCATGGGCGGGACCCAGGTTTGATCCTTAGACCACATAAAAAATAAAGACATTGTGTTGTGTCCATCTACCCCTAAAATAAATAAATAAATAAATAAATAAATATAAAGAAAGTTGTGAGCATTAAAACAAACAAACAAACAAACGAAAACATGAACGTGGGTTTCAAGGGTGGGACTGCTTAGTGACCTCAAGGGTCAGCTCCATGTTGGATAGCACTAGACAGAGCAAGAGAGCAAGAGTGCACCTGGAATGCCCCGCCCTCCCCCCATTTATTGGAGAAAAGACATTCAATAGAATATTCCATCCAAAGAGGCAAGGGGTAGGGTTTTGAGGGTGGAGTCCTGTGGTCAGCAGATTGATTGACTTCTTGGCAGGCCCCGCCCATCTCAGGTGCTGTGTAGGATCACAGGCAGAGCTAGAGGAGAGGCGACTTGTGTCCACAGCCCAATCAGCACACAATGCCAGACCTGTCCCCTCGTAGCTCAAAGGTGCACAGCTCACACACACAGCCCACGGATGATTTGTGATGCTCAGCCTGGCAGTTCTGCAGTGTGTCACCTGCCAAGCCCACTCCGGTCCCAGGGACCCGGGTCCTCTTTCTGGCTGCAGCTCATCACTTTCCCTGTCCTCTGCTCTACCCGACTGTCGCCTTTCCTCTTCCAGGCTCCCTGTCTCTGGTCAGATCTTCACTTTGCACCCTGTGGCCAGCTTGGGGTCCCTTGCACTTCTTTCCCCGCACCCCAGGCTGCGCGGGCAGCGTGACTGGGCCCTCTGCCTTGCTTTGTGCTGGTGTCTGGAGCTGGGAGTTCTTTGCTGGTTTTCACTGGGCCGCTGCCTTTCCATGTGTTTTGCTTCTGGTTTTGTATGCTTCAAGGTTTTTCCTGATTTCCCTCGTGATTTCTTCTTTGATCATTGGTTACCTGAGGGTGTTGATTAATTTCCATATATTTGTAAATTTCCCCATTTTCCTTCTATCATTGATTTATACTTCCATTGCACTATGATCAGAAAAGTTGCTTTGTATGATTTAAATCTGTTCAGATTGACCCAGAACTGTTCCGCGGTTGAAGGATGATCCATGCTGGCCTGGTTCCTGTTCTGTGTGCCCCGGCCCTGGGGGTGCTGCGGCTCTGTGCGGGACGGGGTGAGGCCACTCTGCTTAGGCTGTGTTCCAGATTCTCTGCTTCCTTCCCGCTCTCCTCTCTGCATTTTCCATCATCTTACAGTGGAGCACTGAAGTCTCCAGCTGTTACTGTAGAACTGTTTATCCTTCAATACCGTCAACGTCTGTTTCACGCATGTCGGGGCTCCACTGTTAGATGCATGTATTTTGCAATTGTTGCATTTCCTTACTGCTTAAGACTTTTATCAACATAGATTATTTTTGTCTGGCTCTTGTAAAGTCTATTCAGAGTCTGCAGCTCTTTTGGTTACTGTTTAGATGGACTACCATTTTACATTCTTTGATTTTCAACCTTTCTGCATCCTTCTAGCCAATGTGTGCCTTATAGACAGTACACAGGTGGATGCTGCTGCTTTTTTTTTTTTTTTTTTCAATTAAATTAAGTTCACCAATCCCTACCTTTTCTTTCTGGTGCCAGGGATTGAACCCAGGGCGCTTAATCACTGAGCCACATCCCCAGTCCTTTTTTATATTTTATTTAGAGACAGGGTCTCGCTGAGTTCCTTAGTACCTTGCTAATCTTCTGAGGCTGGCTTTGAACTCTCGTTCCTCCTGCCCCAGCCTCCTGAGTTGTCTTTTAAGAAGACAGTTTCTGCACTTACAATGGATGTGATTAGTGATGGAAAGGATTTACTTCTGCCATCTGTCTATTGTTTTCTGTATCCTCTGTGATTATTATTCCTTAACTACTGTATTTTTTTTTGTATTTAGCTCATTTTTTTATAGTGTATAATTTTTGGTCTGATCTTTCCTTTTTTGTGTATTTTTTTTCTTTTTTGGGGAGTGGTTGGATGGGGTGCAGGGGATCAACCCGGGTCTGTGCATGCTTGGCAAGTGCTCTAGGCTGAGCTGTCCCCAGCCCTGTCCTAGGTTTTCCTCTCAGTGGTTCCCTTGGGGCATTGGCTGGCAGCGAGCCCAGCTCATGTGGAGGCTAGATCAGTCCAGGAGGGAGCCAGGCTCTGCCCAGGCTCTCCACACAGCTTCCGGTCCTTGTGGAGTTCTTGCTTCTTTCTGGGTGCTTGAGCCTAGGCTCTTCTGAGAACCCGACTTCCTAAGGATGCTCGCCAGCTCCTGTCCCCGGGCCTACTGTGCTCTATGGGTCTCCACTACTACCTGGTGCCTGCGGCTCATCTGCTCTGTGGTTACAAAGCCTGCTGCTTGTCCAGCTTGTGTTCTGGCCAGTGAGCACCTGTGTCTGTCCTCAGTGCCCCAGATGGGTCAGGATCAATGGGCACAGTTGTGTGCAGATGAGGGTGCTGCTGGGTTGGTGGGGCCAAGCCCCTGCTGGCTACGTGGGGTCCCTCCTTTGGCTGCTGTGCCAGGGTAGGGGCAGCAGCAGGCAGGCTGACTTCCCACGCCAGGTGCTCTTTCCCCACCTCGGCCTCCCTGGCTGCTGCAAACCTGCCACGGTCTGACCGCATTTGCCTGATTCTGAGGTTTCTGTGAGATACCAGGACTGCTGGCTCCTCTGTTTCCCTCTCAGGTTGGTCTTTCCTGTGTTTTTTCCTCTGGCAGTTTATTGGCCTTGAATATGTGGGTTTATATTTGTCATAAAATTTGGAAAAATTCAGCCATTCTTCCCCTTTAAACCGTCCCTGCTCCTCTCCTGTGGGGACACCAGCTCCTTATGTGTGAACTTTTGCATGGCTCTCGGTGGCTCTCTGTGGTCTCTGAACTCTCTGTGGTATCTGTGGCTCTCTGGGCTGTCTGCAGTCTCCGTGGCTCTCTGTGGTCTCTGTGGCTCTCTGAGCTCTCGGTGGCTCTCTAGGGTCTCTGTGGTCTCAATGGCTCTCTGGGGTCTCTATGGTCTCTGTAGTCTCTGTAGCTCTCTGGGGTCTCTGTGGTTCTCTGGGGTCTCTGTGGTCTCGGTGGCTCTCTGCACTCTTGGTGGCTCTCTATGGTCTCTGTGGCTCTCTGAGCTTTCTGTGGCTCTCTGGGGTCTCTGTGGTCTCGGTGACTCTCTGCACTCTCCAAGGTTCTCTGTGGTCTCTGTGGCTCTCTGAGCTCTCTGTGGCTCTCTGCACTGTTTGTGGCTCTCTGTGGTCAGTGTGGCTCTCCGTGGCCTGTGTGGCTCTCTGCACTCTGGGTGGCTCTCTGTGCTCTCAGGGGCTCTCTGGCTCCCTGTGGTTCCTGAGGCTCCCTCCTACTCTCACTCTTCTCAATGCATTGTCTGGAGAGTTCCCAGTGATTGCTCTGCCCTCCAATCACTGGTTCTTTCTTCTTCAGTGTCTTAATTTACAGTTGATCCCATCCAGGGATCTTCTTTATCTCTATGATTTCCAATTGAGCCTTTAAAGGTATTTCCTAAGTCTCTCTTCAATGAGCTCTCGCTTTCCTCTGCTCTCTGGAGCCCATGGGGAATATTAAGAAAGTCAAGCTGATTAAGTCCACTGCCTCTGTGTTTCTGGGCCGGGACTTTGAAACTGTGGTGTCTTGCATTCCTGTTCATATTTGATTGGATGTCAGATATTGGGCTTTTTATTTTGTGGGTGTTGAATTTTGTTGTCTGTTTACAAGGCTTCAAGCCCTGATCTGGCCATACACTGATCCTTTCAAAGGCTGCTTTTCACTGCTGTCCCACAGGAGTGGTGGCACACATAAAAATTTAGTGGCTGACAACTCTGTGCCCTGGGGACCTGTCCCCAGACTCCCAGTGTGGTGAGATTCCACCTGGGTATTGGTGGCTGGTCCCAGGCCCTCTGTGCCCTGGGTGCCCTTCCCCAAACTCCCTGTGTGGTGGACTCCCACCTGGGTGTTGGTGGCTGGTCCCAGATCCTCTGTACCCTGGGGGCTCTTCCCTAGACTTCCTGTGTGGTGGGCTCCCACCTGGGTGTTGGTGGCCCGTCCCAGGACCTCTGTGCCCTGGGTGCCCTCCCCCAGATTCCCTGTAAGGTGGGGTCCCTCCTGGGTGTTGGTAGCTGGTCCCAGGCCATGAGCTCCTTGGGCCTTCCTCCTGTCCCCTCCCAGTGTTTCTTACGAGGGGACACAGGGAGGTCCTTGCCGATCCCCAGAGTGCTCTCCCCGTCCTCTCCGCGGGCAGCTTGGCCTCAGAGGAGTTGGCTCCGGTTGTCATAACAACATGCACAGCAGGGTAAAGGAGAGTCCGTGGTCCTTTTCAGGGTCCCCAGGTGCAGGTGTTGGGGGCAGTCCTCCCAGGCCTCTCCTTTTTGCCTGCGGTCTTGCTGTGTCCCTCCCGTGGCCCGCCTCTGTGTGTGTCCCTGGCATCTCCATGTGTCCATATCTGGTCTTGTTAGGACAGCAGTCCTATTCGATTAGGACCCGTCCTATTCTCCTGAGGTGCCTTGGTCACCTCTTCAGAGGCCTCATCTCCAAATGCAGCTCCATGCCGAGTCCTGGGGTAGAGCCCAGCATGTGAGTCAGGGAACAACAGGACCCAAAGCAACCCCTTGTGCCCCAGAAATGCCTGACTCCCTCCGTGGCTGGAGGAGCCTGGGCCCACTCACCCTCCCTTCTCTGGGCTGGCCATCCTGGCTTTCCTTCGCACAGGTCCAGTCTAGTTTCTTGGATTGTGGGGAAGGAGGTGAGTCTGGTCCTGTCATTTTGTCTTGGCTGGATGTGGTCTCCCCAGTGTGGACGTTTGTCCCTGATTCCTGCCCCATCTTGCCCCAGCCCTGGCCAGCCCTGGCACTTCCCTTGACGTGGCCCAGAGAGCCCTCCTGTTCTTAGGTTGTAGCTGTCCCTGCCAACCAGCCACTCACGTCCCCTGATTTGTCTATGCACATGGGCTTCCCCTGTCCCTCCGCCCTCATGGGCCTTCTTTATTTTTATAAATTCATCTTGACGAGCTCTTGGGAGGAAGAAGGGAGTCACGTGTGGGATCCCCAGCAACTTTAGCTGAATGCGTCCGCCAGCCTCACAGCAGCGAGCTTTGCTTGGACACAATGTTGGAAAGCAGGTGTCCTCCGGGAACGCTCTGGCGATGGCCTGGTCTGGCGTGCTCTTCGCATCTGTTACTTTTCTTTTCTTCTTTTTTTAAATTGTTTTTAAAGTTGGTGATAGACCTTTATTTTATTCATTTATATGTGGTGCTGAGAATCAAACCCAGTGCCCCACCCGTGCCAGGCAAGTGCACCACGACTGAGCCCCAGCCCCAGGCCCAGCGCACCTTTTGCTTCTCTAGCATAAGCACTTAGAGCCTCGGGGAACACTTCGGGGTACGTGGCCTAAGAGATAGCGCCATCTTACTCTTCCTGTGCTTACAAAGAGCTTTCTTGCCCAGCAGTCAACTCAACAATTCTAGATTTTAGCTCCCTTAATGCACCCGAGAACTGTGTGCAGCATAGGCTGGGAGCCTGCACTAAGGAGTCAGGAGGGCACTCGCTCTCTCCAGAAGAGCTCAACGGGCACATTCGTGCTGAGTGTCCAAAGGTTTTTACTTGGCACATAATAGTGGCAGGTACTTTCTGGGTGCAGTGTGACGCGTCAACGCATGTGTGCAGTGTGCACTGATGGAATCAGGGAGGTTTGCACATGTGTCCCTTCTCTGTGCTGGGAGCACATGAATCCTGCTTTCCTCAACAGGCTACAGTCACCCCGCTGTGCCACAGGCTGGGCTTGTGCCTGCCTAACTGCCTTCAAGCCTGGCAAGGGCACCTCTAACCCCTTCCCAGCCTCTGCTCACCTCTCTTCCTCCCTGTTGCCGTTGTTGTTTTAGACAGTCTCACCTTGTTGCCCTCGGCCTCCCACCTGCTGGGCTTGGGCTGGCCTCCCTGTTCCACTCTCCACCTCCCCAAGCTCATCACTCGAGCTGAGCGCATCTGCCTCCTTCTGCTCCTCAAATTGGGCCAAGGGCTGGATCCAAGTCCCTGGGAGAAGGTTCAGGTCTGGCTGGTGGGTTGGGGTCCTATCTAGCCCGGGAGGTGTCCCCCAGGACCTTGTTTCTCAGAGCCCGGGACTCTGCCCTGCACATGCTGGCAGCTCTGCTATGGTACGTGGATGCCAGCACCCCCGCACTGAGGCTGTCCTGTGGTCACTGCCCAGGCTCTCAGCTGGGGCTGGACGGGAGATGTGAATGCAGAGATGTGTGAACACTGATTGTGAGATGGCCTCACACTGCTTAGGGCTCACTATGCATCTCTAGTGATCTGCAGTCTATGTGGCTGTGGCTCTGGAGGCTGGCAGCCCAGGAGCTCGGCGCTGGCACCTGAAGATGGCATGTTGGAGACTGCAGTGTGCAGCTCCTCTTATGGGACTCTGTCACCTCACCCTGAGCCTGAGCTCGATGTGCTCAGAGGGCGCAGCCCGCAAGTCTTGGTCACCTCCCGCAGGACCCTATAGATACCTGAACACATGACCTTGGGGATTAAGCTCCCAACACGCAGATTCCCAGGGACACTCCCGAACCACGAAGAAGTCTGTGTGTGGATAGATGGGACCAAGGTGGACGTGAGGTGGCTGTGAAGTCCCTTGGGGTGGATCTGGAGCCCAAGTGTTCTCTTACGCCTTCCAGCCTCTGCCATGATGAGGGGCCTGGGAAGGAGAGGTGACTGTCCTTGGCCCTGTGTGGCACATACCCTGGCCAGCCAGGGGCAAGGAGCCCTGGCAGGAGTCTCAGAGCCTCACCACTACCTCCTGGCGTGGACGCTAGGGGCACCACACCTTTCCTGCCCTGGCCGTGGTGTAGGTAGTGTCCCGCCAAGGTCCCGGCTGAAGTTGGCCCCAGAGAGCTGTGGGACCTTTAGATGGCAGGGCTGGGGGGAGGTCCTGAGGTCACTGTGGATGTGCCCTTGAAGGTTTCAGAGGCCCAGCCCTCTCCTGTCTCTCCTTTACTCCCGGCTCATGATATGAGCAGCTTTGCTCTTTCTGCCTCACCCTCCTGCCAAGACGTTGTGCCTTTGCCAGAGTCCCAGAGCCACCTGATCTTCACCTGGAAACTCCAAAACTGTGAGCCAAATACACCTTTCTCTTTGTGGGCTCGTGACCTCAGGCATTTCACTGTAGTATGGGAAGCTGGCTGGCACAAAGGGCTCTGATATGCACAGAGGTGCAGGGTTTCCTCTATCCACACAGGAGGCAAAACCCACCTGGGCTCCCAACACATGCGATTCAAGTTCAGCAAGCTGATGTAATCCAACAGAGGGGTTAGAGAGGTGGAGAGGCTGCTTACAGTCCCTTGGCTCAAGCCCTTGGCCTTCTCTTCCCCAGGCCTTCGAGGATGAGCCTGCCAAACTCTGTGGGGAGCTGTAAGGCCAGGCCAGTCCTTCCCAGAGACATGCTGGTGACCTTAGCCAGGAGTTCGGCATCCATGCCAGCTGCCCTGGATTGGCAAACCTGTGGATATGGGCTGCCTCTGGGACCTGGAGGGGCAGGGACTCAGGGCAGGGAGACCTGGGGCAGGAATCTGAGCTCTGGAGGTCCACCAGGGGGCCTGCAGTCCAGGGGCATCAGGGCAGAAAGGTCCTCTTGGTTAGATGCTGGTCAAAGCTCCTTTGGGACAGAGGAGGGGCACACAGAGGTGCATCTCTTGGGTCTGTGACCAGCGAGGGCAGGAAGGGCTGAAAACCCTGTGGGAAAGCCAGCAGCAGGCCCTGCACTCCCAGCCTGGTGCCTAGCCCCTACACCCGGCCCTGCCAGGAAAGGCCCTTCTTCCAGGCCCTGAGGATGTTCTGAGCACAGGTGTGGTGTCCTCCAGAGGAAGCTTCTGCCCTCTGCTGCCCTGTGGTTCCCACGCTTCCAGGGTGCCCCTGAGAACAGCACCAGTTGTCAGTAGTGGGTAGACATAGGGAGGAAAAGAAGCTAGTTTAAAAACTGTCTGGGAAGAAAATAAAAATAACAACCTTTTTCAAATCAGGCATTAATGTCCAATTACAGGGTGGAATCTTTCTGCTTCAATAGTCTAAAGCCTATTGGGTCTAAGATCCCAATTCAAGAAACTAGAAACATAGGAGAGGGAAACAGAGAGAGAAAGCAAGGAGAGGGAAGGAAATAAGAAGAGCAGAAATAGGTGAAAATAGGAAAATGATGGAGAAAAGTAATAAAAGAAAACCTGATGCTTCCAAAATTCAATATGTGCAAACCTCTAGCAAGACCAGAAAGGGTGAAAAAGAGAAAAGACACAAGCTTCCAATGTCAGATGAAATAGGGAATATCTCTAAATTCCTTGAAGCCTCAAAATAAAAATGAGATAGGAATACAAGCACCCTCACACTTGAAGATTCAAAGACTTGGAAGAAATGAACCAGTCCTCACAAACCACAGACCATGAAAACTCACCCAAGATGTGAGCAGTCCCATCTCTTAAAAAAAAAAAAAAAAGCTGATGTAAGTAAAAAGCTCTCAAGAAAGAAATATCCATGCTCAAACAGTTTCACTGGAGACTTCTAACAACCAAAGAAGAAATAACACCAATTTAATACATGGACTCAAATAGCAAAGATGCCAATTTAATACAATTTCTTCTAGAAAATAGAAGAGATGAGAATAGATTCCAACACATTCCATGAAACTGTTATTACCCAGATACCCAAAACAAAGACAACACAAATACAATACAAATACAAAATGACAAAACTATAGACTAACATCCCATAGGAAATTAGAAGCAAGAAATGCTAAACAAAATATTAGCAAATTGAATCCAACAGTAGATAAAAAGATTTACTTACAACAGCTGAGTAGGACTCACTTTGGTTAGGCAAGGATGGGCCCACATTTGAAAATCAATCAATGTCATCTATCATATCAACAGGCTAAGCAAGAAAGAGATATGGTAATATCAATTGATGCATAAATAGCATTTGGGAAAACCCATTCATGACAAAAATGCTCAGCAGACTATCAAAATAAGGGAATTTTCTCTAATGATAAGTACATCTGTGACCCCTAGTGTCATACTTAATGGTGAAAAGAGGCACTTTCCCCAAAAGATCAGTAGGAAGACAAAGATATCAGCTCCTGCCCACTCTGGAACCTCAACCTAGCACTGGGACTTCTAGCTAGTTAATAAGGCAAGAAAAGAGAATAGAAGGCACACAGAGAGGAAGAAATGCACACAGAGATAAGGAAGAAATAAAACTGTTCCTACTGCAGATGACTTGATTATGTGTAGGAAAATCCCAATGGATCTCCCAAAGAAACTAAAACTAGTGAGTGAGTTCCACAGGATAGCAGGTACAAGGTTAACATACATGCCAGGTGTGGGATGTGCACCTGCAGGCCCAGCTGCTTGGAGGCTGAGGTGGGACAACAATTTGTGAATAGGAGTTTGAGGCCAGCCTGGGCAACACAGCAAGAGTCTAAAAAAAAAAAAGAAAAAGAAAAAAAAAAGAAAGGAAAGAAAAGAAAATTCAATAACATTTCTAGTTTTAAGTTTCTCATCAAATATGTATAGGATCTGTATGTTGAAATTACAAATGATACTGAAATAAGTCAAAGAAATCCTAAACTGATAGGTATACCATGTTCATGGACTCAAGTAGCAAAGATGCCAATTCTCTCCAAATTGATCTATAGGTTAATGGAATTCCTATCAAAATCTCAGCAAGTTTTTTCTATATAGGTACAGACAAACTTATTCTAAAATGTATATGGGAAGGCATGATCCTAAACTACCCAAAATAATCTGGAACAAAGAATAATTAAGCAGGAGAAATCAGGCTTACCATAAGGCTATAGAAAACAAGATAGTATGCTGTTGACTAGGGATAGACCCACATATGGATGGAACATGACACAGACCCCAGAAAAAGCCCCACTCAGTTATGCACACCTGGTTTTTAAAAATGAAAATACAAACCCAATTTGATGGACAAAAGACAGCCTTTTTGACAAAGGGCTCAGGAGCAACTTGACATCCACATGATGGATGTCAAGAATAGATCTCAACTCACATCTCACACCTTCCAAAAAATCAACTCAAAACTGACCACAGACTTAAATTTAAACTGAGACTTATATAAAAGTAGGAGACAACTTCAGAATTCATGGCTAGGTCAAGAGTTCTGTCTTGACACCAAAAGCATGATCCATAAAAGGAAATACTGGTAAACTGGAATTAAATTAGTAAGTTTTGCTCTACAGAAGTCCAGGCAAAGAGAAAGACATGTGAAGATGAGTTATGTGTTGAGAGAACATTTTTGCAAACTGTATTTGCAAGGGAACTTTATCTCCAATATAGAAATAACTTTCAAAACTCAACCTTGCAGAAAATCCAATTACAAGTAAAGAGGAGATATAGATTGCAAATAAAAATCATTATGGTCAATGCCACTAGCCATTAGGGAAATACAAATTGAAACCCCAGTGCACCCACAGAATGGCAAAGGGCAACAATGACCCCAGCTGCTGCAAGAATGCAGAGAAACCCTTTGCTCCCAGGGACACAGCCACTCTGCAAGACAGCTTGCAGATCCTCTCAAAAACAAAGTTGTTAGTGCCCTCTGATTCAGCTGTTACTGTCCTGGGCATTTATCCCAAAGGAAGGAAACTACGTTCACATAAAACCTGTATGTCAGCGTTTACAGCCAATTTATATGTAATAGCTTAAACCTGGAAACAATCCTGGTGGGCCTCAATGGTGCCCAGTTAGGCAGACAGTGAGAATCTAGAGTGGATGCTATGGTTTAAAAGTGTCCCTGAAGATATTGTGTTGGACACCAGATCCCCAGGCATATGTTAATGGTAGTTGGAGTTGGAACCTTGGGAGGTGACTGGCTCTTCAGGGCTGTGCCTTAGTGAACTGAAGAGCTCACGCATGAATTAATGGATTGACAGGGTCTGGTGGGATGGTGGCTTTGTGACACAATGAAGCTCTCTTTAGCACACTTGCTCTGCCTTGCCATGTAATGTCCTGTGCCACCTCTGGCCTCTGCAGAGTCCCCACCAGCAAGAAGGCCTCATCAGATGCAGCCCCCAATCTTGGACCTCCCAGCCTCCACAACTGTAAGAAATAAATGTCTTTTATTTACAAATTACCTAGTCCTAGGTTCTCAATTATAGTGACAGAAAACAGACTCAGGGAGTGGAATATTGTTGTCTCCTTATCTGTAGTTCTGTATCCTCAGGCTCAACCAACTGAGGATCCAAAGCATTAGAAAAATTGCATCCATATGACACATGTACAGCCTCGTTGCCTTATTGTTATGCCCTAAACAATGCACTACAGCAATCATTTACAGTGCTTTAGGTATTTAAGTCATCTAGAGACTATTTAAAGGATAACACTGAGTATTGCATATAATCCTTAATATTATACCCTGGTATATAGATTATTTTTTTAATGTTTATTTTTTTAGTTGTAGTTGGACACAATACCTTTACTTTATTTGTTTATTTTTATGTGGTGCTGAAGATCTAATCCAGTGCCTTGAACGTGCTGGGTGAGCGCTCTACCATAGAGTCACAACCCCAGTCCTCGAATATAGATTATGTGAGAGGCTGTGGAGGCTGTGTGTGAACGCTATTCCACTTAATCTAAAGGATTTGAGCATCTGAGGATTTGGGTGCCCATGGGGGATCCTGGGACCAATCTCTCTATAGATACCAAGGGATAACTGTACTGGGAAGAAATCAAAAGGAACAAACTATTGACATATGCAACAATTTGGGTAGATCTCAGGAGAACCATGCTGAATGAATAAGGTCATTCAAAAGGCCACATACTGTATGATTCCATTTATATAGTGTCCTTGAAATGTCAAAATGGCAGGCGGAGAGCAAATCGGTGGTGGCCCATCTATCCAGAAATGGGGATGTTGTCCACCTGTGCTGTGGGGTGGACACATGAACCACCATGCCTGGTGGAACTGTACCTCACATGAGTGTGTATAGGAAGGTACTCAATGGTCTCCACCCAACCTCCTGCTGCATGCTGCCCATCAGTTTGCCTGGGGGAAAATGGGTGCAGGGTCCACGGTTCCTCTGTGTTCTTTCTATTCAGATCTCTGACACATCTCACAGTGGACACAGTGTGTATGTAGTTTTCTCACTGTGAACAATAAGCTCCATGTCTATTGAGCATCTGCCCTAGGCCTTGAGCTAGGTGCTGCTCAGAGGGTGTGTGCATGCTAGACAAGACCCTGACTGGGCTGGTGGTCAGGATGGTCATTGGGATGGCAGCCAGGACGGTCACTGAGATGGTTGTCAGGATGGTGGTTGGGATAGACATTGGGATGGTAGTTGGGATGGTCACTGGGTTGGTGGTCAGAATGATTATGTCATTGGGATGTGGTATGGTCATTGGGATGTGGTCAGGATGGTTGTCAGGATGATCATTGGGATGGTCACTGGTATGGTAGTTGGGATGGTTGCTGGGAGGTGGTTGGGATGGTCACTGGGATGGTAGTTGGAATGGTCGCTGGGATGGTGGTTGGGATGGTCACTGGGATGGTAGTTAGGATGGTCGTTGGGATGGTGGTTAGGATGCTGGCTTTCTTACTTGACCTGCAGGGAGTAGCCTGGCTGTGCAGGGACTTGGGTTGGCTGAGTTAGTTGGACGGGGCTCAGCTGTCCAGGCCTGACCAGGTGGGCCCTGGGGTTCCTTCTCCCCACCTCTCTGCTGTCTCCCTTTCTCTCCTCCCCTGTTGGCTTTCCCTTTCCTTTTCTCTGGCGTCTGTCTCCTCTGCTCCCTTGTCCCCCACCCCCAACCCTGTCACAGCCCAAGCTCAGCCCACCCACGCTGGCAGTCTGGGTGGGATCATGTCTCCTTGGGCTCTCTGTCCAGCTCCATTTCAAATGACTCATGCACGGTTTCTGCGTCTCCCCCAGGGAGACCCCTTGCCTGGCCTCATAAACCCTCCCAGTTAGGCAGTGTTTCCTGGTAAGTGGCCCCAGGCCCCTGCTCCCGACTACCTGACTCTGCTTCCCCTCCCAGTCAGCAGCCCGCCCCTCTCCAGGCCTCCAGAAGCCCCAGAAGGGAGCGTAGAGCCCTGGAGCCCAGCCCTCTCTCACGCTTCCAGTTGCTTGGAGACCCAGGCCCAGAGGGTGCGCAGCTGGGGGACCTGTGCTGCCTCCTGGCTCACCTCTCTCTTCAGTCGGTCCTCTGCAGTCCGCACTCTCTTCCTCCCTTTCACCTGATGTACCTCCTCCCCCTCCTCCCACACTTGGCCCCTTTTTGTTGGTCTCTCCGATGATGATGATGATGATGATGATGATGATGATGATGATAATTCTCTTTCATTCTTTTTCTTTCCTTCACTCTCTGAGCCTCTGTCCGACAGGGAATCCTGGCTATGGAGAGGGGCCCATTGCTGGGGTCACAGGAGCCTCCTGGTCCACGCTGCCTCCACGGTTGCCCTATGCTGTCCAGAATCCAGACAGGCCTGGCAGAGATGTGTGGTGGGCCTGACCAAGGGAGGCAGCGGCCCTCCCCTGCCTGGGGTCCTGGTGGGCCCAAATGCCGCGGGGCTCATGCAAAGTGTGAACTGACCAGGCCCCACAGCCTCCCCCAGATGCCCTGGCTGTCATCCTCAGATACTGAGTCCAGCCCCGCAGGGGCAGGGGTCTCCAAGGCTGGAAGTGTGGAGGACTCAGGTGGGGGTGCCCACTCCCACCGGTTTTCCTTTCAGGAGCAGGATTCACTGTGGGGCTCCTCCCTCCCTTCAGCAAGCCTGGGGCTGTGCCCTCGGGGCCTTGCTCCCCTGCTCCCAATGCCAGGCATGGTGGGCAAGGACACACCAGCCTGGCCTTACCCATGCTCACTCTCCCTCACATCCTGGGGAGTCTGTCAGCTGCTGAGTGTCTATTCCTGCAATGACCACGAGATGGACTTGGGGACCCACGGTGAGGAGTCTCCGACTGCAGAGATCAGCCGCCCCCACAAGCCTGTGTTCTTACTGGAGGGCCCAGGGGATGTTGTGGGTCCTTGGAAGTAGGCCAGAGCCAGTGTCCCCCCGTCCCTGAAGGTCTGATGGCCTTCCAGCAGGTGGTCCCTTGGTAAGGGACCCTGCGCAGCAGGAAGAATGGTCATGGGGTTCTCCTCTCCTCAGGGGCTCTGGCCTGCAAGGTGGTTGAGTCAGGATCAGCTGAGCAACTGTGGCTGCATATCTAGGATCTGAATGGAACTTTGCTCTTGACCGTGGACCCAGTGGATCTTGTCCAGCCCCCTGCCCCCTTATTTGGATGACATCAGAGGCCTGGATGATTGAAATGGGGGATGGCAGGCCTCCCATCCAAGGAAGGCCATGGCCCCAACAGAAATAAGAGGGGCACTTCGCCATCAGCCAGAGCACAGAACACTAGATGAGGAGAGTCTGTCTGCCTGGAGAACAGCCCCTTCACACACTGCCCAGAGCCAGGGAAACCCCGGCACGTGGCCGAGCAGGGGCCGTTTTTCCTCCCTGGCTTTCCAAGTGCCTTTGGTGAATTCTGCCAAACCTCTGGGGCTCAGTTTAGACCCCACGGAGGTAGCTTGGCAGGTGCCTGTCAATACCTCTCCCCTGAGAATTCACTTCTGCCTCCTCAGTGGCCCCGATGGGTCCCCCATTCTGTCCAGCATCAGAAAAACCAAAATTGCAACAGTTGTCTCCCCTGGTGCAGCCCCACGTCCCCTTCCCTCAGCTTTACGCCCTCTGCAGCTACCTTCAGGGACTGGAACTGGCTGTGCAGGTACGGCTACACCTCCAAGGAGCAGCTGCCTTCCATCCTGGTGTGGGCCACTGGCGACAGCTGGGCAGATGCCGAGGGCCCACAAGCCACAGTGTTCCCAGTGGACAAGGGTGCGCTGGGCAGGCTGGGTGAGGTAGAAGTGAGCAGGGGCATGCAGCACCCTGGGCCTATCTGAAGTCTGGGTTCCACAAGCACCTTAAGGGCCTGTGAGGGAGAGGGAACTGCTTCACGCTTGTCCTGCTCTGAGGAAGGCCCACCTCTGCCGTGGGTAGGGTGGAGCTGGCAATTCCTGGGCAATGGTGGCCTGACGAGGTGTGAAGCCTGAGGCTCACAGGGCAAGGAGGGTCTACTGGGGCCCTCTTAGGGTGAGGACAGTGGTGGCATCTCCCCAGGGATGGGCAGTTGAGAGCTGGAGTGGTCTCCCAGGCCCTCAGGTAGCTCTGGCATTACCCTACACTGGGCACAGGCCCTGCCACCCACGTACCCTGGGCCCAGTCACCCACATGCTCTGGTTCCCTGGGATGTCTGATATGTTCTTGTTTGGAGCTGGGCCAGGGCTTCAAGTGGGAGTTTGGTTAGGCAGCTCCCCTCACTCAGCTCTCTAACCCTATCCCACCACCACCAGCAAAGAAAGCAAAGCTCTTCCTGAGTGCATGAATCCTTGCCAGAACCCCTCACACCCAGTGTGGCCCAGGGGTCCAGGGAGCTCTCTGCTCCTTGGCTGGCCAGCTGCCTCCTTCAGCAGGGACTCACTGGGTGGCCAATGTGACAGAGCTCCACTCTGGCTGGAAGGGAGCTTTGTAACACCCGCAGTGCCCTGTGACACACATTTACAATCTCACACGTCATTTTTCTTGGAAGCAATCTCATGCCTTTAAACATGTCATCGCTCTGGGTCTCCCGTCCCCTGCTTCCTACGGCTGCCCCTCCACTGCCTCTCTTCCCTGACTGCAGCCAGGCCTTCAAGTGGAAGGAAGTCCTGGGAGCCACACTGGGCACTACAGCTGGGGTGAGCTGGGGCTGCTTTCTGTGCTTCTTTGCTGCAAGAGCCCTATTAGGGGGCCTGGCAAAGTGTGAGCAGAAGAGGGCAGGGGAGGGGTCCCGGGAATGGGAATGATGTGAAGCTGGTCACACCTAACAAAAAGGCAGACCCTAGGCTACAAGGTGACATCACAACTTGGAAAGAGCCACCATTCACTGGAATTAGATGAGTCTCAGATGGGAGAAGGGGGCTCAGAGAGGAAGTGACCTGCCCAGGCCGCTGCTCTTTGCCCATCCCTACCCAGTCACACAGCCAGCGTGAGCTCTTCTGGCAGGACAGAGCATGCTCACAAGGCAGGTCAGCCTGCCAAGGCTTGACTTGGACCATCAGATGGGTGCAGGTTCTGCTCCTGTCTCCTTTATTTTTGCCTTGCCACAGAAAGTGAGTGGTAGGTTTTCACAGCTGAAGAGCCTAGGCCTTCAGAGGTGCTCCTACTCAGACTGGGAGGTCGCAGGCCAGAATTAGCTCAAAGGGTGCTGGCCCACACTAGGGCCAGCAGCAGAGCGCCCCCTGGTGGGCCCAGGGCTCTGAGACCCATACTCTGTGTCTCAGGCTCTGACAATGGCTTCAGTATGGAGTGCTTCAGGCACTGAAGGTGTCCAGCTGAGGAAGCTGGCACTGCCAGGGCACCTACATGCCTGGATCAGGCAGCTTTGATCCCCAGTCCCTTGCTGTATGGTCACAAACATACACAATGCAGAGGCCTCCTGTCCAGGGGACTTTTTCTGAGCCTTCTCAATGCCAAGGTCCATCCATTGGTCAATCCGGTAACTGTATCTGTTTTAATTTAGGCTTTGAATTCTCTGACACCATCTTGCTCTTGCTCCAGAAACGGATCTGAATGAGGCACTGGTAGTCCATGCTTCCATACTCCAGCACCTTGATCCCCAAGAGTCACCCTTCATTCACCATCCTCATGGATGGTGAGGACATGGGCTCTGGGAACGGCTGCTTGATGGTCAGTGCTGGCGGTGACTTCAGTGCTAGCTCTTCTTGCTCAACCTAACGATGGAGAGTCAGAAGCCCTAAGGGACCAGATCGCACCGGAGTGGACCCAGGCCCAAATCGTCCACGGTGACCACTATGGGGTCTCCTTCCTTGGAAGTCCCATTTCCATTTCCTCTTCGTACTTGGTTGCCTGGGTGCCCCGACTCCGCGCAGGCAGAAGCGGCCCCGGACTCAACACCCTTCGAGAGTCCTGGACTCGCGCCCGCGTTTTTGCCTCGCAGCCAACGTCCACCCCCGCCCCCGCCACCCCGCCACCCCGCCCGCACAGCGGTCCAAGTTTCCTCGCAGTCGCACCCGGCTCTCCAGCCTTTCCCATCCCCGCCCCTGGCCTTCTAGCCCCTGGCGGCCGACACTCATCCCGCCCCAAATTCTCCCTGAGCTCCAGTTTCTGCTCTGCTCCGGGCTGTCCCGCTGCGGATACCCGATTCTGGCCCTCCGGGATCCGACCCCCACACTACCTCCCGCCGAGGACCCACTGCCGGGTCCCACCGCTCCGGCAGGCCCTCCCCTCCCTTCCCGGCGGGCGCGCCCCAGACCCACCCCGGGAGCGGCCAGGCCGAGCGGGCGGCAGGCGGGGCGCGCGGCTCGGGTTTCGGCCCGCCCCCGGCGCCGGCGTGACCCCTCCTCCCGGGCGCGGGGCGGGCCTGGCCAGCTGGCTGGCGCCCCGCCCCGCGGCCGCGGCTGCGGGCGCTATAAGAGGGCGGCGGCCGCGGCGCACCCTGCGCGGAGCCGGGAGCGCGATGGTCCGCCGCCGCGGAGCGGCAAGATGCTGGATGGGTCCCTGCTGGCGCGCTGGCTGGCCGCGGCCTTTGGGCTGACGCTGCTGCTCGCTGCGCTGCGCCCTTCGGCCGCCTACTTCGGGTAGGTGCCCTGGGCGGGCGGCCGCGCGCGCAGGCGGGCGGGGACGGCGGGGCCGGGGCGGGGGTGCCCGGAGCCCCGGGGTTCGCGCGGTCTGGGTGCCCGGGCCAGCGCTCAGCGGGGCCCCCGGGTTGCTTGGAGCTGTTTGTTTGCGGCTCGCGCGTCGCTCGATCCGTGGGTCGGTGTCCCCCGCTGCGCACTGCGGGTAGAGAGGCCGGCATACCCGACGGGCTTGCGCAGGGTCGAGGTCTTCCGTGACCCCAGAGTCGTCGCCGTCGGCGCCTTAGGCCGCGGTGTTCCTGCCAAAAGGCTGGAGCCTCCCGGCCCTTGCCCACCCACCCCCCTTTCTCTCCTCGAGAAGTTAATTTAACAACAACAAAAAAATACGTACAAAATCCAGATGTTCCTTGCACTGAGCCCCAAAGGGGGAAAAGAAAACCCTCCAAGCCAGAGAAATTTATTTTTCTTGCGCGTTGCTTTTGACGCCCGCCCGGGCCCCAACCCTGGCCCTTGGGAGCGCGTCTGTGAGACCTGGCCAGGACAGAGGACGCCGCTGTCCCGCGGGTCGCTACCCACAGTTTTGAGTCTCTGACATAGCAGTTTGCGGCACTGTCGGCGCGTCAGCCCCCCCCCTTTTCTTTTCCCCCCTTTTTCCCCATCTCCTCCCTTTCTCAGGTCTGGGATGCCTGAACCCAGCGACCTTTAAAAGGACCCACGCTGCGCTTTGGGCATGCGGAGGTCCAGGGTGTGAGGCAGCGCCCCAGGTCTCTCCCCCCTCCCCGGGCGCCGCCCCTGGGAGCCCTGGTTAGCTCCTTGGGTCCTCGCCGGCCTCCTGGGCGCCCTGGGCCGCTCCAGGGCCGCCGCCCTCCGCGGTCACCTGTTCCCTCGCCTCTGGCCCAGGCGCGGGCACTTGCAGCGGCCTCGCCGGCAGAGGGCCCCGTTGGTCCAGGAATCTGGCACCCGCCAGGGCAGGGAGAGGCCGGCCTGGGCCGAGGAGCCCTGCAGGTGTATCCTGTTCTCAAAGAAAATAAAATATTTTCATGGGAAACTTTCCCTTTGTGTTTTTCTTTCTCCTCCTTTTCTGTCTGTTCCTTTCTCCAGGGTTGTCTTCCAGGGTCAGCTTCGTGTCTTGGTTCCCCTGGGGTCCCCACCCTGGCCCTCTCCTGGCTGGGACTGTGGGTATAGCCCCTGCCTGCCATCTGTGCAGCCCTGAGCCTCACCCCGCGGGCAGGAGGCAGGAGGGAGGGCCGGAGAATGGCCGTCTGGCCACAGGTCCACCGTGAGTCACAGCCTTATCCGCCAGCTGTGCCTTACTCTCCAGCTCGGCCAAGAGGCTCTGCTCACCAGGCTCTTGACACACCCTGGGCTTGTCTGGGCAGCAGGTTTGCTCTGCCTGGGATCTCTCAGACCCACGAAGATGGGGAGGATGGGATCCTGGGCCTCCATCCCAAGCTTTGCAGTTTTAGCTGTGCCTGTGTGTTACAGCTCCCTAATAATCCTGGCTGCTGGCCATGTGCAGGTAGTAATGGTTTCAGTGCCACTGTGTCTCTCCTGGTCAGCCCCTCTGCCCAGCTGTGTGGCCTCAAAGGACCCCTCAAGGGAGTCCCCTCTGAGTGCTGCTCAAGTATAGCTCTCCCAGTAGCTGTCCTGTAAGGGTAGCTGAGAGCAGATGTGCTCAGTAGGGGCACAAAGTAGGGGGACACTGGACTCTAGTGGACTGAGAATGGGCTCCTCCCTAAGCCAGGGGACAGGCTAGGTGCCTTGTGCCTTCCCTTGAGTTGATTCCTAATATGCTGTGGAGGAAGGCAGGCTGGGGGCTGAAGGTCTGCTCCTAGCCCAGCCAAGGGAGGAGATAGGTTCCCAAGTGCTGAGAGACTCCACTGGGCCTGAGCTGTAGGAGGAGCCTGGGGGGATCTCCCTACGGGTGTGGGTGTTCTGGACATCCCTCCCCAGCTTGGAGTGGACAGGGAGCAGGGAGAAGAAACTGGAATCTAGGGCTCTTTTCTCCCTTCCCCCTCTCCAAAGCTCTGCCTGGCACGAGGCTCCCAGGCAGGAACGCAGCTCCAGTTACAGCCCAGGAACCCAGAGAGGAGAGGCTGGCCCCGGGGAGGGTCACGTGGCCAGCGGGAGCCCTCCCTGCCCCCTCCCTGAGCTGCAACCCAACCTTAGGCTGCCCTTCCCTTCTCCAGGCCTCTGGCCACCCCACTGCTGGACCCCTCCAGATTGGCCCCTGGCTGTGCGGAAGGGGCTCTCCTCTTCCCCCCTTGGCCCAGCTCTGCATCTCAGCCTGATTAGCAGGTGGCATTCCCATCTGGCTCTCCTAGGGCTGCCAACATGCCTGTGCTCCTGGGCCTAGCTGCCCAGCCGCAAGTCACAGACCCGGGTCCTCCCCTGGTGGCCGTGGGGGTGGGTTTCAGACTTTGACTCCCTTGTCCCTTGCCCATCTCCTGGAATTCTCAGGTGAGGGGATAAATCTGAAGGGCCCAGTGGGTGAAAGTTTAGAACAGATTGGGGTGCACCCCCACTGGGATGTTTTGTATTTAGAAGGGTATAGAGTCCAGATCTCAGGTTTTGGGGCTGTTCCTGGCAGGCCTGGGCAGCTTGCAGCCCTCCTCTCAGGGGTGCTGTGCAGGGGAGAGCCAGCCCCCTGCAGGGCCCTTGGAGCATGGGACTTTCCATTTGATTTCTTAGAAGACACAGAAGGCATATCATATACCTGTATCACTCAGGGAACATTTGCAGGCCACTTTGGGAGACAGAGGTGGGAAGCTGGGCCCTGATGGAATTCTGCAAGCCAGGTCCTGCCTCTCTTGCCTGCTGCAGGTCTGGTGTCCTCAGCCGCATACCCACAGCAGGCCAGACATCAGCATGAGTTGATGGTCTTGGAACCAGCACAAGCAGCAAAGTTTGGGTGCTTCAGGCCAGGAGGGGTCGTAGGGGCCCAGTGGTGCAGGGCTGCTGAGGCTGGGCTGGATATAACCCTCATCCCGTGGAGTTCTTCAACTGGGAGCCTTTGGTCCACCCACAGCCATCACTAATTCCAGAACCTTGCCCTCAGGGTTGAAAAACTCATCCTGTCCAACACTCAGCCCCCCTCTTCTTCCTCTGGCCCCATGGCCACTGCTCTGCTGTCCCTGTGGATTTTCCTGCTCTGGACACCTCCCATCAACAGAAGCACATGCCGCATGACCTTCCTGGTCTGGCTCCTCCCCGGTGTCATTTCCAGGGTCCTCCACCTCGAGCTTGGCTGGCGCTTGCCCCTTGTCTGACTTCCTCCGAGGGATGAACAGACAGGTGTTCCAAAGCGCTGTCAGCTGACACATAGTTGGGCTATTTCGGCTGTCTGGTTGTTTGGACAGTGTTGCTGTGAACGGGGGAGTGTGAGCATTTCTTTTCCTCGAGCAGACCTGTGTCTTCAGCTCTTTGGGGGTTTGCACCTAGAAGTGGGGCTATTGGGTCCTGTGGTCATCTGTGCCTCACTTTCTGAGGAGCTGCCAGACTGTCTTCCTAAGTGGCTGTGCTGTTTGGCATCCTGCAGCATGCACAACACTTGTTTTATATTTTCCTGGTTCTGGACACCCTCGTGGGTGTGAAGGGGAGACTCTTTGTGGTATGAACATATACGTACAAGGTGGCTAATGGTGTTGAGCAACTTTCAGTGGCTTTTGGCCCCATATATAATCTTTGGAGAAGCATCTATTGTGTTCCTTGCCTGTTTTAGTCAGGTTGTTTGTCTTTTTTGTTGAGTTGTAAGAGCTCTTTACTTATTCTGGCTTTCTTCTTGGGTAGAGAACCTTGTCTTTTGATCCTCGAGCAGGCAGACACTTGTCCCTACACATGGAGGTGGTGGCATCCCCAGGTGCTTCCACACCCTAGCATGTGGTGGGTGTCTGGGGGGTCTCCCCCTGTTCACAAGAACCTTCTGTGAGGGCCTGTTCTCACAGAGGAGGCTGCTGTTATGGGGGTGGAGGATACTGATGAGGATACAGGCCCCTCAGGGTAAAGGGCAGGGGCTCCCCACCCCTGTCCCCACCTGCCAGTGTGTTTATCCTGTTCCTGGCTGGGGATGCCTTGGGGCCATGCGCCCAGGTCTGACAGCTGCTTGGTCTGGGGGTACTCAGCTGGCCCCTGGAGAGGGCATAAGGTAGGAAGGGCCTGGATCACCAGGCTTCATGGTGCTTGAGAACCATGTGGTGGGGGCACAGCGGGTAGGGGGTGGGGGGCTGGCGGGCGGGGGGTGTCTGGGTCTGGGCTCCTGCTGTGAGCAGAGTGGACAGAGCAGGGAAGTCGAAAGCGAGGGTTGGGCTGACCTGATTAGGAGGGGCTGCCATACTGTGGACAGGTTCACACCCCAGGTTCCACCCCAGGAAAGCGTGGGAGCTGAGGGTGGGAGGGATCCAGGACAGGGCAGTGAGGGAGCTGTGGGGAGACTGGGCCAGCCTCTTTGAGGCGGCCCTGGAAGTGAGGCCAGCAGTGGTCGTGAGGGAGACCAGGGTCTGGCCAAAGGAGGCGCGCTCCCTCGGCTGGGGAGGTGGGTGTGGAGATGGCATCCATCCTTGGCTCATGAGGGCCTGTGTGACCAGCAGAAGGAGTGAGGGGCCTGTGCAGGCAGGCGTGGGGTGCAGGTGGGAGGAGCCCCTGCATGGAGCACAGAGGACGGAGGGCCTCCGGGCAGGCTGAGGCTGCCCGGTGTCTCCATCCCTGGCAGGGATCTTCCCTGGCCCCCAACATGGGCTAAGGCCAGACCCCAGGGTGAGAGTTCTCAGGCTCCCTGGAGCTCTCTCTAGGAGAGGGGTGTAGGGCAGCCCCGAGGCAGATCTGAGGTGAGGCGGAAGTGTCGGCCACCTGGTCCCCTCAGCTGTGTGCACAGATGTCCTGCCCACAGCCGGCCGTCTGGACAGGGCGTCAGCTGCCTAATCCCATTCCCATCCTCACCCCACGTGCTGCCTCCTCCTGCGGCGGCTCGGATCTTGCCCTGGGCAGGGCCTGGTGGGTGCCAGTTAGCGTCCAGGTGCCCCAAGGGCAGGGGCCACTCCTGTCAGTCCTGCCCCACCCCCGCCCTGGAGCATGGCCATCACAGGACAGCATGTGGGTAGTTTTTACCCCAGAAGAGAGTACACACATACAGATCCCTCCCGAGAGGCCTGGGCCCCAGGGAGGGCAAGGGCCATAAGGGTGGATGGCCGGGGAGTGAGACTGCCTGTTTCTCCTGCTGACTGCAGAAGAGTGGCACCTGGTGACAGGCCTCCTGCCCTCGCCCTCTTGATCCCAGCCTGCTGGGCACCCGGCCCCTTTGTGTACTGTGCTGGGCGACTGGGTCCTCTGCTGGTCCTGGCTAGTGCTGGCAGGTTGCAGCAGGCTTGGGACCAGGCCCAGACATCGGGGACCAGGCCCGTGCCTGGCATGAACCCTGGGGCAACCATGGGTGAAACCAGGCCCCTGAACCAATGGAGGTGGGCATTCGGGGACTCTCTTCTGACTGGTGTCCAACTCTGCAGAGTCAGGGTGAAGGGTGCCATGTGCCCCTGCAGCCCTCACCTGCTGCCCAAGGCCTCCCCTGTCCTGGAGGCTCTGCCTGGGTTGCCCTCTCTTCCAGAAACCCCTAACAGCCCCACTGTGTTTAATTCTCCTGGGTAGCCAAACCCGGGCAAGCAGGAGGGACTGTGAATCTCCCCTAGTGGGCACTGTCCCCTGCCCAAAGGCTCTGAGGCCATGGGGTCCCTCTGCTATCTATGGGGCTCATGGCACTCATTCCTCAGGTGGTCTGGCCTGGCCCACTGTCCTGGCTGGCCTTGACCAGCTGTGCTGTGTCCACACCTTCTGGTTGTGACCAGGGAGCGCCTATGCCCCTACCTGCCCCTGCCTGACCTTCTAGTGCATGGATCGTGGCCCAGGTACAGTGTGCCTACACCACTGTGAGGAGGGATCCCGGGTGTGGATGGCCACAGGGGCAGCCATCAGAGCCTGGCCCATCAGGGACTGGCAACCTTCTGGTTTTCCTGCGGAGGTTAATCTGGAAGTACGTCTGTGAGCCAGGCCCAGCCCAGTGGCAGGTGTTGGGGGACAGCCTCACTGTACCCGCCGGTCTGGGTGGCACTGGGCTGCCCCTGCTCTGGGCCCCATGGGCCTACCCCTCCTGCAAGGTCCCTGCTGGCCAAGTGCCGCTGCCCACAGGAGGAAACCCCGCCGCCCAGCTGGCAGCCCCAGCGCCTTGGGCCAGGCAGCCGGACGAGGTGAGGGAGAGGCAAGCCACAAGCCGCGTTCGCTTCCTCCACGACGCTGGGCCCGGAGCCACCAGGGCCAGTGGGTGGGAAGCCTGGCGACCATGAGGTGCTGCCAGAGGCGTCCAGGCCCTAGATCTCCAGGACCTGCTCTGTCCTGGCAAATAGCAATGGTGGGGCTGAAGCCCCAGGCCACAGCCTTGGCACAGTGCTAGGCCCCGGGGGACAGCCATCTCTGGGAGGAAGTGATGCGGAGGTCCCATGCTGCCCCTGCCTTCCCTGTGGTCAGGCTGCTGGTGAGGACCACAGGGGCCAAGGTCACTAGCAGAGGTGGCTCCTCCAGGAAGCTGCCACTCCCCTCTTCTCCCCAGGGGTCCTGGGGCTGTGGGACTCAGCTGGCTGCACCGAGGGTGGCCAGGACCGTTTCTGGTAGGCTCCAGGACATGGGCCTCCCTCGCAGCTTCTGTCCCCAGCTTGGGCACGTCTGGGCACTGGGTGTCTTTGCTGCCCTGCAGGATGCCCCTGGGCTTGGGTTGGAAGCTAGGCCGAGCAGGGCTACGCTGCAGGCCTTGGGGCGGGTGGAGGGTAACCTCAGCCCATGCTCTCAGTGCTGGAATTTGTTTTGATTTTGTTTCACATGGAAATTAAAGCTGTCTGGCCAGCAGAGGTTCACAGGCGGGGCTCTGCGGCTCCTGGGGTGCAGCCTTGGCTCAACCGCCCTGGCTGGGGGAGTGCTGGGTCCCGGCAGGGTGGCCGTCAGGGTGGCCGGGCCTGCTGGCAGGAGAGGGCTGTCAGGGGAGCAGTGGGGGCCTGGCCTCCCTCCCTCTGCCCTGAGGGGAAAGAGCTCAGCTCAGGTGACCAGGCACGTTGCTAGCCTGGTCAGCCTGGGGAGGGACCTGCTCTCCGGCTCTCACCTGAGGACAGGGATCACCGGGCTTGTCAGATGGGCAGCCATGGCATGGCAGCCTCAGGCCCAGCCCCAGAAGCTGGGATGGGGTAGGGTTTGTCCTCAGAGTGCCTTTCACTGCCCTGGGCTGCTGCAGGACAGGTCTGGGTGGTGGGCTGCCAGGCCCCTGCCTTTCAGCACTGGGTTCCCTGCTCTGGCCAGTCTCCAGGGCCCAGGGAAGCCATCCTATGACCCTTCCAAAGGTCACACCTCTCAGGCAGAGGCCTGGGCACCCTGGAACTTTGTGTGTGCTGTCATAAGGCAGCCCCGTCCCCAGGACACCGCCCTCCACCCCACCCCCCTGTGCCCATCTATATTACCACTGCCCCCAGTGCCTTGCCCATCCCCATGACCACCCTGCCCTCTGCACGACCACCGCCCCCCCGTGCCTGTCTGCATGACCACCCCCCATGCTGCCCTGTCCCCACAACCACCCACCCCTGCGCACGACCACCACCCCGGTGCTGGTCTGCATGACCACTGCTCCCCATGCCCTGTCTGCATGACCCCCCCTCCCCGCATGACCCCCTCCCTGCACAACCCCCCCACCGCAGGCCCACTGCCCCCCCAGCCCTGACCGCACCCCCCCCCACCCCCGTGCCCCGTCCGCGTGACCACCCTCCCTGCTCCATCTGAAAGACCATCCCCCGTGCCCCATCTGCAAGAACCACCCCTGTGCCCTGTCCACATGATCACTGCCCCTGTGCCCTGTCTGCATGACCAACCCCCCCCGCCCCATCTGCACAACCACTACCTGCCTGTGCCCCATCTGCACGACCACCTCTCTAGCCCCAGAAGCTGGGACGGAGTGGGGTTTGTCCTCAGAGTGCCTCTCACCACCCCCATGCCCCGTCCACATGATCACCTCCCCCTGCCCCGTCCACACGGCTACCTCCCCCTGCCCCATCTGCACGACCACCCCTGTGCACCATCTGCCTGACCACCACCCACCCCCGTGACAGAGCAGCTTCCCTTCCTGGAAGGCAACATATCTTCCACAGCTGCAGCTTGAACTATGGGGACAGGATAATGGGGTGGGAGCTGGATTAGGTTGCCTGGGGCCCAGGGCTACGGGCACCCCCTGGAGACTGCAGGGACTCCTCCCTGGGAAGGCAGCATGAGTGGGTGCTGGCTGTGGCCCTGGGCCAGGGCTGCAGACTCTCACTGGAGAGCTGGTGGCAGTCTGGCCTCTCTCCTCTGGTGGCTGTGCATCCCTGGCCTCAGCACTTGAGCCTGACCCTCAGTGTCTTGCCTCTGTGCAGCTGACAGCACCCAGCAGGCCAGGCACTGAGGGTGGCCTGAAGGTGCATGGGCACCTGTGCAGACACCTCTTCCAGTGAGGAGGTCCATCACCAGGAGTCACAGCTTCACCCTGTGCAGTATGGAGTCTGTACATACATGGGCACGTTTATACACGTGTGCTACATGTGTGCACTTGTGTATGCTTATTGCATGTGCACATATGTGAGTGTGTGTGTGTGTATTTCGCAGCATGGATTTGATGTGTGCATGTAGGAGTGAGAGCATTGTGTGTGTGTGTGTGAGCGTGTGGGGGTATGTGTGTGGGTATGTGAGTGTGTGGGGGTATGTGTGTGGGGATAAGTCTGTGAGTGTATAAAAGTGTGTGGTTGTGGTATGGTTAAGTGTGTGTGGGAATTGTGGTTATATTTGTGTGTGTGTATCTGTGTGTGTGTCTGTGGGTGTGTGTATGGTATGTCTGTGTGTGTCTGTGGGTGTGTATATATTATGTCTGTGTGTCTGTGTGTGTATATGGTATGTCTGTGTGTCTGTATAAGTGTGTATGTATGGTATGTCTGTGTGTCTGTGTGTGTATATGGTATGTCTGTGTGTCTGTGTAGGTGCGTGTGTATGGTATGTCTGTGTGTCTGTGTAGGTGTGTGTGTGTGTGTGGTATATCTGTGTGTGTATGGCATGTCTGTGTGTGTGTATGATATGTCTGTGTGTGTGCAGGTGTGTGTGTATGGTATATCGTGTGTGTGTATGGTATGTCTGTATGGGGGTGTGTGTGTGGTATGTCTGTGTGAGCATGTATGAATATGTTTATGTGTGTGTCTGTGCAGGTGTGTGTGTGGTATATCTGTGTGTGTATTGTATGTGTGTGTGTCTGTGTGTGGGAGTGTGTGATGGTATGTCTGTGTGTCTGCAGATGTGTGTGTATGGTATGTATGTATGAGCATATGTGGGTATGTCTGTGTGTGTTTGTCTGTGTGGGTGTGTGTATGGTATGTCTGTATGTGTATGGTATGTCTGTGTGTCTTTGTGTGTGTGTGGTATGTCTGTGTGTGTGTCTGTGCAGATGTGTGTGTATGGTATATCTGTGTGTGTGTATGGTATGTCTGTGTGTATGTCTGTGCAGGTGTGTGTGTATGGTATATCTCTGTGTATGTGTATGGTATGTCTGTGTGTATGGGTATGTGCATAGTATGTATGTCTGAGCAAGTGTGGGTATGTGTGTGTGTCTGTGTAGGTGTGTGTGTGTGGTATATCTGTGTGTGTCTGCGTATGGTATGTCTGTGTGTGGGGGTGTGTGTGGTATGTCTATGTGAGCAAGTGTGGATATGTCTGTGTGTGCAGTGTGCTGGTGGGGAGGTGTCGTAGTGCCTGTAGGGTGTTTGTGGGTGTGCGTGAAGGTGTATCTGAGGCCGTGTGAACACACAGTGCATTTCTCTTTGAGTCTGCCCAGGAGCTAACGAGCTGAAGGGAAGCTGAGAGCCATGGGAATAGCGCTGCCCTAAAGGTGGGAGCCGAGCAGAGCCCAGGGCCTGCTACAGGTTGGGGTACTTGGAGGACAGCCCTGGAGCCCATGGGAACCCCAAGACCGCCATCTTTGGGCCCCCAGGGCAGGCCAGGTGACGTGCAGGGTTCTGGCCTGAGTTGCTGGTGTGGCCCAGGCACAGCCTGGCCTTGGCCTTGAGTGTTCTGGGTGTGGGGCCTGAGTGGCTGGGGACCTGGCTGGCCCCCTCCCTGAAGAGGCTTCCTGAGACCAGCATTAGCATCCTGGATCAGCTGTAGCAAGGCACCTCGAGCTGGGCACCCTGGAGCAAGAGGATTTGCATTCCTGAGCCTGGAGGATGTCTGAAACAGACCTGGGCTCCCTCTGAAGGCTGCAGCCAGGGTCCCCTGCCCTCCAGCTGCTGTCCTGCTAGGGCCCGTGGTGTCCTGGGCAGCATCTCCCCAACGCCTGCCCCTTTGCATGCAGCCTCCCTGACCTCCTGACCTGTGCTCACCTTTCCTTACAAGGACACTGGCTCTAGCCCTGTTGTGACCTTACCTTGAGGGTCACCCTTCCCTACTTCTGCAGGACCCCTGATCCAAAGGAGGCTCCTCCAGAGGCCTGTGACCAGGCTCTCTGTGCACTGTGGGGACACAGCTTGACCCACGCAGTGTCTCGTCCTCTGCTTCAGACTCTACCCACTCACAGTTTCTTAAATTTGGTGACCAGTGTGTGGTGAGGGATAAGGAGGCCTGCAGGGCCGTGTGGCTGGGATCTCAGAGATGACAGTCCAGACCCATCGCTGGACCCCAGGCAGAGCGGGACAGCCCTTCTCACATCCCAAGAAGGCTGATGACAACAGCAGGAGACCAAGAATGAAGAAAAGAAAGGCAACCAAAGCAGTTAAGCTCAGAATGTCTGTGAGGAGCCAGCGCCACAGGAACTGGCCCAGCAGGTGGAAACGCCAGGCAAGACGGGGTCAGCAACAGACTGAGAGGCCATCAGAGACTATGGAGGGAGGTCAGGAAGCTGGGAGCCTGTTCAGAACCGCCAGTGCAGCCGGAGATGGGAAACTGGGGAGGGAACAGGCCTGGGCTAAGGCTGAAGGGAAAGGAGGCGAGGTCTCTGAAGCCCAGTAAAGCCATGAAGAAAACTCAAGAGGCCCAGGGTCTTCCCAGGCGGAGAACAAAAATACATGTGCACAGGAATGTGACATGCTAGGATTAAAGGACACCAGAGCCAAAGACTGTAAGAGCAGTTGAAAAAACCCAGTCCAGGTGGTGTTCCCCAGAGGCGCTGGGCGCCATGGGCTGACCCAGCTCTAAAGGCAGAAGGCCCTGCGGAGAGTGAGGTCCCTGTGAAGGGCCAGTGCAGACCCAGGAAACAGCCTTCTTGGGCCCGAGATGGAACCACTATGCCCAACAGCATGACCGCGGGCAGGGCAGCCGAGAACCAGGGAGCAGGTCAGACCCGGTGCTGAGGGCAGCCGAGGACCAGGGGGCAGGTCAGACCCGGAGCTGAGGGCAGCCAAGGACCTGGGAGCAGGTCAGACCCGGAGCTGAGGGCAGCCGAGGACCTGGGAGCAGGTCAGACCCGGTGCTAAGGGCAGCCGAGGACCAGGGGGCAGGTCAGACCCAGAGCTGAGGGCAGCCAAGGACCTGGGGGCAGGTCAGACCCTGTGCTGAGGGCAGCCGAGGACCAGGGGGCAGGTGAGCAGACTTCTAATGAACAAAGGGAAAACATCAGGCATACAGAAAAGAAGGCAAAGGACAAGGCAGCGTGGTCAGCGGCCCAGATGGACCCAGAGAGCACACCAGGACCCCAGACCTGAGAGTACAGTGCACGAGGTAAGGTGTTGGGGTCTGTGCCCGCATCTGTGGTTCTGTCTGCTGCCCGGGTCTGTGACTGGTCACCTGAGTGCTGCCTGGGTCTGTGACTGGGCCCCTGAGTGCCTCTGTGACTTGACCCCTATCTGCTGCCCAGGTCTGTGACTGGCCCCTGAGTGCTGCCTGGGTCTGTGACCGGTCACCTGAGTGCCATCCTGGTCTGTGACCAGTCACCTGAGAGCTGCCTGGGTCTGTGACCGGTCCCCTGAGTGCCGCCTGGGTCTGTGACCGGTCCCCTGAGTGCTGCCCGGGTCTGTGACCGGTCCCCTGAGTGCCGCCCGGGTCTGTGACCGGTCCCCTGAGTGCTGCCCTGGCCTGTGCCTGGGCCCCTGAGTGCTGCCCGGGTCTGTGACTGGGCCCTGTGTGCCTCCCTGGTGCTGGGACTAGACTGCAGGTCAAGAGTCACTGGAAGGATGACAGTTTGTGCCTTCCGTACCATTTTGAGGAGGAGTGTGACTTGAAAGCACGGAGCTGATACCTGGGAGCCAGTGAAGCTCTTCTTGCGGACCCCAGGGCACGTGGTGGAGGACAGTGCAGACTGTGTGCCCATCACGTACCTGGAGCAGCAGCAATGGCAGGTCACCTGATCCAGTAAAGGGGGCGTCCAGAGCACACGTCCCCTGCCTAAAGATGGACAGCGCGATGCAGCCACTTGGGAGGATACGCTGACAGTCCTCCAAAGTCTAAGCGTGTAGCTTGGCATTGACTGGCATGCCCATTCCCAAGTTATGTACCCAAGAGAAGTGAAGACACTTCCTCAAACATGTGTGTTCCCAGAGGCTTCAGGCATAGTTGTTGGAAAGTGGGACCAACCCAAGTGTCCATCCCTAACAGACAGAGAAGCAGAATGTGGCGGGCACTGGTGGGAGGCCTTCCTCTTGAAGGCAGTTCTGTCACGTGCCGCGATGGAGGCAACCTGGATGGTCCTGGGGCAAGTGAAGCACACTGGGCACAGGCACTGCTGTTTCCGACCTCCTTAGACTGTCCAGAGCAGGTGCGTCCACTGAGACGGGAGGCTGCCTTGTGACACGAGTGCAGGTGGATTCTTTTTGAGGTGATGAGAGGGTTCCAAGTTGGCTGTGGACATATGATCTGTGCCTTAAATTGCAACCATTCAGAGTGAAGGGAGAAAGGGGGTTGGAATGGAAATTATTCCACCAAGAGAAGCTCAGGTGTAGGTGGCTTTATGGCAAGTTCTTCCAGATAGCAAAGAGGACATGATTGTCCTAGCCCAGATCTTCAGGAGACTCAGAGCACCTGCCAGGCACCAGAACTTGACAGGAAGAGCAAAGGCGAAGAGAAGGGCCAACACTGGCGAGCAACCTCCGTCAGGTGCTGTTGGAGACCATCCGTCAGGGTCCCAGCAGGATGGAACCCTCTGACCAGGTAGGTTGGTCTCTCCAGGTCACCGCAGACATGCAGAGCTCTGTGTGACAGTGCCACGGCTAAGGATTTTTTTTGTTACACTGGGGATTGAACCTAGAGGTGCTTTGCCACTGAGCTGTGTCCCCAGCCCTTTTATTTTTTGAGACAGGGTCTCACCGAGTTGCTTTTGGCATCACTAAATTGCTGACTGGCCTCAAACTTGCAATCCTCCTGCCTCAGCCTCCCAAGTCACTAGGATTCCAGGTGTACACAAGCACTTAATCCCACTTAAGGATTTTGAAAGGTTCTTTGCTAAGAACCACAGGGAACGGCAGCGTGATCCGGGGTGACCAAGAGGCATCCCACAGAAGTGTTCAAGTGTAAGATGGGGGTGGCTGTGCTCACCCTTCATAAATGTGATTCTGGCTATTTTAACAGACCCTGTTTCCCTCACAGAGCAGTCTGCAGTTGGGCTCTGAGGGCAGTGTCCCAGCCCTTGCTCCTCAGTTCTCACCATTGTTCAGTACTGTCCTTGGGGCCCACTGACTGTATCTGGGTGGCAGGAGCCATGCTGGGGCTCCTGAGGGAGACCGGCGTGAAGGGAAGCCCTCGTCGTGGAGCGCGGGCTTGGCTGCACACTCCACCTGCCTGCCAGGGGCACCTCTTTGGAAGGCCTGCAGTGCCGCATTCAGGACAGCCAGCCAACGCTGCCACATCGTACCCAAGACCCTCTGGATCAAGGAAACAGGCACAGCAACAAAAACCAGGCTGTAAGGATTGAAAAGGGAGGGTGCGGAGGAAAAGAACCCTTCCTTCCACCGTTGGGGGATGCAGATCAGTGTGCGTCCAGAGGAGTTGAAGTCGGTGTGGGAAGAGACCCCTGTGCTCTGCGTGTGCCGCCGTCTCAGGAAACAGGAGCCGAGCGCGTGAGCTGGTGAAGGGGAGGAGACCGTGGTGTGAGCACAGGGGACTGGGCCGACCAGCTTGTACCCATTAGAGCTTCCCCAGGCAGCCCACAGAGTTACACATGGAGTGGTGGGCACCAGGGCTGGGCGGAGATGCCAGTTAGGTGTAGGGAGTGCTCCACCACACACAGAGCGAGCTAGCGGTGTGGCGGATGGGCTGCCCAGCTCAACCGGATCACCGTGCAGCAGACGTGTTTCAAAATACCATGTTGTGCACTTGTGTGTGCACTGACAGACATACAGTCATGTATGCAGTCGTCCAACTGTGAACCTTACAAAGAAGCCAAGCCCATCTCTGAACACGTGTGGTCGTGTGCAGAGAACATGGAAGACCTCCACAGGTGGTGAGGGCATGCGGAGGCAGCAGAGCCTGGTCAGCACAGGAGCCCACTCATCATTTGTGTGTCAGCAGTGGGCCCAGTGAACCTTGTAAAGACAGGCTGGAGTCCAGGACTGGAGTCTTCAGAGTGGACAGGAAGGGACCCCCTGTGAGTCCATGGAGTGGACAGGAAGGGACCCCGAGTCCATGCCCGCAGACTCCGGAGCCCAGTGTGGCGGTCAGCTGGCTCGCCACCGATGTCCCTGGCTTGCCTAGGGAGCTCCTGAGGAAGTCCTAGCAAGAGTTGGGCTATGGGCAGGCGGAATGGCTGTGGCACTGCAGGCACAAGGCCGGCTTCTTGAACGTCATGCTGGGACGGTCGTGTTCCCTAGGGACATAGGGCTTCCCAGAGATGGCGTGCTCCAGCTGGTATGGCTCGCTGGGAGCTGCCTGAGGTCAGCAGGCAGAGGGCTTTTGGAAGGTCCTTCGTGATGTGAGAGCAGGTGGGCTCATTTTCAAAAAGTGTTTTCTACATTTCTACTTTGAAATAACAGGTCCTATCGCCTGTGTCTGTTGGGCACTGCATGGTCCACTGTGGAAGGGCTGCTGGGGCGAGTTCTCACCTGCACAGCCTCACGGGGCTGCGTGCCTGCAGCGAGGAAGCATTGCTTCTCTGCATCTTTCAGGAACACAGTAGTCGCCATGCTGTGTGACCGACATCCTGAGCCTATTCTTCTGCTTAGCAGAAACCGTGCACCTTGACCAACCCTCTGGCCCTGGTGACGAGCATTGACTGCTGCAGAGTTTGGCTTTCTCAGCTGCAGAGTGTGAGGGAGCAAGCGTGGCCCTCGTCTCTCAGAGCCTGATTCACTCCCTGGACCTGACAATTCCCTGCTCGAGTGTGTGGCCTCTTGAACTCTGTAGCATGTACTTTCAACAGGGCCTCAGTGTCTTCATCTGCTATCAGTGGTTGGATGGGCTGTTCTTGTGTCTTGGCTGCTGGGCAGGGGGCTGTGGTGAGGGGCAGTTCTGGTGCCTCTTGGACACGCTGACCCATGTCCTCCACAGGTGCCCCTTGTGTAGCACATGATTGGACGGGCAGTTTCCACACTCTCCTCCACAGTGGTGCACATGTCCCTCTCCTCTGCCCCTACCTGCTGTCCTTGCTATTTGTGACAGTAGTCATTCTTCCTGGAGTGAGCAGGTGTCTCCTTGTGATTCTGATGGACATTTCCCTGATGATTAGCTTTCTTTCATGTACCTGTTAGCTATTTCTTCGTCCTCATTTCTGTTTAGATCTATTGCTCATTTATTAAATGTTTTATTTCTTGTTACTGAGTTTAGTTCCTTCTATGTTTTGGATACTAACCTCTTATCAGAGGTATGATTCTGAGCCAGGTATGATGGCACACACCTATAGTCTGGCTACTTGGGAGGTTGAGGCAGGAGGACCACAAATTTGAGGCCAACCTCAGCAACCTGGAGAGACCTGTCTCCAGGCTGTGTGCATGTGGTTTGCGGGTGCCCTCTCCCACTCTCCATCCTGTGGCCTCTTCTCCCATTGGCCGGCTCCTTTGCTGTGCAGCTCTTCAGCTCCATGCCACCCCATGTGCTCTCTTTGTTGATGTTGCTTGTGCTTTTGGGTCACGTCCAAGAAATCTCGCCAAGACCAACGTCGTGTGCATTTCCTGTTTTCACCGGTGGTTTCATGGTTTCAGGCGTAGGTCTCAACTCACTGACCTACTCCAAGTGGATTTTTGTGTATGTCGTGACATGAGACTTCCAAAATTGGAAATAAGAACATCTAAACAAGGTGGAACCCGTTGTGCCATCGAGCTGCCAGCTCTGAGCAGAAGACGGCACAGGGTGGGCAAAAGGGCCTGTGCCCCAGAGGAACTGCTGTCCCTGCCAGGAGGTGGCTGTGCTGGGTTTTGCAGCCGGCCTGTCTGCCCCCTCTCGGCAGGTTGCCTGCTGGGGACTGGGTGGCAGCTGCGTTAAGCCTGGCAGCAGGTGGTCTGTGTGAGGTGGGCAGCTGGTTCTGTTGGCGGGGACCTGTGCGGTGCGTGCCAGCCTGCCTGGGACTCTGCAAGGCAGAAGCCTCGAGGTGGCAGCCCCGTGGGCAGAGCCAGCCACCCACGCTGGTGTGCAGGGTGGGCAGGCACAGGGGTGGCTTTCAGCCGTGTGGAGAGGACAGGCTTCCCTTGCCCCAGGTCACCTGTGGTGGACCTTTCCCTGTCCTGTGCATTTGCAGATGGCTTCTGTCCTGTGCTGGGAGTCCTGCACACCTCTCAGTGCCCCTTATCCGATGTACGGGGCTGGGGCTGGGTCAGGGGTGCACCGTGGCTGCTGCTGCTTTAATGGCAACTCAACACCCATGGCCACGTGGGTCTGACCTACCGCCCACACTCCCGCCCCCTCCCCGAGTCCACTCAGCCATCCTACGTTGCTGAGTGTGGTCCGCAGGACCCGGTGTCCTCGGCCCACCATCAGGCCACCTGCCCGCTGGCCCACGAGATATCGTGACCAGAGCTGCTTTGAGCTCACCCCCCCTCTGGCACCTTGGAACTCAGCCAGCCCAGCTTGCAGGCACCCAGGGCACCCAGGTGGCCTTTGTCGGGCAGAGCCGTCCAGTGTGAAGCCTGCTCTGTGGCACTGCCCCACTCCTGGAGCCCCAGGGCACGGTGTGGAGCGTCTGGCCGCCCATCTTGCTGAGTCCTCTCGTGGTGGAGGGGTAGAGGCTCCCTGGGGTCCTTTTGTCAGGACACTGATCCCATCACGAGGCTCCCACCTCGTGACCTCCTCCCGTCCCAAAGGCCCCACCTCCTGACATTGTGGCTTGGGGTGAGGATGAACATTCAGACCAGGTTGGTGGATGAATCGTGGAATTTTATAGGCACACTGTTCCGGGGTTTGATGCGTGCTCCTCTGATAGAGACGGAACAGTGCTGTTTGGTGGTGGAGTGTCCAACAGCTGGCTGTGTTTCCTTCCTGTGAACTGCATGTTTGTCCTTTGTCCATTTCCATTATTGTTTGTCTTTATTTTTGTTTTTTAAACTGATATGTAAAATGTGCACGTGTGCATTGGTGTTCTGATGTGTAGGCTGCGTGTTGTGTAAATCGGGTGAAGCTATCTTATCTCCTCCGACACTTATCAGTTGTTCATGGTGGGAAGGTCTGAGGTCCTCTCCTAGCGTCAGGCACGCTGCGTGATTGCCACCTGTGGTCCCACTACTGTGCAACGGCACACAAGGTTCTTATTCCTGTCCACCCTGTCCGCTTCGATGGACTCCTGGGGTTCATTTATAGAAAACAGATGTCCACAGACACACACCCACGCATGGCACGCATGCACAGTTAGTTCTCGCTCAGGGATGTAAGTTGCACACTGATATTTTCTCCAATATTTCCCCATATGTCACTTGTCTGCTGGTCTTTAAGTCTCTTCTTTTGCTCCCTCTGCAGAGATTTTTAAAAACACCTTAATCATTGCTTCTGTAACGCCCGCTGGGTTCAGAGTCACAGAGACAGCGCTCCTATTCTAGGTTATTGTGTGACCTCCTCATCTTCCCCCAGGGCTTCCAAGGGTCATTCTTGGCTTTGAGGTTGGTATGGTGGAAGCCCTGACCTAGTAGACAGCATGCCACCTCTTCACCCTGGGCCTCCCCGTCGTGTGCCATAGCCCCAGTCCTCTCCCCTGTGTACCCTCCTTGGTCCTCTCATGGCACTGGCTTGGGACAGGAGCCTCTAGGACAGTTGTCCCTGAGGCTATGCATAGAGCTAAGGCAGGGTCAGCCATGGGCAGAGGGTGGGGAGCACAGGCTGGCCAGGTGGAGACCCGACCTCCCGGGTCCCTACTTATAGTGGGACAGGCTGGCCCACTGGAGTGGAGGGAGTGTCTCCCAGGCCCAGACACATGTGGAGTGTCATTGTCTTAACACCCCCGACTGGCTGTGTGTCAGGAAGTGTCCTTGGCCTGCAAGTCCCTCCCCTGTCCCCACTTCCTCTTTGTCTCCCTTGATCCTCCTCTGCCTGCCCCTCGTGCCCCCTTCCACAACTCCACGTGCACTTTGTGCCCCCATGAGACCCCCATGAGGGTCTGGGCCACAGAGCTTCCCTGGACACGGGAGTGTCTTGGCAAATCCAGGCCATGGCACATGGAGTGGACGCTGAGGCCTTTCTGGTGCTTTTGTCCTGAACCCGGCTGTGACATTCTTATCTGGGGACAGAGGTCTCCGATGAGAGCTGCCTTTGAGTTTGGGGTGTGGCTCTGCCTGCCTTGGTTTTCTCTGGTGGGCAGCCACCAGGCTCTGCCCCAGCCTGCCTCCACCCCTGGCCCTGGTGGGCAGTTCTCCTGGGGCCTGGTCTGGAGCCATCATTGAGCTCAGCCACCTGGCAAGGCTGGAGTCCACCGGTGGCCTTTGGTCCTCCTGGAGGCCCTCTGCTCAGATGGAGCTTTGGAGGTGAAGCCCAGCCCTTGGTGGGGCTCTGGCCCTAGCCCTCCAGTCAGCTTCCTCCCAACTCAGAGCCTCTCTCCAACCTGGGAGCTCCCAGGAGACCCTGCCTCTGCCCCGCTGTGCCCTCCTGCACCCCTCTGCCCTCCTGGAGGCCCCACCCCACTTCATGTTCCCAGGGCCCTACCCCTGCAGTGGGGCTGACACATCCCCTCTGCGACCTCTTGGCCCTGTTCCTGCCCCAGCCCTCATGTAGACCACCCTTATGCAGGTGAGTCCACAGCCCCCTGCGAGGGACTCAGGTGAGGGCAGTGTTCCAAAGCCGCTACCCCCCAATCATTCCCAGAGGAGCCTGGGCACAACAGCATTGCCCCTGCTGAGGGGCAAAGGGGACTGTTTCCTGTGGTGTTTGAGGCAGGGAACTTAGTCCTGCCCACGTGCGAACAGATGCCTCCTCGTCCAAGGATGAAGGCTTGGGCATGGCGGGAAGTGCGTGTGCCTGCGGGCTCCATGTGCAGTCTGCCCACATGGGGTGCTGAGGCCTGTGGGTGACGCACAGAGGTGGCAGGACTCGGGTGTCAGTCCTGGGATGGAGCAGGGTGCAGAGCTGCCGGGTCAGGGCTGAGGCACTGAGGCTGGGAGCCTCGCTCAGTGTGCACAGCCTGTGCCTGCACAGTTGTGTTCTGGACAGGGACTGCTGGAGTGTCCAGGGGTTGCCATCTGCTGTGGGGACATGGGGGTCTAGCAGGCTTGAATTTGGAGGAAGGAGGTGCAGGAGCCTGGGGCAGGAGGGTACATGACTGGAAGGCGAGGAGGGGAGGGTGAGCCCCTCCTTGGTCGGCCATTAGGCTGGGGGATGAGCTCTCCGGCCACCTGTGAAGAACTGGGCCCTGGGGTGTCTTCACTGAGAACTGTCCTTTCACTCTGGTGGCCAGTCCTGCCCTTCCAAGACTGAAAGACCCTGCCTGGTCACCAGGCTGCAGAAGGCAGGCAGGGAGGAACAAGCCAAGGCCTGCCCCTGAAGCCATAGACCCATGGGACACCCCCAGCTGGTGGCATCAGAGGGAAGTGGTCTCCAAGCTGGGGAAGGGAGCAGAGTGTGGTAGAGACACCAGGGAGCTGTAGTCCTGGATTTGGCCCTTTCCCCTGCTGCAGCTTGAGCCTGGCTGTGCTCGTGGGGGTGGTATGTGTCAGGGAAGGGGCTCCATGGGTCTGGGCAGTGTGGCTGGTGTGGACTGGACTCCCTGAAATGGCTGGGATCCTCCTGCTTCGCTCTGTGGGATGGTTCTTCTGTCCCCAGCTCCCGCAGTCCTGGCTGGAGCTGGGGCTCACTCTTGCCTCTCCATCCCCAGGCTGACTGGCAGCGAGCCCCTGACCATCCTCCCACTGACCCTGGAGCCTGAGGCGGCTGCCCAGGCTCACTATAAGGCCTGTGATCGGCTGAAATTAGAGCGCAAGCAAAGGCGCATGTGCAGGCGGGACCCGGGCGTGGCAGAGACGCTGGTGGAGGCAGTGAGCATGAGTGCGCTCGAGTGCCAGTACCAGTTCCGCTTTGAGCGCTGGAACTGTACCCTGGAGGGCCGCTACCGCGCCAGCCTGCTCAAGAGAGGTGAGTGCCCAGGTCCTGCCCAGATCTGGCCAAAGAGCCCAGGTGGCAAAGGTAGGACTGCAGGGCTGTGGGCATATCCCTCCTGCATACTCTCTTCCTCTGGGTCCCAGGTGACCTGAAGCCTGGCTTCTGGCAGTGGCTGGGGCCTGGACAGGGCAGCCCCTTACCTCCCTCCACCCATCCCCTCACCTCCCTCCACCCATCCCCTCCATCACACACACTCATGGAGGGCCTGGTGGCATAGGACATCTTTGCTCAGTCTTTGACAGGTCCCCGGGCTATCTGTGAGCGCTTGACTCATGCCAGGTATCTGAGTGCCCAGACACCTCTATCCAAGGAGAAGCCCACCTCTTTCCTCCCTCCTGTACCTGGGGCACAGAGGTCGGGGCCCCTCCACAGCCTTGCCTCAGCTGAGGGCTAGGGTGCTGGGCGGATGATCAGTGGTAGATGCTTAGGGAGGTCCTCCACGGAGAAGGCCCTGGATTCCATCCCCAGCACTGCCAAAACAAAACCAAAGGAAACCAAGCATAGGGGACTTGAGGCCAGGGCAGGGCCACGCCCTGAGTTCCAGCACCCTGGACGTGCCCTGCACCCCAGGCAGGCAGCACCACACACCTGCTCACCTGAGGGGATGGTTCAGAGCCCCCCAGCTGTGGTTTGGCTGCAACACATGTGAAATGGGAACTTCCAAGTGGGTGCAGAGTCCTGGGGCCTACCTGGCTACCTGGCCTCACTGACCTGCCCCTGCTGACCCCAGGCTTCAAGGAGACCGCCTTCCTCTATGCTATCTCCTCGGCTGGCCTGACACACGCCCTGGCCAAGGCGTGCAGCGCCGGGCGCATGGAGCGCTGCACATGTGACGAGGCGCCGGACCTGGAGAACAGAGAGGCCTGGCAGTGGGGCGGCTGCGGGGACAACCTCAAGTACAGCAGCAAGTTCGTTAAGGAGTTCCTGGGCAGGCGGTCAAGCAAGGACCTGCGAGCCCGCGTGGACTTCCACAACAACCTCGTGGGTGTGAAGGCAAGCAGAACGGGGCGGGGTGGCGTGCAGGGTGGGTGGGGTGCAGAGTGAGTAGGTGTGGCAAGACGTGGTGGATTGGGTACAGGATCTGTGGAGAGGCAAGGCTCAGGGTGGGTGGAGCTGGGCATGCAGTGGGCGGAGCCCAGGGTGAGAGGAAGGGGCTGGGCGCAGGCCTGGGGTTGAATGTGGATGAGTGGACATAGGAAGGGAGGGGCTTGCTGGACGGAGGCTACTTCCCGTAGAGCTTGTTAACCATAGGACAGATGGGGGCACTAGCCATGGAGGGGTGCCCCGTCGTGCCCCAGTGAGACATCCCCTGTGGAGAAGAGGAACTGGAGGCCCCAGGATAGTCTGGGAGGGACAGCTGGATGGGCCCCTCTGGCGTGCCACTGCTGGTCTAGAGCCCAGAAGGGTTCCTGGGTTGTCATCTAACCAGGGGTCGGCAGGATGTGCCCCTCCTGCCAGGGCAGCCCTCAGGCTTGTCACCAAGACAGTTGAGAGCAACCATAGTGGGAATGTGCTGCCTGGGGGTCCTGGGAAGAGTCTGGGAGTGCAGAACCCACTCACCCAACTCAGGGCTGTCCACACCTCTTCTGCTGGCCCCTCTATAGCCAGACTCCGAGCAGAGCTAGCTACAAGAGACCCAACTAAAAAGACTCAGGTTTCAGAGAGAAATTTCCAAGCTCTCCAGTGGGCCCTTTGGGAGGCCTTGGGCTGCAGCCTGGGTGTACCTAGCTCTGCTGGCTGTCCTACCCGCCTTGAGTCACCAGAGCTCCAGATGCTGGCTCCTGCGAGGGAGGGGCAGATCCCTAACTCTAAGACACCCCAGTCCCCGACCAGCCCTGACCACCAAAGGCTGACTCCAGGTCCAGCCTGGGCCTCAGGAGGGCAGGGCCAGCACGCCTCCTCAGGAGCCGCTCTTTATGAGAAGGCAGAGTTCTGGCCACGCACTTGTTAAGCACTCAGTCTCCCTGTCCATCAGTGCTCTGCTGCCTCCTTCTGCCTTCCTGAGCCGGCTGGCAGGCGGGTGAAACTGGAGGGCAGATTAAATCCCCAGGCTAGGCCCTGGTTTTCCTTTGTGTTGACCCCTCCTTCCCCAGTCGCCCTTTTGTGAGCTATTAATGAAAAGTCAGAATGTGAAAAGCCCTGGACCTGGGGCAGCCACATTTTAATTAAACCCGTCTAGGTTTCTCAGCAAAGCATCACTAAGTGGAGTCTCCGTGGCCGCAGTAGGGGGCGGGTGGCTGCATTTCTTAACCCCTCATCCAGCCTGCCCTCCTGGGGCCATGGTGGGAACTCGTGGTCTGGCTCAGGGCCCACCTGGGAAAGGGCTAGTCCCCTCCCCACTTGCTTCTGCCCCAGGGAAGAGATCCCAGGCTGGAGATCCCAAGGGAAAGCCAGCCCCTCTTGGGACCCCAGCCTCCTCCCAGTGTGGACCCTGGGTGCTCAGCCGGGGCTGCTCCTGAGAGCACCCCGCTCAGGAAGCTCTTCCAGCAGTAGAATTCTCTCACTGTCAGGAGTGGACTTCTGCCCTTCTGGAGCGCCTGACCTACAACAGCAGCTGGGGCTCAGGGCCGTGCCTGTGGGTCCCCAGTATTTAGGTGGGAACCGGTCAGCCCAGGTGCAGACCCTGGGTCAGGGCACGGTTGTCCAGCTTGTCCAGTGAGTGACATAGCAGACTTCAGTGGGGCTAGGGTTGTTGAAGGGGAAGAGGGGTGGACATCCAGGCAGGAAGGGGTGTCTCAGCAGGGTGGGGGGTATCTGCTCACAGAGGTTTGGGGAGGTGTCCTGGAAGCTAAGGTGCAGCCATAGGACCTCTGTCCTGGGTAGTCCCTGGCTTGGAGGGAGAGGGACCTGCACAGGGACCAGGGAGTGGAGCCTCCACGTCAGAGAGATGGTGATGACCCCTGCTGGCCAGGTCTGGGTCTGTCCAGCCCTGGGTGGGTGGTTGGGCTACCTGGCAGGTGCTCTCACGTCCACTCCTTCTGCAGGTGATCAAGGCCGGGGTGGAGACCACGTGCAAGTGCCATGGTGTGTCGGGCTCCTGCACCGTACGGACTTGCTGGCGGCAGCTGGCGCCCTTCCACGAGGTGGGCAAGCATCTAAAGCACAAGTACGAGACGGCGCTCAAGGTGGGCAGCACCACCAATGAGGCCACGGGTGAGGCAGGTGCCATCTCCCCACCACGGGGCCGGGCCTCAGGGGTGGGCAGTGCTGACCCGCTGCCCCGCACACCCGAGCTCGTGCACCTGGACGACTCACCCAGTTTCTGCCTGGCCGGCCGCTTCTCCCCAGGCACAGCTGGCCGCAGGTGCCACCGTGAGAAGAACTGTGAGAGTATCTGCTGTGGCCGTGGCCACAACACGCAGAGCCGGGTGGTGACAAGGCCCTGCCAGTGCCAGGTACGCTGGTGCTGCTATGTGGAGTGCCGGCAGTGCACACAGCGTGAAGAGGTCTACACCTGCAAGGGCTGAGCCCAGGCCCTCCAGCCCTGCAATGTGCACACTATGAGAGGAGGTCTACACCCACAGGGGCTGAGCCCAGGCCCTCCAGCCCTGCCGTGTGCACACAGTGAGAGGAGGTCTACACCTGCAGGGGCTGAGCCCAGGCCCTCCAGCCCTGCCATGTGGGGTGTAGGCAATGCACATAGTGAAAGGAGGTCTACACTTACAGGGGCTGAGCCCAGGCCCTCCAGCCCTGCCTGGGGTGTAGAAAATGCACGGAGTGCAGGGTTCACACCTGCAAGGACTGAACCCTGGCTGTGGCAGGCATTGTGCAGCAGGAGACAGCTCCAGCTGCAAGGGCTGAGCCCAGGGCCCCAGGGTTGGTGTCTGGGTCAGCTGTGGAGGCCAGCTTCTGTCTGGCCTCCCCAACCCCTGTGCTCCTGCCCAAGGCCTGAGCTTTCTCCCATGACCCGAGAGCGTTGCAGCAATGCTTTCTCAGCTGTCTCCATCCCTGACACCAGTCCCCCATCTGGGCCCCAGTCTGTTGGCTGCCCCTCCCCGCCTCCGGGCTCCCTCTGAGGCTTGGAGGGCAGGTGCACCTTTGTGACCACAAGGCCGCCATGGGGCATGGGCCTGGCCCGGCACCCAGCACCAGCACTGTCTTCAGAGAGCCAAACCACTAGGAGAGTGCACAGCCCTCCATCTCCAGGGCCCTGCTGCCTAGGCGCCCGGGTGGGGAGGACTCTGCCTTCCCTCTCTGACATCGAGCACTTCTCTTTGGAGTGAGTATCAGTAACTTTAAGTTATTATATTATATTATATATTATTATTATTATTATTATTATTATTATTTAACTAATATAATAATTATTATTTTCTCCATCCCCTTTGCCTCTTGGGCTGACTCTGTCTTGCCCTGAGCTGGGCAGGGAGGGCTCCTCTGTCCCTGTGCTCCAGTCTTCCTCCCGACCTGTTTGCCCTATCGTTTGAAACCACTAAATTGAGATGATATTGTTAAATGAAGCAAGTGGCCTGCAGAGCTTCTTGGAAGCCGGCCCCCCACCCCATGCCAAGGGGACAGTGCCACTTGGTGGCTGTGCTCTGTACCTTATGGGCAGAAAGTCAACACCAGGGTCTCTTGCAGATTCTGGGTCTTGGGGTGGCAGAGGGGTGGGCTTGGTGAAAGAGGCAAGGCCATCCTTTGAAGGTTCATCCCATGGAGAGACCACACTTGCTCGTGTGTCACAGGGGTGGGGGCAGGCAGGGACAGACGCACTTGGAGAGTCTCTGGCTGGCCTCTGACAGTGGCACACCCTTCTTTGGGGCCATGCTGTTGTTTTTTCAGGGGGAGGGGTGACCGACACTGACCTAGTTTGGTTTGAGCATGTGTGTGGGGGTGTGTGTGTGTTGCGTGAGTGTGGGTCGTGTGTGCATACTGTGCTGGTGTGGTCAGCGGTCACTTGGGTTGTCCCACCTCCTTGGTGTACCACATAGTAGCCCTTTGGCTTGCAGAGGTCTGGCCTGCAGCTTTTTTGGTGGGTGGCCTCATGTGGGATGGGGTCTGGGAGGAGGCAGGTGTGGAACTACTGAGCAAGGAGTGGGCTCCTCAGAGCCCGGTGTCCAGGAAGCAAAGGGGAAACTGTTTTTGAAAGGAAGCCTGTTTATGTGGCTGCAGGTCTCTGGTCCTTCTGAATGGTGTCAGTACCGTTTATTCTCCTGGGTTCAGATGGCAGCCCTTGGTCAAGGCCCCGTCCCAGTAAGTGAGTGTGGGTGGGCTGTGTGAGGGCTGCATCGAGGTGACCAGAGGGGCAGAGTGACTGGCAGGCCCGGGGGGCCTGTCCTCCCAGGTGTCCACACCTGCCAGGGTCTCAAGCAGCAGGCCTGGCCACTCTGCCCCTGAGACTGGAGCTCAGTCATGTGATTCATGAAGGACACCCAAGGGCCAGAGTCTTCTTACCCAATACCAGTTGAGCTCTGTCCTCAACATTCAGAAAAGGCGCTTCACCCGAGGCAGCCTGCAGAGGTCTGTTGGTGGTTTTGTTTCTCTCTAAAGACACACAGAGCGTCCTGCTCAGTGAGGAGGCCACCGTGCTGGCCGCCGCCTCTGACCTTGTGGGACAGTGTGGAAGGAGCTGTTCTGTGGGGCGTGGAGCCAGTGGTCTCCCTCTGCCCCATCCACCTGCTCCCACCAGCCCAGCGGGGGCCTGACCTGAGGCCTGCCTCTGGCGGGGCGGGTGGCCCAGGAGGGAGGGGCGTCCCTGTGCTGAGGCTCCCACGAGCCTGTTGATTTCTCTACCTCATCTGTAGCCCATGGGTGTGAACCCGAGTGACTGTGGAGAATGTATTTATTTAACAGCTTTGTATAACAGAACCAGAAACAAATGGAGTACTAAATAAATGTATTTTAAGTTATGCCCACTTGAGTCTGCCACCTTCACAGGGGCCCTGGGGGTTGGGGCAGGCAAAGGAGGCGGCTACAGGGGAGTGGGGAATGTGAGGAGGACTGGGGAGGAAGCTGGGGCAGGCAGAGGAAGGAGGAAGATGTGGGCCCAGGACGAGGAGCCATTGCTCGTGGCGGGCCTGTGTCCCCATGCCATGTGGCTGCCCAGGCCCCACTGGTCTCTCTACCTCCTGTGTCCTCTGGGCAGGGGCTTACTCACCCACTCCCACCCAGTTCTCTCCCTCCCTCCCAAGCTGTCCAGAGGACGGCCCCCCACAGGCCAAGCCCTCCTACTCAAGTCCACCGTGGTCCCCACCCCTCTGACACATCCTGCTGGAACCCCTCCCTGATGGCTCCTGCTCGTGCCCTGACTCCCCCCGAGTCGCTGCCCTCTCAGCCCTCTACCTGTTCCCTGGGCCTCGGGGAGCATCAGGGAGAGGCCTCCATGGAGAAATTCAAATCTGCCTAATTTGAATTCCAAATTCTCTTTCCTGACTCTGGGACTCTCCTGGGAAGGGAGGATGGCCTCCCAGTGCTGAGTCCTCGCCTCCAGCCTCTGGCCTCTACTGGGCTGAAGTCCCCCTCTCAGGATCTCCACAGACTACCTTTAGCTCCCAGGCCTCTGCCCAGCAGGCCAGGCCTGAGTGGGCCTGTTCTTGAATGTTGGAGGCAGAACTGTCCAGCCTGGGTGAGAATCTGGCCGGGTCAGTTTCCCATGGCTTGCCCTAGTGAGGAACCCTGACTGGTCTTCTCTGGTGGGTCCTGGGTCCCAGCTGTGCAGCTAGGGTTCCTGTGTGGGTGGATCGTCCAGTGTTCAGGGTCTGTACCTGCAAGCCTGCATACAGGTGGCGTTGTGGCTGTGTGCAGTTGCATCTGCATGTCCCCATGTGTGTACGTATGTGTTCAGAGGGGCTAGGTCCATGCATCTGTTATGCATGCATGTCTGTGGCTGGGACCATGTTGGTTCACATGTGCCAAGTGTGTATGTGCACACATACATGGCCCATATGTCTGTGTGCTCGCCCATGGCTGGCTCCACACTATGCATGCTGTGTGCGTGCATGTGTGTTGTTCACGTTTTTCTGCATGCATGTGCATGTGTGAGTGCTGTGGGGACTAGTGCTGGGCTGTAGCCTGCTGCCTTGCCCTGTGCAGTGTGCGGGGCCTGCCTCCAGAACCCCCTGCCCCTCTCTCTGCCCTCTTCAGCTCTGAGCTCCAACAGGTCCATAGCCTGAGGCAGGAAGGAAAACCTCTCCTGACCAACCGCTTCTGCCAGGTGGGTAGAGACACCCTGTAGGCTGCCAGGTGCTCCCCACCTATTAGGGCAGAGGAGAAGCTTCTAGGCAGTTCTGGAGCATAGGGCACCTGGAGCTGCCATCCTGGAGGTGGAACTGAGGGTCACAGCCCCTTCCTGGTAGGCCAGGGCTCTGGGCTGGGGTCTCTGTCCTGGCCAGTGTGGGGGCTGGGAGGGTGGTGGCCTGACTGGCAGCTTTGCTGGATGCCTTGTGGATGGGAGTGGAGGAGGAGCCAGCACGTTGCCAAGGAAACAAGACCCAACAAACACTCCCCCCTCGGCCTGGTGGGGGGCCTGTGGCAATGACCTCATCTGCCCACCCAGCCCCTCTCCCAAGGCCAGGCTGAGGTGGGGGGTCCTGGGCTGTTTGTGTTGGGCCTAAGTCCATGGAAACGGTTGTGAGCAGGCAACTGGTGGCCTGACCTCCCAGAGCTAGGGAGGGGAGGGGTCCTAGAAGGGAGGGGAGAGAAAGGGGAGGGAGGAGGAAGAAGGAATGGGGAAGTGGGGTACCCAAGAAGCGGGAGGAGGAAAGAGGAGAGAGGGTGGGCTATCCAAGAAAGAAAGGGAGGGAAATTAGGGGGGGAAGAGAGGGGGAAGGGAGGAGGGGGGAGGGCGAGGTGGGAGGAGGAGAGGGGAGAGGGACAGGGAGAGGGGAAGAGGAAGGCAGAGGAGGGAGAAGGGAGAGAAGAGAGGAGGAGGACAGAGGGGAAGGAGAGCGGGGAGGGGACTGAGGAGGAAGGCTGGAGAGGCACCTGCCCTTGGCAGTGAGGGGCCAGGGCAGCTCCTGGGGGAGGTGCCCTAAAGGACAAGAAGGGCCTGAGTGAAGGGGCTCAGGACATGGGGCAGGTGGGCCAGCCCTTCCAAGCCCTGGGGGGTCCAGGGCTGGGTAGGGTGAGAGCTCTGTGGAGCAGGGCCTCGGTGTGGATTTTACCTTGTGACCTCCCTCTCCTAGAGGATCTCCCTTGTCTTCCCCAGCCAATGTCTGTGGGCAGGTTGGATGCCACCCAGCCTGCAGTGAGCTCTGACGTTGGCCCTGGTGCTGGCCAGGTAGCCATGGTTAGAACGCCCACAGCGAAGGTCCAAGGGTTCCAGGGGTCGTGCGTCTCAAGGCAGGGGCCAGAGCCTGTCTCCCTCCCTCTCAAAACGTACACATCTTTGTGTTGTTTGAAATAAGTTGGAAACATCTGATTCTGTGTCCCAAATGATATTCCTCCCAAGGCGACTGTTTCCACCCTGACATGAGTGCACCCCACCCCTGCTCAGCCCCCTTCCTGGTGTTCGAGGTGTTCGCTTTGGCGTTGTTTGCCCCCCTGACTAGGGATCCTGAAAAGATAAGCCTCTCTTCTTGGGGCCCTGTGTTCAGCAGAAGGTGGTGGCCACACTTGGGAAATGGAGATGTTCTTCTGTCCTTCCTGTCTATTGAGAAACTTAGTGTTGTGCTTTTCTAGCAATGTCAAAATAGGTAAGATATTTTTCTTCTAAATTTGGTGTGTCATGCAGGCTGAATGTCAATCATCTGAAATGCTTGGGGCCTGAGATGTGTTACAGATGTTAGGCTTTTTTTTTTTTTTTTTTTTTGGATTTGGGGATATTTGTAAAAGTTGAATACCCCTAATCTGAAAATCCAAAATCCTAAAATCTAAAGTCCAAAACTTTTTGAGGGTCACATAGGTACTTAAAGTTTAAAGTTTTGGATTTCAGATTTTTTGGATTAGGGATGCCCAACTGCAAAGCAGTGCCATTGTTACTGGATACTTGCATTTCTCTATCCATTCATCCAGCTGTCTACCCACTTATCTATCCATTAGTCTATCCTTTCACCCTCTTGTCCACCCATCCATTCATTTCTCCACCCATCCATCCATCTAACCCGTCTATCCATCCATCCACCCACTTATTTATACATCCATCTATTCATTTCCCCATCCATCTTTCTATCCATTTCCCCATCCATCCATCCATCCATCCATCCATTTCCCCATCCATCAATCTACCCACCTATCCATCTATCCATCCATACATACATACATACATCCCCCAGCCACCCACCTATACATCCATCTGTTCATTTCCCCCATACATCCATGCATCGTGTCCCCCCACCCATCCCCCCACCTATACATCCACCTATTCATTGCCCCATCCATCCATCCATCCAACCCCCATCCATCCAATCACCTATCCATCCATCCATCCATACATACATACATACATACATCCCCCAACCACCCACCTATACATCCATCCATCCATTTCCCTGTCCATCCCCACCCGCCTGTCCATCCACCCACTTCCCCGTCCATCCACTCAGGACAAGTATCCATCAAGTGCCTCATACATGCCAGGTAATGCCAATGCTAAAATCAAGGGTATCAGCATCAGCATTAAAACTGTATGTTCCATGGAGGAAAATCCATTGAGGACAACTAACTGTCCATGCAACTGTCCTACCATAAGCTATCAGGGGGACAAACCCTGCAAACTCTAAGTCTGTTATGGTGGTGACATGTATGAGAAGAGGTCCCCAAAGTCTGGCCACAAAGAAGCCCCTGCTGATGCCCACAGAAAACACACCCAGCCCACAGGGAAAGCTTTGAAGGAAATGGAGTGTAGGCTGCCCAGAGTGGAGCAGAGGCCAGGCGTCTAGTCACTGCCTGTTGGACGGGGTGTGAAGACGGCAGGTGCAGACTGTCAAAGGGCCATGCTCAGGCAGGAGTGGGGTGGCTGGAGCAGGGTGGACAGCCAGCTTGGGACAGCTGAAAGCTGCCACCTGGGTCCACAGAGGCCACAGCAGGGAGTTTGGGCAGTAACTGAGGACAGCTTCCCACATTCTGTGGCTTCCCCCTGCAAGGTTCAGGCTGTAACCAGCCCGATGGCCTGACTTCTAGACTTTTGCTTATCTCTGCACTGACCACTTTTAGCAAGAGCTCTGCTTCAGCACCCTCGCTATCTGATGGGTTCCTCACCCCACCACCCCCAGATGATGTCTGGTCACTGGCCTGCCTGCAGCAAGAATCCTGGGTCCAGCCAGAGCCCCTCTCTGCTCCTGGCCATGTCCCAGCCATGGATCCTGCTTTCCACTTGCTCATGCTGTGTCTGGAGGGGAGCCCGGTTCTGTACGAAGACTTCTTTCTCCCTATTGAAATTGCCCTGAATAAAATCTGATTTTGCTGCTATAATTTCCATCCAGTTCTAGTTTCCTTGGATGCTGGTGTCTCTCCCAATATGAGATGGGGGGGGGGTTGCTTGGTCATTTGCTGCTACAGGTGTCCAAGGAGCTGTGCAGAATGGTCCTGCAAACAGAATCCCCAGGAAGGAGCAGGAGGGAGGACAGTGCCCACCACCCTGGGGCACATTCTGGTGAGCAGGAAACAGCAAGAGGAGTCGCGGGTGATGTGGGAGCGAGGGCGTCCCTGTGCAGGGAGAGTGCAGGCCAGGGGGCTGTGCTGGTGAGATGTGCCCAGCCCTCCAGGTCAGATAGGGGAAGTCAGGGTTGGTACAGGGAGGGCTAGGGCAGGGGTCCAGAGAGTCACGGAGTCTCCTGGAAGAATCTTGATAGTGGATATGGAGGGGTGAGGGGCTGGTGGACACTGAGGAAGAGGGTGCTGTAGGGGATGGGCCAGCAGGCTCCAGCAGGGGCCTGGACACAGCTGTAGGGGAGCTGGCCAACTCCAGCCAGCTCCGCCCCCCCACCACCCCGTGCCCAGGGAGGAGCCAGGGCCATCCCCTGCCCGCCAGCAGGGTCCTTCTGTAGATGCCAGCACAACCTTAGTGGCATTTCTGCACCAGGTTCCGAGAGCGGGGGAGGTGCGTGGGCGAGGAGGCCCATGCAGGCAGTGTAACCTGGACCCACTGGGAGTGAACTCTCCTGTTAGGACCCTGTCTGGGTGCAGGGCAGGTCTCTGGCACACCTGGAGCCAAGCTCGGGGCCTGTGGAGGTGACAAGGCACAGGGGAGCCAGAGGACGGAGGTGGAGCTGGCTCCATGTGGCTGCGCATGGTGACGGAGCCACGGGACAAGAGTGCCACTCAGCCAGTGCCCGCTGAGGGACCCGCTGCTGTGGGATCCCCGCTGTAGGCACTTGTGTGTAGAATGATGTCCCCTCTGGCCTCCTGTCCACTCACGGTCTCCAGGCTGGGCCTGCGGGTCCCTCTGTGCAGGTGGAGTCTGCTCCTCAGGGAAGGGGTGTGTCCTGGGCGGGGACCCCTGTGGTATGCCAGGGACCCTAGTCAAGGGCAGATGTCTCAGCAGAGGACACTGTTGGGCCCACCAGGGGGCCCAGAGAGCCTACAACTTTGTGAAGTAAGCACAGTGAGCAGCAAGAAACGAGGGGCTACCCCACCCTGGCTTGGCCCACTGCACAGGGCTCAGGGCAGGTGGCCAGCTGTGGATCTTGGAAACTGTCACTGATAGTGTCCCCTGCTGGTGATGTTTGTGATGCCCCAGGAAGTTCTCCATGCCAACCTTAGGGCTCCCACGTGGCGGATGGACAGGTGAAACCTGGGCCATGTGGGGCGTGAGGATTTACTGCAGGGTCCAAGGCGGGGGCTACTTCCCAGGACCCCCCACCCCCAGCATTGTGCTGGATGTTGGGTGGACCCTGAGCCCACAGGGCCCAGAGACCCTGTCCTGCCTGGCATCTCAGCTGCTCCCATGTCCTGGTATACAGTGGTGCTCAGACAGACACAGAAGACAGGTGGGCCCCATCCTCCTTCTGAGGGACAGTGAGGTAAGCCCCCTCCCCAAAAGTCGGCAGCGAAGGTCTGTGCAGGGGAGGAAGGGACAGCAGGCCTGGGAAGGGGTGCTGACTTGGAGGAGGCTGGGAGGGACCCAGGGCAATTGGGGAGGGGAGGACGAGCTGGAGGGACTGTCCCCCACGGCCTGCACCTCTGCTGCAGCCCCTACGGAAGAGCTGGCTCTGGTCACCGAGCAGCCATGCAGCAGGCTGGACAGGGACAGCCTCCAAGCCACATACCACAGTCCGCCCTTTGGGCTCAGGGAGAATGTCCCCCTCCAGCCAAGGGGACCTAGGGCAGAGCTGCCCTCTTGGACCTGGGGATGGCAGCAGGCAAACACCACAGGTGCCCCAATGTCCTGCTGTGTGTGTCCCCAGAGCCTCTGCAGGCCACACCCCTACTGGCTTCTGCCTGACCTCACAGTCACACCCACCAGCTAACTTCTGCTGCCCTCTGGGTATTCCTTTGTCCCTCTGGCTGCCCCCTGCCTGTTCCCGGACCCTGGGCTGCCCCTGTTCACCATGAGGCTGCCCAGTGATTTCCCCCCTGACGGATGGAGCCCAAGGGAGCAGGGTTCCTCTGCACCTGAGCCGTGCCCCGCTCCTGCTGTAGGAGGAGAGGAACCTGCTCCCTGACACCGTCTTCAGTGTGTGGCCCTGGACAGCCCAGAGAGAGCCAGAGAGAGACAGAGAGGCAGAGAGAGAAACAGAGAGAAACAGAGGACAGAGGGGGACAGAGATAGAAAGAGAAAAAGACAGGCCTCCAGTGCAGGTCACCTCCCCTGGGGAATGGAGTGGACAGGGACAGTCCTAGCGAAGCTCCCCTTCCACTGCTGATAGGCGCTAGGGGTGCTCGGCTGGAGGAGGGGGTGGACTGGGCCCTTACTGGTGCCCCCCACACCCTCTCTGAATTCTGCTCCCCAGACACCTGCATCTCACCCAGCCTAGCCTCTTCCCTGGTGTCTGAACCCAGAAACCTGGGGCTGCGGCCTCCTGGGGGATCAACCTGCTCATCCATCTGCTCCTCCACACTGTGACCCTGTGGCCAGCAACTGGACTGTCCTAGGATGCACCCTGTCAAGACCTAGGAGCCTGCCTAGAACCCCAGCCTTCTCACCCTTCATTCAAACTCCCTTTCCAAGGGCTCAAGTGGCCAGGTGCAGTGCCACACCTATAACCCTGGTAACTCTGGAGGCTGAGGCAGGAGGATTGCAAGTTTGAGGCCAGCCTGGGTTACTTTGTGAAGCTCTGTGGGGGTGGGCTCAGCGTAGAGCCTGGCTTAGTCCCCAGCGCCATGCACATGACCCAGGTGCCACGTCCTCCTGCCTGCAGCCATCTGGGTTATCTGCCAGGCCCAGGGGATGGGAGTGAGGGTACACCCATCACAGGGGGCGGGGTGGCGGGGGGCCTGTGTTCATGTGGTGTCTGTGTTCATGGAGAGAGGGGCTCTCTGGACCCAGGGTTGACTGGTGGAGGAAAGCTCAGGACGCCTCCCCAGCAGGGGTGAGATACGGAGGAGAGGCCAGACTTGTCCCTTGCTGCCTCAGGACAGTGATCAGTGCTGGCTGCCAGGAGCCCAGGGGAAGCCTGGCCGTGGGCTGTGGGCTGGGGAGAGAGCTCACGCTAGTCCGCAGGGCTGCAGGGCAGAGACGGAGGGGGAGTATTATGTAAACACTCGGCTGCTGCATTCTAGCAGGATGAAATCATGCTCCTCTGGCTTGAGGCTGGGAGCCGGCCAGGAGGGCTGGGTGGGCCTGGGGCTGCACCAGGCCCTCAGTGAGGGGTCTTGGCGAGGGGCATGCTGGAGTCCCCCAAGCTGAGGCAGCCAGAGCGCAGCCACTGCTGGGAAGCAGCGCCTTGGCTGGGTTCTTCTCTGCCAGGCTCAAGGGCCTGCGAGAGGAAGGGTCAGGGCCCTGTTGCCCAGGAGGCCACAAGTTTCCTGTGGGGCCCACTCCTTCCATGTGGTATACAGAGGCATGTGCATAGAGGACGCTGCACAGCTCCTCCTGGACCCACAGCACCTGTGGCCACCTTGTCCCCTAGAGCATCCACCCTGGAGGCCAGAGGCCTGGCTGTGCTGGACTTGCCCAGCCCCACTCAGCGAGGCCTGGTGCAGCCCAGGGCCTCCAGCCACCCTAGTAGTTCCCAATCTGTGGATCACCCAGTGCTCAGGAAGGGACAAGCACTGAGGAGACCAGGGTGTGCCAGGTGGGAGAGATGCTTGGGGGCCAGGGTGTGACTAGACAGGGCTGTAGTGAGCCCTGCAGTCCCCTCTTGGGTGGGCAGTGCCGGACAGTCTGATGGCCTCCTGCCCCTTTCTGCCAGCTGAGGTCCAGGTGTGCAGGGCACAGGCTGTGTCTCATGATGCAGACAGGGAGAGACAGGGGGACAGAGACAGGGATGGAGAGACGGGGGGACAGAGACAGGGGACAGAGATAGGGATGGAGAGATAGTGAGAGAGACATGGGACAGAGACAGGGATGGAGAGATAGGGGGACAAAGACAGGGGACAGAGACAGGGATGGGGAGAAGACAGGGAGAGAGACAGGGGACAGAGACAGGGTGAGACAGGGAGGGAGACAGGGATAGACACAGGGAGAGAGAGACAGGGAGGGAGACAGGGGGACATAGACAGGGATGGAGAGACAGGGGGACAGAGACAGGGAGAGAGACAGGGGACAGAGAGGGATGGAGAGACAGGGGACAGAGACAGGGATGGAGAGATAGGGAGAGAACAGGGGAACAGAGACTGGGATGGATAGACAGGGAGAGAGACAGGGGATTGAGATAGGGATGGAGAGATAGGGAGAGAGACAGGGGACAGAGACAGGGAGAGAGACAGGGAGACAGAGACGGGACAGAGACAGGGATGGGGAGATAAGGAGAGAGATGGGGGACAGAGACAGGGATGGAGAGACAGAATACAGAGACAGGGATGGAGAGACAGAGAGAGACAAGGGACAGAGGCAATGACAGAGGCAGAGATGGGGACACAGGGAGAGACACAGAGACATAGTCAGCGGGTGGGAGACATCCCCAGTCAGTGATGTGGCTGGGGATTGGCTGGGGTGGTGGCCCCAGGACATGGTATTCTGTTGCCTCTGGGGAGTTCTGAGTCTTCTGAGGGCAGCTGGGGGGTCACTGGTCATGGGGCCCTCATGTTCTGGCCTCTGCTCTGCGTGGCCCCTCCATCCCCATGTCCCCAAGGGCGGACAGCCTGCTGCCCACTGCTCACCTCAGGAGCAGGAGCCCACACTGATGACTGCGCCTGCTTACTAGTGTCCCCCACTTTCCTCAACCCCAGCCTGTGCTGGGTGTCACCAGTGTGTCCTCATGTGTGGGGGCAGATGGACAACAGGTGTGAGGGGCTGCAGCTGACATGGGGATTCCCTGGGGATCCTGGGGCTCGAGCTCAGGTGCTGGGACCTGGGGAGAGACCTGGAGAGGGGACATGAGTCCGCCATCCCACCTACCTTGGAGGGTGTCTGGCCAGGGATGGTTGGGGGCCAGGCCAGCCTCTCGAGTCCCTACTCCGGCTGCCTGCAAGGGCTCAGCTGGGGAGAAGCCCCCACTCTTGGCCCTTGGGAAGGGAGCCATTTGCCCACCTAGGGCAGGTTCCTGGGCCCTCCCCCATGGGTCCGTGGGCAACAGGTGGGAAACCCCCAGTGGGTCCTCCCAGCCCCCTGTGCACATGGGGTCCCCAGTGCTCAGATGGGTCTCCAGTGGTCCCGGGGTCACAGTGTCCCACTCTTGTCAGGCAAACAGGGAGGACTTCCTGGAGGAGGGTTGGGCCAGGCTGGAGCTGAGGCGTCCTCAGGGGACGGCATGGGATTGCTCTGGCAACTGTGGGAAGAAACTTTGAGTTCTGTGTGTGCATGAGCGTGCATGTGCACATGTGTACGCTCCCCGTCCAGGCCCTGTGAAGACCCCGGAGCACAGTGACTCAGATCCATCTGACAGGGGACACTGCGGCGCCGTGTGTCAGGTTCCAGGCAGTGGCAGTCAGCTCCTAGCCTGTCCCCTTCTGTGACTCCTACCTATGAGGATGTGGCAGAAGACTCAGGTCAGGACAGGACTCTGAGCCGCTCTGGAGGCCTGAGGGCAGAGTGAAGCCCGCCACTGCAGAGGCACGAGGATGTGGGCTCCTCTGGGTGACTTCGCTGATGCCACCTGCTTCTCAGCAGCCCCGTCCCCTCTTCAGAGCTGCCTCCACTGGCTGGCCCAAGGGAGGGCCCCACCTCAGCCCAGTCCAGGGCTCCGCGCCCTGCCGGTGCCTGTCCAGGAGCTCTGCAGGACTCCAGCGGCAGATCTGAGGTGGTGGTCCAGACCCCTGCTGCTGAGAGCAGGAGGGGAGACCCTCACCATGGCTGGGGTGGCCTACAGACCCCACTTCCCCATGAGGCTGTTGAGGGAGGACATGCCCAGTCTGGGGACTTGGGTCAAGAATCAAGTCTGGCTGGTACAGATGGACTCAGCCCCCTCAGCTGCCCTGGGGACCAAAGTCCACTCTGGATGGGTCTGTGGCCTGTGTCTGGGAGTCTGGCTACCACCTGTGACCATCTTGGACCTCTGAGGAAGGGCCGCTCCAACCCCATCTCCACAGGGGCGCTCCTGAGCAGAGAGCTTCTTCCTCTCCAAGGTGGGTGGGCACCCAGGGGCAGGCTATGCAGGACAGGGCTGGGATACTGGGCAGCATCTTTGTGTGACCCCATGGAAAGTGGTAAGGCAGCTGGGTCTGGGGTTTGGGTAGGGGTGGCCAGAAGAAGGAGGGAGATAGTCTCCCATCCCAGGCCCCTCTGCCCTCACTCTGTCCTCCTTCAGAACCACAGGATCCTGAGAACCAGCCTCCTTCTGGCCTCCTGGCCTTTGTGTGGCCTGGCCTCTGGCCTGGAGTACTCTTCAGGCTTCTTGAACTCTTATTCACACAGCAAAGCCCATCTCAAAAGGCCCCCTTCCCTGGGCCATCTTCCCTGATAGCACCCCTGGACAGAGAGCTGGAAATTTCCCCTAGATGACTCTCCATCCTGGGCCCACCCCACCACCCTGCTTACGTACCTGCTCCGAGTGCCCATTTCACTGTGGACCCTAACCTGGGCAGGGTGGAGGTGCCAGCTCCTAGAACATGGCTCAGGGACAACAAGTGACCACTCAGGGATGGAAGATGTAGGACTGGATGGTCAGAGAGCACTTGGATCAGGAGCCTGAGACCTAGAGAGACCCCTGGAAGCAGGTACCCATGGGCCCCAGACCTCCCACACTCCCCTTCCTCCTCACTGCTGTCCTTTGTCCTCCTCCTGGGCCCAGTGGGCAGCCCAGGCCTTGCTGCCTGAGGGGAAAGCAGCTGGATGCCCATCCCTGAGCCCAAGTGAGACTCCCAGTGAGTGGGCTTGATGCTGAGCAGCTGCCTGACACACGCTGTCTACTGAGCCCCTCAATGTGTGGGCACAGCAGGCCCCATGACCAGGTGGAGCTGCTCTCCTAGCTGAGCATGCCCAGGGGCCTGAGGCTGGCAGCCCTGAGGGGCCTCCCCTCACATCTGGGGCCATTCTTCCCAGGAGCAGGCCAAGCCCCAGGAGCCCAGGCTGATTGCTGCCTGGTGGATGGCCCCAGCAAGAATGACCCTTTCCACCTGGGTTTGGGATTGGGAGGAACATAGAGAGATCAGAGTCTGTCCTTGGCCAACTACTCCATTCCTACTGAGCTCTGCCCTGACCACTGGGCGCCCATGATGATCTTTGTACTGTCCAGCTTCAGGAGAACCCTGCTGTGTCGATGCAGTCGAAAGCCCTGCCCTCACTGCTGCCCAGCTCCTCACCCCTCAGTCTGGCCACTGGCCTGCTGAGTCTTGCCAGCTGGGTCCAGCCAGAGTGCCTGACCTGTGTCTTCACTGGGTCACTTTCTAGCTGTGGACCTACTCTTGGCCACCAATGTGTACTCACCACTGTGCTGGGGCATAGCTCTGTCTGCTCCCCACTGTGAGACCTCCCCATAAAGTCCTTCTGTCTTGATGAGTGTTGTTAGGCCTTTCTTTCTTAACGGAAGGACAACGGCAAGTCCAGGCAACGTCCCCAAGTCCCCCCCACTGCCTGGGGACGTGACTCCTGCGGCACTGATGGGCCACCAGACAGAAACTAGAGTCCTATTATCCATGTGGACCGTGCGAGTGGCCTTCGTGCCCACAAGTTGCCAGGCAGCCTCTGAGCCTTGTGGACGCCGGCAGTGGGGCCCTCTACCTGAGAAGCCTTGCCCCATTCCCCCACCCTCAAGCCCCAGGGGCCTCCTGTTCCTGGGCAGCCCCCGCTTCTCTGGGTGTGCACACTCCGACCTCTCCGCCTGTGTGTGTGTGTGTGTGTGTGTGTGAGCCTGTGAACGTTGAGAGACCCATCCCGCAGCAGGAGCTGGTGCTGCCCGTGGGCAGGCATGGATGGGCACGTGTGTCCTGGACATAGTGCAGATGTGGTGCGCGTCTGCAGGCACTTGTGTGTTGGCACAAGCACATGTGGGCACTGGCATGAAGCTGTGCACGGGCAGTGGTGTGGGCGTGGACACAGGATGAGTGCATCTTGGATGCGTGTCTTGGGAGCAGGCCTGTCTTGGGCAGCCTGCGTTGCTGCAGGGATGATGCATGGACACGGTATTTCAAGCTCAGACACGTAAGTCACGGGCACCCTGCACCCGTGTGGGGGCTCAGACCTGAGTGCCCAGGTGTCTGTGCTCCACGGCTGTCCGGCTATACCCATCCTGTCCTACGCCAGGGGCTGCCCCTGCCCCTTGGCTTACTCTGCTCTCTCTGTGGAAAGGTCTGATACATCTGAGAAATTCCACTCCCAGGCGGCCCCAGGGACAGGTCTGGTTTCCTCACTGCTGGAGAGGAACTGGGGCTGCTGCCCAGGGTGGGGCTCCCGCCCCTGTGGGTGTGTTCCCAGGATGAGCCCTGGGTGGGGAGGGCAGTTCCCACATGAAGGGCCCCAACTGTGTGGGGGTGACATTTGAGGACCCTGTGCATGCCACCCATGCCTGGGTGCTGCCTTGAAGAACCCCATTCTGCATCCTGGATGGGCCTGGGGTGGTCAGGGAAGAGGCTGGAGGGGTGAGTCGGAGAAGCCTTGGGGAGCTTAAGTGCTCCCTGAAGGGTGCCCTCTGGCTCAGGTCCCGCCTCCTGCACCCTCCAAGGCAACTGGATCTGTCCTGCTGGGGCCACCCTGCCTGCTTTGGAGACTGAAGGAAGCTGGCTGCGGCCCTTGTGGGAGGGCTTCACCCTGAGTCTGTGGGGCTCATGGGGACTCGCTGGTGTGGGCTGATCAGCAGGGAGGACTCGACATCCACTGGCCTCGCTGCAGCTGTGATAGCTCAGGACCCAGCAGAGCTGCAGCCAGACCCACCAGCCTGGGGAGGACATCTGGAGACACCGCTGGGTGCACCCTGGGCTGGGGTAGGGGCCAACGGTGCCCTCTGTTCTCCTGGGGTGCTGGCACACCAGGCATGCCCGACCTTCCTGCAGCCTGGGAGAGGGGCAGGCTTGGAGAGGGGCAGGTCTCCCTAGCAGGGGTGGGGGGTGCTTTGCCAGGCAGGGTGCCATCCCTAGACCTGTTTGTTGAGCTCCCCACCTACTACATCTCTACCCTACCCTACCCCAACCCTTTCTTCTGGGGCCCAGAGACCCCAGGGCCTTGGGTGGCTGCTAGTGGATGGACACTGGTCAGTGGCCACTGCAGTCTTCTGCTCTCCTGCCTGTCCCATCTCCCAAGGCCCCCAACCCAGGGCCCATACTGCTGCAGCTGCCAGCTGAGCTCCCTGAGAGTGCTCAGGTGGGTCCTGAGGACCCTGCCCAGACTTGGCCTTGGCTCACCACAGCCTCCCTGGCCCCCAAGGCAGCCCCTGGTCCTGGCGACCTGGCATGGGCTGTGTGTAGCTGGCCTTGTCTTCCCTGGATGTCTGGGGCAGACAGACCCGGGGTGCTTCCCTGAGCCCCAGCTGATGGACAGAGGACGTGGTGAGGCCAGTCTGAGGAGGCTGCCACAGGGAGGCAGTGAGAGCAAAGGGCCCTGGGGGGGTGTCCAGTGTGTCCAGCCTGGGGGAAGGTGGGAGATGGCCCTCAGGACTCCACTGTGGACTGGGAGCTGGTTTCTGCAGACGTAAAGGTGACAGTCCTCTTGAAGACTTCTGAAAGCCAGTATCCAGTATCTGGAAAGTCATACCAGTCTTCCAGCACTTCTGGCCCCCTGGCTCTCCTCCCTGTGAATTCCTGGAATTCCTTCCCCGCCCCCTGCTGGGCTGGGTGCGACTGGGGCTGCACTTCCCAGGGTCAGTCAGGCGCTCAGCCTCCAGGCCCCAGGCAGTCACCCCTGCCAGGCACCAGGCTGCCCTCAGAGGCCACCGGTGCTGTGGGGCTCCTGCCCTGCACCCAGGGCTTGGTTGCAGGAAGCTTGGGCTCATCCACCCCTCACCCTGGAGGAGGACGCACTGTGGGTGTCCTGTGGGCTCCTGGCGCTTCTGACCACACGTGCAGGGGTCCAAGAGCAGGTAGGGAGAGGCAGAGACAGGGGGACAAAACAAGACGGAGACAGGAGGCCAGTAAAAGAGCAAGAAGGGCTGGGGGTAGCTCAGAGGTGGAGTGGGCACTTGGCTGGCCTGTGAGAGTCCTGGGTTCATCACCAGTGGAAAAGAGAGAGAGGAAAAGAAAGTGGGGGGAGAGATGGAGAGAGAGAAATGGAAAGAGAGAGAGGAGAGATGGAGAGAGAGAGAGAGAGAGAGGAAGAGATGGAGAGAGTGGGGGAGAGATGCAAAGGGGGAGAGAGAGAGAGGAAGAGATGGAGAGACAGTGGGGAGAGGTAGAGAGAGGAAGAGATGGAGAGAGAAATGGAGAGAGAGATGGAGAGAGAGGGAGAAAGATGGAGAGAGAGAGGGGGAGAGAAATGGTGAGAGAAAGGGAGAGATGGAGAGAGAGAGAGAGATGGAGAGAGAGAGGAAGAGATGGAGAGACAGAAACAGCGGAAGAAAAAGCATAAGACAGACCGAGACGCAGAGGCAGAAAGGGAGAGAGAAAAACAGAGATAAACGAGGGAGAGAGACACCCAGAAACAGACCCAGATAGACAGAGCTGTAGAGAGAGGGAGAGAGAGACTGATGGGGACAGAGGTGGCAGGACAGCTGGGGCAGGCCGCAGCTGCGGTCTTTTGTGCCAAGGGAGAGGTCTCAGGCTGTGGCAGGCCCAGGAGCCCCGCTGGGGTGAGGTGGTGGTCTGGAACACTGACGGCTCTGAACTGCTGCTGGACATTTGGCCTTGTGGCTCCCAATGCAAACTTCACCCTGACCCCAAGCCTGTCCTCTCAGGCCCTACTGACCTCACAGTTGAATAACCTGTGGCTCAAGGCAGATAGCCTGGGCCCTTGGCCTGCTGGCTCCACATCTAGGTGACAGCATCCACCACCTTCTGATGTGCTGGTGGAGTAGGGGAAGAGGGCAGCCCCACGGCTCGCCCCTAAGACCAGGCGGCAGGTGGGCCAGGGTCCATGGAAGTATTTGCTGTGGTGCCTCCCTTGGGTCCCCAGTCCTACTTGAGGCCTCTCAGGAGAAACAGATTGTCCCTGCGCCTGGCCTGCCCCAAACCTTAGTTCCCTTCCTGGGTCACAGATGGGGCAGAGAACAGAGGAGCTGGATGCCCAGGGGTCCTCAGCCTCGAGCCTGCTGCCCACTGCTGGGCTGCACAGGGGCTGAGGAGAGGGCAGGGCCTTTGAGGGGAGGCTTTCCCAGCTCTCCTCCCTAGCCACCCCCAAGCCTCAGTGACAGCTCATGTCCTCAGGCCCCGTTGCCCAGAGTGGACTTCTTTCCCAGACCCACCCGCCCTGGGGACTCGGGCCAAGCCCCCACCTTGCAGAAGCCCTGTGGTGTGTGTGGGGTCCAGAGCCCATGGAGGCCCCATGTGAAAGCCCCTCCAGATTCAGCAGCTCACCAAGACTCTGGGGCAAGCCAGGCAGCGTAGGTTCTGGCTGCTCTGTACCCTGGGGCACCTTGAGAGCCCTGGAGCAGCAGGGGCAGAGACTCCAGGCTGCTCCACTCCCTGCTGGCCCCGGCCACCGGCTGGAAAGGACCATTCCTGCTGCCTTAGGGCTGGACCTTGGCCACCTGTGGGAAGACCAGGGCTGGAAACCTTCACGGGGAGCAGAAGGGTATCTGCAGGGGATGGGGAGGTGGCCCTTGCCAGGGTTGCTGTGGGGTCCTGCCTGGGCGGAGGAGTCCACCCACAGATGCCCACCAAACCTGGCCGTGGGAGGGACCCACCTTGGCTCCAAGCTTCTAGTACGCATTGTAAGGACAGCCAGTCTGGCACCCTCTGCACCTCTCAGGGTCTCCCACCTGGGACATCCTCCCTTCCTCATGGCTGGGCCGGCACAGCTGCTCTCACCAAGACCCTCACTTGGGCAGAGTGACTGCCCTTCACTGTGGCATGGCCTGGCCCTGAATTCAAAACTCCCCTCCTAAGGTGGGAACCCCCCAGGGAGGTTCCCAGCAAGGACACCAAAGGGACCTGTGGTGAAAGCGTGGGGGCACAGCCCAACCCCCCCTTCATAGAGGGCAGAGGAGGTCTTCCAGAAAAGCCCACAGATATGGCGCCTGGGACCCCCAAGCCCTCGGGACGAGGGTGGAGCTGGCTTTCTCCCATGGTGGGCCAGAGCTGCTGCTCCCAGCACCTGCAGGCCATGCCCTGGCTACCGCAGACCCACGCTCCCTGGCTGTGGAAGCCTGTCTGCACAGGACAGCTGGTGGCTGCCTTGGTTCCTCTGTGGCTTGTTCAGGAGGTAGGTGGTCTGGTAGAGCCCCGCCCACCATCTCCTGGCATGCTGTGGGGTGGGCTTGGGTTAGGGCACTGTGTGCCCGATGATGTCACCTCTATCCCCAGCCTCAGTTTCCCCAGCTATGAGAAGGAGAGATGCCAAGGTTTCTTTCAACTTGCAGATAGGAGGGAGAGCACTCACTCCCCAGAGGAGCCACCAGAGGGGACATTTGTCCTGTGGATGCTCACCCTCACTGTGGCTGCAGCTCCCGACCCCATCGGCCTTCCCCTGCAGCCTGAGGTGGTCACAGTTCAAGGGGTGCGCTCCCTGCCGTGAGGCTCCTGGGGACAGCCTGGGGTCCTGGCTCCTGTCTGGGGGGTCCTGCGCTCCCTGGGCAACAGCAGGTACACCGTCAATGTGAAGGGACTGCAGAGACCTTGCCAGGCATCCCTCTCCCAGGGACCCCAGCGTGGCCCTATAAGCTGCAGGTGCTCTGGGACCAGCGTGTCTGCCTTTCCTTCTGACCCCGCGAGCTCCGGTGGAGATTCCTGCCGGCTCTGGGCCCAGCACCACTGCTGAGAGAGTGTTATTTCACCTGCTGGCTTCCAGCATTCCAGGGCAGGGCTGGGAGGCCATGAGAAGGTTGCGGTAACCTATATATTATTTTTATGCTGGTGCTTAACACGGCGTCTTTGACACATGTGCGGGAGTCCCGTCGTAAATCAGGCTGGGTCCACTGTGCACCCGTGCAGGGGGCCGCCAGGCCTCTCACACGTGTGCTGTCCGCAGCCTCCCTCCGGGAGCTGAGCTTCAGGGATGGTCTGGGCTCCAGCTGCTGCCAGTGGCTTCCCTTTGCCTCCCACTGAGCTTCCCCAAGAGCTAGGAAGGTCCAGGCCAGACGCCCAATGCTAGTGTTGGATTTGGCGGCCATAAGCACATGTGAAAGTGTCTGCATGGATGTGCTCATGAGTGTGCATGGGCGTGCTCCTGTCTCAGTGTGAGCTGTGCTCATGTGAGTGTTCCCAGGAGTGCGTGTGTGCTTGAGTGTGAGCACACATGTGGGCACGCATGCTCCTGTGGATGTTTGTGCACGTTAGTGTGCCACGTGAGCATGCGTGTGCTTGCTGCTGCACTGGGCGAGGGCTCTGTGCTCATGTTTGCAGGTGTGTGCTGGTGTGCTCATGTGGCATTGTGTGCCAGAGGACTCCCAGGCTCCCACGGGACACGGTGCTGATGCGTGTGTGTGGATGTGCTGGGCAGAGGCCCGGCTGCTCCGTCCACTCTGGTGTGGCCTTTGCTGTCTGCCTGGGTGGGCCAGGACTTCCCCACGTGCTGTGCCTAGTGGCTCCCCTCCTGAGGGGCGAGGACATAGGTGATGGCACCATCCCAAAGCCCCCAGGGAACCCTGAGTCAAGCCTGGGACCACATGGATCAGGGCTCTCTGGACCTGGTTTCCCCCTCTGTTGCACACACATGCCATCCCTGTGTTGATGGACTGGGCCTCAGATAGGCTGAAGGGACTGTGGGGACAGTAATCTTCCTTGGGGTGCCTTGTCTGTGGAAAGTGGACGTGAGAGATTCGTGGCCTGGGGAGACTCGTGGGAAAAGTGGGTCTTCTATAAATTGGGTCAAGGATCCTGGCCTTCCTGACCTGCCCCCACCTGCAGGAACTTTGTAGGTGTCCTCTGACCCCATTTCTTTGGCCTGAGGCCCCTGGTCTGGGCAGCATGTGCTACTGAGGACCACAGAGCCCTGGCTTGGCCCAGGGCTGGGCCCCTCCTTCTCTCTGCTGCGAGAGCAGACAGTCCCTCCTGGCTGGGGCACGAGTGGATGGTGTGTCCCCATAGTTGGCACAGCACGTTGCGCCCAGAGACGTAGGAGGAGGGTGTTTTCTAAGGTGACCGTCCATGTCTTTGTGCGTACCTGTGGTGTGCATGCCTCAGTGGGCCTGGACCAGCGCACCTGTGGGATGGCCTGACATGCCCCTGGTCCTCAGGGGGTCTTCACTGCAGGACTTCAGGGTGTGCTCTGGTTGCAAAGTGACACAGGGGTGGGGCCAATCTCAGCATCTGTCAATGGACACCCAAGGGGCTTTGCTGCCTGTATTGCCCAAGGGGCTGCGGTCCCAAGGTGGCCATGCTGTGGTCCTCTGAGTCTTCCGAGGGCATCTGCAAACGAGGGCTGGCTGTTGGCAGGGGCCTCGGTTTCTCTGCTGAAGGTCTCATGTGGTTGCTTGACTGGCAGTCCAAAGACAAAGATGTCCCTCTCACTTCCGCCACATGTGTGGGTGCCAAGGGCCACCCTTAGCTCAGGACAAGTTGGGCTTTCCAAAAAAAGCTTCATGATGCTGCTTCCTGGGCCTGATCTTGAGCCCAGGCTGAGCTGAGGCCCAGGAGGGATGAGCAGTGGAGAGGGGCATGTCTGGGGACCCCTCAGCCCAGATCCAGAGCTGTGGACACTGTGCAGATGCCGCCAGGCCCGGCACTGTGGGGACAGCGGCTCATAGTGCTGCCTCACCAAGGCCCCGGCTGGCTTGTAGAGTAGGGCTGGGTGGGCTGCCCCACGCCCCAGCCTCTCTTGGCCCCTCAGCCTCCCCTTTCCTCCCTTTCTGGGGCAATGACCACCATCGAGGACCCCTAAAGCCTCCAATGGATTCCAGTGTGCTACACCCTCAATGATCTCAAGAAGATATGGCCAGGGAGAGGACGGGGCTGAGAGGCAAGGGCAAGGGTTTGGGGACCCTCCAAAGGGTCAGAAGTTCTCTCCATGGGTGGATTCATGGGAGGACAGGCAGGAGCCATTCTAGATAGCAAGGACAGCTGACTCCTCCTCTCCTGCCTGGAAAGCTTAGGGGAACATGGCTGGAGTACAGGGTAAGGATTGAGATGGCCTGGAGCCAAGGGGAAGAGGGACACAGGGAGGGTCCTGGGGGCAGCTTCTCAGCACCCTGGGCAAGGGGTGTCTGGAGGTAGGCAGGGAGGGGGTGAGGTGGAGACTTCTGGAGGCAGGTCCCAGGTGGGACTGCTGAGCTGGGGTCCCAAGGAGGGAGCTGTCCAGCAAGTGTCCACCTGTGAGTGAGGACCCTGGCTCAGGGGAACACAAGCCCTAAAAGGGAGGCCCTTCCTGACCCAGCTGCACCAGCCCCAAGCCCCAGGCTGTCCAGGAGGGGCCTCAGGGGGGAGTGTGGAGGGGTGGGGGTGCACTGGGCCTCAGTCAAGGGGCCTCTGCACAGGGGTGCCCGTGGGCTGCTGTGCCTGAGTACCCGGCCTCTCAGGCCCCTGGTGCCGGGCCACAGAGGTGAGCAGCTGATGATGAGGAGAGGAAGTCCTGTCAGTGCTGGCGGGAGGTCAGGCCGCGGCTGGGCACACACAGGCTGTGAAGCGGACACCAGGGCTGGCTGAGGCCACTGGCCACCACATAGGCCACACAGGGCTGCTAGGCAGAGGCACTGGGGAGCCCCACACTGTGAGCTTCCTGGACCCTGAGGGCAGGACCTCGACCCAAGAGCCACAGTCCAGCCAGGCCAGATTCATCCCGGGGCTCACACCCCTCTGTGCTGAAGGAGACCCTGGCCTTGGGGGCAGGGGCTGCCTGGTGAAGGGCCCCTCTCCTGCTCCTGCAGCTCGAGGACATCCTGAGGTGTTCCAAGGCCCAGCCCTGTCTGTCCACCTGGGTGTCCTCCCTTTGCCCAGGGAGGCCAGTGGCAAGACCAGGGGATCTGGGGGCAGAGCCCCTGCTGCTGCCCACAGCAGCAGCATGCTCACACACATTTTATAAGGACCCAGGACGATGGCTGTGTCTGCCTTCCGCTCCAGCGCATTTTATTAAGAAGGAAAAGGAGGGAAAAAGAAAGAAAAATAAATGAGAGTCTCCCACAAGGACCACACACGGTGGCCCAGCATGGTCACGGGGCAGGGCTGGCCCAGCTGGCAGACTGCAGCCCACAGCCCCTCCAGATCCTGATGGTGGCAGCAGCAGCCCTAGTGGAATTTGGGCCAGATTGGGTCCCACTTTGGGTTCCTCACACCTCTGCTGTCCCCCGGCTGCTCTGAGATGGGGGCTAGCAAGGCGCCTGTGTCCTTGGCGTGGTTCTGGTGGGGCCTGTTTGTCATAACCCTTGCCAGCAGCCCTGACCCTGGCGGTGCTGCTGACCCAGGCAGGGACCCCCCTCCTGGCTGCATGCCCCCAGCCCATAGTGCCCCCTGGGCACACTGTCTCCATCCATCCACCCCATCTCTGCAGCCTCTGCTGGACACCAGGAGGTCCCAGGACTGAGTGAGGACCATGGCCTAATCTGGATCCTGTGGGGATAAGGCCAGGGGCCTGGCAGAGTGTCTGTCCCCCCTCCTGATGTTCCACCCCCAGTCTCGTCACCAGGACCCATAGGCCTGACAATACAGGAAGCCCCTCTGGAGATAGGACTTTGAACTGGGAACCATCCAGAGGGAGCAGGGGCTGGGAGAGCTGGGAGCCCCCTCCCCATAGCAGAGCAGGCATTTGGCTTCTGGCTCCTTGGTTAACAACAATGGAGGGGGTGGGTGCAACCTGGAGGCCCCCCCCCCCACCGCCCCGAGTATGTCTGTCCCTCATGCTTGCTTCAGGAGACAATCACTGTGGACCTCTTGGAAAAAATGTTCTCATTGTGAACATAAACAGGCAGCCCAGCTCTGCCAGATGTTCCTGGAAAATGTTTAGGATCCCAGTCAACATATGAAATTTCCATCAGACCTTTTATTAATCAGAAGGCATTTGCTGTCGGTTCACCCCGCCTGATCCCCTGGACGTCCTGGGAGAGGCCTGGGCCCCAAAGGGGACTGTCAGCACAGGGCCTCCTGCCTCCCCTCTACCCCCAGCAGAGAAGGCTCCAGGACTTCCACAGGGACCAGCCCCTGTCACTCAGCCTGTGGGTCCTCCAAGGACCAGGACCCTTCCCACGCTCCCAACAGCCCCTCTCCCACCACCTCTCCCCGCTCCAGGCAAGCCCAGCTGCTTCCAGAGGTTCTGGGCAACTCAGTGGTGATCTCTTTTATGGGGTGGGAGACTCGTAAAGAACCAAGAGCCCCACTTAGGAGCTGAGAAGCTTGGCTGGCTCCACAGCCCAGGAGGAGAGGCGGCGAGTCCTGGGGGTCAGGAGGGAGGGAGTGGCGGCAGGAGCAGGAGAGGTGACCTGAGGGGGAGTCCTGGGGAGGGAGGCCTGGAAGGAGTCCTAGAGGAGAGGCCTGGGAGGAGGGGGCTTGGTGGGGCAGGCTGGGGGCAGGAAGCTGGGAACTGGGGAGCCCCAAGAGGGAGGGAAGGCCTGGAGGGGGCAGGAGTCCGTGGGGGAGGGGGAAGGGAGGGGAGGAGTCCCAGGGCTCACCAGACAGGGAAGCTGGGTGGATGGGACCCCCAGACTGGACCCCGGGGCCCTCTCTTAGTAGGATACCCAGGTCCTGTGTGAGTCAATGGAGCCCCTTGACACCCCAGGCCCGTGGTGTGTATCACAACCAGATGGGCAGTGGCCCTGGCCACAGCAGTCAGGAAACTGGAGCTGACTTTCACCCTGGTGTGAGGATGGGTGCACTCCCTCACTGGCTCTGGGCAGGGCTGGGCAGGGGGACCTGAGAGGGCCATGCTGCCCAGGGGCTGGGGGTACTTCCTGCCCTCATTCCTAGTGCGGCCTGCTCACCCCCAGCTCCTGAGCCTGGGGCCTCTACCCTTGGCAAGGAAGCTCAGATTGGTCACCTCAGAGGTCCGGGCACGTTGTCCTGGCACACGGCCAGCTGTGTCCTCAGCCCTCCTTATCTGGGCTGTGCAGGGCTCCAGGCCACCCTGGCTCGGCAAGAACCCATCAGCTTCCGAGATGAATGGCCGTGGTAAGGAACTCCGCGTGATGGCTCTTGGATCAGGTCCTGGCCGCAGTGTCAAAGCATCATTTTTTATGGGCAGCTCTGTTTTGGCCATTAAGTCATAGAGGGAAGGCGGGAGTGGAGTCCGGCCTGTGCTCTGAGGGTGAGGCGCCAGCATGGCCCAGCTGGGGCCTCTGGAGCAGACCAGTGCCCTGGGATGGTGGCGAGGAGGCTGGGAGGGGATGCCAGTGGGTGGGCATGGTGGGGGGCTGGGCAGCCCCCTCCCACTCAGGCCTCCGTCGCCTCTTCTGGCCAGGGAGAACAGGGAAGATTCTCCCAGCCAGCTGGCCAGGACTGAGAACTGAGCCAGGTGGGTCTGGGGCCTTCCTGCACAGAACAGGGCAGCAGAGTCCCTTGAATTCCTTGCTGTCCTGGGGGCGGTAGTGCGTGCCCTTCTGTCCTGGACCTGGGGTTTGCCCACTGTGTAGCCCTCCCTGCAGCATCTCCAACAGCTTATGGGAGTAGGACCTCACTGGGGACGAACTGGCTGGCCCTCAGTGAGGCCCTCTCTGCAGGAACAGAAGTGGCGTCCAGGCCAGAGCAGTAGGTGGGGACCTGCTTGCTGCTCATTGTCCTGGGCGCAGTCTTGCTGTGGAAGGCTGGGAGGGGCTGCCTTCCACCCCTGAACTCACGACGCCCCAACAGGTCCCAAGAGCTTGCAGAGTACGGAGAAGCAGAGGGACGTGGGGCAGGGTGTGGGACGGAGCCGAGCCCAGCTCACAACTCTGACCCAAAGAGCTTCAGAGCCCACAGTAGAACCAGCACCCGTCACTGTCCCCACTCCCTGACCTGCCTTGTCCAATACTGAGCAGGCAGCGACACTGAGGCCAGGAGGGTCACCTGAAGGATGGGGAGGAGGAGGAGTCCTTGGCAGTCCTCTAGAGGACAGAAGAGGAGGGGTTATCCTAGGGAGGTCCCATGGAGGACAGAGGAGAAGGGGTCATCCTAGGGAGGTCCCCTGGAGGACAGAGGAGGAGGGGACCTTGGTGGTCCCCTAGAGAACAGAGGGGAGGAGTCCTTGGTGGTCCTCTAGAAGACAGAAGAGGAGGGGTCATCCTAGGGAGGTCCCATGGAGGACAGAGGAGGAGGGGTCTTCCTGGGGAGGTCCCCTGGGGGACAGAGGAGGAAAGGTCATCCTAGAAAGGTCCACTAGAGGACAGAAGAGGAGGGGTCATCCTAGGGAGGTCCCCTGGAGGACAGGGGAGGAGGGGTCTTCCTAGGGAGGTCCCCTGGAGGACAGATGAGCAGGGGTCTTCCTGGGGAGGAAGATGGAAGGTGGAAGAAGGGGCAGAAACGTGAACTAGGTGGGCTGTCACGGAAAGGTATGGAGGCTCCTCAAATAACTACCAAGGAAAGGATGCAGAGTCCTACCACTGGACCTTCCTCCAAGGGACACGAGGTAGCTTGTCGGAGAGACATCTGCACTCCTGGGTTCACACTGTCCATGGTGGTCAGGTGGGATCAGCACAGGTGGATGAGGAGCAAGTGGTGCCGTCACAGGCCATCCAGTCACAACAGGGGTGAGGTCCTGGTTTCAGTGGCCAGGTGGGAGGAGCTGGAGAACCGTGGATGAAACACGCAGGCACAGAAACAAGGGCTGCACATGTTGGCCACCTGGGGTGGTATCGTGGCGTGACCTCAGAGAAACTGAAGCCTGTGCCCTGCGGCTCACCCGCACTCACCCTGATGGACAGCAGGAATGGGACCTTTCAGAGCAGCTACTAGGGAGGACTCTGAATGTTCCCAGCTCAAAGAAAGGATGACTAATGGCCAAAGTCTGAGGTGACGGACCTGCCAATCACCTGATCTGATCATCACACGTTGCACATGGAGATTGAGCGGCCACTATACCCACTAAGAGGGTCAACTGAAAGGAAAATATGTGTTAAAAAAGGAGAATGCTGCAGCTTCTGTGTGGTCCTCTGCTTTGGCGGAGTGATTTCCTAGTTCCAGGGAGGGTCCTGACCATGGCAGTGCAAGGGTGGGCAGAAGAGGAATTAATTTTGATTCACCACGGAGGGGCTGGGGCTGGAGAGGATTTGAATGGGCAGTGTCAAGAGAGGTTGCATTTGTATGTCTCCTGTTACTATGCCAAAATGCTTGAGGTAGGATGGCTTTTTAAAGAAAAGAGGTTTTGCCGGGCTTGGTGGCAAGCACCTGTAATCCCAGTAACTCCAGAGACTGAGGCAGGAGGTTCAAGGTACAAGTTCAAAGCCAGCCTCAGCAACTTAGCGAGACTCTATCTCAAGATAAACAAATTAAAAGGACAGGGGATGTGGCTTAGTGGTAGAGTGCCCTTGGGTTCAATCCCCAGCACTGCCACAAAAAGGAAAGGGGTCTGTTTAGCTCATAGTTCTGGTGGTCCAAGATCCAGGGGACACATTCGGGGACTGCCTTCTCGCAGCAGAGTTCTAAGGCAGCATAGGGCACCACGCAGCAAGACAGGCAGTGTGTGTGTGTGTCCTCCAGTCTTCCTGCATGTCCTGTGTTCCTCAGAAGTCACCAGGACTCCTCCCCAAGGCCCCACCTCTGAAACCTCCCTGGAGGGCTCAGTCTCAACACAGGACACACACAGAGGGCGGTCCTCACACCACGAGACAGATGAGACAGATGGGGGCCCAGGCACTGCTGGGGTCAGGAGGGAGTCCAGCCACACAGCTCCCCAGGGTGGAGGTCTCTGCGCCCAAAGCCTGGGGATACGGGGCTGCAGGCTGCCCTTGGGCACGGCCCACTCCTGCTGTGGGCTCTCTGACCCTTACTCCAAGCACCTGGCACCATGAGCCCCCTGAGCTTCCTGGCCAGGTGTCCACCAGGAGCTGACGGGAGCTGGGGACAGGTACGGCTGGAGTGGGAAGCAGTGTCCTCGCCACTAACTCATGAGCCAGTGAGGTCCCTCTGCGGGCAGCATGGCACACCCAGTGTGGCAGCAAGGCAGAAGCCCTCAGAAAGCCTGGCCTGGGCCTGTGGCTGGCCGGTTCTCTCTGAAGCCCGTGCTGGGGGCTCTGCAATGCCAGGGCAGCGGAGTCCCAACTCCCAGGTGCAGCCTGCCTCCTCCGCTCAGCACCCCAAGCCAGCGTCACAACTGCCACTCACACCAGGCAGGCCACCGCCCCAGCTTTGCAGAGTAGGCCACTCAAAAGTGCTGGGGCCCAGGGAAGTCCCACTTCCAAGAGGCCAGAGAAGTGCCCCCTGGTGGAGGAGAGGGCAGGGTGCCACTCCGCAGCCACTGCTTTGGAGTCCTTGGAGGAAACCATGAAGTGGGAATTAGAACCCAGAGATGTGCCCGGACTTCAGCCCAGGATGCCACAAAGTCCTTAAGCACAGCCGCCAAGCTGGGGGCCAGGGTGAGGCCTGCCCACGCACTGGGCTCTCCCCTGCTACAACCATCACACCATGCACACCCCTGCCGAAGTGCCACACAGAACCCCGCAGACACGTAAAGGGCCACGTCACTTTACAAACTGAAGCTAGGAGCAGGGGAGTGTGCCCATGACCCTAGAGCCTCGGGGGTTGAGCCAGGGGGCCAAAGTTCAAGGTCAGCCTGGGCAACTTGATGAGACCCTACCTCAAAATAAAATACAAAGGGCTGGTGCAGCTCAGTGGTAGGGGATGCTGGAGCACTATGAGGTCCTAGGTTTGATATTTATTTGAGGTACCACAAATAAATAAACACAACAAGCTAAAGAATAAACATTTCATCTCTGAAACAAAGCGGGTTCCCTTTAACGCACTCTAGCCGCGTCCTGAACGTTGGCTCCGCAAGTGCTACCACACGGGCACGTGCTCTGCCGGGTGGGGTGCGAATGCCCCAGTTTGGGGCGTGGTTCCTCCAGGAGCCATGGCCAATCCAGGCACTGCAGAGCCATCACACATGGGGGCGATGGGGAGGCCTGGCAGCTGCTGCTTCCCATAGGCAGCCTCTGTGGCTGCAGAGAGTTCCCTCCTGGTCCATGGGGCTGCGCCCACAGAGCCCCTCCTGGTCCATGGGGCTGCACCCACAGAGCCCATCCTGGTCCATGGACTTGTGCCCACAGAGTCCCCTCCGGGTCCATGGGGCTGCGCCCACAGGGGCACAGTGGCCGGAGCACCCTCTGCACCAGCCGCGTGGTCAAGTGTGTTCCTCTGCTTTGACGGGTGCTGGAGGTAGTGCTGATCCCGGCTTGGGCAGCAGCCTGACTCTGGCTCAGTGCCATACCATGCCCACTCCCCAGGTGCCTGGCAGCTCTGCTCACTCGACAGTGGGAAGCCACTCTCCCTCCAGGAGCACCCACATGTGCCATGGATGTGACCCAGGAAGACAGAGTCACATGCTGACGCTCCTTTCGGGGGGGCTCCAAAGTGTCCGTGGCTCCCCAGGCCCAGTGCAGGTAGACGACAGGCCAGGGGGAGGGCTCAGATGTGGTTAGACCTGGTCATAACTGATCGTGGCCACAACCCTTGCCGTGTAAAACCACAGCTCTGTAAACACCAGTAGAGCCAGATAGCGGAGCTTCGTTTCAGTCTCCTGCCAGAAAATAAGCCCAGGGACAGCAGAGAATGATCCTTCCATCTCCTTGCCTTCCCAGGGCTGTAACTGGGACACAGCAGGTGTCCCATGAATGTCACATGGAATGTGTTTATGTTTTGAAGTGCTGCAAGAACCCTTGTGTTCAGCTGCCCTTCGGGGCTGCATGACCCCTCCCTGGTTGGGATCCTGTGATCTCAACTCTATTCGACCAGTTACCTCCAGGAACTGAAGCGACACTTGTCACCCACCAATCCCACAGGCAGGGTGCAGTCTGAATGTTCAGCCTTACCCACTGACTTCTGTATGCATGGCAGACGTGGATCACCCAGTCTGTGGCCTGCTGAACTGCAGCGTCCACGTAGAACGCGTCAGTATCTTCTGACCAGCTAGCCCATGAACTGTCTCTCCCTGGGAATTCTTGCAAGTTCATGTTTTGATAAAAAGTTGGAAATCAACTTATCTAGGTACAGAGGAAAAGAAGAACCTTAAGCTGCTCTGTCTGAGCTGTGTGTCATTCCCTTGGGTGCACCTGCCGTGGTAGGGGCTTGCCCTGAGGGTCGGCCCCTTCAGCCCTCAGCAGCACAAAGACCTCCCTCCTGGTTCTGTTGTGCTCCTCTTTAGGCCATGGTCTGGGAGTGGCCTTTGAAGCCCATGTGCTGGAAACCCAACCCCAAGGTCATGTGTTGGTGGTCTGTGGAGGGACAGGGTCAGGAGGTCCTGCTGTCACCAGGTCCCTAGCGGGTCAAGGAGGACGTGGCTTGGTTAGGAATATGCTTGCTCTAGCACACCTGTGAGGGCTATGTGAGGCCCTTCCAGGTCATGGTGGGGCAGAAAGTCCCCGCAAGAGCCCATGCTTCTGCGTTCCAGCCTCCAGAAGATGAGCCAAATAAGCTTCTATTCTGTCTCCTGCCTGTCTTCCTTTCTCTTTCCCTCCTAACCTCTATTCTTTATAAGTTTCCCAGTCTGTAGTATTTAGTTATAGCAACAGAAAATAGACTGAGAATAGGGGCATTTTAAAGAGCTCTGCGTGTGACCTTCCATCTCTTTTCGGAGGGGGTTGGTGGGGGGGTCCATCTCATTGCTTGAACCTTGATGTCCCCTAACAGGTGCACAGATTGCGTTTACACAGCTGTCTCAGGACTGCTGAACTTCCTGTCACCTGGCCGTCTCATGTTCTCCAGGACAGCCCCCCACACTAAAAGCCTTCTTGTTCTTTACATGAGAACGTCTTAAGTGACCCTGCTCATGTCTCTGGACACCTCCTAGGTGATGATAGAGACACTGTCCTCCAATGGTGCACAGTGACAGTGGAGGCAGAGCCTGCCCAGTCCCAACCCACGTGTCAGGCAGGAGATACCCCATTAGGGACATAATGGCATCTCTCGGTCCCTGATTGTCGAGAAGTAGAGAGGAATGCTTTTATAGAATTTGGTCTATTTGAACCTTCTGTTGATTTTGATTTTTTAAAAATTCCTAAAAAGGGAATTAAAACTCATTTACATATAATTGTGTAATATCTTGTGATTTCTTATTTTTTTGTTTCATTTTTTTTTCTTTTTTACCCCCAGTGTTGGAGACTGAACCCAGCCTTGCACATGTGCCTACCACTGAACTATATCGCCAGTCCTTATAATTTTATTTTGAGGCAGGGTCTTGCTAAGCTGCTGGTCTTGCTAAGTTGTTGAGGCTGGCCTGAAATTTGCCATCCTCCTGCCTCAGCCTCCCAAGTCACTGGTACCATAGGTGTGTGCCACAGCATCCAGCTCCTCTTTGTCGTTTCTTTTTTTATGTTCTTGTTCTCATTTCTTTCTTGATTAGGTTAGTAATCCCCTCTCCCCTGCCACTATACACTTTTTAGGTTTTTTCTTTTTTAAAAGCAGCATTTTGAAATAAAATTGTCCCTTGGTGTCTTTGAGGTTAGTTCCAGGACCCCCTGCAGGTACCAAAATTCAAGTCTTTGTGTAAAAGGCTCAGTATTTGCCTGTAACCCAGGCAATCCTCCTTGCAGTTTGCATCCTCTCTAGGTGACATACGACACCTCATACAATGTAAATGTTCTGTAAATAGCTGTTATACTGTATCATTTAGGAAATGACAAGAAAAGTAAGTTTGTTCATAGTTAATAGAGACAAAATTTTGGGAGGAGTATTTTCCATCTGAAGCTGGTGAGTCTGGGGTGCTAGACATGTGGAGGGGCAGGGCTGACTGCCAGCTGTGGTATGTTTTGATTTGGGCTCATTAGTTTCTGCACAGATCCTCTGGTTCCTTTCTTGGGCCCAGCTACTCTCAGCTCACCTTTTCCAGTTTTTCAAACTGGATGTTTAAATGTCTTCAGGAACTCCTTTCTGTTTGCAGGTTTAAATATTCAGACAATGCCCTTCCCTCTTGCATCAGCTCTAGCTACAGCCCACAGACTCACACTGGCCTCTGGATAGTCCTTCCTACAAAGGCTCCATTTGATCTGGGCTCTTCCTTTCATGCTATGGCAGCTGCCTCACTCTGAAGGTGGATGTACAGGGGGCAGGTGGGCCCTTCTCTGCACGGACACTCATTCTGAAGGAATCTGCTGCAACCCTGGAGCAGAAAGACTAGTACAGAAGCGCTGAGATGCTTGCTTCATAGATATTTAATAACCTTACCAAAGCTCCTGGCTCTCCTGCTGCATCTCCTCTGCCCTCCTGGGAAGCCCCTAAGCCTCCCCTGGGAGACCCACCTATGGCCCCCGGCACCTGGCCTCACCTGGCTCTGGAGAGACTGCCAAGAGGAGCATAGGGACCCGGCAGGCTGCAGCTGGATTGAAGCAGGGTGTGCAACCATGAGGAAGCTTGGGGTGGTCTCAGTCCTCACAACACTAACAGGCCCACCAGAGTGGTCACAAGGACACCAACAGTGACTTCCAGGATGGGGCAGAGAGCAGGGGTCGGCTGAGGAGGAATGGGTGTGATTTCTATGTTATAACGGATCCAGTTTGAGAAATAGGAGACCCGGGCATACACTCCAGGGTACAAGGGCTGGGTACATCCGCGGCCCCAGCTCACGATTCCAATCTGCAACCATGTGTGGTTGAATTCACAGACCAGCGGCCCCCCAGAGTCACCCTGCAAAGGAAGTGGGGTTTTCTGTTACCTGAGGGTCGAGGGCCTGTCTCTCAGGTGCAGGGAGGGTGGCCTCGCTCCCCACTCACATGGCCCCCTCCCTGGCGGCAGGTACGAGGTATTCATGCACCATCATCAACACACAGCCATCCCAGGGTCCCTGCCCAGCCCCAACTCCAATCCTTCCAGTGGGGGCATACCTCGCACACAGTCCTCACATTAAAGAGGTCCCCAGCACACAGCATGTCTGGCAGGATATAGGACGAGTGTCTGTAAAGCAGTGCACACAGGGCCTTGGAGACCAGCGGCAGCTGGACCTCCTGCAGCTCATCCGTGGTGTGACCTGTAGGGTTCGGAGAGGGGCAGCTGTGAGCTCCAGGCAGGGACAGCAGAGCCTCAGCCTGCAAGGAACACAGCCCACCTGGGAGAAGACGTGTGCCGGCTTCAGTGTAAGCTGCCCTTGTGCCTACCTTGCTGCGTGACCACACCCCACCCAGTGGCCCAGCAAGAAAGGTTGGTGAGGTTCACATCAGGAGGTGCCAGGCAGACAGGAAGGACAGCATCGGAAAACACTATGCGGGTCTTCAGCTGCACCAGAGCCACATCACTCCCCACCGGGTGGAACCTTTCGTAGTTGGGGTGCAGAATCACCTGGTTCACCTCGAACCACTGGGTGTGCTCGTTGGCCACCAGGAGGTTGACGATTCCCACGTACATGTCAAAAATCTGGATGCTCTTGTCCCTGGGGGCCAAAATGAAAGCCACTGCATGTAGCCCCCACCATCAGCCTATAGACAGAACCAAGACTGGAAGGCAGTGAAGCCTGACCAGCAGAGGTACCCACAACAGGTGCCTGACTCAGATCGCAGACCATCAAGGGCCCCTGGCCAACAGCTCTACAAGCCAGACGCCCCCACATATGAACCCTCCCTTGCAGCAGGCTGGACAGTGACACACTTCCCACAGCAGGCAGATGGCCAAAGGGGAGTCTTGTCCCTGTGCACCAGGCAGCTGCTGTGGATGTGACTGAGGCTCAAGGGACAGGGCCTTGCTCGGTTAGCATCAGCGAGCATGGCTGGGGTGCGGTCTCTAGCGTGGGCACCTCACTGAGGGTCTGAGGTGGAGGGAGCTGCTGGTGTGGGGCCGGATGGTGCAAGTGGGAACCAGCCTCCCAGAGCGGTCGGGGCCTCAGTGCAGAGAAGGGTTCTGCTAAAGCAGACGGGCGCTACAAGTGGTAACCCATTACGAGGTGGACGCAACACCATCGTGGACTCGCTGTGTTCCTGCCTCCCGGCGCCCTCACCTGCCGAAGCAGTGCGCGGCCGACAGCACCCAGTACTCGTTGAGGATGGAGCCCCCGCACACGTGAAAGCCGGCATACTGCACGCTGACCTGCCATGGCCACTTCCCCGGCGGCGCGGACACACCGCCCAGGATCTTGCCCTGCACCGCGCGCCGGCCACAGGCTGGGGAGAAACAGGCAGAGTGGGCGCGCGGCGGGGCAGCGCGAGGGGTCTGATGGCTGCCCGCGCCAGGGACGGGACCTACCCACAGCACTGCTCAGGGAGTCCCCCGAGCTCTTAAGGTGTTGGTGGGCCGCGGCGGTAGCCCGGGCCAGGGGCGTCTGCAGGAGCAGAAGCACTAGCAGCAGGAACCCCAGGGCAGCGCATCGGGATGCGCCCAGGCGGGATGCGCCCAGGCTGGATGCGGGGGCGGCCATGGAGGAGCCTGCGCAGCAGGTGACTACGTAGTTGCAGGTGACAGCGCCCCCAGCCGGTGGGGGCGCGCGAGCAGGACACGTGACAGCGCCTGAGCCCTGGATACCCGATGGCGCCCCCAGCAGGACATGCTCCCACCAATGACTGCAGGCCCAGCAGAACAAGCTCCCACCAATGACTGCAGCCCCAGCAGGACACGTGATGGTGCCCACTCTAGGCATGTGACAGAGCACCCAGCCCAACTCTTGTAGGTGTGGCATTCCATCCCATAGTCACACCTCGATCTTCCAGCTCTGAGAACTTCTTACCCAGCCTGGTATCCCAGCTTTCTCCGTGGCCAACTCAATTTGGTTGAATCATTGTCTCTCACACCTGTGCCATACCCTGTGAAAATCTTTTATTTTTTAAATTGAGGCTTCATTTACACACAGTAAAATATACTCATCCCAGCTAGTTTTGACAAGTCTTGTTATCATCAAAATACAGGATTCCAAAGAATTACATAACAAAAATGAGAAAAATTAGGGCAATTCCAAACAAAATCCTGGCATGGTTTTTAAATGCACTCTACAAGCTGGTTTTAAAAGTTATAATTCATGCTGGGTGCAGTGATGCAGGCCCATAACCCCAGCAGTGACTGGGGAGGGTGAGGTAGGAGAATCTCAAGTTCAAAACCACCCTCAGCAACTTAGTGAGACTCTCTCTCAAGATAAAAAAAATGTATAAAAAATGAAAGGACTAGGGATGTGGATCAGTGGCTGAGTCCCTTGGGTTCAATCCCTAGTATAAAAAATTAATAATTCATGTGGAAGGGTAAAAATTTAAGAATAAGGCAGATAAAATTTCCCTACAAGACACCAAATTTTATTATGATTCTGCAGTAATTAAAACATCAGTGGGGCATAGGCTGGGACAGATAATGGAATTGTCTTCATCAGTTCAAGTTGCTATGACAAAATACCAGAGACTGGAGGGCATGTCAACAACAGAGATTTATTCTTCATATTCTGGAGGCTAGAAGTCCAAGGTTGGGGATCCAGCATGGTCAGGGACTAGGGAGGGCCCTCTTGGGCTGCAGACTACTGCCTGCTGGTGCTGACCTCACATGGAACAGACAGGGTGAAGGTTATGACTTAATCACCTCCTCAAGACCCCACTTCTGGATACCATCACACAGGGAGTTAGGAATTCAACCTATGAATTTGGGGGAAAACACAAATATTCAGTTTATTATAGGAATGAAACCCAGAATTAAATCCTGATAGATATGCAACTTCGATATCTAATTGCAGTGGTGTGTTAATCCACTTTCCATCACTGTGACAGACTACCTGAGAAAATCAACTTTAAAAAGGAAAGATTCCTTTTGGATCATAGTTTCAGAGATTTCAATCTACGGTCACTTGGTCCTGTGGCTTCGGACCTTTGTGAAGGAAGCATCATGGCAGGGGACACATGGTGGAGCAGAATTGCTCACATCATGATAGCTAGGAAGCAAAGAAAGAGAAAGGAAGGGGCCAAGGGCAAGCTAGTGCCTTCAAGGTCACATGTCCCCTAAAGTTCCTACCACTTCTGAAGAGTGCCACCAGCAGGAGAACAAGCCTTCCTTGGGGTCACTTCATATCCAGACCAAAACAATGACAAAACATAAAGCCATCTCCAGAAGCAGGAGACACTTATAATGTGCTAAGGACTCACCAGAACAGTGAGATCTGGGGAGCAAGGAGACAATGACCCACCCCATCTGAGTGGGTGCTGCCCTTGCAGAAATGGCGGCAAAGGGGTCTGTCCTTTTGAGGCTACTGAAACAAAATAGGAGTCAGGACCCAGCAAGGGGTGAACTGTGGTCAGCCACACTTGCTTCTGGCTGAAATAAAAAGGGATGCTCCCCAGAAATAAGGGTGAATCCTAGGTAAATCAGTCCTTTAATGGCCACAGCCCAACTCTGAATCAACTGGGTACTCAAACCTTGAACCTGGAAAATCTCAAGTTCTCAAGCCCTGAAGGCAACCGAAGGTAACTCCAAGTGGCTGGTGTGCCCATGCACCTGGAAAAAAGCCCAGTGAGCTCCTCTTAGGGCAATGAGAGCATTATCCATGAGGCTAAGGATGTTTCACTTGTTTCTACAAGTGAAACCTGACCTCTTTTCCAGCACACAAGCAAAGATGGTCAGAAAGAAGCACAAGATGTGCACCATGACAGAGAACCAGTAGGAAAACAGACTCAAGAAATCCCAATGCCTGGATCACCAGCCAGAAAACATGAAAGAAGGACGCTGACTATGGGTAGGCTCAAGGGGGTCAAAGGCTTGTCGACTGTTTGCAATGACTGGAAGCTGTAAATTTGACCAAGGAGAATGTGAAAAGAATCATCATAGAAATTATAGAAATGAAAAGCCCAAAAACCAAAATTCAGAAATCACTGAATGGTTTTAACAACAGTTGAGGCCCAGATGAAGAGAATCCATGAACTAGAATGTGAGTCAGAAGAAACGACCCCCTATGGGAAGGAAAAGAGATGCTCAGAAAAGAAATGTGGACGTACTATGTGCTGGGTGCACGCACTTTTAAGAAAGAAAGTGCTGCTTTTATTTTGATTTTTTAAAATAAAACAATAAAGCCAAGTTTTATCAACAGGACCAGAATGACCTTCCACCTGAAACAACTCCCACCCAAAATTTAATACAGGAAGCTGGTGTTTAAGACCAAACATCAGGCAGTGAATGCTGGATCCCAGAGAGACAGTGGAGGTGGCCACCACTGAGAGACTCCCAGGGCACAGCACAGCAGGACACAGCTCCAGGGCATTTGGGGGAGGCTGACAGAAGAGAGGGGATAACAGGACGGCCATGGTGGTCAGGTTCTCAGGAAAGGGCACCAGACACAAGAGAAGGACAGAGAGAACCCTGGAGGACCGGAGAAGGCACCTTTGTGTTCTCAGCCTAGAGTTTGTCACATAAGCATGTGACAAAACCACCCAAGGATGAAGAGAAAACCCCAGGAGAATGAAGTGGAAAGCCACCTGGTACTCACAACAGGTGTGAGAGTCCCATTCACAACAGGCAAGTGGGAAAGTTTCCATGCCCACAGGACAATGGCAGGTGTACACTCTCAGTGATGAGAACCAGTCGTCACTAGACCAGACACACCCACGCCATCTAGGAAACCACAGAAGCAAGACCTGAAAAGACTTAACTGGAGTCAAGCCACACAAATGAATTCAGATTAAATTCAGGAAGATCTGTAGGAATTAAAATATATATATATATATATATATATATATATATATATATATATATATATATATATATATACAGCACCCAGTGAGATAAAATTCACAATGCCTGGCATTGGTTCAAAGAAACTAGACAGGTAAAGAAGCAAAAGTTCCCATCCCCAAAACAAGGATAAATCACCTGCAACTGACTTCATTGTCAAAATGAGCAAACAAGGACATTAAAACATATCATGGCTGTATCCCATGAAAACAAGAAGTCACGCAGAAGCCTAAGAGGCACTAAGAAGCACAACCAAACTTAGAAATGAATCCACAATCCTGAGGCTCACCCAAAGTCTTACAGAAAGCCTGAGAGGAAGGAGGATTGCATATTATAGGTGCTAAGAGTGGGACTGGAGGACCCTCTGGTTGACGGAGGGTAAATTTCAAAATGTTTGTATGTAACTAAGTTGGTTATTTATATATATATTTAGCATAATAAGTTAAAGCTATTCAAGGCTTTTCCCCTAAGGTCAAATATTAATAATACTGATATAAACCAAAGTTTAATCCTGTATATGTTGAAGTAACAAGGATTTCTTAAAACATTAATCTGCTCTTATCAAGATAATTTCTTGTGTCTGTTAAGTTTTAGTCTTCAGAAAAATTAGTCTTAAAGGAATAAGGGTTTGTACAATTCTGGCTAAACAACAACTGTTATTTTAGTATTTTACACTACATTACTGAATCTAAAGTGTATTACACTACATTATTGAATCTAAAGTTTTCTTTAAAAGCCAGACTTGATATATAAAAACATCAGTGTAATTGTCGTGCTATTATTGGATTTTTTATATACTCAATGTATTCATACCTTCCAAGTATACAAGTCTTTAAAATATAAGGTTTAAAAGAACAAAGAACATTTTACCAATTGGTGTTCTTCAAACTAAAGTTTAGAGTAAAGGTTTGGGGTTATAAAAATTATGTTTCTTGGTTCCTAGCTATGATACAAACTAAATAGGTTTTTGCTCTTGTTAAATTCATTTTGTATTTTCCTTGTAGACTTAACTATTGTCTGTTAGTGCCTTACAGAAGTACAACTTTCAATATAACAACCTGAGGTAATTTGAGATAGTAGGCCATCATCTATAGACAGAGAGGATGTAAGGCTAACTTCCAGTACTCATACAGACCCCCGTTGAACAGAAGGGGTAAAGTTATAAACATTAAAGTTAAAACCCAGTACTCTTTCTGTAAGGCTGATGAAACTGGCTTGCTGAATGTTTAAGACAAAGTTAAGAAAGTAAAAGGGCCAAGAAAGAAAATAGCCAACATTTGATTCTTGCCCTCCAAGTCAGTTTAAACCCATGGAATAAGGGAAATTCTCCTATGAGACCCTGGAGAACAGAACACTGCCAGTGCACATGCTGCAAAGATGGGGGGCATTGGATAAGGGAGACATTCCTGATGCTTCCAAGGGAAGCCACAGTGTCAAGGAGACCCTGGTCCATCCTGGCAAATGACACTCAAGAGGCTGATCACAAGCTCCTAAGAGTGACCCTGAGGGAACTCAGCTGATTCTTAACAGCAGATAGGAACAAGATCAGTATGCCAACTTGATCTTGAATACCTAGCAAAAACAGTCATAACCAAGTTACAGCCATTCCTGAGCATTTAAAAGAAAATACAATGGTTCTTTTAATGGAACTTAAGATGTACACTTGTGTCAGGCCCACAGCCCTGGTGTCCCCTGAATTCTGAGGCATTTTTTCCTTTGTGAAGCTCATATTTACCTGCCTACCAAAAATTGGACTGGCCTCTGTACCTTTGTCCTCAAATTGATGTTTGACCTGAAAACCAAAGTTTGCTTATCCTGATAATGGTGTACACCTGACACCGTGATGATGCATGCCTGTTATCCCAGTGACTCAGAAGACTGAGGCAGGAGGATCACGGATTCAAAACCAGCTTCAACAACTTAGCAAGGCCCTGTCTCAAAATAAAAATGGCTGGAAATGTGGCTCCATGGGAAAGTGCTCCTGGGTTCAAGCCCAAGTACAAACAAAAACAAAAACAAACCATGAAAGAAAATATTGCTCAACTCAATAGAGGCACAGAAACATAAGTCTAATACCCATTCCACATTTTTAAAAATGTCTAGTATTATCAGCCATCAGGGATGTGTAAATCAAAACCACACAAGATGCCATTTCACACCCACTCAGATGGCGATAATTTTAAAAATGAAAAATAACAACTGCTTATGAGGACATGGGAGAAATCACACCTTGCTGGCAGGAATATAAAGTATTGTACTCTGTGGTATTGCACTGGGGATGAAGTTTTCAACACAGGTTTTTGGAGAAACACATCCAAGCTGTAGCAGGTTGACTCATTACAAAGACAGAACAATTACAAACATATGTGCATCTAACTATGGCCCCCAAAACCATGCAACAAGAACAGACAGAATTAAAGAGAGAAGCAGACACAGTAACACTCAAGATTCTTCAGAAATCCACTCTCAGCAGTGTATCAAATAACCAGCAAAGTGCAATGGGGAGACACAGATGGGAGCCATACTGTGGACAGCAAGGCCCAGAAGATGGAGGGCACTTCACCCAACAAGCAGGATCCACATTCTTCTCTAGACATGTGAACTTTCTCCAGGATAGACCAACATGCAAGGTCAAAGATGAACTTTAACTCATGAAAAAGGATCGAAATTATACCAATGTGTACTCTCCCCAAAGTAGAAGTAAATATGAAAAGCAAAGCAGAAAAAACTGGAGGAAGTTCATGAATGTGTGAGAATTAAACAATATACTGTTATGTAACCCAGGATGGGGATGGGGTTCCAAGAAGATACCACAGGGTAAGTTAAAAATATTTTGAGATAAATGAAATGAAAGAATATCATGTCAAAAAAATAAGAGATGTAGCTAAAGTAGTTCTTTTTTAAAAAAAATATTTATTTTTTAGGTGCAGAGGGACACAACACAATGCCTTTATTTTTATGTGGGGCTGAGGATCGAACCTGGGTCCTGCCTGTGCTAGGCGAACACTCTACCACTGAGCCACAATCCCAGCCCCTAAAGTAGTTCTTATAGGCAAATTTATAGCTTTATCAATTAATTAGGTACTGGGTTTTATTTTTTATTTTAAGGCTAGGCTTTGCAAAGTTGCCTAGGTCGTGATCCTACTGTCTCAGTCTCCTGAGGCACTGGAATTATAGGCATGTGCCACTGTGTCCAGCAAATTTATAGCTTTAAATACCTATATTAGAAAAGAAAGCTCTCGCTCTTTTTTTTCAGAAGTCCTCTGAAAGTTGCTTTGCCTCCCACTTCCCAAGATTGCCCACAGCCCAGCTCATACACTTCGGAGCCTGGTCTGTCATCTCCCAGCCTGGTCTATCATCTCCAAGCCCATGTGTGTCCTGACTCAAGTTCCTCCAGGATCTATCTGGACTGAAGCACCTCACTAAATGCTATCTCCCACTGTGTAGTGAGTTTGCTCTGGGACTCCCGTCCCACATTCTCTCAGTCTGCAAGCTGACTCTCTTGCTCATATCTGGGCTGCACACCTACAGTGGGATTCTCAGAAGACTTCCAGACTGCTGGCCACTCTGGGTCTTGCCCAGCAGTTTTCATCTCTGCCCTCCCTCTGAGATCTTTCCAGGTCTAAACCCCTTCTCCAGTGTTCTGGACCAAGGGGATTTCCCTGAGTACACATACTCTCTCTTAAGGCCCTCATCAGTCTAGTGGGGGAGACGGATCTTGTAATATCAGGGCCCTGAGCTCCCTAACCCTCCCAAGCTTCCCAGCAACAGCACCAATAGTGCCAAGAACAGTCCACACTGGAAACAATGCTGACTAGCCCAGGAGGACAATGATGGCCCTGCTCTCAACTCTGCCTGGCCACAGAGGGTCAGAAGTCCAGGCAGGAGCAATGCTTCTCTCTGGGTCTATATGTCCCTTTTGGACTATACTGAACTCACTTCTTCATTCTTCCTTTCTTCTCTTCCTCCTCCTCTTCCTCATTCTTTTCTTCTTTTCTCCTCCTTCTTATTTTGCATTTAAGGGATGGCAAGAATCCTGCATGTTGCAGATGCAATGTGCACCAGTTGTTTTCACTTTTGTTCTCTTCTTGCTGTGATGAAGGCTATGGGCTGACCCTGCTCCACACCTTACAGGGACCTGGGCTTCAGATGTGGGTACATTCACCTTGTGCAGTGACTTGTTTTCCCCACTGTCTTGCACTACACACTGTGAAATGCAGGTTCTCAGAGCACTGTTTGACAATGAATCCCTGCTACTGCTGAGTCAGCCCCCAAGGCACAGCATTTGCATTTCCCTGGAGAATTCCTGGGGACCCTTATCCTTTCCTGTCTCCAGGCTGGGGACATCTTCTGCCTTAATTTGCAGTTGAGGGGGCCTCTGTGTCCTCTCTTGAGAAGGATCCCACATGCCCACCTGACAGGAGGGTGGGGAGGAGTCAGTGAGGAGGATCTGTCTACAGCAGTGCTCCAGGTCCCTCTGGTCTATGACAGCAGCAGGTACTATCCATGCTTTCTGCTTGGGTGGAGCATGCTGGAAGCCTGTGGCTAGGATGACTTGCTCCACCCCAGCTTTGTCCAGGGTCACTAGGTGAGTCCTCCATAGACAGAGACATGGAGGCAGGGCCGAGATTGGCCAGAGGGGGTTTCTGAGCTGGGACACTGGACACTTGGGCAGGGGATGGATCTGAGAATTGATCCCAGGCTGGACCTTGCCACATCTTGAGGCTTGAGGTGGGAATACATGTTTCCTTCCCAGGAGGGTTTGAGGCTAGGCTGTTGTGTCCTGGGAAGTTTTTGGCCTCTTTGGACAAGACATAGGGAAGGCAGGGCAGTTGTGGGCTTCCCCCAGGGAGAAGCCACTGGATGGCTAGATTCCATGTAGCTGAGAGTTGCAGGGCGGGCTCTCCATTCCTTATGGGTCTTCTGCCATGTGCATGTGCTCCTGAGATATACACACCTAGTGCTCAGTTTGGGATGACCAGCTTCTCTGGCTTTGTGCACCTGCGCCCAAACTCTCAACATGCTTTGACACTTCGACGTCTTTTGCACCCCCAACACCTGCCACCACATCATCCACACCCTTCCCAGGGGACCACCTCCTGGATCTGCCCCAGGAAGGCCCCTTCCAAGCTCCTCAGGGCAAGCCAGTGTCCCTCTTGGCACTGAGTTAGGAAACAGGATGAGGCTGGCAGAAGACCAAGTGTAGATAGGTGGAGTAGGTCAAGAGGGCCCCTGCCAAGGGCTATAGTCCATAGGAGAGCTGGGCAGCTATAACAGTGCCAGCCATGCGTCACCATGCACCATGCACCATGTGAAACATCCCAGATCAACTTCAAGGTGTGGGATGCAAAGAGCCCTGAGCTCCATTCAAGCACCCCAAAACTAGTGTCCTCACCCTCATGTTCCCACAGCCTGCCAGGGGCCAAGGACCAGAGACCAGCCCACCAAGTGGGGGTAAAGGCTCATGCCAAGTTCTTGCAAAGTGGCGGGAGCCAGCTGCAGGAGGGAAGGTGGAGATTCAGTGTGGGTGACCCAGGGTGGCAGGAAGAAGACTCACTACAGAAATGGCAACTAGAACCTTGCAGTATCTTCCCTTATAACTCTGCCTTGGCTACTCTGTAGAACAGAAGACACCCATCACAGCTATGTGACTCAGCTCCAGGTCCATACCTCCCCTTGGCCTTAAAAGTAGAAGCCCTGTGCCACGTTGGCTGGCACATGCCTGCAATCCCACTGACTTGGAGGTTGAAGTAGAGGAATTGTGTATTCAAGGCTACCTTGACAACTTAGCAAGATCCTGTCTCAAAATAATAAATGAGGCTGGGGATGTAGTTCAGTGGTACCTTGCCCTGGGTTCAACCCCTGGGACCAAGGGGGAAAAAAAAGTAGAAGCCCTTTCTTCCCAGCTCTAGGGCCAGCCTTGGAAGGTTGACCTCCCCCTTGCCCTGTAGGATAAGGCAACCCCACAGCCTTTAGGACCTGTATCCCACATGTACCTTTGAAAAATCTCTTGTACTGGGTAGGTGGTGGCACTGGAAGCCTTGCTCAGTCTATAGGAGCTGCAGGTTGTGGAGCCACAGTTTTCTGAAGGCCATGGGCATCCCTTGGGTCAGCTGAGAAATGTTGAGCCCTGTCCCAAGTTCCCATGCCCGAGTCTGTGCAGAGCTTGGTGTCCTGATCAGCTGGCCCTTGCATAAATCAGGGGCTACCAGGCCACAGGAGAACATGCCCAGCCTGTGGGAGCTTGCAGATGGTCCCTGAATCCATGGCCCACCTGCAGCCATCGCCGGCTGTTAGACAGGCGGCCCTGACACGTGGCTTCAATCACAGCAGGGCTGGGAGGAAGGGGGGCCAGACTGACGTGACTCTTCTCTTCCCAGACCAGAATCCAGACGGGACAGCACACCCAGCAGCAGGCCAGCCCACCCAGCGCTGCTGCCTGCCAACTGTCTGCCTTTGAACTTGGGGAAATCGGAGGCAGATGCCTGTGGTCAAAAGAGTGTGTGCAGGTGGGGCTCAATCCTCTGAGGGGACAGGAGATAGGGAGAGGGGCTGGGCTGGCCACACTGATCTCCCTAGCCACCTTCATGTGCCTGTTGTTTGCCCACGGCTCATCTAAGCCTCATCCATCCCAGGATGGACCTGCCAAGCAAATGATCACCCCTCCCTCAACACACACACTGACTCTGCAGGGGGAGCATCTGCGATTACTGACCCTGGGGTGGCACAAGAACATCACCCCCATCCCAGACAAGTCTCCTCAAAGAGCGTTGTCAGGAAGGGCCTGGTGGCCTTGCCAACTGACCTCTGCAGCTGTCCAGGAGCCTCGAGGCAGAGGAACGCCCTGCCTTTGTGCAGGGTCAGCCAGAGGCCTTGGGAGGCACCGCCCACCATGCCGGGCCTGTTCCCAGCCTGCTGAGGAAGGCCAGGCAACCAGCATGCCTGGAATGTTCACAGCATCCAGCTTCACCTCAGGCTAGAATGGCCCCTAGGTCACCCCTGGAGCCCCACGCTGCTTGCTTGCCCCTGGGACATGGTCCAGGGCAAAGCTGGCTCCCTGTCTGTACTTGGTCAAGAATGCACTGGGGTCTTCCCAGGACAGACAGTACTGGGACAGACTGTGATATGGAAAGGGAAATGCCCAACCCCTGATGGCCTCTGCTCAGGTGTCCTGGATAGACTCAGGTGGGAACGCTGGCAGTACCTGCAGAAGCCGCATGATAAAGCTGCCACTTTTCCGGGCCCTCGGGCCCCTCCAACCCCTCTGGTTCAACACTACAAACAGTTGCCTTTTTGTTTACTGTTGCAGATTGAGCATCCGTAATCCAAAAATCTGAAATACAAATGCTCAAAAGTCCAAGACTTTTTGAGGGTTGACATGACAACCCAAGAGGAACATTCCACATAAGACTTCATGGATAGGTCCAAGTCAGAGTCCAAGTGCACTACAAGTCCTGCCTACAGGAGTTTCAGACTGTTCTTAAGTGGCCCTGAGGCATATATGAAGTGTGTGTTGAGATGTACATCACACCTACAAGATGAATATGTGTATGTAAACATTCCAAAATCCAAAAACCAAAAATCTGAAATCTAAAACACTTCTGGGACCAGCATTTTAGACGAGGGATGCTCGTCTACTTTTCTTTATTTCTCCGTGTTTGGGGGTGGGTAGGTACGGGGTGGACTCAGTGTCACTTGCATGTTAGGCAAGCACTCTGCACCGAGCTTACCCCACCCTACAAGCTGCATGAATACACTCTGAGACAACTTCTTAAAGCCCAACATACTTTTCTGTAGGACATAATTATTACTAATGGATTTGTATTGAACAGGTAATCCCAGATTCAAGTTGGTAAGCACTGCCAAAAGCCAAAAAAACAAAACCTGAAAATAACTATTTCCACTGTGGCCAAGTGATACTGCAAGGAAATACAGTGTGTTTTCAAAAAACAGGCAGGGCAAAACCTCACAGAACACTGGAAAATATTTAGCAGGGCAAAACCTCACAGAACACTGGAAAATATTTAATATTTAAATATAATAATAGAATGACGATATGATTTTTGGTACCAGGGATTGAGCCCAGGGATGCTTAACCACTGGGCCATATCCCCAGCCCTTATTTTTTATTTTGAGACAGTGTCTCACTAAGTTGCTTACAGAATTGCTAAATTGATGAGGCTGCCCTCAAACTTGTGATCCTCTGCCTCAGCTCCCGAGTTGCTGGCACTACAGGCATGCACCACTGCACCTGGCTAACATTTTCGTAAGTTTACTGTTCTAGAAAGAGTCTTAACAACTGTTGGACACTGCACTGTGCTCTTAGCCCTGCTCCTTCTCCTCCTGCTGCTGCTTCCTCCTCTTGGCATATCCATCTCTGTATAGATTCTTGAGATACTGAACTTACTAAGTTCCATCACTTTTGATTTGGGTTTGTTATACAGCCTAAACTAACTGATCCATAGCCAATTTGTGGCAGTTGGACTTGGTTTAATCTGTCACCAAGTTCTGGGCGTGGTCGCCTCACACAGCTGCAGGTGGCAGTATCCTCCAGGGGCCTAGCTTGTTCCTCCATGGCTGTAAATCGAATGCCCATCCTCAGGCTGACCCTCATCTTTGCTACCAACAGCATGAACCTGCTGGGCCTGGGAAGAGGCCCCTCCAAGGACACAGTAACAGTCTTTCCTGGATATTGGGCTCAATCCCTGGTACCAAAAATCATATCGTCATTCTATTATTATATTTAAATATTAAATATTTTCCAGATATTACCCACCCCCAAACACGGAGCCTGGTCCCAGCTCTGGCAGGGGCCCTGGGGTCATAAATGTACACCTGAGTTGGTGGTTGTTATTTTTCTGCCTGCCTGTGTGAGCATGTGTCAAAGCCTAGCAACAGATGAGAGAGGTTCTGCAGAGAGAATGGAGCCTCCTGGGAATGTCCTTGTAATAAGAACACACGTGCCACAGTCAACTATCCTGAAGAAGTGGAGGCAAAGGGACTTCTTGAGGCAAAATGAAGAGAAGTCTATAATTTGTTCTGTTAAAATGATTCTTGGCCACAGGATCAATACTAAGCTAGGTGTCAATAACAAGAGTCGCTCTACCCAGGGTTGTACATCTGCCCAGATGTCCCTAAAGAAGTAACTTCTGTGCAAGGCTGCACTCTTCTGACAGTCCCTGCATTAGTCCCTATTGCCAAGCAGCCAGTGCGGGAGCTCTTCAGGCCTCCCCGGCTCTGCTTTGTCACTGTTTTAAACCTAATAGTTTTCAGTTGGTCCATGAGTCTCTGTGTGCAAGGGCATGTGTGCGTGTAAGGGCATGTGCACACACACTGCTCTGCTAGGGGCTGAGCCTCCACTACACTTGACTGGGGGTCAGAGAGGTGCTGGGGACTCTCCCCACAGTGGTTTTGGTGGACTGGCCCCAGGAACTGTGGCATGGAGGCACATCCAGCGTGAGTGGCCAGGAGAGCCGACTCAGAGATTTTCCCCTCTCAGGCCCTGCTCATGAGTATGGAGTGGACAAGGCTGAAATGAGTACAATGAGCGTCCCCCAACAGTCCAAAAACACATGCCAGGCTGCTCTCAGCACTCCGGTGGCCCCAAAGGGTGTCCATCATGAACTCAAAAGACAGATTCCCAAATGCTGAGATTCTCAAAGAGCAAAAATCCCAGAAATCTAAAATTCCCAAAATTGCAATCTCAAAAGATTAAAATCCCCAATATTACAAGCTGAATTCCCCCAAACTGCAAATCCCATAGGAAAAAAAGGGGGTGCTATATTCAGGATTGTATCTCAGAATCATGGGCAGCACCACAATTTATGGGAGGTTTTGTCACAAAGACAATACCTTAGTAAAAGAAGTCAGTTCAAATGTATGTTCTTGATCTCACATTGGAGACTTAAGAGGTTATTTTGTGTCTACTGTGCATACTAAAGGTCTGCAGAGGAGATAAAACAGAGAGCAATGCAGACAGACAATTTATTGATATAATGCTGATATAAGGCCAGTTCTTTTGTCTTATAATCCTTCCACAACCTGAAATTTGGTTTATGGTGCATTTATTTTTAGCACTGCTTGAGCCTTTCTCTTTTCTTTGGACTGAGACCTCCACAAAGGATGAGTGGGTTGCCCTGTTCTTTTCTTCACTGTATCCCTAACAGCAATGCTTGACCCCTAGCAGACACTCTAATAAATGTCTTATAAAGGGATTCAAATCATTTTTACAAATATACAGTGTATGCATAAAGCCTTCAGTACTAGAAAAAAGGGGGTGCACCACACTACCGTATCACAATTTGCTATATTATTTATTTTATCTTAGCATCACTTCCAACACTGGAGGTATAAGTTGTATTACAACTTTTAGAGAAAGTTCAAATTCATTTTGTGCAAATTTGACTCAGAGAAAATGCATTGACATGCTGACTTTGTGTGTACATAAAATAAATGAAGAGATGCCCTTTTTGTACATCTGCATTTACAAAAGACAATTTCTCAAGATCTGGGCTCCCTGAGTGACTGCATATTCAGTGGTAACCAATCTCAGTTTTTATCAATCTCATCAAAAGACTTAGTATTTCAGATGACTGCAGTTATAAACCTGAATGTGCACAATTACCAACCATGGTGATAATACATTTATATATTTTGCTTTTTGACCTGTTTCTTTGTAATATTGTTTACTTCCTGTAGCTACTAACCCCGTGACTGTTAGTACATCTGAATGTTCATGTTTGCAAAAATGTGTATATTATTATTGCCTATTTTATTCTGTAAAGTGGCCTACGAAGTATTCTCTTGTGTTTTCATGTTTCTCAAATAAATCTGCTTTTTTAAAAATGCAATTTGATGTCTTTAAAGAATTTAAATTTTTTTCTAGAAATATATGTATGTATACATATATATGTATACGTGTGTTATATATATATATAAATTTGATATCACAGATTGAACCCAGGGTCCCTTAACCACTGAGTCACATCTGCAGCCATTGTTTACATTTTATTTAGAGACAAAATCTCACTAAGCTGCTTAGGGCTTCACTAAGTTGCTGAGGCTGACTTTGAACTTTCAGTCCTCCTGCCTCACCCTCCTGAGCTGCTGGGATTACAGGCATGTACCACTGTGCCCAGCCCAGAATTATATTTTTAGGATTTTCTAACTCTAAAGTCAGAGTTACAGTGTTTGGGATTGTTGTTTGGGATTACAGCCCAAATCAAACTGAAAATTCATCCAAGGCTCTTGGACTTGGGCTCTGCCCCAACACCCACATTCTGTCTACATGTCTGAGTCCTGCTTGAAAGTAATCTCCTTTTCCTTATGGAGACTTAAAACACAAAGCAGGGAAGAATACTCCTATCCAGCATCCACTCCCTTTCCTTCCTCTCACAGAGTGTCAACTAATAGATTTGGAAATGTCCCCTGGAGGTGTAACACCAACAGGTGTGGGCTCTGGAGGGGACCCATAGGTGGGAATGTTCCTACACAGAAATGACTGAAGGAAGATCTTCAGGGCCAATGATAGTAAACTAGTGTTTGGATGTCAACTCCATCAGTAGAGAAAAACAAGGGAAGAACAATCCCCAGGAAGGGATCAGGGACACCAAACTTGCTTTTAGCAATGAAACAGATGAAGTCTGTATTTTAAATTCTGCAAATATTGTTATATGCTTTAGTGTATAACATTTATAAAGACAAAGACAATAAGTAAGAATATATTGAGTCACATAAAAATATGAAATCTGAGATTGAGTCTCAGCTACAATGCATTCTTGTGCGGTAAATTCGATGTTATTTTATTTGACTGGTAATATCAAAACACATTTTGATCAGATTGAACTAGAAGCTCAAGAGAAGGAACACTTTTGTTGCAAATCAGTCACAATTGCTTTCTGGGCATGGTCATCAAGAAGCTGGGTATGGTGTTATGTTACAGTCCCAGCTGCTCAGGAGACTGAGGCAGGGGAATGGCTTGAGCCCAAAAGTTCAAGGCAAGCCTTGGCAACAGTAAGAACTGGTCAAAAAAAGAAAAAAAAAAAAGTCAGCAGGAGACACCCAAAACAAGACCTTGAAACCAGCCAAATATGTGAAAGCATTCAGTTCAAACACAGGGCCAGGGCCAGAGCCAGGATCAGGGCCAGGGACATGGGCACTGAGGCACCAGGGCCATATCAAGGAGCCCTGGACCAGCTCTGCTTCTACTTCAGAGAACCCTGAGGCCTGCGCTTGAGGAGTCATGGCCTGGAGGGAGCCTCTCTCCTCCCACTCCCAAGCTTACCTGTGTCCATGTAGAGAGACAGCAGACACAATCGCTGCCCCATGTCTTGGACCCCAGGAAACTTGGTGGTCCCTGCTGAGCTCAGTAATAGCCAGTCTACTTTGTCTTCTGTTCCACCAAATGGTTGTGCTGTTGTTATTTCAGCTTTTGGTGTTCTGTATACAGTCCTGCTTGGCATAATACTATTTTGGCCAATGATAGATGGCTTGTATGGTGGAAGTCCCCTCAGACTATATATATGAAAATTTTCCTATCATGTGACTGACCCCTGCAGTTGTGGTGCAATATGTTCCTCTCGTGTTTGTAGTGAGTTTGGGAGACCAGGTGGTGTTCACATCGGACTCAGCATCCGGGCCTTTCTTCCCCTACAAGCTGTGCAGGGTGGGGGCAGCACCTTGGTTCTCTGTTGCTAATGACACGACACTGTGGGCTGGGTGGGCCATGGAGAAGACAGATTTGTTGCGGCCCGCGGTTCTGGAGGCCTAAGGTCAAGGCGCACGCCTGGAGCGGGCCTGCTTGCCAGCAGAGTCCCAGGGTGGTGCAGGGCACCAGGGGGCTAGAGACAGGGGGTGGGTGCACGTCTCTTCTGGTCTCTCTTACAGAGTCACCAGGATTCAGTCATGAGCTTACCTAGCCTGGACCACCTTCCCAAGGCCCACCTCTGAAAACCATGGTGGACAAGCTTCCTCCCTCTTTGCACCTCACAAGGGGACTGCCTTCCACATACGGAGCCAGGGCAGAGGAGCACTCAAACCATTTCCAAACAGCAGCTGTCAACAGCACTGATGTCCAGCCCCAGTGTCACAGGGGCCTCTGGATGCGGGTGCAAGAATGGCTCCCATCCAAGCCAGAAGTGACCAGGCATAGGGTACCTGGCCCAGTATTCTTCGCGGGGTCTGTGTGAGCCCCTGCCCGCCATTCAGTAGGGCTCTGGGGATCTGGCAGGAGGTGGCCTGAGTCCTTCTCTCAGCAGTACAGATGGGTATGGTTGCACTGTCCAGAACCCACCCAAAGTCTGAGGGCTGGAGGTGGGGTGTAGATGTGAGGCCCACCTCTCACAGGGAGAAATAAAGGGGACACTACATGTCAGGGTCTTTGCTCCTCGGTGGGTAGGGGCAGCAGAAGAAACAAGAGCTGGACCTCAGAGGAGCAGCTGCACCCCAGAACCTTCCAGGAGAGGGAGGAAGAGGCTGCAGCTCATGCAGGTAGGCTCTGGGAACTTGAGTCAGTTCTTGTTGATGAACTGCTGGACCCTCTGACACTGCCCTCCCTCAGAAGGAGGGGCTGTGCATTTCCAGGGTTCCTTGAGGGCAAGGTCTGCTGACATGGTTCTGGGTGGCCTAGGATTGTCTTGATTTTAGCATTACAATCTCAAGTCCTGGAAATTGCTCCTGAAGTACTGTGGCAACCCCCAAGCTAGGAGTTGAGCAGGTCCATTGGATACCACCCCACACTCTCACACACATCCTGGTACACATGTGCACACAGGTATTCATACACACAGACCTGAGTATGCCCATCACAATTGTACAAACACATATACACACACACCACAGCACACAATCAAGTATACAAACACCCGAGAACACACTTAGGTAAGCACACGTCAGCACACTCCTCACTCTTGCACACCCCCCACCCCCAGTACATTGGCCTCACCCTTGGTGTGCTAGTGCTCACCAGAGCCTGGAACCCTGACAGTCACTGGGGAGGCTCTGGGGACTGCCCAGGAAGCCCTCACACCACCTCCTCCCAGGCTCTATCTACCTGATCATACCTACCTCTGCTGAGGCTGGAGAGGCCACTCTGCATTGAGAAGTCCTGGGACTTGTGCTCTGCATTTGTCAGTGTGTCCCCTTGGAGCTGGGACCTGCCTGTGCATTCTAGCAGTTCCCCACCAGTGTGGGTGCAAAGGTCACTCAGCTCCCATGCCTCCTGGCCCTGGGCAGGGTTTCGCCAAGGGATGGTCCTGTCCTCCCATACCTGGACAGTCAGTTCCCTCCCTCCGTATGCTGGGCTCGAGATGCAGGAACCCCCACCCACCAGTCTTGGACACCCTTGCTCCACTCCCCTTATTCCCTTTCTAAGCCCCCACCATTGGACACCCTTGCTCCCCGGGGTCTCTACCCCAGTCCACCGTCCCACGGTGCCCCTAAAGCGGACACCGTGTGCCTGGGGCCCCTCCTCTACCCTATACTGCCACGGTGGGTGGATGCCCTTGCTCCCCTGGGCTCCTGGGCCGCCCAGCCAGTGGCCTGATCCATCCTTGGGATTTGAGGGTGTCCGCAGGCAAATGAGCGATAGGCCTCCCCACAAAGGACTCTGTGGACTCTTTACCCGCCGGGTGTGCAGCAGGGTGGTGTTCAAATGGGCCTCTCTCTCTCTCTTTTTATCAGGCTCCAAACATAAGGAAGGAATTAATCTCTGAGGAGGTATCATTTCCAAATCTAGAGATTCTTGTTTTGGAAACGTCTCCTTTGGAAAGCAGAGAATTGCGGAGACTCATATTTATTTGTTCAGGCAGTGCGCTCTCCAGGATAGCCTCTGGAGACCAACATCTGCTTCTCATGAGAGCCAGGGAGTTGTGGTGCCCAGCACACTGGCACCGCATCATGCAACCCGCTGGTCCACCAGGCGGTCTGTCAACAGCCCTCACTGCTGGTCACGGCAGAATTTCAGCCACAGACTAGCTCTGCCTGCTGTACAGCCTTTCCTCTTACCAGAGGTTGTGATTTCCAGGGTTTCGGTTGGCCACTGTCTGAAAATATTAAGTGGAAAATTCCAGAAATGATTCTTTTCTGAGTAGCATGGCAAAATTTCACACTCCCTTGCTCTGTCCTGCTCATTTGGGATGTGAATTGTCCCTTCGTCCAGAGTCTCCATATAGTATATGCTACCTATCTGTCAGTTACTTGGGAGCTGTCTTGGTTATCAAAGTAACCATGCTGGTGTGTAGGGGATGTCAAAGAGAAGCCAGGAAGTGCTTCCTTGAGGCAGAAAGGTAAATGTTTTTGACTTAAGCAAAGGAAAAAAATGAATATGAGGTTGCAAAGATCTACCATAAATTGTAAATCTCTTACTGTGTCTGATTTATAAACTTTACCAGTTATGTGTCCACAGGAAAAACAGTAAAGCTAAAGGGAATGTAGGGAGGAAAGGAAAAGGGGAAGCACTGGGGAAAGAAATGGAGCAAGTTATATTCATGTAACATAATCATGTATTCATATGTTGCCATGAACCCCATTATTATGTATGATTATAATGTGCTAATAAAAACCAGGAGAGCTAGAGTTTGGTACTATCTGAGGTTTCAGGCTCCACCAGGGGTCTTGAACGTATCCCTTACAGATAAGGGGATGCTGTATGGTATTTCACAGTCAGACAAAGCCAGCCAGGGAGGGGTCATCCTGTCTCAGCACCCCAGCACATTCACTGTGGGGCCACAGGGAAACTTCATTTCCCCACCCAGAAGGCCACCTTCTCCTAGATGCAGCCAGGGACCTGCCCTCCTTGTGCCCTGGTCTATGGTTCTCCCTCCTGAGGAAAGCCCTTGTGTCCAGATCCTTCCTCTCTGGACACCAGCCCCCTGAGCCCAAGACAGCTTCTTGTCCCCTCTCAAGGAGCGGGGTTGGGGGAATTGAATGATTTCAAAGCCAGAAAAGTCAGATTCTTCTGGAGCCCAAACATGAGCTCTGTGAGGCCAGGGGCCTTGTAAGATGTAGTTAGGAAGATGGGATTTTGAGCTGCAGTGTTACGAGGGGTCCCAGAAGCCCCCATATCTATTTTCCCCCAAAGCAGAAGCTATGTTTCACATAGCTCGAAACATCAGAAGTGTATTCTCTTAACTCCCAAGGCCAGAATTTGATATCAAGGTATTGGCAGGCTGTGTCCTCAACTGGGGTTCATCTGGGGCTCCCCCAAGTTCATCTAAGTTGTTGGCATAATTCAGCTCCTTGTGGCAGTAGGGCTGAGGGCTCTCTAGCTACCCTGGATGTCAGGAAGTGTTTCCTTGAGGTAGAAAGGTGAATGTTTTTTACTTAAGCAAAGGAAAAAAATGAATATGAGGTTGCAAAGATCTACCATAAATTGTTAATCTCTTACTGTGCCTGATTTATAAACTTCACCAGTTATGTGTCCACAGGAAAAACAGTAGCCTAAAGGGAATGGGGGGGGGTCTGTGTAGGGTGTCCTGACTCCAGAACCTCCCTGGTCCCATGGTCTACAACATGAAGTGTGCGAGAGTCAAAGGCAGTTGGGAATGGATTCCTCACACATGGAAAGGACTGAGGTGAGGTGAGGCAGAGAGAGCTCAGAGACCAAACCCCTCATGTCTCCATCTCCTCCCCACTTTTTCCTCTGTTGGGATTGATGTAGCCATGAGGCAACCTACACCTCTGACCAGTGAACCAAGCATGATGTCCTCCTTTAAACCAGCCTGCGTGCTGGGCACGATTCCGGGGCCCACAATTCCTCTGTCTCTTGCTGACTTCACAGCCGTAAACACATCTACCACAACATAAACCATTAAATTAAAAACATGCCTGACATGTGGAACAAATCCTGACGTCTCTGTGCACAGGCTATGCATTTACTGTCTTTTCTCACTGCGAGTCGACAAAGCAGGAAAGCCCCTCCTCTCCCTGGCCTGGAAGTTGCTGTGGCTGCTGAAATCACTCTGCCCGGGAGCTCAAAGCCAGCAGTGCCCTTGGAGGTGATGAAGCACCAACTGCCTCCTCAGCAGAGATGAAGGCACCAAGGGGTGGTCCCACTTATGACTGCACTGTGTTCTTCGTCTCCTGCTGACACCATCATGGAAGCAGGGGGTGTCTGGGAGCCTGCCAGCTCTGAGCAGCTCCTGGAACAGGAGCAGCCTTCAGGAAGAAAGTTTACCACATCTCCGTCAGCCTCTGAAGCCACATGAAGAGGACAGGAGGAACTGCGGAGAAGTGGCCCACACAAGCTGGGTCTGGGTCAGGGGCTTTGCCTAGTTGGGTCAACTAGTCTTCCGAACTGTACATGGGAGGGAGGGACATCTCCACGTTACAGATGCAGAAACAGATGTTCAGAGAGAAGTAACTTCCTGGGGCCCACAATCCATGTGGCACAGCTAGCATTAAAGAAAAAGGCCTGATATACACAGGAGAGCCTCGGGTTTTTGAGAAGGCTATAGCAGTAGAAACACAGTTTGGGCTGAAAAGGTACAGCGGCAGGACCAAGTCAAAAAGGGGTGGTGCAAATGAGAGTGGCAGCCAGAGCACGGCCTCCTGGGTGGAAGAAACACAGAGACCCGGAGGTTCTAGCCTGGTGTCCACAGCTCTTATGAGTTATCAACCCAATACAAACTAAGTGCTGGTGAAAGGTTCTGCAGATGTCATCAAGGTCCTGGATGAGTGGATCAGAGACAGGAGAGTCCCAGTGGGACTTGCGTTGTCACACCAGCCCCTTTAAGACCAAAGTGTTCTCCAGGTGGTTGCAGGAGAGACCCAGGTCTGCAGCAGCAGGAGGAAGATTTGCGCTGCTGCTAGTGAAAAGACAAAGGGACAAGGGTCGAGGACATCCAGGGTAGCTGCAGGGGATACCTCAGCCCTACTGCCACAAGGAGCTGAATTATGCCAACAACCTATATGAACTTGGGGGAGCCTCAGATGAGCCCCAATTGAGGACACAGCCTGCCAACCCCTTGATATCAAATCCTGGCCTTGGGAGTTAAGAGAACCCATTTCTGTTGTTTCAAGCTCTGCAATTTGTGGTACTTGTCAAGGTCACCCTGGGAAGTGAATACAGAAGTGGTGAGTGGCTGTAACAAATGTATAAACAAAGTGGCTCTGGAACTAGGAAGATGAAAAAATGGAGACACATGATGGAAAAAGTCTAGGCTACCTTGAGCAGACTGTTGGTAGAAACTTAGATGTTAAAGACTCTGCCAGTGCCTTCAAAAGGAAATGAGGAATATGTTATTGGAAACTGGAGGAAACTTGTTATAAACGGCAAAGCAGTTGATTGAAATGTGTTCTCCTGTTGAGTGGAAAGCAGAACTCATAAAACATATACCTGAGGAGATTTCTATGCATAGCGTTGAAGGTGTAGCCTGGTTTCTCCTTGTGCTGTTTATAGCAAAATACAAAGGAAAGAGATAAATCAAGGACAGAACTATTAGGAAAAACAAGCGAAAATAGCACTTAACAACTTGGAGAAATTCTCGGCCTGTCAGGGAGCAAAGTTGCTAAATTAGGATATTCACTATTAATAATATGCTCTGGAAAGAGGGCCAGGGTGGCTGGACAAATTTGGTGATTAGTTGTGGCTCATGATGTACGCAGCCATCTTAACAGAAGCAGTAAGAAAGATGGGGCTTCCTGGGAAAGGGCTGTAAAGAACTTCTTGTCTAATGACATTAGTGCCCATGATATGCACAGGAGACCTACAAGAGATTTGAGAATGTTTTATCATCCAATACACAGGCAGCTTGGACTGAAAGGTACAGACAGGATGAAGCAAAAAAGAAATGTTGGATTTCCAGAATCCTACAGAAAGGAGAACAGGCTGATAGAGCTGGTGGGCTGTGGACAAATTCTATCCTTAAAGGAGGAGAAAGAATGACTCCAAGGGTGGAATTCGGGGCCCAGAGGATTATTTTCAAGGCCTTGAAACCTAAAGAAATTTGCTCTGCTGATTTTTGGACATTGCTTGAGATGGATGACTCCTCCCTCCCTGCCTCCTCCTCCTCCTCTTTCTTCCTTCTCTTACTTTAAAAGCAGTTGTAGGTTCACAAAATTTGAGTGGAAGATTCAGAGTTCTTATATACCCTGTTGCTATGACATCCACACAGCTTCCCCCAGTGTTAAAACAGATCTTCCATCAAGCAGTACATTGGGTACAGTTAGTGAGCCCACATTACATTGGGGTTCATCCTAGTGTTTTTACTCTTTGGGTTTTGACCAATGTGTAGTACTGTTGTTGCCCTAAAACCCCTCTGTGCTCCCTCTCTTCCCCACAACTCCTGGAAATCACCCATCTTATGTTCCCCTAGTTTTCTTTTCCACAATGTCATGGAGTTAGAATCACACCTGATGAAGCCTTTTCAGGTCGACCTCTCTCCCTTAGGCTCTTCCATGTTTTTTTCTTGGTTTAATAAATCATTTCTTTTGAGGGATGATTAGTATTGCATTGTCTGAATGTACGCAGTTCACCCATTTGCCTACTGAAGGATATCTTAGTGGCTTCCAAGTTTGGGCAATTATGAAGAATGTGCATGCACAGGTTTTGTGTGGATATTAAGTGTTCAATTCATTTGGGTAATCACCAAAGAGCATAATTTCTGGATCATAGGGTAAGAGTATAGTTTTGGAAGACACTGCCAAACTGTCTTCCAAAGTGACTGTACCATTTTGCATTTTTCACTAACAATGAGAATTCCTGATGTCTGCATCCTTACCAACATTTGGTGGTATCTGTTTTGGAATTTGGCTATTAGAATACGGGTGTTGATTCTCTGTTTCTACTAACAGTCTGTTTAAGGTAGCCTAACTTTTTCCTCATTGCTTTAATCTGCAATTCTTTAACAACATGAAATTAGAGATGCTGAACAACTCTTCATATGCTTATTTGCCATCTGTATATCTTCTTTAATGATGTATGTTAATACACATTTTTAATTACATTTTTCATTCTAATGAGCTTTAAGAATTCTTTGTGTATTATGGATAATAGTTCTTTATCAGACATGTTGTTTGCAAAGACTTCTCCCAATCTGTGGCTTGTCATCTTTGTCTCAAGTGTCAATTGCAGGGCAGATTGTCAACTCATTCTTTCATGGATCATGGGCTTTGATAGTCTATCTAAAGAGAAGTTCTTTTTGTTGTTTTTATTGTTGTAACAGGGATTAAACCCAGGGTACTTCACCACTGAGCTACCTCCCCAGCCCTTTTTATTTTGAGAAAGGGTCTCAAAATAGTCATAAGTTACTTAGGGCCTCACTAAGTTGCTGAGTTTGGCTTTGAACTTGCACTCCTCCTGCCTCAGCTTCCCAAGTTGCTGGGATTAAGGGCATGCACTACCTTGCCCAGCAATTTGAACAGCTTTTAAGAAGCCTATCAAGGTAAATCTACTGACAACATACTCTCTCAAGTTACTTGTCTGTGGATGTCTTTATTGACGTTTGAAAGATAATTTCACAGGATAAAAATTGGTGGATTTTCCACTTTAAGTATTTTGTTCCATTCTCTTCTTGCTGGCGTGGTTTGGGAGGAAAAATCAGATGTTAGCTACTCTGTAACTATCGAGTGGTTCCCCCCCTCTGGCTTCTTTTGAGATTTAAAAAAAATATTTGATTTCCCTTGTTTTATTTTTGAATATACTAGGTATAGGTGTAGTCATTTGGTACTTCTCCTGCTTGCTGTTCTCTGAACCTCCTGGATCTATATCTTTGTGTCTGACATTAACTGGAGGGAAATTCTCAGTTATTACCACCTCAAAACACTTTCTGTTCCTTTCTTTATTCTCCTTTATTATTCTCATATGTGCATGTTATAATTTTGTAATTGTCCCACAAGTCTGGGTATTCCATTTCTGACTCTGATGAACCCATCAAAAGCATCTTGATTTCTGTTAAAAGTCTTTGATTTCTGGCACCCTTTTTACTCTTAGAATATTCGTCCTCCTGCTTTATATCATCCGTGTTTTTATACGTTGTGTCTTTGTCAGCTTTTTGGCTGCTGTAACTAAAGGATCTGACCAACACAACTGTAGGGGAGAGCTTACAATTTCAGGGGTCTTAGTCCAGAGAAGGCCAGCTTCATTCATTGGGCTCGAGGTGAGGCAGAACATCATGGCAGGAGAGGGTGGTGGAGGAAAGCAGCTTACGTCATGGTGATCAAGAAGCAGAGAGACTGCACACTCCAAATACAGATGCATACCCACAGCCATGCCCCAATTCCCACCTCCTCCAGCCACACCCCTATCATGGGATTAAATCACTGATTGGGTTAAAACTCTTACAACCCAATCATTTCTTCTCTGAACCTTCTTGCATTGTCTCACATGTGAGCTTTTGGAGGACACCCTTACCATAGCTATCATAGTATTTTTGGAAAGATCTTGGTCTGATAATTTCAAAATTCCTATTATCCAACTCGGTTCTGATGCTAGTTCTCTCTTCAGTCTTTTCTTTTTTTACTGGTGTATTATAATTATACATGATGGTGGGATTCATTATTCCATATTCATACATGCACATGAATGTACTTCTTTTAGTATGTAGTTTTTTGTTGTTGTTGTTGGAGGGACATTATGTGCTAGGTAAAAGCAACTGCTGCACACAGGATTTTGGTAATGTGGTGTAAGATGTGGGGGAGGGAACTATTCTATAATGATTAAGTCTTGGTAAGTTAATGTCCCTGGTTCATGGACTTTACGATTGCTTCTCAGCACAGACCCTGCCCCCCAACAACCTCTCAGGTAAGACAGAATGGTTGGAAGGACCTGCAGTTGGATACTTCCCCTTCCCCAGGTCAGCCAGGCCTTTGTAGAATGGTTTCTCTTGAGGTCAGAGCTCAAGAATAGAATGCTCTTGTATACTTCAAAAATGGTTACTTAATATTTTCCCTGGGGAAGCCCCAAATGGATCTTTCTCCAACGTTTACTGTGAGAACATGATTGAGCTGCTAAAGGTGAACTCACAAAAGGCCATGGTCTTCCCTCTTACCATGTCTCCTGTGGTTTTATCTTTCAGGATTGAGTACAATGAGGCTCCAACAATTTGTCATTTATGGTGCAGATTTTCCTACCCCAATTTGGTCTCCAGAGAAAATTCTGACATGAGTTTCTGCTCCAGGAAGAGGGAATCTGTCTTTGCTGTCTGTTGCCAGCAATCATGGCGGCAGTGTTGGCCCTGTGACCTCATTTCCCTGAGAGATCTAGGAAAGTCTGTTCAAACTTTTACTTCTTGTTAGGCAGAGGGATAATGCCAAGGTCCTCAATGCATGACTGCAAAGGGAAAGCCCAGTGGCTCCTTTCTAATTTCTATTTTTTCCTCTCATCATTGCAGTCATATGCCAATTCCACCACTGGATTTTGGTAGCAGACATGTTTCTACAAGTCAGGTTCCACAGGTTCATGGATGAAAGGGTTTTGCCCCAAGGAGAAGAAACCGAGCAAATCCTTACTAACAGCAGACTCAGGAGACCACAACCCAGAGTGTGACATTCTGTGGCAGTGAATGGACATGAGAGACCCTATACCACAGCATGAGGTTCTGTGCAGTAAGCACACAGGGGAGACTTCATCCCAGCGATACTGAGGACACCTGCCACTCACAGCATGAGGTCCTGCATCAGGGAGGTGTCAAGGGATGTAGAACACCCTATGTGTCACTCTGATCCGGGTCCTGGTAAATGGATGGGGAGCCATCCAAGCCAGAGACGTGGGACAGATGTGCATCCCTAGGTGGTGGGATGCCAGCAGAGATGAGTTCTCTGCTGTTGGTCAGAGGAAGTTAAGTGGGGATGGGACTCACTGCCAACATGTTCTCTAACTGCAGACCACACGCTCTGGGTTGCTGACAGTGAGCTGCACATGCTGCTCACGTGGGGTGCCTGGCAAGAGCGTCTTCTCCATTAGTACTGTCATGCCTGGCAGCATCCCCAGCACTGCCCTACTAGTGGTCTTCCCACCTGCAACTCCCAGCTCTGGAGCTGGCTTCTCCTTGTCTACCCAGGACCAAAAAGTTTCCTGTCAGGCAGTGTCCTTTCAGGGATGAACTAATGGGGAAAACAGGTGGTAATACCTCATATAGGAAACAGTCTATGCGACACGAGAAAAAGGGGTCAGTTTGAGTCTAACACCATAGTCTCCAAATGTCTGCATTTTACACTGTTGTAGCCCTAGACCTGCTCTTCAGGCTGGCTCTTCCTATGTCGATCAGATCTAACGAACTTACAGAGAGGCTCTAAGGAAGACTCTAGAAGATGTAGGTCCTGGGGCAGGTGCACACTGCCTGTCCCTTTTTTGTCAAAAGTGCACAGAGCTCTCCTTCCACAATACCAGCATTTGATTAACAGAAATGCGGCATTCAACAAGGAAGGACCTGGGTCCAGGTGGAACAGGCTGGTGCCCTCCAGGCCTCCTGGTATCATACTGGCACTCCACGTGTAGCCTCAATGTTCTCTGAGAGTTGTTTTCTACAGACTCTGCATCTCTGACACTTATCCCAGGGCCAGCTCAAGTGCTGCCTCTACAGAAGACTTCATCCTGGGATTCCCAAGTAGAGTCCCTCGAGTCTGGGATCCTCAATGACCCAACATGTGGTTTTCCAGTCACCACAATCCTATCCCTATGGCCACTGCACTGTCACATACTGGAAGAGGCAGCCCATGGTCCAAACAACTTCCTGCAAGGTACTCCTGGGGTCCTACCTGTCATTATCTGAGGGATACCCACAACACAAGCTTCTGTACCCTGAACTTTGAAGGGTCCAACATCTGCTTTCCCCATGCCCATGCTCAAAGCACTAGCTATACCAAAGGTGAATTTCTGCCACCTGGGAGCTGGCTCCTTTAGTGGCAGGGTGTGGTCAGGAGTGCCCATGCACAGGGTAGAAGCTCTACCAGGGCAGCTGTGGTTCTGTGTGCAGCTCCTCCCCCGCATATCCAGTTTTCAGAGGGTTCCGAGAGCTGAAAAGACAACGTGGATGTAGAAATCTGCGGCCAACATGAGAACTGACTGAGCAGAACTTCTGCTGTGCACAGGAGGCCCTGGGTGTTGGGAAGCATTTCCAGGAGCTGGAGTATGGTGCTTTCTCCTAGAACACGAGAGGGATCACTGTGGATGGCACTCCACTTCCACTCACCGGCCCTTTCTCAGCCTCTTCCTTTTTTGTTTTTATTTTTTTAAACCTTCATTTTATTTGTTTTTTATTTTTTTATGTGGTACCGGGTATTGAACCCAGTGCCTCACACATGCTAGGCAATTGCTCTACCACCAAGCCACATCCCTGGTCCCCGCTTTTTTTGTTTTTAATTGCCACAATAATGGCACCTATTGCCTTAGTGCCTGCTGAAGGGGGAAAACACCAACGTTTCAGTATGACATTTCAGAGCAAGTCTACCATGTGTAATGGTCAGATCAGGGGTAATTAATATATCCATCTCCTTAAACATCCATCAATTCTCTGGGTAAGAATACTCAGAATCACCTCTTCTAGCTGTTTTGCAATATGCTACTCACTAGAGTCACTCTACCATGCAAGAGAACACCAGAATCTTTTCTTTCTAACTAGTTTTGTTCCTGTTTTCTACCTTCCTTCTGACCCCTAGTAACCACTATCCATTCTACTTCTGTGAGATCAGCTTTTGCAGTTCCACATGACCAAGATCACATGGTATGAATAAAGAAACTATGGTGTGTATACACAAAGGAATATTATTCAGCTCCCCGCAAAAGATGAAATCCTGTCACAGCAATATGGATAAACCAGGAGGATGTCATGCTAATGAAATGAGTCAGGCACAGAAATACAGGCACTGCCCATTCTCGCCCATGCAGAGACAAAAAGCTGATCTCATAGGAGTAGAGAGTAGAATGGTTTAGCTTTCAAATGTATTTCATTTTTTTGCAATTATGTAATTTTTTATATAAATTATTGCACTTATTTTCATAGTGATAATACCTCAGCTGTCTGATAGAATATCAAAACATAAATAATATTAAATTCAGTTCAAATTAAATTTTGAATCTTTACCTATTTGTAAAAGTAAATGTTTAGATATTAATAAAAATCAAATTGAGAGGCTATATTATGAACAAATCTCAGATGATTAGATTTACTGGAGATTTCTTGTGATCATCAAACTTACCAGAATTTCAAGGATGTCAGAAACTATGTTGAATCAGGCATTCAGCTTTTTATAGCCTTCTAAGATCAAAGCTAAATTCAAAGATATGTGGTAAAATATGGTTTAATAGAAGAACTGGACATATAATTTAATTCTTCACTTTTCATTATATGATAACAGATTAAAGTTCATATGTTCTTTGTTATTTTTTCAGATTAAAAAAATCCACTTTGATTTACATCGTATACCATACCACATATTTTGTTTTGTGACTATTTTATTATGCCTGTGATTTTATTGTTAGATGGTTCAATAATAATAAAGGAAATAAATACACCATAATAAATGTTATAGAAATGGAAAAAAAAAAAGAGAGTAGAATGGTGATCACTAGAGGCTGGGGACACAGGGGAGAGGACAGATGGAGGGAGGCCGGATAGCAGGAACTAAAACACAGCTAGAAAGGAGAAATCAGCCTTCATGTTCTACAGCCCTGTCAAGTGACTATAGTTCACAACAGTCTGTTATCTATTTTAGGAAGAAGAAGAAGAGAGGATTTTGAAGTCTCCTAATACCAATAAATAACAAATGTTTGAGGAAACTGAAATACTTATTGCCCTGATTTGATGACCACACTCATATACATGTATGAGACTGTCACACTAGAGCTCACTGTTAGCTTACCACTGCTGTGATACAATGCCTGAGGAAAACAATTTAAAGGAGGAAAGCTTTGTTTTAGCCTATGGTTTCAGAGGCTTAGTCCACGGTTGGTTGTCTCTGTTGTTTAGGCCTGAAGTGAAGCAGAACACCATGGCTGAAGAGTGGAGGGAAGGAGCTGCTCAGCTCATTATTGCCAGGACGTGTGAGGCAGCAGGAAGAGGGGTGTGGTGCTGAGGTCAAGATGCACCATTCCAGGGCACATACCCAGGGACCCACTCCCTCCAACTAGGGCCACCTCCTACAGCTCTACACCTCCTGACACTCTACTCGATTGGAATTCCTCCATCGATTAATCCACTGGTAAGGTCAGAGCCCTCATGATGGGTTCACTTCCCAAAAGGCCCCACTTCTGAACACTGAAGCATTGGGGACCATCCATACAGGAGTGTTTGAGGGACATTCCAGTCCAAACCATAACACCCACAAACATGCAGTCATTATGTGTACATTAAATACACAGATGGGTGACAGTGGCCTGCTGTGATGTGGCTTATGAAAGGACCATCTTTCTCTCTCCCAGGGGCCCCCTGGAAGAGGTATAAGTGTCCTAAGACATAAAACATGAAGGCCAAGAGTAGGATGCAGCTGCAAAACCTATTTTAAAACTAGCATTTCTGGGCTGGGGATCTAGCTCAGTAGGTAGAGTGCTTGCCTTTCATGCACAAGGCCCTGGGTTCAATCCCCAGCACCACAAAACAAACACCACCACCCCCACTGCAAAAAAATTATCACTTTTTTCCTATTACTGGAGAGACCTCGGGTCTGTCCAGAAGACAGAACTCTGCACTTTTTGTTAAGGGTGCTGTCACTTTTCTCTTGGGGGCAAAGACCAGGCAGGTGTTTGTTGAGTGCTCTGGAGGTGTATTGGACTTCGTAACGCACGGGGAGCGACAAGAGCTGTCCACCAGAGGAAGCCAGAGCAGGATGTGGTGGTGAGTCTGTGGCTGCAGTTCCCACTGGGGGGGCTTGAGTATCACTCCCAGAGCGTGCCCGTGATGCTGTGATGGAAGAGCAGAAATGTGCAGTCGTGTTCCTTCAGGAGGACTTGGGTATTGCCTTAGTGCCTGCCGAAGGGGGAAAACACCAGCGTTTCATGTTGGATAGCTTGGGCTGCAGCCCTGCAATGGCAGCACCAGGCTGGGATCTCACAGCTTCAGGGACAGCAAAGATGGTCATACTGTATTGGCTGCCCTCACCAGGACAGGGCTCTGCCTCCATGCTCATGACACCCAGGAGGCACCTCATGTGTACAGTGGCTCCCTCCTTCGGCTGCCTGTCCTGGGGCAAGGTGGGTTCCCAGACAGGACTTCAAACACCCATAGCCCTGGAATGGCTTCCCAGGCCCTACTGCAAGGGACACACAGGCTTGGGAAGTGCAAACCTGGAGGTGCAGTGTGTCTCCTCCTAGGTCAGCCTCTTCATGCGTCGGTTATGCTTGTCCACGGTCAGGGTCGCACGGTCCACGGCTGCTGTGATGCCACCCAGGGCCTCATCCTGCCGCTCTAGCTCCGTCTCAGTGTCCAGCGCCAGCCCCTTCAGCTTTGTCAGGATCTGGGGAGAAGTGCAGATAACACACAAGCAGCTTTCCTGAGGATGTTCAGGAGCACACACACCACTCACAGACCTCAGGAGCTGCATGTGAATGCACGAAGTTTTCTGAGTTGATGGCAACAGAGCCCACAGAGCCAGCTCCTGAGCGTGGCCGCAGCATATAGAACTCAACCCTGCCAGCCGCCAGCACACAGGACCACCTGGAGAGCTTTCTCTGTCTGCCCATGCCTCTGGCCTTGTGGCAATATACTCCATGAACGTGGGTGCCTGGGTGTTGTGTCAGGTGGCTGGGAGTGTGGGGCTCAGTCCAGGTTCTTGGTCCCATCCAGTCACCATGTATGTTACCTGTCTGTGCCCATCTGGATGTGGATTAAACAAGACTTAAAAGGAAGAGCAGAGTACTGTTTTCCATGTGTAGAAGATGTCACACACAAATATAACAGGCAGAAAAAAACAAGTTCTGACATGTACCACACAGTGACTCTCCATCAGTAGTGGACTACACATGTGACAGTGGTCCCATGGGATGGTGACAGCTGAGAAGCCCTTGTCACATGATGCTGTAGCAACATCACCCTCTTCATATCTGTGGCTGTGCTTCATATCTGTGGGCAGAGCTAGTGTGCTGCTAGCATGCAAACTGCAGGGCAAGTCATCGTGCCAGCACGTGACACTTAGTAATAATGACCAGGGCTATGGTATGCTCTGGCTTATGCATCTACCATTCCACACGCTTCATGTTAGAGTGCACTCCTCCTACAAACAGTGTGCGGTGTCTTGCTGGCCACAACCTCATGCACCTTGTTACTACCTCTTGGTGGCAGTGAGGCCACAGCAGTGACTGCTCCACATCTTCTAAGTGTGTGTAGGTCACTCTGTGACGTTCACATGAGGATGCAATTGCCTCACAGCATCTTTCTCAGATTATGTCCCACTTGTCATCAACAGGATGAGGAGCTGTACAACACAAACCCACCAGAGTGGGGGCACCTGGCTGCACTGACCTGTGAGTGGGAGGTTCACTGAGCATGAGGGCCTGGGGACTGTAGGGATATGCCCAGGTCACGGAGGAAGACTGCCTGGGCCACTGCTGGCCAGCTCCTGTGTGCTGTGACTCACGTCATGTTTCATGGAGTCTTGTTCCATCTCCATTCTGTGGACACTCATCACACTGTGCAGTACTGCTGTTGACCTCATGCTTACAGAGTGCACTGGTCAAAACCTTGATAGACTCAGGCTGACAGCAGGAAGGAGAACATTTCAAAAGAAATAGTAATGACAACTACTTGAGATACACACAATCACCCACTGTCAAGGGCAGTTTCAGAGCACCATGAGGTCACTGAAGAGGGCCTGCAGGGCCTAATTCATAGGAGGAGCCCCTGTTGTACTGGCAGCCTCCCCAGAAGAGAGTTGTAGAAGATCCACTTACAGCACATTGAGTGTGCGCAAGGACTGCCTAGGTGGTGACTCTGGAGGGCCAGCAGAGCTCCTCTAGAGACTATAGCTGTGCCTGCGGCCTTCCCCAGGCCCCCAGATGACACAGGTAGGAGTTCTGAGTCCACAGGTGCCAGAGTGGGTAAGGCTGAGCCATCAGCACAGAGTTAGCTGTTACACCAGTAGGTGTCTGCAGGTATCTGGAGATGACCCAACAGATGCTCCATGGCCAAATAGCAGGCACTCAGGTTCTAGCATCATTAACCCCTTGTTCACAGGTCTGGCCTCTAAAGACAGGGAGACTTCCCTGTGCTCTGTGTCTGACCAACCAAAACAAAACAGGAAACAGGAGCCTGAGACAGTAAGACTCAATAGCTTCCCTGTAAGGTGAGGTTCGCATGAACACACCACGTAAATGAGCTCCAGAGACTGAAGATCAGATGTACAAAATCAGATGGCCACTCTGCAGATCCCAGAGGAGCCCGTCCTGAGCATGTGCATTCTGCAAGTGGGCTATGACAAAGGGGCCGTCTATCCCTCTCCAACATATAGTGCCTGCGCTGGGCTCGCTGTCACGAGACATTGCTGACTGCAGATGGCCGCCCCAGATGAGCCTTCTCACTCCCTCTGGTAACTGGTGGAAACTCCATCAGGTGAGTCATTTCTTAGGAACTGGCCAGAGCTCTGGAAAGTATACTGTGGGGTCAGCTGGCTCTGGGGGATGGGCTGGATGACCTCATACAAAAGTAGGTCTTTTCCATCTCCTAGGCCTATGACCTCACATGGCGGATGCCCAGACTGCACATTAAAGAAGGAAAAATAAACCCCAGCCCACTGCCAGGGTAGATGGGCTCCTCCCTGCCACTTTTCCTGGTCAATGACTTCTTTCTCACTTACCTCTACTCTCAGTGCAGGAGGAAGGTCACCTTGTCAGAAACTGGCACAAAGGGTTGGCCTTTGCCACCCACCTGCTTGTCACTTGATGTCCCCAGACAAGGCCCTCAGCCGCCCACAGTTGGGTCACAAACAGCCCCTGGCAGCGTGTATGTGGTTTCTAGGTCCCAAAGATCTCTCTGAAATGTGATTGAGTTTATGGCCACCCACTGTATAATGACGTCTTAATTAGTGATGGGCCTATATATGACAGGGGTCCTGTAAGATCACATAGCCTGGTGACACAGTGGCCATCTGATTTTGTACATCTGATCTGTGATGCTCCCACAGTGGTGCACTTCTCTGACTGTGTCCCCACTCTCAAGCAGATACAGGACCGTATTGGAAGTGGAGATGTACTGTGGACTGCAAAGCTCTAAGCTATGTAACCTGACTTCTTTGCACATGAGCTGAGAGCTGAGCCTTTAGAAATATACCTGCACTGGAAGTCCAAGTCCTGGCTAGAACTCTTGGTACTGAGGCTTCTGCAGGTGACATATGGGTCCTATAATCCCTCAGCCACTTGGCTCCCTTTAGTGGAGATTACTGTTTGTCTTCTTATTGTAAGAATAGTATGTGTAAAAAGAAAAAAGTTGAAGAAGAAAATAATTGTTCATGATCCAGATTATTGTCTGTCCCATTAGCATCCCTGTTCCCAAAATCCACAACCTGGACCTTCTGACCTGAGGCCGCAGTGCGCGTTCCACCCCTGGCTTTGTGAGACAGGCTGCAGCTGAAACACTGGTGCACCAAGAACTGTCCTAGGTCACCTTCAGACTCTGTCTGTAAGGTATATGTGAGACAGAAATGGATTTTGTGTTTAGAATCAGTTCCCCATCTCAAGAGAGCTCATTATGGCTATGCAAATATTCACAGTCCTGAACAATCTGAAACGCATAGGACTCTTGTCCTGAGTACTTCAGAGAAGGGTGCTCAGCCTGTGTAAATCATATCTTTTCCCATCACCATATTCATATGCCCCCACAATATCCAGGAATATGGGATTAGAGTACACACAGTTTTGTTTCCTGTCTTTTTCATTCCCTAGCCATCCTGAATAGAAGCTCATAGTTAGGAAACCCAATGTCAGGCACCCAAACATTGTTTCAAGACTTCACATGTATCATCTCAAATAATTCTCAAACAAACCTTTTTTATAAATGAGGCCAAGAAAGGCTGGACACTGGCTGGAACTCTGGGGTGCACTGGATCCAGGCTAAGCCAGTTCTAGAAGAAGCAGAAACACCTTTCTGACATCAGATTCAGAGGTCTGATGATGCACACACAGTAACTAGGACACTGCAGAAACTGCATGCTCCTGAAGAACACAGTGCAGACCTCACCAGGGGTTGGCAGGAGGGAAAGAAATGTCCCAGGGGTACTGGGTTTCAAGACCCTTGCTCTTGTCCATAGCCCTGAGCATTCACAAAAGCTCTCTGCTGAAAGGCCAGCTCAATAAGCAACTATAGATTTTTAAATACCCACATAATAAGGAGAAAAAATAAATATATCCCCAATACTACATTTCAAAATGAAGTCAATAAAAGCAATGATTGATTATGTATAGTATTTTAGTTCAACGAATGTGTATAAAGTCCTGCTATGTCAGTGTGAATGTTAGACTTAACACATATTTCAACTAGGACAGACAGGTGAACGCTGGATACACGTAACACGAGATCACAGGACCACAGGACCATCCCTCCAGAGGACCATCTCATCGACAGACCCTGTGTGGCCAACACTTATGTCTCCATCATCCTCACATAACTCTGCCCACAAGGACTATCTCCACGTTAGACTTCCATCTCCATCTTTCTGAAAGGAATCAATTGCCTTGTCCCTATGCACAGTGAAACTGTGGCAAAGGTAAGAATATATATATATTCCTTGGTCTTTGCCTAATAAGCAAAGTAATATATGCACCTATAATTCACCAGGGGCCAAAATCTGCTGACCACTTGTAAAATTTTGGGAATTTTATTACATAAATCATGAAATACAGAGTAGTTCCATTCAACTTTTGACTTGGAAAAAAGTCTCACTGAATTTTAAGCCTAAATAATAGAACTCATTCTAAATGGCCTGTTAAGACCCTTGCCCTGTCTGCCAAAAAATGCACTTGGAAAATAATTAAATATTACAAATTCAAAAGAGATCTTTATAGTTACTACGTATGCAGACAAAGAAAATTACCAAGTTAACCTTCAAAGAATTAGTACCTCTGGAATATTGGTAGCCTTTTTCCTTTAAGAGAGGGACTGAAGTAATTAAACAGCATCGTGTGCATTCCATATAACAGTATGGAAAGAATGGAGCTCATGAAGTCTGGCCAAACCTTAAAAACAGTTGTTCCCTCTGTGGCTCAGGATGACAAGCTGTCTAGTCATCCATGTTAATGTTGCCAGCCGCTGAAATAACCAGGGGCCCCTCCGATGAGCCCTCTCTGGTTGTGAGTCAAAGACCAGGCTCCAAACAAACACGTCCCCAAATCCCTGCTACACAAACAAAGTAACCAGGCAGCTTTACCTACTCAGAAATTATCTGATTGGAAGTGCTTTAATTTTGGGGAGAAAGAAACATATAGCTCACATAGCACAGGCAAGACACAAAACCATGCATGAGTGTCAGGGGAACCATTTTGGGGGGAAAAAAAAAAAACCAAAGGAATGCCAAGGGCTCTTCTGCTTGGGGCGTGTGGGCGTGTGTGTGTGTGTGTGTAACGATGGGCAGTGAGCATGGCTGTCCACTGAAGGCACTGGGTTCCCTTAGTATCTGTGGCAGGGAAGGGTAATGAATGACCTGAGTGACTCAGGCAGGAACCAGACAGGAAGTGAAAACACAACCTGAACAAATAAACTCAGGGAAGGAAGCAGACAAAGAGTTAAGAGCTGTGGCCCTTCAGGGTAGCACAAAAGCTACTGACCCTCCATGAATGACCCTCAAGGAAGACTTGGCTCTCCTGGCCCTGCCAGTCCCTGGGGTCCCTGAAAATGCTCTGGGCCAAGAGCCTACAGTCTACTGTAGTATACACTGGCCACTTTACATGCTCACAGTTCCTTGAACTCAGGATGAGATCTATCCACAGTGTCCAGGTTGAGCAATGGCACACCAGGGCACTGCAGGAGCAAATACAGAAAGAGCTCAGCCTTGCCATTTCCATTTATTCATATAGGAAATAAATTATGGAAACATGGCTTACTGATAGCCATGGGTACTTACCAAAAGAGATTCATGTGCATGCATGCACCAGCAAGGGGCAAGGCCTGTGCCCCACCAGGAATGGAGCTTGGGCCCTAACCATTGGTGGCTGTGCTGTCATAGCATAATAGGGCTCAGGAAGACCCACCCTACACTCCCAAACACACAGTGATGTATTAGTTGTTGTCTCTGCATAGAATTTGAAAGATGTTCCGCTCCACCCCATCATACAGCCCTAGGATTCAGGGTACAACTGTGTGAATATTAACAGCCTACAGGGAGTGAGTATTAGTGAGGCTGTCTGCCCTGAACTGTTATTACTCTGACTCACCTAGAAACTGAATTTTCTTGCAGTGAGAAATTAGCACCCATTGAAGAACAGAGAGGGACAAATCAAGCTGTCTGTACCTCTCAGTAGTTATTAGATGCTGTGGAGAAGACAAGGAGAGAAAGCTGGCAGTCCTGTAGCAAGGCCCAGGGGGCTTCAGGAACATGCTCTGCTGTGATCCATCACAGGCAGCACTCACAGGACACCCCAGACCCTCATCCCAGTGGCTATATTCCTGAGAGTCCCCAAGTGGCCTGGGGCTGGAAGGAGGATGGGTGGGAGGGTTCCCCTGCCCCAGGATACCCCCATACTGCAAAGACTAGTATCCCTGTGCCATTTCTGAGGGGACTTGGAGACAGCAGAGCAGCTGAGCTCAGGTCTTCAGGGATCCATGGATCTCAAGATACATCTGGGGGCTGGCTGCCAGTGAAAGCATTCTCACTTGAGGCCTGGATAGAGAAATGGTGCTGTTATATAGTAAGGGACCAGGGGATGGCCTGGGTCACACCATCTATCCATGCAACTCCCTGTTACCAGGCCATAATTCCATAAAGAGCAATAAGTTATGGTTTAGATGTGAGGTATTCCCCAAAAGCTCATGTATGAGACAATACAAGACGGTTCAGAGGTGAAATGACAAGTTATGAGAGCCTTAGCCTCACCAGTGCATTAATCCTCTGCTAGAGGTTAACCTGTAACTGTAGCCAGGTAGGCTGTGGCTGGAGGAGGTGGCCCCTGGGGACATGTCTTTGGGGTGTATATTTTGTCCTTGAACAGGGCTCTCTCTCTCTCTCTCTTTCCTTCCTGGTACCATGTTCTGAGCCATTTTCCTCCACCACATCCTTCCACCATAATGTTCTGCCTCACTGCGGCTCTGAAGGAATGGAGTTGGCTGTCTATAGACTGAGACTTCTGAAACCATGAACCCAAATAAAATTTTCCCTCTCTCATTGTTCTTGTCAGATCTTTTGGTTACAGCGGCAAACAAACAAATAAACCAAACCAAATCAAACCAAACCAAACCTGACTAAAATAGTTCTCGCTAAATGAAACACATGCTGCATCTGCATGGAGCATCACCGAAGCTCATCTCACACAAGGAAGTGCATATTCAGAAGTCATATTAAACTGGGAATCTTCACAGTGACCAGAGGCTCAGCGACACACAGGCATAGAAAGGTACTGCGTCACCTTTATTCTTACCAACACCCTAGGAATGACTGTTCTATGATGAGATGATACTGAAGCCAAGTGCTAGGACAAGGAGTGAATGGCTGAGAGTCAGCTAACAATCCCTTGCCCCATCTCAGTCCTCCTGCCCTCCTGCTGCAAATGGAACAGACAGACAGGCGTGTGCTGCTAGGGCCCACAGCCAGCAGCCACCTCAACTTTGCTTTCTCATTTAATATGATTCAATGGCATCAAAAACCCAAGGCCTGGTTCCCAGCCTAAACCAAAGACTGAATCATACCTGCTATATATATTTTAAAAGTTAATGAAAAAGATGTCAATAATGAATAGATCATCTAGACAGAAGATCAATAAGGAAACAGGACCTAAACAACACTATAAACCCACTGAATCTAAGAGACGTATACAGAACATTCCACCCCAAAACAGTAAGCCTGTAATCCCAGATTTTGGAGGCTGAGGCAGAAGGACTGCAAGTTCAAGGTCAGCCTGGACAACATAGCAATATCTGATCTCAAAAAAAAAAAATTTTACAGAAGATGCAGATGAAGAGACACATCAGTGAGGTAGGGGAAGAGGCCTTCATGCCTTCCAAGCTCCAGGAACCTCCACAGGTCCAGCCACCAGGCTCTCAGAACCCTGTGCCTTTGGGGGTTTATAGAGGTTTCTTTCCATGGGCGTGACAGATTAAATCACTGGCCACTGGTGGTCTACTCAGCCCGCAGCCCCTCTCTCTTCCCTGGAGGCTGACCCTGCCTTGGTCTTTCAGGGACCAGCCCCATCCTGAAGCTGCCTGAGCTGCCAGTCAGCAGCGGGCTCAACAGCAGACAAGACACATCACTTCAGAGACTCCCAGGACTCTAGGAGCTGTGGAAGACAGACCAAAAACCTCTATCAGTACACAAGCAGCACGCCTGCTTCAGTGCACACCAACACTCTCCAGTTATGCCGCACGGCCAGAGAGGAGTCTCCATGAATTCACCAAGACTAAACAACAGAACCTTCTCTGAACACAGTGGACCAGAAACATGGAAATCCAGAACATTCGCAAATAGGTAGCAATTAAACAGCACACTCTTAAAACTACCAATGGAAGGAAATTTCTAATTTTTTTTGACATGATTAAAAACAAAAATACAACATACTAAGCAAACCAAATCCATGTGGGACTAAGCTGGAGGGCAGGGGGCTCAACATGAGAAGACAGTGTGACATACCATATCAAGAGATCGAGGAGAAAAGCCACAAATGGTCTGAATTGACAGAGAAGCATCACCAAAGTCCCCAATCCCCTCCTGATACAAATGCTTAGAAAGCAGGAATAGAGGGCACCTCTCTAACACGGGAAAGGGTGTTTGTGAGAAGCACAGAACTGACATGGCTGCAAGCTCTCCCCCAAGATCAGGACCAAGAGATAGCCGAGACCTGTGTCCACCACTGCAATGTGGTGCCCCCACCCCAGAAGCCAGAACGGTAGGACAAAAAAGGAAAAAGGCAACCATATCAGAAAGGCGGCAGCACAGCCATCTCTGGGCAGACGACGACCTACCTGCAGAAAGCCCCAGATTCCACAAATAGCAGCCAGAACAGACACCAACCTAGCGCAGCTGAGAACCAGCACAACGGCCATCAGTCTTCATACGGCAGCAACAATCAAAGAAAGAAGTTGAGAAAATAACTGCATTTATAATGGCATTCAAAAGAATAAAACAGCAAAGTTTACCCAAGAAGGTGAAAGGTTTGTACACAGCAAAGGACAAGCACTGTTGAAAGAAGCTGGAGAAGGAAACAAATGAGAAGACATTCTCTGCTCTTGGGTTGGAAGACTTCATACTGGGGAGGACAAACAACAAGAGGGGGGAAAAAAAAGATAAACTACGTTTCACCAGAATTAAAAACTTTTGTGTACTTGTTCTATTATAAAGAATTTGATTGGCCTTTGTCCCTGGTTCCTGGGGACAAAACTAAATCTTTGAAATTTTCCTAGCAACGGGACTGTTATCCAGAGTACTGGGACCAAACCTGAGTTTATGCAAACGCAATGACATAAACACAGGAAGAGCTGGAAAGACCAGCCAGGTGACTGGAGATAGGGGCTGTGGGCCACCTGATCCCAGTCCTATCTCCTGGAAAGGACGGGGGCTAGGGATTCAGTTCAGGCATGGAACTGATGATTCAATCAATGATGCCCCACAATGAAGTCCCAGTAAAGATTCTGGACCTTGAAGCCCAATGGAGCGTTTTGGTTGGTGCCACACTGATGTGACTGGAGGGTGATGTGCTGGCTCCATGGGAGACAACACAGAGGCTCCAAACTTGGGATCCCCTGGAACCTCACTATGTCTCTTCATTTGGCTGCTCCTATCTGCACCCTTCAAAAACTAAATTTTAATAGAATACTGCTGGGAGTGGCGACGGCACACACCTCAGGAGGCTGAGGCAAGAGGATCACAAGTTCCAGGCCAGCCTCTGCAACCTGGAAAGACTCCGACTCAAAATAAAATGAAAACAGCTGGGGATGTGGCTCAGTGATAGAGCACCTCTGGGTTCAATCCCCAGTGCCCCGAACAAGAATCAAACAAACAAGCAAACCACAATGAGATACCATTTTATACCTACAAGGATGGCTTTTTTTTTTTTTTTAAATTAAAGTAAGTGTTGGTGAGGATGTACAAAACTGGAATTCTCATATACTGCTGTTAGCAAGGCAAAGTGTTGCAGCTGTTGTGAAGTACGGTGGTTTACCAAAAAGCTAAGCCTAGAGTTACCACGTGAGCCAGGGATCTCACTTCCACACCCAGGAGAGCTAGAAGTCAGGACCTAATTGCTTCTTATATGTGAATATTCACATAGCACTATTCACAGTAACCAAAAGTTAGAAACAATCCAACTGTCCATCAACAAATGAATGGATAAGCAAAATGTAGCTATCCAAAGTTATATAGCAAAATGAAGCAATGACACATGCTATAACAGACCAATAGCCATTCTTGAAAGCCATTCAGAAAAGTCATAGGCCATGTTGTCAGGAGCACTTAACAATTAAAGTACATGTAGATCCTCCCCTGCACAGGACCAGAAGCATTTTTAATTTTAGAATAATTGCATAGACATTATAATGAGATATCTTGGGGATGGGACCCAAATCCAAATGTAAAATTTGTTTCTGTTTCATGCATACCTTATACACTGAACCTGAAGGTGATCTTATTAATGTTTTTAGTGTACCTGCATTTGGATTGTGACCCATCCTGTGAGGTCAGGTATGGAATTTTCTACCTGTGGCGTCATCATATTGGTGCTCTAAAGGATTTGGATTTGGGATCACTTCAGATTTTTGGATTAGGGATGCTCAACTCGTGACTGAGATATGTAGCTGAGTTCAGCAACTAACATCTGGATTGAAATCAAAGCTGTCTATAAGAACGACATTAACTACCCTTCTCACCCCCAAAGCCGACGTCTGGCTATGCCCTGTAACGAGGGAAAGAATGGATGGTCTGGAAAGCCTTTAGAGCAAAGCTGCGGCAGTGTGAGGAAGCCGAGGAGAGGAGGCAAACCCCGCCGTGTGCCAGCACGTACTCTGCATGTCCTCCACCCTAACGCTCGAAGAGCAGAGCCTGCTTCCCTGGAGGTCAGTCTGGCTGTCCTGCCTGAGGCAGTGTGACTTCTTCCAGGACACATACTGGTTCCTTTGCAGCCTACGCTGACAGTCATGCAGAGAAACAGGCTGTCATCTCTGTGCAGACAGTGAGTGCATGGAAGCCAAGATCATAACTCACTGGTCTTTACGTTTACCTCAGGCTCAGGGACACCATCGACTGTGATCATCTGACATAGACAAAGTATACAGGAAAAGCTGAGTGATGTTTCTCCAATGGGGAGTGTACACAGAAGGACTGAGGCAGGTTTAAAGCCAGGGCACCAGGCACAGTAGGTAGGTAGATACTGAAGATGATTAAATGTGTTCCATAATTTTTTGAAAGGAAAGAAAATGCAAAGACAGAAGCACACGAATTTCTTAAGATCATCCACAGTCGGTGTAGAAAACCCCAGAAAGCTCCAGTAAACACTAAGGCAAGCCCACGTGGGGCTGGGCTGAGAATGCAGAGGGTTTCTACAGGTGCAAACACCACGACAGGAACACTGTGTCCTCCCAGGTCTGGAGCTGCCCAGGGGCCTGCACGAGCCTGGCAGGGCCACACATTCTCCTCCTCACAACCCCCCCACCAGCTGTCTTTGCTTTTCACTGAAATCACAAGACTTTTTTTTTTTGTTAGATTGAGCAAATCAAGCTGCTTTTCTTTTTTGTGTCTTGTGTTTACTGTGATAATATCACATACAGCAGACAGATAAAGTGTCCTCACATAGCACGAGAGTTCAGACATGACCAGATACTTCCTGTGCCCCCACCTCTGAGGGGCCCCTGTGCTTTCTTATCATAGTGACATGTAGGGTGCTACACACAAGGGCCTCGTCTTCTGATGCAGCCCTTCAACACACCCTGCTGCTCTTGCACCCCATGGATCCCACCCTCTCCATTTCCACTGCTGCTTCCCAGTGAAACAGGAGGTGGAATGATAGGACAGGACAGAGAAACGGACATGAAGCAACCTCTTGTGAATCTGAAATGCCCTGCTTTGGGGACAGCCAAGAGCCATGTTTTGTTTTACCACTTCCAAACCCTGCATCAATGATGTGGCCTCTGCAGATCCTGTCAACCCAGCACAGCAGCAGTTCTGAGGGGGCACAGACTCTGCGGCTAGTCGAGGGGCTCTGCCAAGCCCACCATGGGATTGGCTGCCTTCTGGCCTCCTGGGCTCATCCTTCCTGGCCACAGTGACGTGACAGATGATGGCTATAGACCTCAGGGGCCTGCAGACTGGGTACCCACAAAGCCCATTCCCGTCCCTGTGGAATCCTGGCCACCTCCCCACAGTACCCCTAACTGCAATTTAAATCTCCGGACACGTCTCCATGTAATGCCTTAATGGCATCTGCAACCACAACCACAGATGGATGGAGGATGGTTTCCTGCATTTTTGTTTACCCCAGAAACTTAACTCATTCCTACTTATGCATGAGCTCCAACTACACAGCTAAGAATTCCTCTCTAAATCTGAAACATCTGTTTCACCTCCAAAAGACCATCTCACATGAAACCAGGCCTTCCTCCTGACCAGCACACAGTCTTCATCAGCCTCCTCCCTGCTTCTGCAGCTCCACCTGAGCCCTCCCTGCCGGGCCACAGGACCACTGACCCTCTCCCTCCATCTCTGACCTTGTGCCCTGAACAAGAGCTCTGACACAGGGTTCCACTGTTCCCAGCTCAGTCACTAGGAGCCCCACCTTGCCCTCAGCCCTCTGCACGCTCATCCTGATATGTCCTATCCCATCCTCTGCTTTGGGGTCCATGGGACAGGTTGGTAGATGGGACATTTGTAAACAGGAAGGGTCCTCTCAAACTACATGGCCACCATCAGAATTAATAGGTAAATCTGTTCTTTTCATCCAAAGTATGGTTTACTTCAACCTGAACACAACTGTGGGACACAACACCATGATGGGGTAGGCATGGGAGCACCCTCAGACCCTACCCACCCAAAGCTCGCATGCTGTTATAAGCTCTCAGGAGAATGATGGGGGAAACTTGGATGCACAGGCCTTGACACACTAGTTTCTCAAAACACACAAATCTGACCTTTACCCAGTGAGTTCAGCTGTCAGTGTGACCAGTGGGGTGGCCTGCTGAGTGGACTAGTTACAACTAGCAACAGCGTGTCTGAGTGCCATGTCTGAAAATGACCCAAGTTAGACCAGGAGAAAAAAGTGATAAGTCATGTGTCCCATAACAAAGATGAATGCTGGGCTGGGGCTCAGCGGCACAGCACTTGTCTACAACATGTGAGGCACTGGGCTCCATCCTCAGCACCACATAAAAAATAAATAAAAAGTTATTAAAAAATTCTGTTTTTTTTAGAAAAAAAAGGATGAATGCTTTTCTCCCCTGAATCACAGAGGAAAAAGCTGAACTCAAAAAAGTTTTGTGCCTATGTGGACAAATAAAATGAGAATTTGTTTTTAAGCACAGGTTAACTCCTAATGGAAGTGGACAGCCTCCATGAGATATACTGCACCCCCCAAGTGCTGAGGTAGGTAGAGGCACTGGTCTGGGCACACAAGTGACATGCACTGTCACGGGAGGACTGAGACACATGACAGCAACTCAGCAGTCGTGATACAGAGGAACTCTATTCTTTTTAAAGATATGAATGGTATCATGGTTATCTTTTAACAGATCTTATCTTTTAAAGATACATATTGAAATAAATATTTCAGTGATATGATAACAAGGTACTACTACTAAAACTATCAGAGAAAGAAAAAGCCACTACATTGTCCAACAAAACTGTAGGAAGACAGGTTAAAAGGTATTTACATCAAATATTCAAATTTCAATTTCTGGAGAAAAGTGGTAAGCCTTCTTCAGAACCCAATGCTAAGTACAAAACCTGAGTAAGCCGGAGTGCATGGACCACACATGTGTACAGTGCACTATATGCCTAGCACACACATGTGCACAGTGTCTGTACAAACACAATAGGGTGCACACACATGTACAAGCCCGGCACACATGCACTGTGCACATATGCATGATTCACACGCAATACACACTCATACACACAGTGGTGGAGAGCTGCCAGGGCAACTGTCTGCATAGGAGCAGGCTGGCATGGTGTGCAAATCTACATGCCACGAGGCGCATAGATTGAGAACACTAAGGGAACATACAAACAGTGGGCCCCAGAAGCAGCAACCAGTGCAAATGAACAGAGACCCTGTCTTCAGGCAGGAGAGAGAAGAAGAGTCTGTAGGGAGGACAGAAATGCCACCAGCCTAACAGGGCACTTGGGGAGCCTTTACCTGTGTCAACTCCTGGGTTTCCCTCTCAGAGAGAAGTGGCTGATCCCTCTGCAGCTGCAGTTGCCCGCCTTCCTGGCCTCCTACAGGCAGCTCCCGCTGTGTGGTACAGCCCCTCAGCCTGGGTGCTGGAATGGAAAGCTGAGGTCAGTGGTGACATCTTTCGGAAGACACAAACCACACACAAACATTCAGAGCCTTACAGAGGAACACTGAAGACTGCCCCAGCACTTTGGCCTGGGTGGCACGTGTCCAAGCACGTTACAAGTATCCATCCCCACAACTCTGCTGAGCTGAGCGCCCCACCCAAGACCACTGTTTGGTATCATACTCATGAGATACTCAGGGACTAATTCTATAACTATCTCTAAAGAAAGGTCATTTATCCAAGAGTGATCAATTTTTCTTTTTTGGTACCAGGGATTGAACCCAAAGCACTTAACCACTGAGCCGTATCTCCAGCCCCATTTTTATATTTTATTTAGAGAAAGGGTCTCACTGAGTTGCTTAGAGCCTTGCTAAGTTGCTGAGGCTGGCTTTGAACTTGTGATCCTCCTGCCTCAGCCTCCCAAGTTGCTGGGATTACAGGTGTGTACCCCTGTGCCTGGTCAATTTATTTTTTTCTTTGAGTAAAGACTGAAGATTTGGAGTCTAAAACACAAGAACCTTTGAAACCTGGTGAAGTGTACATAAAACACATCACCAGGAAACTTCAGGGACATCTGGGATATTCCACAGAGCAAGTGGTTCCAGAGAGCACAGGAAATGACCAGCTATCAGAGCCAACTGAAACCGCATGTAAGGTTGTGCGGAGGTAGAGGGTGAGTCAGAGCTGCCCTGTGGCTGGGCTTGGCAAGATGTGGCATCTCTGAGGTTTGGGGTACCATGAGCTGCGGGACTCACAGAACACCTGCACTTTGGGCAATCTCAATAAAGTCAGGGAGGTGCACCATAAACAGTGTGAAAGTCCCCATGAAGTGTGGCTCCTGGTGGCTGCTCATAGGGGTGTCACTTGTCCTTTATTTAGAGAATAGCTCCAACTGCAACCCCAGCACTTCACAGGCCAGATAAGAGCTGCAATTGAAGTCTGATCTTTGTTCTTCTCTATAGTTCAAGCCACCCCAGATATGGAGCAGTTGGTCAAGTGGGAGGAAACAGCACTGGCTAAGCAGCCCTTTCCTTTGGTACAGGAGGGACCTGTGACCTTCATGCCTTCCTCTGAGCTGGACAAGATACAGCAGCCTGGAAGCCACTGCTATATATATCAGAAAAGAACAGGAAAGAAAGCACATAGGAAGAGGGTGTCTTGATGGGCATGAAAGGCAGGAACAAAATGGGTTAGGCTCAATACTTTCCAACAAACTGCACTTCACTGACCTCTCCAGGAAAGACACTAGGCACCTCCAGCACACACACACAAAATCTCCTCCAGTCTCATTACCTCTTACAATAATCTTTTAAGATAACCTCCCCTGAGAGTGCCAGACTGAGTAGAATTGGCTTCCCCACCAGGATGAATGTGGCTGGGGTTAGAACAGGCATGCAGGAGAACATGGGCGTGGAGCCAAGGGAGGTGAGAGGCACACTCTAGAAAGTCAGGGCCATTAACTAATGACCACTCTGCATGTCTGAGTGGCCAGGTCTCACAAAATAGCACCTTTAGGATATATCACTTGGATTGGTGCTTTCCTATTCTGTTCTTAAACAACTACAAAAAAAGAAGAGTATTTGCCAAGTGCTAATGTTGCAGATGCTATCTGCAAAGCTCCCCAGTAGCTTCAGGGCCCTGCTAATTAGCACTTCTCTGTAAGAAAACATCCAGGCACTGCCCTGCAGCAGCTAGCAGGGTGGGCAGCTAATGAGGTTGGATGATAGGACAGACACAAAAGATGTGTCTCACAGCTGTCATCAGCTTAAGCAGAGGATAGCAGGGCTGGGGACAAGACTGCAGCATGAAAAGGCTCTGCCAGGTGGGCTGCAGGAAGAACCCATCCCAGACTCAGAGGATCCCCTATTTTCTGCTCAGGTGTCTAGGGCAGTGTAGACCCCTTCAGCTGGCTTGCACTGAGCCATGCACTGTTCTACAGTCCTTGCATCTCTGCCCACAGCCTTGGTGGCCCTGGGTTGGTATGAGCTCTCCTAAGAGCCTTTCATGTGGGGTCCTAGCTCCAGCACATGCTCTGGGCAGTGGAGCCCTGGTGCTGCTGAGATGTGGCTGGGTTTTCATTCAACACCCAAGGCTATAGGGAGATACTGACTGAATGAATTCCAACAGCCAAGACTGCTTCAGCAACCAGAAGGCTGAAGCAGGAGTGTTCTTCCTGATATAACTAATTACCCACAGGTGCATGAAGGGCATGGGGATATTTTCTCTGAGCCGCAGGGTCAGTTGGGACTCAGCCAGGTCACAGGCTCCATCTCCAGGGCTGGTTGCTGACTCAGTCATGCAGTGTTTTAAAATATCTGAGGAAAAGTATGGTGGTCCTGTTGCTATCTCTTCAGTCATTAATAATCTCAGTTAAATAAAAACAGTAAAAATGGCTCTGCCAAAAAAGGGGGGAAAAGACAACTGTACCTTCTTGAAATAAGGAGGCCTGAGAAGGTCCTAAGCGAGGTCATGCTGGAAGAGGGAACACAGACACTGGCTCCAGCAATGGCCTCTGCACTGTACCAGGTGGCAGGAAGTCCCCTCCTCATGCATCAAAGGCTCAGCTGTAGCCTGGGGACTTCCCTTGCAGATGTGACACAGAGCTGTACCTCTGCACAAGTTCAGAGGGAAACCCGCCAGCACGCTATCTGGGCAGAACTTCCTCTGGGCCCAGGCCTTGGTCTCATCTGCACCCGGAGAAATGCCCCTCTGCCCAGGCTATGTGGGATGGGACATGGAAAGCTCTGAGAGACATGGGTCAGAGGAACACAAAATGTGAAGGTGCACATCCATCCGTGCGGGAAGGACAGCACAGGAAGCTGAAACACAAGGAGACAGCAGTTCATGGGACTCCAACAGACACTTGTATTTTCAAAGTGATGAAAAAGTATGGCAGAATCAGGCACGGCAGTCTCCAAGGGAGTCGGCGGACCAGGACTGAGAAGCTCCAACAGGCTTCGGGTCACGCAAGAGCACTTCATGCACAGCACATGCTTACATTCCTCAGGACCCCATCCTGGGATACTTAAGAACTCTGTCATGCATGTTGTACAGCCTGTGTCTCCAAGGACCCTGTCCTGAGACCCCCAAAAGCTCTTTGATGCAGAACACAGTGCTTGCATCCCCAAAGATCCTGACCTGGGACCTCAGGGCTCTGTCATGTATAGCACAGTGCCTGCATCCCCTCAACTGAAGCCAGAACTCCTCTGCCTAGAAAGCCAGCCAGGAGCAACTGACCCTGCAAAGACATAGTCAGCCGTCCACCACTGTGCCTCCTGCTGCCTGGCCTGCCTGGTTCTGGGGACACCATGAGTGACCAAAGGCACAAGTGCTGTGGATAGGAAAAGTTCTGGGAGCTTACTTGATCCTAGTTCTGGGAAACCTCTCTGAGCAGGTGATAGCAGTAAGCAGCTACGACAGAATCTACTAACAAATGATCCATAGAAAATGCTGTACAAGCTAAGTCATGGGATGTGAGAGGAGGGCACCTCATTGTGTGGCTGCCTTCCAAACCACACCCCAGGCAAACCACAAAAACACATGACACAGACTCTAGCAGGAACCTTGCCAGTCCTTCCAGAGGCTGTTAAGAGCACCGGGGAGGACTCTGAGGCATCATCAGAGCGGGGAAGCCCAGAAAGTCTAGGATCACAGGCTAGGGGGCTCTAGAGACAGAAGAGGATTTCAGATAGAGACAAGGGTGTCTGCAGTGGAAAACATCCATGGGTGCTCCCTGGTTGTAATGAGGAGGCACCTAACAATGGCACAGACAAAGAAATGGGGGATAAAGAATTCTGCACAGATTGAGAGTGAATATCCCTAACCCAAAACCCCAGAATCCGATCACTCCGAGCACAAAGATGACACAAGCAGAAAAATCCCACACCAAGAAAATTTGTTTCTTGTGCAAAATCTATGAAAAATATTGTATAAAATTACCCTCAGGCTGTGTGTATAATGTTTATGTAAAACATGAATGAATTCCATGTTGACTGGGGTCCTGGCCTCAAGATATCTCACTATCTATGCAAATATCCCAAAATCTGAAAAATTCAAAATCCAAAACATCTGTGGTCCTTAGTTTTCAGATAAGGGATACTTGGCCCGTACTATCTTCAGATCTTTTCCTGCAAACTAAAAACTATTCTAAACTCTAAAGGCAATTTTGAGGATTCTAAGCAGAAAAGCAGCAATCTACAACTGCACTTCCCTGAGGCAGATGCTGTCCTGTCTTCCCATTCCACTGGCTCTGCTTCTGAAGTGAGCACTGCCTCTCCCAATCTGCCTGAAACATCACTACAGTTCTCTGGAAAACTTCACCCCAGGAACCAGAGGACTGGCTGCGACACTGCGACACTGCCCCCATGTGGCTGTATGCACACAGCGCGCCTCCACCAGACTGCACCCAGGACGAGTCATGGTTTCCACCCCTACTGCCTCAGCACGTTCCAACTCCAAGCAGTAAAAACAAAGAAGACAGACACAAAACAGCAGCACATGAAGATGACAGTTCGAGGAAAGCTTCACCCCAGCCTGAGGTCAGGAACACTACTGAGTCCCAGCAACTCTTAGGCTATCTTTCCTACTGAGACTCAGTACATGCTTTCTGCAATGGTACCCACCAGGACTGGCCCCCATAGCCACCCTGCAAGGTGTGCACACCAAGCCACTGGAGGTGAGGAGTGGGGCTGAGAGTGCAGCTCAGTGGAGAAATGCTTGCCTACTACGCAGGAGGTCCTGAGTTCATTGAAGCAATGGACAGGAAAAAAGGGAAGAAATGAAGATTGACTTCCTAGAGCATACCCTCCATATCCTCCAGAGAGTTCTCCCAGAAATGAAAAATAACTGAGATGGAAACCCTGTGTCATGCCCAACACAGGATCCCTGTGACTGTCTCTTTCCTATGTTCCTTCAACAGAAACTCAATAAATACTAACATGCTGAGGCCAGAAGAGTGTCACAAAGATTTCCTACACCCAGGCCCACAACAGGAACTAGCGAGGGAGGGCAACTGTATCACTGGAGCAGCACTGAAGAGACACCTCATTTTGAAGACATCTGAAGACTCTAGAAGAACAATAAATCCACACCACCACAGGGACACAGAGACAACAGGGGAAAGAACCCTACTGCTGCATGAATCAAACCACCTATTAGACTTCAAAATTCCCACTGTCTGGGAAAACAAAAAACAAAGAACTGGTTAGGATACAACACAAAACTCATGCAGTCACACACCCAGCCACCTCCCATTGCCCACTCCTCTAGGACAGTCACCACCTCCCCAAAGGCCACACCTCCTCCACGAACTCATACACCCAGTCACCTCCCATTGCCCACTCCTCTAGAAGAGTCACCAACTCCCCAAGTGCCACATACCTCCTCCATGTAATCACACACCCAGTCACATCCCCATTGCCCACTCCTCTAGAACAGTCCCCAACTCACCAAGTGCCACACACCTCATGCAGTCACACACCCAGTCACCTCCCCATTATCCCCTCCTCTAGGACAGTCACCACCTCCCAAGTGCTCACACCTCCTCTACGCAGTCACAAACCCAGTCACCTCACCATTGTCCCCTCCTTTAGGACAGTCACCATCTACCCAAGTGCCACAACTCCTCCAGGCAGTCACACACCCAGTCACCTCCCCATTGCACACTCCTCTAGGACAGTCCCCACTTCCCTAAGTGTCACACACTTCCTCCATGCAGACAAACACCCAGTCACCTCCCCATTGCCCACTCCTCCAGGTCAGTCACCACCTCCCCAAGTGCCACATACCTCCTCCCCGCAGCCACATACCCAGTCACCTCCCATTGCCCACTCCTCTAGGATAGTCACCACCTCCCCAAGTGCCACACACCTCCTCCCCGCAGTCACATACCCAGTCATCTCCCCATTGCCCACTCCTCTAGGACAGTCACCACCTCCCCAAGTGCCACATACCTCCTCCCTGCAGTCACACACCCAGTCACCTCCACATTGCCCACACCTCTAGGACAGTCGCAACCTCCCCAAGTGCCACACACCTCCTCCCTGCAGTCACACACCCAGTCACCTCCCCATTGCCCACACTTCTAGGACAGTCACCACTTTCCCAAGTGCCATAGACCTCCTCCAAGCAGCCACACACCCAGGCACCTCACTATTGCCCATACCTCTAGGACAGCCACTACTTCCCAAGTGCCACACACCTCCTCCCTGCAGTCACACACCCAGTCACCTCCCCATTGCCCACCCCTCTAGGACAGTCACCACCTCCCCAAGTGCCACATACTTCCTCCCCGCAGTCACATACCCAGTCACCTCCCATTGCCCACTCCTCTAGGACAGTCACCACCTCCCCAAGTGCCACACAACTCCTCCAAGCAGTCACACACCCTGTCACCTCCCCATTGCCCACAACTCTAGGACAGTCACCACCTCCCCAAGTGCCACATCTCCTCCAAGCAGTCACACACCCAGTCATCTCCTAATTGCCCACTCCTCTAGGACAGTCACTACTCCCCAAGTGCCACACACCTCCTCCCCACAGTCACACACCCAGTCACTCCCCATTGCACACTCCTCTAGGACAGTCACCACCTCCCCAAGTGCCACACACCTCTTCCAGGCAGTCACACACCCAGGCACCTCCCATTGCCCACTCCTCTAGGACAGTCACCACCTTCCCAAGTGCCACATCTCCTCCCCGCAGTCACACACCCAGTCATCTCCCCATTGCCCACACTTCTAGGACAGTCACCACCTTCCCAAGTGCCACACACCTCTCCATGCAGTCACACACCCAGGCACCTCCCACTGCACACTCCTCTAGGACAGTCACCACCTCCCCAAGTGCCACACACCTCTTCCCCGAAGTCACACCCAATCACCTCCCCATTGCACACTCCTCTAGGACAGTCACCACCTCCCCAAGTGCCACACACCTCTTCCCCGCAGTCACACACCCAGGCACCTCCCATTGCCCACTCCTCTAGGACAGTCACCACCTTCCCAAGTGCCACATCTCCTCCCCACAGTCACACACCCAGTCACCTCCCCATTGCCCACACTTCTAGAACAGTCACCATCTCCCCAAGTGCCACACACCTCCTCCCTGCAGTCATATATCCAGTCACCTCCCATTGCCCACTCCTCTAGGACAGTCACACTTCCACAAGATGGCACAACTCCTTCATGCAGTCACACACCCAGGACCTCCCACTGCCCACTCCTCTAGGACAGTTACTACCTCACCAAGATGGCAAGTCTCTTTGAAGTCCAACAATTCCCCTCTTTTCAGTTTCAGTGTAGAAGGGCAGATCCATGATCCCTCTTGCCCTCAACTCACATCTCAATGGATATTTATGGTTGAGTATTATTTTTGTGACAATTTTCTTTCTCATATCAAATACCTGTATTCTGTTCTGTGTCATAGCATGTGATTTTTTACACGTTTGTCTCCATCTCTCTATGAACCCTTACCCAGTCCCTATGCAGGATTGGCTCAAGAGTTTGGTGGATGAACGCATGTCCAAATATATGTCCTCTCTTGCTGGACTCTCAGGTCATATCTAGTTTAGTGTTATGCTCCGCAATGCCCCATTGTAGAGCATCTGGAGAAAGCTGAAAGCTCATGGCACTGCCATGTTCTCAATGAAAGTATACCTGGTCTCTGGCTTGGCAGATTCATGCCTTGAGCCAGGGGAGGTTGGATGGCTGGGAGGCATGGGGAGGGTGGCCCACCAGCAGAGGTAACTTATGCCAGGTTAGGGCTATGAGTCCTCATTCTTGAATCAATCTGAGGAGATGAAGAGAGGATAGTGGATGTAGAGTTTCTTTATTCTGAACGACTAGCAATGCCCCTTCCTATGGTTCAGATGTGGAAGGTGTATATGGGGTCACGTGTTCAGAGCTTGGTCTCCTTGTAGTAATGTTGATATGTGCTGGGACTTTAAGGGTTGCAGCCTAGTGGGAAGTCTTTAAGAGATTGGGGTGCTGCCCTCAGAAGGGATTAAAGTAGTTCTTATGAGATCCTAATGAGTTCCTGAAAAATCAAGTTTTTATAAAAGTACAAGCCTGACTTCTGAATCTCTCTGGCTTTCTGTCTTGCCATATGACCTCTTCCTCTTACACATACTCCTAGTACAATATCATCTGCCATGAGGCCCTCACAAGAGATCAAATAGAAGGGACTGCTCCATTTTGGGCCTTAAAGCCTCCAAACCCATAAGATAAATAAACTTTTTTTCTTTATAATGTTTCCAGTTTCTGGTATTTTGTTATAACAACAGGTATTCACACATATAATAATACATATAGTCCTATAATAAAATACCTGAGTCAAGTTATAAAGAAAAAAGTTTTAATTTGGCATGCAGTTCTAGAGGTTCCCAATCGGAGATCAGGCAATCCCACTGTTTCTGACCTGTGATGAGGCAGCACATCACGACACAAGCACAAGGAGGAGTAAAACCATTCACCTCATCACAAGCCAGGAAGCAAAAGAGACAGGAAGGGGCTGGGGTCCCTCAATCCCCTTCAAGGGCATATCCCTAATGACCTAAGGACCTTCTACCAGGCCCGACCTCCAAGGTGTTCTACCACCTTTCAGTAGTGCCACCCCGGGGAACAAGCCTTCATTCAACACAGGGGTCCTTAGGGTATATCCAAAATCCCACTATGGCGCTGACCAGTTTTGAAATCCACGTGTCTATCGAGTATACAGTAAACTTAGCAGTCAAACTTGCAGTGTCCAGACTGAGTAGAGTAGCTAGAAACTGCTTTATGTCTGGGTACAAAGGCTATCTGGTTGGGTCACTTACCTGCATGCCAGAAGGACCAGCTCCTCTCTGTGGAGGAAGAAGCCCCTGTGCTCCTGAGCACAGAGGCCTCTTGTGGCAGCTCAATCTTCTTGCTGAACTGTACTTCTAAAAGGGGAATGACCTCTGGCATCTTGGCAGATATCACTCGATAGGCCACATCTGGTCTGCCAATAAACCGCTGACGAATGCTGATTTCATAAGGCGAGTGCACCTTAATGTCATCTAGGTCTTCCCTCTCAAACCTGTGTAGGAGCAAAGAGCTGGAGTCATGGATTTCCAACCCAGAAACCAGGATGGTGAGCCTTCCTGGCTTAACATGGAACTCTGTTCTTTGGGAAATAATAGCAGGGATTTTGGCCACGACTCCCTCCTTTCCAAATGGCTCAGAACCAGCCAGGGAGGTGCTTTCCCTGGGCTTTACTTCTACTGGTGTCTTCCAAAGCTTGGAGCTGAAAGGCCACCATGAAGGCGATTCCAGTTCTGTCAGCAATCTAAAAGTGAAAAGAAAACACAGAAAACTGAGTCAACCTGCTTTAAAAGAGTAATGATTTTTGTTTGTTAACAGATTGCTTTAACCTTAGTAAAGTATATTACCATTAATGTTTCTCACAAGCACTTATGAAGCAGAAAGAGCAGAGCTGTTAGCTCCATGGTTCACGAGGGGGATGGAGGGTCAGGGCAGTAAGGATACTTGCCTAGAGATACCCAGCTAATCTGTAGTAAGGATATGGCAAATATGCACATCAGATTATGATATTTCTCTTTCCATAATATTCTGCCTTGACCTGAGGAATTTTGACTCAAAATCAATCCTGATCTCAATTTCCGAGAGCTAAGATAACTTTCAGCAGTGTGGATGCTCTGCATTGTTCAATACAGTAGGAGTCATACATGGCAAATTGTCAACCTGAAGAAAGAAACAAGTTCCAGCTATACAGTGATGCATGTTTAGAGACACATGGTTAAAAACCCATGGTAAAAATATGAAAACACAGGTACAGTGAAAACAAAGGATTAGAAATAGATATATTATGCTCAAAGTATGAATGTTAGTTACTAAGGGTGAAGAAGGCACTGCATTATAATAAGAGAATCTATCCAACAGAAACATTTAATATTAAATGTAGCAGAACTTTAAAATTAATTAAACAAAAAATTTTAAAAAACCTGACAAGATCAAAAGGTGAAACAATCACTGTTGTAGATGTTTTTTAAATTGGTAAAGTGTCTCTGGGTTTAATCCCCTGTACCAAATAATAATAATAATAATAATAATAATTCATTAACTTAATTAAATTAAAAAATAAAAGGTTTGGAAGGACATAAAAAGGATGAGAAGAGAGTTGAGGAAGAGATGAGAGATGTCAACTTTTGTGAGACCCTATCTCAAAATAAAAAATAAAAAATAGAAAGGGCTGGGGATGTAGCTCAGTGGTATAGCACCCTTGGATTCAATCCCTAGTACGCCCCCCCCCCCACACAAAGTACTCTGTACACTAAGAAATGAAACTAGAAAATCAATAATTAAATGATAACCTCAAAATCCTCAAATATTTGGAAATTAAACACGTGCTGAAGTAATACAGGGATCCAAAAAAGAAAAAAGGAAATTAGACCATATTAAAAGTCAATCAAAATGAAATTAGAACAAACACAAACTGGTAGGAAGCAAATACAGCAGCTGTTAGATAGAAACGACAGCTCTCAAATCTTCCTGGAAAGGCTGAAGTCAGTGATCTAAGCTTCTATTTCAAAAAGTTTCAAAGCAAAGAATAAACTAAATTCAAGTGAGTAGAAAAAAGAAATGCAGAGATCAGTGAAATTGAAAACAGAAAAAAAATGAAACACTGACAAAACCAAAATTCAGTTCTTTTAATTTAAAAATTAGTAAATCACTAACAAGAAATGATCAAAGAAAAAAAAGAGAAAATGCAAATTACCAATATTGGGAATGAAAAGGGGAGAAAGATTACCATAGATCTTGAAAGGCTTGTAGATATTATTCCCAACATCAATAAATTGACAACTTATATGAAATGGAAACACTTGAAAAATCAAACATTCTGAAACTAAGGCAAGAAAAAAGTTAAGAATGTATGAATTATACCTGTAATTCCAGCAACTCAGGAGGCTGAGGCAGGAGGGTTGCAAGTTCAAGGCCAGCCTGGAAACCTTAGTAAGACCCTGTCTCGAAATAAAAAGTGCTAGGGGATATGGCTTAGTGGTAGAGTACTCCTGGGTTCCATCCACAATACTGCCACACAAAAAGGAATATGAATTGCTTTACAAAGAAATTGAATCTATAATTAAGATCTTGTCATAGCAAAAAATATGATCTAGGTGGTTTAAATAAATAATTCATTAATTTAACTTAATTTTAAAAAAAGGTTTGGAAGGACATAAAAAGGAAGAGAAGAGAAATGAGGAAGAGAAGAGAGATTCATGGGAGGAGAGACATCTCCCAAGAAGTGTCTGAGGAGTTCCCAAAGGGAGAACTTGACTCAGGACCAGAGGGGTTTTTGGCACAATACGGAAAAGAGTTTCAGAATGTGTCAGTCCAAGGTGTAAATGGAGGTGTCTTTAGGAAAGCAGATGCTCTTCAAGGAAGAATAGCCTCAGTCTCAAAAGAGAGATGTCTTTGGGTAAAGCAAGGAAAATGCACCTGAGGAAGAGGGCAGGCTCTGCAGAGGGAGAGACACCAACCTATTGGTGCGGGTGTTCATATTTATAGGGGCTGGTGCTTGGGGCTGGACAAGAGGCGGAGGCAGGTGGAGCTGTACAAGTCCATGCCAGTGCATTTCCCTCGTTTTACAAGGGTATGGGCCAGTGCACGTCCCTTGATGTTTCCCACTGTGCTTTCTGTGTCTCAATGGCTCATGGGCGTTTCCTTCAAGACTCAGTATCTCTCTATACACCCTAAATCCCTGTCTCAGTTTCACTAGTGAATTCTGTCAAACATTAAGAAAGAAATAATACCAATTGTATAAAGAACAGTGTAAGAGTAAGGGCCCTGTCCTTCATTTCATAAGGCCACATAACTCATGCACCAAGCCAATAAGAACCTTGCAAGAAGATAACACAGAATGCATAGAGGTTGGAGATCTCCACAGAGGCAGAATAGACTTCTACTTGGATCTTTCAGGCTCTTGACACATCCTGAAAAGAATTTAAGAAGAAGTCAGATTCTAGCAGAGGAAAAACTTTGTTAAAAAAGTGAAAGGTCTTGAAGATGCACATTTCTAGAGTAGAATTCGAGCCATCTCAAGAGTGAGGGGTGCCTTTTTTTAGAGGAACATTTGTGAGAAGGAGGCCTTTCTACCTACCTTTTATTTCTTCTCCATTTTACCTCATTACCAATAGGTCTTATAAATACAGAAGCAAAATTCCTTATGAAAATATCAGCAACTCACATCTGACAATGTTAGGGGAGAAACATATGAGGATACTAGGAACTCAAGGCTGAGAATGATTCTATAATTGGGCTCACTATGCACATCTGACAATGTTAGGGGAGAAACATATGAGGATACTAGGAACTCGAGGCTGAGAATGATTCTATAATTGGGCTCACTATGCTGACCCCTACATGCTTTCTTTGCCTGCAACCCTGCCTGACCTAAGTGGACAGGATATGTCACGTTCCTCAGCAAATTGGGGCAGGGGCAAAGGTCAGGCAGTCAGTGAAGATAATGAAGGATGGGGGTCCAGAGAGAAAGGATAATGCTTGGTTATCAAAGAAAGAACAACATGTTGCTAACAGTTAACCTTCACACCCCTGCTCTCAGTCCCCTATACAGAGAAGAAAGAGAAGACAATGATTAAAAAGCAGAGTCTATAAGAAAGCAAGCTGCACCCCCCCGCAGGGGATTCCAGCTCTGCAGCCCCACTTCCCTTCAGAGGAGTCTGTCTATATTACTTTCTTATATAAAACTTGCTCTCTACACTTGCTTCCTTGTCTTTCCAGGGTGTGATCTTCAACACTGGGGAGCAAGAACATCTGCAGTGAACTGTATCAATGAAATAGAGGGTATAATAAAACTTAAGAATGCGGTATTCATCTCAGGAAGATGATGTTGGAAATTAATCTATGTAATTCATCTTACCAGTAGAGAAACAGGATAACTCTATGATCACCATAACAGATGGAAAAAATAGCCTCAAGAAATTCATCACTCAACCATGTTAAAACTTCCAGAAAGTTAGAAAGAGAAGAAAACTATTCAGTTGGATCAAATATAACAAACAACATGCCTGATGTTAACAAAGGATCAGAAACAGTAAAAACTGGGCAGATTTCTAAACTTATCCAAGCTTTGAAAGCATTCCCCAAGTGTGATATAGTGAAATATATTTGGTCTTCCTCCCCTAATCAGACATCCAGCTCCTAAGGTCCTTGAAATCTCTGAAGTGATATGTCTTGCCCACTGCTGAGCCCGCTGCTGACTGGCAGCCCAGGCAGCTTCAGGATGGGACGGGTCCCTGAAAGACCAAGGCAGGGTCAACCTCCAGGGAAGAGAGAGGGGCTTCAGGCTAAGTGATCACCAGTGGCCAGTGATTTAATCTGTCACGCCCATGGAAAGAAACCTCCATAAATCCCCAAAAGCACAGGGTTCTGAGAGCCTGGTGGCTGGACCTGTGGAGGTTCCTGGAGTGTGCAGGTGAGATGAGGCAAAGGCCAGGTAGCTAATTATCAAAGAAAAGGAAATGGGTAGACAACACTCCCCATCACCTGGCTGCTAACAACCTCTGGGGGAGGGGAAGGAATCACAAGCAATCACCCCCTAAAGGGCTCTCTTCCTGCCCTTCTGGTCATTTTTGGTCACATAGGCAAGGTGGGTGAAGAAGACTCCAGAAGAAATGAAACCTGAAATCTATAAAAAGTGCAAAACACTCCCACTCTCTTGGGCATCAGTTCTGGACCCCCTCCTTTCTAGAGGAGTCTCTCTCTCTCTCCCCCTCTCCCTCTCTCCCTCTCTCCCTCCCCTCTTTCTGTTTTATTTCTTAAATAAAATTTACTTTCCGCTCTTGCCTTGGCTTTCCTCCGGGGGTTTATTCAATACGGGGGGAACAAGGACCCAGTCCTGAATTTCAAGACGGGTTTCAGAGGGCATGAAGCCTCTTCTCCTACCTCACTGATCCGTCTCTTCATCTGCATTCTTTGTAATATCCTGTGATAAACCAGTAACTGTAAGGAAGTATTTCCCTCTGCTTTGTGAACCACTTGAGCAAATTAATCCAATCCAGGGAGGGTTGCAGGAATCCCGGTTTATAGCCAGTTGGTGAAAGCACAGTTAGGAGAGCATGGCTGGAATCTGGGGTAGGGGCTACTTTGGGGACTGAGCTCTCAATCTGTGGGATCAACCTCCAGACAGACTCAGAACTGAATTGAGTTAGAATACACTCAGCTGGTGTTCACTAAAGAACTCCCTGCTTGCTGGGTGGGGGCAGGGAGGGAGGGGACAGGCCACACATCTGGTTTCAGAAGCAGTCTATACTGTAAGAGTATAAGAGAAACTGAGTCTGTTTTTCTCCACTTCAGGTATTGGATTTCACAGATAAAGACTTCAAGGAAGCCATTAGAAATGTCCAAAGAATGAAAGGAAACCATGTTAAAAAAAACTGAAGGTGAGTATGGTAATGATTTGTTAAAGAAAAACTACCAAATTTGTATTAAAAGAACCAAATGGGCCAGATGCAGTGGCACATGCCTGTAATTCCAGCAGCTCAGGAGGTTGAGGCAGGAGGATCACAAGTTCAAAGCCAGCCTCGGCAACTTAGTGATTTCCTAAGCAACCCAGTGAAACCCTGTTTCTAAATAAAATATAAAACAGGCTGGGGATGTAGCTCATTGATAGAGCACTCCCCCATTCAATTTTTAGAAACACGAACACAAACACACACACACACACAACCAAATGGAAATTCTCAAACTAAAATAACAGAAATGAAAACTTCATGAAAGAGACTAAATTTGGTTTTGCAATCACAGACAATCCTTATTTAAGACAGATATACAGAAATCACACAGCCTGAAGATCAGGAAAAAGGGGAAAAGAATAAAGAAAAGCAAACAGATCCTGGGCACCTGTGGAATCCACTGAGAGCATCATCATTCAAGCAATGTTGGTGCGAGAGGAAAGGACAGAAGGTTCAGAGAAATGACTGGCAGAATGAAGTCTTAAAAGTACCTCCATTTCATGAGAAACACTGCCCATATATCTAAGACTCCAAGCCAACCTCCAGCCACATGGAAACAGAGATGTACATCTGGCCAAGCAGGGGAGCTGGACAGGCATTCCCCCATGGCAGTCCAGTGGGCCAGTTCCCTCCCAGAGTCACAGGGTCAGGAAAGACCTGCTGGAACACTAGTAAGCACAGAGTAAGTACAGAGTCTTGTAATAGAATACTCCAAGTGTCTAGGACAGTGGAAAATCACTGGTTGTATCAAGAACTGAGAGTGTCTAACTGGGCGTGGCCTGTAAAACTGAGGCAGGAGGATCACCAGTTCAAAGCCAGCCTCAGTAATTTAGCAAGACCCTAAGCAACTTAGTGAGACCCTGTCTCTAAATAAAACATAAAAAGGGCTGAAGATGTAGCTCAGTTGGTCAAGCGCCCCGGGGCTTAATCCCTGGTACCAAAATCATCATCATCATCATCATCATCATCATCATTAAAAAATAAAAGAACTAGAAAAATCTCCATCTGATTGGGAAAAGACAAAATAGCATATGCCCAAACCCAGATGATATGGATGGTGAAATTACTAGATAAGGGTTTCAAAGCAGCCCCCATAAAAATATTACAATGAGCACTTTGGAACACACTCAAAAAGAACAAAAATTCTGAGTCTCAGTCAAGAAAAAGCAGCCATAAGAAAGTAATACATGGAAATTTTAGAACTGAGAAATATAATAACTCATATAAATCTGTCTGAATGAGAGAAATTCCAGGCTGAAGAGACAGAGAAAAGAGTCAGTGAAATCAAATATTAAACAATTGATACTACCCCATCTGAATAACAGAGAGCAAATCCTAAAACAAGAAAAAAAAATCTAGTACAGGCCCATGCCTGTAATTGCAGCTACTCAGGAAGCTGAGGCAGGAGGATTACAAATTACAAGGATTACAATCTGGGCAATTTAGCAAGATCCTGTCTCAAAATAAAAAATAAAAAGGGCTGGGGATGTAGCTCATTGAAAAAGCACTCCTGAGTTCAATCCCCAGTACCCACCCACACACAAATGAATCAGGGATAAATTTAATTTAATCAAGGAGGAGAAAGACTCGTGCACTGAAAACTATAGAACATTGATGAAAGACATCCCATGTTCATGGGGTAGAAGACTTAACTACCATTTGTTAAAATGTGCTCACTTCCCAAAGTATCTACAGATTTGACACAATCCCATCAAAATACCAATGTCTTTTTAAAATAGAGATAAAACACAAAAGACCCAACACAACCTTGAGAAAGAAGAACAAAACCAGAAACATCACACAGCCTCATTTCAAAGTACATTATAATCGAAACAGAATGTTACTGTCATAAAAGCAAATATACAGACATACAGAACAGCATGTAGACTCTTCTACCCTGAGCCCCATTCAAAACTGGTAGTTTTCAAATCACTGGGTAAATGTACAGAGTGGCATGAGGAGGATGTTGCCTCCGCAAACCCTAGACGCCCACCTAGGTGTTGTGCTCTTTCTTGGTTGGAGGAGGGGCAAATGCAACAACCTGCCCTTCACCTTAGCAGAGATATCTAAATGCGCCTCACACTGAGGGAGATGTAGAAGAGTCTTGGTGTCCAGGGCAAGATGGCGAGGGGACTAGCAGGGGACCCAATCAGACAGACCTTCTGTACTTGTGCTCCTAAGTGGGGGATCCAATATAAAAACCAAAACAGACACAAGGACACAGGGGACACCAGTCAATAATAGTGAGGAGAGCGTGGGCAGGGGAGGAGATAAGGAAAGGAGGAAATTCCAGAGACCATAAAAAGAACAGGCCAAAACTCTCCACGGACTCCTGACTCGGGGCCCTTCTCTTTGGAGAAGTCTGTGTCCCCTGCTTTTGCATCACCCTGCTGCTTGCTTGCTGTCTGTGTCCTGCTCTTCAATTCTTTGCTGAACAGAGACAATGAACCCAGCACCTCTAGAAGGTATCAATACCGCTGAACCTCTAGAAATGTCAATGAAGTGGAAGTCCTCAAATTTCTGTTAGATTTATTTCCCACTCATTGATACACAAGCATCATATCAAGAAGCCCAGAGTGGCAGCTATGCCTCTCTCACTTGGTCCAAATGCCACGGTGTCACCCACGTGTCAGACCAGTGCAGTGCCTTCTGTCAAGGAACACCACGGTGTCACCCACATGACAGACCAGCCCAGTGTCTTCTGTAAAGGAATGCCACGGTGTCACCCACGTAAAGACCAGCGCAGTTCCTTCTGTAAAGGAACGCCATGGTGTCACCCACGTGACAGACCAGCGCAGTGCCTTCTGTGAAGGAACACCACGGTGTCACCCACGTGACAGACCGGCACAGTGCCTTCCGTAAAGGAACACCATGGTGTCACCCACGTGACAGACCAGTGACCTGCCTTCTGTAAAGGAACACCATGGTGTCACCCACATGACAGACCAGTGACCTGCCTTCTGTAAAGGAACACCATGGTGTCACCCATGTGACAGACCAGTGCAGTGCCTTCTGTGAAGGAACACCATGGTGTCACCCACGTGACAGACCAGCGCAGTGCCTTCTGTGAAGGAACACCATGGTGTCACCCACGTGACAGACTGGCGCTGTGCCTTCTGTGAAGGAAAAGCAGTTGAGATCCCAGCAAGCTGGATTCTGGTGCAGGGCTGGAGAGCTGACAGATCTTTCAGGCAGAACAGAGAAGGTGACCTGCTGGCCTTGTCACCTGAGAGCAAAGTGCTACTGTAGGCTGAATGGACAGCACTTGTCATTTCTTTGTGAGAACATTCAGAATCCTCTAACTATTTTGAATTATATGACAGAGTGACGCCGGTGTGCTAGAGGCTGGGAACGGGTTCTGTTCTTTGGCGTTGAAGAATAAACACTGAGGAATGCAGAGGCAAGCACAGAGAACAAGTTTTATTTAAGTAAGGGACAGAAAAAAAGGAAAGTGATAGAGAAAGACTTCTCCAAAGAGAAGGGGCCCAGAGCTAGGTGGCTGTGGGAGCGGGTACAACTTGCTTTCTTGGAGACCCCAGAACCCCCGCCCCTCTTTCATTATTGTCTTCTCTCTTCCCCATTTGCCCGACTAGGAGCGGGAGCTAGGAGGCTGACGACCCAGAGTTGGAGGAGCACCATCAGGAAGTTAGCCACTAGCAACCCCATCGTTCCTTCTCTGATAACCAGGTGTCCCCCTGGACCCCCATCCTTCATTACCTACACTGACTGCCTGGCCTTTGCCTCTGCCTCAGTTTGCTGAGGAATGGGACATATCCTGTCCACTAAGGTCAGGCAGGGCTACAGGCAAATTGATTTGTTTTTGGCAGTCCTCATCTGTCTGTCCCTAACGATAGCATCATTGACTCTAGTCACCCTTCTGTGAATCAGAAAAGCAGAACACATTCCTCCTGCTGGGTATGACTCTGTACCTATTAGACAACGTCTCCCCACCTTCCTGCCCCTATCCTCCTCATCCTCTGGAGACCACTTTTCTCCGCTTCTATGAGTTCAGCTTTTTAGTTTCCATGCATGTGTGAAATCAGGTGATCCCATGTGGTACTTGTCTTTCTGTGCCTGGCTTACTTTATTTAACATAATGCCTTCCATCCAGGTCCATCAGTATTGTAGTAAACAGCAGGATTTCATCATTTTTATGACTTTATTGTACTAAACTGGTAAGTACATTACATTTTCTTTGCCTTTTCATGTTCTGGTGAACACAGATTATTATGACTATTCTGATCACTTCTGTGCTTCTGTTGCTCATTATGGCATGAGAAATGGAAAGTCTGAAAGTCTAGTGGTTCATTTTCAGAATACAGTATTTATCCTTAAACGTAAAATTACTGGGTATATAAGACAAATAGCCAGAGGGAAAATACAGAGTGGTTACCAGCAATTAACTCATATAATAGCACAATAGTCTGCGGAGGTGGCAGATTCAAAGTTCACACACCTGAACAGCCCCTTGATAAACAGGGTCAGCCTGATCAACAGATAGAAATACCTCTGTTAAGAAATAGTAATGTAAGCCAGGTGTGGTGGTGCATATCTGCAATCCCAGCAGCTCAGGAGGACGAGGCAGGAGGATTTCAAGTTCAAAGTCAGTCTCAGCAACTTAGCAAGGCCCTAAGCAACTCAGCGAGACCTTCTCACTAAATAAAATACAGAAAGGGCTGGGGATGTGGCTCAGTGGTTAACTGCCCCTGGGTTCAGTCTCTGGTACAAAAATAAAGAAAGAAACAGTAACTTAAATGAAGAAATAAGAACTACATATGTGCCAAAATGCGCTCACCTCAGGAAGGCTTTCCCTCCACAAGAGAACAAAAGGAGGAGACAACTTTACTGTCTTCAGTAGGACACAGTAAAGCCTGGGTGACACCTTGGCAGACTGTGCACCCCACAAGTCTCAGGCAATAAGGAACGGGGGAGAGACCCTGCATACTAGGTGGTAGAATGTGGATTACAACCATGCTGGGTGTGCCTGGTCACCAACACTCAGTCTTGCAAGACCATCACTGAAGCCTCACTTCTGCTACACCTCGTGTTTCTGAGTCCATTCTCGGGTTTGGCAGGAGACGTGTTTCTCACACGGCAACCATCCCCACCCTAAGTGCCACCACTTGGCCTGATGGCCTGGATCCACCTATTCCCACTGCACTGAAGGACCCCAGTCAGAGGCAGCAGTCCCACTGTGACCTCTGAGCCAGAGCTCTCGGGGGCTGTGGGGCTCTCTCAAAGTCTATTTCCCACAGCTATGGTGCAGGTGTGTCCTGTAGTTCTCCTAGGGTGATGAGCAGCTCTTGTGTGATACACGAATTCCGTCATTCCCATCTCCCTATTTCTTTGGATACCTTCCTCCAAGGAAAACCTGACACTTCAAATCTGTCTTGCACGGGCCACCTTTTGATCCACGTTTCAGCCAGCCAAGCAACCAAGCTATCAGGACCTTTGCTAACCCTCAAGCACTGACACTGAACCCAGAACTCTGCTCAGTGGGCCACTGCACTACCCTTGGTCTGATTCAGAGTCGCAGCACTCTGGTCATGGCCCATTAGCCCTGATGTCCATTCCTGTCCATATTCTCCAAAGTTTTGCCTGTATGAACTGGATAATCACAGGCTTCCTCATGCATCACAACTTGTACTGCATCTTTCGGGATCTGCTGGAGCTGCTTATAGGATGGGACTCTGGATTTAGTTCAGAACTTTTAGTCCTGTGGCTGTGGGAGCCATGGTTTTCCTTTTGAGCAGGCATGGGAACTTCCAGGTCGTGTGTGCAATGACCTGAGCGCACCTAGTGGAGTCAGGAGCAACCAGCCAATCTCACTGTGCTCATAAGTTTGACAATCAAATGCATGGTGATCCAGTGCGGTCCTCTGAGTGTCTGACCAGGAGCACCGTGGTGATATCTTGCATGTCTCTATGGCTACCTCCTGCCAGGGATCAGCAGGACCCTCTATACCACTGCAGATAGAGCCCTCAGCAGTTTTAACAACAATGAGGTCAGAGAATCAATTCAGAAAACTCATCCTTCACTCTTGTTATGAGAATTTGTATCAGTCAGGGTTCTCCAGAGAAACAGGACCAGTGGGGTGCATCAGTGTATGAGTGTGCAGGCACAGGAACAGAGGGAGGAAGGGATGGGGAGGGACAGAGAGGAGGAAAGAAAGGAGAAGGGGCAAGGGGTAGAAAGAGAGAAGATGGAGAAGAGGGAAGGAGAAAGACACAGGGAGGGAAGGTAAAAGGGGGAGGTGGAGAGGAAGGGAAAGAAAAAGGAAGAGAGAGGGAGGGAGAAAAATAATTTGTTTTAAGGACCTAGCTCACATGATTTCTTGGGGGGGCTGGGTGGGTACCAGGAATTGAACTCAGGGTTATTCAACCACTGATCCATCCCCAGCCCTATTTTGTATTTTATTTAGAGACAGGGTGTCAATGAGTTGCTTAGTGCCTCACTGTTGCGGAGGCTGGCTCTGAACTCACGATCCCCTGCCTCAGCCACCCGAGCTGTCAGGATTAAAAATGTACACCACCACACCCAGCTCTCACATGATTTTTAACCACCATGGGCCAACCAGTAACAGAACTATTAACAAAATTGAAAAAATCACCTTTTATTTCACTAACTTCTAACTGAAATTTTGCATTTTCTTCAAGTACATCTGTCGACAACCATCAACACAGCAGTCCCTGTGATTGTCACCAATAGAAATCTCAGATACTTTTACACCATACTATAGTCAATACAGACCTCAAAATGTGGTTTATATTCATTACTACTTTGAAATTACTTTAGCTATTAGACCTGCCATTTGTTTGTAATATCCACATTAATGAGCACATGAATATTTCCTCACGAGAGGGTAATACTGTACACCTGCTTTATTACATATAATTTTCCATCAAGATTGCATATAATTACCCAGAGTAAGCTGGAGATAGCCAAAAAAAAGTTCCTTTTTATCAAACCAGCTTTTTTGCCCAGTACTTTGCCACTAAAGGACCTGTGTAGCTTTCCAAAGGAGAAGGCCTCTCATGACAGGCATCTGGTCATCCTGGGCAGCTCTGACTACTCTCCTCTCGCGGCCAACTTCTGGTTTGCTCTTACAGAACACAGTACTCAAATCCCTATTAGTTGTTCATTCTCCCAATGTTACTCTAAGAATGTAGATGTAATACTTTGTTTACCCCAAAGGGAGCAGAATGGGGCCACCAGCATTAATTAAGATCACATAAGGCCATTCTGTCATCCACATAATTCCATTGGTTCACACACAACCAAGTCTCTATACATCCAGCAACTATGGAAGAGAGTATGGAGGTTGCTCAGAAATTTTAAAATATGATCCAGCAATCCCACAACTGAGAATATATGGAAAGGAAATAAAATTGGGTTCTTCAAAGATGTCTGCAGCCTGGCACAGTGGCACACACCTATAATTCCAGTGGCTTAGAAGGCTGCAGCAGGAGGATCTTGAGTTCAAAACCAGCCTTAGCAACTTAGTGAGGCCCTAAGCAACTCAGCAAGAACTTCTCTCTTAATAAAATACAAAAGGGGCTGGGGATGTGGCTCAGTAGTTGAGTGCCCCTGGTTTCAATTACCATTTAAAAAAAAAAAAAAAAAAAAAACGACGTCTGCACTACCACATTCTCTGTAGCACTATTCACAAAGACCAGGACAAAGGAACAACGTAAGTGTCCATCAGTGGATGAATCAACCATAAAAAGAAGGGAATACTGTCATATGTGACTGCATATACAAACATGGGGGACTCTGTGATAAAAGAAATAAGCCAGACTCAGTGAGATAAATGTCCATGATATCACTCATATGCAGATTCTGAAAAGGCAGAAGCAGAATCAGGGGCTAAGAGAGAGAAAATGGAGATATGGTTTCAGTTGTAAGGCAAGTAAGAAATCTGCCAGGCAGCAAATCCTATGTGCTCAGTACACACACATAAATTAATTGTGTAAGGGAACACACAGCATTTTCCACAATGTAGCACAACTTCAAATTATATTCCTTTAAATGCATACTTTTTGTGAGGCAGGTGGGGGATCAACCATACCTCGATAAAGCTGAAGAGAAAATCACTACTCTTAAAAAAAAGAAGTCTTTATAGCCAGGTATGGTGATGCATGCTCATAATTCCAGTGACCTGGGAGACTGAGGCAGGAGGACTGCAAGTTCTAGACCAGACTCAACAATTTAGTGAGGCATTGTCTAAAAATAAAAATAAAATTAAAAAGGACTTGGGTATGTACCTTAGTGGTAAAGTGCCCCTCAGTTCAATCCCTAGTACCAAAATAAATAAATAAATAAAAATAAAAAGCCTTTATATCAGCAGTTTATTTCCTTAGCCATTTTAGATTTTCTGACCCACTCTTTGAAATCCTGAACCAGGTCAAATCTCTTTCTTACATGTCCTGTCTCTGCACATTCTGGGCTTAGAGGACATGCTCTGTGAGGATTCCTGCAGTGGTGTGTCTGCTCACATTGACAGGCTATGGTAGAAAGAGGAACCAGATGTCCTCAGACACTGAGGGCACCATATGTCCAGTCTGCCAGTGAGAACTGTTCATGAGAGAATATAATAAAATGAGAGGCAGGAACTGGGGCCTCACTGGAACCAGCATCCTTATGGTTCCAGTGAGATGCAACCAGAGCTGAGTCAGTGGCTGCTGGGAGGACCAAAGTCTGTAATTCACTGTTCCTTTTTTTTAAGGAGTGGGGGTACTGGGGATTAAACTCAGGGGCACTGGACCACTGAGCCACATCCCCAGCCCTACTTGTATTTTATTTAGCGACAGGGTCTCACTGAGTTGCTTAGGGCCTTGCTAAATTGCTGAGTCTGGCTTTGAATTCACGATCCTCCCGTCTCAGCCTCTGGAGCTGCTAGGGTTACAGGTGTGCACCACCACACCTGGCATTCACTGTTCTTGAGCAACGTTGATGATATGGCCAACCTGAAGAGAAGTGAATGCCAGCGGGCACAGTGGCCCACACCTGTCATCCCAGCAGCTGGGAGGCAGATACAGGAAGATCACGAGTTCAAAGCCAGCCTCAACAAAAGAAAGGTGCTAAGCAACTCAGTGAGATCCTGTCACTAAATAAAATACAAAATAGGGCTGGGATGTAGCTCAGTGGGCAAGTGCCCCTGAGGTCAATCCCTGGTACCCACATCAACCCCCGAAAAAAAGAGAAGTGAAGGCCACATGTGCAAGACAGCTGAAGATGTCAAGAACAGATGAAGATGGCCACTCTCAAACATCTATTTCATTTGAAGTTGTTTCATTTAGGAAACTGAAATATGGTGATGTCCCAAAGATAGCAAGAATCTTCTCTGTGCACACGTCTCTGGCTTGGGATGATGAGGGGCTCTGAGAAGAAACATGAGCGATGCTCACAAGCCAGGGCCAATATCCTCAGGCACCACATCCTCCCCACCTTCCTCAGGGAAGCCCCTGGCATGCCCACAGTGAGCTGGGGCCAACAGGAGCTCCACGACTAGAGGACTCTGGGCTCCTTGGGCTGGGGGACAGAGAGCTGACCCATGGTCACAGGCCTATTTGCCGGCCTGAGGTGGATGTCATGCCTGAGCCATGTGAATACCCATCTGGCTGGGCCACAATACCCAGGCATTTGGTCAAGTGCAACTCTGGAGGTTCCCGAGACAGGATTCTGGAGGTCTGGATGAGACTGACACTTAAACTCGTAGACTCTGAGGAAAGCACATGATGCCCCACAGTGTGGGGTGGGCCTCCTCCAGTCACTGGAGGACAGGAATAGGGCAGAGCCCAGCCTTCTTTGGGAAAGAAGAGACCAGCAAAGGCCCTAGGATTCAAGTGAGACTCTCCCTGGGCCTCCAGAAGACTTTGTATCTGTTGTTTTCTGGAGAGCCCCAAATAAGAAAATGGGGAAAAACTAAGAAAATATTTGCTCTATGCACTTTGCTGTCTCCCTGTTTCGGGGGTAAGCATGGCACATGCCCATCTTCCACAGCACTGTCTGATTAAAGGAATCTCTCTAGCTTGGTGAGTGGGATGACATGATTGCAGTCCAACCACCCATGATGGGCACAGACTTATGCCCAAACCCTCTCCAGGTATGAATCTGTATGGCAAAGACTGCCACATCCAAGAGTGGGATGAGGGAAACTGAGCACTCTGCAGTCCCCTCATCTGCAGGGGGACACATCCTCAGACCCCCAGGGTACTCCTAAAGCTGTGGGTGGTACCAAACGGTAGAGGTGGGATTGTGGGCCACCGTGCCTGGATGAAAAAGCACTTCACGGCTTCTCTTTGGCATTCCTGAACTGCCAGCATCACTACCCCTGCACTTTGGGACCTTCATTAAGTAAAACAAACGTTACTCAAACACAAGCAGGTCTGATAACCAAGACTGCTACTAGGAACTAAGAGTAGGATAGTGCGAATATGCTGAATGGGTGATTCACACTCTGGGTGGGACAGGGCAGAAAGGTGTGAGATTTCATCATGCTACTCAGCAGAGTGCACAAGTTACAATTTATGAACTATTTTGAGAATTTTACATTCAAAATCTTTGGACTATATTTGACAGTGGGTAACAAACTGAGGACATAAAACCATAGATAAGGAGCACTACTGTTGTTACAAAAATCAGATTTCAAAACTAATTTTTGAAAAATACACCGAAATTTTTTAAAAGTCTGAACTGATATGATTAAAAAAAAAAAGAATATTTTCAAGGACTCACCTTTAGGGAGAATACCTGGGGAACTGGTCAAAGATGGCAAACTGAAAACACAAAACATCCAAAAGGATGAAGGAAAGAGACAACAGCACAAGAATAAGGAAATGGGGGACAGGCTGGCTAGACAGATCAGGGAGGTGAACTGCAAGCCATTCACAGGGTTAGGCTGAAAAAACAACTTCGCTGCTGAAAAGGAAGGGGGGCCTGGAAAGCAGGAGCAGAATGGGGCCAGTGACAGCCCAGGTGGGAGGTGGAACTGGGGAAGCACAATGACACTGGGCCCCACCTGGGCACCCACCGTGAGACACTCTGTTTGGGACGATAAGAGAACTGGGTCCACCATTCCCAGACATAGCCACCTGGGTGGACTCTGAGAGGGAGAAGAAAGCAATATAGTCTACACAGGGCAGGACCCAAGAGGGCTCAAATGTTAGGTCCCAGGTGCAGCCAAGCCCTGGTAGCCCATCCACACAGGGATCATGGGACAGGGATGCTTCTGAGGAACACATAGAGAAAAAAAGAACTCAGAGAAAGAACAAATAGGAGAAATCAGACATTAAAAAAAAGCAAAAAAGACAACTGAAACTGCCAAGATAGGATCTGGGATATAATAGGTAGGAACAATATTGCAAAACAAAAATTCCTAGAAATTAAAATACAGAGCCAGGTGTAGTGGCGCATACTTATAATCCCCCAGAGACTCATGAGGCTAAGGCATGAGGATTGCAATTTGAGGCCAGCCTCAGTATTTCAGTCAGTTTTTTTGCTGCTGTAACTAAAGGATCCAACCAGAACAATTGTTAAAGGGGAAAAGTTTATTTTAAAGTATCTTACAGTTTTAGAGGTCTCAGTCCACAGAAGACCAGCTCCATTCCTTGGGGATCAAGGTGAAGCTGACCATCATGGCCAAAGAATGTGGCAGAAAGAAGCAGCTCACATGGTGATCACAAAGCAGAGAGAAAGAATCCACTCCCCAGATACAAAATATATACCCAAAATCACGTGCCCAGTGCCCCACCTCCTTCAGCCACTCCCACCACCTCAGTTACCACACAGCTAATCCCCACTGGGGGTTAACTCACTGATTGGGTTAAAACCTCACAACCCAGTCATTTCTCCTCTGAACCTTCTTGCATTGTCTCATGTGAGCTTCTGGGGGACATCTCACATCCAAACCATGACCTCAGTGACTTAGCAAGGCCTAAGCAACTTAGTGAGGCCCTATATTAAAATAGAAAATAGAAAGGGCTGAAAATATGGCTCAGTGGTAAAGTGTCTCTGAATTCAATCCCTAGTACCAAAAAGAAAGAAAAACAAAAAGAAAAGAAATTAAAATATAAAACTAGAAGAAGAAGAGGGAAAAAAAGAAATATAAAGTAGAATGAAAACAAAAGCACAAAGCAGAATAAAGAGGAAACATACAGGAACCAGTAAGAGAGGACAAACACCCACATATCGGGAGTGACACGGGCACCTGTGTTTAAAAACAGGGTGAGAAATTACCAGAGACAATAGGAAAACGCCGCACCCTGGGGATGAACTGTAAGCTCAATGAGGGACTAGGTAAAACACATTTTAAAAAAGAGACCACGACACATCACAACACAGATCACAGCAGGAAAAGACACAGACCTCCCTGCGCCTTAGTGACCTGAGGTTGGAAGAGCAACACACCTGTGTGCAGTTGTAGAGGATGCCGGCCTCACTGCACCTGTGACCCAAGACACCAGGACATGCATGGTCTCCACACAGGAGCCAGCTTGCATTGTAGGGACAGGAGTCACTCACACAGTCATCAGAGGACATTCACCTCACTGCACCTCTTCGAACTGCTAGGGCCCCGAGGTGACCCAAGGAAACCTTATTCAGAGCACAGCCTCTCAACACGTGCAGCTCTCTGGGATGTGCCCTGTACCAGGTACACAGCCCCACCTCCAGATGCTGGGTGTATCACATAACTGGACTGCAGTAGGGATGTGCCCTCCTCACGGGGGAGGCAGAGCAGTCTCAGGTTCACCTACCTATCGGCCACATCCAGGTCTGAGTCCATCTTCTCCAGGTCCTTCATGACACTATCCAGTTGCTCACCCTGGTGGTGAAGGACCTTTGCTGTATCTTCCAGGCGCCTCTGGGAACTTGCCATCAGTCCTGTCAACTCCTGCCCCCTGGTTGTGGGGGAAGGCGTCACCTCAGCAGCAGCACCTGGCGGGGACAAGAGCAATTCCCTCCAGAAGTGCTCGATGATGTTGAAGACAGCATTGCGGCTGGGACGCAAGGAGCCAAACCAGTGCTTGAGGTGGCCCTTCTCCAGGACAGTGATGGCACTGAAGATAAAGTGTGACGCTTCCTTCCTGATCTCGACAATGCTGGAAAGGGGCAAGCCCACAAGAACCTCTCCAGCTCTGTCTGTTGTGAACTTGAGTGAGCAAGGCAACAAGGACAGTTTCCCAGGGACCCATCGCTTCTCAAGATCCAAGTAGTAGGAGCAGGGCCAGGAGTAGATGCAAACATCACCGCTCATCTGTCCTGGGTCTACTATGCCACACCAAGGCCACAATGTCTGCTCTGAGGGAGAAAAAACATATTCAGTGGGCAGGTGAGGCTAGGAATGGACGCAACACCCTTAGACTAGGAACCTGAGGAAACAACTGGTAGGAGCAGCCTGAAAGCAGCACCAGGGTAAAGCCAAAGCCTCCCCATGGCAAGCAAAGGAGGCAAAGATGGGGTAGAGAGGGATGAGAGGAGAGCCAGGGCTGCCAGGCCCAGACCTGTATGTATCTCCCCTGTCACCCCAACCTGAGTCCTTCTGCCCCATCTCACCTGGGCAAGCCCTGAGAAGGACGACCACCAGAGGCATGACCCAGGGCCTGGGCCTCACTCCTTGGACCAGACAGACATGCCATTATGGCAATGATGTCCTCATCATAGCACACTCAAGTGAGATTCACACAGGGTCACCTTGAAACCTCCACACACACATTTATTTATTTTTGGTACTGTAGATGAAATCCAGGGGTGCTCTACTGCTAAGCTACACTCATCCCTTTTTATTTTTAGAGAAGATCTTGTTAAGAGCAAACTTGTAATCCTCCTGCCTCAGCCCCCAAGTAGCTGGGATTACAGATGTGTCACATGCCCAGGTTTACATGTATTTAATCGCAGAGTAAACAATGCTGTAGACAAACATTCCAGTTTTGGACTCTAATTTCACAGTGTTCTACGTAACTATGGAGTCAGGTGCACATGTACATGTTTACGACACACATAACTTTATGAGCCACAAGCAGTGAAGGTGCACCATCTGCTTTTTTATGTTTACATTTACACTTATCAAGGCACTCTGACATGTCATGGACGACAGGTTTGAATCAACCCTCATAAAGCACGTGGTTCAGCTTGCTCATTGCACAGATACAGAATATAAGTGAAGAAAGGATGAGGACTTGTACAAGGTTCTACCGTGAGTTTAGAGCCCTGGCCTGGCAGGAGCCAGACCTAGTAATGTGAGTAAAAGTCCTCTTCTAAGTATACAGTGGTCAACATCAATGTGGTATCTTTTTCTCCCTCTCCCTCCCGCTCTCCCTGTCTCACTCTCTCACTCTCCCCACCGCCCCGTCTGAATCTCTGTCTCTCACTGTCTTTCTTACTCTGTCTCTCCCTCCATCTCTGGATGTATCTTTGCCTGTTTTACTTTTTCTCGGCACCTCACTGTCCCCCCGTGTCTGCCTGCCTGCCTGGTCATGACACTGCTCCTCCCACATGTGTCTGCACACACCGCCAGGCCAGGAAGAACCAAGACAACAGCTCACTGGTTGTGGCTGGACATTCAGGTCGCGGAGCAGAGGGAGACACACCATGGCTGAGTGCAGGTACCCTGAACTCACCTCTGCCACAGAAGAGAATCAAGACAGCAAAGCCAAGACTGCATCTGAGGAGTGTGACTAAGGGAGAACTCTGGAAATCAGCAAGGGAGAGTCAGAGACAGCACAGGGACAGTAACAAAGCATAGAGCAGCATCAACTCCAGCTCCCTGGAAAAGGTAGTTGGAAAAAGAACAGCAGCAGCAGCAGCTCTACAGTGCTAACTGCAGAGTTCCACAGACCTCATAGGCTTTCCACCAGCTGGGGGCCTGGCTGAGGTCCAAACAACTGCTTTACTCCAAAGAAGGAACTCACATTGGCCCTCTCAGAGCCCAGGACCCAGGCTGCTACAACAGCCACTGCAAGGCGCCATTTGCCTGAAGGTCTGACCACCAGTCTGATGCCACTAAAAGCCTTAAGCCTATGAGTGTCAAGAGGTAAAAGACAGACCCACAGCGTCTTGCAGTCCTAGGAGAGAGGCTACAAGTACCATATCTCCCTGCCTTGCCTAGCCTCTCCCAGTGGGAACCGGGAAGATCTCCCTCACAGCTGGATGTGATGGCACACACCTGTAATCCCAGTGACTCAGGAGGTGAGGCAGGAAGACTGCAGTTGGAAGTCAGTCTCAGCAGCTTCGCAAGGTCCTTAGTTATTCAGTGAGACCTTGTCTCAAAATGAAAAATAAAAAGGGCTGGGGATGCAGCTCAGTGGTAGTGCATCTCTGGGTTCAAATCCCTAATACCAAACAAAAATAAAACTCAAGGGGCTGGGGATATAGCTCAGTTGGTACAGTACTTGCCTCACATGTGTAAGGCCCTGGGTTCAATCCCTAACATAATAAAAACAACAATAACAAAAACCCCAAGAAAACAAAACCCAACTATATAAAAAACTCACTTCATTGGTAAAGATACAGACTGAAAGTGAAATGCTGTAAAAACATAAACCTTGCAAATAAAAAGTAAAATAAGCAAGAATAGCTACAGTAGTGTCAGATAAAGCAGATCTAAAATAAACAATTATAAAAAGAAACAAGACGGGTACAGTGGCACACATCTGTAATCCCAAGAACTTGGGAGGCTGAGGCAGAAGGATCCTGAGTCCAAAGCAGCCTCAGCAACTTAGCAAGGCCCTAAGCAATTTAGCAAGACCCTGTCTCAAAATAAAATATTAAAAAAGTGCTAGGGATGTGGCTCACTGTTTGAGTGCCCCTGGATTCAATCCCTGGTACCAAAAAAAAAAAAAAAAAAAACACAAAAACACACAACAAAGTGGAAAATCTATAGATACATGGAAAATGAACATGCTCCCAAATGAACAGTAGGTAACTGAAGAAATTAAAAGGTAAAATTTTAAATATTTTTCTTTTTCTTGCTTGTTTGTGTGTGTGTGTGTGTGTGTGTGTGTCTGTGTCTGTCTGTCTATCTGAGATTTAATCCAGAAGCACTGGACCACTGAGCCATATTCTCAGCCCTTTTTATTTTATTTATTTTTTTTATTTTGAGACAGGGTCTTGCTAAGTTGCTTAGGGCCTCACTAAGTTTTTGGCCTTGAATTTGTGAGCCTCCTGCCTCAGCCTCCCAAGTAACTGGGATTACAGGTGTGCACTACCACACCTGGTTCCAATTTTTCTTAAACTATTCCAAAAGTTGAAAAAGAGGAAACTCTGTTAATTTTTTTTTCTTTTATGAAGCCAGCATTACCCTGTTACCAAAACCAGACAAAAATATAATTAAAAAAGAAAATTACAGACTAATGTCCTGGATGAATACGAATACAAAAATTCTCAATAAATCACTAGAAACCCAAATCCAACAGCACATGAAAAAAGACCATACACCATGATGAAGGGGTACTCATCCCAGAGGAAAAAAGATGGTCTGACACTTATAAATCAATAAGCATGACCCAGCACACCAACAATAAAGTACAGAAACCATACGACAATTAAAAATACAGAAAAGGCACTCAAAAAGATCCAACTCCCCTCCTGATAAATACTCAACAAAGTAGGTACAGAAGGAACACATCTCAGACTACTAAGGTCATATATAAAAATCCACAGCCAATATTATACTGACTAGGAAAAAACTGAAAGCGTTTCCTCTAAGATCTGGAATAAGACAAGGATGTCCACCATCACTACTCTTACTCAATACAGTACTAGAGGCTTAGCAAAAGCAATTAGGGAAGAGAAAAAAAGGCATTCAAATTGGAAGGAAGGAAGTCCAGTTATGTTCGCAGATGATATGAATTAGTGTAGAACCCCAGGTCTGCCAAGTACAGTGGTACACACCTGTAATCCCAGTGACTTAGGAGACTGAGGCAGGAGGATCGAAAGTTTGACACCAGCCTCTGCAATTTAGCAAGGTTCTAGGCAACTTAGTAAGATACTGTCTCACAATAAAAAATAAAAAGGACTGGGGACATGGATCAAAGGATAAGTACCCCTGGGTTCAATACCCAAATATAAAAACAAACAAACAAAAGGAGGGACAAGTAAGAAAGAAAACCCTAGGTTTACAGATTTAGCTCAGTGGGAGAGCACTTGCCTTGCATGTGTTGGGCACTAGGTTAGATCTCCAAACAAAACCCTAATGACCCTATCAAAAAGCTGTTAGAACTTGATAAACAAATTCAGTAAAGTTTCGAAACACAAAGTCCACATACAAAAATCAGTAACATTTTACATTCTGACAACAAGATTGCTGAAAAAGAAATCAAGAGAGCAATCTCATTCATAATACTTATAAGACAAGGATGAATTGGGGATAACTGTAACAAAGGAAGTCAAAGATCTCTACAAAGAAAATTATCAGACATTGTGAGAAATAGAAAGTCTAGTGGTCCACTTTCAGAATAATATTTAGCCTTAAATGTAAAACTGGGATTAAGAAAGGCAGCCAGAGGGGAAAGAAAGCAGAATGCAAAGACACACAATAGCACCACACCTATGTATATGGCAGATCCAAAGTCTATGCACCTGCATAGTCTCTTGCCAAACAGAAGGTGGGGAAAGGGGTCAGCCTAACTAACAGAGACAGAAATCTCTGTTAAAGAAATAGTAATTTAGGGCCAGGCATGGTGGTTCATACCTATAGTACCAGCAACTCATGAGGCTGAGGTGGAAGGATCAGAAGTTCAAAGCCAGCCTTAGCAACTTAGTGAGGCCCTAAACAACTTGGCAAGATCGTCTCAAAATAAAAAATAAAAGGGGTTGGGGACATGTCTCAGTGGTTAAGTGCCTCTGGGTTAAATCCCCCGTACAAAAAAAATAAATAAATAAATAGAAATAGTAACTTAGGTAAAGAAGTAAAAGCTATACACATGGTAGAATGCATGCACCCCAAGAAGGCCTTCCCACCACAGGAGAACAAAGGGGGTAGGAACAGCTAAAAGTACATTTCTTTAAATAACCCAATAGGAGACAGTAAAACTTAGGTAACATTGGGAAAGACTGTACATCCCATTGTACTCAGCCAGTGAGGAACTCGGGGAGGGACTTTGTGCACTAGGGGTAAAATGCTAGTTGTACCCAATCTGTGTGTTCTTGCTTGCCAGATTTTTTTGGTAGCACATCCTTCTACAGAAGTAAATTTTGCCTTGCTGAGTTAATTCTGAGCACGTGTTTGATTCCTGACAGCACCCGATATTTCTAACAGATACTGCTAAAAGAAATTATAGAGGACATACACAAAAGGGAAGATATTATGTGTTCATGGGTTGGAAGGATATTATTAAAATGCTTATAGTACAAAAGTGACCTATAAGTTCAATGTAGTCTCCATAAAAATGCCAAAGGTATTCTTCACAGAAGTAGAAAAACAATCCTAAAATTCATATAGAACCATAGAAGACCCAGAATAGTGAAAATGAGCAAAACAAACAATAAAGCTAGAGGCATCATAATGTCTGACTTAGAAACATATTCTACAAGGATTGGGGATGTAGCTCAATGGTAGAGTATTTGCCTAGCACGTGGCAAGCCCTAGGTTCAATCCCTAGTACTGGAAAAACAAACAAAAAACAAAAGTAAAATCATATTACAAAGCCATAGTAACCAAAGCATGGCATAAAAATGACACTCATACCTTTGGAACAGAATAGAGAACCCAGAAATTAATCCATGTATGCAAAGCCAATTCTCAACATAAGCTTGCAGAAGTACCCCACTTCCCCACCCCCGATGCAACCACAGTGTTCTGCCCAAGTTGAGAAGAGCCACCTGGCCCTCTCCTCTCCCTGACCCTAACCCTCTCCCCTCTCTTCCTTCCCACAAGGTGGGGGTAGGGGTGGGGAGGGGGTGTTGCAGAGGCTTAATGCGCTTGGGACATGATTTGGTACCTCTGGTTTGTTTGACTGGAAGCTTTGGAGAATGAAAACCACATTCTATTCTGAGTCCTTGTTCAGTGACTTCTTTATGACAGGCACTCATGGTTTGCCACATTTGTGCATCTGGGATTCTGGGGCATTGATAAGGTTCATCCTGCTGAGTGGCCACCTCCTGTGCTTGGAGTCCCACTGACAGCAGTCTCCATCAAGTACTGTACAAGACAAACTGAACAAATCAGAGTGACATAGCAGCTGGTCAGTTAGGGGTCTGAGGAGACTGTCACTGTGTCCTGAATTCTCTATGACTGGTAGGGCATCACCATACCCAGAACCTGCCACCTGGCTTTCATTTTTACCACGTGATCAGAGTTGGCCTCAGACAACAGGTAGCCACAGAAACAAGCAAACGTGATGATGAAGATGAGAAGAGGAAGAAGGCAAACTTTACATAATGGCATGCTCAACATACACAAAATTGAGGGGCCAGGTTAGAGCTAAATAAAAATTCCAACAAGTCTGCTCTTAAATAAATTCAACTTCTCTGGTAATACAATTCATCCCAGGCCTTCTCTTAGCCACATTCCCCAGATATGAGCAAAGTACCAGAACACAGCTCTATCAGTTACTAATTCCTGAAATCAAGACACACTGCAAAAAAAGCTGATGTACTAGATTTTGTCATCATCAAAAAATAAAATGAGTCTTAAAAGTAACACAGTTATCAGGGTTGAAGAAACCTTAGAAATAATCCCAGATCACAGATGGGACCTTGGTCCTTCAGGGATCCTAAGCTAGGCCTCCTAAGAACCTGTCCTTAGCCATACCAAAGGGAACCTCCTCATTAAAAATAAACAAAATACTTTTACTCTCACTCTAAGAAGGCCAGGAAGTTAACAATCTGATGTCACTGGAACACTGAGGAAATTTTCTCAGTTATAGAAGACATCTTTTCTTTCTGTATAGAAAGTAGTCTTTTTTTTTTTTTTTTTAGAAAGAGTGAGGAGAGAGAGAGAGAGAGAGAGAGAGAGAATTTTAATATTTTATTTCTTAGTTTTCGGCAGACACAACATCTTTGCTTGTATGTGGTGCTGAGGATCGAACCCGGGCCGCGCGCATGCCAGAGGGGTGCGCTACCGCTTGAGCCACATCCCCAGCCCTAGAAAGTAGTCTTGAATCTGAGGAAGAAGTGCCTCTAGCAGGACCACCCTCCCCACAGTTCCCAGCATACCCCAGGTCCACACAAAAGTTCTCCAACAGGACAAGCCTTTCCAATGTCTTAGTTTCTCCCAACACATGGATAAATCACAGTGAATCCTGGGCAACAGGTCCCTGAATTTGGAAACATACACTGGAACCCTCCACTGTGGTGACTCAAGAGACAGGAACAGCCAGACCCAGTGGCACACGCCTGTTATCCCAGCAATTCAGAAGGCTAGGGCAGAAAGATTGCAGAATAGCAAAAATGGTCCTGAGCAAAACAAACAACAAAGCCAGCCTCAGCCACTCAGTGAGACCCCATCTCAAAATAAAAAATGCTAGAGATGTAGCTCAGTGGTAAAGCACCTGACTTTTTCAATCCCATATTAAAAGTGGGCAGGGGCAGGTGCTGAAACATTTAGTGCTACAAACAACCTGCATGTACCCCAGTAAGTACAGTGGCCATAGCACAGGCAAAGGTCACGAGTGTCACCCTCCACAAGCCAGTGGCACCACTTCTCAAAATTAGAGGAGGTGGAGCTACTTCAACTCAGCCATGTCCTCAAAGTCTAAGAAAAGCACCAAAGATGAAGAGCTCCATGCTTGAGTGCCAGTTGGCCCCTGAGGATGGCCTTGCCCTGTTGTTTCAGCTAAAAGGGGCTCCTTACTACCTGGTCACACCCAAACATGTGGGGATGGGGTGATCATGACTCATTAAATGGTTCAATGCCTGGGTACATGCAGGGGAAAAAAAAAACAACAAACTCACATTGGGTTCCTCCTACTATACTCAACAAAGATCACTTCTGACACCACATGTACAGTGGGTTTTCCCCACACCCCATCCAGCTATCAGTTCTAAAGTGGACGGTTCTCTAACCCAACTCAATTCTGACACTGCCTGCTTGAGACAGGATCAGATCCCACAGGTTGAGGATTCAGTATCCTAAGATGGTCAATTTCATGTCAATTGCCAGCCCAGGCTGCCTTAACCTGTGCTCTGACGCCCAGCTATAGATCTGAATTCTATAACCCTCTCCCTGGGTTTGATCAGCTTGCTCAAGTGGTTCAATGAACTCTGGGAAACACTTGTGTAAGGTGTGGGGAAGAGGCCTCCATGCCCTCCCTGGGTACCACCCTCCAGGAACCTCCCCACATTTACCTACCAGGAAGCTCTCAGAATCCTGTGCTTTTGGGTTTTCATGGAAGTTTCATTCCATGGGCTTCATAGATTAAATCACTGGCCATTGCGAATCAAATCAACCTTCGGCTCCTCTCCCTTCCCTGGAGGCTAGGGATGGGGCTAAAATTCCCAACCTGGAACCTGCACTTGGTCTTTCAGTGATGAGTCCCATCCTGAAGCTACCTGGGGCTGCTGGCCAGCGGGGGCTCTTCAGCAGACAAAAAGACTTTATCATTTCAGAGACTCCCAAATTTCTCAGGAGTTGACTGCCAGAAAAACAGAAAAAATATATATTTCATTCAATCACACTGCTACACACATTATGGAAAGTGAATAATTACCTGACCACAAGTGACTTCCTGAGCATATACCTCATGGAGGTAGTCCATGAGTGTGAAGTGAAATTGTTCACAAATTCCCCCAAAGAATTACCTTACCTAGCATCAGAGAAAGCTTTCTGAGGCTCCTACTCAGCTCCTTCACTTTATCACAAACTTCATAACTTTGGAAAAGTGACCTCACCTACTGGGCCTCTGTTTACTCTCTCTGGTAAAATAACTAAAAGACTTCAGAACACCACCAGCAGTAAGACACTTTAAAATTCAGAGAAAAGGACAGAAAAATAAAAGATGAGGAAGCACTTGTCCTTATGTCCTTATGACATTATAGATAATAAATAGGAGAAAAGTATTCAAATGTGAAATATCAAGAAAGCAGCAAAAGGAGAAATGTGTGGCCACAACTTTTCCTACCACAGATCTCCAGGGCACCTTTCCCAGAAAACCAAAGTAAATGGACACTAAGTGGAAGGACAGAAGTGATAAAAAAACATTCCCACCATGCACGGGAAATCTTCCAAGTGTGTACAAAACCTCCGTGTCCTTCCTCATCACCTCCTGCCCCTGACACACAATCACTCATGCAGACTCCTCAGGAAGGGGGTCCCTGCCCTCCTATAAGCCAAGCCTTCCTCCTGAGCTCTCCATTCCAACCCACTTCTCTCTAGCACCAATAACTGCATCTCCCCCGTACCCAGTTCTGCAAACTTGATCTGTTACAAGCCAAATGGCAAGTACTTTAGATCTCACAGGCCATGGGTCTGCCACAGTCACTCACTTCTGCCACTGTAGAGGGCAAATAGTCAGACAACACATCAAAACAAGGATGGTGGGTGTCCCAATACAACTTCATTTACAAACACGTGGCAGCCAGACATGCCCTGCAGTGTGCAGTCACCCTGACCCCACCACCTGTTCTCTGCCCAGCAACCAATAAAACAGAATTATGAAAAGTGACTCTTCTGCACAAATCCCTTCCCAACGTAGAACAGGGATGTAGCTCAGTGGTAGAGCACATGCCGAACACCAGCAAAGCCCCAGGTTCCATCTCCAGCACCCCTGTCACTGAAAAAGAAACAACCACAAAAACAAAAACACCTTTCCAAGTGTGCTTGGAGTAAGTCCAACTCCTCACCACAGCCAAATGCATTCTGCAGCTTAATTCTGCTGCCCTTTCCACTAGCTATTCTCTCTGGAAATGAATGATACTTTTCACTTCAGGCCTCTGCTCAAATGGCACCTGAGCCCTTCCTAATTAATCCCCTGAACCATCACCTAGCAAAGCATTCCCACACTCCAGAGTTTGTTCACATTTACAATGCTATCAACTAAAGTCAGCACACAAGAGAAAGAGAACATCACAGCTAACAGGCCCCCATGCATGTGTGCTGAATGAGCCACATCCCACCACATGGAAATAAGGACTCTATCCATTCCCTCGCATACTGCCTAGCTTTCTGGTGATTCTCCATTCCCAGAGTCGTTATTGGGATGCTGCCTACTGCAAGCTGGAACAGCCTACACAGCACCAACATGAACCTGAAGACCTGCATTGACCCTGCCGTGTACAACACAGATCTAGCATGGGAGGTCACGGCATGAAGCTCTGGGGTGTCTGAAGCTAATATATACAAGTGACGCTCTTGGGGAACAAGTACTTGGTCACACAGCCAGCACTACTAACATCATGGTTGGCATAATGCATGTCTTTCAGCATTTCCATCATACAGGAGCCCAAGTGAGACTCAACAGTAAGTAAACACCCTATTTTTAGTTCATTTCCAAAGTAGCAGAGCTAGAGACATTTTACACACCTCCCACTACCTCCAAATTTCAAGGCTGGAAGAGAAAACAGAGGGGCAGTGTATGTGGTGGGGCAGTGCAGCTGGCTTTTTCCTATTACCTGTCCTCCCACTCTGCAGTATATCCTCTTTCCACTCCCTCAGAGGCTCCCAGCCCCACCCTGGAAGGCTCAGTCATGCTGTCCGAGGGCATTTCAACCCAACACCATGGCCTACTCACAGTGCATGTGCTAGCTTTTCAGAGAGAGCTGATTGTGTGCTGTTTCCACTGCACTTCCTCCAAAACACTAACTTCAACCCCTTTCCTGTTGCTCTTTCAGGGATGGCACTAACCAAGAGGGTCAGGTTCTGTAAGTCTGAGTGGGGCCAAAGGATGTGCATCACTAGCTGGTTCCTGGCTCTGCCAGGGAACTTCAGCGACATATACCTGTATTCCAGACCTCTCTTCCCTCCCACATGTACAACAGTGCTCACATTAACACCAGAGGGCCATCATGTGGATAAGGGGAAATATGGCAACAAATATCTGGCTCAAGAGTCAAGGTCCTATACACAACAGTGAATCTCACCACTGCGTACATCCACAGACTTGAATCCTAAGTAAAATTACATATTTTCATAATTATATCAAAATGGATTCTATTGTCATGTATAACTAAAAAGAACCAATAAAAAAAGTTTAAGGTCCCAGACATGTGGGTAAGAGATTAGTTGTCCCCAGAGATCTTGGGGTGTATGTGGATGTGCTGGCCCTGACCTCCTCTTTCTCAGAGAACTTGGTCTCAGGCACAGAAATTCAGCCTGGGAAATGCTTATCTGAATTTCAAACTGTGTGGGGGAAAAAACAAACAACCCATTCTGCCAGGCATGAGGGGGCATGCAGGTAAGTGATCTCAGTGACTCTGGAGGCAGAGGCAGGAAGATCACAAGTTCAAGGTCAGCCTGGGCAACTGAGCGAGACTGTCTCAAAATGATAAAATAAAAAATAGAACAAGCGGCCTTACCTCTGCTCTCACACCACAATCAACACAGGAGACTTCTGTGACCCCAAAAACTATAAAGGTTTTGCCCCACCTGCAAGTGAGCAATTCTGCAACAAGGGACACCAACAGGACATGCTCTACTTTGATCCAATTCTGATTCAGCCTGGAGATAGCATCAGATCCTAGTTTGAGAGCTCAGTCCTCAAGATGCCAATCACAAGCCCCAGGCTGACTTGCCTGTGCTTCTGACAGAGTCCCATACATAACCATAACCCCTTTTTGGATTGGATTTCCTCAAATGGCTCAAAGAACTAGGGAAATACTTACTTACATTCACTGGTTTATCATAAAAGACAATACAAAGAATACAGATGAAGAGAAACGTAAGAGGCATAGGGAATGGGTACAGGTTTCTACACCCTACCTGTGCACCACCTTCCAGGTACCTCCCTCTATGCGGCTACCTGAAAAATCTCTGAACCCTTTCCTTTCCAGTTGTTATGGAGACTATAGCACAGGCCTGACTGCTAATAGAAAGGGTGAGGAAACCCAGTAAGCCCATCTATTCAGATTATTTTTGACATCTCCAAGAAATTCTAGTTTCTATGGTTTGCCCTGTGGAGGGAATTATAAGCCAGGAACCATGGATTAAAAAAAAAAACAAAAAGCTGGGCGCGGTGGTGCATGTCTGTAATCCCAGAGGTTTGGAAAGCTAAGGCAGGAGGATCACAAGTTCAAAGCCAGGTGCAGCAGCAAGGGCCCACAAAACTCAGTGAGACACTGTATCTAAATAAAATATGAAACAGGGCTAGGGATGTGGCTCAGTGGTTGAGCGTCCCAGGTTCAATCCTTGATTCCCCAGTAGAACAGAACTGTATTTATTTTTATATGTGTGTGTGTGTGTGTATATATATATATAATATCAATACACATACCAGTGCATTTTTGTAGTATCCTTTATAATAAATTAGTAAATGTTTTCCTGAGTTCTGTGAACCACTTGAGCAAATAAATCAAAATTGGGGAGGGGTTATTGGGAATGCTGATTTATAACTGGTGGGTCAGAAGCCCAGATGAGTCAATCTGGGCTTGTGAGGTGAGGTGGCAGGGCAGAAAATGATAACTACATAAAATATGTTGTTAACCTGAAATAAGTCTCCCAGAAAAAAAAAAAAAAGGGAGAAAAGAAGGGGGCTAAATGAGTGAATTCACACATGCCTAGAAACACAGGCTCTATACCAGAAAAATTTTAAATGGTCAACTATGGATGGGCTTATGATTGAGTCTCTCTCCATTTTAACTTCTGTGTACATTCCCATTTCCTACCATGGCCTAGCCCACAATGACATCCATGATAGGGGACAGACAGAAGCAACTGGTGGTAACACAAGGTTAACTGCATATTTTATGCAGGTATTATTCCATGGGGGGTGTGTATGTGTGTGTGTGATATATATATATATATATATATAGATAGATAGATAGATAGATAGATATATAAAGTATCACACATACTTTCCTCATGAGGCAAATTCTGTGATGAATCATACTTCTCACATACTGAGACAATTATAAACACTCTGTACCCCACTTTTCCCATTGGCCTCCCCAGTCTGCATGCACAAGTGAAAACAAATACCCAAAGGACATTTAGTAAACACATGGAAAGATCGTAGTTTATTGTTAAGTTTTTTGAAAACTATATATACATATATAGAGTGTTAAGAGAAATTTGTGTGTGCACATGTGTGCAAAACACAAAACTCAAAATTGGTTTCCCCTATATTCTAACAACACACTTTGACACATGTATGGGAGTTTCACAGACACACACACACCAGGAAGCAAACAATTCAGGAATTCAGCAGAGGACACAAGTTGGATGTTCCCTAATTCAACTCAATTCTGATATTGTATGCTTGAGACAGGATCAAATCCCACAGACTGAGGGCTGTCCCTCCACCACTCCCCAACCCCTTCTGCCTCCCCATTCCACCTCACAAGCCCAGATTGACTCACCTGGGCTTCTGACCCACCAGTTATAAATCAGTATTCCCAATAACTCCTCCTCAATTTAGATTTATTTGCTCAAGTGTTTCAGAGAACTCAGGGAAATATTTGCATTTACTATTTTATTATAAAGGATACTACAAAGAACACAGATGAAAAAGAACACAGATGAAGATGATTTTATATATATATATATATATATATATGATATATGGGGGGGGGTGTAGGTAGGTAGGTGGGGGTAAGGTATGGGAAGAGGCCTCTCCACGGGCACCACCCTCCAGGAACCTCCCCACATTTACCTACCAGGAAGCTCTCAGAACCCCGTGCTTTGGGGTTTTATGTAGGTATCATTTCATGGGCTTGATGGATAAAATCATTGTCACTACTGATCAACACAGCCTTTAGTCCCTCTCCCCTCCCTGGAAACTGGGGCTGGGGCGTAAATTCCCAATTTACAGTCAGTCTTTCATTGACAAACCCCATCCTAAAGCCACCTGAGGCTGCTGACCAGCAGAGGGCTCAACAGCAGACAAAACATTCATTGCTTCAGATATCCAGGAATGAGAATGAAAACACATACACAACATAACATTATGCCTACATAAGACTACACTAGGGGAAGAAAAAAGGGAAAAAGGAAGGGGGCTAAATGAGTGAACGCAAACATGCCTGGAAACACAGGCTCTATACCACAGAATTTTAAAATGGTCATCTGTGGATGGGCTTATGACTGAGTCTTTCTCTCCATTTTAATTTCTGTGTACATTCCCATTTCCTACCATGGCCTAGCCTACAATAATGACATCCATGGTAGAGGACAGACAGAAGCAACTGGTGGTAACACAAGGTTAAGGGAGTAATTCCATAGAAATGGGCCCAATGTGCTGACCCCCACATGCTTTCTTTTCCAAGAAGCAATTTACCTGCAGCTCTGTCTGGCTTAAGTAGACATGATGTGTCACATTTCTCAGCAAACTACATGTTACCTGCAGGAGAAATGCAAGTTTGAAATAATGTCTCTAAAAGGAATCCAAGTGACCCTGAAAGAGGAGATTTTGTGACCCTTTCCACAGACCAGATTCTGGAACTCAGGGAGATAAAGGATAGTTCCTCCTAACCATAAAACCTGTAAGAATTTAGAGTTAAGAATCCATGGGCCAGGGGGTTGTGGCTCAGCAGTAGAGCTCTTCTAGCATGTGGGTTCGATCTTCGGCACCACATAAAAACAAATAAATGTCCAACTACAACTTAAAAAAAAAAAAAAAAAAGAATCCACAGGCCAAGGTGACAGAGTTGTCATGACAGCGGGGACCCAAAAGTCCGATGTCATCCTGCTGTCAAGTCAAGGGGGGATTCCCTAGAAATTTCACTGTGATCCCCAATAAAACTGGAGTGCAGGAGAGGCACGCTGTCCCTCTCCTGAGAGGACCTACTCTCTCCCTTGAGTGTCCCCTTTACCCTTTCCTATCCCTTCACTAAACTCATGCATGTTACTCGGAATGACATGTCTGAAACCTTTGATTTGACAGGGTTTGAAGGGGTGCGCGTGCGGGGTCAGTTTCCTGAAAGGCCCCAGCTCAGTAACCTCCGTCCCCAGGGGTGGTGGCCACACCTGTAATCCCAAGTAACTCTGGAGACTCGGAGAGGAGGACAGCAACTTCGAGGCCAACTCGGCAAAACTCTGTCACAGACATTTTTAAAAGGGGCTGGGACTAAGGCTCAGTAGTACATCCCCCGGGTCCAATCCCCAGGGCCGGAGGAAGAACCAGCCTCCACGCCGTGCCCACGGGAACTGAGGCCACCAAGCCCGGCCGCAGCACGCCGGCCCCGACCCTGCCCGCGACTCAGTCGGCCACCCTTACCGCTCTACCTGGAAGCAGCCCCCAGGCTCCTCCAGCCTCCCGAGCCTCCCGAGCCTCCCGAGCCTCCCGCTCTTTCGGGACAAATGGTCCTCTCCTTCCAAAGGGCCCCCTCAACGACCCCGGCCCGGTCTCCCTCCGTCCGGCCGCCCCCTCAGGCCCCCATGGCCCCTCCGCGCCCCGCCGTCCCCTGGAGACCCCTAGGGGCTCTGGGTAAAGAAAGGCTCAAACTCGTCACCGCGTCAGCCATGGCGGCCGGGCTATCCCGGGGCTGGGCAGGAGCCTACCAGGGCGCAGCCGAGGCAGCGGGGAAGATAAGTGCCAAGTCTGCCGGGTTTAACCGGACCCGGAAGCGACCTCCAGCGTCAGCTGGTCAGCTGTGAGGCGAAGAACTCTGCGCTTGCGTGGAGAGCGGCAGTGTGCCGGGCGCATGCGCGCAGGGCGGAAGCGTGCGGCGCTTCGGCCAGAGGTCCGGGCGGAACGCGGCGCCACCAGTCTTGGTTCCGGCCCCGGTCCTGCAGTTTCCACTTCGCAGCGATCTGGGCGACTTCTCTACCTCCGCTTTCCTTGGGGAGTGTGAGTCCGAGCCTGCCTCCGCCGCGGCCGATGGACCGTGAGACGCGCGCCTTTGCCGAGCAGCACTTCCGGGACCTCGGGGGCCAGCTCTATGGCGGCGGCGGGCAGGCGCCGAGCGGAGTGGCCTTCATCAAGGAACCCGCCACCTTCTCCTACGCCGACTTCGTGAAGGCATTCCTGCTGCCCAACCGGCCCTGCGTGTTCTCCAGCGCCTTCACCGAGAACTGGGGCAGCCGGCGGCGCTGGGTGACGCCCGAAGGGAAGCCCGACTTCGAGTACTTGCTGCAGAAGTACGGTGAGGAAGAGCGCCGGGGACACAGGGAGGGCCAGACCCGGGACAGCCGGGGACACAGGGAGGGCCAGACCCGGGACAGCCGGGACACAAGGAGGGCCAGACCCGAGACAGCCGGGGACACAGGGAGGGCCAGACCCAGGACAGCCGGGGACACAGGAAGGGCTGATATACCTAGCCTAGTTCTCTCATTAGATCAGAAGCCAGCTTGTCACAAGTTATGAAGGATTCATTTCTTTTTCTGTAAAAATATTAGGATGTCTGTATGGCCTGGCCATTAGTTGATGTTGTAAAGCTGACTTGAATGCCTGCCCGTGCCCTGAACTCACCCATGTCCGGTTTTCCCTGACCAGATAACAACCCTTTCCTAAACCTTAGTGACGCCTCATAAATTCTGGCCTTCCCTGGCCGGATAACGACCCTCTTTGAGTCTCTAAGATCTCCTTAAATTCTGATGCCGGGGCCAGCAAAAATGTAAACTTGTGTTATGCTCCTCAGAGTGTTGTTGTCTGTAACCCCCCTTTGTGTAACTTTTTGGGCTATAAAACTGGGCTGCAAAGAAGCCTCCCCGCTGTCCTTGGCTCCCACGATTTTGATGGGCAAGGCAGCCCGGCCGGTCGAAATAATAAGCTTGCTTTAATTTGATTTTAATTGGAGTCAGTGGTCTTTTCTTGCGTCGTGGTCTAACAGGGCCAGACCCAGGGACAGGCAGGGACACAGGGAGGGCCAGGACCGAGCTCACACCGCACACAGGGCCCAGGGACACCGGACTGAGGTGGGGGAGGATACAGGATGTATTCCAGACCACAGCTCAGGTGGGTGGGGCAATAAGGTGTCCAGAACCCAGAGGGCACAGGAACAGCCCACACCAGACAAGCAAAGAGAGCCAGGATGGAGCTTAGGCCCCCAGGGAGATCCAGGAAAGAGAAGGAGACATGGGAGCTCAGCTGAACTACAGAAAGGCATCGTGGAGGGTAGGGAGGGAATGGAGTCTGGTCTCCTGGGGAATTCTCCTGCAACTGGTTTGGAGAGTGGCCTGCGTTCAGAACTTGCAGCCAAGTCTGTCTTGCTGTCTCACTTCAGGAGATGTGGTTGTACCAGTTGCCAACTGTGGGGTCCAGGAGTACAACTCGAACCCCAAAGAGCACATGCCCCTCCGAGAGTATATCAGTTACTGGCTGGAGTATGTCCAGGGGGGCTGCTCCTCACCCCGGGGCTGCCTCTATCTCAAGGACTGGCACCTGTGCAGGTAAGGGGGATGCTGGCCATGGGGCACCTCCCTAGAACTATGCCTCCCAAGGCCTTTTTGACAGGGTGACTGCTGCTCCAGCAGAGTTCCAGCCTATGTCTCCAATGTGGTGGGAAGGTCAGCTCCTCACCAGGCCTGTGCAGTGCTGGCCACCACAAGGAACATGGACTTTTTGTGGGCACAGGTGGGCTGTGGTCTCATCTCTTTTCTTTATTATTTTCCCAGCTTCCTTAAGAGGATCCCCTGGGACTGGCATTTTCTCCACCCCAGTGAGGAGGCCAGGTCTCTACCTGGAATATGCAATGGTCTTTAATGTCTTCCTGCCTCCTTGCTGGTCTCTCCAAAGGAGGAGGTCTACCTCACCTTAAAAATGACCCCCACCCCAGCCTCCATGTGCTATGTACAGATGACAGATTTTTTTTTTTTTTTTTTTTGTAGTGCTGGGGATCAAACCCAGGACCTTCTGCATTCAAGGCAAGCACTCTACCAACTGAGCTATAACCCCAGCCCTGATAAGATTTTTAGCCTTGGGCAAGAGTGATCTGCATTCAATAGAAATTAAAGAGAATGGAGTCTCCTTTCCCCAGGCTAACAGTATGTGGTCTGATCCATAGTTCACAGTAAGCTTCACCATTCCAATAGAGAGCACTCCTCATTCTACAGTGTCTTCAGTGTGCTGTGTTACTCAGCAATGATGTTTGTTCAATTAGTGATATTGCTTTGTTGTTGTTGTTGTTGTTGTTTCTTGGTGCTGGGGATTGAATCCAGGTTTTTGCACATGCCAAGCATACCCTATTAATGTATTTTTAATTTATGGTATTTTCAACATGGACATATGAGAATATGAGCCCATTGTAAGCTGAGAGGCATCTATAATTCATCTGAAAAGTTAACCCACCCCAAGACCCAGACACACAGTGTTCACTCTGGGAAGCATATACATTCCTCTCCAAGGTGGTCCTGGGATTTTGTGTCCCTTGCTGGGTATGCCTTTCACAAGAAAAGGCTGTTATGCTCATACCCTCAGCAGTGGGTACATTGTGGGGTTCAGGTAATGTTGAATGAACCTGGGAACAAATTCCTGGGTCACTTTGTGCAAACTAAAGCTCAGAGCAATGGAGTGAGGCCCTTGCAGTTCCCACCAGGTCACGAGAAGCACCAGGCCCAACTCACCCCATCACTCTGCTGCTTGCTTAGAGAGCGGTCCAGGTTCAGCCAGAGGCTGGTCCTGGCCCACAGGCATCGCCTGAACCAGCAGTGCAGACAGACACAGACCCAGGCGTGGTTGTGCACTGTGCTTGAGGTACTAGGTAAACAGATGGGTCTTGATCATTTGCTAAGTGTTTCTCAAATATTGCATGTGACATATGTATGCTAGAAAATTGTTCATTGTGTATTTGGAATTCAACTTTTGACTTTCCTGAATTTTATCTGACAGGTCCAAACAAAAAGGGCAGAGGAAGACATGGGGTCCTACAGTCGGGAGGACACAGGGAGTGACACCTGAGCAGGATCTTTGTGGATGAGCAGACTTTGCTGGAAGCTCAGAGGCATGCTAGGCAGAGGGACCCTTGTGTGTTTTAGGACCCATTCGTGGTTGTTGCTGCGCATATCCTGCTCTGTCATCATCTGACCAGCAGTTATGTGCGCTTGAGTCCAGAAGTTTTTTCCAGCACAGTGTTGGTTGAGCTGTGCCTTCTCTAGGGCCCATTGATGGGTTGAGAGGGTCCATGGATAGCCCTTCTGCCTGGGCCTGCCACTTAGAATCTACTAGGCAAAATGTGGTCTGCTGGTACTGGTGAAAAAGTGAAAGAGGCCCCCAATTCAGGAGTTGGGAGGATGCCCACACAGTACCAGAACCCCCAGCACAGGCACACACCAGAGCTCTGGGTCTGAGGGAGAGTGCCCACTGCTTGCATGGGTCAGTTGTGCTTTGTCACAGGCCACCCCCAAAGCCACCTTCCACCTTGCAGTTCTGGGCTCAGCAGTTTGAGGGGTTCAACTCAGATTTCTCAGGGCTATCACTGTCCAGTAGATCCAGGAAGGCTGGGACTCTTCGGTGGCCTTAGTCTGTGGGTGAGCTCCTCACAGCCTCTTGGCTCTCCACAGGGACTCATCTGCAGAGGACTTTGGGGACGTGTTCACCTTGCCTGTGTACTTCTCCTCCGACTGGCTGAATGAGTTCTGGGATGCCCTGGATGTGGATGACTACCGCTTCGTCTATGCAGGGCCCCCGGGCACCTGGTAAGGCTGAGTCAGAGCTGTAGCTGCCCCACTCTGCTTGGAAGCCCATCAGAAGCAAGGCCAACCCTGGAAACCGCAAGGCACCAACAGTGAGCTCTTGCCGCAGGTCACCCTTCCATGCTGACATCTTCCGCTCCTTCAGCTGGTCCGCCAACATCTGCGGGAGGAAGAAGTGGTTATTCTTCCCACCGGGGCAGGAGGAGGCGCTGCGAGACTGCCATGGTAGCCTGCCCTATGATGTGACATCCCCCAAACTCTTGGACACACGCCTGCACCCTATGCTCCAGCACAGCAGTCCACCTCTCGAAGTCACACAGGAGGCTGGCGAAGTGGTGTTTGTGCCCAGTGGGTGGCACCACCAAGTGCACAATCTGGTAAGGTGGGCTTAGGCAGCCCAGCCCTCTGCCCACCTGGTTCCTGTCTAGCTGCCTTTCCACAGAAAGGCAGCAGAGCACCCCATGCTGTGGATGAAGCTGCAGAGGTCCCAGCCCCTGGTTCCATTCCCTGCCCAATTCCTGCCCTGAGGAGTGCGCTCCTCAAACCCTTGCTGTGCTGATGCTGCCTGGAGGTGGGAGTGGCCTTTCCCGGCTGAATACGCTAACCCTCTGAATAGGCATGTTGAGGCCCCCTGCCCAGGGCCTGATATGGGCTATGGGACATTGCCTCTGCTGTGGGCTCAGCCAGCCTGCTCCTGCCCTCCAGGATGACACCATTTCCATCAACCACAACTGGGTCAATGGCTGCAACCTGGCCAACATGTGGCACTTCCTGCAGCAGGAGCTCCGGGCTGTGCAGCAGGAGGTCCATGAGTGGAGGGACTCCATGCCTGACTGGCATCACCACTGCCAGGTGGGTGCCCATATGGGCTCAGTCTGGGGGCTGGGGCAGACACCAAGGCCAGGTTGCATGACTCAGAGTCCATCAGTCACCGTCTGGCCTCAGCATCTGTGCCTCATGGCTCCTATGTTACTCCCTGAGAACTGCTTGTTAGGGTGCTGTGCAGACATGGCTGTGACCACAAGCTCACTGTCCTTTCCTCTGTGGCCTAGGTCATCATGAGATCCTGCTCAGGGATCAATTTTGAAGAATTTTACCACTTCCTCAAGGTCATCGCTGAGAGGAGACTTCTTGTCCTAGGGCAGGGGTCGGAAGCAGCTCAAGAAGAAAACATAGGCCTAGGGCTGGGCTTCCAGCAGGCTGCATTTGATGTTGGCCGTCTTGCAGAGGTGCTCGCCTCTGTGGTCACACACCCTGACTTCCAGAGAGTGGACACCAGCACATTTTCCCCAGGGCCTGAGGAGCTGCTGCGTCAGCTACAGGATGCTGTGGCTGCTACTACCACCCTGTAGTTCCTGAGGGAGTTCACATGGGGGCACCAGCACAGGGTAGCCTTCTCCTCCAGGACCTTCTTGGAATACAAGCCATCCTCATCTTTATGGCCTGGGGTGTGATCTTGCTGAGCAGAAGCAACCTCCTGGAAGGTCTGATGTGGCCATCTCCCCAATGTCCTGACTATGGGTCTCTGGGGCTTCATGGTTGGGATGAATAGAGGCCTTACTGCAGGGCCTGACACTGGAAATTACCCTTTTTTCCCTGTGGTAACCCTTGACTGTGGTCTTCCTGTTGACACGTTTTCAGAGGGTTGGAGCATTGCACTCACAATGAGAGCACAACACTCTGAGATAGGCTGGGGGTATCCCTCCAACTTGCCTGTAGCAAAGTCTGCCAGGAACTTGGATGGTGGCCAGGTGAGCAGGTTTCTGTGGATCTCCCAGCGCCCCCTAGTGAAGCCTGGGCTGCTAAGTGATGAGTGTCCCATCTGTCTGCCTTAGGGTCTCCCCTTTCTGACCTGGCCCATCCCATTCCCTGATTCCTGGGACACATGCAGCAAGCCTCCCTCCATTCCAGCCTTATCCTCTGGCTGTGCTTCAGGGGCTCCCATCGCCAGCTAGGCCAGGAGTTGGGCACTGTGTGACAGGTTAAAGCCAGCTTCTTGAGCTGGTCATCATTCACCATGTCCAGAGGCAAAGGGCTAGGTGGCTGAGAAACCAGGCACTGGCCCAGCCAGGTGCCCAGAGTGGAGGATATGATGCAGGAGGAGGGCTTTCCTTTTCCATAGCACCTCTGAGAGGCCTGGGCTGTGGTGCCTGCCCAGTCCCGCCCACAGACTGCCCTGGTAGGGTTGGGCTGCAAACAGAGCAGGAGCTGAGGAACACCTCTCCATGGCTGCCTCTGGTAGTCCAGGAGCCTGACACAGTCCTCTGTTCCTGGGCCCTGGCGGGGTGGTGCTGGCTCTGTTTATCATATTCACTACAAATGGTAAGTGCTCTGTGCATGGAGAAGGGGAACAGGCAAGCCACCCGACCTGGCCCACACAGCCCTCCAATACCCTGTGTCTGGCCACCTGTTTTCCACTCTGATCTCTTTCCTGGTGCTTTTTTGGGAGTGCTGGGCATACCTGAGGGCAGAGGAGTGAGATCAGTGTGACCCAGTTGCTCTCTCTGGGCCTTGGCCTTGGCCCAGACACATGTGAATACATGGGGCTGGAATGGAATGGACTCACAGGGCCCCCCAGAGCCCCAACTCACTCCACAGGGCACCTGGTACCCCCAGCTCTGCTAAGCCTCAGCCCCTCCCTTGTGACACAGCCTCTCACAATCTCAGGTGTTCCCATCAGAACTGGGAAGGCTGTGTCTGCCCAAGAGGGCAGCAGAACACATCTTAGACACTACCTGCTGTGATGTCCAGTGGGATTGGATGAGTCTCATCTAGAATGGAAGCCCAGGAGAGCAGGGACTTGTTTTGTCCAATAAATTATCACATAGTAAGTGCCTTGTGTGTCACATGAGGCCCCAGCCAGCACCTTCCCAGCTACCTAGGATGGCCTGACCACACTGCCAATGCCGAGTCTGAGGGATTGCAGATCTTTCTACCAATAGAAAGGAGCTTTGCTCAAACCCAAGTTCCCAAAAGCTGAGTCTGGGGCTTCATGGTTGGGATGAATAGAGGCCTTACTGCAGGGCCTGACACTGGAAATTACCCTTTTTTCCCTGTGGTAACCCTTGACTGTGGTCTTCCTGTTGACACGTTTTCAGAGGCTTGGAGCATTGCACTCATGGGCACCCTGCAGAGTGGCCACACTCGGGTACACTGAAAATGGGGAGGAGTGATTGCCATCAGGAAGGTGGGCTTCAGAGCCCCACCATCCTGCCTACCTGCCCTGACTGTCCACAGGGAAGAGGTCCCACCTCAGGGGTACCACCAAGGTGCTGCTGAAACTAAGCCCAGGCCTCGTGCCTCTACCCCAGGAGGCACATGTACAGTGTTAAAAGTGCACTTACGTGCTTGGTGCCTTTAAGCCATTTGCTCACAAGTAGGGAAAACACTGTCATAACTGGCACTACAAGCTCCGTCCCGTCACCAGCAGGCGCAACAGGGAAGCATTAACAGCCAAGCAAGTCTAGTTCTTGTGCTGAATTTGAACTGATAAAACTTTTTTTTAAGCTGTATCAGTTTTATCTAATCAAATAAAACCCAATTTGTCTTTAAAAATCATTCTGTCGGAGATTTGCTTTAGAGAGTGTTAGCTAGAGTATGCAAACCAAGGCATTGCCATTTGGGCAGAAAACTCATCATCACATTTTTTAACATCTTTAGGGTGTTTTTTAAAAGGTATATTCCACAGAACTGTAAAAATTTTGAATGTAGACTATAAGAATTAATGCTTATATACCAGTTAGGAACATAATGTGTTTCTGCATACATGTACACACATTATCATGTCTTACATTTGCAAACTAGATTGTGTAAACAGTATAACTGAGAAAACCTGAAAAAAAGCTAGTCATTAAAATCTTTAAATTCTTGAGGTGGAAGATGGACAAAACAAAAGATGCCTCTAAACTATAGACATGACTGATGGTACTTAAGATGACTGTGAATAATGCATAAAGTCCTATTACATAAAGAGCAAGACACAGCAGGACAATTTAGTTACCTCTGTTGGCTTTTTCATCACGGATCAAATTGCCTGACAAGAACAACTTGGGAGGCAAGATTTGTTTGGGCTCACAGTTCAGAGGTCCTCAGTCAGCCAAGTCCATTGCAGGAACATGGTAGCAGGAAAGCAAAGTGGAAGGGGCTTTCCAGGGCTCCCCCAGTGACCTACTTCTTTCCTCTAACTAGTTCCCACCTCCCAGTTCTTCATCCAGTTTTCAGATTAATCCATCAGTGGATTAATCCAGTGCTAAGGTCAGAGCCCTTAGGATCCAGTAGCTGCCTAACCCGCGCCCCCCCCCCCCCGCCCGCCATGGTAGTGCTGGGGTTTGAACCCAGGGCCTTGTGCATGCGAGGCCACTCTACCAACTGAGCTACATCCCCAACCCCAGGACCCATGCTTTTAACCCTTGAGCTTCTGGGCTTTTGTTGCAGATCTGCAGCATAACAATGACCTTCATTTACAGCATTATATGTAGACTATCAGATTTTAAAATTACTATTATTAGTAGTATAAGGGATTGAACCCAGCGTGCTTATCTACTGAGCCTTATCCCAAGTTCTTTTTTGTGTTTTATTTTGAGACAGGGTCTTGCAGAGTTGCTCAAGGGCTCGCTGATGAGGCTGGGTTTGAACTTGCAATCCTCTTGCCTCAGCCTCCTGAGCCACTGGGATATTAAAAGAATGGACTATCAGATTTTAAAGCTTTAGAATATATCAATAGTTTCATTGTGAAAATAGTTCATTTAACCAGAGTTATAAACTAAAAAGAGACTTTAGGACAAATATTTGAATTAAACCTAGCTAAGGACTTAATTTTCATAACCAATCAAAAACTTATCAACAGAAAGCAGGAAATTGTCATGATAAAATCTTTGTTCTTGGGCTGGGGTTGTGGCTCAATGGTAGAACACTCACCTAGCACGTTCAAGGCCCTGGGTTCGATCCTCAGCACCACATAAAACTAAACAAATTGTGTCCACCTATAACTGAAAAATAAATATTTAAGAAATTAATAAAATCTTTGTTCTTTAAACCATTTCTTTGTAAACTTTGCTAAAGCAGATCAGTATTTTTAAAAATCCTTATAGTTTTAAATGTGAAGTATGAGATTCTGATTTCTTATCTGTGTATTATACATACATTTTTCCTTAATCACCCTTTCTAAGAATATTTATGTTTTTATGAAAGATGTATCACATTGCTTTAATAGTTTCCGTTTACAACAGTGTCAGTTTGCTGTGTCATCATTGTGGGCAATGCCATGCTGCTGGATCCTCCCTATAAATGCTATTTAAGTTACTCTAAGGTTGCCGAGCATGGTAGGGCATGTCTGTAATCCCAGCAGCTTGGGAGGCTGAGGCAGGAGGATCCCAAGTTCAAAGCCAGCTTCAGCAAAAGTGAGGCCCTAAGCATCTCAGTGAGACCCTGTCTCTAAATAAAATACAAAATAGGACTACTGGGAATGTGACTCAGTGGTTGAATTTCCTGGAGTTCAATCTGGTACCAAAAAAAAAAAAGTTACTCCAAGTTCCTCTAGAGCTAAAATATTAAGCAAAGCAGAAAGGTGAAAACCATTTTCTGTATTACTCTAAGCCGAAAGATATTCTTTATTTCCTCAACATTTTTCCCCCAGAAATTTCCATGCCAGTTATGTTCATTTGTACAAAATAGGTGTGTTCTGGCGTACAGTTTACATTTGGGGGGCAAACTCTATCATTGCCAGGAAGGTGTGATGACTCCAAGGTATGTGAGAAGAAAGTGGAAATGGGAGCCGGCCACTTAGCCTTATCTTCAGGCTTTAGGGGATCGTCATCATGGAGCAACTTGGTTGTAAAATGAAGGAATATTCTCAACATCTGCCGAAACCCACCTGTCCATGGACATGCAGCCCATCCTGGGGGTTCCCCTTCCTGTGGATGCTGTGTAACCCTCTGTTTTTGTCCTGGCCTGCCGCCCCAGAAGTACCTAAATCAATGTGGTGGTGTTACCAAAAGCGCAATCCTTGTCCCCGTGCCAATCCAATAACTGGGACATGGCTTTGAGAAAACGAAAAAAGTTTTATTGTTCTAATAGCAAAGGAGCAGCACAGAGGCTGTGATTCTGCCCCTCAGAAGGGGAGCAGGGGCCTGTTAAAGAGGTGATTCAGAAGCTAAATTCCAGATGTTCTGTCCAGAGTTGCAATTCACTTGTTAATATGAGAGTCCTTTCTGAGATCATCTGGTGCCTCCCCAAGTCTGAATTACTTGTTCCCCTGTGGTGGGTGTGTCTAGAATGGGGAGGAAAGGTAATCCTGTTTTCCTGAGTAAGTCATGGTGGCAGAGCAGCAAGTAAGTCATAAAGCGAGCCAGAGTTATGTTGGGAGAAGAGATGTCTTCAGAAAATGTTTAGGAGCTCCCAGAGAGATGGGGCAGGTGACTCAGGACTCCAGGATGGAAAAGAATTTAAGCACACACCAGTCCAAGGTGTAAATGGAGGTGTCTTTAGGAAAGCAGGTGCTCTTCAAGGAAGAAGAGCCTCAGTCTCAAAGGAGACATGTCTTTGGGTAAAGTAAGGAAACTTCTCCCCGAGGGAGAGGGCAGGCTCTGCAGAGGGAGAGACACCAATCTATTGGTATGGGTGTTCATATGTATAGGGGGCTGGTGGTGCTTGATGCTGGACAAGAGGCAGAGGCAGGTGGAGCTGTACAAGTTCATGCCAGTGCATTTCCTTGTTTTACAAGGGTATGGGCCAGTGCATGTCCTTCGACGTTTCCCACTATGCTTTCTTTGTCTCAATGGCTCATGGGCATTTCCTTCAAGACTCGATATCTGTCTATACACCCTAAATCCCTGTATCATTAACAGTCCAAACCCTCGGGTCCAGCCCTCCAACTTCTGTCTTTGGAACTGGAAAACAATTCACTGGGGGTCTTTGCAGCCTGGGGGTTGAAGAACTTTGCTTTGAACCAGGTATTTAAGTCTAATACTTACTTTTTAAGCCTAGTTATTGAAAGAAGAGACATCTAGAAAACCTTAAAAATCTTTCAAGGAGCTGTGCTTGGAGGTGCACACCTATAATCCTTGAAACTCAGAAGACTGAGGCAGGAGGATCATTAGTTCAAAGCCAGCCTCAACGACTTAGTTCCTAAGCAACTTAGTGAAATCCCATCTCCATAAAATATTGGGGGATGTGGCTCAGTGGTTAAGTGCCCCTGGGTTCAATCCCTGGTACAAAAAAAAAAAATTCTGTCATATAGCTGGGGAGTAGCTTTTTAGGTACACATTGGGCAGTCCTGGGCAGAGCATCCTCTCTATGGGTTTGTTAGGGTTCTCTAGAGGGACAGATTCAACAGGAAGTATAATTATAAAAGGGGGACTTATTAGGTTGGCTTTCTCGACCAGAAGCTGGATAGTCCATGATGGTCATCTGCAGGTGGAAGAACCAGTAGGTGTGCAGTCCAAGAGGCTGAAGCCCCAGCACAAGAGGGACCAGGTGCTGCCCTGGTCTGAGACCAAAGGCTTCTGAAGAACCACTGACAAAATCTGCTTTGGAAGAGCGAGAATCCAATATCCTCAGACAGCAGCAATCAAGAACCCGATCAAGAGTTGAGCTTGCCTCTGCGGCTACGTCCTTGTTCTTCCAACTTTTATTCCATCCAAGCCTCCAGCCCACTGTAGGATGCTACCAATTTCAGTTGGCTATCCCACATGCAATTGTTCCTAGACACACCCTCTTGATATTCCAATAATGCTCTTAATCCCTGGCATCTCTTAATCTAATCAAGTTGACAGTTCAAATTAACCTTTGCAGTGGGTAAAACTCCAAAGTCTGATTCCCAGTGGGGCTCCTTAATACCAGTTACAGCAAAGGCATCTCTGTTCTAACAACAACCCGAGGGACATACTGATCCCCCCAAGACTGGCCAGAACCCTGAAGCTAGGAAGTGACAACCTTGAGATAGGTGAATGACTCAGTGCTCTAGAGCCAGCCAGTGAGCCCACCCCACTGAGAAGGCAGCCTTTAGTAGTTGGTCCCATCAAGGTCACCACAGGCACATGATCAGGGACGATCTTTAATACTTTCCTTAGCCCTTTAGTAACTTAATGCAGAAAATAAAAAGACATTTAAAATTATACAAATCCTGAAGGGTAAAAAAAGGTACAATGACATTTTAGATCTACATTTACTGCCAAAAGAAATAATTATTTTTCTAGTGAATAAGGTTTTACATTTAATTGAAACAAACTAGACTTTGGACATCAGATATAGCACAAGAATCATTTAATAGTTTTGAGGGACATTTCAAAAAGTCATTAAAGGACTTTGTTGACTAGAAAAATAAAACCAAGGTAGTTTGTGCAGATACAGTATTATAGTTAAAGCTTCGTCCCAGGGTTTCATAAACTGACTTCCAGACCACTCACGTATAATCGAATCAAGTCTTTATTGAAGCACACCAGTGGCAGCTGACCAGAACATAAAGCTGTTCCCCTGATCAGCCCCGAACAATTGCAAGGGCACTCCTTATAAGCCTGAAAACTGCAAAAGGGATGTTCAGGGGATCTAACCAATGCAAGCAAGCCAGGTTACAGAAGCGGGACAGTGCAGTCAAGCGGAGGGAAGCTTAACCAATCACAGTTAGCTCAGTCACCCCAGTTACAGAAACAGAGCCCTGTTACCCTAGTTACAGAAACAATACCCCATTAGGTAGTTTTGTGTTCTTAAAGGTTTTTATAGCAAAAGGAAAAGAACATCTTGCCCCAGTCATGACTCTTCTACTTGGCATGGTTGTTTTACAGGATGAAGTCATAAAACAAAATGGAGTCACATTTGCTCCTACTATCACAACAGTATCATAAATGAAAAGTACTACAGGTAATATCATATAAATTCATTTTTGGCTAGGCACAGTTTTGCATTCCTGTATTCTCAACAATTTGGGAGGCTGATGCAGAAGCATTGAAAATTACAGTCAAGCTTTAGAAATTTGTCAAGACCCTGTGAGGATTAGAAAGTTTGGTGGTGCATTTTCAAAATGTAGTATTTTGCCTTAATTGGGATATAAAATCCACTTGTAGCCATTTTAACTATAGCCCTTCCCTTTTGCCACCCCAATTTTAAAATTAGCCAGTCATGTAGATTGAGATCCCAAGTTCTTATCAGGGCAAGGGGGAGCACTGTGTTAGGAATAAAAGCAGATGGACTGCCCACCCAGGCGCAATTGCTGGCTGGATTTTCTTTGGAAACACACCCTTCAGCAGAAGTAAATTTTGCCTTGTCCAGATACTTCTAAGCACATGTTTAATTCCTTGTGGTACCCCGCTATTTCTAATAACCTGTGTCAAAAAAGGGGGGAGGGAGCTGAGGAGGTAGCTCAGTGGTAAAGCATTGTTATACGGATACTGAGACCCTCAAATAACTCTCAGACCACACATTGCCATTCTAATTAAACCTTTATTGCTGGCCAGCGTCAGACACTCTACTCTCTAAAAGCCAGTTAGTCAGAGTGGAGCGCCCCCTTCAGTTTGGTGTCATATTTTTTTTATTGGTTGTTCAAAATATTACAAAGCTCTTGACATATCATATTTCATACATTTGATTCAAGTGGGTTATGAACTCCCATTTTTACCCCGTATACAGATTACAGAATCACATCGGTTACACATCCACGTTTTTACATATTGCCATACTAGTATCTGTTGTATTCTGCTACCTTTCCTATTCTCTACTATCCCCCCTCCCCTCCCCTCCCATCTTCTCTCTCTACCCCATCTACTATAATTCATTTCTCTCCCTTGTTTTTTCCCTTTCCCCTCACATCCTCTTATATGTAATTTTGAATAACAATGAGGGTCTCCTTCCATTTCCATGCAGTTTCCCTTCTCTCTCCCTTTCCCTCCCACCTCTCATCCCTGTTTAATGTTAATCTTTTTCTCATGCTCTTCCTCCATGCTCTGTTTTTAGTTGCTCTCCTTATATCAAAGAAGACATTTGGCATTTGTTTTTTAGGGATTGGCTAGCTTCACTTAGCATAATCTGCTCTAATGCCATCCATTTCCCTGCAAATTCCATGATTTTGACATTTTTTAGTGCTGAGTAATACTTCATGGTGTATAAATGCCACATTTTTTTAATCCATTCATCTATTGAAGGGCATCTAAGTTGGTTCCACAGTCTAGCTATTGTGAATTGTGCTGCTATGAACATCGATGTAGCAGTATCCCTATAGTACGCTCTTTTAAGGTCTTCAGGGAATAGTCCGAGAAGGGCAATAGCTGGGTCAAATGGTGGTTCCATTCCCAGCTTTCCCAGGAATCTCCATACTGCTTTCCAAATTGGCCGAACCAATTTGCAGTCCCACCAGCAATGTACAAGTGTACCCTTTTCCCCACATCCTTGCCAGCACTTGTTGTTTGACTTCATAATGGCTGCCAATCTTGCTGGAGTGAGATGGTATCTTAGGGTGGTTTTGATTTGCATTTCTCTGACTGCTAGAGATGGTGAGCATTTTTTCATGTACTTGTTGATTGATTGTATGTCCTCCTCTGAGAAGTGTCTGTTCACGTCCTTGGCCCATTTGTTGATTGGGTTATTTGTTTTCTTATTGTTTAATTTTTTGAGTTCTTTGTATACTCTGGATATTAGGGCTCTATCTGAAGTGTGAGGAGTAAAAATTTGTTCCCAGGATGTAGGCTCCCTATTTACCTCTCTTATTGTTTCTCTTGCTGAGAAAAAAATTTTTAGTTTGAGTAAGTCCCATTTGTTGATTCTTGTTTTTAACTCTTGTGCTATGGGTGTCCTATTGAGGAATTTGGAGCCTGACCCCACAATATGTAGATCGGAGCCAACTTTTTCTTCTATCAGACGCAGAGTCTCTGATTTGATATCAAGCTCCTTGATCCATTTTGAGTTAACTTTTGTGCATGGTGAGAGAAAGGGATTCAGTTTCATTTTGTTGCATATGGATTTCCAGTTTTCCCAGCACCATTTGTTGAAGATGCTATCCTTCCTCCATTGCATGCTTTTAGCCCCTTTATCGAATATAAGATAGTTGTAATTTTGTGGATTAGTTTCTGGGTCCTCTATTCTGTACCATTGGTCCACCCGCCTGTTTTGGTACCAGTACCATGCTGTTTTTGTTACTATTGCTCTGTAGTACAGTTTGAAATCTGGTATCGCTATACCTCCTGATTCACACTTCCTGCTTAGAATTGCTTTTGCTATTCTGGGTCTTTTATTTTTCCATATGAATTTCATGATTGCTTTATCTATTTCTACAAGAAATGCCATTGGGATTTTGATTGGCATTGCATTGAACTTATAGAGAACTTTTGGTAATATTGCCATTTTGATGATATTAGTTCTGCCTATCCATGAACAGGGTATATTTTTCCATCTTCTAAGATCTTCTTCTATTTCTCTCTTTAGGGTTCTGTAGTTTTCATTGTATAAATCTTTCACCTCTTTTGTTAGGTTGATTCCCAAGTTTTTTTTTTTTTTTTTTTTTTGAGGATATTGTGAATGGGGTGGTTTTCCTCATTTCCATTTCAGAAGATTTGTCACTGATATACAGGAATGCCTTTGATTTATGCATGTTGATTTTATATCCTGCCACTTTGCTGAATTCATTTATTAGCTCTAGGAGTTTCTTTGTAGACCCTTTTGTGTCTTCTAGGTATAGGATCATATCCTCCGCAAATAGTAATGATTTAAGTTCTTCTTTTCCTATCTTAATGCCTTTAAGTTCTTTTGTCTGTCTAATTGCTCTGGCCAGTATTTCAAGAACTATATTGAATAGAAGTGGTGAGAGAGGGCATCCCTGTCTTGTTCCAGATTTTAGAGGGAATGCCTTCAGTTTTTCTCCATTTAGAATGATGCTAGCCTGAGGCTTAGCATAGATAGCTTTTACAATGTTGAGGTAAGTTCCTGTTATCACTAGTTTTTCTAGTGTTTTGAACATAAAGGGATGCTGTAGTTTGTCGAATGCTTTTTCTGCATCTATTGAGATGATCATATGGTTCTTATCTTTAAGTCTATTGATGTGGTGAATAATGTTTATTGATTTCCATATATTGAACCAGCCTTACATCCCAGGGATGAATCCTACTTGATCATGGTGCACGATCTTTTTGATATGTTTTTGTATCCGATTTGCCAGAATTTTATTGAGGATTTTTGCATCTAAATTCATTAGGGATATTGGTCTGTAGTTTTCTTTCTTTGAGGTGTCTTTATCTGGTTTGGGAATCAGGGTGATATTGGCCTCATGGAATGAATTTGGAAGTTCTCCCTCTTTTTCTATCTCCTGAAATAGATTGTAGAGTATTGGTATTAGTTCTTCTTTAAAGTTCTTGTAAAACTCTGCTGTATATCCATCCGGTCCTGAGATTTTCTTGGTTGGTAGTCTTTTGATGGTTTCTTCTATTTCCTCACTTGATATTGGTCTGTTTAGGTTGTTTATATCATCCTGACTCAATCTGGGTAGTTCATATGTCTTAAGGAATTTATCAATGCCTTCACTATCTTCTATTTTATTAGAGTATAGGGTTTCAAAATAATTTCTAATTATCTTCTGTATTTCTGAATTGTCTGTTGTGATGTTGCCTTTTTCATCTCGTAAGCTAGAAATTTGAGTTCTCTCTCTCTTCTTCTCTTTGTTAGCGTGGCTAGTGGTCTATCAATCTTATTTATTTTTTCAAAGAACCAACTTTTAGTTTTGTCAATTTTTTCGATTGTTTCTTTTGTTTCAATTTCATTGATTTCAGCTCTAATTTTAATTATTTCTTGCCTTCTACAGTTTGGCGTCATATTTAAGCCAAAAACCCACAAAGGGATGTTAGGGGGGTTAGCCAATGCAAGCAAGGCAAGTTACAGAAGCAGGAGATTGCAGCCAGGTGGCCAGAGGCTTAGCCAATCAAAATGAGCCCAGTTACCCCAGTTACAGAAAGAGAAGGTTGCAGTTAGATAGTTCTGTGTTCTTGAGGGTTTCCACAACAAAAGGAAAAACAACTTGCCCCAATTATGACCTTTCATGTCCTCATTACTGGATTGACATTGGGGACGAGGATGGAGTTTTTGGTAACTCCTTAACCTCACCTTTCTAAGCCTCACAGCTGTTATCTATCAGTACATTTTTAGTTTTGAACTATCTTGCCTGATGTTAGGAGAGGTGCTATAGTACAGCTTGCTCCTCTGCCTGTCTGCATGGTGGATGGTTCACACCCTTTTGTTCTCAGGCTCTTTATACATTTGCTCCCAACAGTGACCCCTGTAGATAGCACAGAAGTGGGCCTTGTTTTCACTCGGTCTGTTGACCTCTACTTGGGAGAGGGTCGTTCATTCATTCACATTTAATGTCACTGTTGATACAGTGAGGTTTAGGTCTGCCCTTTTACATCCTTCCATTTCCCCATGTCTTTTTTGTTTTTCTATTGCTCTCCACTGAGTGTGTTTGTATTTTACTGGGAATTGAGCTCTAACACTGAATGACATCCACTGCTCCTTTTAAAGTTTTATTTTGAGAGAGGGTGAGATAAAAGTTCTGAGGCTGGCCTAGAATTTTTGGTCCTCCTGCCATGGTTTGTACCAACATACCAGGCTACTGCTCTATTTGTTTTTGTTTCTTCATTATTTGCTAACATAGAATTTCTTCAATGATTTTTTTTTCAGTTTTTTATGTATTGGCCTAGTGATGAGTTACCATGTGTGAGAAATATGCTCACTTGTCCAAACCCAAAGAATGGACTTGTTATAGACATAGGAACTTCCAAGAAACTCAGGCAGTCTTAAGAACCCCTTCAAACCCAGATTCTTGCAATCAAGTCAGAAAGTGGGGGACAAGTCCACAGAGTACTGCATAGTGGCATACATTAAGGGCACCTGAGTGGCAGGCTGCTCCCTTCATGCTAGGCACAGGAGCAGCAGGCCACCCACCCGGTAAGCATAGGACTATTCACGTAGGATAGTGCTTGCTCCCTGGCCCCCTCCTTGATTGGTTGCCCAAGGACAGTTGGCAAAGAATTGTGTTGGTGGCTGCCTATAATCTGCTTAGCTATAGTAGCCCGAGTCTATGTACATGGTAAATATGCATTAAAATCAGACCTGCTTCCTGCTTGGTCTCCAGGGGTCTTGAATCACGACTCTACAGCCACATTCTCCTCTACCCTGTTCCATAGACCTCCTCGCTGGACAAGAGAGAGCCCATGCAAGAAAGAGTTCAGACATGTCACCCAGTAATAGACATGAGCTAGTTGAAGGGATAGGAAAGGAGAAAGGGGATACTTTCAAGGTAGAGAGTGAGTCCTCTGAAAAAAGAGAGGGACAGTTGCCTCTCCTACATTCCAACTTTACTGGGGTTCCGGAAAAGTTTCCAGAGAGTCCTGCCCAGGTTCACCTCTTGACTTTTGACTGACTGCAGGGTGTCATCAGACTTTCAAGTCTCCACTGTCATGGCAACTCTATGTCACCTTAGCCCATGCTGAGTAGTCATAACTGGATTCTTAACCAAAGAATTATCCTTATCTTCCAAAATCTGGTCTTTTGTGAAAAGAGTCACAAAAGTCTCTCCCTCCAAAGTAATCTGGGTTCCTCTTAGGTTGTTTTTGCCTGCATTTCTCCTGAAGCTAATAGGTAGTTTGCTGAGGAATGTTACATATCCTGTCCACTTAAGGCCAGGCAGGGTTTGCAGATAAATTGCTTTTTGGCAAAGAAAGCATGTTGGGGTCAGCACATTGGGCCCATTTTATAGAACTATTTTCTAAACCTTGTGTTCCCACAATTGTCATCTACCTGTCCCCTAACATACTGAGAGACAAAGGTACAGAGAAAGCATAGCTTTTACTGACAGGCTTGCAAGATGGAACGTCTGGGGGAGCAGGCACACCCAGAGCAGTTATGATCAGCATTTTACCCTCTTGTGCACAAGGTCCCCTAACCCTCCCCCATGCTCCTCTGGCTGAGTACTATGGGGGTGGTGTACCATCTTCCATATCATCACTTGGGTTTTACATTGGGTCACTTAAAGAAATATGCTGCCGGGCACAGTGGCACATGCCTATAATCCCAGCTGCTCAAGAAGCTGAGGCAGGAGAATAGCAAGTTCAAAGCCAGCCTCAGTAATAGTGAGGTGCTAAGCAACTCAGTGAGACCCACTCTCTAAATAAAATATAAAAAAGGACTGGGGATGTGGCTCAGTGGTTGAGTGCTCCTGGGTTCAATCCCTGGTATCCCCCTCCCACAAAAAAAATCACACCTCCATTGTAACTAGTTGCCATTTTCTCTCCTGAAAATGTGCCCTCTGATGCTTAACTCTGCAGCTTAATATAAGACATTGCTGGTGCATTGAGGTTTTTTCCACATTTTGTTTATTTTTGCTTTCACTTTGGATCTGCCACATGCACAGGCTGTGGTGCTACTGTGCATTCACTGCTTGTCACTTTCCATCTGCTGTTTCTCTCTCTCTTTTTTCTTCCCCCTCACACCATCTTATATATAATTTTGCATAACAATGAGGGTCTCCTACCATCTTCCGTGCAATTCCCCTTCTCACTCCCATTCCCACACACCTCTTGTCCCTATTTAATGGTAATCTTCTTCTCATGCTCTTCCTCCCTGCTCTGTTTTAAGTCGCCCCCCCTTATATCAAAGAAGACATTCTACATTTGTTTTTTAGGGATTGGCTAGCTTCACTTAGCATAATCTGCTCTAATGCCATCCATTTCCCTGCAAATGACATAATTTTGTTATTTTTTAGTGCTGAGTAATATTCCATTGTGTATAAATGCCACATTTTTTTTTTATCCATTCATTTATTGAAGGGCATCTGGGTTGGTTCCACAGTCTAGCTACTGTGAATTGTGCTGCTATGAACATTGATGTAGTGCAGCTACTTTTTCACATGTGTGAGAATATGGCTCTTTATACATTAGCCCACCTTGTCCATGGTGATACTGTTAGGTAAAATGAATTTGGGCCAGTTGTAGGATGTGAAAGACTTCACAAAATCTACATTAAAAGCAATTTATTTATTTATTTTTCTTTTACTTTCCAAGAGGGGGATAATGGACAGCACCACAGGCCATATTGGCCCCGAGTGATAAATGTTTGGGGTTTATATGCAGGCTCTATGGGCAGAGCTGAGCAGGGTTTTTGTTTCTTTCTGGTTTGACTATCAGTTGAAACCAAGGAAGCTGAGAACACTGGGTCAGCATCTGGGGGTATGTTGCTTTCCAGGCAGGAGCAGGTGAGTTTGTGGGTTTTTTTTTTTTTTTAATGTGTCTCTGAACGATTGACATGGGAAGAACACATGGGAGGGGGACTCCTCCTGAGGGACCAAGTGAGGTCAGTCTGTGCAATGGAGTTATGGGTGTCAAGGAGACAAATGAGCATGAGCTCACAGACATGTTATGGGATCCATGGATCCACAGATGCCTGAAGCCACAGATAAAAGCAATCCCTACCTAGAGTGTTTCCTATATATACCTGCCTATGATCACTCTTTCTATAAAACCTCAAAGTCCTTGTCAGACCCTGAAGACAGGGCTAAAGACAGGGTTCCCTTGTCTTCCTGGTGCAGCTGCACTACTCAAAGTTCCTTTCCTGCTTTTCATCATGACCTTTTCTATTTGGTTTTGGGGTAAACAGCTGACCTGACCTGTGGGATCACCGAGTCAGGCCGCTGCCTAGGGCTCCCTAATAGTAGAATGTAGAACATCTAATGAAGCACAGGCACCCAATTTATTTCCACTACACCTTGCTGTCCTAGAGGATTGCCTCCTTCCCCCCACCTGACTTCTGCTGGGGATGGGACACTGAGCCAAGGCACCAATACCAATTGCTTCCTTTCATAGATCAGTATAAAGAGGAGAGGCCAGGGGGTAATGAGAATTATTAAAATAATTGTCAAATTGTTTTCATTTATAGATATCATATGTGTGATATATCTGATATCTTAAACTTGTTTCAACAATGTTGAGACTTGCTAAGTTGCGTTGAGGTCACCCCAGCTGATACCATATACCATATATCTGTATGTCTATATCTCTATATCTCAAGATATCTATAGCTCTAATCTTTCTCTTTCTCTGAGGTACTGGGGATTAAAACCAGTGGGGTTATACCTCTGAGCTAGGTCACAACCCTTTTTATGATTATTTTTAAGACAGGGTCTCACTGTTAGCAGATGCTGACCTGAACCTTGGGTCCCTCCTGCCTCAGCCTCTCTGCGTGATTATTGGCATAGCTACAGCCATCTTACTTTCACCCAACCTCATTTATAACTACTGTTCCTATTAAGAAATAATTGCCATTTCTGTTCTCGAGAAATAGAAACTTTCCCATTTCTGTTCTTGAGAAATAGTAATTTGCTTTCCACAAATTCAGGTGATGCTTACTGTGCCAACCACAAAGACTAACCCTGCCACTAAAGGAACTCCTCCCGCCCACCACCATGACCTTGCCTATTAAAGGAACTCTTGAGAGGAAGCTGCTCTGTCCTCTCTGTGGGAGATGGCCTGTCAGCCTTTGCCTTTGCCTCTGATGTGCTTGTGTGATCAGTCCTGCGCCAGTTGCCAATCAATGGGGCTGTGCCTGGGATCCAGGCCCTCCTGTTGACCTTGCTCTCTCCTCTGGGGATCTGAGCTGCTTCAGGGCCCAAGACAATCACCACACACCCCCTTCCATCCATGGAGTGCCCGCCTACATCCACACACCAGGGGTATTTGGGTGAGTGACCCTGCCTTTACCTTCCCTGCATCTTGGTGAGTCTGCTCTGGGAGTCGACTTCCAGCTAGGGTCTTGGTTCTCTGCAGGATGCTCCCCGGGAGAGCCACAAAAGCCCTGGGTCCAGGCACTCTTGAAGATTTTTGCCTGGGACTAGTGAAGTGGGGGACGATGACACCCTTCTCTCAGTCCCAGAAAGGCTTTAGCATGGGGCAGTGAATTGTGTGATGATGGTCCCCCTTCACTGCTGTCCCCTCTTTATTCTGGTTTGGTCTAGAGCTGGGCATGCCTAGCCCTAGCCACTCCAGACTAGAAACTCACCATGGGGACCCTCAATCCAAAATTCCATATTACCTCTCAGCTGCCTCCTCACCCACTTAGTCCCGATTTGTTTGGCTCTAAATCTAAGGGCTTATCAGCTGTTCAACTTTCCACCCAGTCACGGCCCTTTCATGATCTAAGTGGATATAAATGGCCACCTAATGGCACCTTCGATCCCAACATTTTACAGGGTCTTTACACTGTTGTGACACTTGGGTAAGTGGAGGAGAGCCCCTGGTGACAGGCTTTCTCTTCTCTTTACTCTAAGCTTTCCCTTTGCTCTTCTTGCTCCCCGCCCAGCTTTTACTTGCCTCCAAGACTCCAGATTTCTCCAAAGACCCTACTCCTACACAAAGGACCCCGAACCCTCATTCCACCCCACTGATGAGACCCCACCTTACCAAGCCTCACCAAAACCACCTGCTCCCTCCACATACCATCCCACCCACTCCCAGTCCCCGTCACTCAACCTCACACAGCTGCCCAGGAACCTGCCCTTTTACTCCCTCTCTGTGAGGTCGCTGGGTCCAGGGGGTTGTTAGAGTTCTGTGCCCTTCTCAGTGATCTCTCTCAAATTGAACAGTGCCTGGGGTCCTTTACCTTCACCTCTGCCACATGTACCAAAGAACTACAAACACAACACAAGCCTATGACCTTACCTTTCATGATAGACACATGGTCTTATCCTACACCCTCCTCCCAGAGGAGCAGAGATGGGTCTGAGAACAAGCCCACAATTACGCCAATGAAGTCCACCAAACTACCCTACCCACCCCATCGGCACTGAAACAGTCCCTGATCAAGACCCCACCTGGGTCTATAATTCCCCTGGGGGTTGACAAGAAGAGACCAGTTCACCACCTGCTTACTGGCAGGTCTAAAAAGGGCAGCTCATAAAGCCGTCAATTATGATAAACTCCAAGAGGTCATTCCGGATAAAAATGAAAACTCATTTTCCTTTTAAAAAGAATTTGCAGTTGTAGATGGATAGCATGCTTTTATTTTATTTGTGTACTTTTATGTGTGCTGAGGATCGAACCCAGTGCCTCACACGTGTGAGGCAAGCACTCTGCCACTGAGATACAGCCTAGCCCAACCCTCTTCCTTTCTAAACCGCCTGACTCAGGCCCTACCCCAATACACCAATTGAGATCCTGAGTCACTGACACCAGACCTACTTGTGACCCACCTGCTCCAATACACCAATTGAGATCCTGAGTCACCTGATAGCCAGACCTGCTTGTGACCCACTTCTTCTCCCAAAGTTTCCCTGACCTTAAAGCTGAACTTGAGAAGCTGGAGCAAGTCCCCTCACCCCGCAGGCCCAGGAACTTGAAGTAGCCTTCAAGGTGTACAATGGTGGAGATGAAGGGCCCGCAAGGTCAAGTACCAAATCATAGCCAAAACATTTCAACAATCGACCACTGGAAAACCTACTGGTTCATGCTATGAATGTGGTCAATTGGGCCATTGGGCCAGCGCCTGCCCTAATCCTCACAAACCTCCTGTCCTTGTCCCAAAAGCCACAAGGAGGGTCACTGGGCTGTCAATTCCCCTCTTGCCCAGTGAGTCAGGAGGTCATATGATTCCACACACTGCAGGCAGACCTTCTGGGCCTAGTTATAGATGACTGATGAGGCCTGGGGTCCTGACACCCGATGACCACCAGCAAAACACGGGAACCCAGGGTAATCATTGTGGTAGCAGATAGGCCCATCTTTTTCCTTCTGGACACCAGGGCTTCATTTTTGATACTTGTCCAATTTTGGGGACCCAACTCTACCTCGACACCTCCATTGTCAGGGTAGAAGGCAAACCGTACCAACCATTAAAGACCCACTTCTCACATGCTCCATTCACGAGATCCTTTTTGCCCCACTCTTTCCTCATCATCCCCTAATGCCCTACTCCCTTATTAGGTTGAGGCCTTTTAATTAAATTAGGTTCATCCATTTCCTTTAATCTTCCTATGCAGGGCTCTCTCCCGGACTTGTCCCCACGCCCACTCCTCCTCCTTCTATCACCTTCAACTACTCCCTCATTAACACCCTTGCCCCCATCCTTGGTCAATCCTCAGGTATGGGACATACACAACCCCTCTGTAGCCACATGCCAAGATCCCATCCACATCACACTTAGGACCCACTCTCTAAGGTCCAGCTCTCACTTCCCACCGTCATGGGCTTCCAACTGACCCCATCCCACAAGGCCATTACGAGGGAGCAGAAAACCTCATTTCTCCCCTTCTGTTCCCACTACCAAGGCTGAAGTACTCTCATTTCTGATATGAACAGGATTCCTTAGGGCTTGGATGCTCAACCATGCTCTGCTGGCCCGACCCCCTTACCATACCACAAAGGCCCCCACAAAGAGCTCCTCATCACACCCATCAACACCCCCTTTCAGGCCCTCCAGAGCCCTCCTGAAGGCCCCAACCTTTCACTTGCCTGACCCATCCCACCCCTTTTTCTATATGTAACAGAAAACCAAGGATCTGCCCTGAGGGCACGAGGTCACCAGTTGGGACCATCCTTTGTAGCAGTGGCATTTCTCTCAAGATGCCTTGCCCAGCAGTATGGGGATGGGCACCTTGCCTTCAGGTACTGGTCTCCTCAGCCATCCTAATCCAGGAGTCAAGGAAACTGACATCTGGGTCACCTCTGACAGTCCTCTCCCCACCACTGAACTGAATCACTCTCCTATGCTGGTCTTCAGACACTACCCCTTCCCGCATCCTTTCCCTCCAGGTCTCGTGGACTGAGGACCCCACTGTGACCTTCAAAACGTGTCTACCCCTCAATCCCAGGGACACGGATTCTCATAAGCCTCTCCATTCCTGCATAGAGACCAAAGAACAATTACTCTCCATCTCTCCCTTATTTAGGAAGGACCCTCCTACACCTGGTTCAGGGATGGGAGCTTCTTTTCCTATGAAGGCCTCTGAATAGCAGGCTGCACTGTCATCATGGCCGTAGAGGTGATGGAGGCTAGCCCCTCACCTCCTAACACCCCAACCCACAGGCAGAACTCGGAGCTCTAACCAAGCACCTACCTTAGCTAAGGGGAAGTCTCTGACCATTTACACAGATTCCAAATACAGACACTGTATCAGAATTTCTTGGTCAGAGGTTTCCTTTGGACACCTCATAGGGTCCCTTGTCCCCAGTCATTATCCTTTCCTGGGGCTGCCACAAGTGCCCACACATGCCTTGTTCCCTGCATGATGCAGGGAATTTCAGGCCCTGGATCAGCTTCTCCTAGAGAACAGCCTAAGGTGTGGGTTGCAGCCTCTCAGGGGAGCAGCTGGAGTCCCTGGGGCTGAGGAATCTTCTGGAACAGACCTCATCTAGAGAGCTACTTCCTTGGGACATCATCTCCCCCAAGCCCTGTTCCCATTCCTTGGAGACAGGTGGACAGTGAGCCTGTGGATGCTGGTGCTGAGGGGCCAGGTCAGCAGTGATTCCTGCCCTTGCATTCTCTCACAGTTGTGACGGAGGAAAACTCTCCCAGAGCATAAGGACTACCCACCCCAGTGCAGTGCTATGCAAACCTGAAAAGACTCGTAGACTGGAGTCATGGTCCAGGTCTCCTGGGAGGGTGATCATGGAGTGTTTCAGTGAGCAGGACCAGGTGGGAGATGTCCAGCTGGCAGGGACCTTACCTGCCCCTTGAGTCTGACATGTCGGTACTCCCTCAGCACCAGCCCTTTCTGTTTATCACTGAAATGATCTGCTCACTTATTTGAGGCTCAGGTTTACTTATTCAGAGTCAAATATGATGAAATTATTAAAGAGGCAAGGAAAAGTGGATTAAAAATCTAGTTATATTTCCATTTGTCAAAAATCCTAATTTATAGACAGGTGCAGTGGTGCACACCTGTAATCCTCGCTGTCTGGAGGCTGAGGCAGGAGGATTGCAAATTTGAGAACAACCTTAGCAACTTATGAGGCCTTATGCAACTTGGTGAGACTCTGTCTCAAAATAAAATATAAAAAGTATTGGAGATGTGGCTCAGGGTAAAGTGCCTCTGGGTTCAATCCTGGTACCAAAAAACATAAAACAAACAAACAAAATCCTAATTCACCTTTTGCTACCCCTGAGTATGTCAGAAAGTTTCTGAGATTCAGTCTTGTCTTTTCAGTGCTTTCGAATTGAAATTCAGGTCCTAGACTCCAGAATCCACTTAAGAAACAGAAAAACTCCATCTTGCATTATTGCTGTAGAGCATGAAACCATATTTACAAGAAAAGTGGTGGATAAATTTATCAATGAGGATCCACGGAAACATCAGTTTCTGTCCTTTACAAGGTGGAGAATGTGACAGGGGATGAGAGCTCACTGTTGTTGTCTGGACTTGGCAGGTTCATGTTAACTGTGTGGTGTTTTGGTATCAGGAATGGAACTCAGAGGTGCTTAACCACTGAGCCACATCCCCAGCCCCTTTTAAATATTTTGTTTTGAGAAAGGGTCTTGCTAGGGGCTAGGGTTGTGGCTCAGGGGTAGAGCACTTGCCTAGCACATGCGAGGCCCTGGATTCGATCCTCAGCACCACATAAAAATAAATAAATAAAGATATTGTGTCCAACTTAAAAAACCAAAAAATAAATTTATATATACAAAGGGTCTTGCTAAGTTGTTTAGGACCTCAGACCCCTGAGCCACTGGGGTTACAGGTATGTGCCACCACCTCTAGCTTCATGATGAATTTTAAGGAAAATCTGGGCAATACCTGAAATACCCAACTATGATCATTTGCTGTGCCCCTCCCCTGACTCAGGCAATGGCAAGGCCCTACTGAGGTGGATGGCGCAAGGCGTCCATCCTCTGGAGGAGCGCAGTATGTTTCTGGGAATGGGCTGATTTGTTTTTGTATTCTTTTAATAAGTATAGTTGTGACTTCTCATATGACCATTAAGTATGAAGGAAAAAACATGACTTTCCCAATTAATGCAACTACTTCTAAAGAATAGATCTGTTTGCTCTAAATGCAATGATTCAGCCGTGGAGTGTAAATTGTTAATGTCTAATGAAAAACTCCCTGTATTTCTGTCAAGGATGTTTTTGAGAAATTAAATTAAAATCTAGAGAAGAAAAATTAATGTTAAGAAGACAGATTAGTGCTTAGTACTGGGCAACTTGTTCTTGTTCCTGTGCACAATGGTTTGTGCTCTTACTCTTGTTTGATTAAAATTAATAACAAGTCAACCACTTGCCATAACCATGGCACCGGTTCCAGTCAGTAAGTCAAGAAAGAATAGTCAAGGTACAGGCCAATAGTTTGGGACATTTGTAACTATTATTAAAAGTTAACTAAGCAGAAACAGCTCAAAGCAAAATGCGAACTGAAAGTACAAATGTTTGCTTATGCATAAGCCAAGATACATTCTTCTATTCTGATTGTAGCTAGGTAATATTTTGTTTCTTTGAATAATGATTCCTGTTTTGTAACCACAAAGTACTGTGAGCCTGCCAAAATGAAAAGTATATATGATCAACTTCACAAGTAAAGATTGGGATCAACACCTGCACTTTGGTGTCTGTGTTGTTTCTCCACCCCTCTTTCGCCGACTCCTCACCATCCGTTCGTCTCCTGAGACCCCCTGTTGGAGCTGGTATCCGACAATCATTTAATCAGTAAATGATTTAAAATAGTAAATGACACCTGTTTCTAAATAAGAGTGCTGGTCCCCTTCATGAGCACTCCCACAATCTCATCTAATTCCTGTTTCCTCCCAAGTGCCTCCTCCTAGGGCCCCTGTTGAGATCCGGCCTTTTAGCTTAAGAAACTTGGGAGTTATATAAATACTTTGTCTACACTCGCTGTGTTCTCTATGATATTTTGGCTAGTCTTAGATATGGCCTACTATTTCCACTTTTAGAAGTAGTTTTTCTTAAGTTCACCAACATGCACAGCAAAACTGGCCCTGAATTTTACAGAATTTACTAAAATGCTTGGTGTGTTTTCAGAGAGTGTAGATCATGGGATGTTCAGTCTCATTTGTAAGAAAGTGTTTTGTCTTTCCATTGATTTCATTGTATTTTATACCTCTCACTGTGTACCTTTTCTATTATAATCATTTTATCACCCATTAGATGTATTTTAGTTTAATTATTTTTGTGTATGTGTGGACTGCTGGGGATTGAATGCAGGGCCTCATGCATGCTTACAAGTGCAGTACTACGGAGCTACTCCCCAACCCAAGAAAATTAGTTTTATAGACTGTTTTTTATTGATTTACTTATTTATTGTGAAGGATTGAAGCCAGGGACTTGCTCATCTGAAACTTGCTCATGTTATCCTCCAGAAATTCCTTTCAACTTTGCGAAAGGATTTTGAAGGTGGGTGAGTGTTTGACTGGGGATTAAACCCGGAGGCACTTGACCACTGAGCACATCCCCAACCCTTTTTATTTATTTATAACCTTTTTGTAGTTGTAGATGGATAGAATGCCTTTATTTTGTTTAATTTTATGTGGTTCTAAGGATTGAACCCAGTGCCTCATGCATGGTAGGCAAGTGCTCTGCTACTGAGAGACAGCCCCAGTCCCCCCATTTTTATTTTTGATTAAGACCAAGTTTCACTAAATTTCTGAGGGTCTTGCTAAGTTTCCAAGACTGGCCTCAAACTTGCCATCTTCCTGTCTCGATCTCCCTCATTGTGAAATTACAGGTTCACACTACCACACCAGTAGTTGGAATGACTTTTAAAGATAAATCATCCTATTTCTCTCTAAATGGAAACAGTATTGAAAATTAGTTTCCTTGGGCTGGGGATGTGGCTCAAGCGGTAGCGCGCTCGCCTGTCATTTGTGCAGCCCAGGTTCTATCCTCAGCACCACATACAAACAAAGATGTTGTGTCCGCTGAAAACTAAAAAAATAATAAATAAAATTCTCTCTCTCTCTCTCTCTTAAAAAAGAAAAGAAAAGAAAATTAGTTTCCTTGCTTTCCTCCATAGTTTTGAAATTTGTATCTATGGCTCTTCCTTTTTACTTCAGTCTTGTATTACTCTGGAAAAGGTATTCAGTGTGTGATATTGTATATGTCTGTGAAACCTCCATGGCACGGCGTTTATTCAAGGCTTCATTTTCAGAGTGATTTTTTTCCTTTTTTTTTTCTTTTCTAGTCTTATATAGTGTATTAGTCAGGGTTCTCTAGAGGAACAGAATCAACAGGAAGTATGATTCCAAAAAGGGGATTTACTAGATTGGCTTACTCCACCAGAAATTGGATAGTCCATAATGGCCATCTGCAGGCTGATGAGCTGGAGAACCAGTAGCTGCACAGTCCAAGAGGCTGAAGCCTCAGAGCAAGAGGGATCATGGTGCTACCTAGTCTGAAACCCAAGGCTTCTGGAGAATCACTGGCAGAGTCCACTTTGGAAGCATGAAGAAGGGAGAGTCTGATATCAAGTGAGCAGAGCAGCAATCAGGAATATTTGAGAAGAATCCAGCTTGCATCTGCTGCTACCTTCTTATTCTTCCAACTTTTATTCTATCCAACCTACCATCCTGTTGGACGGTGCTGCCCATGCTTAGGGAAGGTCTCCACTTCAGTTCCCTATCCCACATGCCAATCATTCCTAGACACAGCCTCGTGGACACACCCAGAAACCTCTTAATCATTAGCATCTCTTAATTCAATCAAGGTGATAATTCAAATGAACCATTACACATAGTATCCAATACCCCTTCTCTCCAGCTTCTAGTGTCCTCAGTTTTCAACATCTTGCATTGGTGTAGTATGTTTGTTAGTTACTGAACCAGTATCCTATATTTGATGAAGAGAGTGGAAGAAGCAACATTTTATCATTAGCTGAAGTCCACCTTTTACCTTAGGGTCCTCCTCTGTGTAGTGTGATTGTGTGTGTCACGTATTCTGCATAATGTCATACAGAAGAGTTTTACTGCCCTGGGATCCTGTGCTCCCCCTGTTCATCCTCCTCCTGTCTTCCTTCTAACTTTGGGTACTTCTAGATATGGCTGCTATAGTCACTGCTGTGAGGTTTTCTGTGCACATAATTTTCATCTCTTTTGGGTAGACACCTGGGAGTGTGATGACTTAATAGTAGAGTGCGTGGTGCATACTTTGTACAAGCATGACAGACTGTCTTCCAAAGGAGCTGTTGTTGCATCAGCAAGAACAGAGTTCTTCTGATTCATGCTTTCACCATCTTTCGGTGCTGTCAGTGTTTGGCATGTGGCCCCTCCAGTGGGTTCATGGTGGTACCTCATTGTTTAATTTGCAGTTTCCTAATGATGTGCTGGTGAACATCTTCTCACACACGTATTTGCTGTCTGTATTTATTGGATGAGTGTCTTTCCAGATCTTCTTGCTTGCTTTCTTATTGAGTGTTCTTCATGTATTTTGAATATCAATCCAGCGTCATTATGTGCTTTGAAAATATTTTGTCCAGTTCTCCAGCTTGTCTTCTCATCCTCTTAAGCGTATTTTTTGAAAAACAGAAACTTCATTTCAATAAAGTTCCATTTACCAGTGTTTCACTCACAGATCATGTTTTTGATGTTGCATATGAAGCCATCATGATAAACCCAGATTTGTAAGTACTTCTGTGTTATTTTTGTGAAGTTCTAAATTTTGTATTTAGCTTTAGAATGTATAGGCTTTTTTTTTTTTTTTTGGTGCTGGGAAGTTAACCAGGTTCTTCTAGGTGGGTGTTGTGCTAGAGCCTACTTTTTGACTGATGCTCCACTGGCAGCTGACTTTGTGACTTTTGTAAAGTCAGTGTATTTCCTTTCTTTGCATGTTAATGTCCAGGTGCTTTGGCAATGTTTTCTAAGAGTCTTTCCATTAATTTTCCTTTGTTGAAGATCAGTCAACTGTATTTATATTGTGCAAAAACCATTCTGTCTCAAGGATTGTAGTTTTTTAGTAGTTCTTAACCCCAGGTTTTTTAAGGTCCTGCGAATTTAGTGTTCATGACTGTGTTGGTTCTTCTGGGTCTTTTATTACTGAAAACATAACTTAAAAGATTTGGGATTTTATTGAATCCACAATTGAAATTTGTAACAGTTGATAATACTGAGGCTTCCTATGTATGAACAGAAAACATCTCCATATATTTACCTTATCTTTGACACTCTCATTAGAAGTTTGCAGTTTTTGTCAACAAATTCTTGTCAGGTTTATATATGAGTATTTCTTTTTTAATTTTCTTGGTGCTATATAAGTGGTGTGTGGTTTTTTGTTTTTGGGGGGTTTTTTCGTACTTGTTTAGAATTCACTGATGCTCTACCATCAAGCTACATCCCCAATTCTTTTTATGTTTTTATTTTGAGACAGAGTCTTGCTAAATTGCCCAGGTTGGCCTCAAAGTTGTGATCCTCCTGCCTCAGCCCCCTGAGTGGCAGGAATCACAGGCATGGCCTCCGGGCCCAGCTTGCTGCTGTCATCAGTATAACAATAGTGCTATTTATTAGCCTTATGTTCTACAACCCCGATGTCATCTTGTTGATTTTCATGATTCTCTGGTGCATTCCACATACAGTAGAGGACAATGCTGCATCTCTATAAAGACATTTGGATTTTTCTAAGCTCGAGTGCTTTTTTTTATTATTCTTTTTAAAAAATATCTTTTTAGTTGTTGATAGACCTTTATTTTATTTATTTATATGTGGTGCTGAGAATGGAACCCAGTGTCTCACACATGCAGGCAAGTGCTCCACCACTGAGCCCCAGCCCCAGCTCCCCCAAGCCTTTTTTTTTTTTTATTCTTGACTCTTTCTTTAACTATTGATGTAAGCATTTCATTTATTATTTGGGTTTTTTTGTGATGGATAAATTTAAATGTTTTTTACATTTTGAATCAGTCTTGCATAGCTGTAATAATTCTCTCTTGGTCATGGTGTACAATTCTTTTTATTTATTTTTTGACTCAATTATGTAATTTTTGTGCAGGAATTTTGCATTTATGATCATGATCATAAGAGTAATTCATAGTTTTCTTATTTTTCTATTTAATTTTGATAATATGGTAACCTATGCCTCAGAATGAATAGGGAGGTGTTTACTCTTCTGCAGTTTAGAAAAGAAATGTAGAAAATTGGTGGCAGCTCCTAAGTATTTTATGGGAGCCTGTATGAGATGTTGGAGCCCTGTCTTTCCTTTTTTTAAATATTTTTTTTTAGTTATACATAGACACAATATCTTTATTTTGTTTATTTATTTTTATGTGGTGCTGAGGATCAAACCCAGGGTCTCACACATGCGAGGCGAGAGCGCTGCCGCTGGGCCCCAGCTCCAGCCCCTGTCTTTCCTTTTTTTGTGTAGTAATTAATTGCTGATTCTATTTTTTCCACAGGCATGGGCTCATCTGTTTTGCACACTTCTCCTTGTGTGTAAGTTGTAGGAGATTGTCTCTCTCAAAGAATTGGTCCAGCTCCTCTAATTTATCTAATTTGTGTCAAACTGATGTTTCTGATAGTCTTGAATTGCACGTGGATTCATAGCAATTGCTTTTAATTCTAATTAGTAGTTTCTCTGTTCTGTTTTCTTTTTTCTTCAATATTATTGTATTATTTATACCTTTATTATATTTATTTATTCCAAATAACAAATTGATGTATTTACTTAATATGGTGCTGAGGATAGAACCCAGTGCCTCACATGTGCTAGGCAAGTGCTCTACCTCTGAGCTACAACCCCAACCCCTGTCCTCTGTTTTCTTAGCCTCATATCAATTTATCAGTGATGCTGATGTTCATGAAGAACTTGATTTTGCAGACTGCTGCGAGTTTCATGATTGCAATTTCATCAGCACTTTCTCTATTAATTACTTTCTTGTGTTTAATTTAGGTTTACCTTGCTCTTATTTCTCTGGTTTCCTGAAGTGGAAGGTTCAATAATTGCTTTTACCTCTTCTTTTCTGAAATGTGCTTAGGATGACTTAGACACCCTTGAAGAACCACCTGTGCTGTTTTCTGCAGATTTCATATGATGCCCTTTTACATTTCATTTCCCTAGAAATGGTAGACTTTTCCCTCGGGTTCCCTCTTCCACCCATGTCTGTTTAGAGCCCAGTTTCCCCTCCCATTGCCTGGACACTTTCTAGCTGCTTCTGGTCTGGGTTCTGCTTTATCTTCCATATTCTTTGAGCACACTTGGGATTTCACTGGTGTTGCACCTTTGTTGGGGTGTGGCTTATGGCATAGAATGTGGCCTGTCCTGGGGGGTGTTGCTATGACCTGACAAGGCTGTGTGCTTCGCGTTAGCTGAAGGCCAGTGAAGCCTTCCTGTCTGCTTCTCTGCTGTGAGGTCTCAGTACTGACACAGTTGTGCTGAAGCCTCCCAGTGTAACTGTGGATTCTTCATTGTCCTGGGCAGTTCTGTATGTTTCTGCCTGGTGTATTTTGACTTTATTTCAGGGGCATACATATTAAAAATTTGAGACAGTTAATTTAAAGTTTAGCTTGGGATGGACACAGTGGTACATGCCTATAATCCCAGTGATTTGGGAGGCTTAGACAGAAGGACCAATATTCAAAACCAGCCTCAGCAACTTAGTGAGGCCCTGAGAAACTTAGAGAGAGCCTACCTCAAAGTAAACTAAAAAGGGCTGAGGATGTGGCTTGGTGCTTAAGCACTCTTGGGTTCAATCTCTGGCACAAAAAGAAGAAAAGAAAGAAAGGAAAGAAGGAAGGAAGGAGATGGAGAAAGAGAGAGAGAGAGAGAGAGAGAAGAAAAGAAGAAAGAAGTTTAGCCTAGGGATAAGACAGCTCTCCTGGGACCCCTGAGCTCTGCAGCAATTAAAAGAAACAAGGCTCCCCCTGCCCCCGTCCCCTGCTCTGACAATCGGGGAGATGCAGATCAAAACTGCACTGAGATCCCATGTCACCCCAGTCGGAATGGCAGCTGTCAAGGATGCAATAGTAAAGAGTGACAGAGAGAATGTGGGAGAATGTGAGCTCCTCCACTGCTGGTGGGACTGCAGATCAGGGCAAGTGCTCTGGAAAGCAGTGCGGAGATTCCTCCAAAGCCTAGGTGTGAGGACTACCACATGCCCCAGCTGCCCTACTCCTACTATTTGCCCAAAGCCTCCTAGAGTGATGCAGCCCTATCCATGTTTATAGCAGTGCAATTCATAACAGCCCAGCTATGGAACCACCCAGGTGCTCTAAGCAGATCAACGGACACAGATGCTGTGGTGGCCGTGGTGCATGTGCCCAGTGGCCCTACAGAGGACTGGAATCATGGCATTTGCTGGGAAATGGATGGACCTGGAGACCATGATGCTCTGTGAAATAAGCCAGACTCAGGAAGTCCAGGGCCCGAGGTTCTCTCATAGGCAGAAGTTAGAAAAAGAGGGAAAGGGAATTTTTAAAAGGGGGATTGTCTGAAAATAGAAGGGAGACCAACTGAGCAGGGGAGGGAGGCGGGCAGCCTGGGAAATGTAGAGGAACCGCATGTGCATGAGGGGCCATGAGCCTGCTTGTGTGTGAGTGTGAGGAGCCAGTGGAGCCAGTGGTGCTAGTACAGGGGAGATCAGCAGAGCAGAGCAACAGATGGGGCGGGAGGGAGGAGAGGGAAGCATCCAGGAAGGAGTCGATCCCAACGTATGAACTCCACTATGGTTTCTTTCTCACGAGTCCCACTATAATGTATGATTATAATGCGCCAATAAAAGTTTATAAAAGCAAAGAGTGGACCTGATCCCAGAATCACTCTCGAGCTTCCTGCTCTCAAGATGTGATTTTTCCTTCCCACACACTGTACCTCTCATGCCATCCTCCACAAGGTGACCAAGCCAAGGGGTCTCTTGCAAGTACCATGACATGCTGTTTGGACTTGCTGCCTCCAAAAGTGTGAGCTCAAAAAATCTGTTTTCTTTATAAGTAGCCTGCCTCAAGTGCTTCTTATGGTAATGAAAGACATAATAATACAGGTAGCCCCATAATGGCCCTCCAGACATCCACATCTGAATGGCTGTAAACTGTGAGTATGTTATGTTACCTGGCAAAGGGGAATCCAAGATGCAGATGGAATTAAGTTTGCTAACAGGTTGACCTTAAGGTGGGAAGATTACCAGGGCTCACCAAGAAGGCCTAGCATGATCACAAGACTCCCAGTAAGTGGACAATGAGTTGGAACAAAGATTCAGAGTGACCCCACAAGAAAAGGACACAGAGGGAAGAGCCACTCTGCTAAGATGTGGACTTCAGATGGTGACTCATATTTGACCTCAGAACTTTAAGAGAGCATGTTTTGGTTGATTTTAGACACTTGAAGCCATTTATTATGGCAGCCTTGGAAAATGAACATAATCAGAAACAACTGATTCTTCAGGAAATCAAGAGCTTTTAGAAAATATTGTGGACCACAAACAAAAGTCTGAAGAAGGGCTAAAGGGCTGGACAAGAAGGACAACATGAAGAAGAGGAGATGAAAAGGTGGTTTGCAAATGCAAAGAGCACCCTCCAGAAAGGAAGAGCCAAGTCAGGGAAGCAAACAGACACTTGAGCAGGGCACGGTGGCCACACCTGGGACCCCAGCACATGGAAAGCTGAGGAAGGAGGATCACATTGTCAAAGTCAGCCTCCCCACTTGGTGAGGCCTAAGGCTGTAAATAAAATATAAAAAGGGGGGATGTGGCTCAGTGGTTAAATGCCCTGGGTCCCCTCAAAAAAGAACAGTAGAGTCTGCCAAAACATTCAGCACTGGAGCAGGACCTGGCCATCCAACAAATGAAAAACAGAACGGAGGAGTCACTCAGAGGCTCTCAGACTCAGAGGCAAGAGGCCCAGGCACATCACCTGCTGCGACATTGGCAACCCAGGTGCTGGGAGAAACCCATACGAAAAAAACAGGGGGACTTCAGCAACAACTGGGCAGCCAAGAATCCTGCAGCACAGCTGTCTGTTGCTCTTGTTCACTGAGCCCACCCAGCCTCCTTTTGGCATCTCTACCCTGTCATCTTCTTCATCATCAGGTGCTGGGGATGGAACCCAAGCCCTCCAGCAGGCTTCGCTCTTCCTAACTCTGAGCCCACCCAGCCTCCTCTGAGTGACCTTCTGTCCACTGCCCTGCCTGCTCCTTGACTATGAACCTCCACTGTTCTTGTCATACTCCTCTCCCCTGCTTAGACACCCTGTGGCCACAGGCCCTGTTAAAGTCCTTTCCACAGTGTCAGAATATCTTTTCCTTTACTAGCCATGGTCCTCAAGTTCTTCCTGGTCCTCTTCATGGTCCTCAAGTTCTCCAACAGAGCCCTACCTGTTGGAGGGGCACAGTGAGATTTAGCTTTACATGGTGCATTGTTGGCACTGCCCTTGGTGTCTGCTCAGTAATAAATGTGTCACTGCCCTGGATGTTGAATCTGAGGAAATGACTTATTCCATGTGAAGGTTTAAAGCACATGGCAATGTGGTGACTCTGCTTTGTCATTGCTTCTGTTCTTCTGAGGATGTTGAATCTGAGGAAATGACTTATTCCATGTGAAGGTTTAAAGTACATGGCAATGTGGTGACTCTGCTTTGTCATTGCTTCTGTTCTTCATTATTGAGATTCTCCAACCAAAACCAAAGAAAACAGGCAGTGGGCTGGAGCTGTTGGGCAAGGCCTCCCTCACCCACCTGGCTCTCCTCCCTCTGGAGCGGGCTATCACTGACACTGCTGCCCATCTCCACCTTGTCCCTGTGTGTGTCTCTCACACCCAGGCTCCCCGTGTACACCCTCTCTCTCACACACTCTCTCTCTCTCACACACACACACTCTTGCGCACACACTGGAGGTGCAGCTCAGGGTTGGCACACCCCTGGGTTCAATCCCAAGAAAGAAAGGTAGAGAGAGAGGGAAGAAAGAAAAGAAGGGAGGGAAGGGAGGGAGGGAGAAAGGGACAATTACAGCGTCTGTGTGGCCCAAAGGTAGAGCATGAGGTCCTGGGTCTGACTACAAGCACTGAAATGAGAACTCCCTTACACCACAGTAAGCATAAATGAGACTCCAAGTCACATGTCAAGTGCTGACTCCCAGGTGGAGGCATTAGGAGGTGAGGCCTTTGGGAAGTGACTGGGTCATGAGGCTGATTAGTGTCCTTATAAGAGGGACTCTGGGGAGCTCCCTTGTCTTCTTCTCTGGGTTAGGACACAATGGGAAGATGGCCATGTGTGAACCAGGACTTAGAGCCTCCCCTGACACCAAATCTGTGTCTACTTGACCTTTGATTTCTTATCTTCAGAACTGGGAGAAATAAATGGGTGTTTGTGAGCCACCTGGAACTCTCTACCTGTGGAGGCTCTGGGACTGACCCTAGCACCACACACAGGATGACGGCCTATTCATGGCAAGCCACCCAGTCCATGGCAGTGGCTTCCCCAGCCCACAGGTTTAAGACATGGCGTTGGGAGAACGGGTCAGTGAGGACAGAGGATGGAATGGGTCTCTATGCAGTGTTACTTTGAGTGCATGTAAGAAAAGTCATCTGGTCACAAATGGAGTTGGGCCTGCCATCTGGATTCCAGGGATCAGCAGGCATGACTGCCTTTCCTGGACATCTTTACTTCCAGAAGGAGGAGCATGGCCCTTCTTGCACACTCTTGCTGGTGGCTTGGGCTGTCAGAGACCCACCATGCTGCTCCAGGGCTGTGGAGAGAGCCCCTCTGTTGCTGGAAAGCTAAGCCAAAGCTAGAGCTTAGGTGCTCACTGTCCCTACAGGCCATGTGTTGGAGGCTCTGCTGGGGGGAGCCCTTGGGAAGGAGGGCCTGGTGGGAGGGAGTTCAGCCAGTGGAGGTGTGTGGGAGGGGACATGGGGACCCACAGCGCTGTGCTTTTGTTTCTCTGGGGACCCTGAGGAATATAGCCTGGAGCCCTGACCAGGGCTCCCTGCAGCCCCCACTCCCCAGCAGTCTTAGCTTGGCCCAGTGCTCTGGAGCTTGTGTCTGAGGGAAAGGCAACAAACCCCTGGGCAGAGGAAGAAGTGACACAGCCCAAACCTGGGCTGGGGGAACCCCTCCACGGGGTTGCCTGCACCCGTCCCTTCACAGTGGAGCTCAGGAGCACCAGGGTCAATGAGCGTCCACCTGCTCAGAACTGAGGAGATGTAGAAGTCACACCCTGGAGACCAGCATCCCAGCTGCACAGGATCTCAGCTCTAGGAAGTATCTGGACCCTCCATCTGCTTCTGCATTAGATCTGTCATCTAACCAGACACCACAGCCTGTGGAAAACTCCAGTACACACTGGTGAAAGTGAAAAATGACTCAGGGTGTCCCTGCTACACCAAGAGCTGTAGATGTGGGAGGGTAGCAAGCCCGGAGTCCACTGCTCCACCTCTCTATCCCACGACAAGGTTCTGCATCAGGTGGCCTCCTACCAACAGTTGTTAAAAATCATGTCCCTCATAAAAGTAAAACATTGTAACTAGGCAACTAAAAATAATACTAATTTTAAAAACCACTGTGGAGAAACTAGCCCCAAATCAAACTTTCTGTTAGGGCTTTACAAAAAATTCTGGAGAATATGCTGGGGACGTCAGAACTGAAGAGAAGTTGTGAGCCTTCACAGAAGGGTGGCCAGGATTGTCTTCAGAGAGACTGAACTGCAAGCATGGGTCCCACTCCATGGGCATGTGGCCCTCTGGGGAGCGGCTCTGTAGGCGTTGAGCTGTTTCTCCTGGGGAAAGCCTATCTGATGTGCTCCTGGGGGCAGTGCAGCCCTGGCAAGGTCTAGGGCACACAGTCTGTGCTCAGGGGGCCGCGGTTCTTCCCCGTCTCTAGCTCATCATCAGAAAGCAACAAAACTATTGCAGAGCAGGGAGCCTGTGCTGGGACCTTCTGAGGATAATTCTCTGCCCCCAGGGTCCTCCCTTGGCACCTGGCTCCTCGGGCTCCATAGCCCATAGGTACTCTGACTACTTCATGCCATGGGTATACCCTCCAGGCTCAGGTGTACCCATCGCAGGTGCAAGGTTGTCAGAGGGAAGGTGCTGCCCCCTGTGAGCTGGGGTCCTACTGAGCCTGTGTTCCACTTCAGAGCTCCAGGGTGACTTTTAATCTTTAATTTTTTTTGACTTTTCTTTTTTCTTTCTTTTCTTTTCTTTCTTTCTTTTCTTTCTTTCTTTTTTTTTTTTTTTTGAAAGACCAAGAAGTCACACTTGTTTGTAAGAACAGTGGCCAGAGATGCAATGACCAGGCAGGGACTATTCATATGGGTTAGATGTTCTTTGAACAGAGTCTGGGCCTTGGGTACCTCCCTCGTGCTTAGTCATTGTAACAATGGGTGACAGGAACAGAGGTAAGAGTCATGAAGCCACATGGCTCTCCTGTGGAACTAGGTGGGGAAACAGGGGAGGATACTGTATTTCTAACTCATCTTCTCTCCCCAGGTGAGCATTCCAAATGTCAAGGATCTGCCCAGTAAGCAAAATACCTCAGTTTATCCCAAGGTTGAAAACAAATGAACTTAAATCACCACATCACAAAAGGCAGCTAACTTGAAGACTAAAAATGTCACCTGGAAATAAAGGTGGGGGCACACAATGGAGAAATGGGGCAGAACATAATGGAGAAGAGGAAGAGGTGTAAATCCAGCAGCCTACACACCATGTATGTCAGAGGAGCAGGCTCCCACACACACGGGCTCGGTAATACCAGGTGGACTATTTGTTCACAGTATTAAAGGGCATCTAGAATTTCGCTACAGTAAGGAATTGAAAGTTGCCTGAAGAATGGGCACAGAAAGGCTGCGTCAGAAGATGGCCTGTCACTCAGGAGGGTGGAGCTGTTGGGCCTTCCTGTTGACCACTGTATTGCGAAAAGTGCAGAAGGGGAAGGGGTGGCTTTAGTCACCTGATGTCATTCCTTTCCCTGGGTCCTTTGTCTCATCTCATCTAGCTGTCTTTTCATCTCCTTCCATCCTTCGAATGTCGTCCATGGTCAGGTTCACCCACTTATGAACAGTGAACAGAACAGCTGCCTGTGGAAGTTTGTGAACAACGCTTCTCATTGTTCTGCAGGCCCCACCACTTGAACTTGACAGTGACCAGTGTGTGTGTGCACATATATGGGCAGTCTTTCTGATTTACAAGTTCTTACTTCCACTTTGGGCCCAAGGGTCCTCGGCCTGTTTTGACAGACTTGAACTGCAGGGTCTTCCTCTGCCCTGTAATCCTTGCTAAGTACTTGACTTTGCTCTTCAATGTCTACATATATGGCCTCCACGTGTTTCCATGTATCGGGCTACAGTTTATGCACATTCTCCTGGGTGCCAAGATCTGGTTTGTGCCAGGTTTCAATTTTAATCAGAAAGTCCTCTTTCATGTACTCATTTGTAATAGCAGTTCTGCAATATGGGTAGGCATTCCATGTTTTTTCATGTATATTCAGGGGCCAGCATTCGAATAAATGTGAGTACCCTGCTCTTTAGGTGGTAGATCTTGTGGGTATACTGGCCTTTCTCACCATCCTTCTCACAGGGTCCACTCACTAGGGCCTCCACACCTTTACCACCACCAGTTTCATTTTTGCTGGCCTTGGCCACAGAATACAGCTGCCCCACTTGATACTACATCTACCCAGATCCTTTTTTTGGCTTTTCACTATTAATTTATGACAAGCATTCCACATCCACAATTCTCTCCAGTCAAAAATTCTTTGAGACAATGCTGTCACCTTGGCCAGTTGGAGGATGGAGTCATCTGACTTGCCCATCCTGTGAATGGCCCCCAAGACAGTGTAGGTTTTAAGCTGGCCATTAAACCTGCCAGTGACCGTGTCCACTTCCTCCACGTCCATCTGGACGGAAAGTGGTCCTTGGCACCAATCATGCTGTTGCTGGTGGTGCATTTCCACAGCACGTACAGGTTCATGAACTCAACCATCTTGTTCTGGACATTGAAGCATGCCTGCTGCCTCCACCAAGAGCACTAGCACAGAAGGGAGGAGCCAGGTTGAATTGTGCCCACTGGAGCATGGAGACCATGTGGAGAGCTCGAATATATCTGGAAGCCAAGGTCTTACTGGCTATCTTTGGTCCCTTTGGGTGATTTTGTCATTCTACTGACCTACCATTTTTGTGACCTCTGCATAAGTGTATGCTAAGCTCAGCAGACCTCTGGCCTTTCCCACTGAAAACTAGAAATGGGACACACACAAATCCTGCAAAAGATTCCTCCCATCTTAATGAAAGCCATCTCTGAATCATTGATTTCTCTAGCTCTTTGCAGTCTGCCTAGCTGAGAGCCCCACTCCTTCCTTCTGGGACTAAAAAAGCATGTGTAGCAGGCTCTGTGGTTCATGCCTGTAATCCCAGAGGATTTGGAGGCTGAGGCAGGAGGATCATGAGTTGAAAGCCAACCACAAAAATGGCGAGATGCTAAGAAACTCAGTGAGACCTGTGTCTAAATAAAATCAAAACAGGGCTGGGGATGTGGCTCAGTCAAGTGCCGCTGAGTTCAATCCCCGATACTCTCCACCTGCAAATGTGTGTAATTGCCTTCAATGGGAACATGTGTATTTTGGGAAAGCTTAAGCTTGAGTTCACAGAGAATGGTTGTTCATATTTGGCTCTGAATAAAACATTTTCTTATTTCCTCTAAGCAGAGGTATTGCTTTCTCTGGACACTCACAACCCAGCAACACCCCAGAATGCCAAGGGGCCCAGCTTATCCCACGGTTGTGCCAATCTTTCCCTGTTAGACATTTGTTCATACTCACTGTATTACCAGGGCAAAACCACAAAACCACCACGTGACCATTTGCAAACACATAGGCTGATACCAGAAAATAAATCCAACATCTTTATTCATTTATAAGAATTTGCCAGTAATTTATTTTTTTTCTTTTTATTTCTTTTCTTTTCCCGTGTGTGGATCACAGGAACTTGTGCATGCCAAGCAAGAATTCTACCTCCTGGGAAAACCCCAGCTCCTGTTACTAATCTTAAAATTATCTTAACAACCTGGTGTAAGCCAGGCATGGTGGTGCACATCTGTCATCCCAGTGGTTCTGGTGGATGAGGCAGGAGGACTGCAAGTACAAAGCCAGCCTCAGCAACTTAGCAAGGCCCTTAGCAACTCAGGAAACTCTGTCTTTAAATAAAACACAAAAAAGTTGGGGATGTGGCTCAGTAGTGAGCACCCCTTGGTTCAATCTCTGGTTTAAAAAAAACAACAATAACCAAATCAGGTATAATGGTATATACCAATAATCCCAGCTACTTGGGAAACTTAGGCAGGAGGATTATGAATTCAAGACCAGCCTGGGCAATATAGTGAGAACCCCATCTCAAAATTAAATACTTTTCAAATAATAATTTAATCATATGACCAGTATAATCATAACATGATAAACACTCATCTCTGCGACCTGTTATGAATTGAACTTATATGTCAAATTCTATCCCCAAAATCTTATTAGGAAATAGGGTAGTTGCAGGTGTAAATAGCTTAGGTGATGTCATATTAAACAATGATGTCCTTATAAAAGGAGGAGACAAAGACACACAGCTCAGTTGGTTCAGGTGCTAACAGAAACCAGGGCCCTGGAGGGCTCCTAAATGGAGACTGTCCTCACAGTCTGGAGCTGAGAAGCCGAAGAGAAGGTGCCATAGACACCTGCCTGGGCGGGCTGCTTCCTGTCTCACAGATGGCCACCTCTTCTCTGCTCACTTGGTTAAATGTGTTAGAAACACCAGGTTCCGTTAAGAATCAGACATGGGCTCTCAGAAGTAGCTGGGCAAGGAAAAGTTTATTTCTGCAGACAGCACGCAGCTGAACAAAGTGGCAAGCAAGCACACTTGGATGAGCAGTCCCTCTGATTTTATCCCCAACCCAGCACTGACCCTTGCTCTGATGGGAGGAGCCTGGTATCAAGAAGTGCCTTTGCTGCCCCCCACCCCTTTTCTCTACGGCAGGAAGTTCTTCTGGTGGGGGGAATGTGTTTCCGGGCAGACGGTTCTTACTTCTTTACCTAAGTTTGTATTTCTAAACAAGGATCCCTACCTCTGCTTTCTGTTGCTTTTCTCTAGTTAACCTACATGTTAATGCTTTGCAGGGTGGGAGAAGCACACCTCGAAAGAGGAACCCGGAGGAAGAGGAAGGAAGGAAAGATGGCTTTGTGGTCACTCTGGGGTTGCTGGTGGCGCGGGCTTTGCCACCCTCTGGGGGTGACAGCCATGTAGGCCTGCTGCTCAATTCTGCAGGCGCAAGGGGGAGCGCGGGATTCCTCTTGGGGGAAAATACACCCCTGGTTCAGCCCGCCCTGCCCCAACAGCTCTCACTGGCTCCCCTTTCAGAACGGGCACACGCTCTCTGCAACCCGGCGTACCTCTGGGCCTGGTGTCTGGCTTGCACCTATCTCACCAGTCCCCCACGCTTTCCAGGCTTCTGCAGAGTCGCTCACGCCTTCCAGGCCTCTGCAGGGTCGCCCACACCTTCCAGGCCTCTGCAGGACCACTGAGCCATACCCCACCCAGCCTGGGGCCTTCAGCCCTGCATCTCTTCAGCCAGCCCTCGGACGTGACTGCCTGGAGCCTGGGCTTTGGTTTTGGCCCCAGGTTAGGGACGGGCAGAGAAGGCCCTGGTGGGATTTGCCCCACGTAAGCTGCAGGTGCAGGACATTGCTGGTCAATATATTTTTAAGCATTTGCCCCACCTAAGAAACCTTACCTTTAGAATAGGTATTCTTTATGTGTGTGTGGGGGGGGGAATGGGAGAATGGGGGGGGAGGGCACGGGGGGGGGGGGCGGCACTCCACCCAGCCTATTTATGTATTGGATTTGGAAACAGGGTCTCACAGAACTGCTTAGCACCTCCCCTTGCTGAGGCTGGCTTTGAACTCACAATCCGCCTGTCTCAGCCTCCCAAGCCACTGGGATAACAGGCGCGGGACACACAACGGTAGGGCTAGGTATTCTGATTTTTGATAAGGGCGGGCATCTGGCGTGGAGCACAAAAGAAAATGCCAATCCTGGGTGCAGCTCAGGGTAGGGCAATTGTGCTCTTACCTACCACGTGCAAGACCCTAGGTTCAAACCCAAGGGCTGAGAGGAAAAGAAGACCTCACCACACCCCGCAGGGTTACCTGTGCACCTTAGCCTTTCAGTTCCTGTTCAGGCCCAGGAGCCTAGGGCCCACCATTGGGCTACTGCCCCTCCGCCTGGGCAGTTTTTCTTCTGTCTCTTATGAAGGGTAAGAGTTTCCCGTGAGAAGGGGAGGTAAACTCAGGACGTAGGGGTTCAGGGCGCACGTGGTGCAGGTGCAGGTCCAAGGCACACACTGCTCATTTAGGAAAGCTGGTACCTATTCAGGGCAGAATGGGGCTGCCTCCAGAGGACAGCAGCCTGCCTCAGGGGTGTTTATGGAGGGCCAGGAGTAGGGGTGGTGCTACAGGTGGAGCCAGGTGGAGTCACAGGGTTCCCTGCCAGTTTTCTCTGCACTTGTGCCTTGTCCCAACACAAGTCCAAGATTTAAACTTTGCATTGTATTATAATGAATCAGGTTTTAATTTGTGTGAAAAATCAGTACTCAAATCTTTAGAAAAAAAATCTAGAAATGTGTTTTAACTGAGTCAACTGGGATACTCACAAAATCCCTCTTACACAATTCATGTTCCATAAATGCTTTGCAACTTCCTCTGAGGTTTCATGACCTGTTTAAACCTGCAACTTGCTACTTATGCCAGAAATTTTGCCCTGTGTGCCTCTGCCCCTCCAGGAACAATACATCATTCTACATTAAAACAAAACAAAACAAACTATATATCCATCTATCTATCTATATATACACACACACATATATTATGGATGTATATATATACACACACGCACACTCAACAACTATTCTATATGTACTTTCATGTTATTGAAGGTGACTGGGAATATTAAATGATTTGTCATGTTTTTTGCATTCAGTGGGCTTTTGTACAATACCACTACTTTCAGGTTTAAAACAGAACCCCCAAATGAAAGGCATTTCACATTTTTTCTCTTTAGTAGGGATTTTTTTCCTGATGAGTTGTTTGATGTTTTATAATGTAACTACATGAAGCAAAGGCTTTCCCACATTTTTACATATATGGGCCATCTCTCCAATGTGAGTTCTTTCAAGCAAATAAAAGTGACTAGATGTAGTGATGGATTTCCCACACTGCTTACATTAGTCAGGTTTCTCTGTAATATGAGTTAATTCATGTATGTAAAGGTAAACAGAAGTAGTGAAGGCCTTCCCACATTGTTTACAACTACAAGGCTTTTTTCCTGTATGAAACTGTTCATGTATGTGAAGGGAAAAGGAACTAGTGAAGGCTCTCCCACATTGTTTACATTTATAAGGCTTCTCCCCATTATGAAATCATTCATGTCTGTGAAGGTGAGCAGACCTTGTGAAGGCTGTCCCCCACTATTTACATCCATAGGGCTTCTTTCCTTTATGAGTTCATTCATGTGAATGAAGCTATCTGGATCCAGCAATGACTTTTCCACATTGTTTACATTCATAGAGCTTTTCTCAAGTATGAGTTCATTTATGTATTTAAACCTAAAAGGAAGTAGTGAAGGCTTTTCCCAATTATTTACATTCCTAGAGTTTCTCTACAGCATGACTTTGTTTATGTCTTTGAAGATAAGATGTAGTGAAGGCTTTACCACATTGCTTACATTCATAGGGCTTCTTTCCAGTATGACTTTGTTTATGTCTTTGAAGGGAACTGGAATAAACAAAGGCTTTCCCACACTGCTTACATTCATAGGGCTTCTCTCCAGTATGAGTTCGTTTATGTCTATGAAGGTAAGAGGAACAACTGAAGGCTTTCCCACATTGCTTACATTCAAAGGGCTTCTCTCCAGTATGAATTTGTTCATGTTGGCAAAGGGAAGTTGAAGAAACAAAGACTTTCCCACACTGCTTACATCCTTAGGGCTTCTCTCCAGTATGAATTTGTTTATGTCTTTGGAGGGAACTGGAATAAATAAAGGCTTTTCCACATTGCTTACATTTATAGGGCTTCTCTCCAGTATGAATTCGTTCATGTTGGCAAAGGGAAGTTGAAGAAACAAAGGTTTTCCCACATTGCTTACATTTATAGGGCTTTTCTCCAGTATGAATTCGTTTATGTCTTTGAAGATAAGAGGAACAACTGAAGGCTTTCCCACATTGCTTACATTCATAGGGCTTCTCTCCAGTATGAATTCGTTTATGTGTTTGAAAGGAGTAAGTAAAAGTTTTCCCACATTGCTCACATTCATAGGGCTTCTCTCCAGTATGAATTCGTTTATGTTGCTGAAGGTATGTAGAAGAAGCAAAGGCTTTCCCACATTGTTTACATTCAAAGGGCTTCTCTCCAGTATGAGTTCTTTTATGTCTTTGAAGTTGAGAGGACTGAGTAAAAGCTTTCCCACACTGCTTACATTCATAGGGCTTTTTTCCAGTATGAATTCGTTCATGTTGTCGAAGGGAATTGGAATAAACAAAGACTTTTCCACATTGTTTACATTCATAGGGCTTCTCTCCAGTATGAATTCGTTTATGTGTTTGAAGTTGAGAGGAATGAGTAAATGCTTTCCCACACTGCTTACATTCATAGGGCTTCTCTCCAGTATGAATTCGTTTATGTCTAGAAAGGTAAGAGGAACAACTGAAAGCTTTCCCACATTGGTTACATTCATAGGGCTTTTCTCCAGTATGAATTCGTTTATGTACTTTAAGGTAAGAGGAACAACTGAAGGCTTTCCCACATTGCTTACATTCATAGGGCTTCTCTCCAGTATGAATTCGTTTATGTGTTTGAAAGGAGTAAGTAAAAGTTTTCCCACATTGCTCACATTCATAGGGCTTCTCTCCAGTATGAATTCGTTTATGTTGCTGAAGGGATGTAGAAGAAGCAAAGGTTTTCCCACATTGTTTACATTCAAAGGGCTTCTCTCCAGTATGAGTTCGTTTATGTCTTTGAAGTTGAGAGGACTGAGTAAAAGCTTTCCCACACTGCTTACATTCATAGGGCTTTTTTCCAGTATGAATTCGTTCATGTTGTCGAAGGGAATTGGAATAAACAAAGGCTTTTCCACATTGTTTACATTCATAGGGCTTCTCTCCAGTATGAATTCGTTTATGTGTTTGAAGTTGAGAGGAATGAGTAAATGCTTTCCCACACTGCTTACATTCATAGGGCTTCTCTCCAGTATGAATTCGTTTATGTCTAGAAAGGTAAGAGGAACAACTGAAAGCTTTCCCACATTGGTTACATTCATAGGGCTTCTCTCCAGTATGAATTCGTTCATGTTGGCAAAGGGAAGTTGAAGAAACAAAGACTTTCCCACATTGTTTACATTCATAGGGCTTCTCTCCAGTATGAATTCGTTTATGTGTTTGAAGTTGAGAGGAATTAGTAAAGGCTTTTCCACATTGCATACATTCATAGGGCTTCTCTCCAGTATGAATTCGTTTATGTTGCCAAAGAGAAGCAGAATAAACAAAGACTTTCCCACATTGTTTACATTCATAGGGCTTCTCTCCAGTATGAATTCGTTTATGTGTCTGAAGTTGAGAGGAATGAGTAAAGGCTTTCCCACACTGCTTACATTCATAGGGCTTCTCTCCAGTATGAATTTGTTTATGTCTTCGAAGGTAAGAGGAACAACTGAAGGCTTTCCCACATTGTTTACATTTACAGGGCTTCTCTCCAATGTGAATTCGTTTATGTATTTGAAGATGAAAGGAATAAGTAAAGGTTTTCCCACATTGCTTACATTCATAGGGCTTCTCTCCAGTATGAATTAGTTTATGTCTACGAAGGTAAGAGGAACAACTGAAGCTTTTTCCACATTGTTTACATTCATAAGGCTTCTCTCCACTATGAGTTTGTTTATGTGTTTGAAGATAAAAGGAATAAGTAAAGGCTTTGCCACATTCCTTACATTCATAGGGTTTCTCCCCAGTATGAATTCGCTGATGTCGCTGAAAGGAAGAACAATATATGAAGGCTTTCCCACATTGTTCACACTGATAGGGTTTCTTTCCATTATGAGTCCATTCATGTGAATGAAGCTGACTGGATGTAGCAAACACTTTCCCACATCGTTTACATCTATTAAGCGTCTCTCCAGTATGAAATCGTTCATGTATGTGAAGATAAGAGGAACGACTGAAGGCTTTTCCACATTTTTTACATTCATAGGGCTTCTCTCCAGTATGAGTTTGTTTATGTCTTTGAAGGTGAGAGGAACAAGTGAAGGCTTTCCCACACTGTTTACATTTATGGGTCTTCTCTCCAGTATGTGTTCGTTTACGTATTGGAAGATAAGAGGAACTAGTGAAGACTTTACTAGATTGATTACATCTGTAAGCTGTCTCTCTGGAATGAGATTGTTGAAATTTTTGAAAACACAAGGAACAACTTAACTCTTTTCCACATGTTAGACATTCATAAGTTTCATCTATAGTGTGCACTGATGCTTGTCTTTGAACACTTGTGTGAGAAATTAAAGATGTTTTCTTCTGTTTAAGTTCATATAGCTTCCCTGCACTTAACTCATTCTCATACAATTTGTTTGCAGACTGAGATATAATGTGCCTATTAAGGAAAAAAAGATATATAAAGACTTGTCCATATATACTATTCACATGGACTTACTCTAATGGGAAAGTCCTGGTGAAGACTAAGATTTGGAATCTCACACTGAGTACCTATTTAAATTTTTCCAGAACCTACCATATGACTTCTGTTTTTTTTTTTTTTTAAATTACATGGATATTTATGGTTGGCTTATTAACACTTTTAAATATTCATTAGTCAGTATGGCACGTACACTATTACCAATGTCAGGGAAAATATTGATTTTTCTGTCATGTTTAAACTGTTTGAAAATAAATGTAATGATGACTTTGCAACACTGCTTCTCATAGATAGTACTAAAATGGTGGTATCATAAGAGCAGTTAGTTAGCATTGTCAACAAATCAATAATTTTTGAAAATATGAAACATATAACTTCCATTAAAGTTCTGGTTAAATAGGAATAACTATAATTCATATCATGGTTGTTTTCTCTGCTTGTTTATAAAATTATAGGATATGTTACAATTCCATCAAGATACTGTGTTTCTTCTACTGAATACAAATTACCTTAGTGCTCTTTCAGTATTTCTGTTCCGATTTTTCCACTTGTCTCCTAAAATGTAGACAGAGAACAATCATGAATCATTATGATTTTAGAATAAATATGGCATTTATAATATGGACTGCTCTAATGCAAAAATAAAAATGAAGAAAAAAGAGAAAAATTATGGGATTCATGCTCAGAGTGAAATGATATTAGGCCCATTTTATTCCCCAAAGTACTCCCTTTTCACATTCCAAATCCCTGAGGAAAAAAAAAAAACTCTCACTTGGCAGGCCCAGTGTCCCACACATATAATCCCAGCAGATTGGGTGGCTGAGGAAGGAGGATCTCAGGTTCAATGCCAGCCTCAGCAACTTATGGAGGCCTTGTCTCTAAATAAAGTATAAAAAAGGGCTGTAGATGTGGGTCAGTGGTTGAACACACCCAGATTCAATCCTTGGTAAAAACAAAAACAAACAAACAAACAAAAAAACAACCTCCCAATTTCTCAGTGATTGACTATATAATAAAACATCATCTTTACCTATAGAAGCCAGGTTTCTAAGGACTTCTTGCATCACGTCTCTGTGGAGATTCTTCTGGGAGAGATCCAGCAAAGCCCACTCCTCCTGGGTGAAGTTCACAGCCACATCCTCAAAGGCCACTGAATTCTAAAATATTCCAGAAAAGAGTAGTGCATGCCAGGAGAGATTGATAGCATGAGGGCTCTATTCTTATCATAAGACACATTTGCACATTTCTGTGATCTCCAAATATTCATTCCATGATTTTGTCATCAAAACTTGTACTCTCATTGTACACTCACTTGCCCAAACAGAGGCATATTAATACAAGACCGGAACTATCCAAAAAAGCATGAGCAGAGCAAAAACACCCTTCTCCTTGTGGAGTCCAGGGAGTAAGGTATGCTCCTGGGTCACCCCAACACCTTTGTGAGTGCATGTTTAATTTATGGAATAATGAAGCCCTACTACCTTATGTGCAAAAGAGAGTTAAATTGCTGGGTGCAGTGGCGCACACCTGTAATCCTAGTGGCTTGGGAGCCTGAGACAGGAGGATCGTGAATTCAGAGCCAAAAAAGCAAGGCACTTAAGCAACTCAGTGAGACCCTGTCTCTAAATAAAATATGAAATTGGGCTGGGGATGTGGCTCAGTGGTTGAGTTCAATCCCCACTACCAAAAAAAGAAAAATGAAAAAGAAAAGAGAATTAATATTAGTCCTCCTAACAGTATGTACACTTAGAAGTATCAGCTGACAAGTTGGAACTTTGCTGGTAGGGGGAACTAAGGACATGGGAGGATCCCACCAAACTATGCAGTAACATTGAGTCATAATGCTGAGACTATAGGTAAAAAACACGATCTTTACTGAATGTATGCCTTCCTTCAGAAACCCAGTTATTTTGTTCCACTCATACCTTAGAACTCCTAGTCAGGGAACAAGCATGGGAGATGGGGCAGCTGCCCCTGCAGCAGTTTTGCCTCTTCCCTGAAATTTACCATGAACTGCAGAATGGTGATTTTTCTGACTATTCCTACAAATGTATAATATTTTCCCTTTAGAAACACTGCCAGTATATCACAGTGAAGATCTCGCTCTCTCTCTCTCTCTCTCTCTCTCTCTCTCTCTCACTCACTCATACACACACACACACACACACACACACACACAGGCTCACTGCTTAAAGCATAGGAAGAAGAAAGATGGCATTTTTCAGTATGCCCAGAGAACTCCAACCTTCCTGGCACTACATTTAGAAGAAATTATTTCCAAAGACTAAATTACCTGAGATTATAAGTCAAATCTTCTGGGGGAAAAGAGAACCACCAACCTCCATCTGCCCCCAGTCTTCCTGTCTAATCAGAGAGGAGGAAAGGCTGAGAAGTGCTCATGAAAAATGGCTCTAGAAGGACTGGAATATGAGACCTGCTCCATTCACCAGGTCCTTTCGATGCAGCAATGGAAACAGTAGCCAGGAAAATTATGTAAGGAGAAACAGTGAAAAAGAGATGCACCCAAATTGAAAAGGAAGAGTAAAATTATCTCCCTTCACAGATACTCAGTTCCATAAGTGTATGAGCAACCTGAGAAAGGCATTCTGGAAATAATACCAACAATTAAAACAATGTCCCAAGAAGGGGGCTTATATACTGAAAACTACAAAATGTTCCTAAAAGAAATGAAATAAGACACAAATAAATGGAAACATACCTGTGTCATGAGCTCAAAGTATTACCATTTTAAAGACCACCCAAGGAACCTGGGCTGAGACACAATACCCTTGCCCTGTGGCAGCAGGACCTCAAGCTCACATCCAAGGAATGAGGCAGGGTTGGCCTCTGAGCACAGGAAAGGGAAGCCATCAGGATCCTACTGCCACTGACCACAAACTGGGGGAGCAATGGCAGGAAGCTGCCCAAGTTCTACGAAGCCTAGAAAGATTACCACAGTCTGCCTGGGTCCCATGCTGGAGGAAAGCTGCTTGGACACACATTGACACAGAGAGATGGCCCCTGATGTGGCAGCTCCCTGCAGAAGGCTGGGATGAGAAGTTGCCCAAGTCCCCTGGAAGCTGAATGGGAAGGTGACCCCATTGTCACTGGAGGCAGCAGGAGGTGGATCAAGGCAGAAATTTGTTTGCTCTAAGGCAGCGAGCGGAGAGCAACAGCTCCCATCTGGTAGTGTTGGGGCCAGACCTGGGGAATGCTGGGCACTGTTTGGACACCAGCTGGATGCTGCATCAGTCACTCAGCAAAAGAAATGGACACCTGCTGTTGATGACCTGGGACACCGGAAGTTAAAAAAACCAGAGGACTAGTGAAGTCTTTGTATTCAGGACTAAGGACAGCACCCTGATGAGTCATGCTGGCCAGAGTGGGGGGACATTTCTGCACCACAGATGGGCCTGCAGAGAATCCACAGCCACAGGACCTGTCCTCAGACACAGCCACCAAGCTCCCTGACACATTAAAAAGCATTCTGCTGAGTAGAGCGGGTACTCACTGACCCACAGCAAATATGACGGAACCTAACAAAGTGCTGCACCCCTGGGCAGTCAACCACTGGCCCCAGGGATGGCCCACCAGAACTGCCCAGTGGATGTTCACAGCAATTAGTGGAGTGCCTTATGTCCCAGCACCTCTGGAAGGACACAAAGTCACAGAGTGACAGACATCGTCTACATGTCCCAAAATATAATGAAATCCAAACTGAGGTTCAGCAAGACTTTTCATCACCTTGACATGTTTTATTATAAATAACTCTAATGTCAGCTTTTTTTTTTTGGTACTTTGTGTTGAACCCAGGGACACTTAAACACTCAGTCACATCCCTAGCTCTTTTTAATGTTTAGAGAACTGTTGAATGAAATGGAACAAATTATGCTATGTGCTGTATAAATATATCACAGTGAATTCCAATGTTACATTTACATATAAAGCATATCATTTCAAAGTGAGGAACACAGATAGGGCTGGGGCTGAGGGAGCACAGATGTGTCATGTTCAAGGGACTGATAAGCAGCCTACCAGCTGGACATCTCCCACCTGGTCCTGCTCACTAAAACACTCCATGATCACCCTCCCAGGAGACCTAGACCATGACTCTAGTCTACGAGGCTTTCAGGTTTGCATAGCACTGCACTGGGGTGGGTGGTCCTTATGCTCTGGGAGAGTTTTCCTCCTACACAACTGTGAGAGAATGCAAGGGCAGGAATCACTGCTGACCTGGCCCCTCAGCACCAGCATCCACGGGCTCACTGTCCATCTGTCTCCAAGGAATGGGAACAGGGCTTGGGGGACACAATTTCCCAATGAGGCAGTTGTTTAGATATGACATGTTACAGGAAATTCCTCAGCCCCAGGGCTTCCAGCTGCTCCCCTGACAACGTGTGCCCCACACCTCAGGCTGTCCTCTAGGAGGAGCTGACCCAGGGCCTGAAATTCCCTGTACCTACAGGACACAGGGCAGTGGTGGGCACCTGTGGCAGCCCAGGAAACGCCAGGACAGTGGCTCAGGATATGCTACTCTGTGAAGTGTCTAAAGGGAAGCTTTGCTCAAAGACATTAAGGCATCTGTGCTGGGAGAAGACAAGGACAGTGGAGCTCCAGGTGGCTGCTCTCTACTTTCCCCTCATGGTAGATATTCACAAACAGGACACAAATATTTTAAAAAAGTATCCTGCATTACTGAGTGAAAAATTGATAATACTGTGCCCACTTGAATGTTGTGAATGGAAGAGTTGAAAATGGTGTGAACTGGAAGAGGAGTTGGAGTCTGGAAATGTGAGAGAGAGGTGCAAGCTTTGGGGTCTACTGCCAGCCCTAAGAGGGGCTAGCCTGGGAGAGCAAAGTGAATTGAGACCGTGTTTCAGAAACACGTGGAACATGGGGTGGGAAAGTGAGTACCTCCTGGGGGAGGAGGAACAGTGACCCCTAGACCAATAACCTTGAACACAGGAACACCATCCCTGAGTAAGTATCCCATGAAAAGGGTCTGCCTTCATTGCACACTGAGACTAGGGCTGGGTCCAGCTGGGCAGAGAGGGTTCTGCCAAAGTGGCTGCAGACCAGGCAGCACATTGGGAACCCACCTGCACCAGCCCACACCATAGCCTGAAGACATCAAGGGCTGAGCTGCAGCAGCATCTGACTCAGGTCTGGGCTGGCTGACTCTGGAGCTGACAGTGGAAGGCCAGAGTCCAGCCACAGCTGATTCCCACCAGTTCTAACCAGCCCACCTCCCTGAGCAGTCCTCAACCAACACTCACCATTTCCTGCCTTCTGGGGAGTCCTGACATCCTTCCTGAGGATCTCATAGCACCTGCAGATCACAGGGAGACGATCTGAGCCAGAGCCACTTGGGCCTCACACAGCAGAGAAGACACAGTCCTGGAGATGAATTCTGAGCTGCACAGGGTGAGAGAGAAAGTCCTGTGAGACTGTGGAAGGCCACCCTCTCACCAGTTGCCTGCTGACTAGTTGATGAACCCAGCTTAATTCCACCTTATGATTGGGAGCCATCTCATCACAAAGTCATGAAAAGTTAATTTCTGTTTTACCATAAATTGCTGAGATTTTTAAACTTATTTGGAACTCCTTCCGGTGCCTTGAACTCATCCATGCCTGGGCTCCCCCTGACCAGATAACCACCCTCTCTGAAACCTCAGTGGCACCTCATAAATTCTGATGTTGGGATCTGAATTTATTCCCTATCTTAAAATATCATGCCATGTAGATCACTAACCTGCTATCTGCCTTTGTATTATGCTTGTCAAAATCCTGTTACCTGTAAGTTCTCAAGACACCCCCCCCTTTGCAAATTTTTGGTGCTATAAAACCTTGTTCCTGGAAAGCTGGGGCGCTATTCTCTGGCCCAGGTTTTGGATGAGAAGGCCACTGGCAAGCTTTTGTGTACACAATACAAGCTTGCTTTAATTTGATTTAAAATTGGAGTTGGTGGTCTTTTCTTGGGTCATGGTTCAACACAGGCAGGGCTCCAGAAGACCCCTCTCTCACCCCAGGCCAAATATGCATATTTCGGGACCCTGAGTAACAGAATATGTATCCGATTTTTAGATAAATAAGGCCAGAAGGAAAGTTTCTTGGCAAAAGCTCCTCTTTTCAGGCAGGGTTTCTTTCCTGCAAGGGGACTGCCACACCAGGGGAATATTTCCACTTGTTCAGAACTGACCCCAGCTTTCTAAAGCAGGCCCTGTTGTCTTCCTGCTCTCAGGAGGCCCTTTCTGCACCTTCAGCCTGGACACAGTCACAAGCATATGTGAGGAATTACACACTTGGAGTGAGGAATTACACACATGATGTGAAGGGAGCCAACCATGACCTCAGAAAAGGTGAGTGCCAGGTCAGGCCAGACTGGAAAGGAAGGAGATGGGCATCCATCTCACTAGGGAAGAGCCTGGGGATACTAGGCAAGGCCACCTCACATTTGACTTTGTCAAGTCAGTTTTCAGTTAAGCAAATAGGAAGACAACAAGGAAATACAATTAAGTGCATGAAAAATTAGTTACATAGTAATAAAATGAATTAAAAATAAAGAAAATCAAACTCTTGAACCAGCTCAGGTAAGACGTCAGTTTCACCTGCAGTTCAGAATGAAAACCCACTTGCAGAGGAATATACACATTCCACACTGGAAGCCAGAACCTGACTGCTGAAATATGACCCTGAGGGAAGACACCAATGACACTGGCTTCTGTGGGGGCCATGCAACACTCCCCTGAGTCCATTCCCTCCAGGGTGCCCCGCTTTTCACTGACTGACACTAGCTATTCAGCCTGGAGAGTGAGACTATTAGTAAGAAACACCTGGCTCCTTTTGTTCACATAGTAAGTCTTTAATAGCCTGCTTACTGTTCCTTTCCTCAGATGTATTCAATGCATTCTTTAAAGCTGTAGGAGGGGGACTTGGATACAGCTCAGTTGGTAAAGGGCTTGCCTTGCATGTACAGGCACTGGGTTCAATCCCCAGTGCCACAAAAACAAAACCCCAAAACAGCTGTAGGAGAGAGGTATTTTTAAAATCAACCCCTTCCACAAACTCTTCCAGGAAAAGGGCATTTTTTTGCCCAACAACCACTAGATATTCCATTACCCTCTGGACATTCCTTTAGTCTACACAGCAGAGAAGAGTTCAGGTTTTTTTCTTCTTCTCCTTCTTCTTTTTGTGGGTTTTCATAATTGTAAAATTTATAGTGGAAGGGAGAAGATCAGTTAATGCCCGTAAAAATGAATTCTCCTGAGTCTCTGGCACAGAGCAACTGAGAACTTTAGCACCTGCCAATCCAACCACCACGAGGATTGGCAGATCCAGGAGGTGAGAGTTGATGTGCTGGATTGCTGGAAATTCATGGAGAGAGGTCTCCAAGGACCCAGGTGGGAGGGAGCTTTGTTCTCAACAGTATTACCAGGTTCATCACTAAAATGCACATTGGGAAATTAAGACCAGTTTGACCCATAGATGACCAAGAAAAATAAAAAGGACAAGTACTTAAGGAATCATCTACTGAGGAGAGAAATCAGGGGGACCCCTGAAGCCTCCATCTCCTGCTAATAACCATCACCAATATCAGAAGTCCTTCTTTCCTCCACACCTATCCCCAAAAGGCTGGTCATATATACCAGCTCTCCAAGAGAGGCCAGGGGGAAGATTCAAACCAGTTAAAGCACATATTCCTTTCTCCCTCCAAGACTTAAAATAGGTAAGAATCAACCTAGGAAAGTTTTCACAAGATCCAGATAAATATATTGAGGCATTTCAGAACTTAGGCCAGGGGTCTGATCTCATCTGGAAAGATATTATGCTATTCCTTAACCAAATTTTAACCTCCACTGAGAAGGTCACCCTAGAAGTAGATAAACAGATAGGGGATGACCTACATCTTGTTCACGGCCCAGCAGCACAAACGAGAAGCAAACCTAATCATCAATCTGGAGCACAGGTAGTTCCCAGAACAATCCTGCCTAGAATCTGAGTGATGAGCAGGATGCCTTGAATATTAGACATTTCCAGATGTTAAATCCTTGAGGCCTCAGGAAAGTCCTGCTATTTTCATGAAGAGACTCAGGGATGCAGTAAGAAAACACACCACCCTGGATCCTGAATCTATAGAGGGCCAACTATTTTTAAAAAATAAATTATTAAAGAAAATAAATAAAAGATAAATTTATTATTCAGTCAGCCCCAGGCATTTGGATATTACAAAAAGTGGCATACGGCCCTGGTCAAATCTCGTGTGATACCCTCTGGCTTGCAACTTCTGACTTTTAGAACAGATGTTAGAAGGAAAATAAAGAGAGAGCCTAGAAACAGGAAAAGGTGAAGCACTGGTCATAGACCTAAGAGGAGTGACCTTCCTGGATGAAAAAAAAAATGGAGTGCATCCTGAGCAACAAAATGTACTTGAAGAGGAAGGACATTTCAAACAGAATGCCCACAGGTGAAATGGCCACACTTGAAGCCCTGTCCTAAAAGTCAAGGTAATTGTTGGAGGAATGAATGTCCCTGGGGCATAAGTCTTCTAGGCCAGTCCCCTCCACACAGGCTGGCAGAGCCCTAGGTGGATTCCAATGGCTCTGGTAACTCCTATCACCATGAACAAGCCCCAGGTATGCTTCTCTATAGGGAGCCAAGAGGTCAGTTTCCTCTTGGACACCAGTGCCAGCTTCTCTGTAGTCACCTCTTAACTTAGACCTCTTTCCTGTCTGATGGGTGTCAGGACAGCCAATCACCAAAATGTTTATTCCCTATCTGAGTTATGAGAAGGCTTTGGAAGCCTTTGAGACATTAAAAAGGGGCCTTACTTCAAGACCCTGTCTCTAACTTACCTATGGAACAAAATTTAACCTGCTTGTCACTGACAGAGGAAAAATAACCCTAGAACTAGTCACAAAAGGGCTAAGGATAGTTGGTGAAGTGCTTACCTCACATGTACAAGGCACTGGGTTCAATCCCAGCACAACACACACACACACACACACACACACCCCACCCACATAGACAACAAATGCTTAACATAGTAGCTCCTCCTCCAATAAAAAGTAATGTCTCATAACTTTAGATCAGGCTCAGCTGAGAATAGGTCTGAGACACAAAGGGGGAAGAAAAAAAATAAAAAGTGTCTTTTACCTGAACTCATGTTAGTCTGAGGCAACAAGTAAACTGTATGCTGCTTTACTAAGATAATTAATGACTGTGTCACTTGTTCTAGGACTCTTTTTTTTTAATTCTATACTTTTGAGCTCCTGGTTTTATGGTGAAATTCACATTTTGTTCCTGCATAGCTAGGTTAATATGTTTTCCTAATCAGTCCTATTTTTGTTCAACTATACAGTTTTTTTGTTTGTTTGTTTTGTTTTTGCACACTGCTTTGATCAGAGGAAATTGGGAAGGGTTAGCTCTTAATCTAATAGGTTTTAAAAACTACATAGCCGGGAATGGGGTTGTGGCTCTGCGGTAGAGCATTTGCCTAGCACATACAAGGTCCAGGGTTTGATCCTTAGCACCACATAAAAATAAATAAACAAAATAAAGATATTGTGTCCAACTACAACCAAAAAGTAAATATAATACACCCCCCCCCCAAAAAAAACACTACATGGCCTGTGTTGTTTGTCTATGTGTGTGTACATGGGTATATTGTCATGTCTACATGTATTTGGGTATCAAAATTGGTATATGGATAAATGAGCCCTCACAAATTAAAATTTTTTAAAAAAGAAAATGCATCCAAATACCTTTAATTCCTGTGATTTAAAAAGTTTAATTTAAATCAGGTAAACAAATGGAAGTAAAGTCACAAGTTTCTCGAGGTGGTCCAACAACTAATAATATGTTGATATCTATAAAATGTCTAATATCGATTGTTTCCAGGAATTTTCTTCAACAAGGAAGAGAAAGCTAATTCTGTTAAATACACTCGTTTGAAATCTTGAGTTTTGAAAATGAGTAAATTAGATTTGACATATATGGTATTAATCATAAATGTGTTTATTAGAGACATCTAATTAATTTACAAAGTTAAAATGGTGTTAAATATAACATCAAGTCCTCTTTTTTAATTTTTTATGTTTTAATTAATTATACATGACAGTAGACTGCATTTATGCACTATGATATGTCCTACATAGATGGGATATAATTTCTCATTTTTCTGAGTGTACATGTTGTAGAACCATATTGGTCATGTAGTTACATATATACATACAGTGATAATATCTGTTTCATTCTACTGTCTTTCCTATCTCTACATCCCCTCCACTTCCCTCCCATCACTTCCCTCTATCTAATCTAAGGTAACACTATTCTTCTCTTGTGCCCCCCACCTTACTGTCAATTAGCATCTGCATATTAGAGAAAATACTTGGCCTTTGGTTTTGTGGAATTGGCTTATTTCATTTGGCATGATATTCTCCAACTCCCTCCATTTACAGGAAAATGCCATAATTTCACTCTTTTTTAAACTGAGTAATATTTCATTGAATATATATACCATATTTTCTTCATCCATTCATCTATTAAGGGACACCTAGATTTGTTCCATAGTTTAGCTATTGTGAATTGAGATGCTCTAACATTGATGTGGCTGCATCACTATAGTATGCTGATTTTAAGTCCTTCGGGTATAAACCGAGGAGTGGGATAGCTGGGTCAAGTGGTGGTTCCATTCCAAGTTCTCTGAAGATTCTCCATACTGCTTTCCATAGTGGTTTCACCAGTTTGCAGTCCCACCAGCAATGTATGAGTGTACCTTTCCCCCCACATCCTCGCCAACACTTATTGTTGACTGTATTCTTGATGATTGCCATTCTGACGGGAGTGAGATAATATCTTAGAATAGTTCTGATTTGCATTTCTCTAACTGCTAGAGATGTTGAACACTTTTTTATATATTTATTAATCGATTGTATTTTTCTTCTGTGAAATGTCTGTTCAGTTCCTTAGCCCATTTATTGATTGGGTTATTATTATTATTATTATTATTATTTGGTGTTAAGTTTTTTGAGTTCTTTATATAACTTAGAGATTAATGCTTTATCAGAGGAGCATGTGGTAAAGATTTTCTCCCAATCTGTAGGCTCTCTCCTCACATTATTGTTTCCTTTGCTGAGAAGAAGTTTTTTTTTAACCTGAATCCACCTCATTTATTAATTCTTGATTTTACTTCTTGTGCTTTAGGAGTCTTGTTAAGGAAGTTAGATCCTAGGCCAACATGGTGAAGATTTGGGCCTATTTTTTCTTCTATTAGGTGCAGGGTCTCTGTTCTAGTGCCTAAGTCTTTAATCCACTTTGAATTGATTTTTGTGCAGGGTGAGAGATAGAGGTTTAATTTCATTTTGCTACATATGGATTTCCAGTTTTGCCAGCACCATTTGTTGAAGAGGCTACCTTTTCTCCAGTGAATGTTTTTGGCTCCTTTGTCTAGTATGACATAACATATTTATGTGGGTTTGTCTCTGTGTCTTCTATTCTGGTCTACAATGGTATTGTGGGTCTCTTATTTTTCCAAATAAATTTCATGATAGCTTTTTCTATTTCTATGAAGAATATCATTGGGATTTTAATAGGAATTGTATTAAATCTGTATAATGCTTTTGTTAGAATGGCCATTTTGACAATATTAATTCTGCCTATCTAGGAGCATGGGAAATCTTTCCATCTTCTGAGGTTTTCTTCAATTTCTTTCTTTAGTGTTCTGTAGTTTTCATTGTAGAGGTCTTTCACCTCTTTTGTTAGACTGATGCCCAGGTGGGTTTTTTTTTTTTTTTTTTTTTTTGAGGCTATTGTGAATAGAGTAGTTTTTCTAATTTCTCTTTCAGTAAATTTATCACTGATGTGTAAAAATTTGTTAGATTTTATATCCTGCTACTTTGCTGAATTCATTTATTCTAGAAGTTTTCTGGTAGAATTTTTTGGATCTTCTAGATATAGAATCATGTCATTTGCAAATAGTAATAGTTAGAATTCTTCTTAACCTATTTGTATCCCTTTAATTTTTTTCTTTTGCTAATTGCTCTGGCTAGAGTTTCAAGGATGATGTTGAATAGAAGTGGTGAAAGAGGACATCCTTATCTTGTTCCAGTTTTTAGAGAACATGTTTTCAATTTTCTCCATTTAGAATGATGCTTGCTGGCCTTGGGCTTAGCATATATAGCTTTTACAATGTTGAGGTTATGTTCCTACTATCCCTAGTTTTTCTAGTGTTTTGAACATGAAGGGGTGCTGTATTTTGTCAAATGCTTTTTCTGCATCTATTGAGATGACCATATGATTCTTGTTTTTAAGTCTATTAATATGAAGAATTATGTGTATTGATTTTTGTATGTCGAACCAACCCCGAATCACTGGGATGAACCCCACTTGATCGTTGTGCACTATCTTTTTAATATGTTTTTGTATGCTATTTGCCAGAATTTTTTAATCTTTTTTTTTTGGTGGGGTTCTTTTTTTTTTTTTTGGAACTGGGGGTCAAACCCAGGGCTTTGCGAATGCAAGGCAGACACTTTGCCACTGAGCTACATCCCAGCCCTTGCCAGAATTTTATTGGGAATTTTTGCATCTATGTTCATTGGGGATATTAGTTTAAAGTTTTCTTTTCTTGATGTGTCTTTGGTTTTGGTATCAGGATGATATTAGCCTCACAGAATGAGTTTGGACAGGTTACTTCCTTTTCTATTTCATGGAATACTTTGAAGAGTATTGGTGTTAATTCTTCTTTGAAAGTCTTGTAGAACTCAGCTGATAATTCATCTGGTCCTGGGCTTTTCTTGGTTGGAAGGCTTTTGATGGCATTTACTATTTCATTGCTTGAAACTGATCTGCTTAAATCATGCATGACCTCCTCATTCAGTTTGGGTAAGTCATATGTCTCTAGAAACTTGCTTATGTCTTTAATATTTTTAATTTTGTTGGAATATAAATTTTCAAAATAGTTTCTAATTATCTTCTGTATTTCAGATGTGTCCATTGTGATATTTCCTTCTTCATCTTGTATTTTAGTAATTTGAGTTTTCTTTTTCCCTTCATTAGTATGGCCAGGGGTTTATCTATTTTATTTATTTTTTCAAAGAATCAACTTTTTATTTTGTCAATTTTTTTCAATTGTTTCAATTTCATTGGTTTCAGCTCTGATTTTAATTATTTCCTGTCTTCTACTACTTTTGGTGTTGATTTGTTCTTCTTTTCCTAGGGCTTTGAGGTGTAGTGTTAGTGTTCATTTATTTGTTGGCTTTTTATTCTTTTAATGAATGAATGCAATGCAATAAAGTTTTCTTTTAGTATTGCCTTCATAGTGTCCCAGAGATTGTGATATATTGCATCAGTGTTCTCATTTACCTCTAAGAATTTTTTTACTTCATCCTTAATTTCTTCTACTATCCTTTCATCATTATTTAGTATATTATTTAGTCTCCATTTGTTACAGTAGCTTGTATTCTTTATTTTATCATTGATTTCTAATTCCATTCCATTGTGGTCAGATAGAATGCAGGGTATTATCTCTGTTCTTTTGTATTTACTAAGAATCATTTTGTGGCATAAGATATGATCTATTTTAGAGAAAGAGACATGTGCTGCTGAGAAGAAAGTGTATTGGCTTGTTGATGAATGAAATATTCTATATGTGTGTTAAGTCTAAATTATTGATTGTATTATTTAGTTCTAAATACCAAGTAGTCTTAACTCCTTGAATTCTATAGGGTAAAAACACTTAACATTATTGGTGTTTTCATAAGTTGGTAAGTGAAAAAAAAAAAAGTCTAACATTGCTTTGTGTCAATACTGAAAACAAGGTTACTAACAGTCAAAAGTCCCAACAGGTATAATTCCATATACCTAGGATCCAAAAGTTCCCACCACATTTTAACTAAAGTACTGTAAATAAAAAAGTGTTTCACTTAAGTAAAATGATGAAATTTGTCTAAATTCAGAAATATACAAGGATCTCAGAGTGTAAATTTTAAAAATGAGTCAACAAGCTAGGAAAGAGAAAATTTAAATGGTGCTTAGTATGAAAATATATTTAGCAGATAAAAAGGAAATGTTTCTGATAAAGAAAGTGTGTTGTGGTAAAATTGCAATTAATCTATGTAAACAACAAGGGGGTTGTCTAAGTATGTGATAAAAAGGTCTGTGTGAATTTTAAATTCCAAGTTAAACTTTAAAAAGTTTGTGTGGGACTAAGTTAGTTGTATATAAACAAAACAATAAATTAAAGCTAATGTTTAAGGTTTTTCCCTAAGGTCAAATATTAATGTACTGATATACACCAAAGTTTACTCTATGTGCTGAAATGAAAAGAATTTCTTAAAACATTAATTTACTATTAACATTGTATCTGTTAAGTTTTATTCTTTAGACCAACTATCCTTAAAGAAATTAGGATCTGTATGACCTTTTTTTTAAGGTGCTGGGGATTGAATCCAGGACCTTGTGCTACGGAGTGAGCTACATCCCCAGCCCTGGGTATGTACAACTTTGATCAAAAAACTGTTATTTTAGTATATTGTACTCTTTTATAGAGTCTAGATTTTTCCTTAAAAGCTAAACTCGGTTGCTATAGAAACATCAATTAATTGTGGTGCTATTACTCTTATTTGTATATTCAATGTGTTCATATCTTCCTAGTATAAAAGTCTTTAAAGTAGAAGGTTTAAAAGACCATTGTATCAAGCTGGTGTTCTCCAAACTAAAGTAATAGTTATTTTAGACTTGTAAGTATAGCAAATTTTGTTGGGGATTATTTAAATCATTTAACGTTCTGTAATTTAACCTGTTAACAATAAGATATATGTAAATTTTTTGTTATTTTCTAACAGGGGTAAAAAAATTTAAATGAATTTTTCAAAGATAACATTGGTATTCTTGGCCCTGTTTAAATGTTAATATCATGAAACATAAAAGCATTTTACCATTTTCCACAAAAAGAAATTTAAAAGCTCTCTTAGCCTTTCTTTGATTCATGTTTCAGATATAATGTCATACTGTTTTAGCTATCATTCATAAAGACTTGGGAAAAAATTATGTAAATTTCATAAAATAATATTTAAGAAAGAGGCAAAGATCAGCTTCAGAACTAGAACATTTTACCTAAGATTTGTAAAGAGCTCTGCCTTATCAGAGATGTGGTGCTGCCTTCCACCTTACTGCAAGTTAGAATGACTCCAAACTAGGTCAGACTCCAGTTCACTTAAAGTTGTGTTCAAGATTGATTTTTGGGGCTGGGGATGTGGCTCAGGCGGTAGCGTGCTCACCTGGCATGCGTGCGGCCCGGGTTCGATCCTCAGCACCACATACAAAACAAAGATGTTATGTCCGCCGAAAAACTAAAAAATAAATATTAAAAAATTCTCTCTCTCTCTTTCTCTCTCTCTCTCCCTCTCTCTAAAAAATAAAAATAAAAAAAAATAAAGGCATCTGTCCATCTACAACTACAAAAAAAAAATTAAAAAAAAAAAAAAAAGATTGATTTTTGTTGTTATGACCACTGGGTCTTGGCCTGACACGGTGGTGCACACCTGTAATCTCAGGGGCTCAGGAGGTGGAGGCAGGAGGATTGCAAGTTCAAAGCCAGCCGCAGCAATTTATCAAGGCATTAAACAACTCAGTGAAATACTGTCTCTAATAAAATACAAGATAGAGCTAGGGATGTGGCTCAGTGGTTGAGTACCCCTGAGTTTAATACCCAGTACTCCCTCCCAAAAGAATACTATGACATCAAACAGGGGATATAATGTATAACTCAGCCAAGGGTCAAGATTATGTACAAACTCAACATGTTTTTACTCTTTTAATTTCATTTTGAATTTTCCTTGGAAACTTTAAATGTTATTTGTTAGTGATTTACAGAAGAACAAATTTCAATATAACAACCTAAGTTAATTTGAGATATTAGGCCATCGACTACAGACAGATAGTATATAATGCTAACTTAAAGTACTAATACAGACCCCAATTAAATAAAAGGAGTAAAATGACTATAAAATTATTAGCATTAAAATTAAAGCCCAGCACTGTTACTTTAAGAATGGTGAGATGGGCTTTGTGGATGTTTAAGACCAAGGCTTAAAGATTAAGGTTAAAGTAACAGGGCCAAGAACACCAATATTTTTGACTCTTGCCCTCTAAGTCAGCTTAAAACCAGGGAACCAGGGAACTTCTCCAAGATCTTTGCAACTCTGGGCCACATAACCTCCAGTCACTGAGACACTAAAAAAAAACCCCCAAAGCCAGCCAGTACACTTACTGCAAAGAGGAGGGTCACTGGAGAAGGGAGACATCCCGATGCTTCCAAGGAAGCTATATCATCAAGGGACACTGACACCCAGCAGACGGCACTAAAAGAACTAAGAAGCTGTTCTGAAGTTCCCTAAGAATGACCCTTATGGTAACTCAGCTGACTCTTGACAACAGGTAGGAACAAGTTCAATTTCACCATCTTGATCTTAACTATCTAGTAAAACAATTATAACCATAGCACTGTCATTCCTGGGAATTTAAAAGAAAAAAACAATAGTTACTTTACTGTAACTTAGCATATACACCTGTGTTAGCCACACCAAGAATAAGTAAAACTGAAGGCTACAAATGAGATTCCTAGGCAGGAGTGACTGATAACTATCAAGAGAAACTGCCAGAGTCAGAAAAAAGTTTTTACTCTGCCTACAGATCTGCCTAATCTCCTAGAAATTTAGGTTTATTCAGTGTTAGCTGGTATGATTATCTAGCCTTGAGTAAAAGAAATAAAGGGATCACTTTTAAATACAGAAGACAGCCCAATAAAAAGATATTCTACAAAAATCAGATGACATTAAGTAGCTTAAATGTAGTGTTTATTCCAGATAACTTTGGCAATATTGAAGATGTACATTCCCAAATAAATTCTTTGTCCTCTCCATCCTTAGTATGGGAATAACTTCTCAGTTCTTATACTGCCTGGGAAGAGATTATTGATGTACTTTTTATGATAGTCATGACACATTCGAGATGTTGTAACATTTCCTTTGCAATTAATCTCATTTCAGTACTCATGGCTTTTTGTTTCTCTTATAAGCATCCACCCCCACTTTCTTTACAACCGGTCCTTTCTGAACCAGACTTCTGCCACAGACCCTTGGACCAACCTGATTTCCCAAAGGGAACTCCATGCTGCTTGCCCCACCCTATGTTGTCCCCCCCCCTCCCCAATCTCAAAGCACCAAGAGTGGTTCTCACCATTTTCCTTAGAGGAATAAAGAGTCCCTAAAATTAGAGGGGAGAATGAAGCAAGAATTAAGGACAGGCAATGAGTATAGATATGTAATAGGATGAGATCAAGAAAATGGAGGCTTGTTTGGGTCTAGAAAGTTGGAGACCACCCCTGGGAGATTGGAGATTTAATGCATTCAGAGTCTTTTGATTACAAAGATTACTTGCCCATACTGCCCTTTCCAGGAGGTTGTTGATAAAGCACACCCTGAGCAGAAGGGGAGCTGCTAATTCATGCCCTCTGGGCTTCTTTCAGCCTGGATCACTTCATTTGGCCCTCCACCTGCCCATCTACTTCCCACCTTCTGGCCATCCCACCAGGCATCTCCTGGGCCTAATCACATACACAGAAAGGAGACAGATACAGGGGAAGACAGCAGGAGAACAAAGAAAATCTAAAATGTGTGAATGGGGCAGGATACTCTCACTTCTTGGGATAACAGGACACCAGCTATGGCCCCCTTCTCCCTTCTGGGAGAAGTCTCCGTTTCTATTTTTTAAATAAAACCTACTTTCTATGCATGCCTCAATGCCTTTCTCTAATGTTCAAGCCTCAATCCTTGAGGAAGCAGAACTCATCACTGATAACTGGTGGTATCCGTAATAAAAAAATCCTCCGATAAAGAAAGCCCAAGACTACGTGGATTCTCAGCTGAATTCTACCAGACTTTTAAAGAACTAATACAAACACTCCTCAAATTATTCCATAGAACATAAAAGGATGGAATACTTCCAAATTTATTCTATGAAGCTAGAATTACACTCATACCAAAAAAAGATTAAGGACACATCAAGCAAAAAAAATTATAGACCAATATACCTAATGAACTTAGATAAAAATTAATTAAAGAAATAGAAACAAGTTACATTCAACATATTAATAAGATTGTGCATTATGATCATATTGGTTTTCTCCCAGGGTAGAAAGGATATTTTGTTTTGTTTTGTTTTAATTAGTCATACATGACAGTAGAATGCATTTATGCACTTTGATATATCATACATAGATGAGATACAATTTCTTATTTTTCTGAGTGTACATGTTGTAGAATCATATTGTTCCTGCAGTCTCATTTATACATTCAGTAATAATGTCTGTTTCATTCTACTATCTTTTCTATCCCCACATCCCCTCCCCTTCCCTCCCATCATTTCCCTCTACCTAATCTTAGGCAACACTATTCTTCCCTAGTGCCCCCCCGCCTTATTGTGAATTAGCATCTGCATATTAGTTAAAACATTCGGCCTTTGGTTTTGTGGGATTGGCTTATTTCACTTAGCATGATATTCTCCAACTCCAACCATTTACTGACAAACTCCATAATTTTACTTTTCTTTAAAGCTGTGTAATATTCCATTGAGTATATATACCACATTTTCTTTATCCATTCATATATTGAGGGACACCTAGGTTGGTTTTATAGGTTAGTTATTGTGAATTGAGCTGCTATAAATGTTAATGTGGCTGCATCACTATAGTATGCTGATTTTAAGTCCTTTGGGTATAAACCAAAAAGTGGGTAACTGGGTCAAATGGTAGTTCCATTGCCAATTTTCTGAGGAAACTTCACACTGATTTCCATAGTGGTTGCACTAATTTGCAGTCCCACCAGCAATGTACGAGTGTACCTTAGAAGGAATGTTTTAACATACACAAATCAATAAAAGTAATTCACCACAAAAATAAAATTTGGGAGTTGGGGTTGTGGCTCAGTGGTAGAGCACTTGTCTAGCACATGTGAGGCACTGGGTTTGATACACAGCACCACATAAAAAAATAAAAAGACAAAATAAAAGTTCTGTGAACATCTAAGACTAAAATTATTTTTTTTAAAAAAATAAAAATAAGGGGAAAAAATCTTAGTCATCTCAATATACACAGCAGTAGGCTTTGACAAAATCCAGCCCCCATTCATGACAAGAACACTGAAAAAAGTGAAGACAGAGGAATCTGTCTCAACATGATAAAGGCCATGTACCACAAACCCAACATTGCAGTGAATGAAGGAAAACTGAAAGCATTTTCTCTAAATCTGGAACAAGGATGCTCACGCTCTTTCTTATTCAATATGGTACTAGAAATTCTAGTCAGAGTAATTAAGCAAGAGAAGGAAATGGGCAAAATTAGGAAAGGAAGAAGTAAAGTCTTCACTGCAAGTGATATAATCTTAACTGAGAAGACCAGAGTTCCACCAGAAGATTGTTAGAGCTAATATATAAATTGAGCAAAGTAGGACTGGGGTTGTAGTTTAGCGGTAGGTAGAGCGCTTGTCTACACATGTGAGGTACTGGGTTCAATCCTTAGCACCACATAAAAATAAATAAAGTAAAGGTTTTGTGTCGAACTAAAAAATAAATAAATAAAAGATTTTTTAAAAATTCAGCAAAGTAGCCGGTTACAAAGTGAACACACAAAAACCAATGGCTCTCTTGTACACCAATAATGAATCTGCAGAGAAGACATGGGGGATGTCAATTCCACTCAAAATAGCCCCTTGTAAACAAAATTTAAAAAACAAATAAACGTAACCAAGAAAGAAAAAAACCTCTATAAGGAAAATATGAAACACTGAATATGGAACAGTTCTGAAGAAATGAGAAGGTGGAACGACCCCCACGTTCATGGATAGGAATAATTAATACTGTCAAAATATCCACACCATGAAAGGCACTATATAGATTCAGTGCAATCCCCATGAACATACTAAGTACTTTACTAACGAAAACTGCATGATACTTCTTTTAGTCAGCTTTTTTGCTATGTGACTATATTTTGGATCTGACCAGAACAGCTATGGAGGAGGAAAAGTTTATTTGAGGGCTCATGGTTTCAGGGGTCTTAGGCCTAAGAAGAGTGGCCAATTCTTTGGGGCACCAGGTAGAACATAGTGAAGGGAGAGTGTGGCAGCGGGAAGTAGCTTACATAGTGATCTGGAAACAGAGAGTCTCCTTTGGCCAGATACAAATACATACCCACAGCCATGCCCCAGTTCCCATACAATCCAGCCACACCCTACCACTTCAGTTTCCATTCAGTTAATCCCTATCAGGGGATGAATTCACTGATCGGGTCAAGATTCTTACAACCCAAGCATTTCTCCTTGAAACCTTCAAGCACTGGCTCACGTGTGAGCTTTTGGGGGATACCTCACATCCAAACTATAACAGTACTGGCATAAAAACAGGCACAAGGACCAAAGGTACAGATTAGAAGACACAGAGAAAAACCCACTTAGATACAGTTATCTGATCCCTGACAAAGATGGCAAAACCAGACACTGGAGAAAACACAGCCCCTATAACCAGTGGTGCTGGGGAATTTTGTCACCCATATATAAAAGAAAAATGAAACTAGACCCTTTCTCCCATCCTGCACAAATTCAAATGCAATGGATCAAAGACCTGGGAATCAGACCAGAAGCTATGAAACTCCTAGAATAAAATGCAGAGTCTGAGGCATGATGTGGGAGCCCCAGGCAGTGAGGACAGGCATGACGTGAGATAAAACAGTGGCTGAGGACACAGCATCCAGTACAGTTTCCAAAGGGAAACCACCTCTGCTCAGAGACACTGATATAGCGTTTGTGTCTAGGAAAGAAAGGCATAAGTGCTTCTTTTAAAAAATTAATATTTTATTCATTACTTTCTGTTTTTCTTCATTCCTTCTGTTAGAAATGGCAGCTGTCCTGAGCAATAAGACACACCTCAGAGGTAGCTGAGCAAGGCCAACTTTACTTCAGCAGAAGGCATGCTACCAAACAAAGTCTGGCAAGCAAGCACACCTGGTTTGGCAGGCAATCCACCTTATTTATCCCTGACACGGCTCTGCAGAAGGAGCTTGGGTCAAGATCCACAGAACTGGCTAATTTAAAATTACAGAAGGGAAGGACTATAGTTAGGACTGGATCACTCAGGACACTACAGCATTATGATTGGAAGTCTGAGAACAAAGGAGGATTATAGTTGGGGGTGTGAGCAGGGCCAGGGTATACACTCCTGCCCACATGTGGATACATGCTGTACATGTTGGGCAGTTCACAATGGCTACATTTTAAAAAAAAACAACAATATATTTTTGGTTGTAGATGGACACAATACCTTTTATTTTGTTTATTTAGTTGTTATGTAGTGCTGGGGATCAGACCCAGGGCTTCACACTTCCTAGCTACACAAGTGCTCTACCACTGAGCTACAACCCTAGCCCCACAATGGCTACACTTTAACCATAAGGTTTATAACTGAAATTGGCTCTACCTAACTACACATTGTGAAATTTAACTATTATAGATATTTTTTTAAAGTCACATATTAGGAAACTCACCAGACTACAGATCAACTTTTATTTTTTTCCTTTGTCTTTGGTGGTGCTGGGGAATGAACCTGGTGCCTCCAGCATGCTAGACAGGGGCTCTACCACTAAGCTACTGCCCCAGTCCTACAGGTTTAACTCTGACTGGAGAGAATATTAACCTTACACTTCCTTCCTTCATTTTTCTCTTCATAAGTCCTTTTAAAGTGAAGTTCCAGGTGATTCTAGTCTTTCCACTCACAGGAAATATTCACCCACAGTTAAAAAAACAAACAAAGGAGAACTCTACCACTACTCAGGCTCCACAAATACTTCAAGTCAAACTGGCAATACATTCTATGCAAAGCCAGTTTTGAAGGAAGATAGAACGGTTTGTTTCTATTTTTCATCTTCAGATAACTAAAATGACAGAAAAGAAAACATATATGTGAAAAGGCAGCAAAGTGAGAAAGAATAGGCAACAAACGTGCAGATTTACTCACCTCGACAGAGGCCAAGTCGTGACACTCAGCAGCTGGAGAAGGAGCAGCCCTCTCAGGCCCAAGGGTAGTTCAGAGGCAGAGCAACCTGGAAAATGTAGGAGTGACCCTCAATTTCAGCCTGTTTCAGGAACTGGAATATTATGGGTTTGCTGCCAGCCCTAAGGAGGTCCAGGTATTGGAGGGAAGGTGGGTTGGAGACCCTGCTTCCTGCACATTTGGAATAGTGTGAACAAGTAAATTAACTACTCCTGGGAGAAATAAAGGGGACTGAATAAAATAAAATAAATCAACAGGAGGGCTAGGGTTGTGGCTCAGTGGTAGAGCACTTGCCTAGCAAGTGTGAGGCCCTGGGTTCAATCCTCAACCCCACATAAAAATAATAAATTCCATCTACAACTAAAAAAAAATTTAAATAAATAAATAAATAAACCGGGACTCCACATGCCACTCCTGCATTACACAGAACTCCAACTGATTCCAGATTCCCTGAAAACTTCCTGTGACTACTGTATACACTAGAGACCTGGCCTGTGAGAGCTGGCCCAAGGCCTAAAATAGACTGCAACCTACAAGACACTCCAGACAGTGCTGACCTCAACCCAATAGGACAAATCAGAGGTTGAGGACACACCACCCTGTCAAGTTCCTAAAGGGACTTTTTGCCCAAAGTCACTGATGAGGGAGGGGTCTGTGTCTAGGGAAGATAAGAACCAGAAGAAACACAAAACGAACCCCTCCCTCTTGTAACATGGGTCCACTTTAAGCTTCAAAATAACCCTGTCACTGAAGTTTTTAAAAACTGACATTTTTTTTTCCTTTCTCTTCTCCCTTTCCCCCTTCCTAACCTTGGGGAAGCAAGACTACCCTTCTTCTCATCCTAGGCCAAGTTCCCTGTCCTTGAGCACACACACCAGACGTCTGCAGGGATGATGCCAGAAGAACTGAGAAACAGCCATCTACCAAGTCTACGAGTGAATTATGGCCCCCAACAGGGTACCCTGGGATGCAGTCTTTGAACCACCCCTTTAAAAGTTCTCTGTTCCCCCAGGGGACAGAACCACAGCCTCTGGAACAGTAGTCCCATGTGTTTCTTTCTTGAAAGCAAAAAAAAAAAAATCTTATTTTTCTTTTTTTCCTCAGAGTCATGTCCTTGTTACTAGACTGGCAATGGGAACAAACACAAACAGGCTTTCAATAACTAACTGGAATTCAGGGAAGGGTCAACAGCAGCTCCAGCTCTGGCTTCATGGGCAGATCTGGTACTTTGGGCAACCCCCTTCCATGCTGAGGAGATGAAGACTCCTGAGACCTAAGCATCATAGTATGTTCCCCATACCAAGGGAAAAAAAGCATGGAAAGGGCCTCCTCCATGGAATATCAATATACCTACTATAAGAAAAAATCCAGAAAGCACCTCTGGGTACAAATGACAGTGGGGAACATACTTAAAGTTGATGGCTAATAAGGGATAAGGGATAATAATAAATAAGCCAGGTCAGACTCAACAATATCTTGTATTCAAACCTCTTGAATGCAACATTAAAAAAAAATAGGTACACTTCCTTTTATGTTCATTTGTTTTTTGGTACTGCAGATGAAACCAAGGGGCAGTGAACCACTGAGCTCCATTCTGGGTCCTTTTTACATTTCATTTTGAGACAGGATCTCACAAAGCTGATTAGGGCCTTGCAAAATTGCTGAGGCTAGTCTCAAACTTACATCTGCCTGTATTATCTTGCCTGGATGGGATTACAGGCATGTACCACTGCACCCAGTTTAGCACAGCTTTTCTATGTGCTGGATTGCCCAATCTCTCTCCTAGGACAAGATTGGTTTTGTGAATTAAATCCTATTGGGGTGAGATGGTTATCACACCCAAAAAACAATGACTTCATATAAAAGTGCCAACAGAACACATGCTCTGCTTTCAGTTTCAATCAAGGAAAAGGAAATTACCTGATCTACTGGAGGTCTAGGAAAAAAGCCAGTAAGGATGAATGGAGCCTGCGAAGTGCAACCAATGTTATCCCAACCAGCTTTTGTTTAGGAGTTGGTAACTCATCCCAGGAATAAATAACATCCCCTTTTACGAGAAGGCACTGATGGACATCCATTCTCTTCTGGACAAAATTTTAAAACACAGATTGGGCTAGTTTTTCCACCCTATAATGCATCTATTCTGCAGAGAGCTAAAAATAATATTGCTTAGAATATTCAGCCCACAATACCAAGTCCACAAACCCTACTGGCTCTGATGCCAGGCAACTAAGGCTGATTCATGATGCTAGACTTAAAGGATATATTCTTTTGCATTCTTCTGGAAAGGATATCCCAATTATTACTTGCTTTTCAGTGGCAGGGACCTGATACCAATGTTGCATCCTTGCTGGACCATCCTACCCCAGGGATTTAAGACCTATTCTACTGTTTAATGTGAATCTAAAAAAAAGACCTGTGAGAGTTACAGCCATATCAAAGAAGGCTTTAAAAATATGTGGATGATCTGCCTATCGCCAGTCCAACCATGAATACTGCCTTTAAACACTAAAGCTGCTGTAATCTATCTTGCCCCATGTGGATATGTGGTATCCACTAAAAAGTCTCAGTTTTGTAAACAGGTTGCCATCTGGGATTCTAGATTATCCAATAGACCCCAAGTTGATGTCAGGTGGCAAGCAGGTTCTCTTTGGAGAGTTAGAGAAGTCAGGAACCAGATAGTTGTATGGGTGTCTGGGAATGTCAGGACTCTGCCATGTTTGTGTTTCTAATTTTGGACTAATGTGGCGAAAGACCTGAAAGTCTTTTCCATGATAGATGCAGGTCAGGGTCACTCATAAAAATCTGCCCTAACTTGCTTTTTTACTGAGAGGCCCTGACTCTCTTAAGAAGATTTGGGCTATTTTTCCCCCAACTTAGCAGAATGAGGGCATTGCCACCTGAAGGGTAACTTAAATTTTCAAACTTAGACAGCAAAGCAACATAACCACAGACTCCATCAAGGCCTACCTCAGCTTTCACTAGATGCTGTAAGATTCTCTATTTTTTGTTTTGTTTTGTTTTGTTTGGGGTGGTTTTTTTTTTTTTTTTTTTTTTTTTTTTCCTGTTCCTAAAGTGGAATAGAAATAGAATCTTGGAGTCCACAATGCCAAGGCCATTCAAGAAGTTAAAACAAAGCCACGTCAGAGCCCTTAATTTGGTCCCTGCCTGATTTACAAAAGGTGTTCTGCTGAGAGCCACAGCCAAGTCGGAATGGCCCCTGGCATTTTGCCAATAGTAATGGTTGAGAGGCGAGCCATTAAGATGATGCTGGATTGATTCAATTGTATATTAGACCTTTACTGTCCGCCTCCCGCTGCTACTTTGGAGTTCTCACGGGGATTCCTGGAGAGTTCGCATTGGTTGGGGAAGTGCCGGAGGAGGAGGGATTTCCATGTGTGGTGTGTCCCAGGAGAAGGCTGCGTGTGTGGTGTTGGCGGGAGTTCGGAAATAAAGTTTGTTCCTGCTTCAGTGGCTCGTGATTTGTGCCCAGCCAGACTGCGGTAGTGTTCAGACTAGTAAAATAATGCCCAACTCTTACAGTTCTCTTAGACACTGGGAGACATGCTGTGACTAGGATGCCATCTGTCAAAACAGCTGGACCACACAGCAGAAGGCAGAGTACTGCCTGTTGGAAACATGGGGAGAGAGCAGGCCAGCCTGTTGGATGATCCAGATGCCAACTGCACATCAGACTCACACCTCTCCTGAATGGGAACAACACAAACACTTTCGTACTGAGGAGAATGAGAAATAAGCCCCAAAAAAGGGGTTTCTGACTCCTAGGATAGAAGTGCCAGGTGGAGACAAAGTTGCCAGGGGCTCCTCCTCCTGCCTGCACAAGCCTGGCCCCTGGCAGAGCACCTGCATGAGTACTTGCCATGGGAAGGAAGCCTTGCTGACCTTCAGCAAGTCCCAGCTGGGAGGGCCATGCAGCCACCAGACCCCAGCAAGTGTGTCAGAACTCTGCTGTGCACCAGAACAGTTCAAAGACTAAATGGAAGCCCATGTAAAAGAGCATGAGATGTAAAAGGGCACAGGACATGAAATAACTCAGGCTTTTGTAGACTGACAGGTAGAGCCTGCCCAGGTACGGAGTACCATGGGAAATGTCAGATATCTGATATACTGGTAGATAGATACCTTCTCTAGGTGGGTCAAGGTTGATTCTTCCAGAACAGAAAAGTCTTTAGAAATGTCTAGAGTACTTTTGAAGGAATTGATCCTGATGTGATGATGGACAATCTCACTGCAGAACTGACTTAACGAGGGAACAAACATTGGATGGCCAATGAAAGTTACATGCATCCTGGAGACCCCAATCTACTTGGAAAAAAGAGAAGGTAAATCACACCTTTAAAAACACTGTGGCTAATATATGCCAAGAACCCACCTGCAATGGGATATGGGGTTGCCAACTGCTCTTGATTTAAATCAAGCCCAGAAATACTATTTTAGAGACCTTGCTGGTATCCTGTGGAAGGGCAAAACATGGCTCTCACAAAGAGACCTAGACTAAAACAGCATTATGACAATCAGTCAAATATTTATTAATTGCTGTAGTTAGTGGACTTTCTCCAGGTCCCCATTAAGGTTCAAGTCACCTCTTCATCTGCTCCAGGGAAAGTCCCAAAAAGGAAAATGATACTCCATTCTAAGACCCCATTCATCACCCAGCTTCAGGAGCAAACAGCTTAGGGATGTTGTAGCCCATTTCTCCACAGAAATGGGAGGTAGAAATTGACAATGGGAAATGTATCGGGGTCCACTTCATGCTGTGAACATAACCTTGTGGCTTAACTTAAATGTATCAGGGATTCATTTCATACTGAACATAACCCAGTGGTTTATTTTAAATCTGACAATGTTTTTTTTTTCCCACTTTATCTTCTCCCTTTCCCCTTCCATAACCTTGGGGTGACAGATTGCCATACTTCTCATCTTAATGGGAGTTAGCTGTCCTTGAGCTCACACAACACGGGAACCATGGAATTCAGACTTGCAACAGTGCCAAAATATCTAAGAAACAGCCGTCTCCCAAGTCTATGAGTAAATTATGAAACCTTACAAGGCACACTAGAATGCAGCCTCTGAATCACCTCTTTGTAACCTTCTGTTCCCCTCACATGACAGAATCACAACCTCTGAAACTGGAGTTCCCAGTTTCTCCTCTGCTGGCAATGCAATAAATCTTTTTCTTTTTTTCCTCAAAACTGTCCTCATTATTGGACTGCCATTGGGACATTGCCTGAAGTTTCAGTACCACTGTGTCTGTATGCTGACTCGACAGTTCCATGTGTACAAAATTTACGAAGTGTTAGCACATGGGAACAAAAGTGAATGAAACTGTCAACATAAAAAACAAACTTGAACAACTCAAGTCCCATAAGAACAGGGGAATACCAAGGTTGGACACTGCTCAAAAACACTGGTCCACTTTAGGAGCCAGATGCAAGGCCAGAGGGCCAGCCACCCTGCTGAGAGCAAGTAACCACAAACTGGGACTCCAATTACCCACTCCACAAGTTCAATAATTTTATTTTTAGCGAAGCACATCACTTATGTTTAGTTACTATAAATGATAAAACTTAGAACTGCCAAAAGGAAAAGAAACTGCCAAAGGGAATCTTAGGAAAGAACTATAAATGAAGAAATCCCCCTCCTCTGCATTCTGCTAGAGCAGTTCCTGCACAGACACCCCCTCCCCATTATGACTTAGAAGATGCTCCCTTTTTAACCCATGGCAAATACACACCTTGATCCAGAAAATCCCTCCCCTCTTTTTCTCCTCATAAGCAATTAGCTGAACAAATTTCTCTTCAGGGATCAGAACAATTCCTTGTTAATCAAACTGGGCTGAAGATTCTCTCCTTCCTCAAGGACTCTGAAATTTGAATCACTGGCAGCTGAACACAACATAGGACCCCTCTTCCTGGCCCCTCCATACAACAGGCACTGTTTCCAGTGAAACATCCTCTGACCTGGGATCTGACCTGCTGCCCTCCCCTCCAGCTTCTTCCTAACCCTGTTTGCCCCTCCCTAGGAAAGCAGTCCTTTTCTGCAGGAGCTGTGGGTGCTTGCAGAGCTCACCTGTGGTTCTCCCCTCTCCTGCAGTGCTCCTTAGAATAAGTCGCTTATCACCCAAATCTGCACTTGTTTCATTGGACAGTCTGTGAACAACCCTGGACAATATCAACTGCACTCTCAGAAATGGCTTCTCCTTATCCTTCCCAGCCAGTCCCCCATCACATCTGCCTGAGGACCCCAGGTTTCCAGAGCTCTAGAGCTTCTCAGTCTAAAGGGCTCCTTCCAGGGTTGGTGTGAGCAGCCTAGGCCTCTGCAGGGGAGGCTGCCCAAAGAGCTCTGACTGGACCTTCAGTGACCTCCTTTTGCAGGATCACATCTGGCCTTGGATTATACTTACTGGGATTAAAGATCTCTTCTTCTCAGTCACCTTTTCAATAGAACAGACTTGGTGTTTAAAGAACCCAGTAAAAACACTCATACTCTGTGTTTATGTTCATAGGAGAAAAAATTTTAAGCCACTTATATTTAATACTTCAGTAGGAAAATCAAATTTACCCATCTTGCTTGGAAAACGAACATGTTATTTAATTACTATTTCCAATATAACATTTGGTAATCAATCATCACAGGTGACTGCTGGGAAAGAAAAACACTACCAAACAAGTTTTAACTAATGGAATAAAAGAAGAAATGTTTCTTTGTTTTTTGTCTGGATCTTTCTTTTTCCCCCTGACTTATACCTCTATCTTGCCCTTTAGGAATATTTCCTAATCTTTCAGCTTTATTAATAAGTTACTTTTTACAATTAATGAAACACTGAAGCTAAAATAAGTGAACAAGTCTAACTAAGACAACAAACCTGGGGAGCTGCAGCACCACTGGACACTGACCTGTCACACTCCAGCTTCAAGTCAGGCTCCTGTCACCAGGCATGTCCTCCCACCCCCTCCTGCTGCTGAAGACCTTTGTAGGGTTTTCCTTCACCTTCCTGGGGCCTCTTTTCCCTCCTCTTTGAGATAACTGTTCTTCCTTCCAGCTCTGAGAATCCAGAGGGCAGGAACAATGTCTGTCATGTTCCCTCAACACCAGCATTTCACTGCCTGACCTGGGTATCTCCAACTGCTCCCCTCAGAATCTGCAGTCTACACCTCAGTCTGTTCACTAGGAGGAGCTGACCCAGGGCCTGAAATTACCTGCACACTGTCAGGCACAGGATGGCTGTGGGCACCATTTGGAAGCCTCAGGAAAAAAACAGGAAAATACCTGAGGACACGGGACCCTAAAAGTGGCCTAAAGACACTGCAAAGGTGTCTGTTCCTGGGCAAGATCAAGAGAGGCATAAGTAGTTTTTAACACTCAAATTCCAGGTCATTCCTCTCTGCTTTGCACTCCTGGGAGACATGCAGATACATAAAAATAAAAACAGACAAAACCACCACAAGACAAACAAACAAAAAAAAAACCCTTTAAAAATTGGCATCCAGTACTCAGTGAAACTATGACCATTAAAACACTCTCCACTTGAATGCAGTCTTGGGAACAAATGTTGACACAGTGTGCCCTGGTGAGTGTGAGACACATGCTCACCTGTGCAAACCCAAAGAATGGTCTGCAACATGCAGTAGAGCAGGAAGCGAGGCATTTGCAAGATGTGGCACAGCCACAGTGTCACAATCAGCATTTTATCCTAGGGCAGAAGGTCCCTCCCCCAGTTCCTCATTAGCTGAGGACTTGGGGCGGGCAGTGTCCTCTGAATGTCAGCTAGGTTTTACTGTCTCCTATTGGGTTAAAGAAATGCACCTTTTTTTTTGCCCCACCTCCCTCTGTTCTACTGGGTTCAATCCATTAAAAAAAATAATAATAATTTTAGAAATTTTTGTCTTTATATGTAGATAACAACTGGGACTGAAGAACTCCCCTTTGGTCTTAGTGCAGTAAAAGTCCCTAAGTTGCGTGAGCTGAGTCCATAGATTGAGGACAAGCTTGATCCCTTACAAAGAGGGCATAGCGCGTCCTCTAATAGAACCGAACAATTCTCTGGCCCCGAACAATTCTCTGGCCCGAAGTAACCCAGAGCTGTTACGTCTGAAAGTAAAGGCCCTGCTGAGCCCGGGGCTCGGACTGAGGGGTTGTCCCCCAGGCCCTGGCGCCACTAATGCGTGCTGCTTCCAGATCTCGGGTCCTCGTGCTCGTTTCTCACGACGTGCTCACCGCGCTCTCTGGGATCAGCTGCCCAGGGATGACCTAGGAGGTCGCCAACAAGGAGGGGACAGGGACCAGCCCCGCGGGCCCAGGGGTCAGGGGCCCAGCGCCATCTGCCAGCCCGGACTCGGCCACATGCAGCAGCTCACCCGCAGGCTGGGTCCCCACGGCAGGTGCAGACAGGGTGCCGCCTGTCCTCTGCACACACTAACCGGTGGGCCTCCAGGGGGACTCACCGTCCTCCCGGGGCTCACAGGCTGCGCAGACGCAACGGGAACTAGCGAGCAGCGGATGCCTGACCTGAGGAGGAAGGACCCGACGTGGTGAGGAAGAAAAGCCCTAGAGATTGCAGAAGCCCGCCCTTCCTGTCTATCTGCGCACCTGATTGGACAGTCCTACCCCAGGTACAAGCATTATGGAGTGACAGTTATGTCATCCTATCCTTGGCTGAACTGGGCCAGAGTGACAGGTACTTGACCCAATCGTTTTCAAGCAGGATTTCCTTGCCCTGTTGGAACCTGATCCTCCCAGGAAATTTTTCTATTTTGCCTGGTGTAGAAGGCGATTTTTAAGTAGGACAACGAGTGTCCACGATATGTAAAAATAAGTGTGCTGTTCACGGCTGAAAGTGTGAGAAATAGTCCAGTGATCCATTTTCAGAATACAGTTTTTGCTTTAAATGAAAAATGAGAGGACGTAGGAAAGGCAGCTGGAGGGGAGAGCTGGGTGGAAGGTACGGGCAGATCCGGGGTGAAAATTCAGGGCCCTGACGAACAGGAGGTGAGAAAAGCCCCCACTAATCACCAAGGATAATGTACAACGGATAGCTAGCTCCTTTACCTCAGAGTTGGAAAATGGAAGATGGAGGTGAACCCAGATGGAAGTTAAAAGGTACTCAGGATGCATTTTTTTTTTCTTTTTTTATTTGTTCTTAGCTATACATGACAATGGAATGCATTTTGACATATTATACATATGTGGAGTACAACTTCCCATTTTTCTCATTGTACATGATGTGGAATTAATTACATTTGTTGTGCATTCATATATGTACGTAGGAAAGTGATGTTCCATTCATTCTAAGATATTTCCTATTCCCTTCTCCCCTCCCTTCTTTACGGTCCCCCAGAATGCCTTTTCATTAACCACTTCACAAATATTGTCTTTCATGCACTGACCAGAACCTGAAATGAGTTTTTCTGCTATCAATCCCCCCTCCCCCAATGGTGAGTGTTCTATTTCTTGTCACTTAAATAAACGCAGCTGCTTTAACTCTTCCTTTCCGTGATTGCCCTTGAATTTTTTTTCCCCATGGACTTTATTCTTCAAAATTTGCAAAAACAAGAACCCAGAACAAAGGCTGTAATGGCGGGGTGGGGGTGGGGGGCGCTGAGGCAGGAGGGTCAAGAGTTCAAAGCCAGTGTCAGTAATGGTGAGGCTCTACAACTCAGTGAGACCCTGTCTCTAAATAAAGTTCAAAAATGGGCTGAGGGGCTGGGGTTGTGGCTCAGTGGTAGAGTGCTCACCTAGCATGCTTGAGGCACTGAGTTTGATCCTCAGCATCACATAAGTGTAAAATAAAGATATTGTGTCCACTTAAAACTAAAAAAATGAACTAAAAAAAAAAAAAAAGACCGGGATGAATGCTCAGCTCTCTATTCAGGAATGAAGTTTCACGCAGGAACAGGGAATGCATGGGTGAAATGATGCCATGGGACCCACTTTCCTGGTGGAAAATGAGCTCCAAGAACAAAGAAAGGCCCTGGGCTTATATAGGTTATCCTATGAGTTGACTATCATGAGCAGTGCTATTGATAATTACTTGTAGGTGGGTTGTCTTTGAACTCAAGTGTGTATTTTATCACACCAATCATCAAACAAACAATTAATGCAAAAGTTGTTGGGTGTGCTGGGGCACCCCACATAGCACTCAACGCACACTAATTAAACACTATATGTAAATCACTCCATACTAGGGCAATTAAACATGACAAACATATTACAGGATCCTAGGGCAACCACAAGCCCCAAAAGTACCTTTGATGCCATGTGACTTCTCTTAGTGGAAGAGCAGAAGATGATGCTGTGTGGTAGTTCTCTCCAGCCAGTGGTTGGATATCACAGAATGGAAGACTTGATCTGGGGATGAACACCAAGGTGGCTAGTCTCACTGGTGTCCTCAGTGAAGCTCTTCAGTGTGGGAAGCAAGCAGTTTAAATACCATTCCAAGTTGGTGATGTATGTTGGTGATTGGTTAAACCCAGTGAACTATGTCCGTTATGTCTAGTGAGATGATGTAATTGCAACTGGGCATGTTCTTTGTGCTTGTCCATGGAGCTGTGTTCCCTACCAATTGTAACTAGTCATAGCTAAGCATGGTCTATGGCTAGTGCTCCTTATAGCTCCTTATCAATTAAAAGCAGATATGACTAAGAATGCCAATGGCTGCTGTTCCTTATGGCCAGCAACTTATTGAGTCCCAGCATTGTAGGGAACAGAAGAGGCAAGGCACCGAAGATAGCAGGAAACAGTTTTATTTGGCTGCAGCCAGGTTCAGAGGGCACAACTTTAGCTGTAATTCATTAATCCCCTGAGCCTTGAGTTCAGGTAGTTTCAGAACTTTATACCCAGCATGTAAGGAGAGGGGCTTAGAAGTTCACAGTCTGCAGAAGTTCACATAAAGTAGCTTTCCACATAAAGCAGTGAAAGTTCTGGGCAAGTTAACCTTTCAAGGACAACACCTGAGAAGGGGCAATCTTTTTCTCCTCTTTCCTTCTTCCCCCTGTCAGTTGTTACCATGGAGCCCAATTGGTAACTTATCTTAGAAATGTAGACACCTCTGTGAAGCCCAGATCCAGGTTAAAGGCCTTGTTAAAAGATCTTTCATTTTAAATCATACTTTGCATTTGCAAACACACTTCTACAAACTACTATACTGGATGATTATGAAAAACTAGTAAGGGGGCATCCAGCACTTGGAGTGCTGCTTTCTTCCAGGCCAGTGGCCAAGTAAAATAGAGCAATAGGAAGATAGGAAGTTTAACTACATTGATCTCTTGTTTAGAGACTCTTTTGCTGACAGTCCTAAAATCAGCCATGGTGAAGATTTCTGGAGAAGCCCAGTTAAGATTTTCTGTGGAGAAGGGGGTGCCACTATAATTCCCCCCTTTAATACTGCTTCTCATAACTTAATCCTTTAAATTAAAGAGCATCATTATGATCATCTTGGCTTAAAGCCTTATATAATACCAAAACCTTAGTTGTTCTCCTTTCAACAGCGGCTTCTATAGTGGATCCAATAGTTTTAATGCACAGTGGAGCCAAACATGGGAGCAATACACAGGTTAACAGCAGAATACCCACTATACCAATTAAGCTTTTAAATCTATCAAGAGTTGAAAACCATCCCCCAAAGCATGTTTGGGTCCCAAATTTTAATGCCCTTCCAGATCTGAACTGGCACGTGTGCTAGTTTTCTTATGTTGGCTATATCTGTAACTGCTTGTCTATTGTCATCTATTTGGATACAACAATCTGAACTGTTCCTCTGTCCACATTTTCCTCCTTCCTCAGCCGGTAGGTAATCTAATGCTAAGCAGTTTTGATGGATAGCTGCTTACATCTGGGTCTGCTGTGTGGCTATGTGGTCAAAGCCTGTGGCAGTCTGATTAGTAATAATTTCTAGTATAGCTTGTAAGTGAATAATTCTGTTCAGCATGCAAATAGGAATCCTAGAGCCCCAACTGCCATCTTGTGCCCTGGTAGCAGGAGCATAATAATAATCCTGTGGGGTGGTCACTCATCTTTACCCCAAGATTGGTGACCTCCCAGATCAAGCCCTTGCCTAGTGGATCTCTTTTTTCTTGCCCTAGATCCTCATCAACAGGATCCCTAGGTCTTTTCCAGTTGCATTGGGCAGTAGGGAAAACCCAGGTTTAATAGTACCAACTGTGCAGGTTTCCCTCCAGTTTGTTGGGAGTTAGGTATATGCCACAAATCCAAAATAATACATCAGATGCTTTCCAGTTAGAGGGAGCCAGATTACTCCAGAATTTATGGATCTCAGGGATGCCATAAAAGAACTGATTCTGTTAGTGTCTGGACACATACAGTTTAAAAGAATTTGTTTCTTATGGGGCTTTTTGCATATTAGGACCTAAACCCCAGGGTTATCTTCCCAAAACCAAGTAGATTTCTCTGGCTACTGGGTGGAATTTCAAAACAATATTTTATTATGTGGGGTTTCACTGACCCATAGTTGTGTGGTGGGGTCTAACTCTGCCAATACATTCTTCACCAAATCTTAGCCTTGGGGCCTTTTACTCTTTAGTTCCTGGGTCTTATTATACAGAAGTAGAAAATAAGTATCTAGATTTATTCTTGTCCAGAGTCATTCTTCACTCATGAGGGCCCCTCCCCAGATCCAACAATTTTTAACCCCAAGGTTTTTACAATTCTTTTTGATAGGTCCAGAAAGAGACTTTTTTCCTAAGAGAGGAAGGTTGAAATTTGGGCATAACTCCTCATATAGTTTAGAATTAGGTTTAGGGCTTATGGTAGGTCTCAGGGCAGTTGGTTTTGGATATCTTTTTATAAATTTCTTTCATGTCAGCAGCTGGGAGTCCAGTGGCCAGCAATACCAAATTCCACTGGTAAAGGGGAAATTTATTGGACAAGTTATACTCCCCTTATATTGAGATTCAATCCAAGCCATGTGGACTCTTTTTCCTTTTCAGAGAAAAAGAGTCGTCCATCTATAGCATTCCTCTGGTGGGACAGGTCCTAAATATATGAGTTTTTTTTAACCACCTCTTGGTTATAGTAGATTGGCTTGACACATGGTTCACATGATCTCCACTGTTGGGGTAGGAGTAGGCCAATCCCCTCAAGATTATCAAAGGAAACCACACTAAATGATAGACTAACATTTTGGTTAACATAGGTTAAACAGTGTAAGTTAACAAAATGAAACTAATAACACCAAACAAATCCTAAAAAAACTTATATAAGCAATAAAAAAAGTATAAATGAAATTTTGTTACCCAGAGTCCAGTCAGTAGGAGTTACTGTTATCAAGCCAGTAGCAAAAAAACAAAACAAAACAAACAACAACAACAACAACAAAAAAAAAAAAAATCAGAGAATTGTGTATATATCTAAAAGCAAGGGGCGGCAATGCATTACACTATGAGAACTATCTTAGAGGCTAAAAGAGTCCAGTGGCCCTGGTGGGAAGTTTATCTTTTGCTGTATGTTGATCAGCTAGGTCCTCCTGTGTGGCTGAAACAGGGCCATAGTCTCTTCAAGCCTCCACTGTGTATAAAGCAGTCAGCTTCTGGAATGGCTGGAGCAGGCTCTCATCCTTCTGATCCTCAAGCTTCTCCTGTGCTCCTTTTTTTCCAGATGGTCTGCTTCAAGGGTGAAGCAGTGTGTGGAGTGCACTCTCAGTCCACAGCTGCAGGCGTGAGTCTGGTGTAGTGAATCCAGGGACCTATCTCTGCAACCTTTACTGCAGTCGGGGTGGATGAAACAACAGTGAACGGGCCCTTCCAAAGAGGTTTCAGGAGGTTAATATTCCGTTCTTTGACCCAGACTGAATTTCCAGTCTTGAAGGTGTGTGTATCTGTGGTCAAACTTACTGGCAATCTTTCTACAACCCATTGGTTAAGAACCTGTAAACTTTTTCCTAAGGCCCAAAGCTGTTTCTCAGGGTTAATTCTCTTATTTCTCTTAATTCTCCCTGTGATCCCTTGATAAGGGGGAGTGCCTCCTGTACATTATCTCATAAGGAGAGACTCCTGTCCTCCTAGTGGCAGTGGATCAACAACAGAGTAATAGGGAGAAGTTTATCTCAATGTGAGTCTCCTGACATAGTTTACCCAGTGGAGACTTTAAAGTCTCATTCATCCTTTTAACTTTATCAGAACTCTGTGGCCCATAGGCAATGTGTAAATTCCATTTGATGTTTACATATAATTTATATATAACAGTGGAATGCATTACAACTCTTATTACATACATATTACATATACAATTTTTCATATCTCTGGTTGTATTGTTAGACCAGGATGCAAGAAAAGAACTGACTCCAATTAAAATCAAATTAAAGCAAGCTTATTATTTCAACCAGCCGGGCTGCCTCTCCCCACAAAAACTGTGAGAACAAGACAGCAGCCGCAGCTTTCCTGCAGCCCAGCTTTATAGCCCAGAAAGTTACACAAAGGGGGTTTACAGATAACAAAACTCTGACGAGCATAACACAAATGGTAGTTTACATTTTTGCTGGCCCTGATATCAGAATTTATAAAGGTAATTAGAGCCTCAGACAGAGTCATTATCTGGCCAGGGAAGGCCAAGATTTGTGAGGCGTCACTAAGTTTCAGAGAGGGCTGCTATCTGGTCAGAGAGCCCGGCATGAGTGAGTTCAAGGCACGGGCAGGCATTCCAAGCAGGTTCAGAATTTGCAGTAATTTATAGTAAAGCCGAAATTATCTTTTCATGGCTTTGTGGCGAGATGGCTCCCAGTTTTAAGAGAAAATCAGGTTGGGTTTATCAGTATACATAGTATACTCACATCAATTCATGTCCTCATACATGTACTTTGGATAATAATGATCATCAGCCATCATTAATAGCCCCTGTCTGCTCCCTTTCCTTCCCACCCCTCTACCCTATTTAGAGTTCCTCTATCCCTCCCATGCTCCCCCTCCCTATCCCATTATGAATTAAGCTTCCTTATATCAAATAAAAAAATCAGCATTTGTTTTTTTGGGGGATTGGCTAACTTCACTTAACATTATTTTCTCTAACTGCATCCACCATCTGATGTTTAAACTCTTGGTCAGTAATTGTATCGCCTCTGCCACAAAAGCTGGCCCAATAGTTATTGTGATACCAAATCTGGGAATGATTTCCCGGAGGAGCATCCTGGCTACCTCCATAGCCTTTTCAGTATGGGTTGGAAAGGCTTCCACCCAGCCAGCGTATGAGCTCACAAAAACCAAAAGATATTTATAGCCCAGTGAGCGTGGTAGCTCAGTGAAGTCTACTTCCAAGTCTTCAAAAGGTTCTTCTCCTATAGTTTGGATTCTTGGTGGAAGCTTTGGCCCCTGACAAGAACTGTTGTGAGCACAAACCTCTCATTGTTCACAGATCATCTGGGTGGTGCTTGCGAGCCAGAGGGACATAGAAATGCTGACTCAGAACTGTCTCAAGTGCTGTATATCCAATATGTGTTCCCCTGTGGAACTGCCTGATAAAGGCTGGAGCTAGAATCTCCAGGATGGCTATGTGGCCATCAGAAAATCTCCACCATCCCCCTGGGGGATTAAATTCTTTCTTTAGTCTTAAACCAATTACTTTCATGCAGGGAATATTTTGCCTCCTATTGTGTTAGGGGGTCAGGCAGAAGGGCAGCATTTAAATCTGGGTCTGGATTCTCTTCCTGTTTCTCCCAGGCAGCTACTCTTAAAGGCTCAATTAAGTAAGCTATGTCAGGAGGCTCACTTACATTGAGACGAACTTCTCCCTATTATACTGTTGAGGATTAGATCTACTCCCACTAGGAGGACTGGATTCTCTCCAGTTACCCTGAGCAACCACAACATTTCCTCTTTGATTACCTTGGCAATGCATAACTGCAACTTTCCTAGGAACCCACACTGCACCCAAAGTTTAAAGATTTCCTTCCCATACTTTATACCTTTTCCTCCTGAGTTAATTAGCCCCTTTTCTTTTTCTTTTTTTTTTTTTTTTAGAATATGAGCTCATGATATATTATGATTAAAATATACAAATACTTTTAAACTCTATCTCAGTAGCATTATACAAGGAATTAGTCAATTGGCAAGTTCTCTGATTTTACATAGTGAATTCATTGCAGTATACCCACTTCTTTTAGCCTTTTTTAAAATTAGTTACACATGACAGTACAATGCTCTTGACAATTCATACATTTGAATCAAATGGGGTATAATTTCTCATTTTTCTGATTGTATAGTTTGCAGAATCACATTGGTCATGCAGTCACCTATATACATGTAAATACATGTAAATCTTGGACTGGCCAGTAATAATCAGTTCCTGGTTTCTGGACAGGCAAAGGAAATGTATTCCATGGTGATGGGCAAGGCCTGAGAATCCCATGTTGCAAAAGTCTGATTAAATGTTTTTATTTATTTTTTTAAATAATCGTTTATTCTTTTTTTTAAGAGAGAGAGAGAGAGAGAGAATTTTAATATTTATTTCTTAGTTTTCGGCGGACACAACATCTTTGTTTGTATGTGGTGCTGAGGATCGAACCTGGGCCGCACGCATGCCAGGCGAGCACGCTACCGCTTGAGCCACATCCCCAGCCCTGATCAAATGTTTTTAAATTTTGAGTTGTGCCTCATGAGGAATATGATATTGTCTCAGGCACACTGGCATGGCTCCTGGTTTTAATTCCACTATTACCGGGGGGCTAGTCCAGGTGGATTGTCCTCTGCTCACACTCCTGGCACTTGGAAAGGGAGCTCTGGCCTCTGTTGTTGTGTCTCTACTAGGATGAAGAGATGCCAGTCCTCTTCTTGAGGAATTGTGAGGGTTAAAATTCTTGCTTCAGGTTTTCCCAATGATAAGGCGGCCTGACCTCGTGTATCAAAGTTATTTGAGCCTGGAGTTTTCCTAGCAGCCTAAGAAAACTAGTTTTTCCTAGGCCCTAGTTTTCCCATCAATGGCACTGGGAAATCTGGCATGTACAGGAACTCATGGCTCATTTCATGGCCTGCTAAATTGCATTGCCAGGACAACAGCAAATGATGATGAGCTTTGTTGCTGGTGGCCCTAATAATTGTGGTCGGTTTCTTTGAAAGTGGGCCCACAGGTTGGTCACCACTGAGTGGTGAGCCCCAGTGTCCACCATAAAGTCCATTCAGACCATAGGCTCCTTGGGTCCCAAAGGGATGGAGCCCAGTTGGTCCTAGTCCTCATCATAATTTTCCATGGCTTCCAGTCCCACAAAATCTTTCTCAGGGGCATCAGATGGGTGTTTGTGGTGTTGGTATCATAGGGGACCTCTTTGTAAGGCAGGTATCCCCCTCAAATGAGTTCACCTCTCTTATCCTGGTAAGGAGCAGCAGCAGCCCAGTCCTTTGGTTGGGGCCATTCAATCTTCCAGTGGTCCTCTAGATGGCAGTAGGTGCACCGGTTTGGTTTCAGCTTAGTCCCAGGTTGAGATGGTCCCTCCAGCCAGATTTTTCTTTGGCCTTGAATTTGACCCTGATTTTGATTTTTTTTTCCTTTTCTCCAGTGGGATGCCCCTTTGAATGATTTCAGAGTTTGAAATAAAGGCAGCTGCAAGGAAATCCATTTTCTTCTTCATCTTTCTGTCTGCTTTTCATTGGGCCTCTTGGTCTTGATTGATAAACTCTATAGTGGTGACTTCAATCGCTCACTGGCACACTTCCCAGAAAAGCCTTCTAATTTTTATTTTCAGCTTGTCCCACAAAGTCTTCATTGATCATTCACTGGTTGTCTGGTGCCTTAGGATCAAAGGGAGTGAAGAGCAGGGAGGCCTCACACCGTTGTTCATAGAATTGGCTGGGGCTTTCACCAGGCTTCTGGAGCACTTCTGATATCTTGTTCATATTTAGGGCTTTCTTTACTCCTTCCTTTATACCTCCTATGAGGGCTTCTAGATATCTCTTTATCTTTTGGAGGCCCTCCCCATTGTTGGAGTCCCACCTGGGGTCTGTGTCAGGGATCTGGGCCTGGACATAGGCTTAGATGTTGCCTTGTGTATCTGGAGCATGTTCCTCTCGCCATTTTAAAGCTACTCAGGTTACCTATCTGCGCTCCTCTGTATTGAACAGTCAGAAGAAGCTGGTGGCAGTCTACCCTGGTGGGCTGGTGAGTCTGGATAATGGATTGCATCAAATCAATCATGGCCTGGGGCTTTTCTGTATAGGAGGAAGTATAATTTTTCCAATTTAAAAGATCGGTGGTGGTGAAAAACTGATACATATAAATGCATTGTCCCCATTGAACATATCCCTCATGGTCAACATAGGCAGGTTCTCTAGCCTCTCATAGGGGCATCTGGAGAATTCTGCTTTGGGTAGTGGCTCTCAACTTAGGACAGGTTCCCATTCTGGTCTTGGGAGGTGGAGGAGTCTTTTGTTCTGGGAAGTTTCTGGCTCTGAAGACAAATTGGAAGAAGGAATAGCTGGTGTTAGAGGATTATCACCTGTTGACTGGGGAGAAGGGGCTGTGGGGCAGGCTGCTGTTCCAGTAGTCTTGGTTGGGTAAGGTTGGGTAGAGTGGCACCTAAGGTGGTGGATTTTCTTCTGGCTCATTGGGCAAAGCTGGTTTCTCTTCTGTCTTTTCTCTGTCAGATTCTCTTTTTCTAGCTGCTCTCTGCTGAATCTTAGAGGTCACTATGCTCCAGGCTAACATCAGCTTGGACTGTCCATCTAGAGAGGCTCCCAACCAAGGAGGCTGTTTCTGTACTATCTCTTGCCAGCAATCAATATAAAGGAACTGGTTTAGGTGTCCAGGGGTTCCAACAACTAATAAAAGGACCTCAGCAATGACTCTGTCATCTAAAGATCCTTCTGGTGGCCATCCCACACCTAGGGTGGGCCATTCTAATTCACAGAGAGTATAAAACCTTTGTAGAGTGAGTTTCACCCCATAATTTCCCTTAAAACCCCTCTTAAGATTTTGCAACATACATTCCAAGGGGTTCAAGGAACTCTGCTTACTTTGTGTGCCTCCCATGTTCCACCCTAGTTGGTGTCGCACACTTAGGACAAGACTCGCTTTCTCTGTCCCTCTCCAGGCATTCCTCTCACAGGAGAAAATACTCCCACTTGGCAGGCGCATTGGCCCACACCTGTACCCCAGCAGACTGTAAGGCTGAGGAAGGAGGGTCTCGAGTTCAAAGCCAGCCTCAGCAACTTATGGAGCACTTGTCTCTAAATAAAATATAAAAAAGGGCTACAGATATGGGTCACTAGTTGAACACCCCTAGGTTAATCTTTTGTTTAAAATTAAAAAAAAAACCCTCTCAATTACTCAGTGTTTGATTATGTAATGAAGCATCACCCTTATATATAGAAACCAGGTTTCTAAGGACTTCCTGCATCGCATCTCTGTGGAGATTCTTCTCTGGGAAGGATCTAACAGAGCCCACTCCTCCTGGGGGAAGTTCACAGCCACATCCTCAAAGGCCACTGAATTCTAAAATATTCCAGAAAAATGTAGTGCAGGCCAGGAGAGACTGACAGCATGAGGGTTCTATTCTCATCATGTGGGATATTCTCACAACTTTGTGGTCTCCAAATATTTATTTCATTATTTTATCATCAAAACTTGTACTTTTGGTGTGCACTCACTTCCCCAAATGGAAGCACTCCAATATAAGACCTGAACTATCCAAAAAAAAAAAAAAGCACCAGCAGAGCAAAAACACCTTCTTCTTGTGGAGTCCAGGAAGTCAGGCATGCTCCAGGAAGTCAGGCATGCTCCTGGGTTATCCCTAATGTTTTTGTAGGTGATGTCTACTCATGGATTAATGAAGCCCTACTACCTCCTGTGCAGAAGACAGTAATATTAATCCTCCCGACAGCACCTACCCTTAGAAATGCCTGCTGACAAAGTTGGCATTTTGCTGAGGGGGAGTTAAAAATTTGGAAAGAATCCCACCAAACAAAGCAGAAACACCGAGTCATTGTGCTGGGAGTATACATAAACAACAGGACCTTTACTGAATGTCTGCCTTCCTTCAGAAATATAATTATTTTGTTCTACTCTTATCTGAGAACATAAAATATCACCCATCTGGAAACACACAAGCAAACAAAAAACCAACTCTGTGCTCAAGGAGATTGGAAGCTGTGTGGTAGAAAACATTTCATACAGGTGGTCACAATGTGTTTATTGGGGATGAGAAAAATTAGAAGGCTGCATCTATTTGCTCCAGACCAAACCTAACCAACCACCAACAGGAACAATGATTGATAAACAAGAAATTGCTAATACTTCTGATAATGTCAAAGAAGGATGGGGTAAGTGAAAGGAGGTATGTGTCTTAGGAATAAATCAATGTCACCAAAGTTCATCTCTTCCACATGCTAGCCTTGCAGAATTTTATAAATTTTCAAAATAGACATTTTAGTGGCCAAGAAAGTAATCTGGCAAGCCTAATAGGCATAAGAACTGTGTAATAATTGTCAACATTGTCTGAACCACAGACTGCCAGCTTTTCTAATATACAGTCAGAAGCCACACAACAATGCTTTCTTCAAGGACATGTTTGGTCACATAGGTGACACACATATGGGTGCCTATTTTATGAGATTACTTGTGTGTGAACAGTGGTGCTGGTATAATAAACCTAATGCACTGTCAACTGCAGGATTTGGTAAAGCAACATGCTGGGGAGGTTTGTAGCCCAGGAACCACTGACACCACAGAGCCTAGGTGTGCAAGAGGCTGTGCCACCAGGATCATGTGAATAGGGAGTGATGATTGTGCAATCATTTTCTCCTTAAGAACATATCCCTGTATCTAAATGACACATTTGGGATTTTCCAATTGTGATACTCCAAACAGCACAGAATTAGCAGATAGAGGAAGAAGGAACCAAGAGATAACAAAGTTTTCAGTGGGCTTCCTTTATGGGGAAAGCCGATTGATGACATAACAGGTATTCTAGAGGGGAAAAAATCATAAGCACCATGAAACATGGGCCAAGACAAACCTAACTGTAAAAATACATTTCAGCCCTACTTCACAAATACCATTCCAAGTTCTCACATCAGAGGAAATCAAAGTACATTAAAGGAATTACAAGAGGAAAAACAGTGCAAGAGAAACCTGTAATACTACGACCTCAGAGAGCCCGGCACACAGTGAGATGAGTAAGTGCACGAGGGAAATGGAGACATCCAGGAGGGGGAAGAGCAGGTGAGAGCCACGAGTGGTGAAAGGGCCAGCTCTCAGGGAAGAGGAAAGCCCAGGAGGAGGCCAAGCAGGGGAGGCTTGACACCACCTGCAGGACAAGGGCCCTCAGTCAGGGAGAGCAGTGGGGAGACAGGACAGTTGACCCTGCAGCGGTACTGCCTCTCACCTGAAATTTACCATGACCTACAGCCCAGCGAATTTTCAGACTATTTCTACAAGTTCATGATGTTTTTCCTCCAGAAATACTGCCAGCATACCTCAGTGAATCTTTCACTTTTTCTCTCTCATACAACACACACACACACACACACTCACACACACACACACACACACACACACACACACACACCCCACTCAGTGCTTAAAGCATGAGGAGAAAATGCCAAAAGATGGCATTTTCCACTATCCCCAGAGAACTTTATATCCTTTTTGACCCCTAAATTCAGAAGAAACTATTTCCAAAGGCTGAATCACCAAGATATTATGAGACAAACCTTCTGGGGAAAGAGAAGCACCCAGCTCCATCTCCCCCTAACTTTTCTTTATGATCAGGGAGGAGGAAGGGCTGCGCAGTGCTCATGAAGACTGCCCTAGGGAGGCCAGCATGTCCTGAACAGCAGGCCAAGGCACAGTGGACAGAATGGCTCCTCGCCCACAAGATACTTCATCACCAGCAGAATACCTACATCACCACAGCCTGGAGTCACCCCTGGGCATTTACCAGAAAAAAATGATAGTCACTTTCATGTTCTTTAACATGTACACCAGTGTTATCCACACCAAGAATATGTAAGACTGGGGGCTACAAAAGAGAGATTCCCAGGAAGGAGTGTGTGATAACTATCAAGGGAAACTGCCAGTCAGAAGTTTTAGTAAATTTAAAGCCTACAGATGTGCCTAACCTCCTATTCAATGTTTGTTAGTGTGATTATGTTGCCCTAAATAATGGAAATAAAGGGATCTTTATTTAAAAAAGAAGTCATGCCAATAAAAACGTCTACAAAAATCGGATGACATTAAGTAGGCTAAATATTGTCTTTACATTTCTAATAACTCTAGCAACTTTAAAGGTGTGCATTCCCAAATAACAGCCTTGCTTTCTCTGGTCTTATTATAAAAACAATTTCTCAATTTTCACACCTCCTGGTGAGAGATTATTGATTTCTATCATCTTCATTGTATTCACTGACCTGTTCCAGATGCTGTAACATTTACTTTGCATTAATCTCATTTCAGTACTCACATCTTTTTATTTCTCTCTCATAGAAGCACCACCCCCAGAGAACTTTAAAATGTTCTTCCCAAGCCAGACTTTTGTCACAGAGCCCTCAACCAACCTGATTTCCCAAAACGAACTCCAAACTGATTACCCAACACCATTCACCCCCTCTCATGTGGAAGAAGCAAGAATGAGCACAGCCATTTTCTTTATAGCATTAATGTCATGAGTGGTTACTATAGACTCAGTGTGAGGCACAGTTAAATTCAATCAAATCCAAGATATTAATGCTCATCACACTATAGTGGCACCCCCTTTCTCCACAGAAAAGTCTTAACTGTGCTTCTCCAGAAATCTTCACCATGGCTGATTTTAGAACTGTCAGCAAAAAAGTCTCTACAAAAGAGTTCAGTGTAGATAAACTTCCTATTTTTATGTTGCCCCTTCTTACTTGGCCATGGCTAGGAAGAAATCAGCACTCCAGGTGCTGGACAGCCCCTTATTTTAGTTTTTCACAAACATATCCTTTATGACCAAATTTAGGGTCTGACCAGTACAACTGTAGAGGAGGACGTTTATTTGATTTTTTTTTTTTTTTATTCAGAGTTCTTAGTCCATAGAAGCCTGGCCAATTCCTCGGGGCTCTAGGTGACACAGAATTTTATGGCAGAATAGTGTGGCAGAGGAAGCGGCTTACATAGTGATCATAAAGCAGACAGAGAGTCTCAATTGGCCAGATACAAATATATACCACAGCCATGCCCCAATTCCCACCTAATCCAACCACACCCTACCACTTCAGTAACCACTCAGTTAATCCCTATCAGGGAATGAAATTGCAGATTGGGTCAAGAGTCTTACAGCTCAATCATTTCTCCTGTGAAGCTTCATGCACTGGCTCACATGTGAGTTTTGGGGGACATCTCATATCCAAACCATAACAGTACTGGCATAAAAACAGACACATGGACCAATGGTACAGATTAGAAGACACAAAGACAAACCCACTTAGATACAGTTACCTGATCCTTGACAAAGGTGCCCAAACCATACACTGGAGAAAACACAGCCCCTTTAACCACTGGTGCTGAGGAAACTGGTCATATGTAGAAGAATAGACTAGACTCTTACCTCTCATCCTGCACAAAGGTCAAATGCAAATAGATCAAAGACCTGGGAATCAGACCAGAAGCTATGAAATGCCTAGAATAAAATGTAGAGTCCAGGGCACAGGGCAGTAGTGGGCATGATGTGGGAGCCCCAGGCACTGAGGACATTCAACGCCAGGAGACAGGAGAGTGGGCGAGGACACAGCATCCAGTACAGTTTCCAAATGAAAACCTCTGCTACACTGATATACTATTTGTGCCTAGGGAAGATAAAAGAGGCAAAAGTACTGCTTTTAAAAAAACAATATTGCCTTCATCATTTTGTGTCTTCCTTCTTTCTAGGCTGTTCTGAGGGATCACATGTGCACTCAGAGATAGCTGGGCAAGGCAAACATGACTTCTGCAGAGGGGCATGCTACTGAACAAAGTCTGGCAAGCGAGCATACCTGGGTGGGAAGGAAATCCACCTGCTTTGATCCCTAACGCAGCACTGTCCCTTGCTCTGACAGGAGGAGCTTGGGTCAAGATCCACACAATAGCCTAATTTAAAATTGCAGAGGGCAAGGGGAAGGTGTGAAGGTAAAATGGGATCACTTAGGACACCAGAGCATTATGATGGAAGCCTGAGAGCAAAGGAGGATTACCGCTGAGGTGGTGACCAGAGCCACATGGTCTGCACTCCTGCCCACATGACACATGCTGCACATATTGGGGAGCTCACAATGGCTACACTTCAACCATAAGCTTTGATAACTGAAATTGGCTCTACCTAATCATACATTGTGAAATTTAACTTTTAGTTTACAGCAAACATGTTTTTTGTTACATATTATGAAGCTCACCATGATTGTTTGTTTATTTATTTGGTGGTGCTTGGTATTGAACCCAGTGCCTCCTGCATGCTAAAAAAGTACTGTACAACTAAGGTACCACCCCAGCCCTACAGGTTTAACTCTGACAGAAGAGAGAACATTAACTTTTCACTTTCTGTCTTCCTTTTTCTTTTCATAAGTACTTTTAAAGTGATGTTACAGGTAATTCTTGTCTTTCCACTCACAGGAAAAGTTCACCCACAGTTTTTTTTTTTTTTTTTAAAAAGGAGGTCTCTACCACTACTCAAACTCCAGAAATACTTCAAGTCAAATTGGAAGTACAATTTATTCAAAGCCAGTTTTGAAGGAAGATAGAAAAGTTTATTTGTATTTTTCATTTTCAAGATAATTGAAGTGACAGAAAAACTTCTATTAAAGAAAAGGCAGCAAAGTGAGAAAGAAAAGGCAACACACACATGAGATTTACTTACCTGTGCTAGACAGAGCCCAAGTCAGTGACACTCAGCACATGGAGGAGGAGCAGCCTTCTCAGCCCCAAGGAAGTTCAGAGGCAGAGCAACCTGGAAGATGCAGGAGTCACCTCAATTTCATCCTGTTTCAGGAACTGGAAAGTTACAGGTTTGCTGCCAGCCTTAGGGAGGGGCCAGGCACTGAATGGAAAGTGGACTAGAGACCCACTTCCTGCAGAGTGTGAACAGGTAAATTCTCTACTCCTGGGAGAAATGAGGGACAGGGACTCTGCATGCCACTGCTGCTTCTCACAGAACCCCAACTGAGTCCAGAGTCCCTGATACCTCTCTGTGCTCACTGTACACACTGGGAGACCTAGGAGGCAGGCCAGAGGCTAAGAACACATCATCCTATCAAGTTCTCTAAGGGACCCTTTACCCAAAGTCATTGATGAGGGGTCTGTGTATAGGGAAGATGAAGGACCAGAAACACAAGCCTATCCCATTCTTCTTATAACATGGGTCCACTTCATGCTTCAAAATAACCCTTCCACGCCTGTAATCCTAATGGCTTGGGAGGCTGAGGCAGTAGGATCACGAGTTCAAAGCCAGCCTCAGCTACAGTGAGGTGCTTAGCAACTCAGTGAGACCCTGTCTCTAAATAAAATTCAAAATAGGGCTGGGGATGTGACTCAGTGGTCAAGCACCTCCAAGTTCAATCCCTGGTACCCACCCCCCTCCCCCCAAAAAATAACTCTTCCTACACTTTCACTGTGGTTTTTTTTTTTTTTTATTTTAACTGACATTATTTTATCCTTTCTCTTTTCCCTTTTCCCCTCCCTAACCTTGGAAAAGCAAGACTACCCTTCTGCCCATCCTAGGCCAAGTTCCCTGTCCTTGAGCACATATACCAGAAGTCCTCAGGGATAATGCCAGAAGAACTGAGAAACAGCCATCTACCAAGTCTATGAGTGAATTGTGGCCCCCAACAGGGCACAACTGGAATGTGTGTGTGTCTTCCTGAACCACCTCTTTGAAAGTCCGCTGTTCCCCCAGCGGGCAGAATCACAGCCTCTGGAACTGTAGTCCCCTGTGTTTCTCATTTCAAAGCAAATAATAAACTTCTTTTTCTTTTTTCTCAAACTATGTCCTCATTAGTAGACTGGCATTGGGGGCAAGCAGAAACAAGCTTTTGTAGTGATACCCCCTCCTCCACAGAAAAATCTTAACTAAGCTTCTCCAGAATTTTCACCATAATTGATCTTAGGACTATCAGCAGAAGAATCTCTACGGAATAGTTCAATGTAGTTAACCTTCCTATTTCCTGATGCTTTATCTTACAATAATTAAATTTGGCCCCAGGTCTGAAAGATATGAGCACTTCAGGTGCTGAACACCTCTTTACTAGTGTTTCACAAACATTTATAAACTATCTAGTGTGTGTGAAAAAAATATATATATTTTTCAAGGGAAGTGGGTCTGTGAATGCAGAGTGTGATAAGAAAAACAGATTCTTTTAACTAGGTCCCTGGCTTTGGGCCAAACTTCACAGAGATGTTTACATTTCAAGAATAAGAGAGGATGTTACCAACTGGGCTCCATGGTAACAGCTGGCACGGGGAGGAAAGAAAGGGGAGAAACAGCTCTCCCCTTCTCAGGCGCTGTCCTTGAAGGGTTAACTTGCCCAGAACAGTGAAGGAAAAGCTGATTTTATGTGAACTTCTGCAGATTGTGAACTTCTGAGCCCCTCCCCTCACACTCTGGGTATAAAGTTCTGAAACTACCTGAACTTGAGGTTCAGGGGGTTCCTTGATTACAGCAAAAGCTGTGCCCTCTGAACCTGGCTGTAGCCAAATAAAACTGTTTCTTGATCCCTTCAGTGTCCTGCTTCATCTGCCTCCTACAACAATTTTAATAACAAATTGGAGCCCAATGAAGGGAACACCAACATCTTGGGCAGGTATGTACTCTGGGCAACCCCTTTTATATTGAGGAGGCAAAGCCCCTCAGGCCCTGACAAGAACCTGAGACCAAAGCAGCTTGGCATGCTCCCCACATTCTGTGCCCTGAGCCCAATGCTATGCTTTTCCTCTGGCCAGTGGACCTATCTGCTTTCAGCCTGGCTGCTGCCCACAGAGCTGAGGTACAAGGACCTTCTGGAGTCCCCAAGTATGCAGGCACCTGCCACATGGCCCTGCTGGTTTCTGTAGACAGAGGTCCCCAACAATCTCTGTATGGTCAATGTGACCTTCATTAAACAGAGTGCCTTAGACATGAGAAAAAAGTCTTGAGTGGATGGAGGGAATAAACTGACATAAACCCCTCTCAGCTAGGGGACAATGCCTTTAGGGCGTGCCTGGGAGGAACAGAACTCAAGCCAGCTCTGACTAGTTGGCAGACCTGGCAAAGGGATCTTCAAGGAAGCCTAAAGAAGAGCCTCCTCCACTGAATATCAATATGCCTATTATAAGAAAAGACCCAGAAAGCACCCTGGATACAACTGACAGTGGGGAGCTCACTTCTAGTGGATGGCTGGTAAGGAATGATGATAAGGGGGGCAGATCAGACCCACCAACTTCCTGTGCTCAAACACCTTGAATGCAACATAGGAAAAAGAGATTTAGATACTATCCTCTGCTGCCTCCGATTCCGCCTCCACCTCCTTTTTTGATACCATGAATTAAACCAAGGGGCACTTAACTGCTGAGTTACATTCCTGGTTCCTTTTTATGTGTCATTTTGAGACAGGGCCTCACAAAGTTGCTTAGGGCCTTGATAAATTGCTGAGGCTGGCCTTCAACTTTGCATCCTCCTGCATTATCTAGGACTCTGCTGGCCTTGGGCTGAACTTCACAGAGATGTTTACATTTCAAGAGTAAGAGAGGATGTTACTAATTGGGCTCCATGGTAACAGCTGGCAGGGGAAGGAAAGAAAGGAGAGAAGAAGCTCCCCCCTTCTCAGGTGTTGTCCTTGAAGGGTTAACTTACCTGGCTGGAATTACAGGCATGTGCCACCACACCCAGTCTAGACACTGTTTTTCTTTTCTTTTTTTTTTTTTTTTAATTTTTATTGTTGGTTGTTCAAAACATTACATAGTTCTTGATATATCATATTTCACACTTTGATTCAAGTGGGATATGAACTCCCATTTTTACCCCGTATACAGATTGCAGAATCACATCGGTTATACATCCATTGATTTACATATTGCCATACTAGTTAGACACTGTTTTTCTATGTGCTGGATTGTTCAATCTCTCACCTAGGAAAGGATTGGTTTTGTGATTTAAATCCTTTTTGGGTAAGATGGTTATCACACCCAAAATGCAATGATTCCATTTATATGTTCCACCAGAATTCATGCTCTACTTCCAGTTTTGATCAAAGAAAAGGAAATTACCTGGTCTACTGGAGGTCTAGGAAAAAAGCCACTTAGGCTGAAGGGACCTGGAAGCGCATTCAATGTTACCCCAACCAAGCTTTTGTTTAGGAGGTGGTAATTCATCCTAGGAAGAAATAACACCCCAACCCCCTTAAGAGAGAAGCACTGATAGCCATCCATTCTCTTCTGGACAAAATTTAAAAACACAGATTGGACTGGTTTTGCCACACCCTATAAGGCAATTCTTCAGCACAAAGGTATAAATAATATTGCTTAGGGTATTCAGCCCCCTGTACCAAGTGCACAGACCCTACTGGCTCTGATGCCAGGCAACTAAGGCTGATTCATGATGCTAGATTTAAAGGATATATTCTTTTGCAATCTTCTGATAGGAAATCCCAATTGCTTTTCAGTGGCAGGGACCTGATACCAATGTAATTACTCTTGCTGGACCATCCTACCCCAGGGATTTAAGACTTCTCCTACTGTTTAATGGGAGTCTAACTAAAGACCTGTGAGAATTACAGCTGGATCAAAGAAGATCATCCACATGTTTTTTTTTGTTTGTTTGTTTTTTGTTTTTTAACCAGGGATTGAACCCACGGGTGCTTAACCACTGAGCCACATCTTCAGTCCTTTTTAGATATTTTGTTTAGAGACAGCGTCTCACTGAGTGGCTTAGGTCTTTGCTAAGTTGCTGAGGTTGGCGTTGAACTTGTGATCCTCCTGTCTCAGCCTCCCAAGCCACTGGGATTACAGGCATGTGCCACCCTGCTTGGCTTGAACTCTGTTCTTTTAAGGAAGCACCCTGAACTATGAAAAGGAAGAGAATTTCCAATAGAAATAAAATGTGGGCCTGCACATATCTTTAAATTTTCTAGAAGGCACATAATAATGTTTAAAGGGCCTCAGTTAGCTCAGCCAAAGGAGAGTACTTTTCTAGCAAACGCACAGCCCTGGGTTCCATCCCTAGCACAAACAAAAGAAAAAAAAAAAAGAATTAAAAGCACACAGGTGAAATTGATTGTCATTTAAATTTGCAATCAATACAATGAGATATATTACTTTTGACTATTTGTCTTTTTGGTACTGACACCAAAGTTTTGAGATGAGACTAGAATCCCTGAATTGCCAATTTCCTTCTAGTTTCTTGTCTCATAACTTTGAACAATCAAATCCACGGACAGTAAAAGAAGGGAAGAGTAAGTTGAGTAGGCCTTACTTGAGAAGAGAGAGAACTCCTGCAGTGTGGGAGGGACCTGATAGCGGAGGAGAACCCGTGTTTTAGCTGCTAGCTTTGGGGTTTCTATGTGAATGGAAAGAACTGAAGGAAGGAGATCAAGAGAGAGGGAGAGGCTACTCCACGGTGACCCAGGTTTATTCTGGACAACCCTGTTGAGGGAGGTGGGGGGAAACTGAGACTGTTCCACTTCTAGCCAGGGATAGACATTTGGGAGTGGGGGAGAGCATTCTGGTTATTAGGCCACTGGCAGGTGTGATGTCCTTTTGGTTGGCACCTTTGTTTTTTGAGGTGGTCACTCTTTCACGTTGGCCAGGTGTTTTCAGGATTCCAGTCCCAGGTCAATTTCCTTTCCTTGCATAGTGATAGAGTACTGTCTAGAGTTCAGGTCAGCCTGAGTCAGAGTGACCATGAGTTGACCTCGTTCTAAGATGAAGGATGGTTCAAAACGGCATTGCCTGTATCTAGTGCGACCTAACATTCCTGCCTCTGTCTTTTCCTTTGATAAGTCAGAACAGCAACACCAATAATTATAGAGAGAATTGAGAAAAGTGGCCTATTCCAGTCCAGTGGGTGAATAAACATATGTAAGAATTATTTCTGCATAGGAGGAAGAATCCCTGATTAGAGTCGAGATCCCAGAGAGGTGATAGGAGAAAATTTACTTTAACTGGAGGCAGGGTTTTGTAGAATTTTTTTTTGGGGGGGGGTACTGTGGATTGATCTCAGGGGCACTTGACCATAAAGTCACATCCCCAGTCCTGTTTTGTATTTCTTTAGAGACAGGGTCTCCCTGAGTTGCCAAGTGCCTCACTTTTGCTGAGCCTGGCTTTGAACTAACCATCCTCCTGCCTCAGCCTCCTGAGCCACTGGGATTAAATTTGTGTGCCACTGTGCCTGGTTTATAGGAAAATTTTAACAAGTGTGTGGTGGGTGGCTGTGGTGGTATTGGAGGCGTCCCACTCTATGTTTGACACCTCAGGGAGGAGCGCTGGAATGGATGTTAGAGCATCTGCTAAAGGAGACAGAGGAGTGGGCAATTATGCTGGGGATTAAAATGAATGGAAGCCTTGAATGAGGTTAGGATGTGCCTGCCAAGGAGAGGAGCTGGGCATCCAAGTGTGCGTGGGGACCTTTTAGTACAGCAGCCATAATGAAATGTAAAGAAAAAAATGTTAAAAAAAAATCAAAACATAGGGTTTTAATCCGGGTGGTGAGATCCCATTCTTGGAGGTCCCCATTTCTATCTTCCTACAGATAATCAGTCTCCTGCCTCAATCACTCCTCTGAACAGTTAACCTCCTGATGGGGATTAACTGAGTGGTAACTGAAGTGGTAGGGTGCCACTGGAGGAGGTGGGAATCAGGGACAGAGCTGTGGGGTATATATCTGTACCTGGCAAATGGAGAGCTCTCCCTGCTTCCTGATCACCATGTGAGCTGCTTCCCTGCCACATCCTTCTGCCATGCTGAGCTGCCTCACCTAAAGCCCTGAGGAATACAGCAGCCTTCTATGGACTAAGGCCTCTGAAACCATGAGCCCCCAGATAAACTTTTCCTCCTCTCCAATTGTGCTGGTCGGGTCTTTCAGTCACAGCAGCAAAAGAGTGGACTAAACAGTGGTGGGCAGGTGAAGGTAGTAGGGAATATGAGGTTGGGATGATGCCAAGACAGCAATAAACAACATAGCAAAGCATTAATTTCTGTGAATAATTAGCACAAAATGGTCAGTGTTTTCAGCCAGCTCAATACCACAAAGATAGAAAATGAATAGAGCTTAAGGTGTGGTCTGACATGTTTTTTTTTTTTTTTGTGTGTGTGTGTGCGTGTGTGTGAGTGGAGGCCATTCGAGGCTACAGAAACTTTGAGAGTTTTTAGGAAGACATCTAATTTCATAATAATGGCACAGGTGTCTCCCCTTGAGATGTGGGACACTATCTGATTTCTGTAATAGCTTTTTTGGGGAATTACCTCTGTTATTTGAAGGATCCATTTTGGACTCTCCTGGGAAAGTCACTTAGGGCTTTTATGTGCCATAGTACATATTTTAGATCATCTAGAACTAGAAAACCGTACCAGGTAAAAACAGATTGAGTCTCCTCTCCCTATGTAGGAGGTTAGGAAAATTTGTAGGTTTTAAATTGACTTAGAGCAAACTTGTGACTGTGACAGTGTCTTTTAGAACACTTTCTTTCTAACCTCCCAGTCTGTTTACTGTGGGAGGACGGGGGTAAGTGTACATGTCAAGTTATATGAAGAGTCATTACCAATGTCCATGTAGGACTGTGCTTTGGTTACAGTCTCCTGACAGGACTTTAAGATAAAGTGCCCAAGACCGGCCTTTTTCCTATCTACCCTTAGGGTCAGGTGAGATTCTGCAGGGGGTCATCTTAGGAACAGGAGTACAGCCTCTTGGCTCCTTTAGCCTTCAGCAATCGAGTCTTCTGCCAGGGTGGGCCAGTCTTGCTGACCACATGTGGCTTCCCTTGGAAGAATCAGGGACATTTTCCTCTCTGACGTCTCCCCTCTTGGAGGAATGTGGGGACAGGTGCTGGTTGTCTTTCTATTCTCTGCTCTTGATCCCACTGATTGGGGGGTAGGGTGACTCACCCAGAGTTGCAGGGCCCAGAGAGAGATCCCATCATTCCCTAAGCCCTAGCTGACCTCAGACAGCAAAGACCAAATTGTTGGCTCGTCTTTCCCTTGGCCCTTTCACTTCCTTGATTCTGGTTTGCAAGTTTGGGTTTTAAATATGCATCATGCCAGTTTCACCAGTCTTAATGGGGATATTGGGTTATAGTGTCACAGTCAATGATTTAAACTTAATGGGCACATTAGTGTTGGAAGTTAAAACCTTAAGTTTTATATTATATTCTCTGTTTACTTTGAGGTCAGAGTAATCATTTTTTGAATATTTTTTAGATATCAGTGAATTTTTATTTTATTTATTTATTTATATATGCAATGCTGAGAATCAAACCCAGTTCCTCACACATACTAGGCAAGCACTCTACCACTGAGCCACAACCCCAGCCCCAGAGTAATCTTTACAACAACAAAAAATCTATCTTTTGAACAAATCTTTAAATAAGATTAATTCTAGCCTATTTTGGAGCCATCCTAACATGGAGAAGAATGAGAGGCAGAGCCTTCACTCAGATGAGAATGGCCTCTTCAATAATTTTCTTTCTGAAGCTGATTTTTGCTTCTTTTTTTCTAAGTATCATTGTACAAATTTCTCATTTCCAGCTGGGTACCATAATGCAGTCTACCTGCAGGTTCTTTGCCTGTGATCAGTGAGCTTGGGCACAGTGTGTGGTGTGTTAGATTCAGAGAGAACAAGTGCTCCAGGTCCCTCACAGGTAACAGCCAACACCAACAGAGTCTTCCTCCAGAACAGGATGAGGACCACCATTGCAGGAGTAGCCAGTGTGCACCCCACACACTCTGGAGTGTACACCACTCCTGCTGAGCTGCTGGTGTCCCCATGCATGAATGTTCTCCATACTGACAAAGGTTCATGTGCAGATGCTTCCCAGGGAGAAGTGAGGTCAGGAATCACAACACCCTCTCTGTGGCACTAACACCCAATACTGTCAGCAGTGAAGGCTCAACCGAGGTGTGGGTGAGTGGGCAGGACCACAGAGGGACAACTGTGGTAGGCCATTACCTGTCATGGATCAGGCCCTCCTAGCTGTGCATAACTTTGGTCTGGGTGTCAACCAGCACTTTGTTTTCCTCAAACTTTTAGCTACAGTTCCCAAAAGCAAGCAGGGGTGAGTTATGGATGGAATCAGGCAAATAGTCTCTCAGCTGAAGTTCTCGTGGGACCGACTACAGACAACTTAGCTGGTCTGGGCAAAGCTCACCTCTGAGCATCTTAGGCCATGTGTCCAGAGGCAGAGTGACTGGCCTTTGCTTGCTCCTGTGGGCCAGGTAACCATAGTACTTGGAAATATTTTCCTACCAATTCAGTGGCAGACACCTTGCCCAGCACTGGGAGGATAGGTGGTATGAACTGTCCAAGTGACCCCTTCAGTGTGACATTAGCATGGATCTACATGAAGCTGGTCACATCCCTGGAATTGGGTGGCAGGCTCCCACCTCTCTTGACTCTAGAAGGTGGTGCCCTCCATTCCCTTCTGTCACCATATTCATCCCCACCAGAGCAGAGCACTCAGTGTGCTTGAGTCAGAGTCACTTACTGAATTATGTTTGGTTCACGAGGCAGCTATCCATGGAGCAGTGCTGTGGACTGTCTCTGAGGCACTTGAGGTGGGTCTATGTCCCCTAAGGCAGTCCCAGTTCACATGGTGGTCCCATCTGAATAGCTCCTCCTGGCTAAAGCACTCTATGTTCACTGGATCATTATGTGAAATCCTCTCTGAATTCCACGGCTGTTATGCAGACTTCAGGTCACTTATATAGTTAGGCTGTAATCCAAGGGGATGGTGAACCTTTCCTTTTCTAGAATCCTGGGTCTGCTGATAGTTTTCTGGGGCTCTCTTTCACGTTTACGTGGGCATGGGGAAGACTCCTTGTACCTTTAAGGTGGAGCTAAGACAGCAGGTGCTGAGTATTTTATTTCTCTTGCCATGCTGCTGTCCAGAGTCTCTGGATTTTCCAAGGTTTTCATTTTCTATTGCATTCCAGTGCTCTCCAGGATCTCTTACCTCAATATGCAGCGACACACTTTCTGCTTCCATTACTGCTTGTAGAGAGAGGGTCAGATGAGTGCCTGGTGCCTCCATTGAACCACCTCCAATCAGTATTTGTCATTAAATAATGGTGGGTGCCTCCTTGAGACCATGTAGATATAAGATACTAGATGGGTAAAAATGTAAATGATTTTAACTGTTTACTTGATGTAGGTATATTAACATAATTTTCTTGAGGGTTTGATAATTTTGTATGATATGAAATTGTAATTTGTAGTAGCAAATGTTTCTAAATGTTCTTGGTAGTTGATTTTTTAAAATAGTATGAAAGAATGAGACTTTGAGACACTCTGTGATACCTAATCTCAGTGTTCTCTTTAGTAAGGAGGAGAAAATGATCACAAATGCTTTACCTAATACTCAGACATATTTTTATGACACTCAGGAGACATTGCATCCAAAGTTAATTATGAGATCATGTGACTGGACTTTAGGTTTTATCAAGGAGGCAGACTGAGCCCACACTTTTGTGTTAAGACTTAGGTAACCCAGAAATGAAACTTATAATAATACAAAATAGCATTTTGAAGTAAAGAAGTTACCAATGGTTGACATGTTCATGAGTCAGAGTAGTACATACTACATGTAGTACATAGAATATATTATATATTTTCCCAAGAATTTGCACATATAGACTTTATATATAATAGTTTTAAATGTGTAACATAGATTCATTCAAAAGGACAAACTAGTGTACTTGCTTTCTAAGAGATGACATTAAAATTGACACAAACAGGGCTGGGGTTGAGGCTTAGCCATAGAGCGCTCACCTAGCATGTACGAGGCCCTGGGTTCAATCCTCATCACCACATAATAATAAATAAATAAAATAAAGGTATTGTGTCCAACTACAACTTAAAAATAAATACTTAAAAAACTGTCACAATATTGTTTTCCAAAACCATAAATATATGAATAAAAGAGTGTTAAGGGGCTGGGGTTGTGGCTCAGTGGTAGAGCGCTTGCCTCACGTGTGTGAGGCCCTGGGTTTCATTCTCAGCACCACATAAAAATAAATAAATTAATAAAATAAAGGTATTGTGTCCAACTACAACTAAAAAATAAATATTAAAAGAAAAAAAAGAGTGTTAAATATATTTTTTAAACAAGATTAACTGGTTGGGTTGTAGTTCTGTGGTAAAACATATACCAAATGATTATGAAGTCCTAAGTGTGGGAAATACAAAACCTCAACATCATATTCTGATCAATCTTTTTTGTTGTTGTATGTGTTTGTTTGTGGAGCTAGGGATGGAACCCAATGCCTTGTGCATGTGAGGCAAGCAGGTACCAACTGAGCTACATCCCCAGCTCAAAATCGTGTTCTGTATTTTTTCTGATCATAATTAAATAAAACAAGAATCAACCACTGTGATATTCAGTTTTTCATTGCTGTGACTAAAATACCTGGAAAGAAAATCTTAAAAGGGGAAAGATGCTGGGCACAGTGGCACATGCCTGTATCCCAGCAGCTCGGGAGCCTGAGACAGGAGAATATCAAGTTCAAAGGCAGCCTCAGCAATGGTGAGTCACTGAGCAACTCAGTGAGATCCATCTCTAAAGAAAAGACAAAATAGGGCTGGGGATGTGGCTCAGTGGTTGAGTGCCCCTGAGTTCAAACATAGGTACAAAAAAAAAGAGGAAAGGTTTATCTTGGCCCATGGTTTCAGCAGTTTCATTCGTGGTTGGCTAGCTCCAGGGAGGCTCCAGGAAGAAGGTGGTGTCATGGAGAGTGTGCCCTAGAGAGTCAGGAAGGGAAGGGAAGAGCGACTCTCTAGGGCACACTCTCCATGACCTACCCTCAGCTTGGTCCTTCCTCCCGAGGCCTGTCCAGCCACTAGGGTATTCAACCACTGATGAGGTAAGAGCCATCAGGACCCAGGCGTTCCTAATAGACCCCAACCCCAGCCTGCTGCACTGGGACCATGCTTTCATTCCAGATCCAAACCACACAACAAAAACATTTAGACTTCATACATAGAGTTGAGTAAGGCATCTGAATAAACAGTGGGTCACAGAGGAAATCAGGGGTAAATTTTTAAAAACTGATTGAAAAATTAAAATGAAAACTGGATCTTGCTTCTGTAGCAATGCCCTCGTGAGCGCTAACCAGGGTCCCACATGGAAGGCCTTATCCCACCAATGTTCTTAAAATGATCAGAAACTTGTATTCAAGTGAACTTGAGTTATTTTCATGCATCCAACTGCAAAGCTTCAGAGAAAAATCAAAATAGTCACTGAAACAGGTATTATTACTATATGTATGTATGTGATTACATGACCAATATGATTCTGCAACTGTATGCTCAGAAAAATGAGAAATGATATCCCATCTATGATATATCAAAGTGCATAAATGCATTCTACTGTCATGTATAACTAATTAAAACAAATAATTTTAAAAAAAGTCATTGTTTATGATTAACCATGACTTGATAATTTGACAATGTCCCCATAGAATTCAACATAATAAACTAGCCTGAAGAGCTTAATCTTTCTTTGTGTGTGTGTGTGCAAAATAAACATTTTAAACGTTCTGGGCTTCTTTGAAATGTCCAAGATTTAATTTCAGTTTAAATAAATTTAATTTAGAACTTTGATCTTGGATAAGCCTACTAAATATGTTGTAATGGTTTAAAACAACTGATTAAAACAGAATTAAAGCCCGATGCAGTGGCATGGGCCACGTAATTGGAGCAATTTGGGAAGCTGAGGCATGAGGATCACAAGGTGAAAGCCAACCTCAGTCATTTAGCCATACCCTAAACAAGCCTGGGAACTTCTCCAGACCCTGTCTCAAAAGTAAAAAAACAAACATGCAAACACTAGAATCGATGAACACTGTGAAATCATATTCAATCAGGAACAACTGAAAGGCTTTAAAAGCAAATAGTAAAAAAAAAAATTGATCTTTAATCTTTCAAGTCTCCAATTTCTACATAATAGAAAATCAAAGTCTGATATATACACAATGGAATATTACTCAGCAATAAAAGAGAATAAAATCATGGCATTTGCAGGTAAATGGATGAAGTTAGAAAAGATAATGCTGAGTGAAGTTAGCCAATCCCCAAAAACCAAATGCCAAATGTTTTCCTTATACAAGGAGGCTGATTTATAGTGGAGTAGGGAGGGGGAACATGAGAGGAATAGATGAACTCTAGATAGGGCAGAGGGAGGGAAGGGAGGGGGCATGAAGTTAGAAATGATGGTGCAATGTGATGATCATTCTTATCCAAAGTACATATATGAAGACACGAATTGGTGTAAACATACTTTGTATATAACCAGAGATATGAAAAATTGTGCTTTGTAAGTGTAATAAGAATTATAATGCATTCCACTGTCATATATAAATTTAAAAAAAAAAGAAAATCAAAGTCTATACAGATGGCAGGAAGTCTTTTTTTTTGGGGGGGGGACCAGGGATGGAACTCAGGGGCACTTAACCCCCTGGGGCTCATAGCTGGGTCAACATCTGAAATTAACAGGTAGGAGAAAAGGCTTGTTTGCCTTGTGGCTTCAGAGATCTTAGTGCAGTCACTTGGTCCCTGGCTTCTGGTCCTGGGGGATAGTCATGGTGGGAGCTGATTTGGTTATACCTTTTCCTCAACAACTCATATTTTCATACTCTTAACAATAGTTTGATCATCAAAATACGTCTTTATTGTACAATTTGTATAGAAAACTACATACAATTAGAAAGCTCATTTTGTAGTGAACATCTAGGAAGTTACCAAAATTAGAATTTACTGGATCTAGCTTATAACAATAATTTAAAAATGCATATTGCATAAATTCTAGAACTACATGCTCCTGCATAACAATTTTTTAAATATTCCTTTTAGTTGTAGATGGACACAATACCTTTATTTTTATGTGGTGCTGAGGATTGAACACAGCGCCTCACACATGCTAGGCAAGTGCTCTATCACTGATCCACAATCCCAGCCCCTCATGGCAATTTTTAATGTGGAAGAGGACACAGGTAAAAATACATATAAATATACGTTTTTACAAAATTTAGAAAGATGAAGGGATAAATTTCAACTTCATGATAGTTAAAAGGTCAGCATTTTAAATCAGAAACAAATGCATTTTGTTGTGAATTTCTGTTATTTATCGCAACAACTTCAAGACTACAAACTACATAACTTATATGCATGAATCACATTTATATCCACCTAATTTCTTGTTAACCACTGTACTCAGATGGCATGAAGACAGCTTAGTTGCTGGCCCATCCCCTCCCTCTTTATCCTCCTCCTGGCTGCCATGACATGGGCAGCTCTGCTCTTCCTCCGTGTTTTAATTCATCTCAGACAGACCAGCAGGGCCACCAAATTATGGACAGAACCTATGATTGTGAGCCAAAGGAAATCCTCCCTCCTGTTATCTATATTTCTCGTGTGTTCTGACCCATCAATGGAGAGCTGAGTAACCTGTGAAGAGAACTGGAAGCCAGATGCCTTTACAAGATTTGTTGGTTGCTAGGTTTTAACCTGTGTGAATTTTTTGTCTTTTAAAGGAACTGGGAAAATTGGAAGCTTTCCTACATTTCTCAAATTCATGGACCTCTTCTATATTGTGAGTACTTTCATATATGTATGTATGTGTGTGTGTGTGTGTGTGTGTGTGTGTGTACACTCAACAACTTTCAAGAACTTTTTTTTTGGTACTGTGAATTGAACCCAGGGGTGCTTAACCACTGACCCACAACCCCAGCCCTCTTTAATTTAGAGAAAGGGTCTGAGTTGCAAGTGCCTTGCTAAGTTGCTGAGGCTTGCTTTGAACTCGCAAACCTCCTACCTCAGCCTCCTGAGTCTCTGGGATTATAGGAATGTACCACCATGCCAGGCTTCAACAACTTTTCTATAAGTACATTCATTTTGTTGAAAATGACTGAGAATGCTAGATATTTTGTCATGTTTTTTGCATTCATTGTACTTTTCTTAATATAACTACTTTCAAGTTTAAAACTGAACCCCCAAAATGGAAGGCATTTCATATTTTTTTTCTTTTGTAGGGATTTTTTTCCTGCATGAGTTGCTTGATGTTTTAAAATGTTACTGTTTGCATCCACAAGGCTTCTCTTCAACATGAGTTCTTTCATGTTTGGGAAGGTAAGCAGAAGTAGTGAAGCATTTTCTATATTGTTTATATCTGTAAGGCTTCCTTCCATTATGAAATCGTTCATGTATGTGAAGTTAAGAGGAACTAGTGAAAGCATTCCCACATTTTCACATTGATAGGACTCTACCCAGAATGACCGCTTTTGTGTCTACGAAAGGGAACATACTAGGTAAGGCTTTCCCACATTATTTACAGCCATAGGGTTTCCTTGCTTTAAGAGTTTGTTTATGTGAATGAAGGCAACTGGATATAGCAAAGACTTTTCCACATTTTTTTTTTGCATTCATAGGGCCTCTCCAGTATGAGACCATTTATATATTTGAATGTAAAAAGAAGTAGTAGGGCTTTTCCACATTGATTCTCTCTAGTATGAGTTTGTTCATGTCTGTGAAGGTGAGAAGAACAAGGGAAGGCTTTCCCACATTGCTTACATCCATAGGGCTTCTCTACAGTATCAATTCCTTTATGTTGCTGAAAGGAAGCTAAATATTGTTTTCACTGACAGGGCTTCTTGCCAATATGAGTCCATGCGTGTGTATGAAGATGATTTGATGTAGCAAACACTTTTCCACATTGTTTACATCTATAAGACTTCTGTCCAGTACAAAATTGTTCCTGTATGTGAAGGTAAGAGGAATTAGTAAAGCTTTTCTACATTTTTTAAATTCATAAGGCTTCTCTCCAGTATGCATTCACTTGTGTATTTGAATGTAAGAGGAATAAGTGAAGTCTTCCCCACATTGTTTATTTCTGTAAGCTGTCCCTCCAGTATGAGATCATCGATACGCACACACACACTGAGGATTGAACCCAGGGGTGCATGAACCACTACATGAACCACTGAGAGACATACCCAACACTTTATTATGTTTTATTTAGAGACAGGGTCTTGCTGAGTTGCTAAGAGCCTCACTAAGTTGCTGAGGGTGGCTTTGAACCCAGGATCTTTTTGTCTCAGCCTCTGAGTCACTGGGATTACATTGATATTTTTTAAAACACTTAGAACAACTGAACTCTTTTCACATGTAAGACATTCATAAGGTTGATTTACAGTGTGCACTGACGTTTGTCTTTGAACAATTGTGTGAGAAATTAAAGATGTTCTATTCTGTGTAAGTTCATATGACTTCCTTCCATTTTCTTCATTCTCACATGGTTTGGTTGCAAAGTGAGATATAATATGCCTATTAAGAAAAAATAGAGGGACTGGGGTTGTGGCTCAGTGGTAGAGCACTCACCTAGCACATGCGAGGCCCTGGGTTTGATCCTCATCACCACATAAAAATAAATAAAGATATTGTGTCCAACTAAAAAATAAATATTAAAAAAGAAAAAAGAGGTATATGAAGATATATATTAAATATATATATAATATATATCTTTATATATAGAGGGGGGAGGGGAGAGAGAGAGAGAGAGAGAGAGAGAGAGAGAGAGAGAGAGAGAGAGAGAGACACTTATCCATACATATTTCTTTCACATGGACTTACTCTAGTGGGAAAGTCCTGGTGAAGACTAAGATTTGGAATCTCACTGAATATTTTTCCACATTGAGTACCTGTTTACATTTTTCCAAAACCTACTATATTACTTCTGTAAAAAAAAAAAATTACAAGGCAATTTATGGTTGGCTCATTAACAATTTTATGCTCACTAGTCAGTATTGCACTTACACTATTACCAATATCAGGACCACATTGCTTTCCTATAATGTCCAAATTATTCGAAAGTAAATGTAATAGTAACTTAGCAACACTGCTTCTCATAGCTACTACTAAAACAGTGGTATCATAAAAGCAGTTTTGAGCACTGTCAACAAATCAATTAGTTTTGAAAACACTAAACTGGTATCTTAAAGTTCATATTACTGATTAAATGAGAATAAATGTAATTCATATCATGGTTGTTTTATTTGCTTCTTTGTGAAATTACAGGACATGTTACAATTCCCTCAAGACACTGTATTTCCTCTGGTGAGTAAAAATTACCTTAGATCTCTCCCAGGATTTCTGTTCTGATCTTCCCATCTATCTACTAAAATGTAGACGTAGAACAATCATTATAAATCTTCATGATTTCAGAATAAATTATGGAATTTATAATAGGGACAACTATAATGCAACAATAGAAAAGAAGGGAAAGGAATAAAAATATGGAATTTGTGATACAGAGTGCAATGACATTAGGCTCAATTTATTTTGTGAATTACTCTCTTTCCACATTTCAAATCCATGACAAAATATTCCCATTTGGCAGGCGCATTGGTGCCACAGTCTGGCTGGGCACAAATCATGAGCTACTTGAAGATTTAAGCAGGAACAAACTTTATTTTTAGAACCCACGACTGCAGCTGCCCACACGAACTCTCCAGGAACTTCCCCAGAGCTCAACCTGAACTTGGGGGCTTAGGGAGCACTCAACCTGAACTAAACCACCACCCCCCAACTCCACCCACGCGAACTCTCTAGGAACTCTGTGAGAGCTCAAAAATAGGGGGCACCGGAGGCAACAGGAACCGCTCCAAATGCCAGGCACCATCTTGACCTGGCCATGGCTCTCAACACATTGGCACCTGTACCCCAGCAGACTGTAATGCTGAGCAAGGAGGGGCTCGAGTTCAAAGCCAGCCTCAGCAACTTATGGAGCAGTTGTCTCTAAATAAAATATAAAAAAGGACTATAGATATGGGTCAGTAGTTGAACACCCCTAGGTTAATCTTTTGTTTAAAATTAAAAAAAAAAAACTCTCAATTACTCAGAGTTTGATTATGTAATGAAGCATCATCCTTACTTATACAATCCAGCTTTTTAAAGACTTCTGCATCGCATCTCTGTGGAGATTCTTCTGGGAAGGATCAAACAGAGCCCACTCCTCCTGGGGGAAGTTCACAGCCACATCCTCAAAGGCCACTGAATTCTAAAACATTCCAGAAAAATGTAGTGCAGGCCAGGAGAGACTGACAGCATGAGGGTTCTATTCTCATCATGTGGGATATTCTCACAACTTTGTGGTCTCCAAATATTTATTTCATGATTTTATCATCAAAACTTGTATTCTTGGTGTGCACTCCCTACCCCAAATGGAAGCACTCCAATATAAGACCTGAACTATCCAAAAAATGCACCAGCAGAGCAAAAACACCTTCTTCTTGTGGAGTCCAGGAAGTCAGGTATGCTCCTGGGTCATCCCTAATGTTTTTGTAGGTGATGTCTACTACATGGATTAATGAAGCCCTACTACCTCCTGGGCAGAAAACAGTTAATATTAATCCTCCCGACAGCACCTACCCTTAGAAATGCCTGCTGACAAAGTTGGAATTTTGCTGAGGGGGAGTTAAAAATTTGGAAAGAATTCCACCAAACAAAGCAGTAACACCAAGTCATTGTGCTGGGAGTATACATAAACAACAGGACCTTTACTGAATGTCTGCCTTCCTTCAGAAATATAATTATTTTGTTCCACTCTTATCTGAGAACATAAAATATCACCCATCTGAAAACACACAAGCAAACAAACAAAAAACAAACAAACAAAAAAAAAACAACTCTGCACTCAAGGAGACTGGAAGCTGTGTGGTAGAAAACATTTCATGCAGGTGGTCACAATGTGTTTATTGGGGATGAGAAAAATTAGAAGGCTGCATCTATTTGCTCCAGACCAAACCTAACCCACCAGCAAACAGGAACAATGATTGATAAACAAGAAATTGCTAATACTTCTGATAATGTCAAAGAAGAATGGGATAAGTGAAAAGAGGCATGAATAAATGCCTCTTTTCACTTATCCCATAAATAAGTCAATGTCACCAAAGTTCATCTCTTCCACCTGCTAGCCTTGCAGAATTTTATAAATTTCCAAAATGGACATTTTAAGGCTAAGAAAGTAATCTGGCAAGCTTAATAGGATAAGAACTGTGTAATAATTGTCAACATAGTCTGAACCACAGACTGCCAGCTTTTCTAATATACATTCAGGAGCCACACAATAATGCTTTCTTCAAGGACATGTTTGGTCACATAGGTGACACACATATGGGTGTCTGTTTTATGAGATTAGTTGTGTGTGAGCAGTGGTGCTGGTATAATAAACCTAATGCGCTGTCAACTGCAGAATTTGGTAAAGCAACATGCTGGGGAGATTTGTAGCCCAGGAACCACCGATACCACAGAGCCTAGGTGTGCAAGAAAATGTGCCACCAGGATCATGTGAATAGGGAGTGATGTTGTGCAATCATGAGGTGGCCTAAAAATGCTCCTCCAGATTGTATCCATGTATTTAAATGACACCTGATTGTACATAAAGGACTTTCCAATTATGATTCTCCAAACAGCACAGAATTAACAGACAGAGGAAGAAGAAACTAAGAGATAACAAAGTTTTCAGTTAAGGGGAAAGCCAATTGATGACATAACAGGTATTCTAAAGGGGAAAAATCACAAGCACCGTGAAACATGGGCCAAGACAAACCTAACTGTAAAAATACATTTCAGCCCTACTTCACAAATACCATTCTAAGTTCTCATATCAGAGAAAATCAACACCTCCAGTTTAGAGGAAGTGGTTTGAGAGGAATAGAAAAACTATTTTTACCTAAGAAGAGTAAACGGTAATGAAGAAGAATGAGAAAATCACACACACTAACATTAAGGGAATTAAAAGAGGAGAAACCTGCAGTACTACGACCTCAGAGAGCCTGACACAGAGTGAGGTGAATAAGTGCATGAGGGAAATGGAGACATCCAGGAACGGGAAGAGCACGTGAGAGCCACGAGTGGGGAAAGGGCCAGCTCTCAGGGAAGAAGAAAGCCCAGGAGGAGGCCAAGCAGGGGAGGCTTGACACTACCTTCAGGACAAGGGCCCTCAGTCAGGGAGAGCAGTGGGGAGACAGGACAGTTGACCCTGCAGCGGTACTGCCTCTCACCTGAAGTTTACCATGACCTACAGCCCAGCGAATTTTCAGACTATTTCTACAAGTTCATGATATTTTTCCTCCAGAAACACTGCCAATGTATCACAGTTAATCTCTCACTTTTTCTAATACAACACACACACACACACACATACACCTCAGTGCTTAAAGCATGAGGAGAAGAAAGATGGCATTTTCCAGTGTCCCCAGAGAACTCCATCCTTCCTGAGCCCTACATTCAGAGAAACTATTTCCAAAGGCTGAATCACCCAAGATGTTGGGAGCCAAACCTTCTGGGAAAAGAGAAGCACCCAGCTCCCTCTCTCTGTAACCTTCCTTTCTAATAAGGGAGGAGGAAGATCTGAGCAGTGCTCATGAAGACTGGCCTAGGGAGGCCACCGTGTCCTGAACACAAAACCAAGGCACAGTCGACAGAATACCCCCCCCCACACACACACACACAATGTAGACAGAGAGACCAGGCAGGATGCCGACTTCACAGATTATTTAGCCTTTATTCAGGAACAGGACACACCCACAGGAACTGACCCATTCTCCTAGTGAAAATGAAGAAAGGAAGGGACTGGGCTTATGTAGGTTATACTGAGAGGTGACTTACTGAGCATGTCAGCTTGGGCACTCAGGAATTTGGGGTCTGTTTTACTGGGCGAAATGGGAGGGAATCTAGGGTCAGGAGTCAGTGTCTGGGATTTATCTTACTGGACCAGATGAAGGGTTTGGGGTCAGTGGTTGGTATCTGGAAAGGATTTGTTTATGGAAGGGTTCATGCTTTGGCCTCTTCCCAGAGACTGACTTTCTAGATTTGATGAACATCGCTTCCTCAGCGTTTGTTTTATCCTGGCTAAGAATGTACTGGGGGGCTGGGGATGTGGCTCAAGCGGTAGCGCGCTTGCCTGGCATGCATGCGGCCTAGGTTCGATCTTCAGCACCACATACAAACAAAGATGTTGTGTCTGCCGAAAACTAAAAATAAGCCTCCAAGAGTCCTTAGATGATCCAAATTACATGCCTATATTGATCCTCCCAGAAGGCTGTTGCACACTTAGAACAGAGAGGAGCTATTAATGAATGCCCCCAGAGCTGCTTTCAGCCTGGACCCGCCATTTGGCCCTTCCTGCTTCCCATCTGCTTCTCCCATTTTGGCCATCCCACCAGGCATCTCCTGGGACCAGTCACATACAAAAGAAGGAGAGAGATAAGGGGGAAGAGGGCAGAAGAACAAAGAAAATCTAAAATGTGTAAAAGGGGCAAAACACGCCCACTTCCTGGGGTAAAAGAACACCAGCTATGGGCCACTTCAGTGCACCTCTCTAATGTTCAAACATAAACTTTTGAGGAAGCAGAACTCATCACTGATAATGGGTGGTATCAGTAATTTTAAAAAAAATCTTTCAATAAAGAAAGCCCATGGGTGGGGGGGCTGGGGTTGTGGCTCAGAGGCAGAGCATTCCCATGCATGAGACACCAGGTTTGATCCTCAGCACCATATAAAAATAAAATAAAGATATTTTAAAAAGAAAGAAAGAAAGAAAGCCCATGACTGTATGGATTCTCAGCCAAATTCTACCAGACCTTTAAAGAACTAATATCAATGCTCCTCAAATTATTCCATAAAACAGAAAGAGATGGAATACTTCCAAATTCTTTCTATGAAGTTAGTATCATACTCATACCAAAAAAAGATAAAGGATACATCAAGCAAATTATAGACCAATATACCTAAGGAACTTAGATAAAAATCCATCAAATAAATAGAAAGAAATTGCATTCAACATATTAAGAAAATTGTGCAAAACGACAAATTGGTTTTATCCCCAGGGTAGCAAGGATGTTTTAACACATGCAAATCAATAAAAGTAATTCATCACAAAAATAAAATTAAGGCAAAAAAATCACTTAATTATCTCAACATACGCAGAGTTAGCCTTGGACAACATCCAGCCCCCATACATGACAAAACACTGAAAAACGTGGGGACATCATAAGGCCATGTAGAATGAACCCCACCAACGTCACAGTGAACGGAGGGACACTGGAACATTCTTATCAACGTGGTCCCAGAAATGCTGCCAGAGTAGTGAAGCAAGAGGAGGAAACCAGCAAGATCAGGAGAGGAAGGAGCCAACCATCACTGCTTGGTGATGTGACCTATCTATTTAACTTTCTTAGTTATCAGTGGACCTTTATTTTATTGGTGATGTGACCTTTCTATTTAATTTTCTTAGTTATCAATGGACCTTTATTTTATTTAGTTTTGTGTGGTGCCAAGAGTTGAACCCGGTGCCTCACACATGCAAGGCAAGCACTCTGCCACTGTGTAACAGCTCCAGCCCATGATATGATCGACCATCTGCTTGACACAAAACCTTTAACCCACATTTTGAAGATGAAGAAATGGCACTCAAATTACTTTTTTATATTTATTTTTTAGTTGTAGTTGGACACAATGCCTTTATTTTATTTATTTATTTTTATGTGGTGCTGAGGATCAAACCCAGGGCCTTATACAAGTGCTCTACCACCTGAGCCACAACCCCAGCCCCTGGCACTCAAATTATTGATCAGCTAGGTCTTTCCCAGTCTTGACGTGAGGGGTTTACATTCATGGCATGGGGCTATACATACTCAATTTACACTGGATATAGCACAAGAAAAATTTTTCCCCAAGGGAACCACATCTGCTCAAACACAAATGAACTCTTAAGTGGTGCTTCCCAGCCTGGTCTCACCCTGACTGCAGCCTCCTAAGATCCTAAGCCAGGAACCCACCTGAGCCATCTCTAGACGAGAATCTCAGAAACTGTAACATGAAGAACAGTGGCTATTTCTTTTGCAATAGTAACCGAATGCTGCCGGGCATGGTGGTGCACGCCTCAGCATCTCAGCGAGACCCTGTCTCTGAGTAAAATACAAAAAGAGCTAGGGATGTGGCTCTGTGGTTAAGTGTAACTGGGTTTAATCCCTGCTACCAAAAAACTGAATACTCTGCATAAATGTCTCCAAAAAAGAGGGGCTCCTGGGTTGGCTACTGGTGGCCCTTCACACCACCACACTGACTCAACAGTCTCCAGTCTCCACCCCAAGGGCTGGAATGTGCAAGCAGGGGGCACACCTAGTAACCAATGTCCTGCTGCTGTCTCTTCCACATCTCCCTTCCACCTTGAGAGGGCTTTTCCAGACAAGCCACAGACCCCTACCAATCATGCTCAGTCCAAAGAGTTATAAAAGAAAGAATGATCTTGGCTAATACAAAGTTTAACCCAGTAACTCTGAGTATCTCATGTGTAGAAGTGGGTAAGCTAAGAAAACACTTTGCCAGAAAGTTGAAGATGGTTCTCTTGAAGCCGAACAAGTCTGTCATTGCCACCTGCCACTTGTAACAGTTACTCTGTAGATCAGTCATCGCCATCACTCTCACAGCCAGGTGACTCAGTACTCACCAAGTGCCAGGCAGTGCTCAAAGCTCTGCAGCATCCAGCAGGTGCCTCACTTCAACCCTGAAGGCAAGTCCTATTAGCACTCCCCATCCAGGTATGAAGCAAGGGCAATCAACAGAGGGAAGAGTCACTATCCCCACCAACGGAAATGCACACAGGGCACATCACTGCAAATGAAGACCCCTCGATCACACAGCTCCTTAGCACACACTCATGTCTGCTGTCAACAGAGGGAAACTTTCCTTCCAGACTGCTTTACACAGAGTAGGAAAGTCAGGGCCATTGCTCACATCTGTTTAATCAGACAGATGCCTGTCTCAAACATTTCTGTGTATTTGCTTATATTAAAAACCTACTGGTTTGGGCTGGGGTTGTGGCTCAGTGGTAGAGTGCTCACCTAGCATGCATGAGGCATTGGGTTTGATCCTCAGCACCACGTAAAAAAAATTTGTGTCCATCTAAAATTAAAAAAAAAAAAAAAACCCTACTGGCTGACTCTGAAAGATGCGAACTTCAGAAAGAAGTTATCTTTGCCAATCAAAAATCAGATTAAAAATATTATTTACACAAATTTTAAAATAGAAAAGTAGGGGGAAGTATGTACAATGATACTTTACACTTTATGTATTCAGGAATAAAGAAGCTAGAGCAGTATTAAGTTGGAGTATCTCAATGTGTCACATTATGGCAGGTATACATCTCCACCATGGGTTTCCGGTCAGAGAACGTGGTAATGCTGAATGCTCATGCACAAACCCTCCACCTGGAGGAGCTGCTCTGTGCAGAGGCTGGTCCTATGAACTCCAGTTACAACAACCCCAAGTTCCTGCAGATAGAATCAAATACCTGCTGGCAGGCCACATCACCACTCACATCACTACTGGCCAATGGTCCAGTATTTCAACAAGCATTGTGATACTATATGCAACCTATTTGAAAGTTTACATCCTTATTACATAAATCAGTTGCTTTCCCTTTACAAAAAATTCTGGTATATGAAAAAGCTGAAAGTTATGTTCAAAGCTTTGACACACTAAAGATATTATAAAAATTTACTTCATTCTCCATGTTCTGCCTGAAAAGGTGGTCCCAATTTGTGGCATTATTGCTCTGATTTTCTGGTAAACTGAACAAGGAATAAAAGACGATGACAGGTTTCTGTGTGAATTTCATAACAAGGACTGAAAACTTCTCTCAAAAGCTTGTACAGGGAATGTGCCTCAGTGGGTTGTAATGCAAACAGATCACACGAAAAATGGATCAACAGAGGAGGATTTATTTCTCACTCCTACGAGGTATAAATGGAGGCTTGGAAAGAGAGAGGAGAAGCCATCTGATCTCTTCAGGCAACTCCTTCTCTCTTGGTCACAGTCACCTTCTCTAACAAGATTTCTCAGGGCCACCCTGGGTATCATGGGACTCAAGAACTCAGGCAGCATCACAGGGAATGTCTGTCATCTGACCTGGAAGCAACATTGATCCCTTGTGTCTACACCGCATGGACCCAGGCAGCTGCAGGCTCCTCCCACAGCAAGCAGAGGCAGGGGTGGGCAGGTGAGCTAGAGAACAGACGGGGCTCTCTGCAGCACACACAGCCAGTCTCCACCATGCTGAGCAGCTCCCAGGTGAGTCTTCTGATGACTGCTGAGATGCGACTTGCGGCGAAAGGCTTTCCCACACCTGCTGCACTCGTACGGCCTCTCCCCAGTGTGTGTTCTCTGATGCACATGGAGGTAGGACTTCATTCGAAAAGCTTTCCCACACTGAGCACACACGTGGGGCTTCTCGCCAGTGTGAATCCGCAGGTGTTTGGTGAGATCCAACTTATGAAAGTAGGCTTTCCCACACTGGGCACATGTGTGGGGCTTCTCCCCGGTATGCATGCTCTGGTGCCTCCGGAGGTGGGTCTTCTGGGAAAAGGCCTTTCCACACTCACTGCATTTGAAGGGCTTCTCCCCCGTGTGAGTCCTGTGATGCATGATGAGACCTGACTTCAGGAAAAACGTCTTTCCACACTGGTCACACTCATGGGGCTTTCCTTCTGTGTGAGTCCTCTGGTGCAGAGTGAGGCCTGCCTTCTGACAGAAGGTCTTCTTGCACTGTGCACACTCGTAGGGCTTCTCTCCTGTGTGAATCCTCTGATGGATGGTAAGGGCCGACTTCCGGCAGAAGGCTTTTCCACACTGGTCACACTCGTGGGGCTTTTCTTCTGTGTGAGTCCTTTGATGTAAGCTGAGGACTGACTTCTGACAGAAGGCTTTCTTGCACACCTCACACTCATAGGGCTTCTCTCCTGTGTGAATCCTGCGATGGATGATGAGCGCCGACTTCCTGCGGAAGGCCTTCCCACATTCACAGCATTCGTAGGGCCTCTCCCCAGTGTGGATCCTCTGGTGCGTAATGAGGGCTGACCGATGGCAGAAGGACTTGTCACAGCTGCTGCATGTGTAGGGCCTCTCCCCAGTGTGTGTTCTCTGGTGGTCTCTAAGAACAGATCTAACAAAGAAGGACTTCTCACATCTGCTGCACTTGTAGGGCTTCTCTCCTGTGTGCTTTTTCTGATGGTCAGCAAGGGCAGATGCTCTAGAGTAAGTCTTGCCACACAGACCACATGTGAAGGGTTTCCTCCCTGCCTGGGGAGACACACAGCTATTCCCACACTCACTGTGCGTACAGGTCCCTGCCATGCTGCCCCTCTCTGTGCTGAGGGCACTCCCTTGTCCCCCACCTTCCAGATGCTGCTGCCCAGCCTGGCCCTTGTGGCTCTGACTGAGGAGTTCACTGTGTGTGAGGGCCTTCCCGGGCACCTTGTAGGCACCAGGCTTCTCTGCTGCACATCTCACAACAGGCCCTCCAAGGAAAGGCATGAGTTGGTACACATCCAACTCTTGAGGTCTCATTACTGAAGAGTTTCCATTATTTACTATCAGATTTGAAATACATTTTGAGCTCAAATGAAATGCCTTTCCTAATTCAAGTCTCTCCATAGCTGAAGTGCTGCTGTTGACAACAACTTGCCACAAGTGTCTACCGTGATTTTCTTGGCTGTTCTCAACCACATCATCAACTATCTGCACATCTGAAATGACAAAATAAGAAATAAACAAACACTCCCATGAACCACACGTCAGCACCCTTTGTAGAATGCTCATGTAAATGTAAAGAAATTTCTTCTTATCACAGCAGCATAAGATTTTATAGGAGTCAATAAGTACTGGCTTTATAAGTGTATAGTTTTTCTTTTTGACAGTGAAATGTTTCATTAATTGATTTTCTAGTGCTAAATTGCTTTTCATTGATTCACTTTTTTCTTTTTTATATTGTGAAGAAATTTTTGGTAAAAATATGTCCTTAGTGGCTGGTTGCAATTTTAAACTAAGTGCTACCTATTGGCCATTTATTTTCTCAATTCCTCCCTCTATTTTATTAACAATGGTGGGTATCTCCTGCTGGCATTCATACCAGTTCTGTTTTGAAGACTGGAAAGACTTTATGGATCGGCTACCTGCAGGTGCAGGAAGGTCATTTGTCTGGAAGGAATATGGCTTAGGGATGGGAACCATATGTGTTTATTTAGTTTTCACAACTCCCTGGGAAGTGGCTGGAGGCTTTTAGGGGATTTCAAATTAAAAGAAAAACCTCCTCTTCCCCATGTTGAACCAGGACAGCTTCCTGCAAATTCCTAATTGAACCCAGTTCCCTGTGCTCCTCTGAACCAGGCCTGAGGAACTGTAACCTCGACCTGGACAACCCTCCTGGCCAGAGATTCTAGCTCTGCACCACTCTGCGGCCAGCAGCCCTGGAGTACCATTTCCCAGGTCCAGCACATTGTGTTGGTGTTTAGCTACCTCCCAGTGTCATAGAAAATGGAATCTCCTGTTCATTTCTCATTCTGTTATTTTAGAATGATTTCCACAAATGGAAGGCAGAAATGCTGAATTCAAGATCCATGCCCCCACAAGTTTGAGCACTGCAACACACACTGGTTCATTTGGCCCTGGGAACCAGAACCTCCTGGTCCCTTCCAAGTCCAGGACCTCCCTTATCATGCTCCTATGCCAGGTCTTCCTCGGCTTCCTGATTTCCAACATTGTGGTACATGAGGTTCACTCTTGGACCTTTCTTCTCATTTTCTTATCAATTGTAAAGATGACTTACTCAATAAAAATGACTTAATTAACAGCTTTAAACCACGGATTTCTAAATCTGTATCTCTAAGTCGTCCCACTCTTGAATCTAGATTTTACATTTCCTATAGACAACATGTCAACATTGGAAAAGCGGCTACTCAAACTGCAGCTATGCCAAAGAAGACTCCTAACATCCCCTGATATCACCTTCTCTGACCCCCTTCTTGAACCATCACATGACACTTTCTCTCTCTCACTGATTAAATACGCCTCGTAGTTCTAATCCAACAACCTATAATATATCATTCTCATTTCCCTCTCATCAGACTGTAAACTATAAGAAAAAAAGGCATCACTTTGAGCACTGTGGTATTATGTACAACTATAATATTATCAAGTTTAAAATCTGCTCAATTAAGATACGCAGAAAGTGGCAGCCATTATGAAGTCAAACAACAATAAGTGTTGGCGAGGATGCGGGGAAAAAAAGTACACTCATACACTGCTGGTGGGACTGCAAATTGGTGCAGCCAATTTGGAAAGCAGTATGGAGATTCCTTAGAAAGCTGGGAATGGAACCACCATTTGACCCAGCTATTCCCCTTCTCGGACTATACCCAAAAGACCTAAGAAGAGCATACTACAGGGACACAGCCACATCAATGTATATAGCAGCACAATTCACAATAGCTAGAATGTGGAACCAACCTAGATGCCCTTCAATAGATGAATGGATTAAAAAAATGTGGCATTTATACACAATGGAATATTACTCAGCACTAAAAAATAATAAAATCATGGCATTTGCAGGCAAATGGATTGCATTAGAGCAGATTATGCTTAGTGAAGCTAGCCAATCCCTAAAAAACAAATGCCAAATGTCTTCTCTGATATAAGGGGGGTGACTCAAAATGGGACAGGGAGGAAGAGCATGAGAAGAAGACTACCACTAAATAGGGAAGAGAGGTGGGAGGAAAAAAGAGGGAGAAGCGGAGTTGCACAGAAGATGGAAGGAGAACCTCATTGTTATACAGATTACATATATGATGTTGTAATGAGAAAAAGAAAAGGGAAGGTGGGCTTTTAAGCTAGCACCAGTGGACAGAGAACTCAGCACAGCAGGGGCATGTGAGCCACAGCCTTCCTGAGCCGACAAGGTGTGAGGGTGCAGGGCAAAGCCGACCTTTGCCCTGCTTGTTCCTCCTGGCCTCCCATGCCCAGCACACAGACTGACCTGGAAGGCACCGGTCCAGGGCTTCTTTAACCAGCCATGGCTCTGTTCCTTGCTCCAACTTGAAAATAACTTCAGGTCTGGTAATGAAAAGCCCTGTTAATGAGAAATAATGCAGAACTTTGGAGAATGACAGCAGCCCACCTAGAAGCTGGGCAACGAAGGGGCCCGCAGGAACCTTTGGCTAAAGAGGGGTAATGCGTTATTCACCTACTGGAGTTTTCAACCTAAGCGGCATGAAATGTTACAAATGGTGCCTACATTTACCACCAAGGAACAAAGTGTTCCTTCTGTGAGTTACTGGGGCATTTCACTCACCCAAGAACACCAGGCTGCTATAGGTCTCCAGCATCACGTCCCTGTAGAGGGTCCTCTGAGCATCGTCCAGGTCCTGCCACTCCTCCCAGGTGAAGTCCACAGACACATCCTCAAAGGACACCATCCCCTGTAATGAACATGTCTCCTTAGCCCAAGCCCTCCACCCTGGACACAAAAACAAGAATCTGGACATTAACTCCTGAGTGTGTGTGTGTGTGTGTGTGTGTGTGTGTGTGTCCCCAAATATCTCATGTAAAATTAAGAATTTGCTTTGTACTTTACATCAAGGGAGAAAGGAAAATCAGAAAAATTCTGCCACTATAATTATTAAATTATTGTAAAGACTTTCACAAAGTTTACCTTATAGACTTAAAACCATCCTTGTTAGTGGAAATAAACATGACTAAAATCCTGCTGCTCCACGGACCATGTGATCTGGCATGAAGACATAGTATAAACACCAGGAAGAAGGTGTCTAATGCACTAATCTGGACCCAACTTCTATACAGACTGGGGTGAGACAGGAGAAAGGAGAGCCCTGTTGTGTGCCGTAACATGCACCTCACTGGAAAAGAAGAGGTGCCATGCTCTTCAGGTCATGAAGTCCCCACTCCAGTCCAGCCACAGCATCACAAAACACGTGCTAGGCAAACACACCAGGACTGCGTGCACCTCGGAACTCCCCGGCTTCCACTGTGGGGCAGACCAGAGCACTCTTCTTCCTAACATGCTGGTCCTCAGGAAGCCACTTAGGCAGAGCCTGACTTGATGTGCTGTGTTAGAGCTTAAGCTTGAGTTACTTGGGTGGAGGGGATGCCCAGCTTCAGCCCATACTAGCCATCCCCAGAGGAGGAGAGAAATGCCCAAATCCAGTCTACTCTGGCCATCTGGACTCACCACAGGGGAGGAAAACTCAACAACAACAGGGAACACATATGAAACCCCCATCCAGAGGCAGAAGCTCCACAGAAGAAGGACTTATAGAACTGAGGCCCACGTCCCCTGGGGGAGAGGGGAGGGGTCTTCCCAAACCTGCACACTGAAGCCTCACACCAACGCATCAGAACAAAAGCTGATGCCTTTGGGACATGACTGTACCCTGTGTGGAAGGAGCTCAGGAGTGGGACTACCCCCTAAACATGGGAGAAAGAAGAGAAGGGGGCTTCTTCGCACATCTCACCATGTGAGGACACAGAACAGGTCCCACTTAGGAAGGACGGACCTCATCAGACACCTGATCTTAACTTTCCAGCCACTGAAACTATGAGCAATGCATTTCTGCTTCTTACAAGGCACCCAGTACAAGATGTTTTGCTATATCAGGCGAACAAACTAAGACCGCTTCCAGCATGCCTATGCTTTCCAGTTCATTTACCCAGCATACCATGTGTGCCTAGGAAGAAGGAAAACCACACTGCAGAGGAAAGGTGAAACTACAACATGAGGTGAAAGAACAGGCATCAGACAGATATGGCCAATTCGTTGGAGTTCTCAAACAAGCAATGTCAAACTGAGTAATATGCTAAAACAGTACTCAAAAAAAATAAAAACATAGCCAGACACAGTGGTGCATGCCTGTGATCCCTGTGGCCCAGGAGGCTGAGGCAGGAGGGTCACAAGGTCAAAGCAAGCCTCAGCAACTCAGACCCTGAGCAACTCAGTGAGACCCTGTCTCTAAATAAAACAACAGGGCTGGGGTTGTGGCTCAGAGGTAGAGCACTTGTTTAGCATGTGTGTGGCCCTGGGTTCAATCCTCAGCACCACATAAAAATAAATAAGTAAAATAAATGTATTGTACAACTAAAAAATAAATATTAAAATAAAACAACAAAAAAAATGGGCTGGGGATGTGGCTCAGTGGTTCAATCCCTAGCAACAAAATTGAAAAAAAAAATTATGAATAAAGCCAGGAAGAAGAAATCTGCCGGGCTGGGGATGTGGCTCAAGCAGTAGCGCATTTGCCTGGCATGCGTGCGGCCTGGGTTCGATTCTCAGCACCACGTACAAAGATGTTGTGTCCGCCGATAACTAAAAAAATAAATATTAAAAAACTCTCTCTCTCTCTCTCTCCTCTCTCACTCTCTCTTTAAAAAAAAAATTCTGTCTCTCTCTCTCTCTCTCTCACCTCTCTCTTTAAAAAAAAAAAAAAAAAAGAAATCTGCCTATAGAAGAACAAAGATGAAAAGGACACCCAACCTCTCCACAAAATTCACACAAATGAGAGGGGCCTGGAGAAAAGTCTCACTGGCTAAGACTGTACCCCACTCCTCAAAGATGGACACCTGAGAGAATTTTCTGCCGTGTGGGGACAAGGGCATGGAGTACTGCACACATGGCATATGTTAAGGGCGCCTGAGTGGCAAACCACTCCCCCATGCTAGGCATGTGAGCGGCAAACCACCTACCCTGTAAGCACAGTCCTAGGCATAAGGCCATGTGTTGCAGTCGCTGCACTTGCTCCATAGCCCACTCCTCAATTGGTGGCTGCAAGGACAGTTAGCAGACATTGCATTGGTGGCTGCCTGTAATCTAATCTGCTTAGCTACTGCCTGAGTATACATACATGGTAGCTGCACACTAAAATCAGACCTGCTTCCTGCTTTCTGCTTGGTCTTGGAGGACTTGATTAGCGACTCCGCAGTCACATTCTCCTCTACCCTGTTCTGTGGGACCCACACAGCAGGCGCCCAAGCAGGGACCTGAGGTAAGCCTATAAGTCAGGGTATAGCCCCTCACAGAGCAATGAAGAAGGGAAAATGGGGAACCTACTGAATTCCACCACAGACTCACAACTGCAAGTGCTGCACACTCTTAGACACTAGAGGTTTAATCCTGAAGAAGAGAGAAGCCCAGAAGTTCTGAGATGTAATAATAATAATAAACACTAACCCACAGATCAATACTGCTGATGATTTTGATCCTAGGATATGGGACAAGATAATGTCAAATGAGCAACAAGCTGAAGTGAGACAGGGGTATAATTTATCACTACATTTTTTCCTATTGTGACAGCCATTCAGCAAAGTTTAGGGGGCCCTGCAATAGACCCTTGTCATATAATGATGGCCCTGAGGGAAGATGAGGCTGTGAAAGACAGATGGGAGAAAAAGGTGGGGGAGAATTCTACCTCAAAAGCAACCGCAGCAGGTGTAGGAGGGAAAAAGGCAGGAAATGGTACCTCTAGCCTTCATGTGCAGAAAGAGGTGACCATAAGTGGTGCAGGTGCGCCTTCTACTGACAGGCAAAGGTGATATCCTTCCCTGAGTCAATGGCAACTGCCTCCTTATGAGGCAGTGCCAAAGCCAGCAAAGGACTATGACAATTTGGAAATGACCAGGCCATTGGACAGGCCCACGCCATGGTCTCCCAGAAACCTATTCCAGGAGCCAGAGATCCTTTTGAACATGCATGTAGGATAAGAGATGAGAAGTGGGGTGAGGGAGTACAAGCCTTCCCAGTCAACATGGTCCCCACACCAGAGCACCTTGCAGAGCAAACGCTTGAATCACTCAGTCTTGAACTAAATTGCCCTCAAGACTGGAGAGACCTAGCCAGAGCAGCTCTTGAGCCTGCAACATTTTTGAAGTGGAAGGCATTCTCCTGTGATGAATGTAAACAGCAGGGGGATCCTAACCATACCACAAATGTTAGCCTCCCAGCTGAGTGCTTGCAGGGAGAAGGAATCTACAGTTCCCCTGCGGTACAAGCCACAGGCCCACCAAATTATTTCCATCAGGTGCGGCTCTGTGCTCTGAGAGCCTGGAGGAAGTTGCCAGCTGGGGGAGGGACAGTTTCCATACAGGGCTTAAGGCAGAAGGCACTGAGGACTTGCCACAGTTTACTGACAGGGCAAACAAGGCGGAAGAAGGGAAGGTGTCTCATGAAGGAGCCAGGGTGGCTTTAGCCAAGGAGTTGATCTGGGATGGACTAAATAAGGAACCCAGAGCAGCAGTGGCGCCAGTTTGAAATGGCACACTGGATGAGTGGATTTTGGCCCCCCAGGATATAGGGACACAAGTAGTTCAAGCCTCTCTGCAGCCCTCAGTGATGGCAGCTGCATAAAAGCAGGACTAAGGAGGCTTGCAGACAGCTAGTCAGAGACTGCAAAAAATGTGCACCTTTTCTCCCCATTGGCCCTGCACAACCTGCTGAAGTAAATCCCCGAGTTAAAATCTAATGCTTTATGGCAAATGGATGTCACTCATTACTATGTACCTTTTGAAAATTTAATATGTATTCATATACTCACTGATACCAACTCAGGCTGTGTAATGGCCACAGCCCCCACAGGAGAAACCACAAAAAAAGGCCATCTCCCATCTACTTAAATGTTTTGGAATTACGAACGTTCCCATGTCTATTAAAACTGACAATGGGCCAATCTATACTAGCAAGACATTTCAAGTGGTTTGTAATGATTGGCATATATAGCACTTAACTGGGATCCCCTACAACCCTTAGACTCAAGGCATAATAGAAAAAGCACACAAGGAATTAAAGACCATGCTACAAAACAGGAGGGAAACTATACCAAGACCCCTCTTGATGCCTTGAACAAAAATTTATTTGCTTTTATTTTTCTTTCAATGTCAAAATCTTCTATGGAAACAGCAGCCCATAAGCATTGGGCCCCCCTCTTGGGGCCCTCCCATCTACCTATGATCTCATGGAAGGATCCCATAACAAATACATGGGATGGTCCCAGGCCCTTCCTAACCCATGGGTTGGGGGTTTGCATAGGTTAAGAGGAGCCTCACCCCATCTGAGTGCCTGCCAGAAAGTCAAGCCCTGGACCCCCAGAACCACCAACCAATAAGACGAAGGAACCAACTCTGGAGGAGAAACCTCACAAAGGACTCAACAACACAAACAGATCTCATGTAGAGAAACCTAAGGTGATAAAGGTCTTTTTGAATAAGCCACCAGATTGGTCCCTTTGCCTGGTGGCAATCCCATCCCTGGGCCTATGACGATGTCCTAGTGTGTGCAATACTCACTGCTAATAGTGAAGCCTCCCATGAGGTAAACTGAGCTTTGGTCACTAGGCCATCACTTTTAGCAGTTGCTAATTGGGAAGGGGCTTTACCTAAGCACTTTTCCAATAATTCCAACCTTACTGATCCCAAGTTATCCTTCGGGTAACTGTACCTGAAATACCAGCATTTCCTTACCTACCCTGCCCATTTGTTTCTCCATAGTTGATAATAACGAGACCTACAATCAGGACAGTCCCCTCTGTTTTGCTCTTGCCAGAGAAACTATTGTAGATAACTATAATAAGTCATGTGTTGGGCTGTCTCTCACTGGCCTTAGAAGTATAGTTAATGCTTCCTGTAGCCATAGACTTTCCCATGACAAATGCAAGAAACCCTTGCTGCCAACGTGCCCAATAACGCTTTTGGAAAGCTCCCTTCAGATAATGGTAGCATCCCATGGAATAATGTGTCACTGCCATAGCTTATCTCCTTGATAAGAAGAATTTCTCTGGGGAAGAACAATATCTATGCACCTGGACAGGCACAGCTCCCTGGAATGTAACTGATATGCCCCCAAACCATACAGGCCACTGCAGTAACTGCTCACAGGACAAGCCATTACCAACCAGTAGGCAGAAAATCAGTATGGCATGATGGACATCATGCCAATATTGCTAGCTGCAACAGCCAGGTGGATTAATGGGTCTATACTGAGTCCAGACCTTGACCATGGATCTGCCTTTGTGACAAATGATACCCATACTCACTATACACAAGCTTGTGTTATGCCACCCTTTGCCATGCTAATAATCAATGATGGCATAAATATCACTCATACAGAGATCCCTTGTGCAGTCAATACATCCTGCTGGCTCACAAATTGTCTAATCCCTGCTGTGAAAGCTAAACCTATATTTTTCTTCAGAGTGCCCCCAGAAATCTGGCTTCCAGTGACCCTGTCCAGAGTTGAGGAGTCCATGGGATATGGAGATGAACAATCTTCTAAATGAGATCCTGCAACAGACAAGGTGTGCAATTAGCCTCATCATCTCTGGGATTATTGCCCTGGTGACCACCAATGCCGCCACAGCCACTGTCACTGCTTCATTCACTTGGAGTATCCAGACTGCTCAGACTGTGAACAATGTGTCCACTGCCATGGCAGAAGCCTTTGCCATTCAAAGTGACTTAAATAAACTCTTCCAAGCTGCTATTTTAGTCATCAGCAAGAACTAGACCTCACCAGGAACAACTAGATATTCTGTTTTGTTGCAGAGGCTCACTTGTGACCCTGAGTTTCATAGTATGTGTCACTCAATATGCTGTATCTGAAAATGTAACCTTACACTTCTCCAGTTTTTCTCTGCATATTAAGGGCACTTGGGATGCTAACTGTGTTATGACTATGCCAAACCTTACTAAGGCAATTGTCAAAATCAATGAGACGAAGGTGTCTATCTTGACAACCTCCTCTTTCTTCCAGGGACTGACTGAGCACTGGAAAAGCCTGATAGCCAAATTAACTAATCCTTATAATTCTATTACCCTGGCCCTACTGTTTATCATAGTGATAATTTTTTCTTGTGTTGTGAGATGCTTACGTAACCATGTAAAGGCCACCAGATGAAAAACAGCAATGCTGGCTGAGGTCCTTGCAGCACAGTTAGATGGGGGAGATGTGGGGCCAAGTGCCTGGGGTACTGCATTCATGGCATACTTTAAGGTGGCAGGCTTCTCCCCTCATGCTAGGTGTGTGAGCAGCAGGCTGCTTACCCCATACATAGGCACAGCCCTGGGCGTGAGGTCATGTGTTGTAGTCCCTGGGCTTGCTCCACCACCCACTCCTCGACTGGTAACTGAAAGTACAGTTAGCAGACATTGCACTGGTGGCTGCCTGTAATCTGCTTAGCTACTGCGCACTAAAATCAGACCTGCTTCCTGCTTGGTCTCTGGAGGTCTTGATTAGTGACTCTGTAGCTACACTCTCCTCTACCCTGTTCCATGACCTCCTCGCTGGACGAGAGAGAGCCCACACACTGCCCATCTTGCAAGAAATGTTAAAATTAATTCTTTAAAAGAAGAAAAAGACTCCTGCTATTCTTCCTTGATCTGAACAAAGGGTTTGTATATGATGACATATACAACTATGCACCTATACATGACACACAGCAATGCACACACACACAGGTGAGAAAAGTGAGGAGCACACAGGTGACGGGAGTGTGGGAAGACAGAGTCTGGACTGTGGGTGATCATGGGGCAAGGGCAAGATCCTAGTAGGTTCCTGTGCAGAGAAGCTCTTAGTGGGGTTTAAAGCAAGCAGGCACCTGTTCCAGGGGATCACGCTGACAAGGTAGCCACCTGACATTCGCAGGCAAGTGGTCACCTTGGAGGGAAGCTTTCTGAGAGCTCTCATCTCTGGCCACCAAGGCAGCATTCAGGTGGGACAGCCCTGGAAGCCATGAAGGGAGGCTAGCCTGCAGGGGCAGGAGAAAGCCACACTCACACTTAAGTGGAAGCAGAAACAACATCAAGCTCCTCTAGCTGTCCCTGAACAGTGTCAGCACTGTATATTTTTCTCTATCTCTACTGTTTTTTTGTACCAGGGATTAAACTCAAGGGTTCATAAACACTAAATCAAATCCAAGCCCTTTTTAGTTTTCATTTAGAGTCAGGGTCTCAGTTACTCACGGCTTTGCTAAAGTTGCAGAGGCTGGCTTTAAATGTGCAATCCTCCCGCCTCAATTTCCCAGGCCACTGGGACCACAGGTGTGCACCACCAAGCTCAGCTTCATCTCGTACAAGGAGAAGAGTCCTGTCCCTGCTTACAATAAATTCTATTACTATGACAACTCCCACCACTGAGGACTCATGTCAGTGACAACTACAGCCATAGGTGTGAATTTTAAAATGACAAACGGGGTAAAGGAGAACGTATTCTAATTATGTTTTCTAAGTAACCAGTGGGGGAGAAGGAAATTAGAAAATATTCTAATCCTGTAACGTAAGGTAACCAATGGGAGTATATGGGGTAAGGTTATCAGTCAGGTCTATGTAGGGAAGAGAAAGCTCCACAGCTCAGGACATAAGACCCTAACTTCCAGACACTGAGGCCTTGACAGCGCCCCTGCCTCACCCTCTTGCTTGGCCCACTCTGCTCTAACAGGGTGCTATTTTCACCTTCAAGAACTCTGTACTTTGCTACCTCTGTGTCTTGCTCAATTCTTTGTTCAGGACATGAAGGACCTGGACCCTAACTGGCACCCTGATGATAACGTATATGTATATATGCTGGATGGGAATTCTCAATTGGTTCTCTCTCTCCCTTTTAACAAGTTTTGGGATGGTTTTAAAGCACAACAGATAAACAGAACAGAATCTGGTAGTCAGAAATGGGGTGCTACAGTAATAAAAAGCCATGACACATGGCACTTGCTATAAGACCAAACAGATGCTACCAAAAGATGAAGCCATTTTCATCTGGGATGGCACACACCTGCTGTTCCAGACTTGGGCAGCAGGGTCATAAGTTCAAACGCAGCCTTTGCAACTTAGCATGACCCTGTCTCAAATTAAAAATTAAAACGAACTGGGGAGGTGGCTCAGTGGTTAAGCACCTGGTTTCAATCCCCAAGACCAAAAAAAAAAAAAAAAGAGAGAGGTGGGAGGGTATCTAAACAAATAGGATCTAGAAAAACAAACAAAAAGATGAGAAATGAACTAAGAAGCAAGAATGTTTAATTTCCACCCAGAATCTGGAAGAAATATGGAGGATCCAATATCTGCAGGTTTGAAATAAAACTATTTCTATCCCTGGTTTTTCTTACTCCTTAGAAGTCAGAAACGGGGCTGGGGATGTGGCTCAAGTGGTAGTGCGCTCGCCTGGCATGCGTGCGGCCCGAGTTCGATCCTCAGCACCGCATACAAACAAAGATGTTGTGTCCGCCGAAAACTTAAAAAAAAAAATAAATAAATATTAAAAAATTAAAAAAAAAAAAAAAGAAGAAGAAGTCAGAAATGGCTTTGTGGCCCAGATCAGAGACCAAAAATATTTCCAGCATTCCAAGATCTTGGGGTGAGACACAGAGTGGGCCTGGTAAAAAATGGGCCTTCCAAGGCTGTCCCCCAGTGCCCAGAACAGAAGCAGCTGCCAGAGAACAAAAAGCCTGTCCCTGAGTGCACAAGGGTGGCTCAGGTCTAATACATGCCAGTATAGCTGGAGCTCGCTTCACTTAAAGAAAGTATTTCTTATAATTCATGTCTGGAGTCAGAAAAAAACTGAAAAGGAGGCCGCAGGATCCCCCACTTATAACCAAAAACAGTGACAAAAGATGTTCCACTAAGAACCCAGATGTTTAAGATGAACACTGATAGAGAATGGCAAAGCCAGGGGAGTAAGGAGGGCACAAAGCACCTTTCTCAGGGAGGAGGACTGGACTCTAAGCTAAGAATCAGAGCAGGTGGCCACTAGGAGCAGTTTTTCTGACCACTGCTGCAGGGAGTGTCCACCAGAGTCACTACTATCTCCTCAGTATGGAGGGGGTGTGTGGAAAGTACAGATGGCTGGTCACCAAGACTTAGCTGAGCCTTCTACCAACACTTTGATACAAAAAGGTTTAGAGGCCAGTCGCAATGGCGCACTCCTCTAGTCCAGTGACTTGCGAGGCTGAGGCAGGAGGAAACCAAGTTCAAGCCTCAGCAACTCGGTGAGGTCCTAAGTAACTTTTGAGACCCTGTCTCAAAATAAAAAACAAAAAGAGCTGGGGATGTATCTCAGTGGTTGAGCACCCCTAGGTTCAATCCCTGATACCAATAAAGGGTCTTTGAGGCTCTGGAGATGGACAAACCATGCTTCACAAGGGAGAGAAAGGGCGGGGACAGCACACTAACAACTGGTGCATCTCGCTAGTCTCTCTGAAAGGCAGAGTATAAAGGCCTCTCCTTAAGCAGGAGTGGTCCTAGGGACGTGCCTGACCAGGCTTGTGTCAGGAAGGCCATCTGAGACTTCTGAGGAAAGACCACAGAAGGCTCGAGCTTCCACCTGGGTCTCCAGAGAAGCCAGGCACATCTGACTTCCCGAGACTGCCAGAGTCAGAGAGGCTCAGCCACTAGGGTCCTTCTAGCTAAGATGACTGGCACCATGAAGCAGCCCACCAACACTGCCTAGTCCCATTGCCTGACCCACAGAACCATGACACATAATAAGCCTGTAGGTTCTGTAGTTCCATGTTACTCAGCTGATAACTAGAAGAACAAAAATTCATTAGAGATCTTAGGTGGTACCCTCATTTGAACAGGGAAGATAGAGTTAGACTTGGATATTAAGTTCAAGGTAAATTAACAAAGTAGGTTCCATGTTAGATATGAAGCTATAATTATGAATTTTAAATTTTCAGTTAAGTGGATTTAAAACTTTCTTCCTTAAGCAACTATTAACAAGTATATTCCATAAACAGTTACAACTGATATGCATTCATTTTTCCCATTTTTAAGTGGTTATCAGAAAAAAAAAGAGTAAAATCTTTAAGAGTTTACAAACATGCCAGTTATTTGTGAATTACAAAATAAAACTATGTATTAATAAAAACTATAGATCAAATCGCTGACATAAACTTCCATAAGCAAAGATACACATTATAAAATCTTTATCTTGTTTTTATTCTTTGCATTGTCTATCAACTCTATTAACTGACCCTTGTTCAAAACTGCCCCATTAACCTCTGAATGCTAAGGAGTCACTCTGGGTAGGGAAATAATCCACAGGGACAGACCTAATCACCCAGGAGCACAACCTCCGCATTCTTCCAAGAATGGCACTTCCAATGCAATGAACAGTTATTGTGCTTGTGAGCACTGACTGCTCCTCCTCCCCAGGGGCATTACTGAAGGCGCGGAATAAAAGGGAAAAATCAACAAAAGCAGCCAGACTTGAAATCAGGTGAGATGAGGTCTGAGTCCAGAGAACCCACCTTTATGGTCTGTATAGCAGCTGGACAGGGGCGACCATATTTGAAGACCAAAAGGATGTGGTTTTCATATGCACTTTGGATAGCTGCCAACATGAGAGTTGAATGTGTTGTCTACAGGCTAAGGAAGAGGTCAGGCTGGTTTCTTCAAGAAACCCAGAGGCCTGGGAGGCTGAGGCAGGAGGATCATAGATTCAAAGCCAATATGATCAAGTCCCTAAGCAATTCAACAAAACCCTGTCTCTAAAGAAAAAAAAAAAAAAGGTGGTGGTGGGGGGGAGGATGTGGCTCAGTGGATAGGTTCAATCCCCAGTATCACAAAAAAAAAAAAAAAAAAAAGAAAAAGAAAAAAAAGAGACTGATTGGGACAAAGGGGCAACAGATAAGTTATCTGAATGAGCTACATCAAGAAGGTAAGTGGTACATATACACAAGGAATACTACTCAGCTATAAAGAAGAGTAAAATTATGGCATTTGCCAGTAAATGGATGGAACTGGAGGCTATCATGCCAAGTAAAATAAGCCAATCACAAAGGCCTAATATTCTTTCTGATATGTGGATGCTGACGCACAATGGGGGCGTGCAGTGGAGGTTCATGGGACTGAATAGGACAAAACTTTTCTATGTTCGTGTATGAATACAAGACCAGTGTAACTCTACACAATTTACAACCACAAGACTGAGAAGTTATACTCCATGTATGTATGACATCTCAAAATACATTCCATCATATATAACTTAAAAAAAAAATGAATGGAAACTAAGGAGTTCCAAGAGAAAATTGAGAACACTAGTTTCAAACTCAATAGATTCAAGTCAAGACCTGAGAACAGTCACTAGATTTCACTGTGTGGGTTCCTGGTGAGTTTCTGAGGAACTGAGACCACAGTGAGTGGGTTAATGTGCAGATGAGCTGTGTCTGCTCAACAGAAAAGCATTCCATTAGTGTGCTGCACCATCACACACAGGAACATATACACAGTCTTCCGTGAGTGCCACTGCATGCACAGATGCACTGAAGGCCGTGGGGTTGACTCAGCCCCACTGACATCCAAGACAGCCTTCCAAAGCTGTATGGGCCACGCTCTCTGAAGAACTCCAGGAGAACCTCATTAAGGAAGCTGTAAAGCAGTGAAGAGTCCACAACAGGAAGACGGTGTCTCATGAAAGCTGAGCAGGCTCTTTCCTCAGGTTCCCTCCAATCCTGTGAGAAATGTGTCTGCCTTTCCAGCACAACATCAGAAAGGCCAGGTACACACTGCTCCTCCAAGGTGAGGACCCTGAAGTCAAAACCTGCACCTAACTGTGTGCCAACTTTATTTATGAACATTAACTTCAGACTCAGTTTTACTTATTTCTACTTTTCTGTTTTAAGTCATAGACCCACAAACCCCATGCAGTATAATGCAAACCAAGTGAGGAATGAATAAAAACAACTCACTGGAGTCTCACTCATTTTTCAGTGCTCCTGGAAACACTGGAAGCAGGCAGAAAAGGTGAATAAGGTGAAGTCATGAGGGAAATGGGCAGGGGGCGTGGTCCTAGATTCTCCTGCTCAGACCAACACACTGGCTGGAAAAGACCAAAAAGAAAGATTTTTAAAAAGTTCCCCTGTGGAAGAACTTAGCCCTTTACACGTTACTACGGCCCTACAAAGAGCCCTGAAAACACATCTACAAGTCCATTATTGGTAGAGAGGTCACAAGAACCACGGAAAGCATTGGGGATCAAAAAAATATAAAAATATTTAAGGGTAGGTATTTTAAAGCAATGTTCTAATTTGACTTCAATGTCACAAAATCATTTCAAAAATAAGCAAATGCCTATTTTGACTTAACTATGGCAAAACGGATAAGGCCAGCTGAAGAGCGATTCAGGGCAAGTCACACTTCCACAAATTCAATTTTTAAAACCTTTAGCCAGGCACAGTGGTGCACACCTGCAATTCCAGCAGCTTGGGAGGCTGAGGCAGGAAGATTGCAAGTTCAAAGCCAGCCTCAGCAACTTAGCAAGGTGCTAAGTAACCCAGTGAGACCCTGTCTCTAAATAAAATACAAAATAGGGGTGAGTGCCCCTGAGTTCAATCTCCAGTACAAACAACAACAACAACAAAAAAAAAAACAACAACAACAATAAAACTTTCATATTTGGTAGAGACTCCTTGGCAAACCTTTCCTGAATTACCAGGAAAATCCATCAGGTGAGAGGGAGGATCAGCAGATTTCTAGATGCCAGATTTGGTGATAAACCAGGTCTGAGAGCTAAGACACTGGAAGCAATTTGGGAACAATGAAGAAATGGAATGTTCAAAGAGTACTGTGGGCAGACTGCCCAGGTATTACAGGTATTTCTCCACCCCAGACCACACCTTCAGGCCCCTCCAATAGATAACATTTCCAAGGCTCCGGCCTCCCCTTCTCAGTCTGACTGAACTCTTTACAGACAACTGGTCCTAAACCTCCAGAACTGACTACCTGGTGACAGCTTCTGGTGGACATTACTAGAGGAGCCTTGCTGTGCTCCTGCTGTCTGGGCCAGGCAAAGCGAGTCCAGGGCTCCTGTCTCCTGCTGTCTGGGCCAGGGAAAGCAAGTCCAGGGCTCCTGTCTCCCACTGTCTGGGCCAGGCAAAGCCAAGTCCAGGGCTCCTGTCTCCCACTCTCTGGGCCAGGCTTTGCAAAGCCCAGTCCAGGGCTCTTGTCTCCTGCTGTCTCGGCCAGGTAAAGCGAGTCAAGGGCTCCTGTCTCCCACTGTCTGGACCAGGCAAAGCCCAGTCCAGGGCTCCTGTCTCCCCCTGTCTGGGCCAGGCAAAGCCCATCCAGGGCACGGCTCTCTGCCCTGGCCTCCTCTGAAAATGCGGCCCCAGACGAACTTTCTGGTGACACTTTCCTTCAGACTCTGTAAGGCTTACTTTTACTTTGCCCCAAGATTAGGGGGCCATCATCACGCAGGACCCCAACCCCGTTAGAACTTACTGTCCCTGGACACCAGTCTGGTATGGGACACTGTAAGCTCCAACTGCGGGCGGCTGTCCTCAAAGTGAAGGTGGAATCCCCCTCCCTGAAATCGGGAACGTCCCCCTGCAGAGAGGGCGAGCTGAGGGGGCACAGCGGCCCTGCCCCGACAGGTGCCCAGGGAAGGCTGCGCAGGGGAAGAGAGGGACGCCGCTGCTAACTCGGGTCGACCGAGCCCGCAGCGCACCGCTCGCCGGCTTCTCTTTAAGTCGGGAACTGGGAAGACAGAACCTGACACGTAGGTTTCTTCCATCTACCTTCAAGGCTGGCTTCGAATCCAGCCAAACCCCCGCCCACCTGGCTCGGAACGCTCCGGAGCAGCGAGTCCCAGCATTCAGGGCAGAGCCCTGCCGCCGCAGCCGGAGGGCCCCAGAAACCCCACTGACTCCAGTGACACCACGGACACACAGTGCGGCCGGCCGCAGGTGGCCTGCTTCTAGGGGGGAGGGGCCCTCGAGCTACTGAACAGCTCACCTCGGCTGGGAGGACCCAACGGAACCGGGGCGGCGACCGGCGCCCCGGGCGGAGCGGGGCAGTCGCAGCGGGCGAGCGGCCTGGGGAGCTGCGGGGCCCCGGCGTGAGCTCAGGTGTCGGCGCGCACCCACCCGCCGGGCCTCGCGGCGGCACCCGTCCCCTCCCAGCTCCCGCTGGCGCCAGCGCGCCACTGCTCTGAGGCGCGGCCCAGCCCAGCAAGCACTCAGCACTCTAGCCCGACTGCCGCGGGGGCGGGAGCGTCCGCAGCAAGATGGCGCGGGGGGGGGGGCGGCGCATGCGCAGAGGACTCCGGAAGCGCTCCGATCGGAGCGGGCGACAGCGGCCGACTCTGCCTCCCACAGGGCCCGGCGGTCCTGCCGAGGGGCGGGGCCGTCCGCTGAGGGGCGCGCTGCCGGAGGCCCGAGATTGGCCGCCCCGCGCGCGTGACCGCAGCCCCTCCCCGTTAGGGGGCGGTCGCGGGGTGTGGGGGCGGTGTTCGCAGCGCGGGCTGTTTAATTAGGGATACTGCAGGCGAGCGTGTTGGACCTTGGAAGGTCTGTCTGGGTTTTAATTCGTTAAGTGACAGGAAATCAATGTCTGTTTTCTTCCGAAGAATCAGGAAAAGCTTATCACCCGCTGAACTAACGGGGCGTCGCCAGTGGCGTTCGCTACTCCGTGGGAGATCCTCGCGTCACGAGTCAGGACGCCCGGGGCGGGCGTGGCCCGGGGCAGGCTCTGGGCGGGTGTTCAGGGTGTCTGGAGGGTGCTCAAGGGGCTCGCGCGCTGCTGCGCCCGTGGGCCTGGCCAGATGGGAGCCTGTGCTCCTTTCAGGGCGCCTCGCCCGGCCTGCTCCGCCCGCTGCTCAAGCTAGACCCGCGGAGCTGGAGGGAGGCCCTCCCCTCCCAGATCAAGCCCGCGAGGTAGCCTTCTAGGGTACAGTGTCGGAGATGAAAAGGCCTGCAGGGTTAGCTGTCAAACAGCGACCTTTTACTGCTACCACTGCCCCTAAAAGCACAGAGAGCCCTCCGGAGCGTGCTGTGGCTGTGGTCAGCTGGGCCACTGGGTCAGGGCCTGCCCTAACCCTCGCCAACCTTCCGGTCCCTGAACTAAATGCCACTGAGTGGACCACTGAGCTATTGGTTGCCCTCTTGCCCAGTGGCGAGGCGAGAGGTTACACACCCACCACACCGAAGGCCGACCTTGTGGGACAGCTACAGATGACTGAGGGTGCCCCGGAGCCCAGCACCCCGACTGCCCCGGGTAACCACTGTGTAGCAGGTGGGCCCATCTCTTTCGAATTGGACACCAGGGCTACACTCTCAGTACTTGTCCAATTTTGGGGACCCACCTTTACCTCCACGACCTCCATTGTCAGGGTGGAAGGCAAACCATACCAACCATTAAAGACCCACTTCTCACATGCTCCATGCACAAGATCCCTTTGTCCCACTCTTTCCTCATCATCCCCCAATGCCCTACTCCCTTACTAAGTTGAGACCTTTTAAGTAAATTAGGTGCATCCATTTCCTTTAATCTTCCTATGCAGGGCTCTCTCCCGGACTTGTCCCCACTTCCACTCCTCCTCCTATCACCTACAACCACCTCCTCATCAGCACCCTTGCCCCCATCCTTGGTCAGTTCTCAAGTATGGGACATAACAAACCCCTCTGTAGTCAAACGCCAAGATCCCATCCACATCACACTTAGGACCCACTCTCTTTCCTTCCGAAGCTTAGTACCTAAGCAGCCTCAAGAGATCTAAAGCCATAGTCCCTGACCTTCTAGCCAAAGGCCTATTGTATTGTGCAGACTCCCTATAACACACCCATTCCTGCTGTCAAAAAACCCTCAGGCGCTTTCCATGTGGTCCAAGACCTGGGCATCATCAACATGGCAGTCATCCCTTTACACCCCATTTTTCCAGATCCATACACTCTCTTGTCCTCTATCCCGCCTCCACAACATACTTTTCTGTCCTCGACCTTAAGGATGCCTTCCTCTCTGATGAACCCAGCCTAATTCCATCTTATGATTGGGAGCCAATCTCATCACAAAGTCATGAAAAGTTAATTTCTGAGTTTTCTAAACTTGTTTGGAATTCCTGCCTGTGCCTTGAACTCACCCCTGCCTGGCTCCCCCTGACCAGATAAAACCCTCTCTGAAACGTCAGTGGAGCCTCATATATTCTGAAGTTGGGATCTGAATTTACTACCTACCTTGAAATGTTAAGCCATGTAGATCACTAACCTGCTATCTGCCTTTGTATTATGCTTGTCAAAATCCTGTTAGCTGTAAGTTCTCAAGATATACCCGCTTTGCAACTTTTTTTGCTATAAAACCTTGTTCCTGGAGAGCTATGGGGCTGCTTTCTGAGACAGTCCTGACCAGCTCTCTTTGTGTACACAATACAAGCTTGCTTTAATTTGATTTAAAATTGGAGTCGGTGGTCTTGTCTTTGCATTGGGGTTCAACACTCCATTCCCTTACACAAACTTTCCCAAGACTTCTTTGCTTTTACCTGGACTGACCCAGACACTCAGGTGTCCACTCGACTTACATGGACTGTCCTTCCTCAGGGCTTTAGAGATGGCCCCCACCTTTTGGACAAGCCTTGGCCCGAGACCTCCCCCACCTATCCTTGTCATGGTCATTCCTTCTCCCATACATGGATGGCCTTCTTCTCTGCAGTCCTTCCCTAGACCACAGTAAACCCACACAGTCAAGTCACTAAATAAACTTCCTGGCCTTGTGAGGACGCCGCGTCCCCCTCTAAGGTCCAGCTCTCACTTCCCACCGTCATGGGCTTCCAACTGATCCCATCCCACAAAGCCATTACGAGGGATCAGAAAGCCTCATTTCTCCCCTTCTGTTCCCACTACCAAGGCTGAAGTACTCTCATTTCTGAGATTAACAGGATTCCTTAGGGCTTGGATGGCCAACCATGCTTTGCTGGCCCGACCCCTTTACCATACCACAAAGGCCCCCTCAAAGAGCCCCTCATCATGCCCATTAACACTCCCTTCCAGGCCCTCCAGAGCCCTCCTGCAGGCCCCAGCCCTTCACTTGCCTGACCCATCCCACCCCTTTTTCTATATGTAACAGAAAACCAAGGAGGGCACGAGGCCACCAGTTGGGCCATCCTTTGTAGCAGTGGCATTTCTCTCAAGATGCCTTGCCCAGCAGTATGGGGATGGGCACCTTGCCTTCAGGTACTGGTCTCCTCAGCCATCCTAATCCAGGAGTCAAGGAAACTGACATCTGGGTCACCTCTGACAGTCCTCTCCCACCACTGAACTGAATCACTCTCTTATGCACTGCCCCTTCCTGCATCCTTCCCTCCAGGTCTTGTGGACTAAGGACCCCACTGTGACCTTCAAAATGTGTCCACCTCAATCCCTCTACTCTACCTCCTCCTCCCAGGGACACGGATTCTCATCAGCCTCTCCATCCCTGCATAGAGACTGAAGAACAATTACTCCCCATCCCTCCCATATTCAGGAAGGACCCTCCTACACCTGGTTCAGGGATGGGAGCTCCTTTTCCTATGAAGGTCTCTGAATAGCAGGCTGTGCTGTCATCATGGTCGTAGAGCTGATGGAGGCTAGCCCCTCACCTCCTAACACCCCAACCCACAGGCAGTACTTGGAGCTCTAACCAAGCACCTACCTTAGCTAAGGGGAAGTCTCTGACCATTTACACAAATTCCAAAATAGGCCTTTTATATACTATTGGCAGACGCAGCAATATGGAAGGAACGAGGACCCGTGACCACCAAAGGCTCCTCTGTCACCAACGAATCACGCATGAATGCCCTCCTAGAGGCCTCCCCCTCCCTCCTTCTATTGGCATAGTACATTGTAAAGCCGGCCTATCAGACAGATAATTCATTATTACAACAGGTGACAATCTGGCAGACTAAATGGCCCAGCAGGTGCCTCTATTCTCCCACCCCAACAAGAGGCCTAACACCAGTCTCCTTTTACACCCCCAGACGCCACCCAAGACACATCTGCACTCTCCAGTGTTGCCTAGGAGTCCTATGGCATCCTCACCTGTTTTCTCTGTGGAATTATCTGATGGCTTTACAATGTCCTATGACAAAAAAAAGAAGGAGGGAGGATGGGGGCCTTTAGGAAGCCATTGATGTGTGAGGGGCTGGTGATGGAGGAGCCTTTGGTGATCATGGGTCCTCGGGTCCTCATTCCTTCCATATTGCTGAACCTTTGGTGACAATGAACTTTCTTTGTTGTCCTTAGTGTGTCTGTGTGATCAGTCCTGTGCCAATTTTCTTTCACCACCCATGCATAGAATCATGTCTTTACTAATTTGGGGTTCTTTTATATTCGGAAATGAGGTTCAGAACACTAAGATCTGGAAGCAATACTTTATTAGTGGTGCCAGGGCCCCAAAAGATTATTCCCAAAGTCTGAGCAGGGCTTTTACTTTTATACATAACAAGTTTGTTCCATATCAGGACCAGGGAGTTGGTGTGATTCTATTGGAGGATGCATTTTACCCTCTTTGTATGAGATCAAGCTTGTCAACAACAGAGGGACTCTTAGCTCGTTAAGCTTAGACTTTTTATTGCACCAAACCTAAAGGAGAAGTGAGGTTTCTTTTGTCCCAGATATTTTTTTTCTGCTTCTGCTACCTGATCATCTTGTTTCAGGTATCTCTCAGCTGCTGCTCCTATGGTTAAATGTCAGTACATGGAGCTGCATTGTACCCTGAAAGATGTGGAAAATGGCAACCTCCCCACAAAACTCTCTGACCCAGAGTGTTATGGACCAGGCTATATGAGCAATGACCAAACAGACTCCATTTTATCCTTAGACTCCATGTCATGTGAGAAATGCATCTCCCATGGGAAAGCCCTGCCTCTGTATCCATTAATAGTTACCAAGCATAGCACACTTGGCAACACAAAATAGCAGTTCGTATACAATGTGAAATTGTTCTCTTTGGTTCCCATTTTTCTTGGGCAATGTACCCTATCAGAGATTGATTGTCTGGACATTAGTAACCACTCTCTAACTTGTACTCAATTAGGGTCATTTTGACCCATTTTCCTTCTGCTTGCTTGCTGCTATGCCAACCTGGAAAGCCCCATGAGAAATACCAATGTACCCATTGCATTGTCTTGCTAACTGCCTAGTTCAGCTTCTGTACCTGCTTGCAGCTATGTCAACCTACATGTGTTTTTTTTTTTTTTTTTGCGATTTTTGCCTTTAAATATCCTAAAACTTTGAGGCTCAGGCTGTTTCCTGCAGAGACAACTTGGTCCTGTAGGGAGCAGTCCCAGCCAGTTGAAGTAAAGACTCATCAGTTTGGACAAAACTGGGACTTGATATGTTTTCTGAGTGACCTGCCCCACAACAAGAGGGAAGGCAAATATTAAACCTCTTCACATAAATTCTTTTTTGGTAACAATGGGCCCTTAGGGGAAAAGGCAAGTATTCATCCCTTCCCAACAATTATGACTCCTGAAAGGAGGAGGTGGATACTGAACTTTACCCTTCCCCATTGCCCATGAGTCCAGGGAGGAGAGAGTAGACAGTGAAGCTTTGGGTAACGGTGAGTGCCAGAGGAAGGAGATTGGATTCTGCCCAAACCCACATGTTCAGGCTGGGGCTGGGGCTCAGAGGTGGAGCACTCGCCTCACACTTATGAGGCACTGGATTCAATCCTCAGCACCACATAAAATAAATAAATGAAGATATTGTGTTCATCTACAACTAAAAAATTATTTTAAAAAAACCCCACGTGTTCTGCTGAATAATTAGATTACTCATATTGTAATCTATAAAACACAGAGCTGCTCTGTAACCAGCAACCATTTTCTACCCAGAAATTGGGTGTCTCCAGGGCCTGATTGGCCCCTACTTAACAGGGTCGTTGAGTCCGGGGAGGTCTGCTTCTGCCATTGTGTGTGCTCTCATAATGGTGCTAAAACTGTGCTGGCTATTCTTGCTTACATGCACAGGGGTGTCTAGAGCTCTGTCTCATGGAGAACCGTGAGCGGTGGAAACCTGAGGCCAAGGGGACAATTCTGTAAACATGGCCCACTGTTCTGACCCCCACAAGCTGAATCCCTGTCTGGCTCAAGTTCACAGGGTATGTCACTTTCTTCAGCAAACTACCTGCTATCTGCAGGACAAATGCAAGCCTGAAACGTCAATATGAAAACAAATCACCCAGAATGGGGTGGTTGGAGTTGGACTTTTGTAGCCCTTTTCACAGACCAGATTCCAGAAATCATGGAGATAAGGATAATTCCCTCAACCATGAAATCTCTAATTACAGGTTGCAATTAGAACCAGTCAGCATGGGCCAGAGTGATCTAGAGCCCACACAACAGTGGAGACTTGAACATCTGATGTCCTGCTATCAGTCAAGAGTCAAAAGATGGAACTGGATGTCACCTCCAGGTGCCCAGGGTAACTGGACTTGTGGAAGGCGTCCAGGGCTACACTGGCTGCCAGTGTGTTAGCTGGATACCAAAGAGCAGGAGTGCAGCAGGGCTTGCTCCCATGGGCTTTCTGCAGCTGTAGGGGTCTCCAGGCTCCTCGCTCCCATGGTCTGGGCTCTGCTTGTTGGGCAGGCAGAGCCTGGAGCTGGAGAGAAGCCAGCACTTGGGTTTGGCTTTGGTTGAATAAAGAATTTAGCCTATATGTAGTGCTTTAACCCCTGGAAGAATGACAGATGACAAAGGCATACTCCCAGATGTGTGGTGGCTTGAACAAATTCCAACCTGCTTCACTCTGTATCAAGGTGAGATAACTGAAAGAGAAACAAAAGCATACGATTTGCTTTTCCAAGAGTAAGTTATTTGACACTGGTAACTGGCAAAGTGAAAAAGCACTTTCAGAAGGTTATGAGACAAGAAGACATTAGTGAGATATGGTTTGAATATGAAGACACACCCCTGAAATGGCATTATCCCATTGGTTTGCTGTTTGATCTTCATGCATCAAGTTCAGCTCTTCCTTGGGACATAATAGTTTAAGAGTTTTCCAGAGAAAGATCTTTTGCACTGTCCATCTAGAGAGGCAATCAAAGCTCATTTTATGTCTGGTATGAAAGAAGCTAATGCTTCAAAGCAGAAAAGCCAAGAAATCAATAAAATTCAGGGAAAAAAAAGATCATAAGCAGCTTTGGATGGGATTACAAAATGACAGATTTGACCAATTTGGGGCCATCAGTCAGAAACTTAGGGAGTATCCTGCAGAAGAAAATGGATTTCATTATATCCCTTTTAGACTATATCAGACAACAACTGAACACCATTTCATTCAGAAACTGTTTTGTGGGTGGCTGCAGATGGCCAGCTATATACACTGGGCAATCTCCTCAAAGAAGTTTGTCCCTCTGTAATTACTCCTGAAGGTGGAGAAAGAAGGAATCAAGTGACAATTCATGGAATTGAGCCAATGTTGGAAATACCTCTGCAGCAGCTAAGTGAAATCTGAGCTATCCGGATAATTCTCTTAGCATCATCCGCAAACCAACAAGAGTGAAGCACCAATTGCTGGCTTGAATGGAATCGCTGGAGACAGAGTTTACCAGAGCAGTCACCCTTTGACTCAGTCAGGTTTAGGGAGGCAACGGGACCGGACGCTGCAGGTCTCCTGGCTCCTTGTAAAATACGATGAAGCTGAAGCCTTTGCCTTGGGGAGACCATGGGAGTATGTGGCACTCAGCTTGTATTTTTGATTAACAAATACACAGTCGCTGCGTCGCTGACCCCCGCCCCTAATCGCCGCCTCCTGGTGGCCTGGCCGCTGTCGAAGGGTGCTGGTCTGGACAGAGAGGGACCGGCTGCTGATGCTGACCTTCATGTTCATGGTGCCGGAGGAGGTGGTGATGAGCCAGGTCACTGGCAATACTGTACGACTGTACGACTCCTCTGTGTTGTGGGACGTGCTGGCGCTGGTGGCCGAGCGCTTCCGTGGCGGACCCACGCCACCCAGAACGCTGGACCCCGGCCGAGGGGATGGGGCCTCTAGTGAAACCATCCTGTGGAAGGCCATTGGGCGCTTTTTGGAGCAGCGCCAGACTCAGCAGCTGCGGGTGGTCCTCCGGGTCCTCATGGTGGAGCTGCTGGTCAACGTGCTGGTCTGTCTCTCCCACCATCACAGAGGCTTCAGTCAGGAATCCGGCCATGGCTACTCGCCCGGGAGGCACGGCCTTAGCCACTGCCTCCCCAAAAGCGCCCGCGTCAAGAGCAACCGCACAGGGACAACACCAGGAGACAAACACCCAGCTGGCGCATACCAGCAATTTCAATGGGCTGAAACTTGACCCTGCAGATGCAGAAAAACCCAGAAGTGATGGTGTAGTAAATGACAAGACAAGTGAATGGCAATCGCATCAGAGGGCCTGATGATATGAAATTAGCAAAAGATGGCAGGGCCCGACAACTTCACACGCGTGTGCTTGGAGATCCCTTGGGTTGGTGATTGTGATAGTAAATGCCTTGTTCTTTTACTTTTATTGGAGAGGTTGTTCTGAAGGAGATTTTTGTGTGAACCCAAGTTTCCCTAATCCCTGAAAAGGATTTGTAGAAATAATTAATAGTACTCATGGGTCAGTTCATGAGGCTGGCCCTTGCTGAGTACTATATTTAGATCCAACCCTTTGTATTTATGTAATGGTTTGTATACTTCTTCAGACAACTTACCCATTACTAAAGGAATCTGCTCTTATTCTTCTACATACTGTTCCTAAACAAACTGATATCTGAAATCTGATAAAAAAAATTTCAAGATGTTGAAGGAGTTGAGGAAGTTCACGACCTACATGTTTAGCAACTTGCTGGAAGCAGAATCATAGCCACTGCTCACATAAAATGAGAAGACCATCATCATCCATGCAGGTGGCTAAAACTATTAAAGGTGCTTTTCATAATCCTGGAATTCATGCTACTGCCATCAGCCTGAATTTGCTAGGGTAGGCACTAATATGGGAGACCAACCTTACACATGACTGAGTCACACTTCCCGGCTGGGTGCTGAGGCGCTGAGGTGCTCAGTCGCAGGAATGTGGCAGAGCTTTTCCCACCCTTCTTGGGTCCAAGGGTCAGTGTCTCATCCATGGATGTGTCTTGCTACAGCCCCATAGGTGAAGCTATGCTCACCTGTTCCTTTGTAATAAAATCCCTTGCCTGTTTAGGATAGAATCTTCCATGCAAGCGCCTTGGTCCCCTTCTCTTATGTGCCCTTGGGTGTGGCTTACCCAGGTGTCAGTCAACCTGCTGACAGTGGACATCATGAAGATAGACTCAGCCCCCTGAAACCTGACCCCTTGCCTCTTTTGAATAGCTTCTCCTCAATAAAAGGGGTCAGCGTGTGTGTGTGTGTGTGTGTGTGTGTGTGTGTGTGTCTTTCTTTCTGCGGACCCTTAAGGTCAGAGGAGCCTTCACAGCAACCCCAAATAAAAAGGTATTGTGTCTTTTGTGTGGTTATTTCGTGCAGCCCAGTTAGCCCAGTTTAACTGGAGTGACCCCTAAGCCTTTTAGTCGTGAAACAGAAACCCGGCACACTAATGCAAGTGTGGTCCATGTGAACTTGCCTGCAGGATTCAGTGTGCTTTGAAGCAATGTTGTGGGGCATGGCCACCAGCCCATTCTGGAAAGAATGCAGGAAAGGACCCAGCAGTTAGCATTTCTTATTTAGAATTTAGTGACAATCTAGAGAAGAAGCCCAGGAAGACTAAAGTTGAAAACATCCCTGCTGTTGTAATAGAGATTTAAAAAGTTCCAAACAAGGGCTGGGGATGTGGCTCAAGCGGTAGCGCGCTCGCCTGGCATGCATGCGGCCCGGGTTCGATTCTCAGCACCACATACACACAAAGATGTTGTGTCTGCTGAAAACTAAAAAATAAATATTAAAAAAAAAAATTCTCTCTCTCTCCCTCCCCCTCTCTCACTCTCTCTAAAAAAAAAAAAAAAAAAAAAAAAAAAAAAAGTTCCAAACAAGCAACCTGAATCACCTTTGTGAGTCTTGAAAAAGATATGATATTTGACTTTTGCTTTAAACTGAAAGAGGAAAACGACTCCACTAAAATTCTAAGTTTGCCAAGTAATGTAATTGAAGTCCTTGTCTGGGTCACACAGTTTAATTCTAGTTTTGTAAGAACACAATGGGACTGCATAACAGAGTCCTATATCATAACTTGGGGATTATTAGTACAGAGTACAGCTATACTGTAACAATTTTTAAAACTTAAAAATTGTTACAGTATAGCTATGTTATTTTTAACACTATGTTACATTTTTGTTTAAAGTAAGTATAAAACTTATGTAATATAATGACATTTGATTTCTGTTTTTCCCATGATAAAAAAATTAGGGGGATAAATAAATTAAAAATTGTTACTGGTATCTCTCTGCTTTTCTTTCCCCCATTACACTTTATTAGGATTATAATTGTTAGACCTGTAATATCGTCAGCAAGTTTGTTTCCGTTGATGTTTGGATAATGTTTACTTGCCCTTTGAAGTCATTACATAGTATAATGGCAACATAGTTTAGGGCATGGCTATAAGCAGAACAGTTACTATTCTGTATTCTATATTGCTAAGTGTTGATCCAATAAACAGTGAGATAATTAGGAAACTGAATTAGAGTTCACACATAATAGGTCAAATGCAGAATAAGAACAGGTAAGAAGTTTACCAAACTAAATTCTTAGATTATTGTATGTTAATATTCAGACTACATCTCTAAATTATTTTGAGAATTTCAACTCCTTTGGTCTACCAAAGTTAGTCTAAAATATGAATATGTTCACCAGCATTTCTTTCTTTGAAAGATTGATATTAGAAACATTGAGCTGGAAGTCTACTTGCAAAATATCTAAATATTTTTAAGAATTTTAAACTTCCTCTTAGCTTGTAAACGCAAAGTATTAATTTAATCTTTTAAATTGTGGGTGTTTAAAAAATAACTTCAAAGTTAAAGGCATTTCATGGGGACTAATCATGAATGGATTTAAACAGCTTTTTGAGTACTGCCATTTAATGCTTGTGCTTTGCCAAGAGCCACTAACTTGAGAGAAAAGAAAGATGGTTAATACAATCTGGATATTAACTTTTTAGCAAAATTAATAATTAAGGGAAAATTGGAGGGTCTGTAAATCATCATTTCTTGACATTGCTTAGTTCTTAGACCAGTGGCTTATTTTGCAGGGTGTCATGCTTTCCATCTAGGAAATTGTTCTTGGCTATTTGGTTATTGCAATAGATTTCAAATCCAACACAAATATTTTAATATTTTTGAAGTTACATTTTTCTTGATAGAAGAGGGGTTTTGCTTTGCTCTATTTTTCTAGAAACAGGTATTCTGACTACTTCAGTAACTTTTATAGCTGACTACTTTTAGGATGGCTACCTTTGGAGATTTAAACTAATTCATTGCTTAATAGATCTTAAGATGAAAGTGTTACAATACGAAAATTTTTAAACAGATGATCTTTTGTTGTAGATTTTTCCCCCTAATATATGCATTTTGCTGGCAATGGGTCTATTTAAGAACAGCTGTTTTTTCCAATGAGAATGAGGTAATTTTAGGAACATAGTTTGTAAGTTCACATATATTATAATGGGCCAAACTATAACCTGCCAATTTGCAATACATCTTGATCTTTTTTTATTCTAATTTCTTATAATGCAGCAGACTGTATTACAATTCATGTGATACATATAGAGCACAATTTTTATATCTCTGGTTGTACACAAAGTAGAGTCACACCATTGGTGTCTTCATACATGTAGTTACGGTAATAATGTCCATCTCATTCCACCATTTTTCTTACCCGTCCCCCAACATATTGATCTTTTAATACTGTTACCTGATATCGTGTAATTCACTTCTTTACCTAATAGTTGCTTTGAGTTTTGCAAAAGGTTTTTAGTTTTTTGTTTTGTTTTTAACATGAAATTGAGCAATCTATATGGGTGAACAAGAGAAAGCTGCAAATTTTACTGTATAATTTCCATTCCTGATTTAACACTTTACAGAATATTTTA